>NW_026606065.1:67272500-69935000 GCF_029834395.1 Sorex fumeus | reverse complement strand
AGATGTATGCATTGCAACTGGTTCTGTCATAGCACCATATATGGTAACTCTAGCCCATCATTGTTTCAAAACACTTTAATTACCAAAATAATAACTGGTCAAGCTTAAAATTTTAAAATCACTTTTAAAATAACACAGAGGGCCTTTTGGTCTCTTTTTTTGTTTGTTTGTTAATTCATTACATTTTGGTTTGGGGGCCACACTAGGTAGTGCACAGGGCTTTCTCCATTCTCTGTACTTAGGGATCACTCATGGTAGGGATAAGTTTTGGATATGTGATATTCAGGATTGAGCCTGGACTGACTGTGAGCAAGGCAAGTTCCCTACCTGCTAAACTAACTTCCTTATTTGTTTTTTTAATTCTGGAGCGATAGCATAGTGGTAGGGCTTTTGCCTTGCATGCGGCCGACCCGACCAACCCAGGTTCAATTCCTCCGCCCCTCTTGGAGAGCCTGGCAAGCTACCCAGAGTATCTCGCCCGCATGGCAAAGACTGGCAAGCTATCTGTGATGTATTCGATATGCCAAACACAGTAACAAGTCTCACAATGGAGATGTTGCTTGAGGAAATCGATGAACAACGGGAGGACAGTGACAGTGACTGTGACAATTTTAGAATTATTTAATTTTAACATTGAAGCATACGTGAAAAATTCTATGCATAAGAAAACTCTTTTCAGTTTAAAGATACATTTTATAGTTCTTTATACAAATGTCAATGATATTTATCAGATCTTGTATAAGTTAACTTGTACTCCTGATTTAAAAAGATTTAACATGAAATTATCTCTTAGTTTTAAGAAATAATAACACCTAACTATGTAATAGCAAATAGTAACTATGAATTTGCATTTTTCGGTAGCCTATATCACATCTATCAATATTGTGTTGTGTCATTCACCTTGTCCTTTGAATTTCTTTTTGTCACTGCCATGTTCTATATATCTTTATATAACTATATTTATGGTTAAAGGACTGCATTTCATGATTGTGATACAATAGGATCACGTATCACTTCCTTATATTTAAATTCATATAAATTATGTAAAATATGTAAAATTTTACTTTGATATGGAACTCTGTAGCAAATACATAAGAGTTTTTCCATGGATATTAAAATTAAAGAAGAAAAATTAAAGCATGTGTGTTTTCCCCTCAGAAGAAAACACAGTCCTGAAACAATTCTTGGAATAGACAGGCTGGCAAATTAGCATGGACAAGTGAACGTCTACCACAACTCCAATAGAAAAAGTAATAGTCCAGGTTTATCATAGAAACAAATAAAACTATCTGAGAATATAAACTTCAAATTCTGTATGTCTATCTGTTCCTGTGTAATCATTGTGGTGGTAGTTGAAAAGGCACAGTTTAGTGTAGAAAAAAATATTTTTAAAAATGAGAGCTGCCACAAAGTTTAATAACAGTGTAATTTTCATACCCAGAGATAAGGTATAGTAGATAAGGTTCTTGCCTTACTTGCAAGGAATCCAAGTTGTTTTACCACTATGGTTACCTGAGTACCTCCAGGAGTGATCAGTAAACAGAGCCAGGAACAATCCTGGAGCACTTCCTGGTTGGCCATAAAACAAACACACAGGGTTCCTTCTCTTAGCTCTGAATTTTTATGTAGTGCATCCACCTCCCCAAGCATGTGGATATGTTTTTGCAAACATGGTCAGTAGTGCTCATGGCCTAATATTGGCTCTTTATTCACAAATCACTCCTGGTGGTGCTCAGGGGCTTTCAAAGGAATCATACAGAGGCCAGCTACATGCAAATGCTATAATTCTTTCCTGTCCTATTTTTAAATGTTAACTATTAGTTATACCCTTATTCATGTACTTTTTTTAATTGATCATGTCTTCTACTGTTACTGCAATTCTAGGTTACTTTAGCAAAGAAGGGACACAAGGTACAAAAAGTGAGAAAAAGCTTGATTTCTAACAGGTTTCTCCACAACTTTTACTTTGCCTTGGAGAAATATACTGTTTGTTGTTTTTTTTTTTTGTGATGCCCACGTTGCCACATAATCAATCCCTTCTGTATCAGAAGGCTTACTAAATGACAGATAGCCATGTTAACATCATTGGGTACTTTAATAACCTGTGACCCTAAGGTCATGTTCATCAACTGGACCTTATCACTTGAATACTGAACTAGAGAATTCCTTCCTAAAAGACAGTACTGAAAACAATAATGTAGATAGATAACATGCTTGGGTCAGTTTTATATGGGCAGCAAAAAGTTTTTGCAGTTATGAAAATCTTGCATATCACTAACTCCTTTAGAGTACCAAATGGCTACATTTTAAATATGCTCTACATTTCTTGTAACACATTTTAATTATTGCTGTACTTGAAGGGCAATCTTATATAAGGCTAATCAAGCAAACAAATATTCGAAAGTCTACTCCTTACTGAAATAGTACATCATTAGATTAGTTTAAAATCAAAACTTCTATGATACTGAGAAAGAGAAGATTATAAAATATATACTAGATGTTCAAAAATGCATAAAGAATTTTCATGTGGAATATTAATAGTTTAGATGTATTTATAGTAAAAAATAAATAGAATCTATATGAATTAGTCATTGAGACATGCTTTTAATTTTGGTAGAGAAAACTTCTAAATCATCATTGCAGACCAAAGAAATATATAACCTTTGAGGTATATCACTGAAGGTGCTCTTCTTCTAAGTGCATTCTGGGAATCACCTCTTATATAGGAAACACTGGAATTTGCCAGCATCAGTGAATGTGACCCTGTCTTTATTTTTTCACCAGTTTCTTATACATTTTAAAATATAATTTGCACTTACATTCTGTATCTCAATTTATAACTAAATTCAAAGAACTATATAATTTAAAAGAAAATTATGACAATATTCTGTTGGTTTTGTTTATAAAGGAAGATGTTATAAAACAAAATCAAGACAGAAATAAAATTGTAATTGGATTTATTGTTGCAAATAAAAAGAAAAGAAATTTGCTTCCAGGAATAACTGAATGTGAAGCAAAACTTCTAATATATTTTTTAAACATAGATCACAGTTGAGGGGACAGTTCTGGAGGATAGTTCCAGGAAAAGAAAGGTGAAAGTCTTCCAGATAAACACAAAATGACTATTTGTTCAGTCACAGTCCTATGAGGTGTCTAGGATGAGAAGGCAATATTTTATACTGGCATACTCTCTTGAGTCAAGAAAACACAAGGACAATATCCATCTATGTTTCCCCATAAGTGATGGTCTGACCTTAAACATAAGAATAAATACTATGGAAGCAAGTAGCGTTTTTCCCCTAATGAAATAAGACCAATTCATCATTAAAGAATAGACTTTAACTCTGTTTTAAAATAAATACCACTACATCACTTTCAAAAGCTTTTACATGGTAAAAGAAACTCAGGCTAAGGTAAATAAGACACTCTACAGAATGGGAGGAAATATTTGCACACAAATTAGCAAATAAAGGGATAATAAGCAAATATATAAAGTACTCACAAAGATAAACAGTAAGAACAAAAAAAAAGCTACTAATCCATACAAATACAAGGTAAGATTAATAAATGCTTCCACGAAGAGGACATACATATCAAGAGGCATATGCACTAGGGTTCTCATCACCAAAGAAATCTAAATCAAAATAGTGAGGTGCAGTCCCACACAGATGAAATATCAAGACTGGAACAATCTATTGGAGGAAATGCAGTGAAAAATAAACTATCATTCACTATTGGTGGGAATACTAATTGATTCATTTTTCCTTATAAAACATTCTAGGGAGGTTTCAAAAAGTTGGAATCAACCAACTCTAATTTAAGCACAAGACATTGCTCTGAAATGATCTATGTATGAGTATGTTCGCTGAAGTGCTTCATATAATCACAAGAATCTGCTGACTGTATCAACTTAAAGCAGTAGCCACAATAGGGAAACACCCCAAAATTCAGTGGCAAGTGAATGGGTAAAAAAGTTGTGATCTATATGTATATGGAACATGATGCAGCTGTGAAAAAATATAAATCATTCAGTTCACTGTAATTTGGATGAAACAAAAGGTTATCATGTTAAATAAAGTAACTCAGAGGAAGAAGGACAAATATTGTATGATTTCATTCATTTTTGTCATAAGGAGAGTTGAGACAAGAGATTGGAAGCTATCAAATGATAGCAAATACATGGTCCTGGATAAAACTGTTGAGAATTTCAAGAGAGGGAAGACTGAAGAGTGAAACAGGAGGTTCCCTGGAAGCAACATAAGTAACATAATATTGATCAAAGTATTTGTATGGTGCAATAATTAATTTTTTGGAAAATGAGTTAAGGAGGCAAGGGTGGAGCATGAGTAGATCTCTGGACTTTCTTGGAAGGATGCTAACACTGGTAGTGAGTTTGGATTTGTAGCATTGTAAGCCTGAAACATTATAGTTAACAGAATTATAAATCATAGTGCCTGAAATTCTATTATAAACAGTATTGTAAATCATCTTTACTAGATTAAAAATCCACTTAAAGTCAACTAGGTTTACTCAAATGAAATAAAATACTTGCTTTTACTTTTTTCTAATTTTTCAATTACAATTGTACTAGAAATTTATATATTCCTTTTTTATGCCACTTAGCCTATGGTATCAAATTGTAGCAATCCCAGCAAACAAATAAACTACTGATTCAATTTGTAAATTGAGATAATGAGTTTTCTAATGGTTTGGAGCTTTTTGTTTATGTGATTTTCCATGTGTTTTTTCTTGATTTATTTTTGTTGCGCATAGGGAGACATAGAACAAGTTGGTGGTAACCATAATGGAAAATATTACTATCTTCTTGCTTGGTCCCCCATAATCTTGGTAGTAAAATGCCAGAAAGTTTGGACTAGTAAAGTCAGCATGAGCTCTATCACAGCATAAACACTAAGGTTCTACTAGACACATAATGATGACATTCAAGCTTTCTCTGAGACCTACCTGATTTGTGTGTCCTGGTAGCTGGTCACTACCACCTAAGGAGTGTCATGAATCTCAGGTGGAGAATTCCCAGTTTTGCTCTTCCCAGGAAAAGGAAAGTCTGATCTGACCCTTTCCTGTACATTCACAGACTCGTTTTCCATTCCTGAAGAAAGGAATTTCACAAGAAAAGAGTGAAGCAAATAACATTTCCTGAAAGGAGAGAGAGAAAAATAAAAATGTTCAAGAAAGATTGTGAGCATCCCCAGAAGGAGAATAGAGCCTGCAAAGAAAGGAACATTGCATCCAAATTTGGCAAGTAAATGACCCCAGAATGGATGTGTACTGCATATTTTTGTAAAGCTGGTTTTCTTTTCTTTTTTTTTCCAAATTGATCTAGCTTGTAGACTTTCTATACAGTAAGAAGACTATCTACTGGGTATTGTCTATGCAAAGGGAATTTTGACCTGTTGGTGGATATCCTTCTGTCTTATCAATTCTTTTGGAAATTTCACCTCTTCTGATGCATCCAACATTTTCAATTTGGGCTGACCTCATTCAGAGTTTTATAAACCTTCATTTCTATGGAATCATCTATTTACGTGGCTCAAATCTTGGGGTTTGGCATGGCATCCTTAATCTGAAATGTGACACTAGTGGCAAAACTTAATTTTCAGATTATATTTTGGTTTTATTACTTCCTAAATCTCTTTGCCAAGGAGTCCCCAATTTCTGTCTACCTGTTTTTTATCATTTATTTATAATTTTTAAATATAATTTTCAAAAGTAGATGTGAATTTATTTTTGTGTGAGAATGTGTTAATACCATGTGTAGCATAAGACTTCAAAGGGACTTTAAATTGAGAAATTACACTTTTTAACATACCAATGTTTGCCTAATCCTGTAGTCTTAAAATTAATATGCTTTAGCTCAGAATTCTGTCAACTTGTGGTATCTAGCTGAGTCCCATCCTTCTAATTCAAAATACATATCATTATAAATGATCAAGTTTATCAAATTTTCATCCTCATATAATGCAAAATCCATTTTTTCATATTGCCTCTTTATCTCCCACACTTAGTGAACAACAATTTTTCTTGTAATCACATCAGTTTGTATTGTTCTTATTATTTTTGCTTCTAGGGAAAATGAGATGTATTGAGAAATTGCCTTCTATTTATATTTAACAATATGAAACTATTTTTGTTCTTTTTTTATACAAGTAGTAGGACACTCATTACTTTCAATGATCTCTTTAGCATCACTATCACAAAAGATACCAGCAACTGCAATAAAATAATTATAGAAAAACAGTTCCTCTTTGATTTTGCCTTTCACAAGCCTCCACCATTCTCATTCATTGATAATCAATTTACCTCTTGACCCTTTCCCTAGCACAAGTTGAAAAATTTAACTACTTTTTTTAGATTATTTTTTTCTCTCTTTTTTTTTTATTTTCAGACATTAAATTCCACATGGGCACCATTTTATCAACTCTTTTTTCTATAACAAGAAGCTGGAGAGATTGTACAACAGGCAAGAAACTTGCTTTGCTTGGAGTTGACCCAGGTTTGATCTCAATCACCCATATGGTCCCCTATGCACTACCAGGAGTGACCCTGTGCATAAAGCCAGGAATAAGCCCTAGTACAGTGGGATTGGTTCCTGCTCCCCTCCCACCAAAAGAAAAAAGAAAATAAAAATTCTTGAACCAGCTAAGCTCCTTTAAAATTTTTGAAATCACATTGCTATATAACATTTTATGTTTCAGAGAATCATGCTCATTTTTTATTTGACTGTACTTATTTTCTGAAATTACCTTAACCATCTCTCCATGCAAATATTTTTGTGCACAATTTATCTTATAAATTAAATACTCTACATTATGTCATATCTGTGCTTCAAAAATACTTACAAAAAATTGAAGAAGTACGTTTGAAATGTGTTGTAAGCAAGAGAAGCAAAGGAACAGTGATATAAAAAGTAAAGTCACTGAAACATTTTAAAGCTTATAAGAAAGAAATAAAATGAAATTGCATTCTCAGTTCTACTTCTAAGAAACACACCTAGACATCTTATTTGTATTTCCCATGTCTTTCTCTCTATTATTAAAGAAATGAACCACTTTGGGCATTCCCCAGATTAAAGTTTCCGTTAAAGGATTTATCCTAACTATGACCTTAGAAATAAAAAAGATACTAGCTACTGAAATATGTAATTCTGAGAAGTTACAAAGTGTTTATAATAGAACACAAATTAAAATTAAAGATATGTCACCAAAAATCGTCATCTGGCACTTTGCAGTCTGAAGACAAAGTTTAAGGAGAGGATATCTAAAATTCATTGAAGTAACAGGGCAAGGATAACATCATGAACCATTTCCAAAGAATTAAAAAGACCAATTTTGACTTTTTGTTATGAAAATATTGGCATGCTATGCTTCATAATTAGGTCACATGTGAGGACATTCCAAGAGTCAAAGATAATTCAGGAAGTTGATTAGAATTTGTACCTTTCAGCCATCTTACTTTGAGCTTATCAGAAGCTGACACTTGCAGCTGCTTGCCATGAATATTGAGGCTGTGAAATGACTTTTATTAAAACGTACTTAGTGCTGTCAGTTGTTTCCAAAACTTGGTCTTGACTAAAAGGAACATCTTTTTTCCCAGAATCTCTACCATATTTCCTTTGTTTGAATATTCGTTGTCAGGTTTTTAATGAAAAACTTCTTATGGAAGAGAAATGTTTTAAGTTAGGAAGTCAAAATAACACCAAACAGTGGGTGAGATAGCACAGTGGGTAGGTCACTTATCTTGAACATGGATGACCTGGAATCCACTCCAAGCATACTAATGTCCCATAGCTATGCCAGGAGTAATTCCTGAGCGCAAAGTTGGGAGTAAACTCTGAGCACTGACAGGGCAGCACCCAATCACAAAATAACAACAATAAAGACTACCAAGCACAATAGAATCAAAGTCTTTAGTAATCCCATTAAGCAGCAGCAGCATAATTTTCCACAATAAAATTGCATATGTATGAATATATATATAAAATATTAGATGTTGGTTGGGACTTAATCATAAGTGTTCAGGTGCCAGATGCCACTTTCAAACTTGAGATATCCAAATATTAACTTTAACGGAAGCTCTTTCTTTCATCTTTTTTTTCACCTGATTGTAAATATGATCTTTTCTATTTTACAATTTTTTAAGAGTACATTTTGCAATTTTTATGACCATTGCATGTAATCAAAAGGAGAGTCTGTTTGGTGATATAATAATTTTTCAATTTCTTCTCACTTTATTATCACAACCATAACGATTAATCTAACTTTTTACTTTTATATTTCATCTCTTCTAACTTTTAATTTCCATATTCCACCTATTTAAAAATACTTATAAATATGTTACACTATTTAGAGATAAAGAGAGATAGTGTTATATTGCTGGGAGGTATGTTTTGTAATCACTTAATCACTTAATCACTTAATCCCCGTTATTCATCGATTTATTCAAGCGGGTGCCAGTAACGTCTCCATTCATCCCGGTTGCGTGCTAGCGTAGCCCAATGGTATCTATTCGTTCTAGGAACATGCAGAGCCTCAAACCGATCATTTAGGGTCTTGACGAAGAAGTCTGACCATCTTATAGGTGGGCGTCCACGTGATCTTTTGATGTCCCGTGGAATCCAATCAGTAATGGCTCTAGTCCAGCGGTTGTCTGTAAACCTCATTACGTGTCCAGCCCATCTGATTTTTGATGTCTTGGCAAATGAGACAGCGTCCCTGATTCTTGAGTGTTGACGAAGATCAGAACTCCGGATTCTATCTCTCATTTGAGTGAATCGTGATATTCCAAGCATAGTTCTTTCGATTCCTCTTTGAGAGACCCAAATAGCGTTCTCATCCTGTTTTCGTAGGGTCCAGTTCTCTGAGGCATATGTTAATGCAGGAAGAATAGTGGAATCAAAGAGATGTGCTCGTAGCTGGAGGTTCTTTGTCCTTTTAGTTATTTCTTCAATGCTCTTGAAGGCATTCCAAGCCGCTCTCTTCCTCCTGCCCAACTCAGGTGCCAGGTCATTCATCATGTTGATTTCTCGACCTAGGTATATACAACTGTTGCATTCGGAGATGGTGGTTCCGTTGAGAGTGAATGGAGCATCGGGAACAAGGCTGTTTCTCATAAACATTGTCTTCGTAAGATTTAGCTGTAGTCCGACCTTTCCACATTCACGGTCAAAGTCGTTCAGCATTTGTGTCGCTTGGCTGATGTTTGGTGTTATTAGAACGATGTCATCAGCAAAGCGGAGGTGGTGTAGTTGCCGACCATCTATCTTCACTCCCATGTTTTCCCATTCCAGTCGGTGCATGATGTTCTCGAGGGTGGCACTGAAGAGTTTTGGTGAAATGGTATCACCCTGCCGAACCCCTCTCTTGATATGGATGATTACTTCTTTGTAGAATGGTGAGATCTTGGTAGTGAATCCGTAATAGAGCTCACGAAGGATCCTGATGTATTGAGTTTGTACGCCCTGATTGGCTAGGGCTTCCATGACCGCTTCCGTCTCAACAGAATCAAAGGCCTTCTTTAAATCAAAGAATGTTAGACAGAGCGGCATCTTGAACTCCCGAGATACCTCAATGAGCTTGGTTATTGTGTGGATATGGTCGATGGTACTGAATCCTTTTCGGAATCCAGCTTGTTCACATGGTTGTCCTTCATCTAGTGTTCTGCTAATCCTATTCAGGATGACTCGAGTGAATAGTTTGTAGATGACAGACAATAGGCAGATTGGGCGATAGTTGCCAATGTCGTGGATGTCTCCTTTCTTGTATGGTAGTACAGTCCTGCTGGTTTTCCATTGGGATGGAACCTTGCATTCAGACAGGTAGCGTGTGAAGAGTCGAGCCAATGTATTGATGAGTACTGATGGTAAGTTCTTTAGGTGTTCAGGTCTGATCTTGTCTGGGCCAGGTGCTCTTTGTTTCTTTACCAACGAGATGGCATGTTGGATTTCGGAAGGGAGAACGTTGGGAACGACATATCCATCATGTGGTATGTGGTATGTGGGCAAGTGGATGTGGCTATTAAAGAGATCTGAGTAGAAGTCATGAATAATCTTCTCCATTGCCCTTCTGGAAGATGTGATAGATCCATCATGATGTCGGAGGGCAGTCATCTTGGTTTTGTAGTTGGTGAAGAACAGGCGGGCATTACGAATGTTTTTCCCAGCTTCTGCTGCATCTACCATTACTGCTGCTCTCCTGTTTTTGAGGTCATCCTTGATGGCTTCTCTGCACTGTTTTGCCAGTTCGGATGTTCGCTTGTGGTTGCCTGAGGCATGTGCCAAGCCACGTTGGCGAATAAGTTCAAGAGTGTTCGAAGAAAGACGGTTTTTTGTGGTTATCTCTCTCTTGGCATTCCTTGCACAATCATGGAGGTGCTGAATCATTCGATCGTATTCCTCATCAATGTTGTCAATGACGGGATCTTCCCATGTTGCCGCAATAGAGCCAAAGAGCTCCCAGTTGGTGGGTGTTCTGGGAGTCCTCTTCTTAAACCTTGTATTCTTTTCTCCTCGTTCTGTGAGGTAGAATTTTGCACGAAGAAGACGGTGGTCTGATCCCGTTTGGAATTTTGGGACAACAGCAACATCAGTTAGGCAAAACCGCCGATTGAATGTGATGTGGTCTATTTCATTGTGGAACCGTCCATGGGGAGACTCCCATGTCCAACGTTTAGATTCAGCCTTTTGGAATTGTGAGTTACCATGGAAGGTTTTGGTTGACATGATGAACTCAGACAGTCTGTCACCCTGTTCGTTCCATTCCAGGCCATGGGTTCCGATGTGGAGTTCATCGACTGATCTTCTTGGTCCTATCTTGGCATTAAAATCACCAACAATGATCTTGTAGAAGGTGTGATCTTCTTTATAGAACTTCTCCAGCTCCATGTAGAATTTCTCAGTTTCTCTTTCACCATAACTGGATGTTGGTGCATAGGCAACAAAGATAGAAACTGCCGGTAGTGAGCCACATTTATTCAAGTGTAATCCTCCGATTCGGGTTGTTAGGCATTCGAATGAATCAATGCCCGTGACTAAGTTTGTGTTGTCAAGGATACCGACACCACCGACGCCTCTTTTATCACATGTTCCAAGGAACAGTTCTTCTCCAGTGTCGAAAACAGCATGATGGGATTGATGTCTTCTCATTTCGGTCAGACCAATGATGTCGTACTTGATCTTTCGCGCTTGTACCATAAGGTCTTCAATGGATGCAGCAGATGCCAGCGTACGAGCATTAAAAGTACAGACAATCATTTTTGTTTTTCTGCGTTTTGGCAGCCTATGTCTGTCTTGGTGTTTTATCAGCCTCTCCTTCCATATCCTTCTTGACTCTGCATATTCAGGGTTAGGGAAATGAGATCCAATTATTAATGGATTTGGCATATCAATTTGGTCTATTTGGCATAGACCACGGATAGCTTGCCAGGCTCTGCCGTGCGGGTTGGATATTTAAGATACCCTGAAAACTTAGAGAAAAGTAAATAAATAGTCGCGCGGCCGCAAATGCGGCCGAGCGCTCCCGGGAGCTTGTTGTGATAATCTCTGGATCCTGGCCGTTGTTGGGGTTACACGGCAGTTGGAGGGTGTAACTGTCTAGCTACTGACAGGTCCAGTCCCAAACCATGCAGACTTGGAGATCTCAGCCCCAGGTCCCACTCACCTGGGTTCCTCTGCCAGTTTTGTTATGTTTGTAATAGAGTTTGGAAAAACTCTTTTATTAATGAAATTTGATTTATTGTCTTTATCACCATAAATCACAATGAAACTTAATATATAATGAAAAACCAAGTATATAATAATGATATAAAAGTATAAACATGTTAATTGCTTGACACAAAAGAAAAGTATATAACATACACATAACATATTCACACACGTTGATAGTGATAGATTAAAGCTTGATAGAAAGAAAAAATAAGAAAGAACGTAAAAGCTACCGGCAACAAATGTAGCAGAAGGAAATGAGACAGGAAGGATAATAGCTTGCTATAAATTAAGAGGGAAATAAAATTAATGATGGGTTTTTAGTAGCCAGATACTGAACTAATATTTTAAGCTTGTCCTGAAGAGAAAAAAAATTAAAGAAAGAAACCTAGACATTTCAAGAATAATGGAGACCAGACTAATTGCAGTTTTAAAAACTTAATAAGAAAATAGAGTGCACCTTGAATTAAATATGTAAAATGATAGAGTTCAGGTGTAATTTGTAATAAAGCAATAAAATAATTATGTCTCTAAGAGTGTCTTAGAAAATTATCTAGCTCACAAAGAAATATACCTTAGCTTCAGAGACTAAAAAAATTATATCCATAAAATCATTTTTAGTTTAAAGTTAGTCTCAGTAGATAGCCCAGTATCATAAAAAATTTTTTAAAGTTAATATGAAAATACTGTTACCTAGTTTGCAATTTATTTTGAGATATTTTATAGTATGAAACTTCATCATTTTTTCTTTTGAAATAACTAAACCTACTACATAAAGATAACCATCAAAATACACAAGCACACAATGGGGCTCTTAACATAAAGCCACATAAATGGACAATTTAAAGAAAAAAGTCAGTTGATGTATGTATCACGGATATTGGTGGTAAAATTATATAGGTACAGAACATATTTGCCTATGTTACTGTAATATGCATATGTCATATACATATCACGCATAATATACTCTGCCTAACAGTATAGCTCAAATACATGCAAATTATCTACTAAATATTATCAACTATAACTATAAGAAAATAAAAGAATCAAAATGTAGACTGTTCTATCAATCACAAAGTAAACTATTAGAAATTAAGATACTTAGCACATCTTTAAAAAATTGAAAAATAGACACTTTTCTAACTCAATACTCAGAGAAAAATCAAAATAAAAATTGTGTGTTTGCTTGTGCGTGCATGCCTGCAGAGTCATGATCAAACTGAAGGCTTTAAAGATGTGTATGTTTGGTATGTGTTCAACCACCAATTTAATTCTGTTCCAAAGAAAAGAGTTTTAAATATATTTTAACAAAATAATAATAAAGAATATATGATCTGGTATAGTTTTGCAATCCTTTGGAGAAACATTATTTAATTTATTATATGTAATTGTTGCTGCTATTATTTATTTTTATAACTTTATATTATTTATTTTAATGTATAATATATAGAATAAAACAAATATTTGAAACAAAATGATATGTTTTGTAATTTTAATGAGCACAAGAAGCCATTTAAACTTTCTTATTAATAAGAATAAAGATAATAATTGTTATGAGAAAAGTTGGCAACTTCTGATAAGTAAAGTAAAGTAAAGGCCCTCCCATTGATGATCGATTTGCTCGAGTGGGTCCAGTAACATCTCCATTGGAGACTTTGTTGTTACTGTGTTTGGCATATCGAATACGTCACGGGGAGCTTGCCAGGCTCTGGCAACTTCTGATAAAATTAAATATACACTTATTGTTAACTTCAGCAATTTTACCTACATATATAAAAATGAGGAGATATCCACATTAAACTTATGTAATGGTAGCTATAAGTAGCTATAGATAGTTTAATTTATACTAGTTCAAACTGGAAACATTCCATATTTTGATGAACAGGAAAACAAACTGATCCACTTAAGCAATGGGATAGAGCTGAATAACAACAAGAATAGATTTCTGATATATACAACAGTATGGATGTTACAATATTGATCCGAGTGAAATATTCAAATGGGGTCATAGAGATAGCACAGTGTGTAAGGTACTTGTTTTGCAGGTAGGCAATCTGGAATCAATCCTCAGCAACATATATGATACCCCAAGCATCACCAGGAGTAATGCATCAGTGCAGAGCCAGGAAATATGCCTTTGATACAGTTGGTGTGGGTCAATTCCACCCCCCAAAATTTCATACATATAAACAGAATTGTAATACTCTAAATATGAAAATGTAAAAAAGAAAACAGTATATAATTATAGAAAATCAGAATAACTGATTTTCAGTTGGCATGTATTTATTAGTACAGAGCAAGGGGAACTTTTCTGAGGTGAAGAGTGTATATGGGTGTGTGTTACATAGCTTTTGCTAAGGCTAATCCGAATAGTCATTGAGAATCAGCAGGTTTCACGGCTTGAATTATGTCTCAAAAGAAACTCAAAAGAAACTGTCCTTTAATAATGAAATTTTCAAGGTCATAGAGAGAGCTCAAGAAGTAGAGAACAAAAAAGACTAATCTTCTGTTAGATTCCTAGGAACACCGGGCCCAGCACTGCTGGTGTGTGCAGAATCTTGTGTTTTAGGACTCAAGCACTGAATAGTTGACTCTGTACTTCCGGGCCAAGAACTATGAGGCATTCTGGGTCTGTCACTCCTGTCACCATAACCAACACTGAGATGGATCCTATTTAAAAAAATAATCAAAATGCCTTTTATGGCAGCAAAAACCAAAAAACACTACAATCCCTACCTTGGATGTTTTAAAATTGTTCAAGAGGGGGTAAAATATGATATGTAGTAACTAAAAATAGCCCAATTAACATTGAATGTTAACAGTCAATGCAATATTTTAAAGTTTAACTAGATTTTTAAGAAATTTGGTAAATTTATGCATTTTATATTAAAATATGTTATACCATGGGTAAATGAGTTAATATAAAAAAATTAAAGAAACAAACAAAAAAGATTGTGAGGATAACTTGCCCTAGTAAAATCCTGCAGATATTTACTAGTTTGATATTGGAAGAATAGAAGAAAACTTTAATTTGCAGTACAGAGTGAGGAATAGAGAAAAGATAATTATCTCTTAAATTCAATGTTGGTAAAAATGAGTTAACACAGTTAATATTAACCCAATGTCTTGCATGTCTTACTTTTGTCATAGTAATACCTTGCATATCACAAAGAGCCACATGAATTAATGCTATACATAAAAAGAGATACTAGAAACTTAATAAATAAATTGTGAAAAATTATTAATGTGCCTTACATCTAAAATCATCTATTCAATAAAGTCCCTGAATATGATTAATGAGGTAATAAATTATTATTTTCATTACTTTATTCATAAGTAAATTTTAATAAGGGAAAACATAAAAATCAATATAAAAATGGTGACTTGAAAATTTCTGGTTTCTAATGTAAAATAAGGTAACAATAGACTTAACAGAAAAACTGAAAATCCAAAATAGAGAACAATGAACTAATGCAAGACCTGGTGCTTAGATAATGAATAGCCAATTCAGAAAGATGAAAACCAACACTCAGTTGAGGTATTGACATTGTGAATGAAAAAATAATGAAGCACTGAGTTGAAAGTGTGAAGGAACAAAGCCATTCTTGCTGTAAATCATTATACTGAAATGGATTGTTTTAAATGCTACTTATTAAATATATCAACTTAAAAGATCATTTTCACATGGGTACATATTTGAGGATGTCAATAAACAGAATTGTTCATAGTGCAAGGAAGGTAGCAATTACCCAATATCTATCACCAAGTAATTTAAAAAAAGAAAAAAAAGAGTAGACATACGGCATCATGCATTAATTAGAAAGAACCAATATTATACATATGTGTGCAGACAAATATGATAGCATTAATATTCTCTGAAATCAATATTTAGTAAAAATGCATGCTATTGAAAAATATTACTTACATAAATGAAATAAATACAGTTACCAGTTGAAAGTGTTGGTGGAAAGAATTTGAGGATGATGTTTTTACAGAATTTATTTGTTTTATAAATCACAAGACTTGACTATCTATTGAGAATTAAACAGGCCAAAGGGTATAAAGAATAAAAAAGTTTGACTTAAGAAAGCAGAAAAAATAAAGGTAACAAAAATTTCATACAGCATCAAGTTTAGTGACTATGAATTTATATTTCTAACTACACTTTCTCAGTATGTGATTTTTCTGTTTTCAGTTGTCCAGAATTTATGCAGTAGGTGGCTTCAAGAAAAATGATAGTGATCAGTCATAAAGTAAAAGTGATATTTTTTTATTTATTAAAGAAAATAGATCTATTTTTTTCTCTTTTCTAGAAGCAATACTCTAGTTAAGCCTTGAATAGAACAAATTTGAAGACTGAGTTCTCTTATATGTTGATGTTGTACAGTAAGTTTATTTTATCCTTATTTAATAATAATCTTAAATATTCAATAATACTTTCCTTATCTCAATTTATTGTAAGAAAAGAGAGCTCAATTTATTGTAAGAAAAGATCATATATGTATATATGTAGGTATGTATACATTTAATATGTATATCATGTACGTATATATACACACATAAATATACATATATGATGGACACAATGCTATGTAGTCAAATATTATGTAACTTCCAAGACTTCTATTAAAAAATATTAGGCTAGTACAAGTTAAGCATTGATGCTCAGGAAATCAAGTTACATTCCATTGTTTGACTACAGGCATATTAATATCAATCCCGCCATGTCTCTCAAGGGTTTACCATAGTACAGTTTTTAAGAACTTCGAAACTACATGACATAGAATTTTTGTCATTCCTTGCAATTAAGTAGACTAAAATTATATTCTATTAATCACTTAGAATATCACTGTATCCATCATGTAAATAAAATAAAAGATGTGTGAAGAGTCAACATCTTTGGGATCTTTGTTAGCTTTCTAAAACTACTATGAATGAAATGTTACAAAGATAAGTACAGTAACACACTGGATACTAACTGAATCTTATACCTACCAGTATTTATCCAAAGTATTTATTTTGTTCCAAAATTCTTGCAAACCACAGGACCCAAAAGGAGAGAGACAGAGACAACAAAAGGAAATGCCCTGCCACAGAAGCAGGGTGGGATGGGGGGTTGCGGGGGGAGGGATGCTGGGACCCGTGGTGGTAGAGGATGGGCGCTGATGAAGGGATGGGTACTTGATCATTGTATAACTGAAACCCAAGCACAAAAATTTGTAAGTCTATAACTGTACCTCAAGGTGTTTCACTAATAAAAAAATATTATGAGTTAATTTTTATAGAAAAGAGAAATATAAACAAATCCTAATTGTTTTGTTGAAAACATATAACAAATGTATAATGAAATAAATTAATGCTTATACCAAATACTGTGTGTCTCATATAAGAATGCCTTTCCAAGTCACAGATCAGTTATCCTGACCGCTAAAATTGAAAGAAACTCATTTGTGTATATTGACTGTTGTAGTTAAGTTATCATTTGATTAAGACAAAAGATCTATGGACTAAAAAATGTAATTATTTAAAAAGATATTTTCCTAAAGACATTATTTTTATCTAAGAAAGTAAAAATAATTGTATTATATGGTAAATTTTCTGATGAAAGTAAAATTAACATTTGATTTTAAAATCTTATTTAAATGTGACTTTAAGAGGTTCTTAAAATTATGAGGCAATGATAAAATTTAGAACAATTTTGATGAACTTGGTCTAATATCACAAAAATAAAAGAAAATAATAAGATTCAATAAAAATGTATTTTCAAGCTTCTCCAATAGCCTCAAATGAGTTAGTTTACCTTTCAAGAATTTTAATTCGTTCACTGATACTATACAAAAATGCGCATGTAGATGTGTATACAACAACCCAATAACACTTATATACAAGTCTGTTTGATCACATATTTTGTCGGGCACTAGATTATAATTATTATCACTGTTATTTAGCTAATTGGTGCTCTGCACTTAATTTTGACTACTGGATGAGAAGCAGAAGTGCAAGTGTTAGTTCTCGGTCAAAATATTTAGTTAAAGGTACAATACCATTCTCTACCATTCTCTCTATGGTGATATATTAAGATGTGTTGAGATGCAGCCTCAACTGCAATTCAGGTCCTTGGTAAATAATCAAGGTCTACAGGAGATTTTGTAAGAATAAGGAAAAAAGTTAAAAGACAATCAATGCAAAGGTAATTCTAAACAATCCCTAATTTTAATTATTGCCATTTATTTATTATTTTATTATTATTATTATTTTGTCTTGGGTTCACACGCAGCAGTGTTCAGGGCTTACTTCTGGCTTTGTACTCAGGAATCCCTCCTGTCAGGGCTCATACGACTGTATGTGGTACCAGGGATCTAACCTGGGTTGGCTGTATGCAGGGTAAATGCCCTGTCTGCTGTACTATCTCTCTGGCCCCTAAGCAATCCCTCATTTTTTTCAAAGAGATCTTTTTGTCAACTACTAAGTGTTTTATGTTTGAAAAAACAAATAAACTTATACTGACAGATATAATAATAATTATGAGCAATTCCAGCTTTAAGCATATTGGAAGTCCCAATAATATACTAGGGATAAAGTAGCTGGTCTCATTTTATAAACATAATTATCATCATTTCATATGACTTTGAAAAATTAAAAATGTTAATTATTCTGCTCATATGATGAATTCTATGTATTTTTCAAATTTACTACCAAAATTTATTCGATATTAATTGGTCTTGTATATTTTGTTTCTCAAAAAAAGAAAACAAACTGTTTGAAAGTTTCAGATTTTCACTTCTTGATTTCCCATTTTCCTTGATTTCATATAAATAACTATGATATTTTAAAGGTATAACTTCTTATTTTTTATTTGTTTTTTTGTTTTGATGTTGAGCCACATCTGTGGCTCTTGGGACTCTCCTCTCTCTGTTTTTAGGCATCACTTTTGAGTTAGCAAGACAAGATCCCTATTTGCTATATTATCTCTCCAGCCCTAAATTCATTACATTTAATACTTATTATGCAATGTTTTGTTATTGAGTTCTAAATACTTATTGAGAATCTTGGTATCAGGCACATTTCTTTGGCACTCATTTACACCAAAGTTAAATTTGTGTCATAGAATTTATTCTGGTTCAAATAATTTCCCATTGATTCATAGACCTTGTCCACAGTCATTCTTTTGGGCTTTTGCTTTTTCAGTGAAACAAAGAGGAATAGCAATACTGAAAGTGTGTACTATTATCACTTCATCAATGTCTCTAGCAAATTTTGAAGAGACCACTCTTCTATGAACAGGTGGTTGTGTGTGAACCATCCAAGACATACAAACTGATGTCTCTTCTGAGGTCATCTGAAAACAGAATACACAAATACACAAAATGTGCAAATAATAATCCAGATTTGAACTAGAATCTGACTTATTTTTATTCAGTAAAATTGTGTGAAATAACTAACTTAGTTTTTAAAACTTGGTTTTCAGGAAATCACAGCTTTAAAAAATTACAAAATTAACTATCCATTAGAATGCCGTCTCTAATAATAACATTTACCAAAGAAACAACGGTTTTTGCCACATCCTGAAGTGCTTTACTTTGTAGATTATGCATAACTGTAAGTGGTGTTTTATTCAATACAAAAGAACAATTTTTTGTTAACAGCATCAGTTTGAAATTTACTAGCATCTAATAAGATATATAAAAAGTCAAGTAAAATATTAAGAACATGACTATTTTTCCAATAAAATACATATAAAATATTTAATTTCTAGTATCATTTTTACTCAGGTTATTCTTTGTTATTACAGAAACTATTGCCATATGAAATATTTAATACTGATGTAATAATTTTATTCTAATAGTCTATTTTAATATAATCTTTCCTACTCTCTACTACAGGCTATATGACAACTATATGCCTTCAACATCATAAATTAAAAGAATATTAAATTTGAAGCATAGAGGGAATCTGGGTGCCAAAAGTCAGTAAATGTTGTAATCATGTAATTCAATAAATTTTCAAGCTAAAAAAGTTTTCTTTTGTAGACCAGAGTGATATGTGATAGGGTGCTTGCCTTGCAAGTGGCCTACCTGAGTTTGATCACCAATACCTTGTGTGTTCCTTTGAGCCTGCTGGGGGTAATACGTGGTCACAGAGCCAGGTCTAAGCACTACTAAGTGTGGTACAAAGAAAAAATAGAAAGAGAATAAAAATAACTTTATTTTGGAAGTATCAGCTGCAAGCAAATATTTCAAGGTGCTTATTTTAGAATTTAGGAAATTGATACTTAGAAAAGTAAAATCGCTTGCTTAGCATCACAAGTAGACCAAGGAATTCTTTTCTAAGTTGCATATTCAAAAATATTCAAGGAGTCTTATTTGATTTGCTATTAATATTTGGTTGCAGAGTATTTGATTTATTTAAAAGCATGTCAATTATTTTATTCTGTATACTCATATGTATATCCGGTTGAGGATATTTATATAGTAAAATACAAATTTGTAAATTATATACATGACATATATCAGAATATAAGCGCATGTACATTTATTCATGTATTTATATGTACATAAGCTTGGCATTGAAAAATGAACATATTTGCATAGCTTATCTATGCTTTTCTGTTCTGAAAATTCCATTTTAGTAATAACACCACAAGAGACAAGTTTATGGATGAGAAGAAAGTATTATTTTTTTCTGTTAGTGTCTACCCTTCAGATGAAATATCAGAGAGTGACTTATGCACTGGGGAGAATCTGACTTATTATTTCTCTATATCAGTGAAAGTCAGAGAAACAACAAACTCTGGCAAATATACCTTGTTCTCAAGAAGAAAATGAACTGATTTTGTTCTCTCACCAGGGTTATTTGTGCTCGATATGGATAATGGTCACAGGTGGTCTGATCTGATCTTTTCCTATTTTAGTTGAGAAATAGCTTTTCACACTTTGGACAGTTCACTCCTATTTAGCTCTGAAAATTAGATGTTCTTGCATTTCTGACCAAACAGAAGTCACTTTCCTTTTCTCTTGATAAAAATCTCTTCATGACCTTTGAAAAAAAGTTTTATATTCAGAGGATAGTAGACAAACTTAAATTATAAATAATAAAAAACAGATGTAGACATAGTAATTTGATCAATTGTAGCAATTTGTCAACTTTTCTTTGCAAATTGAAATTAACTAAATTGTACTACATTTTCATTAAAATGGTTTGCTTATGTTCTCTAAGCATCAAAACAGGTTTAAGTGTATAATCTTCAATTAGATTATTAATGCAAATTTATTTTGGCATAGTAGTTGAACTTGTCCTACAAATCAATGAGAATTCTTAGCACAGGGAAGATGCAAACAACAAGATCATGAATAGAGACTTGGAATACTTTGGTGTATGGTCAGATATTTTTCTATTAATTAGATATTATTACTCCATTTTTAAACTAAAAAATGCTTAATTCACACTGAATTCCATGTTTCTGCATATGGAGAGAAAAAACTTTTCTTCACCATAATTTTAACAAGTATTACAGCAACATTAGAATTAGTTGTTTTATGTTATCATTAATTTTGTTTTCTGTTATGCTTGCTTGCAACAAAATACTAGCAGGCTAATTGTGAAAAAATATTCAAAAAACCCCAAATTTGTAAATAAGCTTCGATTTCTGTACCAGTAGATTTTCAGGAATAGATAGGATGAAAACAAAAATATATATTCATTTTTCCTATTATATCATAAAAATACAAAATAAAGTTTAATAAAGCCTCAACTTTCAGTATTCTTTTATGACAGTTCATTTCAATTTACATAACCTATATAAACTTAAGGATTGTTTTCAGTCTATGTTGTTTAATATTTTTAAAATCAACTCCTAAAAATGAGAGTTTTAGGCACATGAAGATCATTCCTGATGTGCGAGGAAGTTATAATGAGAATAAAGTTTATCTTAAGATTCTGGAACAATATTTAGATTAAAGATTGAAATGAATATTATTTAAAGCTAGTCAATATGTTACTATAATGATTTTCCTGGACAAGTTTACTAATCTTTTATGATTTTACTTATTCATCAGTTCCCTCCAAGTTACTGTGCCATGCATTTTTGTTAGAGTTGTTTAATACTGTTTGTATTTCATTATAATAACAGCCCAGATTTTAAAATGCGTAATTTGTTTCTCACCAGGAGTACTTGAAAAAAATATGTCTTCTATAATGCAGATCAACACCAAATATTTTCAAATGTATACTGTTTTTTTCTAGTGTCATTATACAATATTTACTAATTTCTTTTTTGACATTTTTCAGATTTGTATGCACATCAATATATTATGGTTTTCCAAACAAATATTTCATTGACAAAACTTATGTCTCATGAGTTTTAGTTTCTATTTTTATAATGTTCCACTTTAACTGACTTTTAATCACAGTAAAATGTAGTAAGATGTTACTCAAGCTTTATTATGTATCCCTATCTCATGAATGTTATTTATCGAGCTCTTATTCAAATGTGTTTTATTCTCTTTTAAAATAATGTAGTTAAGTGTCTGGATCTTAGATAAAAGATTTGATGTTTAGGAGTCAGGAGACAGTACAGAAGATAGGTTTTATATATAGCATGAACCCGATTCTTGGCAACACAAGGACTTCTGACACCAAACTATTATTTGACAATCCGCTATCATATACTGATATAGGGTTTATATTGTGCATAAACCTGCATTTATGAATTCAAGATCATGAATTTATTTTGAACCAGTTATATAATACATAAGATATTTGCTTATATCAAATATTAGTATCAAATATTAGGCTCTGCCGTGCAGGCGAGATACTCTCGGTAGCTTGCCGGGCTCTCCGAGAGGGGCGGAGGAATCGAACTCAGGTCGGCCATGTTGGCTGCGTGCAAGGCAAATGCCCTACCGCTGTGCTATCGCTCCAGCCCGTACTCCATTGTGTAGATGTACCAAAGTTTCCTTAACCAGTCATCTGTTCTCGGGCTCTCCTAAAATATACCCTGGAGAGGTTGAAAAGAAAGGTAGCATTTTTTATTCTATAACTCTCCCCTATTTTTAAGAAGATTATTTAGAATCAGTGTTAAAAACAAGCTAGGATGCACATTAATAAGTCTGGAAAGGTATTCACTTTTCTAATCTAATCTTTTACACTCAGTTCCATAAGGATAATAATTCAAAGTTTCTGATTTTGTTGTTGTGATTATTTTGGGGATGCTCACCCAACAGTGTTTATCCAGAGTTATTCCTAGTTTTTTGCATAGGGATCACTCCTAATAGGCTCAGGGTAATCTATGAGGTGCCAGAGATTGAACCCAAGCATGGAAGTCCTTACCTGCTGTAATATAGCTCTGGCCCCTGTTTTTGTTTTTCTTAAGCATAAAAATTGCCGAAATTTGAGATGCAGCATGGTGATGGAATATCTTACATGTGTGAAGCCTCAAATTCAATCCCATGCACTGTAAAACAAAACAAAAAATCAAGCAGACATATTCAATCCCCATTCCTCTCTCCCCCAAGTCCCTAATAACAATTAATCAATCACAACCATCCTGTTATTCGGCGATTGCCTCGAGCAGGCCCCAGTAATGTCTCTTCGCCCTAGCCCTGAGATTTTTTTTAGAAAGTGCCATATTCAAGGCTCTTTCAAAGTTAGGAGTATGAGACCCTTCATTGTTACTGGTATTTGGCATATTGGGTACGCCACGGGGAGTTTGCCAGACTCTGCAGTAATAACAGCAGTTAACAAAAAAAAGGAAGGAAGGAAGGAAGGAAGGAAGGAAGGAAGGAAGGAAGGAAGGAAGGAAGGAAGGAAGCAAGGAAGGAAGGAAGGGAGGGAGGGAGGGAGGGAGGGAGGGAGGGAAAGGAGGGAGGAGGAAAGGGGGGCAGGAGGGAGATGGGAAGGAAGGAAGGAAGGAAGGAAGGAAGGAAGGAAGGAAGGAAGGAAGGAAGGAAGGGAGGGAGGGAGGGAGGGAGGGAGGGAGGGAGGGAAAGGAGGGAGGAGGAAAGGGGGGCAGGAGGGAGATGGAAAGGAAGGAAGGAAGGAAGGAAGGAAGGAAGGAAGGAAGGAAGGAAGGAAGGAAGGAAGGAAGGAAGGAAGGAAGACAGACAGATTTTTGAGTATAAGACGTTTGTAGACTTAGTTTAAGCAAAACGGACCTATTATAGTACAGGAGAAACGGGTTATAGAGTGTAAAGACTTGATACTGAAGCAGAAATTATAATACAGAGGTTAGCGCACTTTCCTTGCATGTAGCCGACCTGGTTTGATCTGCAGAACCACATATGATCCCCCAAGTACTGGAAAAAATGATTCCTGAGCACAGAGTCAGGAATAAGCCCTGTGCACAGCCAGATGTGACTTGGAAAAATTGGGGGGAGGGAAGAAGACTTTTGTTGAATTATCATATATTGAGCGTAATAATTTATTATCAGTTTATTACTTTGTATTAAAAATGATGACTTAGTAACACTGTCCTCCCATTGTTCATTGATTTTGTTCGAGCTGGCCCAGTAACGTCTCCATTTTGAGACTTGTTGTTACTGTGTTTGGCATATCAAATACGTCATGGGTACCTTGCCAGGCTTTTCCTTGCAGGCGAGATACTCTCGGTAGCTTGCCGGGCTCTGCGAGAGGGTTACAGGAATCAAACCTGGCTGCGGGCAAGGCAAAAGCCCTATCAGCTGTGCTATCACTCCAGCCCATGACTTAGTAAATGTTCAGATATTGGCACCACTCTTTTTGCTTGTTTTCTGTTTTGGGGGTGGGGATGTCACGTCTGTTGATGCTCAGGGCTTATTCCTGGCTCTGTGCTCAGCAATCATTTTTGATGAGCTACAAGGGCCATATGTGGAGCTGGAGATCAAATCCTAGTTGGCTGCAGGTAAGGAAAGCAAGCAGACAAGTCCATGCATACTATCCATGTGGCCCCTAGCACCATTCATTTTTTTATTATTACACGAAAATATCATATCAAGGCAGTAACAGTAATTTTCTGTGTTTTTTCTGTCTACAGCTTTTTACATCGTTTTGTTATACATCTTCCACTTAATACCACCATAAGTGAAGCAAAAGTAATAGAAGGTAAATTAAATGACACGTCATGAAATGAATTGCAAGATTCTCAGAACCAATAACAAAAAGTATCGATGTGAATCCTGTTAAATTTATCGATGCTTGTTTAATACTCAGATACAGTCTCTGTTGGTAAATGTTGCATGAGCAGTTAATAAAAATGTGTACACTCCTGTTGTTGAATGAAGCATATTATGACAATTTTGTCAAGTTGATTGATGTTTTCTTAGATACTCAATGCAGCACTGAAATTTTGTAGTTGTATACCATATTTTAGTTAAAGGAGAGCAAATGCATATAGTTGTAATTATATAAAAATTTACTTATTTTAATCTTATGAAATTTTAATTATGTATAAAAAGTTCTTAATTCACATAAATTTTAAATTGTTGTGCTTTCCTGAAGAATGGACTTATCTCTCACTTAAAATATTACTGCTCTTATTCCTGGTTAAAAAATTAGTTTTGATATCTACTTTCTCTGACATATATTCTCAACTTTCTTTTACTTTTAATTTCAATTTGTGTTACCATGTTTAAATGGGTAATTATAAAGTTCACAGAACTGATTTTGTTTTTCAACTAATCCTATGATCTCATTTAATTTGTATTTTCAAATATTTTATGTAATGCTTATTTTTATATTGTTTTGCTATTTTCTGTTTATTCTGGCTAGTTTTTTTAAACTTTAACATCATGATTTACAAAGCTCTTCACAATATAGTTGTGTTAGGTAATTAATATTCCAACACCAGTCCCACCACCAATATGCCCTTACCTCCACCAATATCCTTACTTCCCCACACCTCCAAGCATGCTTCTTTAGCAGGAACTAATTCATTTAGCTTATATTGCATATTAAAACATGCATACCAAATGGTGTTGTTTAAGACATAGCCTGAGGATTTTCTGAGCTGTTGGGGTCAAGTTGGACCTTTCTTATTACAGTTTTCTCTTATTAAGCTTAGTAGGCTTGTATTCATTTTTTTCCCATTTAATTTTCTTTTTTTCATCTGGGATGTCGATTCTGTGAAATTTGGAGGTGTTGTGCAGCCACACATGTGGCTGCACACTTCAGGGCTTTGGAGCTGGGACAACTAACTGCAGGTGTCTCTCTGGTACCTCTCCAAGATCAGTCCCAAAGCTGGGCAGTTTCTCTGGCAGTGGAGGGAGGTGGATGTGGGTTGGTGGAGCAGTGGGACTCTGTCCCCATGTTGCCTTGGGTCCAAAGATTTTGGCCCAGTGGCAGCAAGACCTTCCAAGGCTAACTCAAATGCCGGCATCTGTCTGAGCACCTATTCCAGCTACTCTTGTTTCTTCTAATCCATTTCCTTCTTTTGGACTAATTCCTTGTATAATATGATTCTGTTTATCTCCATAATCACTTTTTACACATCTGTAATACAATGTTTTATTAGTAGTTGTCATTCTACTACTGACATTATAGAGTTTTAAATAACCAGTGTCAATCTTCAAATGGAATATGTTTTCCTACATAGGAAAATGAGAATTCTTTCTTCAAATTTTTAATTTAATGATGTAAAATAATTTTTCACATGTTATTAAAATGCCTGCTGCTAACAAACAGTAAATATTTTAGTGAGTGTTTTTACTAAATATAATGATTAAAATACAATGTTTAGATCTAAAGTGTACTGTCAACTACTATGTGACAAAATTCACTATGACAACCCAATCATATATCTTTTTTAATGATTTATTGATGATACGAAAGTGAAACAATATAAACATGCAACTCACTTCTCTGTAAGCAGGCAGAATATAAACCACTAGGTGAGATTTGGAGCAAGCCAAGAAGGCAGATTAAGTTTGCACACGAAATTGCTTTTATTAACTCCTTAAAATGCATGAAGTTAACTGTTAATTTAAGCTACACAATGAACTTCAGAGCATCTGTCTAAATAAATCAGCATGTCTTCAATACAGTATGGAGAGAAACTTTTTAAAATTGAAATGATGTGATTTTTTAAAAAACTGTAGATATCTTAAACAGATTTCATTTAATGTTTTTCTCCCCATTCCAGTTTCATATTTTGAGACACATTATTGACTAGGCTAATAAAAATAATTAATTAATTAATTTCTTCTAGAAACGAATGTAACAATTACCATGAAACATTGTATTGAAGCATATCTAAATCTTGAGGAAATAAAACTTTCATAAATATAACTCTTTATATGACATAAGCGTATATCAAGTACTTTGAAAGAAATTTAAAGTCACTTAATTCTCTTTAACCTAAATGTAATGCATTAAATTTAGAACTTCAAGTAATTTTTAATAAAGGTTAGGCCATACACTAAAAAATTAGATTAGTTAGATTACTGCTATGCCTGGTTCAATTAACTATTGTCATAATTCATTATTCTTGGAATGATTTTTCTACCACTTATCCCATGCTACCACAGGTACCCTACAAGACATTACATTCTAAAAGATTATAAATATTAATAATATAAATTTTAATCTACATTTACAATAGTGGAAAATAATAGAAATGATCTCTAAGTTAGTGGGTCATTCCTAAATTAAGTGGATAATCTCTTACAGGTGTTGAGTGGTAAAGTATGTTTGATGTGAATAGGAAATGTGAATTAAGAGAGAAAAACTTAGAGTATTCAATGTACAAGTTAAATTTTTTCCCATCTGGGATGTGTGTGTGTGTGTGGGGGGGGGTAAGTGAATTTTCTTCACTGATAATTTTCTTTTGAACTATAAAGGTCAGTGTTTGAATGAAAAGTAAAGAAAATATTAAAAACTGTTTACAAGGTATAAATGAGAGAGAAATTTGAGGAAACAAGAATGCTAATGAGAAAGCAAAAATTAGCCTACGAAAAACTGTGAGCGTATGAAGTATTTTCCTTTCTTAATCTTTATAAAGGTGGCTCTTGCAATTAGAGTTAATCGTTTATGTTCACAGAATGGTACACAAAGACTCAGAATGATTTCCAGTCACAGCAAGCAGTTTATCCACACTTCTGAAACTTGTTTATTTGCATGTGCAATTCTGTGCACCCAAAAGCATAATTATAACCTAAAACTATCTCTCTCTGAAATAAAAAAGTATTGTGTTTTAAAATCAAAATTTTCTGGTTATACCTATAAATATATATTTATTTATTTAAAAATTTTATCTGACCGTCCTGACCCCATGGCAGGCCATCTTCACCAGGGTAATTCAGAGGTGGGGGGTGGGTTGAGTTTCCCTCTCCGCCACATGCAGCACCCCGACAGCTGAAAACCTCCAGAACCCAACCACTACCATGCTCAAGGCCACTCTTCACAGGCTTGAACAAGCCTCACTTTGAGGGAACCTGCAGAAAAACCCAGGTATGCGGGATCTGTGACTGAGATCTTCAAGCTTGCTCGGAATGGGACTGGGCTCCTTCCCCGAGCCCCCCAGTTTTCCAGTAACTTGGAAATCACACTCACAAACTGCCCCCATTACCATATAATCTCATCAATGGCCAAGAATCAGAGACTGAAATAATGCTCCCGGAGGAGAGAAACACAGAACATCCTGGACCTAATGTGGTCACATGACCTCTTATACTCCAGCCCACTGATGTACCAAAAGTAGCACACATTTGTTCAGGTTTAACATGCATGCTTGTAATCTCTTATATGGGGACTTAACTGGCTCCAGGTTGAAATATGACAATCTTCACAAACTTTCCTCTTGTGGTGGGAAGGTGCACGGTGATGCGATTGGTATTTGAATATTATCTGTAATGAACTATTGTGAACAACTCTCTGAAAATGAAATTAAATTAAAAAATGTATCTACATCATTATAGTTTATACCAGAATATAAATGTCAATGATAATGGGCTTAATTTTAATTAAAAATTGTTTATTGTAGTTTTGCTAATATGAGCCAGCAGAGGAACCCAGGTGTATGGGACCTGGGGCTGAGATCTCCAAGCCTGCTCAGTTCGGGACTAGGCCTCCTCCACCCAGATTCTCCATCTTCCAGTAGCTAGACAGTTACACCCACCACTGCCGTGTAACCCCATCAATGGCCAAGATCCAGAGACTATAAAACCAAGCTTCTGGAAGCAAATGCGACTGTGCAAACTCTTATTGCCTAGTTCTCACTCTCAGAGAATACAGCAGGCTACTGAGAGTATCCTGTCCGCATATATGCCTGACTGGGAACACCTGTAAAGGTGATTAGAGGCTATCCCAAAAGCTTCCAACCCCCTTGGAGAGCCTGGCAAGCTACTGAGAGTCACGCCCGCATGGCAGAGCCTGGCAAGCTACCCATGGCATACTCGATATGCCAAAAACAGTAACAATGATGGTTTTCATTCTTCTGACCCTGAAAGAGCCCCCAATATGCCATCAGGCTACACTAGCACGTGACAAGGATGAATGGAGACATTACTGGTGCCCGCTTGAGCAAATTGATGAACAGGGTGATAATGATAGTGATAGTAGTGGTAGCTAATACGGTTAGTGTTTAGTCTATAGTATTTTTTTTTTTTACTGAAACACAATGATTTGCACTGTTGGTATTTTTTGCATAAAATATTCTCATACCATATCCCACACCAGAGCCAATGCTTTCCTCTACCCTGTCTCCAGGTCCCCTTCTAATAACACCAGGCTCCCTTTTCCACCCAAACCATCATCCTTCTTCCTGACCCCTGCCCATAATTCTGCCCTTATTAAAATTGATTTTATACGTGTCATCTTTATTCATTAGTTTTCAGGTTTGGTTTTGTTTTGTTTTTGCCAACTTGGAGGTGCTCTCAGTTTACTCTTGGCTCCACATTCAGTGATCATGCCTAGTGATATTCAGGGGACCATATGAGGTGCAGCGATCAAAAACCCAGGTAGACTATATGCAAGGTAAGTGCCGTGTTCACTGTGCTATTTCTCCAAACTTGATAAGCAAAAATATTAGTATAAAAGTTTACTGTAATGTACAAAGTTACTGCACCCCATTGCACCTCCAAAGTGCCTCTGACCTTACACCAGTGTTATGTCATCTTTAATCTGATCTTCATCCCCTCAACCACTCCCACTGTTTGTTGGTAAGTTGTGAAGTCTAACACCAAGGGGTTGTCTTTGCTTAATACTGTCTATTTTGTATTCCCTTATTATGTCTCTCTATAGGCCTCAGATGAGTGGGATGACTTGGCATTTGTCATTTATTCTTCCTCTGGCTTTTTTTTTCTTTTTTGCCTAAGATGATACCTTCCAGTTGAATACATATAACATTTAATTTCTTTCTTATATCTTAACAATATTCCATTGTGTACATATAGCACAACTTCATTATCCATCATTGGATATCTGGACATTTTCCATATCCTGACTATTATATTAATCTTTATAATGGGTATAGAGATTAATAGTTTTTTTTCTTCTTTTTTTTCTTTTTTGAAAATGAGTTGAAAATAATGGGTTTATTCAACATAATGAAATGACATGCTTTGGAAGTCCAGCATAAGATGTTTTTCATAACTTATGGAACAAAATATGAATCAAATATTATAGTATCTTAAAAATAATTAATTATAGTATCCTATAAACAGAAAAAGAGTGATAGAAAAGAGTGATAGAGAAAAAAAGCATCTGCCACAGAGGCAGAATAGGGGTGGGAAGATGTGTCAGGAGGGAAACTGAGGACATTGGTGGAGGAAAATGTTCACTAGTGAAGGGACAGGTATTAGAACATTGTGTGACAGAAAACAATTAGGGACAAATTTGTAGCAGTGTATCTCACAATGATTTAACAAAAATAAATGTTTTTAAATAAATACTAAGCAAATCTAGTTGCACAGACTTTCATCATATGCTTTTCTGTTTATATCAAATCACTTTTTCAATTAACATTGTTGTTTTGGGTAGTATATGCCAAGAATAGTAATTGCTGGGTTGTGTGGGAATTCTGTTCTTATGTTTTTTTGTTTGTTTATTTTGGGGGTCCCAACAATCAGTGCTCAGACTTACTTCTGACTCTGCACTCAGTGATCACTCCTGTAAGACTCAGGGGATCACGTGGGGTACCAGAGTTGGAACTTAGGCCATCTGATCACAAGACAAAAATTCTACCTGCTGTACTATATCTCTGGTTATATTCATATTTTTTGAAGAATCTCCATGAGTAAAATTCAATAGTATAATATTGCTACTGCTTCCAGGATTTAGGTATTAAAGTTAATAATATGCATTAACTTGAAAAAGCTGTGAGCTCTTAGTCACTGTTAGTATTCTAATTTTCAATTCTTTTTCTTTTTTGACATTGTTCTCTTCTTTATATATTTTCCTATTCATGAAGCAACATTCCTCATATCCTGGTTTGTACTTGATTTGGTAAAAACAATCTCCAACTGATTTAAAAAATATTAATTATTTTGAAAGTGGTATACTTCATTTTCTTGCAGTTCATGGTTTTTGTGATTTTGGAATGTGGGTCATAAATGGAGAAATTTTATCTCTGAGTATGTAGAGGTTTTCTGAACCTTCCCTTTATGGCATTTACTGCCTTTCTATTTTTACTTCTATTTTTGTTTTGGTGTGTTTGACTTTGTCTTTTTGATGGACACTGTCAATAAATCATACTAATACATTTTATGGCATTGAATATTAAGAAGCTTATATTAAAATGACTATTGAAAATTCTATCATAAGGAAAAGTGTTATATGGAATTAAATAAAGATAATCAGGAGTGAGACATTTCTTGTGAAACCTTCTTAAACTGCAGTATTCACACACTTTCTCACTATGACTTTAAATTTTCTCAGAAAACAATCATCTAAGATATTATTAAATAGAACTTATGCCTGTGAAATTCCCACTATGCTTGGAGCTAATTTCTATCTATTTTATTCTTTCATTGTTTAATTCTGCTATGTATTATGGCATTTGCTCAGGCATTATGCCTATATTTTTCAGTTCAAATTTGCTTTGATTTCTCCCATTGATACATTTTCTGAGTCTTAAGATGAGCTGGCAAAACAAAAGACTTCTGAATTTCAGACTTTGTAGCTTTCTAGGATGATTTAACATATTTTTATCTCCACTCTTTACATGAGCCTCCTGTTTTATTGCCAGTTTTCACCCTTACCTCCCATAGAACTGATTCAGATATTCCAATATACTTTAGAAGTACTTCAGAAAGGGCTGTCTTATTTCTGTTTGGAATTTCCCTTTGAAAACAACAAACATTTCAAAGTACTTACGCTGGTAATGTTCTTACTCCTACTCCTCTGCTCACTTTTGATGGCTGTGCTTAAATATGACATTCCTTTCCTAGTCTCACAGTTTTCTTTCATTTTTATTTCTATTTCAGTGATTTTCAAATAAAGACAAGAATGATGTACTTACATTGACAATACTATTGTTTAAATGTTTCATATCAAATAACTTAATGTTGTGTTTTTTGCTTTCTAAACTACCTGATTAAAACTTCTAAAAATCTCCGTTTTAATAAAATATCAAATTAGATAAAAATATATCTTGATATTTATATTAAGGATTTAAGTTTTGCACATTTTGAATTATTTTATATCATCATTTAGTAAATCAAAGGCAACAGAGACAATACTTTTGTATACTTAACTATTTGAAGAACTGAGTAGCTTTTAGGTAAATATGTCACAGAGCATTTCTGAGGACTGAATTCTTATGATGTCATATCATTTTGTAATTCTTAAAATGCAGCAAGATTGATGATTATGGTTCCCATATTATTTGTAAACATTGCCAAAGGACATTTACCTATGTAGTATATTTGCAAGTATCATAAGGATATAAATGTATTTTCCTAATATAGAGATATTATATTTCTAAATTTGTGTTATATTTTAAAGTCCACATGTTTAGAACTTTATAATCATTAGATATGCAACCAGTCTTTCATTAAGAGAATTAAGGAAGCCTGTCATCATAAACAATATTAACAGATATTTTGAAATTCTAATTTCAAACTGATATTTTAATCTGAAGTAAATAATATTACTAGATAGGATCAAGAAAATAATAATCAACAATATTTGAAATTTAATGTCATAGCATGATTATTTTTATGGGTGAAAAGCAGTTGATTATTGCAGGCGAAACCATTTAAAATTTGTACCCAAGAAAACTTTATACTACAATATACTACAATTATCAAGAAGAACAAAGAAATTAGTAACAAAAATGCATCCATAACTGACTCATGTACCCTGGCTTTGCTATAATAAGGCCCTCCCGTTGATCGTCGATTTGCTCGAGCGGGCCCAGTAACGTCTCCATTGGAGACTTTGTTGTTACTGTGTTTGGCATATCGAATACTCTCGGTAGCTTGCCGGGCTCTCCGAGAGGGGCAGAGGAATCGAACTCGGGTCGGCCATGTTGGCCGCTTGTAAGGTGAACGCCCTACCCGCTGTGCTATTGCTATAATAAAGCAGTTTTATTAAGAACTGAATTAATTGCTGCATTAAAATGATAGGGGCCCAACTCATAAAAATGACTTATGAGAATGCATGCTTCTTTTGCAATGTTAACTGAAAATGCAAGCTGTGCACACAATTTAATTAAGAAAAGTTTAATCAAGCAATAGATAGTACAGGTATTTAGCTTGGAATTCAAACTTACAGGTGTGAGAGGATATATAAATGTGATCATTACTTCATTAGCTGCAAGCATCACGTACTAGAAGTTACTATCAGCAAACAAAGTTTCACAGAACTACTAAACTGAAAAAGTGGTGTTTCAATGTTTTATGCTATGGATTTTACCTATGTTTAATGTTCCATTTAGATTTCCTTTAATACATGTACAAAGAAATCTTAGTGGCACATCTGGCATTCAAGATAATTTTAATAAAAGACTACTTAAAATAATAAATAATTTCATATTCTATTGTAGATATGCACAAAGGAATTTATATGGATTAATTATAATTTTCCTCAACTGAACTCTTAAGATTATTCCAGTTTCATAAGTAAAGCCTCAGGGAAATAAAATTTTTCTCACAATGTATTGAAGGAGATGGGGTTCTAATGTAGTCAGTATGAATGACTGCACAGCCTGTGCTTTCAATTTTACACCCATTGTCACTATTTTTATTTAAATACCACCACCTGCAGAAGAGTAATAATTTTCAAACTATGATATAAAATCTGGTACCATGAAGTCTTATGTACAAATTATCCCAATTACTTGAAATTGCTTTCTATAATACAGGCAATGATAAAACTTATCATATCTCTTAAGCCTATAGTGATAACTGAAAAGGTAACAGGAAATATGTTGTTCTCTACTGATTCGCCTGGAATCCAAATAAGATTATTTTTTTCTGTAGTTGGCCAAACTTCAAAAGCTTATTCCTGTCTTATTTTTAAATGCCAGATATTGCCCACTACATTTATAACATTAATGATCTGAACCTATACTTTAATTATTTTGGGGAAATAAGGGTTTTAGCTAGCCCTCCCACAGTACTATTTCCATCACTGAATTTTGTGGCAGTTACTAATCTTATCCTTATAATGTGTTGTAAAGGAGTGAGCTGTACTAATATGATATGATTTAACATGTCCAGTGGATCTTAATATTTCTTCTTGGTATAAACATCAAATTTCTAGAAAATTTTATAAATCCAATGATCATGTATATTATCAGATTCTCTGATTTCTTTCTACCTGGAAAACATGTCAAATTTTTAGCTCTCATATTTTTAAATATTATTATAATGACCTATATATTTCAATCAAATAATTTAATTATGCTTTATACGATATGATATTCCCCAAACTATAGATATTTTATTTCATAAACCAGATAAAATAAAATTTATTGTCAAAGTGAGATATCCTTGATCAAGAAACATTCTGCTTTCTACATCCCCTTTAGTAACTTCAATACGAAAACTTTAAAATTAAGGTGACATCTATAGATTTTATTCACGTTTTAAAAACTTAAATCTCTGAAAAGGTAAACTTATTTATCAGGACTATCAAAGCAATAGTAGGATGGTTCTATCTAGGTTATTCAGCTACATCAACTATCACTGCAGTAAAAAAATGATAACAATTTTGTCTTTATCAAAATTTAAAGTCATTTAAAACATCTAATTCACTTGGTAGGAACATAGACCTTTAAGAATTGGGGATTTTGAATTAACCTCCTTGATAGACATTGGAAGGTGAATGAGGAAATGGAAGACAGTGAACCTTCCCAGCTGTCCCCTTGGCAGTTCACATTTTCTTCTGGGTTCTTCCATTACTAATGTAAGAGTTTACTGCGGGATTTTGATGTATCCCTAGCCTGGTTTCTGTTCCCATAGATGCTCACCAGCTGTAATTGGCATTGTTTTTTGAGTGACATCAGTTCTACTTTCTTTCTCACACATTCTGTGTGTTGCTGTATTTTGTTCCAGCCACATGTGAATAAGCAAACATGTAACTAAAACCTGGGGTCTTGCTGTCAAAATGAAGTCCAGCTTCTCTTCCCACACCCCTTCTTTGGGTCTCATGAGATAATGTGACGTACCATATTGTGTGTCTTTCACCATCAATTTGTCTCTCTCTCTCTCTCTCTCTCTCTCTCTCTCTCTCTCTCTCTCTCTCTCTCTCTCTCCTCACTATGGTATATATAGAGCAGTAAGTATTGCATCTCCACTAAAGTCGATGGTTCATTTTCTAATTTCACGGATCTATACAAAGGCAAAATACACAGATTCCTGCCCCACAAATAAATATGATGGGTCATACCTAGTGCCTGTCAGGCCATGGTTAAGTTGTGATTTAGCAACAACACCAAAAATACAGGAACAACGAGTGCATTTGGAGCAGGATCATATACATTAACAGTGTAGAAAAGCAGGACATAGAATTATATAGAAAAAATTCATCTCATCTTATTATCAATAAAGTGCTGAGTTATAAAGTGACATAAATGAGATTCTGTGAAAAAGTCATTTGTCAAGGATTTCTGTAAGTATTTTCCAAATATTATCAAATAAGTCTCCTTTTTTGGTTGGGGTGGGATGAGGGGGGCAATGCCAGGCAGTCCTTAAGGGTTAATCCTGGCTCTACAACTAATGAATTAGCAGTGCTTGGGGGACCATACATGATTCCAGGAATCTAACTCAGGTCATTTGTATGCAGGGCAAACACCCTACCTGCTGTACTATAGTTCTGGCCTCTAAGTATACATTTTTATTCATAGCTTTTCTCCTTATAAATTGTCCATTTGCAGATTTTGTGTTAAAACTTTTGCATTCAAAATTCCACAAAGATCCCAAAGATCTCATGATTCATTCTCACTGGAATTAAGCTGGACTTTAATGCATTAGCCAAATTTGTTAAATTCTAGGTACACATTCTCTAAATGTTTCATAGATAGCACAATTAAAATCAGAAATTGCTTGTATATTTGTTTTTAGCATGTAAGTATGTGTTTATGTAGTTTATTTTCACTATTTTACAGGCTTTTATTTTGCTATGCTATCTTAATCACCTTTGCTATTCACTTTAATAAATAATATACAAAATGTCAAGAAGCAGTTCTGGGGGTGAGGGGATTCTTCTTTAATGAAAGGAGTTAGATATATTTTATCAGATAAGAAAGGTTGCTTGCTATCTTTGTTACTTACATATTGTAAAATATTGAATAAGATACTCAACTCTCAAAAAATGTTTCTTCAGTTGAAAATTTAGGTTGCTTGATTTATCACATTAAGGCTTTTCCCTTTGCCTTCATTCATTTCTCTGGTCTTCTTTATACCTCAGATTTCTAAATGCACCCTAAATGACATTCAGTCTTTCTTATCAGAAGAACTCTCCGAGATTTCCTAATTCAGCTTTTTTAAACTTAAAGAGCCAGATAAGAGCTATTTTAGGTCCAGATGATCTTATAAAGTCCTTGCCACATTTTCCCCATTGTTTCTATATTTATTTCTGTCTTCCCTTATTTCTTTCAGTCTACCTCCTTCCTTCCTTACATTATTTTACTGTCTCATATTTTACTTACTCTTTTATATATTAAAAAAAGCTGCATCATTCAAATGTGTAAGCATTTTTTTAACTAAAATCTATTTAAAAAGTAAAATAAATACCTCATGGACTGTATCTGCCCTACAAATTATCACTGCTGAATCCTGGTATATAGAAGACACTGCTTTTTTAAAACAAAGGATGTATATGTGCTTTATTAAAATAATTTTTAAATATCTGTCTCTTTAATCAGAGGTTGTTTATTTCCAAGGGAATTCTATTGTAAAAATGGATTTGTTTTGGTTTTGCTTTTGTTTGGGGCTCACATCTGGTTGTGTTCAGGGATTGCTCCTCATTCTACACTCATTGATCACTCCCAGTAAGCTCAGCAGTGCTGGGGATCTAACCTGGTCAGCCAGATGCAAAGCAATCACCTTACCCACTTTACTATTTCTCTGACCCTGTGATAAAAATACAAGCTTACATATTATACCATTCTTGTGAGTTCACAAAATAAGTGAGTATGGCAGTGGTGGCAGTCTCTCTCACCTGCACCTGTGTTCAGTACCCAGAGCCACCCTCCACCTTCTCAGGCCTCTCTGTTGGGGAGACAAGACAAGGGACCATAGCCTGATGGTGAAAATGGCCCATTTAATGGAGAGTTGCTATCATACTTATAGAACATCTGAGGGGGGGTGAGGTAAGGACATAGGTGTGATTGATCATTTACATAGGTAAGACTTCTAGAAGTTTACATAGATCAATTACATAGATAAAACATAAGAAATTCTCTTTTGGGAAGATTAAAGCAAGGAGACACCCTATCTCCCAGGAACAGCTACATTGCTTTTATCTTTCCCTCTAGTTGTATAAGCTATCAATACTTGCAGTTGTTTGGATAAGCACAGTAAGAGACAATGATCCCAGCATTTAGTTCTGTGGGCTGAGAGCAAGTGAGATTTTTAGCACTTAGTTCTCTGGGCTCTGAGAGCAAGCAAGACTTTTACCATAAATTCCAGACTAACTCTCAGGCCACTTCAGCTTGTCCTTCCCCATGGGGTCCTGTCGCTTAAGTCATAACAGTTTGGATCAAGATAGTGTATTTGTGTTTTCTAGATTGCTGGGGTAGCTTTGCCACTTGCTCCAGGTCCATTTCAGTCCCACAGTGAGACCTCCCTTTGCGGTTGTTAGAAACTGCAGCAACTGAAGCCTGAGTCAAGTAATTATGACCAAGTAATTATGCCCAGGAGTAGACATATTTCAGAGTCAATCAACTCCCAAATGTTACGAGCGTAGCATTGATGGTCTTTCTGTGTTTAACCAAAGAGCATTGCTCTATAATAAAATATAAAAAGGGTTAAAGAAAAACAGGTACATTATACACGGCACTTCAAATACAAAGCAGCACAAATACAAAGTTCAGAATTACCAGAAAGTTTTGACTTACAAGTGATAGAGACTGACATATGGAACTGTGACAATGAGAGGTAAAATACAAAGGAAAGGTCAAAGTTAAACTTTAATTAGGGATGCTAGCAAAAGAATGTTGAGCTTCTCTGGGAGGAGGAAAGGGGGCAATGCACTGATGAATCCTAAAGCACTTAAGATTAGTATCCAACACAAAGGAAATGTTGGAGATAGACTTTAACTAAATTAGAGATATTAGCAAGGGCATGGTAGGTTTCTCTGGGAGGAGGAAAGGGAGCAATGCACAGATGAAACTTAAAACATTTTGGGTTAATATCTAACAATTTCTATTGAAACACTCTAAGTCTGCAATTATACACATTTGGTAGTACAGCCTGACAAAACTTCTTTAAGCCAAGTGTTAATAACATTAACGGTGTTGCGTCATATTGTTGGTAAGGACTGTTGAAGAGCATTTAATAGTTTCTTCCAAAAACATAATGCCTTTATCAATTGTGAGAAAAAAAAACTCTCACAATGAGTGACAGTTATAAAATATTTGATCAGAGTTCAAGATAATAGCAATATTAGACTTCTGAAAAACTTTCACAAACAAGAACTTAAGAAAGGAGAACTGCCAGAAATAACATAGAGATGTGGACTAGAAAATCAATATTTACTTTAGAATAAGAATATTTGAATAAATATAGAATTAACACAAATGTATATGTATTTATTCTTTGATTATTGACAAATACAGCATAGACACGTGAGAGTAGGTGAAAAATTGAAAACCAATTGAAAAGGTAGAAAAGGTTGATGTGGAATATTTTGTAACTACTATTTCTCCTTTTCTTTATATTTCAGGGGAAGGGTCACACCCATGTCTGTTCAGAGCTAACTCCTGGTTCTGTACATAGACATTGCTTCTTGTAGTGCTCAGCAAAGTGTATGCAATATCAGGATGAAGTCAGGCTCAGCCACAAACAAGGCAAGTGTTTTAATCCCTATCTCTAGGCTCCTTTTACAATTTTATTGGCATACTGTCTACTTAATCACAGTATGTGGAACTCCAAGTAGTGTCCAATTCAGAATATTATCAGCACTTTAAAAAGAAACCCCTTTACTTTAAAAGTATCACCCACTTTTCTCCCACTGTCCTCCCACATAAGGAACACTATTCTAATTTTTGTCTCCATGAAATTCCTACACTGGAAACTTAATTTGACTGGACTAACATAATATAGGGTCCCTTGCAACCAGATTTGTATATTTAGAATAATGGTCAAAGTTTTCTCTATGTTGTTTTAAATATGACATTTTATTTTGTAGCTATTTGTACTTCCCCACTTTACTATTCTCTTGCATGGATTATCACATTTTTATCCATCTTTCAGTTTGTTGTGTTCTTGGACATAGCCTTCATAAAGCATTATTTACCATGCTATAAACGTTTTTGTGCAGATATTTGTACAGTCATATCTTCTCCTTTTGTATTTAGATTTCTTCCTCTCAATCTTCTCATTGGGCTGGAGCAATAGCACAGCGGGTAGGGTGTTTGCCTTGCACCCAGCTGACCGGAGTTCGATTCCTCTGCCTCTCTCAGAGAGCCAGGCAAGCTACCGACAGTATATCGCCCACATAGCAAAGCCTGGCAAGCTACCTGTGACATATTCGATATGCCAAACACAGAAACAACAAGTCTCACAATGGAGATGTTACTGGGCCCACTCAAGCAAATTGATGAACAATGGGAGGACAGTGCAGTACAGTGCTAATCTTCTAATTGTCTTCATTTATGAACTAGTTATCACAGACACATTATGTATTTTTATGTAAATAAGACTTACATTAGTAGATAACACTATATAATAAATATTTTTATACCTTAGATAATAGTTGGATATATTAATTTAACTATAGCCCAAGCAACTTTTGCATTATAATAAGTGTGTGGAAGATGAAAAAAATTGTCTTACTACTTTGTGAGCAAGTTCTGAGGCAACATACATGTTTGCTTTACCAAATATCAGTAGCCAAATGAATTTCATAAATTGTAAAGCAGAGATTTAAGCATATCTATCATACTCACTTCCTTGTACTGTTATTCTAAGTATTTTAAATAAATATATTGCATGATATGATTCATATCTCAATCATAAATGTTAGTTTCCTTCATAATTCTGTGGCATATGTGCTTATAATTTAGAATAATTTTGATGAAAATGTTAATAATGTTTTAGGTTTTTCTTTTCCTTTTCCTCTAAATTTTTAAGGGCCATCAATAGTTTGGTCTTACAGGCAAAAAGATTCCACCCACATTAGTAACAATCCTCAGTCTTGCGTGAAATTATCTTTATTACTTCAGTAAATATTCTAAATTTGTTATTGAAATTTCTGCTAAATTGTGCCTGAATATTTTTAAGATTTGGATGGTTTGACTACACTTGATCTTAGCCTAAAGGCCGAGAAGTGGGCTGGAGTGATAGCACAGCGGGTAGGGAGTTGGCCTTGCACGCAGCCAATATGGCCGACCTGAGTTCGAGTCCTCTGCCCCTCTCGGAGAGCCTGGCAAGCTACCAAGAGTATCTCGCCCGCACGGCAAAGCTTGGCAAGCTCCCTGTGACATATTCAATATGCCAAACAGAGTAACAACAAAGTCTTGCGATGGAGACGTTACTGGGCCTGCTCGAGCAAATTGATGAACAACGGGAGGACAGTGACAGTGATATCCAGAATGGTTTGACAACCAATAGATTAAAATGTCTTTTAAATAAAATGAATATAATTATTTCTTATCTTTTTTACCTTAAACACTCATTTCCTATCATTTCATACATTCCTACATGTTGAAGTACACGGATCTTAGGTTTATCAGGTTGTACCTATCACAGTGGTCCAGAGTCACTCCCATTACTTTGTCTGTCTGTAACCACTTCTATGATCTCTTCCCCAACCAATTTGTAAGGTCTCATACTTCTTAGACACTGAAGCTGTACTGTAAGTTAATATTGCCTTTCTCCTCTCCTTATGTCTTTTGAGCAGTTTACCTTAATGCAATGTCCTTTTGTATAGATACAGGAAGAAAATTAATTAACATTATGATTTATAACTTAGGATTTAATTGGCTTTGAATATTATTCACTCCTGGGCATCTGCCTTCTCAACTTAAGCCTCAGTTGCCCTCACTTCTTAGCACCCCAAGGGCAGGGTCCCGACGTGGGACTGGATGGAACCAGGGCAAGCCAGTAAGTTATGTGCTACCCTGGCATCGCAATGGGCCAGGCCAAGGTGCCACGATTCTTAACTATAAGTTAAGAGTTTGATCATAGGCAAATGCTGTCATGATCCAAAAGTAACGACGAGACTAGGACCCTGCTGCTAAGAATAGGAAAGCTATCTGGCCTGAGCACTGCAGTCTGAGATCGAGATGGCCCTAGGAGTGCAATTCTATAAGCTCACGGTATTTCTTACTGTATCCATACAAAATGATTAATATTATGTATGCTTATATGTTGGTTGGACAAGGAGAGGAGAAACACATCCTAGAAGCAGTTTTCCTGTGTGTCCTGACTAGCTGGGATGAGACTGAACTTTCTCCCCTTCAAACTGCCTTCAGTAAATGATTTCAGTACATTGAGGCAGTTTCTCTTAATCTCACAGGAACCTAGCTGGCCTTAGGTATGCAGATCCCAGGTGCTAAAGCAGGCCTAATCTTTGGGATGTAGATGCCTGGCTCCAAGCTGGCTGATTTTGGAGATGTAGATTCCAAGCTCTAGCAGATTGGTCTTTGTTGTGCTAATCCAAGTGCTTGTATCTTGTAAAAGGATTACTGGCCTGCTGATGTAAAGAAACAATATATGTTTTGCCTCAATGTTCTTTCTGTAACTCCTTTTGATGACATCACTATATTGCGCCCTTTAGAGGTACTATGATCTATATATGGGAGATTTCGGGGCTCTCTGGGGGACACGTGCATCAGAGAACCTGGGAAGATGGGGCTGAGGACAGAAGCTGAGAGAACAAGGGTGCACGTGCTTGAGGATTCCTGAGGCCTCAATGACATACATCTCTTCCATGTAATAAACTGCTGCTAAGACCAACCAGCTTGGTCTCATTTCCTTCCTTCGCCTGACCATCGCCATCGACCTCCCTGGAGTGGGGAAACGGCCTGCCCACCGGATTTTTATTTTTTGTGTGTTTACACACCTACAAATCAGTTCTCTGTCAACTTTACTTCCTCTCCTAATAATTACTGCTAGATAATTGTTTAATAAGCATACCAACACAAGAAATTAGTCTTTTCATTTTATTAAACTTTGGAACAAGTATAATTTCCAAGTTCAATAAAATCTAAGTCAAATGTCACTATCATATAATTTGTACCAAAATTTGACTTCAAAGATTTAAAATGTTTTGCATTATAATGCAATTGTTATGTTGCCCTTTTCTTCTTAAGTGCCAGTACATATACTAGATATAAAAATATTTTCTTTTAAATATACTCTTTGATTTGTCATTTTAGTTAGTATTTTATAGAATTTGAAGGAAATAACAGCTGCTTGTGTATAGGATTCACCATACTCCAAAACAGAGAATGTTTCATGTTACATTTTTACTGAATACACTTGTTAAATTTATTTGAAAAAAATACACCCCAAAATAGTAGTGTTTATATGCTAGATCTATTTCCTTCCTCATTTAATATTTTTCCCCTTCTTAGACCATGCTGAATTCACAAAACCTATAAACAGTAACTTATGTAGTCACTGTCACTGTCCTGTCATTCATCGATTTGATCCAGCAGGCCCAGTAACATCTCCATTGTGACAATTGTTACTGTGTTTGGCATATCGAATAAACCGCAGAGTGCTTGCCAGGCTTTACCGAGCGGGCATATACTCTTGGTAGCTTGCCGAGCTCTACAAGAGGGAAGAAGGAATCGAACTCGGGTTGGCCATTTTGGCCTCTTGTAAGGTAAATGCCCTACCCGCTATGCTATCGCTCCAGCCCATCTTATGTAGTACGAGTAATTATTATGTTCTTGAAAGAAGGAGGCTATACTAGATTATCCAGTCTCTAAATTTCATTTCAAGTGTTCTCAAAAGTGTAAAGCAGAGGGAGACTACTTCTGTAAAAGGAGACTGCTTCTGTAAAAGTCACAGAAATGGGGAAAAGATATTCAGTTGCAAGTCAGGGAACACTGGAACTGTCAGAAGCTGAGAAGCAAGCTGTGCATTCTCAGAGGGCTGGAGCATACGAAAAGCATGTGTGTCAGAGACCGTTGTAATCAACAGGCATAAACTCTGAGGTCCCATAGGGAGGATCCTTAAGCACTGAGTGGGGATTGGCCCCTAAGCACCATAATAACAACAGAAACAAAAACGTGTTCTGCCACCAGTCTCCCAGAGAGAACATGACCACTCAACTCCAAAAGTGTGAGAGAATAAATGTATTGCTATAAATCAACAAGGTTGTGGTAAGTGGTTATACCTGAGTACATGTAAATTCAGAGGAATGTACAAGATTGGATCCTTCTAAAACCACAAATTTCTTCTCAAACGTCAATTCTATTATTGCTTTCATCTGCCTATTTAATATTCTTTACAAAATTTAATTTTTTTACTTGCTTTCCTTTTGTTTGTCTGTTAATTTCTGTCTTTTATCAAGAGAAATCAATTTCCATTATCCTGTAAGAGCAAAGAAGTCAAAGAATCAATCTATCACATTACAAGGACTTAATGAATGCTGAATTATGAAAATAGAGTTGGAAGGGAGAAAACAGAGTAGAATACTCCAAAATAAAGTATTCTCTTTTATTTCTAAATGATCCTTTAGATCAATGCACTTCTTCTACACACAAATACGCATACACACACACACACACACACTCACACACACACATACATACACCACAAGGAGTGCTGGAATGATATCAGGGGGAATATAGTAGATTTGGGTTTGCTTAAACGAGGTAGATTTCCAGCTGGGCACCAAACTTATTTTATTTTGTTTTTAGTAGAGGGGTGACAAAATATGCAAATTTGGAAATGGATGCTATAGATTAGCTAAATAAGTAAGTCAGTAATGAAATAATGATTGTTTTTTATTCTTTCAGATCAAAAGATCAACATTTCTCCCACTATTTCTATTGTTTATAAGTATTTGATATTTAGTTACCTATAAATTCTTATCATTGCTTAACCTATTTATCTCCCTTTATTTATCATCAAGTTAAATGCCATGTTATAAAGAATTTATCTAAAACTTCAGTGCACAAAAAATAATTATCAATATATGTAATATTTGTTTGTATATTTTACTAAATTTGAGATAATTGAGTGTGAATATACACACACTAAATATACATACAACACACAATGAAAGGAGCATTGTGTGTTGACAGATTTACATGTCTACATTTTACTTATAATTATTAAACTATGCATCCATCATCTATGAAATTTGAAGAGTAAGAACATATTTCATCAAAAACATTACTTTCATATTTATTTTATTATTATTTTAGTTTGGGGACACAACTGGCTGCGACCAGGGCATACTCCTAGATCTGTGGGTGCCAGGTATCAAACTCAGGTTGACTGCATGCAAACCAAATAATACTTTGGTTTCTGTCAATTTTTTTAAATTACACTGTTTTAGTTTACCTCTATCTGAGAGTAGTAAAATAAAGTAAGTTCAGTCTTGGTAATATAGTTACTCTCCATTTATCCATCCTCTTTTTTTATCTCGATTTATACTATATACTTCTCTGGATGTGTTCGCATAAATCAACTGAAAAGTTTGACACGTCTACAGGGTTACAAAATTTTTAACAAAAGTTTCTTTACCATACTTAATATTCTGGGCTGGAGCGATAGCACAGCGGGTAGGGCGTCTGCCTTGCACGTAGTCAACATGGCCGACCCGAGTTCGATTCCTCCGCCCCTCTCGGAGAGCCCAGCAAGCTACCGAGAGTATTTGATATGCCAAACACGGTAACAACAAAGTCTCCAATGGAGACGTTACTGGGCCCGCTAGAGCAAATCGATGATCAACGGGAGGGCCTTTATCTTTACCTTTACTTAATATTCTAAATGACTTTTAAAGGGCTAGCTATTCTATTAATTTTCTGTGATTTATAAAGAATGTGTTCAATTCAGTCATGATTTTACCAAATTATACATTTTTTGGCTATTTTCATCATTAATTTATTTATAATTATCTTGGTTGCTGTAAGCCATTTGATGTTGAAACATTGGCATATTCATGTTAAAACACCCCTGCTATTTATTTTTTGTTAAATTTGTTTATATGCTTACAAAAATTGCCCTTTGGAAAAATATAGTGCTGATTGTGCTTTATAAAATTTGTTTTTAATAAATTAACTTAATCCCAACTGTATGTTGGACAGCAACTATCATGTTCATTTTATTTTCAAAAACATTAACTATTTTCTTCAAAACCATCTCCCTAATAATTTACAAAGTTTGCAGTTAAACTTGTTTTCAGATTATAAATCATCTACTGCTTTCTTTAACCAATAATATATCTTGTCCTTCTTCGTTAATTAAAATTTACTACAAATTATTTTTTGCTTATATCTTTTTGATTCATTTTATTTATATTATATTTGCTGCCAAAATAGGGTGTGAAAGTAGCTGAACCCCAGAGAATAGTGATCAGTTGTACTGACTTAATTCATATCATTGTGAGTAATTTACCAATCAAGGCACTCTTTTTTTTTTAACTTTAATTTTTATTAGTGAGACACCATGAGGTACAGTTGTAGACTTACAAATATTTGTGCTTGGGTTTCAGTTAAACAATGATCAAGTACCCATTCCTCCAACAGTGCCCATCCTCTACCACCACAGATCCCAGCATCTCTCCCACCCCCCAAACCCCCCATCCCACCCTGCCTCTGTGGCAGGGCATTCACTTTTGTTTTCTCTCTCCTATTGGGGGTTGTGGTTTGCAAAAGAGGCAATGGGTGGCAATCATATTTGGTCTATAGTCTACTTTCCTCATGCTTCTTCCATCCTGGGAGGATCCTCCCAACACCCTTTATTTGGTTCTCCCTTCTCTATCTGAACTCCCTTTTCCCCTACCATGTGTTGCTGGCCTCCAAGCCATGGAGTAAGGTTCCTGGTACTTATCTTGGCCATTCTTGGGTGTTAGTCTACTGTTTTGTTACTTTATGTTCCCCAGATGAATGCAATCTTTCTATGTCTATCCCTCTCTTTCTGGCTCATTTCGCTTAACATGATACTTTCCATGTAGTATCACTTGTATGTACATTTCATGACTTCTTTTCTTACAGCTACATAGCACTTCATTGTGTAAATGTAATAAAAATTTCTTTAACCAGTCATCTGTTCTCAGGCACTCAGGTTTTTTCCAGATTCTGGCTATTGTAAAGAGTGCTACAATGAACAAACAAGTGCATATGTCACTTCGACTATACTTTTTTTCTTCTCTGGGATATGTTCCCAGGAGTGGTATTACTGGGCCAAATGGGAGCTCAATTTCTAATTTTTTGAGAATTGTCCATACTGTTTTCCAAAAGGGCTCTACCAGTCGGCATTCCCACCAGCAGTGAAGGAGGGTCCCTTTCTCACCACATCTGCACCAGCACCAGTTTCTTTTGTTTTTGTGGATGTGGGCCAGTCTCTGTGGTGTGAGATGGTATCTCATTGTTGTTTTGATCTGCATCTTCCTGATGTTAATGATGTAGAGCATTTTCTCATGTGCCTTTAGTCATTCAGATTTCTTCTTTGAGAAACTTTCTGTTCATATTGTCACCCCATTTTTTTTGACGTGGTTGGATATTTTCTTCTTGTGGAGTTCAACCAGTACTTTGTATATCCTTGATATCAAACCCTTGTCGATGTGTTTTTACATTTTTTTTCATTTCATCATCCTGTTATTCGTCGATTGCCTCGAGCAGGCCCCAGTAACGTCTCTTTCATCCTAACCCTGAGATTATATTCAAGGCTATTTAGGAGAATGAGACCCATCATTGTTACTGGTATTTGGCATATTTGGTATGCCACGGGGAGTTTGCCAGACTCTGCCCTGTGGGCAGGCTACATTTGATAGCCTGCAAGTTTGTCCAAAGTAGGAATGAGATAATAAGATGTCCTGATCAGATGTCGCGCAGCCGCGAATGCGGCCGCATGGTCCCGGGAGCTGGGTTTTATAGTCTCTGAGTCTTGGCCGTTGATGGGATTACACGGCGCCAGGGGGCCAGGTGGTGGGTGTGACCCCCGCCTACTGGAATTTGGAGGATCTGGGTGGAGGATGCTCGACTCCAATCCGAGTAGACTGGGAGATCTCGGCCCCGGAACCCGCGTGGATTTGTCGATGTGTATTTGGCGATTATCCTTTCCCATTCTGTAGACTGTCTTTGTATATTGGTCACTGTTTCTTTTGAGGTGCAGAAGTTTCTTAGTTTAAGATAGTCCTATTTATCTATCTCTGTTTTCACTTTCTCGGCCCGTGGTATGCATCTTTGAAGATAACATTAGCTTCAATGTCATGGAGGGCTTTGCCAACTTTGTCTTAAATATACGTTATGGATTCTGGTCTGATGTTGAGGTCTTTAATCCATTATGATCTTACTTTTGCACATGGTGTTATGCAGAGATCTGAGCCCATTTTTTAGCATGTAGCCATCCAGTTTTGCCAGCACAATTTTTTAAAGAGGCTTTCCTTACTCCACTTCACATTACTTGCACCTTTATCAAAGATTAGATGATCATATGATTGAGGGGAGATGTCAGTATATTCAACCCTGTTCCATCGGTTTGCAGCTCTGCCTTTGTTCCAGTACCATGCTGTTTTAATTATTACTGCTTTGTAGTAGAGTTTGAAGTTAGGGAGTTTGATTCCTTTGATTTTCTTTTTCTCAATAATTGCTTTAGCTATTCGTGGGGGCTTATTGTTCCATATGAATTTCAGGAGTGTTTTCTCCATTTCTTTGAAGAAAGTCATGGGTATCCTTTTAGGCATTTAACTTGTACAATGTTTTGTGAAGTATTGCCATTTTGATAATGTTAATTCTCCCGACCCATGATAGAGGATATCTTTTCGTTTTCTCATGCCCTCTTTTTTTCGTGAAGTAGCGTTTTGTAGTTTTCTTTGTACAGGTCCTTTACTTCTTTAGTTAAGCTTATTCCTAGGTACTTGATTTTCTGGGGAACAATTGTGAATGGGATTGTTTTTTTTTTTTTCATGTCGCTTTCTTCTCTTTCACTGTTTGCATATAGGAAACCATGGACTTTGGGGTATTGATTTTATAGCCTGCACCTTTACTATACAAGTCTATTGTTTCTAGGAGTTTCTTGGTGGAGGTTGTACGGTTCTCTAAGTATAGTATCAGATCATCTGTGAATAGTGAGAGCTAGATTTCTTCCTTTCCTATCTAGATGCCCTTAGTGTCTGTTCTTGCATAATTGCTATTGCAATTACTTCCAGTACTATATTGAACAGCAGTGGAGAGAATGGGCATCCTTGACTCATCCCTGATCTTAGAGGGAAGGCTCTCAGTTTTTCCCCGTTGAGGATGATGCTTGCTGTAGGCTTGTGGTAGATGGCTTTTACTATATTGAGTAAAGTTTCCTGTATACCCATTTTGGCATGGGTTTTCATCATAAAGCGGTGCTGGATCTTGTCAAATGCTTTCTCTGCATCTATTGATATGATCATATGCTTTTTATCTTTTCTTTTGTTGATATGGTGGATTATGTTGATTGATTTCCGAATAGGATTTGATTTCATAGGCTTATGGATCTTGTTAATTTTCTCGAAGAAACAGCTCTTGGTTTCATTCATCTTTCGGATTGATTTTGGGGTTTCTATCTCATTAATCTCTGCTCTGAGTTTTATTATTTCCTTCCTCCTGTTCGTGCTGTGCTCCTTTTGTTTGTCCTTCTCCGAGCTCTTGAGCTGTGAGGTTACGTTACTTATGTGGGCTCGCTCTTCCTTCCTGAGGAATGCTTGTAGAGCTATAAACTTTCCTCTTAACACAGCTTTTGCTGTGTCCCATAAGTTTTGGTGACTCGTTTTCTCATTTTCATTTGCTCCTAGGAATCTTTTAATTTCCTTTCTAAGCCACTCATTGTTCAATAGCACACTGTTTAATTTCAAGGTGTTTGATTTAGTTTTCTGCTTTTGAGTGTGATTTACTTCTGATTTCAGAGCATTATGGTCTGAGAAGATTGTTGATACAATCTCTATCTTCTTAATTTTATGGAGGTATGTTTCATGGCTCAGCATGTGGTCTATCTTGGAGAATGTTCCATGTATGCTTAAGAAGAATGTGTATTCAGCTTTTTGAGAATGTAGTGTCCTGTATATATCTACTAAGTCCCTTTCTTCCTTTGTTTCCCTCAGATGAATTATGTCCTTGCTAAGCTTGAGTCTGGTTGATCTATCAAGAGGTAAAAAAGTGGTGTTGAAGTCTCCCACTAATATTGTGTTGCTATTAATGTCTTTCTCCAAGTCTATGAGTAGTTGTTTTAAGTACTTTGCTGGTACCTCATTAGGTTCATATACATTTATTATTGTAAGTTCTTCCTGTTGTACAGATCCTTTGATCAATAAGAAATGGCCTTCACTGTCTCTTGTGACCTTCTTCACTCTGAAGTTGGTGTTGTCTGATATTAGGATGGCTACCCCAGGTTTTTTATGGGAGCTGTTTGCCTGTAGGATTGTTTTCCAGCCTTTGACTCTGAGCCTCTGCTTGCTTTGACTATTGAGATGTGTTTCTTGCAGGCAGCAGAATGTTGGGTTCAATTCTCTAATCCATCCTGCCACTCTGTGTCTTTTAATTGGTGCATTTAGCCCATTAACATTGAGAGAGATTATTGTTATGGGGTTTTGTCCCATTGTTCTGTTGAAATTTGGTGTATTTGAGGGACCTGTCTTGTCTTAAAGTAGCCCATTTAATTGTTCTTGTAACCATGGTTTTGAGTCTATGAAGTTCCTGAGCTGTTGCTTGTTTGTGAAACTGCGTGTTGTTCCTTCTGTTATGAATGAGAGTCTCTCTGGGTAAAGTATTTTTGGTGAGGCATTTATTTCATTGAGTATTTTTCACTCCTTTGTAGGAAATTTCTTTCTTTTATCTTTCTGCTTTCAGAATTTTGTCTCTATCTAAGGTTTTGGTCAATTTGATCAGGATGTGTCTTGGGTTATTTTTATTCGGATATCTTCAAATAAAATTCGGATATCTGGTACCCTTCGGGCCTCCTGATTTTGATCACAAGTTTTATTCAGCTCTGGAAACTCTGTAGCAATGATGTCTTCGACAGTTTCTTCTTCATCAGGGTTTTCTTCCTGTCCCTCTGGGACTCCAATAATTCTTATGTTACCCCTCTTGGCTTCATCATGATCTTCTCTTGGCATCTGTTCCTGAATTGTGAGTCTCTTCTCCATTTTCTGCTCTTTTCTGGAAAGTCCCTGAACTTCATCTTCGAGCTCACTGAGTCTGTTCTCAGAAGCTGTTACTCTGCTGCTGAGGCCTTTCACTGAGTTTTTCAATTCGCCTTCCAGGTTTTTGAGGTCTGACGCTTCAGTTTGCATTTTCCTCATTTCTGCCTTCAAATCCTCTTGGATTTTATTGACAATGCTTTCCGTTGTTTCTTTTAGCTCCCTAAGGATCCTCAGTAGCTCCCTTCTGAATTCCTTGTCAGAGAGGTTGTCTAACACTACAGTACTGTTGGTGTCTTCTGGGCTAGCCTCTTCAATAAGAAAGTTTGGTGGGCTTTTGCATTGCTTTACCATTGTGACCAGTGTGGTTTAGACCTTCATGTTCACTGTTACTATTCTGCTTGATATGCAGAATGAGTTGAGATATGCTTAACGAGTTATTGGCTAATGTGTTTCTAGTGGTTGAGCTAACCTTGAGAAGGTTCCATCTAAGAGGGTAACTTATGGTTCCTATAGGATATGTAATGGGAGAATAATTCGTGGCCGCCTTAGTGGCCGCAGCTACAAGAAGCGTCCCTGGTGCTGGGCGCCAGGCGGTACCTGTTTGAATGAGGAGAGAATACCCAGAGCAGTTCAGCTTTGTTTCTGTGCGATGTGCCTCAGTTTCCATCCCGCGCAGATCAAGGGTGAAAACTGGCTGTTCTAGGGGATCAAGCTAACTGTGCATGTCCAGAAAGGGTTCCTGGCGCCCGTTGCCGGGCAGTACCTGTTTGAATGAGGAGAGAATGCCCAGAGCGGTTCAGCTTTGTTTCTGTGCGATGTGCCTCAGTACCTGTCCTGCACAGATCAAATGACTACAAATTCTTAAGAATAAAAATCCTGAATTTACTTACAGTTTTGAAAGTAAATAGCAAAATACTTTGAATCAGAATCTTATTGAAGAGTTTTCATCTTACATGACTTATTTACTCTTCAGAAAAAAACTGACAAAATTGTATAAAAGAAAAATAGTATTTTCTGTCAAAACTCTGAAACTAATAAATTAATATTATAAATTGAATGCTTTTAACATTACACTATAATGAACCCTTCTTCCAATTTGTAATCTTTAAATTGGAAGAATGTTTAAATCTCTCTGTTTGCATCTATTTAGGTAATGTTATGCAATGGTGCATTTTAGTAGCAGAATCTATGTCTTTTTAAACTACCTGATGACACCACTAACAAAGTACCAACATCCTTCCACCATAGTTTACTGGACCTCCTCCACGTTTCAACTACTTTTTCCTTTTTCATTTCCTTCATTTGCTTTTTATATACCATAGATGAATGGGATCAACTGGTTTATTCCTTCTTTCTCTCATTTAATATAGTATGACCCCTTCCATTTCCATCCATGTTGTTGCAAAAGAAAATATTTCATTTTCCCTTATTTTTTAGTATGATTTCATTGTGTATAATTTCTGTGTGCCATAAAACTTTTATTCACTTACCTGTCATTGGGTTTTAGGTTGTTTCATATATTAGTTATTGCAACAATACTACAATAAACAAAAACCTACACATATTTTTAAACTTGTGTTTTTGTGTTCTTTAGAGATATGCCTAGAAGTTGGTTGCTTTCTTATATGATATGTCCACTTTTGAGAGGTACACCTTAAATACTCAAACAAGTTTTTGTATTCCCACCAACAGTTACATCAGAGTTCCATTTTTTCATACTCCTCTCAGCGCTTGTTTCTGGAATTTTTTTTATATTGGCCATTGTCACAGATGTTAGCTGGTATCTCACTGTCATTTAGTTTGCATTTTCCTGATAGTGGTAAGGATACTATTTTTTAATGTCCTTGCGGGCTACCTCTATAGCTACTTTGATGAAGTATCTATTGATCACTCTTCTCTCCATATGTTTATAGGTAGACTATTTTTTCTTATGTTTTGTGAGAAACTTATATATTTTGGATACCCTAAAAATATTATTTACATGCTGTAAGATATGGTCTTATATGATCTATTAATCAGTTGAATAAAAATACACAAAAATTATGACTCATTAATAAAAAAATATAAGATTCTAACAAAAAGTTTATGATAAGTTCAAGTATTTGGCGAAAATTTAATTAAAATGCCTAGACATTTCACTTTTTTCCAAAACAGCACTTTTTGAGAAAATCATGATAATTTTAAAAATTGTCTTACTTTTATATCCATATTATATATCAGATTATACTTTCCCATGGTGTTCACACACTTCAGTAGTACTGTAAAGTTTCTATAAAACTTTATTGTAAAATGTTTTGGTTAATTTCCTGGGAGTCTCTGATAACATTAATATCAACTAATCAATGCATATTTTTGTTAAAGATAGTAAAAAAGTAAAGTAAAGGCCCTCCCGTTGATCATCGATTTGCTTGAGCGGGCCCAGTAACGTCTCCATTGGAGACTTTGTTGTTACTGTGTCTGGCATATCGAATACGTCACGGGGAGCTTGCCAGGCTTTGCCGTTCAGGCGAGATACTCTCAGTAGCTTGCCGGGCTCTCCGAGATGGGCGGAGGAATGGAACTCGGTCGGCCATGTTGGCTGCGTGCAAGGCAAACGCCCTACCGCTGTGCTATCACTCCAGCCCTGTTAAAGATAAACTGTATTATTATTAACTTATTATATATGGCAATGCATTATTGTCTCTATAACATTAAATTCAGTTAAGAACAATATAGCAGCTATATCCACATAAAGCTAATCTAACAAATACTTTCCTTAGAGCGATAGCACAGCGGGTAGGGCGTTCGCCTTACAAGCGGCCAACATGGCCGACCCGAGTTCGATTCCTCCGCCCCTCTCGGAGAGCCCGGCAAGCTACCAAGAGTATTCGATATGCCAGACACAGTAATAACAAAGTCTCCAACGGAGACATTACTGGGCCCGCTCGAGCAAATCGACGATCAACGGGAGGCCTTTACCTTTACCTTTACCTTATAAGGTCTTTTAACATATAGGAGTAAACTGCATCATGTATAGTTTATACACCTGTAACTCAGATCTTTAAAACAAATATAAGTAATAATTTTTGTGAACATTGAAATTATTCAGCCAGTATATAGTGTTTATGCTGGATATTTAGGGTAAATATTATAAAATTATATACCATAAAATGTATGATTATTAAAATTTCTATGTTTCTAAATCAAATATGAATTAGAAAAAATAAAATAATTCAGAACTAAATATCTTTTCATTTTAAAGGTGAAAAATAAAATTTATGTATTTTTTTAAACTCTTAATTTTTAAAAAAATTTGTACTATACACGCTGTACTACCTCTCCACCCCCCCCTTTATTTTCCATAACGTTTTTATACTGTACTGGAGCAATAGCACAGTGGGTAGGGCATCTGCCTTGCATGAGACCGACCCAGGTTCAATTCCTCCACCCCTCTCAGTGAGCCCGGGAAGCTACTGAGAGTATCTAGCCTGCATGGTAATGCTTGGCAAGCTAACCATGACATATTCAATATGCCAAAAACAGTAGCAACAAGTCTCAATTTGTTGTGAGACGTTAATGGTGCCCACTCGAACAAATCTGTGAACAATGGGAGGAAAGTGACAGTGACAGCACTATAAAACTATGTTTTATATCAGGAGGTAATTTATTTTTTTTTTTGAAAACAGTGACTCCTGGATCTAGTTCAGGCAATATTCACTTTTAAAGAATTTCCAAATAAGATTTCTGTATTTCTTTTTTTCTACTTAATTTTTTTTCTTTTTTAAAAACTTTTTATTGAATCACCATGATCTACAGTTACAAAACTTTCATGTTAGAGTTTCAGTCATACAATGATCGAATACCCATACCTGGACAGTGCACATTCTCCACCACCAATGTCCCCCTACTTCTATGGCTCCTCCACCCCTCTTGGAGAGCCTGGCAAGCAATGGAGAGTATCTCGCCTGCACAGCAAAGCCTGGCAAGCTACCCATGATGTATTCAATATGCCAAACACAGTAACAAGAAGTCTCACGATGGAGACATTACTGGGCCCTCTAGAGCAAATCAATGAACAATGGGAGGTCCATGACCGTGACCGTGACTTCTATGGCAGACAATTTCCCCCATACTCTCTCTCTACTTTTGGGCATTATGGTTTGCAATACAGATACTGAGAGGCCATCATCATGTTTATTTCTTTAACGACTTTCAACTCACATCCCCCATCCCGAACGATTTCTCCAACTATCATTGTCTTAGTGATCCCTTCTCTATTCCAGCTGGCTTCTCCTCCAAATCATGATACAAACTTCCAACTATGGAGCAATATTTCTGGCCCTCGTGTCTACTGTCCTTGGGTGTCAGTCTCATGTTATGTTATTTAATACTCCAAAAATGAGTGCAGTCATTCTATGTCTGTCCCTCTCTTTCTGACTCATTTCACTGAACATTATACTCTCCATAACCACCCATTTATAAGCAAATTTCATGACTTCCTCTTTCCTAACAGGTGCATAATATTCCATTGTGTAGATGTACCAAATTTTCTTTAACCAATCATCTGTTCTCTGGCACTCGGGTTGTTCCAGATTCTGGCTATTGTGAACAGTACTGCAATGAACATACAGGTGCAGATGTCATTTCTATTGTGCTTTTTTTCACCCTTGGGATATATTGCCAGAAGTGGTATTATGGGGTCGTATGGGAGCTAAATTTCTAGTTTTGGGAGGAATGTCCATATAATTTTACAAAAATGTCTGGACCAGTTGGATTCCTACTAACAATGAAAGAGAGTCCCTTTCCCTCCACATCTGCACCAACACTGTTTGTCCTTCTTCCTTTTGATGTGTGCCAGTCTCTGTGGTGTGAGATGATATCTCATTATTGTTTTGATTTTAATGTCCCTGATGATTAGCAATGTAGAGTGTTTTTTAATGAGCCTTTTGTCCATTTGTATTTAATTTTTGGAAAGCTTTTGTTCATTTCTGCTCTCCATTTTTTGATGGGGTTAGAGGTTTTTCTTTTGCAATTCTACTATCTGTATTTTCAATAAAAAGATTATTAAACACTTTATATTTACTAAAACTGAGAACACAGTTCAACTAAAATGTGTCATAGTAAGCATGAGTAACAAAATATCTATAGTTACTAAGAGTCTCAGCAAACTTTTATTATTCCACATCATTTTTAATGTTTAAAATTATTGTGGTTCTTGATGGGAAAGTTTAGTTCATTGGCATTCAGGTATATTATTGATATAAAGGACTGTGTTGACTTTTTACTGTGTAAGGTTGTGGCTTCTACAATTGGCTATTAGGTTTATGTAAGTGATATTTTGGTAATTCATTTAGAGTTGGTTTGGTTACAAAAACTGCATTTATTTCTGTAGTATATTTCATTTTTATTTTTGTATTTTTGAATTTCTTCTTACATTGTGATGAACATAATAAAAAACACTTAAATAAATGAAATATTCCCAATTTATTGAACATAAAAACTAGCAAACCATTTTATTTATTTTATTAACAATTGAAATTTGTGAAATTAGACTAAAGAAAATTCTCAAGAAATTTCATCCTATGTAACAGAAAATAGATATATCTTTATGATAACTTTATCTGCAAAGATAGAGTAAACACAATTAAGTCTGCTTATAGATATTAAAGTAGTTAAACAAAACAATTTATCTTATACAAAATTTTCAAAAATGTGTAAAACTATATTGGTAAGAGTATATTAAAGGTATCTTCTATTAATTTTAGGTCATTTTGGTTGTTTGGCCTCCTATCCTCCCCAAGGAGGTAACTTGATTCATCAAACTTAGAAATAGACTGCTAGCAACATGTTAGAATTTCTTGCAATATATTCATAGATGAGACAGTCACTCAAATTTGAGTTTTTTTAGAAGCAAGTTATGCAAAGAGATGTGATTATACAAGATTGAGTTGCAATTAAGAGGGACAAGAGGGCATTTTAGGAGCTACCTAGAAAACTATGCATTCAATAAATACAAAGGAGTATTTTATACTTTGACACACTTTCTACATTGAAAATATATAATATTAAAATAATAAGCTTCTTTTTAATATGTTGAAATCAGCCTCAAATGGATTTAATATGTCATATTCTGTCCAGAAATCGTTCTTCTGCCTAAGATGAAATAATGATAAAATGATTAAAGCAATTGCCTATTCTTTTAACAGTACTTGAAATCATTTGGCCTTTTAATGTTTGCTACTTTGTGGACATTCAGGAATACCTCATAGCATTTAAGTGTGCTTTTACAATTTATAATGGTTCTGTGTTTCTTTCTATAAAATTACTAGCTACTTAAAAATATTCTCTTTTTATGACAACCAGAGAAAATGTATATGTTGCATGTTATTCAAAATTATGATAATGCCTATTTTTCTAAGACAGTGTCAATTATTTATATTCCAACAATAGTGAGTAAGTGTTCCAGTTGTTCTACATTGTTAGTAATAACTCTCTCTTCAAGTCTGTGGTCTCTTAAATCTAGTTTACAATTTTCTCTGGTTGCAGCCTTCTCTATTTCTCTTTCTCTCTCTCTTTCTTTCTCTTTCTTACACACACAAGCATGGAATACACAGAAACACACACTGTAAAACGGGACATGGCAATTTTTAGAGCACCTTCCTATTGCTAGTCTAAGCATAGGTGTGCATGGATGCAAATATTTATGTATTATGTGCAAGACAGTAATTAGCATATGACTCTCCAGGATCCTGTTGGATGTTATTCCCTCACTGAGTTAATAATTTCCCCAAGTAAATTCAAATTTTTCTGCATCCAACTGTATGCTTTCTAAAACCAAGTAGAATCACTTAACAAAAGCTCAAGAAGTTTTTTTCTTTATTAATTACTGATTCATGTATACAGCTACTAGTGTAACAAACTTGAAAACTTCTTTCACTTTTCCTACTTAAATATCTAATTTGCATGCAGAAAATAACTTCAAAATAAACACAATATTTTAAAAATATATTTGGAAATATTTTGGAAAGGTATTTCTTCTCTGAGAAGCCAGTATATAGGAGTAACGTTTATATATTCAATATGTCAAGGAGGATTACCTTAGAAACATTTTGACTGATGTCTAAGATATGCAGTTTGTCCTTTTTTGTAGCTTTCCCACACTCATTTGCCCTGAAAGCCTTGACTGCACAGTTAGCATTGTTATTTATAATTTCTAAAAGGTAGTCCCTCAGGGGTCATTTGCCAGTTGATCTAAATGCATCACTCACTGGGAAAAAAGATTGTACCTTAGGGACGACTCTTTACAGAAAATTACCCTAATGTATTTGATCTTAAGAACAAGACTAGACCTAGAAAGCGAGAACCAGGTAAGGCACTGCCTTGGACTCAGCAGAAACTAGATCCGTCTTACTCAGTAATATATGGACCCGTGAACACAGCCAGGAGTGATTCCTGAGCACAAAGCTGGAAGTAAGCCCGGAACATCATCAGACATAAGCCAAAACACCAAATAAATAAAAACTTGTGGTTATAATAGGATATATTTTTGCCACTCGTAATCTATATCACTACGCTGAAAATATTAGCATCAAAGCTGTGCTGCTCTTCTTTCCCACCCAGGTCAGTTTATCCGCTGGTATTTGAACCTGGGACTTGGCTTTCTCCTTGCAAGCACCCCAGGTGTCCTCACAGAGCCTGGGACAAAAGGAGACTAATACCCAAGAATAGCCGAGATAAATACCAGGAGGTTTACTCCATGGCCTGGAGGGCAGCTGCACACTCTAGGGGTAAAGGCAGCTCAGATGGAGAAGGGAGCACCAAATAAAGGGTATTGGGAAGATCCACCCAGGACGGGAGATGCATGCTGAAAGTAGACTATAGACCGAACATGATTGCCACTCAATTCCTCTTTTGCAAACCACAGCATCCAAAAGGAGAGAGAGAACAAAAGGGAATGCCCTGCCACAGAGTCAGGATGGGATAGGGAGATTGGGGGGGGGGAGGGATACTGGGATTAGTGGTAGTAGAGAATGGGCACTGGTGAAGGGATGGGTACTAAATCATTGTATAACTGAAACCCAAGCACAAAAAATTGTAAGTATAAAACTGTACCTCATGGTGTTTCACTAATCAAAATTTAAATAAATAAATAAATAAATAAAAATGTAAAAAAAAAGAAAGCCATAAAAGTTAATACTTTCATAACATGCTACTTGCAGTGCAATAAAAATGAAAGAAAAATGTAAAATCTCCACCTGTGGAGGTGGGCACTTTTCATTGGGGAGTCGTAATATTGGTCGAGGGAAATGGTGTGGACTGTGGTGTTTAAAGCTGATATTCTGAAACCTTATCATCGACAATATTGTAAAATTTTAAATCCCTCTTAAATTTAAAAAAAATATTTTATAGAAACTGTGCTGTCCCTGTTTACTTGATGGCAATAAACAATCTGCTGTTCTGTGTATACAAAATACAAACCAAAAATCTTGACCACTGTATAGTTTAATACTGTTATAAGCACGTTGCCTAAAATGTAATAAAAATTAAATTTTGTTTGTTAAAAAAATATTAGCTTCATATATTTTTGAGATTTAGAAAATCTTTCTATAAAAAGTGTTCCAAAATTGGTTGCCAATAAGGAAATTGTTTTAAACATATTGCTTCAAATAAAATATTGTTGACACAAAACTTAAAAAGCAATATGTTATTAAATTAAATAATTAATTTGATTTTAAGAAATTCATTTGAAATCTTCTGTTTCCACATATGCCAAGAAGTGTAATTTCTATGCTATAGCAAAAAAACAATTCTTGTTACTGCTTATAAAATTTTAGTTAAGCAAAATTATTTAAGTACATAAGAGTAAGTTTTGAATACTTTTTTTTTACTTTTTTGGGTCACACCCAGTGATGCTCAGGGGTTACTCCTGTCTCTGCATTCAGGAATCACTCCTGACAGTGCTGCAGAACCATATGGGATGCCAGGGATTGAACTTGAGTCAGCTGTATGCAAGGCAAATTTCCTACCCACTCTACTATAGCTCTGACCCAAGTTTTGAATATATTTCTAATACTAACACTTACATAATGGGTTTTGTATATTTATTTGTCTGTAGTCTATATGTTGCAATTACTATAAGAAAAACTACCAGGATGAAAGTTTTAGAAAAAATAAGTTATAATTCACAGAAATGACTTGTAAAACTTTTAGTTTTCTTTAATAGGAATAAATATCGGTGCTATGAGACTAGCAATGTTCTGAGGTGCTTTCTTAAGAGAGATTAAGGTCCATCATTTAGAAATTAAGGTTTTAGACCTTAGAAGAATTAGTGTGGTTCATATTATTATGTTCAAATATTGCAAAAATAATTATTATTTATTCAAACTAGTAAAAATAATAAAATTTAAAGTCTTTACATAAAAAAGAAATTAGGGATAAATTTAGAGGAATCATATTGAATGGGAAAAATACTTAAAAGCAATACATTATATAAGGACTCATGTCCAAGATATATTAGCAGTCACAACATTCAGCAGGAAAAAAGATCCAAAACACCATCAAAAAATGGTGAGAGGAAGTGAAAAAAACAGTTCCCTAAGAAGACATATGAATGGCCAGTAAGCATTTAAAAAAATGGCCTTAGTCACTTTTTATCATTAAAATGCAATTGAAGACAATTAAATACTATCTTATACTAGTGAGAATGGTATACACCAAGAAAAGATCAAAAATAAAGACCAAACATGATTGCCACTCATTGCCTCTTTTGCAAAGCACAACACCCAATAGGAGAGAGAGAACAAATGGGAATGCCCTGCCACAGAGGCAGGGTGGGATGGGGGGGATGTGGGGTGGGAGAAATACTAGGATCCGTGGTGGTGGGAAATGGGCACTGGTGGAGGGATGGGTATTTGATCATTGTATAATTAAAACCCAAGCACAAAAATTTGTAAGTCTACAACTGTACCTCATGGTGTCTCACTAATGAAAATTTAAAATAAATAAATAAATAAAATAAACACCAAAAAAACCCCAAAAAACAAAAAACAAAAACAATCAGTGTCGATGGAGATGTGGTGAAAAGGGAACTCTCATTTGCTATTGGTGGGGATACTATCTTTTTCAGCTTCTATGGAAAACAGTATGGACATCCCTCAAAAAAAAAGGTAGAATAGAACTCCCTAAGAACTACAATTCTACTTTTTGACACCTACCCTCAAATAAAAAATTTATTCAAAAGATATACATACACCTATTTTTATTTGTTTGAATCACTGTGGGAAAAGTTACAAAGCTTTCAGATTTAGCTCTCAGTCATGCAAAAATCAAACACCTTTCCCTTTACCAATACTTATTTTTTACCATGAAGAACCCCAATAAAACCCCACTCCCCCACCCCTCCCAATGCCTGTGAGGTAGATGAATTCTAGTTAACACTCTATCTACTTTGATTAGATTCATTGTTTTGACAAAAGATGGACCATTATTATTTAGAGTTTATACCCCCAATCAGACATCCTGAAAAAGCATTGTGAAATAATTTGTTTTCTACAGCTGGTTACAAGACTCAAATGATGTTGTGCAGCCGCTATTGTGGCCGTGCAATTTTGGATTTCTGGTATTTTACTTATTAAGCCTGGAAGTATTTCTGCTGAGAGTCAGATAATTATGAGATTGGTTTCTGTGCTCTGAAGCCATGGCCGTGCCAGAAAGCCGCTCGTGGGGGGCAACTTGTGACCTCGGTAGGGCATGAAGGATGAGCTGGGAACAACCCCCTTCCCATGAGGTTTCAGTCACTTCGTCATGACCAGCTCATACCTGGCTTTCCATAAAGCTTCAAAGCGGTTGCCAACTTTCTTTCCAGAGAGAAAAAGGCGGAAGGGAGCAACACACTTTCCCCTCCGGGCAGGCATGGTGGCAATACACACACCTATTTTCATTGCAGATTTTAGTACAATAGCCAAGATATGGAACAACCCAAAATTCAATAAGAAACAGATAGATCAAGTTGTACTATATAAACACAATGAAATAGTATGCAGTCTAAGAAATCAATCTAATATTATGCTTGCAGACTACACAATCAATACTACACAACCTTAGAAATCAGTAAGAAAAGCTGAAACCAGTTTCCTGCAACCTGGATTCTATTCAGCAAAACAAGTCAGAAGAAAGAAAAATACTGTACACTTTCACTCATCTGTAGTATAAACATAAGTAAAACAAGTTCATTTTTTTAAAGAGGAAAACAATTAATTTTCTCTCAGATTTGTATTCTATAAGTTCAAAATCAAGGTGTGGATGGTCACCCTGTCACTTAATGTCATAGCAAAGATGTAAAATTATGGGTAGTATATCTTTGAAGGCTGTTTTTATATAGCATTAGTTTTAAAAAATATATTGGTTGTCAATTTTGAATTCTAATCCCAGTATATTTAGAGTGTTTTCTTTTATCTTAGGATAATGAGAAAATATTAGTGAAGTTCACAATGAAAGAGTTTGGTGAAGATTTTCATATTGAACAATGTAACCAAGTATGAGAAGAGTCAGAAAAATAAGGTCTAACTAAATGTGTGAAAAACAGAAAGACCAGACTGACTAAAGCTTGAAAGTTTGCTAAGAACATGAGCTCTATAGAACACAGAAATACCAAGAAAGTCAAAACACAACATAGCTTTTCACATGCTATTTATTTTGCAGGAAAAATAAAATGCTAAATCATTGTGGAAAGTTAGTAAATCAAGTGACTGTTTATCTTCAGCATGAGAATGGACACTGAAGGAATGGGAGAATGCTGCTGTATCTTCAGCAATACACAGAAAAATAATTACAGATATTTCAGATTAAAAAAATTGCAAAAATTTCATGTTCAAAAAGCAAAAATTATAGATCACAGTTAGTATTATCAATCTAGCATATAATTTTATTTTTCAAATTTATTTTTCTCCCGTTATTACAACATGCAAAGTAGTAAAGAAAAGATTAGCTAGTTTTCTGTGAAAAAATAAAGGAATTAAGAAAGGTGGCAGGAAGATAAGGCATAAACCAAAAACACATTATTCTGCCTGTGAAAAGACTGAAGAGAAATGAAAGAAGTTTTAAATACAAATCAATCTTAAAGTGCTGACTTACTATGAAGGAATTGACATGCTACTTATCAAATTGATCTTAATCTATATTAGTTTCCCATTGGTGTGATATCAAATTGCTACAGATTTGAGTATGTGAAACAATAAAACTATTTTTTTATGTTTCTTTAAGCCAAAATTTTAATTTGGGATTCAAGGGAATTAAAATTAAGAGGTTGGCAGGGTTTTCCTTTTTTGTGGATGATCTAGGAATAATCTATTTTCTTGTGTTTTCTACGTTTTTGGAGTACACTCATATTCATTAATTCATCGACTTCTTTCTTTATCTTCAGAGTGAGCAATATTATAACCATTAGAATATTTTTCCATAATATCTTTTTCCCTGATTACAATTAGGAAAGATCCTCAACTGTTTTAAAAATCAATGGGTTTACATAGATGTTCCAGAAATAATTTACCTATGTAAAGCCCCTGATTATATTTGAAAATTTCCTTTTCTAAGAAAGCAAAGGTATTAAGAAACTTGGATTTGGTACAGGTTAAGTTCAGTGATTCAGTACTGTTGCTTAGGCAAATGGAGCAAAAGTAAGTCAGTGAGTATTCTGGGATATTTAAGTTTGGAGGGTAAGAAACTGTGAAAAATTTCAAATCAAAGAAAAGTATGCATATTCCACTTACAGAATATCTTGTGTAGGCACACTGAGGCATAGAGTCTGCAAAGAACACAAATGAAACCAGCACCAAGATCCTGAGAAAGTGAGTAGAAGCAGAAGTATAGGGTAAATGGTCAAGTTTTCTGAGAGAATAATTTCAGAATGTAATAAACTAATAAAGTAATAAAATGTAATAAAATAATAACAGAAATAAAGTGAGTAAATTACCTAAAATGAAGCAGGGTACATGTCTTATTATTCCTGAATAGTCTTTAAGGAGCTCTAATTGCTTCCTCAATGTATAGACATTCTGTGTGTGTTTATTCATGGAAACATTGGTTCACAGAGTAAATATAAATATGGGTTAATATCGAGTATATAGTCAGCTAATTTCCATCAAAGGAAGAAAGAACATGAATGGAGCAAGGAAAGTCTTCAATAAATGGTGTTTGGAAAACTGGTCAATCACATGTAGTCAATCACACATAGAAACAATGAACTTTGACCCTTATCCCAAACTATTGTAAGAAATTAAATTCAAAATGGGTTAAAGATTTCATTGTCTTCAGCTGGAGCCATATCACAGCAAGTAGGACGTTTGCCTTGCACGCAGCCAACCCAGATTGATTCCCAGCATCCCATATGGTCCCCGGAGTACCGCCAGGAGTAATTGTGAGTGCATGAACAAGGAGTAACTCCTCCTCCTCCTCCTCCTTCTTCTTCTCCTCCTCCTCCATCTCCTCCATCTCCTCCTTCTTCTCTTTCTCATCCTTCTCCTTTGCCTTCTCCTCCTCTTCCTCCTGCTTTTATTTCTACTCCTCTTCCTCCTAATTCTCATCCTCCTCTTCAGTCTTCTCCTCCTGTGGGCTTTCCCGAGCAGTGCTGCGGAATCACTGAATTCTTTCCAGGCAATTCAATGCAGGTCAAGTTGGAAGTCCGTTGTGAAGTCATGAATATAACATTGCTTTTGAGATCTGCTTTTTTGAGTAGATCAGTGATTGGCATCCTCCAGAGCTGGAGTCTGCAATACTTGAGACACCATTTGGTGAGGGGGTCAAATTTCATCTGGCTACATGCAAGGAATATATTTTAACCCCTGTGCTAGTTTCTCAGTCTTTCAAATTCTCATTTCTTAATGAAACAGAGTTTTATCCAAGGTGGACAATAGTACTAGTAGGCAGTGCTGGAGTGATCCACAACTGGGTGGGTCACTTTCTGTTTGATTGTTTGAAGAAGACAGACTTCCAAACATACACTGAGAAATTTTGTTTCTGAAAAGAAGATGGTAAGTGAAAGGAGTCTGAAATATCTCAGCCTAATTTCTGCTCCTAAAATCAAACCATCAATAGTATTGATAGCTAAACTCTGCTCAGCATCATTACATGGCAATAGCTACTGGCCCATAACAAGAAAGGCAACCTCTCTGTCTCTTTCAAAATCACAATAAAAATGGCATCAAGACAAGTATGACTGCCTCCGAAAATGACAAATTTTGAGATCCTTACCATATTTGTTCCTTTAAACAGGGTAATTTTTAATACATAAGACAAAATTCGCATTAATGTTACTATGAAATATCAGGATATTTCTCAACATATCACAAAAAGTTGAGGTTTTTTTCCCATTAAAAGTTGGCCACATGTCAGACTAGTGTCCAATGACATCAATTTTAAGCTGAAAAAAGAGGGGGCAAAGGCTATTTCTTAATAATCAAGTTATTTCTTCAGGAAGAAATTATACCTAAACATACTTTCACCCAATGAGGGATCAGAAAAATATTTAAAATCAACTGCTTTAGACTTCAGGGAAAACACTTGTTACAAAGCAATAGTAGCTAGAGACTTCAACACCTCTTTGGAGTGATAGATCAATGAGACAGAAACTCAGGAAGGAAAGAGAGAGGAAATATATATATATATATATATATATATATATATATATATCCCAAAAGCTGAATGCACATTCTTCTCCAGTGAACATGGAACATTCTCCAACATAGACCACATGCTGCATGACAAAATACACCTCAATAAAATCAAGAAGATAGAAACTGTATCACATATCTTTTTAGACCATGATGCACTTAAAATAGAAGTTAATCACACAGAGAAACAGAGAACCAAATCAAACATCTGGAAATTACACGGCTCACTACTGAACAACCAGTGGGTTAAAGAGGAAATCAAAGAAGAAATCAAAAGATTCCTGGAAACAATGATAATGACGACATGAGCTATCAGAACTTGTGGGAAACAGGAAATAGTAGTGTTAAGAGGAAAGTTTATAGTTTATTCATCATAAAGAAAGAAAGTGTACACATTAATAACATGAATTAAATGCTTAATATCTTAGAAAATAACCAACAATAGAGCAAAACAGAAAGAAGGAAGGAAATAATAACATTTAGAGCATAATAAATCAGTTGGAATCCCCCCCAAAAAATCTAAAAGATCAATGAAACCAGCTGAATCTTTGCAAAAGTAAATACAATTAATAAGCCATGACCAAGACTCACAAAGAAAGAGAGAGAGAGACAGAGAGAGAGAAAACCTAATAAACTGAATCAGAAATGGAAGGGAGACACAAAACAGAAATCACAGAAATTCAAAAGACCATTGGAGATTACTTTGAGAAATTATATCCCATGAATCAAGAGAATCTGGAAAAAAGAGATAAATTCCTGGATTCCTATAACTTCCCAAATCTAAATGAAGAAGATTTGAAAGACTTGAATTGACTAATCACTATTAGGAAAATTGGAACAGTAACCAAATATCTTCCCCAAAACCGAAACCTAAGCCAAAAGGGATTTAATAGTGAATTATTCCAAACCTTTGCTTGCTGCCAATGCTTTTCAAACTTTTCCAGAAGATTGAAGAAACAGAAACATTCCCAAAGAGTTTTTATTAGGCAAATATTACCCTGATAACGAAAGCAGAGAGAGATACCAGTTGATCACTTGATCACTTGACGTCCCATTACTCATCGATTTGCTCAAGCAGGCACCAGTAATGTCTCCATTCATCTCTGTGGCATGCTAGTATAGCCCAATAGTGTCTGCTAGCTCCAGGAACATGAAGAGCCTCAAACCAATCGTTCATGGTATTGAAGAAGTATGACCATCTTGTAGGTGGGCGGCCATGCAATCTTTTGAAGTCCCGTGGAATCTAGTCGGTAACGACTCTAGTCCAGCGGTCATCTCCAAATCACATTACATGTCCATCCCATCTGATTTTCTACAGCTAGGCAAACGAGACAGCGTCCCTGATTCTTGGTCATTGACGGAGGTCTGAACTCCGGATTCTTTCTCTCGAGTGAAGTGTGATGCTGCAAGCATAGCTCTTTCAATTCCTCTTTGGGAGACCTGAATAGCTTTCTCAACCTGTTTTCATAGGGCTCAAGTCTCTGGGGCATATGTTAATGCAGGAAGAACAGTGAAATCGAAGAGATGTGCCCAGAGCCAAGGGTTCTTTGTCCTCTTAGCTATTTCTTCGATGCTCTTTTTTTTTTTTGAAATATTCTTTTTTTCTTAAATTTTAATTAGTAAAACACAATGAGGTACAGTTGTAGACTTACAAATTTTTGTACTTGGGTTTCAGTTATACAATGACCAAATACCCGTCCTTCCACCAGTGCCCATTATCCACCACTACCAGTCCCAGTTTCCCTGCCACCCCCCATCTCCCCATCCCCCCATCCCACCCTACCTCTGTGGCAGGGCATTCTCTTTTGTTATCTCTCTCCTTTTGAGTGCTGTGGTTTGCAAAAGAGACATGAAGTGGCAATCTTGTTCAGTCTATAGTCTACTCTCATCACACGTTACACAACATCCCAACACCCTTTATTTAGTGCTCCCTTCTCTATCTGAGCTGCCTTTTCCCCTAGCGTGTGCAGCTGTCTTCAAAGCCATGGAGAAATTCTCCTGGTACTTATATCAGCTATTCTTGACTTCATCTTTTCTAACAGCTGCATATTTCTCCATTGTGTAGATGTACCAAAGTTTCTTTAACCAGTCATCTGTTCTCGGGCACTCAGTTTTTTTCCATATTCTAGCTATTGTAAACAGTGCTGCAGTGAACAAACAAGTGCAGATGACACGTCAACTATACTTCTTTGACTTTCCGGGATATATTCCCAGGGGTGGTATTACTGGGTCAAATGGGAGCTCAATTTCTAATTTTTTGAGAATCGTCCATACTGTTTTCCAAAAGGGTTGAACCAGTCGGCATTCCAAACAGCAGTGAAGGAGGGTCCCTTTCTCACCACATCTGCACCCTCACAGGTTGCTTTTGTTCTTTTGAATGTGGGCCAGTCTCTGTGGTGTGAAATGATATCTCATTGTTGTTTTGATCTGCATCTCCCTGATGATTAATGATGTAGAGCATTTTCTCATGTGCCTTTTAGCCATTCGGATTTCTTCTTCGACAAAGTTTCTGTTCATTTCGTTGCTCCAATTTTTGATGGGGTTGGATGTTTACTTTCTGTGGAGTTCAACCAGTACTTTGTATATCCTTGATATCAACCCCTTGTTGGATATATATTCAGTGAATATCCTTTCCCATTCTGTAGACTGTCTTTGTATTATGGCCACTGTTTCTTCTCGGACGAGACAAGGATGCCCACTCTCTCTACTGCTGTTCAATATAGTACTGCAAGTACTTGCAATAGCAATTAGGCAAGAAAAAGATATTAAAGGCATCCAAGTAGGAAAGGAAGAAACCAAACTCTCACTATTCGCAGATGATATGATACTATACTTATAGAACCGTACAACCTCCACCAAGAAACTCCTAGAAACAATAGACTTGTATAGGAAAGTTGCAGGCTATAAAATCAATACCCAAAAGTCCATGGCTTTCCTATACGCAAATAGTGAAAGAGAAGAACGTGTCATAAAGAAAACTATTCCATTCACAATTGTGCCTCAGGAAATCAAGTACCTAGGAATCAGCCTAACTAAGGAAGTAAAGGACCTGTACAAAGAAAACTACAAAACGCTACTGCAGGAAATAAAAGAGGACACGAGGAAATGGAAAAATATCTCCTGTTTATGGATCGGGAGAATTAACATTGTCAAATTGGCAATACTTCCAAAAGCACTGTACAAATTCAATGTGATCCCTATTACGATACCCATGACATTCTTCAAAGGAATGGAGAAAACACTCCTGATATTCATATAAAACAACAAGCCCTTACAAATAGCTAAAGCAATTCTGGGGAAAAAGAAAATGGGAGGAATCAACCTCCCTAACTTCAAACTCTATTACAAAGCAGTAATAATGAAAACAGTATGGTACTGGAACAAAGGCAGAGCTGCAGACCAATGGAACAGGGTCAAATATACTGACCTCTCCCCCCAATCATATGATCATCTAATCTTTGATAAGGGGGCAAGAAATATGAAGTGGAATAAGGAAATCCTCTTTACCAAATTTGTGCTGGAAAAACTGGACAGCTACATGCAAAAAAAGTGGGCTCAGATCTGTCCCTAACACCAAGTACAAAAGTAAGATCAAAATGAATTAAAGGCCTCAACATCAGACCAGAATCTATAATATACATTGAAGACAAAGTTTGCAAAACCCTCCATGACATTGAAGCTAATGGTATCCTCACAGATGTCATTCCACTGGCCAAGCAAGTGAAAATAGAGATAGACAAATGGGACTATCTTAAACTAAGAAGCTTCTGAACCTCCAAAGAAACAGTGACCAAAACACAAAGACAGTCTTTGATACACTTGAAGGCGTTCCAAGCTGCTCTCTTCCTCCTGCACAACTCAGATGCCAGGTCATTTGTCAAGTTGACATCTGGACATAGGTACACATAACTGTTGCATATGGAGATATTCATTCCGTTGAGAATGAAAAAGAATTGCAGGCCCATATCCCTGATGAACACCAATGTAAATATCCTGAACAAAATACTAACGAACAAAATTCAAACACTCATCCAAAAGACTATACACCATGACAAAGTAGCATTTATTCTGGGGATGCAAGGATGGTTAAACATTTGCAATCCAGTCAACATAATAAACCATCTCAATAAAAGAAAAAAATCATACAATTATGTCAATAGATTCATTGAAATCATTTTAAAAGATCCAGCACCCATTCATCATAAATACCACTCAATAAAATGGCAATTGAAGGAAGTTTTCTCAATATAGACAAAGACATCTACTACAAGTCCATAGAAAGCATTATACTCAACGTGGAAAATGTAAATGCCTTCCCTCTAATATCAGGCACAAGACAAGTTTGCCCATTCTGGCCACTTCTATTCAATAGAGTACTGGAGATACTTGCCATAACAGCTAGGGTAGTAAAAGATATCAAGGGCATCCAGATAGGAAAGGAAGACGTCAATCTCTTACTATTTACAGATGACATTATATCATATTTAGAAAATCCTAAAGTCTCTACATAAAATCTCCTAGAAACAATATATTTTCATATTGGAGTGGCAAGACACAAAATCAATACCCAAAAGTCAAAGCCTTTCGTATATACAAAAAAATGAAAATCAATAAAGCTATATTTTAAAAAAAGTCCCATTCACAATAGTGTCTCAGAAAATCAAGAACCTCAAAATAAGCTTAAGGAGGTAAAGGACCCATATAAAGAGAAGTACAAAATGCCACTCTAAGAAATAAATGAGGACACAAGGAATTGGATATGCATCCCCTGTTCATGGATTGAAAGAATTAGTATTGTCAAAACAACAATATTCCCCAAAGCATTATAGAGATTCAGTGCAGTCCCTCTGAGGTTACCCATGACATTTTTCACAGAAATAGATCAAATGTTCACAATGAACAATAAACCCCCATAAATATCCATAGCAACCCTTGGGACAAGAAGATAAGAGGCATCACCTTCCCCAACTTCAAACTGTACTAAAAAGCAGTAGTAATTAAAACAGCATGATAGTGGAATAAAGACAGAACTACAGACCAATGTCATAGAGTTGAATATCCTAAAACAGAATATCCTAAGTCAAATATATGATCATTTAATCTTTGATAAAGGAGCAAGAATTATAAAGTGGATCAAGGAGAGTCTACTTAAAAATAGTGTTGGAAAAATTGGGTAGCTACATGTAAAAATAATCATGCTTCTTTCTGATGCCATGCACAAGAGTCACATAAATATTGATTAAAGATCTCAACATGAGGTCTAAATCTATAAACTGTGTGAAGAAAACATAAGCAAAACCCACAATGACATTGAAGCTAAAGACATCTTCAAAGATGAAATATCACCAACCAAGCAAGTGGAAGCAATGAAAACAAATGGGACTTCATTAATCTAAGAAATGTCTAGACCTCAAAAGAAATGGTGACTAACATAAAAAGAATGTTCATGGAATGGGAAAAATTTACCCAATGCAGATCTGAAAAGGGTTTAATATAAAACATATATAAAGGAAATTTCCACCCCATCAAAAATTAGGGAGAATAAATGAACAGAATCTTCCTCAAAGAAGAAATTCAAATGGCCAAAGGCACATGAAAAAATGCTTCATATCACTAATGATCAGAGTAATGCAGATCAAAACAACAATAAGATATCATTGCACATCACAGAGACTGACCCTAATTCCAAAAGGGAACAAGAACAATAAGTGCTTGTGTAGATTGGGGAATGTAGGATAACATTGGTTTGTCCTTTCTGCCTTGCCTCAGGGAGCTTGGGTTTATTGAGTTACTTCCATCACAGTGCTCCCATTCCTCTGTGTTTACTTGTAATCTCTTTGTTTATGCTCTGTTGACTTGCAAATATTGATTTTCTCTTCTCCTTAAGTCCTTTGCATAATTAATTCAAAGCAAAGTCCTTTTTGTATGGACACAAGAAGACAGTTAATATAAAAGCTGTGCTTTTGTAACGGGAGTTAATTAACTCTGAGTGATATTTTCTCCCTGGACATCTGCTCTCTCAACTTAAGCCTCAGTTACCCTTACTTCCTAGCACACTCAAAGCATGGACCCAGAGAGAAACTGGATGGACACAGGGCAAACTGTGAGCTATGTGCTACCCTAGAATTGAAATGGGCCTGGCTACAGTGTCATAACACTTAACTAAAAATTAAGACATGGTCATGGACAGATGCTATCATGATCGAAAAAGCAATAACTAGATTTGGACCTGCTAGGGTTAGGAATGATTAATTTGGCCTGAGCAATGTAGTCTGAGTCTGTGGCATGATGTCCCCAGGAGAGTCATCCCATAAGCTCAATGTATGTCTTGCTGTGTCCATACAAAATAACTAATATTAAGAAATAGAATTAAAATGTTAATTAATTTATTGGACTAATAAAAGGAGAAAAACATAGTAAGTGGTATTTTGTCAGTGAGCAAAGAAAGGGCTTTCTTATTTTGATTTTGCTGCTGGAAGGGTTGTGGTGACTATGCCCAATTCGGGAAATTGGAAAGGGGAGAGAGAGAGAGAGAGAGAGAGAGAGAGAGAGAGAGAGAGAGAGAGAGAGAAAGAGAGAGAGAGAGAGAGACCAGGGCAGCAAGATGGAGCACAGAGAGATTAGTAAGGGGGACAAAGGGAAAATAATGTAGGGGAAGAATGAGGAGAAGCATGTGGAGAGAGAGAGAGACCAAGCTGCAAGATGGAGTGCAGAGAGATGCCTTGTTTCGTCCTTTATCCACTCCACGGCATGGGCCACCCAAGAAGGGGGAGTGACCTAAGTCCACCGAACACGGGGGAGAGTCGCTGGAGCTCCCCTATCAACCCAGAGATTATACAGGGGAGAAAGGGACTCTCAAGCATTGTCAGTGGGAATACCGAATGGTGCAGCTTTTTTGGAAAGCAACATGGATATTTCCCAAAATCTAGAAATTGAGCTCCCGTTTGACCCAGCAATGTCAGTATAATCTGGGAGTATGCCCTGGTGGCCCAGAAACATGCAGCAGAAACATCATATGCACTTGTTTGTTCATTGTAGCACTGAACCAGTTCACAATAAGCAGAATTTGGAAACATCCCAAGTGCCTGAGAACAGATGACTGGATAAAGAAACTGTGGTACATTTAAAGAATAGAATATTGTGCAGTCATTAGGAAAAAATTAAGTCATGAAATATGCTTATAAATTGATGGACATGAAGAATGTCATGCTGAGTGAAATGAGTCAGAAGGATAGACACAGATATAGAATAACATTATTCTTTTGTGGGATATATATTTTTTTCTACCAATAGTATAGCATTCATAGGTTTAAACTTTACTTGGGATAGTTTTGTGATATAAATGTGGGATATATTTTTAAAAAATAGTATGAGACTAATACCCAAGACCAGGGAAAACACTAGCCAGGAGAACTGATCATTGTTTGAACTTGCCAAAAGTGTGTGTGTTGGGGGCGGGGGGGAAGAGAAGAGGAATTAAGATAGAAAAGGAACCAGTATGAAGTATGACAATAACAGAAATGATCATTTTAGACAAGAACTGAGTGTTGAAAGTAGGTAAAAGGATATACCTGATAACGTTTCAGTATCTATACTGCAAATCCTAAGGCCCAAAACGAGAGAGAGAGAGAGAGAGAGAGAGAGAGAGAGAGAGAGAAAGAGAGAGAGAGAGAAATTGAACGAGTGGCTGCTTGCCATAGAGGCTGGGGGAGGAAGGTCACAGAAACTGGAGACACTGCTGGTCTCTAGTGAAGTGATGGGTGTTGGAACAGTATATGACTGAAACTTGTAAGTTGATGAGTGTTGGGACACTATATGACTGAAACCAAGTCATAAACAATTTTGTAATTGTGTGTCTCACTGTGGTTCAATTAAAAATGCCATTTTCTTAAAAAGTCGGCCAACTGTCCAAATGTACAGTTTTAACTGGAAATTTTCATGTTCCTCTTTTATGTTGTTATATTGTAACTTAGTCATTATAATTATGTGATTTGAAACGTCTCTCCTTAAGGGCTTTTATCACTGCTGAGTATGTAATTTAAATTACAAATGCTATTCAAATATCTTAAAACAATTTTTGCATTTTTACCTTTTTCTTTTGGATAAAATTCCTGAGGTGGAAGTTTCCTAAAACTAAAAAAATACAAATATAAAAACATATCATAACATCTGGGTTGTAATTAACATTGGACATATAAAATGACAGCAGATGGACCATACTATCAGTTAACTATATGCCTCATAAAAGCTCTTTGAAAGCTCCTCTATGATCATGATAAAGAGTGCCAGTGCATTCTATGGGTAGTTAGTACCTTTAGTAACTCTTTAAGAAATCATATTTTATAAGAACAGCTATATCTTAAGTCAGATCTTTTTCTATAACATTAAAATATCTAGTATTTAACCAGGAAAAATTATTATAGCTCTAGAGTTCACTTTTATTGGTAAATTTATTTAGGTATCACATAAAATCTGTTTACCCTACATTATAATTCAAAGAGAGTCTTTTTATTATTTTTTTAAGGATGCGCCATTTTGTTTATTTTTTGGATTTTAGGCTATTCTAAGTGGTACTGAAGGCTTGCTTCTGGCTTTATGTTCAGGGTTTACTTCTGGGATCCTTTATTAGGAATGACCAGATCAAATCCTGACCAGTCCTGTTCTAGGAAATTATCTAAACCTTTGTCATATTACTGACTCAGGAGGCACCTCTTTATATTTAATAAATTTGAAGTGTAACATGCATAAATTTCATTGAAGACACATGGAACAACATAATAAAAATTAAAGAGAAATCCTTTGTCTCAGGAAATATTTAAATAAAGTTTTGTCTTCATAATAAAAAGAAGTACCGCACGCTAACCGATTGCGCCACTGGCGCTCACCAGCTCACATGCTGAGACCACTCTCCGCACACCTGAAGGTATCGGCAGAGGGACAAAGCCACGTGGGTTCCCTACTCGGATTGGAGTCGAGCATCCTCCACCCAGATCCTCCAAATTCCAGTAGGCGGGGGCCACACCCACCAACTGGCTCCCTGGCGCCATGTAATCACATCAGCGGCCAAGACTCTGAGACTATAAAAACCAGCTACCGGAGGAGAAGAGTGCAGTCTCCTGCCCCCGTGCCTGGCTATTCCTCGCCGGGGCCCTTGGAGGGGAGCAGGTTGAGCTTTCCTCCCCGCCCTGGCCAGGGCCCCGGCAGCCGAAGACCTCCAGGACCAGCCACCACCATGCTGAGACCACTGTCCGCACACCTGAAGGTATCGGCAGAGGGACAAAGCCACGTGGGTTCCGGGGCTGAGATTTCCAAGCCTACGCGGATTGGAGTCGAGCATCCTCCACCCAGATCCTCCAAATTCCAGTAGGCGGGGGTCACACCCACCAACTGGCCCCCTGGCGCCGTGTAATCCCATCAGCGGCCAAGACTCTGAGACTATAAAAACCAGCTCCCGGAACCGCGTGGCCGCATTTGCGGCCGCGCGACATCTTATTATGACATCTCATTCCTACTTTGACAAACTGGCAGGCTACCGAATGTAGCCTGCCCACACGGCAGAGTCTGGCAAACTCCCTGTGGCGTACCCAATATGCCAAATATCAGTAACAATGATGGGTCTCATTCTCCTAAAGAGCCTTGAATATAATCTCAGGGCTAGGATGAAGGAGACGTTACTGGGGCCTGCTCGAGGCAATCGACGAATAACAGGATGATCTGTGATCTGTGAATAAAAAAAAGCAAAAAAAAAAAAATTCAGCAACTTTTGTTTTGAAAAAAAGTCCCCTACTAAAAAGTTACCTTTCTAAAAGTGAATCACTTTAATATTACTGAGTTTGATAATGAGGCTGAAGAAAATCTAAAGACTCACAACTCTATCTGATTGGTCTGACAAACTATCCCAATACCAGTACCACACCATTTTGATTACCACAGCTTTATGGTATAATTTAAAAAGAGGGACTTGCAATACCTTCCAACTCCCCACCTCTCACACACTACCACCAACACCGCCTGCCCTACAGAATTGCTTTGGCTATTTGGGGATATTTATGATTCCATAGAAATGTTACTAGTGCTCATCATAAAGAATATCACTGAAATATAGAAAAAATTGCATTGAATCTGTATAATACTTTCTGTAGGAAGGTCAATTATATCATGATGATTTTACCTATCCACGGAAATGCAATATTTACGCATTTTTTATTCCATCTTAAATTTCTTTTGATAATAACATAGTGTTTAAGGTATAATCTTTCAGATCTTTTGTTAAGGTGATTCCTAGGTATTTGGTGCTTTGGAATGCTATTTTAAGTGGAGTAGTCTTTTGATCACTTCTCCTCTAGTTTACTATTTGCACAAGAATGAGTCAGAGCCCTCCCCACCCCAAGGGACCCAGCCCCAGCAGTAGAAAACTTCCAGAACCCAACCATCACCAAGCTCAAGGCTGTTTCCACACATGCTCAGCCAAGCCTCACACATGAGTGAAGTGCCACAAAACCCGGGTAATGCGGAACTTTGTGACCTTGGACTCTGGGCTCAAAGGGACGGAGATTCTCTGCCCATTTCTCCCAGTCTCCAGTGACGAAGAGTCATGCCCATAAGCCACCTTCTGTGGGTGCCAGATAATCTCATCATCAGCCATCCTCCAGTTCACATGGCTCTTTCTCTCCAAAGGGAGCATAACATGAAGCCTGCCATAGCCATGCCACTAAACTCTGCGCCAGGTTGTTTCACTCAGGGTTCCCCAGAGTGGGCATGTGAGAGCCCTCCCTGCTCCCTGGCAGCCGAAAACCTCCACAACCTAACCGTCACCACGCTCAAGTCTACCCCCCACACACTTGGGCCGAGCCTCAGTTATGAGTGAACATATTCTTGGACTGCGCGGCCGCAGCATACATTATAAGATACTCCCTACCCATCCTCCATAAGTACCACACCACACTTGATGGGGTTCAGATAGTATGCAACAAATCATAGAGAGAAATATATATGTATGTATATATACATTATATATATGAAAGCTCACATCACTCAACCTTTAACCATGTGGTAGTGATATCCTAAAGAATGTCTTAACGGCCCCTGCCAAAATAGAACACTCTTAACACTGTTTCCTATATAAACTTTTTTGCAAGTATTTTCAGCTTTTCTTCATAACAGACAATACAATATATATTATTTTGGTTGTGCTTTGGGACAGGGATTGGGACTTGAGTTGGAAACATCACAAATTTGGTGGTGAAAAGATGTAATGGTGGTGGCATTGGTGTTTGAATATTAAATGTAATCAAATATTATGGACAACCTTATAAAATAAAAAAGTAAAAGAATTTTTGTGCATTTAGTGGTCTATAATTTTATTGTACTGATTTATTATTTTTGTTTCTTACTAGAATCTTCTACTAAGTCTTCTATTTTCATTATAATATATTTATATTATGATGATAATATAAAAAGTCTTCTATATAAATATTATCATGTCCTCTGCAAATAGAGTATAGCTTCTTCAGGTGTGGGGGTTTAAATTAAATTAAGATAAATTAATAAAATTTAGCTTTTTCTTTTACAAGTTTGTTCCCTTTGATTTATTTTTCTTGTCTAATCATTCTTATGAGGGCATCTGAAAAAGTGGATTAACCTTACCTTCTGCCAGATGTCAATTGGAAAGTTTACATTTTTTTGGTCTTGGGTAAGATGTTCAGCTGTCTGCACCTCAAAAGAAACAGTGACCAAAATATAAAGACAGTCCACAGAATGGGAAAAGATATTTGCCAAATACACATCCGACAAGGGGTTGATATCAAGGAAATACAAAGTAGTGGTTGAACTCCACAAGAAGAAAACATTCTACCCTATTAAAAAATGAACAGAAATTTTAGCAAAAATGAAATTCGAATGGCTAAAAGACACATGAGAAAATGCTCTACATCATTAATCATCAGGGAGATGCAGATCAAAACAACAATGAGATATCACCTCACACCACAGAGACTGACCCACATCCAAAAGAACAAAAGCAACCGGTCCTGGAGTGGATGTGGTGAGAAAGGGACCCTCCTCCACTGCTGGTGGGAATGCCGACTGGTTCAGCCCTTTTGGAATACAGTATGGACGATTCTCAAAAAACTAGAAATTGAGCTCCCATTTGAGCAAGCAATTCCACTCCTGGGAATATACCCCGGAGAGGCAAAAAAGTATAGTCGAAGCGACTTCTGCAGTTGTCTGTTCATTGCAGCACTGTTTACAATAGCTAGAATCTGGAAAAAAACCTGAGTGCCCAAGAACAGATGACTGGTTAAAGAAACTTTGGTACATCTACACAATGGAATACTATGTAGCTGTCAGAAAGGATGAAGTCATGAAACAAGTGGTACCACATGGAAAGTATCATGCTAAGTGAAATGAACCAGAAAGAGAGGGATAGACATAGAAAGATTGCATTCATCTGGGGAACATATAGCAACAAAATACGAGAGTAACACCCAAGAATAGCTGAGATAAGTACCAGGAGGATTGCTCCATGGCTTTTGAGGACAGCTGCACACAATGGGGGAGGGGCAGCTCAGATAGAGAGAGGAGCACCAAATAAAGGGTGTTGGGAGGTTCCTCTTGGAATGGGACATGCGTGATGAGAGTAGACTATAGTCCGAACAAGATTGCCACTCAATGTCTCTTTCGCAAACCACAGCACTCAAGGGGAGAGAGATAGATAACAAAAGGGAATGCCCTGACACAGTGGTAGGGTAGGATGGGGGCATGGGGGGTGGGAGGGATACTGGGACTGGTGGTGGTGGAGAATGGGCACTGGTGGAGGGATGGGTGTTCGATCATTTTATCACTGATACCCAAGCGCAAAAATTTGTAAGTCTACAACTGTACCTCATGGTGTTTCACTAATAAAAGTTTAAGGAAAAACAAAAGATGTTCAGTTGTAGGATTTTTTGCTATATTTGTAATTTTCCTTCTATCTGTATTTTTGAGGTTGTTTTAATCAGCCTGTAACTTTCTTTTTTAGTGATATTTTTGTCTGTTTGGTGTAATATTGTATTTTCTTATCTTTTAAAAATGGTATTGTTTAAGATTAACATTTACTGAGTTTTTGATATATTTTTGTCTCTGAGGACATCATAGCACAACCTAACATAGAGATAATTTCAACAGGGAATAAAAGCTACTCTAAGCAGAGTGAGTTGAGGATTGGACATGAAGAACAATGAGAGAACCCTGTTTATTCTCTCAAAGGTCTTTGAATAAAAAGATTTGAAAATATTTAGAAAATGCATAGTTATCTATTATGAACTAAGGGTGTTTTATATTTATGTCCATTAAATTTAGATAGCATAATGTTTAATTTCTCAGAGATCAAAAAGGCATTGGTTCCAAATAATTTTGTATTACTCAAATACCATGTAAGAGTAGGCTGTTATTAAAGATGAAGATTTGCAAGCAAGCAAACACTTTTTGATGAATGGTTATATATTCAATTCCCTAAGGCCTGCTCAGACCTCTTTTGTGAAAATTTCATTTTATTTCCATGTCATAATTATTTAAATTATCTCATAACACAATTATTTCTGTTTATAATGGGTATACAAACATTTTATTTACGGAAGAAGTTTTCTTCTCTATCATTTAGTTCTCTGTTTTTAAAATTAGAGAACATAGTTTTAAGGATTACATGGATAAGACCATTCCATATTTTTTTCAGAATTAACTCATATTTTTAAAGGAATACTAGAAAAATGCATATTCGATGGAGTGTAGTAATAATGATTGTATTTATTTTAATAATTTTATGTGATCATATCTAGAATAGTAATTTGAAGAAATATCCATTGTTCCCTGAAGTATCTCATGAATATTCCATGAGCTATTGGAAATGCAATTTTCTAAGACTACACAGGTGGTTTTGAAATGCCATATAAATTGAAAGGTCTGTTTATTAACATTAAAGCTCAGTTGTTGTTACAGCCAGCATCTTCACATGTTGAATCAGATGCTTTATGTATAGAGTTTGGAGGGTTTTCACAGTGTAAGTTCACTTAAAATAGTTTATAGTGCAACAAATTCACATTATAATAAATGCAATTCAAGGTAAAATGCTTTCATCTAGATCCAAGTTGACTTTGGCATAAAGCATCTAAAATAATTGATAGACCATTTCAGACAATCACCATTAATTTAGATATTAGAGATTAGAGAAAATTTCAAATATAGGTTGATACTCCTAAATGTTTGGTTCCTTTCGTAGGCTGGAACGATAGCACAGTGGTAGGGCCTTTGCCTTGCATGCAACAAGCCCGGCTGAGCCAGGTTCGCTTCCTCTGCCCCTCCCGGAGAGCCTGGCAAGCTACTAAGAGTATCTCTCCCACAAGGCAAAGCTCGGCAAGCTACCCATGACATATTCGATATGCCGAACACAGTAACAACAAGTCTCAAAATGGAGACGTTACTTGACAAATCCATGAACAATGGGAGGACAGTGCAGTGCTACAGTCCTAAATGAATTACTAAGAAGCACAAAATGCACATATTATATTTCAATTGAATATAGTTTATTCTAAAAGAACACCTTAATGTCAATCATTTTGTTTAGTAGTATGCTTAATAAATACTAAATGGTATTTGGTGAGAATTAGAAAGGGTGGGGAGTGTACTAATATATGAATACCTTGTGTTTAAGACTTTAATTTTCTAATAAGCATACTGAATTAAACATTTATAGAGCAGCATCACCTACTGTAGTAAATTCAAAGTTTCCTTATTAAAATGTTATATTTTTTTCACTTTATTTTAACCTTTTTACCTAAGTAACTTGCATAGTACCAAAAGGATTCTGGAATTTTTAATTTATTTTAAATTTTTAAAACACATATTATCATCAACTTCACATTACATGTAAGAATAGTGAGGCAAGAGAGTCAGAACATGATTCAATGATTCAAGGTGTTTGTCTGCTTAAATGAAAGCTGATAGTTCAAATCCCTGTGTTACTGTTTATTACATGTAATGAGGTACTGATAACAATTTTGATGTTTGTATTCCTTGGTGATCAAGGGTACAAAATATGCATTTGTGGTTTAGCAATCACTGAAGTCCAGAACTTAATGCTCAGAGCTGTGCATGTGCTGAAGTGATACTACAAAGAAAAATTAAGAGAAAGATTGCATTCATCTGGGGAACATAAAGCAACAATACGGGAGACTAACACCCAGGAATGGCTGAGATTAGTACCAGGAATTTTGCTCCATGACTTGAAGGCCAACCACATGTGCTAGGTGAAAAGGAAGCTCATAGAGAAGAGAGCACCAAATAAAGGGTGTTGTGAAGACCCTCCCAGGGTGGGAGAGACATGCTAAAAGCAGTCTATAGACCAAACATGATTGCCACTCAATGCCTCTCTGGCAAAACACAGTACCCAAAAGAAGAGAGAGAGAACAAGGGGGAATGCCCTGCCACAGCGGCAGGGTGGGACGGGGGGGGGGGGGGGTATTGGGGGGAGGGATGCTAGGACCCGTGGCCGTGGTGAGGGAGGATGGGCACTGGTGGAGGGATGGGTACTTGATCATTGTATAACTGAAACCCAAGCACAAAAATTTATAAGTCTATAACTGTACCTCATGGTGTTTCACTAATAAAAAAATGATAAAAAAATAAATTAAAAAAAATAAAAATTAAGGAACAGGCATTTCATAAGTAATTATGTCAATGTTACTTAGATTCAAAACAAAGCTAGAACTAAAATCTAGGCAACTGTCTTAAGTTCTTACAACAATATTATGAAATGATTTTTTATCTGTGTGTAACAAATGAAGCAAATAAGAGTGAGAACAATTTAATAATATTCAAAGTTGAACATAGACATTTGATAGTATGGCAATGCTCACTTCAGCCTGACTACACAGGACTATGCCTCTCAGGTTGTGACCAAACCTTTCTAGAGTGAATGTTCCCAAGAACAGTAATTGTGGTATCTAAAATAATAAACTGAAATCATCATAAAAGACATTTAATCCTAATATTATCTGATTTTTTTTACTGGCTTGCTAAAGTTTTAATCTAATTCTAGTCATGTTTCCATTATGCCTTAGTTCCTTTTTTAAAAAAATCAGACAGATATGAAAATTATTGGACAAATGCAGCCACAAAATAAAGTGAAAAAAGATTCCTGAATAATTTGGAAATAAAAACTAAATAAAGAATGATAATAAATTTTTCATCCATGGACAATAACTTCTTTGAAATTAGTATGCATTGTAGTATTGTATCCTGTTAAGTACTTAGTTATAAATATGGTTAAAATTATAAAGTACATCGAGACTAGGTGCATCTTTCTTTTTAGTATATTTCTACAATTTGGTCTCTAATTTTAGGATACACTCAAATTATTGGTATTGTTATTCTTTATTTTAAGGTGCTACCTTCTTAAAAGACTAAAATAACAAGCTAATTTATACTCAATAAATATAGCTCCACAATATTATTTTCTAAATTATATTACCTAATGATAATGAAAGTCACATTTTAATTTGTAGCCAAAAATTCTATAATTTAAATAATCTTATTAAGAGTTCAGAGTTCATCATATAGCCTTTTTATTGATCTTCGACTTTGTTACACCCTGCCACTTGCACTGTGTGTCAGCAACACACTATTACTTATAATCAATGTATTCATTTTTGTCCCTTGCTATTGAGAATGCTAGTACTTAAATTAATTGCAAATATATAACCAGTCCATTACAGGGTCAAAGTCTTTCCTTTATAACTTTTAAAACAACTTCAGAGGCACTTACAGAAATGTTTTTTTGTGATCTCCTGGCATAAGGAAAGTTCTATCAATACATAAGGATAGTAGAGATAAAGTTCAGCAGGGTGACTCCACAGCTTGGAAGCCGATCTCATGTGCTAGGGGGATGGCAGGTAGGATAGAGAAGAGTCCACTGATCAAGCAAATGATGGTTGGAGGGATCACGCAGGATGGTAGATGAGTGCTGAAAGTAAGCTCTAGACCAAACAGTATGGATATTTAGTGCCTATGTTGCAAACCATAACACCCAAAAGGAGAGAGAGAGTAAGAGGGAATGTCCTGCCACAGAGGCAGGGCACAGGAAGGGGTGGGGGTGGCGGGAGGGACACTGGGAACATTGATGGTGGAGAATGGGCACTGGTGGAGGGATGGGTACGCGAACATTGTTTGATTGAAATGTAATCATGAAAATTTATATGTCTGTAACTGTATCTCATGATGATTCATTAAAATAAAAGAAATTAAAAGAAATATTTTCTCAATGTTTCCATTTTAAGTTCGAGGAAGAAACTGCAAAAGCCAAAATATAGGGAATCAAGTGCATCGCTTGTTCTTGAATATGTGAAAACAGTGCTTCCATTTTATATTTAATAAAAGATAAGTTATTTTTTTAAAATGAAGAAAATAGAGGGCTGAAAAAAATAATACAACGGATATGCTGTTTTCTTACACAGAGTATACTTGGGTTCGATCTCAAGTACCACACCAGGAGTACAGAGCCAGAAGTAATTCTTTCCACCTACATCCTCCCAAAGACAAAAAAGAAGGAAGAGAGGAAGGTGGGAGGGAAGGAAGGAAGGAAGGAAGGAAGGAAGGAAGGAAGGAAGAAGGAAGGAAGGAAGGAGGAAGGAAGGAAGGGAGGGAGGGAGGGAGGGAGGGAGGGAGGGAGGGAGGGAGGGAGGGAAGAAAGAAAAAAGAAAGAGAGAAAGAAAAAAGAGAGACAGAGAAAAAAGAGAAAAAGAAAGAGAAAAAGAGAGGGAGGGAGGAAGAAAGGAATAAAGAAAGAAAATAAAATTCAAGAATTCAAGGTTTATTTTTATTTCTAAAAAAATTAACATTGGTATGGCAATGGGTCATACGCATATTTAAAATCTTAAATCAGAAGATCTAGTCCAATTCATTTTAAAGATTTTCATTACTGATACCACAGTGAAGTTCAAGTAAAGAGAATTAAATCTATATATATATATATGAATTGTTATCAAGAAAATATTGACATTTTAATTTTTAAAATATTATAAATTTATAAGAGTCTTCTGCTCCCTTGCCTGGCTGTCCTCACCGGGGCCCCTTGGAGTGGGGCGGGTTGGGCTTCCCTCCGCACCCCGAGCAGAGCCCTGGCAGCAAAGACTTCCAGAAATAGCCACAGCCATGCTGAGACCACTCTCCACATGTACGGACAAACCTCATGCATGAAGGAACTGGCAGAGGAACCCAGGCATGCGGGTCCCTGGGCTGAGATCTCCAAGCCTGCTCGGATCGGGACTGGGCCTTCTCCAACCAGATCCCCCATCTTCCAGTAGGTTGGCGTTACACCCACCAGCTCCTGCTGGCGTCAGGTGGTCCCCTCAATGGCCAAGACACAGAGACTATAAAACCCAGCTCCCAGAAGCACGTGGCCAGGTGACATCTTATTATCTCATTTTTACTTTGGAGAACCCCACAGGTTACTGAAAGTATCCTGCCCACACGGCAGAGTCTTGCAAAGTTCCCCTGTCATATTCAATATGCCAAATACCAGTAATAATGATAGGTCTCATTCTCCTAGCCCTGAAAGTGCATTGAATATGGCTCTTAAAATCTCAGGGCTAGGACGGAGATGTTATTGGTGCCTGCTCGAGGCAATTGACAAACAACAGGACGATTGTGATCATGAGTGTGATAAATTTATCATGCTTTGAATGTTGTAATTCCTGAACAGTAACAAATATACAATCAATTCAAATATCTCTACTTGGAAATTCAATTTAACTGTTGTTTTATTGGAATATGTAACTTCATTTAATCACTTAACTTCCTGTTAGTCGTCGAGTTGCTCGAGCGGGTGCCAGTAACATCTCCATTTGTCCCTGTCACGTGCTAGTGTAGCCCAATGGCATCTGTTCGCTCTGGGAACATGAAGAGCCTCAAACCGATCGTTCATGATCTTGATGAAGAAGTCTGACCATCTAGTAGGTGCGCGGCCACGCGGTCTTTTGACATCCCGTGGAATCCAGTCAGTAACAGCTCTAGTTCAGCAGTCGTCTTTAAATCTCATTACGTGACCAGCCCATCTGATTTTTGACACCTTGGCAAATGAGACAGCGTCCCTGATTCTTGATCGTCGACGGATGTCGGAAATCCGGATTTTTTCTCTCATTTGAGTGAAACGTGATATTCCAAGCATAGCTCTTTCAATTCTTCTTTGGGAGACCTGAATAGCATTCTCATCCTGTTTGTGTAGGGCCCTACGCAAACAGGAATATGTAACAATGCTCATCAATGTTCATATATATTAGACTTTTTTTAATGCTATGTATTTGTTTTTGTTTTTGTTGTCTTTTTTGCTTTTTGGGTCACACCCGGCGATGCACAGGAGTTACTCCTGGATCATGCACTGAGGAATTACTCCTGGTGGTGCTCGGGGGACCATATGGGATGCTGGGAATTGAACCTAGGTTGGCTGCATGCAAGGCAAATGCCCTACCCGTTGTACTATTGCTCCAACCCTAAAATGCTATGTTTTTTAAAGTCTCTCTGTTTTTAAATCTAGAGATATCCCCAAATAATTCTGTTGTTTTAAATTTTTGTATAAAATATTTTTCTTAAAAAGATTTCCTCCTACTAGATTTCATGCATTAACTCCTAACAATGTGGCTTAGTTCCTCTTATTTTTAAAAAATTAGAGCAGAAGTTTTGATCAAATTGATATTTGATTTAGTATTATCACTGATTAACAGGTAATAGTTTATACTTATATACTTCCTTCGCTCCAAATTAAACTTCATAATATCTTCTTGTGTCTTCCTTGATTGTCTAAAATTGAAAAGAGATACAAATTCATCCACTGTTATAGCTAGTCACATGTGATTAGACTGACAGTGGAGAGACAATGACAACATCAAGTTGGTGCTTGATTGTTTAGTACTGGACTCACAAAGTGAAGTCCTCACATTGGATGATGACCAGAGAAGAAAATGCATTTACATGGGCTTATAAACTCAAAGAATCTATGTAAATTGTCTAGATCTATCATCATTCAAATTTTTTCAATGGCAGTTTGTTGCTAATATTTATTTTTATATCAAAATATTAAGTAGGAACAAGAGCAATAGTCCACTGCTAGGGTGCTTGCCTTGCACATGGCCAACCTGGGTTTGATCCATGATACCTCACATGGTTCTCCAAGTTTACCAGAAATGTACCCTGAAGCCAGGAGTAAGTCCTCTTACTACTGGTGCACATCCCCCCCCAAAAAATAATAAGTAGATTCGGTAGGTAATGTGAATATATTTACATATCACTGTCACTGTATCACTGTCATCCCGTTGTTCGTTGATTTACTCGAGTAGGCGGCAGTAATGTCTCTATTTGTGCAAGCCCTGAGATTTTAGCAGCCTCTCATTACTCATCTTTCCCAAAGGTTGGAGGCTCTTTCAGGGTTATGGGAATGAGACCAGTTATAGTTACTGGTTTTGGCATATTGAATATGCCACAGGGAGCTTGCCAGGCTTTGCCTGTCAGGGCGGGATAGTCTCGGAAGCTTACTGAGCTCTTCAAGAGGCATATATTTATATATTTCTCTCTATGATTTGTTTTCTACTGTCTGAATATATGTATATTATAGGTCTCCAAGCCTACTTGGATTGGGACTGGGCCTTCTCTACCTAGACCCTCCATCTTCCAGTAGGTAGGCGTCACACCCACCAGCTGCCGCTGGCACCAGGTTGGTCCCATCAATGGCCAAGACGCAGAGACTATAAAACCCAGCTCCCAGAAGGGCGCAGCTGCGTGACATCTCATTATCTTATTTTCTTTTGGAGAACCTGGCAGGCTACCAAAAGCATCCTGCCCACACGGCAGAGTCTAGCAAACTTGCCATGTCATATTCAATATGCCAAATACCAGTAACAATGATGGGTTTCATTCTCCTAATCCTGAAAGAGCATTGAAATGGCTCTTTTAAAATCTCAGAGCTAGGAAGAAGGAGACATTACTGGTGCCTGCTCGAGGAAATCGACGAACAACAGGATGATCGTGATCGTGATATTATAATAATATAAGAATATTGATCCAATAGAACATACATAGACATATATTTATTATGTCAGATTACCCAAGAATTCCCATGATCTCTCCACTAGATTGAGGCTAAGAAAAATCAGTGATGTCACTCCATCCCAAACCTAAAGGCTTGAAAGCAAGGAAAGCCAATTTCTCAATTCCATTCAAGTCCAAAGCCCTGAGGTCAAGGAATATAGGTATCCACATTCACATGATATTTATCCCAACTCAAGCAATGAGTAAACATCATTTTCTTGCCTTTTGGTTATACTTAGGCCTTTAGGGATTGGTAGTGCAGTGTCCATCTTCGTTGTTTCAGGTAATCATTTTTATTGTGTCTATTGATTTAAATGTTAGTCTCTTTTAGAAATATGCACATGTGTGCACACATACACACACACACATCTAGAAATAATGTTAACCAGCTATCTTGACATCTGTTAACAGCCAGGTTGATGTTATAAATACATATATGTATGTATTTTCAAAAGCATAAATTAAAAGTAGCTTCATATCAACACTATTGTTTACTATTTCTTGTAAGGAATATGATCTTTTAAATGAAGGTGGCATTTATGTACATGGTGCTATTATAATTTGGAATAATTGCTTCTTATTTGAGCAATTCACTGAGAATTTCACAGAAGAAGCCATTTGTATGTGATATAGAATTATTATACACAATTTTAGTATTGTATGTCATGTCTAAAATTATAAGTCACTGTCACTGTCACTGTCCTCCCGTTGTTCATCAATTTGCTCGAGCGGGCCCAGTAACATCTCCATTTTGAGACTTGTTGTTACTGTGTTTGGCATATCAAATATGTCACGGGTAGCTTGCCAGACTTTGCTGTGCAGGTGAGATACTCTAGGTAGCTTGCCGGGCTCTCTGAGAGGGGCAAAGGAATCGAACCCAGCTCAGCCAGGCAGGCTGCGCGCAAGGCAAACACCCTACTGCTGTGCTATCGCTCTTTTATCACATGTCTAGTAAGTTTCATGACCTCTGTTTTATCATGTAGATATATTGAAGAAAGAGTAAATTTGTGTCCTAAATTTTCAAGATATTTTTACTTATTTGTAAGCTTTTTATATTTTGTAAATTTACCACTCACTTTAAACGTTTATGTATTTTATATTTTAAGTGAATAATTATAAACATATTGATCTTGTATAATTCAAGGTTCTGTTATAACCACATTTTCTAAGTGATATAAAGATAGAAAAATAAGAAGGAAAAGTCAAACATTTCTGTTTTAGTACAAAGGAGAACAATATAATAACAAGATTTCAGTTACTAAGAGTCTGAAAATTAAATCTGACAATAAAAAGTATTTGGTTAAAATATTAAAATTCTATGAAATTAAGGTATAACATTTGTGATTATGGTATATTGTCTGACAAATTTTTCTTTGAGAAAATTTGGCTATGGGACAAAAAACAAGATTGTCTTACTTTAATTATTTTCTCTGAAAATGAACAATTTTTAATAGTATACGTATGTCTCTTGCTGAAACTGCGAGAATAAACTGAACTGAGGAAAAAGAAACATAATTGTGGATCCTTCTCCCTATCCTTGTCTATCTGAGGTTGACATCAGTCTCAGTTTACTACTTGTACACTAAGGTGACAAGCAAGATCAATAAAATTCATTACATATTTAATCTGTAGAGACCAGCTATAGGATCTGATTATCAAACGCTGCCAAAATACTTCTCCAACTCCATGTAAAACTTCTCAATTTTTCCTTCATCATAATTGGATGTTGGTGCATAGACAATGAATATAGAAACTGCCGGCAGTGATCCACATCCATTCAAGTGTAATCGTTTGATTCAGGTTGTTAGGAATTCAAATGAATTAATGTTTACGGCCAAGTTTGTGTTGACAAGTACACCAACACCACTGACACCTCTTTTGTTGCTTGTTCCGAATAACAGTTCTTCCCCAGTGTTGAAAGCAGTGTGATGTGATTGACGCCTCTCATCTCGGTCAGACCAATGATATCACACTTGATCTTTCACGCTTGCACTGTCAGGTCCTCAATGGATGCTTCTGATACCACTGTACGTACATTGAAAGTACAGACAGTCATTTTTATCCTTCTTCACTTTGGCAGCCTAGATTAACCCTGAGATTTTATGAGCCTCTCCTTTCTCATCCTTAACACTGCCATATTGGTGGCTCTTTCAGGGTCAGGAGAATGGGACCCATTGTATTTACTGGTTTTGGTATATTGAATACACCACTGATAGCCTGTCAGGCTCTGCCGTGTGGGAGGAACACTCTCAGTAGATTGCCAGGCTCTCCGAGAGGGATAGAGGCTTTTAGGGTGGCCTCTAATCGCCCTTACAGGTCTTCCCATGCTTCAAACCATATTTCAACGCGTTCAAATCTGGTGCGATAATCTTGTATGAAGTGTTTTATGATATGTCGTTCAGCTGCAATGTGGCAGTGTAATCTGGAAAGCATCCTGGAGAGAGTCCGTGGCTGGATAGTGGAGGTAGTGGAGGTAATGGAGGTCTGCCGGGCTGCTGGGAGAAAACAGAGGATCTCTGCTCCTGAGTACATTGAGCCTGGAGTCCAAGGTCACAGAGTTCCACTTCCCTGGGTCTCTGGAGTTTCAGTCATGCGTGAGTCCTGGCCTGAGTGTCCGGAAATCGTTCCGGAAGGCATCTGCGGCTGGGTAGTGGTGGTAGTGGAGTTAATGGAGGTCAGCTGGGCTACTGGGAGCAGGCAGAGGATCTCTGCTCCTGGGTCCGTTGAGCCTGGAGTCCGAGGTCACAGAGTTCCACTTCTCGGGCTCTCTTCCATGTCTACGCACCAACACTCAATTATGATGAAGGAGAAATTGAAAAGTACACTGAGCTGGAGAAGTTCTATAAAGAAGACCACACCTTCTACAAGATCATTGTCAGTGATTTTCATGCCAAGATAGGACCGAGAAGATCAGCTAAAGTACTCCACATCAGGACCCATGACCTAAAATCAAAGGAACAGGGTGGGAGACTATCCGAGTTCATCATGTTGACCAAGACCATCCATGGTAACTCACAATTCCAGAAGGCTGAATCTAAACGTTGGACATGGTAGTCTCCTGGTGGATCGTTCCACAATGAAATTGACCACATCATATTAAGCGATGGTTTTGCCTGCCCGATGTCACTGTTGTTCCAAAATTCCAAACAGAATCGGACCACCATTTCCTTCATGCAAAATTCTACTTCACAGAACGGGGAGAAAGGAATTCAGTTTAAGAAGAGAACTCCCAGAACGGCCACCAACTGGGAGCTCTTTGGCACTATTGCGGAAACATGGGAAGATGAGGTCGTTGACAACATTGACGAGGAATACGATAGACTGGTTCAGCACCTCTATGATTGTGTGAGGAACACTGAGAGAGATAGCCACAAAAAGACGACTGTCTTAGAAAATTCCTGAGTTCATTTGCCAACTTGGCTTGGCGCAAGCCTCAGGCAAGCACAAGTGAACATCAAAGCTTGCAAAGCAGAGAAGCGATAAAGGAAGACCTCAAAGAGAGAAGAGCAGCAGTGCTGGCAGATTTGGAAGAAGCTGGGAAAAGCATTCGCAATGCCCGCCTGTTCGTCACCAACTACAAAACCAAGATGACCACCCTCTGACATCCTGATGGATCTATCACATCTTCGAGAAGGGCATTGGAGAAAATTATCCATGACTTCCACTCAGTTCTATTTGATAGCCACATCCACCTGCCCACATACCAAATTCCTCAGGATGGATATGTCATTCCCAAAGTTTTACCTTCCAAAATCCAACACGCCATTTCATCAGTAAAGAAGCAAATAGCACCTGGCCCAGACAAGATCAGACCCGAACACCTGAAGAACCTTCCGTCAGTACTCATCAATACACTGGCTCGGCTCTTCACATGTTACCTGTCTGAATGCAAGTTTCCATCCCAATGGAAAACCAGCAGGACTGTACTACTGTACAAGAAGGGAGACATACACGACATTGCTGACTATCACCCGATCTGCCTATTGTCTGTCATCTACAAACTGTTCACTCGTGTCATCCTGAATAGGATTGGCAGAACACTAGATGAAGGATAACCATGTGAGCAAGCCAGTTTCCAAAAAGGATTTAGCACAATCGACCATATCCACATGATAACCGAGCTCATTGAGGTTTCATGGGAGTTCAAGATGCCGCTCTCTCTAACGTTCATTGATTTAGAGAAGGCATTTGATTCTGTTGAAATGGAAACGGTCATTGAGGTTCTAGCCAAACAGGGTGTTCAAAGTCAATACATCAGGATCCTCCGTCAGCTGTATTGCAGATTCATTACCAGGATCTCACCATTCTGCAAGGAGTTGATCATTGACATCAAGAGAGGGGTTCAGCAGGGTGATATCATTTCACTGAAACTCTTCAGTGTCACCCTCGATAATTTCATGTGATGACTGGACTGGGAAGGGAGTAAAGATAGACAGTTGGCAACTATAGCACCTCTGCTTCACTGGTGACATCGTTCTTATAACACCAAATATCAGCTAAGCAGCACAAATGCTGGCTGATTTTGACCATGATTGTGTAAAGTCGGACTACAGCTGAATCTCATGGAGACAATGTTTATGATAAATGGTCTCGTTCCAGACATTCCATTCAATCTCTATGGGATGAACATCTCCGAATACAACAGTTATGTGTACCTAGGTCAAGAAGTCAACATAACAAATGATCTGGCACCTGAGTTGTGCAGAAAGAAGAGCCTTTCTGGAATGCCTTCAAGAACATTGAAGAAATAGCTAAGAGAACGAAGAACCTCCAGCTCCAGGCACATCTCTTCGATTCCACTGTTCTTCCTGCATTAACATATGCCTCATAGACCTGGGTCCTACGTAAACAGGATGAGAACGCTACTCAGGTCTCCCAAAGAGGAATCAAAAGAGCTATGCTTGGAGTATAATGCTTCACTCAAATGAGAGAAAGAATCCAGAGTTCTGACCTTCATCGACAGTCAAGAATCAGAGACACTCTCTAATTTGCCAAGGCGTCAAAAATCAGATGTGCTGGACACGTAAGATTTTGTGACAACCACTGGGCTAGAGCCATTACCAACAGGATTCCATGGGATGTCAAAAGATTACGTGTCCGCCCGTCTGTGAGATGGTCAGACTTTTTCATCAAGACCCTGAACAATCGGTTTGAGGCTCTTCACATTCCTAGAATGAGCATATGACATTGGACTACATTAGCACACAACAGGGATGAATGGAGGCGTTGCTAGCACCCGCTCCAGCATATTGATTAGTAATGGGATGTCAAGTGTCAAGTGTCATGTGCAAAACTACTTTATGCCACACTATTAAAATTTAGCAGCTAGGCCAGCTGTCCCACCCTTTAGATAACTAAGAAAAAATAATTATTTTCATAAATATGCTATTTTACCTTCTATGATTATTTACCTTGTCAGTGCTCATATTTCATATGCATTTAACTGCATCACTGTATCACTGTCATCCCATTGTTCGTCAATTTACTTGAGCGGGCACCAGTCACATCTGCATTCTTCTCAGCCCTGAGATTCTAGCAGCTTCTTCTTACTCGCCTTTTCCCAACGATTGGAAGCTCTTTCAGGGTCAGGGGAATGAGACCTGTTACAGTTACTGGTTTTGGCATATCAAATACGCCATGGGGAGCTTTCCAGGCTCCACCCATGCGGGCGGGATACTCTCAGTAGCTTGCTGGGCTCATATATATATATATACATATATGTATATGTATATATATATGTTTTGGTTATGAGAGAGATGTTTCTTTCTCTATGATTTGTTGCATACTGTCTGAACACCATCAAACATGGTATGGTATTATGAAAAATGGGTAGAAAGTGTCTTAGGATATGTTGCAAGGTCAAGGAATATGTTCACTCATGCTTGAGGCTCGACCCGAGCATGTGGAAAGTGGCCTAGAGTGTGGCAGTGGTTGAGTAGTGGAGTTCGGCTGCCAGGGCTGGGTCCCTTGGGGCAGGTAGGGCTCTAGCCTCCCCCCCCCCTTCTGGATGCCCCAAGAGAAAACAGCCTGGCACAAGTCCAGTATTTAATATTTATTTAAAAGTTAGCTTATTATTAAGCCTATCAAGTAAAATATCACTAATTACTACTAAAAATGTTAAAAATTTGGTGCCACTACTATGACACTTTTGGACTCAAGACCATTACATTTATTACTGATGCATCAACTCCAGTCATACTTTCAATTTCATCTGCTACACTTTTACCATAGACTTGTCAAAATGAAAACATGTACATGAACTTATGTGAACCACATAATAATGATTACCACAAAATTAGGAAGGCTAAACTTGAGCTCATGACATATAGAAGGCAGTGAATTGATAGACTTTTTCCTCTGAAATATATATTTGCAGGTTAAAAAGTTAACAAAAATTAGTAATTTTGATTTCTGTTATTAGTGTAGCACACCCACAGAGTCCTCAAGGCAGTCAAATGTAAGTGAGAAATTGTTACGCAAAATACTACTCAATTGGACAATGAACATAAACAGTTATTTCAAGGGGTCATTTGCTGCAAAGTAGGATAAGGAAAGAGACACAGAACAGAATCAAGCAGTTTCCAATAACAGATTAAATTGCAACTGCTCAGAAGATCATGTGAGATGTATAGAGCCAGTCTTTATTTTCAATTTAATCTCTGCACCCCAGGAGAATGCTCTTTAGGAGAAACAATTATTACCTTATGGCTCCCCAGTTTTCACTGTAAGGGGATTCTTCTCTGGAGGAAAGGAACTGTTGGACTAATATGTTTGGAAGAATACTCCTCTTCGGATCAAGTCTGCACTGTGGACAGATTTGTTCTGGTCTGCTCTCTCAGCTCTGTGGTGAGTTTAAGGAGTGATTTTTCTGGTGATGTAGATTGCGGTTTTCTGGTTATTATAGTGACTGGGTAAATAAGTTAATAAAATTCTAAAATTTCTCAAGTCCATTTGTCTGGGATTCTAAGCCATGCACTTAATTCCTCGGATTTATTTTTTGTTAGCAATAAATTTCACATCTTGGTTTCCCATCTGTCTGATTCCTGGGTCTAGTTTTCAATTCATTCCAAAGAAGAATCATAAAGAGGGCTGCCATTTAGGAAGACATCATTGCAACTGCAACTTTCAATATCAGTATTTACGCTATATTATTATTTAAATATGCAGTTACTTTTTGTGATTGTTTTAGGAGTCCAGATTAATATTCAATTTGAGACCTGATAACAAGACTTTCAAAGGTCATGGTCAAGAAATACACAATTGAACACAATTGAACAAGAGCCGAATGTTTTAATTAATGCATGTGTTCCCTCAGCTTGTATTTTAAAAAATATCATCAAAGTAGTAAATAATGAAAGTGTAGAACCATTGAAAAGTAGTTATTGGGGCTGGAACAATAGTACAGCAGGTAGGACATTTGTCTTGCACGTGGCCAACCCGGGTTTGATTCCAAGCATTCCATCTGGTCCCCCGAGTACCCTCAGTTGTAATTCCTAAGTGCAAAGCCAGGAATAACCCCTGAGCATCACCGGGTGTGACCCAAAAAGAAAAAAATGTACTTATTGGGCCGGAGCAATTGTATAGTCATTACGGCTTTTGCCTTCCACGTGACCCACCTGGGTTCCATCACTGACATCACATGTGGTCCCCGGAGCATCGCTGGGAGTGGTTTCTGAGTGGTAGAGCCAGGAGTGACCCCTGACCATCGCTGGGTATGGCCCAAAAAGAAAAAAAAAAGAAAGTAGTTATAAGAATTTTCACTGTGGTCAAGTTTTTATCCCATTCCTTAGTTGACTTTCACTTCTACAATAGAATACCATGAAGGAGTAGCTGAACCAGTAGATCTAGCATTGTTCTGGAGGTTGTAATACTGAGATAAATATTCCAACAGAGTCAATTCCAGTGAAGAGGTTCTTGTTCTACTTTCAGGACATCTCTTCTTTATGTGATCAGAAAGTGAGAACATTCTAATACCTTTTCATATAAGAAACTTTACTCTTCCATACACATGTTCCCTATGTTTCCTTGTTAAAATTCGATCCTCAATACAGTCACATTGAACAGTAAGACCTTAGTATACGAATGAGGGGGTACATAATCAGTACATAGAATTTGCCTTTTAAATAGAATATTCATGACTCATTCACATATATTAATCATTTGTTTTATATCTGTGTTTAAATTTACTCTCTAAAATTACCTCATTTTGTTATTATAGAAAATGAAACTAATATTAAGAAAATTTTATTAACCTATCCCAACTAATGCAATGGCAGTATTAGCACAAAAATTCTGCAATGAAATGCTAAGTTATTCTGTGTTTTCTCTCTGCTTTGTGTTAATTCATAGACCTGTATATTTTTGGATGTTTGTTTCTACGGATCAAAAGACAGTTGTTTTGTCTGTGTTAAGTGGGAAGAAGTGCATACAGCAAAGAGAAATGGTATGTTGAATAATTGCTTCTATGTCTTTGAATTCAAATGTTTTACATACATACTACTTTACTTTTTGATCCTATAAATTTTTGTGAACAAAAATGTTCTTAATAAAGATGGAAAAGAATACAAACTGGAAGTAAAGGACCTGTAGAAAGAAAACTACAAAACACTGCTTCTGGAAATAAAAGATAACGCAAGGAAATGATAAAAATATCCCCTGTTCATGGATCGGGAGAATTAATATTGTCAAAATGGCAATTCTTCCCAAAGTACTGTACAAATTCAATGCGATCCCTATTAGGATACCCATGACATTCCTCAAAGAAATGGAGCAAACACTCCTGAAATTTATATGGAACAATAAGCCCCCAGAAATAGCTCAAGCAATTCTTGGGAAAAAGAAAATGGGAGGAATTAAACTCCCGAACCTCAAACTCTACTACAAAGCAGTAATAATTAAAACAGCATGGTATTGGAACAAAGGCAGAGCTGCAGACCTATGGAACAGAGTTGAATATACTGACATCTCCCCTCAAACATATGATGATCTAATCTTTGATAAAGGAGCAAGAAATGCGAAGTGGAGTAAGGGAAGCCTTTTAAACAAATGGTGCTGGCAAAACTGGATGGCTACATGGAAAAAACTGGGCTCAGATCTCTGCCTAACACCATGCACAAAAGTAAGATAAAAAATGGATCAAAGACCTCAACAGCAGACTGGAATCCATAAGGTACATTGAAAACAAAGTTGGCAAAGCCCTCCATGACATTGAAGCTAATGGTGTCTTCAAAGTTGTCACGCCACTGGCCAAGCAAGTGAAATCAAAGATAGACAAATGGGACTATCTTAAACTAAGAAGCTTCTGCACCCCAAAAGAAACAGTGACCATAATACAAAGACAGTTTACAGAATGGGAAAGGATATTCACTGAATACACATCCGACAAGGGGTTGATATACAAAGTACTGGTTGAACTCCAGAAGAAAAAAACATCCAACCCCATCAAAAAGTGGAGCAACGAAATGAACAGAAAGTTTCTCGAAGAAGAAATCCGAATGGCTAAAAGGCACATGAGAAAATGCTCTACATCCCTAATCATCAGGGAGATGCAGATCAAAACAACAATGAGATATCATTTCACACCACAGAGACTGGCCCACATTCAAAAGAACAAAAGCAACCTGTGTTGGCGCGCGTGTGTTGAGAAATGGACCCTCCTTCACTGCTGGTGGGAATGCCGACTGGTTCAACCCTTTTGGAAAACAGTATGGACGATTCTCAAAAAATTAGAAATTGAGCTCCCATTTGACCTAGCAATTCCACTCCTGGGAATATACCCCAGAGAGGCAAAAAAGTATAGTCAAAGTGTCATCTTCCCGTATTTGTTCATTGCAGCACTGTTTACAATAGCTAGAATATGGAAAAAACCTGAGTGCCCAAGAATAGATAACTGGTTAAAGAAACTTTGGTATATCTACACAGTGCAGTATTTTGTAGCTGTTAGAAGAAATGAAGTCATGAAATTTACATACAAGTGGTACTACATGGAAAATATCATGCTAAGTGAAATGAGTGAGAAAGAGAGGGACAAACATAGAAAGATTGCCTTCATCTGGAGAACATAAAGTAACAGAATAGGAGACTAACACCCAAGAACAGCTGTGATAAATACCAGGTTGTTCACTCCATGGCTTTGAGGCCAGCTGCACACTTTAGGGGAAAAGGCAGCTCAGATAGAGAAGAGAGCACCAAATAAAGGGTGCTGGGAAGATCTGCCCAGGATGGGAGATGCATGTTGAAAGTAGACTACAGACCGAATATCATTGCCACCGAATGCCTCTTCTGCAAACCACAGCACCCAAAAGGAGAGAGAGAACAAAAGAGAGTGCCCTGCCATAGAGGCAGGGTGGGGTGGGAGATGGGGGGGTGGGAGGGATACTGGGATTGGTGAGGGTGGAGAATGGGCACTGGTGGTGGTATGGGTACTCGATCATTGTATAACTGAAACCCAAGCACAACAACTTGTAAATCTACAACTGTACCTCATGGTGTTTCACTAATTAAAAAAAAAAGAATAAAAACTGGAAAACTCTGTCAAGAAGCTTAGGGTAAATTACATAAATTTTAAACAATAAGTCAATAATGATTTTCAGGATATTTACATTATAATATCATAGTGGTGGTCACTTGTAAAAAGAATCATTTAAATAATATTAATATGTTGAGCACTCTAGTAAATATATCTATCGAATAAAAAGCTATGATAATAGGTAAATGTATTCAATTTTTCAAAGTGGAACACTAATATACAAATGCTATGTGAATGTTTGAACAAATTAATTATTTTTCTTCATATTTACTTATGTATTTTATTTCTTATTACTGATACTCCAGACAATGCAAGAGTAAACATACCCTACAAATCCCTAATGTAAAATCATGAATTAAATTAATCACTAAATACATTCAATATGTTTTTGTTTGAGGCTATAATAGACAGAGAGTGACAAAGATGTGTAATTCTGTTGTTTCCTACTAATGTATTTTTTTAATTTTCTTTTAATAACATTACTTTTGGCTAATCATTTTGGACTTGATTAAAAATTAAGCTATATTTATTCACTTAGAGAAGATAATTCCTACATTATTTTTTTAATGTTGGTAAACATTTGTATTAAAAATTAAAACCTTGAAATGACCCAGAAATGGTGATGTTATCAATTATTCTTAATATTATTGTGGTAAATCTGTGGTAACAACAGAAAACAGAGTTGAGATAATTTTTAAGCAGTTTCTGATAAGAATAAAACAAAACAGATGTGTTTCATTTCTTCAGTTTTTTTCCCAATGTGAAGTAAATAGCCCCATAGAACTTGCTATTTTGACAACACTTAGAAATTCTCTTTAGATGTGTGTGTGTGTGTGTGTGTGTGTGTGTGTGTGTGTGTTGAGGGTCTGTTAGGAGAATTGAATAAATTATTCCATTACTTTTTTCTTAGAAAAACAAAATTATAGTCAAAATTGATATATACTCACATGGAATCTCTTACAGAATGTTTTCTAAACTTGTCTTTAATTCCTGATTTAACACTGCTCTCTGCCCCACTGCCCCTTTCTCCGTTAGCAGAGCATCACTTCTGTTTATAGATCTTCAACCATAAAAAAGCTTGACTGAAATAGCTCGGATATAATTCAAGACAGTAGAGGCAGACGGTACTGTGAACTTTTAAAGCATTTCACAACAAAAATGCACATTTCAAATTGGAAATTTTTGTAAGATAAGATAAGGCCCATAGTGTTCTTTTATTGATGCACTATGCAATTCGATTTTTATACTCTCATATCTCGTCTAATAGAAAATATGACCTGAAGCTACACATAACACCGGTATTTGGAACCATTATAGGCCTTTGTAAAGTGTATTATGCCTCGGTGATACATTCAGAAGAAATCCAAAAGCATATAAATCTCACAATTGCCCTTAAACTCCCCCTTTGGGTGTGATTTCAAGTTTTCAGAATCTGAATGTTTCTTAGCAGGTGAGAATTTCAGAACCACTAGCAATTCTTCAAATGAATGTTTGACCTCTCCCCAGATGGAGGAGGAGGATAAGAGAAGAGCATAAAAAGGGAAATGCTACTTTATAATAAAGCACAGTAATGATATAGAATATTTAATCTCTACATGCATGCACATTCATGTTTATGAAGTCGTACATATATAAAAATTTTTATCAACTTATTTTCCTTTGCCCTCATTTCACCATTATAAATAATACCTCTTACCACTTGCTGCTATATTGAACATATATTGATTTGATACAGATTATATCATAATTATCTTCAATCTAAAGTTTATTCTAATATATTATATTAACTTAAATATGGATAACGTTCACAGTTCTTTAACAAAGGTAACAATAATATGATTAATGTAGTATACATTTTGCATTTATAGTAACTGAATTCCTAGGTAAAAGGTAAAGGCCCTCCCGTTGATCGTCGATTTGCTCGAGCGGGCCCAGTAACGTCTCCATTGGAGACTTTGTTGTTACTGTGTCTGGCATATCGAATACTCTCGGTAGCTTGCCGGGCTCTCCGAGAGGGGCGGAGGAATCGAACTCGGGTCGGCCATGTTGGCCGCTTGTAAGGCGAACGCCCTACCCGCTGTGCTATCGCTCCAGCCCCCTGTGCTATCGCTCCAGCCCCCTGAATTCCTATATGTAATAAAAATGTTTAGTAACTATGTAATACTTAGTATAATAGTTATGTTACATGCGGCTCATTACAAATAATGTAATCAATATGCAATATGTATAACTTGTTACATAAAATAGTAATACATAAATCATCAGTACTAAGTTATTAAATGATATTTAATAATTTTCATTCTATAATTAGTTCATATATTAATATATTCATATATGTATTAATTCCTCTATAATCATATATTAAATAAAATTACTAGATAGTAATTGGTGATAGCAATTTGATTATTCAATACAGTAGAATACAATAATAATTTTCATGAATACAATTATTGATGAAATAAACTGTTCCTTGTATGTGTGAAACTCTTTGACTTCTATTACCACCAACAAAAAGAAAAAACCTTAAAAACTTACAGAATCAAAATAGGTGCTATAAATCAATTCAATTCATAACTAGAACTCATCGTTAAAACTCATTATTAAAATGTTTTCTTAATTTTCCTTATTATTTTACCCTAAGAATACAAATTTATGGTTTAAAGTAAATAATGTGGCCACAAAATTCATTGTAAGATAAAATAATTTCATATCAAATATTCTAATATATTTCAAGTGATTAGTGATGGACAGCTTTTAAAGCTATGACTGAATTTAATTTAATAATGATGACGTTCAAAAAGTGTGCCATAAATAATAGGTCAGAAAGTCCAAAAGTTGCATTTAAAAATATCAGAGCCAGAGTGATATAATACAGTGGGTAGGACACTCGCTTGCACACAGCTTACGTGGTTTCAATTCCTGGCATCCCACAAGTTTCCCTGACCTGCCAGGAGAAAGTCAGGAGTAATCCCTGAACATAGTTGTGTGTGGCACACAAAAACCAATAGATAAATTAATTGAAATTATACGGGCTGGAACGATAGCACAGCGGTAGGGCGTTTTCCTTGTGCACAGCTAGCCTGGCAGAGCTGGGTTCTATTCCTTCGCCCCTCACGGAGAGCCTGGCAAACTACCAGGAGTATTGCACCCGCAAGGCAAAGCTGGGCAAACTACCCATGACATATTCGATATGCCAAAAACAGTAACAACAAGTCTCAAAATGGAGACGTTACTGGGCTCACTTGAGCAAATCGATGAACAACAGGAGGACAGTGTGACAGTGTGATATGTGTAGAGTGATAGTTCAGAGGTTAATGCACTTTACTTGCACACCATGGACTCAAGTTCAGTTTCTTACATCACATTTGATGCCCTGAGCAAGAGTGATCTCTGAGCACAGCCAAGAGTGCCCTAAGCACCACCTAGTATGGCCACTGAATCAAATATATATTTATATATTTAATGTTGTTTATTGGTTGGTAAATAATTTTGTATCATCAACATAAAAGATCACAGAAATTGCTTTCTGTGCAGATAAGAATGGATTATAAGAAACAGAAATTTATGTAATTTACCACCATGTGAATATATATGGAGAGTTATCTTATCATGCTGAGTGAATTCAGTCAGAGGAGACGGACAGATACAGAATTAACAGAATTATTTCTCCTGTGTGGGCTATAAAAGGAATAACAAATGGCTGAAAGCAACAGAATTTGAAAGCTGGCCTATAGGATTCAGCTTACCATGACAGGGTGACTCTGGAGAGAGTGGAGAGAGGAGAAGCTAAAGCACTCTGTGTGTGTTTGCGCACGCATACATGTATGTGTGGTGGAGAAGGTGGGTGGTCAGAGGTTGGGGGTATTAGTGTGGGAGAAGCAGAGTTTAGACAATGGTGAAGAAAAGCAGACATTTTGGTGGAGGTGTTCAGAAGTCATACACATGAAACTCCAATAACAGTATTATAAATCATTGTGCTAACTCCAAGTACATTTTTTGTGACATTGGACTGCAGGAGTGAACACTTGTGAAAGGCATCAGATTATGCAAAAAAAAAACAATAATAGAGAGGTCAAAGAAAAATTAAAGTGTAATAAAAAGGTGTTTATATTACATTATGTTGTTGTCACTTATGTCCTAGCCAAAGTTTTGCAGGCATCACTTAGAAGAGTCTAGAATTTTTAACACACATGGAGAACAAATTAGAATTTATTTTATATTACTAGACAGATGATGTCAACTCTGAAACTATACAGCATTTTTCAAAAGGTATTTTTTCAGTTGTGAAAATATAGCTGGTTTGTTAAGAGTAAACAGTTTGAAGATAACTAAGATATGATTTTTCTGAAAGCAATTTTAGTCCTGAAATGCAGTCAGTTGTCAACCTAATTCTGCTTATCGTCCCCATCGTCCTCCTTCTCTTTATCCATCATCACTCTCATTCAATCTCTTGGTCCACAGTTCTCCCTGCCTCTCAAGTAATTTAACAACCCTCACTTTGTTATTATTATATTCCTAGCAAGTTTGGTTTGTTTGTTGAACTCTGTCAAAGAATAAAGCATGAAACTAATCAATAGTCTCTTGGTGAGAGGTTAAAAAAGAAAGAGACAGCTACTCACAATATAACTACTAAAGAAAAAGCATTATTTGGAAGCAAAAAATATAATAAATATGGAATTTGTATATGTAAGAGAATAGGAAAACATATTAACTTAAAATAAGCAAGTTATTTAGTTATAGATCATCTAAAATAAGAGGAGATAATATACTAATATACAAATAAACGTCTTTAATATACTTATGTTGATTAAAAAATCAAGAAAAAAACATTTCCCTGGATTCTATAGGTTAGAACTATAGGTGGATGAAAATTTCTTTCTTGTTTTATTGAAAACATTTTTAATCTGAAAGTGATGTATCAGACAGATAGTCAAATTTATAAATATTTTTAAAAGGATATGTCATGGTGAAACCACAGTACTCAGAGAAGCATATTTGCTATGATAATCCAGCATTAAGACAATCATTTGAAAACATAATTTATATCACTATATTTTTTAAATAAATTCTTCAACCAGAGTTGTTTATTTTATTCACATAGGACTAAATTTTTCTAGTAATACTTTCATAGTTAATATTTTAATTTTATTTGTTATATTAATGGTTATAACTAGAGTATAAAAGCAAGTTTTAAAATTAATATAATCTTTCTAACACCTAAGAACAGTAGAAATAAGATCACGAAGATTACCCCAAAGCTTGGAAGTTGATCTCAAGTGCTGGGAGAAAAGGTAGCTGGGATGGAGAAAAGAACACTAAGTAAATGATGGTTGGAGGGATCACTCGGGATAGTAGATTCATGCTGAAAGTGGACTATGAACCAAATATGATGGCCACTTGATACCTGTATTGCAAACCATAACACCCAAAAGGATAGAGAGAGAGTAAGAGGAAATGTAAGAGGAAATGTGCCTGCCACAGAGGCAGGGGGTGGGGGAGGGATACTGGGAACATTGGTGGTGGAGAATGGGCACTGGTGGAGGGATGGGTACTTGAACATTGTTTGACTGAAACACAACCATGAAAGATTGTAAGTCTGTAACTGTATCTCACAGTGATTCATTAAAACAAAAAAATTTTAAAAATAAAATTAAAATAAAATTAATTTGGCTTTAAACATTTTGTTTGATCATATATTTAAATGCTCAATGTTGTATTATTCAATCTAGTTTATTTTCAGTTTCACAACTTTTATTAAAGTAGCTTTGCTTTTTAAAATTATCTAGATTTTAGGCTTATGGTAAACATTCAATTTTCTTTCTTGGCTCTGTGCTCTCTTACAACTATTTTGTGGGTTAGTATATTTTAATTTTATTTTATTTATTACTCAGTTTGCATTACTCTTGTTTTATTAATGAAGCAATATTTGATCTCTGCATATATGTTTATATGCAGGTATATGATTTATTTACATAATGTGCTTTATTAATAGTATTTCTATATTAATATGCTTTCATGTTTATTACTTTTTATTGTTGCTGATCAAATACATATATACATATATACATATATATTTCTACTTCTTTTTTCTACTCATTATTCTAATGCATTGAGTTGTTTTTAATATACTATACTTATAAAGTTGTTCTATTAACATTGACTTTGATTTTCAACAAAAATGATAGGAATGACTGCTATTTCTCAAACTTTTTGCCTAAATAATCATGAATTTCACTAGAATTAATGCATTATCTGCATTTAAGCAAGTTTTAAAAATGAATACTCTAGAAAGAGTATAATAATTAAAATATGCCATTTTATAACAGAGTTCATATTGCAGCTTTACGGTTGTTCAAGAGGAACTGACAAGAAACATCTAAATGACATCTTCTAGACAGTTTAGCTAACAGACCAATGTTTTAATTTCAACTGTAAGTTTTTACTCATTAATAAAAATAAAACTCTAAAATAAATCTGAGAGTAATTCATTTAAAAATGAATATAAAATTGGACTCGATAAGGTACTTTTACCACACGTAAATTGCAAATTTTTTTTTTGGCTTGAAGAATTTTTATTTTATTTTTTTTTCATTTTTATTTCTTTTTATTTATTTATTTATTTACTGAATCACTGTGGGAAAGGTTACAAAACTTTCAGGTTTAGGTCTCAGTCATGCAAATATCAAACACATTTCCCTTTACCAATACTTATTTTTCCTCATGAAGAACACAATAAAACCCCACCCCCCACCCCTCCCAGTCCCTGTGTGGCAGATGAATTCTAGTTAACACTCTATCTGCTTTGATTAGATTCACTGTTTCAATAAAAGATTCACCACTATTATTTAGAGTTTACCCCCCCCCCCCCCAATCAGACATGCTGAAAAAGTATTGTGAAGTGGTTTGCTTTCTACAGCTGGGTTCAAGAATTAAATGTTGGTTTTGGATTTCTGCTATTTTACCTATTGACCCTGGAAGTATTTCTACTGAAAGTCAGATAGTTAAGAAATTGGTTTCTGTGCTCTGGAGTCGTGGCCGTGCTGGAGAGCCGCTCGTGGGGGGCAACTGGTGGCCTCGGTAGGGCGTGAAGGGCGGACTGAAATGCCCCCCTTCCCATGAGGTTTTAGTCGCCCCCACAGCCCCGGCTCATACTTGCTGTCCACAAGGCTCTCATGCGGCCGCCATCTTTCTTTCCAGAGAGGAGAGGGCAAATGGGGCAACACCCTTTCCCCTCCGGACAGACATGATGGCCTGGATTAACGCATAGTCCTTTCACTTTTCTGCTCCAAGGTGCTGGTTTCTGCATTAAGTCCTTGTGCTTCTGGGGCTGTGGCCGTGCTGGTGAGCCGCTCGTGGGGGGCAACTGGTGACCTCGGTAGGACGTGAAGGACAGACCGGAACGCCCCCCTTCCCATGAGGTTTTAGTTGCCCCCACACCCCCGGCTCATACCTGCTGTCCACAAGGCACCCATGCGGCCGCCATCCTTCTTTCCAGAGAAGAGAGGGCGAATGGGGCAACAACCTTTCCCCTCCGGACAGACATGATGGCCTGGATTAACGCATAGTCCTTCCAGTTTTCTGCTCCAAGCTGCTGGGTTCTGCATTAAGTCCTTGTGCTTCTGGGACCGTGGCCGTGCTGGAGAGCCGTTCGCGGGGCGCAACTGGTGACCTCGGTAGGGAGTGAAGGACGGACCGGAACGCTCCCCTTCCCATGAGGTTTTAGTTGCCCCCACACCCCCGGCTCATACCTGCTGCCCACAAGGCTCCCATGCGGCCGCCATCCTTCTTTCCAGAGAAGAGAGGGCGAATGGGGAAACACCCTTTCCCCTCCGGGCAGACATAATGTTCTGGATTAACGCATAGTCCGTTCACTTTTCTGCTCCAAGCTGCTGTGTTCTGCATTAAGTCCTTGTGTTTCTGGGGCTGTGGCCGTGCTCCAAACTTAACTCTGATTTTCAGGGAGAAAGGTTGGGTTTTTACTTCCCATTGATCACTTTGTATATAGAGAGATGTCACGCGGCCGCTTATGTGGCCGCGCGGTTTTGAGAAAAAGTCCCAGTTCCCGCATACTCGAGCTGTGCTTGTAGAGGCTTCTGGTCACCGGGGTTCCATCTGGGGGAGGCGGGATGCAGTACCTACCCCATCTGTGACTTCCCGATGATCTCGGCTCTTTTTGGAACCTGTTTTTTGTTTTTTTTCTCCGGGATCTGTGGTTCCCACCCTCCATGTGGTCCTTCTCTTGGGCTGTATGTTCACTTGCAAAATTTTTAACTAAAAAGTTACAATTAGATAATTTGATGGCAATTTTGGTATCTATCCCTTCATGTATTAAATTTAGTCAGCTGTTCTTATTTTCTAATAACTATGTGTGCATACATATTCACTGATATTAAAAATAGCATGGAGATGAAGGATAAAAATAAAAGGCATAAATTTTGTTAATAAGACTCATTTTCTCTTATTAATGTCTGATGCTGGTTTGATTATTTGTCAAATTTTTAAAAACCAAGAGGGGTACAGGATGATTTGGGGTAGAGGACTCCCAAGTGGTTGTCACAAGATGTGGAGCCTCCTTCCAGATTTCATGCTAATGAGGTCTCAAATTCAACACTGGGGCTTGAGGATGTGGTACTGCTCGGGAATGCAGTGAGAAGGATTACCTGCAATACTTCAGAAGTCTAAGGGGTTCCCAGGGCTGCATCCTGGAGTTGCTCATGTGACCATGTGGTTCTGGGGCTAGAATTGTGATCAGCTGCCTAGCAAGCAACTCCTATCTCTCTGGCTAGAATAATTTTTTCTGTTTCCTCATAATGTGAAATGAAGTCAATTTTACAATGACAATATAAAAAAGCTCTCAAAATAATGTCTGTGTAGAAGGAAGAGTGAATAGTAGATCTAAATTAGAATAGTAAAGCAGAGAGTGCCCTCACCATTTTTTAATTTATTATTTTTTCTTATTTATTTTTCTTATTTATTATTTTTTCTTATTTATTTATTTAACTAACTTGAGAATCTTGTAATCATTCATTATCTGGATTTAAGATCCCAAACTTTTTGCAGGTAGAGGAGTTTGAAGAGGGAGGAATACAAGCTAAGCGACACCAACAATTCAGCAGAGATAGCAGACATGACGTATCATAAACATAGTGTACCCGAGGCTTCTGAAATTCTCTGGAATTTGCGTTTTAAGAACTGAGATGAGGGGCTAGAGTGATAGCACAGCGGGTAGGGCATTTGCCTTGCACACAGCAAACCCGGGTTCGATTTCCAGCATCCCGTATGGTCCCCGGAGCACCGCCAGGAGTAATACCTGAGTGCATGAACCAGGAGTAACCCCTGTGCATTGCTGGGTGTCACTCAAAAAGAAAAAGAAAATCTTAGATGAGTTCTAACTTACTTTGAAAATAAATTTTAAATTTGTCTTCAAATACAAGTATTTGTATGCACTAGTTTTGGCTAAATTTGCATATATTTAGCCGATCCCTGAAATGTATATGTAGATACTATTTTATGGACCTTATTACAAACTAATAAGAAATAATTTTATGGGCTGGAGCAATAGCACAGCGGGTAGGGCGTTTGCCTTGCACGCGGCCAACCCGGTTTTGATTCCCAGCATCCCATATGGTCCCCTGAGCACCACCAGGGGTAATTCCTGAGCGCAGAGCCAGGAGGAACCCCTGTGCATTGCCCGGTGTGACCCAAAAAGCAAAATAATGAATAAATAAATAAAATAATTTTAGGAGTGATAATTCTTCCTGCTACAGGTAGGGCATTTGCCTTGCACACAGCTGACCTGGCAGACCCAAGTTCGATTCCTCTGCCCCTCTCAGAGAGCCCAGCAAGCTAAGAGAGTATCTCACTCACATGGCAAAGCCCGACAAGCTACCCACGACATATTTGATATGCCAAACACAGTAACAACAAGTCTCACAATGTTGCTGGACCTGCTCGAGCAAATTGATGAACAATGGGAGGACAGTGACAGTGAACTTGATTCTTATTTATGCCACTATTCACCTGACTATGTAGGGAAAAAAGCACTCAAAACTTTTATTGAACACTCAAAGAAAATCAGTAATTATAGCTTTTGCTTCAAAATAAAGACAAAAATAAATGTACTTATTTTTTCTGAATGGATTATGAAATACCTATTAAAAATATCATGATCACGATCATGATCATTTTGTTGTTCTTCGATTGCCTCAAGCAGGCACCAGTATTATCTCCTTCGCCCTAGCCCTGAATTTTTAAAAAGTGACAAATTCAAGGATTTTTCAGGGTTAGGAGAATGAGACCCATCATTGTTACTGGTATTTGGCATATTGGATACACCACGGGGAGTTTGCCAGACTCTGCCATGTGGGCAGGTTACATTTGGTAGCCTGCCAGGTTGTCCAAAGTAAGAATGAGATAATAAGAATGTCGCGGCCGCGCACTTCCAAGAGCTGGGTTTTATAGTCTCTGGGTCTTGGCCCTTGATGGGATTACACGGCCCCGGGGGTTGGGGGGAAGAAGGGGAGCAGTTGGTTGGTGTGACCCCTGCCTACTGGAAGATGGAGGATCTGGATGGAGGATGCTTGGAGATCTCAGCCCCGGGACCCGCATGCCTTTGTACTATTAGAAAGTAGTAGTGATTTATTGAATTGATATTAATATAGTGACAATAGAGAGAGGAGACAGATCTTAGAACAGATTTCAAGGATATGCTTGACGATGGTGTGTATTTAAATTTATGCTTATCTAAAACAGAAAACAAAGCCATGGTGAATCTATTTCACCAGGCATGAGTTGACTGATGCAATACGCAATATAATATAAACAGTATTTGTCTGTGCAGTCAGTGGGGTGTATGCTTAAAGAGGTCAGTTCAAGTAAAGTCAGCTTGAATTCTTGCACTGCACAGACACTGAGATCCTCCCAGACACAAGAAGGCAGTAGCCAAACTGCATTGAAGACCCAATCTGTACACCTGGGTGTTAATTCGCACTTCAGGGATGTTCAGGGAGCCCTGGTTCTCTTGAATTCAGGCTGAAGTCAAGTTATGGTTTTAATAGCAAAAGGAGAGGTCCATTCCAACCTCCACTCAGGACAAGATCCTTATTCTTATTTCAGAAAAAAAAAGTCGTAAAAAGTGAAGGAAAATATATTTTGTTATAGAATGATACAAGGTCAAGGGAGAATGTGGGTTTCTTCAATAAAGAGACCTTCACACACACACACAAACACACACACACACACACACACACACACGTCATTTAAGGAATAATAATACTCACCAAAAACAAAGGTGTAAGTAAGATGGAATGTTTAAGTTGCTATCAACAGCTTAGCTCTGACCCTTTCACCAAAGTCACGCTAGGGAGTTGTCAAAGAAAAGGACTTGACACACTATTGGTCTCTTCATTCCCAAATCTTATCAACAGTGTTTCTGCCTAACACAGAGAGTAGGGAGTAGGGTGATTGCCTTGCACATGGCCAACCCGGGTTTGATTCCTCCATCCCTTTCTCAGAGACTGGCAAGCTAACCAGCGCTACAGTGCTATATTTTAATTTGCACTTGTATTTTGATTTATTTTAAAAAGTATCTTTTGCACTTGTTCACATTTTGCTCTTCTATAATTACTAAAAATAACTTTAAAAATTAAGATGGAGGGCCTGAGTGATAATACAGGGATAGGGCATTTGCCTTGCATGCTACCAACCCAGGTTCGATCTCCAGTGTTCCTTTCATATGGCCTGAGCATTGTCATAAATTATTCCAGAGTGGAGAACCAGGGTAAGCCCTGAGTATTGCTGGATGTATCTTAGAAATCCAAAAATAAATAAATAAATAAGAATATCAATTTTTATTACTCTCCTTGTTACCTTTTTATAGAGTTTTCTTTTAAACTGTGCATCTAAATACAAATTTTGAAAAAATAATCTGAAGTATCAATTATTTTTTCTTTTGGAGCCAGAGCCATAGCACTGTAGGTAGAGTGTTTGCTTTGCAAACTGTTGATATGAGTTTAATTCCCAGAACCCCATATGGTAACTGAGCCAACCCAGGAAACAGAGCCACAAGTAAGCCTTGTGCACATCTGGATGTATCCCAAAACAAAAATATACATATACATACATATATTTTTCCTTTATACTTTAAACTGGTCAGCCACATTAAAATACAATGTTTTCCTATGTAGGTGGTTTTTAATTACTTCAGTCATTTTGCGACATGATGCTATCCTTTGGTCTAGAAACTGTTATTAGATATTTTAGTAGATATTTTATCCCAAACTGTCCAATGTTTTGCTGCTTAAAAATTATACTTTAAAATCCTTATTATTTTAATTTTTATACAGAGAAAGTATAATGTCAAAGTGTCATCAAATATTTCATTCTGGATGGTCTGACAACCATATATGGATAAAATATTTTTCTCTAAAAATATTAAATCAATTTCAAACATCTTTTCTATTTTCAAATTATTTCAATATTTTTTGTTGATGTTATATAATCTTCTCATTGTCAGCTATAACCTCTGTGTTAACATCACTTCAACATTGCAGCAATTTTTTCTTCCAAGTTTTAATTTTCAATATCTCTAATTATTAAAATAAATATGTTTTGTGCTCTAAATATTCTGAATCTACTTATGATTACCTGCAGGAGTAACCTAATTTTAGCATGTCTTGATTTTCACATTGTGTGATAACATGCAGATAAAAGTGTTCACACAAGACCTTGAAGATAAGATGATTGCATAGCACTGTATTGTAAAAATATGACCCAAAAAAGGAATTACTATCTTAATTTCATTATGTCTTTTTTCATAAATGCATCTTGCCAGTGTGTTGCTATAGCTTCAAGCAGATATTATAATATTGCTTTACTAGCTGACACCTAAGCTGGTAGCAAATACAGAGTTATTGTCTTCATCTACGCTTAGGACTACTTGGAAAAAAGAAACAAAGCAAGAGGTAGAATGTAAGGAAAAATAAATATTTTACTCTCAACAGGAGAGGGCATAAATCCCTTAAATATTGTGTCAGAAGTCACCCTTATCTTAAAGAATATAGCAAAGTAAAATACAAGATATACATTTTTTCTTTTTAAAGCAGTAACCTTTTAAAGAGAAAGAAAAGTTTGGGGATTCATATAGACCCAAGTCTAAATGCCACTTAGTCACACTTTGATTTTATAAACTTGACAGAGTTAGGCACTGGAAAACTCAGTATCAGAGACTACAAAATGAAGATAAGTTAATGTACTCAAAAAGTTAAAGTAGTCTAATTTCAAGAAACTGTATTGCTCTGTTCATCTCTGTTATCTATCACTTCTAAACAGATAGTCAACATTGATAATTCAAATATCCGGATTAAACTTTTTTGAGTTGAAATAATATCAATGTTAGTACTTTTATGGTATAAAATAACTGCATTATTTTAAAATATTAAATACTTTATAATAAGTATAATGTAATAAGTTTTTGTGATTATAGTGGTTCAGGTCAGGGTAGGTCTCAAAAGGAATCATTTTTTCTGCCTAAATTAGAAGACATTTGACAGTGTATACAGTGTCAAAACACAGTAATTTGGTAGAAGAATCGTAGTCCCCACCTATTATCATAAATGCAATTTTAAAATGCATAGTCAGACCTCCGAGTTTGAAGTATTTTTGGATCTTTTCATGCTTCACCAACTGTGGTGAATGATTCTGACAGAGTGGCCCACAAAATCTAAAACATTTATATTTGACGTGTTAGGGGAAAACACATTTTTATTCTCGAGAAAAAAAAATCATTGCATTTTATTTTCAGCACTGAAGAAGATATGCTACAGGTAGAATATTTTGTTATGTAAATGTATGCACTAAAATTAACCAGAGGAAATATATTAATTTACTTTTGAAATAGAAATAATTTTTATGTAAATAGCCAACTTGCTTTCCTAAGGCATTAAAACATTCCTTTTCCTGTCTAATTTAACATTTTCAAGGAAACTTTAGGGAGTTTATGTTTCTGGTGCAAGTTTTGTTTGTTTTTTAATTTCCTGTGCTATTTGAAATAGGGTGTTTTCTTAAGCTCATTAGATAAGAGACATATGTTTTCCCCAGGGATAGTAGAACATAGTATTTGGCAGATCATTTTTCACTAAAGACCTAATATATAAACAGTTTATTTTTATTCTCTTTTATATGCATTGTAGTCCTGCAAAGACAGTACCTTTTTCATTTATTAGAACATTAGTAATCAATTTGAGCTGGAGCGATAGCACAGCGGGTACGGTGTTTGCCTTGCAAGCGGCTGACCTGGGTTCGATTACCCCACCCCTCTCAGAGAGCCCGGCAAGCTACGAAGAGTATCCAGCTTGAGCAAATCAATGAACAACGAGAGGACCATGCTACAGTGATAATAATCAATTTATAAAAACATACTGCAGTAAAAGACAAATCTAGAAAATGTTAAATATAATCTATATGTTGAAAAGAAATTCTCTGTGAGTTTGGCAATTAGAAGTTTTAACACTTGCTATGTTGCTCTCCAAGATATAATATATAAGAATTCAAAGTTACAGGGGCCAGAGGGATAGTACAGAAGTGAGGGGTTTACTTTGCACAAGCCTGACACTCCATATGGTTCTCTGAGAACTGCCCGAACCAGAAGAAAGCCCTGAGCACCTATAGATGTGCCCCTCTGTGCCATACAAATAAAGCACAATTTAAAGTTTCAAAGCTTATGCCAAATTTAAACAGAAATTGTCATATTTTATGTGTCCTTTGTTGCATATATTTGCCATTACATGATAAGATGTGGCACTGTGGCACTGTCCTCCCATTGTTCATTGATTTGCTAAGATATAACTAACATGTCAGTTTAGTTAAATTTGGAATTAAGATTATTTTGAGGTATTTATTTTGAATAAAAATTCCTTAGACTTTCTTTCACTCATGTCACTTCATAAAGAAATGGTGTCAAATTTTTTCTTTCTTTTATTTGTTAGAAATTAAACACATTTTTTATGTCCATGAAATAAATCGTTTCCCTTTCACAAGTTGTAGAAAGTGAAGTACACATCATCATTGCCCTTTCAAACAAGAAAAGGGCAAAATCCTTCAAAATATTTTTTTTCTAAATTGCATGCATTTTTCTTTATTTTTCTTTACAAGATAATAATACAAAAGGCTAAACTCCCCTAAAACTAAATCTTCTCTGTGTCATTAAATAAAGCACCACTTTCAGGCACCTCTGTCATCGCATGATTTATTTTCATTCATTCAACAAATAATCAGTGAGCATTTGCAATCTATTAGGCATAGTTTAGGTTGTGTGAGATCTATAAAGTTATAAAATGCAATCTGTATCTACAAGGAGCTTGCTGTATAAGAAAGAGACAAGAAGATTGATAATATGATAATTTTGCTAGCATGGTACAAGGTCAGAAACATTAGACTGTTATTTTAAAAGAAACAGTACATTTTATTTAAAAAATACTATATGTAAATTTCCAATATATGTATTTGGTACTAAATAAATATAGAATGAAAAGTTCATTTCAGATTGTATTAAATAAAAAACTGGATTTGTAGGTTCTAATGGAAGAGTTAATGTTTATCTTTGTATCTGGATATTAGGTGGTAAGCTATTTAAACAAGATTGTCTATGTATAATAAATATAACTTGATGTGTAAATGACGTATAATTGTCCCTTTCAAATATGGATACCGTCTAAGAAAGAGCATAGGCAAGATTATTCTTGATGATGTGATGATTTGCTATGGATTCAATCCAAGTACATTAAAATAGAAGTTTTTGGGGGGGACAGGGATGTAAATATCTCATATTGTGATAAGTTTAAGTTAGAACAAAAAGAATTACTTCAAAAAAAAAAGAATTACTTCTACTCTAGAAACAATATGATTGTGTAGTAATCTAGTTCAGTGTAGACATTTTCAAAGTCTTATTTTTCAAGCCACGTTTATAGATGGTTCATATACAACTCTTTTTAAACAACAAGAACAAAAGTTATATTGGGTTTTTAAATGGCACAGAGGCTTTTAGGTACTAATACATTAGTTTCCTATATATGGGGAAACATGATACCTAAAAATAGGATTGCATTAAATTTTCTGCCCACAATACAAAAACGAAATAGCTTTAAAATTACTTAAAATGTTAATGCTATTGATGCCATGGTTTAGAATTATTCATAGTAAATGGATTAATGTAAATAATGTATAATTAGATATACAATACAACTTTAAGTACATAATTATTTTCTTTTATATTTTAAGTATTTGTTAAGTGAAAGACATGATAGATTTTGTAGAAAATTAGATAATAAATTTAATGTTGCTTCTGCAGCCAACTTGTTCAAATATATCAGGCTTTAATCTATACACAGTATGTGAACACATATATAATACAGTTAACTGTATCTGGTTAAATCGCACAAGTAACTTTGGAAAAAAATCAAAATAAGAAGTATAAATTATATATGGCGTCTTTGTTGCATGAACCTTAATATTTATAAACATAACTTAATTTAACCTTCATTACAATCTTCCATCAGTCTGGAAGGCTAAACTATAATAAAATAATCCCAGCATTTAGCAATTTAGAGTACAACAAATAAATTTCTTTACCATGTAAACTTTCACATCCGACAAGAATCTAACATACATGGTATTTGTGAGACTCTGAAAGATAAAGAACGTATCAGCTTCAGCTGTTAATTCCTAATATTGTAATTGTCAGTTTCTTTCCACTTAATCATATGGCACAAAAAAGAATAGAGAAGTATTAGAAAGGATTTGAATGAGGCTTAGAGAGGACTATATATCTCTTACACTCAAATATACACAAAATGTAAATATTCCATTTAAAAATCAAAGGACTAAAGAAGAACTGGGAAGCAGAATTATAATGCAAATTAAGAAAGTGAGTGGCTTAAGTCTTTGAGAGAGATTTCATTGTATTATTCTAGGTGTTACTAAAGTTTTGGAAAATCTTACAACTCATATTTATGAATTTTTATTCTGAATATAGTGAAGGAAGAAATTCAATAGTAATTACAGAAAACTTCTCCAGTTTTAAAATACTATTCTTAGTTTCTTGAAAATCAAGTGTGAAACCTTTTTTTGATTTACAGAAAAATTTCAAGTATACACAGAATTCCCATACAGCCAATTTTCCTTATTAGTTATGGGATAAATTAAGGTATTATATTTGTCATAATTAATGTAGTTCAATACATCTATTTTTTATGAATTGGTTTTTGCGTTCATCTAAATAAATTAGCAATTCCATGCTTGCATAGATATTCCATTAAACTATATACAAAAGTAGGATTGCATGAATGAAATTGTATATTTAAGTTTGGAGAAATATGAAGATGTCTTGGAATCATTTTGTTATATTAAAAAGTAGAAAAATGGACATATTAGACTTATGCTAATTTACTTACAAATTGTGTATCCATTCATTAACCAAGGTTATTAATTTTAATTGTGTGTGAATACAGAATAAAAGTGAATGAGGATGAATATATAAAATTTATCAAAGCTTCCCAAATTAGCTATTAATGTCACCTTTCATTGAATAAAACACAGGCTCCTAGAAGGCTAAAAATAAACATCCATTTCCAGGAGTGCAGGGAATTAATGATCCCCAAACAGATGGAAAGATCCAGTTGATCATTTTTAATTACTTGTACAGAACGTTCATTGAATGTGATGCATTATTAGAACTGTGATCATATCATTAGTGTTTCATAGGAATTTACTAATTTACTAATTCCTTTTAGTAAATGATATGTTGAACTTGTGACCTTAAGGGCCAGAGGTTTATATTTCTTGCCCTACATAGCACAATCCTCTGTATGATCTCAGGCACTGTATATGGTCCCCCAAGCACTGCCATGAGTAATCCCTGAATACAGAGCTAGGAATAAGTCCATTGCTGTGTGTGACCCTAACAATGCTCCAAACAAACAAACAGATAAATAAATAAAAAGATTTTTATAACAGCTTCTGACTCATATTGTCAAGTTAGTAAAGGTGGATGAGAAAAAAGATAAAGAAATCAGAAAAGTGTGCAAAATTAACACGCTGGACCTACATCTGTGATTCACATTTAAAATATTGCAAGAAAATTATTTGAGGTACTGAAATTTGACATTCCAATTCTATTAGACATACTATCATATTTTGAATTAATATGCATTGGGCTGGAGCTATAGCACAGCGGGTAGGGCGTCTGCCTTGCACGCAGCCAACATGGCCGACCCGAGTTCGATTCCTCCACCCCTCTCGGAGAGCCCGGCAAGCTACTGAGAGTATCTCGCCCGCATGGCAGAGCCTGGCAAGCTCCCCGTGACGTATTCGATATGCCAGACACAGTAACAACAAAGTCTCCAATGGAGACATTACTGGGCCCGCTCGAGCAAATCGATGATCAACGGGAGGGCCTTTTATGCATTAAGCGTACTGTTCTATCTCATGCTAAAGAATAATTCATACTGAAGAATAATATTAAACATTCAATTATAAACACTGACACGTAAATAAGTGTAAATATGATGACATCAAAGTGACTGAGAAAAAAATTCAGTATGGCTGACTATTGAAGAGAGTAAGTTATGGACAGGGAGGAATTTTACAAAGAAATGCACTCCAATTTTTTATTCTTAGAAACTAAAAGGAAAAAGTATTTAAATAAGGAAGTTTGTTTATTATTTATCTCTCAATCTCTCTGTTTTTTTTTTGTTTCTATATATGTCTGTCTGTCTTCATTCTCTTTCTCTTTTTCTACTCTGAGACATACAATACACGTATACATACAACCATGTTATTGTGTATAGAACACATACTAGCAATTTGGAGATTTTACTGAAAATTTACTAATAACAACATAGTTCATGCTTGAACCTGACTTTTTACCACATATGCATAGTATTTGACAATATTAATTAATTTTGGGGGCTTATTGAACATTTATGTCTTATTTTCTTTATAAATATTAAATTTTTCAATCCCAATCTCCTTCTATGTCTCTGATCAGTCTTACTGCTCCTATCGATAATAATTATAAAATATTAATTATGATTGTGAAACAAGCAAGAATTAAAAATAAAATCACACTGTCTTCAAGATAGCAATTATTGGATAATATTTCGCATTCTTTTAATTTTGATAGTGTCTATCTGCCACATTTTTCCTGAGAATTTTTTTCTCAGAGATTCTGTTTAAATGTGTTTATTATTAAGGGGTTGTCTTCAAATTTTTCAACCAAAATATTTATTTCTCTTTTTTTCCCAAAATACTATTTAACAAGACAATACATAGAGTATGGGATAGAATGTGACACTAATTAATCACACAACAAATACTGCTTTTCTTTCCATTGTAATATTTTATTATAGCACATAATTTTTCAGTTCTTTTTTTAATTTTCATATACCTCTCTTTATTTCATATAAATGTGAGGTCATCCAATGTGTGTCTATTTTTCTTTTGACTTACTTTATTAGCATGGCTGCCCTCTAGTTCCATCCATGTTCGAAGAAACAAGACTTTTAATTTTCTAATTGTTGCATAGTACTCCAGCACAGTGTATAGGGCATTTGCCTTACACACTTCCCACCGGGTTCAATTCCTCCAACCCTCTCGGAGAGCCTGGCAAGCTACTGAGAGTATCCTGCCCACACAGCAAAGCCTGGCAAGCTACCCGTGACGTATTCGATATGCCAAAAACAGTAACAAGTCTCACAATCGAGATGTTGCTGGTGCCCGCTTGAGCAAATCGATGAACAACGGAAGGACAGTGCTACAGTGCTACTTCATTGTATATATGTCCCACAACTTTATCCACTCAGTTGCAATAGATTATTTCCAAATCTTGGTCATTGTAAGAGGTGCTGCAATGATATTGAAATATTCCACCACCATTACCCCAGCCTTTCTAAGGTTATAGGATCCATTAGCTGATTTTGTGATGAGTAATTTCTTAACTTTAAAAAATATGTATGTATTTCTGAGTGTGTGTAAATTCTGACTTTATTTACCTATACAATAATAAAGAAAGTCGCTGCTATGTTTGCTCCATTTAAATTTTATCATCAAAAATTTTTAAGTACGTAAATCTTCAAAATACTCAGTTTCTACTCTATTTGCAACATTGAGAAACAAACACACGTTCCAATAACAAAAACTCTTTGTTTCTGAGATATGATTAAAACTCATATTGAATCTGAGACATGCTTCTGCATAAAAGTAAAACTTCTGTGTACATGTATAAGTTACCCTTAGCAGCATTTTTTGAATGCAGTATAAATGACAGAGAGTACTTTTCAGCTCCATAAAGATTATTACCATTAGTATCAAATTATAAAAAAAATATTTTTTGCAGCATATTTAACACACCATGTTCCTGGTGGTGATGTCTACGATGCTTCTCTGGTAGGTGCTTCTTTCTCATTCTCAGTTTATGAGTTCTCTTAGAGTTTACTCATAGACAAATTCCTAAAGCACATGACACAGATTTGGCTCATCAGAGTACCAAGTGATTAGCTGCAGTGATTATTTTGTAATAGGTAAAATTCACCGAAGGGGATCATATCATAGGGACTATTGCTTGAAGTATTTGCACAGGAATTCACTTCTTCCCTGAAGCTGCCCAAATGCCAAGGTGAAAGCCTGAAGCTACAATGGGCTGTATGTAGTGTTTGCAAAGAGTCTGCCTAGGAACCATGCCAACAACAGGTAATTAGAGTTGAAATATGAAGAAATTTTAACGCCTATCAAAATTATATTCTTTAGATGAAAAACTTCCTGAAATCAAAACAAACCCTGGACTATCTGGTCATTCAAAACAGTGGATTATTTTATTTCCTAAACCATGTTGTGTTTTTATTCCTTGTCATGGAAAATTCATAATTTGCGCAATAAAAAATTATCTCTACCTTCAGATAGTTTTCCCATAAATATACCATAAAACAGAAAGATTAGCCCATAGTGTAGATAATAAGCTGTTAAGGATATCATCATTTATTGTATTATAATTAAATGCCATAACTGAGGCAATAATACTTAGGTCCTAAAGCGAGGCGGAAAGGCTCAGCTTTGGGCTCGCATGGTGTGCCTCAATTTCCATCCCCCGCAGACCAAGGATGAAAACAAGCTGTTATATGCTGAATTTCTTAAGCTATTTCCCAAAATAGTTCCTGTAAAATTCAGTAAAAAAAATAAATTTCAGTTACATCAATCACTTAATCACTTAACTTCCCGTTAATCGTCGATTTGCTCGAGCGGGTGCCAGTAATGTCTCCATTTGTACCTGTCACGTGCTGGTGTAGCCCAATGGCATCTGTTCGCTCCGGGAACATTAAGAGCCTCAAACCGATCGTTCATGATTTTGACAAAGAAGTCTGACCATCTAGTAGGTGGGCGGCCACGCGGTCTTTTGACATCCCGTGGAATCCAGTCAGTAACAGCTCTAGTCCAGCGGTCGTCTTTAAATCTCATTACGTGACCAGCCCATCTGATTTTTGACACCTTGGCAAATGAGACAGCGTCCCTGATTCTTGATCCTCGACAGATGTCAGAACTCTGGATTCTTTCTCTCATTTGAGTGAAACGTGATATTCCAAGCATAGCTCTTTCCATTCTTCATTGGGAGACCTGAATAGCGTTCTCATCTTGTTTGCGTAGGGCCCAGGTCTCTGAGGCATATGGTAATGCAGGAAGAACAGTGGAATCAAAGAGATGTGCCCTGAGCCGGAGGTTCTTCATCCTCTTAGCTATTTCTTTGACGTTCTTGAAGGCGTTCCAAGCCGATCTCTTCCTCCTGCGCAGCTCGGGTGCCAGGTCATTTGTCATGTTGACCTCTTGACCTAGGTACACATAGCTGTTGCATTCAGAGATGGTCGTTCCGTTGAGAGCGAATGGGGCGTCAGGAACAAGGCTGTTTCTCATAAACATTGTCTTCGTAAGATTCAGCTGTAGTCCTACCTTTCCACACTCACGGTCAAAGTCGGCCAGCATTTGTGCCGCTTGGCTGATGTTTGGTGTTATTAAAATAATGTCATCAGCAAAGCGGAGGTGGTGTAGTTGCCGACCATCTATCTTCACTCCCATTCCTTCCCATTCCAGTCATCGCATGATGTTCTTGAGAGTGGCACTGAAGAGTTTCGGTGAAACAGTATCACCCTGCCACACCCCTCTCTTGACATCAATGATCACTTCTTTGTAGAATGGTGAGATCCTGGTAGTGAATCCGCAATACAGCTCACGGAGGATCCTGATGTATTGGGCTTGAATGCCCTGATTGGCTAGGGCTTCAATGACCCCTTTCGTCTAAACAGAATCAAAGGTCTTCTTTAAATCAATGAACGTTAAACAGAGCGGTATCTTGAACTCCCGAGAAACCTCAATGAGCTTGGTTATCGTGTGGATATGGTCGATGGTGCTGAATCCTTTGCGGAACCCGGCTTGCTCGCATGGTTGTCCTTCATATAGTGTTCTGCCAATCCTATTTAGGATGACTCGAGTGAACAACTTGTAGATGACAGACAATAGGCAGATCGGGCGATAGTTGCCAATGCCATGGATGTCTCCCTTCTTGAACAGTAGTACGGTCCTGCTGGTTTTCCATTGGGATGGAACCTTGCATTCAGACAGGTAGCGAGTGAAGAGCCGAGCCAGTGTATTGATGAGTACTGACGGCAGGTTCTTCAGGTGTTCAGGTCTGATCTTGTCTGGGCCGGGTGCTGTTTGTTTCTTTACCGACGAAATGGCGTGTCGGATTTTGGAAGTGAGAACCTTGGGAACGACATATCCATCCTGTGGAATTTGGTATGTTGGCAAGTGGACATGGCTATCGAAGAGATTTGAGTAGAAGTCATGGATAATCTTCTCCATTGCCGTTCTGGAGGACGTGATGGATCCATCAGGACATCGGAGGGCAGTCATCTTGGTCTTGTAGTTGGCGAAGGACAGGCGGGCGTTATGAATACTTTTCCCGGCTTCTGCCGCATCTACCAGTACTTCTGCTCTTCTCTCTTTGAGGTCTTCCTTGATCGCATCTCTGCACTGCTTTGCAAGCTCGGACGTTAGCTTGCGGTTGCCTGAGGCATGCGCCAAACCACACTGACGAATTAGCTCAAGAGTTTTCGAAGATAGGCGATTTTTTGTGGCTATCTCTCTCTTGGCGTTCCTCGCACATTCATGGAGGTGCTGAACCAGTCGATCGTATTCCTCGTCAATGTTGTCAACAATGGCATCTTTCCATGTTGCCGCAATAGTACCAAAGAGTTCCCAGTTGGTGGTCATTCTGGGAGTTCTCTTTTTGAACTTTGCAGCCCTTTCTCCCCGCTCTGTGAAGTAGAATTTTGCACGAAGGAGACGGTGGTCCGATCCCGTTCGAAATTTTGGGACAACAGCGACATCAGTCAGGCAAAACCATCGATTGAATATGATGTGGTCTATTTCGTTGTGGAATCGTCCACCGGGAGACTCCCATGTCCATCGTTTAGATTCTGCCTTCTGGAACTGTGAGTTACCATGAATGGTCTTGGTTGACACGATGAACTCAGACAGTCTCTCACCCTGTTCGTTCCATTCTAGGCCATGGGTCCCGATGTGAAGTTCTTCAGCTGATCTTCTCAGTCCTTTCTTGGCATTAAAATCACCCACAATGATCTTGTAGAAGGTGTGGTCTTCTTTATTGAACTTCTCTAGCTCCATGTAGAACTTCTCAATTTCTCTTTCATCATAATGAGATGTTGGTGCGTAGACAACGAAGATAGAAACTGCAGGCATTGAGCCACATCTATTCAAATGTAAACATCCGATTCGGGTTGTTAGGCATTCGAATGAATCAATGCTCTTGGCCAAGTTTGTGTTGACAAGGACACCGACGCCTCCAACACCTCTTTTATCGCATGTTCCGATAAAAGAGGTTACATCAATATACACATTTAAATTAAAAGATATTGTTATTCATAATTATTTGACATGTCCTTTTGTATGGAACGTTTAAACAAAATGTTTGCACAATGTAGCTTTAGTCTAAATTCTCTAAATAATCAGTTTTTTGTTTTTGTTTTTGGGACCACACTAGTAATGCTCAGGGATTATTCCTGGCTCTGTAATCAGGGAACACTTCTGGATGGCTTGAGGAACAATAAGGAGAGCTGGAAATAAAATCAAATTTAGCCACATACAAAGCAAGCATCCTACAGACTACTGTCTCTCCGGTCCTCAATAATGAATTTCTTAAAACCTTAAATCCTTCAATACCCACATGATATGATTCTGCTATATCTAGTTTGATGATTATTAATGAAAAGCAACAACAGTAATATTTTATAAAATGTAACTTGCATTAATCTATGTAGTATACAAAGGAGATCCTGGTTATATATATATATATATATATATATATATATATATATTCTTTACTATTATACATATGCTTGACCATATGTATCACAAATTCTAATGACCCACTGTATGAAATTTTAAAAGACAAAACTTACAAGCTGCAACTACCATTTTAAATATTTTATGTATTTACCATAACCAGCTTTATAAAAGTTTCTCCCTTATTTTAAATTATGAAAAAAAAAGAATGAGTCCAAAACAAAAGTGTAGCTTCATAATACTCTATCACCAAAGTTTATATTATGAAGGATATATACATTTTAAAAAATATAATTTATATTGATAACAAAATATAAATGCTATATTTTGATTTGAAATACAAATAATAAAAGAATTTTAATTGATTTTTACAATCAGAGTTCCTTTTGTAATGAATATTTAAAATAATTCTATCTGATTTCCTAGTGTTGAAACTAACTTCACATAACTCACAACCATTTTAAAATCTACAATTTATAGGAAGTTTAGGTACATTTCACAATATGGTATTTAGTATTTTGTAATGTTATGAAGTATACTTCTTTGTAATTCTATTTTTATCAATATCACATAGCTTTTATTAACATTATATAGCATATTTTTAAGTTTCATCAAAGTTATCATTTATTGCTATTTTGTTTCTATAAAGGTTGGATAACATATTTGTCCATTCTTCCATTGAAACATAATTAAATTCCTCCTACCTTTTGGCTATTATAACCACTATTACTATATAGATTTGGTACAAATTTCTAACTGAACAGTGTTCTTTTTCCTCAGGTATATAGGAGTAGATTACCAGTATACCACCAAGTGATCACTGTATCACTGTCATCTCGTTATTTATTGATTATCTCAAGTGGGCACCAGTCACATCTGCATTCGCCCTAGCTCTGAGATTTTAGCAGCATCTTCTTACTCGTTCTTTCCATCCGTGATGCATTGGAGATTCTTTCAGAGTCTGTGGAATAAGACACATCATTGTAACTGTTTTGGGCATATCGAATATGTCATAGGAGCTTGCTAGGCTCTGTTGTGTGGGCAGGGTACTCTCAGTAGCTTGTCGGGTTCTCTGAGAAGGAGAACTAGACCATAAGAGGTCGCAGGGATGCATATTCAGCTGCACATTTCCGGGAGCTTTGTTTTATAGTCTCTGGACCTTGGCCGTTGATGGGATTTGAACAGTTTGGGGGTGTGACTGCCAAGGTACTGGTAAATGGGGGATCTGGGTGGAGGAGATCGATCCAGTGCCGATCTGATCAGGCTTGGAGATGTTAGCCCTGGGACCCACGCTCATGGGTTCCTCTTCCAGTTTCTTCATGCATGAAGCTCATCTGAGCATGTGGAGAATGACCTTGAGTATGACTGTGTCTTGGTACCAGAAGTCTTCAGCTGTGGGGCTCTGCTAGGGGTGGGGAGGGAAATTCGTGCCTCTCCAAGAGGCCCCAGTGAAAACAGCCTGGCATGCGGGCAGGAGACTCTGTGTCACTCTCTTCCAGGAGCTTTGTTTTGTGATATGTCTACATTTATTGGGAAATAACTGATTTTTTGGTTTTGGTATTACTTCTTTCTCTTTAGTTTGCTATTTTCATATAGAAGTATATAAATACATTCAATATTGTATGTTGATTTTGTATCTTGTCACTTTACTGTAGTGGTTTCACGAATCACGACGAATCACGACCATCCTGTTATTCATCGATTGCCTCGAGCAGGCCCCAGTAACGTCTCCTTCATCCTAGCCCTGAGATTTTTAAGAAAGTGCTATATTCAAGGCTCTTTTAGGAGAATGAGACCCATCATTGTTACTGGTATTTGGCATATTGGGTATGCCACGGGGAGTTTGCCAGACTCTATCGTGCAGGCAGGTTACATTCGGTAGTCTGCCAGTTTGTCCAAAGTAGGAATGAGATAATAAAATGTCATAATAAGATGTCGCTTGGTCGCAAATGTGATCACACGGTTCCAGGAGCTGGTTTTTATAGTCTCTGAGACTCAAAATTGAAAAAAAAATAGAATTACAGTATCATCCAGTATTCCAATTATGAACCTATACCCAAAAGAACAGAAGGCATGGTCTCAGGAACAGGCTCCGTAGCTAAAACCACCTGTCTCGTACATAGCTCAATTCCCAGTGCCTCCCACATATGCCAAGTGCTATCCCAGTTGCTCTGCTCTGTGACCCCTCTCCCCAAGCAAAATGCAGCAGAAAGTAATTTTTAGTGCACAATCAGGTACATGCAAGCACCATAAGTAACTCCCAGCAAGCATCACAACTCAAAAAGGCGTGAGGATTCTGGCCACAAGTAGGATACTTGGTGAGCATTGTGAGGACTACAGTGACCCTCACAAACACTAAAACCAAAGTGTGTTTAAACACCCAACTAAATCAGTGAAATTCCAGGTGAGTGCTATAGTCGAGTGTGATAACTCATGGTTATCACATCAGCAACAACAAAGAGGGGAACAATAAGAAAGCAGGGTCTCTGAAAGAAGTATCTGCATCATATTAAGAGCAGCATTATTTATAAACGTCAATAGGAGTAACCTGAATGTCCATAAGTAAATAAGCAAAATATGGTCTATACATAAAAACATAATATTAGTCTTAAAATAGAAATTCTAGGCTGGAGATAAAGTAAGTTAAGGAGCTTGCCTTGCATGCAGCCAAACTTAGTTCAATTCCGACATGGTTCCCAAGTCAATGGTAGCAACACTTGAACACAGAGCAAGTCAGAAGTAGTTAGTACCGGAGCACAGATATGTATGGACCAAAACCAAAAAATTCTGACACACATTACAACATAGATGAATCTTGAGAGTATCATGTTAAGTGAAATAGGTCAATCATTTTTTTTTTAAAGTTGGTATGGTTCCACTTACACAAGGAATGACAATTAGTCAAACTCAGAAACAGAAAGTAGAATGATGGTTGGTTTGCCAGGGGCTGTGGGAGAGAGACACAAGGGTTGGCAAGCTACCCATGACGTGTTCAATATGCCAAATACAGTAACAACAAGTCTCAAAAAAATGGAGACGTTACTGGGCCCACTCGAGCAAATCAGTGAACAATGGGAGGACAGTGTTCAGTGATTCTGATGTTAACTGTGGTTATGTAGTATGAATGTATTGATTTTATTACATTAAGGTAAGCCATTCTGTATTTTTTTGGTTAACAATGTTTATTTTATTATAAACAAATGTTGAATCTTGTCAAAAGATTTATCTGCATCTATTGATAAATCATCTTTGTTTTTTTCAGTTTTGGAATGCACCCCAACTATGCTCAGGGCTTATTCCTGGTCCTGAACTAAGTAATTATGTTTGACTGGGTGCCATATGGCATTCTAGGTATTAAACCAGGTTGCCTGTATGCAAGGCAAGCATCTTGCTTTATGTACTATCACTCTGGTCCTTTTTGTCCTTCTGCTGATTGTATATATTGAACCATATATTTGTCCCTTGCATTAAGAGATAAATTCCTTTTGCTCATGGTGTGTTTTCCTTTACATGTTTTGATGGATTCAATTCACTACAATTTTGTTTAGATTCTATATATTTATATTCATAAGCACCATTGATTTGTACTTTTTTATTTTTAGTGATAACTTGTCTGATTTTGATATTAACATAATGTCCCATAAATTTTCCTTAAGGTCATTGATTCAAATTTTTTGTTTGTACCATTCTGTTGCTGAATTAAGCCATTTTAGCTAAGTTATTCTATTTTTCAATTCATTCATTTCTATTTGGAGTTCTTTTCTGTTTTTTATATTTCTATATCACATTGATAGTCTCTTTAATTGATTAATTTATTTCTATGAACACTGATATAATTTTCTTGGAAAGTCTTTCTTGAGGAGTTTAGAAACATATTTAATATATTTAAATATATTTGAATACCTTCCTGGACTTCTACTCAATTCTTGATGAGTTTGAAATTCCTTCTTTTCTTCATTATGTCTTGTGCTATGTGAGTAAGACTAGGAGTGATCATCCAGGTGTAAGACTAGACAGAAAATAATTAGGGATTCACACAAAATTGAGTTATTACCTATGATACTGGAGCGATAGCAGAGCGGGTAGGGTATTTGCCTTGCATGTGGCCGACCTGGCTTCAATTCCTCCATCCCTCTCAGAGAGCCCAGCAAGCTACTGAGAGTATCGTGCCCACACCGCAAAGTCTGGAAAACTCCCCGCGGCATATTCGATATGCCAAAAACAGTAACAAGTCTCACAAGGGAGACGTTACTGGTGCCTGCTAGAGCAAATCGATGAACAACGGGAGGACAGTGCTACAGTGCTACCTATCATACTGAGATTTGGGGAGTCTGGATGCCCACTGGGAATTTGAATTGACACATACTTTGTACAACACCAAGGTCTGTCTCTGATTAAGAGTTGCTCATGTCTGGTAGTAGAAACAAAGTTAAAGTTTGACTGCCATGAGTAATAACAGTCATATATTGTGGCCACATATTTATTGGGTGACTAGATTTCAGATCACAAATGTCCAAGTGGTACCTGATCATTAATAATCATTAATATAGAGTGTCTGGAAGTTCCCCATCTGCTTGTACTCATGCATGCCTATGTGTAGAAATCTTTACAGTAGTCTCAATTTAAGAGGTACCTGGTACCTCTATCATCAGTCATGCCATTTGCATTTGATTGTTCAAATCTTGCTAGCTGAAAATGATTTGGTGGCAAGCCTTCTTATTGATTGTGTTTACGTGGCTAAGCAAGTGTTGGCCAGATGTGGGCCTGCTCTGAGATTGGCCTGTGATGGCCAGGTCATATTTTCAGATTGGAAGTTTGAGAGCAGATGTTCAGTGGCAACAGAGATAAAACCTGCTGCTTCTCACACTAAAGCTTCTACTTCTTAGTTGCATGATTCCTATTTAGGTGTATATGAAAATAGAGTTATGAATATGGAAAATTGGTGTTCTAAACATCCCTCCCCTCACTCTTCCCCAGCAACTTGCAGCTGAAATCTCTTCTTGGCCTGCCTAGATTCACAATTATTTTGCTCCATGTCCCTTGTCTAGTACTTCTGCTACTACAGCACTTTTACATTTTTCAGATCTTTATTCCACTGATTTATTAATTACAATAAAATTATAAAAGTGTAATTTATAAAATTATGAATCACTTATTTTACCCTTAGTTTTGTCTAAAAAAATGAAACATTATACATACTCAATTAAATATTTTATACATATTCAATTAAATACTTCCATTAAGTACATATAGTTTTGTATTATATATTTTAATATTTATACATATTTTGTATTATATTTATATCATTGTTGTAAGGCTCCAATATATTAAATATTTCCTTTTATTTATTTAGCTATACTTTATTTCAACTATGTTTGACAGCAGTTATTAGAAAACCTTTCCTCTTTGCTAAATTTTTTAGGTACATTATTCTAACTTGATATATTTAAAATAGAACTGCTTCTTGATTTCCTTTAAGATTGTCTTTTGCAGTTGTACTAAGATTCAGCTAATTGTGTGGGTGTGTGTGTAGGTGTTAATCTTATATTCTGCAATTTTGCATAATTTATTAGCTCAGGTAATTTGTGTGTGTTTGGAATACTGTGAGCTTTCAACATATAGACTCACATTATATGATAATAGAAACAACTTTCTCATTCCTTTTTCAATTTAAATTTCTTTCTCGGCCCCTCCTTAATTTCTCTGACTAAGATTCCCCAGTAACACTGAATAATAATTTTGCGAACAGGCATCATTTTTTTTTTGATCTTAAAGAAAAAGTTTTTATGCTATTAGCATTGAAAACATCACTGGAATTTTGATCCATTTTTATATTTAAGGAAGTTCACTTTTATTCCTACTTTTCTGTTTTAATCATGACATGCATTGAGTTTTCAAAATTATTTTTCAGTAAATCTTATGCTGATTATGACCCCCTTAATTCTCTTAATGTCGTTTTATACTGAATGGTTTTCTTGTTATGAAGCAAGCATCAATTCTTTTAATAAATACAATGTGGTCATGATGGATACAACTTTTTAATTTTCTGTTGGTATCAGATTTATTTTGTTTGTTTTTGTCTTAAATCTGTAAAAAATTGTCACTATAAGACATCAAAGTTATATGCAAAAACGTAAAATAGGAGTGTGGCACTGTGTAAAATTCAAAAGCTTCTGCAATTCAAGGAAAAAAATAAACCCAGTACAAAAGCAATCTACATAATGGAAGAAAATATTTATAAATGAACTATCTTATAAAGGTCTCACATCTAATATATATATACATATATATTAGCATATTTGTATGTATATATATACATACATACAAATCAATAACAAAAACAAATGATTGGTGTTTTTAGTTGAAAAGGATACTAAGTGAATACTTCTCCAAAGATGCTTTAAAAATAACTGTTGCATCAATAGGAAAACAACATTATTAATTACTAGAAAAGTGTAATTGAAAGCATTGTGACAGATGCCGAGGAGATACCTCAGATGGGGTGGCACCTATGTCTTGCATGTGGAAACACTGATTCTATCATCAGAGTCTCTGCTCCTCAAGAACCATATAGAGCACCTCTCTCTATATATGCTTTGAGATATATAATAGGGTGTTTGCCTTGCATGTGGCCGACCGGATTTGAGTTCTTTGTCACTCTTGGAGAGACCGGCAAGCTAGCGAGAGTATCCTGCCTGCATGGCAGAGTCTGGTAAACTTCCCGTGACGTATTCAATATGCCAAAAACAGTAACAACAAATCTCACAATGGAGATGTTACTGGTGCCCACTTGAGCAAATCTATGAACAATGGGAGGACAGTGCTGCTACAGTGGATAATCATCCCAATAATGCCAAGGACAGTAATGTTGTTAAGACTAAACATCAGAAAACTCTGCATAGATGGTGGGAACATGAACTAGTGTATTTGTTAGAAAAACAATTTGGTGGTTTATCAAACAAACTCAACCAGTGCTACCATATGATATGGAAAAAAAGTATTCCTGCATACAGCTCTTATTTTCAAGAATTGTTTCTATTGAATCACCGTGAATCAATAGCCCTTGTAAAGCTGTTTATGATTAGCTTTCAATTATCTGATAGCCATCCCTCTACCACCACCAGCTTACCAGCATACATTTACAGCACCAGCACCAATGGTTTCCCTATCATCTCTCTCTCTCTCTCTCTCTCTCTCTCTCTCTCTCTTTCTCTCTCTCTCTCTCTCTCTCTCTCTCTCTCTCTCTCTCTCTCTCTCTCTCTCCCCCCCCCCCTCACCCTCCAGGTCTTTGTCTTTGTCTCAGTGTATACTGAGTGAAATCTGGGCAAAAGGTTAAAGAAAAAATCCTAAAAGGTCTTCAATAGGTATTTAATAGGTAAACAGCCTAGATGGAGCTGCAGAAGACAAAACTTCAACCGTTTTCCCCTTAAAAATTCAAGGCAGTGAAATCTCTGGTGTGTGTGTGGAACGGGGAGGGGGGGGGAGGGGAGATATGATGTAGGCAGATACAAGGCAGGTACATAGGGAAGGGCTTCTTCCTCTCCCTCGTCCCAGCAAGGAAATGGCAATGAATTTCCTGGGAAATAATAAGATCAATATCCCTGAAGTTGCAAAAAGTCAACTTTGCAGAAAATAGAAACTGAGGTCTAATGAGGCTTCACCTGGGCTGGTAACAGACCCAGAGAAGTCTGGACCCCACAGAGAGTACAAACTGCACCAGAGATAGAAATTGGAGTTAAGGACTTGAAGGAGGTTTGAGGAAAACTTCAAAGCTGTTCTTTGTGACAATACCTGATCAAATCCCCATCTCTGGCAGAAAACTCCAAACCCAGGCAAACCAAGGCAAACCTGAGAATATCCATTAAAAAGCTGGTCTTAAAGGTTATTCAACTCTCTCACTGGCTTTAGAGATGCCCAAGTTCTCTCTTGAGCACATTACTCTCTCACTTTGGCTCCCTACTTTTTAAATTTTTTTAATTTTATATATATTCTTTAATAAATCACTGTAAGATACAGTTACAGACTTACAAACTTTCGTGATTGTGTTTCAATCAAACAATGTTTGAGTATCCATCCCTCCACCAGTGCCCATTCTCGACCACCAATGTCCCCAGTGTCCCTCCCACCACCCCCACTCCTTCCCACATCTTGCTTCTGTAGTAGACACATTCCTCTTACTCTCCCTCTCTCCTCTTGGGTTTTATGGTTTACAATATAGGCACTAAGCAGCCATCATGTTTGTTCCATAGTCTACTTTCAACACACATGTACCATCCAGAGTGATCTGTCCAACCATCATTTACTTTAGTGGGCTCTTCTTCATCCCACCTGCCTTTTTCCCCAGAACAGGAGATGAGCTTGCAAGCTGTGGAGTGATCCTCCTGGTCCTTATCTCTACTAGGTTTTATTCTCCTATTGTGTTACTTTATATTCCACAAATTAGTGCAGTAAGTCTGTGTCTGTTCCTCTCTTTCTGACTCATTTTGCTTAACATGATACTTTCCATGCTGATCTACTTATATACAAATTTAATGCTTTCATTCTTTCTAACAGCTGCATAGTACTCCATTGTGTAGATATAACATAGTTTCTTTAACCAGTCACCTGTTCTCAGGTGCTCAGGTTTTTCTCAGATGCTGACTGTTGTAAATAGTGCTACAATGAACATTCTAGTGAAGTTGTGATTTCTACTGTACTTTTTTGCATCTCCGGGATACATTCCCAGAAGTGGTACTGGGTCAAATGGAAGCTCAATTTCTAGGTTTTTGAGAAACATCCATATTGTTTTCCAAAAAGGCTGGACCAGTCTTCATTCCCACCAGCAGTGAAGGAGCATCCCCTTATTCCAGCATCCACAGAAAACCAATTTTCATAAGAACATCCACAACTTAGTCCTATTCTAAGTTCCTTCCTACGGGGGAATTTATCTCTTTCCAATTTCTAATTCTTTCTATTTCTAACTCTGAGTCTGATCATCTACGTTACAAAGTATTTTTATTCTTCTAAATATTGAAGAACCTGGATAGCATGGAAGAGCAGAGACCTGCCACTGATCTCGGCAGGCAGGTAGACTACAGACGCCTCTCCTCAGCATCATGGCAGTGACATTCCCGGAAAGTAATAAAGTCACTAGTCCTGAGGCTGACCCATCTTGTGGATATAGAAAGCAAGACTTTCTAAGACCTTCTCCAGCAGCCCACCCTGAATATACTGAACCCCTCCCTACTGAAAGGACCTGAAGGAAAATCCTTGAGAACCCATGATTTCTTTCTTTTATCTGATCGACCCTTGAAGCTAAGGCACACCAGAGAAGGCTGGACCCACTCTCCAGAGAAAATTCAGCAGGAACAAAGGTCTAGAAAATAAGTTCCAAAGACCACTACCAACTCTACCCTCTTGGAAACAATCCTAGGAAAGACTCTTACCTAGCTAGAAAGCCTTATGTGGAAGCAGGTTGGAGAAACCATATGAAAGCCACCTTAAACATAGGAAGGACGCATATACGCTGCCTCAGCCCATGTACTGCTTGTGTCCATGTGGCCGAGTACATGTAACACGAAAGCACATATAGCTCCCACATCTTCTCTCTTGAGATGTGTAATTTCATGCTTTCATATCTAATGCTGGGCTGAGTGTAGGGACTCTCTGCCTCTGGAGAAGCCTGTGTTTTCTCTTGAGTCCATGACTCTCTCATTTTCTCTCCCTCCATCCCCCTCCTAAAACTCTTTAAATAAGATTTCCTTTCCTTCATTGCTTATCTACTCCTGAAATTCTTTTCTATGAAGCAAAACAAGAACCCAATAACCCTGGGTAAGGCAAGAACTGACTGACTTTCTTGCAGAGAGCAATTTCTCACTCCAACTTCTGTCTGGGGATCCCCAAGAAATCAGGTGGTGGGGATTGACTCCTGTACCTAGAAGACCAAGAGAAGTCAGGTGTGGCTTTATACCACCTGGTGGGGCTGGAGGGGGGCACTAGCCTCTGCCATGAAGGGGCTCATCACAGACTTCACCATTCCTAGCATTCAGCCAGTTCTGAGGTAGTAGAGGCTTATCAGGAGAAAGTGACCATCTCTCTCCTCCCCATCTCACATAAACCACCCGTTAGGGGGCCCACTGACTTCACTAGCACCTCTCCCAGGTCACTATTTCGCCTCCTGAAATAGTTTTCCTTGAGGGAAGGCAGTAGTGCTGGCAGTCCTGTACAGAAGTTAGGCTGACCATTTTCTGTAAAGAGCAATTTCTCAATCCAGCCTGAATCCCTGCCTTCCCAAGAACTCACATGACAGGGACCAGTTACTATGTCTTGCAGAACAAGTGGGCTTTGAGTATGACTACGCAAATAATAAGACATGAGCACTGAGAGCACTAGAGCTTTATAGGTGTTTATAGCTGACTTGACCTGTCCTGAACCTTTACAGGCATTTACCCTCCAGGCCCAGCTGGTTTTGGCAGAGGGGTGAAGACACTGTTCCTTGATGAAAACTTGCTCCCCACTTCATCTAAGTCACCTTAAACAAAATCATCCTATGCCCTTTTGACTTTTACAGAGGTGGACAAATACTCAAACATACAGCCCAGAGATTGATAAGAGGAAACCCAGAAGTTTATTTCAACAATGATATCTCCCCTATCACTGAAACAACAAAAACTCCTGCATAAATAACTCATGCATAAGGCTGGAGAGGTTATCTTAATTTAGCAAAAGCACAGAGGTCAAAAGGAAGAAAGAAAAGGTCAGTCAGATCAATTCACTAAAGGTACAGAACACAAAGAAATGCAAATTAAAATTCCTCCTTCTCCATTGAAAAGAGACAAAGAGATTAGGTCTCTCTGGAGAAGTCCTTTGAGCTCCTCAGATGTCTTTCACAAAAATCCCCTTCCACCACGAAGTGTTTTAGACTCCCTATCCCAAAAGCAATCTTTTGCCAAACACATATTTTGGGATAATGCATTTCTTCTGCTTCCATACACAAATCTGTACACATTTAAGAAATAAATCTATCCAAGAGATAATTTAAATATATATCAAAATAAATCATCTTGGATTTTAAGAAGACAATATATATTTTAAGAAGACAAATATATAGACTGAGTGCTAATTGGTTATGTATCTAAACTTCTGTGTAAGAATGAGTGTAACACAATAAAAGTGCTAAGGATTTGCTTTACAGTTAAATAATTGAATAATATATAGTCAATATTGCTATCCTCATATGAACTTTTATTTGGCTAGATGAAATGTAGGCTCAAAATAATCTAAAAATACTTGTCTAGAAAAAGATTTCAAAAAAAATTTACAACTTTAGGCAATAATATTTAGATATGGTAAATTTAAATTTTACACGAATAAAAATGATTGAAAAATCTCAAAAATATTTTTATATTAGTTCACTTGGAGCTTTAGCACTAAAATTATTAACTAATGTTTCTAAAATAAAATTGCCACAAATTTCCAAGCCAAGTCTCCAAATAAAATTGACAAAGAGAGAAAGAGAAAGAGAAAACACCTATTTTTAATTTAGAACACTTCTGAGATTTTTAAAACTAAGTTGTCTTGGGGCTGAAGCCATAGTACAGTGGGTAGGGCATATGCCTTGCATGTTGCCAACTGTTGCCAACCTGGGTTCAATCCCCAGCATCCCATAAAGTCCCCCATTCACCACTAGGAGTAATTCCTGAACATTCCTGAGCAGAGCCAGGAATAACACATGAGCATTGCTGGGTGTGACCCAAAAAGCTAAAAAACAAACAAACAAACAAAAAACTAAGTTGCATTGTAAATCTCTAATAGAGAATGAGCATGTAATACTCTCCAGGCTTATTTTTTAGAATTTTTTTTTTAGCTGAACCCTTAAAAAATCCATGGGAACACTTTTATCTGAATCATATTGGGGACACTGATGTAGAAAATTTTCTATGCTCAATTTAAAAAATTAAGAATAGTTTACTTCTTTTCCTCATGATTTATAAATACAGGTATTAATAAATATGCTGCACACAGTATATATATAAATATATACAAGTATATGTTGTAATTTATGATGCAATCTGTTATATTTATAATAATCACGTATAATATGAAAAATATAACATGGAAGAAAGTTTGACTTTGTAAGTGTATATGCATTTTAAATATTTTCTATGTTTTAAGTGTTTTCTATAAAAATTCAGAACAAACATATCAAGCAAAATACATTGGTAATTTATGTACACAATTTTCAAGATTTAATAGATAAAAATGTTGAGCATAAGGTGAGTTAGGAAGCTTTACACTAACTTCATCAGTATTTACATTTTTATTATAAATAGCCTGTTCAATGGATCTTGTCTTTGTATTTCTACTTAACCTTTATTTATTTACATTTTATTTAAATTTTTCTATCTGGCAGTTCAAAGACAATTTCCATCAGACTTTAAATGAATATCCTGGATGATTTTAAACAAAATCTCCATAATATTTATCTGGATAATTAAATTTTTACAATTCACCTGATATGTTGTTAAAGTTTAATAAAAGAAATGTTCAAAAGTAAAAAATTATTTGCTTAATAAAATATATTTAGGTATCTTTAGTAATGCCATCATATTTTAATGGTTAAAATTGAAGAAGATTTTTGACATAATTTGACTTTTTTCTTTGTATAACTAACCAAAATAGCTTATGCAATTATAGTGATCCTTTAGGAACACAAAAAAAAATCATTCACAAGTTCAGAAAATGGTTTTAGACACATGGGGTTCCATCTGCTACCTGCTCTACTTTTAAAGTGCAAAACCCTATCATGGTTCAGTCAGTATACTGCATTCAAAGTCTGGAAATCCCCCACTGCCAGTTTTGCAACAAGTATGTAAATCCTTTTATCATATGGAAACTGTCAGTCACGACCACCTTCTTCCCCAAGTCCCACAATAAAATATGCTCTAGTAGATTGCTATAATTTTATAAATCATATTTAAATTTATTTGGGAGGCAAAGTATCAATACTCCAAGAGGCAACCATAAAACATTTATTTGTTGCCTGAAATGTTCATTTAATATGCTACTTTTCACCACTGAGAATTTCTATCTAGCAGGATGGTTCTAAAATTTGGGGTGGTGGGATATTTTTACATTCTTAATATGTATAATAAAGGACCTCAAGGAACATTTCCTTTTATAGGTTACAACTATGCTATCTAAATTATTAGAAATTCAGTTTGATGAATTTCTTAAATACTTATTGATTACTTTCACAAAAGGATGGATCATATATCCATTATATATTAACATAAACTATGTATTGTTTTATTGATATGGGTACCACTCTAAGGTAAAGCTCAATCCTGAGCTTGAGCTATTCCCAGCAATACTCTGCCTGGACATGCTCCCCCGAGTCGAGCCTTGACCTCATGGTGTCTGGGGGCTATTTGGGCTATATTTGGTGGAACTTGGAGGAAACACACAGTGCCAGGAACAAGATCCTTAACTTTGTTCATTCAAAACATGTGCTCTGCTACAGACACATCCCCAACTACCAAGGCTGCATTTTTTGTTTAAAATTATTATTCCCTATAGGTGTACCCCTATCTTTAGTGCTAGTATCAAGTAGGAATTTGGGGGGCTGGCGGGGTGAGACAGTCACCCAAATATATAATTGTTGCAACCACCCACAGTTATTTTTCTAACCAGAATCAATGTTGTACTTGGACTTGTCTTTGTGATTCTTACCATAATTGCAAGACAAGTGTTATTAAATAATGCTGATAATACATTTGTTTTTACTTAGCACACACACTCAGATCTCAAAGGGTCATGAAATTAAGGCCAACCTGAGGCTCTGCTTTCCTTTGTATGGGATTCATAGGGTTTTGGGGTATATCCTTTATCTGGAAATTTAAAATACAAAACTGAGAATTTGGGTGATACCGGGGAAAACTTGGATCATTTCAAAGTTAATTCACACAGTGTTTTCTGAAAAAGGATCTTCAAGGGAGGGGAGCCCTGCTTTTTTTTTTTAATCTATTGTACAAACAAAAAAAATGAGAAGAGTGAAAATAGTGAGAAGAGTATCATCACTTTACAATCTTAAAAATCTCTTTAATGTCTAGATTAATAAAAACCAACTAGACTGTCATATCAGTTCCATATTCAACCTCTGACAATAGTGTCTTCTGTCCCTTGGAAAAACTCCCGAAACAATTTCAGTTTAGAGAAAATGAATTTGACTTGATGGAAACACTGAGAAAATTATTTAACAAATCCTAGCATCCCCATCCATTGTGGAATCTATATCAGGTTAATTCCCCAGCACATTTATGATATATGCTCCAGGGTAAATAGTATATAGATGTGAATGCTGGGAAGACAGGACCCGGATTAAAGGGCCCCCATATATCAATGGGCAATAGGAAAGAAATAGCAGACGATTAGAGGTCAGAAAAGCCTCTAAACCAAACTACTGCAAAATTTATAAATTTTCCCTAGACTAGCTCTATCACACAGCTTGTTAACTTTTGAGAAAAGATGTTTGTCTTGACCTTTTAAATTTAGGTGTATATTTTATAGTAAAAAGTGAGATAGCACATTATTATAATTACTAGTGGACATTTTAATCATTTTCCCTATAATATAGTAGTACTGCTATAAGAGAACACATACTACAATAGAGAGCCATATCTTATGGCCTGCATTTATTTCTCTTCTAGTAAATTATGTCCATTCCTGAAAATATAGAATAAAAGAAATTCCATAATGGTACTAAACTGAACCAGGAATAATCGCTTTCACTTGAGATGAAAATAATCAGCTTTTAAATTCATAGATCATATAAAAGCTAAAACAAAACAGTTATTCAGTAACTGAAATCAGAAATCTCTGAATTAGAGGAAATCTTTGTTATTTCTGTTTAGACTTAGCTTGCTTGACAATTCTTACATGAAAGTAAATCAAATCTAATAACATACTTTGTCAAGATACAAAAGGATATAATGAAAAAAACTAAATATTATTTTAAATATTTTGTTTACATACAAAAGCATTTCTTGCTCTATCAAAGGTAATTAGTGCAGTTGAGTTCTTATTTTTTAGAAAAACTAAAAATATATTAACATGATATTCATTCATAAAAATATTATAGTCGCATACCTTCACAAATATAAGTCAAATTATATAATACCACATGACATAAAATATGCTAAATAAAACATGGAGAAATTATTTTGAATCTTATACAAAAACGTGAGATTTTTCAGGAAAAAAATAAAAGTAAAAAAAATGAAAGATATATGTATCTTAAAGAACATGAAATTAGAAGCAGTAAAGTGAGGAAAGATTACATACCACACTTGGCATGTGGGCAACTCCAGAATGGAGTGTGCAAAAAAAATTATTTTTTGAATGAAGATTTTTTTTTTTTTTGCTTTTTGGGTCACACCCAGCAATGCACAGGGCTTACTCCTGGCTCATGCACTCAGGAATTACTCCTGGCGGTGCTCAGAGGACCATATGGGATGCTGGGAATCAAACCCGTTTGGCCAGCCACATGCAAGGCAAACGTCCCACCCGTTGCGCTATCACTCCAGCCTCAGAATGAAGATTTTTCTTATGAAAGTGAAAAATTTCTAATTATAATATGTCAGAATGTAAGGAAAATAGAGAATACGAAAAGGAGGCTTCTTGTTAATCACATACAGCATAGTTTTCTTTGAAAAGCAATTTTAGGTTGGAATTTTTTGCAAATGCATATTAAATTTAATTTGAATATGAAACATACTGTGATTTTCATGTAAATATGTTAAAACATGTAACATATGAAAATACATAAAAATCAGGAAATGATTGGTTACGGAACTCAAAATTTCTTCAATGAAATAGTGACAGCAGTTGAACAAATTGCTAGCATCAAATATACTATGAATCATGATTTAGGAGAGCAAGAAGAGTTTGTTTCTATGCTTTCAAGATTGTAGCGCAAACTCTACCTAAGGGATGTGTGTTTCTGTTTCAGAGGGTGAGAAAGGGTTCTTAGAGGGCCTCTTTTTGTAATTTTCAGCCAAAAAGCCCCATATTTCAATGCAAGGGTGAGAACACAGTGTTACCGGTAGCTTGGCTAATCAGAGGATTCCCCAGGCCATTCTGGCAATGCTCTGAAGCTTCCAGGGCTACACCCAAAGGTGCTTGGGGACCGCCCACGTCCTAAAGGGCCTTAGCCATCTCCATTTCACTCAAGATCTTTATGATCTTTTTAAAGTCAAACTGACCAGTGTATGGTGGGAGGTAAGATCTCTAGCACTTACCAAAATGTGGTGATGGGACAATGTGGTCTCTGAGGTCATTAGGACTAGAATTTTTTTTCCATCTGCTATGTGGTACTTGTAAAGAAATAAAAACTCAAGAGAAAGGTGTGTGTCTTTGGAAGGTAAAATATAGTTTGTATTTGTTTACAAGTCTGTCCAGAGCAAGTGGGTGGATGACTGTAAATTTCTAAATTTACAGATGATTGAGATTTCTAAAATCTCTGAGGATTTCCACTTTCTAAAGACAGAGAACATTTGCTGAGGATATCAAAATTTAGGTTTTGATTCTGGGCATAATGGTTCTTTCACTTTTTAAATAAAAGCTAACCTGAATTTACTAGAGGCTACATGTCAAAACCAGTAGGGCCAGAGAGATAGACCAAGATCTACTAGTGTATAACTTTGAGTTAGCAAAGCTCCGATTTTAACCCTTCATATTCTATGGCCATCAGAATCCCACCAAGCAGAACCTTGGTAGCCCTCATACAATGCTGGATATGTTCTCAATTACTGCATGTATAATACAGCTCTACAAGACTACCTAAAACATGATTTTCTCATGACCAGTCCTAGAATAGCATTGAGTGTAACACTCAGACCCCTGCGAATTACTGGGGAACCACTACCTAAAATACTAATAGTAAAGCAATAATTAAAATAAGAAGTTTTGTAATAAAATACACAAAAATGAGAAATGAATTTTGTTAATGTTAAAATGTTAACTCTTGAAGGCCTAAGTTTAAAGGTACTTATTTATCTTTAAAGGGTACTTATTTCTATTGCTCCTATAGTTCTTAATATCACCATTTAGAAGCACACTAATTCCACTGTGTACCATCAAAATTTAAAAAAATAATCTTGAAGATAGAGTGATAGTAAAGTGGGTAGATCACTTGTCTTCATGCTGTTAACTGATATTCCCTCTACAGCACCTTATTAGGTAGCCTTAGTCCTACCAGGAGTGACCCCTAAGCACAGAGCCAACAGTTAGGCCTGGGTACTACAGGGTAGATTCCAAAAACAAACCAAAAGATGCCTATTCTCTCTTAAGCCACTAAACAAACATAATAACATCATTTTAGTTTTCCCATATGTCCCACAATATTTATTTCCTTCCCAGATGTTTCATACGTAGTATTTCACTTTTTTAGCAGCAATAGTCCACATAGTACACATTTATAATGGCCTTAGAATAAAACCAAATAAAAATATAAGGACTCCAAGATTCACAGAAGAATGGTTCTTACTGTTGAGATTTTCAAACTGCTATGAAATCTGGTCTTGCACATTATTAAAAAATATAAATTCATGAAAGCTAAATAACAATGATAAAGATTACTGGACTTCAGACTCTAACTATGACTACATTTTCCTAATTTCAGCAATATGTTCATTAACATGAATTTAATAGCATTACATGTTTTAATTCTCATCTGAAACTCGTCCCCCCAGGGAATGTGTTTTTAAACCCTATTTCCATATGAAATTAGGGTTATATGGCACTATAGTGTCCTAAAGGATAAAGGACATCCAGTTTTAACTTTTCAAACTTATTTTCTATGAGTGATTGCAAAGAAGATATTTTGTTTTTTTAAAAAAGTGGCTAGTTTCAATTAGGTTCAAAGGCTGACACCAAGTTTAATATAATATTTAGCAGTATAGCAAGAATCCTTTTCAACTTGAGCTTGGCTGAATGGCTCCTGCAAAGAAAGGTGGCAAAAGGGCCAGAAGCCAAAAAGCTTATAAAAACAGAGGTGATATTGTTAACTTTCAGCAGTGCATAAGCCAAAATTGGAATTGTTGACTGAAATGACCACTGCTATGAAGTGAATTCAAAGTTTAGTAAAAGAAATAAAAATATATTAAAGAGGTTATTCAGTGCCAAGTGGAGGGCCTTAGGCCCCAGGGAATGTGTTTTGAAATACTTTTCTGAGTTACAAACCCACCTTCACAAGTTTATTTTAAGTTTATATAAATAAGTCACATGTACAGAAAGAATGCCTATGTTTCTAAAAGAGGTTATCCGATTAATTTCTAACATCAGTCAATTAGAAGACAGTTAGTTCCTAACAAAATTAATTGATAAAAGAGAATTACTTTTCATCACTTCAGAAGCATCTCCTTGATATCCAAAATGAATTTAATCAGAATAATTTGTTTTGGGAAAGATACAGGACCAGAGACTATTGGAAACTCTTAAACTGAGAGCACTAGTATAGAATTAATTGAGAGGGAAGTTTGGCTTCCTACAAAATCTGAGAAAGCAGGGGCACTCTTGAACTGTGCATGATTTCGAATCACCACAGAGTTCTTCATAAGATAAATGTCATTTGTCCTGCTGATTTCAGCAGCTCTTGAGGCAACCCCTATCAAATCGGAGAAGATACTGTCCAACAAAATGTGCAATAGTTGTTGTTGATGGAATCATACACAGAAGAGTAGTATGATCTTTATGCAAAGATGACATGCACATGCAGCATCCACAATTTTAGTACTGTATAATATCACTTATCCATGGAATAAAAATATATAAAATTCATTGACAAATACAGAATAAAATAGTGGTTCCCAGGAAGTTGTTGGTTATTTAAGGAGTAGATTTTTAATGCATAATAAACATAAACAATACTATACCAGAATTTTGCATTGTGCTAAAAATTACATCAAGGGCAATTGCATTACCATAAATAAAAATATCAAAGAAATTCATTGTACACTTTAAATTTACTTAGTATGAAAGTAAATCATAAATTGTAATAATTTTTAAGTGGATCTAATATAGAAACTCAAATTTTTCTTAGTGACATGCTCATAATTTCCTTTGACTTGTATTAATAGCTAAAGAAGTTTACTCCCAGTCATTGTAAACACAAAAATTAGTCATCATAAAAAAAGAGTTCTGATTTTCAAAGAACTATAAATAATAATAAAAGTTGCTTAAATGCTTTTATTCACAAAATATCTCCAGCGAATCTGCCTCTTGTTTTCACTTAATATTTGTGTTTGGGTTCTAGGGAAGCCAGAGTCCATCCTAGATACATGGTCAAATGGCCTGAAGGATGAATACTAGGGTTTGGCCCAGAGAATACAATGAGGCTCTGACATATACTGGTGGGCCACCAGGGTCACCTGAGCAATACTTGAAAATTTCTAGGGCTACGGAGCAATCTTCCTGGCACGTGGCCTACTATCCTTAGGTGTCAGCTTCATATTATGTTGTTTTATATTTACAAATGGAAGCCGGCCTCACAGGCAAAGGGGAGAAAGCAGCTGGAACTGAGAAGGGATTACTAAGAAAATGAGGGCTTGAGGAACTGGTCGGGATGGATGATGTGTGCTGAAAGTAGATAATGGACCAAACATGATAACATCTCAGTATCTGCACTGCAAACTATAATGCCCGATAATAGAGAGAATATGGGGAATATTGTCTGCCATGGAGGCAGGGGGAGAATGGGAAAGGGGGAATATACTGGGGAGATTGGTGGTGGGGAATGTGCACTGGCTGACGGATGGGTGTTTGATCATTGTGTGATTGTAACCCAAACATGAAAGCTTGTAACTATCTCACTGTAATTCAATAAAATTTAAGAAAAGAAAAGAAAAGAAAAGAAAAGTTTCAGGGCTGCACTTGGAGCTGTGGGAGAGACAATGCAATGCAGGGGGTCATACTCAGAGTCTTGCTTCTGAAAGGCATGTACCTTAGACCTCTGAACTGGTTTCTATTTTACTTTTTGTGGCATGTAATCTCAAACACATGGCTTACTCTTCATAATTTGATATATTATTTTGAAGTAATGTATGTCACATATAATATGCATTACAATATATATGCATATACAATAAAACTTCAAACTTTTAAAGGGTATATGCTTTTTATTTGTCCTCAGAAATACTTTGTTCCTTTTTGTACATAGTTTTATGTCGCAGGGCCTCACTAGATATTTTTATTAACATAGAAAGTCAAACTTTTAATCATGAACTAAGAATGGTGTTTTCATTGTAATTTCTCATCAATGTTGTTAACTTAATAAATGAAAGTAGAACTTAACACTTGGAAAAACTGTATTACATAAATGTATAAGAAAAGAAGCAATGGTCTGTTTCTCTATACTAAAAAAGACTATTATGATAAGTTTAGTTCAGAATTATTCTTGACAGAAGATTTAAGGAGGTTTTGCTATATGAACCATCAAAATTATACTGCTTTTAAAAAAATACGTGAACGCAACAAATGTGTATAGACTCCTTGAGTTATGCAGATTGTATGACCAAGAAAAACCATAATCAAAATTTAAAATTATAAACATATTGAGAGTCTCAGTAAAAAAACAAATGTTATAACTTAACTAAATATTAAATACAGATAGAAATCATTTCCTCAATGCTAATGAGGGCACACTTTTTTAAGCTATTAATATATAAAACCCTTTGATCAACAAATGTGTATAGACTCCTTGAGTTATGCAGATTGTATGACCAAGAAAAACCATAATCAAAATTTAAAATTATAAACATATTGAGAGTCTCAGTAAAAAAACAAATGTTATAACTTAACTAAATATTAAATACAGATAGAAATCATTTCCTCAATGCTAATGAGGGCACACTTTTTTAAGCTATTAATATATAAAACCCTTTGATCATACTCCTTTATCTAAAGTTATTTTCATTTTGCTATAGAAAAAAATAAAGGCCCAGTTTTGAATAGTTTTCTTTCCTTCTCAGATTTCCCATTATACTTTACATGTTTTCATTTGTATGATTGGCATTCTTTATGTGTATAATTTTGCAAGTGATTTGAAAATCTGTATTGATTTGCATGTAGGTAAAAATGTGTAGTTGCTTGATTGATCTTCAGTCTTCCTTTTTGGCCATCTACACACTGATATGGCATGAGATTTTCCATATTCCCTTAGCCCAATCATTTTTGTTGAGCTTAGTGTTAGCCTAAAGACCTAATGTCCTCATCTCATAGCAAATTTCCTGCCACATCAGTGTCCCAGGTACATCCATGTCAAATTCTACTCCATGCATGTACTTGCAAATGCTAACAGTGTATTCTCTGGTCATCGACTATTTAACAGCAGAAATAGACTTCTTACCACCCATCTTTTTTACCCCTCTCAAGAAAATATAAATGTTATTGACACATATTTCTTCTGTCCACTGTAGGTTATTTTTGATATATATATGTGTGTGTTTATTCACTTAATCATTTATTTACTATATGAAATAACACCTCACCTACAGATAATCAGTAAATATTGTAATTGTTGATTTTTTATTTTGGGGGGAGACATCTGGTTGTGCTCAAGGAGTATTCATAATTCTGCACTAAGGATTCACTCCTGACAGCGATCAGGGGGCTAATGCAGGTTAGTGGTGTGCAAACGGTCGGCTATATTAACTCTCCATAGCCCCTCAATATATATTGATAATGAAAGATTGATATACTCTTTAAAATACAATGAACTATTATTGAAGAATGAAATCAGACCTTTTGAAGATATTGAAAAGTGAAATAAATATATTCAAGATTTAACTGAACATAAAATTTAACTATAGAACCATTTTGATATAAATGAACATAAAATTTATTATAACTATAGAACCATATATTTTATAAAATATTTAAGCACATTTCTCTCACTTATAAATTCATTTTTAGTTTTTTATGGTTGTTCATTATTATTCGATGGGAATTATATTTTTTGCAATGTAACATAATTATCTACTACTGGATTCATGGCTAATTTTTTGTAATTCTGTCAAGTTGTTCTAAGATCATTTGTTTAAAAATAATCTTAAATCAGAATTAATTGAGCTCTGATGAAAACTAGTCATTTGTGTTAGTTTCTTATAAATGCTGTTACAAATTATCCAAACTTATTGTCTAAAAATAACAAGAATATTGGTTGAGGAGATGGGCGAGTGGTTAAAGTGCTTGTATTCAAAAGTCGTTGAGTTTGATCTCTGGTCAGGCTATCTGTCCAATTATATCTCACTCCTCCGCTATCTTTGAATTTCATGTCTGAACCAATTTCTAGCTGAACCACAACCAGAAGTGTGTGAGCACATCATTGAAAATATATGCAAGTGGTGTCCAAATATGCAATTCCTGGGAGTCTATGTGTGAGTGCTGCCATGAAGACCCAGGAGTCTGATAACCATAATGTACACTAGACTTAACGAACAGAGAGCAACCCCTGTGGTCAAGTGTGCAAGTACCACAATTAAAATGGTGATCATCAACAAAGAAGACAAAACACAACTAAAATGTTCTGGCATCACCATCAAGCATGTATACAACCTCGGATCATTGTTTGCAACACATCAACAGAGGAAAGGAAGGAGGAAAGGTGTTAAAAAAAATCAATAACAATAACATGAATAGATATTCTTGTAGTTCTATAGATAGAATTTTTAACATTGGTTATCATAGGTGCAATTAAAGTATGGGATTGTGTTAATTCCAGAGATTCTAAATAAAAGATATATTCCCTTGACTTTTCCACTTTGTAGATATCACCATATTCTTTGAACATTTTTTTCCACCTTTAAAGCAAACAACTTTAAAGGTGGAAAAAAATTTTTTTCTGTTGTTTTTAATTTTTAATTTTTTCTGTTATCACAATTTTCTCTGATGTGCTTCTTTTCCAATATCCAATTTTAAGAAACCAGCTGATTACATTGACTCTACCCTGATAATCCAGAATAATATCCTTATTTTGAGATTAAGTAATTAGTAATCAATTTTACCTGAATCTTAAATTTCTTCTTGCCATGTAGCATAAAAATTTCACAGATCAATATGATTTAAATGTGGCATCCTAGGAGGGAGATATTATTCTTTTGATGCATTTAAAATTTTGTGTTTCATTTTTTGGGACAAAATCAGCAGTGCTCAGGGCTTACTCCTGGCCCTGTGCTCAGGGATCACTCTTAACACTTTTGACACTCTTGGGGACAATTTGTAGTGTCAGAGATCCCACCCAGCGTGGCCTCAATCAAAGCAAGCACCTTATCTGCTGTACTATTGCTCTGGCCCTGATGTTGCTGTGCTTTTATGAATCTATTTCCTAGCAATTTTTTCCAATGTTCTATTGACCCATCTTCACATCAATATTGAAGTCTCGGTTATAGAGGTTTGCCATAAAACTAAACTCTGATGACGGATAGTTGAGTCCATGACATAGATTCTATGTTTTCCATATAAAATTAAAATTTACTTTTTAATTCAATTTAGGATTTTTATTGTGTTCCATTAAATCTATACATATAAAGAGAATTAGAAATAGAAGTGAGTTTTCTAATATATTTTACATAATACATTTCCTTATTTATATACATTCTGTTCAGAATCTCTGGTAATATTCTATTTTCATACAGAAATGTTAAGTATATTTATTATACGTCTCTCAACATTTTATTTTACTGTGAATCCTATAACATGATAGTTGATTACTGCATACTGCCTTTATAAGAAAGTCAAGTTCACTTACTATTTTAAAAATTTTATGCTAAAAATCTTAGTACTTTTTATGCAAGCTCATAGGAAATATATTTATACTATTTCTTATCTGTTTCTGCATTGCATACCTTTTATTTCCAGTTTTTTTGTTTTCGTCTGTTTTAGTCTAGAACTTACATGTAATGTTAAACAGAAGTTATAAGAATAAATGAATCAGGGCTGGAGTTATAGCACAGCAGGTAGAGCATTTGCCTTGCAGGCAGCCGACCCGGGTTCTATTCCCAGCGTCCCATATGGTTCCCTGGGCACCACCAGGAGTAATTCCTGAGTGAAGAGCCAGGAGTAAACCCTGTGCACTGCCAGGTGTGACCGAAAAAGCCAAAAAAATAAATAAATAAATAAATAATTTTTTAACCTACTGTGACACTTACATTAAACAGTTAATAATTAATATGATGATTATGACTTTGATTACTTTCACTCTTCAGTCTGAGAAAAATATATGCATCTGAATTATCTGAATGAATTTTACTTTAGTCCTGTCTATTCAAATGAATTTGATAATAAATAAAACTTTAATCTCATGTTTACCTTAAATTTTCTAGTTGGGATGACATTAATTTGCTATCATAGATTTGATTTTCGTTTTTATGTCACTCTCCATTATATTGAATATCTTCCTTTAGTATTTCTTACAGTATATCCTGTTAGCCAGAGACATAGTAAGGTCTGATTTATGTTAAAATGTCTTTTATTCTTGTTTGTTTTTAATGTAAAGATGATTTTACATAAAAATTCAGAATTTTAAGGAATTTTTTGAATCTGTCTTTTTTGATAGAATAGTTTTGCTTTCATAATATGACTTCACATTTTTCATCCATCTCCATTTAAGAATTTTTTCCCTATTTTTATTTGTTGTAACTTAACCATGATATGCCCATAAGCAATTTTTGTTGTATTTGTCCTACTTGCTTTTTAGAAATTCTTGGATTTATGCATTAATATATTCAATAAATTTTAGAATGTCTTAATTGTTGCTTGTTCAATAAATTTAGACCTTCACTTAGGGTCATTGTTGCTAGATATTTTGAGGAATGTGGGTGAATTGGATCATATCCAGAGATGTACAGGACTTACTCCTGACTCTGTGCTCTGTAATCACTTCTAAAGGGACTCAGAAGACAGACTGCCATGCTGGGCACTGATTAAACTAGGGTAAGCTGAGTGCAAAACATCTGACAATGCCACTGGCACCTCTGTGGCCCCTGAAAATTGATTAACAGATATTGTACTGAGAAGAAATACCAATATACTCAAAGTCTATATGCTATTTACTTTTATTGGTGTTTTTATTATTATTTGTTGAATCTTTATTTAAAAGATCACTATTGGCTCTGTTTCTTTCTAAAATCCTTTTATGCATTTATGACTTTTGAAAGATCTCTTGTTTCTAGTCATTTCCCAAACTGTCAGTTTTATTCTCCATCTCTACTATTAGGTATTTTCCCCTTGTTATTAATCCTAAATTACTGTGTTACTTAGACATAATGCCTTTGGGCACATGAAATGTACTGACTTATTTATTAAAAGAACTTTCTGGGGAATAAAAGCACAAAAATTCTGCATAAATTGTTAGACAGAATATATGTAGGAAATATTTCTACAAGGAATATGCCAAAAATTCTATCAAGAAAATAATAGATACTTTATAATTTTAAACTATTTTTTTTACAAAGAAAATTTTTACTCCAGGAAAAATCAAAAGTTACATTCAGTAAGAAGCTGAGAAAAACTGAGAAATACATTAACTGCAAAACTGTGATTATAAATAAGCAGGAAACAATGGAAATAAAGAATATCTAACCAAAGGCACAGATTTCATTTACTCAGCTCATGTACAGGTTCCTTCGCCCATACCTTTACCAGAAAATTTATTACAATTAGTAAGTAGTATATGCTCTTAGGTACTAGTTTCTAAGGAAAATGTAGAATTTTTTAATAAAGTTTTTCAAGTTAGATATATTTTTATGATTTTTTAAAAAAATGGCATTCACAATGGAATAAATATTTCACTCTTTTGTTATATTTTCTACATTTTAAGAAGAAATACCATATATTCTAATTATTACTCATCAAAGAAATATAATAGCACTATAAACTACCTTTAAATCAAACCACTTAAACAAATTACAAAATCATAGATGATAAATATCCTGTTGAAAATCTGCATTTTAAAATGTCATAAACACTTTTGGATTTTTTTTTTACTGGACTCTGTATCTTTTAGTGTTTTGATTAACTTGTCTTGGATAAGGAACATATTTTTGTATTGATAATTACTAAGACAGATTTGTTTTTTTGAAATAAGATATAATTTAAAATGTCATCAAAACTTTTGAATGTATTATTTACTGGACTCTGTAGTGTCTAGTGTTTTGATTAACTTGTCTTGGGTAAGAAACATATTTTTTTCTTGATAATTACTAGGGCATATTATTTAATTTATTTTTGAAATAAGATATAACTTGTGGAACAACCTTCAGAATTACACGATGTGTGATTGTGAAATAACGTGTCAATTTCACTGAGCTGCAGTAGTTTGGTAAATTTGTAATATATAATCCTAGAGTGATTATTAAAGTATTTAAGATTGAATTAACTTTTACATTATTAAACTCTAGGAACAGCTAATTGATCCACATAAAGTAGGTGTGCATAAATCGAATGATGGTCTTAACTGACTTAGCTGAAAGGAAAGCCTACTATACAACTGTGAGCTGCAGTATTTCACTCTTGTGTTAGAATCTTCCCTAATCTTCAGTCAGCCAAACTATACTGCAGTTCTTAGACTTGACAGTTTCCCACAATCATGTGAACCAATTCCTTTCTTTCTCTTTCTCTCTCTATCCCAAACTCTCATATATATATATATACACACATATATAATCATGCATATATAAAAGTACATATACAAGCTAAGTATGTTTATATGTAATAACCATATAATATGCATATATTTTAACTTCTAACATAGGTAATTTGGTTGAATACTAAATCTGTGTCTAGAAAGGTATCACTTATGTTTTCTTCCATGGATTTGTGTTTCAGGTCACACAACTAAGGTTTTAAACCATTCTAAATTAAATTTTGTATTTGCTCTCCCACAATGATACAATTTCATTCTTATGGCTATCGAGTTTTCCCATCATTATTTACTGAAGACACTTGTTTATTAATTTTCTTAGCGTTTGTACTGATTTAGAGTCTCAAAACAGTGTATTCAAAGTTTATGTCAATCACCATCTCGCCAATACTTGTCTACCATTTTTTCAATAGAGGTAGTTCTCACCGGTGTGAGGTGCTACTTCATAACAATTTTGACAATAAGTGATATGTTGCATCTTACTGTGTGAGCCATGTGTTTATCTTCTTTAGAAATAAGTACAGTCAGGCATTTTCTCATTTTGACTGAGCTGATTGCTTTCTGTTCAGTTGTGTGAATTCTTCATGTACTTCAGATATTAACCCTTGTCAGATGTATAATGTTTAAAAGTCTCCTTCCCAATTGTTAGGATTACTTCTTTGTTTTTGCTGTAATTTTTCCCCCTGAGTAAAATCTTTGTAGAGTGAGCTATTCCCATTTGTTTATCCTGACTTTGTTTTTCTTGCCAACTCAACTTGTAATACGTAAAATTTAGAAACTATAATAATTCTGTTTGATATCATTTTAAGGACCTATTTTCAGCAAGTGTGTGACTATAGTATGTGTGTATAAGCATAAATATAAATGTCCATATAAATCTAATATAAATGCCACAATTTTTCCCTGATAGATGTTTCAAATTAGCTATTATTTGCCATATAGCAAAAGCTAGAAGCTACTGTTTGAGATCTATGCTATTACAAAGTACTCGTATCAGTAATCTTTCTCAGCAAATAAAATTTTGACATATAAACTATGTGAAATGTGTTTTTAAATTCTTAATGTATTATTACTACTTGTTGTCTGACTGTAATCGACAAATTTTCGAACATACCAATAATGCCCTTTCCAAGGTTGTAATAATTCAGAACGTATTTTGATCTAAATAAATGGTGACTTTATCTGTTTTAACAGCTCCTAAGACAAACTTACAGTTACTTGCTAAGAATAATTTATCACATGTTTTTTCCCCTCTGTCACATTTAGGAACACATGAAAAATAAAAAGTAAATTAAGCCAAGCATCTTTCATGTATTAAGCAAAATGATTTACTAAAATCTCTGTGTCTTTCTCCTTTCTTAGGAAGCATTACAGCATACTGAAATTTGTTTATCTCCAAAATTTAGAATTTAATTTCACTCTAAAAGTTATATCAATTGCATATTGTATTCTTGAAGCATAAATAAAATGGCATATATGAAAGTTCTTAGCACAAGAATCCCTTATTTTCATGAAATTTGGATCTCTTTATTTATTCAGCATTTACCTTCATCCCCAAATCATCCATACTCATTTCTCATTAGCAAATAGAGTTTTCTTAGTGGGTTCTATATTTCTTCACACAATTTTATGTTTGTTATTCCATCTGAATTATTTTATTCAAATTGTAAAACCAACACATTCTGCTAAAATGTCCATTATATTATGATATGTAAGTACAACTCTCTGCTTTGAGAAATGACTGCTAAATAATGCAGTTTTTTTTTTCAGTTTAGTGTGTATAGTCACTTCTCATAATTTGTCATGTCAGCCATTTGCCAAAGAAACAAAGACTGTGAACTGAGATGTGTTACCTGCCTGAGGTTCCACTGCAAAGTGATGATAGAAAAAGCTAAAATTCACAACCACAGGAATTCAACATGGAGTTTAGCACATTTTGTTACCACTGCACCAGAATGGAGGATGGGGGGGAAAAAAAGTAAAAGACACCGAAAAGAATAAAAAGACTTTGTTGATTGTTTGCCAAGATCTAAATCTCAGCACTGTGACTGCAGGGATAAGCTGCCCAACTCTGTCAATCAGGATGATGGTAGTTGATCCTCTCAGAGCAGTTTTCCTGCCTACTGCCACTTGGGAGACCCTCTTCCTTATCACATTGGTACGATCTACAGATGCCAAGAAAACATTTTGTCCAGAGGCATATTATAAGCCAGAGGGATGATTTGGCCTTTTCCTTTTTTGGCTCAAAACCCTCTCTGAAGCTCCCTTTGGGTGGATTTGTACCCTGAGGGGTAAGAATAGAAGAAAACAAATAACAAGGAAAATTTTGTTTCTCCAGCATTTGACCGCCACACAGCAAACTGCATGGTTAAGATGAATGGAATCTTAGTAATATGGCAAGGAAAATTTGAGGGAAAAATACATTGGAAAATAACTAAAAACTATTAATTTGGTGTAGTTTATGAAAAAGCTATATGTCTTAAATAACATGTCAGTGAAGTAAAAATATCTACCATATTAGTAAGAATTGCTCAGTGCTATCAAGAAAATAGGTGTATTAAATGTCTTTGAAATCTGTTTATAAAATGTGTTTTACTATTGAAGACCATTAGTGTATAATTCTTAGAAAACATTAGCATATTACAAATCACAAGAAAAAAATCTCAAAATATAATTAAATCAAAACAAATAAAAGCCTCTACTGCAGGATTAACAATAGATATTTCCAGGAGATGGGGAACTTTATTCTGCAAGAATCATTTGGATATATCAGTAACACCATTTGAGGAGGAGATGAATGTAAGCAGATGATCTGAAGCAAATGTGTCTGGCCTCCTGTGTTGCAAGGCTACATGATTTCATGGGACTTTATACATCCTTCAGGTCAGACATTCCCCACACCAGATTAAACTATTTACGTAGAGGCTGAGTTTTTCACAAAGTTTACGCAGACTCCAAGAAGGGAAAAAAGAAATTTTGCTGATTTAGGTTTTGTTCTTCTTGTTGCTTTGTTTTGTTTAGTTTAGGAGTCACATTCAACTGTATTCAGGGCTTATTTCTGCTTCTGTGCTCAGGGATAACTCCTGAAGGTGCTAAGGGTTGTTTTAGAATCATACTCAAGGTGAGTGCCTTATCCACTATACTACCTCAAACACTAGATTAGGATTTTTTAAAAAAAGGTAAAGTGCATGAGGGAATCACTAAGAACTAAGAGACTAAAAATATATTTAAATGAAGAACATAATGATTGATTAAAGGAATCTAACTAGAAGACACAAAAAATTATCTCAATTACTTGAATAGAATAAAATAGGGTTTATGCTGTGTAACCTATGAGACATTAACTGAAAGTGAGAACTAATACACACAAATGGTATGGTTAAAAGTGTTATTTAGGAAATACAATGTCATTTTTTTTGTAATAGAAGAGTTACTTTTGACCATGATACAGAGGAAATTGTATTTTTGTCTTAAACTGAAAAACAGGAGTAAAATAGAGGCAGCAATTTAAGTTCTCAGAGAGAATGAAAATAAAAACCATTTAGATAAATTAGTTTTTAGTAACCAGAAGCATTTGAATCACAGTTGTTGAGGACACTTCCAAAGTAATTTCCTAAATCTGAACTGTGTTATATATAAATTTGAATTAGGTGTCTGTAAGAATTAAGTTCTCTCTGAGTCTAGGAAGACGGCTGTGTGAAGTTTGCAAGTATGGTAATCAAGGTTAGGTCCCAAGTACCTAATTAATGGGTAGAGCTCTGAAGGACCCCCAAGGGGTCTTTGGGGTCGCTCTGGTTTCCCAGCAGTGAGTGCATGCCACATTCTTGGACTTTAGCACTGAACTAACCAATTCAGACTGGCTGAGTTTCACTGGCATCTTTTCTTAGGAGTATCCTCTCCCTCTCCTCCCCCCAAATAAACACACACACACACACACACACACACACACACACACACACACACACATTTAAATTTCCTAATAAAAGGGTTTTACTGTTTACTGGATTCAGGCTCTACCTGACTTTTCTAAGGGCTTATTCTTGGATTTGTCTCAAGGATCACTACTAGAGAGGCTCTGGTAACCATGTGTGATGCCAGAAATCCAACAGGATCAGTTGAAAGCAAGGAAAGTTCTTCTCCTTCTATACTACCTCTCTCAGCCCATCCTTCAATAAAAGGAAATAAAAATTGCTTATGTAAACAATGCAGTGGCAAAATAGTATGCAACCCAAACCAGAGAGTAAACTGAAAAGAGAACAAAAGGTAAAGTTAATGAGGAATAAAACTGTTAAACTTGGACAAAACTATCATCAACAAAATATGATCAATAGTGGTGTGCTATTACCACTTGCTAACAGAACTCTATTTCTGAGCTTCTATCATTTGTTCGCAATATAATTCCATAACTGTGAAACTTATTTATATCCATTATTTTAAAAATAATCCTCCCATTGTCTTATCAAGGTCTCTAAATAATAAATCAAGGAATGAATAAATCAGTGAATGAATATGCTGCATATTATCTTTAATTCTCTATTTTTGCTAAGTCACCAGGACCTGGTGATGCAGAATGCATATAGAATCTGAAAAAGCTCGAATTGGACATAGGCACATGCCTCTTATGGCTTTTGTTGTGCCGTTCCTCCTCTTAAAAACAGGAAACCAGCATTAATGAAAGGATTTCTTCCTCTGTGCCATTCCACATGCCCGATATATCACAATATTCAAAGTTTCTTCATTCACATATACTTTATTTTCCTATATTTATAGTACTTTTATTAATTTTGTTAACCAAAGTCCTTATTATTTTTAAAATTATTTTAAGACACACACAACTAATGTCTTTAGCTAAAATTTACCTGGACATTACATTCAGCCTTCCTAAAATCTGCCTTTATCCTTCTTCAATATCTCAACACAAGGTTTTAGTAATCCATTTTTCATAGTACAAAATAAAAACTCCTCAAAGAACCAGTAAATGTTTCATTGCCTTATTACCAAACTTCTTTTCCAAGTTGCCCTCTTTAAGCTAAACATGCACATTTGGTAATTAACATATGTTATGTGGAACTGTTTCCTCTCTGAGTAATCTAACTAGTTTTGAATTTTTATTTTTAAAGATCACTCTAAATGCAATCTGGAGAATTGATTAGACAGAAGTAACACTGAAATTAGTAAAAACCATTTACTAGACAAATATGATAGTTGGGAAGAGAGATGAACTAAGGCAGTGTTGGTGAAAGTGGGAACTGAGGCAGTCAAGTCAGCAAAATTTCAAAAGTAACATTTTTTCTAATTTTCTTCTTTCAAATGTACATTTTTTTAATATTTTTGAATTTCTAGGCACCTGTCAATACTTCAAAGTACTTCAAAGAAATTATAAAATGGTTCATAGACACATGCGTTACAAGCATGAGGCAGCTGATTTTTTTTTGCTTTTGGGGGGGCTTGAAGAGGGGCATCATTCCTGTTAGTGCTTGGGGAATCTGGTCTCTTCTAATACCTTGTGCTCATTCTGTTCAAGTATTTCTTCATCCCCAAGGTAAATCATTGATTTTGAGTTTGCCTTTTGGTGTTAATAGTAGGGAGATATAAGTCCTCCAGACCTCCATGTCCTACTTGCAGTCTGCACTAATTAGTACCAGACTCATGATTCTGAAGGTTATCTACCATTTTCAGAGTATGTTGTTTCTCAAATTTGCTCTGTGCCTGTGTGTATGTCTTTAAAACCACACATGCTGCATACAATGTAAATCACGTAGCTTTGTGTTTGTTTGTTTTTGCTTTGGAGCCTCACTCAACAGTATACAAGGTGGATTCCGAGCTCAGGGACCACTCCTGGTGGAGATCAAGAAACCGTATAGGGCACCAGGGATCTAATCCACATTGTTTATTTGCAAGATAATCATCTTAGCCACTATTCTCTCTCTCTGTCTCTCTGTTTCTCTGTCTCTGTCTCTCTCTCTCTCTCTCTCTGTCCCTTAAACAGCTTTTCAAGAAAGAATGTAAGAATGTGAGCCTATGTTTTTGATAGCCTGCATCTATAGAAATGTTTTATTCTTCTTTGGGCATGATAGCCAATGCAGGTTTGTTTGTTTACTTCCCAGTATTCTTTTTTCTTTAAAGAATTAGACAAAGGGGACCCAGGAGATTGTACAATGGTTACTGTTTTTCCCCCACAGTACATGGTCCCTGAGTACCACCATGTGTCATCCCTGGCACCTGCACACAGCTGCATTCTCAGCTGGTTTGTAGTCAATCATGCTTTTGTAACATTATATAGTATCAGGCCTAAATAATATATTTGGAAGGTCTGTGAGCTTGAATGGACACTGACAGTTAATGAGAGCCTGTGAAAGATAGGATAGAGACCTTCAAGTACCAATGCTTATATATGTCGTGGCCTGTCATTATCTTCTACATATATGAATCCAGCCTTTTTCCTACTTAGAGTTGCAAGCCTGATTATTAGTGCCCATAATGCTGAGAATTACAATAGTCTTATCAATTTTTTGATAGGTAGAAGGTGACTAATCTCTCCATCCTCAGTGTTCCCATCTTACAATGTCTTTAGTGGTTTCTGAAGGTCCCAGTTCACAAAGTTTAGTATTTCAACTATACTACCAAAAAGTTTACTTTGATGTTTTATAGTGAGATTCTCCCCAGCTTACTCAAGTTCATCAGCATGATCAAGATAATATGGTATAAACCAACACATCAGTAAACCAATGGAAAATTAGACTTAAGAGGTTTGAAACTTCATTGCTAAAAAATAAAAATGTGCTATGGTATCATGAGGCCTTCAAATTACATGCTTTCATAAAATATGAATAGATTTCAAACTAGATGGATTGACCCACCTTTTGTCTTTAATTTTTTTATTATTCTATACATTATAGTTATAGCATTTATGTAAGCCAGTGGTCTTCACAATTTTAGAAAATATCTAAGTAGGCATCCCAATTAATGCATATCTTCTTTCCTAAATTGAAGAACTGGGAATGTGAAAGCAAAAATAAACACATGGTACTACATTAAGCTAAAAAGATTATGCACCTTGAAGGAAATAGTGATCAGTTTGCAAAGAGACTATAGAATGAGAAAAAATTATTTACCCAAAACCCATCAGATAAGGGGAGAATACCAAAGATATAAAAGACACTGGTAGAACTTTACAAGTAAAATAATACAGCCCTACCCAAAGAATGGAGAGAAAAAACAAGCAGAAACTTCCTCAAAGAAGAAATACAGATGTCCAAAATGCACATTAAAAAGTGCCCTACATAACTAATCCTCAGGGAGATAAAAATCAGAACTATAATGAGATGTCATATCGTAGCACAGAGACTGAAACACACAAAAGAACAACTAATTCTGACATGAATGTGGGGAGAAAGGGACTCTCCTCATTGTTGTGGAAATGCCCACTGAATCAGACTTTTTGGAAAATAATATGGGTATTCCTCAAAAAATCTATATATTGAGCTTCCTTATGACCCAACAATACCAAATCTGCTAATATGCCTTGAAGACCCCCCAAAATGCAGAAAATCCATCTGTATTTCTTTGTTTGTTTCAGCACTATTCACAAAAGTCAGAATCTGAAAGCAACTGAAGTGCCCCAAAAGAGATGACTGGATAAAGAAAGTATGGTACAAGGGAATAATATGCAACCACTAGAAAAAATGAAGCCATGAAATTTGCTTATAAAAGGACGGACATGTAGAGTATCAAGCTAAGTAAAAAAAAAAATCAGAGTGAGAGAGGGACAGACAGAATAAATGTATTATTTGCAAAATATAAAAAAGAACACAGTATAGGACTAATACCCAAGGACAGTAGAAATGATGGACAGGAGGACCGTTCCATTGTTGGAAGCTTGACACCTGTGTGTGTTGAGGGGGAGGAGAGGCAGATGGGGGAAAGACAACAAGGACAGAGAAGGAACCACTATGTCCAATGATAGTTGGACATGATCATTCTGGACAAAAACTGACTGTTGAAAGGAGGTAAAGTAAATATAACAACCTCTCAGTCCCTGTATTGCAAACTATAATGTCCAAAAGAATAAAGAGGGAGGGAGAGAGAGAGAGAGAGAGAGAGAGAGAGAGAGAGAGAGAGAGAGAGAGAGAGAGAGAGATAGAGAAGTGTCTGACAGAGGCAGGTTGTGGGGGGAGAGTGCAGGAATGAAACTGGGTCATTTGATGGTAGGAAATGTACACTGGTGATGGGAAGGAAGTTGAAAAATTGTTTCAAGAAGGACAGAAACCAATCAGGAACAACTTTGTAACTCAATCTCGTGATGATTTTGTTTAAAAAATTGCTTTTGAAAGAGTTGGGGATAATTCTATTTCTTATTATTTCACATTTTGTGGCATAGTCACTGTCACTTAAAAGAATGTTAGTTTAGTGTCCAGCTGTTGGTAACCTGAATTTAGTTCTGAACAGATCTCATATTTTTATTCTATTTTATATTTTATTCTAGTGGTTCGAGCAAGTTTGGTAACTGGTTCTACGCTTTCCTCATAGAGATGCCTTAAAGACCCAGATCTAAATAAAGCAGCATGTTACTATGTAAGTACTAATCTTTTTATACTACCAGTTACTATTCAGTCTTATTAGTATAATTAGTGAGGTTGTAGTAGTAGTAATAACAGTAGTAGAAAAATAATAGAAATAGCATGAGGAGTAGTAAGGAAGCGCATTATTTTGTACCATTTAATTACACCATGTTCATTATTCGCTCTTTATTCAATAAGGAAGTATCATTTCTTATATAGTAGATAATATACTAGCAACTGTGTTAAAATAGCCACTTACATGAGATCTCAGACTATACATTTCTCTTTAAATATAGAAATTATATTATTCACTTTAATATCTCATTCCTGGCAAATATATTTGTTTGACAATTTTTATTAAAAAAAGTGACTAATGTTTTTGAAAGCACATTTTATGCCTTAAAAATTACATAAAAATAAAACCATGTTTATTAGTCACTTAATTAACAAGTATTTACTAGGTTATTTAGTAGTCATTTTTTAAATTTTATTCTGCCCACACACTCACACACTTGTCAAATATTGCTAAAAGCAAGATCCCTTTGAATATCATGAAACATCATACAGATTATTTTCATTAGAAATTAAGTAAGTTCTTTAAATTTGACAAACTTAATGTTGAGAAGTTTGAGCAGACTAAGTCATAGTTCTCTTACCAAATTCTTTTACCAAATCCCTTTATTACTTGTACTGATAGCATGATAATATTATGTCCTAGGATACATAAAACTAGTAAATTTATAATTGTAGACATTATTCTGCAAGGAAAAATATAAAATCATAATAATTTTTAGTCTTATAAAAGATGATACCTGTCGTAGAAACCAAAGAATTTCTTTTACTTTAAAAGTATTTCTGTTCTAGAGCACAGCATTTAGCTAAATCCACTTTAAAAATACTTAAATTAAGTGGAAATCGTATTCGGTCTATAGTCTACTTTCATCGTGCATCTCCCATCCTCGGAGATCTTTGGTGGTGGAGAATGGGCACTGGTGGAGGGATGGAGTAGTAAGGAATACTCGATCATTGTATAACTGAAACCCAAGCACAAAAATTTGTAAGTCTACAACTGTACCTCATAATGATTCACTAATAAAAATTTTAAAAAAAGAGACTTAAATTAGGCACACACGAGTCTCAGAACTGAGCAGCTTGCTGCAGCAATGCCTCCAGAGTTTGCAATAAGCCACTTTTGCTGGGTCAATCCAGACAGGACAAGGTTCCATCTCTCCGCCTGTCCTCTAGGAATCCCGGCAGCTGCCATCTGCTAGAACTCAATTCCAGGTATGTGGTGGCAGTGGTGGCAAATGCCAGGCCTCACGGGAAAGGGGAGGAGCCAGTCCTTCCCCTCTCCCCTCCCCTCACCTCGATGGGACTCTGAGATGAGGCCCACAAACGGCCACCGGCTGCTTAAGATCTCACATGGCCGTGATCCGGAGACATATACACAAATCTCGGAACTGAGTAGCTCCCTGCAGAGATCTCTCCAGTCCCTAATTACTAAAATTCTAGAATTTAGAGAATGGAGCCACAAGAGTGGCCACGTGACATTATATTTTATCCATAACAAGTAATACAAAACAAATCATCCAGCATTGCCTTTTCCACAGGTTTGAGTGGTGGTGGACTGGTATCAAAATATAGAGAGTATTGTGTAAATTTCCTGCCACACAGGCAGGGGCAAGGGTGGAATAGGAGGGGATACTGAGGTTTTGGTGGTGGAAAATGTGCACTAGTGAAGGGCTGGGTGTTTGATGATTGTATGATCGAAACTCAAACGTTAAAGCTTTATAACTCATGGTGAGTCAATAAAAAGAGGAAAATAAAGAAATAAATATAAATAAAATGACTTAGATTACACATAATTCAAAAATAAATCTTATTAAAATTATAAATTGCTAAGAAATCAGACTTTTACTGATTGTTATGTACTTCCTGTGCATATATGATGTTGACATTTTTTAAAGTATTTTGATTATTTGAGTTTCAAGAAGACTGTCTCTAAAAATATGTGGACATTTTCACTTAACATAGACTAATCTTTCTTAACATAATAATTTATTGGTGTAATGAACTGGTCTACCTTGAATTTCTATTTCCTGCACAATTTGATAATAACTTTAGTCTAATAATTGCAAACATGATTTATATTCCATCGCTCTAAAGGCACTAAATATTTTCAGTGAAAATAATAGAAGATGTCTGGGATGAAGGTAATGGAAAATATTTAGAATTTCAGTAGCCTAATCAGTGAAATGATCTGTTTTTATGAGGATATCACAAGCATACATGTGTTTTTATGCACACTCACATGTTTTTAAGAGAAAATTTATTTAGTGTACATTTTATGTTTTGGGGGCCATACCCAGGAGTGCCCAGGGCTTTCTTTTGAGCTCTGTGCTCAGGGAATGACTTCTGCTGAGGCTCAGGAGACCATAAGGGGATTAACCCTGAGTCTGTTGCATGCAAGGCAAGTACCTTAAAGGCTATATTATTTTCCCAGTGCCAAGAAAGTTTATCTTAAAGCAACATCAAATATTTTTTCAATTATTTTGGTAATACAAGTTTGAAACTTTCCACACATATTCAGATCATCAAAACTTTTAAATGTCATTCAAAGGTATGAAGTGTCAATTTTTCAAAAGATGTAACAATTCTAAATTGTCCACAAAATTAAATTTTCTGTGAAATATTCCTTAGACTTTTAACAACAATAAACTGCATTTCCTTGAAAAGAAAAATTAATTTACATATAACTTTATGAAGGATCTCCATGCATCATTTTTTTAAAGAGAAATTCACGTGATATGTTTATCACACAATAAATTTATGACAATTACAAGTCATTTGACTGCATAAACTTCTTTTGAGGGTAGATGTTTGGGCCACTCAGGGAATTACCTCTGCCTTTATGCTCAGGGATTACTCTTGGCTCTGTGCTCAGGAATTACTCTTGGAGGACTCAGGGGATCATATGAGATGCTAGCATTAAACACTCAACAGCTGCATACAAGGTGAGTACCTTATCTGCTGTATTATCTCTCCAGCCACTATTACATGAAATTCTTGATTTGTTGATTTATAATTTGGTTTAAAATTCTTGAGTATTGATTTGATCCTGTCCTCCCGTTGTTCATCGATTTGCTCGAGCAGGCCCAGTAACATCTCCATGGGAGACTTTGTTGTTACTGTGTTTGGCATATCGAATACATCACGGGTAGCTTGCCAGGCTCTGCTGTGCAGGCGAGATACTCTCGGTATCTTGCCGGGCTCTCCGAGAGGGGCAAAGGAATCGAACTCGGGTCGGCCATGTTGGCTGCGTGCAAGGCAAATGCCCTACCTGCTGTGCTATCGCTCCAGCCCATCTATCTTGGTATTATGCATAAAAACTTCATCCTCTTCTTTTTTGTGATAGTCTTTCTAATTTGGTAACAATAATTCCAAGCATTTCAATGCTAGAGTATTGATTTATAATTTGTAAATTTTCTATTTCTAAAGTTGCTTTCATTTTGACTTACTCCTTTAAATATAATCACAGAATTATTATCATACAAAATGAACATGCTAAAAAATATGTAAACCAAGTATTTAAATATTTTTTTACACATTTTTCTACCACAATAAGCAAATAACTATCTTAACTTGTATCAGGGAGAGAAAATTGTATTTCATGTTTTCCAAACACCATTTTACCAGGAAAAATTTAGTAATTTGCCTTTTCATACCATGTTTTTAAACTTTTCAAATTACCAGAATAGAACAAACTATGATTGATGGAAACTATAAATTTATTTCTAAAGTTCTAAATAAGCTATAAGAAATGTAAATAAACTATACATTTAATTCTAAAGTTATCTCTAAACAATATGGTGTTTGATCTTCACCAATATAATTGTTTAAGTATTTAGTTGTTTAAAAAGTACATATTTTGACATGTAATACACTGTCACTGTCACTGTCCTCCCGTTGTGCATCGATTTGCTTGAGTGGGCCCAGTAACATCTCCATTGTGACAATTGTTACTGTGTTTGGCATATCAAATACATCACGGGTAGCTTGCCAGGCTTTGCCTTGTGGGCGAGATACTCTCGATAGCTTGCCAGGCTCTCCGAGAGGGGCGGAGGAATCGAAATTGGGTCAGACATATTGGCACACTTGCAAGGCAAACGCCCTACCTGCTGTGCTATAGCTCCAGCCCTATGTAATACACATATTTCCAAATTTTATAGATCACTATTTTTGCTATTGAAACATTAAGCAAATATTCATTAAAATCTACTATTCCTTAGCCAGAAACTGGAAGAAACCTGAATGCCCAAGAACAGATGACTGGTTAAAGAAACTTTGGTACATCTACACAATGGAGTACTATGTAGCTGTTAGAAAAGATGAAGTCATGAAATTTATATACAAGTGGTACAACATGGAAAGTATCATGCTAAGCGAAATGAGTCAGGAAGAGAGAGATAGACATAGAAAGATTGCATTCATCTGGGGAATATAAAGAAACAAAATATGAGATTAATACCCAAGAATAGCTGAGATCAACACCAGGAGGATTACTCCATAGCTCAGAGGCCAGCCAGGCATTCTAGGGGAAAGGACAGCTCAGATAGAGAAGGGAGCACCAAATAAAGGGTGTTTGGAGGATCCTCCCAGGAGGGTAGATGCATGTTGAAAGTAGACTATGGACTGAACATGTTTGCCACTCAAAGCCTCTTTTGCAGACCACAACACTCAAAAGGAGAGAGAGAACACAAGGGATTGCCCTGCCACAGAGGCAGGGTGAGATGGGAGGGATGGGGGTGGGAGGGATATTATCCATGGTGGTAGAAAATGGGCACTGGTGGAGGGATGGGTATTTGATCATTGTATAATCGAAACCCAAGCACAGAAAATTGTAAATCTACAACTGTACCTCATGGTGTTTCACTAAAAATAAAAAAAAACCTACTATTCTTATTTGTTTATCTCAGGATAGCTTTAGCTCATTGGTTTTGTTTGTTTGTTTTTGATGTGTGTGTGTGTGTGTGTGTGTGTGTGTGTGTGTGTGTGTGTATGTGTGTGTTTCCATATGAATCTTCGTTAGGTTTTTTCTTTCCTTGAACAATGTGACGTCACTGGGATTTTGAAAGGGATTACATGAAATATTTACATACCTTTGGTTTAGATGATTGTTTTAATAATGTAAAAATATCTAATCTGTGAGCGTGGGATATATTTCCATCTCACTGTGTATTGCTATACTTTTTAACAGTGACTTAAGAGTCAGATAGATAAATAGCTCAATGACTGGAGGCCTTGTTTTGTATGCAGAATGCCCAGGCCTAATCCCCAGTATAAAATGGCCAACTGAACACCTCCAGTAACAGGCCAGAATGATCCCTGAAGTGGAACATATATTTCCCCAAGGAGAAGCAATGATAATAACAAAAAAAGTTACTTGAAATCTTTGATAAAAGGAAAGAAAAAAAAACAAAACATTTTGTAACAAATGCTGTAAAGAAGCAAATTACAAATGAAGAAAAATATATTCACCAGGTGACTTAGAGGTGTACAGAAGTATAATCATACCTAAAACCACTTACTGGCTTTTAATGGAATTTTAAAACGTAAAGCCGAAAAAATACATATGTGCTCATGAAAAACATAAATTGGACACTAATATTCTTAATAATTAGAAGTCATTATTATACGATCACGAGAAGTAGATAAGAATAGTATGATTTTTATTATCCTCCTATATAATAATAAATATTATCTCCTATATAATTATAGTTAAAATATGTCATAAATTAATGCCCATGGATTGCAATGTATTTCTTCCACAAAAAAACACTAGTATCACTTGCCCCCTTCTTTTATTGGCAATATGTTTTAGTTTAAATCAGAATGTAAAATTGCAAGTGAATTTTTAATATGAAATCATTAAATATTTATTATGTTACTGATGGCTTAAAATTATAATTATCACTGTCCTCCCATTGTTCATTGATTTGCTAGAGTGGGCTAAGTAACATCTTCATTGTGACAATTGTTACTGTGTTTGGCATATCAAATACACAATGGGGAGCTTGCCAAGCTTTGCCATGTGGACGAGATACTCTAGGTAGCTTGCTGGGCTCTCCGAGAGGGGCAGAGGAATCGAACTCGGGTCGGCCATGTTGCCCGCTTATAAGGCCCTAACCGCTGTGCTATCACGGTGCTTGCTTGGATTAAAAAATATCAAGTAAAGTGTTGTTTGGTTGAAAAAAATCTTGATATTATAAAAAAGGTAGTAATACGTTGAGTTATATGGAGTTGAAGTTATTAATTTGATATATAGTTCAGCTATCCTTGAAGAGCAAAATTACTTATCCTTTAGTTTAATTTAATCACTTCACTTAATCACTTAATCCCCGTTATTCATCGATTTATTCGAGCGGGTGCCAGTAACGTCTCCATTCATCCCGGTTGCGTGCTAGCGTAGCCCAATGGTATCTGTTCGTTTTAGGAACATGTAGAGCCTCAAACCGATCATTTAGGGTCTTGACAAAGAAGTCTGACCATCTGGTAGGTGGGCGTCCACGTGATCTTTTGATGTCTCGTGGAATCCAATCAGTAATGGCTCTAGTCCAGCGGTTGTCTGTAAACCTCATTACATGTCCAGCCCATCTGATTTTTGATGTCTTGGCAAATGAGACAGCGTCCCTGATTCTTGAGCGTTGACGAAGATCAGAACTCCGGATTCTATCTCTCATTTGAGTGAATCGTGATATTCCAAGCATAGTTCTTTCGATTCCTCTTTGAGAGACCCGAATAGTGTTCTCATCCTGTTTTCGTAAGGTCCAGGTCTCTGAGGCATATGTTAATGCAGGAAGAATAGTGGAATCAAAGAGATGTGCTCGTAGCTGGAGGTTCTTTGTCCTTTTAGTTATTTCTTCAATGCTCTTGAAGGCATTCCAAGCCGCTCTCTTCCTCCTGCGTAACTCAGGTGCCAGGTCATTCATCATGTTGATTTCTCGACCTAAGTATATATAACTGTTGCATTCGGAGATGGTGGTTCCGTTGAGAGCGAATGGAGCGTCAGGAACAAGGCTGTTTCTCATAAACATTGTCTTCGTAAGATTCAGCTGTAGTCCGACCTTTCCACACTCACGGTCAAAGTCCGCAAGCATTTGTGCCGCTTGGCTGATGTTTGGTGTTATTAGAACGATGTCATCAGCAAAGCGGAGGTGGTGTAGTTGCCGACCATCTATCTTCACTCCCATGTTTTCCCATTCTAGTCGTCGCATGATGTTCTCGAGGGTGGCACTGAAGAGTTTTGGTGAAATGGTATCACCCTGCCGAACCCCTCTCTTGATATGGATGATTACATCTTTGTAGAATGGTGAGATCTTGGTAGTGAATCCGCAATAGAGCTCACGAAGGATCCTGATGTATTGAGTTTGTACGCCCTGATTGGCTAGGGCTTCTATGACCGCTTCCGTCTCAACAGAATCAAAGGCCTTCTTTAAATCAATGAACGTTAGACAGAGCGGCATCTTGAACTCCCGAGATACCTCAATGAGTTTGGTTATTGTGTGGATATGCTCGATGGTACTGAATCCTTTTCGGAATCCAGCTTGTTCACATGGTTGTCCTTCATCTAGTGTTCTGCTAATCCTATTCAGGATGACTCGAGTGAATAGTTTGTAGATGACAGACAATAGGCAGATTGGGCGATAGTTGCCAATGTCGTGGATGTCTCCTTTCTTGTATAGTAGTACAGTCTTGCTGGTTTTCCATTGGGATGGAACCTTGCATTCAGACAGGTAGCGTGTGAAGAGTCGAGCTAATGTATTGATGAGTACTGATGGTAAGTTCTTCAGGTGTTCAGGTCTGATCTTGTCTGGGCCAGGTGCTTTTTGTTTCTTTACCAACGAGATGGCATGTTGGATTTCGGAAGGGAGAACATTGGGAACGACATATCCATCATGTGGTATGTGGTATGTGGGCAAGTGGATGTGGCTATTAAAGAGATCTGAGTAGAAGTCATGAATAATCTTCTCCATTGCCCTTCTGGAAGATGTGATAGATCCATCATGATGTCGGAGGGCAGTCATCTTGGTTTTGTAGTTGGTGAAGGACAGGCGGGCATTACGAATGTTTTTCCTAGCTTCTGCTGCATCTACCAGTACTGCTGCTCTCCTGTTTTTGAGGTCATCCTCAAAAGGCCAGGATCCAAAGATTATCACAACAAGCTCCCGGGAGAGCACAAGGCAGAGTCTCCTACCCTGTGTCTGACTATCCTCGCCAGGGCCCAACAGCTGAAGACTTCCAGGCCCCAACCAAGGCCTTACTGGAGCCACTCTCCACACACTTGGATAAGCCTCAGACATAACCGAACTGGCAGAGGAACCCAGGTGTGTGGGACCCGGGACTGAGATCTCTAAGCCTGCACGGTTTGGGACTGGACCTGTCAGTAGCTAGACAGTTACACCCTCCAACTGCCGTGTAACCCCAACAAAGGCCAGGATCCAAAGATTATCACAACAAGCTCCCGGGAGAGCACAAGGCAGAGTCTCCTACCCTGTGTCTGACTATCCTCGCCAGGGCCCAACAGCTGAAGACTTCCAGGCCCCAACCAAGGCCTTACTGGAGCCACTCTCCACACACTTGGATAAGCCTCAGACATAACCGAACTGGCAGAGGAACCCAGGTGTGTGGGACCCGGGACTGAGATCTCTAAGCCTGCACGGTTTGGGACTGGACCTGTCAGTAGCTAGACAGTTACACCCTCCAACTGCCGTGTAACCCCAACAAAGGCCAGGATCCAAAGATTATCACAACAAGCTCCCGGGAGCGCGTGGCCGCATTCGCGGCCGCGCGACTATTTATTTAATAATCTTCAGGATACCTTAAATATCCTTAAATATCCAACCCACACGGCAGAGCCTGGCAAGCTATCCGTGATCTATGCCAAATAGTTTAATTTATTTTATATATTTCAACACTTTAATTTTTTCAAGATCAAATTATGTATCAATATTATTGCCAATATTCTAAATTACTTTGAAGTCAAACGTCAATAATTTTTTACAATATATGTTTATTTAAAATAAGCAAGCATATTGACTAAATTTTGGATGATAAAATTCTTTGTACTCACAAATGACCACATAATATTGCAATAATTTTTATTTTACTATAGAAGTCTAATTTTTGTTTTTTATATTAGGCATTAAATTAATATTGCAGAATTGATTCTCTTACTCTTTAGCAGCAATTCCATATTATCAAAGCATAATGGTGGACTGAACATAGAGATTTTGTCAAAGAAACATGACATACTCTGTTTTTTTGAACTTCAGTTTCATAAAAGAAGAAAAAAAATTAATATGATTTTAGAAAAAAGCAGAATAACAGAGAATTATTAAAATTTCTCTTTTCTTTAAATAGATAAAATTAATAGCATTATCTACCAAGGATTAATTTCTATAATGTTAATGAATTCTGATTGGATTAATGTTTTTAATCCTCTTTTTCCAACGTAAATTTTCAAAGATCAAAAAAACTCACTTAAAAATACCTTTCATTTTAACTTAGTGTGTACTTTTCTGAATATTTTAGACATCATATTAGTTAATTGAAATACATAAACAAGTGAGTTCACTGGCATGTACTCAATGTGTATTTTGTTTTTCCAAACGTACGTAAATGCAAAATATGAATCATAGTTCTTAATATCAAAATATATTCTACAAATATTCAATAAATAATTACCAAAAATGAATGACATGTTAAAGTAAAAAAAAAACAGTAGCAATCAGGACTTGGATATTACAAAGACCATAGTTTTGCTGATGATTGGTTTAGACAGTACAGTTGTAGATATTATAGATATTGTTCTAATTACAAATATTTATGAATTCACTAGGATTTCACAATTTCATTGCCAAAGTTTACATTTGCCTTTCCTATTTCTTTTATTTTTCCTCCTACTTTCATACTCCCATTACTATAAGAGAAATACCTCTCCACTTCAAATGACTTTGATGAAGTTTAATTTCAAAACCAAAATCTCCCAAAAAGCAAGCAGATCCTGAAGCTGTGGAATAAGCGTCAATTAATTTCAGACCTTATGTCTTTTGTCTTTTTTGACTCCACTTCTAACAGCGCCTTAGTCACCCACTGAAACAATATGAGTGATGGTTCAATAAAATACATTAAAAGGTCACCATGACTTTGATCTAATGGAATAGAATCCTGACTTTTAGGGCTACAAGGGGGTAGTTGCCCCTTCGTAAGTCTGATGAACTCCATAAAAGTAACAAACTGTCATTTTTAACTGGTTGCCTAGGCTGCAGAGGAAAGCAGACAGATTAAAAGTTAGAGAAAAATAAGAAACAAAGATAAGGAAGAAGAGCATAATGGAGAGACCACTTGATCACTTGATCACTTGACATCCCGTTACTCATTGATTTGCTCGAGCAGGCACCAGCAATGTATCCATCCGTCCCTGCCGTGTGCTAGTGTAGCCCAATGGCGTCTGCTTGTTCTAGGAACATGAAGAGCCTCAAATGGATCATTCAGGGCCTTGACGAAGAAGTCTGACCGTCTCATAGGTGGGTGGCCCATGATCTTTTGACGTCCCATGGAAACCAGTTGTTAATGGCTTTAGTCCAGCGGTCGTCTCCAAGTCTTACTATGTGTCCAGCCCATCTGGCTTTTGATATCTTGGCGAACGAGACAGCGTCCCTGATTCTTGATCTTCAAGGGAGGTTGGAACTCCAGATTTTTTCTCTCATTTGAGTGAAGCGTGATACTCTAGGCACAGCTTTTTGGATTCCTCTTTGGGAGACCCGAGTAGCATTCTCGTCATGTTTTCGTAGGGCCCAGATCTCTGAGGCATATGTTAATGCAGGAAAAACAGTAGAATTGAAGAGATGTGTCTGGACCTGGTGGTTCTTCATCCTCTTAGCTATTTTTTCGATGCTTTTGAAGGCATTCCAAGCTGCACTCTTCCTCCTTCACAACTCAGATGCCAGGTCATTCGTCATGTTGAGATCAATTATGAAATCATTGGTCTTACCTAAATGAGATGGCATCAATCACATCACGCCATTTTCGATACTGGAGAAGAACTGTTCCTCAGAACATGTAACTAAAGAGGCGTCGGTGGTGTCAGTATCCTTTTCAACACGAATTTGGCCATAAGCATTGATTCATTCGAATGCCTAACAACCCGAATCAGATGATTACATTTAAGCAGATGTGGCTCACTGCCAGAAGTTTCTATCTTTGATGTCTACGCACCACCATCCAATTATGATGAAGGAGAGCAATTGAGAAGTTCTACATGGAGCTGGAGAAGTTGTATAAAGAAGACCACACCTTCTACAAGAATATTGTTGGTGATTTTAATGCCAAGATAGGATCGAGAAGATCAGTCGAAGAACTCCACATTGGGACTCATGACATACAATGTAACAAACAGGGTGAAAGACTGTCTGAGTTCATCATGTTGACCAAGACCATCCATAGTAACTCAGAGTTCCAGAAGGCCAAATCTAAGCATTGGATATGGGAGTCTCACGCTGAACGGTTCCACAATGAAAGTGACCACATCATATTCACTTGACAGTTTTGCCTGACCGATGTCATTGCTGTTCCAAAATTCCAAACAGGATCAGACCACCATCTCCTTCATGCAAAAGTCTACTTCAAAGAGCAGGGAAAAAGGGCTGCAAAGTTTAAGAAGAGAACTCCCAGAATGACCACCAACTGGGAGTTCTTTGGCACTGTTGCAGCAACATGGGAAGATGCCATCGATGACAACATTGACAAGGAATATGACCGACTGGTTCAGCACCAGAGAGAGACACAAAAAGACACCTGTCTTCAAAAATTCTAGGGTTATTCTCACCAACGTGGCTTGGCGCAAACCTCAGGCAACTGCAAGCGAACATCCGAACTTGCAAAAACAGTGCAGAGAAGTAATAAAGGAAGACCTCACAGAGAGAAGAGCAGCAGTTGTGGCAGAAGAAGCCAGGAAAAGCATTCTCAATGCCTGCCTGTCCTTCCAACTACAAGACCAAGATAACTGCCTTCCGACGTCCTGATGGATCTATCACATCTTCCAGAAGGGCAATGGAGAAGATTATCCATGACTTCTACTCGGATCTCTTCAATAGCCACGTCCACCTGCTCACATACCAAATTCCGCAGAATGGATATGTCGTTCCCAATGTTCTCCCTTCCGAAACCAGACATGCCATTTCATCAGTAAAGAAGCGAATAACACCCGGCCCAGACAAAGTCAGACCTGAACACCTAAAGAATCTGCCATCAGTACTCATCAATACACTGGCTAAATACATCACACGGTACCTGTCTGAATGCAACGTTTCGTCCCAATGGAAAACCAGCAGGACTATACTACTATACAAGAAGGGAGACATTGGCAACTATCACCCAATCTGTCTGCTGTCTGTCATCTACAAGCTGTTCACTTGAGTCATCCTTAATAGGATTGGCAGAACACTAGATGAAGGACAATCATATGAGCAAGCCGGGTTTTGAAAAGGATTCAGCATAATCGACCATATCCACACGATAACCAAGCACACTGAGGTTTCTCGGAAGTTCAAGATGCCTCTTTGTCTAACGTTCATTGATTTAAAGAAGACCTTTGAATCTGTTGAGACTGAGGTGGTCATCGAAACCCTAGCCAAACAGGGAGTTCGAATCATCTGCCCCACAGGTAGGGGGAGGGTGTGAGATGGGGGCATACTGGGATTTTTGAGGGTGGAGAATGAGCACTGGTGAAGGTGACTGAGATTAAACCTGAAAGATTTATGACTGCTGTCATGGTGATTCAATAAATAAAAATCATAAAAAAATTTTTAAAAAGTAAGGTGGAGTTTATGCCCAATTCAATCAGCTAATCAGTGGCTGAGTAAGTAGCAGTACTTTTACATAAAAAACAAAGCAAAACAAAAAAATCCAAACCTCAATACATCAGGATCCTCCACGAGTGTATTACAGATTCACTACCAGGATATCACCATTCTACAAAGAAGTAATCATCCATGTCAAGAGAGGGGTTCGGCAGGGTGATACCATTTCACCAAAACTCCTCAGTGCCACCTTCGAGAACATCATGTGACCACTGGAATGGGAAGGAATGGGAGTGAAGATAAACGGTCAGCAACTACACCACTTCCACTTTGCTGATGACATCGTTCTAATAACACCAAACATTAACCAAGTGGCACAAATGCTGGCTGACTTCAACTGTGAATGTAGAAAGGTCGGACTGCAGCTGAATTTCACAAAGACAATGTTTATGAGGAACAGTCTCATTCCTGACGTTCCATTCGCTCTCAATGGAATGACCATCCCTAAATGCAACAGTTTTGTGTATCTAAGTTGAGAATCGAGTTATAACTAATAAGTTACATGGAAATATTCCGAAACTTGATTTAAATATTATGGAAGGAGGTGGGACCAAGATGAACTAATAGGCAAATCCTTTGGCAACATTTTCTCTAATCACAGAAAAATGTACATCAAAAATCTGAATTGATCACAGAATATTGTCTGACTCTCCATCACTCAGAGTCTGGGGAGTCAGAGTTTCTTACCAAGACAGAAAACTCTAGTAAGGCGGCATAGACTGAAGGAACCTTGTTCAACCTGACCATGGGAGGGGGGGAACTTTGGTCCAAAGAGGCTTAGAAAGTGCTGAATAGGTATAACAGAGTTTCTACTGAACTCACAGTACCCCAACTCTATAGTGATATTCTTTCAACACCAGAATAAGAGGCAAAAGTCTGTCTATGAGTTATACATGGGGGTCAGAAGCATCATCTCAATAGCCTCTTACTCTCTGACTGACTGAGGGAGACCTGTTCTTATGTGAGCTCACAATATCCCAGCCACAGCTGAGAAAACTGGCCACTATGCATACTTGTTTAGCTTAGTCAGACTTATCCAGCTCCAAGTCTTACTCTACTGCAGTTAGCAAGAGTCATAGCCTCCAAAGTTATAGCTAATAGTTTCAAGCATAAGGGCTCCTTGTAGAGTGCTTTCAGCTCCTGAGGGCATGCTCTGTGGTTGAGATTCCAGTTGTTTCTTTTTCCTTCTCTCTTTCAAAAAAAAAAAAAAACCACCTTTTATTTATTTATTTATTTTGTTTTGGGACCAGACCCAGTGATGCTCAGGGCTTACTCTGGTCTCTGCACTCAGAAATTACTCCTGGAGTTGCTTAGGGGACCACATGGGATGCCAGAGATCAAATCTGGGTTGGCCACATGGAAGACAAGCACCCTATCCTCTGTACTATCTCCTGGCCCCTTCCCTCCCTCTCCCTGCCTCTCCACAGCTGTTTCTTTAACCCTTCTTTCCATCAACATATATGGTAGCCAATTCCACACAAACATTTGTGAACAAGGCAACGAGCAACCTGGGAATCCTGGCTCTGGTAACATTGAATTCCTAATTGCCCCTCAAGTCCTGTGAAAAACATTGCTGGGAACTCACAGGATAACTGAAGTTCTAAACTCTACCACAGCACCCTCTCCCCCCTCTCCCCGCCCCACACGCACACAGACATATATACACCACCAAGAATGAATAACTACCTGGAACACAGCTACCCTTGGATATTTAAAAGACCAAACTCTTGGTAACTGAGGCTAGGCTGTGACCATCTGAAGCTATGGGTTCTGGTGAAAATGTGACTCAGGTCATTCAGTCTTGTGTTCTAGATATACTGACAGCTCTGTTTGAATTTAGGTTTACTCAAATTTGTTTCTGAACCCTTGCTTTGCTTCATTATCTCTCCACATAAGTGAGATTATCTGGTATGTGTCTTTCTCTTTTTTGACTTACTTTACTTAGTATTACGTCCGTAAGTGTTACATATATCCTTGATGTGGCAAAAGACAATTTCCTTAATTTTGAGTAGCATTGCATTGCATGTATGTATGTATAATATACATATATGTGCACACATATATATGCATATACATTATACACACATGCATACATATTGTTTTTATACTTATTTGCCAATTGGACACTTGGGTGTTATAAAATGTTCCACTAATAATGTCAGTTTGTATATATCTTATTCAATTAGTTTTTTTTCTTTTAATAGGACTCTAAGAAACAGGAAATTGTAAAGATGTATATAACCAATCTTTGTTATCTGTATTACTTTACTATTGGAAAAATTTATTTGCATAAATTCCTTGGCCCATTTTTACAAAAATCTTAAGTATCAAAATGTTATAAAGCAAGGTTTTAAAACCTTACAAAACAGTATTTTAATTGTTTTTACTTTAAAAACAATAAGATTTACATTGTAACATTTCTTTATTAATTTAAAATCATTTGTATTAGTTTGAATCAACTATCTTTTCAAATTTCAAATATAGACATTTTTTCCATACTTATTTTTTCCCTACAAGTTAAAAAATGCAAAATGAATATAATTCAAGCTATCTCAAATAAAGCAAAATGCATAAAAAAATCTAGGATTCTCACTGTCTTTAGATTTTTGTATTCCTCTTTCCAATAAAAATTGCTTTAAACTTTGAATATGAAATGTTTTGGTATTATTTTAATCTTCAATAGTCTTCTTGTGAAATACCAAAGAATTTTAAAAAATTAAAATTGCGATCATGGAAAAACCATATTCAACTTTATTTATGGAGAATTGGGGCTCTACCTGAATCTGGCTATAATTGTCAGTTATCTTGAAAGATTAAATTTCAATTGTATTTCAAAGATTTAAATGTGCATTCTTTGCCTCTTTAGTTACATTATTTTAGCTACATTAAACTCTAAGTATTTATTTAATTGGTCTTCAAAATAATTCAGACTGTGTTTGAGGTATTATGTTCATGTTTGCAAATAAATCTCATTTTAAATTGGTATTTATAAGCTTTATTAAATTGAGTTACTATTTAATTTTAAGTCATAATTTTCTATTAAGTATTTTCTCATACAGATATATTTTAATCATGAAAACTAAAACAATTATTTTTATTACAATGTTAAAAGAAAAGAGGAACTCAAGTTTAAACATAGTGATAATGAACACCATTAATAAATTATGTAGTGTGTTCTATGTTTACTCATTTCACATATTAAAATATTAATGTCTACTTATTCTCCTTAAAAATGAAATAAATCAAGTATCATCAAATGACATAATGTTTTTATAAATATGACAGATGAAACCTAATTCATTGTAGTTTATATCTAAAAAGGGCACCCAACCTATCATCACCCTAAATTCATGAGATGTAATACTTTTCCAGGTTGACTGTTTGTATAAAAGAAAAGGAACTATTCATTAGCAAAAAACTATTTTCAAAGTTTTATTTAACTTTAGCTAAATTAAAATGAGAATACTACTTAATAATTGTACTTTATTAGTTAGCATAAAAAATAAAGAATTGAAATTTAGATTTAATCTTAGACACTAAAGTACTTAAGTCAATTTAAATTTTTAACCAAAAAATAATTAACACCACAGAGATTCGCATAATTGCTTATTCTATAATATTTGGATAACAGTTTATTTGAAGAATGAGAATGTACGAGTGAAACATGAATATTTCAGATGCATAATAACTGCCTAGGATGGTAAAGTTAAAATGACCATTCTAGTAACTCCAGGGGCCAGAGTACAGCAAGTAGGACATTTGCCTTGCACAAATCAGCCAAAGTTCAATATCTGGCATCCCCTCTGTCCCCAAACACCGCCAGGAGTAATTCCTGAGTGCAGAACCAGAGGTAAACTCTGGACAGCGCCAGATATGACCCAAAACGGAAAAGAAAAAATACACACAACCATTAGACTCCAGTATTTTGCCTTTAAAAGTTACTGGCAATAAGAAACAAACAAGAACATTTACAATGCAATACATCTTAGCATTTCACCTATTAAGATTTGTGATGAAGTTATGTAATTGTATAGGTTCTTTTTCTGTCTCTTTTATTTTCAATATGATGACTTATTTATTAAGAAAATTGTGTAACTTTCATAAGGCATATTCTAAAATTTGGATTTTGTTGAAATTATTCTCATAGTATTTTTCTTGATTTGTATTCCCTGAAAAAATGTTAAATGGATCTAGGTATTTGATTAGATTCCAGATTGGGTTTTATGGGGGAAATAATAGTTCATGTATTTTGATAACAAGTTTACCTTAAACTTTCTTTGCCACCTATGCCATGCTTAAATATACCATGTTTGAACTGAGATATACAAAATAATGCAGTTTCCCAAAGAACCAAGAAAGTCCTTTCACCATAAAAATATACATATTTAAAAACTATTTCTATCCATTTGTTAAAATATTTCTTTAAAATCTCCTAAGTGTAGGTCTACTTTTGCATTTCAAGAGATGGCAGGTGTAGTACATTGAATGGTAATTTCTAGTAAAAATAAGTCAGAGAAGGAAAAAACAAATCATAAGTGGTATTATTCTGACGTTGCTTGTTTCTTTCTTTAACAAAATGATTTATGTTCATTTCTATTTATTTTTAATTTTATTTCTTGTTTTGTTATGTTCGTTTTGGGGAAACACTCAGCAATGCTTAGGGGTTACTCCTGGTTGTGCACCCTGGTGGTGCTTGGGGGACCATATGGGAATGCCAGGGATCCAACCTGGGTCTGCCATGTGTAAGGCAAACACTACTCACTGTACTATCATTCTAATTCCTATGTTTATTTTTTTAATTAAAAATAGTTTAGGTGTCAAGATTTATATTACTAGGGTTTCATAAGCAAAACATTCTAGCTTCACCTCTTCCACTAAAGTTTCCACTTCCCCCTACTGTTGTACCAGTATTCTCCATCTTATCCATAACCACCCCAAGCCCCCATCCATTCCACTCACAATCCACTCCATCTGCAACACACACTCCATCCACCCTCCATTGTAATTTTCCTACTCCAAACCAGTTCTCAATTTCTGCTGCCTTTAACCATGTATTATCCTCCTAGTATATTTTTACCTCACAGTGAGAGATAATTCTATCATTGTGTGTCTGTCATGCTCTTTCTGACTAACTTCATTGCTCTCCAGATTCATCCACATAACATAAAATTGCATGATTTTGTCTTTATTTTTAGCCAAATCCTGTACCATTGTCTATATGCACCATAGTTTCTTTATCCAATCATTTGTTCTTGTTTCCAGATTTTGGTTACTATAAATAGTGCTACAATGAACAGAAATGCCAAATATCTTTTCTGAATATTTTGGATCCCTAAGGTAGATATCAAAAATACTTTTAGTAGCATAGCTACATAGTGTTAACTTTCAAGGAATATGTACTTTATATGCCTGCACCACCAGAAAAGTGCCCAAGACCTGACATATTTTTTAATTTAGTTTTTAAATTTATTTTTCGATATGCCAGACACAGTAACAACAAAGTCTCCAATGGAGACGTTACTGGGCCCGCTCGAGCAAATCAATGATCAATGGGAGGGCCTTTACCTTTACCTTTACCTTTTGCATATGCTGTTAGAATAGTACCAATACTGTCAACTCTAACCATATCCATCATGTAGAGTGCTAGAATCTCTACACTAATATCCCAAAGTTCCTTCTCCACCACCCAACCCTCACACCCACCCAAGAACCCATAAAATCACAGTTCTGTTGACCATACATCAGAATTTTTTCCCTGTAGGGTCAGGGTGAGGTCTATTGTCTAGTTTTTTTTTTCCTTATACTATGCATATGAGTGAGAATAGCTGGGATATGTCTTTTACTTTCTAACTCACATTTTTTTTCATACTCATTAGACTGACTTTCTCTAAACTTCCTCCTTGAATTCATGGACTGAAGACCAGTATTAGACCAGGACAAATACCCTTGTCCCAAAGCCTTGAAGTCACTCTGTTCTCAATTTACTCTTTCCCTACTAACCCTTATTTGCTTAGGGTTGCAGATAACAAAATCAGAATACCAGTCTAGAAGGAGATTTTATTGTTCTTTCAGCCAAGATGACTGTTTTGAAGACATAAGTCTGCTGTCTTTCTAATTGCAGTCCTTGTCATTATACCTTTTTCTTGTCTTATCACCATGTCTCTCGTTTGGCTCCCAGTCAACAATAAAACTATATCTTCTCAATTGCACTTCTAGATTTCATAGCATAATATGTAGCACAGTACCTCATGCAACTTGAAAATATTTAACAAAGAGCATACACATAATTTATTAATATCAACAATATACACTATTTGTGGCTGAAATAAGTTTTTTTAATATTTTCACCTCTGAATTTTTGAAAAGTTATGTACTGCTTATTTCAGGCACAGAAAGATAATCTTATAAAATTCATCCCACCCTGCCCACCAAATTACTTCATTTTCTTCTATGGTCTACCTAGTTAATGTGCGATAAGAGATGCACATGAATAACACAAAAAACTAAGTAAAAGAGGATACTTTGTTTCCTTTATCATTTAGTAATATATGTCAAAGTCTGCCAATGTTATTTTTAAAGAAACAATTTTTAAAGAAACAATCTATAATTATTAGTAAAATTTTAAATAGTGATTTACAATTTGCTTAAATTATGTTATTTTTTTAAAGTTACATACAAATTGAGCAAGATATATGCATAAATGTATGTTTATGGTTGTATATGTGTATCTCTCTATATACGGAAAGATTATTTTTCTAGTAAGGGCATTTGTCAAATATAATACGTGAAAGAAAATTTTATACTTAAAAGTTATTTTATTTATTTATTTATTTATTTTTGCGGTCACACTAGCTGTGCTCTTGTCTTTGTGTAAAACATCATTCCTGACAGTACTTAGGGGATCATATACAATGCCAGTGATTGAATCTAAGTCAGCCACAAGCAAGATAAGCATCTTACTTGATGCACTGTTTCTCCACTTGACTTCCCCACCCCAATATATTGTAAAAAGTTTTAACCAGTTTTACTGAATTTAGGGGACATAAGCATGAATATTACCTCTTGTATTCTTTTAAAGAATGAAAGAGATTGACATTATTTTCATGCTAACCTCAGCTTGTAGAATTATTCCATTCAGTTTCCATACTGTCCTGCTGATCTGATTAAGAAATGAAATAACACAGATGCATTATGTAGTTCACTTTGAAAAGAAAATCATAAGACTTGATCAAAACATTTCTCCCTGTGGCTGCATTGTCAGACAGAACAACTTTAAAGATACTAGCAGATAACGTGATTGAGAATTGCTGTTTTCGAGAAATGTTAAATGTGTATCTTATAATAGATATCAGATGTTCTTACATTTTCCTTGTAGTCTAAGTCTGCTGGTAAGATTCAATAACAGGGTCAATAAATTTGACTACTACATATCTGGCTTCCTGTTACCAACTGCCTAAGTTAATTCTGTGTGTATTTTATGTATTTAAGCAGAACACTAAGCTTTCATTTTTCAGTAGCACATTATGTACAATATTTAAAAGTGTTATATAAAAATATTTTTGTGTACTATAAAATAATTTTAATGATCTTCACTTGCTTAAAAAGTTATTTTTCTAATTGCTCGAGCGGGCCCAGTAACGTCTCCATTGGAGACTTTGTTGTTACTGTGTCTGGCATATCGAATACTCTCGGTAGCTTGCCGGGCTCTCCGAGAGGGGCGGAGGAATCGAACTCGGGTCGGCCATGTTGGCCGCTTGTAAGGCGAACGCCCTACCCGCTGTGCTATAGTCAGGTAATATTAATAAAGTTTTCCAAAGAAAAATTTATTATTATATTTATTCATTCAAATGTGATTTAAATACCTATTATGTTCATGTCTATGTTTTGGTTGATAAGAATATAGCAATTAAAATGAGGACAAGAAATTGCTTACTCTAATTGAATCATATCCTAGTAGTTATATAAAAGCAGGAACTAGATACACAAGTGAAGTGGGTGTATACGTGTGTGGTGCTAAATTGTTCTGTCAAAAAAAACATAATAAAAGTAATGGGCTTTCGCCCTCTCCTCTCTGGAAAGAAAGATGGCGGCCACATGGGAGCCTTGTGGACAGCAGGTATGAGCCGGGGGAGTGGGGGCGACTAAAACCTCATGGGTCGGGGGGCGTTCCGGTCCGTCCTTCACGCCCTACCGAGGTCACAAGTCGCCCCCCGCGAGCGGCTCTCCAGCACGGCCATGGCCCCAGAAGCACAAGGACTTAATGCAGAACCCAGCAGCTTGGAGCAGAAAAGTGAACGGACTATGCGTTGATCCAGCCCATCAAGTCTGCCGGAGGGGAAAGGGTGTTGCCCCATTCGCCCTCTCCTCTCTGGAAAGAAAGATGGCAGCCACATGGGAGCCTTGTGGACAGCAGGTATGAGCCGGGAGTGTGGGGGCGACTAAAACCTCATGGGAAGGGGGGCGTTTCGCTCCGCCCTTCACGCCCTACCGAGGCCACCAGTTGCCCCCCACGAGCGGCTCTCCAGCACGGCCACGACTCCAGAACACAGAAACCAATTTCTTAACTATCTGACTTTCAGTAGAAATACTTCCAGGGTCAATAGGTAAAATAGCAGAAATCCAAAACCAACATTTAATTCTTGAACCCAGCTGTAGAAAGCAAATCACTTCACAATGCTTTTTCAGCATGTCTGATTTGGGGGGGGGGGAACTCTAAATAATAGTGGTGAATCTTTTATTGAAACAATCTAATCAAAGCAGATAGAGTGTTAACTAGAATTCATCTGCCTCACAGGGACGGGGAGGGGTGGGGGGTGGTGTTTTATTGGGGTTCTTCATAGGAAAAAATAAGTATTGGTAAAGGGAAATGTGTTTGATATTTGCATGACTGAGACATAAACCTGAAAGCTTTGTAACCTTTCCCACAGTGATTCAATAAATAAATAAAAAAAAAAAAAAAAAAAAAAAAAAAAAAAAAAAAAAAAAAAAAAAAAAAAAAAAAAAAAAAAAGTAATGGGCTATGTAATAGCAAGAGTGCTATTTTTAAATATGGTACAAGAAAAGGTCGGACTTATGTAGTATTAATTAAAGTGATTAATCTCACATATAAAAATAATGAGATATATGTTCTCATTGATTTTTTGTAAAGAAAATATCATATATAGTTGGAGGCATGTCCCAAAGCATGTAGGCAGGGGGATATATCAGGAGCATTGGATATATATATAGCTGCTGCAAGAAAGTGAGGAGATGAACGATAGGGAGTGTATTCAGAGAGTTGGCAGAAATTGTTTGTGGAAGCCCTGGTCATTATAAAGATATTCCCTTCTGTTTGAGAGAGATATAAGTTTAATGCATGCTTTATAGCAGCATCAAGGAAAATTTCTCAAGCTAAATCCTATGACAACAATAGACTATTTGTGAACAAGTGTATAACTGGTCATCCATTTGCAACTATACCAAGCCTGTATATTGGAGATTATAATTTGAGTAGGATGAGTAGAAGGAGTGATCTTATTTTAATTTTTAGTATGCTAGAGATAAACCCAACTAGACTTTTGTTGAACTTAAGGTTAAGTATGAGAAGAAAAAAAAAAAACAATGCAGGAGAAATGTGGAGGAAAAACTACCCGGAAATGTAAATTGGTTCAGTCTCTATGTAAATGAACATAGACATTTCACAAAATATTAAAAATCCATCTACTGTGTTGAAATAGAGAGTCATGGAAAGGAACTTTTTGTAGCAAATTTCAGGGAGATACAAAAAGTCATAGAACAACCAAGAAATGCTTGCACACGCACACACACACAGACACACACACACACATCAGAAGTTTAAAACCAAGAAATATTTTAGAGAGATATGATATATTCTGCTTCTAGCTCATTAGCTCATGATGAAAAACAAACTCTGTCTGGAGATCAATGATGGCCAATACTGCTGCCCCCAAAAGATGGAGAAAAACAAAGAAATCCCAAAGCTTAAGTATTTTTGTCCTTGTCAATCTCATAACTACAACCCTCCACCCGCCCTAAGGCTATTTGGATTACATCTGTGTAGAATATTGACAATTTGGTGGTGATTATGGTGTGGCAACATATTTTGAAAAGGGAATTCTAAAGAGATCTTGTTTGTATCTTTTTTGAAAATTATTTTTATTTTAATAATAATTAAAGATAAATCAATGGACATAAAAAAGAAATATGTGAAGAATGACCCCCAGATCTTTCAAAGTTGTTGTTTTACTATATGAGAAATTAGTATAATTATTTATCCTAGTCTTTTATTTTCTGAAACAAACACTAGGATAAAAAAGTTTTAGTGGTTGAAGCAAGAATTGCTGAATAAAGAAAACATGTTTATATCCTCCTGATCACAAAGACATTCTTTGCTGTAATAAAAAAATCAGGTTAATCTATACAGAAAGTGACTTAAAATGTCAACTAACAAAAGCTTCCACAGTAAGGGTCCAGAGAGCACCCAGACTGATTGGAAGCAGAGAGGTGTCTTTGCCAAGAAAAAAAAATAATCAATATGGAGCAAATAGATGCCAATGGGAAGAAATTACTAAGGGTCAAAACTTTGCCTTGAGAGTGTGTGGAGGTTCTGCAAAACACCCCAAACCCCAATCCTTGATCCAATACTTACAATGCTGTAATAGGAGGCATAAAAATACACATGGTAATTAAGGATCAGAGGAATTTCTAGGCACCATTTTTTGACCTCTCATAACATGGGTGCCATATTGCAACTAAATGTCCATGGTAACAGAGCCTGAAGGAAAATTTCTAGAGAGAGCTCGTGCCAGCCTAGAAAAAAAACATTTTAAAACAGCTAATAAATAAGAATTTCAATACAAGTGATGGGCAGTAATTAATAGTACAACACTAATTAGTATATGTATAAAGAGCTTAGTATTGTGCAAGAGTATTAGAGGAGAGGATTCTAGCAATCCCTGTTTATTGCTAAAATGTTAAGTTTTGAATTTTGAATACTGTTGTCAGAAAAAAAAACTCAACAAGTAAAATGGGCCAGAGAGAGAGTACAATGGGAAGGGTACTTGCCTTCATACAGGCAACCTGTGTTATGTGCCCTGCATCCCATTTGGTCACCCTGAGTACCACTAGCAGTGATTCCTAAGTGTAAAGCCAGGAATGACACCTGAGCTGGGTTAGTTGCTTTAGCTAATGCTTTTATGTAAGTTTTGAACATTTCAAAGTTCACAGAGTATATATAATTATATTTAAGATAATTTAAAGTATAATAATTAAGAATTTGGAATTTAGAATCTGACTACCAAAATTTACAGTACTTGCACTTATTACTATGCATATGACACTAATAAGGTAATTATTTGTGCCTCTACTGTCAATTGAGTGGAATGCAGAATCTATACTATTTAATACATGCCAATATAAGGTCCTTAAAATATTGTTTGGCACATAGTTATTCTATAAGTATCTATAAGTATCTATCTTCATAATAATCACTGCAACACTATTGTTCATCGATTTGCTCAAGCGGGCCCAATAACATTATGAGACTAGTTACTGTGTTTGGCATATTGAATACATCACAGGGAGCTTTCCAGGCCTTGCCATGGAGGCGAGATACTCTCAGTAGCTTGCTGAGCTCTCCCAGAGGGGAGAAAGAATCGAACTCAGGTTGGCCATGTTGGTCGCTTGCGAGGCAAACACCCTACCCACTGTGGTATTGCTCCAGCCCTTCATAATAATAAACTTAAAAAGAGATATAAACTTCTCAAACTTTGCTATTTATTTTGGTTTTACTTGGAGAAAACTTCCTCAAAAATTACAATTTAGTTTATATTATATAATATTTGCAATTCCATATATATTTTCAGGATATAAAAACCATTAATGTTGCCTCCAACTTCTAATTTGGACTGCTTAAAGACAAGAGTCTGAGTGCATTTTTTCACACACCTGGATATACGGGCAGTGTACAGAATTATTTCTAGAGTCCAAAGAAGCTAGGAATTGTTGGCAGCAACCATCCATTGCATTCCTGCACCTTTAATGGCAGTGTAGTCTTGAACTATTTCCCCCCAAGTAGTTTACAGCAAAAAGTATTAGAAAATAAAGATAAAATCTTTCTCACAGTCAGAGAGTATGTTTGTTTATTGTTCATGATTACATAGTATACTTCTGAGGAGACTGTCTATACTAGAGATGCATTGCCAATTTACTTACTTGATTATTTTTTGGTCCTTAGAGGATAGCTAAAATGAATGTAGAAAAGGTAATATTCCTGAACTCAGTTATGAAATTTATGGTCAGTGACCTAGATGTACTATAATCGCTACTTTCTAAACATGACAGATTCTCTAATCATGAAAGTAAAACCTGTAACAAGGTATAATATCTTCCTAGAACCAAAAACTACACTATCAGGGTGATTTTGAAATTCAGAATGCTTTAAAAATTGTGCTAAAATGCTTCTTTTCCTACAGACTACCTAGCAAAGTAAGTTCAAAGATCACCAGCTGAATAGCCCATAAAAGGTCCATTATGTCATTTTATGCACATTTATCTGCCAAATACTCAAGAACATAATGAGAATTAAATAGATCAGAAGAAGATAAAGTTGTGAAAGTTAAGTAGCGAGACAATGCAATGCTCTGCTGATAAAGAAGTTATTTAAACAGCTTATAAAGTATTGACTACTCTTTTCCAGCATGACTTAAGCTTGCCATTAAATGATACATATAATCTGTTCTATAAGATGAAGTTACTCCATTTATCTTTTTGAAATTCTCATATCTGCTTATTCAGATTTTGACAATAGTTGCCAGTCACTGTCCCTGTACTATGATAAAGAAGACACTGAGTTTCTCCTTGCTATAGGAAACTTCTTGCTGGTGTTAGGTAGAAAAACAACTTCTTCCAGATCTTCTTTACTTTTCTTCAACTCTTGCTGCTCCCTGAACATATAGACCCTATATCGGATTTTGAGCAGTTCTTATACATCCACACTGTAGCACTGTAGCACTGTCCTCCCGTTGTTCATGGATTTGCTCGTGCGGGCTCGTAACATCTCTATTGTGAGACTTCTTGTTACTGTGTTTGGCATATCAAATACGTCATGGGTAGCTTGCCAGGTTTTGCCGTGCAGGTAAGATACTCTCAGTAGCTTGCCGGGCTCTCTTAGAGGAGTGGAGGAATTGAACCTGGGTCGGCCATGTCGGCTGCTTGCAAGGCACATGCCCTACCCGCTGTGCTATTGCTCCAGCCCATTATGTCATCAATTTTAAAATTCCCAGAAAAGAAGACTTTCGCTGTTTTGTCATGAACCATGAAAAAGTATTGGTTCTGGGTCACCAGATTGATTCTTACTACAAATCCCAAAGTCATCTTTTCATCTCAGAAAATTCAGTGATTTCCCATCAAATATTTGTCAGTGCTTCCAAAGACTTAAATTATAGGAATATCCCCTCCATAACTATAAAGAAATACAGACTTGTTGGCTAATGATCATAGTGGCTGTGTAATAATTCTGCATGTTTTTACAGACATCCTTATACATAATTTAATGGAAAAAAGTTTATTACTATAGTATTGTATTTTCAAATAGTACTGATAAATTTTTAAAAGAGGAAGAGGAAGAAAGAGAAATATAAAGACAAAGCAGTATGGAAAATATACCAACTGCATTCATATTAATATTCTCATCAAACTAAGAGATGCTATTAAGATTATGTTGGAAAAATATATACAAAACCAGTTCTCTGTGTTTGTTTGGTATGGTTTGGTTTTGGTGACATATCTGGCTATTCTCAGAGTTATTGCTGGCCTTGTACTCAGGGATCACTCCTACAGACTCCAGGCACCATATGGTATGTGGGAGATCAAACTAGGTGGGTCATGTTCAAAGCAAGTCCCTTATCTGCTGTACTCTTCCATTCCAACAGCCTTCATTAACAACTGGGATTCAGAACCACCACACTACAGCAACAATTTTCACTAAATTTCTTCCACTCATATGGTATCTATGAGCATTATCTCTTACATGCTTTTACCCTAAAGTACAGAGACTTGATTTCTCTCTGCATGATCATTTTCTACTAGTGATAATAAATACCTTCAAGGCTATTATTATTTAACTAATAGTCTTAAAATGCTTGCATAATTGGGGTAAATATGTCTTTCATATTATTTTATGCATTTTATTCTAATTATCTTATTGTCTAGGGCTGGAGCGATAGCACAGTGGGTAGGGCGTTTGCCTTGCAAGAGGCCAATATGGTCGACCCGAGTTCAATTCCTCCGCCCCTCTCGGAGAGCCCGGTAAACCACCAAGAGTATCTCACACGCACGGCAAAGCCTGGCAAGCTACCTGTGACGTATTCGATATGTCAAACACAGTAACAGTTGTCACAATGGAGACATTACTGGACCCACTTGAGCAAATCGATGAACAATGGGAGGACAGTGACAGTGATCTTATAGTCTATTTTGATTCTAAACTGAGCCATCAGGAACTCATTTATCTCATTTCACCAGTTTGTGACAAAGTGTAAAAAAAATGAATGCCTGTAAAACTCATAATTCATTGTAATGAATAAATACTATTAGTCTGTTAGCACTTTAATATTGACTTAATATTTAATTTTTAATTGATACATTTTTAAATGCATCAAGGAGTTAGGATCAGGAAATAATAATATATTTCAAGGGGGTAAAATTATATATATACATATGTACACACGTACATACATATATATCTGTACATATAAATATACATATATATATATACATGCACTAAACAAGGCATGCCTTGCTTCTATAAATAAACCAGTAAATTTATGAGGTGGAAAATTTGCTGATTAATTTCATAAACAGAATGATTATATTTTATTCCTAATAATCACATTTATAATTAAACCAATCAAAAATAATGAGACTAATATATTTTCATTTGCCTTACACAACCTAAAATCAAGGAGAAAATATTAAGCCCTATATTATTTTCCTCAGAGATATAGCAGCCAATAAATATTAAAATTTAAATACAAGGACTAGAAAACTTGTATAGTAGTTAAGGTTCTTATTTTGTATATAATCAGCCCGCATTCAATCTCCACAACCATATATGGTCTTCTGAGTACCAGGAGTATTTCTTAGCACAGAGCCAGGTATATGCTTTAGTACTGCAGTGTGGCCCCTCATCAAGATATAAATAAATAGTATTTATATATATATAAACTAAACAGAATAAAATATCATTATGAAATATATTTTTATGCAAAATAAAGTACACAGCATTTATTTGTGACCCTTTATTCCATATTAACTCATAATCATTACTTTCTTATCTACTGTGACGCATTTTTTTTTCTTTTTGAGTCACACCCGGTGATGCACAAGGGTTACTCCTGGCTCATGCACTCAGAAATTGCTCCTGGCAGTGCTCAGGTGACCATATTGGATGCTGGGAATTGAACCAGGGTCAGTCACATGCAAGGCAAATGCCCTACCTGCTGTGTTATAATTCCAGGCCTGATACAAATGTTTTTATATATATAAATTAAGAGTTTTAAATGGAGAAATTAATCAGTGGATACAGTGCTCAATATGAGAAACTTCATAAAGTAGTAGTCTGTATTTTAATTCACAAAGGAATAAGAGTCAACTTGGTCATTTACATAGAAATTATGAAAAATTAAGAAAAATGAGGCATGGTTTAAAATATTGTCACTTTTCAAAGAATGCCAATACAGAAAAATTGTGTATGTATGCTGAGGAAATGAGAAGATAATAATAAAACAAATACATTTTACCTTATGTAATGACTCCTGCTATATTTTTGTGCTTTATGGTTTAAATTATTTAGTAGAGAAATTATAAAATGAAAAATCTGGAGAGAATCCTAGAAAGCTTTCTCATTTATATTCTTCATTTTATCGATAAAGAAGAAAAAGTTAAATAATGCTCTATCCAGATTCATGCACCTAACTTACAAATTGTGTTTATGGTATAGCCATAACCTGTTCTTCTTCTGTCATTATTTGGGACAATATAAAAAAAAAAAACATTTTACCAATTACCTTTGTGACTTAAGTAAAGTCACTTTATCTATCCAGGTCTGTTGGACTTCTCCCTGGCATGATTGCATGACCACTAGAGTCCACTGAGCCTGTAAGGAGTTACCCCGATTTTGACTTCTCTAGGAACGTGACTATTGGCAGGGAAACCTGACATTCCCCAAGAATAACATAGATTAATTGGCCTTGATTGCTGGTGACCTGATGACTTGAGGTATGAAACACAGGCATCTTTAGCTGTCAGCAAAACGTCAACCTTGTCTCTGCCTTACAGCTCCAAGTATAGTGCTCCAGCAGCTTCTTCCTAGGCCTAACAGTACTCTACCTCCTTCACCACCTGCTTGTTAGTGTACATAAGCACATTCACTCAGCCTCTATTTATTATTATTTTTTATTGAATCACTGTGAGATAGAACCTTACAAAGCTGTTTATGATTAGGTTCAGCCATACAGTGTTACAACACCCATCCCTCCAACAGTGTACATTTCCCAGCACCAGTGTCCCCAGTTTCCCTCCCATCATCACTCACCCCGTGCCCAGTCTGACTCTTTCCATTATCTTCCATTCTCTCTCTCTCTCTCTCTCTCTCTCTCTCTCTCTCTCTCTCTCTCTCTCTCTCTCTCTCTTTCTCTCTCCCCACCCACTCCTCTTTTGGTTCCTCAGCCTCTATTTAACCATTTTACTTTTCCTAACAAACTTTGTTATAAAACTATGAGTCTGTGGCCCATGAGGATGGCTTTGTCTCAGCCATGTAGCTCACATGACCTTTGGGCATCCATTGTCCTAGGTGCTGGAATTGTCTTCACGCTCCTGGGGTCTCTGTAGTTATTGGATAACTACATAGGTCCAGTTGATTGCTGCAAAATGAGGAAGAATATCTTCAACTGTCATACTTACTTTTATGATTCTCTGATCACTAAGTAGCAAAAATTGGTAAGCAGGTTAACTTTTTATTAGATAATATTAGATTTCAGTATTTTGATTTAGGAAAATAGTTTATGCATCTTCAGGTGTATGTGATTATCACCATCTCGTCACCAACAACCTTTAGCCCTCTTTCGCTTCATTGCGTCCTTCCTATTGCTTGTCCCCTCAAAACCTCCATATCTACTAATCTTCATTCTGTAGTAAAATGTTCATTATTTTGCTTTGTTTTTTTATATAACACCTTTGTGGGAAACAATACTTCTTTTTTTCCTCCTGACTTTTTTCACTTAGCACAATACTCTTCAGTTCCACATGTGTTATCAAAAATGGCTAGTTTTCACCTAGTTTTATATTTAAATGCTATCTTATTGTGCATAAAATCCTCTGCTATGAAACTTACTTATTTTTAATCTTGCCTATTCTTTTTTACTTTGTTCTTTTTTGCTTTTTGGGGTCAGACCCAGCAATGTACAGGGGCTACTCCTGGCTCTGCACTCAGGAGTTACTCCTGGCAGTGGTCAGGGGACCATATGGGATGCTGGGAATCGAACTCGGGTCGGCTGCTTGCAAGGCAAATGCCCTACCCGCTATACTATCGCTACAGCCCTCTATCTTGCCTATTCTTAATTGTGCAGCAATGAAGTAAGCATTTTTATACTTTTGAGTACTTTTTATACTTTAAAAAATTATATTCTGCAGACAGTGAAATTATTGCAACATTGGTAAATTTGTCCTCAACATTTTTGGGAATTTTCGTACTGTTTTCTAATAAAACTGGGCCCATCTATATTCCCACTGGTAATGTAACTTTTTATTTATATTTTTCACTAATACTTATTTTTCCCTTTTTATAAATATGTTACTAAATTTAAAGCAGTCAAAACTAAAAAGAAACATAAATGAAGCATTATAATTGATTGGCCATTTTCCATATATTGTAAATTCTGAACTGCCTGACTACAAACTTATATTCTGTTTATGGTGATGTGGAGTAATTATACACAACAAAATTATAAATGGCAGTGTTATTATGCATGTGACTAAAGCTATAATAATTAAACATTTTAAGAAAATAGAATTGGAGGGTTGAGGGCACTTTGGAGGTGATGAAATGGCAGTAACTTTGTACATCAAAATAATGAATATTAACACTCTTGTAACAATGCTGCCTAAACTGCAATAAAAGTAAAATATTTGAAATTATTATACAAGGTATATGATTTTTCCAAATAATATACAGTAATTAAATAACATAAAAACTGAATAAAGGTACTTAAGTCTTATAGAAGTATGAATGTATGACACTCCTATTGCTAAGTTTACTAAATATCATTCACTTAGAGGATAAGGCACTGGCCTTGCACACTGACAATCCTCTGAGTCATCACCAGAAGTGATACCTTAATGCATGGTCAAGAGTAAGCATTCCTAAAAATACAATTGTTTAAAACTGCATGCATTTAAGTATCTGTATGTTTATATGTATGTACATGTATTTCTATAAGTATTTATATGTGTTTCTGTAAGTATTTATATGTTCATAATATTGTGTTATTGAGGTATAACAAATAGAAATGGAATCTAATACAAACAGCTTAAAGGAAGTGGTGAAAATAAAGCTGGTTAAAGTAAGAAAATGATACCATATGGTAACAATATACTCAGAAAGATATAAATACAGAAATGAAAAATAGTGTTAATATATCATTATACATACATATGCATATATACATATACATGTGTGTCCTCATTTTCACAGTTCTTTAAAAAGCATAACATTATAAAAAATATAAGACTTAATGCCTAAAACAATGTACATGGGTTTTTAAAATATTTTGATGCACTATACATAACAATAATAACATTAAAGGCAAGAACATCGTGTAACAGTTTTCTATATTTCATTATCACTCAGTAATTATGGTTCTAAAATAGATGCTAACAAATTAAAGTATATATGTGGCTGTTGGAGTGATAGTTCAGCGGGGAGGGCATTTGACTTGCACACGGCATATCAGGGATAGATCACCAACATCCCGTATCGTCCCCCAAGTACCACCAGGACTGATTCCTGAGTGTAGAGTCAGGAGAATACCTGAGCATTGCAGGGTATGACCCAGAAATCCAAGATAAAATAAAATAAATAAAAAGTAATTTTAAGAAGTACATATGTAATAAACCCTAGAGCTATCACAAAGTATAATTTAGAAAAAAAACAAGTGAGAAAAATATGAAAGAAATTAAAGTGTCACAATGGACAACATTTGGTTTGTACAGTTGATTTACCACAAAAGAACCAAGAACATAAAATGGAGAAAAGAAAATATTTTCAATATATGGTGTTAGAAATCAGGATAGCCATAGTAAAAGAATGAAAATGGACTGCTCTTGCACCATGGACAAAAGTTCACCCAAAAATGAATAGTATACTTGGGTGTTGGACCGAAGCATTAACATACATCAAAGCAAACTTACTCAAAATAACAAAGCCTTGCTTTTGTAATGTCTATGCGGATTCAATTCTGAAAGCAAGAGAAACAAATGCAAGAATAAATTGTATAAAACAAAAGTACATAAGATTAACATAAAACTGAAAAAGACTGTACAGTGGTAGAAACTATCGGTCTAGACATCCTACTGAATACAGAGAAAAAAAGACATTGCATTAAATCTCACTAAGGGATTATATTTAGACAAATAAACTCACAAAACCCAGTAACAAGAAAACAAACAATCTCATCAAAAAAACAAGATAAGTTTAGACACTTCATGAAAGTATGTACATAATGGCCAGCAGAGAAATGAAAATACTCATTTTCACCTCTTAGTAAGGAAATGCAAATCAAAATGTCATAGAGATACATATGTCAAAAAGCCCAAGAACAAGCTTTTTAATGATACATAAAAGTAGGAAGCATATACATTCTTGGTGAAAAATTTAAAATGATACAGACTATGGAGTCTAAAACTTTCTTAAAATATCTAAAACAAATCTATTTTAGGATTCAGCTATCTCACTCATTGGTGTCTGTTTAAGTAACACAGACAAATTCAAAGAGGTGCATTTATATCTTTGTTTATTGCAGCATCATTTCCAATAGCCAGGGTAAGAAAACAGTCCATTGCTCAGTGACAGACAAATAAATAACAGCACATCGACACAACATGGAAGGCTACTCAGCTACAAAAATAATGTTATGCCTTTTGTGATGATATTGACAGAAGTGGATGAACCTTGCTAAGAGGGCTAAATGAGGACAAATAAAAGATAATTTTACTTCTTTGCTGGAATATGGAAAAGTAAAGTGAGAGGAGGATTCTGTAGGGTTGTGTTTGCCAGAGTCTGGGAAGGGAAAGGAACTCAAAGGAGGTCAAGGGGAGCTACTGGATATAATGCTGTAGAGGTAGCTGTGAGGTGGAGCATATACTTTGAAATGACATGAAATTGTGTTGTTACCCATCAGTCTTCATATATTCATATATATATACATATATATATACAGTAATAGTTTTACCATTGCATACAGTTATTTATTCCCTCCTTTGCAACATCTCCACTCCTTCGCATATGATTTTTAGTGTCTTCTGGGAGAGGAATCTTTGGAATCTCTATCTTTGTGTGTGTACTTTGGCATGGAACTTGATTTGGCAAATAACATGTGGGTGAAATGAAAGTATACTTAACTTCTCGGTCTTTGTATAGGTCTGAAACAAGAATATCTTGCCTGATATAAAGGTAGATTCTTTACTCTGTGTGAGCTGTGTTACAAAAAAGACAAGTGGAAAATTGGAGAGATACTAAATGTGGGCCAGCACATTTGCCTAGTATGTAATAATAGACTAAGTATAATTGCAGTATGTTTGTAGTAAATTGACCTCTAGTTTGATTCCTAGGATAGCATCTGATCTCCTAAGCACCACTCAAAGTGATCCCTGAGCACAAATTTAGGAGTAGGCACCAAATCTTGTGTCTTACACACTACTTCCCATTATCCCCTGGAAAAAAGCAGGGGGCATTGGAGTAGTTCTGGAGCTTTCTTTGTTTATTTTTATTTGATGAAGGAATATTAATTTACCTGTTTGCAAAATAATCATAAAAATGTTAAAAATAAGCCCTTCGTTTTTCAGATGTGAGACAAATAAAACTTTCTTACCATCTGTGCTATATCTGTCCCTTACAATTACTAATTGTACCAACATCTTAGAAATAAAAACTTAGTTTTTCCTAAGGAAAATAACTTCTTAATGATTCTGAGCTCTAAAACCTGAAAAAACAAATTCAACAGAAATTTATGATCATGTATTTAGCAACAGTGCTGAGAAGACTATTATCCATCTGAGCTTTCTAGTGGGAAAATTATACGGCAAAAAAAATTAAATAAGTTCTATGAAAAGCTGAAAGGAGACATGAAAAAATTGTGTGTGCAAAATGAGCTAAATGTTAATACTATTCAATATTTGTAATATATGAAGTCAACAACCAACATTTGATGTTGGGTTTATATGATGCCAAGGAGGAAAACATGACAAGTTATAAAAAATTGGTTATAAGTTTATTTAAATAGCAGGCAGACATTTAAGTCCTGAACCAAAATAACCAATTTATCAATTTAATATACAAATGTTTTCTGCATGACTTACATTTAATAGTAGACAGATATATCTTTTGAAATTCTCTAACATCTGGAATAATCAAATGGAAAGTCTGCTATATCTTAAGACACACACACACTCACATGCAAACACATACACACACTCACAAACTATAAAAAAAATCCAGAGAACAAGTAAAATACAAGTATTAAAACACATTAGACTAAAAATACAACATAAAATATGATCATTGTACCATAAGGAAAACTAGATTTATTTCCCCTTGCATATGAATCTTCTATTATTAAAGTGACCAATTATCATATACTGGGCAGCTTAAAATGAGACAAATGTATAGTCTGTTTTTCAGGTTAAGACTGAAAGGTCATCTGCAGCTTCTAGATGACATTGATGCTACTTGGTTTATGTTCTCTTCCTCCATCAAAGTCAGTAGTACCAGGCTAGAAGGGTTATTCAGGGGATAGGCAATTGCTTTGTACACATCTGATTTAAGTTTGATTGCCAACACTATACATAGCAATTCCATCACCACCAGGAATGGTCCCTAATCAGAGAATTAGGAGTAATCCTAGAGTACAGCTGAGTGTGGCCCAAAGCAAAAACAAAAACAAAGTATAAGTCATTAAAACCAGGGCTATTCTTCCTTCCTCCCTCCCTCCCTCCCTCCCTCCCTCCCTTCCTCCCTTCCTCCCTCCCTTCCTCCCTTCCTTCCTTCCTTGCTTCCTTCCTTCCTTCCTTCCTTCCTTCCTTCCTTCCTTCCTTCCTTCCTCCCTCTCTCCCCCTCCTTCTGTCTCTCTCTTTCTCTTTCTCTCTTTCTTTCTTTCTTTCTTTCTTTCTTGCTTGCTTGCTTGCTTGCTTGCTTGCTTCATTTCTTTCTTCCTTTCTTTTTTCCTTCCCTATCTTTCATTCCTTTTTTTCTCTATTTTTATCTTTTTTCATGGAAACACTCAGACTTCATCCTCTACCTCTCACTCTTGGAAAGGAAGAAAAGAATGGCCATCAATGGCAAAAGGCAGTTGCAAAAGCAATGTCTAGAACCAGCTTCATGATCAGGAGAGGATACTTTAGCTCTTCCACGTGGTTTCAAGTGCTCTACTGTATCAGAGAAACCTCTCTAGCAACAAACTATAGAACTGATCTCTGAAAGTATAGTCATACCAGGTCTATTCTTCATCATGCTTCCTCTTCATTTCTCTTCATTCTAATTTGGTTGAGGGGAATTTTTACCTTTTAAAGATGTTATATATTGAAACATTTAAATATATTGTCATCAGGATAATGTCATCTCAAGTCTTTGACATTAATTGCATCTGCAAATTCCATTTTTCCATATATAGTAATCAATTCACATGTTTAGATAATCAGGGTATGAAGCATGTTTCAAAGAACACTATTTTTCCTATCACAAGTAACAAATTTCCCAGCCAGTATTCATAAGCAAATTATTGCAAAATAAATTTCCATAGTGAGACAGCAATAAAAACAAGAACTAACATCTGCATCATAAACAATACAAAAACATTGATAATCCCCAGACAGTTAAAGAAGTGAAATAATTATTGGTGGCAAAGATTTCAGACTACCTTTATCTAGACACCATACTTATATACATACACTCACTTGGCTACTTGTAATATATAGACTTTATTCACAATCCTCCTTCCCAAAATTCTAGGTCCCTAAATTCTGAATTTTTATTAGCCTCTATTCTTGTGTTTCAATAACTTCATTTCTCAATCACCTACAATATACTTGGAATAGGCATTAGTAGTTCAATTTGCTAGTATTTTCCTTAACTACTGAATAGAATGAGGTGGAAATGGAATATTGACTGATAAACTCTAAGCACTACTAAAACAAGCTTTCATAGTGATTCTCAGTTGCAAAATTTGTAAATTTATGTTTTCCAGATAGATATGTCTAAAGAAATCAAGCCAACGACAAAAATAAAGACACTTAATATCATAAATCAAGATAAAAAGATATGAAACAGAAGTCATATATGAAGTTATGGTTAATAATTATTTCATGATTTAGCTTAATATATAAAAATCAGAAAACAGTGATATCCTAACAAAGGATTCCATGGTGACAGTATTTCATTATGAGAAATTAAGACTGGCTTAATGTGTATGGAGATATAGTCAGTACTTCTAGGATTTTAGCTTTAAAGAGAAGTCAAGATATCAACACACTGAAATTAATTTTAATTAGGTTAATTTATTAATTTGATATGAATTTATAGCAAGTATTAAGTTATATCTAAATTTTTCCCTTTGCACTTCATTCTTTGTAGAAGATAAAGTTGCTTTCAAATAACTTTTTATTGTTCTCTTTACTGTTTGTAACTAAAATTTCACTTTGCCAAAACACTATTAAAAAATGGGCAGAAGAAATGAATAGACACATTTCTAAAGAAGAGATATGGATGGTCAATAAGCATATGAAAGGGTGCTCATCTTGACATATTATCAAAGAAATTCAAATTAAGATGACAATTATGGCAAAAATCAAAAACTGAAAGCAATCTGTTAGTGGAATGGGAGGATGAAAAGGAACTCTCCTCTACTGCTGGTGGGAATGTAGTCTAGTTAAATCCCTGTGGAAAATAAGTATGGAGTTTTCTCAGAAAAGCAAAAATAGAACTGAAATATTAACAGAAATCCACCTTCTTGGTATCTACATCTAGGAGAAATAAATATTGAAGGGACTGGGGCTGGAGAAATAGCACAGTGGGTAGGGCGTTTGCCTTGCACGCTGCCAACCCAGGTTCGATTCCCAGCATCCCATATGGTCCCCTGAGCAGCGCTAGGAGTGATTCCTGAGTGCATGAACCAGGAGTAACTCCTGTGCATTGCCGGGTGTGACCCCCCCAAAAAAATATTGAAAGGGACAAATACTCACCATTATTCATTTGGGACATTAAATTTCTGTATTTGGGACCCAGAAGATGACTCATGGACTAAAGCCCTTGCCTACAAGCCTTAGACCACCAGTTCAAACCCTGATACTGCTGTCCCTATTGTCTTTTTTTTAATTAATTAATTCATTTATTTATTGAATCACTGTGGGAAAAGTTACAAAGCTTTCAGGTTTAAGTCTGGGTCATGCAATCATCAAACACATTTCCCTTCACCAGTACTTATTTTTCACCACCAAGAACCCCAATATACCCCCCTCCCAATCCTTCCAATCCTGTGAGGCAGATGAATTCTAGTTAACACTCCATCTACTTTGATTAGATTCATTGTTTTGACAAAAGATGCACCATTATTATTTAGAGTTTACATCCCCAAATCAGACCTGCTGAAAAGGCATTGTGAAATAATTTGTTTTCTACAGCTGGTTACAAGAACCAAATGATGTCACGTGGCTGCTATGGCGGGCACGCAATTTTGGATTTCTGATGTTTTACTTATTAAGTTTGAAAGTATTTCTGCTGAGAGTCAGATAATTATAAGATCGGTTCTGTGGCTCTAGAGCCATGGCTGTGGCGGAGAGCTGCTCGTGGGGGGCAACTCGTGACCTTGGTAGGGCGAGAAGGACGAGCCAGAAACGCTCCCCCTTCCCATGAGGTTTTAGTCGCCCTGTCAGGACCAGCTCATACCTGGCTTTCCAAAAAGCTCTGAGGCAGCCGCCATGTTGCTGTCCAGAGGGAAAAAGGCAGAAGTGAGCAATGTCCTATTCCCTCAGGGCAGGCATGGTGGCATGGATTAACGCATAGTCCATTCACTTTTTTGCCGCAAGCTACTGGGCTCTGCATTAAGTCTTTGTGCTTCTGGAGCCATGGCTGTGCCAGAGAGCCGCTTGTGGGGGCAACTCGTGACCTCAATTGATGTCCCTATTTTCTGAGGATACACATTCAGAGATAAAAACATAAAATAAACAGTAACACGTTTCCAAGTTATTTTTTCTATGCCAGTAGTTAAAAAAAAAACACTAATTAATTCAGTCTTTCTGCAGAAACTGTCACAGAGAGATTCTAAACAGAGTGTTAATAAACAAATATCTAGCCTTGTAAAAAGTGTCATGTGCACTCTATATATGTTCATAACAAGTACAGGAAACTGTGAAGAAGGCCACAAGCTTGGGCCTTCAGTCATCCTGTAAATCACTTCTCACTTCATTCTTCAGTTGATTACGTGACCAAAAGGAATGGGATGTAGCAGAATTCATGAATGTATGTAAGTAAAAAAAGACAAACAGTATGGACTAACTATATCAGAGGGGATTGGAAACAAACTTAACGCCATACGTGGAGTAAGCAGCAAATATTAAAATCATAGAGGGGAGAAAATGATAAAAAAAAAAGACAATACACTCAGAAAACATTTTCTGTGCAATGTAACTTTTTAAAATTTGTCAAGCTTTTGCATGTGTTTTATTACAATGGCCATTTGAATGTCAAATTTGTGTGATGTCAAATCTAATAAAAATGAGTTATCTTAGATAATAAAATATTTTGTCTACCAGATAAAAATACATAAATCTTACCTACTTCAGAATACACTGAAAAATTCTAAGTTGATCTTGGAATATTTTTATATATGTAATCAGGATGCATGAAGCCATAGGAATCAGAAAAAGAAAACAGGAATTTTGCTTTTTTTGTTTGTTTGTTTTTGGGTCACACCCAGCGATTGTCAGAGGTTACTCCTGGCTTTGCACTCAGAAATTACACCTGGCATTACTTGGGGGACCATATGAGATGCCAGGGATAGAACCTGGGTCAGCTATGTGCAAGGCAAACGCCCTACCTGCTGCACTATCACTCCACACCGAAACCAGAAATATTGGTTTGCACTTTTTATTTATTTATTTATTTATTATTTTTTACATGTTTAAGAAGGGGCTTTTGAAAATACAGGCACTGGCACTGTCACTGTCACTCCTGTTGTTCATAGATTTGCTCCAGTGGGCACAGTAACATCTCCACTGTGACGCTTGTTACTGTGTTTGGCATATCGAATACGTCACAGGGAGCTTGCCAGGCTTTGCTGTGCAAGGGAGATACTCTCGGTAGTTTGCTGAGCTCTCCGAGAGGGGCAGAGGAATCAAACCTGGGTTGTCCAGGTCAGCCATGTGCAAGGCAAACGCCCTACCCACTGTGCTGTCGCTCCAGCCCACAGGCAAATACAGGCAAAGAGTTATTACTTATATAAGATTACATATTCTGTTTCTCCTCGTATTAACAAACTAATACAAGATAGAAGTGAATTTTTTAAAAACATTCAAGTTAAATATTTCTAATTTATTTAACCAACAGGACTACAAATGTCCATGTGGTCTAATTCTCCAAATAAAAGTACATATGATCACATGAAGAAAATGATTGGCTATGACTAATATTATTCCGCTGAATGTAAAAGGAATATTTTCAAATAAAGTGAAACCAACTGGTCTTGATTTTTTCCTAATATTGCAGTAATTCTCCCAATATTGCAGTGAATTAGCACACATAATGCAAGTAAATTCAGCCAATATACCATTACTGAAATCATTTGAACAAATATAATAGTGTCACATAGCTGCAATGGCATATTTGTGAATTTTATTGACAACTTATAATCTCTAAATCATCATTATAATTTATTAAACTATCTCATATATTGGACTGGTGAGACAGCACAGTGAGTAAGGCACTTTCCTTGCATGTGGCCAACTGGGGTTCAATTTCTCAGCATCCCATATTGTGTCCAGAGCACCACCAAGAGTAATTCCTGAGTGCAGTGCCAGAAGCATCCCCTGAGCACTGATAGGTGTGGCTCCAAAACAAACATAAAATAAATAAATAAACTATCTCATATAAATATAACATAAAGCAAAACTTTACCATTCAGAGAATATGATAAAACATTTGTGATTCAGCTAGTTTTAATCAAAAAATATTCTCAAGTATTAATTTAGTGTTACTTGAAATAAAAATTATAATCTAAGGATGTATTATTCAGTTGGCTAGTACTAACAATATGAGGCAACATGAAATCCAATATTGTGTGTCAAGATTTAACTCAGTAGAACACTTGCTTGTATATTTGAAGTCCCTAACAATGTAAAGAAAAGGAAAGCCCACACATAGCATAAAATCACATACCCTTCAAAATTACAATAAATAAAATGCTTATGTTCAACCAATACTTAAAAATCAAAGCATAATAATCTATATGCAAATAGTATTTTATTTAAGCTACTGTATAATGCACTTTGCTAATTAATAAATGAAAAGAAATTTATTTTTTTCTAAATTTATCTTTTTTATAAAGGAATCACTTAGAAAAGGATTCTAAAATAACTAAAATATCATTGCACATACAAAAGGTAGACTATTCCCTTTCATAAGAAAAGAAAATAAGAAAAATATATTTTCTTACTGCCATATTCACTTTTTTTCTATTTTCATAATATCTTCTAAAAATCTTTGTTCAGTGTACCATAAGGAATATGGAATCCCACCTACAGATTTTCATTTCTATGTTTTTAGTTTATTTGTATTTATGCATAGCCTAATATCTACCTCATACAGGCTATTTTGTATTTGATAAAAGCATGGAAAAATTATAGAAAGTGTAGGGTACATCACTGTGTATGTATTTTTCCAACGATAAAAATAAAAGTAGTTACATGCTTCACTCTATAAAAGTGTTTTAATTTTGACACTAAAAAGACCTTACCTTTTATTTAATGGCTTTCAGTTAAGCAAATAAAAAAAGTCAAATGTTTTAAGAGTATGTAACAGGTAGAGATCACTTAACACTGCACACAGACAACACTTCATCAGAAAATATCTGTAAATTACGAGTGAAATTACAAAGGTGAAAGGGAGAGAAAAGCCTAACCTTGAGTTAAAACATAGTTATAACCATAAATTTAAAAATTATTTATTCTCAGGGACAATGCCTTCTAAACTTACCACATGACATTTATCCATTTAACTGCCCTCCTCAATCTGACTGGCTTCTAAGGAGATCAAATTTATGTGGCTTCACGCAAGGCCTTTAATAAATAAATCTTAAGAATAAAGTAGTGTATAAATTGCATGGGAAATGTCAGCCCTGAAGAGTGATCAGTGCCTGGGAGAATGGAATAATGAAGATTATGAAGGCTAAATTTTGACATAACCTCAGTGCCACTGCATACTTTCATCATTCATCCTTCAAATATCTCTTTTATATGGCAAATTAAAGCTAATGAAGTAGTATATAAAGTATGCATTATCTCAATAATCATTAATTCCCAATGAATCTACTATGTATCTGCAAGTATCTGCAAGTCACTTAATACTACAATTAACCCATTTTCTGAGGTTACTAAATCTCTTTATAGTTAAACTTAAATAACTATAGAGATTATATTTAACCTCTCTATATAATAGTAACTCTCTATATAATGATACTATATATTCTAAGTAAAATTATAACTATAGACTTATCAATCCCTGTTTATTCCCTATTCAAGAATCTAATTCAAGAGGTTCTAACTACTATCAATTTTCAAAAAACATTGTAGAAGCATCTCAGTAATCTGCAATAAGTTGTTTCTGTGCTCTGATACCTACATTAGTGCTAAAAACAATAAAAATGTTCAAAAGAACATTTTAGTGGATTTGTGCCATAAATAATAATTCCTTTTATTCTAAACTAGCACATTCATGGTCACAGTCCTCCCGTTGTTCATCGATTTGCTCGAGCAGGCCCAGTAACGTCTCCATTGTGACACTTGTTACTGTGCTTGGCATATCGAATACGTCACGGGTAGCTTGCAAGGCTCTGCCATGCAGGCGAGATACTCTTGGTAGCTTGCCAGGCTCTCCTAGAGGGGCGGAGGAATCGAACTCAAGTCAGCCATATTGGCTGCATGCAAGGCAAACGCACTACCACTGTGCTATCACTCCAGCCCAAATTAGCCACATTATATCAAATAATAATGTACTGAAAAATTTAATAGTTATAGTTTAAAATTGAAAAAAAAACAAGTTCTTAGTATCTTTAGCACACACAGTATCACTTCATCACTTGACTTCCCGTTAATCGTCGATTTGCTTGAGCGGGCGCCAGTACTGTCTCCATTTGTCCATGTCGCGTGCTAGTGTAGCCCAATGGCATCTGTTCGCTCTAGGAACACGAAGAGCCTCAAACCAATTGCTCATGATCTTGATGAAGAAGACTGACCATCTGGTAGGTGGGTGGCCACGCGGTCTTTTGACATCCTGTGGAATCCAGTCGGTAACAGCTCTAGTCCAGCGGTCGTCTTTAAATCTCATTACGTGACCAGCCCATCTGATTTTTGACAACTTGGCAAACGAGACAGTGGCCCTGATTCTTGATTCCAAGCATAGCTCTTTCAATTCTTCTTTGGGAGACCCAAATAGTGTTCTCATCCTGTTTGCGTAAGGCCCAGGTCTCTGAGGCATATGTTAATGCAGGAAGAACAGTGGAATCAAAGAGATGTGCCTAAAGCCGGAGGTTCTTCGTCCTCTTAGCTATTTCTTCGACATTCTTGAAGGCGTTCCAAGCCACTCTCTTCCTCCTGCGCAGCTCGGGTGCCAGGTCATTTGTCATGTTGACTTCTCCACCTAGGTACACATAGCTGTTGCATTTGGAGATGGTCGTTCTGTTGAGAGCGAATGGGGCATCAAGAACTAGGCTGTTTCTCATAAACATTGTCTTAGTAAGATTCAGTTGTAGTTCGACCTTTCCACACTCACAGTCAAAGTCAGCCAGCATTTGTGCCACTTCGCTGATGTTTGGTGTTATTAAAACAATGTCATCAGCAAAGCGGAGGTGGTGTAGTTGCCGACCATCTATCTTCACTCCCATTCCTTCCCATTCCATGATGTTCTCCAGGGTGGCACTGAAGAGTTTCGGTGAAATGGTATCACCCTGCCTCACCCCTCTCTTGACATCAATGATCACTTCTTTGTAGAATGGTGAGATCCTGGTAGTGAATTCGCAATACAGCTCACGGAGGATCTTGATGTATTGGGCTTGAATGCCCTGATTGGCTAGGGCTTCAATGACTGCTTCCGTCTCAACAGAATCAAAGGCCTTCTTTAAATCAATGAACGTTAAACAGAGCGGCATCTTGAACTCCCGAGAAACCTTCATGAGCTTGGTTATCGTGTAGATATGGTCGATGGTGCTGAATCCTTTGCAGAACCCTACTTGCTCGCAAGGTTGTCCTTCATCTAGTGTCTCATTCACCTGACCCTGAAGGCTTCACCAACATGGCAGCATTGAGAAGGATGAGAAAGGAGAGGCCGATAATTACACACAGTATATAGTGCATTTATTGCTAAAATTCTATTATAGATCGTTATATTTAATAATATAAATATTAGTCAATATTTATTAGTATTGACTAATATTTAGAAATATTTACTAATATAAATATTAGTCAAGAAAACAAAGGGAGCAAACATGATGATGGATCATCCAACACCTTCCCACAGCAAATCTTACACTGAACAATCAGTTGAGTGCTGACCACAGCCTATATTGCAACAGAAAAAACAACTAATCATGGACATCCATTTAGAGAGAGTGTATCAGCAGAGAGTTGGGGTGGCAAGGATATCTTAGGAATCACAAGTAGTCTAGAGGAGTGTTGCTGGTTATCACTTTTTGCCTGGCTAGGAATAGGTCTATCATGGTCCTCTGAGATACTGAGAGATTGGGGTACACTGTGTGCAGCGCTTCCTTAGAAGCCATGCTTTTATCTCATATCAGGAGACTGGGGAAACAAAAAAAAAATATGGACATTATCTTTCTTACTCTGATGGCACCACAAGGAGCATTATATTGGAGGTAGATCCATCCTATCAGGTATCAATGTATCACTGTCATCCTGTTGTTCGTTGATTTACTCGAGTGAGCTCCAGTAACATCTCTGTTTGTCCCAGTTCTGGGATTTTAGCAGCCTCTCTTTACTCATCTTTCCCAAACATTGGAGTCTCTTTCAGGGTCAGGAGAATGAGACCTGTAAAAGTTATTTGTTTTGGCCTATTGAATATGTCACTGGGAGCTTGCCAGTCTCTGTCTATGTGGGTGGGATACTCTTGGTAACTTGCCGGGCCCTCCGAGAAATATATATATATATATATATATATATATATATATATGAATTCTGGAGGATATGATCAACGGTGCTGAATCCTTTGCGGAACCCGGCTTGCTCGCATGGTTGTCCTTCATCTAGTGTTCTGCCAATCCTATTTAGGATGACTCGAGTGAAAAAATTGTAGATGACAGACAATAGGCAGATCGGGCGATAGTTGCCAATGTCATGGATGTCTCCCTTCTTGAACAGTAGTACGATCCTGCTGGTTTTCCATTGGGACGGAACCTTGCATTCAGACAGGTAGCGAGTGAAGAGTCGAGCCAGTGTATTGATGAGTACTGACGGCAGGTTCTTCAGGTGTTCGGGTCTGACCTTGTCTGGGCCGGGTGCTGTTTGTTTCTTTACCAACGAAATGGCGTGTCGGATTTCGGAATGGAGAACGTTGGGAACGACATATCCATCCTGTGGAATTTGGTATGTCGGCAAGTGGACATGGCTATCGAAGAGATTTGAGTAGAAGTCATGGATAATCTTCTCCATTGCGTTATGGAGGATGTGATGGATCCATCAGGACGTCAGAGGGCAGTCATCTTGGTCTTGTAGTTGGCGAAGGACAGGCAGGCGTTACGAATACTTTTCCCGGCTTCTGCCGCATCTACCAGTACTTCTGCTCTTCTCTCTTTGAGGTCTTCCTTGATCGCATCTCTGCACTGCTTTGCGAGCTCGGACGTTAGCTTGCGGTTGCCTGAGGCATGCGCCAAACCACGCTGGCGAATTAGCTCAAGAGTTTTCGAAGATAGGCGATTTTTTGTGGCTATCTCTGTCTTGGCGTTCCTTGCACATTCATGGAGGTGCTGAACCAGTCGATCGTATTCCTCCTCAACGTTGTCAACAATGGCATCTTCCCATGTTGCCACAATAGTACCAAAGAGTTCCCAGTTGGTCGTCATTCTGGGAGTTCTCTTTTTGAACTTTGCAGCCCTTTCTCCCTGCTCTGTGAAGTAGAATTTTGCACAAAGGAGACGGTGGTCCGATCCCGTTTGAAATTTTGGGACAACAGCGACATCAGTCAGGCAAAACCATCGATTGAATATGATGTGGTCTATTTTGTTGTGGAATTGTCCACCGGGAGACTCCCATGTCCATCGTTTAGATTCTGCCTTCTGGAACTGTGAGTTACCATGAATGGTCTTGGTCGACATGATGAACTCAGACAGTCTCTCACCCTGTTCGTTCCATTCTAGGCCATGGGTCCCGATGTGAAGTTCTTCAGCTGATCTTCTCAGTCCTATCTTGGCATTAAAATCACCCACAATGATCTTGTAGAAGGTGTGGTCTTCTTTATAGAACTTCTCTAGCTCCATGTAGAACTTCTAGATTTCTCTTTCATCATAATGAGATGTTGGTGCGTAGACAACGAAGATAGAAACTGCAGGTAGTGAGCCACATTTATTCAAATGTAAACGTCCGATTCGCGTTGTTAGGCATTCGAATGAATCAATGCTCTTGGTCAAGTTTGTGTTGACAAGGACACCGACGCCTCCAACACCTCTTTTACCGCATGTTCCGAGGAACAATTCTTCTCCAGTGTCGAAAACGGCATGGTGAGATTCGTGCCTTCTTGTCTTGGTCAGACCAATGATGTCGTACTTGATCATTCTCGCTTGTAACATCAGGTCCTTGATGGATGCATCTGATGCTAGCGTACGTGCATTGAAAGTACAGACGATCATTTTTGTCTTCCTTCGTTGTGGCAGCCTAGGTCGGCCTTGAGATTTTGTCGGCCTCTCCTTTCTAATCCTTCTCAGTGCCTCCATGTCAGTGAAGCCTTCAGGGTCAGGTGAATGAGACCAGTTGTAGTTACTGGTTTTGGCATATCGAATACACAACGGATAGCTTTCCAGGCTCTTCTGTGCGGGTGGAATACTCTCGGTAGCTTGCCAACCATGCGAGCAAGCCGGGTTCTGCAAAGGATTCAGCACCATCGACCATATCTACACGATAACCAAGCTCATGAAGGTTTCTCGGGAGTTCAAGATGCCGCTCTGTTTAACGTACATTGATTTAAAGAAGGCCTTTGATTCTGTTGAGACGGAAGCAATCATTGAAGCCCTAGCCAATCAGGGCATTCAAGCCAAATACATCAGTATCCTCCATGAGCTGTATTGCGGATTCACTACCAGGATCTCACCATTCTACAAAGAAGTGATCGTTGATGTCAAGAGAGGGGTGAGGCAGGGTGATACCATTTCACCGAAACTCTTCAGTGCCACCCTGGAGAACATCATGTGACGACTGGAATGGGAAGGAATGGGAGTGAAGATAGATGGTCGGCAACTACACCACCTCCACTTTGCTGATGACATTGCTTTAATAACACCAAACATCAGCCAAGTGGCACAAATACTGGCTGACTTTGACCGTGAGTGTGGAAAGGTAGGACTACAGCTGAATCTTACGAAGACAATGTTTATGAGAAACAGCCTTGTTCCTGACGCCCCATTCGCTATCAATGGAACGACCATCTCCGAATGCAACAGCTATGTGTACCTAGGTCGAGAGGTCAACATGAGAAATGACCTGGCACCCAAGCTGCACAGGAGGAAGAGAGCGGCTTGGAACGCCTTCAAGAACGTCGAAGAAATAGCTAAGAGGACGAAGAACCTCCGGCTCCGGGCACATCTCTTTGATTCCACTGTTCTTCCTGCATTAATATATGCCTCAGAAACCTGGGCCCTACGCAAACAAGATGAGAACGCTATTCAGGTCTCCCAAAGAAGAACAGAAAGAGCTATGCTTGGAATATCACGTTTCACTCAAATGAGAGAATGAATCTGGAGTTCTGACATCTGTCGACGATCAAGAATCAGGTACGCTGTCTCATTTGCCTAGGTGTCGAAAATCAGATGGGCTGGTCACGTAATGAGATTTAAAGATGACCGCTAGACTAGAGCTGTTACTGACTGGATTCCACGGGATGTCAAAAGACCGCGTGGCCGCCCACCTACCAGACGGTCAGACTTCTTCATCAAGATCATGAACGATCGGTTTGAGGCCCTTCATGTTCCCGGAGCGAACAGATGCCATTGGGCTACACTAGCATGTGGCAGGGACAAATGGAGACATTACTGGCGCCTGCTCGAGCAAATCGATGACTAACGGGAAGTTAAGTGATTAAGTGATTAAGTGAGTTCTGGAGAGTGGTCGTTGAGGAGATTATCTGGTGCCAGCAGGGTGTGGTTTAAGGATGTGACCCCTGGGTCACTGGAGACTGGGGGAAGCAGGCAGATGATCTCTGCTCCCGGGTCCCATTGAGTTCAGAGTACAAGGTCACAGCGTTCCATATTACCTGGGTTCTGTGGGACATCACTCCTGAATGAGGCTTGGCCAGAGTGTCCAGAAAATGGCCTGGAGTGTGGCAGTGGTTGGCTAGTGGAGGTCGGCTGCCAGGGCTGAGTCCCTTGGGGAGTGAAAACAACCTGGTGTGGAGTCTTATCAGGTACACAACTCAAAATCTCCTTATTGACTGACACTTGATTAGACTCACCTACTTCGTCAGCTCTGCCCCTGTTTAGTCTACTGTGTTAAACCCGTAAGGACTAATTCTTGATTACAAAGCAGCCTATAACAGTTTTGTATGTCTACCTAACTTAAGTTCAAAGTTGCTGGTGGTTGGCGTATGGCAGCTGATATGGTGTCATCCTCCAATTGATTTGGACAGTAGCTAGAGATTGCGGTTGTGTGTACACTGACCACTACTCAGCGAATAATCTTCACTAGTGCAGGAAGATAACTTTGTCACTCTGCGTTTCGGTGTGACTTCTTTAGACTTTAACCTGACAGATGGGGCCACCCTGAATTATCTGCTGTCTGTTGCTGCCTTTAGTTAGTGGTGGAGAAACAGGATCACTTTATGGTAGAAGTAAGGTGGGAACATTGTATGCCTAAATCCTATTGTAAACATTTATCCATAAGTTATGATGTACACATAAAAAATTAAAGATTGAAAACAATAAGTGTTGAAGAGATATGGTGAAAAATAATTTCTATGTCATTCTTGGTCATAATATTGTGGCTCAGCCTCTTTAGAAAACAACATGGACACTTCTCCTAATAAAGGAAAAATAAGTTTTAATTTGACCATGTGATTCCACTTTTTAGACTCAAAGTACAATGGCATTTATTCGAAAAGATTTATGCATGCTATGTTCACTGTGACATCAAGCACAACAGCCAAAATACAGAAACAACTTAAATGTCTAACAACATATGATGAAGAAATTGTGAGAGATCCATATAGAATGGAACATTATAAAACAATCAGAAAAAATATCTAGCAGTGACAACCTAAATGGAAATGTAAGAATCATGTTAATTAAATAAGTCAGAGGGAGAACTATAAATACCCGATGATCTCAATCATCTGTAGTTATTGAATCATAATGAAATGTTGGGTTGACTTCAAAACTTAGAACTCAAAATATCAGGGATGGGAAAAAAATGGCGGGAGAAAGTGATGGACTAGAAATGACATAAGGATAGAGGTGAAGGGTCCTCTGTTCTTTATTGGAGGTAAGGTGGGGCAACTATATACACCCAAATCATGAATGTTAACACTATTTTATCCAGTTAAAATAAAATATCAAAAGGAAAGAAAAGGGGAATTGACAGTAGCTAGTGAAAACACACCTTTAGACTGACGACAGAACTGAGAACACCAAATTGGAGCGAAGAGTGAGATATAAAGAAAGGACTGGACAGGAAGTAATGGAAAAGCAATGAGGAGGATATTTTGCACTTTGTTGTGGTGGAGATTCTGTAACCATGCACATCAAAAGCACTAATATTGGCACTACTATAGCCATATTACTTCAATTATTATAAAAAAATTAAATGAAAAACTAATGTTTAGAGAGTGAAGAGGTTAACTGTAGCAACTTAGAGGGAAACTGAGGCCTGACTCACTGGTTTCCAAAAGTAATTTCTTTCCCACAATATATTTGATCTCACAACAACTACCTTCTCATGCTATTGTCTGTATCTTTAAATTTTTCCTTTAATACCTATTTATTATCTAAAAGGCTTACCGTCATAATAAACAATGGTCAAAATGGATTCTTTTCAAATACATTTTAATTAGGCACTGTAGTTTATAAGACTGTTAATAGAAGTGTTTCAAAGATACATTATCTCAACATCACACCAACCTCCAGAGTGCGATAATCCTTTGACCAAAGTTTCCATATCCTATTAACTTCCTTCTGCATTTGTGAACCCAAACTATAGGCAGTTCAAATTATCGTTCGGATTTTAGAGCAAGCAATAATCACTGAAAGCACAGATACTGTCTTTGATTTGAAATGGAAGATGAAAGCCAGAAATTCCATCACAATCACAGATCAGGAGAAAATAGACATTAGTAATCTCATTTCTCTTCCTTCTGTAATGTCTTTCATCCACATTGTTTTGAGACATCTGTCTTAAAATTTAGTATATTTTTTGCTACTATAAATGCATAAAATCACAGAAAATTGAGCTAAATAAAATTTTGTAGAAATATGACACTTTTAAACTTGTTGAAAAACATTATACAATCTTATTCTAGTGTTGTTTACCACAAAAGTGATTTATTGCACTATCCTTAAAAAATTTCTTACCTTCTCTTTGTACACATATTATACTTATTTTCAGTACCCTAAAGGATAAACAAGGAATCTAAGAATTACTCTAATTTAGTATGGTTATATTTTTCATTTTTAACCAAATGTTATAGTGCTATGCTTTTAAAAGCAAAAAATAAAAAATAGGAGCCAGAGCAATAGTGCAGCAGGTAGGGTCCTTATCTTATATGCTGCTGACCTCAGTTCCATCTCTAGCATCCCATATGGTCCCAAAGCCCTGCTGGGTGTGAACTTGCGTACAGCACCAGGAATAAGCCCTAAGCATCACTAGGTGTGGTCCCCAAAGCAAAACAACAATAATGCATTACCATTAATCTCATAATCGTTCATCAAATACAAATGTTTGGATAAACTATATATGCATAATATTGTTTATTAAAATTTGCTCATTTCATTTTCTCTATACACTGTGGGAAGAAATTATTTAGAATGTATAGAATTGTAGGATAACATTGCTTTGTCTTTTCTCCCTCGCCACAAGGAACTCAGGTTTATTACAGTGCTCCTGAGGCACTTCCATTCCATTGTGTTTATCTGTAAACTCTTCCCTATGCTCTCCTCACCAACCAGTTAGTCAGCTTTTCCCCCTAATCAGAATCTGTTCATTTGTAAGGTCATATCCTTCTAGGAAACTGAAATTGTATTGTAAGTTAATATTGCCTTTCTCCTCTCCTTATGTCTTATGAATAATTCATTTTAAAGCAATGTCCTTTTTGTATAGATACAGAAAGACAGTTAATATTATGCTTTGTAGCTTATGATTTAATTGGCATTGAATACTATTTACTCCCGGGCATCTGCTTTCTCAGTTTAAGCCTCAGTTGCCCTTAGTTCCTAACACCCCAAAAGCAGGGTCTCAATGAGGGACTGAATGGAGCTAGGGCAAGCGGTGAGCTACCCTGGCATCGAAATGGGCCAGGCCAAAGTGCCACTATTCTTAACTATAAAGTTAAGAGTTTGATCATAGATAAATGTTGTCATGATCCAAAAGTAATAATGAGACTAGGACCCTGCCTGGGATGGGAAAGACAATCTGGCCTGAGCACTGTAGTCTGAGATTGAGAAGGCCCTAGGAGAGCAATTCTATAAGTTTAGGGTATTTCTTACTGTATTCATTTTTTTCATTTTTTTCATCATCCTGTTATTCGTCGATTGCCTCGAGCAGGCCCCAGTAACGTCTCTTTCATCCTAGCCCTGAGATTATATTCAAGGCTCTTTAGGAGAATGAGACCCATCATTGTTACTGGTATTTGGCATATTTGGTACGCCACGGGGAGTTTGCCAGACTCTGCCCTGTGGGCAGGCTACATTCGATAGCCTGCAAGTTTGTCCAAAGTAGGAATGAGACAATAAGATGTCATAAAAAAAAAAAAAGTTCTGATAAGATGTCGCGCGGTTCCGGGATCTGGATTTTATAGTCGCGGAGTCTTGGCCGCTGATGGGATTACACGGCGCCAGGGGGCCAGATGGTGGGTGTGACCCCCGCCTACTGGAATTTGGAGGATCTGGGTGGAAGATGCTCGACTCCAATCCGAGTAGGCTTGGAGGTCTCGGCCCCGGAACCCGGGTGGCTTTGTATTCATACAAAATGATTTATATTATGTATACTTATATATCTGTTGGACAAGCAGAGAAACACACCCAGTGGATTCTGCTGTAGGGTGGGTCAACCTGCTAATGAGAATCTGTCCTAGAAGCGGAACTCTACCCCTATTTATTGTGACCATGATCAGGATCACGATCATCCTATTGTTCATCGATTGCCTCAAGCAGGCACCAGTAACGTCTCCTTCATCCTAGCTCTGAGATTTTAAAAAGTGCCATATTAAAGCTCTTTCAGGGTTAGGAGAATGAGACCCATCATTATTACTGGCATTTGGCATATTTGGTACGCCACGGGGAGTTTGCCAGACTCTGCCGTGTGGGCAGGTTACAGTCGATAGCCGGCCAGGATGTCCAAAGTAAGAATGAAATAATAAGATGTCACGTGGCATATAGGGTTTTATAGTCTCTGGGTCTTGGCCATTGATGGAATTACACAGCACCAGGGGGCCAGTTGGTAGACATATAGGGTTTTATAGTTTCTGGGTCTTGGCTGTTGATGGGATTACACAGCACCAGGGGGCCAGTTGGTAGGACCCATACCTACTGAAAGATGAAGCATCTAGGTGGAGGATGCTCAGCCCTGCCTGATCCAAGCAGGCTTGGAGATCTCAGCCCCGGAACCCGCATGCCTTTGTTCCTCTGCCAGTACATTCATGCATGTGGAAAGTGGTCTCAGCATGGTTGTGGCTGGTTCTGGAGGTCTTCAGCTGCTGGAACTCTGCTCAGGGTGGGGAGGGAAACTCAACCCGCCACCCTGCAAGGGGCCCCAGCGAGGACAGCCAGGCGCGGGGCCAGGAGACTCCACTGTTCTCTTCCAGGAGCTGGGTTTTATAGTCTCTGGGTCTTGGCTATTGATGAGATTACATGGCGCCAGGGGGCCAGTTGGTGGGTGTGACCTCTGCCTACTGGAAGATGGAGGATCTGAGTGGAGGATGCTCCACCCAGATTGTGTAATTGTAGTCCCAACCCCTCATGCTTTTGGATTTAACTAGGCTGTAAGAGTGGGCTTGGGAATCAGGATCTAGACTCCAGGAGAAGGAGAAAGGGGATCCAGTTCCAGATTCCAGAGCCAGAAGAAGAATGAAGGGAGATCAAGGAGGAGAATGAAGTAGCATGGGGGAGAAGAAGCAGGAGGAGAACCAGAGGAGAATGGAGATGGGAATGGAATAAACTGCAACTAAGACCAATCAGCCTGGTCCTCATTTCCTTCCTTAGCCTGTGCGTTGCCATGGACCTCCCCAGGGTGGGGGAACCAGAGTGAGACTACCGAACACGGGTGGCGGGAGAGAGACCATCTTTTTTGAATTTACACAGTGCAATAGCTTGTTAAAATTGCTAACAGGTTTGGAGTGACAACTTGTTTCCTTTTATACCTTTTGTTACTTTGATGTTAGGAACCTGTGTAAAAATAGAACTGTCTGGGCCCAGAACAGTAGTATTGAAAGTAAGGTGCTTACCTTGCATGGCCTTCAATTCCAGCCACCACATTCTGAGCACCCGAGAAGTGAGGTGTGAATCCAGAGTTAGGAATAAGCCCTGAGCACTTCAGGTGTGGCCCCAGATCACCAACAAACATGTTTTAAAGTAAAATTTTGAAAGCAAAATTTTTTTGTGTTTGTGTGCAGTTCTCACATTAGCAATCTATATTGTGATCTATTTTTAACTTCCTTACTTTTTTTTCCATCATATATTTTTGAAGGTTTTTTCTTTTTTGTATGGCATGAATATATTGCCCAATCCTTGAAACAAGAACAGAATTGAAGATTTTTGTAACTTTGCAAATATAGGATAAACATAAATTGATATGCTAATGTCTGAGTTTTAAAGTAATCAGAAAGATAACAAAAATAGACCTTTGAAGATTCAATAGATATAACTATTTTTGTTATAATATTTCATAAAGATTCTATAAACTTTGTAACATCAGAGGGATTAATTTTCTCACAAATGAGCTATTTCTATACAATTTCTTCAGAATGTAGTATTACAACAAGTACTTCTTTGAACTGAAAGGCCTATTTTGCTAAGCTTACTTTTTTCCTGACATATTTCTGAAGCCAATATTAGAGATCATATAATTATCTTGTCATACTTTGTTTTCTGTACATATTTTCTTAAAAACTACCTACAGATCTTCAAAAGTTCTTGAACAAATACTTTTAGTGTCTAGTATTAGTATTTTACATTCATCAACAAGAAAAGATGACAGAAAATACATAGGTGTTAAAACAACAAAATTCCTTAAAGTCAGGAGGTAGTTGATAATTCTGCAGAATATTAACAAGGTGATTTGATGGTATTATATTTGCAAGGGAGTTGACTATTTATATATGAAGTACAAAGTATTTTCTCATTTATTTCATATAGAAATCAAATGACACACATAACATTACTTCTTTTTTCTATTTTGTACATGAGAATGCAAAAGCTGTGAATTATTTAAACAAACAGAACAACATCATCAAAATAGGTTCTTCCATGAAAAAGGTAGCTCATCTTCTGCTGCTTAGATTTCCATTCTGCTGGGAAAATGCTACTCTCCTCCCCTACAGCTTCACAGAAGATTCCACCACAGAGCTGTTATCTAATTCCTGTGATTGCTTAGAAAGGGCAGAAGGAGTTGGGACTGGGACAATTACGGGAGGGAATCATTGTAAAATCTCTCAGCACACAGTGCACACTAACTCAAGAATTCCCCAGCTTATGTCAGGGCCCAAGAGCATGAGTATGACTATAGGAGCACAGCAAGCTCCACATGGGACTACAATTAGGCAGGATCCCTGGAAGGGATGCAAAGAAACAGGAGTCAACAGATAGTAAACAGAGATTGAAATAGGCATCCATGAAGTTGATGATGATGGTCTTAGACCAAACATGGGTAAAAAGAACAAAGTAGAGCTAAAAAGGGAGTTCTGGTAAACAGACTTGAATGTGCTATACTATAATCTCAGATTTCAAGTATTCAAGTCTCTCTGTTTTGAGTATGAATAGGATCTGTGAAAATTTACTAACCTAAAATAAATACTGTGATGGTAATTTGCTGGCTATCACAAAATACCTTGAACCGGGTAACATGAGCAACAGGAAACACTTTTTTCGTCATATCTCTCAATACTGAAAAAAACATCATCAGTGTTCTGTCCTGTTCAGTTTCTAATAAGGGTTTTTCTCCTTATTAATGATTGCCTTCTCCCTCCATCCCTGGAATAGCCTTCCCCCAGAGTTTGTGCACAGAAGAACTGAGAATATAGTCTAGTGGGACTTAATTCTTGGAGAGTACTACTGTGAAATCAGACACTGTCTTGAGGGTCTCATTTAATTTTAATTACTCGTTTAAGGTCCCATCTCAGATAATATTATATAGGGAGTTATAGATTCTAGTAATCTATAATTGTAAATGTAAATCTACACATAAATGCTAGTACACAAATAACCATTTCATAATAGTAATGAATCTCAGCTTAGCAATTACACTATATCAGACTGTAATATCTGTTTTTACTGAGAGACTTTTCCCCTTGCTGTACTTAGAGAAACAACATTCCATGTTATGAGTTGCATATTGAAAGAAACACATGGTACACAGATAAGCATGACCTCCAGACACAAGTCATCAATATACCAAGATCTTCAAGCCAATAGTCTGTGAGGTTTTGAATGCTACCAAAAACGAAGTGCTTTGAAAGATCTTTCCCTGGACTAACAAGAAATGAAAATTATGGTCAACACATTGACTGCAAACTTGTGTAATCCTGTTTTAGAGAACTCAACTAAGTATGAACAAACTCTAATTTTACAGAAACTGTGAGGAAATAAGTGTGTATTTTAACTTACTACATTTATAGGTTTATAATAGCACAGTGGTAAGGCCTTTGCCTTGCACGCAGCCAACATGGCCGACCCGAGTTCGATTCCTCCGCCCCTCTTGGAGAGCCCGGCAAGCTACCGAGAGTATCTCACCCTCACAACAGAGCCTGGCAAGCTCCCCATGATGTATTCGATATGCCAGACACAGTAACAACAAAATCTCCAGTGGAGACATTACTGGGCCCGCTCGAGCAAATTGATGATCAATGGGAGGGCCTTTACTTTACTTTACGATTATGCTTCTATAAAGCTATTAATATTAATACAAGTATAGATGATAAAATTTCTTCATAGATGTATTGCGGCGAGTATCACAGATTCAAATATAAAATTTCTGAGAATAAGTAAGAACAAGATAGCTAGAATGAAAGGAAAGAAGTAATATTATAATATCAAGATTACAATAAACATGGAAATAATGTAAAGTGAAAGATGTAGTTATTAATACAATGATAAAAGAAAACAATAGTAGCCAGAACAATAGCACAGCGGATAAGGCATTTGCCTTGCATGCGGCCGGCCTGGGTTCAATCCACGGAATTCCATGTGGTCCCCAAGCACTGTTAGGAGTAATTCCTGAGTGCAGAGCCCGGAAAACAGCATAAATAAATATAAGATGAAAATTAGGCAGAAATCTGTCTAGAGACCATTTTAAAGAGACAAGAAAATTGGTAGCATATTTATAATTGCCAACTGGATAATTTATACATTCTTTATGCTGTTTATAAAGGTATTCTATTCTCTGTTTTAAAATAAGCATTTTTGGGGATCTGAAGAGATAGCACAGCGGGTAGGGCATTTCCCTTGCATGCGGCCGATCCAGGTTCAATTCCCAGCATCCCATATGGTCCCTTGAGCACCGCCAGGAGTAACTCCTGAGTGCAGAGCCAGGAGTAACCCCTGTGCATCACCACCAGCACTCCTGGGAATATATCCCAGAGACGCAAAAAGGTATAGTCGAAGTGACATCTGCAATTGTTTGTTCATTGCAGCACTCTTTACAATAGCCAGAATCTGGAAAAAACCTGAGTGCCCAAGAACAGATGACTGGTTAAAGAAACTTTGGTACATTTACACAATGGAGTACTATGTAGCTGTTAGAAAAGATGAAGTTATGAAATTTACATACAAGTGGTACTACATGGAAAGTATCATGTTAAGCGAAATGAGTCAGAAAGAGCGGGATAGACACAGAAAGATTGCATTCATCTGGGGAACATAAAGCAACAAAAAGGGAGAGTAACACCCAGGAATGGCTGAGATTAGTACCAGGAATTTTGCTCCATGGATGGAAGGCCAGCCACAGGCTCTAGGTGAAAAGGAAGCTCAGATAGAGAAGAGAGTACCAAATGAAGGGTGTTGTGAGGGCCCTCCCAGGGTGGGAGAAGCATGCTAAAAGTAGTCGATAGACCAAACATGATTGCCACTCAAAGCCTCTCTTACAAAACACAGTACCCAAAAGAAGAGAGAGAGAACAAGGGGGAATACCCTGCCACAGAGGCAGGATGGGATGGGGGGGGGGATGAGGGTTGGGGGGGGATGCTGGGACCCGTGGGGATGGATGACGGGCACTGGTGGAGGGATGGGCACTTGATCATTGTATAACTGAAACCCAAGCACAAAATTTGTAAGCCTATAACTGTACCTCATGGTTTTTCACTAATAAAAAAAGAAAAAACAAACAACAAAAAAAAGTAATAAATAAATAAATATTTTTTATCTTTTATTTTAATGAGAAGTATATTTAAAATATTTAAAGTTTGCAAGTACTAAAAAATCACTTTCTACATATCTTCAAAATGAACTTGAGTCAACCTTAAAAAGTCGATAAAAATATTAACTAGATCAGCAACCTTAACGAGCAATAAAAATTAGCTTTCTTTCATGTAACTTCAAAGAATATTTTACTTTTATTTCTTTATGAGGTAAAATTGGTATACAAGAAAGTAAATGTTTATAGGCTGTAGGAATTCAGTGATACCGTACCACACCCACTGATAAATTGCCAATATCCTGCACACCTATCTCTAGCAACTACCCATTTCTTGCCTTCACCCATCTTTTGTAACCTGAGTTCTTCATTTACAGTCTAAGGGTTCATTTTCAGTTGACATTGCTTATCCTCTTGATTTGTTTCTATATGTGTTATACATGAGTTAGATTATACTTTTCTTTCTTTTCAGTTCATTTTATATGACACCTTTATTTTCTTCCATACTATATAAAAATGCAATATTTCATCATTCATATAGCTGAGTAGTATTTCACTCTGTATATAAAACACTTCTTTCATATGAGCTCATTTATTGTTGAGTTGGGTTATTTCTTGATCATGATTATTGTAAACTGCATTACAATGAATATAGGTCTGCATATATATTTTAGAATAGTATTAATTTTTTTTTGCCATACATGACAAGAAGTGAGATTGCTAAATCATATAGTATTTCTTTTTTCAATTTTCTGAGAGAAGTCCATAATGTTTTCCAAAAGAACACAACTAGTTTATGTTCTCACTCACAGTGAATGATTGTTACATTTTTTTCCCACATCCATTTTTTATTGGTATATTCTTATTTCAGTTCTCAATCGAGAATACCCAAAGCAGTTTCCAATGTGCTCATGTACTATATATTTAGAATGTAATCCTAAACTGATTGTAATCCTAAACTATCATTATAACCAGGCTTATAAAAAATACAGTTCAGTGGGTCAAGACATTGCTTTTACTTAGGAAATAAAGTGGGAAAAGGGGCAGAAGAAATAGTAGAAGTAGTTTTGAAAAATTGGAAATCTAATTTATTACTTTTGTTAGTTTTAATTTTGTAAGTCTGAGTTTAAAGCCATCCAAGCATTATTTGAATTATTCACAGAAATAAATAAAACCGTTCTAAACTTTAGGTAATAGAATTGAAGTGATTATTTTATTAAACAGAAGGTTTTGTATGTAACATTTGTAAGTAAATAATAGCAGCTGGAATTGTGGAATTAAAATTGTCTGTGGAAACATAATTACGTTAGACTAAATTAATGTATATATTTTTTTCTTTTTCCCAGTTTGTAGGTGGTTAACTTATCTTTTAAAAAAAAAAAGGTCGTAAGCTTATGTAAATAGATTTGAGAGCTTTACTTTAGGAAAAACAAGAAAATTCCAATATAATATTTGTCACAAGCCACAAAGTGGCTTTGTTTTACATTTTGGTTCCTTTTCTACATTTCTACTTGCCATAGTTTCCTGCCTATCATGTTCATGACAAGCCTTTAAAGCAGAAATAAGTGTAGGACTATTTGCCTGAGAATACACATACTACTTAAAGCCTTTATTTCTGGATCACTGACACTATTCATCTAAACATGAATTGTGAATGGTCAAACAAGCAACACTTATCTTGAATCTATGTCAGGAACCTTTTACCTGGCAGTTTTACTTCAAAGAATGACTTTTCTTATCATGCTCCATTTGAGTTATCAAATTAGTGCCTCCTAGTGGTCATTCAGGGTCATCACACCATTTCTTTCACTGGGTTTCATCTAAAGCACATTTGAGAACCTGATAAAATAGTTTGGATCTATATTGTTAATCAGAAACCACAATATTTTAATAACAATAGTATCTTGAATATATGAGCAAATTTTCTATTTCCATTTCAAGTACAAGTTCCCAATTGACATTAGGTAGAAAAGATCTGGAAATATGCTATACATCTTAATAGTCAGATACACAAAAAGTTTTATTGAACAGAGGAATTTTCTAGGTCAAAACAATATCTATAACTTACAATTAATTCAAGATCTTATTACTATTTCAGTACTTTCATATTGTACACATCATGAATTCCATCTTTTCAAATATATACATACATTTACTTTTTTAAAAAAATTTTATTAGTGAAAAACCATGAGGTACAGTTGTAGATTTACAAATTTTTGTGCTTGGGTTTCAGTTATAAAATGATCGAGTACCCATCCCTCCACCAGTGCCCATTCTTCACCACCACTGAACCCAGTATCCCACCGACCCCCCATCACCCCCATTCCACCCTGCCTCTGTGGCAGGGCATTCTCTTTTGATCTCTTTCTCCCCTTTTGGGTGCTGTGTTTTGCAAAAGAGGCATTTAGTGGCAATCATGTTCCCTCTATGTCTACTTTCAGCATGCATCTCTCATCCTGGGAAATTCCTCCCAACACCCTTTATTTGGTGCTCCCTTCTCTATCTGAGCTGCCTTTTCCTCTAGCATGTGCGGCTGGCCTCCAAGCCATGGAGTGAAACTCCTGGTACTTATCTAGGCTATTCTTGGTGTTAGTCTCCTATTTTTTTTACTTTATGTTCCCCAGATGAATGCAACCTTTCTATATCTGTCCCTCTTTTTCTGACTCTTTTCGTTTAGCATGATATTTTCCATGTAGTACCACTTTATGTAAATTTCATGACTTTGTCTTTTATAACAGCTACATAGCACTCCATTGTGTAGATGTACCAAAGTTTCTTTAACCAGTCATCTGTTCTCGGGCACTCAGATTTTTTCCAGAGTCTAGATATTGTAAACAGTGCTGCAATGAACAAACAAGTGCAGGTGTAACTTCGACTATACTTTTTTTTGCCTCTCTGAGATATATTCCCAGGAGTGGAAATGCTGGGTCAAATGGGAGCTCAATTTCTAATTTTTTTTTGAGAATAGTCCATATTGTTTTCCAAAAGGGCTGAATCATTCCGCATTCCCACCAGTAATGAAGGAGGATATCTTTCTCGCCACATTGGCACCAACGGTTGCTTTTTTTCTTCTGGATGTGGGGCAGTCTCTGTGGTGTGAAATAATATCTCATTTTTGTTTTAATCTGCATCTCCCTGATGTCTAATGATGTAGAGCATTTTCGCATGTGCCTTTAGCTATTCAGATTTCTTCTTTGAGAAACTTTCTGTTCGTATTGTCACCCCATTTTTTTGACGTGATTGGATGTTTTCGTCTTGTGGAGTTCAACCAGTACTTTGTATATCCTTGATACCAAACCCTTGTCGATGTGTATTCGGCGAATATCCTTTCCCATTCTGTAGACTGTCTTTGTATTTTGGTCACTGTTTCTTTGGAGGTGCAGAAGCTTCTTAGTTTAAGATAGTCCCATTTGTCTATCTCTGTTTTTACTTGCTTGGCCAGTGGTATAACATCTTTGGAGATACCATTAACTTCAATGTCATGGAGGGTTTTGCCAACTTTGTCTTCAATTTACTTTATGGATTCCAGTCTAATGTTGAGGTCCTTAATCCATTTTGATCTTACTTTTTTACATGGTGCTACTCAGAGATCTGAGCCCATTTTTTTTTTTTTGCACGTAGCCGTCCAGTTTTGCCAGCACCATTTGTTAAAGAGGCTTTCCTTGCTCCACTTCACATTTCTTGCTCCTTTATCAAAGATTAGATGATCATATGTTTGGGGGGAGATGTCAGTATATTCAACCCTGTTCCATTGGTCTGCAGCTCTGCCTTTGTTCCTGTACCATGCTGTTTTAATTATTACTGCTTTGTAGTACAGTTTGAAGTTAGGGAGGTTTATTCCTCCCATTTTCTTTTTCCCAAGAATTGCTTTAGCTATTCGTGAGGGCTTATTGTTCCATATGAATTCCAGGAGTGTTTGCTCCATTTCTTTGAAGAATGTCATGGGTATCATAATAGGGATCACATTGAATTTGTACAATGCTTTGGGAAGTATTGCAGTTTTGACAATGTTAATTCTACAGATCCATGAGCAGGGGATAACTTTCCATTTTCTCGTGTCCACTTTTATTTCCTGAAGTAGCTTTTTGTAGTTTTCTTTGTACAGGTCTTTTACTTCCTTAGTTAAGCTAATTCCTAGGTAGTTGATTTTCTGGGGCACAATTGTGAATGGGATTTTTTTTCATGTTATTTTCTTCTCTCTCACTGTTTGCGTATAGGAAAGCCATGAACTTTTGGGTACTGATTTTACAGCCTGCACCTTTACTATACAAGTCTATTGTTTCTAGGAGTTTCTTGGTAAAGGTTTTAGGGTTCTCTAAGTATAGTATCATATCATCTGCAAATAGTGAGACCTTGATTTCTTCCTTTCCTACCTGAATGCCCTTAATATCTTTTTCTTGCCTAATCGCTATTGGAAGTACTTCCAGTACTACATTGAACAGCAGTGGAGAGAGTGGGTATCCTTGTCTCATCCCTAATCTTAGGAGGAAGGTTCTCAGTTTTTCCCATTGAGGATGATGCTTGCTATAGGCTTGTGGTAGATGACTTTAACTATATTAAGGAAAGTCCCCTCTATCCCCATTTTGGCGAGGTTTTTCATCATAAACGGGTGCTGAATCTTCTCAAATGCTTTCTCTGCATCTATGCATCTATTGATATGATCCTATGGTTTTTATCTTTTCTTTTGTTGATACGATGGATTGTGTTGATTGATTTTCGAATGTTAAACCATCCTTGCACCCCCGGGATCAAACACACTAGGTCATGGTGTATGATCTTTTTGATGAGTTGTTGAATTCTATTTGCTAGTATTTTGATCAGAATCTTTGCATCCGTGTTCATCAGGGATATCGGCCTGTAGTTTTCTTTTCTTGTGGTGTTTTTGTTTCCTTTTGTTATTAGAGAGATATGAGTTTCATAGAGATTGTTTGGGAGAGTTTCAGTTTCTTTAATTTCCTTGAAAATCTTGAGAAGAACTGGAAATAAGTCCCCTTTAAATGTTTGGAAAATTTGCTAGTGAATCCATCTGGACCTGGGCTTTTGTTTTGGGGGAGACTTTTGATTACAGTTTCAATTTCCTTGATATTAATACGTCTATTCAGGTACTCTAGATATTCTTGATTCAGTCATGGGAGATTATAGGAATTCAGGGATTTATCCATTTCTTCTAGTTCCTCTTGTTTCATGGCATATAGATTTTTCAAAGTAGTCTCTGATAATCTTTTGAATTTCTTTGGTTTCTGTTGTTATATCCCCCTTCTCATTTCTGATTCGGTTTATTAGGGTTTTCTCTCTCTCTTTCTTTGTGACTATTGCTAGTGGTCTATCTGTCTTATTTACTTTCTCGAAGAATCAACTCTTGGTTTCATTGATATTTCGAATTGTTTTTTTGGTATCCATGTCATTGATTTCTGCTCTAAGTTTTATGATTGTTTTCCTTCTGCTGATTTGGGCTCCTTTTGTTGATCCTTTTCTAAGATCTTGAGCTGTGAAGTCAAGTTGTGTATGTGGGTCCTTACTTCCTTCCAGAGAAATGCTTGCAGAGCTATAAATTTTCCACTTAACACAGCTTTAGCTGCATCCCATAGGTTCTGGTACCTTGTGTCTTCATTCTCATTTGTTTCCAGGTATCTTTTGATTTTGTCCTTGACTTCTTTCCTGATCCACTCGTTGTTCAACATTGAGTTAATTTCCAGGTGTTTGATTTAGTTCTCCGTGTCTGTGTGTGATTCACTTCTATTCTCAGTGAATCATGGTCTGAAAAGATTGTTGATACTATTTCTATCTTCCTGATTCTATTGAGGTATGTTTTGTGGCGTAGCACATGGTCTATTTTGGAAAATGTTCTGTGTGCACTGGAGAAGAATGTGTATTCTTTGTTTTTGGAGTGTAAAGCCCTATTTAGATTTATGAGCCCTTTCTCTTCTATTTCTTCTTTCAAAGCCAATGTTTCCTTGCTGAGTTTTGTTCTTGTTGATCTATCCAGAGGTGATAAGGCAATGTTGAAGTCTCCAACTACTATTGTGTTGCTAGCAATTGCCTCCTTAAAATCTTTTATCAGTTGTTTTAAGTATTTAGCTGTTCCTTCATTATGTGCATATGCATTTAGTAGTGTGATTTCTTCTTGTTGTACATATCCCTTGATAAGTAGAAAATAGCTTTCGCTGTCCCTTCTAATATTTTTCAACCTGAAATTGATGTTGTCGGATACTAGTATGACCACGACAGCTTCTTTGAGGGAGCTGTTTGCTTGCAGGATTGTTTTTCATCCTTTAATTTTGAGTCTGTATTTGCTCTGACTGTTTAAATAAGTTTCTTGTAGGCAGCAGAATGTTGGGTTCTGTCTCTGAATCCATTTTGCCACTCTGTGTCTCTTAATTGGTCAATTTAGAATGTTGACATTGAGAGAGATTACTGTTATGGGGTTTTATGTCATCTTTCTGAAAGAGTCTGTTTTGTTTGTAGGATTTGTCTCGTCTTATAGTAGCCTTTTTAGTCCTTCTTTTAGGTTTGGTTTTGACTCTATGAAGTTCCTGAGCTGTTGTTTATCTAGAAAATAGTGTACCATTCCTTCCAGTTTGAGTTAGAGTTTAGCCGGATAGAGAATTCTTGGTGAAGCACTCATTTCAGTGAGTTTTTTCACTATATCCAACCATCGCCTTCGGATTTGGAGGATTTCCTCTGATAGGTCTGCTGTGAATCTAAGGGTTGCTCCTTTGTGTGTGTGATTTCCTTATTTGACCTTGCTGCTTGCAGTATTGACCTTGCTGCTTGCAGTATTGTGTCTATCCGCAGCATTCATCATCCTAACTATGATATATCTTGGAGTGTTTTTGTTAGTGTCTCTTTTAGCTGGCACCCTTCGGGCTCCTTGAATCTGAATGGCTGCATTGTCGAGCTCTGGGAATTTTTCAGCAATGATTTGTTTAACCATGGTTATTTCATTGGGATTGTTTTCATGAGTTTCTGGTACTCCAGTGATTCTTATGTCGTTCCTCTTAGAATCATTTCCTAAGACTCTGATTCGCTCTAGAAATATTTTGAGGTCTCTTTGTTTGTCGTTGTTTGCTGGCTTGGTGCAGCTGATATTCCAGCTCAGTGACTCTGTCTTCATCTGTGGTCATTCTACTATTGAGGGCACAGACTGAATTTTTCATTTCATCTACGGAATCTTTGATTCGTGACATTTCTGCTCTCATTTCTTCCCGTAATTTCTCAATTGTTTCTGTCATGTTACTGGATATCTGTCTGACTGTTTTATTGAGTTCATTGAACATCTTCATGACTTCATATCTCAATTCTTTCTCAGAGAGGTCCTTTCGATGAGTAGCACCTATTGAGACTCTGGACTCTTTTCATCTCCGTCCCCACATGGTGAGGATTTGAGTTGTTTCTTCATGTTGGTGTGTAGGTATGGGAACTGAGATGTTGCACTAGATTTCTTGGTATGGGTAAACTACCTGCAGCCACATGAGTGTTTGCCCACCTAAAATTAGGCCACTCCCACCTCTACAAAAGCCACGCCCACTTCAAAAGAGGCCATGCCCCCACAGGTCGGGGACAAAGAGGAAGAGGCTCAGGGCTGCTTTGTCCCCGGGTCCTAGGGGACTCCTGGGGCACTTGCAAGGAGAAAGCCAAGTCCCTGGTTCGAATACTGGCGGGTTAACTGAACTTGGAGGGGAAGAAAACCGGCACAGCATTAGGGACCCATACATTTACTTTTTTAAATTTTTTTAAGCACATCTTTAAGATATGTAAGCCCTTAGTCTTTTCTCCACAAATCATGTTTTAAATAAAAACCAGAGACATTTTCATTATCCTTCATCCCATTACAATCCATTGTAACTAAAAAAAGTGTTTGTTCTCATATACCATCCACTAAGAACATTTCTTTAAGATCAATCATATGAGATATTTTAATGTTGCATATGTTTATATGATTTATTCCATACTTTTACTTAAAATATATAATAATTCACATATACTATATAGTTGCATAGATTTCTTCTTCTAATTTGAATAATTTTGTCATAAACAGTTTATCTTCATGTTTAAATACATAATTATATTAATAGTATCTTATAAATTAAACTTAATGTTTTTACTTTTTATATTTTATATAAAGATTTTACAGTTATATATGTATATATATTCCACAAATGTATATATGCATAGACATGACCTAAAATATATTTGAAGGTGTTTTTAATTTAATTTTTAATTTCTGGGCTGGAGCAATAGCAAAGCAGTTAGGGCGTTTGCCTTGCACATGGCTGACCCAGTTTCTATTCCTCCATTCCTCTCAGAAAGCACAGCAAGCTACCGAGAGTATCCCTCCCTCAAGTCAGAGCCTGACAAGCTCCCTGTGGCATATCTGATATGACAAAAATGGTAACAACAAGTCTCACAATGGAGATGTTACTGTTGCTCGCTCGAGCAAAGTGAAGAACAACGGGAGGACAGTGCTATAGTGGTACAGTGCTATTTTTAATTGCTGCTGTTCTTTGAACTAAAAATGAAAAGAAAGAAAAGAGGGAGGAATATAATGAATTTCTACTTTGTATAGCTTAAGAAATTTATAGTTTTAAAGGTCAGAAATACATAACACCTCACCCTCATAGCAAATCTCATCTTTTATATTATGCAAAAAACATTGTTATATTTTTCTTTTTATTTTCATTAAGACTTCATGATTTACAAAGCTGTTCATAATAGAGTTGTTTAAGGCATACAATTTTCCAACACCTAACCACCAACAATATCCTCCTTCCTTCACCAATGTTCCCAGGTTACCTCCCAATCCCCAGCCTGTTCCCTTGGCAAGCATATAACAAATTAAGTTTACATAACTGTCTGAATGCAAGGTTCCATCCCAATGGAAAACCAGCAAGACTGTACTACTATACAAGAAAGGAGACATCCACGACATTGGCAACTATCGCCCAATCTGCCTATTGTCTGTCATCTACAAACTATTCACTCGAGTCATCCTGAATAGGATTAGCAGAACACTAGATGAAGGACAACCATGTGAACAAGCTGGAATCCGAAAAGGATTCAGTACCATCGACCATATCCACACAATAACCAAGCTCATTGAGGTATCTCGGGAGTTCAAGATGCCACTCTGTCTAACGTTCATTGATTTAAAGAAGGCCTTTGATTCTGTTGAGACGGAAGCGGTCATGGAAGCCCTAGCCAATCAGGGCGTACAAACTCAATACATCAGGATCCTTCGTGAGCTCTATTGCGGATTCACTACCAAGATCTCACCATTCTATAAAGAAGTAATCATCCATATCAAGAGAGGGGTTCGGCAGGGTGATACCATTTCACCAAAACTCTTCAGTGCCACCCTCGAGAACATCATGCGACGACTGGAATGGGAAAACATGGGAGTGAAGATAGATGGTCGGCAACTACACCACCTCCGCTTTGCTGATGACATCGTTCTAATAACACCAAACATCAACCAAGCGGCACAAATGCTGAACGACTTTGACCGTGAATGTGGAAAGGTCGGACTACAGCTGAATCTTACGAAGACAATGTTTATGAGAAACAACCTTGTTCCTGATGCTCCATTCGGTCTCAACGGAACCACCATCTCCGAATGCAACAGTTATATATACCTAGGTCGAGAAATCAACATGATGAATGACCTGGCACCTGAGTTGCGCAGGAGGAAGAGAGCGGCTTGGAATGCCTTCAAGAGCATTGAAGAAATAACTAAAAGGACAAAGAACCACCAGCTACGAGCACATCTCTTTGATTCCACTATTCTTCCTGCATTAACATATGCCTCAGAGACCTGGACCCTACGAAAACAGGATGAGAACACTATTCGGGTCTCTCAAAGAGGAATCGAAAGAACTATGCTTGGAATATCACGATGCACTCAAATGAGAGATAGAATCCGGAGTTCTGATCTTCGTCAACGCTCAAGAATCAGGGACGCTGTCTCATTTGCCAAGACATCAAAAATCAGATGGGCTGGACACGTAATGAGGTTTACAGACAACCGCTGGACTAGAGCCATTACTGATTGGATTCCATGAGACATCAAAAGATCACGTGGACGCCCACCTATAAGATGGTCAGACTTCTTCGTCAAGACCCTAAATGATCGGTTTGAGGCTCTACATGTTCCTAAAACGAACAGATACCATTGGGCTACACTAGCATGCAACCGGGATGAATGGAGACGTTACTGGCACCCACTCAAATAAATCAATGAATAACGGGGATTAAGTGATTAAGTGATTAAGTGAACTTGCTACAACAAAATTTAAATAAAAGGCAAATGTAGCTATCAGATAATAAGTCAACAAAAGCCAATTTGTGAAGATTGATTGCTAACTGATTTAATCAATATAAAAAAGACTTTAATTCATTATTGAAAATGTATCAAATCTCTTATCAAGATAGGAGTAAATATACCTTTCTTAATCGTGTAATGGGCAACCATATGAAGCATTAGTGAGAGTCATACTCAATTTCACATATGGTGAAGCTTATTCTGTCTTTTGAAGCAATCTTCAAAACCACTTGCAAAACACTTCTTGCAAAAAATTCCCTATGCTTTGCCTGTCAGTGAAGTTTTAAAACATTCCTTCAGATCTGAATGATAATCTGGTTGGATAGAGGATACATAATGAGTTGTTCGTTTTGTTTAAGGTTTTGTACTATACCTGTCCATATTCTTTTGGTTCACAGAATATCATTTGATAGATCTGTTGTACATTTTATGTGCCTTACTTTGTACGAATGTTCCTCAGAAAACGCACTCACTGCTTTCAGTCTCTGTCTTTGGATTTTATCATTTTGAGTATAATGTGTCTTGGAGTTTTCCTAGTTGAGTCTGTTTTTGTTGGGAATCATTAGGCCTCTTGAATTTCAATGTCTGTAATCATCAACTCTGGGAAATTCTTTCTGAAGTTTTTTTAATTGTTTTTTCATAATATTTGCCTTCCTATTGCTCAGGGATCTGATGATTCTTATATTATTTCTCTTGAACTCATCCCATATTTTGCTGGTATACTGCTCATTTCTATCCAGACTATTTCCCACCTTCTGCTAGTTTCTAGCAGTTTCCTCCTTCACACCTTGGAACCCTTGGATCCTTTTACTCACCTTCTATAGTCTGCCACTGAAAGTGTCTCTTAACTTTTATTTCAACTACCTTTAAAGCTTCTCCTAGTTTCCTTTTTTTTTAATCCACTACCATGCACTTTGTTTCTGATTGTAGCAGGTTTTAACTTCTACTTTTCCACTTTCTTGTACTTTGCTGACTCCCTACACTATACTTTCTTTGAATTTGTAATATATCCTCATCATAGTGTCACTAAGACATCTTTTGAGGACTTATTGATGTCTTCTGTTATATTTTTGAGCTGAGTGAACTTCTACATGTTTTCTTCATTGGTTTTCTAGTGCTTTTGCTGTGCTCTGGAAAAGGGGGGAGTTTTTGTTGTTAGTACCCAGGAAGAAGCCAAGGATTAGCCTGAGATTTCTCTTTTTTTCTTAACCCAGATGGAATGGTGGGGCAACAAGCAGAAGCTGAGGATCTATGGTGTGGGGTCATCTCTATGGTTCAAGTCAATTCCAGAGACTGACAGGAGCATGGATAGGCACTGCCTCCTGTTCCATCTGAGGCCCGATGGTGTCATCCTGAAGCAAGACTCACCTGGAATGGCAAATCAGTGAGCAAAAACATCACTGATAGTATTTTTAAAAATCATCCAGCTGATAAGCAATTTTCCCATAAGGATAACAGTATTGTATATTTTAATACACGTACTTTCATGTTGCAATATATTCATTTTTAATATTAATCAGAGTTTTGTCTACGCAAGTCGTATAAAAAAAGACATCTCTTTACATTAATTTGGTCAAGTTGCTCAGCTCTTCACCCAGAATGGAGCGTTTATTTCTTCACTCTGTGAATGCTGGAAATATTCAATCCACTTTGGGATTACATCCACTGTATATTGTTCTTACCTGAAGTGAAGTTCTTCCCTTTCCCAGAAGAGCACAAAATGACAGACATAAGCACGTAAGAGGTAGGTCCTTTAACAATTTTGGAAATGCTCTCAAAGTTGATCTCAGTTTCAAAATTGCCTAGAGAGTGAAATAATATCTTTTAACATTAGGCACTTCAGCCTAATGTTTTCCTTCTGGACATGTCTTTTTTCATTTTCTTTTCAAGGTGGTGATCTTGTGTATTTTTCTACCAGTGGTTTGGTCAATGTACTGTGATACTAAGCCAATGACAATGAAAAAATATATCCACATTTTCTTAAGATTTGAAATTTAAGACCAGAGTCATAGTACAGTGGGTAGGATGCTTGCTTTACATGCAGGATCAGCCCTTGGGAATGCATGTTATTCCTAGAGCACTGCCAAAAGTGATTTCTAAGCACAGGGCCAGGAGTAATCCCTGAGCACTGCCAGATGTGACTCTAAATACAGAAATTGGAAATTTATATAGGCACCCTTCTTGTGAAGATGGCTAGATTTCTTAAATTTCTGAAGTCTCATTTTCCTCTTTCTTAATATAAGAATATTAATTACTTCTGAATTTTATCAGAATAAGTGAATAAAAAAATCTTATAAAGCATTTAACACAATTTATGGTAACTAAATTACATTTAGCATATATTAAATGCTAGGAGAAATCAGATAAATTCATATTTCTCCTCCTCTATGCAAAAAATATTCCTGACTGTTGATTTTGCATGAGGTAAATAATAACCAATGTCAATTGTTTATTACTAAAAACATTCTTTTTTTGTTGTTGGGTTATTCAATTTCAGTTGCATAAAAATTAAGATCCTGTGACAGGGTTACTGTCATGAGTGCTTTTCAAGAATTATAAACTATATCAAAAAGTCCTTTAAAAGATATCATATCTACCAATTAATTGACAAATAATCTTCAAGGAAAAATACTTAACGCATAATTTACATTTCTCAGTGGAAACCCTTATTATGCTTATATTATAGCAGAGATAACACTATTAGCAGAATAATTGAGCCAAATGAATCATGACTAAATTTCTGATTACCAGAAGGCACCATGCTGATATCATAGATCTTGCTTATTCTCTTCTTTCACTTGCTACAATTTCAGATATGTTCTGCTACTTAATAGATATTCTCTGGTCTCTCTGTTTTAGTTTAAAATAACTATTGCTTTGATATTGTAATACATTTCTTGTGAATGATGAGTCTTAAATTAATTTACTCTTTCAAAAGATAATCTACAAACAAGGACAACTGTTTCTAATAAATTTATTTATAACTAACTAATGTGCAATTTGTTGCTTGTCAAAACATTGAAAATTATGTTCTTGTTTCATGTAAAATATAATTAACCAATACTTTCAGTAGGCTGTGCAAACAGAGGAGGTATTATCAAATCGGGATGCCATAATCTGCTTTACCTCTCTTTGATTTTAAAAAGAATCAAATGAGCTCTATTATCTACTCATATAAAATCAAACAAAATAGTTTAGCATATTTTCTTTATGTCTGGCTGTGTATATTATAATTTTATGGCAAGAAGTGCAAAAGAAATCTGTATTAATATGACATTGGAAATACACCAGTGAGTCATAATAAAACTTTCATTCTTAGGGATTCTGGAAAATTAGTTTGATAGATAAGTATATACAGTTTATTCAAAATACTAATGTTTTTAAACAGAAAGCAGTTTATTTTCAAATAGTTTTACAGAGTAAAAGCTAAATATGCCATAAAATCCTAGGACTGAGATCTTATGTCTTTCATACTTAATTAATCTATCAATTTTTATGTCTATTTCTTTCTATCTTTCATTCCTCTTGTCCTCTATTATTCAAATATTTCATTTGATAAATCAGATATATGTAATATCTATACAAAAAGAAAGTTTAAAATCACAAAAAAACACCAAAAGATAGTTTGTTTTATTGTTATCAATTCACTGAGTATCACACCACCTAGATTTTCTATTTTGACATAACATCTGTCCAGAGGTCATATCTAAGTAATAGTGGAAATATTTTTAAATAAGTACAATAAAAACTTTTTAATTTTAATTGTAAGTCAACTTTAGCAGAGACTGTATGGTTCTATAATGCAGAGTGAAATAGGAATATTTGCATTAATTTATGACCAGTACTATCCTATTATTTTTTATTCTAAGTACATGGTCTACATTCTCTAGTGCATGAGTTTCATAACACAAGAAGGTATTTTACTTCAGATTTCATCTGGTTTTGTCTTCTCTTCAAAATTTTCCCCTCATATGCCATTATTTTTCTTCTCTAGTCAGTGTTCTTCCATCAATTAACTGAAGTATTGCATAAGGACTCTCTTAGCAACTTAGTTATTTTTATTCAATGTGGTAACTTTAAGAGAACACAAATTCATAATTTTAACCCACTAAAAAGTGGTATGATCGTAATGCTGAAATATTAGCACTGCAGTACTGTCCTCCAGTTGTTCATTGATTTGCTTGAGTGGGCACCTGTAATGTCTCCATTGTGAGACTTGTTACTATTTTTGGCACTTTGGATATGCCACAGGGAGCTTGCCAGTCTTTGCCATACATATGGGTACTCTTGGTAGCTTGCCAGACTCTCTGAGAGGGATGGAGGAATCGAACCCAGGTTGGCCGGATGCAAGGCAAACGCCCTACTTGCTGTGCTATCGCTCCAGGCCTAATGCATTATATATTCATATATTGTAGTATAGTATAATGGGCATATGGGCATAAAAATCAGTCACTTTGTATTTAAAACCTATTATTTTCAAACTAGTTATTAAAGAAATGGACAAGACGCTTGTGATTCTAAAGAAGAAAAATAACAACACATTGAATAGAGATAATAATTACATCATTGTCGGTAAATTGTTTAACCACTTGATAGCACACTCTAGCCAAATTAAATACCAGATCTAAATTATTCAAAAATATATTATTTCCTGTCTAGACAATTTTCTTATGAAATTATAGTAATATGTTGGAGATAAAGTAGGAAAATACAGAAGTGTATCTATAACTTCATCCTGTTTTCTTCCTGGGAGCATATTAGTGAATGAAATTGATCAGTTTTTTTTTTTGGTTTGGGGGCTATGCCTGGGTATGCTTGGGGTTTACTCCTATCTCTGTGTTCAGGGATAACTTTTGGAAATACTTGAGTAACCATATGTGGTGCTGGGATTAAGAAAATTCAAGAGAATTTTAAAATTGTCAATTAATGCATAATGAATACTACAAAACAGAGGTTATAAAATAGCAAATATCTGGACATATTTTATAATTTTAGAGGTCAAGAATATCAAGAGCCTAAATAGATATTACTGCTTCAGATATATTCCACTAGGGTAAGTTAATGATATCTGTGTATTACTGAGCCAGTCTGAAGGCTCAAAGTCAGTTTTATTCACATATGTAATACCTACTGATGGCATTATATCCTCAGAGTTTACACATATTTCTGAGTGCATCAATGTTTTAAAGGTTTAGAATACTACAATTGATTTCACTTAAGGAATATAGAATAAAAAGAAGGTGTAATGCTATTCCACGAATTAAAAAAACTAGAATTTTGTATTTAGATTATCAGAATTAATTGTATGAAATATATACTGTGAGACACTCTTATCATGGAGAAGGATAAGGTAAAGGTAAAGGCCCTCCCGTTGATCGTCGATTTGCTCGAGCGGGCCCAGTAACATCTCCATTGGAGACTTTGTTGTTACTGTGTCTGGCATATCGAATACTCTCAGTAGCTTGCCGGGCTCTCCAAGAGGGGCAGAGGAATCGAACTCAGGTCGGCCATGTTGGCCGCTTGTAAGGCGAACGCCCTACCCTCTGTGCTATCGCTCCGAGAATATAAACTTGTCTACTTGGGCTGTAGTATTTTATATAGCATTTGGGTTCATCTGGTAGAACATATAGTTTTCAAATAGTTGAGAAGCTATTTTGAAGTACTCACTGTGGAAAATAACATGTTTTAATGGAGTTTAAGGAAATGTGATTAAAGAAATTTGGATAAGCATAGTACATGAATCTTTAAGACAAATAATTTTAAGCCGGCAGGATTTAAATTCTTACTAGGCAAGTGATGGTATTTTCTTAATTAAGAATATAGAACATATTTTTATATATTTAAGAAAGCCCTGTAATACAATGATGTGTTGAACCAATCAAATTTGGGGATAAAAAGCTAGCTGTACCCAGAAAAAACATTCAATATAGGAAGATAATTGTAGTAAGTGATCAAAGTGGCTTACAAAAAGTTATACATATTTAGTTCAACCTCATTGTTATAATATTCTGGGTGACTACCCAGAATTAAATCAGCGGCAGAGTTCTATGAAGTTAAAAAGTATACTATTTCTGGTCTTTAGAATTTAGCAGTAAAGGTGAAAGCCTACATATAACCTTTCAGAATTTAGGAGGTTATCTGGATAATACTTTTATTTTCTTTTGCTTTGTTTTGGTTTTGTGTATTGTTTCGGTCACATATGGTTGTGCTCAGCACTTAATCCAAGCTCTGAGGTCAGAGTCACTCCTGAAAGTGGGAAGTTGTGGTGACCGGGATTAAACCAGGGTCAGGTGTAAGCAAGCGAGCACTTTAACTTCTATACGATTTCTCTGACCCATATAATATATCTGTATTAAGTGTTGTGAATGGCAATAAAAGCCTTCATATAATAAAAATATAAAAGTTTAGAAGGTTTTATGAATAGGTGCTTTCTGGGGAAAAAATCAGTGGTCATTGCTAGTTGAACCTATCAGAATACAAATATATGAGTCTCAGAAAAGGTTTCAGTCTGATAAAATTCCAGGTGTGAATTGATATAAGTATACATGCTATTATACTTCACAGTCAGACAACTTTAGCCAGAAATAGAAGAATATATAGTAAATCCATGAGTCACAAAGAACATACTGCTGCTATTATTTAATAATATGCTATGGAAATAAACAGCTATTATAATATAAAACATTTTTTGTGGACACAGAACATAAACCAGAGAGAGAGAGAGATAGATAGATAGATAGAGAGAGAGAGAGAGAGAGAAAGAGAGAGAGATTGTGTTCCCTAAAAAAAGTGATTATCTGAAAGATTAGTTGAATCATACAGATACTTTGAATCATAGTCACCATCTTATTCTAGTCCTAACCTGGTTAACTCCTACTGCTGCTTTATTTTTTTTAATTTACCTGCCACTGTTTCAGATGCTGCTTTTTCTTCTACTATTTATGTTTACTAGTCTATTTTACTGAATCCTCCTTTTCATAATTCACAAATTGAAATATATTTCTGTATGTATTTTCTTTTTACTTTCTGTATTCACTACACTGAATTCTGAAGGATGAATTTTGATCAAAATAACATCAACACATATTACTTGAATAAACTGAATAAATAGTAATTTGAAATAAAAATTTTAAAAAATACTAAGAAGAAATCTATCAGGAATAGGTGTATGAAGAGCCAGAAAAGAGAGTTCACTGCAGAAAAAAATTTCTGAGACATTCTATTTGCATGAAGTGAAATTTCTAGCATTGAAATGCTCGGAATTATTGTTACCAAGATTAGAAAGACTATCACAAAAAAGAAGAGGATGAAGTTTTTATGCATAATACCAAGATAGATTTTGAGTATAAATTCAGCTTGGTGAACAAAATATAAAAGTCAAAACTGGAATCAAAAAATGAAGTAATGATACAATAATCAAAGGAAGAATCAAGGCTGTCTTTAAAGGAAGAAAGGGTTGAGACCTGAGATATATGAGTTATAGCTAGCAAAAATCATTAAGAGTGAATTGAAAACTATAAATTAATTTTAAATGGGAGGACATACCAAATAAAATTATTGGCAGATATTACCATTAACTTATTTTTAATGTTTACAACTAAAAGAAACCAATCTATGAATAGGCAAACAAAAATTCAGTATACAGTTACAATTAAGACAGGTAATTCATTTTTTATAATTTATTTCTTAGAAATTTTAAGGCAAAATAAACATATTTATAAATTGCTCTATATTTTCTCATTTTTACAGTTATTCTCAAAAGCAATTAGAATTGATGTGCTGTGTATTTAAAGGCACATATTTTGCAGTGTACATTACCAAAAAGAGTGAAAGTACTTTCGTTTAAGCTATTCACTTTTACATAAGCCACCCTTACCTGAGATTTTAAATTTTGACAAGAAAAACACAACTTTTAATTACAATATGATTAGAATATCAAATCAAGCAAAATTCATTGTTTAGAGTCCCGTCAAAGACCTTAAGTATGGCAACTGTGATAAGTTCAGATCTTCCTTAAGAGCAAACATTAAAACAATGATCAGTTATAATTAATCAAAATTACTCTAAACAGGTCTTTTTATTTGTTCTTGAGTAGGGCAAGACATAATCATACAAATCTCATTTTTAAAAGCATAGAAAGTTATGCTTCTTGCAGACTTTAATTCTTTCTAACAAAAGAAAAATCAGTATGAAGTTTTCCAGTTATAACATTGTGGTTACCCATCTTTAATGCACTAATTTCTGCCTTTTGTTCTATGAAATGACAGATTGCATCATCTTCAGCATCAAAAAATCTCATACAGATTATCAACTATTACTCAATTTTGTATAACACCAAAACAAAGATACAAAGTGTCAAGCACTGACCTTTATGAAGTATTCTTAAGAATTCTTTTGGTAACTAGGCAGAAAAATTTGAAAGAAACACTTCTTTTTTAATATAAAATTATATATTTTATATAATATGCACTTAGACCTAATTATATATACATTTTATACACTTTCTACATGTTTGTTTTGCATTTGAGTATTTTGTATATTTTAAATATAAGCTTTTATATGTACATGTTTATAAATGATATATATGTATATATACAGGTTATTAATGTGTATAAATAATTAATATATACCAAGTAGAGCAAAATATATTTTTAAACAAATATATACTGCCATACATGTCTTACATATATTATTTTGTTTTGTTATATTTTAATATATGTGTTTTAAAACAAAGTGAATGTAGTAGGTGATGAGATTTCCTGGCATGAAACCCAGTTCGATCCAAAGCAATGCATATGGTCTCCCAAATACCACCAGAAGTGACCCCTGAAGACAGAACCAGAAGTAAGTCCTGAGCAATGCTTATATGGCTAACACCACCCCTTCCAGTAAACAAAAAATATATATGCATTTTAAGATTGAATCTGAGAGCACAGGAAACTGCATTGATGATAAAACACTATAAAGCAATGTCCTGCCAGGGAGAGAGGCATTATACCTCAAAATGATCAAAACAGCAAAAAACCACAGGATGGCAAATACACTGCTGTACAATGGAATAAGCTAAACCTACAGATCAGACATGCATTGAGGTGTAGAAATCATAAGAAAGCTAATATTAAGTTTTACTGCACCAATGAATATCATTCAGTCCAACAAAAGCAATCTTCTGAATAATGGGAGTAACATTAAAGAAAGTCATAATTACATGGGTGGATACCTCACACTACAAATCCTACAGGGCCTTGTAGTTCTTCTTTGATCATATTATATGTACTATGGAGAAATGTCTTCCAAACAAATAAATATTCAACCAGAGAGCAGTAAAAAAGAAGAAAAAAGAAAGATGCAACAGTATTAAAATATTTAGTTTCTCACTGCTCTGTCTGGCAAGTGACATGGATGCTTTAGGCAGCATTAAAAAGCTTAATGATAGGAAGTTGCATTGGATGAATGTGTCTTTGTTGAACTCATTTAATATGGTAATGAGAAATATATTGCTATAGATAACATCTGGGAAGTAATAGAAAAGGCCACAATGTGGCTAAAAACAATGACAAAAGTAGATTTATTCTTATTCCAAAATGATGGAGTTACTATTAGGCAGCCTCCTTTCTCCCTCCTCAAAGCATTAAAATTAGTGCCTAGAATAAAAAGCTATATGAAGACTAAGTTGGACAGTTACTCATAGTTATTGACCTTGTTGTCGTCCTATCAGCCAACCAACATTACATAATGACAATTTGTTTTCTCAAGGAATACAAAAATTTTTGCAACTTTTTAATTTATAGGATTTGCAAAATATATTTAACCTAAAATAAATGCTATTTGTATTTTAGAAATGCAAATAGCAATATTAAAGAACAGTTGTAAGACCTTAAAATATGCATTTTTATAAGTTTCAAAGTTAGCATTAAGTAAATATTCTTTAGCTGCTGTCTTGTTAGAGAGATACATTTTTTTTTAATTTTTTTTCCCTTTATTTTATTTTATTATTTTTTTTTAAAGTTGTAGATTTACAATTTTTTGTGCTTTGGTTTCAATTATACAATGATCAGATACCCATCCCTCCACCAGTGCCCATTTTCCACCACCATGGATAATATCCCTCCCACCCCCAACCCCCCATCCCCCCTGTCTCTGTGGCAGGGCAATCCCCTGTGTTCTGAGAGATACATTTTTAAAAATTCATTGTAGAAACATGTTTAGATCAACTTGTCTATAAGTTATTGATAATTTCCCTGTTTTTTTCATAAATTCCAAATTACATGGGTAGCTTAAAAGAAACTTTGATTATGTAATTTTAGCACATTTCCTCTTCAACCTTTTGACATTTGATTTTCATTTCAATAGTGATAACCCTGCTTTCTTCTAGAAACCAAATTACTTATATGACATTTAACAAGGTATCCTTTGCAATTTCACCAGTTTGGCCTCTACTAAACACTTACAATCACTTACCTTTGCTCATTTTCTTGGTTCTATAACACAAATTTTTTCTAGTATTTCTCTGAGCCTGATATGAATACTTTGCTTATTTTTTTCATTTAAATCTCTCTCACCACCAACATTGTTTTGTTATTTTTGTTTGCTTGTTTGTTTTGTTTTTGAGCCGTATCTAGCTATGCTCAGTGCTTACTCCTGGCTCTAGCACTCCAAGATTATCCCTGGTGGGGCTTAGAAGAATGTTTGGCATGTGTCATAGATTGAACCAGGTTAAGCTGTTGTAAGGCAAGTACCATACGTACAGTAATATTTCTCCAGCTGCATCCCCACCAAACTTTTAAATTGAATTATGTCCATTTGCATTACTAAATTTGTATATTCTATACCATTGACATCCTCTCAAGCGATTTTAATGGGCACTTTTAAAAATTGTTCTGGGACATCACCCAGTAGTACTCTGGGGACCTCCAGGATTACAACCATCAGTGCTGGGTAGAGATATGTATGCAGTCTATGGATGGAAACTGGACCTACCAATGTGGTATATTTGATTCATATCTCAGTCCGTCGCTCCTGTTTTTGCCAGGTATTTCCAAATATATGTGATTTCTCTCTAGAACTCAAATTGCAAGGACGATGCATGTAGTTTCCCTAACCTCAATTTGTCTCAAAGAAAATCTGTACTTTTCCCTTGAAGACCTGAATTTTATTACTTATTTGGTTTTACAATATTCACAGTTGCTTAAAAAAGAATATTTTTATCAGAAATATATTCCTTTCTTTTCAGCTCCTATTGCTAGTAACAATTTTTATGCTACTGGCTATTTAGTATTATAGAGTAGTTATCTGACTGAATTCAATAACTATCAGAGATTTTTTGTGGTTTTGTGAATTTATTTTCTAAAACCTAAAAACATTACACTTTTACAAAGACAAGATTCCACTGACTGCCTTTTAGTTAATATTATGTGTTCAGTATCTCAAGACATTCATCTCAAAAAAAAAAGACATTCATCTCCATGGTCCTTCCTTGCTATATTTGTTGCTGGTTTATTTCTCAGGGTAGCAATACTGTGATCTTTGCTATAAGTTATGACTTTCTCTAATATCTTTCATATTACATATGTACAAACATATTTTTCCAAAGGTTTATTAATATTGAAAAGGAAATTCCCACAGCAAGGATTAATTACTTGAAATAACATCTGTCCTTCTATATCTCTTTTTAAAATCTTTTCTGTAATTCCAGAAAAGCAATGATATTAAATATATCAACCTAACTCAAAACTAGATGAGCAAAAAAATAATTTTATTATTTCAATTTACAATTAAATTAGATACCTATTAGTTGATTCTCCCTCTAAGAGAGCCCGGCAAGCTACTGAGAGTATCCCGCCTGCACGCAGAGCCTGGCAAGTTCCCCGTAGTGTATTTGATATGCCAAAACCAGTAGCAATAATGGGTCTCATTCCCCTGACCCTGAAAGAGCTCCCAATACACCATTGCGCTACACTATCATGCAACAGGGATGAATTGAGATGTTACTGGCACCTGCTCGAGCAAATTGATGGACAATGGGCTGACAAGTGACAAGTGACAAGTGACCTTGTTAATACTGTTCAGTTAATACTATTATTTATAGTCCTGTTTTACTTAATTGGCTTTATCAGCCGTGATCAATGATAATTTTTCTTCTCTTGATTCGCCAATAAGACATTTAGTATTCATTTTCATCTCCTAATCCTACAGTTACACATATGAAAAGGCAAAAGATTGTGAGGTTGCTAGCACAAATTTAATAAAATGTAAATGTACTTTGAACAACTACCATTCACATTACAGTACTTAAGAACATTATTCAGTGAAAATTAGGAGAAAGTGTAATTTTTATTTCCAATATGTCAGGAAAAAGAGAAAATGTTCAAGTTGAAAAGTTGTATAGCCAATGTCATTGATTTAAGGAATGTTTTATAATATTGCCTAGGAGTACAGATTTCTTCCGGAATGCATATAACGCCTTGTTCACTAACTGGTATTTTAGGTACCTACCCAGAAAGAATAGAACTGTCATTAGAGTGAATGGCATACCATATGGCAACTCTTCTTAGTGTTAACCTATTCTTATGCCACTTTTTTTTCATTATACATTGTTTTTTTTTCTGTAATTGTTCAGCATTTCAGCATGTAAGTATGAGGTGTAGAGAAATGTCAGAGTGTGAGAGTGTGGCTGTCTCTGTACATTGTAAGTCTGCATTTATTACGCAGATGTCGATCATGCTGTCACCCCACAGGGGCACGCCAACTGAAAATTTTCCTACGTTTCAGTTTTTATGTAAGAAAAAAATGTATTATGCAAGATGAAGAATTGGCAGCCAAGAGGTAAACGCTGCTAAATGTCAATTGACAATATCATGAGCGTTTGCACATAGGAAACTATATATTTTTGCTATATGACAGTATATTAACTGAAAGAACTGCCATCTGTAATCTGATTTCTTGGAAGCAAGATTCTTTAGGAGAACAAAAATTGATTGCAAGCAAATTTTTCTCACACTAGTTAAGAAAAGTTGTCTAAGTTATAATAATATAACCCAAGATTCTTACTAACTCATCACATTAATACATTTTGGAAGAAATGTTCATGTTTTGAAGTATGAAACTTTTGTGTGAAAAAATATTAAATTATGATAATCACTGTGAGAGAGTTAAAAAAGATAAAGATAAAATATCTGCCCCAAAGAATTTGTAGCTTAGAAAATTAACATGCGTGAAATAATGTACTTTGAAAATAATTGCAATTTCAAGCTAATAGAAATATTCCAAATTAATATTCAGCCACATTTTATTCTAGTTCATTTAAAGTTTTAGTTTCACTCAATTTAGAAAAGGATATCACAGAACTGTGGAGAGAATTAGTGGTTCATGCCTAGCTTGTGGAATGCCATGGGTTCAATCCACAACTCAGTGAAATATACATAAATAAAAATAAAAGATGACTTCCACATGAATAGTGCTATATAAGATCCTTCTGAAAAAATTATTTACTGGTGACAGATTATTTAACAAAATCAACCATATAAACTGAAATCACTTTTAATATCCTTAGCTTAATGTTATTTCTCTGTCTTTTGTTATTAAAGCTTAGTACTTGTTATTACAGTTTAGAATACATTTTGTTATTTGGCCATTAATTTTCTCCTACCATATGTTCCGATAAATTTCTAGTTTTTTCCATGTAAGACATATCTATAATTTTGTTATTGTTTCCATGTTGGAACCATGCCCAGTGGTACTCAGGACTTACTTCTGGCTCTGTGATCCTGGCTACGCACAGGGGGCCATATAGAGTACCAAGTATTAAGTTCAGGTCAGTCTATGCAAATAAATGGTCTAGTCTCACTTGTATATTTTTTTAAATGGAATTCTACTAAAGTTGAATAAGAGTATGAGATTCACTAAAATATAAGTTTGATTTGGTTGTCAACAAATGTATAAGAAACACCATAAAAGAGAGTTTAGAAGAATGCAAACATTTGATGATATTTTATGACTTTAGAATTCAATTTGTTAAGGACCTGAATAGTCATTTTCACTTCACGTATATTTTGCAAGCATCCATTATATATTTGTATATGATGGGGCTAATCTGAAGTTTCAAAGACAATTTTGTGCACATACAAAATACCAAAATCTTCACATATCTAGTAATTTACATGCCTCACAATTCTAGGATGGATGGTTGCAAAGGTTACTCTTCACTGAGTCTCTAAGACTGTTCCAACCATGCTTTCCATAAGGTCTTTGAAATTTATGCATGGCATCCCAGGGGCCAAGAGATGAAGGCTCAATTTTCTAGTTACTTAAAGGTCAACACCAGTAAAGTGGTTTTTCTATACTTGACTACGGAAAGAGAACTAGATCTCACTGCCTTAAGAAAAAAAAAGTGACAAAATTGTGTGGCTTACATAGATAGTCCTTTGCTTATAAATCATTTTCACTTCCCCAGAATAGCAGATACAGTAAAAGAGTCATACAACTTACAACCTATGATTTCCTCACAGTGCCAGATAAAAATTAAGAGAAGAATGATTTTCCCATAGAAGATGCAATGATTAACTAGTATGTAAAACCAGAGTGAAAATCAACCAATGTCGCTGAATGTTTTCTCTGTGGATGTTAAGTTTTTAAATCACTTCTAAAAATCAGTTCAGTTGAACTACTATTTCTGGGCAGTAATATTGTTGCCAGACTTAGGTAGGCAATTTTTGCTTTTTGTTGTGCACAGTAGTATTAATATAAGATCAGAGATTCTGTAAAACATAGAATCAGGTATTCCATAGTACTACTAACTTAGACATTTGCAATATGGTAGCACTGTCCTCCCGTTATTCATCGACTTGCTCGAGCAGGCACCAGTAACATCTCCATTGTAAGACTTACTACATCTGTTTTTGGCATATTGAATATGCGACTGGGAGCTTGCCAGGCTTTACCGTGGAGGCGAGATACTCTTGGTAGCTTGCCGGGCTCTCTGAGAGGGGTGAAGGAATCGAACCCTGGTCAGCTGTGTGCAAGGCAAATGCCTTATACTCTGTGCTAACGCTTAGCAATTACAACCTATGATTGGTATACTAAGTATTTTTCTCTACTCTCTCCCTTGGTGTTCCCCTGCCCCATGCCTGGCCATTTGTCTGAAGGCAATTGCACCACTACTGAAATTTTGGCTATGACTTGCTTAGAACAATTCAATGACCTTACATGTTGGAAAAGAATGATAATTGAGAAGACAGTATGTTCTCTTGCTACTTTTTTTGCATGCAAATTATCCCCTACAAAGTCTTTATCTTTATCACTGTTCTTTGTGACATGGTGATATTTGCTATAGAGCTTGTCCTCTCCCTTACACAATATAATTCAATGAAAAACTGGATTATAGTTATTTTTAAAATTTTACCTGATTGAAAATAATGTATTTATCTGAGTGGAAGGAATAGCATTGTGCATGAAAAACTAAAACTTCTAGAGGGCAGAAAGAATGCATTTAGTCTACTGGTTCTTCTATATACTCAGACTTTGTAAAATTCACTGATTTTCATTAAAATAAAAAAATCAATAATGCAGCTTGTTTACCAGGAAATTCTACACTAAGTCTGTTAAGAAGTAACTTTTCTACTGAATTTATTTTCACAGCATGTGCAGAATATCACAGAGAAGAATAAACAGCAGCACTTTTGAAAATATGCATTCATGATCATATCAGCTTAACTATAACTTGGTTTTTGACATTTCTACTCTATATATTTGGAGTTTCTCTACTCAGAAATTCAGACCTATGTCTCACTAAATATATGATTTTTTTTAGTAACGTGAAAGAAATTTTTGACAGAAGCATTTACAATCCATTAATTACAACCCACACTGCCCATGTCATTATCATGTGAATTGAGTTGATGGACCTGACCACCTGCTCATCTGTGCAGAGTAGATCAAATCCATGCCATTCCCTTAGCACTTCATTAAATTATTCTTCCATCACCGCAAGCATAGGACTTTAAAATTAACTATTTAATGGGGAGAAAGGACAGAACTCCTTCTATTGTTTGAATGATAATGGTATTTATATTTCTAGATAAACCATCTTTTGTAATTTGCATTTTCAGAAAAACATTAAAAGGGAATTCTGATATATTATTCTACCCAACACTTACACCTGTCAGACTTGAGAAATTTATCGATATTTTAATTCTTGTCTTGATACTAACCTAGTTTCTTAGATGTCATTAATTTCGAAAAACAATTCAATCAATGTCTTTGTATTATTTAGTGCTCAGTTATTGAATTGACAGTGCTCAGGGGTCACCAAGGCCATGAGTGTCTTACCCAAGAGAACTCAAGAAAACATGGAACACTGAGCAATCAAAGTCAAGGCTTCTCACATGCTAGTCATGTGCTGTATGTCTTAAACTATCAATATAAATAGTTTTATTTTAGTCTTAAAATAATGTGTGAGAAAATATTAAATTATTTTTTTGTAAAAATTATTTATAAAAATATTTATACAGCATAGTTTTATTTTCCATAACAACTTTGTTTTAAAGATTTTATTACTGAATCACTGTGTGATAGATCTTTACAAAGCTGCTCATAATTAGGTTTCAGTTATACAGAGTTCCAACATCCTTCCGTCCAACATCCATCCTTCCAAAGTGTACATTTGCCAGCACCATTGTCCCTAGTTTCCGTCCTATCACTATCTTTAAATGTTTTTTCGGCTTAATTTTCTTTCCCTTCTTTTCTTTAGCAAAACAAATCTTCTTATTTTTCCCCTAGACAATACCAATTAGGTTCATCTCATCACTAATCATTTTACTTCTAATGTATTTTGTTTCTATCATTAATTATCTGTTGTCCTTTTTTTTTCTTCTCAGAGAAACAGTAATTAAATTTATTATTGAAATTCTTTGCCATATTTCCTTTATTTTTACCCATGGACACTTTTCCCCTTTGTATTAGTAATAAAAAAGCACATTTTAGAGGTTTATTTCTCTTTGCAATCTTTTACCCCAAAGAACCTCCTTATGTTTGGATGCTATTACATTGACTTACTATTTGTTTTCTATAATGCTTTAGAGGATAAAATAAATGAGACTGCATTTTTTTTTTTTGCTTTTTGAGTCGGACTCAGTAAAACTTTTTGAGTCACACCTAGCTATGGTCAGGGGTTACTCTTGACTCTACACTGAGGAATAACTCCTGGCAGTGCTTGGGGGACCATAAGGGATGCGAAGGATTGAACTCGGGTCAGCCGCATGCAAGGCAAACACCCTACCTGCTATACTATCGTTCTGGCCCAAGATTGCAAATATTTTTTAAAACTTTTATTAGTTTAGATAACATTGCTATAATAATGCTGATGTTATTAGTTATGAAGTACAAGTTATTGCAGTAGCATCAAAATGCCCTCAAGCCTCCACCACTGTCTTTTTAATTACATTAGTATAAGTATAGGATACATATTAACACTTATAAACCATAGCATCTCAATAACATAAAATGTTTTGAAAGAATAGTGCAATTTATGTATTCTTTTTTAAAGAATTGTGATTTACAAAGTTACTGATTTACAAGGTTAAGGTTTAGATGTACAGTATTTTAGTACAAATCCTACTTCTAGAGATAATTTTCCTTCATCACTGTTTGCTGCTATCCTTCTACCCTTCAAACCTGTCACCTTGATAGATGCATTTTTAAGTTTAATTGTTGTGCTTTGGATATCATATTTTTAGTGCTGTTAATTCTGTGGTTTGGATATGTAGCTATACCGCTCCTTTATAATACTGATATACCCAATTCCCCTACCTTCTCCACCTCTTCTTGCTTCTCACCCCCACCCCCATGTCTTTTTCTCTATGTCTTCTCCTCCCTATAGGTGCCGTGAAGAAATCCCGCTTCGACTGCGTTGCTTTTTCTCATCCTGTCATACTATATACAACAGATAAGTGAGATCATCCTGTATTTATTCGTCTTCCATTATGTGTTTATTCTTTACCATTACGTGGACTTAATATAATGATTTTCACCCATGAAAGAAAGTTTAAAAAACTTTATTACTCATGAACTTGTTTGAATCACGAATCACGACCATCCTGTTATTTGTCGATTGCTTCGAACAGGTCCCAGTAACGTCTCTTTCATCCTAGCCCTGAGATTTTTAAGAAAGTGCTATATTCAAGGCCCTTTAGGAAAATGAGACCCATCATTGTTACTGGTATTTGGCATACTGGGTACGCCACGGGAAGTTTGCCAGACTCTGCTGTGTGGGCAGGTTACGTTCGGTAGCCTGCCAGTTTGTCCAAAGTAGGAATGAGATAATAAGATGTCATAATAAGATGTCGGTTTTTATAGTCTCTGAGTCTTGGCCATTGATGGGATTACATGGCACCAGGGGGCCAGTTGGTGGGTGTGACCCCCACCTACTGGAATTTGGAGGATCTGGGTGGAGGATGCTCAGCCCCGATTCGAGTAGTCTTGGAGATCTCAGCCCCGGGACCTGCTTGCCTTTGTTCCTCTGCTGGTACCTTCAGGTGTGCGGAGAGTGGTCTCAGCATGGTGGTGGCTGGTCCTGGAGGTCTTTGGCTGTCGGAGCCCTGGTCAGGGCGAAAAGGAAAGCTCAACCCGCTCCCCTCCAAGAGGCCCGGCGAGGACAGCTAGGCGCAGGGGCAGGAGACTGCACTGTTCTCTTCTGGGAGCTGGTTTTATTAGTCTCTGAGTTTTGGCCATTGATGGGATTATACGGCGCCAGGGGTCCAGTTGGTGGGTGTGACCCCAACTTGTTTGAAAATTAACTAAATTGTGGTATGCAAGTCTCACTCATAGCAAGTTCTGAGTAAATGTTAGCAGTTGTTATTTTCTGAGTATGTCAGTAAGGTAATAAGTTCTCTGAAGAGCAGCATTTATTTTAGTAAATTGTTTTACAATGACTTGTCATCAGAACGGAATTTAATACTTTTCTGCTGATGATTCAATCCTAGTAATTACCATTAAGTGGGGTTTAGAAAAAGATAAGTGCTAGATTTATTTGGTATAGCCTTAAGGAAAAGTTGAAACTTCTAATGCCTTATAGCACTAAAACTCAGAAGTTAATTAAAAAATATTAGCAAGTCCACTTTTGTAAGGAAGTTCTTGTGATCTGGTTTTCTACTACTCTATCAAAATTTACAACTCTATTTAATGAATCTCTCTGAACTACTATTTTATTTTAGATATCCCATACTAGATATATTGGTGAAGAGGAAAAATTTAATAATATATTTTGAAAAAACTACATATATACTTGTAAAACAATTACATTTTTATAAAAAACTCAATTTGTTAATAAGAGAAAAACATAAACTAGGAAATTTAGAATTCAACATTATTTGGCTCATTAATTAAAAAGTTTCTAATGCCTTTATTGATGTTGTTATCTTAACTGGACAATCTGTGAGGACCCAGACAAGACACACCTTAATCCAAAGAGACACAGTTTTCAGAACACTTCCTGGGGGAAAGAGGGTATTACCTCAAGATCCCAACACTCTATTACTTCAATTTTATTTTCACAGCACCAAAACAGAAAGAGACTTTAGTTGTACACAGCCTTTTGAGGTAAGTTCTGCCTATCCAAGTCAATGGCTGTGCAGCAGTGCATATTTAACACAACAAGCACAGATCATCTTTCCCATGACTGATAGAAAGAAATCCATTTCTACCAGGTATAGGCAGATGGCAATTCGATTCCTTGCCTGCTTTGTTGCTTTTCAGCTCTGCAGAACTGACTCTTATAAGTGAGGCCTGAGACACTTCTTGATCTGCCAGCTCACACAATATAGTTTACCCATCACACAATCCTGTGTGATCACAGCAGGGTAATTTGACAATGCCATTTTCTGAAAACTTATTGCCACTAAATATTTGTGCCACTCAATATCAGTGCTCATATGTGAGATTTGTATCCCAGAACTGAATGAATTTGAAACACACAATCACTATGTTTGTGCACCTGAATACTGATGATCAGGGCTGTGCAGTCACAATTACCAGTGGTGGGTCTGTGCTACATTTGAATAGATTTTGTTGGTTATGTGGTATAACAACATTTAGTGCACAAAGGCACCTTTGTGTCAAACCCCAAGGATCAAATAAGCAGTAATCAGCATTTGGACTCGAATCTACTGCATTCATTGCTTGTGAAAATCAAACATATGAAAAAATTGGTAGGAATGCTATTGAATCACTTATTTTTAATATTCCTAATGTCATAGGTAAATAATCTAAATATGTAAAATGTCTACACAGATTATTCACATTTAATTAGAAATGTAGTGATAATTGAAATAATTGAAATTTACCTAATGCACTAGGCATATGATAAATAAATAAAATAATAACTCTCACTCTATTTTAACTGGCTGTTAATAATCAGTGATTTTTGGAAAAGATATATCTGGTTGAGTCATTATAATGAGTTATTCAAATATTATTTAAATGGGACAAATTATTCTTAAGATATATAATGAATTATTTAAAAGAGGGTATCATCATCTAACATTACAAGTTCAAGACCATTTTACAACAAAATAATGTGAGATATGACAAATATTGTTTTTTGCTTTCTTTCCTTTCCAATTCTATTTGTATATATGCAGTCTGTTAACTGCTAAGCAACAGATGCTGTTCATGTTTCATGAGTTTAAAACCCTAGGACATGAGATGGATTTTGTCAGGTAAAATGAATGTAGAAAGAAACAATAGAACCCATATCTTTTAGCACCTAAATATTGTCTCATTAAGCATTCTAGAGCATCTCTCTTCTCATTCAGTGAAAATTGAAGTTGAGTTTAACATACCAAAACCCTTTGACTGCCAGGCATTAGAATTGCTCAACAAATAGTACTCTCAATCTCCTGGAGGGGAATGGAGGGGTTATAAGTATTGAGTTTCCCAGTGTTTGATTAATTTTTTGTTTGTCTAATTGTTTTCTAAAGTATTGTAAGTCTTATATGGTAGCCACTGAACTTTTTACAATGCTGAATTAGGAGAGAAGTTTTATACTGTGACATTTTTTAAATTTCAGTACCAATATGCCATGGAATACTAATGCATTTACTAGCGGCTGAGATTAACTTACTTTCTAGTCCATAGCTAGTTTCTGTTGTTGTTTTTGTTGTTATGTTCCTTGGGATAAGAAGAACTTACCTTAGAAGAAGCTGTTATAAAATATACTAACTAAAGAACAAAATCTATGATACCAGTCATGTTGCTATATGTATCAAGGGATAAAATTCTCTTGTGATTTGAACATCAACTATAATTACAATATTAATTAAACAGAGTCTTCAACAGTATATGATTCTAAACTAATATTTTACATTTCAATCTAATACAGAACAAATTTTTTGTTGGCATTTCATTGTTTCTCCAGCGGTAGGGCGTTTACCTTACAAGCAGCCAACATGGCCAACCTGAGTTCGATTCCTCCGCCCCTCTCGGAGAGCCCGGCAAGCTACCGAGAGCATCTCGCCCGCACGGCAAAGCCTGGAAAGCTACCCGTGATGTATTCGATATGCCAAACACAGTAACAACAAGTCTCATGATGGAGATGTTGCTGGGCCTGCTCGAGTAAATAGATGAACAACAGGAGGTCCGTGACCATTGTTTCTCCAAGAATATTAGGTTAGATATCATAAATATACTCTTCTATCAAGAAAAATAATTCAAAATTTTCATCAAAAAACTTCATAAAATTGTATTATTACAATAAATTCCTCAAAAATATATCAATACTATATGAAAATGAGGGTTTGCTTTATTTTCCTTTTCGACTGAATTTTAATGAATTTGTTTTGAAAGAAGTAAATCTGGTTTATACTTTGTAAAGAATCTGAAGCACTTCTAAGTATACAAAATTCCTGTAATGTCATTGCTTTTCTTTTTAACACTACTCTTCTTATTAAATTATTTGATTCTCTGAACTTTCTGACTGAAATATTATTGTTCTAGTCTTCACAGAGTAACACATAGATACACGTAAGAGCCTTGCTGAATGGAGCATAACATATATGTGAATTATTTTTAAAATCAATTTATTGAAAATATATATTTTAATATTATAAAGATTCTTAAATATAATTTGGGGGCATTTATATACCAGTTTATAAGGTGTCTTTGGAGTATTTAGACAAGCATGCACAGAAACAATAGCCGCAAAAACAAACGACATTTATTTATTACCAGCTGGACTTTAAAGAGTTTGCTTCCTATTCTATCACACTGAAATTTACTGAAACAAATTTGAGAAAAAGCTAATCAAAACAAAAGTTACTGTCTGAGTCAACCTAGCCAGAAGAATGAATAGAACTAATTTTAACTAATGATGTGTATAAAAAAAAGATATAATTGTTTAGTTGGAGCTCAATCATAATATGAACCCAAATACTCTCATAATAAATGCAATCATAAAACATAAAAATAAAAATAAGGATTCACTTTAAATTTTTTCTATTGAGATTCTATGGTTTAACATGCTATTAATAATGGTTTCTTAAACACAAAATTCCAACAGTACATACATACATACATCTAAGAGTGTATTTTTTGTATGTCATTATTTTTTTTTAAATGGTAATGCTTCCTAATGTTTGTCAAGAAATCTACCTCTACAGGTGGTAAATATATCCCTTGGAGTTTTGTAAAAGACATTTGATTAAGATACTTCCAGGGTTAATAAACAAAATAGCAGAAATCCAAAACCGCGCGGCCTCTATCACAGCCATGAGACATCATTTAATTCTTGAACCCAGCTGTAGAAAGCAAATCATTTCACAATGATTTTTCAGTATGGCTGATTTGGGGGAGGGGGTAAAGTCTAAATAATAATGGTGCAACTTTTATCGAAACAATGAAGCTAGTCAAAGTAGATAGAGTGTTAACTAGAATTCATCTGCCTCACAGGCATTTGGGGGTTGGGGGATTATTGGGGTCCTTCGTGGTGAAAAATAAGTATTGGTAAAGGGAAATGTGATTGATATTTGCATGACCGAGACCTAAACCTGAAAGCTTTGTAACTTTTCCCACAGCAATTCAATAAATAAATTTTTTAAAAAATGAAAAAAAAAGAATGTTTTTTTAGGAAGGAAGAGAAAAGATGGCTTACTTGTCTCTTCAACACAAAAAAACTAATGAATGCATAATACATAAAAACTAAAGAATGCATATAAAGTAAACAGAGCACAGCATCAATACATAATAACTAAAGAATGCATAAAAAGTGAGGCGAGCACAGCACCAAGAAAGAGTATCACTGAGATAATTCCCTGGAGAAAACAGCCATCTCCTGAGAGAACCTCAGATTCTTAGATGCAGAACACAGGACATGTCAGAGCTAACCAGCACCTTTCCTGGTGGGCAGGGGAGAAGCAGGTACCAGCAACTCTGGCAAACTGGTACCAGACAGAAAATAATATTCAGTGTGGGAGAACACTGGATGAGCTTATAGAACATCGGTTTTATACAAACACTCAATTTGAAAACAGATTTAGAGCTCATGGAGTCCAAAGTATCTAACTTCTCTCCCCTTCACAAGCAGAGAGCAATATTTCTTAGAAAAGTCATATCCAACAGTGTTGGTATCATATCTCCATATGACAAACTCCTGCCTGAGTTGACAAAAACATGACCCACCTATAAGAATTCAGTTTTTTTTTTTTTTGGAATTTTGGAGGGGCTTGTAAAACCCACCAAAGTATGTGACAATGGGAGCAGCCATTTCCAGGTTATCATCTTGGCCCTGCCCAGCAAGATACAAAGCCACAGCCCAAACTGACGGGTTCATGGTCTTGGCCCTTCTCTGGCAGTCTCACAGTACTGCTTCAAAAGAGTACTTGAAATTGCACACTACTAGGTGCAGTCACTCCACCTACTCCAGATGGAATCCTGGTGACCAAAAGCTTCCATAAGCAAGGTCCAGTTATGCGGGTTCAGGACTAAATCTTCAAGCCCATGGCAGCAGAGGACCCAAGCTATCCCTCCCCCTGTCCCTGCCTGCCCAGAAGACTGGCTGTCATGACCACAATTTGCCTCCAGACGCCATCTTAGCACACCAATAGCCCTGGCCCAGAGATACCCGATTGAATCCCAAAATGAATTAGTGCCATACAGAGATGTCTCTGGAACCCAACCATTTACAATATAGAAATTTACATTTTCAATCATAGTCACACAAGCTCTCATGATATTCAAAATGAACTGTGGAAAACAAATTATTTAGTGCCTGCCCCTGGCAGGTAGGCTTGAATGGTGTTGGGAAAATTCGAGCTAAATATAATGCCAAAATTAGAGAGTATTGGGGAAATTGTCTGCCATAGAGACAGGGTGAGGACTGCAATGTGTATGTATGTGTGTGTGTGTGGGGGGGGTTGATACTTGAGACATTAGTGGTGGAAAATGTGCATTGGTGGAGGGATGGGTGTTCCATCATTGTCTGGCTGAATCTCAAACATGAAAGCTTTGTAACTCTCACAGTGATACAATAAAATAAAAAAGTAATGTGAAGTTCATCCCAATTCAATCAGCTTAATCAAAGGCTGAACAAATAGCAGTACTCCTACATTATTTAAAAAAAAAGAAAAAGAAAAGAAAATGCACACTACTCATAACTATTAAGATCGGTTTACTGATCACTATTCAATCAGGGTGAACCGTAGCGTCACATCAACAACAATTTAAAACATCAGCAACTGTTAACCCTAGACCAGAACCCAGGGTTAGCTAGACTCTGATGTGATAGCAGCTACAGGACACTGTCACCACAAATTCCCTGTTGTTATCTGGTTGCACATAAATCAGAGGCAAAGGCACCAGTCTTGCAAACACAGATGTTTAATTTTGTAAACACGTACTACATCCTCATGTCATATGTTTCTCCCAGGAATCTGTAGAGTCATAGTCAGTGGTCTGATGCTGTGAACAGAATAATGTAAGACTTTCAGAACAAGAGGAATTGAGAACTTTATAAACCTACAAACACTAGGAATAATGAGGAAGTGGGGGGGAGAAAAATTCAATAACATCCATCAGAAGATGAAGTCAGAAGTCCTAGAAAATGTTCAGGTATGTTAGAACATTTGATGCTGCTGAGGATCACTTCAGAGTAGCAGTTCCCTCAGTTTCACTTAACTTAGATGATGCTTAGAAGAAAGATTTAATATACAGAGGAATGTTGATGGAAAAAAAAATCCTTCAAACGTGAGGGAGATAAAGAATATAGAAGCAGTACTCAGCACCTCAATAAAATAAGGAAAAATTGAATCAATGAAATGAAATTCAAGGCAGATAATATCACCAATAAAAAAGGTTAAAAGGGGCTGGAGTGATAGCACAGTGGGTAGGGCATTTGTCTTGCACGCACCCAACCCGGATTCAATTCCCAGCATCCCATATGGTCCCCTAAGCATTGCCAGGAGTGATTCCTGAGAGCAAAGCCAGGAGTAATCCCTGAGTATCGCCAGGTGTGACCCAAAAAGAAAAAAAAGTTTAATAGAAAGAGCATTTAAAAATTAAAATTAATCGGGGCCAGAAAGATAGTACAATGGATAAGCATCCCATATGGTCCCCCAGGATAATTATGATATTTAATGTAGAATACCAAGATAACACTCTGAATTATAAAAACTTCAGAAAAATATGAAAGAAATGAAAAAAATGAAGAGAAGAGTGGCTGCTGAGATTTCTCAAATCTGAGGACAGAGTCTTGATTTGCACTGATCAAGGAAACTCAAAGAAAGGTAAAGCAACACAAATTCAAACAGAACACCCATATACATTATAATCAAAATAGCAATAACTTAAGAGAAATAGACCACTTAAATTTTCATATGATAATTTCAAAAGTAGAAGAAATGGAATATTAAAAAATTATAGCAGAAATCAGCAATATGAAGCCAAAAATAATAGAGGAACCTAAGCCTGGGGCTGTTCTTGTCAAAAGAAGATACCAAATTGAGAAATCCTTAGAGAGACTAACAAAAGAAAGAGATACACACAGAGAATGAGACAAAAAGAGGGAGAGAGAGAACCCAAACATACTGAATCAGAGATGAAAAGGGAGAAATTATAACAAACACATCAGAGATGTGCAATATCATAAGAGATTAGTATGAATGCTCTATGCCATTAATATGAGAAAATTAGAAGAAATGGATGAATTCTTAGAATCATACAACTTCTCAATATTGAATCAGAATGAAGTACAAAACCTGAGGATATGGATCACAACAAAAGAAATCAAAACTTTTATTATCCTCCGGTGTGGTGTCTTTCCCTCTCCAAGGGGCCATAAAGATATTACAGAGATAAGGTGCTTGCATTTTATGCAGCCCACCTGGATTTAATCCCTGGCATCCCATACGGATCCCCGCTCAGCCAGAAGTAATCCCTGAGTGTAGAGCCAGGAGTAATCTCTGAGCAGTGCCAGATATCACACACACACACACACACACACACACAAGTTTAGATGCCTTCACTTGTTGGTTCTACCAAACATTGTACCTATGACTCATAAGCTCTTCGAAACTTAGAAAAAAAAATCAGCAATTCTGAATCCTAATAGTTTCTATGAAGCCTACATAATCACAATGCCCCAAAAGACATATTTTATTAAAACTAAACTTACAGACTGATATCCCTGATAAGCATCTATGCAAATGCTCTCAAAAAAGATCTTAATGAACAGAATTGAACAATAATTCAAAAAATTGAATGCACCCTTATGAAATGAGATTCATTCTAGAAATGCCAGCATAGTTCAGTACATATAATTAATAATTTATTTATAATGCAATTATAATTCATGAACAATATCAACAAAAAATAAATCACATGATCATATCAATTATTGCAGAAAAAGCTTCTGACAAGGTTCAGCATCTGTTTATTGTAAAAACCACTGAAAAAAATTTTTAGAAGCAATAATCAAATACAACAAAGTAACAGGCTATAAAACTAATGCACAGTATCCCAAAACACTAAATACCTATACCTCCACTTAATAAGGATGTCAAAAACATTGTAACATATGTCAGAATTGAATATATTAGAAGAGGACATTAGGAAATCGGAAATTATTCCATTTTCAAGATCCAGAAGAATTGAAATTGTGAAAGTAACTATCTTACCCAAAGAAATATATACATTTATATACCACTTATCAAATTCTGCTGACATATTTTGAGAGCATATAGTTCCAGAAACATTTAAATCTAAATGAATTTGAGATTCTCATAACAGTAAGAATGGTTTGTATCAAGAGACTGGGGGTGAGGGGAAACAATGTTGCTGGAGACAGTGGAGAAAAAGGAAATCTTACTCACTATTGTTTGGAAGGTTTTCTGATTCAGTTTTCATGAAATATAGTATGAATACTTTTCAAAAATATAAGAATAGAGTTCTCACATGGCCCAGCAATTCCACTTTTTGGCATCTTTATCCAACTTGTACAATAGCTACAATATGGAAACAGTTCAAATGCCCAACAACAGTAGAATGGATAAAGAAGTTGTGGCATAAATAAATAATGCAATAATCTGCAACTTGGAAATAAATGGAAATATATCTTCCTATCTGTGCCACTGCGCCATGTTAAGTAGTCAGAGGGGGAATATCAAATATTTCATCCGTTAAGTACCAGAGAAGTATTTTATTCATCACTTGGATATAGAGCCAAAAAAACAAGGGACAAAATAGTATCAAATGATGACAACTCTTTTGTCTTGAATTGCAAAACCTAGATTGCCAAGAAATGGAGAGAGGGTTTAGAGGAAATCAAGAAATGAACTTACAAGTTTTATAAGGCTAGTTTTAGAGAGCATTTTGGTGATTGTAAGTTGCATAATTGTGAACATCAAAACTAAAATTTTAATACTATCTGTGTTACTTAAACTATAAACCTTTAAAATAATTAAATAATAATATAAAATAATTATTTATAAGCTTCAAGCTACGTGTAATTTTTGTAATTAATACAGTTTCTTTTATACTGATTTTATTAAAACTGGCTATGTTCATGCTACTTGGTATTTCATAGTTGTTAGTTGAAAATACTTCAAGAAGATAAAATAAAAAGAACATAATCTAGTTCTAAACTGTTTACTGGTTACCTGTTACAACAAGTAAGATTATCACAAGAAAAATCCCATGATATCTTTTTCTAACTTTTGTGGAGTTTCCTTTAATGATTTTTCACTTTCTAGTGTGCAGAGGAGAATAATTAATTAATAGCCCTAAATGGCATAATTATAATCTGATGGTTTCTAAATATCACCTAAATATCAATGCCCTCCTGCCACATATGTAATTATCTACAGTCAGTCTTTCACATTTCCCATAGCAACTATTCCAAATTTTACTCTCTACAATTACTTAGTCAACTTGATGCAGTCAATATGGAAAATGTAATCTTCAAACTTCTAACATCCTTCAATGCCCTGAGATCAAACTCATCTATATTTAAATATGCTTTATATTTCACATGCGTCAAATTCCACTCATATATTATTTCTATGTATACTTCTCTTCACTGGGGAGAGGTTGTGACATACCTGGTTATGCTGGAAGGTGGAGGGCGTTGGGACACACATGCCTGTGCTGAAGGCTTACTCCTGGTTCTGCGCTCAAAGATGCTCGTGATGCTCTAGGGACCATATGTGGTGCCAGTGTCAGATATGTGAAAGGCAATATAATGCCCACTCTGGCCCTTCTCTTCACTTCAAAATCTGAAAACATCAGACCACAATTGTCTGCTTCTTCAACTCACTTTCAACCACTTATTTTTACTTCTACTTCAAGGACTATGGTAGTGAAACTACCTATGAAAAGACCTGTTAAATTTTAATTAATCTGATATATATTTTAGCTTTTAGTATTGCTAGTCATCTATTTATATTTATTCTGTCTTGCATCTCATAATTTTTTCTATGTTATATTCCTAGCATAAAAAGAATCATGGAAAGTATCTTTAATATTAGCATTTTGTCATATGTTTAGCATGCACATTTACCATCTTCCTTTGTGTTCTGAAATTTGACCTGGTTATACAAAAAGAATATCTCTTCAATTTTATTCTACTATTTTTACTCTGGGGTGTCAGAGTTCTCCCTAGCACCGCCCCTTGAGCACTAGGGATGTTATTGGGGAAATCTGACATTTCCAGAGAATAACACTGACCTATTATTGTTGGGGACTGATGACTTCATCTTTGGGTGTCAATACTTCAACCTTGCCCTGGCTTTGAATCCTCAAGGACAGTTCTCCTGCAGTTTCGTCCTCGTCATAACAACATGCTTACTCCCTACACCACCAGTTCATTAGTATACATAGACACATTCCCTCAGCCTCTGTTTAACCATTGCCTCTCCTAATTAACTTTGTGGCTATGTTTCATCCATTCTGTGAACATGAGTCTTGAGCATCCATTATCCCTGACTTGATGAATTGTCCTCATGTTCCTGGGGTCCAGATAGTTGCTAGACTGCACAGGGATACTCCTTAATGTGAATAGTCATATTTGTTTACAGAAGAAAAAAAGTATTTTGATTCTTATTATATTAATATAGGACAAGAGCAAGAGCATAGCAGGTAGGGCCTTGCAGGTGGCCAACCCGGGTTTGATTCTTCCGCCCCTCTTGGAGAGATCCGCAAGCTACCAAGAGTATCTCCTCTGAATAGCAAAGCTTGGCAAGCTACTCATGATGTATTCAATATGCCAAAACCAGTAACAACAAATCTCACAATGGAGATGTTACTAGTGCCTGCTTGAGCAAATTGATGAATAACTGTAGTGCTACAGTGCTATAGTGCTACATTAATATGGGTTCTGCTGGTCTCATCTTTATAATTATTCTATTTTTGAGTCCTTGTTTTTCTCTTCCTCACATTTTTTTTTAATTTTCAGTACTGATCTCTTAATCACAAATTCTGGATACTCAGTATTAACTCTATAGTTCGGCAAATTACCATCCATCTCAGTACCCTCGGTAAAACAAGAAAAAGAGAATCAAATTCACAGACTATTTTTGAGAATTTTGTGTTAAAAATATATGAAACTTGTAGAACAGAACCTAAACCATTATAGTAACTGTATAAAGAATTCCTATTTCATAATGACTTTTTTTCCTTCTCATGTTTATTCATTAAGTTTACTAGTTTCCCTGCTTGGCGCCCCCACCCCATGCAAACTCGGGACACTGAAAGCCAGCTACCACTGGGACCCCAGCCTGGGGCACCTGCCTCTTCTTCCACAACAAGTGCCAGTCCAACTAGACACTACCCCAGCCCAACAGGTCTGTGGACTAGCATCTGAACTGGTTGGGGGCGTGGTCTCCTCAAAAGTAGGCTTGATCATCTCAAAAGTGGATGTGGGCTTCTCCGAGGCAGGTGGACACAGGAACACGTTACATTTCCCACTCCCAGAATTTTTGACTTTCATTCCAGCCTTTATCACCTAATTCTGTGGAAAAATTCCTAGCCACCTCAACTACAATACAACAATAATCCACTGGCCTACTCCATTCTAACAGAAGACCAGTACACAAAAATCTATACAAGCCCAATATTAAAGAGCACCTCCTCCAAATGCCTTCACTAAATGCCTGTCATAAGTCAAAGATTAATGTCTGAAAGGAAGGTTAGACTCTAGAAAGGGAGAAGGGAGAAACCATCAACCGACCTTATCCAGAATCCTTTTCCACAATAAGAGGGAACAGTACTAGTGAATTCCAGACTTTTACCACTAGACAACCAAAACATAAAGAAACAGTGCAAATCTACACTACAAGAAGAGGACGAAGAAAAGAGTCCCAGAACCTCAACATGGATTATCCACAAATATGCTCTCTCCAATAAAGAATTCCAAGATGAAAAGCAGAGGATGGTCGAGGAATTACTCAAAGAATTAATGGACGAGATATACAGAAAACTAAAGAAAGAAATGAAAGAAACAGTAGAATGGATAGTCAAGATAATACAGGAAGAAAGGAAAGCAGAAATAAGAAAGCTATAAAAAGAAGTGTCACAAATAAAGGATTCGGTAGATGAATTAAAAACTCAGTAGGTGCCCTCAGCAGTAGGATGAATACAGCTGAAGACAGGATCAGTGAGCTTGAAGATGAGCAAAAGAAATCACATAGGGAACAACAAACAATGGGAAAAGACCTCAAAATAACTAAGGAGAATCAGAGACCTAGGGGATGACGCCAAGAGGAACAACATTAGAATCATTGAAGTACCAGAAGGACAAGGAGGAACCCCAGTGAAAAAGCCACAGTCAAAGAAATCATTACTGAAAAGTTCCCGTAGTTAAAGAATGCAGACATACAGACCCAAGGAGCTAGAAGGGTGCCAGCTAAAAGAGATCCAAATAAACACACTCCAAGACATATCATAGTCAGAATGATGGTTGCTGTGGAAAGAGGCACAATATTACAAGCAGCAAGGTCAAGGAAATCACATACAAAGGAGCACCCCTTAGATTTACAGCCGACCTATCAGAGAAAACCCTCCAAGTCCGAAGACAAGGTGGGATATAGTGAAAAAACTCAATGAACTGAATGCCTCAACAAGAATACTTTATCCAGCTAAACTCTCACTCAAACTCGATGGAATGATACAACATTTTGTAGATAAACAACAGCTCAGGAACTTCATAGACTCAAAACCAAATCTAAAGGAAGGAATAAAGGGGCTTCTGTAGAGTTCTGAGCGTTTGTCCTCTCCTCTTCACTCCTCACGTGGCGCCCATCTCATCCCAAACCCAGGTCAGCTCAGTCGCAGGTTTGTGGCCCCTGGACTTCCATCTCTCCCTTCAAGACCCCAGGTGTCCCAGCAGATGCCTGGAGAAAAGCAGTTCGGAGCATCTTCCCTCCCCTCTCCACTCCTCACGCAGCTCACATCTCATGCCAAACCCAGATTTCCATAGAGGCGTGGCCTCTTCGCAGGTGGGCGTGGCTTCAGAAATGGGTGTGGCCTATTTTCTGGCGGGCCAGTGCTAACGCGGCCACAGATTGTTTACCATTCTAAGGAACCTTGTCCCCAAGGAATCTAGTCCCCAACCTACTCAGCAATATCAAGAAACAAAGAAAATCCCCACCACAAGTGGAGGACAACAAAAACAATCTAGAAGATTCTGTCCAGACTGCTCACCTAAGGGACCTCTCTGACATAGAATTCAGATGGAAAGTCATGAAGATGTTCAATCAACTCAATGAAACAATCAGACAGACAGCCAGTAACACCACAGAAAAAATCGACAAATTATGCGAAGAAATGAGAGCAGAGATGTCACGATTAAAAGATTCTGTAGATGAAATGAGAAACTCAGTCTCTTCTCTTAAAAATAGAATGACCACAGCTGAAGAGAGAATCAGCAAGCTGGAAGATCAGCTGCACCAAGCCAACACGCAACAACAAACAGTGGCAAGGGACCTCAAAATAGCTCTACAGAGAATCAGAGTCCTAGCAGATGATTCCAAGAGGAACAACATTAGAATCATGGGACTACCTGAAGCTCAGGGAAACAATCCCAATGAAAAAAACACCGTCAAACAAATCATTGCTGAAAAATTTCTAGAGTTCCACAATGCAGCCATTCAGGTTCAAGGAGCCCGAAGGGTGCCAGCTAAAAGAGACCCGAACAAAAACACTCCAAGACATATCATAGTTAGAATGATCAATGTTGCCAATAGAGACACAATACTGCAAGCAGTAAGGACAAATAAGGAAATCACATACAAAGGAGCACCCCTTAGATTCACAGCAGACCTATCAGAGGAAACCCTCCAAGCCCAAAGGCAGTGGCGAGATATAGTCAAAAAACTCACTGAAATGAATGTTTCACCAAGAATACTCTATCCAGCTAAACTCTCCCTCAAAATTGAAGGAACAGTACACTATTTTCTAGATAACGGTACACTATTTTCCAGCAGCTCAGGAACTTCATAAACCCAAAACCAAACCTAAAACAAGGGCTAAAGGGGCTACTATAAGACAAGACAAACCCTACAACCACGACACACCCGCACAGAAGGATGGCACAAAACCCCATAACCATACTCTCTCTCAATATCAACGGTCTAAATTCAAAATTTAAGAGACACAGAGTGGCAAAATGGATACAGAGACAGAACCCAACATTCTGCTGCCTACAAGAAACTCATCTCAACAGCCAGAGCAAATATAGACTCAAAGTCAAAGGATGAAAAACAATCCTGCAAGCACACAGCTCCTTCAAAAAAGCTGGGGTGGTCATACTAGTATCCAACAACATTAATTTCACCTTGAAAAAGATTAGAAGGAACAGTGAAGGCTATTTTCTCTTCATCAAGGGATACATAAAACACGAAGAAATCACACTCTTAAATGTATACGCACCTAATGAGGGAACAGCTAAATATTTAAAACAACTGCTAACAGATTTTATGGAGGACATCGCTACCAACACAATAGTACTTGGAGACTTCAACATCACCTTATCACCTCTGGATATATCAACAAGAACAAAACCAAGCAAGGAATTATTGACTTTGAAAGAAGAAATAGAAGAGAAAGGGCTTATAGACCTATACAGGGCTTTACACCCCCAAAAGAAATAATACACATTCTTCTCCAGTGCGCACAGAACATTTTCCAAAATAGATCATGTGCTAGGACACAAAACATACCTAAACAGAATCAGGAAGATAGAAATAGTATCAGCCATCTTTTCAGACCGTGATGCACTGAGGATAGAAGTGAATCACACACAGACACAGAGAGCCAAATCAAACACCTGGAAATTAAACAACTTGATGCTGAACAACGAGTGGGTCAGGAACGAAGTCAAGGACGAAGTCAAAAGATACCTGGAAACAAATGAGAATGAAGACACGAGCTACCAGAACCTATGGGATGCAGCGAAAGCTGTATTAAGGGGAAAATTTATAGGTTTGCAAGCATATCTTAGGTCTGTAGAAATGATGTACATAAACAACTTGACTTCACAGCTCAAGACCTTAGAAAAGGATCAACAGAAAGAGCCTAAATCAGGCAGAAGGAAAGAGATCATAAAACTTAGAGCAGAAATCAACGACATGGAAAACAAAGAAACAATCTGAAAGATCAATGAAACCAAGAGCTTCAAGAAAATAAATAAAATAGGTAAACCACTAGCAATAGTCACAAAGAAACAGAGAGAGAGATCCCTAATAAATCGAATCAGAAATAAGAATGGGGATATCACAATAGAAACTGAAGAAATTCAAGAGATCATCACAGACTACTTTGAAAGTCTGTATGCCACGAAACACGAGAACCTGGAAGAAATGGATAAATTCCTGGATTCCTACCATCTCCCAAAGCTGAATCAAGAAGATATAGAGTACCTGAGTAGACCTATTCACATCAAGGAAATTGAAACTGTAATCAAAAGTCTTCCCAAAAACAAAAGCCCATGTCCAGATGCATTTACTAGAGAATTTTTCCAAACATTTAAGGAGGACCTATTGCCAGTTCTTCTCAAGCTTTTCCAGGAAATTGAAAAAACAAAAACTCTCTCAAACAGTTTCTATGAAGCCCACATCTCTCTAATACCAAAAGGAAATAAAGACACCACAAGAAAAGAAAACTACAGGCTGATATCCCTGATGAACATGGATGTGAAGATTCTCAACAAAATACTAGCCAATAGAATTCAACAACTCATCAAAAAGATCATACATTATGACCAAGTGGGATTCTTCCCTGGGATGCAAGGATGGTTTAACATTCTCAAGTAAATCAATATAATCCATCAAATCAATAAAAGAAAATAAAAAACTTGTGATCATAAAAATGCAGAGAAAGAATTTGACAAGATTCAGCACCCATTCATGATGAAAACCCTTGCCAAAATGGGGATAGAGGGGACTTTCCTCAATATAGTTAAACCCATCTACTAAAAACCTACATCAAACATCATCCTCAATGGCGAAAAACTGAGACCCCTCCCCCTAAGATTAGGGACAAGACAAGGATGCCCACTCTCTCCAATACTGTTCAATATAGTACTGGAAGCACTTGCAATAGCGATTAAGCAAAAAAAAGATATTAAGGGCATCCAGATAGGGAAAGAAAAAATTAACCTCTCACTATTCGCAGATGATATGACACTATACTTAGAGAATACTAAAACCTCTACCAAGAAACTCCTAGAAAAAATAGGCTTGTATAGTAAAGTGGCAGGCTATAAAATCAATACCCAAAAATCCATGGCTTTCCTATATGCAAATAGTGAAAGAGAAGAAAGTGACATGAAGAAAACAATCCCATTCACAATTGTGCCTCAGAAAATCAAGTACCTGGGAATCAGCTTAACTAAGGAAGTAAAGGACCTATACAAAGAAAACTACAAAAAGCTACTTCAGGAAATAAAAGAGGACATGAGGAAATGGAAAAATATCCCCTGTTCATGGATGGGGAGAATCAACATTGTCAAAATGGCAATACTTCCCAAAGCACTGTACAAATTCAATGCAATCCCTATAAGGATACCCATGACATTCTTCAAAGAAATGGAGCAAACACTCCTGAAATTTATATGGAACAATAAGCCCCCACGAATAGCTAAAGAAATTCTTGGGAAAAAGAAAAGGGGATGAATCAACCTACCTAACTTCAAGCTCTACTACAATGCAGTAATAATTAAAACAGCATGGTACTAGAACAAAGGCAGAGCTGCAGACCAATGGAACAGAGTTGAATGCACTGACATCTCCTCCCAAACATATAATCAACTAATCTTTGATAAGGGGGCAAGAAAAGTGAAATGGAGCATGGAAAGCCGCTTTAACAAACTGTGCTGACAAAACTGGATGGCTACATGCAAAAAAGTGGGCTCAGATCTCTGCCTAATGCCATGCACAAAAGTAAGATTGAAATGGATTTATGACCTCAACATCAGAACGGAATCCATAATGTTTATCGAAGACAGAGATGCCAAAACTCTCCATGATATTGAAGCTAATGGTATCTTCAAAGATGTCACGCCACTGGCCAAGCAAGTGAAAACAGAGATAGACAAATGAGACTATCTTAAACTAAGAAGCTTCTGCACCTCAAAAGAAACAGTGACCAAAATACAAAGACAGCCTACAGAATGGGAAAGGATAGTCACCAAATACACATCCAACAAGGTGTTGATATCAAGGATATACAAGGTACTGGTTGAACTCCACAAGAAGAAATCTCCCAACCCCATCAAAAAATGGGGCGAGGTAATGAACAGAAACTTTCGCAAAGAAGAAATCCGAATGGCAAAAAGGCACATGAGAAAATGCTCTACGTCACTAATCATCAGAGAGATGCAGATCAAAACAACAATGAGATATCATTTCACACCACAGAGACTGGCCCACATCCACAAGAACAAAGCAACCGGTGCTGGAGCGAATGTGGTGAGAAAGGGACCCTCCATCACTGCTGGTGGGAATGCCGGCTGGTCCAACCCTTTTGGAAAACAGTATGGACGATTCTCAAAAAATTAGAATTTGATCTCCCATGTGACCCAGCTATAGCACTACTGGGAATATATCCCAGAGAGGCAAAAAAGTATAGTTGAAGTGACATCTGCAATTGTTTGTTCATTGCAGCACTCTTTACAATAGCCAGAATCTGGAAAAAACCTGAGTGCCCAAGAACAGATGACTGGTTAAAGAAACTTTGGTACATTTACACAATGGAGTACTATGTAGCTGTTAGAAAAGATGAAGTTTTGAAATTTACATACAAGTAGTACTACATGGAAAGTATCATGTTAAGTGAAATGAGTCAGAAAGAGCGGGATAGACACAGAAAGATTGCATTCATCTGGGGAACATAAAGCAACAAAACGGGAGACTAATACCCAGGAATGGCTGAGATTAGTACCAGGAATTTTGCTCCATGACTTGAAGGCCAGCCACATGTGCTAGGTGAAAAGGAAGTTCAGATAGAGAAGAGAGCACCAAATAAAGGGTGTTGTGAGACCCTCCCAGGGTGGGAGAAGCATGCTAAAAATAGTCTATAGACCAAACATGATTGCCACTCAAGACCTCTCTTGCAAAACACAGTACCCAAAAGAAGAGAGAGAGAACAAGGGGGAATGCCCTGCCACAGAGGCAGGGTGGCACGGAGGGGATGGGGGGTGGGAAGAACACTGGGACCCATGGTGGTGGAGGATGGGCACTGGTGGAGGGATGGGTACTTGTTCATTGTATAACTGAAATCCAAGCACAAAAGTTTATAAGTTTATAACTGTACCTCATGGTGTTTCACTAAGAAAAAAAATAAATAAGAAAGGAGCTTCTGTAAGATAAGAAGGAAAACACTTATAAACACAACTAATCCCTACAGAAAGATGGCACAAAAACCCATGACAATAATCTCTCTCAATGTCAATGCTCTAAGTGCACCAATCAAGAGACAGAGAGTGGCAAAATGGATCCAGAAACTGAAACCAACATTCTGTTGTCTATAACAGAACAATCTGAGCAATTGTTCATCTGAATAATCAGAGTAAACACAGACTCAAAGATAAAGGATGGAAAACAGTTCTGCAAGAAACAGCTCCCTAAAAAAAGCCTGGGTGGCCACACACTATCTGACAACATAAATTTCAGGTTGAAAAAGATTAGAAGGAACATCCAAGGCCATTTTCTATTTATCAAGGGATACTTAAAACAAGAAGAAATCACAGTCTTAAATGTATATGCACCTAATGAGGGACCAACTAAGTATTTAAAACAACTGCTAACATATTTTAAGGAGGACATTGCTAGCAACACAATAGTAGTTGAAGACTTCAACATCGCTTTATCACCTCTGGATAGATCAACAAGAACAAAACTCAACATGGAAACACTGTCCTTGAAGGAAGAAATATAAAAGAGAGGGCTAATAGACCCATACAAGTTATTACACCCTAAAAGAAAGAATGCACATTCTTCTCCAGTGCACATGGAACATTTTCCAAAATAGACCACGTGCTATTCCACAAAATAAACCTCAATAGAATCAGAAAGATAGAAGTATCAACAATCTTTTCAGACTACAATGCACTCAAGATAGAAGCTAATCACACAAAGACATCGAGAAACAAATCAAACACCTGAAACTTTAAACAACTCAATGTTGAACAATGAGTGGGCCAGGAAGGAAGTCAAAGACAAAATCAAAAAGATATCTGGCAACAAATGAGAATGAATACATGAGCTCCCAAAACCTATGGGACTCAGCTAAAGCCGTGCAAAGAGGAAAATTTATAGCATTGCAAGCATTCCTAAGGAAGGAAGAAAGGGCCTACATAGATAACCTAACCACACAGCTCAAGATCTTAGAAAAAGATCAACAAAAGGTACCCAAGCCAGGCTAAAGGAAAGAAATAATGAAACTTAGAGCAGAAATTATCGACATGGAAACCCAAACAACAATCCAAAGGGTCAATGAAACCAAGAGCTGGTTCTTTGAGAAAATAAGTAATATTGATAAACCACTAGCATTACTCACAAAGAAAGAGAGAGATAGAATCCTAATAAACCGAATCAGAAATGAGAAGGGGCATTTCACAACAGAAACCAAAGAAATTCAAATGATCCCCCAAGATTGAACTATGAAGACTTGGGTTACTTGAATAGAACCATTCATATCAAGGAAATTGAAGCAGTAATCAAAAGTCGTCCCAAAAACAAAAGCTCAGGCACAGACGTATTCACTAGTGAATTCTTCCAAAAATTTAAAGAAGACCTTTTGCCAATTCTCCTCAAGCTTTTCCAGGAAATTTAAAAAAACAGAAACTCTCCCAAACAGCTTGTATGAGGGACATATCTCCCTCATATCAGAAGCAAACAAAGACACCACCAACAAAGAAAACTATAGGCCAATATCCCTGATGAACACGGATGCGAAGATCCTCAACAAAATATTAGCAAATAGAATCCAACAACTCATCAAAAAGATCATACACCATGACCAAGTGGGATTCAACCCGGGGATGCAAGGATGGTTTAACATTAAGAAATCAATTGACATAATTCATCATATCAACAAAACTAAAGATAAAACCATATGATCATATCAATAAATGCAGAGACAGCTTGAGACAATATCCAGCACCCATTTATGATGAAAACTCTCACTAAAATGGGTTTTGAAGGAACTTTCCTCAAGATAATCAAAGTCATCTACGACAAACCCAGGGCAAGCATTATCCTCAATGGGGAAAAACTAAGGGTCTTTCCTCTAAGATCAGGGACAAGACAAGGATGCCCACTATCACCACTTCTGTTTAACATAGTACTGGAAGTACTTGCAACAGCTATTAGGCAAGAAAAAGACATTAAAGGCATCCAGATAGAAACAGAAGAAATCAAGCTGTCACTATTCTCCTATATCTTGAGAATCCTAAATCCTCTACCAAGAAATTCCTAGAAACCATATACTTGTACAGTAAAGTCACAGGCTATAAAATCAATGCTCCAAAATCCATGGCCTTCCTATATACAAATAATGAGAGAGAGGAAAGAGAAATGAAAAAAATAATCCTGTTCACAATCATGTCCCAGAAAATCAAACACCTCAGAATCAGCCTAACTAAAGAGATAAAGGACCTCTACAATGAAACCTACAAAACGTTACTCCATGAAATAAAAGAGGACATGAGTAAATGGAAACATACCCCCTCCTCATGGACAGGAAGAATTAATATCGTCAAAATGGCAATACTCCCATTATATAGATTCAACGCGATCCCTATAAGGATACCCATGCAATTCTTCAAAGAATAGATCAAGCAATCCTGAAATTCATATGTAACAACAAAAGCCCATGAACAGCTAAAGCAATTCTTGGGGAAAATATGTGGGGAGGCATTAACCTCCCCAAACTCAAACTCTACTACAAAGCGGTAATAATTAAAACATCATGGTACTGGAACAAAGGCAGGACCGCAGACCAATGGAACAGGGTGGAATATCCATACACACAATTCCAAATGTATGAACATCTAATCTTTGATAAGGGAGCAAGAAATGTGAAGTATAACATGGAAAGCCTCTTCAACAAATGGTGTTGGCATAACTGGACAACCACATGGAAAAGAAAGTAGGCTTAGACCTTAACCTAACACCATGCACAAAAGTCAGATCAAAATGGATTAAAGATCTCAACATCCATAAGGTACATTGAAGACAAGATCAGAAAAACCCTCCTCGATATTGAGGTTAACAGTATCTTCAAAGATGACACTCCACTGGCCAACCAAGTGGAAACAGAGATAAACAAATGGGACTATCTTAAATTAAGAACCTTCTGCACCTGAAAAGATACAATGACCTGAATACGAAGACAATCTTCAGAATGGGAAAGGATATTTACCCAATACACATCTGATAAGGGGTTGATATCAAGGATATACAAAGCACTGGTTGAACTCTACAAGGAGAAATCATCCAATCTCATCAGAAAATGAGGCAATGAAATGAACAGAAACTTTCTCAAAGAAGAAACACTAATGGTCAAAATGTAAAAATATTCTTCATCATAATCATCAGGGAGATGGAGATCAAAACAACAATGAGATATCATCTCACACCACAGAGACTGGCCCACATCCAAAAGAACAAAACCAACCAGTGTTGGTGTGGATATGGCGAGAAAGAGATTCTCCTTCACTGCTGGTGGGAATGCCGACTGGTTCAGCCCTTTTGTAAAACAGCATGGATGATTCTGAAAAAAATAGAAATTGACCTCCCATTTGATCCAGCAATACCACTCCTAGGAATATATCCCAGAGAGGCAAAAAAGTACAGCCAAAATGACACATATACTTCTATGTTCATTGCTGCACTATTCACAATAGCCAAATTCTGGAAAAAAAAAAACCCAAGAGCCTGAGAACAGATGTTCATTGCTGCACTATTCACAATAGCCAAATTCTGGGAAAAAAAACCCGAGAGCCCGAGAACAGATGACTGGTTAAAGAAACTTTGGTACATCTACACAATGGAGTACTATGCAGCTGTTAGAAAAGGTGAAGTCATGAAATTTACATACAAGTGGTACTACATGGAAAGTATCATGCTAAGTGAAATGAGTCAGAAAAAAAGGGACAGACATAAAAAGATTGCATTCATCTGGGGAATATTAAGTAGCAAAATAGGAGACTAATACCCAGGAATAGCTGAGATAAGTACCAGGCGTTTCACTCCATGGCTTGGAGGTCAGTCGCACATGCTAGGGGAAAAGGCAGCTCAGATAGAGAAGGGAGCACCAAGTAAAGGGTTTTGGGAGGATCCTTCCAAGATAAGAGAAGCATGCTGAAAATAGATTATAGACCGAACATGATTGCCACTCAATGCCTCTTTTGCAAACCACAGCACCCAAAATGAGAGAGAAAACAAAAGGGAATGCCTTGCCACAGGGGTTGGGTAGAATGGGAGGGATGGGGGTTGGGAGGATCTCCAATCCTTTGGAGGTGGAGAATGGGCACTGGTGGAGTGATGGGTTACTCAATCATTGTATAACTGAAACCCAAGCACAAAAAACTTAAGTCTACAACTATACCTCATAGTGTTTCACTAATAAATATTTTTTGAAAAGTTTACTAGTTTCCTTTAACAAATTGTGCTGGCATCACTGGATGGCTACATGCAAAAAAATGGGCTCAGAACTCTGCCTAACACCATGTACAAAAGTAAGTTCAAAATGGATTAAAGACCTCAACATCAGACCAGAAACCATAAGTACATTGAAGACAAAGTTGGCAAGACCCTCCATGACATTGAAGCTAATGGTATTTTCAAAGATGCCACGCCCCTGGCCGAGCAAGTGAAAACAGAGATAGATAAATAAGACTATCTTAAACTAAGAAGCTTCTGCACCTCAAAAGAAACAGTGACCAAAATACAAAGACAGTCTACAGAATGGGAAAGGATATTCGCCGAATACACATCTGACAAGGGGTTGATATCAAGGATATACAAAGTACTGCTTGAACTCCACAAGAAGAAAACATCCAACCCCATCAAAAAAATGGGGCAATGAAATGAACAGAAACCTCAAAGAAGAAATCAGGATGGCAAAAAAGCACATGAGAAAATGCTCTACATCATTAATCATCAGGGAGATGCAGATCAAAACCACAATGAGATACCATCTCACACCTCAGAGACTGGCCCACATTCAAAAGAACAAAAGCAACCGATGCTGGCGTGGATGTGGCGAGAAAGGGACACTCCTTCACTGTTGGTGGGAATGTCCACTGGTTCAGCCCTTCTGGACAACAGTATGGACGATTCTCAAAAAATTAGAAATTGAGCTCCCATTTGACCCAGCAATACCACTCCTGGGAATATATCCCAGAGAGGCAAAAATGTATAGTCGAAGTGACATCTGCACTTGTTTGTTCATTGCAGCACTCTTTACAATAGCCAGAAACTGGAAGAACCCTGAATGCCCAAGAACAGATGACTGGTTAAAGAAACTTTGGTTCATCTACACAATGGAGTACTATGTAGCTGTTAGAAAAGATGAAGTCATGAAATTTACATACAAGTGGTACAACATGGAAAGTATCATGCTAAGCGAAATGAGTCAGAAAGAGAGGGATAGACATAGAAAGATTGCATTCATCTGTGGGATATAAAGTAACAAAATATGAGATTGATACCCAAGAATAGCTGAGATCAGCACCAGGAGGATTACTCCATAACTTAGAGGCCAGCAGGGCATTCTAGGGGAAAGGGCATCTCAGGTAGAGAAGGGAGCACCAAATAAAGTTTGTTTGGAGGATCCTCCCAGGATGGGAGATGCATGTTGATAGTAGACTATGGACTGAACATGTTTGCCACTCAGTTCCTCTTTTGCAGACCACAACAGCCAAAAGGAGAGAGAGAACAAAAGGGAATGCCCTGCCACAGAGGCAGGGTGGGATGGGGGGATGGGGGTGGGAGGGATATTATCCGTGGTGGTGGAAAATGGGCACTGGTGGAGGGATGGGTATTTGATCATTGTATAATCGAAACCCAAGCACAAAAAAATGTAAATCTACAACTGTACTTCATGGTGTTTCACTAATAAAAATTTTTTAAAAAAGTTTACTAGTTTCAAAACAGTAAATATGGGAGCTTGAGAGATAGCACAGCGGGTAGGGCGTTTGCCTTGCACGCAGCCAAACTGGGTTCAATTCCCAGCGTCCCATATAGTCCTCTGAGCACCACCAGGAGTAACTCCTGAGTACAGAGCCAGGAGTAAACCCTGTGCATCGCCAGGTGTGACCCAAAAATCAAAAAAAAAGCCCACTAAATATTATATTTATTACTTCAAACAAGATATAGCTTGTATGAAGTTGTTTAGGAAGAAAAATTTATTTATAGTGCTCCCTGTGACAAGTGCTTTTATAACTTGCGTTCCTTAATCCAAAGCCAATTTTTCCCTATACCCAAGGAACTTGCCTATTAATTATAGACACCTTTAGTCTCTATAATAGAAAATTTTAATTTTTTCTTTGTTTTTTACAGTAGTTCTATATTTTAACATACATTTTCATCTACCCAGTATCTCCCCAAATTTATAAATTATAGTGCCTTATTTTTATTTTTCATATTGTATATATGAGTTATCTTAGAAAGAAGTATTCTAGGTCTTTTAGGTTACCTCCATGATTTATCTCTATGTCTACTAATATTTAATTTTTTCATCTCGTATTTATGATAAATACTGTGTTCTTAAGGAGAAGGAGTTGATACCTTTCTATTGCAATTCAAGGGGTGTATTCCCATAAGAGAATGATAGGGATCACCTCCTTCATAAAGAACGCTGATGCTGAGATTCATAAAGGAGGGTGACTGAATAGGATGCTTTCCTGCAAGGTAGAATGCTTAACATAGCAGAACTGCCAAAGTAAGAAAGACTTAATTCTGAAATATTTCAGTAAGTTTTGTTATATGACTAAGGTGGTATTTTATGTTTACATTTTTTTTAACAGTTACCCTAAGAAGTGATGGTTTTATTTTGCGGCGAGTCTGACATCACACTTGAAAGCACCTGAAGCATATTTTTTCATTTAAAGAGAGGGCCTTTAGTTTTAAAACCTGGCCACAAAACATGCTACCAGGTTTTTAGTACACAACAGTGAAAGAGGAGGCAGAAACTCAGGATGGATCAGATATTTTAGTGAAAATTCTGTCATAAATTAACTGGATAAATACTTTAGCTCATCGTATGATTTAGATCTATTGACACCCCCCCCCCAAGTCATATCTTACCTGAGGTTGTTCTGGAAGGAAACCATATCTCTGGTGCTCCCTGGTATTGGTGCTTTTTTGAACTCATATCTCTAAATCCAAACCCATTTTTCTCTGATATCGAAGACCTTTTTAATTGATTTTATATGTCTTTTAGACTATATTATTGTGAATTTTAATTTTGTGTTAATATGAGAACTCCTCATTACCTAAGTCACTCAAAGTAAATCCACTAATACAAAGACCAATATTTCATATGAGAACATGACAAAATAAAGTTTGAGAGATTATCTTCATAATAAAAATTAATCTTTTCAAGGTCCTTAGAAAATTTTTCTTCATCAGTGGTTAAATATTTTAATATTGAAATGTTTTATTTTATTTTGCATTAAATTACCACAGTTGCACTTATTTCACTGCCACCACTTTCATTAAATCCTGCATGTTTTTTGCAGAGTATCAAATTTCTTTGTTAAAAATGTGCATTATAACTCTTATACTTGATTTATTACTGTCATTGCTTTTGCAAACTGTATATAATATACCTCAGTACCATCTCTGCTTTTCATCACCATGTGATAGTCTGTGTGGCCCCTCTGAATCACTTTGTTGCTGCTTCGTGTTAAAAATATACAAGGAAGACCTTTAACAGTTCCTATCCAGAGCAAATAAGGTAAAAAGGTAAAGGCCCTCCCGTTGATCGTCAATTTGCTCGAGCAGGCCCAGACGTCTCCATTGGAGACTTTGTTGTTACTGTGTCTGGCATATCGAATACTCTCGGTAGCTTGCCGGGCTCTCTGAGAGGGGCGGAGGAATCGAACTCGGGTCGGCCATGTTGGCCGCTTGTAAGGCGATCGCCCTACCGCTGTGCTATCGATCCAGAGCAAATAAGTGTAGAGATAACTATTTTTGATACCTTAAAATCCTGTTGTGGAGAATGAGTATCCCAATCTTTTCTTTTCTTTTCTTTTCTTTTTGGTGGGGGGAGTGTTGTTTTGTTTTGTTTTGTTTTGTTTAGGGGCCCCACCAGACAGTGCTCAGGGATAACTTCTGGTTCTGCATTCAGAAATTGATCCTGGAAGTGCTCAGGGGACCATATGGGATGGCGGGAGCCAAACTGGGTAGGCCATGTACCCTACCTGCTGTACTATAATTCCTGCCCTAAACATCACAATATTAAAGACAGGTCAGAAGGTATATGACCAATAAAGTAAATGTCTACTATAACTTGTCTCCAAAGACTCCTCCCACTTATTATATAGGTGTATAATTTAGAGATAAAATTGCATATACAGATCCGTTTATTTGTAATTATATATAGGATAAAAAAAAGACTTGCCACAATTTAGCTAACTAAAAATATATTATTTCATACAGTTATTTTTCATAATGTGGTGTAAGAACACTGTTTTGTTTGTTTTTGTTTTCTTTTTAATAATTTTGGGGCTGGGTCACACCCAGAGATTTACTCCTAGCTTTGTGGTCATGTATCACTGCTGGCAGTGCTCAGATGCCATGTAGAGTGCCAGTGATGTGAACCAGTATTGGGAGCATGCAAGGTAAATGCCTTACTGCCTTATCTCTATGGAATATGTATATATGCATGTATGCATATGTATAATAATGTAATACTATTGTTTTATACTTGCATGCTATAAGTACAAATTTGCATGCCCTTCAGAGTACCAGAATCTTTCCACCATTACCCTGAAATCCCACCCACGAAAACAGCACACCGAGATCATGAGTCTATTGATCATTGTTACCATTGGGGATTATATAACCTCTTTGTTTCTTTATACCACACAAATGAGTGAAATTACTTAGTGTTTGTCTTTTTCTTTTTTTATTTACTTTGCTTAACATAAACTTCTCCAATTCTATGCAAGTTGCAACAACTTGAAAACTTGAAGATTTTTTTTTTTGTGGCTGAATAGTGTTTCTCTTTGTGTGTTTTTTTATTTATATGTGTGTGTCAAATTTCTTTAACCACTCCACTGTGGGCACCAGGACTCTTTTCAGATCCTGGCTAATATTAATTACATAAAATTAATATTGCTGTGCATGTGTTCTTTTGAATTGATATTACTTGCAGATTATAAGATGTTGTGCATATAAAACCCCAATACTACACTAAAAATGCTAAGAAACATAAAACTTACACATAAAGTTGCTGCTACAAAAATGCATGCAAAAAATCTGTTGCATTCCTATATGATAGCAACAATACATAAGAGAAAGGCATTCTTTTTAACTCCCTTTTATGGGGCCAAAGTGATAGTACAGAAGATAAGGCTTTTACTTTGCATGCAACCAAACTGGGTTTAATCTATGGCATGAATATATGGTTCTCCAGGAGTGATCCCTGGGCTAGGACTAAATCCTGAGCACAGTTGATTGTGTCCCCCCCAAAAAATTCCCATTTATATTATGTAAAAAAATACTTCATTGTGTATGAATTTAACAAAGGATATGAAAGACCTATTTGGTTAAAAGTATAAATAATTTCTGAAGGAAATAAAATAATACAGAAGAAATTGAAATCATATTTCTTACTCAATGCTGAAAGAATCAATGCTATTAAGATGACCTTCTTACCCAAAGTGATTTATGTGTATAACATAATTTCAATCAAAATTTTCGTGCATTTCTCAAAGACAAAGAAAAATTCTAAGTACATATGGGACTAAAAAACTTACTAGAATTATCAGGTCTGGAGAGATAGCACAGTGGGTAGGGCATTTGCCTTGCATGTTGTCGACCTGGGTTCGATTCCCAGCATCCAATATGGTCCCCTGAACACCGCCAGGAGTAACTCCTGAGTACAGAGCCAGGAGTAACCCCTATGCATCGCCAGGTGTGACCCAAAAAGGAAAAACAAACTTACTAGAATTATCAAAGAAATGCTAAGTTAAAAAAAAAAAGATGGGAGACATTTTATTCCCATATTTCATTCTTTCCTACAAAACTATTGTAATTAAAACTGCATGGTTAAGGAACATAGATAAACTATCAGCTCAATAGAACAGACTTGAAAACCTAGAGATACACCATCAGAAATATGAGTAGTTAACTTATAACTAATAGGGTATTACATGAAATGGAACAAGGAGAAACTCCTTAGTTAATGGTTCTGAGAAAAAACAAGATTGCCACAAGTTAAAGTAATGAATGTGGACTCATTTATTACACTACACATAAAGGCTAGCTTAAAATCTATTTAAGATTTTAGCCACAAACACATTTCTACCAAATACATTGAGAAAATCATAGAACTCTCCAAGTTCTTGACAGAATAGGAATATTCAATGATATGGTTCCACTGGCAAAGAACACAAAATAGAAATAAATGAGATTAACTTCTTCACTGAAAAAAGAAATGAGGCCTAAAATAAAACGTAACCCCACAGAATGGGAGGAAATATTTGAACACCACACGTGAATGGGCTAATATTCAAAATACAGAACTCTCAACCCTCAACAGCAACAAACAGCCCCATCAAAAGTACATTAAGAGGAAAAAATAGTTATTTACATTTGACAGAAAAGATAGCCAATAGGAATATGAAAAAAATGTATATCCTCACTGATGATCATGGAAATGCAAATCAATAAATTGTTACCTTACAACAGTGAGGATGTCCTATGTAAAGAAATCCAGAAACAATTAAAAGGAACTCTTACCTACTGCTGGTGGGACTATAGCTTGGTTCAGTCTCTGAAAATTGTTTGGAGACCTCAAAACAGTAAGACTAGAGTTTTCATTGACCCTGCACAATTTCATTATAAGTCACCTACAAAAATAACATGAAAACAATAACTTGAAACATATTCTAATTACAGCTCACCCCAGTTAACAAAAGTCCTAGTATGCTATTACACTTGTTTTTTGATGCTCCTTTTTTAGATATTTTGAAGCATCCTGGAAAACAACTGCTTTCTGTCTATTTTCTGTTGATCTTCTTAACATTCCTTGATTCAAGTACACCTTTTTGTTTCGTTTTGTTTTGAGGCCATATCCTCAAGAGTTCAGGACTTACTCCTGGTTCTGTGCTCAGTAATCACCCCTGGTGGGCTCAGGTGATTATAAGAAATTCTGGATATTGAACCCACATCTGCAACATACAAGGCAAATGCCCTACCCACTGTATACCTTGCTGGCCCAATAATTACATTTTGTACCTATGTACATGTATTCTATTTTATACATTTATAAGTGTGCACGAAAGATCTTTAATTGTTGTTTAGCTTTATAATCTTCATTTTACACAGATTGTTCTGCTTAAAATATAATCCAGGATCTTTACTCAGTAGAAGTCTATAATAAACTGACAATAAAGATTATTTTTCCATAGGGTATATATAGTATATTTTCTCTGAAGTATTTACATTTTTTGTTTTTTTGAGTTACATTTGACAATGTTCATGAATTATTTCTGGTGTTGTAATCGGTGAACACTCCTGGTGGTGCTTGGGGAACCATATGTTGTGCCAGAGATTGAACTCCGGTTTGTCATGATGAAGACAAGCAACTTAAACCCTGTACTATTTAACATAAAAATTTTAAAGATAAATAACACATCCCTTAGTCCCAAAATTAGCTTGTCAGTTAATAAAAACATGTGCAAAGGATTTTACCTAATTCACTGATCATATTAATAATTACCAAATACTAAATAAAGCATTTTCCTGAATATTTATTAATTTACTTAATATTTCAAGGTAATTACAACCTATTATAAACATATTTGAATGTAGAGTATAAGTGTTCATTAGCTTCATTTTTAATAAAATTTAATTTTATTATGTTTATTCTTTCAGTAGAGAAAAACAACAGAAGAATTGGTCTTATTCATTAACTAAGATGAGAGTATGATTTGCTGATTGCTTAATATTTAAACTGCTCTTCCATGTGTATTGAATTAACTTTTTTGCTGATAGGGTAGCTGTCATCCATAGTACCTAGAACAGTTTAAATGACAAATTCTTTTATTAACATAACTACATAACCATCATTGTTATTTTTTATTCAAACAAACAGTGCTAATGATTACCACACTGTATTCATGACATCCAAAAGAGGTCCTTAAAATTAAGTAATAGTTTGAGGAAAATAAAGTAATACCCCAGAATAACCCAATTGCATAAAAAGGGTTAATCAGGCCACCTTTTTAGAAGATGGTTTCAATACCTGTGTTATCTGCTTTACTAATGAATCCTGGATTTTACTCACTCATATACACATGTGTAATATGTATATGTATGCAAATATATACATTTATATATGTTCCTGGATAAATTTGTAATCTCATTTGTTTATTATGAGTTAGGCTTTACATGTCTGTTTTTTCCCTTTAGCTTAACTTTGAATGTTATTCACAGATATCATAAAGGATGAAATCCGGCAACTTGTTGCAACATGGATTAAAATAGAGGGTATCATGATAAGTAAAATCAGTCAGGACAAGGACAAATACAAATATATATATATATATATATATCCCATATGTGTGATACACAAATACAGAGTTAAGGGCATAACACATGCTCAAAAGCAACAAAACTGGGAACTGGCCCATAGAAATGTGTTTATAGGGTGGGGTGGGAGTAAGAGGGTTGGAAGAGACTTTGGACATTGATGGAGAGAAGCAGGCACTCTAGTGGTGATGAACTGATATATACATGCAGCCATCTTAAATTGTATTATAAATCACAATACTGCAATAAGGATTTGGGGAATTGTTATGCATAATAATTAAGCAACTTTTCATCTGGTTTCTTGTTAACTCAACTGTACTAAGTGAACTCAGGCATAGGATCTGGTCTGGATGAAGCCTGTTGAGAAGTGGTGATTATATAGCTCTCTTCTTGTACTTAATGCATTCTAAGATAACTGTGTAATTATGTTCCTGAATTTCCAGATGTTCAACTAAATAGTCTGTCAGATAGAAGTTAACATGGTTATGAAATTCATACAAAATGCAGGATAATTTACTTCTATTTTTATCAAGGAGATACTATTCCAAATTGGTCTTGACTTAACCATCTTTTAAAAGAGCCAAGATAAATATGTTGGAATAAAAATTAAATGCCACGAATAATATAAGGTATAAATAATATAAGAAGATGCGGAAAAAAATCTTCGCCCTCTAGGTCTTTTTAATTTTGAAATGGTAAACAGGTAATGAACCATCTTCAAGTGGATACTCATTCCTTGATAATGTGACTAAAATCCTTACAGGTTTATGTGTCTCTCTGTGTGTATGCAGGTGTTCGTGTGTATATGTATGTGTGTGTGTGTATGTGTATGTGTGTGTGTGTATCGGAAGTTTCTTTTTCAATATTGACTACAAATGCAAGGTACATACTCGAATAATTTAATTAATAGTAACACACTGGAAAGATGCTCCTGCCCACTACACTGTGATTCAAATATTTATCAACTGAACACAGAACACTGTCCTTCCATTGTTCATCGATTTGCTCGAGCGGGCCCAATAACATCTCCATTTTTAGACTTCTTGTTACTGTGTTTGGCATGTTGAATATTCTCAGTAGCTTGCCAGGCTCTCCAAATTTATCAACTATTCTCACAAATTCTTTAAGAAACAATTATGCATGTAAATGGTGGAGTAAAGCTTTCTGAAAATTTCTATAAGCATTGTCTTAATAGAGTGAATGATGGACATACTTGAAAGTCAGGATCCTTACTACTTACATTTTATCACCATTACTTAGGAGAAGGACTTGTTTGCTAATTAAATGAGGGAAATCAGAAGTAATCTGTTTACTGTTATTCCTACTAATAGAATAGTGACAATCCCCTTTATAGCAACTATTAAGTGTAGGTTTATTCATAAGTAACTAGTGACTTTTAATCTTAAAGTTCTATTATACTTCTAAAGTCAACTATCAGATTACTGTCACTGTCACTGTCCTCCCGTTGTTCATCGATTTGCTCGAGTGGGCTCAGTAATGTCTCCATTTTGAGACTTGTCATTACTGTGTTTGGCATATTGAATATGTCACGGGTATCTTGCCAGGCTTTGCCGTTCAGGCAAGATACTCTTGGTAGCTTGCCGGACTTTCTAAGAGTGGCGGAGAAATTGAACCTGGGTCAGTCGGGTCGGCTGCGTGCCAAGCAAATGCCCTACCGCTGTTGGCTAAGATCAAGTGTAGTATCAGACTACTATGCCAAGAAAAGATATCAATAAAAGAAATCACTAGTAGCTATCACTACTAATAAGTATGCTCGAGCTCGAGCGGGCCCAGTAACGTCTCCATTAGAGACTTTGTTGTTACTGTGTCTGGCATATCGAATACTCTCAGTAGCTTGCCGGGCTCTCCGGGAGGGTCAGAGGAATCGAACTCGGGTCGGCCATATTGGCCGCGTGTAAGGCGAACGCCCTACCTGCTGTGCTATCACAAGTATAATATATAAAATTCTTCAACTAATATTTGGAATTTAAAATAAAAACAATAAAAAAATTTTAAAAATGAACTCATTTTAGTAACAGATCAAGAAATACTAGTGTGCTATTACCATATCAAGGTAAGTGATATTGAAAGAAAAAAAGTATAATAATCTCTGTCACTAACATTCACATTAGAATTTCAGAGGACCGTGGGACAAATATAGTGTAGATATTCTTTTTCACTTATATTGTGAATGACAACTTTGTTTTAACATTTGAAGATACTAGAAATAGTCATGTGGACCAATTCCAGCTACCTCGTTTTGCTACACCTTGTAGGGCAATTATTCTAAGACTACGAAGTAGTAGTTCTTTCCATTAGATGAGTCAACATCTTCTGAGCAAAGTGTTTCAATGTCTGTCATTGTGAAGAGAGTCAAGAAGTTGTTCTTCCTAAATTATAGCTTATTGTGCACCTTTTCAGATAATTAATGTTCAGAACATTATGATTTAACTAATTATTTCTGAAAATAGCACATTTTAATGTGCAACATAATCCTGTGCTTTATTAAAGAAACAGCACACTAAAAACTTGTATTCTTGACTTTTGAGTCATTTTGAGAACAGTTTCAAAAGAAAAGACCTGGGACTCAGAGTAAAAGAATATTTTATAGAGAGTACTTTTGATCCATTAGTATTCAAGTTCTTGATTCTACTATTCTTAGATGTCACGACCTTTTTACTTCCTATTCACCACATGCATTGTATTTAATATAATGCATTATGACTTGATTTAAATTCATTAAACTACACAATTAGCTGCATAATATTTTGCCTACATTTTTCTCAAAATGAATTTCAGAGATTTACACATTAAAAGCAAAGAAAATGTCCTTGAGAAAGGTTCAGTAACTGGGCCTTAGTAAATATTATTAAGAAACAATAATTTCTTCATCAGTATGGGAAGCCAGTTTCAAAAAGCCTGAAGTATATGAATTAAAATGTTCTCTGGGAAAAAGAAAAGGTTAAAATTCATCATTTTAACTGATAGGCTTGCTACAGGAAAATAAGCAACGCGAAGAATACCAAATATAGATGTAATTTTATAGTCTTCCCAAATACACTTTCTAGTGGGAAAATAATGTAATTATTTCTAATGTAAACAACCTTAATATAATTATTGATTTTATATTTAGTGGCACTTAATAAAATATATATCTGAGTAAAATGAATAAACAATGTAAAAAATTTAACTGTTTTTTATATGCAGTCTAACTTATGAATGGCAAATTTAACTGCTTTCTCATTGATGAACTGAATCTTGGTTCAGATAGGTTTTAATCTGCTTTTCACAAGTACTTGAAAAGGAATTATCTTCAGTCATAAACTTACAATGACACATGTATCTTTTCTACATTTATTGGTAATATAAGAGAAAGAGAAATATAAACATTCTCCTGCTTTGATTAGAAAAAGAAGAAAAATCAGAGAGAGAAATACAACACCAAATGAGGAACTTTCCTTAGGTTCCTATCTGGGTCTGATTAATGCCATGCCAGTGATTATTTCTGTCATGAAAAATTTCTGACAGCATTCCCTTTACTAGGAACTAAAATGAGAAAGGCCTCCAAAACAGAATAGAAAACTATAGATGGTAGGTAACAGGAGTCAGAAATTGGTTGTATTGAATAGGCCTTCATGTTGAAACTTTTGCATCCATGCTGAGAAATCTGGAGGTTAAGGGGATCTCAGGAAACCACAAATCACTTCTAGCATTGGGGTTGGGGGAAATCCGACAAAAAAATTCCACAGATACTCTGAGAAGTCAACGAAAAAGGTCATCTTAAGGGATATTAATGTATAATTTTGTTTTGGTCTTTTTGTTATGTTTTCTTTTGTTTTGGGGTCATACTCAGCAATTCTCAGAGATTATTCCTTGCTCTGAAGTCAGGAATTACCCCTGGCCCTGTGAAGTGGACCATTGAGGGAGCTGGGGATTGTGTGCAAAGCAATAGCCTTATCCTCTGTACTATCACTCTGGCACACAAAGCTTTTTTTATTTAACCTTGTTGAGTAGATAGAAAAGAAGGTGTTGTCTAGAAAATTCATCCACTGGCTAAGTGTTGCAATAACTATCCTTATCAATGCCATACGATAGCAATCTATATTATGGATTATTCCCCAGTTTATCTTTCTACAGTTGATAAATATTTCATTATTTCCAGATTGGACTATTACACAGAACTCTCTTGGAAACATTCTGGAAATGTCTGTAAGTATACACTTTATACATCTGAGATAGGAAGGAAGAAGGGACAGATAGAGGGAGGGTAAGGGGAATGGAGGGAGGGAAAGAGACAGGGAAAGGAAGAAGGTTATAGCGAACACGATAGATACGGATCAAAGGAATATAATTTCTTTCATAGTGTGTCCATAGTTTTGGGATCAATTGACTTTGAGAATTCTCTTATTAAGGGCAAAAGAAGAACCAATAGTTTGACTTTTTCCCTGAAACATTTGTATTTATTTGAGTAAGAGGGAAAAAAAGGAAAAGTGTATACTTGATTCTCATGCCAGATCAAAACTTGAGTGAAGTTCCAGGGCTCAGCTTGACAAAGAAGAATAGGGATAAAGGGGGATCTAGATCATCAGTGATGAAACACAAAGAATAAAGAGAGGAATTCCTGTTTTTAATTATGTAACTTTAAGACAAAATAACCTTCCAATGTGAGTCTCAATAACTCATAACTTCTTGTCAATATTCCTCATATAGTTCTCTATTTAATCTGAAAAATCTTAACATTACCATCAATTGACTCCTTTTATTAAAAATACCAAATTGAAAAAAAAATACCAAATTGATTATTTATAGATAATTATTTTTTAATCTATTTTATTAATCTTAGATATGTTCCCAAATAGTACCTAGGTTCTTAATATGTCATTATGCAAAGTATTTTTCAGCTCTCTGAATTTTCTTATTTTCAAATAGGGAAATCACACATCAAAGTGTAGTTTGAAGCCTCAAATGGCACGACAAAAATAAATTTATGAAAAACAATGAATGATAGTTATTATTAATTGGATATATCTGTCTAATATTTAACTTTTGCGTTCTTTGAGTTCTGAAGAGAGCTAGGAATTTTAAGACACAAATTTGAATAGAGTGATATTTTGGCATCTCACCATGGTATAACTCATTTTCATAATTATCTAAAAAGAAAATAGTACTACAGCTGTCCTTTATAGTGGTGCCAGTTCGTTTTATCCCAGTGCTGGAGAAGAGAGGAATAAGGTCACTAACATCTCTTCAATATCCTAAAGCTATTCACCAGCAGGAGCAATTAAGTTCCAATCTTGGAAGTTTTCAAATTATCTTCATTGACACGAAAATAGCATAAAACAAATTTAAATGTTAGTTCATAAAAATTTAAATAAATATGCATCATTAGACAATGTAGATTTCCTCTTTTTACATGTTTATATTTTTAATTTTAATGAAAATTGTAAGTATCAATAATTAAAATTGTTTATTTTTCATATTGAGAGATATTATCTTAATTATGATTATATAAGCTATTTTAGCATATAATCTTTTATACATATTCTTATAGGGGCAAAATTGAAAAGTATGTTTCATTTCTAATATTGTATATTTTTCTTCAATGCAATCATGTGTTTTAAATTTCTGTTAATTACTGTCATGTTTATTTAACTCGGTTAACAAATATTGCTTATGAAGCTAAAGACATGAGCAATATCTTTTTTCAGACCAATTCGTTTTCCTTTGTTGAACCTCAACAGAACAGATCATAGTTTTGCGTATTTGAGGCCAGAGTTCAATTACAGTACTTCATGGTCCACTGAGTATCAATAAGAGTGACCCCTAAACAAAATGTGTAGTAGTACCTAAACAGTGCCACGTGCTCCCCACAAATAATAATAAAGATAGACAATAGTTTTATTCTGTGTAGCACTGTAGCACTGTCCTCCTGTTGTTCATCGATTTGCTCGAGTGGGCACCAGTAACGTTTCACAACAAATTGTGAGACTTATTGTCACTGTTTTTGGCATATCAAATATGCCATGGTTGGCTTGCCAGGCTCTGCCATGTGGGCGAGATACTCTCGGTAGCTTGCCAGGCTCTTCGAGAGGGGCAGAGGAATCAAACCCGGATCAGCCACATGCAAGGCAAATGCCTTACCTGCTGTGTCTGTGTATACACCATAAACTTAATTTAAGGCAAATTGTACTAAATTGTACTAGAATGGAAAGAACAGAAACTGCCTGAGTTCATCATGTTGACCAAGACCATCCATGGTAACTCACAATTCCAGAAGGCGGAATCTAAACATTGGACATGGGAGTCTTCCGGTGGATGGCTCCACAATGAAATTGACCACATCATATTCAATCGACTATTTTGCCTGACCAATGTTGCTGTTGTCCCAAAATTCCAAATGGGATCAAACCACCATCTTCTTTGAGCAAAATTCTACTTCACAGAGCAGGGAGAAAGGGCTGCAATTTTAAGAAGAGAACTCCCAGAACGACCAACAACTGGGAACTCATTGGCACTATTGTGGCAACATGTTCGGGAAGATGCTGTTGTTGACAACATTGACAAGGAATACGATTGACTGGTTCAGCACCTCCATGACGGTGCAAGGAATGCCAAGAGAGAGACAGCCACAAAGAAAAAAAAAAGCTGTCTTCGAAAATTCTTGAGCTTATTTATCAACGTGCCTTGGTGCAAGCCTCAGGCAACTGCAAGTGAGCGTCTGAGCTTGCAAAGCAGTGCAGAGAAGCAATAAAGGAAGAGCTCAAAGAGAGAAGAGCAGCAGTGCTGGCAGATGTGGCAGAAGCCGGGAAAAGCATTTGCAATGCCAACCTGTCCTTCGCCAACTACAAGACCAAGATGACAGCCCTCTGACGTCCTGATGGATCTATCACATCTTCTAGAAGGGCAATGGAGAAGATTATCGATGACTTCTACTCAGATCTCTTCAATAGTCATGTACACCTGCCAACATCCCAAATTCTTCAGGATGGATAAGTCGTTCCCAATGTTCTCCCTTCTGAAATCTGACACACCATTTTGTTGGTAATGAAGCAAACAGCACCTGGCCCAGACAAGATCAGACCTGAACATTTAGAGAAACTGCCATCAGTACTCATCAGTACACTGGCTCAGCTTTTCGCATGCTACCTGTCTGAATGCAAGGTTCTGTCCCAGTGGAAAACCAGCAGGACTGTTTTACTGTACAAAAAGGGAGACATCCACGACATTGGCAAGTATTGCCTGATGTGCCTATTTTCTGTCATCTAGAAGCTGTTTACTCGAGTCATCCTGAATTGGATTGGCAGAACACTAGATGAAGGACAACCATGCGAGCAAGCCGGGTTCCGCAAAGGATTCAGCATGCTTGACCATATCCACACAATAACCAAGCTCATTGAGGTTTCGTGGGAGTTCAAGATGCTGCTCTAACGTGCATTGATTTAAAGAATTCCTTTAATTTTGTTGAGATTGAAGGGGTCATCGAAGACCTAGCCAAACAATGCGTTCAAACTCAATACATCAGGATTCTCTGTGAGCTGTATTATGAATTCACTACCAAGATCTCACCATTCTACAAGGAAGTGATCATCCATGTTAAGAGAGGGGTTCAGCATGGTGATACCATTTCACTTAAACTCTTCAGTGCCACCCTTGAGAACATCATGCAATGACTAGAATGGGAAGGAATGGGAGTGAAGTAGATGGTCGGTGACTACACCACCTCCGCTTCGCTGATGACATAATTCTAATAACACCAAACATCAGCCAAGCGGCACAAATGCTGGCCGACTTCAACTGTGAGTGTGGAAAGGTCGGACTACAGCTGAATCTCACAAAGACAATGTGTATGAGAAACAGTCTGGTTCCTGACGTTCCATTCGCTCTCAACAGGATGAACATCTCTGAATGTAGCAGTTATGTGTACCTAGATCGAGAAGTCAACATGACGAATGTCCTGGCACCTGAGTTGCACAGGAGGAAGAGAGAGCCTTGGAAAGCCTTCAAGAGGGTCGAAGAAATAGCTAAGAGTATGAAGAATCTCCAGCTCCAGACACATCACTTCAATTCCACTGTTCTTCCTGCATTAACACATGCCTCAGAGACCTGGGCCCTAGGAAAACAGGATGAGAAAATTCGGGTGTCCCAAAGAGGAATCAAAAGAGCTATGCTTGGAGTATCACGTTTCACTCAAAGGAGAAAAAGAATCCAGAGTTCTGACCACCGTCAATGATCAAGAATCAGGGACGCTGTCTCTTTTGCCAAGGCGTTGAAAATCAGATGGGCTGGACACATAATGCAACTTGGAGACAACTGCTGGACTCAAAGTGTTACTGAATAGATTCCACTGGACATCAAAAGATCATGTGGCCGCCCACCTATGGCATGGCCAGACTTCTTTGTCAAGACCCTGAACTATCGGTTTGAGGCTCTTTGTGTTCCTGGAGCAAGTAGATGTCAATGGGCTACGCTAGCACGCAACAGGAGACATTACTGGCACCCACTCGATCAAATCAATGAGTAACGGGATATCAAGTGATCAAATACTAAAACTGAATGCCTACGTTACAAACTATTACAAATGTGTGATTTTATTTTCTAACTGAAAACTAAATTCCTTGCTCATTTTTTGCAAGTTCAGTAACTCTATCATTCCATAAAAATAGAAAATCATCTTCATTGCATTTTTATGGAGATATTATTTTTAATTAGACTTTTTGTTACAATTAGTGCATTGATATTCAAATTCTTTTTAATTTTAATCCTTGCATATATTCCTAATAATAGAAACATAATGATAAAATGTACTCTGGATGTAAAATCTGTATTTAGAGGTACTATTTTGCAAAAAAAAAATGAGAAAACAGGTTTCTTTTGTTTCATACTCCTTGAGTTCACAAACAAATATATTATTTGAATTTTGGGTCTGTTTCTCTTTTATCTTTAAGTGTGATTGGTGACCTCGATAGCAATGATGTAAGTTTAGTTTATGATTCCCCTAGTGGTGTTGAGCCTTTAGAACTTCTCATAAAACCCTTCTCATTAGTTTGTCCCTAAAAGTGTGCCCAAGCATTTTAAAAAGCTTATAAATAATTACAATGAGCAACCTTCAAACTGCCCAACCAAAGCAACTGACTTGACATGCCATCTGTTTATTTTTTTTCTATGAAACCACCTAGTCTGTTTATCTAAGGCAGCCATTTAACATTTAAAATGATGTTCCTTTTTAAGGTGTGTGATGGCTGATGAAGACAAGCTTTTGTTTTAATTATCAACAATTTCTGTGATGCGATATAATTTTTGCAGTGCTCAGGGCCTTTTACAAATCAAAAGAAATCCAACAAAAACAGTAATTAATGTCAAATGACTAGTCACAAAAGGCCCTGTTTAATTAAAAAGTTCTAATCTTTGATTAAGCCTCATCACACATTCTCCTGATTGCAAATTGTTGTTTGAAAAAAGAATGCAATCGGGTACATAGACTATTGTCTTTCTAAAATGACACCAGTGAATTCTATAAAATGGCTATAGTTTTCTTAAAAGTTGAAAAACCCTTCTTAAGTCATATCCTTCTTCACTACTATAATTGGAATTCATGCTTGTCATATAATAATATGTCCACTTAAAACCAGAGTCAAATACATCTTCCTATGATTTATTAAAGTCTTAACAGGAATTTTGGATCAACTATATTTTTGATGTCTGAAATTAGATACTGCCCTATTATTTAATCCATAGAAAAACTACAAAAGAAATACTGAATTCACTTATTATACCAAGTTTTGCGAGCATACTTAGAAATATTGCAAAATATGAGTAAGTGAATACTGCAGCCTGATGTGGAACCCCTGTCAAGAACCATAATTAAATGTGTGAGCACTACAGACAGATGTTTGTATAACCTCCACCACACACACACACACACACACACACACACACACACACACACCAGTTGTTTCAATAGCAACAATGAAAGGAGAAAATGTAAGCAATGCTATTTAGTGAAGTAAAATATTTTATTTAGAAAAATATAAGGAGAATCAGAGAAAATGTGCACATCACAAGTTGTGAACTCTGACAGCAGAGAATGTGTCTTTTTTTAATCAAACAATGTCAATTTTTATTCTTCTTATCTAATGCAATTTGTGCTTTATTGCATATTTGATTTTGAAATATTGATTATTAAATATATTAAATAGGTTACTTTTTATACCATAATACTTTTCATAGCACTTGTTTTTTATTGTAGTATTAATTTTGTAATGCTTCCAAATTTGGACATAAGTAATGTAATATTTTTATTAGACAACCATAAATACGTATATTACTACAAAGGTGCAAAGACAAAAGTTAGGGCCTGCATAAGAGTACAAACTGCCTTGCATGCAGTTCACATGGGTTTGATCCTCGGCACCACCTATGTACTTCTGAGTCCTGCAGGAGTGAGTCTTAGCACAGATTGAGAAGTAAGCACTGAACACTTCCAGGTATGGCCCAAACAAATGCATGTTGACAAATTCTAGAGAAGTACTCATTGCCATCTCTAACCTTCATTTTAATTACAAGAATCTAAAATATATGCAATCAAATAACATAATAGTGTTTCAATATCTAATATCATTGATTGGCAGTTGATGATATTTTATTGCCATATTTCTATCACATTGTCATTGCTTCTTTTTCTATTTTGTGAATAAAATTAATTCACTTGTATGCCTATGGTAAGTGCATTATGTGATTCCAACAATTCCTATTATTCCAAAAGGATGATTCAAGGAATTCTAAAAAATCCAACAAAAAAATAGGAATTTATTCTGTTGCTACTGTTGTTCTGTTGGTGACATTTAATGCATATAATTTGATTTAATCCACTCACAATCCTTACCTCAACATCCTAACTTCATATTAAGAACAAAATCTTTATTTTTTATATTTAGCACATGGAATATGTATAAAGGTAGAGGAATATGTAGATATTTTTTCAAATTTAAAACCATATAATATGCAAATAAAACTTTAAAATGGCAATTTTTGGTGTTATGATAATTTGACATGTCACAAATTATTTCAAATTTTATGATTAAGATAATTAGTAGAGATTGAGAATTGCTTTCTTGAGACCTCTTTTTAAAGTAAATTATGTCTTGGGGGCTGGAGCAATAGCACAGTGCGTAGTGCATTTGCCTTGCACGCGGCAACCGGGTTCGATTCCCAGCATCCCATACGGTCCCCCAAGCACCGCCAGGAGTGATTCCTGAATGCAAAGCCAGGAGTAACCCCTGAGCATCGCCGGGTGTGACCCAAAAGGCAAAAAAAATAATAATAAAATAAAATAAATTATATCTTGATTAACATAACACATCTTAAAATCCTACATCAAATAATTTATATATATGGATTATATGAATAAAACAGTTTGCTGAAATTTGTGTATATAATATTTCATTAAAACTGGAATTAGTTTCATAAAGATAATTGAAACAATAGAGCAGATTAAGACATATCATGAAATGATACAAAACCTTACCCTATCAAGTATCATTTCAAACTGACAATTATTTTAAATGAACTATGAATGTTAACGAATTTTGAAGACTTATTTTCTAGAAAACATAACTACTATTTATTGCAAGTAGTAATGTAGTAAGATATTGAATTTTGGACATAATACTTATAAGATTTTTTTTAAAATATCTTTAAAATAGATCAACAGACAATGGTGACTTTATTCAAAATTACTGCAATAGGGAAGAAAAAGTTAACTCAATGCCACTCAATAAACAACAGGGGAATTTAGCTCTATTGAGATAACATTTGTTAACTGTTTATTTCTTAAAGTGACAATTTCATGCCACCTTAACATCCATGTTTCCATACCACTATTACCAAAGTATCAAAATCTGTCCACTTAGGAGACTTGTTAAACCTGTGCCTTTGCAATAGTACTGGAGACATGAGTAGGAGCATTGGTCCATATGTGATCACTTTTGTATCTGCTAATAGTTACTTGTGTCATCCTACATAAACTGGGAAATAGGGACCCTGCCCAGTCTAAATGTTCATATTTCAAAAAGCTGACTCCCAAATCCCTGAGATGAATGTTCATTCTGGTAAGAGTTTTACTGCTGCAAGGACCAAAGAGGATATTTCAATTAGAAGTTTTCTTACGTAATGCTTCGAAAGAAGGGAAACCAAACCACAGGCATGAATGAGTAAGGAGTCAAGATTGAAGTTTAACAAAGCTGAGGGGAGTATTAAAGCCATCTGAGATGATATGTTTCATTTTGCTTTGTTTTTCTCATTTGCATTGAGGCACAATGACTGACTATTCTGTTAATGGTGGATGTTGATGCTTTCAGTGCTTTCATACCACAGTTAGCTCCACGTGTGTCCCAAGGTGTCCTGGAGTTCACCTATTCCACCCTTCTGCCCACCACCAACACCCTCGGTAAGCCCCACTCTGCAGACCAACTCTCAGATTCTGTTGTCTTTGAGCACTTGGTATTCCTTTATTATATGTTCTATTGCCCACATATGAGAGAGGTATGTTTGCTTTTGATTTAAGATGAACATTTTTTAAGAAGTGAAGCATGAAACTAATAATTGATTGTCACTTTGTGTTTTACTGTTCATTTTGGATTGCAAAGATTTATACTTAAGTACTAATATATCTAAAATAACTGGATTAAAAATATTAGTCTCCTACCAATTGTTATTAAATGTCAACAGTCTTGAACTGAATCATATGTTGTAATCACTTGTCATAAACTCATTAATCTTTATCTTACCATGTTGAGTAATAAAATTTTCTATAATCTTAATTTTAAAGTTGGATAAATACAATTAAACAGATAAGTTTTAGTAATTTACCCAAGGTTAACATCGAGCACTTCTTTTGAGCAGAAATGCCAACCCAGGTTGCATATACAAACACAAATATTTGTGAGCTGAATTGAAAAGCGTCATTAAGTTCTAAAATTAGCAAAAATTATAAAAAGAATAGGGGCTAGGGGCCTGTTTTTTGTTTGTTTGTCATGAAAAAACAAAAGCAGAGTGGAGATGTAAACTCTTTCTGTTGTAAAATTTCCTTTGACTAATTTGACATATTGTCTCAGGCACATCATGTGCTTTTATTCTTAGGAGATTATGAAATATGATAACAAAAAATAAGTTATTATTACAGTCACGATCAAGTAATTTGTATTGAATAAATCTTTAATACTATAATTCCGTATTTACTAATCTTCCCAATATTGACTTATTTCATCAGACCAATGCCACTTTTCTATTAAATCATGATAATAGAAATTAAAATATTTATTTATGATTCATTAGTTTTCAAACCTTTAAAAGTATTTAGTATCTATTAGCCAGTTAATTGCATAAGAACATACAGGACCAAATAGGATCAGTAAACTTTCTACAGTATGTAAGACTGCACACAAAAGGTATAAATATTACAAAGGACAATCTAACGATAGTGCTCACTCTGAAATGTGTTTAGCTGTTTCTTATTTGTCATCAAATAATATTACATTTTAATTCACAACAAAGAAAAATAAAATAGATTCTAAAATTCTCAAATATTATCATTATATTAACTTTCTCCATTGCAGTACAGTATCTGCCATGTGTGACCTTGGGAAAGCTGATGTCTCTGAACAACTAAAATACTTAAATATTATTTCTCTTTGAAAGATGAAAATACGAGCACCACGGAGATTAATTCCTAAACACAGAGCCAGGAGTAACTTCTGAGCATCTCCAGGTGTGGCCATAAAACAAAAACTAAAAAAAGGTGAGAAGGGAGAGAGAATAATTTTTGACATGTTTATTTCTGAAGAAAATTACATAATTAAAATAACTAAAATGGTATTTAGAAACGTCAAGTTATTTATACTACAAGTTCAAGTTGACATCATCTTTGTCATTATATTCAACTCCAACTATATTGTATATAAATAAAAAATAGACACTAGTACCACAAAATTGAAATATAACTGTAAATGGGGGCGGAACAGGTGACGGATTCCATATTTTGGTTTTTAAAAGTAAATATGTATTCTTAACCATAAATTGAACCATACATTTGACAACCTCATTTTAAAATTTGAGGTAATTTAGTTTAAATTACTTTATATGTTTCAGACAAAACTGTTTACTTCTAAAAAATATGTGTTTCCATATCACAACCACCAACAAATTGCCATTACCACTCCCTCACAGTGTAAATCACCAGTTCCTCCCTTTGATCTATTCCTGCATCTACTCTGACAACCATAGCTCTGATTTTATGGAATCTATCTGTTTCTTGAACTCTAAGTTTTCTCAATCATGTCATGCTTTAAAACTCAATAAATTTATTATTTAACTCAATAAATGTACCCATATATAAAGAAAACATTTTATTTAAGCTTTATTTCTCACTTTTAACAAGATATTCAAGTATTATGAAGAGAACATTTTTTACTGAATAAAAGATAAGCTGAGCTGGAGCCATAATAGAGAGTAGAGCAATTGTTTGTCTCATGGCCAACCAGCCAACACATATTGTCTTCTGAGTCTACCCAGAGAGATCCCTAAGTGCAGAGACAGCGTAGTCTGAACTCCACCAGGTGTGGCCCCCCAAAATAAGTAAAAATAAAATAAAAGACAAGCTTTCTTAAACATAATATGATTTTCAGAAATGCATATATTTATATATAAAAATTAATTAATATTAATTCTATAATGTTTTTAGTTTTGTTAGTCTTGTGATGCAGAAACTATCAGATTTATCCTTTAGGGAAGATATTTAGAAAAAAATATTGAAATCTTAATAGTAAGATATTAATATAGATGCCACTATTCTTGTAAATTTTATGTTGACGGTTTCAAGTACCCTCATCAAGGATAATACATAGAACTATAATTTATAATTTACATAGTAAACCCAAATTTCTCAGTAAAGTTCTTGGTACCACAAGATTACATCCAGAATCACCATTTGCACCAGGTTGTGTGCTATTTGCATTGAATTGGGAACAATATCTCAGTTTCTCCATGACTTTCCCAAAATCTGGCAGGCTTGGATAGCATAAATCATTCATATTCATATTTCAGATTAACCTTTTAACTATTCCTTATTGCTTCTATATATTACAAATTATCCAAACTTAAATGACTTAAAAAAATAACAAATTCAATGATTTACAGTTTGGGATGTTAGAACTAAAGTGGTTTCATCAGACTAAAATCAATGTGTCAAGCTGGTCGATACTGTTTCTAAAATTTCTAGTAGATAATCCCTTTCTTCTCTGGAGCTAGAAGTCACTCTACCACCTCAATTTGTGGTACCATGGAAGTCAGTAACATTGGGCTTCTCACTTCGATTATCTCAGATTCTTTATTCTGTTTCTAAGAGTACAGATAATGATACTGTTGAACTTATCAAGTGAGCCTTTCAATCTCAAGGTCAGCATTGCTGCAATCTATAGCCTTAGTTATGCTTTGCCGTGGAATCAAATATTGCACAGAATTCGGTGTTAGTCTATTGACATCTCTTGTGATCATATTCTGAGAACCCTAGATCCCTCATGTTGAGTTCTTCCAATGTTTCCTCATATTTGGTCGGCAGGAAAATCATGGATACTATTTCTTTTTATCGTATCTCATTGAGTAGTGCACACTATTACTGGTAATGTTACTTTAATTATTTGATGGTAGTAGAGAAGCTGGGTTTTTCCTCTACAGTTTGGTTTATTTCCATTTGGTAATTAATAGCTATTTTGTGGTGAGATTCTCAGGATAAAGTAAATATCTCAACATTAATTCATTATCAGTCAGGATTCTTAGGATTCATTAATGAATCTTGCCTGAGTTAATAATGATTCAGAAAATTATCAAATAATGATTACCAATTTTTTAAAAATATTTCTTCCAAAGAAATCTCTTACAAAGGAGCATCCTTAAAATTCACAGCTGATTTTTCTGATGAAACCCTCATGGCCCGAAAACAGTGGTGGGACATAGTAAAAAAACTCAATGAAATAAATGCCTCCACAAAAATACTTTTCCCAGCAAGACTTTCATTCATAATAGAAGGAACAACACACAGTTTCACAGACAAACAACAGCTCAGGAACTTCATAGACTCAAAACCATGGTTACAAGAACAACTAAATGGGCTACTTTAAGGCAAGAAAGGCCCCTCAAATACACCAAACTTTAACAGAACAATGGGACAAAATCCCATAACAATAATCTCTCTCAATGTCAATGGGCTAAACGCACCAATTAAAAGACATAGAGTGGCAGGATGGATTAGAAAATTGAACCCAACATTCTGCTGCCTGCAAGAAACACATCTCAATAATCAAAGCAAACACAGACTCAGAGTCAAAGACTGGAAAACAATCCTACAGGCAAACAGCTCCCATAAAAAAGCTGGGGTAGCCATCCTTATATCAGACCACATCGATTTCAGAGTGAGGAAGGTCATAAGAGACAGTGAAGGCCATTTCTTATTGATCAGAGGATCTGTACAACAGGAAGAACTTACAATAATAAATGTATATGCACCTAATGAGAGACCAGCAAAGTACTTAAAACAACTACTCATAGATTTGGAAAAAGACATCAATAGCAACACAATACTAGTGGGAGACTTCAACACTGCTTTGTCACCTCTTGATAGATCAACCAGACACAAGCTTAGCAAGGACATACTTCATTTGAGGGAAGCAATGGAAGAAAGGGACTTAGTAGATATATACAGGACACTTCATCCACGAAAAGCTGAATACACATTCTTCTCAAGCGTACATGGAACATTCTCCAAGATAGACCACATGCTGAGCCACAAAACATGCCTCCATAAAATTAAGAAGATAGAGATTGTATCAACAATCTTCTCAGACCATAATGCTCTGAAATTAGAAGTAAATCACACACAAAAACAGAAAACTAAATCAAACACCTGGAAATTAAACAGTGCACTATTGAACAACGAGTGGATTAGACAGGAAATCAAAGAGGAAATCAAAAGATTCCTAGAAACGAATGAAAATGAGAACACGAGTTACCAAAACTTATGGGACACAGCAAAGGCTGTGTTAAGAGGAAAGTTTATAACTCTACAAGCATTCCTCAGGAAGGAGGAGCGAGCACACATAAGTAACCTAACCTCACAGCTTAAGAGCTTGGAGAAGGACCAAAAAAAGGAGCACAACCCGAACAGGAGAAAGGAAATAATAAAACTCAGAGCAGAGATTAACGAGATGGAAACCCAAAAAACAATCCGAAAGATCAATGAAACCAAAAGCTGGTTCTTCGAGAAAATTAACAAGATCGATAAGCCTCTAGCAAAACTCACAAAGAAAGGGAGAGAGAAAACCCTAATAAACCGAATCAGAAATGAAAAGGGGGTCATTACAACAGAAACCACAGAAATTCAGAGGATCCTCAGGGAGTACTTTGAAAAGCTTTATGCCACGGAACATCAAAACGTCGAGGAAATGGATAAATTCCTAGACTCCTACAGACTCCCAAGGCTGAATCAAGAAGACCTGGAATACCTGAACAGACCTATCACCATCAAGGAAATTGAAATGGTAATAAAAAGTCTCCCCAAGCACAAAAGTCCTGGCCCAGATGGATTCACTAGTGAATTCTTCCAAATCTTTAAAGAGGACTTACTCCCGATGCTCTTTAAGCTTTTCCACGAAATTGAAATATCAAAAACACTTCCGAACAGTTTCTACGAAGCAAATATCACACTGATACCAAAAGCAGACAGAGATACCACAAAGAAAGAGAATTACAGGCCAATATCCCTGATGAACACAGATGCAAAGATCCTCAACAAACTACTAGCAAATAGAATCCAACTACTCATCAAAAAGATCATACACCATGACCAAGTAGGATTCATCCCAGGGATGCAAGGATGGTTCAACATTCGGAAATCAATCAACATAATCCACCATATCAACAAAAGAAAAGATAAAAAGCATATGATCATATCAATAGATGCAGAGAAAGCATTTGATAAGATCCAGCACCCCTTTATGATGAAAACCCTAGCCAAAATGGGTATAGAGGGGACCTTCCTCAACATAATTAAAGCCATCTACCACAAGCCTACAGCAAGTATCATCCTCAATGGGGAAAAACTGAGAGCCTTCCCTCTAAGATCAGGGACGAGACAGGGATGCCCACTCTCTCCACTGCTGTTCAATATAGTACTGGAAGTACTTGCAATAGCGATTAGGCAGGAAAAAGATATTAAGGGCATTCAGGTAGGAAAGGAAGAAATCAAGCTCTCACTATTCGCAGATGATATGATACTCTACTTAGAGAACCCAATAACTTCGACCAAAAAACTCCTAGAAACAATAGACTCGTATAGTAAAGTTGCAGGTTATAAAATCAATACCCAAAAGTCCATGGCTTTCCTATACGCAAATAGTGAGAGAAGAAATCAACATGAAAAAAACAATCCCATTCACAATTGTGCCCCAGAAAATCAAGTACCTAGGAATCAGCTTAACTAAGGAAGTAAAGGACCTGTACAAAGAAAACTACAAAACGCTACTTCAGGAAATAAAAGAGGACATGAGGAAATGGAAAGATATCCCCTGCTCATGGGTCGGGAGACTTAACATTGTCAAAATGGCAATACTACCGAAAGCATTGTATAAATTCAATGCAATCCCTATAAGGATACCCATGACATTCTTCAAAGAAATGGAGCAAACACTCTTGAAATTTATATGGAACAATAAGCCCCCACGAATAGCTAAAGCAATTCTTGGGAAAAAGAAAATGGGAGGAATCAACCTCCCGAACTTCAAACTGTACTACAAAGCAGTAATAATTAAAACAGCATGGTACTGGAACAAAGGCAGAACTGCAGACCAATGGAACAGGGTTGAATACACTGACATCTCTCCTCAATCATATGCTCATCTAATCTTTGATAAAGGTGCAAGTAATGTGAAGTGGAGTAAGGAAAGCCTCTTTAATAAATTGTGTTGGCATCACTGGACGGCTACATGCAAAAAAATAGGCTCAGAACTCTGCCTAATACCATGTACAAAAGTAAGATCAAAATGGATTAAAGACCTCAACATCAGACCAGAAACCATAAGGTACATTGAAGATAAAGTTGGCAAAACCCTCCATGACATTGAAGCTAATGGTATCTTCAAAGATGCCATGACACTGGCCGAGCAAGTGAAAACAGAGATAGATAAATGGGACTATCTTAAACTAAGAAGCTTCTGCACCTCCAAAGAAACAGTGACCAAAATACAAAGACAGGCTACAGAATGGGAAAGGATATTCACCGAATACACATCTGACAAGGGGTTGATATCCAGGATATACAGAATACTGGTTAAACTCCACAAGAAGAAAACATCCAACCCCATCCAAAAATGGGGCAATGAAATGAACAGAAACTTTCTCAAAGAAGAAATCCGAATGGCAAAAAAGCACATGAGAAAATGCTCTACATCATTAATCATCAGGGAGATGCAGATCAAAACCACAATGAGATACCATCTCACACCTCAGAGACTGGCCCACATTCAAAAGAACAAAAGCAACCGATGCTGGCGTGGATGTGGCGAGAAAGGGACACTCCTTCACTGCTGGTGGGAATGTCCACTGGTTCAGCCCTTCTGGAAAACAGTATGGACGATTCTCAAAAAATTAGAAATTGAGCTCCCATTTGACCCAGCAATACCACTCCTGGGAATATATCCCAGAGAGGCAAAAATGTATAGTCGAAGTGACATCTGCACTTGTTTGTTCATTGCAGCACTCTTTACAATAGCCAGAAACTGGAAGAAACCTGAATGCCCAAGAACAGATGACTGGTTAAAGAAACTTTGGTACATCTACACAATGGAGTACTATGTAGCTCTTAGAAAAGATGAAGTCATGAACTTTACATACAAGTGGTACAATATGGAAAGTATCATGCTAAGTGAAATGAGTCAGAAAGAGAGGGATAGACATAGAAAGATTGCATTCATCTGGGGGATATAAAGTAACAAAGTATGAGATTAATACCCAAGAATAGCTGAGATCAGCACCAGGAGGATTACTCCATAACTTAGAGGCCAGCCAGGTATCCTAGAGGAAAGGGCAGTTCAGATAGAGAAGGGAGCACCAAATAAAGGATGTTTGGAGGATCCTCCCAGGAGGGGAGATGCATGTCGAAAGTAGACTATGGACTGAACATGTTTGCCACTCAATGCCTCTTTTGCAGACCACAACACCCAAAAGGAGAGAGAGAACACAGGGCATTGCCCTGCCACAGAGACAGGGGGGATGGGGGGATGGGGGTGGGAGGGATATTATCCATGGTGGTGGAAAATGGGCACTGGTGGAGGGATGGGTATCTGATCATTGTATAATTGAAACCAAAGCACTAAAAATTGTAAATCTACAACTTTAAAAAAATAAAATAAAATAAAGGGGAAAAAAAAATTTCTTCCCATACATATTTTATGTTTGTCACATTTCTACTCTCTTTATGTATTTGTCTCAGTGTATACTTGTGTGCAGTTTCCTATTTAATTAATAATAATAGCAGCTATCATATTAATAATATAAAATCAATTTTGCCAGTGGTAATTCATTCCTTTGGTTTCTGTTCATTTTTAAAATGGGATCTCTATTATTGCTTAGCTTTATTCAGCTTTGTATAAAACTGAAGTTTTCAGACTTGTTTTAATTTTTGTCTACCAAATTCTACTATCAATAATTTCTTCAACAATTTCTTTTTTTCCAAATAACAAGAGTGTGTATATTAAAAAACAACAATGTCAGTAGAAGCTATGTGAATTCATTCTTATTGAGCTGTCAATTGTTCTAAATACAAAATAATATATAGGTATACACATGTATATACACACACCTTTATTTATTTCTTTGCTATGTATATGGAAAAACCAAAAGTAACTACCAGTGGTTCAAATTCTACTGCAAAACTAGAATTCACATTAGTGGATCAACTGCTACCTTTATGCATCTTTTGGTTGATTCTAAAATGTTACTCATATCATGCTAATTCTTTTTATTTTCATTTTATTTATTTATTTATTGGATCACTCTGAGATGCACACTTACAAAGTTGTTTATGATTGGGTTTCAGTCATACAGTGTTACAACATTTATCCCTTCACCAGTGTAAAATTCCCACAACCAGTGTTCCCAATTTTCCTCCCACCACCCCCCACCCTATTAGCCTGTCTCTCTGGCAGACACTTTTCTTCTGTGTCTGTCCGTCTATCTCTCGGTTAATCTCACTCTCTCGCTCTCTCTCTCTCTCTCTCTCTCTCTCTCTTTTCATTTGGGCATTGGTTTGAAATACAGGTACTGAAAGGTTATCATGTATATCCCTTTTCCTATTTTCATCACTCAGCTCGTGTCCAGATTGATCATTTCTAAATACCATTGTCATAGTGGTCCCTTATTTCTTATCATTGCTAGGTTACTGTAGCCTCACAACACAGTCCCTTTGTACTTCCAGAGCTACTTCATTTTAATTTAGCTAAACTGCATTTGACAATGGAATGGAAGAAGAAAAAGAGAGTGGGAGATAGAGGGAGAAGCAATTAACGATTTCATTTTGTTTTGGCTTTGAAAGGAATGTAGGGAAAGGAATAAAAACAATTAGTTCTGATTTAATGATGGCAAATAGTGAATTCATGCTGATTTTTATATCTCTTTAAAATTCACTCATTCTAAACTTACACAAAAACTTTATCAGTAAGAACAGTGCAGGAACACCCATATTCTTTTAGTTTTTACTAGATTTAGATTTCCTAAACAACTTTTTGAAGGTTTACATCCAATGGATCTGGGGTAATGCATAGCATAATGTTGTTTTTGATGGAATTTAGGGTCTCAAACATGCAAGATGTGTTCTACGGCTTTGGGCTATATTGCAGGCTACCTTCATAAACAAATAGTCACATTGGCCTTATTATTCTCTTCCAGCCCTTTTTTGTCTCCCCACTGGGACTTAGACTCTTTCTATCTCTCCCCATCTCCCACATTCTCTTATTTCATGACTACATAATAATAACCATGTACTCTTCAGTAGTTTAATAAACAGCAGCAGCAGGGGCTTCCAGGGCAGTATGCCCAGAAAAACAACCCAGGGAACTGCAAGACCTCCACTCTCCCCCAACGTGCTACCCGAGCTCCCAGGCCAGAGGGGTTTGTCAGCAAGTTTTAGGACTGCATCAGAAGTAGAACTTTAATTATGTTCTGGCATGGAGACAGCCAACATCCCCACAGGTATATCAGATGTGAAGAGTGTGGCCTCTGGGGCAGTGGTCACTCATGTGGCCACAGTTATTTTCCCCTTTCCTAGCACTTTGGACTCACATCTCAATCTCTATTACCTAATTCTGAGGAGGATGGCCTGGCTATCCCAAACATAATAAGCCAACAGTACACTACCTATTCCAATCTCACCAAAATAATAGTGAACACAAGAAACTGAACAAGCCAACCATAAAAAACACATCATCTGAAGCTGCATTAGAGGCCTCATATAAGTCACCCAGGAACCCCAAAGAGGAAGTTAGTATTCTGGAGGGCGGAGGAGGAGACCACCATTGACAGGGATCATCCAGAATTCTTTCTCGCAGCAAGAGGGGGTAGTGATAGTGAATTGGAGGGTCCCACCTCCATACTGCCACAGCAATATGAAGAAACAATGCAAATCTCCACCATGAGGAGTGGATGAAGAAAGGAGCCCAGAAGCCTCAACAGAGAATACCCACAAATACAATCTCTCCGATAAAGAATTTAGTGATGAAATGCTGAGGATATTCAATGAACTCAAAGAAATGGTGGAACAGGCATCCAGTATATGAAAGGAGGACATGAAAGAAACGTGGAATGGACAATTAAATACAGGAAGAAATGAGAGCAGGATTAAGAAAGCCACAAACAGAAGTGTCACTAATAAAGGATTTGGTAGATGAAATAAAAAAAGTCAGTGGGTTCCCTCAAGAATAGAATAAAAACATCCCAAGACAGAATCAGTGAGCTTGAAGATGAGCTGCAGAAAGCATACAGGGAACAGTATGCAGTGGGAACAGACCTCAAAATAGCTCTAGAGCAAATCAGAGACCTAGGAGTCGAGCTCAAGAGAAACAACGTAAGAATCATCAGAGTACCAGAAGGACAGAAAGGCAACTTCAAAGAAGTAGTAATAGTTAAAGGTACCATTGCTGAGAAGTTTCCAGAACTGGAAAATGCACGCATCCAGATCCAAGAAGCCCCAAGGGTACCAGCTAAAAGAGACCCTAACAAAAAGACTCCAAGACATATAATAATCAGAATGATGAATACTATAGATAGATGAGAAAGGAGAGGTCGATAAAATCTCAAGGCCGAACTAGGCTGCCACAATGAAGGAAGACAAAAATGATCATCTGTACTTTCAATGCACGTACGCTAGCATCAGATGCATCCATCAAGGACCTGATGTACAAGCGCGAAAGGTCAAGTACAATATCATTGGTCTGACCAAGACAAGAAGGCACCAATCTCATCACTCCATTTTCGACTCTGGAGAAGAACTGTTCCTCGGAACATGCAATAAAAGAGGTGCCGGAGGCGTCAGTGTCCTTGTCAACACAAACTTGGCCATGAGCATTGATTCATTCGAATGCCTAACAACCCGAATCAGACGTTTACATTTGAATAGATGTGGCTCACTGCCATCAGTTTCTATCTTCGTTGTCTACGCACCAACATCCAATTATGATGAAGGATAAATTGAGAAGTTTTACATGGAGCTGGAGAAGTTCTATAAAGAAGATCATACCTTCTACAAGATCATTGTGGGTGATTTTAATGCCAAGATAGGACTGAGATCAGCTGAAGAACTCCACATTGGGACCCGTGGCCTAGAATGGAACCAATAGGGTGAGAGACTGTCTGAGTTCATCATGTCAACCAAGACCATTCATGGTAACTCAAGGTTCCAGAAGGCCGAATCTAAACATTGGACATGGGAGTCTCCCAGTGGATGGTTCCACAACGAAATAGACCATATCATATTCAATCGACGGTTTTGCCTGACCGATGTTGCTGTTGTCCCAAAACTCCAAATGGGATTGGACCACCATCTCCTTCGTGCAAAATTCTACTTCACAGAGCAGGGAGAAGGGGCTGCAAAGTTTAAGAAGAGAGCTCGCAGAACGACCAGCAACTGGGAGCTCTTTGGCACTATTGCTACAACATGGGAAGATGCCATTGTTGACAACATTGATGAGGAATACGATCAACTGGTTCAGCACCTCCATGATTGTGCGAGGAACGCCAAGAGAGAGATAGTCACTGCGTGGCCACCCACCTACCAGAGGGTCAGACTTCTTCATCAAGATCATGAATGATCGGATTGAGGCTCTTCGTGTTCTTAGAATAAACAGACGCCATTGGGCTACACTAGCACGTGACAGGGACAAATGGAGACGTTACTGGTGCCCGCTCAAGTAAATCGACGATTAATGGGAAGTCAAGTGATCAAGTGATAGATAGAGACACAATACTGCAAGCAGCAATGTCAAAGAAGGAGATCGCATAAAAAGGAGCACCCCTTAGATTTACAGCAGAATTATCAGAGGAAACCGTCTGAGTTCAAAGACAATGGTGGGATATAGTGAAAAACTAAATGAAATGAACGCCTCACCAAGAGTATTTTATCTGGCTGAACTCTCATCAACTTGAAAAAAAGATACATTATTTCATGGATAAATAGCAGCTGAGGAATTTCAAAGACTCAAAACCAACCTTAGAGGAAGATTTAAACTGGTACTGTAAGAAAAACCCCTAGAAGCACAACAAACCTCTAAAGAGAGATGGCACAAAACCCCATAACAATAATCTCTCTCAATGTCAATGGTTTATATGCACCAATTAAGAGACACAAAGTTGCAAAATGGATTAAAAAACTGACCCAACATTCTGCTGCCTACAAGAAACACATCTGAAGAGTCAGAGGAAACACTGACTCAAAGTCGAAGAATGAGAAACAATGCTTCAAGCAAACAGCTCCCTCCAAAATGGCTGGGGTGGCCATACTATTATCAAACACATTGATTTCAGACTGATAAAAGATTAGAAGGGAGAGCAAAGGCCATGTTTTTTTAACAATCATAGGATATGTACAGCAGGAAGAAATCACACTCCTAAACATACATGAATCCAATGAGGGACCAGCAAAATACTTTTAAAAACTTCTAATAAACTTCAAGGACATTGGTAGCAAACATTAGTAGTTAGAGACTTCAGCACTTCCTTATCTCTTCTGTATATATCAACAACATTAAAACTCAGCAAGGAAGTACTGGCTTTGAAAGAAGAAATGAAAGAGAGAGAGCTAATAGATGTATACAGGGTCTTCCATCCCCAAAAGACAAATGCACATTCTTTTCCAGTGCACATGGAACATTTTCCAAGATAGACCATGTGCTGGGCCACAAAATATACCTCAATAGAATCAGGAAGATAGAAGTTGTATCAAATCTCTTTTCAGACCACAATGCACGAAGATAGAAGTTAATCACATACAGATGCAGAGAATCAAATAAAACACCTAGAAATTAAATAAATTAATGTTGAACAATGAGTGAGTAAGGGAGAAAATCAAGGAAGAAATCAAAAATACCTGCAAACAAATGAAAATGAAGACATGAGCTTCCAGAACCTGTGGGACACAGCTAAAGCAGTGTTAAGGGGAAGATTTATAGCTCTGAAAGCATTTCTCAGGAAGAAAGAAAGAGCACACATAAATAAACTGACTTCACAGCTCAAGATCTTAGAAAAGGAACAACAAAAGAAGCCCAAACCAGGCAGAAGGAAGAAATACTAAAACTTAGAGCAGAAATTAACAACATGGAAACCCAAACAACCCCAAAAATCAATGAAACCAAGAGCTGATTCTTTGAGGAAATAAACAAGATTGATAAGCCACTAGCAAGACTCACAGAGAGAGAGAGAGAGAGAGAGAGAGAGAGAGAGAAAACCCTAATAAACTGAATCATAAGTGAAAATTGGGAAATCACAACAGAAACCAAAGAAATTCAAAAGATCAGCAGAGATTACTTTGAAAGTCTGTATGCCATGGAATAAGAGAACCTAGAAAAAATGGATAGATTGTTGGATTTCTATAACCTCCCAAGGCTGAGCCAAGAAGATTTGGAAAACCTGAATATTACTATAAAGGAAATCAAAACTTTAATCAAGAGTCTCTCAAAATCAAAAGCCCAGGTCGAAATAGATTCACTAGCAAATTCTTCCAAACATGTAAAGAGGACCTATTGATAACTCTTTTCAAGCTTTTCCAGGAAATTGAAGCTAAAGGTATCTTCAAAGACAAAATGCCACTGGCCAAGGAAGTGGAAACAGAGGTAAACAAGTGGGACTCTCTTAAACTAAGAGGCTTCTGCACCTCAAAAGAAAGTTACCAGAATACAAAGACAGTCTACAGAATGGGAAAGGATATTCATCCAATGTCCTTCTGATAAGGGGTTACTATCAAGGATATACAAAGCACTGGTTGAACTCTACAACAAGAAAAAATCCAATCCCATCAGAAAATGGGACAATGAAATGAAGAGAAACTTTCTCAAAGAAGAAATCTGAATGGCCAAAAGGAACATGAAAAAATGCTCTTGATCATTAATCATCAGGGTGATACAGATCAAAACAAAGAGATATCATTTCATATCACAGAGACTAGCCCACATCCAAAAGAACAAAAGCAACCGGAGTTGGCGTGGACGTGGGGAGAAGGGAACTCTCCTTTACCGCTGATGGGAATGCCAACTGGTACAGCCTTTTTGGAAAACAGTATGGTTCTTTCTCAAAAAACTAGAAATTGAACTCTCATTTTACCCAGCAATACCATTTCTGGTAATGTATCCTGAATATATATATATATATATATATGTTATATGAAACAGAGATATATATAAAGAAAAAACACTGTAGAAATTACATCTGCACTTGTATGTTTATTGCAGCACTATTTACAATACCAAGAACCCAAAACTCAAGTGCCCTAGAACAGGTTAAAGAAACTTTGGTACATCAAAACAATGGAATACTATGCATCTGTTAGAAAAAATGAAATCATGAAATTTGCATATAAGTGGATTGACGTGGAGAGTATCAGGCTAAGTGAAATAGAAAGACAGACATAGAATAACTGTACTCATTTTTGGAATATAAAGTAAAGAAATAAGAGAGTATCACCTAAGAAGAATAGAGATAAGGGTCAGGAGGATGCTCCATGGCTTGGAAGCTGGCCTCACAAGCTAGGAGAAAAGGCATCTGGGATAGAGAAGGGATCATTAGGTAAATGATGCTTGGAGGGTTCTCTTGGGATGGGAGATGCATGCTGAAAGTAGTCTATGGAACAAACATGATGGCCACTTAGTACCTGTACTACAAGCCATAACACATAATAGGAGAGAGAGTAAAAGGGAATTTTTCTGCCACAGAGGCAGGTGAGGGGATGGTGTGGGAGTGTCAGAAGGGATATTGGGAACATTGGTGGTGGAGAATGGGCACTGGTGGAGGGATGGGAACTCGATCATTGTATGACTGAAACGTAATCATGAAAGTTTCTAAGTCTGTAACTGCATCTCATGGTGATTCATTAAAAAAAACTCAGATTTTTAATATTATGATCTGAAAAAAGTAGTTTAATAAGTTTTCTTAGCATGAGAATATTGCCAAACGTTATTCTAATAGTGATTGATTAAAAAATTAACATTAATGCTTTTTTTTAATAAACTGTGTGTTCTAATTTTACAATTTTATTCAGTAATGAACTTTATAAAATTTCTAAAATTCAGTACAGAATTCTGTCTAGAATAAAGTATTATGATTACTTATCATATCTCTTTAGTCTCTTCCAACAGTAGTATTTCCACAGTCTTTGTCTTTATGACTTTTTGACAATGATATTTGTGAATATATCTTCCATTCTTTGGTAAAATATATTTATATGTTTAAAAATGTTAATTTTTTCAGCATAGGTAATTGAGTTTTTATAATTAATTTCATTAGAAAAACATTTAGGGCTGGATCGTTAGTACAGAGGGTAAGGCATTTGCCTTGCACGCAGCCAACATGGCCAACCGAGTTCTATTCCTCTGCCCCTCTCTGAGAGCCCGGCAAGCTACCGAGAGTATCTCTCCTGCAGGGCAGAGTTTGGCAAGCTACCCATGACGTATTCTATATGCGAAACACAGTAACAACAAGTCTCATGATGGAGATGTTACAGGGTCCGCTCGAGCAAATCGATGAATAACGGGAGGACCGTGACTGTCCGTGAGAAAAATATTTACATGAGTATATAAAGTTTTGTAAACAATTGTGAAATCTCAGTACTTGAAAAAATTAAGAATCAGAAGTAACTGATATTTATTAAGAGATAGTTGTTTATACTAGTATGCATCTAAATTTTGTATTCCTAAACATCTTTTCAGAAATCATTATGCTCCAGCATGGAAGAATGGGTTTGACTTATCATTCCTGGGAGAAAAATAGACTATTTTAAAGTATGATTATTACTCTACTACATACATAATATCATACCAATGTGATATATCCTGTCAATGTTTTAAAGTATTATTGTTTTCATAAATACTATAAATGAATAACATTTTAAATATTTTGTTAGTATTTCTGTACACTAAATTTTATTTCATAACAAACACAATTTAGAATTCTACCTAGGTGTATTTTTAATACTAATCTATAGAACTTAAATACCCTGTGTTTAATAATAAAATACCCTGTGTTTAGTCTAATAATATCATCCAACAGTTTTCTTACAACAAAGAATATTTTTTTAAAATTTTTATTAGTGAAACACCTTGAGGTACAGTTGTAGACTTACAAATTTTTGTGCTTGGATTTCAATTATACAATGATCAAATACCCATCCCTTCACCAGTACCCATTTTCCACCACCACGAATCCCAGTATCCCTCCCATCCCCCGTACCCCCATCACACCCTGTCTCTGTGGCAGGGCATTCCCTTTTGTTCTTTCTCTCTCCTTTTGTGTGTTATGGTTTGCAAAAGAGGCATTGAGTGGCAATCATGTTTAGTTTATTATTACAGTGCTTATGTGTTTATATAATATGGAATATCAATTAGAAAATCATCAGTACAAATTCTAAAATTCTTCATCCACTAGTACTTTGACATATGCAAGAATATTATTAACCTGGAGCTGGAGCAATAGCACAGCAGGTGGGGCGTTTGCCTTGCACACAGCCAACCTGGGTTCAATTCCCAGCATCCCACATGGTCCCCCCAGCACCATCAGAAGTGATTCCTGAGTGCATGAGCTAAGAGTGACCCCTCGCATTGCCGGGTGTGACCCAAAAAGCAGAAAAAAATAATATTATTAATTATTTGAATGATAATCTTTAGTAATCTGTAGAATAAAATGAGATAAATTATATGCCTAAACTAAATATACAGGTATCAGATAACCATTGAGAGAATATACAGAAGTATCTTTTGAACCAATCTGTACAGATGCAGCAGAAAACAGACCATGTGTAAACCCCCTTTATATAACCAACATCATGCTAAACCTGCTAACCCACAATCACAAAATGGGAAGAGAATATTGCTGCTAATTGGTATATGTTTTTCTTCTAGGAGTGAAAAAGCTAACCTTTTACTTGACAGATGTTTGGGTAAAATGCCATCTAACATTTTGAGAGCTTATCTCTGCTCTTTACGGTTATGTTTATGCTGCCAGACAAATGAAAAAGTAAACAAAGGTAAAAATATGACTCAGTTAGCTATTTACAGGTAAACATATAAATCAAAAGAAAGTTAGTTTCAAATATGTGAAACATTTAAGAAATAAATTAAAATGTCAACCTATAAATCACATTCCTTAACATTTGGAAAATTGAGGAACAATTGCCATATAGAATGGTAACAAAATTGGTGATCATAACTAAATGTAATTGCCATATTTTTAGAAAAAAAAGCAAATTTATAGTTTTTAAATGTTAATTAAATTGATTTTAGCCATAATTTAGGTACAAAGTAATTAATACAATAATAATAGAGATACTTGTCTTTTATAGTTAGCAAAATTCTTCCCAAATATAATTTGGTCACTACAAATTTAGGGAGAAAGGACTTTTATATTTTATATGATAAAATCAATCTTCAAAAAATCTAATTATTTGTCTACTGGATAAGATAAAATTCAGTCTAATAGTATTTTCAAAAACCCTTATGACACATTCTATACTAAATTCCCTGCACTATAACAAGATTTTCAGAAATTTAAAAGTCTACTTACGTACTATATACTATGATTATATTTTGAATATATTTATTTTAAATGTCTATTAAATATATCACTAATCCACATATACCAATTAACTTATTTACTGCTTATGTAATATGTATTTTAAAAACATCAGCATAGTGATAATGTGTTAAATTAGACAGAAATAGATACAGCTATTGGTTTCAATTAATTTATGCTTTCAGAGAAAAGCTAGTTTTGTATGAATATGGCACTAACCTGAGCCTGAGTCACTGAAGAGGCACTTTACTGCTAAAACTTTCCACTTTTCCATTATTTGTTTTTACAGAGTAATGTCTTTTACAACAATATTGTTATTTAAGTTTTATGACTACATCATTGCACCACACAAACCAATATAGTACCAGAATCAGTCCACCACTACCTTTTCTTCTACTTTCTCCCATCTCCTCTCTCTGTCTCCGTCTCTGTCTCTGTCTCTGTCTCTGTCTCTCTCATCTCTCTTCCCTTTAAAATATTAATCTGTCACATACCAAAGTCAATGAGTTGATGTTTTAGTTGCTGTTTTCTTTTTTTTTTTTTTTGGTTGTTGTTTATTTCTTTGTTTGTTTTAATTTTATTGAATCACCATGAGATAGTTACAAGCTTTTATGTTTGGGTTACAATCACACAATGGTCAAACACCCATCCCTCCACCAGTGCACATTTCCCACCCTCAATATCCCCGGTAAACCCCCCCCCCTTTCCCACCCTCTCTCTACCTTCATGGCAGACAATATTCCCCATACTCTCTCTCTACTTTTGAGCATTATGGTTTGCAATGCAGATACTAAGAGGTTATCATGTTTGGTAGATTACCTACTTTCAGCACACATCTCTCATCTGGACCAGTTCCTCAAGCCATCATTTTCTTAGTGATCTCTTCTCTATTCCATCTGCCTTCTCCCCTTTGCTCATAAGACATGTTTCCAGCTATGGAGCAGTGCTCCTGTCCCGTGTATCTACTATCTTTAGGTGTCATTCTCATGCTATGTTGTTTTATACTCCACAAATGAGTGCAGTCCTTCTATGTCTGTTCCTCTCTAGCTCATTTCACTTAGCATGATACTCTCCATGTCTCTCCATTTATAAGCAAATTTTGTGACTTCGTCTCTCCTAATAGCTGCATAGTATTCCATTGTGTAGATGCACCAAAGTTTCTTTAACCAGTCATCTGTTCTAGGGCACTTGGGTTGTTTCCAGATTTTGGCTATTGTGAACAGTGCTGCAATGAACATATTGGTACAAATGTCATTTCTACTGTGCTTTTTTGCATCCATGGGATATATTCCCAGAAGTGGTATTGTGGGATCATATGAAACTCAATGTTTAGTTTTTGAAGGACTGTCCATATTGTTTTCCAGAATAGCTGTACTAGCGGACCACCAACAGTGAAAGAGCATCCTTTTTTCCTTCACATCCATGCCACTGGTTGCTTTTGTTCCCCTGTAGGATGGGTTTGGAGGGTTTTTTTCTTATACAATTCTACTAGTGTTGTGTATATACTGGATATTAATCCCTCATCAGATGGGTATTGGATACATATTCTTTCCCATTCTGTGGGCTCTTCCTGTATTTTGGTCACTGCTTCTTTTGAAGTGCAGAAGCTTCTTAGTTTGATGTAGTACCATTTGTTTGGTTGCTTTTTTTTAATTTCTTTCTCATCTACACCTGACTTTCTCCTGGCTCTCCACTCAGGAGTTATATCCGTGGGTTCTTGAGGGTTTATATGTGATATGGGGAATTAAGCCTTTGTCAGCCTGTACAAGTCCTTTCCCTATGTACTATCTCTCTGGTCCTAACTCAATGAGTTTTTATTTCAGAGACCTACATAAAAATGATCTTCTATATCAATGACTGCTTTTCCAGTAACTCAAAATGATCAAGAAAAGTATTCTTGAACCAATATTTTACAAAGTAAATCAGAGAAAAGTATACTAAACTATGGGAAGTGTCCTTTACTTTGGAGTGGGATTGGAAAGAACAAATAATGCATAAGCATTTTAAATATAGAGTCAAAGTGGTAAACACTAAAGGCCCACTCCTAGCTCCTGGTATGAATACTGAGTTTACGGAATTGATGAAATAACTGGTTAGAAATGTAAAAGTTGTCTGTCAAGATGACCGGCTGGAGCTAAGGTAGCAGGATAGCAGAGGGAATCTGAGAACACTGGTGGAAGGAAGTTGACATTAGTGTTGGGATTTGTAATGGAACATTTTATGTCAAAAACTAATTACTAATAACTTTGTAATTTATGGTGATTTAATGAAATATAATTTGGAAAAATAAACATTCTCTCTCTCTCTCTCTCTCACACACACATACACACACACACACACACACACACACACACACACACACACACACCTTGAGTCCAAATGCTATAGAACTTACACAGTACTATAGGATTGTGGGCTTTTGTTTATTTTCAGTTCAATAGGCTTCCTGCACATCAAGCAAGATCGTTTCTTAACTGTATTGCTTTTCTTCCCATTGATAATGCTCCCTGAAAGTTACTGGTCCTGGAAATGGTAAAAACCGACCTAAAAGTTACAGTGTGCTTCTAATTCTGTTAATATTACTCACTTGGGGGAGCCAGCAGAAAGCTGCTCTGGGAACATAACAAAATTGATACCTATTTATATCATCCATCATCGGTAAAATTCAAATATCAGTTCTGAAGCAATAGTACAACGGGTTGGTTGTTTACCTTGCAAGTGGAACATGGGCTCCATCTTTGGCATCCCATATGGTCCCCCAAGCCCACCAGGAATGATCCTTGAGCTCATAGCCAGGAGTAAGCCCTGAGTACTGCACATTGTGGTTGTAGCCCCAAACAAAACAAAAACAATAAAAGAAATCCAAATATCAAGGAACTGCTTCTGTGCTGATTTTTACTTTTTTGCCTGGTGTCAATAAACAAATTTTATGAACAACCATTCACTATGATTTTCATCCAAGAATATCTTTTTCAAAATCTTTTTTCTTTCACATTTCTTCTTTATTTTTGTTTGTTTGTTTTTGTTTCAGGGTCACATCTGTCAGTATTCAGGACTTATTCCTGGCTCTGTGCTCAGGGCTGTGCTCAGGGGACCAGTTATGGAATCAGGGATCAAATCCAGGTCAGTCCCATTCAAGGCTTCAGCCTGCCATATTTTAAGGTAATAGATTAAACTCATTCTTTTTTGTTCTTTCCTTTAAGTTTTCTTGTTGTTTGACATTGAATATCCTGTGCCAATCAATTATCAGATTTTATTTATCTTTTTATTACTTTCCTCTGAATTAGAAGAAAGTGGCTAAAATATGTCATGTATTTTCTCAAGTATTTTGCAACACTTTTCCTGCTATTGGTTATATTAAATGTAGTTTTGCATTTCATTGTGATGCTTTTATATTTTGACATTATTTCTCTCTCTTTTATGGGCTGGAGCGATAACACAGCGGTAGGGTGTTTGTCTTGCAAGCCACTGGCCTGGCCGAGCCAGGTTCAATTCCTCCTCCCCTCTTGGAGAGCCCAGCAAGCTACCAAGAGTATCTCACCTGCACGGCAAAGCCTGGCAAGCTACCTGTGACATATTTGATATGCCAAACACAGTAACAACAAGTGTCAAAATGAAGACATTACTGGGCCCGCTCGAGCAAATCGATGAACAACAGGAGGATAGTGACAGTGTTCTCTTTCATGGTCACCCTTAATGTTTCTTGGATTTGCTAATTTGAAAAAACATTTTTAATAATATGAATTAGAGTTTTCAGAATATTTTATTCTTTTTCTGCATTAATTCCATTTTCTAAGAAAATATGTGCTTTGATATTTCAGTATAGTCATGAAACTTGCAGTACCAGTTTTTGTTAGGAATCCTACCCTGTTTTTCTTACCAGAGGAAAATCTTTGAGGTACAGTTTCCTTGAGACTCTGTGCAAATTTTTATCAGACTTAAGACAAAAGTAATGATTGCCTCAGTAATTTAATGCATTTTGCATACCTGGTCACAAAACAAAATATATTATCACCTCTCCTCACAGCATGCTCTTTACACTGTGGTAAACAATATTTTCTTTTTTTCTCCAGGTTTTTTTCTTATACCCAAAGAAGCAGCATTGTGAAATTAAGAATGAGAAACTGTTAGAAATCTAGTCCTAGCTAAACTATATTTTTAAAATACTCTCAACTAGGAGTTCAAACACGCCAATCATCACCTTTTCCACAGTGATAACAATTTTAATTTAAAACTACTTTCCATCATAATTTAGTAAGGTTTGAGGCAAGACAAGAAGGGACATGTAGAGATAGCCTGTTTACTCTGAGACTAAGACAGGATTAAGACTTTGGTTAATAATCAATATTTCTTTTCTTTACTATACACATGGACCTAAAAGAAACACTTCAGTTTTCTTTTTGTGTTTTCCTCCTTTACCTAAATATCTTGGAAGGATATCCTTCACCACCAAAGAGCTCAATTCTTGCAATTTCAAATCCCTGCATCATGAGAAATTCTATGAATTGTTCTTCATAAATGCTAATTTAAAAATATATATTTTTTGAAAATTTACCTTTTACACAAAAACATATTGAAAAATGAGTTTTGAGGCATTCACCAGATTCTGGATGCATCCTGAGTACAGTCTTATTAACACTTTTAGAATATTGTTAATCTATACTTGCTGAAATAGCTGTCATAATTTTTTTTAAGCCGTACCTTTTTATGCCCTTCTCTGTCTGTTCTTGCCTGTTCACATCAGCGGTGCCCTTTATGATTAAGAAGATAGACTAAATGTCCATCATTCACCAGAATGAGAAAGACCTATTGCTCTCAAAGGACTTGTTGCTGCTAAACCTGAATATGCTCCCTCTGGGCAATCTTCTGCTTCATTGCTGTTGTGACATTCACTTGCAATCGCAGTAGTTAAATTCAATTAAGTTATTATCACAAATTAATATTTCGATCAAAGATTTTTCTTCAGAAATTGCATTGTTAAATTTTCCAATGTATCTTTTTTTTTAAGTGTAGGAGTACTGCTATTTATTCAGCCATTGATTTAGCTGATTGAATCGGGCATGAACTCCACATTATTTTTGCAAAAAAAAATTTTTAATTGAATACCCATGAGAGAGACATTACAAAGCTGTTCATAATTATGTTTCAGCCACACAGTAATCAAACACCCATCCCACCCCCAGTGTACATTTCCCACCACCAATGTCCTCTGTTTTCCAACCACCACCCCCCAACACCCCACCCCCTCACCTCCAGCCTCCCTCTATAGGAGGCACTTTCCTTCTTGCTCTCTCTTTCCTATTCAAAGTATCTTATATTTGGGGCACATCACACAAATTCCACTTACAGAGAAAAGTTACTTTTTGATAATTTTACAGAACAGAATTGCTTCAAGTTTCGCACGAAGTTTGCCCATCAAGTATGCATAATTATCACAAATGATCAGGAAAGAGTCATAGAAACTAGTACTATAGCTCACCATCAAATTCGCCACAAAGGAGTCTGTAGCATTAAAAAAAAACTTGAAAAGATTGTTATTAAATTTAATTACGGCTGTTCCTTATTGATGTCCCTCAGAATATTATTAATTTATCTTTCAATCAATGGCTAAGCAGAGCAATAAATTTAGCTTTTTATTCTTATTCAAGTTTTCTCTGATTCTGATGTCCTAATCAATTAAGAAGGAAAAAAATTGATGATCCCAAGTTATCTAATTATTACAGTTCATGTTTCAAACTTACCTGTTTTTTCTTAGAGTTGGACATTATCTACTAAATACAGAAATATCTGAATCATGTATTTTATAATATGTTTATGGTGTCATATATGAAGTTGGCATTACAATAATTTTGGGTAAAAATAAAGAGAACTTATTTAGTACTAAATTTGAACTTAAGATTTCAATGCTTAATATAAGCTTATATTTTGTTAGTTTTATTAAGCTAATATAAGACATCATTTTTCTATTATATATTGGCAATTTATAAATAACCATAGCCTTATTCTTTGTACTCTGTTCTTATCTTGTCTAGACAAAAGTGGCATTATCTCAGAAAGTCCTTGGCACTCTCTAAGATTCATTGGTTAGAAATTAGGTTTTACCTTTTTGCTTGTTTTTTCTTTGGGGGTCAGATCTGGCTGTGCTCAAGGCTTACTCCTGAGTCTGTGCTAAGGGATCACTCCTAATGGGCTCGGGTGAACCATATGTGATACCAGGGATTGAATCTGATACTGCCAATTGCAAGGCAAGTGCCCTACCCTATAGCCTATTGCTCAGCCTCCAAATTCAGTTTAAAAATCAGCTCAGCTATAGGAATTTTAAAGATGATTTGTTCCAGAGATTCCTTTTATTTAACAATGAACATGACTGTAGAAACATCACTTAAAGGGAAAAAAAATTCGATGCGTATTTACTTATTTATGTTTGTGGGGGAGGGCAGCCAAAGTGCTTTGCCTAAAACAAAGTGTATTGTTTCTAGAGTGATAGACAAAAGCTATCTAGGTTTTCAGTTGAACTGCTTAGGATTTTTAAAAGATAATAGGAAATAATATGCTTAGTTCACTGAAAAGAGGAATTTACATAAGTAGAACATAATTATCCAAGTAAGACTTTGTCTCTGAGATTTGGGAGGGTTAATGATTTTGATGATAATTAAAATGCATAGGATCTGAAGAGCACTTATTTGCTTTCTGAAGAGCTCTGTGTATTTCCCTCTTTTCTTTTCATTGATTTCAATGTGATAGCTATATAATACGTTGTTTAAGTACCTTATAATAATGGAAAGAAACATGTAACCCATTATATTCATAAGTGATTATAAGCTTGGGGGTTTTGCCTCACCTGAAAGGCAGGACCTCCAATGACACAGCCTTTTGAAGCAGCATTTCAGGGCATCATCACAAAACTGACTCTGAGGAAAGAGTGCCACCTACTGAAGCAAATTTCCCGGGTTTCTTCCAAGGGCTGGTTTCTCTGCTTTAATATTGTCCGAACATAGTTAACCATAAGAAATAATGGAATTGCAGCATCATGCATGAAGTGCTTATTATCTGTGTTTCCAGTTTTAGCCACCTTATTTGAGCAATTCAGAAGTCACATATATAAATTAACCATTTAGTTTGTAATCTTTTCATTTAATTTAAAATGGTAATACACAAAATTGAACAAAGCTATTTTCTTTCCTTAGAGGAAATTAAAATACAAATGACTAAATGTCTCTCCTTGTTAGTAAAGTAACCTCAAGGGGTGCTAACATATAACTCCTTATGGGGCAAAAAAGTCGAGCCTTCCTAATTGAAACCATTTATTTCTAGGTAAGTTAGGAAAGATACAAATTTTCCATTTAGGATATATGAAACATACTAATATTTTTAAAAATCTTATTTACACAACTTAATTCAAATCTTTTGCAAATATATGCTGAAACATTAACTATCAAGTGTATATTTTGTTCTGAAAATCTTCTGTTTCTATATATTTTGTTTCTCAAATATTGTACATATACTCTGAAACAGTACCAAGTGTATATTTTGTTCTGAAATTTTTTGTTTCTCTATGTATTCTTTCTCAAATATTCTACATACAAATTTACATACATACTTTTTATATCACATCAAATAATCCTCTGTTCTTGGAAAAAAAATAAATTGTAATCACTTAGAATAAACATCTTGATAAGCCAGAGAGATAGTATAGTGGTTAAGGTGCTTACCTTGAATGCAGCCCACCAGAGTTCAATCTCTAGAATTGCATATGGTTTCCAAAGCCCAGCTTTCAGCTAGAAGTAAGCCCAGAGCACTTTCAGAGTGGTCCCAAAGCAAAAACTGACAAACAAAAAAATATTCTGAAATATAATATGTGCTATTGTTCAAAAGTTGATCACAACTTTGTAATGAATGTTCCTTCTATCTTTAATACTTAAATTATATGTAAAATATTTAGATACAAATTGGGGATTTTGTTCATTTATTATGTGAATTTCAAATTAACATCCTTTTCATGTTTTGTAGGAATAATCTTGTAACTTTATTTTTGAGTAAATATGCATTGGGAAAACATCAATATGCTGATGGAGGAAACATAGTACAATGTTATATTGTACCATAATAAACGGAAACAAAATTTATAAACTAATATTATAGTATGTCCTTAATAATAAGACTTCTCAATTTCAGTAAGAACTAGAAAAATATTTAATTTAAAACTATTTATTTACAGAAATATTTGCCCTTTTTTCTTATTTTACTATGTAGGACTGAATTTTCTTATAGACTTTAAATCATAATACATTTCCCCTAAAGCTTAAAACAGTTATTTATTTTACTATATCATATTACTTTAAGGAAAGAAATATGTTTCTATAATTAGTTCGTTACTAGCATAAATTTGTCCCTTGTTCAAAGGTAAAGCTTTTATAGTCAGCAGTTGTGCAACCGCTGTGTGTTAGAGGTGAGACACGCATTTCTTTAAAATGCAATAGAATGAAGAGAAACTGAAAAAATAGCTATAATTTGGAATATTATATATGAAATGAACCCTTTTTTACTTATGATAACTAAAACAGTTTAGCTATGTGTTAGGTATTTTTCAATTCTCTGTTAACAAAATATGAGACAAGTTCATTTTGTTTTGAATTTTGTTCCTTTATCGTGTGAATTTCAAATTAACATACTTTGCATGTTTTGTAGGGATAATCTTGTAATTTTTGTGAAATATATGTAAAAATGATGGCAAGAAAATAATGGAGAGACAAAATGTTTTTCATGTAAGTAGTGGCTATGTTGAAAATATCAGCATCAAGCGAGTATCCTAGGAACTGGATTTTAGCGAATTTAAGAATGTAATATGCAGGACCAGTTTTTGAAGAATAACTGCTGCCATGTTGTATAATGATTAAATTCTCAGAGTTATAGCTGCAACTAATAAATATTTATTTTTAAAGATTCTCTAAGTCAAAAGTAAATAGTTTAAATAACTAGATTTTATAAAATACTAACTTTGTATAATACCTTTAAAATAAAAGTAATTCAATTAATGATTTAATGGCATAATATTAATTAGATTTAATGTGTCTCTAAGAATAAACCATAATATTTCTATATGAATCTGTTCCACCATAAAATAGATTTAAAAATTCACAAAGATTGAAAAATACTATTAATAATAATATTATGCTTATTTAGTACTTTCAAAATACTTTTTTCATTAAATATATATACATATATTTTGATTAAATCACACAAGATAATTCAGCATTTTTTATATATGTATGATCAAACAAAGATCAATATACTTTTGCTTTCAAGTTAAAAAGTTAAATCATTATTCTTTTTTATAAGAAATACAAAATTATGGCATTGTTTTTGATTTGCACACACAACATTCTTCTAGAGTCCTCAGCTTGATCTCATTTTCTAGAGCCTACTTTTATATTTATATACAAGATTTTTGAAATTTTAAGCCATATTTATATCATCCAAATTAAATGAGATTGATATTTTAAAAGTATAGCTTTAAAAATTATTCAATAATTATACTACATAAAATATACTACATAATACATAAAATACATACATAAAAATATTTGGGTAAAAAACTTATGAGATGGTTAGTTATTTGGAGCAATTATAGATTTAAAAATTTGTCATTTAAAGGGAAGTCATATAGACATGTGGGTTTAATCCATTTTGTCTTAAATGGAGATAAAACTTAAAGTTGAAATTAATTATTTTGTATTCATATTAGAGTTTCACATACACAAAATCCTTGGGTACTGCAAATAAAAAATGCAAGTAAAGTGTTGATATAATTACATTTTGCCCCTATGGGGCACATGAACTGTGGTATTCATCGCCATAAGCATGGTAGTTCTCTTTCCATACGGTAGGGGGAGGTATGACATAATTACTCTAAAGAATGTTGGACAAATTGATATTTGTGATGTATTTCAAATCAATGGTTCCTTCTTAGACTCTAATCATGTCTCTAATTTAGACTTATCAATAAACCCTTTCCTGGGGGATTTCCCTTGGTATTTGCTGTGTATAAACAACTAAACAACTATGGGTATTTTAGGCTTTTTCTTGGTATGTAATTGACAAAAAAAACTATCATACTAAAGAAACAATGGTTAAGAACTGCCTAAATAGTCTTCAATTAAGTTAACAGATACTTTCAAAGTCTCAAAGCTTCAGGTACACTTACTGGGATAGGGAACTAACCTAACAGAAAGATGAAATTTTCACAAGGCAGTATATTTTAGCATTTACTCTGCAAAAGGACCAGATACAAAGACCTAGCCCCCAGCTGGAATTAGTAACAATGTTTGCATGGCAAAGTAGTTTGAATACACAGAGATGGTTTAGGATGTAAAGCCCTTTGAAAGAGCTCCTCTTTGAATTTTTAAACTGTTGAAAGTTAGTGTCTTAAGGAAGTGAAGAATTTTGGATGCAGATCAGACAGCAAATTCAGACTATAGATTATCTCATTGAATCCTCTAGAAAATAAATAGTTCTTTCACTTGAATCTTGAAGCAATTACCTCAATAATAATCATCAAACTTTCTTGTAATTGGTCTGGATTTGATTTTCTTTGAATTCTGAATGATTCATATGACAGACTTGTTTGTAAGTCATTCACAATTTATAAATGGCAACTTAACTTTAGTATTTATGAATTGCAATCGATATTCTAGCAATCAAAACACTCACCTTTTCTATTTCAATACTTCAATTTTCTCTTTAGTTCTTAACTCTTTCTCAGAAAGGCTGGGTTACTTATAAATGGATCTTTCTTTGTGGCCCTTTGTGATAAGAGCTTTGAAAGACAAAGACCTCAAATTAGCAACTGAAATTGCAATAATAGTTAAATGAGAGGTGTGTGCTTGTGCAGGGGATGAGTATGTCTGTAGATTGTGGTGCTTCTGATGGTAAAGGCAGTAGCAGTAGTGTTACTAACAGCAGAGTTCTTAATAAACAGCATAGATAACCTACTGATCTGCCTTCATGTCTCACAGTCAGAGTCCCTGCAGAATAGGAATGTGGGCAAATGTGGTTTACAAATACACTACATGCTGTCTTAAACGAAAAAAAATAAGAATTTTAAGAATAAGATTAAGGTATACAAAAACAAACCAAAAAAGCCGTGTGTGTGTGTGTGTGTGTGTGTGTGTGTGTGTCTGGAGTGTGTGCGCATCGCTGGTGCAAGCCTGATTCACATTTTCACTTAAATCAAGGCTGAGAAGTGGGTGACTGTCTAGTGCAGGGCCCTACTATTATTTAGTCAGATTTGATAAACTGCAGAATTGAATTGACAGCGAGCCCTGTTCCTAGAGGAAAGGCTTTTTCCTCTAGAGAGACGTGGCCTCTCATCACTGGGCTTCGGCTTTCCTTCTGAAACACTTTCATAATCAAACGACTGTCCTTGCATGGGTGCCTGGGGACAGCTGATTTTTCTCCCAGGATAAAGAAAGTTACGTATTGATTGCTGTAGCTAGCGACGCATTTGCACCGGAGCTGGCAGAAGCGGGCGCGCAAGCGCTCAAGCGGCTCACACACTCACTGAAATACACATACCCATCCCAACCCCCAACACACACACACACACACACACACACACACACACACACACACACACGAGCGCGCGCGCGCCCACGTTCAAGCTATGCATATACATGCATCTCATCCAGACAGGTCCACGGACAGCTGGATAAGCTGAGTCTAGGCATGGATGTGTGTGTGAGACCACGGAAAATGTGTGTGTGTGTGTGTGTGAATGTGTGTGCTCTGTGTGTGTGTGTGTGTCTGTGTGTGTATGTGCTGTGCTGTGTTCAAAAACCCATCATAAGACCGCAGCTACCTTGTTCTGCAGTCACACTGCGATTCCGGTGTCTGTACATCGGACAAAAAAATAAATAAATCGCTGTCAAACTTTTTTAAATGATCTTTTCCAGACGAAGCCGGTGGAGAAGCTTATCCGAGTAGCTAAAGGCATCGGCGACCCAAAGGCGAGGCCCTCTGGTCTCCGCGACCAGAGCTGAGCTAGGGCTTCTCTAGCCCCGCAGGTCTCGCATCTAACTGATCTAATCAATGACTCCGAAGCGCCGGGACTCCTGGCTCCGCCCCCGCCAGTCTCCTCTCCGCTTTCCATTGGGCATCGGCAGGGGAGGCAGGGCTTTGTTCCTCTCTCGGATTGGCTGGCAGGGAATCAGTATCAATGTTTAAGCGGCAGCGTGAGGTGAATAGAGACAGTCAGCTAGAGGCGCTGGGGAGAGAGCTGGGACTGCGAGCCTGGCTGCTGCGGCAGCGAAGGAGGGCGGCTGGGGAGACGCTACTCCAACTGTTGAATTGAATTTTCACCTTTCATTTCCTCAGACGCTTTGCTTGCGGAGATGGATTTATTTGCTTTGCAATCCACGCGTCGTTCATAGATTGCGAGCTGATATTGACAGGCATCCGATTGACAGAGACCACCCCTGAACAAAAAAAAGGAGGAAAAAAAAAAGAACCCTGCACAATTAACTATGCACGCCGGTGCTGGACTTTGTGAATAAAGAACATTGAGAGGAAAATCTTGAACTATGATGCGGGGCTGAGCTGTGAACAGCCGTAAGCCACTGGAATCCTGCCCTCCCCTCAATACTTTGGAGATTTTGGGGGTGTCTCAAGCCTATCCAAGAGGAAAGGTCTTTTTTTTCTTTTTCATTTTCATAAATAAATACACCTAGCAAAATAAACGTCTTGTTTTCCAGAACCTCGGACTCCAGCAGAAAGAGGTAGAGTAAAAGTGCTGCTGGATTCAGCTTCGCCTCCTCCTTCTCTCCCTCCCTCCCTTCTATCGCTTTTGCACCCCACCTTCCCTTATTTCTCCCAAACATGAATCTGGCTTTTATTTCTATAGAGTGAGTCAGAGAAAGCGTTAGGAAGAAGCTGCAACTAATGTCTGTAAAGGCAGGACCATGAGGCGAGAGTGAATACGATTCGTTCCGCTGCTTCTGACTCATCCAGCACATCAGAACACCTGCATTTCTGAATGTGTCATTCCCGTCTATCCAGGCGCTTGGAGACCCCGAAATAATGTGTAGCTGCACCCGTGTCTAACATCCCCTTGGAGGTGGCTCCCCGAGGTGGGAGCCTCTGGCTGGACCGCAGTTCCTCATTCCCCTGGCCTCCCCGGGGCGCCCAGAGAGACTGTGTACGAGCGAGACTGCAGAATGCATCACGACAAACCTTGATGTGCCTCTCTTGCATCCAGCCCACTCCTCCTACTATTAAAGGAAAAAAAATTGAAGGGGGGAGGCACCACGCACTCTCTTCGATTCAAATATTCGCCACTTTTATTTCACGCCAAGGTTTTCCTTTCTAGATGAAGAGGACTGGGAGGCAGGGCCATTGGAAAGAGATGCTGAATAGAAAGAAAAGAGAGGCACTTGACGGCCCAGCCCTATGAATGCAGAGACTGTTTCCCTTCTAGCGAGAGACAGGGAGAGTGTGTGCTAGGACTTGGGGAGGGCGACTCTCCCCTCCTTTATTTCTCCTCCTCCTCCTCCCCCTCCTAATCTGCACATCCAACCATGAGTTGCCTGTTGATTTCCTTTCGCCGGGGAAGAGCAGCAAACTGGAATTAAACTGCATCGGGAGCAGTCCTTGCTCGGCCGGGAGAGGATGGGATGGTAGCGACGGCTTGTGAATTGGCGTAGGGAAATCAGAGTGTGTGTTGTACGAACAGAGGCGGAGAGAGAGCCGTGTGTGTCCCCCGCCCCCGCCCCCCTCGCCTCCCTATAGACTCACGCCGCAAATGCTGATCAGGCTGTGGCTTTCCTGACTTCGGGGGAGAGCCTTTTCCGAGGAAGAGAGGGAGGAGCCTGGTGGAGGGAGGAAACTACAAATCGGGACACTAGTTCTTTGCGCTGCATTTCCTCCCCTCCCTTTTGGCTGCTCGGAAAGGAGAGAGCGAGCAAGAAACAGAGAGAGAAAGAGGGGAGGGAGGAAGGGAGGCAGGCAGAGAAAATACGCTTGGCTGGGAGATGCAGTCCGCGCCGCCGTTGGCTCCACCGGCAATGTAAGATTAGATCTGTAAATGCAGCAAAACACTGCCTGAAAAAAAAAAAAATCAGAACAGCCCGCAAAGCGAGCAGACGTTTCAACCCGGCTGCGGGAAGCAGCGAAATTTCTGGGACTCTCTCTTCGTGACTCCTCATCCCCATCAATTTCGCCACCCGAGCGGAGGAACAACTAAGGATTTCACTTTCAGATCTGCCTGGAGACACACCTCCCCGCTCCCTCCCCCACTGGATGGGAAGCGTGTTCCGGAGCCTCCGGGAGGGAGCGGATTTTGCAGCGCCCTAGCGGGAGCCGGGAAAACCTACAGATTCTTGAGCTCCTTCTCGTGGCTCCCCGACGCGATTTCCTCCTAATCGCCGGCTTCATCTCTCAAGTTTCAGTCGCCCGAAGTCAGCGCCGGAGAGACAAAGCCCCCACCCCCGCGCCCCGCCGCCCCCCACCCCCGCCCGGACTCGTCCCCAGCCGCAGGGAGCCGCCGCCTTCCTCAGTGCTCCTGCAGCTTCGCTGCGCCGCTCCTTGCCCCCCCACGCCAGTGCGGATGCTGTAGATCAACAGGTTCGGGGAACTTGAGAGGAATAAGGCGAGCACGACCGGTGCCGCAGCCCGGGATCCGGAGGCAGGAAGGACAGACGGACGGACTTGTGATCGGCGTCTCGCCGAAGCCGCGCTCGGGCCCCGAGCTGGCGCGCTCCCACTCGCTCGCCTCTCCCGTCCGGCTGCTCCTGCCCCCACCCCACCGGTCTGGGATGTACCTTTCCATCTGTTGCTGTTTTCTCCTCTGGGCCCCTGCCCTGACGCTCAAGAACCTCAACTACTCCGTGCCGGAGGAGCAGGGGGCCGGCACGGTCATCGGCAACATCGGCAAAGATGCTCGACTGCAGCCGGGGCTTCCGCCCGCGGAGCGCGGCGGCGGCGGCGGGCGAAGCAAGTCGGGCAGCTACCGGGTGCTGGAGAACTCCGCGCCGCACCTGCTGGACGTGGACGCCGACAGCGGGCTCCTCTACACCAAGCAGCGCATCGACCGCGAGTCCCTGTGCCGCCACAACGCCAAGTGCCAGCTGTCCCTCGAAGTGTTCGCCAACGACAAGGAGATCTGCATGATCAAAGTGGAGATCCAAGACATCAACGACAACGCGCCCTCCTTCCCTTCCGATCAGATCGAGATGGACATTTCGGAGAACGCGGCCCCGGGGACCCGCTTCCCCCTCACCAGCGCGCATGACCCGGACGCGGGCGACAACGGACTCCGCACCTATCTGCTCACTCGCGACGATCACGGCCTCTTTGCGTTGGATGTCAAGTCCCGCGGCGACGGCACCAAGTTCCCGGAGCTGGTCATCCAGAAAGCGCTGGACCGCGAGCAGCAGAACCACCACACGCTCGTACTGACCGCCCTGGACGGGGGGGAGCCTCCCCGTTCCGCCACGGTGCAGATCAACGTGAAAGTGATTGACTCCAACGACAACAGTCCGGTCTTCGAGGCTCCCTCCTACCTGGTCGAGCTGCCCGAGAACGCCCCCCTGGGCACCGTGGTCATCGATCTGAACGCCACCGACGCCGACGAAGGCCCGAACGGGGAAGTGCTCTATTCCTTCAGCAGCTACGTGCCAGACCGCGTGCGGGAGCTCTTCTCCATCGACCCCAAGACCGGCCTGATCCGGGTGAAAGGTAACCTGGACTATGAGGAGAACGGGATGCTGGAGATCGACGTGCAGGCCAGAGACCTGGGGCCCAACCCCATCCCGGCCCACTGCAAGGTCACGGTCAAGCTCATCGACCGCAACGACAACGCGCCGTCTATCGGTTTCGTCTCCGTGCGCCAGGGGGCGCTGAGCGAAGCCGCCCCTCCCGGCACTGTCATCGCCCTGGTGCGGGTCACTGACCGTGACTCGGGCAAGAACGGACAGCTGCAGTGCCGGGTCCTGGGCGGAGGCGGGCCGGGCGGCGGCGGCGGCCTAGGCGGGACGCCGGGCGCGGTCCCTTTCAAGCTCGAGGAGAACTATGACAACTTCTACACCGTGGTGACCGACCGCCCCCTGGACCGCGAGACCCAGGACGAGTACAACGTGACCATCGTGGCCCGGGACGGGGGCTCGCCGCCACTCAACTCCACCAAGTCCTTTGCCGTGAAGATTCTGGACGAGAATGACAACCCTCCGCGATTCACCAAGGGGCTCTACGTGCTGCAGGTGCACGAGAACAACATCCCAGGAGAGTACCTGGGCTCAGTGCTCGCCCAGGACCCCGACCTGGGCCAAAACGGCACTGTGTCCTACTCCATCCTGCCCTCGCACATCGGCGACGTGTCCATCTACACCTACGTGTCCGTGAACCCCACCAACGGGGCCATCTACGCCCTGCGCTCCTTTAACTACGAGCAGACCAAGGCTTTTGAGTTCAAGGTCCTTGCTAAGGACTCCGGGTCGCCCGCGCACCTGGAGAGCAACGCCACGGTGCGGGTGACTGTGCTAGACGTGAATGACAACGCGCCGGTGATCGTGCTGCCCACGCTGCAGAACGACACGGCCGAGCTGCAGGTGCCTCGCAACGCCGGCCTGGGCTACCTGGTGAGCACCGTGCGCGCCCTGGACAGCGACTTTGGCGAGAGCGGGCGCCTCACCTACGAGATTGTAGATGGGAACGACGACCACCTGTTCGAAATCGACCCGTCCAGCGGCGAGATCCGTACTCAGCACCCCTTCTGGGAAGACGTGACGCCCGTGGTGGAGCTGGTGGTGAAAGTGACTGACCACGGTAAGCCCACCCTTTCCGCCGTGGCGAAACTCATCATCCGCTCGGTGAGCGGCTCCTTGCCCGAGGGGGTTCCCCGGGTGAACGGTGAGCAGCACCACTGGGACATGTCGCTGCCGCTGATCGTGACTCTGAGCACCATCTCCATCATCCTCCTAGCGGCCATGATCACCATCGCCGTCAAGTGCAAGCGGGAGAACAAGGAGATCCGCACTTACAACTGCCGCATCGCCGAGTACAGCCACCCGCAGCTGGGCGGGGGCAAGGGCAAGAAGAAAAAGATCAATAAAAACGATATCATGCTGGTGCAGAGCGAAGTGGAGGAAAGGAACGCCATGAACGTCATGAACGTGGTGAGCAGCCCTTCCCTGGCCACTTCCCCCATGTACTTCGACTACCAGACCCGCCTGCCCCTCAGCTCGCCCCGCTCAGAGGTGATGTATCTCAAACCTGCCTCCAACAACCTGACTGTTCCCCAGGGCCACGCGGGTTGCCACACCAGCTTCACCGGACAAGGAACTAATGCGAGCGAGACCCCCACCACTCGGATGTCCATTATTCAGGTAGGAGACGTTTAGCATAACCCACTGGGACTTGATTGCTGGTTTGGGGGGCTGTCCTGAAACACAGCTTCTGCTTAGGGCAAGCAACTGTGACAGCAGGAGGTGAGGGGGGAGGGAGGGGGCGGGAGAAGGTTCTAAAGGAAAGTGTTTTACATTTTATATGCATGAGCTCTCACTTAGAAGCAGTCTAACTTTGGTAATATGTCAATGTCTTGTTTTAGTTGCACCTATGAAGTATTTTTTTAAAAATAAGTTCAGAAATGTCAGCAGTTGTTCACGTTTTGCTTTGCTTTATTTTTGATTTGTTGGTCTGCACTGCTTTCCAAAACAGAGGATTCCCAGTGTAGATGAAGATAGATGTTTTCACTCAATCACTTTTAAAAGTTTTAATTCCATTTTAAAGTATGATGCCAAAAATGGAAGAACTGTGATCTCAGGTTTTAAGAAGTTAGCTTGTTGAAGTTCAGAACAACGACCAGCCAGAACTCCAGAGCCTGAATCAATTTGAGCTAGGGTTTCAACCACCAAGAAAGTCAATTTTGTAGTCAATGTGGTGTGTTTTAAAGAACATTTTTTTTTTTTACAGCTGAAACTTCCACGTTGTGCATTAGTGTGGCTTAAGCTACAAAAATGTGGGGGAAAAATACTCTGAAGATCCTCCAAAAGTCTAAATAAATGGAGGCTCTGGATAATGACTAGCAACTATCTATGAAAAGTTTCTTTTTCCTTTCTCTCCTTTGGTTTTCTATTATGTTTCTTGTAGCCACTGAGGAATGAGCTGAGCAAACCAGATGGTTACAGACATATTTTGTGCTTTTGGAATAGGAGACAGAGTTGTACTAAATATACTTCATGTTCCCCCAAAGAATTCCAGGATGCATTGAATTTGCATACTGTGTATTTTTCACTAATCAAATTGATATTTCATATATACTTTATAGTGTAACTCAAAGTTATTGATTAAAAACTAAAAACATTGACCCATCATAGAGTCTAAAATCAGTAGGGGACTATACTGTGTTTTGTGATTGCCTAGAAACTTTCATTCACTATAGAGTTGTTTCAGAGAAAACCTTAAATGCTGCTTATGATGACTATGGAATATAGAATGTGCTGTTACAAATTATTCTGGATAGGCAATACCAGAAATCTAAAATTGAGTTTAACTAAAAGTGAAATTTGGGGTGGAAGATTAGGGAAATGTATAAATAATTTTATGAGTATTCTTAATAAATCTTAGCTTAGCAATCCTTATCATAATAACAGTTTTAAATTTCATATTTTTTCAGAAGAATAACAAATATCAAAAGTTATCAAAATACTTTTATAATACAATTCTTATAAAACATTGTTCTCTAAGTATACTTGATGCCACTTAATATAAAGTAGCAATTGCAGTATTAAATTCCACTTTTCAGTATTTGTTGTACATTAGGTACAGTAATTTTCTTGAGGTCTATGTAAAACTGAAAAAAATACTTCCTTTAAAAAACTTTGGTTTCTAGGAAAGTTTTTCTGTGACTGTGTAAACCTGCTATTTGTAATAACGAATCAGAGATATGATAGTATGTTTTATGGGGCTTTTGAAATAATTTTATATATACATAGATTACATACTTTTAAATTTTGTTAGATTGGAATTACCAAGCTATCAGTAATCTTCCACTTCAAGTGCTATTGGTTAAATTCTAATCTAGAGTCCAATAAAAAGGGACTTGTTGCTATAGAACCCTAAGTAGTTCTAATCTTGTGGTCAGACACATGAAAAACAGTTGTCTATAGAAATATACAGATTTTGAGGTAATGAAATGTATATATATACTTAAAACTATCTTTTTCTGAAAGCTGGTCATTGCTTGAAGGATGGATAATGATGATGATTTTTTTTTTAATCAGTAGTAAAACTTCAACTGAAGTACACAGGCATAGATACACACACTCACAGGACACACATGCATACACACTCAGTCGAGAAAAGAAGAAAACTCTTAAAGGCCTTTCTAATAGATTCTGAATTTGTGCCATATGACATACATTTTGTTTTTGAGTTCTTGGTTTTTTTTTCCCAAAGTCACTCCACATTGCTCCTGCTCTGGGAATAATTTCAACAGAAAGTAGTAAAATGAGTTCTTTGTTCTTTCATTGAGTTTTTACAAACCTGTAAGGAAAGAATCTGTGGATTCCTAATAGAGGTTTTTTTCTCAATACCTATAATGAAGAATAAAGCAAATTAGCTGTAGTGATCTTTCTCTTTTATTTTTAAATGAGACTACTGAAAACAGTCTGTGTTGAAGTGACATGCTTAAAGTGTGTAGATATTACATAATCTTGCTTCATGTGCATTTATTAACATGTGAATTTAACACTACTAATCCTATGTGTATTATAGAGGTAGAATTTTAATCTGCATAATGCATTTGGATTAGCAGCAATTACGTCTGGATTGTCTTTATTTTTCAGCTTCTTTGTGCTGTATAAGAAGTGCACAATATTTTTTCCTTGATAGAATAAAAACAATTGTTTTAAGATATGCTAGTAAAAAATATGAATGTAAATTGAGAAATGTCAGGATTTACAAGAGTCATTTTTCTAGTATCAAAAATTTTGTGAGCTATTATGTCTAAAATGGTAAGGTTAAAATTTTTGGTTTCTTGGACATCAGATTATTTTTGTGAATACAAAATTTAGATCCATCATGAAAGCAGGTAAACAAACTTGTTTGTGAGACAAGATTTTATTTAGAAGTTTTCTTTAAGCTTTACAAACTGAAGTTAGTCAAAGGAGCAATTAAACTGGACTTAAGATCAACTTACCTCCCATAATGTAACTTACTGTACAACAGTGTTGAATCATTTCATTCATTTTAAAACTATAAAAGTGTTGTGAAATATAGAACAGAACAGACATTTTGATAGATTAGGCAAATAGATTGCTATAGAAATTTATAAAAATTACTTTCAGACAAGTAATTTCCTTGTTATGAGAATCTAAAATCAAATAGAAACCATTGCTAATTGTCAGGAGTAATAACCAATATTGGCTTATCAAGAATTATTTGTTAAGTTCCAGGGCAACTTGTCAACAGGTGTTTTCAACGAAGGCCTCACTGAGAAGAAGGCAGGAGACTGGGGACATCTCACTGGTGGGAAAATGTACAGTTTTGTGTGAACATCTGTGTTTTCAGATTATTTTGTAGTACTACAAGTCATTTTAATATGTTCACATAGAGGAAAATATACTAAGCCAACAGAATAAGGTCTACTAAAATAGAATTTTTTTAAATGAATCCATTTACACACAGTGTTTTTACAGTTCAATTTCAAAAAGATTTACTTTAGAGTTGATTTTAGAACTCCTTGCTTTGGAAGAGAACATCCTCGTGATATATGTGCAAGGCCTTTTCAATAAAAAGGAATTGAACTCATGGTAAATATTGTAATCCAAACACATAAAAATGAGAATTAGGCATTGAGACTAAAGTGTCTTGACAGAAAAATAAATCATCAGTATTTGCATTGAAAAGGTGAAAGTAAAGTACATCTTTACTACATTATTCATCGTGTGCCTTTTTACATTTATATATAATGCAAGAAAGTCTTGACGATAGAGACTATAGAAGTTCCCAAGATAATTATCTGAAAACCTTCATACTTGAATATGTTACTGATATCAGACCAAATACAAAGCATGTGAAAATTTCTTTATGTTTCTGAAGATATTCTCCTGTAATTTTATTCTAAGATAGCATTGTTTGCTTAATTATATGTATCAATTTCCTTAAATTTTGTATCTCTCTATAAGTATGCAGGTCATCTGAGTAAGATAGGAATAATACCCCTTTCTTATAATGTGCCTTGGGGAAAGTCTGTACACTTGTCTTAAACATATTTTAAAACTCTAGGATTACTCCATTTCCTGCTTTAAATTAACATAAGCACACTATCTTTAAAATACTTTTTGTATTTTACCTTATATAAAAAGCAGTACAAATGAAGTGTAAGGAGACCTAATTTAAAAATAATCAGTCATCAAAGTGTTGAATTTCTGTGGAAAGTGGTTCAAATCTGAATTACTATTATTCATCTTAATATGTTGTTACTTTTATTCTTAGTCTAATTTTTAGTAAATGAAACTCAAAAATATAAATTTTAGCTATATGAATTACATAAAAAAAGAAGTTTATTTTTAATATTAGTAGATACAGCTACTCACAAAATAATACTTTATCAATTACTTTTTAAACTTTAAATAAAATTTTCAAAATTTAACCTATGACAAAATACTTCGCCATCCTTATACCAGGATGATATTTCAGGCTTTAAAATTTCAGAAGCAGGATAGTTCTAACATTTTTCTTTAGTTCTTTAAGTGCCATAGTTACATGAGTAAGTTTTATAACTTATTCAAGTTCTATAATTAAGGTAAATATATATAATGCTACAAGGAGGATATTGGAATTTAGTCTTGGTCACCTTCATGTTATTTATTGCTACATGTAATTATAGTAACATATGATAACAGGAAAATGAACCCTAGAATTCCTATCCCAATTATTTCAGTATATTTTCCAAATTTTTTTTACATGTTTTATATCATTTTATAGTAGGTGTACTGTTCAAACTATACCAAAAAAATAAAATTGAATAAAATAAGAACATATTTTCCAGAAACTTTCTGTACAAAGTTTATATTATGATATGTGTGGTTCACTTTTTTTTAAATGCATAGAAACAAGTTGATAGCTGAGGTAAAAATAAATTAAAAATTCTTAAAATGATCCCAATCATCATGTCATGTAAAAGACTAAGATATATGTGTTTTAAGAGCATAAACCTTAAGAACTCCAGATAAAGTTAAAACACTGTTAAAAATACAAAATTTATACTTGAACATGTTTTATTATGATTGTCAAGTTTTCCACTTTTCACTCTGAAGTCATGCTTATGTAATATAGTAAAATATAAATATATCTATATAAACAAATATGTAAAATAAGAGATTTTATGTTTCTTAATAAAGATTTTTATGCATTTATTTCAGTGATGATTGGCTCTGCCCACATTTATGAAAATGTAAAAAATAAAACTTACTGAAATAAATCACAGTATGTGTAAAGATATATATGACTTTAGATTGCAAACATAATATAAAAATGTTCAAGCACAAGTATTATCATATTTTAATGTGTTTTGAATTGAAGGCACCTTAATTTTTACCATTCTTTAGAAACACTTTAAACTAGATCATTTTTTCTGCTCTGAAACTTCAAATATTTTGAAATAACATCAAGTTGAGTCAGTCACTATAGAGATGAGAAAGAGATGAGTAACAGTTAGCTTTCATTGGGCGAAAGGATGTAGAGAAAGGGAAAACAAAATCTCTTATCAAAAGTTGTGATTCTTTTGGGAGGCTGGTGGGATGCCTGGAGGAATTGTGACACTATAATGTGGTCTGGTGATGAAATGACTAAAGGAAGATGAAGCCACTAAAATTGGGCTCTTGCCAGTTAGGAAGTAAAACTTAACTCCCTAATGCTAAGAACTATTGCAATACACTCAATAGTGGGTAAATTCTTACAAATGCTCCTGCTAATTATGATATTAGTCATTGCTCCAGAATGTATTCCCTTCAGTGACACTTCTGTTTAATAAATCCCATAGGGCATTATCTTAAAGTCATATTTTAGTAAAGTCATTAGGGAAGGTTTTTTTTTATGGTGTTGAATTCCTTCAACCAATGATCAACGATAATGTATTTGATAGAAAACAGAATAAAGTTCATTTTGCCTGACAATTTGAACATAGTGTGACTTGCCACCTTCCTACAAAACACTTTTAAAGTTCATAAGACCTAAGTGATCTATTGTTAACCAATTTTAGTAAAGGAGACATTGACAAGTATTTCCTTCAATGGCATTCAATATTTTACAGTTAGTCATAGCTTTCACCACTAGTTTTGACAATGATATATTGCTATCTTTTGGTCTCCTGAAATAAATGATCTGTAATGAAGAAGTCCTTAATGACATCAACATTTCTTGCTGTGAGTAAGCAGAAGCTTGCTAGTCCTTCCTTGCTATTGCAGAAGTGTAAGTTAAATATTTTTTAAGGCAACGCGAGAAAATAAATAAGACTCAAAACAAAAAACAGATGCAAAATTGTGGCTATGTGGGTGGCATCCTTCAATTGTGTGCACCAAGTTCTCCCAGTGATAGACTGCAAAATTGGTTTCAGATCGTGTCTGAGAGAACCTATTGATATATATGTGACACACTTCTATTTGTCTCTTTTAGTCTTAGTGACATTCTGATTACTGGTATTTGTAGGCCTTGCCCTGGATCTATTCCAGGCAGTTTATTGTAGTAAAAAGGCTCTTACAGTTCATTGAGCATCTAGCATAACTGTGCTGAATATGATTGGCGCGTTTGCATATATTTATTCAAAAAATAAGGCAGTTAAACAGCATAATTATGGGAAAACGAATCATAACAATAAAAGACTATTTAAGTTAACAAGCTTTGTGATCAAAAGATAAATACAGGTTGGATAAATGAGACTTTAGATGTAACTAATCTACATGAAGAGACTTTGGCTTGATTAAAGGAGTGGAATATATTAAAATAATTTAACGGTATTACAAATGCATTTTATTTAAGTCATTTTGAAATAAAGACCTGTGCTATTTTGTTGCATTAAATGACTTGGTCATGAACCATATTTATGTTGGATAAAAAAATGGGCAGTGTTAAAATAAAGATACTGACAATCTTACAAGCCCCTGTGTGGTCTGGGATCCACCTTCTCTGAACAATATATATTTATTATTTTGTAAACTTGTTATGTGTTTGATTGATTTTTAATTAGTGGAATACATTAAAGGGACCATTTAAAGCACAGTTTCTTGTTTATTCTCTTTATCAGCTAGAAGCAGCCTTTGTGAAAATTAACAGCAAGAGCATTAAAACTCTGTTTCAAGTTTTCAAAGTTATATGTTTATAATATTGCTAAATACTGTTAAAAAACACAGGGTTCATGTTTAATAAATTTTTTAGATATGTTAGTACATAATATCAGTATAAGATGACTATTCAGAAGCATTCTAATGCTTTCTGATAGCAAATATATGTTTAAATAACATTTTTAACTTAAAAAAATTTGACTTGATGACTAATTTTTTTCTACATCTAAAGTTTTTAGGTACATTTTATTTACCATTTTTTAGGCACCAGTATTTTTAATGCGATTTAAATATGTCACCAATTACTATACTTCTTCACAATATTTCTACACAAATTTTTAAAATTCATTACCACAAAATAATTGGATTATACATATATCTAGAATATTTACATTGTTTAATTCCATAAAATTTAAGTTGAAATATAACATTCGCTCTAAATTCCAGTAGCTTGCAAATAAAAAACACAAATGCAACAGGTATTTTATTATACACATAAATGGTTTCAGGGTCAAAATTCATATTTCTAGAGCTCAGTTTGGACTCAATCTCTTTAATAAAATATACATGTATTTGGAGCTTCAATATTAAATCAGTTTTGAAACACAAAACCAGTATTTACCATTAAGTTATAACATTTTCTATATAGTCACAGATCCCAATCGAAATATCTTTATTAATAGTTTTATTTTATATTTTATGTAGATTTTTATCAAAGCATTCCAAGGTTACATTAAGAATGTGTGTTAGGATATGTTTCAATTATTTCACAAGCCAGATCATTTATGTATGCATGACTAATATATATAAAATCAATTCACCTATGATTACTGTGGAAGGATTATCTAATGTTGGCCTAAGTTGGTCAATGTGTACTTTTTTGTTTGCTTTTGGTCTTTGGACACACTCAGTGAGACTCGGGGCTTATTCCTAGCTCTTTACTCAGGGATCACTGTTGGTGGTGCTTGGGAAATCATCCATAGTTTTGGGAATGGGGCCTGGGCTGGACATGTGCAAGGCAAGCACTTTAAACCCTGTACTATCTCTCTGACCTATCAAGACTCACTTCTTATCAGGAGTCCATTTTGATAAATGAGATGACAGTGAAAATTTAGAATGTTTGAGAAAATCACATTTAAAAGCTTAGTAGAGTTTAAGAAAAAATATCAATGTTCAGTAATTTTGAAAAGGGCTTAAGTAACTTCAAAAGAAGATATTGTCCAAGTCAAAGTTGATAATGATTTAAAATTCATTTTTTTAATTTTTTTTCTGGCTGTAACTGATGGTGCACAGTGCTTGCTCCTGATTTTGAGCTCAGAGCACTTCTGCCAGGCTTGGGAGACCATATGAGTTTCTGGGGATCAAACCCTGGTTGACTGCATGCAAGTCACAAACTCTATTCATGAAACTATTGCCCTGGTCTTCCAGTGTAATATATCCTCCATATATTGGTGACTTCTAAGCACTATCATCTTGCTAATCAAGATTCTTGCTTTTCATTTTGCTTCTGCAGCTTTGCTTCTGTTTTGAAATTGTTTATCCCTAAACAACTTATTACATTAAGATTCTGAATAAGATAATTTATGCAATGCAAAATAAAAGAAAATTAATCCATATTTCTTTATCATTGGCATTAAGACAATATGTAGGATTACATACAAACTTGCCTTCAAAAAAAAAACCTAGTTGTTTTTTGATCTTGTATTCTTTATTAATTTAAGTGTTATATGACCTCGTGTATATGAATTGTATGTTTTCTTTGTGTTGTTAAGTAGTGTCTGCTCTTATTTCAATCTTGATTGTCTAAGCACAATTTATGATTATTAAAAATATTTAAGTATGATAAATTTTAGCTGGTATGTTCAGCATTGAATATACTTATAATTTGTAAAACGATAAAAATATGTCAGTACTGGCATAAATTGAGAATAATATATAGTTAAAAATAAATATTTTAATAGACTAAATAAGAAAATCTTAACCGTGCATTTTAAATATTGGCAGGTACAGAGATAGCAATTATTATCTAAATTTCAAGATCCTGACCTTTTGAAGAAGCTACTGCTTAGCACTAGACGATATAATAAGGTAATAAATAGGAGGGCAATACTATTTTAAAAATCCTACTGGCAGGAATTTCTAAGGGTTATTGGCAAAAGCCTATTCTATAGTGTGATCCTATGTTAGATGTGCCAATCCTAACAAATAATGCAGTTTGCCAAAAGTGGAGCAAAACTAAAAGACAAAAAACACTCTTAATATTTTGTTCTCCCTGATTTTGAGCAATAGACATTAACAGGACTTTTTATAATCAAGACAATTACATAGTAATTTGAGTTAGAATACATGCCCAGTTCCCCATCTCAGAACCCAATTTGTTACCACCTGTGGCTATTTCTATTAAAAAAAAAAAACAGAAAGAAACATAATTACTATGAGTCTCAGCAGTCTTAGAGTAAATTTTTGCAATTACAATACCTCCCTTGGGCAGATGTGTGAAAATGGCAGATTAATTTCTGCCAGGATCTTTTTGTTCCTCGTGCATTTATTTTTATTATTGTGTTATTCTAGCTTTTGGACCACAACCAGCAGTGCCCAGAGCTTCTCCTGTCTCTGCCTTCAGCAATCACTCGTGGCAGGATTTGGGGAACTATATGTGGTGCCTAGGATCAAACCAAGGTCTGCAGCTTGCAAGGCAAACGCCTTACCTGTTTTACTATCTTGACAGCCTCCTGTATTTTTAGATTTGGTGCTGCCTGCTAAACAGTGGCTCTACTGCTCTGGTGAAAGGTGCTGTCACTATTTTCATAGTAAATTTCTAGAATTAAAGATCCACAATCCTGCCATTCAATGTTGCTTTAGGCAAAAAGTTAACATGCAATGTTTTAACAAAAGAGTTAATATTTCCATCACATTTCTTCCTTGTCTGGTTAAATTTGAAATAAATGGTAGTAAGACCACTTGACAGCTCTGAAAAAGCAGGACTGAGACTAGCAGATGAAAAGAATGATGCAGTCTTTTGAAATAAAGCATAATATCTATCAGCATAAATCAAGTATTTTTATTGTGTGCTTGATCTTAAAACCACTTAGTGCATTAAATTTTTTACAGAACCGTAATAAAAATATTGGGACTAGATGAATAACAGGCAATTTGACCTCCTACAGATTTCCACGCATCACTATTTCTGGTTGTGGTGTGTAAAGTATGTTTTTAATAAATATCTCATTGATCTTCACACAAAATAATGAATAATATTAAGTCTGAACAGTTTTAAGCCTTTAAGTATGTGTTTTAACTCCCAGTAGTTAATTTATCAAAAATAGTCTAGCAGAATATTTGAAAAGAGTAACGGCATCCATCTTCTTGTTTTAGTTGAGAGTAACTAGCATGGTTTCTAAAATATAGTGGGAGCTTTAAAATATATGATTTGGGAAGCTGGCAAGGTAGTACAGGAGATAAAGTGCTTGTTTTGCATGAAGCTGACTCAGATTTGGTCCTAGCACAACATATGTTCCCCTGAGCCCCTTCAAGATTGATCCCTGAGCACAGGAGTAAGCTCTGAAGCTGGTTGTGGCTTCCAAACAAACAAAAATATATTTTTTCCTAATTTTCTATGTTCACTGATTATTCATGTGCTTAGTCTCAAAGCTAGAAATTATTGAAACCAAGTCTAAGATATTATTTATATAAACATGCTAATATAATGACCTGTTGCTAAATAATTTATTTGAAGGTGGCATATTTTGGTATATTTCTTGTCATTATCTTTTAAATGAGTGCCATGAAAATGCTTCTGCAGTTCTACTGATGATAATATTGTAAGGTAAATAAAAATGGTTCTCAACAATCAGAATTTTGAGTATGATTTCATATCATAATATTTATACACATATAAAACACATGCATGTAATGCATGTAGGGATACATACATATTTATATAGTTTATCAAAGGAAAACTATTGGTATAAGCACGCATTTTATTTTGTGTCATTTCTAGGTATGCCATATAAAATATTGAGATGCAGAGCCATATTAACAGGGTTAATGTGCTTGCTTTGCATGCAATCAACCCCAGTCCAGACCCCACTACAGACTGATTTCTGAGTACAGAGCCTGTAGTGAGAGTCATGATACAGCCATGCGTGACCTCTAAAATATTAAAATTATAAATTTGATGTCAATACTATACTCAAAGCTTAATGAGAAATAAGTTTCAGTGAATTATAACTAAACTAATGCCATTTATTTTTCTATTTATTTTAAGATGCATATATTTATGATTATTCACCTTAAAATGCACTTATTTTCTATGTTCCTTTAATGGTATAGATACAACAGTGTAGTAATATTGAGTTTGTATCTATTTATATTATTGACATAATTTTATTATGTAATCATTTTTGCACCCACTATTTGTCATCTTATAATGAGAAAAGAAAATTGCTATGGATAGTCATTAAATACATGTAGAAAACACTACAACTTGCAATTCTGAGAGAGTAGATTACAGAATCTACTTTATATAGGTGTTATAAAATTTCCATGCCCATAATGAAGAAATGTAAACCAAGCATTCATGTAAACTGTATGATGCTTATTTCAGTTTTTCTATTTAAAATACTTCTGTAACCTGCAGAGTTGTTCAATCCATAACCATTAATTCAATTAGAAGATAATGAAATAATTTAAAACATCATTAAATGAAATAATTTACTAGTTTTAAGTTATTCTAGGATTTAATTGCTATTTATCTGAATTTTAAATTATAATTGCAAAATCTATATTAAACAAAAATGTTTGACAAAGTAAAGGTTTCAAGCAGAATGAGCCTTCAAACCATTTAAAAAATTAATTGTTCCCATTTGCCAGGGAACATATATACAAAATGAAGGGACAAAATAGAAAAAAAAATGAACGTAAATTTAAATCTAAAACTCATTGTCCATATTCATAAACAGACTTTCTGAATGATTAACACTTTAAATATTATATCAGATTATCTTTCAAATAGAAAGCTCTCCATTGGGGATATTTACATCCACAATTATATAAACTAAAAGTTCAAGTCCATCTGTAAATTCACCTGGGAATATTTGGTATTTGGGGAAAGAAAGCCATCAGCAATCAGTGTTGCTTTCTCCAGATGGAAGGCAGGTTGGTTCTTGTTTTATGTCACTGCAAGAGGTCACTCAATCTTCTGGGTGTAGATATTCTTTTAGACATGACAATCAGATAGTCAACCCTCAATATTCTAAAATAGATAAATATTTTACTCTTTTTAAAATGTACTTTCCTTAGATCTATTATATGTTCTTTCCTTTTCGGAACAGAACTTATACATCTACTAGAATTGTGACTCTAAGATAATGTTGGTAAAAATGGGAAAATCTTTGCAAATCTTATTCATTTTATTGCTCTTTATATAAAACTGAGTCAAGTCATCTAAAATATATGATTTTTAAAAATTTTAAAGTCGTTTAAATGTTTGAAAATCATTACTAAAATGCACATTTTGGGTGGGTGAGGAAAAATAAATATATTATTTTTGTCTTATGCTTACCTCTTTTGATTATTTTCTTTGTAACTTTACCAGCTGGTCTTATTTCTGTGATATTTGTTCAAAAAATAATTTTTTACAGAAGTATTTTGAGAATATCATATACTTAAAGTTATTAGATATTATTTTGTTTCTTCTCAAATAAGCATATATATGTACATACATATATGCATGTTGATGATATTACAGTGGCATTTATCACCAGGTTAATGTTTAATTATGTGTACATTTGGAACTGAGACTCGCAGAGTTAATTTATATTGTAGTTATATAAAGTTGACATGGATTTGAGATAGGTCGAATATTATTTTGCTTAACATTGTTTTAAAGTTCTTTTATGATAAATATTTTATCATAATAGAAAGTTTTATTCATTAATTCGAATAAGAAAACACTTGTATTTTTAAAAAATCTAGAATTGAGGTAAAAAATTTATTTTTCTTTATATAGAACCAATAAAATGATCCTCTCCACAAATCTTTTTTTGTTCTTTAGAAAAAAATGTGCTCTATTGAAATAAAATAGAGATAGAATTCACCCTTTGCCACTTTGAAAATAGAATGCTTTAATTTTCTTCGTACTGCTAATAAATATTATATGTTCATGTCTCTGTAGATCAGAAGTAGACTGACTAAGCAATTGACAATATAAAGAAAATTTCTTTTGTTATTTTTATATTATTTTTAAATCAGACCTAGATTTTCTTTCTCTCTTTTCTTTTCTTTTTTTTTTTAGTGAAACACCATGAGATACAGTTGTAGACTTACAAGTTTTTGTGCTTGGGTTTCAGTTATACAATGATCGAGTACCCATCCCACCATCAGTGCCCATTCTCCACCCCTACCAATCCCAGTATCCCTCCCACCCCCCATCCCCCATTCCATCCTGCCTCTGTGGCAAGGCACTCCCTTTTGTTCTCGCCTTTTGGTTGCTGTGGTTTGCGGAAGAGGCATTGGGTGGCAATCATGTTAGGTCTAGAGTCTACTTTCAGCATGCATCTCCCGTCCTGGGCAGATCTTCCCAGCACCCATAAGGAAATTTCTTTCTTCCTAAAATTGCAAGTTAAAGTGTTCTGGATATAGTATAATGGTTAGGACACATGCCCAGTAGTTTAGCAGGCATTTAATATCCCTTAGATTTCTGGCACCACTTGGTCCCCTGAGCTGAGTTCAGGCTCGGATGTCTCTGAGTACTACTGAGTGTGGCCCTGGAAGCCTCTAGCAAAAATGAGGTGCCCTAGAGAACCCTGGGCACCACAAGGTCCAAACAGCATAATTATTGTCTGAGTCTTGCACTGTCCTTGCACTGAACTGCATGCCTATGTGGCCAAGAATTGCTTGTTCTGACTCAAGGCCTCCTGACCAATGCTTGGAACCCCACCTACCCACCCACTCTCAGATGATGACACTGCACATTTGTACAACAAATTCCTTAAAATTTTGTATGAAACTTTCCGTTCAGTTTCAGTGAACTTGAACTTGTATTTACTTTCGTCATTATTTAAGTGAGTAAGCCAAGTCTCTCCAAGTATAGATCTGTTACTTAATGATATTATATGTTGGGCTTTTGTTTGGTGAAAATATATGGGATAGTGATGAAAAGGCAGGAGTGGTGGGAGAAGGAAAGATTCTTTGATTCAATATTCCCAAGTAATATGATATAAATAATTGGTAAATGGATATATCATTTCAGTTGCTTAATTGTAATAAACCTATTATCTTGTTAGAGCATTATGGTAAAATCAACATGTTGGGAGACAGATAAAAGGTGCATGAAAGCATTTAAAATTCAATCATTGGTTTCATTGCACCCATCTGCTCCCAGGGACTATAATTGGAAATTTGATTTATTTACCTTTAGCTTCCATTTTAGATGACAGTTTAAAATCTTTGTTTCCAAGTTGGGCAATTGAAGTTAATTTGATGAGTCACTTTTAATACATTTTGACCCAGTTAAGTTTTTGAACAAAATTTTTAAAAGTAAGTTAATGAACTGATGTATATTTGACAAAGTGTAGCCTAGTTATTTAATCCTTGATCTGGTTAAAGCAACTAATGTTCAACTTCATTAAGGTTTTGATTAACTGTAGGGACTGCTGAACTTTTTACTGTTATTTTATGCATGAATTCATGCCTCCCATTAATTATTCTCTAAGTCCATATTGTACTGCATTTATACTTATAACATCCAATTATACAGAAATTATATGCCATCTCATAAGAAAAAGGTATTTTTGGTATTTCAGGTGGTTGTCCTAATTTCACAAAATTTTGGCACCTCCTTATCCCTTGTTGTTAATGCAAGGAGATACACAGAATCTTCCTAAAATATTTACATCTTCACTTAGATTTATACGTGAAAAAATTATGTGCCTAATATAAGAAATACATTATGTAAATTGATCATGATTTCTTGTCAGCATTTGTGTTCTGCTCTGTTCAGTGAAGTTCATGTAACTTGGAAAACTGTTATGATTAGACAGGTGTTTCTTCAGCCTATGAGATCAAATTTCTAAAATATTTATATAGCTATGAGCCAGATGTCCAGAGTTTAACCTTATAATCCCATTTCACAGCTTTTCCAAATACTTGGGAACTTGTTAAGTATGAAACTGATTATTTTGGCAGCATATCGCCGTTAATAGGATTCAGATCTTTCTTATTTACAAGCAAGAGATGTTAATGCAATCTAGTATATTAAATCTACTAAGACTGAAAAATTATCTAAGGGCTAATTCACAGAAAATCTTTTAGTTGACCTTTTTTAATATTTTCCCAATGCTTCCATAATATCACTATCATATCTATATATGGTGAGATAAAATAGAGGTAAACAATATAAATATTTTGGATAGTGTGAAACTAAGATTTTGCTCGGTGACAGATACTGCTCACATTTCAGTACTTCAATTGCAATCTTGTTATAAAGCATATAAGGCCAAGCATCTACTCATGTAAGTAATTTTTTCATCATCATCTCAATTTCAAGGTTTTGGAATATTGGACTTGTGAAAATTTTTTAAATACAACTTTTTGTTTTGTTCTATTTTGATTTGGATGTGATCAAGGCTTACTTCTGGTGCTGCATTCAGGAATCAATCCTGGTGGGTTTTAGGGGACCATATGGGGTTCTGGGGATTGAACCCAGCTGACTAAGTGCAAGACAAGCACCTTCCAGCACCCTAAAAGCACATATTTAAATGAATAACAGCAATACAGTGTTATGTATTTATGTGCCATGACTTTCCTTATGAATCTTTACTGGTTCAACAATAACAGATGAAGAGCTTATTGTTATGCTTCCAACTTGATTAATCTGTGCAGAGTGCTAATGCTATGAGATGCACCATTTCGTATTGTGATGTTCTGTTCCCTTAGTAAAAGGGTATGAAGACCATAATATTGATAGAATTAGACTAAGGAAAGAGTTTTATACTTCATCCTTTTTATATTAAGTGTATAGCTTTTATAAAATACCTGACTGAATAAACTTATATCCTTTTGAGAGAGGAAAACCTCTTTTTTAAATTATGTATGACATGCTGAATCTCTATTTTGTAAAGATAAGGAAATAGCAGATTGCCAGTGAAGAGAACAAGTCTCTTTTTCATTTTGGGGGTGAAATATTATTTTCTTAGCATTCTATAGTCTATAAAATGCATGTATATATATATGGGATCATTTTTAACAGTTTTATGCAATAATGAGTCATTTTTCAAGGACTATTGCAATGTGAGATTTGGGAATTTTTTTGTTTTGTTTTGTTTTGTTGTTGTTCTATGAGCATTATTTCAAAGACAAAGCTTTTCCGTGAAAATACAGCTATCTATGAAGTTAAGATTCAGGTGCTGCAAGTCTCAGGTATTTTTCAATTTCTACTATTATGTCATTGAACTGGCACTTTGTTGTAGCCTCCAGGAAAAAATTGGCTGTCTGACTCAAAAACAACTAATCCCTGCCTTGTTTGTTTGCAAATCAAAAGTTTCCCTTAAGAAGAGACTTTTGTTATTCTAGAGAGGGGAATAATATGTAGACATCAAGGCACTGGTATGTAGAGTTCCAAAATTTCGCATCTATTTTAAAATAATTTCAACACTTATTTCCAATATGTTATTTCACTTTTCCACTTGTTTCATAATTAAATGACTACTAATTTTAAGAGGAATTTTTGCTGTAAAAAAATCTACTTAAAATACCTAGATGAAGAAACAGATAAAAGGACACAGATGTGGAACATGCATGTAGGAATGCTTCGATTCCTACTGTCTCATGTTCCCCAAAACAATGCCAAGAATGGGAACCAAGGAAATGTAAAAACAAGTGGTCCTCTCAGAAACCTAAAACAGTCCTAGGTGCATGCAACAGTACTTTTTTACTTGTCCAGAGAGAGGAGGCTGGCATGCCGGATGCCAGGTCCAATCCTGGCCGTTGTACACAACCTGAGAACATGAAACTTTCATAACCCCTTAACACTGCTGGGTGTGGCCCCCAAACAAGAGAAACACAAAGAGACACAGCTAGAGACAGAGACTCAGTGCATGTTTGTAGATTAAAAGACAGAAAAAGCTTAATTTAAAAAAGTTATAGTTCTTTTACAATTTAATGGTAAAGGGTATTGCTAATCTTTTGCTGTTGATATGCATAACCCTTTCTTTTATTACAAAATTTAAACACCAATATATGACCTGCTTTAAGGGTAGCACTGTAGCACTGTCCTCCCGTTGTTCATCAATTTGCTCGAGCAGGCCCAGTAACATCTCCATTTTGAGACTTGTTGTTACTGTGTTTGGCATATCAAACATGTCTCGGGTAGCTTGCCAGGCTGCTGTGCGGGCGAGATACTCTCTGTGGCTTGCTGGGCTCTCCAAGAGGGGCGGAGGAATCAAATTTGGCTCGGCCAGGCAGGCGGCTTGCAAGGCAAACACCCTATCACTGTTATTTTTAATAATTATTTTTATTACTTTGTTAAATTAACTATTGTTACCGGAAGAATGTTAATATTTAAATTTTGAGATGCTGTTCCTATCCCTACTGATGGTAAAACATGGCATAGGGAAGAAAATATCAGTAGAAAATAGGAAATATTTGGGGAGTACAAAATATATTTGAGTGCAAGGATTTTGAATAATGGTTCGCAAATATCTTCCCAACTCTTCTTGTTCATACATACATGTGCACACAGTTAGATATTTTACATAAAGTGTAAAAAGTGGCGTGACTTTTAAAATTTATATTTTATAAATAGATCAAGGCTAAAGGGATGGTACCGGGTTTATGCCTTGCATGTGATTCCCCCTGTTTTAATCTCCAGCGTTACATAGGATCCCTCAGAATCTATAACCAATTACTCAATGATTGACAGGTTCTATACATTGAGATGATATGCTTTATTTGTTTTTTCAAACACAGATTTTCAGGCCAGGGTTATGGCTCCGACTGGGTGGTATGCTGTGCATGCAGCAGTCCTGGTTTGACTCCCTGACTTCTCATAATCTTCTGAGCACTGTCCTCTCCCAAATTAAATTTTCAGGCAAAAGAAATTACTTACAGCTTTTGTTTTAATAAAACAAGATATACGATAGAAAGATTAAATAAGATTGTTGATAAGATTGAAAGATTAAATTGGTCATACATACAAAGAATATACTCAATATTAAATGCTGAGTAAATAGTTGTACATTATTCTCATAAAAATGACGACAGTCTGGAGAGATTCATATTAAGGTATTCATACTCAAACATTGTCCTTAACCGCATTAATTCTGTTAATTTAAATATTAGAAACTGGACAATTTTATTATAGTTTTTAATGTTTTGAAAAAATATTTTTACTTGGATATATTCATTCAACTGCACATTTCTGTTTCGACTATTTTAAATCAGTATTGATCACTTTGTTTTGATGATGAACATTTTTAAGAGAGACACCTATTTGGTACAGAATCTTGGTTTCTTCTAGTCATCTTAATAAAGATAAAAATAAAGTTATCCTTTTAAAGAACCAAAGTTACACAAGTAGAAATATCTTTAGGTTTTTTTAGGAACGGTGCTTTTATTTTTCCCTTTAATTTTGGGCCACAGTTGGCCCTGCTCAGGACTTACTCCTGCCTCTGCATTCAGGAATCCTATGCAGGGTTGGGAATCAAAGCCAGGTATGCCACGTGCAAGGCAAGCCCCTCACCTGTTTTACTCTCTATAATGTAGAAATTACACTTTATGTGTAGTACGATTATGTTGGTAGAAAAATTTAGACCAAGTAGAAACTAAAATGAAGTTTTTGCAAAAGAGGCAATGTAGAACAAAAGACACTATGACATCTGACTTTGGTCACATCTGACTTTGTTTACTAATCACTTGAGAAAATGGGAATATTAGCCACTTATATCAAAATACTCAGAGAATTAATGTTCACGTACACTCATGTGTAGTGATTTCACTTCTTCAGAATTTGTGGTATAAAGTTTGATATATATTTCTAATAAGTTATCCACAGAGTAAAGAATTTCTAAAGAGTATAAATAATTTTGTATTTTTGTGGGGTGGGGACTTGGCCCAAACCTTGCAGTATTCAGGATTTACTCCCGGCTCTTCTCAGGAATCACTCCTGGTAGTTTTCAGGGTCCGTATGTACTGCCAAGTATCAAGTGGGGTAGGCCAAGTATAAGACAAATCTTAGCTCCTGTACTGTCTCTCCCGTCCCAGCATGAATAGTTACTATTACAAAATAATATAATTTAACTTCTAACCCAGAGGTCAAGTGAGTTGTGGATGCTTTCAGACTTCCAGCTTTAATCATTAAAATCTCTGCTGGGGCTACATCTAACCTTCTGCCACAGGGTGTTTCATATGGAAAACTAGCTGCAATTTCAGAAGGTCTTGAGCTTTGTACTATTTTAAGAAAAAGTCTCCAAATTTTGGAGACTCCAAAAGCAACCCAGCATTATCAGATTGGATTATCAAACAGATTTTTTTAAAAAAAATAATCAAAATTGTTTATCAGACTTTCTTTATTTGTGTGTCACGTGTAAGAGTGTCTTAGTTAGAGCTTCATAGTCATGGGAAGAAAGCCATTCAGAGTTTGAGTGCAATTTGATATTAGAACTCATTTGGTAACTTTGGTTAACAATAATTATTAAAAAATAAAGAAACTGTAAAAAGCATAAAACAATAATAAATGAAATAGGACATAAGACAAAGAAAATATGCACAAAAGGAAGATGAAACATAGTACTTGCAATCTTTTTTTTTAATTTTTAAAAGTGCTATATTTTTATTCAAAGTGAATACAAGTTTTTTTCATAGTGCTCACACTTACTGGAAACTTGATGAATTCCACAGGTATTTGTTAATGAATTCCACAGAACTTAGTTTCCCCAAACATAAAGTAAGACTAATTAGAATGGCCCTATGGGTGAAGTTGTAAAGAAATGATAGCTTTAGAAGCATTGAAATGTAGTGAAAAGATAATCCTGTACAATATGTACGTAAACAGGAAACAACAAAGAGCTATAGAGGGTTACTTGCTCTTATTTTAGGTACACTCTAGGGGAACTTGTAACATACTTCAATAAGCTTCATGTGCCTGAGTGCATTATGTTTTCAGGTGTTCCCATGATGGTTCTGTCTCTTCAGTTCTAAGATTTTAGAAATGAATGTATTCGTGCTGCAGCTCACAATAGTCAAATCTATTTAAAAATCTCAACAGTTTTTCATCAGCTACCACCATCTACACATACATATTTTGATATGTCTCATCACACAGAAAATAAAAGAGTTTTATTTTTAAATAACTATGATGATTAGGCATAGAATACAAGTGAAAATAACTCATTAGTGTTTATAAAAGTTGAAGGATATGGGATTTAATTACATAGCTAAAAATTAAGATTTTGTTTTTCTAACCAGAAACTTAAAACTTTTAATACTTTGGCACATAGGAAATGCTTTAGAGTTTGAGTATCATGATGTGGTCTCTGTCACAAGTACCCAACTCTGCCACTGAAACATAAATGCAGCTATACATCACATAAATGAAGGGCATAGCTTAGTTTCAATAAAACATTGTTTTGAAAAGCAGAGTTGATTATCCACCAGAGGTCACCTACTATTGTTTGTAACACAGAACTTTCCACAATATTTCCTATTAATTTTACTTTTTCATGATGGTTTAAAAAAGCTGCATTATCAGATTATAAATATTCCACAACAAAGTCAAAAATGACTATGTTATATCAAAGGTAGATACAAAAAAACAGGACTACTGTCTTTCATGAGACATGATTGCCTGGGTAAAATTGCTTCCTTCACTATATGAAAAAAAATTTTTTAATTAGTCTTCAAGCAAAGAGTCAGTTGCAGATGTTTGAATTTGATATTGTCACAGTCTGATAAAAGATAGGTATTTCATTTTGTGCTAATGTTTAATTTAAAATATCTTAACATTAGTAAAACACTTAGCTTTATTTTAATTTCAAGTAAAATGTCAACCTAAAATAGACCATTTATGTTTTAAATGTACTATGTATTCTTGCATTTTACAGACAATGAAAAATATTCCAGTAATATAATACTCATAAATTTGATCAATAATTAATTTTTACTCAAGTTTTGGAATCCCTATCTTTATAATAGTTATTTCTGGGGATAAGTCTACCAATGCTTCACTTCATTTTTAGCTATAAATCTTCATAACTGTGCTCACAAATTTTGTTTTTAATATGAAAATTCTAACACAATGGGTACTTTTTAGTTGTTAACATGTTTATTTTAAATGTTAAAATGTTTATTTTAGGGAAAGAGATTAGTAAATATGCTAAAAATTAATACAAAAAATTTGGAATATTCTCCTCCAAAGCATTCACTAATTATTGTAGACTATATTTCTTACCTACTTGATTTGTTGGTTAGGGCCAGAGAGATTAGCACAGACATTAAGGCACTTACCTTAAATAGTTGTTTATAATTCTAGAGTCAAAAAATTATTTCTATTAAAAAATTTGGTGATTACTCATTTTATTTATTTTTTTACTTGAGGGAATTTAAGGGAGGATTGAAACCTGAAATAATCAGCCAGACTGGAATCTCCCCTGCTTTATAGCTGAAGAAATCTGTGCTATCTTAAGTTGTAGAAGGAAAAAGAAAATTAGAAAGGCATTACATTAATCAAGGCCAACATGGCCGACCCGAGTTCGATTCCTCCGCCCCTCTCGGAGAGCCCGGCAAGCTACCGAGAGTATTCGATATGCCAGACACAGTAACAACAAAGTCTCCAATGGAGACGTTACTGGGCCCGCTCGAGCAAATCGACGATCAACGGGAGGGCCTTTACCTTTACCTTTACTATATTTTTAGTCCCTTCAATGATTTTTCTCATGCAGATATTAGATGAACATATACATGTTATGATCTCTAGGCAGAAAACTGATCTGTCAATTTTTAAAATTAATTTTTCATTTCAATCATAATTGATTTTAACTCTGGCAATATTTTGAGGCATATACTACTGGTGAACTGAATTTACAAAAATAATTTTATTGACAAAGTTTTGGATCTTAACATATTGTAAAGAGAATATACTGATGAATGGATGGTAGGGAAGCAGTCTCTTTTGTCCTTTAAATTAATTATTTGCTTGTTTGGAAATTTCACACAATAACTAAAAAATACAATACCTTAAATTTTTTCTTAACCTTAAAAGGTAAGTATTAAAGAGGCTTATTTTGATAACTGATGTGACTAAACTTATGATAAGTAAACATATAGGTAAGCCTAAGATATGCATTAGAATTTTTGATAGACGACCATTATTATCACTATCCTCCCATTGTTCATCGATTTGCTTGAGTGGGCCCAGTAACGTCTCCATTGGAGACTTTGTTGTTACTGTGTTTGGCATATCGAATACGTCACGGGGAGCTTGCCAGGCTCTGCCATGTGGGCAAGATACTCTTGGTAGCTTGCCGGGCTCTCCGAGAGGGGCGGAGGAATCGAACTCGGGTCCGCCATGTTGGCTGCGTGCAAGGCAAACGCCCTACCACTGTGCTATCACTATCATTTAAATATGGATTGTTAATTTGCAAAAATATTAGACTAAATCAGCCAGTATTTTGTTTGTTAAAGTGGCAGTGCAGTCATCTACTTGCCCACGCCCTCTTTGGCGAATAATATTATTCTGCAATGGACTGTTTATTTGCTAGCAAATATATGGATGTTAATTGCAGTATCTCTGGTTAAAACAGAATTTTAACAGTAAGACTATTGTCTTCTACACAGCACTTGATGATTAATATTAGTAATGCATTGTTATAGATCCTATTGTACAATGGAATGCTTCCGTATCTGGCAAAGTAAACACAGTGACTTTACATACATACATTTATATTCAGTTCAGTATATGTTCAAAGCATGGACATATTAGCAAAATGAATTAAGCTAAAATGGTTTGAATCTAAATAATTCGGTTAGTAAAAATTTTCCGTAGCAAATTACTTAAAATTAACAAAGTAGGGTTTTAAGGCAATATACTTATAAAACATTCAGCATGATATATTAGTGGTATTATATATGTTAGTGATAATTGATAATAGGATGTTCCACCAATTTGTCACCATTTTTCTCTGATTTTTCATCATCTTTCAAATATTATAGATGTTCATATTTATAATAATTTTTATTTGTTATGTACTTACAATTACATGCATATGTTTAATCCTTAGTTTAGGAGACTCAATTAAAGAGAATCAAGTTTATATATACTCTTATTAGAACAATTCTTCAGTTTTTACAGAAAGGATGGCAAAAAAAAAAGAAGAAAAGAAAAGCAAATATGAAAAGAGGAAAATTGAGGAAAGTCTCCTAAATAGAATTATGGCATGGTAAAAATCAAGAGAGAAGAGAACTTTAAACTCCCTGTCAGTTTCCAGTGGAAATGGAAGGGGAAATTGGGATGTTGGTTAATGTTTATTGGGAAATCCTGGTTACTATGGTGAACCGAATAGGTTAATTGGGGAAATTTTGAGTCAGAAACTCTAGATTTTAGTTTTTCTTTCTAAGATGTCAAATCATGACATCATCATATGTCATTATGCGAAAAGACATTATACATTCAGTGATAACTCATGACCTCTAGACTTTAACTCATAGCAGATATGGAAAGAGAATGTGCAATATTCTCAATTTTGGAAGTCTTACATGGAACTAATATTACCTTTTACTGATCCAAATTTTCTATTCTTTTGTCAAAAATTATTTTCTCCAAAAATTTTAAATTATACAATTTAATCCTGGTGAATAATTTATAAAGTTACCAGTGTCATGTATAAAAGTTAATATTTATAGGAGTCTTTAATATACAACAAGATAACTTTTGAAATTATCTAAATTATTCTTGTTGTGGAGTAGACTTAATTTTTAGTAGACTTAAATTCTTGCTATGTCCTCTTATTTTTAATACAGAATAATGTTAGCTTTGCTGTGGTAAGGATTTTTCATAATTTTAGTATACCTTTAATAACAAAACACAAAAGTCGACCATACTATATTGGTATAAAATGTATTATTTTGAAAATCACTGATAAATACAGTTATTGCTATACTTCATGTACTTTAAAAATTCCAAAGCCATAGGTGCTGTCAGATACCTTTATAAGTGGTGGCTTAAAATGCTGTTGCCTGCTTCAGCAATGTAGAAAGAACCACACCATATATTCTGTTGAAGGCAAAGCAATGACAGTATGAAAGGCTTAAAGTGAATTATTCACCTCTTAACTCTCCCTTGTATTCAGTCTGCTGCAAAGAGAATGCTTGTTATCAATGTGAAAAGCAGTGGCTTCAAATTAATGGAAAAGTTTAGCATGTTTTATTTTGTTTTTAACCGAATGTCACCAATATCCAAATCAACCTGTATTCCTAATTCAAATAGATTTTCAAAATTCCACTCACTATTGTTTCTGAAGGAAAGGCTGGTCCTTTAAGGATAGTCAAATTTTTACTATGATTTAACACTATAATAACATTTAAATCAAAATCAGCGGTGAAGTGTAAGCTACTGTCAGTGATAACTTCAAAATCAAAGTAAGAGCAGGGGAGATAGCTCAAAGGTCAGTGGTGTATAGACCTGCATAAACAAGTCGTTGAATTCTATCCCTGGTGTCACACAATCCCCTGAGCCACTTGATACAGAGTTAGAGGTGTCTGAATCCTGTTGGGTTAACCCTTGTGATTCCTAGCACCTTTAGGCCTGAGTACTGAACAGTCCAATAGCTTGAGCACTGCTTGAGAGCTACATCTGCTGCCAGTCCTCGAAAAAAAAAATCCACACTTTCATTTTTATAAAATAACTCTTCTATATGAGTATGTCTAGAGTGAAAAACATTTTTAGAGTAAAATAGCAATTATTTTTAGAGTTTTTTTTTTAAATTTGGCCATAGCTGTCTTTACTCTCTTGTATATTACCACTTAATAATAAAAATGTTAATGTACATGTATAAAATATACAGCATAATAGTTTTGTCTTATATACAATTATTAAAGCAAACACTTCTAGAACTTGAAGTAAAAAGTATACCTCTTTGATTTCTTATGCTGAATATGCTGTTAGTCTTACAGTGCATATTTTTAATTTTTAATATTTAGTCTTAATTTTTAGAAGTTTTGAATAAATCTTTTTACAAATTTTTTCTTTTACTTAGGGACCAAGATTAAGATAGGGCAAGGGAGATATTCAGGTCTTAAAATTTCAGTAGGCACCAATCTGTGTTATGATTTAATATTTCTGACAATAATTTTTAATATCCAATAGCTCTTTAAGGTCATCTTTATCTTTGGTTAGTTTTTATCATTTTCTTTATGTTTTAACCTGCTTTTATTCACTGACTTTCTCCTAGATATGAATTTTGTTTTTCTGGTTTATTGTATGTCTTGAATTCCTAGTTTAATTCAGACATTGTGAATGCTTTATAGTTGAATGCTGAAACTTTTTATTTTACTTAGGGCTGAACATTTCTCCCCCACCCTCCCCATCCCTGCCCTCCCGGGCTATACCAGGTTAGTGCTCAGGGTTTATTCCTGGCTCTGCTCCAGGATCACTTTTGGTAGTACTGGAGTACCACAGGGAAGTACCTGGATAGGCCGCATGCAAGGCAAACACCTTACTCCTTGTACTATTTCTCTGGCTACTGGCCTGAACTTAACTTATATTTGTGTCATGCATTTACCCCGTGGGCCTTTGCCCCAAGGGTTTCCTATTTGGTAATGAAACAGACATAGAAAAGCAAATACAACAAGAATGCTAACACATATAGAAAAGCAAATACAACAACAAGAACACTAGTAGTTTTGAAATCATTGTTTTCTATGTTTATGTAGCAAAGAATTTGTTTAGAATTGAGTTTTGAAAAGAAATTTCTTCATTTTCCATGACTATCATGAGAAGTAGATTGTAATACTGGGAAATCAACACTAAAATATTGTATCTGTATTAATTATCAGAATGATTGCACTAATCACAGACTGCATTCTAGTTTTAAGAGTATCTATAATGGGGAAAGCTAATATAGAATCCAATTTTATTGATGTTTACTTTATTCTCACTTCTTTTGCAGGAATTAGTAGATTTTAAGGGCTTTATTCTATTTTTTGATTAATTTGAAATTAAATTTAAAATTATAAGGACTTAACTTCTTATACTTCCAGTTATTTTACTTTATAGAAATTTATCAGACTTTCAGTAATAGAAAGAGTACACGGCTGCCAGTGTTGTTGCAACCTGCCAATACCCAGTTCAAATCCCCAGCACTAGATGGATTTCCCTAAACACTGCTAAGATTCATTCCTGAGCACAGAACAGAAATATCTCTTGAGTTCTGCTAGTTGTAGCCCCAAACTCACCCTCTAAATTTATTAGATTTTCATTCACTAATATTTCCTAATCACGGTAGTGCTAATAGGATTTGAAAAATTTAAAAAGTCATAGCATGAAGTGTATTACACATCTAAGAAGTATTCATATATTATCTCATATAGAACAAAACTATACATTATACATGCCATACTAATTTTACAACCAAAGTTGTAAAATGTTTTAGAATATTTTTCAGTTGCATAGTGCAATTAACATTCAATGCTAATAATTTGGCATTTAATTTTTATGTGTCTTTGTGCAGATATCATATTAATTTATTTCAAATGATCTATTTCACAAGGCACTTTATAAATTAAAATATTCACCATTTCTAAGAAGGGATCACATCATTTTTATAAAAACACATTCATTCTTGTATTGAAACAAAAATGCTATTTCTTTACAATAAATACAGCCCAAAATCTCTATTTAAACTATTTATTTTACAGATGGGTATGTTGGATCTGCACTTAAGAAACATCTTTGAATGAAATGAAAATTGAGTTAAATAATTAATGTTTAAGGTGACTGTCTTATATAGTTGTTATTTGGATTTGCTAGTGTGGCTAAATGGATCTTTATATCCTGAATCCATTTGTAGTCTGTCCAAATGAATATGGGATTTCTACATAGGTTTTAAAAATTGGATCGCTATATGCTTGTAAAAGACAAAAGTTCAGAAAGACTCTTTACAGAGAAAATTTAATAGGAGAATCTTTTTTATTCTCTATGAGACAGAGATTTCCTCAGCATTTATATAAGATATAGATGATTGCTTTACATGCATTTTTAGAGTTGATTTTCATTAGCATTCAATAAAATGCACCATTTAAATATAGAATTCTTTGAGTTTTAAATATCTAGATTTTTGTGAAACTGCCTGCCACAATGATGATACTAAACAATTTTAACACCTTAAAATACTCCTTCATGCACTATATCTGTAGTCAACTTTCACCATTTGTAACAATTGCTTTTATTAGCATGGTAGTTTTTTTGTCGATAGTACAGTGGGTAGGGTGTTTGCCTTGCACACAGCAGACCAGGTCGTCCCAGGTTTAATTCCTCTGCCCCTTTCAGAGAGCCCTGCAAGCTACCGAGAGTATCTCACCCACACGGCAAAGCCTGGCAAACTACCCATGACATATTCGATATGCCAAACACAGTAATAAGAAGTCTCACAATGGAGACGTTACTGGGCCTGCTGGAGCAAATCTATGAACAACGAGAGGACAGTGCTACAGACCCTATAGAACGGAATTATATAGTAAATGAACGTTTTTGAGTTTTAATCTTTCACTTAACCTTTTTGATATTTAAATTTGTCTTTACATACATAAAATAATGCTGGTAATATGAATGGGATAACATTATATACATAGGCTATATGAACAGCATTAATATACCTTTACAATTTTGGTCTTCCAGTACATAAACAAGATTCAATTCTTCACTTATTTGGATCACCTTTATTTCATCATTTTTTAAATCATGACTATACAGTTTCAGTACTTTAAATATATTTATTTTGAAACAACTTGATAAGAGAGAGACATTTCATATATTTTTTCTTAAAATATTTAGTTGCTGATATCCAATCATTGTTTTCAGAGTTCAGTTCACTTGTTATAAAAAATAGAAGTGCAAATAATTTCTGGAATGAACTTGGAAGTAGAAACCTGGCCTAATTGTTAGTTCTAAGTGTTGTTTGTTTGGGTTTCTTATTTTTGTCTAGCTAATAAAATTATATGCGAATAAGATAAAATTGTGTAGAAACTTTTATTTCTTTTCCAGTCTTCATGTCTTTCATTTTATTTGCTCCAACTTATTAGAACATTCTCTCTGCAGGAATAGGGGTGATGAATATTAGCGTAAAAGCTTTACCCTTACACTAGCAAATTTGATAGTAATTTTTTTTATGTAGGAGTACTGGTATTTATTCAGCCACTGATTAGGAATTAGTAATATTTTTTTCTTTCCTTGCAAGCTCCCCGTGGCATATTCAATATGCCAAAAACAGTAACAACAAGTCTCATAATTTGTTGTGAGATGTTACTGGTGCCCACTTGAGTAAATTGATGAACAACTGGAGAACAATGCTACAGTGCTACAGAGTACAAAAAATTTCCTCCCATTCAAATTTTGCTGAAACTTTTGTCATTAATATATGTTGAATTTTGTCAAATGCCAATGTATTTTTTAAGTTTATATTTTACTATTTTTGTAATAAAGTACCTATTTGGCATTTTTAATAATCTGGTTTTGATTCAACTTCTTTAGTCACTTGTAATTTGTTATATCAAATTAATCCGTTTTTGATGACTGGTTAAAGAAACTTTGGTACATCTACACAATGGAGCTGTTAGAAAAGATAAAGTCATAAAATTTACATACAAGTGGTATTACATGGAATGTATCATGCTAAGTGAAATGAGTCAGAAAGAGAGGGACAAGAATAGAAAGATTGCATTCATCTGGGGAATATAAAGTAAAAAAATAGTAGACTAACACCCAAGAATAGTTGAGATAAGTTCCAGGAGTTTCGCTCCATGACTTGGAGGCCAGCTGCACATGTTAGAGGAAAAGGCAGCTCAGATAGAGAAGGGAGCACTAAGTAAAGGGTATTGGGAGGATCCTCCCAGGATGGGAGATACATGCTGAAAGTAGACTATAGACGGAACATGACTGCCACTCAATGCCTCTTTTGCAAACCACAGCACCCAAAAGGAGAGAGAGTATAAAAGAGAATGACCTGCCACAGAGACGGGGTGGGTTGGGGACAGATGAGGTGATGGGAGGGATACTGGGATCATTGGTGGTGGAGAATGGGAACTGGTGGAGGGATGTGTACTCGATCACTGTATAACTGAAACCCAAGCTCAAAAGTTTGTAAGTCTACAACTGTACCTCATGGTCTTTCACTAATAAAAATTCATTGCCACACTGTCCTGTTCACCTATTTGCTTGAGCGGGCCCAGTAATGTCTCCATTTTGAGACTTGTTGTTACTGTGTTTGGCATATCGAATTTGTTAAGGTTAAAAAAAATAATCTCTTTTTACAAATAAAACACTTCCCAATTTCAGCCAGTATGAATGAGTTTAAGTAAGTGAGCTTTTAATTTTCTTTCTAGAGACATATTTTTTAAATCATGATGTATTTCTTAAGTCCTAATAGGACTAACAATTTATACAAGATAACTTATTTTTGGAATAGGTTGTAATGGATTACAACTGATAGGAAGACTTTTAATGTTATGTATGTTTGCTGATAAAATTTTCTGTGTGCTAATAGATAAAGACATAAAACAAATATTCAAGGAAAAAGCTTCTACTATGAAAATACCATACATATTGTTTGTTTACTGAGTTACTCCTTATCTCTTCGTGATTTCTGTACTAAAAAAAGAAAGATGTCTATATTTTTTTCATATTCCCCAAAGTAGCAAGAAACAAGCAAAGCCATCAAAATATGAGATACATATAGCCTCATAAATTCATTTGAATCTATTTTGATAATCATCAACACAAATGCAAAAATATTTAACTCCATAAGACTTTTATGCTAAAAATTGTAAGGAATGCACCTTAGAAGTTTCCCATAGCTATCTATAAATTTAAGGTAATTTTTTTTACAAAAACATCAAAAGATAGCACTGCACTGTAGCACTGCCCTCCTGTTGTTCATCATTTTGCTTGAGCGGGCACCATTAACGTCTCCATTGTGAGACTTGTTGCTACTGTTTTTGACACATTGAATATGCCATGGGGAGCTTGCCAGGCTCTAAATATTTTCCCAAAATAATATAATGAAGATCACTGCATTGAATTGAGTTTGAGGGAAACCTAAACATACTGATGATTTGTTTAAATGGAAAAGCATAAAGTTTTGAAGAATTGTAAGTTTTGAAGAATTTATATATAAATACTCTGAAGGAATTTTAAAGCTAAAAATGACTGAACCTCAAATTTTACTTCCTTCCAAAATTCAAAGTTGTGGTTTTTAAATGTATAAGATATATTTTAAAATGTACAATTTTTAGAGAACAGTTGGAAAATACTGAAAATCCTAAATTAATGATGTTGTAATACATATAACTTTTTCTGTTTATCTCTTTTATACCATAAATAATGTTATTTTGTACTAAGGTTACTTTTTGTTACTGTTATCTTGGTTTTTGGGCCACATCTGTGATACTCAGGAGTTACTCGTGGCTCTGCATTAGGAATTACTCCTTGTGATGCTAACGGGAACATATGGGATGCTGGAAATTGAAGCTGAGTAGGACACATGTAAGGCAAGTGCCTTACATTCTGTACATCACCCTGGCCCCATTTAGATGACTTTGAGTTTTCAAACACATTTGAAGCCTGAATAACGAAAATCTTATTTCATATATTAAAACTGTGCAGATAGTTTGCAAATATGTTATATACTTATTTTTAATTATATGTTTATTTTAAAGTCCATACAGTAACTATAATGTATACTCATTCACATGACTACTATTTTAATGTACTGATGCATACATTTTATTAGAAAACTTCTGACTCCCTACTGCTGATTAAGTTACAAATTTTAAAATTGTGCCTTGTTAAATTTTTTCTCTAGGAAACCAACTTATTTAATTTTATACTTCTTTTTTGCCTCTGTTCACATTTATTCCTGATACTGCTCATATATCTTTTGTTCTTGCAGTCCTTCCTTATGTCCTTTAACTTTCTCCCAATTTTAATTTTTCTTCTTTATCTCTTTCCCTTCTAATATCCTTCTTTAAAACTCCTTTCTGGGGGCTGGAGCGATAGCACAGCGGGTAGTGCGTTTGCCTGTATGCGGCCAATCTGGGTTCGAATCCCAGCATCCCATATGGTCCCCTAAGCACCGCCAGGAGTAATTCCTGAGTGCAGAGTCAAGAGTAAACCCTGAGCATTACCGGGTGTGACTCAAAAAGCAAAAAAATAAATTAATTAATAAATAAAACTCCTTTTTGTTTTTCTATTTAAATATCTTAAGTTAAAGCAACATTATATGTCATTATGATTTGACATCCCCATATACTGCGTTATGTTTACCACTGGAAGTCTAATTCCATTGTCAATCTTATAATTGACCACTATGACTATATATTTGGTAGCAGTACCATTGTATAGTTTAGCAAATATTATGATACAGACAGATAGTCATACATACACACATGCATATATATGAGTGCACATATAATTTGAAATAGCTTAAATCTGAGGAAAACATTTCTATTTTTGGTTGAAATCTCTCATGTTATTAGAAGTGCTTTGAACTTTAAAAATACTCATTTTTTGGTCAGATCTGTATTAGAACAGGTGAAGAAGAGTTTTCCCAATTTTGTCTCTGTCTTACTGAAAAGGAATTTGCAACCTATGAAGTTCCACCTAATTAAACTAATTAAAATCACAAGACTACTTGTGATAGCACTCATGCTTTCTAAGTAGAGTTTCTTCTTTCACTTTGAAGTTTACTCTCTCCTTGATATCAAGATACAGTTTTCCTGAAATATTCATATGTAGATTTATGCATATATCTTTTTTATATCTATAGCGAGATATATGTATGTACATCATGTTTAGCTTCTAACTCATAGCAGTGAATGGTTAAATGTACACTTATTTATTTATATTTTTTACTTATTTGAAAAATGAATTAGATTTTAAATCAACATTTATAGTTTTTAAGTAGTCAAATTACAATAGTTTTTAAAAATAGTGAATTTCTTTTATATAAACATTTATTTTTAACTGGCAGCCAATATCATTTTTAATAGAACATCAAGTTATTAAAATGGATAGTTTGCAATCATACAAATAAAACTTAAGATTTTTCACAAAATCAATTAATTTTCACAAAACAATATGAAACATGTCGAGGAAAAAGTGTCTCCTACAATAACTACTTAGAAAGGATTAGGGGTGAGATATTAATTTTTTTACTTTCATATTTAATTTTATAAAGGTCTTCTGAACACAAACAAAAGAAGATATAAGGAATGCTTGATCTCAAACCCCTATTTCTTCTGACCTTAAACTCCTAAGTAAAATTTAGGTAGTATTTTAGTTACTGTTCTCAACATTTTCATTTTTCAGTAATAGCTTAAGAAAACATATAATTTAAATTGCTATGTGGGGGAGAAAGGGAGTACTGTTAGTTTAAATTAAGCTTATTTGTAAGGAAAACACATATTGTACTGCATTAAGCCTTACCTTGGGCCCTCAGCTTCATGAATTGCATGCTCCTGTGTTACTGATACACACATGCTGGGTGATCTTGTAGGAACCCATAGCTGCTTCAGAGCACAATGCTGTGATATGAAGTGATTCAGAAAACAGGAGAATCTTTGTTGCTGAGTCAGCTGCAAGAAGAAGTAATGTGTATGAATGTACAGTATAGGGAGATCTATGAAAGATCTAGTCTCTCTGTCCCAAAAGACTCTATTCTACGATAGAAGGAGAATTCAGTTCTTTTTGGCAGACCTCCATGGCAGTTTGGAAGCAGTAAAAACAACCACAAAACAAGCCTGGTTTCTCAACGTCCTTACCCTGAATGTTTTAAGTAACATCTTATTTCTTTATTAGTTTTTAAAAATCAGGAAGTTGTATCCTGTTCCACTATATTTGAATATAGTTTCCATAGGAGGACTATAGTTGTAAATGAACTATAGATGTAAATTCAGCTGTTTGTGCCATGCTTGTTATTTATTGTTGTCAAAGTTGAAAGGAAAGGCCCATTATCTCTTCATTGGACGGTGGGTGACTTTAAATGATAGGACATTAAAGAAAGCATAGAATCACGGAACATGATGTGACTGTGTTTAAAAATGAGTATTGTTAAGAAATTTACACTTTTAATATGAAGAGATTTAGGTCATTTTGCTACTCCTCCCCCATATATTTCATCTTAGTATTAAGGAAATTCAAACAATACAGTGTTATCCATCGTAGTACAGAGAATGCCAGTTATGACAGGTTCATTGTTTACTTTAACAGGTAATTTGTGGACCGGAATCATTTAATTGTTCTGAGTACATAATTACATGTCAGCAATTTCCAACTTAATTAAAATGTACAAATCTGAAGATTAAGGGAATTTTTGAATTATTAATCATTTTTCCACTAGGAAATCTTGTTGCTCTGCAGGAGATTTGTCCAGTGTACAACTATACGTATTTTTTCCTTCTCTTTCACAGACAGACAATTTTCCCGCAGAGCCCAATTACATGGGCAGCAGGCAGCAGTTTGTTCAAAGGTAAGGCCTATTAAATAACTTTCTCAGCTTCCCCATTTGCATTCGTGTCAAAATTGCTTTGCAAGAGACTACACTTAAGATTCAAACCTGGAGAGACAACACTTTCTCTTCTTTTTTCTTTATATGTATTTCAGTAGCTCCACGTTTAAGGACCCAGAAAGAGCCAGCCTGAGAGACAGTGGGCACGGGGACAGTGATCAGGCTGACAGTGACCAAGACACTAACAAAGGCTCCTGCTGTGACATGTCTGTTAGGGAGGCACTCAAGATGAAAACTACTTCAACTAAAAGCCAACCACTTGAACAAGGTGAGTGAAGCCTTCCAATGCTTACAAAGTGTAAAGCTTAAGCAATCATTATAAACCTATTAGTACTAGACTTGCAGTTTATCACAGTGGAATAGAACATTGATATGATCTAAAGAGAAAGAGGAAAACTTGAGGTTGTCCCAGACAAAAGAGTACTATCTCATTAACAGCAAAAAAAGAGCTATGAATGGATATGAGTTTTCATTTTTGAAATAGGTACTTGAGCAAAGTCTTTAGATTGTTATCATTTTCATAGATATTAACTAATCTGTTCTATTTTGTCATTTATGACCAGTGAAAATATTATACACACTTATTTAGATGAATACTTTTATATGCTAATTCGTAGGATTGGGATAAATCATTCAATATTCTGCATGTGAAAAGAAAACTTGACTGGAATTTTAGAGCTCTTAATATTGTTGGTTTACTTTCAGTGTGGGTTTTAGTTTCAAAGTAGCTTAAGAGAATCAAATAACTAATCTTGAATTTGAGTTCCTCCTTTTGAGTTACATCTGAATTTGCAAGGGTATCAAATCAACATGAATTTACTTAGCCTGATAAATACAAAAAGGAAATTCTTTCTTATAAATACATAGATATCTTCCCTAAATTAATTTGATATGCTTCTATTAGTTTTATACTTTTATTATTTTAGAGACAATAGAATATTATCTAATGATTTACTCAAGAGAACTAAGTGACTAATTTTAAGAATCAAAAAAGATAAAAAAGTGCTTTTATGTCCAATTATAAATGAAAAGAGCAAATGTATAATCAGATTTTAGAATTATGAATGCATGTTACTAATATAGTTTAAAAATTTAATAGAATATATTCGCTGTTTAGTATTTTAGTTTTTTTGTGAGAAAGTCCATTTAAACGGTAAGATTTTCCATGTTATTTACTGATAAGTAACTCGTAGAAAGTATACATTTTTGCCTACAAGGCAGTTTGTCCTACCACTATACATCAATACAAACATACATGCATAATACATTTATTTTATAATGAATATATAGTCAGTGTAATATATGCATATGTGTTAGTATTTCTTCACTGAACATAATTATGCTAATTTTATTTTAAGGTCGATTTTTTTTAAATCTACTTTTTTAAGTAATAGTGTTAGGTAACATTTTTTCCTGATCTTTTAACATAGCAAACTTGTGTGTAACAATGAAATATTGTTTCTAAAATTATTTAAAGGAAGCTATTTGAATACTTATTTAATATTCACTATTCCTACAAATTTGAATGATTACTTGAAGTGAATTTAAGTTGTCTTGATGAGACGTGACTGTGTGATATTAATATATGATTCTTTAGACCCATTTAAGAAAATGGATTGTTGGATTGTAATATGCAAGTGCACAGATAGATCCAACTATATGTATGTATAATGAAGTGATTGACAGATAATCAATTGACTATTTCTAAAGCAGCATAAAGTCACTTTGCATTTATTGTCATATATTTATAAAAAATTTTGTTAAAAAAATAACGTACTTCTCACAGTGACACTCCCATTTTTAAATAAACTCACCGAGCAATTTATTTGATAGGAGTGAGTAAAAATCCTAGCATAAGGAAGAGATTTTATTTGTATTTGAAAATAAAAATTATACTAAAAAGTTATATTTTCAACTTTGATATCAAAGAGAAATATCTTATAAAGGTGACTGTTGTTCTTAAAGGAACATTTATTTGACATATATTTTAGTACATATTCCATCCAAAATAATGACCAGTCTAAGAACAAGAATACCAATAGAAGTCTCCTTTGAAATATATAGTTTCTGCCATTATATTGATAAACACGGGCAAAATTTGAATATAAAGGCAACAATATATAATCTACTGGGAGATAGACTGATTTTCACTAAAAGTATGATTTTGAAGAATTGGCTAGAATAGTCTTACATTAATTTATTTACTGATTTGCTTTATTGATTCATTTATTTCACAAATGTTTGTAAATTGTTTCAATATGTTAATAATTTATTCACATATATCAAAACAATTAGATCCGTAATCGGACACCTAGAAACTGTATATATCTAGCAGATAGATCTCTCTTTCACTTTCTTACTCTTGTCATTTACCGGATGTTCTCAATATACTTCACATCAACTATCTTTCTCTCCATCTTTTTATCATCTTTCCTCCCTCCTCTCCATCCCTCTTTTCCTCCTTCTCTCTCCCTTCTTCCTTCCCTCCTTCCTTCCTTCCTTCCTTCCTTCCTTCCTTCCTTCCTTCCTTCCTTCCTTCCTTCCTTCCTTCCTTCCGTCCTGCCGTCCTGCCTTCCTGCCTTCCTGCCTTCCTGCCTTCCTTTCTTCCTCCCTCCCTCCCTTCCTTTCTTCCTTCCTTCCTTCTACCCTTATTTTTCCCTCCACCTTCCTCCCTTCATTTTTTCCTCTTTCCTCCTCCCTTCCATCTCTACGAACATTTACTTGTAGCTTCCTTAAATTTGTTGAATTTTACTGGAATTATTCAAGTTTCATTTCAACATTAATTTAAATAACCTACAAACTTGAAATATGAACTTTTAGGAAATTTATCAACCTGCTCAGCAAAGTATGTTTTCATCCTAAACCTTGATGTGCCTAGACTTTATTTCTTTCTATACAACTTTATATCCAAATGAGAGAATTTGCTAAAATAAGCATTCTAGTTCATTGTCATGACTCATATACACTAAACATTGAAATGTATTTAAAACCTGAATTCATGTGTACAAAGCATAAGAGGACATCAAAGATCATATGTATGTTTTATGAATTTTTTAGTACTCAACTCTTAATACATTTAGTTTTCAACTCTTAATACATTTAGTTTTCATTGCATTTACAGATAGATAAGTCACGTTACTCTCACATGGCCAAGATGTTAAGAAACTTTCTCAATGTACTGAAGCTGTAATTAATGGAATCAACATTAGAAATAAAATAACATGTGTCAGGAGTCTGCCTTCTTAGGATGTATGCTGTTCTCAGAAGGAGCAATTAAAAATCTTTTTATATACTTTCAGAAGCAATAAGTCATTGTTTTGGTCAGTATATTCTGTTTATATAAAAGACATAATGAGGAAATGCCAAATTAATTCAATACATATTTATAAATAATAAATTTGTTTACAGATAAAGCTTGCAGACTATCACCGATCTGTAGTTAGTTTGCTCAGGTATTGCAGTGGAAACTTCCTGGTCATGGACTATAACTCCCCATCTGGTGACCAAGGGATTGCTCTGCTCTGTGCCTGGAATCCATGACTTTTTGATCCTTAAAGTTTTTTTTTATTCAAATTATTTCTAATTTTATTTAATTGCCTTATTACTTCTATTGTATCATACAATTATATGTCTCCACTGTTCTCTCTCAACTGTTAAATAATCTGACTTCTTAAATTACATTCTGGGTTCAAAACATTTCATAGCAACATGTGACACCTGATTAAAATCTAACAAAAATAAAACCAGTAGAAAGTTGAGAATAGGACAAATGCTAAATAAACCCATCTGCTCTAGTGACTTCCACTTTTAAAACTATTTGTGGCTGAAAAGATAGTAGAGAGGTTAAATTTTATCCAGAGCACCACATACAGTCCCCAGAGCACTGCCAAAAATGATCCGAGAGCACAGAACAAGGTGTTAGCCCTAAGAACCACATGAATTATACATTTTCTTAAGAGTTGCCTTCCCTCTTCCCAGAGGATATTCCTGAAAACTACAAAAAGTACAGCAATTGAATTTTGTTCCTGTTACTCTATTTTTAAGTCAGTGTTTTAATATTGCATGCGAGCAGTACTCTTTAAATTTTTCCTCTCCAATTCTCTGTGCAATGACTGAAATTTCACCATTTTTCTATTAATTTGGAGGAAAGCAAACAATTTAACGTTACTTCAATGTATACTGTTTTCATGTGGGGTCAAAAAAACCGTAGCAGGAAAATTGAAAAATAGAATTTGAGGCGTAGTGGAAACATACCACAAATATGAAAGATTATTGAGACAGAAAATTTAGATACTAAACAAAACTACCTTAAGTATTCCTCTATGAGGTGTATTCTTAGTAAAGATTTCATATTAGTTTCAGTCCTGTAAGTTAATATTAAACTCCATAAGAGCATTTGATTATCGATTTCCTCACCTTTTTGTAATGTTTTAGGACTTTCAAAATTAATCTGGCTTCACATTTTACTTGGTAACATATTTCCTAAATTGCCATCAATTTATAGTTTATTTTTGCTTAGCAAACTTTGAAACTCTCCCCTCGTTCATTGATTTTAAAAGATTCAATGATATTTCTTTTGCTCTTATGTGGCAACATCTGCTTCTAGAATTCTGCAGCTGTTGTCATGGAAAAAGAGAGATTTTAGTATCATCATATTTGTTACTGATTATAAAGCCTACCTAACAAGTATGTATTTACTATAGACTCAGAATGATTTTGAGATTTTTCTTTAGTAGGTAAGGGCATGATGTGCTCAAACACTCCAACTAGGAAATGTTAGAAAAGTATTTCTCAAACTTTTGAAACTCATTTTGGCGCATATCAGGTACTGACACACCTTTTTAGATTTAATTATCTTCAGTCAGATTTTATCACCAAATTAGTAACAAAATAACTTCTGATGTGAGGTTTTTTAATTTCAGAATTATGAACTATATTTAATTTTCACGAGACTTTTGCTTCTGTAATTCTTAATACTTATGGTGATTTAATAATCAATGAATTAAACTACAATGAGCAGCTAGTTCTGTTTTCTAAAGAATCATAAAAATATTCAGTGAAGATCTTACTTCGGATTAAATAAAAAAATTAGTCTGATAATTGTGGATTAGTAGTAATTGTTGTGGTTGTTTGTTTGGGGGTCATACCAATAGTGCTAAATGTTTAGTCCTGGCTCTGCACTCAGTGATCGTTCATGGGGATCTTGGGGACCATATGGAATGCTAGGAATTGAACGTGGATCAGCTACATCAAGGCAGGAGCTCTAACCATTGTGCTATATCCGGGTTCCTGTGAATTAACTTTAATATGGTTAATACTTTGAGAAGTTTGAAAAAAACTTGGGATATATAAATATTTCAGCACTTCATAAGATCATTTGGGATAACAGCTCAAGTATTTGCAGAGCAATAACAAATGTACCATGCTTTTGATACAGTATATCTATTTGCAACAGAATATATATTTCATGGCAATTGATTTGTCTGTTCTTGATTTTATTTTTTTCAAGGTTTTTAAAATTTATTGTGAGGAATTAAATTGCTTTGCTCTGTTTTGGTCCTGAGTGACTTCCTTCCTTATTTAAATTATTCTGCTTATTACACAATATGATTTATTTAGACATCTGTCCTTTTGACCCAAAAGCTAATGTTTTAAAAGATATTTAACAGTAGAATGGGTATAAATCTTTAGAATAATTTAATAAATAGTCAGGATGGTTTTTTATTGTACACAGTTTTACTCTAAACTCATAAAACTATCAATAACAACTTGGAACTTGAAAAATACAGCTGACGATATTTTTAACTAATGAAATTATCAGGAATAGATATCATCATCATTAGTTTTACAGCTAGAATTGTTATTTTATTTGTGCATATATATGAAATAAATTTTTATATTTAAATAATAAATTTCTTTTATACTGACTTGAAATTGGAGCATAAGAGGATGAATTTAGAATTTTAAATAAGTATAATATTAAATCATGCATTTAGACATGTGGCCAGTCATAGAATATTCAAGAGTGCCAAAAAAATAAAAAGCATTATTATTAAATTTTTAGGGTATAATTTTATAGTGTTATTTGGGGTTTAGATTATAGTGTTATTATAAAACATAATTCAAAAGAAATATTATTAATTTAAATTTTCCATGTTAGGAGAGAAAATGGACCAAATGAAAATTAAGGTAAAATTTTATTAAGCTTGAATACTATAGTGAGGAGTGTAGATGTGATTTTATGAGTAATAATAAATTTTATTTTAAGTGGACTTACCTATTTTGTATTTTGGGGTATTGGTAGTGGTGATTGGTATTTGACCACACCTGGCAGTTCCCGGGGCTTATTCCTGCTTCTGTGCTTTTGGGTCAGCTCTGGCAGTATTCTACTGCTAAGAGGATCATGGGCCATACTGCAGGAGATCAAATTGAGTAGAATAATCCTGATTCAAGGAAGTGATTTAACTCCTGTGCCATCTTTCTGGTTCCATATTCAGATGTTTATTTTAGAATCAGCAATTAATAACAGACTAGAGGAAGTCTGGAAGAAAAAAAGACTCCAATTACCAAACTGATCAATCAAAAAGGCAAAAGTGCATTTAATATTTTTCAGTTTTTGTACATTACAATGCTGTACACTTTAATTCCTTTATTCAGTGAGTTTCATTAAAATCATTAGATACAATTAAATATAATTCAAAATAAAAATATTGTTAATTTTAATTTACCATGTATTTGATATTTGTTGATAATGAAAAAATTTGATATTTTTTTCTGTCACTTTTGTTTTACTGGAAAGCTGACAATTCTATCTTAAATATAAATGCAAATGCAGCTCTTAAAAGATGAGAAGTGCAGTGACAAGCTGTATAAATTTATTCAATCATGTGATAAGTTTAGTTAGTAGTAATATTGAACGTAAAAATAAAAATAGAGACTATTATATATTAAGTGCTTTTAAACAATGTGAAAATGTATACTCTTCATAACTCGATGTGATGGCAGTTATATATTTTAGTAGATAAAAAGTCTGAGCATAATAGAATTGAAATCCAAAGCCCATAGTGATGCCCATAGTGAAGCTTTTGTCTGTTTTATGTCTACTTTTTCCATTCTTGTTCCTTTCTCTTACTGAAAATCTTCATTAATAATGTAAAAGAAGAGTTCATAAAGCAGTTATTTTGTTTATAAGTAGAATTTTGAGTAACTTACTTTTGAATTTAAAGTTGAATGTTTAAACATAGACTTTTGACAGGTTTAGTGGTACCACCTATAGTCATATGATTCATTGTAATGATAATAATAACAATAGTAGTAATGTTTTTGTTTGCTCTGCAGCAGCATCTCATAATGGTTTGGGTTCTTATGTAGAGTTTACCCAGGATAATTTTTTAAAAAGTTTATTACTTTATATACTACAGTTTGCCGCATTTTTATAGAAGATGGACAGAATGCACAAGTGTTAAATTTCGTTAAAGTGATCTTATTGAAAGATAGCAATGTTCACATTTTCCTAAAATATGCCATTATATATTAGTGATGGTTTATCAATATGACATTACTGGTTTAAAAAATAATATACCCTAAACAGTTTCTAACTTAAGTTCTAACTATCTGCTTATAAACTCTTATAAACTATCTTGTCAAAATAGTACTACAAAATAGTACTAAAGAGATAGTAAAGGGCTTAAGGTGCTCTTGCTTTGCATATGTCCAACTCTGATTTGATCCCCAGCACTATACAAACAGTAAAACTCATTGGTTGAATGAGTATTTAATTAACCCAAATAAAGGGCCAGTTTGCTCCACTAGAAATATCTGAAAAAACAGTTTTGAAAAACTGTATTAAATTAAATTACCTACATTATGTCTTTTAACATACAACCTTCAGTACTTTTCTAAGACAGCCATTGTTATTTGTATTTCAAATAAAATAAATGCTTGTATAATATCATCAAGCTTTTAATGTGACTGAGCACAAATTTTAAATTAATCTATCTTATTGTTATTGTATGGGCCTTTTAATTATTTTTTTTCAGTAGCAATATCCACAAGGAATAATAAAGTTCTTATAAGTCTCAGTTTTAGTGATGAATAATGGGATATCAATATTTCTAGAATAAAGAATTAATGTCTTGGTAGATAACACGTGACAATCCTTTGCTTTTAAGTCTCAAAAACTTCCATCTGGATTTAATGATAGTGTTTGGCTATTGAATAATATTGTCCAGCCAAAGCAATCTGCAAAGAAGGCAAATATGCATTAAGACTAGGTCAAAAGAGAAAAGTAAAAAAGCAAAAAAAATGTATAATCTACTGAGCTATGTTACTTCTCTATTTGAAATATATAAATACAGAGGCTCAGGGCATATTAGAATACTGAAGAAAAATGTACAAATTTGAGTTAGTGTCAGGGTGTCTATTAATAATCTAAAACAATAAAAATTAAAGGATAGTGGGAATCTGTAAACACAGGTTTGGGATAGTAGTAAGGCATGTTAATAGTGTGAAATAAAGGATGCAAGTCATTAAAATGAAAATTTCTGTTGTATATATTGATACATGGGACATTAGGTGAATTACATAAAGATTACACAGAGCTCAGAAGAGGTCTTATATTAAATTTAGTATATTAGATTTAGTACAACAGAAAGTGCTGCTCATTTATTTGTGAAGCATGAATACAATTGACTAACAGTGTTAATCAATATTGAAATTCATTTAAAAAATAGTACAGTGTATCTAGGGGAACCTATCTGTAGTATTGTTTTTTAGAAAAAATTGTTTCTATTCCTCTTTGATTTAAGTATATACTGAAGTTCAAGATGATTAGCTACCATGTTGCCATACAAATTCTTATTAAATATTATAAACAAATAGAAATGAGAGTTATTACTCTGTTATCTATATTTTCTATTTACTTGAAGGATACTGAAAATTATTTGTTCCTTTACATTACTATAAGTATCCCTTTATAATTATATTTTTATTTTAATATTTCTCAAATATATAAAGCAGGCAAAAATATTTCAATTAATAATAGCACTGATGCTCCATAGTTGTTGAGCTGTTTTTACATCTTTTAAAAGAGTTTGCCTTAAATTGTTAATCATTTATCTGTAATATATATTAAATTAAATTATGAACAAAAATTTAAATAGATCCCTTTAGTTTATATCCATATGTACTTGTCTTATTTAAAGGCTTTGAAATCATTATTGGTCCATTAAATGTGACATCCACTCACGTGCAGTAACTAATAATAAATTAATTGTTGTGAGGTACTTGGAATTCTTTTTAGTAATTACTCAGTTTTCTGTATTTTTGAAATTTTAATAAAAGAAAAAGATTAATTTATGAATTTAAATATTTTGGCTTTATCAGAAAAATACTAAAGATTTCAACTTATGCAGAGCCTTACAGATATTGGCCTAAAGTTCAATCTCAGGAATCATTAGAAAGCCATTGATAATATGTGGGCATGAGTATGACAGAATTAATGCAAGCACTTAGGGAAACTTTCAATGACAATAGAGTCAAATTGTCGGAAGGAAAAGGTAACATCAAGGAAGCAAACTCAAATTTTTAATTTCCAGGACCGAAGAGACAAGCCAACAGTCTGAATACAGCTTTATCTGCCAGCATGCAGAAACTTTTATTTGATTGCTGGAACCACAAGGTAACAAGAGTGACTCCTCATACATTGAGCTAGGAGTAGCCCCTAAGTACCGTTGGGTGTCCCATCTTCCCCACTATCAAAATCAAGCATATTTGACTGGAATGGTAGTACAGTGGATAGGGTGCTTGCCTTGTACATGGCCCACCTGTATTTGATACCCAGCATCCTATATGTGCCCTGTGCCTGCTAGGAGTGATTTCTGAATGAGGCAGAAGCACTATGGGTATGACCTCAAAATAACAAAACAAAAAATAACAAAAACATTTAATAATTTCATCTAATTTCATAAAAAGCTTCCTTCGTGTCGGAATCAATGTGACTATAAGTACTTGACATGATTTAGAAATAAATAAAAATTGGCAATTTGTTCAATATAAAGTCTATTAGGGGAACCAAATGTGGATTACTGAGAGAAGAAATTTATAACACAACAAACTGTATTTGGAATAGAAGTTCATATCATTTTAGTTTCAGCAACTACATCTAAAGCTTCTGGTAAGGTTAAATCTGAAAGGCTGAATGACAATGTATTTGAATTCTCAAGACTAAATAAAAAATTAGCAATTTCCTTTCATTTTGTATGACAGTATTAAACTCTTTTGACACAACCAGTTAAAAGGCCGAAGGAGACATCTTTTTTATTGCACACTACTGGAGGTTTTTTTTTTTTTTTTTTTTTTTTTTTTTAATGTCAATTTTTTTCCCTTTATTTTATTTTATTTTTTTTAAAGTTGTAGATTTACAATTTTTGTGCTTTGGTTTCAATTATACAATGATCAGATACCCATCCCTCCACCAGTGCCCATTTTCCACCACCATGGATAATATCCCTCCCACCCCCATCCCCCCATCCCCCCATCCCCCCTGTCTCTGTGGCAGGGCAATCCCGTGTTCTCTCTCTCCTTTTGGGTGTTGTGGTCTGCAAAAGAGGCATTGAGTGGCAAACATGTTCAGTCCATAGTCTACTACTACTGGAGGTTTAAGGCAGCCTCAGTTTATGATGTTAGAGACTTTTTCTAAGTATGTTTAGTAAAACATTTTTAGAATAAAATGATAAAAATAAAACCTTAGGTTGTTAACTTTTATTCTCATGCATATTTCTATGTTGATTATTAAAAGTAGTTTAATATTCCATGTTCTTCAAGTAAAAAAATAAATTACTCCTGAAACATTTGCTTACTGATGAAACTTTTAAAGATTGTTAAGGGCTGGAATTTCAAACTGAAAGTGACCCACAAACACCAATAATGCCGAGAGAGAGAGAGAGAGAGAGAGAGAGAGACAGAGACAGAGACAGAGACAGAGAGAGAGAGCACTTATTCCTAGTCCCAGTGTGTGTAGTTGTTCCCTTGATGTCAATAGATACTCCTAGAATGTTTTTGTAGGTGATATGAGGTGCCGAAATTAGAAATAACGAATACACTACATACAATTTTAATTATATTTAAATTTGCATTGCATGGTCTTGACTGTTCTTTTGGGATCACTCACATCAGAGAAACCAACTCTTCATTAAGAAAAAAAAATTTAGAGCCCAAGATATCATACAGGAGTTAAGGCATTTGCCTCCTAACCTGCCACCCTAGTTTGAATCCCTAGCACTACATGTGGTCCCTTGAGAAATGCCAGTTTTTCACTCCTGACTCTGTAGTCCGGAAAAGCCTTGAGCAATCCCTACCTTCAAAACTGAAGAACAAAATTTTGAATCCTCAAAGAAGAACTAAGAAGTTGCACTCTAGATGGTTATAGAGAATTCACATTCATTGATCAATACAGTGATCTTCATCTGGACTCAGTAATGTATGACTTACAATTTTATTATAAAATGGAAAAAAATATAATGTTGACTCCAGATATATGACAAATACATCTGTGTATTTGTATATTCATGTACATTATAATACATGAAATGAATTTTTTTCCAACACATAAGCTATTTCCCACAAATACTTCTGTAATGAATTAATCTCATATTAATAATAACAAATTCTGGAAAATTGCTGATTTAGCCCATTTGTGGAACATATTTTCAGGATGATTAGAATTCTATAAAATAATTTTGCTCAAGATAAGCTGCATAGAGAGTAACTATTCATTTTGATCATTTATAATGTCCCAAGGTATAAACAAGTTTGCAAATTTGTCCTGTGTTGAAAGCAGTTAATCAGGCCTTTTTCCTGTCTGTACTCTACCTTTCTCTGACATCTCTTAACCTCATTGACTTCTCTCTTTGGGTAGTGAATAAAGAAAACACTAATTTTTTGGAAAAGGTACATTCAAATGTATCAAGATTAATAAAATAGAAATTTTATATCAATCCACACATGGTAACACATTTCTTAAAGCAGAGTTAGAGATTATTATAAAGAATGATAATTCTTCTTTACTCTTTTACAAATTCCTACTGACATTTTTGTACCAGCTCTGCTTGCATGAATATTAACGTAAAAACTGTATCTTATTCAAGGTTGTTTTAATAGAGCATCAAATACACAGAACGAGACTTTAAACTTCCTATATTTCATTATATGTTGGATCATGAAATGTCTGACTTGATTCATTGTTAACTTAACAATAATACAAGTTATGTATCTGTGACTGACACTGACTTTAATACTAGAATCTTAAATTACTGATCTATAGATGAGAAAACAAACAGGTCTTTCTAAAATTAGGTCTTAGTACCTTGTAATGTCTTTTTCTTTCTTCTTCTCCTAATGTAGCTGTTTTTTTGTTACGTTGGCATTATTTGGGCAAAACCATTTTTACAAATTAATTTTTAAATTACTATAACTGTTATCTAATAAAGATTTTAGGGGATTTTACTTGAAGGCTTTTTAAAATCCAGTTAAAATATAAGGAGATCATTACATAAAGTAAGGGAGTTTGGTTTTTAAGCATAGCACTTTAGGAAAACTAAAATTATTATCATAATATTAAAAAAGATGTTCTTTGTCTTATCAAATTATGCAAGTGGAGCTGATTGGAAATGTGGAAATGAATAAAATCATATGTGAAATGATATATTTGGTTAAAATATTACTTTTAAATGAAACACAAAAATCTCATGAGCAGAATAAAAAAATAGACACATAAGCCCAAACATAATAACACTATTATTTATATAAGTTAATGCTTGATATGTAAATTATGTAGTCTTAACCTAGTGCCAAGTACTTAAAAATAATCTAACCACAGCATTCTACTAATTGAATTAATCTATCTATATTTATATTTTGTTCTCATTTAAAATTTTATAGATATGACATCCAGGGCTATCCCTGTTGGTGTTGGGAGAACCATATATGCCAGAAACAGAATTCAAGAATTCACACAGGTCAGGAAGTCCGCTTCCAGTTGAGTTATATCCCCAACCCCTTAGAATCATTTTAATAGCACTTAGTGAGAGTACTTAGTAGGATGACTACATGATTTATTATCCAAAATGGCTCATTTGTAGTACAAGTGGGGCACATTTAATACTTCCATCGAGACAAATTTTTCAGAGTGAATTTGAACATAAGACCTGTCGAACATGCAGGGATTATAAAATAATGAAATATAAGCAGCGGTTGTGTAGGAAATATGAGAAGTAAAATAAGCATTGTTCTACTTAGCAATTCTATGATTGTTTTTTAAATGTTAAAAAGCCTTAACAATTGCACTTTAATTTTTAAAAAAGCAAGTTATTTTTGTTACTAACAGATGTAGTATGTTTACACATCAATTAAAAGTTTAATAGCTTTACAAATGACTCTGCACACCTCCCTTGTGTATTTAGAAATGGAATTGTTAGTTTGAAAGGGAATTATGAGAATCATTATAAATTTAATTCATAGGTAAAACATCTATACAAAACAATTTTAACATCTTTCAACATGAAATTATATTTTCTTTAAGTATTTGCCTTTTGCTAAGTCAATAAATATGTTGAAATTGTGAGAACTAATGAAGTTAATTGCTTTGAATTAAAGTCAAGCCTATATTTGAATGCATCAGACTGTCATATTTTAGGTGTATACTAGAGCTTATTAAATTTTAATACAAATAAACCAATTTAAGGTGACTTATGGTTTAATAAATTCCAGTGAGAACAGGAAATTAAAAGGGTCATAAAATCCAGAAAGATAATTTCAATTTGATAATGTTTATGGAATGGGCAGATAAACTTTTCTCTTATACTTTTTTATTTTTTATTCCCTATTTTCAGATATCCAGTCATTGATATTTAACACTTCATACTTGAATAACATTACTTAGTATATGACTAAATTGTCTGCTATTTATGAATAAACAAGTACAAAAGTCTCCTTTTTTCAGTCAGGAAAGTTCCATTTATATATCCAAGTGAATGCTATGTAAATGAGTTTCTTTCTAATTTATCTGGAGTTAATTTGATCTATACTAGTTTGTTTTTTACTTTTTGTTTTTTAGGTATTAGTATTGCAATATATTTTGAAGTTTGGAAATCTTACACTGAGAACAATCTTACCAAACACTTTATTAGAATTAATTAATATATGCCATAAACCAGGGGCTAGGGCAGGTATGGTAGGTAGGTGCATGATTTACACCCGGCCACCTGGGTTTGATCCTCAGTATTCCAGATAGTCCCCTTAGAACCTCCAGAATTAATTCCTGAGTGCAGATCTAGGAATAACTTGTGAGCATCACTGGGTGTGGTGCAAAAAACAAAACAAAATAAAAAAGATAAGCCATAAACCAGTTACTTTTGTAATTTACTTCTATAAGTTTTTTATAGTAATTAAAATGTTTCATTTTTATAAAAAAGCATATCTGATATGAATTTCATATATATTTACTGAAAAAAATCTCTGTAGAGGCAATAGTAGATGAACAAATAGAATAGAATAGAATAAAAGAGACTAGCAGAAATTAACTTATAATTTAACATATTTATTCATTTACTTATGATGTCACTTTAACTTTTTATTTTCTCTCCCTCTTTGCTTTAGTTCAATTTTAGGCTGTTTCTTATTAAAAAGGGAAGGAAAAACAATACATATCTAATTTTTCCAGCTCAATTTATATATATCTAAATCTAATTTCCAAAATGACTCATATATACCTATGTGTATATTTATTTATTCTGCAGTAAAATAATCTGTGTGATACAATCTAGACTTTTACTTTTATTCACACTTTTCATTGTATAACAATTTTATTTATTTATCTTGTAAACAAACACATAATTTTATGTCTTTTATAAAGATTCTTCAATTAAAGAAATAGAGTTATGGAATTTTTCAGCTTTCCTGCAGCGTTAAAGAAATCTGTAAAACTTGGACTGAAATTTAGTTTCTCAGATCATCATCTAACGTGATATTCTTTTTGTTCATACTTCTGGGTTATGTATACAGTTTTAAAATAATATGCAGGACATAGTGAAGGTAAACATCTGCAGATAATTTTTTTGAATTTAGATTTAATGCATCAATTTGAATTGAAATAGTATTTTGAATAAACAATTAAAATACACTAATGTACTCCTGAACTCACTTTGACAGATATATTGAGTTAAAAGATAAAACAAATTTTCTTAAATGACTCAAATTTTGAAATTCAAACCAATAAAGTGTTCCTTTTCTTCTTTTATACTCTTTATAAAATTCCAGCAGATTATAAGAAGAAGGATAACTATGATAAAATAGAAATGATCGTATTTATTTGGCAATGGTAAATGATGTGAAATTGCTTAAAATATTTGGATTTTATTATTTCAATTAATTTTGGAAGAAGAACATGTTAATTTTAATATTTATGATGGCTCCTTTTTTAAAAATTCACTTACACAGAAATATATTCTTAAGAAGCATTGAATTATTTAAAGGACCTCACTCTCAAATAATAATTATTCTCATAATGTCAGGCTTTTTATGCTACTTTTTATACATATTATGATCTTACATTGTCATTGAGAATGTACAGATTGTCAAAAATAATAGTCTTGTAAGTCTGACTAAAGAAGATAATTTTAAAAACTATTAGTTTTCAGTTTCATATCCTATATTCTTTATATATTATGTCTCCTGAGGCCATTTAAAGTCAAAGTGGTCTTTACAAATACTTTCACTTTATACACCATAGATACATAAATTATTGAGACAATACTGCAGCAATCAATGAAGTGTTTTTTTCTAAAAGACAGGAAAAAAATTAGAAAGGACCAGTTAATTGGTGGTAACATGTGTGAGATAATTCATAGTCGAGTTTTAGATTTTTGTTTCTAGATCAAGTTAAATATAACATGAAATCAATACTACCTTGATGCAACAGAACTAATTCCTCATTCAGTTATTAAGATGTAAAAACTAGAAGTAGGAACAGCAGTTCAAGTGTACTAGTCTCCCTCAGGCTGTTTTACCAGCCATAGGTGTTTGTTGTTAAAAAATGCCTGATGGAAAGGGGTTATCTCTGAATAGTTTTGGAGCAAATGTAATTACTATAACAGCTCCATTCTTATCTGTAAAATTATGGTGAGCAATGCCTTGCATATTTACCATAGAGAGCAATTGCTAGAATTCAGTAAGAAATGACTGTGCAGAGATTTCTGTGAGGGTGGAGGACTGGCCTCTTGTTTAGCTTCCCTGTAACATGTCAAGGGTTCATTTGTGCAAAGTTCACATCCAGTGGTGGAAAACGTAAAATGAAGCAGAATTAGATCAGAAAGAAAAGCACCGTTTTAAACTTCTAGATAAAATAAAATGTCTGTGAATTCACTTGTTATCGAATAGTCACTGTATTTCTCTTAGTTTATAAAATATACTACAGAAAGATAAATTTTCTATTTTAAAGTGAAGTCTCATCTCTTCAGACCCATGTGTGATTATTTAAAGAATCTTAGCCTGTATTGTTTTATTGTGCTGTGAAACAAAAAGCAGTTTCAGTATACGGTATTATAATTGTACCATTTTAATAGAGTCTATTTTTCCCCAGTCCTCAGAGAGCTCCTATCTAGGCCATTGCCAGATGTATCATTCTAGAGTATATTAATCAAGGATCTGAATCAGGAGGCAACTCCTGTGCATCCAAAGAGCTGGGTCAGGATGTTTCTAATTCCCACATGAAGAGGAGAAAGATATTGACCTTTTGTGCTATATAGACTTTAATGTTTTGTATTTTGTTAACCACTTGATTGCTGTTTAACTTATCTGCAAAGTAGGACACACTTTTATTCTAGCAAATAGGAATCTTAATTGCTCAATTGATTATTTTTTTAGAAATGTTCCCCCTTTCTTTAAGAAATGAAATATCCTATGTTTTTCCTTTCCCAGTAGATGAAAGTCAAGTGTACGCTGGAGGAGTTGAATTGTCTTTTCTCTATCCTAGAATACTAGTTACAAAACCTGATTCTAATGTTGATGATTTAGCTGCTATTTGTCATGTCTCTATCTTGCAAACAACTCTTCATATAACATCATCTTTTATCATAGATTAAAAACTTCTTTTGTAGATCTAGCATCATTTCCATTGTACTGAATTAGAAGTTGTAACTCTGCAGTAATCTGTGCACTTTAGGTTAGCTCTCCCCAAGTTTTAGTATTTCATGCATGAAAAAAACAACGAAATAGAAAATTGAAGACCTGGTTTATTTTTGCTTTGACTATGGATTTCTGCATTCTGCTTCCAAAAATTGGAACTATTGACAAATGCACAGTCTTTTTAGAGATGAAATTTGATGTAATAACATATATGAATGAAGAATAAACTCTATTTTTCTGTACGTTTTATTATAACACATATTTTAGTAAGAATTCCTAACAGATTGTTGATATTTATATTTAATTTGTTACTGTGACCTTGGTTTTGTGAAAGAGTTACTTTTAGCTTCCAATACTTTTGAAAATACTATTTTGAATCTAGAATACAAGTACAAGAGGGTTGAAGAGATAGTACAGGGCTTTAGGTACTTAGTTTACATCCCTCAGACTCAGGTTTAATATCCAGTGCCACATATGGTTCCCCAAGCACTCCAGGGTCACTCCTGAGCACAGATCCAATAAAAGCCTTGAGCACAGCAGGGTAAGGCCTCAAAAATCACTCCTTAAAAAGTTGAAAATGATTAGAAGCTGATGATGCTATAAAATCATTTGTTTTCACTTTTTGATAGCTGTTTTTCATATTTAATAAATCTCAAAAATATGATTTTATATAACCTAATTATTACACTTGTCTTAAAGACCTTAAGAAATTCAGGTTAAATAAACATTAAGATAGAATATCAATAAAAATGTCAAATCACCTCAAATGGTAATTTTAATTAATAAAAATAGTTATATACCCTGCCAAAAATGAGGTAAACAAGATTCTGGAGTTTGAAAATTTCTTAAAATTAATAAATGCACTGTATATTAGATTGCATCTAGCACTATGTAATACATATTTCTAAACATTGTGACATTAAATTCTATTTTCATCCTTTATATTGAATAAATTGGTTCTCTTTTTCCAGCAAAGTTTAAGATTGTACATATTTCAATATTAACAGTAGAGAATAGAAAATAATTCTAAATTAAAATTCACAAGTAAAAATGAAACCGTTTCCATTCTAAGCGGCAGTAGAAACTATTAAGGTTTTTATATCTTTAGTAGAAAGGAGCGAAGTGTGAAGGTTGGCGGTACTTTCATCTACTTAAATTCCTCCCACATCCACAATTGATTGACACTCTCAATAAACTGATAATTGCCCACTTGATTTGTTTTAAATTATTCTTTAATTTTTTTTGATTTTTAAGTAGATGTGAAGATATTATTAGGAAATACATCAATTGTAATCGGTATTTTTTTTTGGTCATTCCAATGTATTATTAAAACTTTAGTTTTTTAGAGCATTTCTTCTTTTTTTTTTCATTTAGTGGATCCATCTTTTATAGAGACAATAATCTATTCATGTATGCACCTGCTGACAATTTCAGATGCCTTTCTCCCAGTTGAGCTGCAGGCAATGACTTCTGTTAAGTTAAGCACCCCATGAAGTCAGACTAGCTCTCTACTGTGTCTCGCCCTTCCTGGTTCTAAAGAATAGTCTTAATTTATTCATTCAATAGAATTGTTTCTACAAATACAGACCATGTTACAGAGCAACAGTCTAAAAATGTTTTGCATCAAAGTTTCATGCTAGAAATCTATAACTTTATTCCTGAAGAGAGGCAGTGAATTTTAAAGACTGACTTTTGAATTCATGTGAATATTTTAACATACACTAGTTAAAGTTAAAAAAAAACAATTTACCCCAATAAATGAAATAAAAAGAGGAATGCTGAAAATACAACAGTACGTACTATCCAATACAAGTAGTGTAGTTATTATGTTTTCTTCTATTCACATTTCTTACGACTGATTTATAGCAAACTATACTATTAACTACCTATTTTAAAACCTTTCTCTTTAGGTAAGAACAACTTGGCTTTATATCTGAATATGTGATTAAACATAAACTATTACACACTTATATCTTCTTTTTGAACTATTTTTAGGAAGTATGGTTACAAGAGTGCTAACATCCAGAGTATTGGTATACAAAGATGCTGTCTCTATGTGAACACAATTTCATTTCTACAATATCCTGTTCCTCCCCCAACAGGGTTTATTTTTAAGATCAAATAATACTAAAAATGAAATCTAATGCAAAGTCTGTATATTTATTATCTTCATCTAAAAGTTTGAAATAAAAATGATTTTAAGACTGCAAGGAAATTGAAAAGAGACTCAGAAACAAAATAGAACCAAAATGAAGCTGGCATATGTCATATTATTTGAAGTTGAGTTAGAAAGATAGCACAGGTAGTAAGACACTTGGCTTGCAGGTGATTCATCCTGATTTGAATCCTTGGTATGGTACCCTGATTACTACAGAGGTATCTACTGAACTAGAGTGCTCAAGTGGTACTTCTGAGGATCACCAGGTATGGTCCACCCATCCTCAACTAGTAAAGGAGTTTAAAATTGAATTTATATATGAAATCAAATACATCATAATTCTATTTTGAGTTTTCATTTTTCCTTCCAAGCATATTAAAAAATACTTTGATATCCCAGATAATATTTGTTCCTTTTATAGGTCATAGCAGTGAGACTTCTGAATTTAATGTCATTGAACATTGGTAACCTTAATAAAGTAGTAAATATATATATATATATATAGAGAGAGAGAGTTGTAATAGATTTTATCAAAACTTTTTACACTAAACTGAAGTGTTTTATAGCATTGTAGAACTGATTGAATATGTCCCATACACTAATGTAGATGCAAGAAATATTTACATACAGAGCATCACATAGATAATAAGGTGAGACATTTTTGTTTTATTTTTTTGAGGGGTGGGGGTCCTGCCACTCTGGGAAGTGCTCAGGTTTGCCTCCTCTCCGAATTCAGGCAGGGAAACACCCCTGGTGGGGATCAGGGGAACATAAGGATAGAACATGAGGATAGAACTGAGTGAGGCTTGTGCAAAGCAACCTCCTTACTTCTCTCTCTCTCTCTCTCTCTCTCTCTCTCTCTCTCTCTCTTATCCTTGGTCTATTTTTCTAAAAGTTCAAGCATATTTATTTATATATGAATTTTAGATGTAACTTTTAGAGATATTTCTGGAAATAACCATTTTTTGTTGACCTGATGGAGAAATTGCCATTTCAGTGCATATATGAAATCATAGTTTTGAGATAAAATCAGGTTCAAGTCTTGTCATTTTGTGATGCAAAGAGAAAATACTTTATCTGACTGAAAATTAGATCGAATTGGAATTCAGGAAATATTCCTACTCATGTTGCTGAGAATACCACGCAGGAGGCAAATTATTTTTTCCCCAAAATTTCATCCACTAATTGTCAGCACTCTCTAGTGAAACAAATTTATTAGATTCACAGAAATCATTGAGAACATGACCTTCTAGAAAAATTTTCTAACACATTATTTTTCACTCTAAAGCAGTTTCAGTCAGGTCGGAGAGATACAATAATTAGAACTGTTGCTTTGCAAAATGGCCTTGAATATTGCTGAAGTAGGCTGTCAGAACTAAAAGACTAAAATGAGCAGTCACCTTTATTAGCAAATGAACCTGCCTTTATTAGGGGAAAGAATGTGATCTTTGGCATCTTGTGCAAAATCAAAATAAAATTGCAGCTAACCATTCCAGGTCAGCAATTGAAAAGGAAAAATAATTAGAATAGCCTTCAATTCCACCTTCTCATCCAAATTCTGATTCAGTTCTTGGTAAACAGTGATCCATTTTGACAGCTCAAGGCACGAAATTACGGTAGAAGATATAATGGTATATTTATTAGATAAACTTTTTTAAAATTAATTAATTAATTAATTTATTTATTTTTTAATAGTGAGGCACCATGAGGTACAGTTGTAGACTTACACATTTTTGTGCTTGGGTTTCGATTATACAATGATCAAACACCCATCCCTCCACCAGTGCGCATTTCCCACCACCTCGGATCCCAGCATCCCCTCCCACCCCCAGCCCCTATCCCACCCTGCCTCTGTGGCAGGGCATTTCCCTCTCTCTCCTTTTTAGTGCCATGGTCAGCAAAAGAGGCATTGAGTGGCAATCATGTTTGGTCGACAGTCTACCCTCATCATGCTCTCCCATCATGGGCGGATCCTCCCAACACCCTTTATTTGGTGTTCCCTTCTCTTTCTGAGCTCTCCCTTCCCCTAACATGTGTGGTTGTCCTCCGGGTCATTGAGTAAAATTCCTGGTACTAATCTCTGCCATACTTGGGTGTTAATTTCCTATTTTGTTACTTTATGTTCCCCAGATGAATGCAATCTTTCTATGTCTATCCCTTTCTTTCTGAGTCATTTCGCTTAACATGATACTTTCCATGTAGTACCACTTGTATGTAAACTTCATGACTTCGTCTTTCCTAACAGCTACATAGTACTCCATTGTGTAAATGTGCTAGACTTTTGCCAGAACCTTTTTTCCCCTAAATAATTTTTAACCTTAGTATATCTGATTGGTTTGAGTTTGTATCACTGTAATATGTGCATTTCCTTGTAAACACTGATATTACATAAAATGAGACATTAGAAGGTCGATATTTATTTTATTAATTTGCTTTTAAAGTGTGTGTAAGACAATTCATACTTGCCTTTTTTCACAAAATTTATAAAAGAAAGCTATTAATTTTCAGAATTTTAAAGGAAACTTTCTCTAAGGACTTTTTTTATAATTCTAATTTTTGACTGCCATTTTTTGATTACTCAAATGAACCTCAATAGAATCCCATTATCAAATTTGTATTTTTATCATCTATAAATTCATGGTGCTTTTGCCTGATTGCATTTTTATTTTGAATCTAATAAAGTTTTATAAATGTTTATAGGCTGTACTAAAAACACATTTTTATTATTACTTTTCATAAATTTGAACTTAGTCTAAAGGTATTTTATGAATAATTTCTGATTTTCTGCCCTTTTTTCCATGATTTGCTATAAATAACATTTTTTCTACTGAATATTCTATGTAGATAGAAAAGAAATCTTTTAAAAATTAATTAAATAAGTACATTATTGTTTTCCAATTTTATTTATTTATTTATTTATTTATTTTTTCATCTCACCCAGCAATGCTAAGGGGTTACTCCTGGCTCTGCACTCAGGAACAACACCTGGTGGTGCTCAGGAGCCCTTATGGGATGCTAGGGATAGAACCTGGGCCGACTCCATGCAAGACAATTGCCCTACCTGCTGTACTATTGCTCCGGCCCGTTTTTAAATTTTAGACATTCATAATACTTTCTGAAAAAGTTAAGATTTTATATTATGGACATACCTAGCAGTACTCAGGTGTCTATGCAGTACAAATGATGGAAGACAAGCCTCCAACATGGAATGCATGTGGTTAGCCTATTGTGCAATATCTCTCACTCAAACATTATTGATTTTATGTGGAATTTTTATTTACATATTTAAAAAACACTCTCTTCAGAACAGGTGAAACAAAACTGAACTGAGTTCTTCTTTAATTTCTGAATAGACTATCATGTGTTACAATTTACTCAGAAAATCTCTTCTCCACCTATTGTTCACAATTACTCATTGTGACCTGCATCACTTTCAAATATATTTTTAATTTGGTGATACACTAATTGCTCACTCTTTATAGGCCATAGCAACAAAACTGCATTTTAAAAACGACCCAAATATAGTGTAGGAAAATAATTGTTTTTGGGCTTATGAAAATAATTTTTTTATTTTGCCACTAAATATTCTAGACATCAATTTTCTTCTTTGGAAAATAATGATTGCCTAATCTATAAAATTAAATCTTTGCCACTAAATATTCTACACATCAATTTTCTTCTTTGGAAAATAATGATTGCCTAATCTATAAAATTAAATCTTATAAAATCTTTATTCCATAATGTATAAAATTCCTTTCATCTCAAAAATAAAATAATTAAATATAACTACATGTCCTTTATAACTCAGTGACACAAAAGTTGTGTTTACTTATAAACAATAGCTGCAAATAGAAAAAATATATTCATATATTTGGGTTTACAATTCTTGATTTTGGTAACGAATCTCTCTTTTTCTTTCATTCTTCTTTTGTTGTTTTATTCTTTCTTTTTTCTCTCTCCCTTTCTCTCTGCTTCTCTTTATTGACTGAGGGGATTATTATTGATATTGTTTCAATGCATTTGGAAAATTTAAGCAGTTACTTAACTTTCATTCTGTACCTCATTCCACAAGTTCACATGAAAACCTCAGTTGGGTACTAGGAAAATGCAGGCCAACCAGTTATGAAAATAGGTTTCTTTTTGCAATTAAGAGTTGAATACTGCATGTATGTTTGTTGTGTCACTATTTTTTTGAATGTCAGTAAAACATATAAATAAATGATAGAAAATCAAAATAAAATTAGCCTTCCTTGTTACGCTCTCCCTGTGTTATGATCTGGGAAATTAAGTTTTTAATTGAGTTTATTGAAAGAAACAAAAGAAGTAAAAAACTAGAGTCACTTTTTATAATTTATCAAATATTCTGTCATACTGTTACTTCATATATTTTTCTCCATTTTGTTACATAAAGAGAAGAGTGGGAAAATATCATGCACAGTAGATATAGAACATGCATTCTAACATCCAATCTGTTTTAAGATTTTGTTTAACTCAAGTAAAATCCCTTTACTGCCTCACATTTCTCAGATTTTTCCACTAGCAGATCCCTAGAAGCAGAGAATAATGAAAATACATACCTTGTGCCACTGCTGGAGGTATTTGATTATAGTGCTCTAATTTTAAAATTCCCATCATTTTTTTTCTATTTCATAATGAATTCTATAAAGTGATGAGTCACTTTTTTTCCTATCTAGGTTTTTTTATCCTTCAATAAAATGTGTGATTTTTATTTGAGGTTTTGTGTATTTTGATCATAATCTGTTGCAGAAACATAGGCATAGATAATCTGAAATTGTGATTGTTTTATTTATTTTTTAAAAATACCTTAGTGCTGGGGAAATAGTATGGGACTTGAGGCTCATGAATTGCGTGTGACCAACTCCAAATAGATCCCCAGCACCAGATGCTATCCCAAGCATCTTTGGATATGAGCCTGGAGGTCATGGAGCTCTGGTAGAGTGACTTATAATCCCCAGTACTGTGGGGTCTGAGCAGGGCTGCTCCCTGCTTTCAAAAGTTAGTTAGGTTGATTGAGAGTATCTGTGATGGATTCCTGGGTGTTCTGAGCACTGCTTGGAATTCACTCCCTCACACAACACCTTCTCCGCCCCACAGTAATCTACAGGTAATGAGTATAGTCTTATTACAATTCACCAATTGTGAATCAATGCCCTTCCACCAGATACTGTGTCTTATTCACTATATGCCAAAATTTTGGATGAGAAATTTATTGAACATATTTGAAATAGAAGCAGCAACCATTTCTACGGATTTTGCTTTGTGCTGCATCCAGCCCTGTGCACTAGCTCCACTGCCTGTGGCCGAGTTTGTGACATGCAATAGTGACAGTTTAACTGTTTTGGATCACAGGAAGAACGTTTCTGGAGTCAGACAGTGGGCAGACCATTTTGTTTCCTCAACACAGGAAGAGAGTGCCTGGGGCAGACACAAGAGACACATTTTCATTTGTTCTGTGCATCTTTGTCCTGAGTTTCTTGTAGGACTGGCCTGGCCCTTTACCTGTGAAGGTCCAGGTAGATAGTGTCAGATGGAGCTAAATTCTGGAATGGCATGGTGGCCCATGAATCCTTCCTGTGAGGAAGCCCCTCATGTTAGAAGTCAGGGCTTGTCTCCAGATTCCACCTGTTTTGGGGGTATACATGTTAGATACACATTTTTTTTTCAGATGAAGCTACCCACAGGGTCTCTCCAACCCCTGAGATGCTACAAAATTCAGGGACTTGTGGGTCTGGGGAGTGTTCGACCATAGACCATGTCATCCCTTGGGAGTGTTCCTTCAGCTGTCTTATTTGTGGGGCATTTCTCTTACTGTCAGAGTGACATGGATAGTGAATACCTGGACTCTGGAATTCAAGCTGATGCATGATTATAAGTGCCCTATCCTTATGCCCTCCCCAAATAAAAACTCCCAAGGATAGATTTGTGTATTACACCTCCCAGATGAATAACTTATTTTCAAGAAGGTCCAGGCTGAATTTCTACCCAAATTGACTGTACTTACTTTTATACCCCACCGTAATAGCCAATAGTTGCACTCATGGATTGGTTTTCAAAAACAGTTCTAAAATGAGAACTTTTCAGGACTATGCTTTTTGCGCACATGTGTTTATTTAGTTTCCACAACAGTCCAGTGTGGGTATGTCCATTTTACAGATAAGGAAATGAAGTACTATAGAACTGAGGCAATTTGACACAGAATACAGTAGTAAAAGTTTAGATAGAATTGTGTGGTTTGGCAAACTCATTCCTTGACCTTTCCAATATTCAGGTAGCAAATATTACGTCTATGTGACAGAATCCAGCCATAAGGATGAATTTTTTTAACTCATCAAACACAGATAGCTTGAGTCAAAGGATGGTTAAATGTTATATATCCACTGTATTCTCAGTACTGAAAGCTAGATAATGTAAAAATGCTGCTGCTTGAAGCAACACTGCAGACTCTGACTTACAAATAACGTGTGCGGAACACTCTTGCTTTTTCATTGTCTTTGCCACATTCTGAACCCCCTCTCCTATTGATTGTGTCTTTAGAAAGTAGAAAAAGGAAAGAGACAAGAAATTGGCAAAACCAAGGATGACGCAGTCTCCAGTGATGCTAGATTTTCTTTCTTTTCACAAAGTGTATATTTACATCCCTGTGCGGAAACACAAGTACTATTTTATGTTTGCCCTTAATTTTTTTTTAAATCATTTGTGTACTTTAATTTAACTTTTACAAATGGGACAAAGTTACAGTTTTTATAAATATTCACACGTTTTTCAAAGATAAGCTCTTTTTGGCCAAGAATCCTTTTTGAAAGTTTACAAAATAGTTCTTAATTTTCTCTGAATTTTGAGAGAATTATGTTTTTTTAAATACATGTTTTCTATGCAACTTAATAAATTTTCTTTTAAGTATAATACATACCTGGTATGAAAATCTTGGCATAAGCATTTTCTGGTTGGGAAAAGTAAAGTCTGTAAATAATTTGTTGGGGATTCATAATAAACTTAATGAAAGGAATAAATAGGCAAAAGTAAAATTTTCCATTTTAAAAAATAAAAAATACAATTAAATTTTGGTTTGGAAGAGGCAGTGTTAGTCAAAGAAAGGTAAGAATAAGGTAGCAATAGAATTTAAAGTAAAAATTTAAGTATTTTGTATTTATTTCTTTAATTCTTAATTAAGCCACTTATGTCCGGGAGGGAGGAAAAAATTCTTCCCCACTTCCAATTGCATCCTTTAGCTCCTTGTTGCTCAAATCAAAGACAGCTACTATTCTTATCATTGTAGATCAGCTACACTATGAATTTAGCACATTTTTATTAACCTTAATGAGAAGATATTTTATTATGATTTTTATGCACTTTGATATTTGAGAGTCAGAATAATGGATAAACTCTCAGGAAATAAGTCCTGTGTAACTGGAAAAAATACATGTACTTATTAGTTTTGTTTGTATAAGCCATCGGCGATGCTTGCTTCTCTCACAATATGAGTACTGACCTCTTTTTCTTTTTTACTGCCAATGTTAATATTGAATAAGGAAAAATCACAGAGAAATTTTCAGAAAAGACTTATTAATAACTCAATTGAATGTTTTAACAGTCTAATATGCCTTGCTTTTATTTCAAGAATAAATGAATGAGAATTCACCTATATAGGTTTAAGCATTGAATTTTTACCACAAGCTGCCTATACCTGGCATCAAATTAATATGGAATAAATGATTTCCCCTTTTCTCTGTAGTGATTGTCAAAGATAATGATTGCATGACTTATTATGCTTTCGTGACTTTTTGGTAAGAATTATGATTTATGAAATCAGCTCACTAAAGCAGTCTAGTAGTCACAGAAGTTTTGCAAAATAAACCGAAAAGCATGATGTGTTTTCCAGATTTGCTTATAATAGCACTGCAGCACTGTCCTCCCATTGTTTATCAAGTTGCTCAAGCGGGACCAGTAACGTCTCCTTTGTGAGACTTGTTGTTACTGTGTTTGACATATAAATACATCATGGGTAGCTTGCCAGGTTTGCCGTGCAGGCGAGATACTCTCGGTACTGCCAGGATCTCCGAGAGGGGCGGAGGAATCAAACCTGTGTCAGCCAGGTCAGCTGTGTGCAAGGCAAATGCCCTACTGACATGCTATCGCTCCAGCCCTTGGTTATAGTATTTATAATAATTTTAAATATAATTTTGTATTATTTTTCTGGGTCAACACAATGATAGAGAGCCAAATATTAAGAAAAAATGAACTATTACGTGTTCTTATTATAAAGCCTGACTGGGCAAGTCAAATCCTTTCCCACAACCCATTGAAATAATATGTGGGCATTGTACTCAGAAGACATTATGTGAAACAAAATGACAGGATAATTCGCATGATTACAGTAGCATATGCACTGATTTTTCATTGAAAGCAACTAAAATAATACTGTAGAAAGTTTCTACTGTGAATAACATCATAAACCAGTAAGATATTTCCTTGTATGTGTGTAATTCTGATATCAGTTCTCATAAACCTTTTGATTAATCCCTTTGCAACCTATGTAACTTGGATAAAATGATTCTTGTACTTGGAGAGGGTATATAAATATACTTAATATCAGCATGTGTTAGTGTTTTTATCTTCAGGTATCTTCAAATTAGGTAAAAAGTGACTAATTTCTTTTTAGAACTATTTGACATTTAGTCTTCTCTCTTCTTGCAGTATTTTTTTTTCTTGATGAAGAGTTCCGCTATAGAGTAAATGTTTGTAGCTTCACCCAAGTTCATAATTTGATGCTTTATCTCTAATCAGATGGTACTAGAAGGTGGGAAATTTGGGTGGTGATTAGGTCTTACGGGTGGGCTCTCAGAAATTTTATTACTCTTATAAAAAGGTTCCCTTCCACCATGTTGGGGGCACTTGGAATCAAACAACTTTCAGTGAAGCAAGAAGTAGGTCCTCTGCAAGCACCAAATCTTCCTCGATCTGAAACTTTTCCCCTAGGATCTGGATTATAAGAAAGAAGTAGAGAGGGCCTGAGAATCAATACTGTGGGTAAGAGTCTTGTGTTGCATGGGGACTACTCAAGTTTGATCTTCTGCAACTATATATATATTGAGTTCCCCAAATATCACCAGGAGTAAGTCCTGAGCACAGCCAGGTGTAGCTCAGTTTACTTCTCCCTGAAAAAGGGTAGTTTTTTTTTTCATAAGCACCCAACTGTGGGTAGCTTATTATAGCAATTCAGAAGACTAAGAAAAGTGATAGTGAAAATGAACAATTCATTGACATATTAGAACATAAAACCCCTAAGAAATATAAATGCATATGTGGACAACATTAACTTAACTTTGTTACTAATACGTGTAACTATGTAACGATTGCTAGAATACATTTCGGTGAGAATGGTCATTACTTTTCTTTTTGTTTGCTTTGCTCTTTATTGGGTGGAGAGCACACCCAGTGGTGCACTTTAGGTTTTATCCGGGCTCTACACTCAGGGAGCACTCATGGCAGTGCTCTTGGGCCAAATATGCCATGTCAGGGATTAAAAACTGTATTGACCATGTTCAAGACAAGAGTCTAAACTGCTTTATTCTCTCTTTGTCCTCACCAATACTTTTGTTGTTGTTGTTATTATTTTTTGCCCACCCAGCAGTTCTCAGGGCTTACTCTTGGCTCTGTGCTCAGGGTTACTCCAAGAAGTTAGAAGTTAGACCATATGGGGTGCCTGGAATTGAACCCGGATTGGTGACATACAAGGCAAATGCCTTTCCCCGTTAAATTTCTTTCTTTCTTTCTTTCTTTCTTTCTTTCTTTCTTTTTTTTTTTTTTTTTTTTGCTTTTTGGGTCAAACCTGGCAATGCACAGGGGTTACTCCTAGCTCTTCACTCATGAAATACTCCTGGAAGTGTTGAAGGGACCATATGGGATGCTGGGAATCGAACCCTGGTCAGCCATGTGCAAGGCAAACACCCTACCCACTGGGCTGGACTATCACTCCAGCTCAAACACCATTACATTTCTTAAGAAAATGATATTTTGTCAAATTATGCCCATTTTGATAAAATATAGTAAAATTTTTCCAATAGCTCTATGTATAAAATGAAATATTTTAATGTTTGTGCATTCCTTTTCACAAGACTTAGAAAAATATATTATTGCATGCTTTGAGAGAATGCTGAGTGTCTGTGGATTTGAATCATGTGTCCATGCAGGCCACAGAGAGTTTCTAGTTGAAATGTTTGTGTGTTTGAATCCATATTGACATTTGGGATTATATTTTCTTTTAAAACAGACTTCCTTTTTATAGTTAGTGTGAATACTAATATAATATTTTCACACACTTACAGTAACATACACTTTTCTTAGTAGTTAAGTAGTATAAATGGAAATTTCAAGTGATGCTATTTGCAAATAATTTTTAACAATGTAATTACTGTATATGAAAATTAAAAGTAATAGAAACTGAAAATAAAAGCTCTAGCAATCATTAAAAGGATACAAAGTTCTATTAGTTTGAAGATATTTTAATAAAATATTTTATATTAATGTATTAAGTAAATTTTGGAAGAGTCTTACATATATACACACACATATTTTTTTCCCTCTGGGTAATTTCAGTTGAATCTTATATTCAGCAGCATCAATTTTACTGGCATATATAATTATCTCTTATGCCAAATTTAGTTTATGAACCATAATTTAGAAGACAGCATTTTAATTTAATCATATCAAGCTTGTTTTACTTTTCTGAAATCTACTTTTAATTTGGCCCATTGTAACTCTTAACAGCAATATTTTGCCCTCTGGATATTTTATATTTTGATGTTTCTATTTTGACACTGAATTTCTTTCCTAAGGCTATTGCAAAAAAATGTCCTTGCTCTCTTTGCCCCTGTATCTTTATTATTGGAATTATTCCTCATTTCTTTTGTCTCATTTTTGTGCCTCTCTCTCTGTTGACATTGTTCTGCTAGTATAAAATTATCCGGGACTTGCAGTTCTACAGATGATGTGACAACCTACAACATTACATAAAAGTAGGGTCCATGGATATTTATTCTGAAACTCCTCCTTTAATTCTTGAGATGGCTTGGTAAATCCATACATCACATGCTTACTCACTATAGCCAATAACTATTCATCCAGGTTTTTTTTCATTTTTCTGAACACATTATCTGGATGAGCATAGAATTTTTCAAACAAAGCATGTTTCCCATTTACTTGTAAAGTTATTTATCCAGTTTTGTTTGTTTTTGGTCACACCATCAAGTGCCGTGTGCACTGTACACTCTTTTTTTTTTTAATTTTTTCCCTTTATTTTATTTTTTTTTTACAGTTGTAGATTTACAATTTTTTGTGCTTGGGTTTCGATTATACAATGATCAGATACCCATCCCTCCACCAGTGCCCATTTTCCACCACCTTGGATAATATCCCTCCCACCCCCATCTCCTCATCCCCCCTGTCTCTGTGGCAGGGCAATCCCCTGTGTTCTCTCTCTCCTTTTGGGTGTTGTGGTCTGCAAAAGAGGCATTGAGTGGCAAACATGTTCAGTCCATAGTCTACTTTCAACATGCATCTCCCCTCCTGGGAGGATCCTCCAAACACCCTTTATTTGTTGCTCCCTTCTCTATCAGAGCTGCCCTTTCCCCTAGAATGCCCGGCTGGCATCTGAGCTATGCAGTAATCCTCCTGGTGCTGATCTCAGCTATTCTTGGGTATTAATCTCATATTTTGTTACTTTATTTCCCCCAGATGAATGCAATCTTTCTATGTCTATCCCTCTCTTTCTGACTCATTTCGCTTAGCATGATACTTTCCATATTGGTGCACTGTACACTCTTTCCATCCCCATCATTTCTCAATTAATCTCTCTGCACTTACATTTACCTAAAACCAGCAAGGAAAAATTAGGCTGGACCTTTCTCACATTACTTGGATATTTCTTTAACTAAATATCTAAATTCATTACTTCCAGGTCTTATTTTATATATAACCATTTCCCCAAGTTTTCTACTATTTTGTAACAAGAATTATCTTCCAGCACCTACTATTGCATCCCCTCAGGGACCTCATAATAAGTAACCTTTAATGTTTATTTTTCTACCTGCTTTCTTCTCTTCATGATCTACTCATCATATCCTCTGACAATGTGGCAACTTCCTCTCCTCACCTGTTTCTGAAGCCTCATCAGAAAAATCCTTAACAACGTTATTTATTTCAATAGTTGCACCTACAGAAAATCAGTCTAAATTTTATTTTATAATGTATTTCAAAGCTCTTCCAGTTTCTCTCTTTTACCCAATTCTTAAGTCACATTCAGGTTTTCAGGTTTTTGTCTCACCTCATCCCCTATTGCCAAAATCAGCACCAGTTCCCTAGGGCAACTACAATAAATTTCTCTAAACTGGGTGGCTTAACAGACATTTTCCAATGTTGTCCCAGTTTTGAAGTCTTAAAGACCCCCATAAAGGTGTCAGCAGAGCAACATTTTCTGATGGCTCCAGGGGAGGAAAGATTCTTCCCTGGTTCTAGTTAAAGTCTGGTGGTTGCCAATAATCCAAGAAATAACATTCCAGTCTTTATTTTTGTGTTCACATAGCAGTTTCCCACTGTGTGTCTGTCTCTGTGTCTGTTTTGTCTTCATCTCCTTTTTGAATCAATTATTTTTATTGAGTACCATGGCTTATAATTGTATTAACATGAAACTTTGGATGGGGACCCATTCTAATCTCATGTGAATTTTTCTTAAGTAATTATGTCTACAAATAGTTCACTTTTAAATAAGGGCATGTTTTCATATTCTGGGTTCACATAGATGCTGGGGAAGAGATGTCCCAGTACAGATTACCGGTTTTTTCCTTTAATTTGACTGTGATTATTTTTATGGATAAATAGATTATGTATCATGAAAACTAGGTTATATTATTTTGTAAAGGTAGCATATAGCCAATATATCTAAAATATTTTGTATTGGTTGCTTAGTTCAGATTATTATTAAATGAAAGTTAATAAAAAAGTTAGTAACTAGGAAAAATCCAATTTCTGGTAATAATAAATACTTAAGAAGATTGAGTCAAATATACAAAGAGACAATTGAGTCTAGTAACAAATACGGATAAAAGAAAACAGAATACAAAGTTTTTCTCATGAACTTGGCAAGAACTTGATTGTCTCTTTAGAATTTTAAATTGAGCACAGTAACAAGATGACCTACAGATTAATTATATTCCTTCTCCTGAACAAATATTCTGCATATCTTCGAATCTCTTTTACCATCTTAAGAATCACAATAGGCATCATTTAAACATGTGCATGAGGCAGACTTATTTTCAGGTGTTTCCATCTGTTGTGGGAATATCCTTTAAGAATAGGAGCGAAACATACACAAATTAAACATGAAGCCAGGGGAAAAAAAGGAAAAAAAATTGAAAGAAACATCTGCAGGGCAACAGTGCATAAAAATTGTTGGAGCTGCCTGTTATTAACACTTCAACCTGTTTTATGTTGGAATCCTGCATAATTATATTCTAGGGGAGGGGAAAATAAGAGATGTGAAATAAAGGTTGAAAATAAGAAATGAAACTGTTTTAAAAAATAAAGCTACTGACATTATCCACAGTACTTTTAAGCACTACTTTTTAATTTAGGCACATTTAGAAAACACCAATTCAAATAAAATGTCACTTTTTTTTTAGTTTAAGAACATCATCAGTTACACCCATAATATGCCTAAATGGAACAATTATATAAAACAAAACAAAATAGTAATCCTTTCTTTAACTTCACATTAGATATATGTTCATGTCTGGTTTAGAAGTAAAGATTGTTACAGAAAAAAATGCATATACATTTCAGGCAAGAGATAAAAAGAGATTCTCTACAAATGTTACATTTATATTAATACATATTTGTTATTGAAGTGATTATAATTTTTACAAAACTAAAAATTTCTATGTAAATGGATAAAAATGTAAATGAAAAGTAGTCCATAGTTCTACACTCCCTACAATTAGCTTTATGAAACTAATATTAACATATGGTTAAACTTTGTATTTGCATCTTGATATTTAGAATGCAAAATAGTAGACAGTTTGCAACTTTAATTTTGTTGGCCTGTTGTTTATATCTTCTATTCACTATTCCCAAAATCTATTTTAGTTAGGTTAAGTGAATCCATCATCTTCACAGAGTTATTTTTTTCCTCTTGTCCTAGACATTCATATACTTACTATACACTGTTTCTGTCTCAGGTGAATGGAAATGTTCAGAAAAAGTAATTTTCTTCCAGTAAAACTAAGTCATATGTACCTGGGAAAATACCAATGACCATATTTTTTTAGGGATGGATCAATCTTAGAAATTTTAAGATGAAAATTAAAATCAATAAAAAAGGATTCATAATTCAATTGGCCCTTTTTACCTACTTGGTTTTTCTACTTGTTAACTAAAAATATTTTATTTTTCAAGCATTCCCGACTTTGCTTTCCTTTGCTATCCTCACCCTACACACCATCACAAGTAGACTTCAGTCTGTTGATCTGCTTCCTCCAGGTGAGCAATTTCTTCATCTGCTAGCTTTCTCTTCTGTGATCTGAATTTTACTTGTTAGACGATGGTACTCCTAAGGCCATACCCACATAAATGTACTTATCTATAGACCTACATGCACTCAAATACACAAATATTCAGAACCTGTAAGATACCTAGCATAGTAAGTGTGTGATCTAGTCTATCATTATCTACATTGGTACTATTAATATTTCAAAAGATTGTGTAGGGTAGTATCGAGTTGCAAAAGTAGAAACATTTGCTTTTTTCACATTATTCTTGTGAGTTTTCATGGTCTAATTCTTAAGTTTTCATGTAGAAGACTTACTGTTTGTCCTTTTCACTTTGGAGATCATTTAAGAGCTTGTAAAAAAATTGATAGTACAGAATGTGAGTTGTTACAGGAAACGGGGTTGCTTATTTTTATTAGATGTGAGTTGTGGTTTTGAGCAAGCTGCTTCTCTGTTATAGCTGTGGAACTTATTTTTCACTTGAGAACCTCGGTTCCTAAATTCTTTTCTTAGTGACAGGCAACAGCACTCTATGTTAGAGAATTATTATTTTATGGAAACATATTCAACCTTCACACACTTTTAAAAAATATTTACACGTCATGCTAAGGTGAATTTCTGAACATAGGGCAGGACCAAATTCATATAAATCATAATAGTGAAGTTTAACATTTAAATCTAACTTGATATATCTTCCCAATATATTTTAAACATTAATATGCATGAAATGTAATGTAAATATATTAAAATCTGAAATAATTGAGCAGATTAAGTGAAACACAGGAAGGACTATTTACCACAGGTGACGAATTTAGTTCTCGTTATATTTTTTTAATCAGCAGTTTGAATAGCTTACATCTTTGAATCATTCGAATCCTTTTCAAAGGTTTTATTGATTTCTGAGTAATTTAATCTATACATTAGGTAAATGACTAAAATGATATGAGGCTGTAAGTCTGCTTGAAAAACTTTTATTCTGTAGAAATTCAACAAGTGCCATCATATTTATGTATGTGGCTATTACATTTCCAGAAAAAGTGAAAATTGTGTTATTTTCTGCATGAAAATAAATAGAATTGTAAAGAAAACACTAGCCAAAGACTTGTAACTACAATAAAATAGAGAACCTGAGTTAAAAAAGTTATATTTTTCTTATTTTAGGACTTAGATGAAAACTTTGACTACATGCATTCAAGGGTATACGTAAATCTAACTAAAATATTTTTATTTTTAAATAGTTGTGATGTCACATTCAATTATAGTCATAAGGGTCACTGTCACTTTCACTGTCCTCCCATTGTTCATTGGTTTGCTCTAAGGCGCCCAGTAACGTCTCCATTGTGAGACTCTTTACTGTGTTTGGCATATCAAATACGTCACGGGTAGCTTGCCAGGCTTTGCCGTGCAGGCAAGATACTCTCAGTAGCTTGCTGGGCTCTAAAGACTTTATTTTTATATTCTGTAAAAATTAAGTTTACAAATAAGTTTTACATCAATAAATCATTTTGGCTCTCAGAAATAAATGTCTATACATTATTTTCTATTCTTCAGATAGTCCTTTCTCTTGATATGATTCCCATTTTCTGCTCATTAACATGTTACCTTTTTCTCATACATGTATGTATACACAAATATTTTATTGTAACTGTCTATCAAGTCAAAACAAATAGAAACCTACTGAGACCAGGAAAACCATAAGTGAATTAAATACTAAGTGAATTGTATATTTACTTTTATATCACTAAATTATTCTAGAAGATTTTTGTACTTAGTAAGACTTCTTTCATTATTTTTCATTGGTTTAAGAATGCATTTTCTTCATTGTCTACAACAATACAAACAACAGGACTTTTTTAAAATTGTATTTCTTTGTTTATGGCTGCATGAGTATTTGAAGCTATTATTTCAAAACATATTTTCTTTGTCCAGAATGTGAAGCTTGCGAATATTTTCCACTAAAATGCATGTCATAATATAAAACTGTTCAATTTAGAACTCAATTATTGGTTCTTAATGTATGTAATATTTTCTAACATATTTTATAATAATTATATGTGAAGCAGTCACTATACATACATATATATGCTTGTATATATTTTGGAAAATTATCAGGCTTTTTAAATTGTATTTTAATCACAGAAAGCCTGCCTGAATTATATCTTAGTTTGATAACCTAGGATGGTTATTTCTATCTTTTATATGTGAGTTTCCCATTCTCTTCTCCTAATTTCTCCATTGCTTCAGTGTATTTTAATGATTATAAAATATTATAGCTGTTACTAGAAAAATGATTTGTCATTGCCAGTAAAGCCCATTACAAGAAACATTTCTGCATATTTACTCAAGAACACAGCTACTGAGTGTATTGATTTTACTTAAATTTTCATTCTTTGCGTGATCCAATCATAGAATAAGAAACAGCTTCCAAAACCTAACAACACATTAAAGGTAATAAGAACAGAACGGTTTTGGAGAATTAATTCCAAAAACAAATTTTAGTTAAAATGTCAATTATATTTTCTTTTTTACTCTTTGTATGATTTTAAAGGGTGTAATAACAATAGAAGAAGTAGTACTAATGGTAGGATTAGCAGTTTGGTAGTAGGAGTTATTTTGTTAAAAGCAACACAAATTTATTTAAGTTCATACGACTTTATTTTATACTAAAATTTCTGACAACATATTACCAATTATAATAGTTCTCAGAATAATTCATTTTAAGAGAGGTAATTTGACAAAAAATAAATATTATCATTTGGGTCTATATGTGTGTGCATTATGTAGGTACGGGCATTAAGAATGTCTAGAATTAACTTATATTTAATTGTTGTAATAAAATTTTATAGAAGTAATCTATGAAGAAATATAGCTTCATATATGTATTTTATATCTTACATTTAAAGTTAATATCTTTGATATTAATGTTCCCTTTTAAAATATATTTTGATCTTATTAAGTTTTAGTCCTGTAGTTTTACCGGGTTTCCTGTTGATTGTTTTCATTCTCTTTTTAAATAAATAATGTTATTGAAGCAACAATGTTACAATACTGCTAATGTTAATGCTTCTGGTATGTAAAATATTACTGTTTCTCCATCACCATCAAAGTGCTAAAGACCCTCACTATCCATTTGTAAGTTGCAGTCTTTTAAAATAATGATCTATGCAACACAACTATTCATTCTTTTGTAATTTATTGGAAAGTTTAGATCAACCTCTTGCAAACAGCTCTGTGAATTTAATGAATAGTTTTTGGAGATGAGAATTTAATTATAATGTATAAAAAATAAAATCTCTCTAAAAATACGTCATTTGGGATTTTGAAATCCTATTGGCAGGTGTTGATTACTAAATAATAAGCAGGAGAGGATTATTTGCATCTGAATTAATTCTGTATTTTGGGAAGCCCTAAAATGTTACCTGATTCTGTTTGTCTCTAGCAATTGAAAACAAACAAGTACTAGAAACAAGACACAAAATGGGACTTAAACTGGTAAAAATATATACATCCCAATAGGAATCCAATAGCAAGCATGAGATTAACACAAACAGGACTATCTGGCTTGCTTCTAACAAAGAGTTCGACTTAATAGGCATGATTTCATTGACCTTCCTTACAGGATTACCACTTTGCTAGGAGGATGACTTGAATTTTAGATGTATTCATCCATGTCATCAAAAATGGTATCATTATCAGAGACGGGATTAGTTACAGAGGCAATAAAAGGACAAGGAAAACATCTTCTAAAGAAGAAGTATAGTAGCTTATTTAAATAATCTTGCGTCTGAATTCACAGCATTTAAATTGCTAGAATTTTAAATTTGTCCTTGTAAACCAAACACAGCTTTTACTAACTATTGCATGCCACAGCTTTGGTTTCTCACTGCATATGAATCAGGTTCCTTAGGATGCTGCATTAACCCTTTAAGACTTTAAAATTGCAAGGGCTTATTAATGCAAACCATATGTTTATTATGATTGCTCTTAAGTAAAAAAGTTATAGAGACAGCTAAATTAAAACAATAGGACACATTCAGCAAAGTAATGCCGAAGAAGAAAGTTAGAACAAAGGGAGAAATTTTGGAAAGCATAAAAGGTGTGAGATTTTAAAATACTTACTGCTATAATTTAACTCATAAAGTCATGATTGTCTGTCTCTTTTAATTCTAATTAAAGTTACAGTAGTTTCAAAAATTCCCAAAATGGCAAATATTCTCACCTTCATGATTCAGTGGAATGTAGGTCAGGCAGGATTCATTTATCTTGAGAGGCTATATTTGATAGTAAATAAAGACTTTTAGATTTTTATATAAACGTTATTTAACAGACAGGTGTAACATTACTTAAAAAAAACAATATATCATTCACATTACGCATGATTTAATTTGAGGTCTAGGCTTATTGTGAAAACTGACAGTTTAGTTTCATAAACCAATGATTATGTCATGAGTAATTTCTGAGTAATACACCTATCAAAATATTTAAATAATTTTCTTTAGTTTTTAGTCCACTGCTCAGAAGCTAGTCCTGATTCTCTGCTGGAGGTTTCTACTAACATTTCTCTGGAGATCATGTGGTGCAGACGATTGAATGTAGGCTTCCCACATGCAGACCATGTGCTCTGACCTTTGAGCTATCTCTCCATCCCTAGATGCTTTTTTTAAAATGTATTCCTCCTTTGCAGCATCCATAATATTCTGTTCCAATCTGGGAGTGTACGTTGAATACTGAGTGCCTCTGTGCTCAAAGAATAGAATATAAAAGAATGTAACTCAGCATCAGTGCCTTGGTCCTCAAGGGGTACGAGGGTCTCGTAGAGACAAATAGATTTTAAAATACAAATTAGGAAACAATTCTAGGATATAGAATTAAATGGAAAATGATGACGTGGCTATACCTTTACAAAAAATATAAAATCCCGTTTTGGATAAGATTTTTCAATAATTCCCTTTAATTAACTATTCTTTTTGTCTAGAGCCAATCAAGTTTGAAAAGTTTATGAGATTCAACATCTACTTTAGTTGTGGCTATTCTCATTGCATGTATTTATTACCTTTTATAAGGATCTTTTTTCTTCTAGACGTCTCTACTGTTCTTAAAGAATCCTTTTATCACTCAGATATGTAATCATATACTGTTTAGTTAATAATAGTGAAAAATAGAGGAACGGAATGAGTGATAGAAGCAGGTTTTACTTCACTATTCTTTGAAATAGGGCTGGAGCGATAGCACAGCGGGTAGGGTGTTGCCTCCCACGCGACCAACCCGGGTTCAATTCCTCCACCCCTCACGGAGAATATCCACAAGAATATCCACAAGGCAAAGCCTGACAAGCTCCCTGTGGTGTATTAAATATGCCAAAACCAGTAACAACAAGTCTCACAATGGAGAAGTTACCGGTGCCCTCCGGAGCAAATCAATGAACAATGGGAGGACAGTGCTACAGTGCTATTCTTTGAAATGCACACGCCTATGTGGTTACTTCCTCCTTCCCAAAGTTTTTCCCTATCACTGTCTCCTTCCCTCTCCCATCTGATGAAGCCTGCTCATCCTTTGGTCACACAGCTCAAGAACTTCTACAGGGGCTAGGGTGATAGCACAGTGGATAGGGTGTTTGCCTTGCACGTGGCCAACACAGGTTTGATTCCCAGCATCCCATATGGTCCCCCGAGCAGCGCCAGGAGTAATTTCTGAGTGCATGAGCCAGGAATAACCCCTGTGCATTGTTGGGTGTGACCCAAAAAGAAAAAAAAAATCTTTTTCTACAAAGTTTTTTGCAGTATTAATATTATAGTCATATTCAACTGAATTCAATTGCAGCTGGGTATCTGGAGCATTTGGAACAATGTATATATTATACATAAATATTATACATTTTTCTCCATATATTTCTCTATATTTCAGTTTCTTGTCATTCCTACAATATAGTTCAAAATAACATTGATTGCATTTCTTCCTCTATGATGGTTTCAATTCTTGTTTCGACTTAATAATCAAAAAGCTAACTCTTTACACTAAATAATTTGAATATAAGAGAGGAACACAGGTTCATTTACCTCTCCTTGAAAAAAATGCCCATGCTTCAGGGTACTTTTGCTTGAAAACTTCCAATGCCAAGACACAAAGGGTTTGTGAGTCTTATCTTAAAAATAATCAACTAAAACTTCTATAACAATTGATCATTGTACTATACATGGATAATACCCACAATGTTTGAGATTATTTACTTTGGTAAGATATATGAATCACATTGTTTCTTCTTCAAGAGGGCCTATAGATTTTTTTCCTCAAAAAATTATTTTGTTAATAGAGTTTCAAATTTCTCATCCAGTTTTCTCTCTCTAAGAGAGGGGCCAATTTATCTGTACTTCACATGTAAATCTTTGCTGTTAATCCTGATAGTGGCTGTGTTTAGGACTGGGAAGAGGAGTGAGAAGCTAATGTTTAAAGTAACTCTCAAACAAGCACACTGTGAAACAATCATGTTCGTGTCATAGATTTCCAATACAAGCTTTCAACTCTTATTTTTTATCTTCTTGGTGTTTCTATATAAAATTTCCTTTTATTCCTTTGCTTTTATTTCTCAGCATTCTCCAATTTAGTTTGCTAATGTTTCCTTTATGTAGTGTATTATCTAAATGATAGATCGATTGATCTATCAGTAGATAGATAGATAGATAGGTGCCAGGAAATTCTTTCTTGTTGAAATAGTACTCTGTCCAAGAGGTTATTTGAAACCTTCCCTAAAGGTGTGCAGGTGCACAGAGTAGAAAGGGCTAATGTTCCAAGTGCTCCAGATACCCAGCTGCAATTGGATTCAGTTGAATATGATATAGGCCAGTGGTTTCTGGTATCTGAATGCAACCATGGCAATACATTCAAAAGCACTGTGCAATGCAGGTGCACGCTAGAGGATTGGTACTTCAAAGCTGTCATAGTTTGATTATTTGATAGTTTTGTAACTTCTGCTTCAAAACATGTTCGTCATCTATCAAAAGCAAATAGAATGGCACTTCACACCCGAAGTAAAATCTGGAAGACAGATTGTCGAAGATTCCTCTTAAAATATATGATATTCTCCAATAGTCTTTTTATTATGAGTCTTAGTTATCTAATTTTTTATGAAAAATTACTATGAAATAATTTGTAGTCCTAGAGTCTTGTGTTGAATGTTTTCTTATTGTGTCACTGCCAACATTTGAACAGGTATCTTCCTAAAACAAGCAAGTGTATATATTGTGATAAAATAGCTCTCTCTTAAGTTAAAAATTTAAAAAAAATAAGAGAAACAAAAACTGATCCTATATTTGTGGATTTCTATATTGGTTGCATAACTAACAAAACAGCATGGATTCTGTTTCAAGGGAAACAAAGGCAAAATTATAGTGCAATAGATGAAAGAATACTTGGCAAAAAAGTGTTTGGTTCCCATGCCACGTTTTCCTTAGTCATCCCTTTTCTTCTCCAAGTAAGAGAGACACCAAGCTTTTATAAATAGTGCTACAAATAAGCCTGGCAGTCATGTGGACTCTAACTGGGTAAAAAAGCTTGTGACAAAATCGTAATATTAGAGTATCCCTTTCTGACACCAAAAATATTTTGAGGTAACGTTCCAAAAATTACTAGAATTAATATCAAAAGTGAAATTCTTTCTCCACTAATAGTCATACAGGATGAAAAGAGAAGTTTTATTTTTAACCAATATGCTAGTAAGTAGGACATAGAAATCATAAATGGAAATAATTTAACTGAATATACATTATTAGGTTGCCATTTATATGGTATGATTCATCCTCTCGCCATAATAAATCTAAGGATTTTATAAAATGGTAAAGGGAAATAAGTGAATAATAATCCTCATGACCAAAAAAAGAAACAACTGCTATATAAGAGAAGTGCCAGTTCATGAGACACTGCAAATTATGTTAATTTACTTAAATCAAGCTTGTATCAGAGGTTTGCTGGATAATATCTAAAAAGATTTTTATTTTAGTATTGATTTTTTTCTGATATGTTAGAATATATTTTGTTAAACTGTAATTGTAACCCAGTGAAGTGGTGTGCATGTGTGATATTTTGTGTTGAAAAGACTGGATACAGTAAGTTTATACCCAATTAAAAATATTTTAGTGAAAATATAGATGCATATAAACTACCTGTCTATTGTCTTGGCATGATATGGTTTGCTATTAGATAATCTGTGTTAGATGTCAGGTGCAGATATTTTAGTTAATCTCCCAAACTCTTGTGCCAGCCATAAATAGAGATAGGTGCTTGCTCTATGCTTTTCCAGACAGCTAATTAGGTGTTATGAAAGCCTACATTGGTGAAAGAAGGTGAATTGGAAATAAAAAGGAAAAATGTGAACAAATAAGAAAAGAAACAGATTTCCATTTATAGAGTTGTCTACTTGGAAACAACTTTAATTTTAAGATACTGTTAGAAACAGTAACAAAGTAACAACCACAATCCTAAGAGAAGAGCACCATTCCTGTTTCAAGTTATTTACAAAGCGGAAATAAAACCATTTTTGCTGACAGTCACAAGTAGAGAAAGCTCTCAAATATTTCTCTCCCATGGCCGTGGCATTTTAGAACTTTCTCATTGATGCCCTGACTAAATAAATTTTGGTCTTCAAACTTCTAAGACACAGATATTTATTTTTTATTATAAAAATTCAATTAAGTGCATATTTGAATGCCTAAAGCTAGAAATGTTATGCATGATTCCAGATGTATAAATATGTGAGCTCCCAAGGCAGCCAGCAAATTTAAACGAAAGGAGAAAATCCTTTTATGTTTTCTAATATTTTTCTAAGTGGTAACAAATTAGTTGGCAAGTACCTCTCTTTGGGTGGTGTAGTACAGTGCTTTGAAGACAAAAACAATAAACTTGATTTGGAATATGTGATAAATTCTTGCCCGAGAGTAAAACAGAATAGAATAAAAGGTAATTTTTTCTGAAATAAAAATTATGAACTGATTTTTTTTTTGCCTTTTGGGTCACACCCGGCAATGCACAGGGGTTACTCCTGGCTCATGCACTCAGGAATTACTCCCAGCAGTGCTCAGGGGACCATATGGAATGCTGGGAATCGAACCCTGGTCAGCTGTGTACAAGGCAAACACCCTGCCCGCTGTGCTATTGCTCCAGCCCCTGAACTGATTTTCAACATTTTTTAACAGCAAATACTAGTAAGATTAACATAAAAAAAATTCCCCCTGACTTCCAAAACAACTTTTCTCCACAAAGTCCCCTTTAATCTTTGTTAATCCTTGCTAGTGTTTTGGCTTCACAGCTTAATCTTATGAATAGTAGTTGTTGGCATTTTACTCATCTTTGAAATGGCTACACTTATGTCACTAGTATAAAGATATAACAACATTAAAATCTCATTGAAAACATAAAATTATAGTAACTTTTTGGGAATATTATTAAAATTCAGCAATTTAAAGGAATTTAACTTTACATATTGCCAAAATATTTTTCCTTGCCTAGATATAATTCAGAATAATTCCTCTGTGATAGTTCCTTTGAAGGTATATTTTGTCACAGAAATGATAGCTTGCCTAATATCAAAGATTAATTTATTAAATTTCTTAGTCTAGGATAAAAAAAAGATAGAGCAAGGGCTTTCAGATGTTATAACCAATATGACTATGGAGATTCCAGGTGTCTTTTTGTCTAAATCAATGTAAATTGCATAAAATTATTAAATTATAGGTAGTCAGGCAATCATAGATTTTATACTACACTTTTCCCCAATAGGGCACAGGGAAAGACGAGGTGTTTTATATTGATGAATTTAGTTTAAGATTTTTACACACATATGTGCTTTGTAAATAAATAACATATATGTTATTTTTTAATAGTATGGATGCTGCTCTTTTCTGGCATATTATTGATTCATTTCTGTTTTTCGTATGGCAGTTGCTGGTAGTTTATCTTCAGGAATGCATTATACCTGCATTTGAGTTTTTTTTTATTTAAAGGGTAATGATTGAGTTGTCGGAGTGGCAGCTCAAAGATCTGAGAGCACACACTATCTAAGGGAGGCCAGGGTTTGATTCCTAGCACTGTATACATGTTTCACAGAGCACTACCAGTGACTCTCAAAACCAAGACTTGAACTGCTGGTGACCGCTCAAGTTATCACATAATATGTGACAATAAAAACTATTACCTTTCATATTTGTATGTGTTTGTGCAAGTGGGGAGTATTTATGGTATAGCTGAACTGCAAGCACTACAATTGCTTGAGTGACTTTATCACTCTAACAAAACATATCATTTAAATTAGGGTGCATAAGATGAAATTCATTAAGCTTACTATTTTTAGATAGCTCCTTTTTAAAAATAGTATAATACCCAGATATAGCAACAAGAGTATAGAGTGATTCTCAATACTAAGAATTTAAATTTATGTCATTGTCACATGATCCTTCTGTGAGTCATATAGATAAAGAATTAGACACTACAACTTTCCCTATTGCCAGAATGCCCCAGATGTCCACTGTTGGCATTTTGAAATTATCTTCTCTTTGAAATATAATTATATTTATATCTCAATTTGTCTCATCTGCATACCACTTAGATTATGTGATCTTACTTGTCACATAAGAAAAGATGTATTCTGAGAAAGGGTAATAATCTTATGTTGAGGGAAGAATGAAAATGAGAGTAATTTCTTTACCATTCCAGATTGGTTTCAAAGAAAAAAATGAATTTTGAATCAATTTTTTTACTTTGATTTCTTATGCCATGTCCACTTATCTCTAAATCTATTTGCTGGTACAAATATGTAATATATGCAAATAGTTACTGCCTAGATAATTTGCTATTTTGTATTGCTATAGCTTGTAATTTGACACGTCTATTCTGGGATCCAGTATCCCTAAGGAACATAGAAGTTTGTTTACCTACTTTTATTACTCCAGAACTTGAGAAAAATGCACTATTTTTTTGTATATACTTTATGTTACATGCACTAAGCTTATTGAAGGAATTTTTTTAAATGTATAATATAAGAAACAGGACAAAAATCCTACCAATGCAAATCACAGTTTAATCTTATGCAAAGTAGTTGTCATTTTACCCATCTTTGAAATGGCTACAGACTCACTAGTATAAAGACAAAACAACATTAAAATCTCATTGTAAACATAAAATTATAGTAACTTTTCATGAAAATTATTAAAATTCAGCAATTTAAAGGCATTTAATTTTATATATTTCCAAAATATGTTTTCCTTGCATAGATATGATTCAGAATAATTCCACTGTAATAGTTCCTTTGAAGGTATATTTTTAATCACAACATGACAGCTTGCCTAATATAAAGGATTAACTTATTAAACTTCTTAGTCTAAAATTAAAACAAGAGAGAGCAAGTGCTTTCAGATGTCATCCAATATGACTACAGAGATTCCAGGTGTCTTGAACTTCCACTTTAATTCCTGTACCCCACCCTGTTCTTGCCTTGCTTTAGTGCTTCTCTTCCTTTGCTTCCTTCACATTGCTTTTACTCTTTCCTCTTTTTGCTTCCATTTATATCTTGTCCATTGTTTTGTATAATTATTTACTCTATAGTACTTATGTGTCTTGCGTATACCTATTTATCTAGTTATTGGTTACTTCTAAATTAACTCCACTCTCTCATAAGTTCTTGTATGACCCTCGAATGCTATAGTTCACTTTGTGCTCATAAATCTCTGCTGCTTCTACAAATGTGCCTATTTGATTTTCTTCACTATTCTGTGAATGGCTTCCATCAAAATTGCAGGCTAATCTCAAGGTGAACAGCTTATAATATATCAAAATCAATACTCAAAATGCATTCCCTAGGACGTGACATAAAGGAGTCAAGTAAAGAGCTGCAGATTTTCAGCAGCAAAGTGCAAACAATCATTTTATGTTGATGGTTTCAAATTGAAGGTCGATTCATACTTTCATACATCTGCATTATTCTGTCTCCTTCACTGACTTCTTAAATTCTTATCGAATTCTTTCAATGCTAGGCTATCAAAATTTCTAAAATTGAGGGTCTGTCAATATTGTAATAGTGTTAGTATTTTAAAGATGGTGTATGTGCTATATTTTTTTTGAAAATCACTGATCTAAAAGATTCAAGAATATCACCAAGTAAAATAGATATTAAGATTTCTATCTTTGAATGATACGATACTAACAACCAGTGACAAGATAGAGAGGCAGTATTTCTATTTCCACTCAAAATGGAGAAAGAATGCGGTTACGTTTTTATTACATTTTTATGTCTTTTTGTTTTTTAATCTCTTCTATCCTATAAATTCATATATGAAGCTTTCCTCGAAAATATTTTATGTCTGTGCTTCTTCTGTGCTGTCTTGTCCATATGTCACCAGCCTTTCCCATTATAGTATTCAAGTCTGTGGGTGGACAGTTGAGCCTGAGGTTACATTTCAGCATTCTTTGCTTGTATTACATGATTAACCAAACCTATTTCATTCACTTATAGATAAACATATTTTTTAAAGCATGACAGAATTAAAAGAGACAAACTACTTAGTACATTTTTCTAACATTTCACAAGTGTGAATGACACATGCTATGAAATATCATGGTATTTTTGTTCTGTCAAGACACCATTTTGATTTCTTTTTAAGATTTTGTCTTATATGAATATTTCATGCTAGAAACTTTTGAGATAAAACAGAGTGTAGCTTATCTCTTTTTGGATAAGGAATTATATATGTGTTTTATTTACAAACACAGAAATAATATATGACTTTGAAAAGTTAGTTATTAATCTAACAAGGTAATTAATTTTTATGTTTTAATTCTAATTTCTTTTTTCCTAGTCTTTTTCTTCTTCAACAGGACATTGTAAATGTGTAGTGATCCTCTTACATCAATTAAAAGGCAAACTTCTAGGTTTTTAAATGTGTAGGGAATTCTAATCCCTTCAATAATATATAAGATGTAAATATCCTTTTCTGATAATAAATGGTTCCTAATTTTAAAAGGATCATTAAGTAGGAGAGGAACAGCCATTTGTAAATGAAAGGGACAACTGGCAAGAAGTAGTTCAAAGTTACAGTTTAAAATATTAGGGTCATGCAAGTCTGCAGCTGTTGTCATAATGAAGGAATTTTCTTTTATATTTTCTTGTTCAGCATGTTTGAAATAGGAATCGTTAAAAAACACTTTATTTAGAATCTCTCTATATGCCTATTCGCAAAGGATAGAAGCAAAATTTCTCACAGAAACCATTATTGTTTGAAATAGGAAATCATGATTTGTCATTCAATCTCAACTGTATCTGTTGACTAAATCCATTTTCACCTACTTACACCAAAAACAAAAGCTAAAGTGAAGAAAACTGATTGCATGATCCATACGCATTTCTAATAAAATAGGAATGTGCACTTTTGACAGGCTTATTCATAACACATTCAGAGAGAAAATTCCATTTGCTGCTCTCAGTAGGAAAAGCAGGCTTTTAAAGGAAATCTTTTATTTCATGACTGTCACCAAAATAACAATTACAGACAAAACAGGGATGAAACATGGAGGGGTAAGAGAAAAAAGAAAAGAAAAACAAAGAAAAACACAGTTTAGGACTTGTTGAGGAAACTCTTAATTCAGTTTTTGTCCTGATATTTGATTTGGAAATAATCCTGGTAATCATTTTTGAAGTTCCCTGTCTCCTAGATGGGGTTTTCAGAACAAAGACTAACTGATATTCCCATGAGATTAGTTTACAGTGATGTTGTATTCTGCTGTGAATGATTCTCCAATGACCACTTTTTACTTCTTCCCCTAGGCTATGGGAATTCGTTAATATCTAGAGAATACACTTAAATAAAACCATTGTCTCAACCAGCAGGTTTATGCAACCCTCCTGAAATGTTTTAATTATTGTTTTCTTTTCCTTTTTAATTAAGAGACCAGAGGTCAAGTAAGCCCACTGAGAGCTGATGGCAGCCTCTAGAAATTTAAAGGCAACCCTAATGATTGGATTTGTTGTTTTCTCTCTTGTTTTGCAGAACCAGAGGAGTGTGTTAATTGCACAGATGAATGTCGAGTGCTTGGTCATTCTGATAGGTGTTGGATGCCACAGTTCCCTGCAGCCAATCAGGCTGAAAATGCAGATTACCGCACAAATCTCTTTGTACCCACAGTCGAAGCTAATGTTGAGACTGAGACTTATGAAACTGTGAATCCCACTGGGAAAAAGACTTTTTGTACATTTGGAAAAGACAAGCGAGAGCACACTATTCTCATTGCCAATGTTAAACCTTATTTAAAAGCCAAACGTGCCCTGAGCCCTCTCCTCCAAGAGGTCCCTTCTGCATCAAGCAGCCCCACCAAGGCGTGTATTGAGCCTTGCACCTCAACGAAAGGCGCTCTGGATGGCTGTGAAGCAAAAGCTGGGGCCCTGGCCGAAGCAAGCAGCCAATACTTGCCCACTGACAGTCAGTATCTGTCCCCCAGCAAGCAACCGAGAGACCCTCCCTTCATGGCATCAGATCAGATGGCCAGGGTCTTCGCAGATGTGCATTCTAGAGGCAGCCGGGATTCCAGCGAGATGGGCGCAGTTCTTGAGCAGCTGGAGCACCCCAGCAGAGATCTGGGCCGAGAATCTGTGGATGCAGAGGAAGTCGTGAGAGAAATTGACAAGCTGTTGCAGGACTGCCGGGGAAACGACCCTGTGGCTGTGAGAAAGTAAAAAAAAAAAAAGCATTGGCATTTTCTTGTCTCTTCTGTTGATTTAAAAACGATCCCTTCCGGTGAGAACTCATTTTACAGGGATGAAGAAAGACCAATGCTGCTTTAAGGCTTTTAGTGAACATCTGAAGTGCCCACAAGTATGTTCTTTTCACTGCTGTTTCTTTTTCAGAGATAACAATGGTTTTATTATGACCAAACATAGATCAGGACAGAATTAAGGAAGCTCAAAGAGAAAAAAGAGAAAAGTGAGAAAAGAAAGAGGAGAGAAGAAAAAGGAGGATGAGGAGGCGAGTTACCTTGTGACAATCTGATAGGAAGGTATACAGTGTGAGAACGGAAGTGTTTCTGAATGCCCCCAAGACTGTCCTCGGTGATTTATGCTGACTTAACTGTTTACCTATAAACCCCATACAAAGCAGGGTCAGAATTTGTCATCTGTGGTGGATTTCTAGCTGACATCACAGGCTTCTACTGAAAAATCCTGAAAGACCTTGCAGTAGTCCAAGCTACACCAAACATTAACATATATTTGTGGTAAACATTTCTGTATAAAGTTACCTGCCACACACACACATATAAACACAAAGAACATTCCATATCATTAGTCGGGAAAAAATTTTTAAAAACTTGGTCATTTGTAAGACACCTCATGTCGTATAAAAGTTAAATGTAAAAAAATATAGTCCATTTTGTCCTGCACACACATAGACTGATTCATATCATTAAAGGAGAAGAAATTTTAAAGGTTTTAAATGCCTCTTCAGCATTTTAGTGTCCAACAAACATATAATTATGGGTAGGTATTAAATTTGACCTAGACAACTCTGAAAATCGTAGTTACAATTGAGTGATGATTATGCAGAGAAAATTAACAAGATTAATATATTGTATTCATTTTTGGACACTAAAATAGCTCAGGAAAGTAAAATGTCTTAGACAAATACAAATCACATGACCATTTAAATGTGCAAATGTAAGAAGATTCAATGTGTTTACATCAAATGACATATTTTTATTGATTTATTGCAGATTCAGTGCATATGAGCCAAATTGTTGAGTGTATAAGAGCTATATTGTGTATTTTATTAAATTAATATATAGTTGTGTTGCAAAAATATTTGGGCTTATATTGTAAATGGCAAGTGTTGCCTCAGTAGCTGTCGAACTCTATGAGTTTTGTTTTTTCCTGCTTCCTTTTCCCCATGGAGTGTGGGAAGCAGTGCCTCAGAGCAAAGTCTCTTGTTTAATGTATAGTCTACCAAGTACTACAGTACATAATCTGTTCAAAATGTGTTTGAGTGAGCTGATGGAGCTAACTGAAAGGTCAAAAAAAAATACATCCGTCAGTCATGGTTATGTGCAAGTCCTTGTAGAAGCTTTTATTAAAGTCATGCTAAATCACAAAAATCACATTTGTACCAATACCTAAAACATCACATTTTTTCAATAACGAGCAATTTTGCCTGTGTAGATATCATGCTGTTGATTGGTTCTCAAAAGTATCTTAAGTGGTTTAAGATGTGTATTCCCATTAGATTTCAAAACCATGAAAAATGCTTTAATGCATGTGTGGTACCAGCACTGGTTACTTGCATTGTGTAGTGTTTTTTAAGAGGTCTGGGTATTAACAAATTGTTTTTCCTTTTTCTCAATATCTTCTGCCTCTTACACTTAGTGTTCTTTGAGAACAATGCACCTTCTATTCCTTCATTTAGTTGCACCTTTTCTTGTGACATTTAGCGGGTTTCAAACTTACTTCCATCTCAAGCTAGGAAACCTCAAATTTCAGGAATTGGAAAAAATAAAATTAGCACTTGCAGAAGTAGCAGCAGATGGGAAAATGCCTTGATTGACATTTTCCTTCAGCGTTTAAATTTTTTGGCATTTTACAGCTTCATGACAAATAGTTTCCAGCCCATACCTTAGAAAATGTGGTGCTGAGTTAAATAAAGGCTGTTTGTGCACTGGAGCAGAAAAATGCATTATTTGCAAACTGGTGGAGAATTCTGTGCCTTCTTTTCTGGCCACCAAGCCAGTGTAGAAACAGCATAAACGTCATAAAATCTTTATATCAAAAATACAAACAAAAGCAAACACATACTAAACTGCATTATGCTTTGGAAATTTAAACTTCAAAAAATTCTATTGAAAGTATTTCTGTCAAATGTCAAGGTTTTTGATTGTACCTCGTTTGCAAAATTGCTTTGAAAGGGAAAGTGGACAACTCCCATCAGCCTTATCCTCTTGAGAACTATATTTGGTTCCTAGTAACAGCCTTTCCAAAGCTCTACTCTTGGTTTTTATTATCCGTAAATGTTTAAATTGGAAAAGGATGGATCTTGTACATGTAAAACCTAATTGACTATATTTTGGACAATTTATGTATCTGAAATGTGTTGTCTTTGTTATATGATGTTATTTTTTATTTTTATTTTTTGGCCAGGAGACTACAGGTTGACTTAGCTTGATAGCTAAACTTTGATGGATTCTGATTTCCATTTAGTCTTATGAAGTGTTGCCTCTCTCTTACTAGATGGATAGCTAGTTGGTCAACTCTAAGGCAGTATATAAATGAAGTCCACAAAGAGAGTAGGATTTATTTTTAAAACAGTCTTAATGCTGAGTAACCAGTTGTTCAATTTATTATATGTGTCTGGAGACATTAAAACATTATAAGATTTAAAGAATTGGTTGTGCCAATGTATAAGGGATTTTTACCTTTAGGCTCTGTGTCACCAGTGATTAACTAGAGTTAGCTGTTTAACACATTACCTGTATTTAGTAGTGACTATTTATTTACAAGTTGGTTGTAATTCAGCAATCAAGACTCTAAGCTTTTATAGTTGAGTTGAGGGAATTTCACTTTTATTCATTTGGCTGGCAACTGCCTTTGTCACAGACCTCTGGTGCTTGGCTTCCAAGGAAGTCTATGAGATGCCAAAATCACCCCCTTTGGGGAGCAACTTGCACTAAAGGGTAATGCATGACTGAACAGCGATATTTCAAGGGGGTTCAGCATAATTCAGAATGTGAAAATTTTTTCTTCGTTCACACCTTCTAAGTAATAATCCCTAAAAAATTCCACACATTTGAAATAAATGATTTGATAAATATTTTGTCTTTTAGGTCCTTATGTAACTGAAATCAAGCACAGAAAATTTATATAAGTTTTATTAAGAAAGTCAAGGTTCTAAAAATTGTTTACTGATGAATAAAATATTGATAATGAAACCATTTTTTATTATTAATGATGAGAGATCTTTTGATCAACAATAAAAGTAGTAAAAATCAGTGTTAGTTGTGCCTATACCAAAGTAAACATTAAAGAGGCTTATCATGCAATTCCAAGAATACTTTTATATTATTTCTTCGGCTGACTTACTTATCCTTCTGGCAAGGAATATATAGAGATTGGCTCACTACTCCATAAATTAATTCAATTCCTGGTTAGGAAATCGCCTTGTTTTGCTTTCCTAAATTAGCTGAGATCTTGTAAAACATGACTTCCCTTTAAAGGATCTAGGCACGGCTTGATTTAAAAAATGATGCCATAAAAAAAAAGTCATGTAGTAATAGAGCAGTATGCTTTATTAGAACCAGGTTAAAGCTGTTTGTTGCCTAATGGAGTAGAAGTTGCTGAGGTGAATAAGTAGACTGAGGTCTGGCATAGTATATGCCCACTCTTTATTGTCTAATTATATTCTTTTGACAACAGACAGCATTTACCAGAGCATTAATTCAAATGAGAGTTTTGGCTATCAAGATGTGTTGATTGAAAACATAATTGAATGAGACCTGATTAGAGTCTGACTTTCCTGGTCCCAGTGTTTTGCAGGTTGGCTATTCCCATTTATCAGCCCCATGATTCCATAAGGTTCTTAGCTGCACCAAGTGATTGGTGAACAAGGACAACAGCAAAAGCAGCATACATTGTATGGATTTATCTCAATGCTATTGTTTAATGGCTGTGTTTAATGTGACCTATCTGGAAAATGAGGACTCCGAATAAAAAGCTATTACTAATAGACATGTTTCCTTCTCTTGAATTCATCAGTATATAAATTACACATAGCATACCACAGGAACACTGATGATAATTATCTTGAAAAGCAGCCACACATCAAAACTATTTTTCTGTTATTTTATAGCTAGTAAAATACAATTAAAATATGATTAAAATTTGATTTAATAATATCATCAATTGGGTTTCACTGGAAATGAGTTAACTGTCATGAAGTTACAAACTAACGAAACGTTAACTTAGTATTTGCAAATAGTAGATAGCTTTGTAAAATCTTTCTAAAGGACCTTAGGAAAAAAAGGTCTCATATGTCCCCTCATAATGTTATAGAATCGATGAAAACATATTTGTGAATGACATTTAAGTAAACTCATGCTTATGTTGGAATCTTAAAATAGTAAGCCACTATTTCTACTAATTTAGAAAATGTCTGTTGAGTAGCCACTGTGAGTTTTCCCTGAACTGTGATGTGTGTTGGTATAAATGGTAAACAGGGAATCATACTCCTTCACAGTCAGTTGGGAGAAACAAATAGGTATTTCTGAATTTACTCTATATAATTTACACTTGCTCATTTGCATTGTACCTCAGTTACTCCAAGAAGGCCATATTTTTGTCCTATCAGTCTAATGAAGTGGCAACTCCTAAATTATAAGCCAAAAAAATATTCTTTCTTTTAAATGTTTTGCTTTAAATTTTGCATTTCCTCTGACAGTCTCACATATATTAAGAAAAATGTATTGATTTTTTTGCATGTATAAGAAGAAAGAGTTTATGATTCAGAACCACTAGGGTTTTGAATTATGGATAACCTAATCATTTTTTAATTCTTTCTTTATTTTTGTTTACTTAGTTTTGTTTTGTTTTGAGCACCAGTTCCATATAATGGCCTAAATTATAGAAAGTAAACTACCTGCAGCTTGCCTTCTTAGTACTTTTGTATTAAGTTTGTCCCTAGATGATAAATAGGAATTGGCATTATGTAGCCTTGACACCATTATCTTTCCATAATGGGAACAATTTCACTTTTAAGAAAGAAAAAAAAGCCTATCATGCTATGTACTGCTTTCAAGCGAGAGGCCAAAACAGACTGCTAATTAATTGACCAGAGTCAAAGGAGTACCTAGTCATTTAAAACAAACAAACAAAATCCCTCTTCACCGTGCTGCAATTAGAAGGAAGTCATGAATGGAATATATATCCATAAATTTATTTTATATCAATAAATTGCTAAATCCTCTCAATTGGGGTATTATGGTTTTCAAGTAGGTGTGCCTACAAGATAAAAATTATATTACTTTAGTAGAGAACAGTTCTTTTAGCATATGAGAAGAATGAATTCTTAAAGGTCACTATGGCATCACTATGATACAAAGAAATAGATCATCAAACTAATGGAGCATTTTCAAGCTCTTAAATGGTCTTGACAATGGTTGTACATGGTTCACCAAGTAAATATATCATTTTCTGTTTATTCTAGACACTAATAATGCTAGGAAATCCATTGTGCATTATGGATTAAATTCTCTGTATTCTTTGAAGAGGGTGCAGCTTTATTTTCTGTTGCTTCTTTTACTATATCAGATAGAATTATTAAAAAAAAAACACTTAGTTTCTTTTCCATTAGGGCGTTTGCCTTGCATGCAGCCTACTGGGCTGACCCGGTTTCAATTCCTCCACCCCTCTCAGAGAGCCCCACAAGCTGCCAAAAGTATCTAGCCCACACATTAATGCCTGGCAAGTTCCCTGTGACATATTCGATATGCTAAACACAGTAACAACAATTCTCACAATGGAAATGTTACTGGGCCCACTCGAGCAAATCAATGAACAATAGGAGGACAGGACAGACAGTGTCAATGATAATTTGTATATTACATGCAAGTGCTAATTAAGGACAGAACTGTGTCAGTGGTTTGTCTTTACCAACTATGTATCATAGAGGCAACTTTTCCCCATTGGATCAAGTTAATTCTATTTCTTTGCATCACTATAACAAATATTCACTTTGAGAACAACTTTTTATTTAATATTTTTAAAATATGCATCAAATTATCTATAATATTCAATAAAATAACACTTTATTTGATTTGTTTTCAAAATCCAGTTTATATAGCTGCCAAATCACTTAATATTGTAAAAACATTTAAAAGTAAAGAACGAATCAAATTTGGAACATTATTCTTGGCCATTGCATTGAATTGTCTTTATATTTTGTTTAAAATATTTAGCATCTGGGAGCCTAAGAGATAATACAGTGGCCAAGACAAGGTCCTTGCCTTGCATTATGTTGACCCGGGTTGATCCCCTGCATTCCATATGTTCTCAGACTACTGTCAAGAGTGATCCTTGAGTTTAGAGCTGGGAGTTAGTCTTGAGCAGCACCTGGTGTGACCCAAAGACAAAAAAGGAAAAACACATTGGCATGCAGTAATCTTTAAAGGAAAATTGTGCTTATTCTCATCAAGCTTGCCACTCATTACAATAATTACACAAATTTAAATCAGTACCAATAAAATGTTTTATATAGAGCTCTTGCTCAAAGCACTTTTACAAATTCACAAGATATTTCTGAATTAAGAATTCTGAAATGAAAAGAGGTGAACGAATTTAACCAGGTCAGTTAGTTAGTATGCCATACATATTCCCTTGAACTGAAACTCTAATTTCTCTCCTATTTCAGGATTTTGAATTCTGCAATTTTTTATCTACAAGCTAACCAAATATATTTTCTTGATTATTATTTTAAATTAATCATCTGAAAATTTAAATTATGGTATTGAGTTGCCCCTTTAAATTGACAATCACAACATATAATTCAAAGTGTATCTATATTAATAGTTCACAACAGAATTAATTTATGTAGTAGGGAATAGGAAATCTATCCTCCAAGTTTTCCTTATTGAAAAACAATATGAGAACTGTATTTCTCTTAAGATTTTCATCAATTTTTGCTGGAATATACACAATTGGTATATAATTCATTGCATGTTCACATGACTAATGCTATTTCTATCCCTTGGACTATATATGGTTTCCTGAGCATCATCAGAAAGTATCCCTGAGTTCAGAGCCAGGAGTAAATCTTGAACACTGCTGGGTGTGACCCAATCCCAACCACCAAAAATATATTTTGAACTTTTATTCTTTATCTTTTTAAAAATGAGTGTTTATTATATTTCTTTGTTTATAGTATTAACTGAATGATATACGTTTATCTATTGTCTCACACAAGACTATTCTTTTTCTAATTATTGTGGTGAGAATTATTCCCAGTAAAGTTCATAAAACTTTGATAAATTCTATGTAGTAATCCTATGTTCTCACATACAAAATGTGTATTCTAGACCTCTGAGGAATCTCCCAGATCCATTGCCATATTTTTTCTTCATTTCACAATATTTCCTCAATATCAACTATCAATAATCAAATATCAACAATCCACTTTTTTATCTATTTATTTTTCCAAAAATATAATCCTCTATGCCTTCATATAAAGAAATCAAATGTGGAGGTAGTAATATTTTAGTGCTAATAATTGCATGCTATAACGACTGTCCAAATATTCTCATTAAACTATGTAAAACAATATATTTTGGATGTAATATCCATCCTGTGTTAAAAGTTCAAAAAGCATTATAAATGTAACAAATTTACACAAAGTAATAGATTAGGATGCATTTAAAATATTTACATGCAGAACTATTTCTTTGACTGCTTGAAAAGGTGACAGGAAGGGAATCACTACGTTGTCGTTACTAACTCTTGTATGTTAAGAAGTCCTCATTTCAGGATCTTGTGTGAAATCCTGTGCTTAGACTGAAGAGAGGTAAGGGCTTTTACTTCTGAGATCTGTGGTTTTTCAAACAGAATTCTTGCCAAAATATCCTTAAAATTGTTCTATATGAACACTTAATCTTTTTCCCCCCAATCTGGAGAACTACGAAATTTTACTTTTAGTTCATAATACAAAGTATGAAAGGACATAAATGAACAGGTCAGATGTGGCTTCTCTGATTATATTCCTTCTGGAGAGTGTGACATCCTAATTCAATTCAACACTAATTTATGGAGCTTGTACTGTGTTTTTGGAACACAATGTTGCCTAAAGATATGATAAAATACAGTCTTTATTGAATGTCAAATACAATGAGAGAGGAAGATGCTTAGGCAAATATGTCACATTTCACTGCATAATTATTGTAGATTTTAGGATATATTTATATATACACACTATATATAGTGTGAAAATGAATTTTACTGCACTGGTAGGATTCTTGAGAATTGTATGTAGGATTTGCAAACAGAACTTGGTAGCTAGAGTTTATTGTACAGTTTAAGTTGATAGACCCTTGGGTCCCTCCCCAGATTCCAGGGCTCTATTTAACTATGGACAATGACTAGGTCCCCTCCTTGATGATGCTCAATCCACTGAATGACTTCCATGTCCTGTTCCACTCAGTCTATTTGCCATCCATGAATGAAGACCGAGTCTTATCCCAAGCTGCCTCATACCATGAACAGTGCCCTGTCTTGTCCCTGGCCTGCCTTCTCTATTTCATGTAAGCTTTACCCAGTCTCTGGTCACAGCCATAGTTGCAAGACATCCTGTGCCTTGTATTCAGCCTCTATTAGGGTCCATGTGGCCTGCCTGTGCTGGATCATATTTTCTGGGTAAACAGCACTACCTGAGAGAGAAAAGAATTCAGAAAATGCTGATCAGGAGAGATAGTTGGGACCACGAGGCTTCCTTTTATTTCATGCCAAATCCCACCCTCAGACATCTCATTTTGCATTCTGATTGGCTACCAGTTCCATGGGTAAGATTGAAAATGATCTGGTGCTCCACACCTCAGCTTCTACTCTATCAGCTGTGACAAGCTTTTGTCGAGTATTGTTACGAAACAAGGTGCAATGTTTATGCAGTAGTGATGGTGGTGGTGGTGGTGGTGATGGTGATTATGCAGTGAAGTAGAGTAGTTTGTAGATAATACAGTGAGAGAAATGTATGTTGCAAAAGACAAAAAGGGAATGAAGGAGGAGAGAGAAAGGGTGAGAAGAGAATGAGAAAGTACTTTAAACTGAGGAAAGGTGAGGTGGGGATGGGATCAAGAATAGCTTCCTGGAGAAGGCAGAATTTGCATTGAATATTTAAGGTGGGACAAGATTTTGGCAGTAGAGATGTATAGGAAATGCATTCTGGAAGAAGAGCAAGGCAGCATGTGCAGAAACATTTATATAAAGCCTGGGTATTTTTAGGTTAGAAAGTTAGAATGGGTCAGAACATTGAGGTAGGTCAAGTTGGGAATGATATCAAATACCGATTTTAGATGTTGCAGGAAGCTTATTTCCAAGAAGAGATTAGAAGACACCTGGATTAGGCCCATTAGTTGGGAGAAACTCTATGAAAGGCTTGCCAAGATGAATGTGAATTCAGGAAAATAACACCAGGACAGCTTGCTTCTGCCTGGTGATCCATTCTTTATAAGATGCTGCCTAATAACACCTTGTTCTTGGGGCAGTTCCAACTATCTAGAGGCAATGCCAACTTTGCTGAATCTTGCAAGCCTTAGCTTCAAACACTCAGCAGAGTATTCATGTGTGTTTCCAACTTCCCAGAAATAATTCTTCCTTTGAATTTGTAATCTTGTTTGAAGCTTTGGGAGGCAAAGGGAGACTGGAGAGAAAGCTGAAGATCAAGGGCATGGGGAGTTTTCTTCCCTAGAAAAGCCACTTTTTACATTTCCAGATTATCCAAGCACATCTTGGTATTTGCTGTGTTATTTTGTTTGGCAAAATAATTCTACTCCTAATATTTTTGTCTATAGTCAGTGTCCCAGGTTATCTTCACCCTCAGGCTAATCAGTATCTTGTCTTAATGCTTCTGTAGAATTCTATGTATATGGTAGGGAAATTTATAATAATTTTTTTCAGAGTGAAATAGGGGCTGGAGCGATAGTGCAGCGGGTAGGGCATTTGCCTTGCAAGCAGCCAACATGGCTGACCCAAGTTCTATTCCTCCACCCCTCTCGGAGAGCCTGGCAAGCTACCGAGAGTATCTGGTCTGCACAGCAAAGTCTGGTAAGCTCCCCGTGACGTATTCAATATGCCAAACACAGTAACAGCAAGTATTACAATGGAGACATTACTGGGCCCATTCAAGCAAATCAATGAACAGCAGGAGGACAGTGACAGTGACAGAGTGAAATAGGGAATAATAACTTTAGTGACTTGAAACTGGGGGTAATTTTGCCCTCCAGAGATATTTGAAAGCACCTAAAGATAATTTTTATTTGCCAAGATATCTGGCATGTAATATCTACTAAACTATTAAATATCCTCCAATATTTAGTAATTTGACTCCCCCCCCCCAAAAAAAAGACTTAACAACAACAACCACAAAAAGTAAATTATGCTCAAGTTGAAAAACACTGATTTGAAAGAAAGAGTTTGAGAAAAGATAATTAAAACACTTGAATTTGTTTTGGATATAATGACCTAAATGAATTGATTTATCTTTTCCCCAAGCTTCCAGAGGAATCCTGGAAATTCTTTTACATTGTTTAACACAAGGAATTCTAGCCAGCTTCTTGTGGTTTTGTGCTGCTCTGATGACTGAGAGGAACAGTGTTTCTGAAGCTGTGAATATTAATTAAGGTTCTAATTAGTATTAATTACAAATTGAAAGAATTTCTTTTTCATAGAATAAAAATGAAAGATGTTGCTTAAATGGTCATTTTGATTATTTTTCTAAATTTAATGTCCTAAGAACATTAAATTTATTTTGATTTTTTTCTTCAAATTTAATGTCCTAAGGAAGGAAGATAAAATGAAGTTTCCCACCTTAAAAGGAATGAATAGCTATCTCAAGTGTCTAGGCTTTTGTTACCTTAGAAGTCAATTGACATGATCAACACCTTCCAATCCAATAATTTTTCCTTAGACACATATGGATTCTGTCTCTGATGGACATAGGGAGCTTTTAGAGGCCAGATACTAGAAAGTTCATGAAAGTGCAGAGGAAGAAGATTAAGCAATGACAATATCCAAGCAAAAGTTAGGTAACTACAAATAATCCAGAATGCTGTAGAATAAATATCTATTGACCTCTTAGTTATCAAATTACAATAAATACTGATCTAATAGTTCGTTCAGACTAACACGTGGAATACCAAAAAATGTCAGGATTGACTTTGTAAATGAGGTTAAGGGAAGGTGAGTGCAAATGGTTTCTTAAAAGTTTTATTTCTCTTGACACATATTCTGTTTTATCCATCTGTAATGTAGGGTGGGCGGTTCCAATGCACATTTTATGAATTTGAACTTGGAATGACTCGAGTTTAAAAATAATAATGGTAATGTGTTAAAAGGGTGACAGGAACTTGAGCAGCAAAGTTGAAAGTCTACACATTGACAAGCTAATTAATATAAATAGTAATTACCATAAGCAACCCATATTTGAGATTGTGTTTGCTATAACTTGGTTACATATGCACTAAGTGTGATAAAAAAAAGAAATCGTAAATACACTCTAGTAAACGCTGGCATTACCAACAGACCAAGAACACTTTGAAGACTTAAGAGACAGAAGATAAAATCTCAGCTTCAGCAATGGAACTTCTTTTCAAGTACAGACTGAGTCTTCATCTCTACACACACAAAAAAATTCCAGCCTTTTTTGAGACTGGAATCTTTCTGTCTTCAAAGGCGATATAATTGCTGATATACCACTACTGTTCAAGCTAATTTACTTCCTAATGGTCTATTTGCATAGTAGAATTTACATTTTATTTCACAGCAAATGTTATGACTCCACCTGCCCTATTTTAGATAGAAAACCAAAACTGAGAGAGAAAATAGGAACTGTTAACAAAGAGAATGAAGACAATGAATACAATGAACATCTCACACACCCAATCCCACTTGAAGCAACAGTGGCTAGAAAAGGGCATGAAAAAGCCCCAAAGCTTTCTACCCACAAGACTACAGTACTGGATTTGTTTCAGTTTTCTCTCTGTCTGTGTCTTCACTGTTGCAGTTCAACAAAGGTAATTTCCACAGGTGACACAGTGCCATACTGAGTTCATTGTGAGGGTATATTCATTTTGAGAAATGTTAAAGACAAGCGAGAAGCTAAATGCAGATGTTGAATGTCTCAAAACTTCAATATCACTCTTGCCTGCCTGACTTACTGGCAGCAGACAGGGGTTCAAACTGTAGATCATAGCTTAATAGAATGCAGTGATGCTTTCTGACCTTCTTCTGGGATCGAAAGCATGAAATTTGAAAATATATTTTCCCCTTTCATTGAGGCACAAGCATCATTATGTATATGCATTTTCCCCCATGCTTCAAGGTTCAAATTCTTTGGTGACAGGTGCCATTTTAAAGGTGACTCATTACAGACTTTTAGAAAGTCCCCTAACAGATGGATTGGATTTTGTTTCCCAGAGAATACTGACAGGTTGCAATTATCAGCAGGTTTTAATCACTGCAACAAATGTATGTATCTCTGTCAATTAACCTATTCTGTAAAGTTAATAACCGCAGACTGAGTATGATGACATGCTGGAAATATATATATTATATATAATATATATAATATATTATATATATGCTGGAAATATATATATATGTATATGTATATATGTGTGTGTGCGTGTGTATGTCTGTGTGTCTGTATCTGTGTCTGTGTGTTTGTGTATTCTAGATAGCAGTTTTTACATAAAGGACAATGCAAATTAATATATATTTAAAAGTTAACTTTTGTCATCACTGTATCACTGTAACACTGTCGTCCCATTGTTCATCAATTTACTCTAGCGGACACCAGTAATATCTCATTTGTCCCAGCCCTGAGATTTTAGCAGCTTCTCCTTACTCGTCTTTCCTAATCCTGCCATATTGGAGGCTCTTTCAGGGTAAGGGAAATAAAGCCCGTTATTGTTACTGTTTTTCACATATCAAATATGTCACAGGTAGCTTGCCAGGCTCTGCCATGGTCTTCATAGCAGATACAAACTATTTTTCTTTTCTTTTTCTGTGCTGTGAGTGGGGTGCGGAGTAATCCCCGAGAACTGTCAGGTATGGACACAAAACAAAACAAACAACTGCTCCAGTCTCCAAAACAAAAAGATTGGGATATTCATTCTCTACAGCAGGATTTTAAGACATCAAACATATTTATTTTTACACTTTTTTTTACTCTGCGTAGGAACTGTTAGAGGTCTTCCTTGTATATTTTTAACATGAAGCAACAACAAAGAGATTTAGTGCTGCTCAGTTCTTACTCCTGGCTCTGCACTCAGGGATCACACCTGGCAGTCTTGTGGGTCCGTGTGGGATGCTGATCTACCCAGGTCAGCCATGCCCTAACTGCTCCAGCCCCAGCTTCTTTTGCTTTCAATAATAAATTTCTTATGAATATTATCATTTGAAAAGATTTTGAATACTGTGTTTTATAAATAAAAGCATTAGGGACAAAATTAAGAATATATAAAACAACTTAAGGACACAAACTAAAGTCATTTTTCTCTGAAAACTTTAATCATTGTACAATAAATGTTACAAACAAATAGACTTGAAAGCAGTTACAGGTACAAAGTTACAGAGATAAGAGTAGATAAAGAAAAAGGACTCAGTATTACTCCTGGATTAAATAGCCTCACTTAAAGTCATAACTCTCCCCTATCACACTCTAACTATGTGACTTTATGTCAGAAGTGGATAAACTCCGGTCTTTGGAGCAAATACAGCCACTAATACAATTGTGCAAATAAGTAGTCATTAGAAGCCAGCTACACTAATTCATTTTTGTGTTGTCTATGGATATTTTCTAGGACAAGTGTATGGCACACAATAGCAGAAATTGCTTTATACTGAGGATGTTTGCCAATCCCCCTATTATATGATTACTATGATTTCAATTTCTCCATCAGTAAAATGTGACTAAGAGTCACAAACTCCTAAGGCAATTCCAGGTACGAAAAGAGATCATACATGAAAAATTTAGCAGCATTTTGAACACTCTTAGTGAGTGTTATTTATTACAGGTTTTTCTCAGTAAAATAAATCCATCCACATTTCACCAGAACACATAATTTCAAAATCCTGTAGAAGGTCTTAGTTGAACAGTTTTTTGTAAAATGAGAGACAACAAAATCTTTCAAGAGTTTACCAGTTGTTTCTCCGACTCTACCACCACCCCAGCCATTACTAGCAACTATAGCTTTTGCACATGAATGGCTAATAAGTTATTTTAAGTACTTAGGCTATGTCACCAGCACTGTGGACCCTTCTACCTTGTTTGCCACTAGCTTGTAGATGTATGTAGACCATGGTCAAATGCTTTTCAGTAAAGTTAAACAAGTGGCAGCTGGCACCATACAGCTCTGTTATAATGAAAACATGAGGTGGCTGCCATTACACAGTCCTGCACTAATGAGAACAGTAGGAGGCTAGCATTACAATGGTCTAATGAAAACAGGAAATGGCTGGCATTAAATTGGTATAATAAAAACAGGAGGTGGCTAGCATTACACTAGTAAAATAAATAAATTAAGAGATGGCAGGCCTCCCCAATCTCATCTCCATTATATATTACCATGGTATCCATGAGTTAGGCCAGACCCACTAGAACTCAAACCTGGGTTTGACTTTTTTTTCATATTGGGCTTCAAAAGTTTCTTCCGTTTCAGTTTTTATTCTGCTTTGGCCAATACAAGCTTGTTGTAAAATAATGATACAATTTACTCTGAAGGATCCTCCTCCCTCCCCCTTTAATTCCTAAAAAAAGCAACATTATTTCCAACTCAGAAGAAGATTGGCTGGAATAAGAGCCAACAATTCAAAAAGAGCTTCTAATTTGGTACTTGCCTTTTCCTTTCCTTTCTCTTTTAAGTATCCAATGGTGACTAAACACTCAGAGCTCCATAAAACACACTAAAAAGGAACACAGAGAGGAGAAAAATGCTGTGGAGGAAAAAAAAAAGAAGAAGCACAAAATCAATTATTTAACTAATGGACTTTTTTTCCCTCTGAACAAAAGGTCAGGGTTTCTCATACATTCATTGGATTTTTAAAAAATGTTGGTATAGCAAGAAGACTGGTGTCTAGTTCTCAGACAATAGATTTACAAGAATTTTCTGTTTTATTGTAACTCACAGAGCCAGCTGTATCTGATTCATCCTGGTCTTTTTAATCCAGGCTGAAAACACAGCAAGTTGGCACAGTTTGAGGTCAGCACATTAAGAGAGAACATTAATCCAACTTCCTCTTCAAGCCTGTGTTCTCCCTTGAACCTGCATCTCCCTTGCTTGTCTGTTTCATTGCTTGCTCTTCTCTACTCTGAAGAAATCTATGTTTACTCTCCTGTACTTCTCCCTTTCTCTCCTCTCATACCTTTCTAAATAACTTTCAATAAAAAACTTTCTTGTTTCATCAGTTGAGAGAGAGAGAGAAAACATTAATCCTCTCCACTACCAAATTCTTCTATCTCCTATTCCTTTCTTTACATGTATTTTAGTAAAAAAAAAAAGGTATGATTTAGATACATTGGAATATTGGGATATACCTTTATTTTTCTTAACAAATAATTTCAAATTAGAACAATACCAAGTTGTACTTGTAATAAAATACTTATATTTCTGCAAAGTTAGAGTTACATATTGCTGTAAAACCTTTTACCTGCCCAAAAAGCAAACAGAAAAAAGTTTGCTCCCAAACCAGCAAACACCGTTGGTAAGTTGCCCAGATAATAAAACAATAGTAACATTGAAATGAAATGAAAATACTGAAATCAAATAAAACTTTGTTCTGTTTTGTTTTGGGGCCACACCGCACAGTATTCAGGGATTAATGCTGGCTCTGCGCCCAGGTATTACTTCAGGCAGAGAGTGGCCAACCATATCTGCCTGGGATTTAACCTGGGCTTGCCGCATGTAAGTCAAGTGTTCTACCTGCTGTACTATCTCTAGGGCTCTCAAAAGAAACTTTGTGAGATAGATTAATATGTAGACATTTGTGATTCTTTGCTCCATAACTTTAATCTTCTATGAAAACTGTTGAATTAGCTTAATGATAAAATCTAATTTAATTAACACACCTATTGTGTATCTAGTGTAAACTAAAAGAGCAAATTAGTGTAGGGGGAAAATAAATCATATCCTATTCCTATCATAATTGCACATTCATGTAAATGTATACATTTCTTCTTGATTATGTCTTTATAAGAAATTACCTAATAGATACCATTAAAATTTAAATAAAGTAATGGGGGGGTAAGTCAAATAACATTCCTAGTTCCCTTTTTTAAAGAGGTGGAACTTAAAATGAAAAATTAGTAAATTATGTCACAAGTTTAAACTGAGATTTAAATCTATCACGTGCTGAAAGTTAATACACATGCTTCATAAAATCTGTTGTTGGGCTTGCATAGGATTCACAGACATGGCTTAATCGAGACACAAAGTGATGTGTGCCATGCATTCGAAATTAGCATCTGGCCCAGGGCCACTAAATTTGGCATCCCAAGAACTGATTCTATCCTCTGCCAAGTTTCTGCAGGGACTAAACTCACTGAATTCTGAATCATAGCCTCTAATTTCCCCCTCAACAGACTCTCTTTGAATTGTAGGACCTAAGAATCTTGCATGTGAACATAAAAATTGATTGTGAAATATTGAACTCTTCAAAGAAGAACATTTTAGATAAAAGAAGGATGCAAAGCCTGAAATATTTCCAATTAGTCCATTGTAATGTGCTCTGCTTTCTAGTCAGCTCACCCTCTTATTTGTTTGTTTCTTGCACAGAGGGCATACTATAAAGCTATCCACGCTGCCAAACTCCAAAGAAATACTTGAGGGCTTATGAATTTTGCATACCATAAATTAACTTGACAGGTCTCATCACATTGTAAGCAACATTTTTATTAGCCAACTTTGGGGAAGAAATGGCATTTTGCCCTATATCAAACTAAGCAATTCTGATATGATTGGCATCTTTATTATATTATTAAATACATCAGTCAATACCACCTGGTGTGATTGAATCTTGTTATGCAACTTGTATTGTTGCTAAAGCTGAGGAAATGTTTTTAAAGCAAATCAACAGGTAGAAGAGAATATTGTTTCAATATTTTTTAAGATGTGGTTACTACTGACTGTATCTGATTTAAAATAATGAATTAGTATTTTCTCAGACTTCTCTCAAAATAACGGTTTCATTGAAAGTATGCCATCAAGTATTTGATTATATGTGATTTCAACTTTGTGCAGTGTAAACATTCCATGAAACTGAACATCTGGAAATTACAAGGAGATTACATTATGAATGAGGTGGCAAGTGTGAGGCAAACTTAAAACAACATGCTTATAATTGAAAAGAGGTACTGTGTAAATGATTAGGAAAGAGGTAATGTGATAAACAATATAGAATAGACCTTTATTTTTATTTTATAATATATAGCTTCAAAGAAAATGCTTAATAAGTTTTCTTGGAGGTCAATAATATTTTTTTTTAAGTATAAAAGACGCTAAGGGAGGAAAACTTTAAGGGAAATATGCAAGTGTTTAGTTTTCTTAACTCTCAAAGCTCATTAAAACAGCTTTAAATGCCTATATAAAGTAATGGCATAGGATTAAGCTAAATTTACATGGGCAAGCTCAGCATTATTCACCAAAAAATCAGTATCTAATCTGCAAAGAATAACGTAATTTCTAATTTCTTCCCCAATCCTAAACTCTAGCACCTGTTTTGTTGTGTTTTTCAGAGTAAAATATTCTTCTAGTCATATTCAGAAAGAACAAAATTCCCATGAGAACAGTATATTTTTAGAAATTTAAGAAACACCTGAACTTTGAGGATTTTCTAAGAAGAAATCTTGGTTAATATTCTACCTAGAAACAATTTGTGAAACACTTTAAATTAAAATATCAGTTAAATAAAATATTCTTTAATGCAAAGGTAATGTCAGTATGTATTTTTAGCCTTTTAAACATTATTTTAAAATAGCATATGGAGTATAAAATAAGCTTTTCAAAACATGTAATTCAGACTTTAGAGAATTTTTGGAATACTTCTATTAAATAAAAAAATGTTCTTTACGACTACTTTACCCTTAGAACATAATCATGTCAATGATTATATGACTTATAAGGCAAGGCATAAGACAAGGCGGGGGGAGAGAGAACACATGGGCAAACCAACAGCTCCTTTTAATTTAAAGACTCTCTATCTCAGGGCCAGAGAGATGGTATAGTGGTCCAAGCACATCAAAGTGAGTGCCTCATACTGACCGCCCTAGATTGGAACCTCAGTGCCATATAAGGTCCCTTGAGCTCTGACAGGGAGTTATCCCTGAATACAGTTGCAATGAGGAGCATTTAGATACTGTTGAATAATGGGGCTTAGGGATGGTGAAGGAGAGAATTGAGACAAGTAAATTCCAGATTCCTCCCTTCATCTGCCAAGAAAAATTTCATGCATGTTATTTCACTCTGTCCTGTGACACTTGGGAACCATGTATTGACAGGGATTAAAACGGTCAGCTGCATGCAAGTATATACTTGAACCTCTGCACTCTCAATCCAAGATCTCTGCTGAATATCTTGACATTAGAATCATTTACTTTAATTTACTTTAAAAGCCCATATACTATCTCTCATTAGAGATTTAGGGATTAGATTCTTCAGCTTTTGTGTGTGTTTGCTTGGGGGCCACTGCTCAGAGTTTTCCCCTGGCTCTGTACTCAGGGCAGCGGGTAGAGCATTTTCCTTGCATGCAGCCAGCCTGAGTTTGATTCCTCTGTCCCTCTTGGAGAACCTGACAAGCTACTGAGAGTATCCTGCCTGCACGGCAGAGCTTGGCAAGCTTCCCGTGGCTTATTCGATATGCCAAAAACAGTAACAAGTCTTACAATGGAGACGTTGCTGGTCCCTGCTCAAGCAAATTTATGAACAACAAGAGGACAGTGCTACAATGCTACAGTACTATACTCAGGGATTAGTCCTCATGGTGCTCAGGGCATAAAATGGGGTGCCAGAGATTGAAGGATAAACTGAGTGCAAGGTAAACACCCTATCTGCTGTACATTGTCCAGAAACCTCACAGTTTTTCCTTTTTAATATTCAGTTTCTTGGTTTTAGACACTGAATCAAATGTGCCCAGTCAATCTCATTACTATTTTATTTAATAAATGTCAAGAAATAATGGTTAAACTTGTTTTATTTTATTCACTTTTTACTTTGGGCCCCATTTGACAGTGCAAGTGCCCTACCTTCTATACTATCACTCCAGCACAGCATAGCTCATACTTTGAAAGGATCGTGTTTATTCTGGAAAAAAATTATTGGATATTCTCACAAATATGTTACAATATTATCCTTATTTTCAGTAATCATTGCATGTGACATTTAATGTTATGTGTCAATTATAATATCTGCCAATCTACGTACTATCATTACCAATTGTTTCTGTTTCTCTGAACCATAGTACAAATGCTAATGATTGCATTATCAGTATAAAAGGTTAATTTTTGTAACTGTAATAATTTTGGTTTAGGACAGCTGAGAATAGTGCTGAGGAGTATAAATTAAATTAATGTTGTGTTGAAGGCAAGTAGAATTTGATTCTCTAAGATATCTTTACAAAATATAAAGATATTTGGAGTTAGTAATTATGTAGATTTTTTAAAGGATAAGTAGAAGTTAGCATAAGGAAATAAGAAACAGAACAGTTAATAAAAAGAAGATGTAAAAAGAAGATGTCAGAGAAGCACATACAAAATTGAGATGCTTGAAAAATCATGACTTATTTAGCAAATAATATTAATAGAAAGTTTTTTACTTGGATAATTGTTCACTGAATAATTGTTCATTGAACAATTGGCTTAGAATGGAACTAACAGGATGAGAGACTGTCTGAGTTCATCATGTTGACCAAGACCGTCCATGGTAACTCACAGTTCCAGAAGGTCGAATCTAAATGTTGGACATGGCAGTCTCCCAGTGACAGTTCAATAATAAAATTGACCACATCATATTCAATTGATGGTCTTGCCTGACCAATGTCGCTGTCGTCCCAAAATTCCAAATGGGTTCAGACCTCCGTCTCCTTGCAAAATTCTACTTCACAAAGCGGGGAGAAAGGGTTGCAAAGTTTAAGAAGAGAACTCCCAGAATGACCACTAACTGGGAGCTCTTTGGCACTATTGCTGCAACATGGGAAGATGCTGTCATTGACAACATTGAAGAGGAATACAATAGACTGGTTCAGTGCCTCCATGATTGTGCGAAGAATGCCTAGAGAGAGATAGCCACAAAAAGATGCCTGTCTTCGAAAACTCTCGAGCTCATTCGCCAATGTGGCTTGGCGCAAGCCTCAGGCAACTGAAAGCGAACATTCGAGCTCACAAAACACTGCAGAGAAGTGATAAAGGAAAACCTCAGAGAGAAAAACAGCAGTGCTGGCAGATGAGGCAAAAGCTGGGAAGAATATTCACAACACCTGCCTGCCAACTACAAGAAAAAGATGACTGCCCTCCGACGTCCTGATGGATCTATCACATCTTCCAGAAGGGCAATGGAGAAGATCATCCATGACTTCTGCTCGTATCTCTTAGATAGCCATGTCCACCTGCCCACAAACCAAATTCCACAAGATGGTTATGTCGTTCCCAACGTGCTCCCTTCTGAAATCCAAGTTGCCATTTTGTTGGAAAAGAAGTGAACAGAACTTGGCCCAGACAAGGTCATACCCAAACTCCTGAAGAACCTGCTGTCAGTACTCATCAATACACTGGCTCTGCTCTTCACACGCTACCTGTCTACATGCAAGGTTCTGTCCCAATGGAAAACCAGCAGGACTGTACTAATGTATAAAAAGGGAGACATACACAACATAGGCAACTATTGCCCAATCTGCATGTTGTCTGTCGAATACAAACTATTCACTCGAGTCATCCTGAATAGGATTAGTAGAATACTAGATGAAGAACAACCATGCAAGCAAGCCGGTTTCTGAAAAGGATTCAGCGCAATCACCTGTAACTACATGATAACCAAGCTCGTTGAGGTTTCTCGGGAGTTCAAGATGCTGCTCTGTGAAACGTTCATTGATTTAAAGAAGACCTTTGATTCTGTTGAGACTGAAGCAGTCATCAAAGACCTATCCAAACAGGGCGTTCAAACTTAATACATCAGGATCCTCTGTGAGCTGTATTGTGTGTTCACTACCAGGATCTCACCACTCTACAGGGAGGTGATCATTGACATCAAGAGAGGGGTTTGGCAGGGTGATACCATTTCACCGAAATTCTTCAGTGCCACCCTCGAGAATGTCATGTGACAACTGGAATGGGAAGGAATGGGAGTGAAGATAGATGGTCAGCAACTATACCACCTCCACTTTGCTGATGACATCGTTCTTATAACACCAAAAATCAGCCAAGTGGCACAAATCCTGGCCAATTTCAAGCATGAGTGTGGTAAGATCGGACTACAGTTGAATCGTATGAAGACAATGTTTATGAGAAATGGTCAACATGAATGACCTGGCACCTGAGTTGTGCAGGAGGAAGAGAGCGGCTTGGAATGCCTTCAAGATCTTCAAAGAAATAGCTAAGAGGATGAAGAACCTCTGGCTCTGTGCACATCTCTTCGATCCCACTGTTCTTCCTGCATTAACATATGCCTCAGAGACCTGGGCCCTACGAAAGCAGGGTGAGGATGCTAATTAGGTCTCTCACAGAGGAATTGAAAGAGCTATGCTTGGAGTATCACGCTTCACTCAAATGAGAGAAAGAATTCGGAGTTCTGACCTCCATACTAATGAAATATTGATCAAGAATCAGGGACACTGTCTCGTTTGCCAAGCCATTGAAAATCAGATGGGCTGGACACGTAATGTGATTTGGAGATGATTGCTGGACTAGAGCAATTAACAACTGGATTCCACGAGATGTCAAAAGATTGCATGGCCACCCACCTATGAGATGGTCAAACTTCTTCGTCAAGAACCTGAACTATCGGTTTGAGGCTCTTCATGTTCCTAGAACGAGCAGACGCCATTGGGCTACACTAGCATGCTAGAGGGAGCAGGGATGAATGGAGACGTTACTGGCACCTGCTTGAGCAAATTAATGAGTAAAGGGATGTCAAGTGATCAAGTGAATAATTTTGTTGCAAGATGAAAATTTGTGTGATAGACAAAAACTTCTCAATATTTCATTGGTATGCTTCTGTATATTTAGTTTTAGTTATCAATAAATTATGTCTTATATTAGTCAGTTGTATATAAGGACATATAAAAAATAAAGATACATTTCATAACTGATAATTCTTTACTAAAAAAACACAAATTATATACAAATAGAATACAAATCCAGTAAACTTCAAATTAACCATAATTAATTTAAGATGATGAATTACTATGTTTTGTTGAGACTAGAATTGCCACTTGAAACATGAATGTGAATATGGCACAATATTCTGTTTAGGGACTGACTGCAGGTGGTTTCAATTTTGGCAATGCAACACTACTATACATCTTACAATGACACAAATCTCTCCCCACTTATCTCTTTTGACCTATTGTAAACATTCATTAGTACTCATACCCTGATGTCTGAACAAATGCTTCATTTACATATTAATTCTCCCTATTCTTTTCTCTTTAGCTTGCTGCAATAAACAATATAATATAGACCTAAATTTCACAACTAAAATTTTATGTTATGTTAATAATGTAAACCTACAATTCAAAGATTGTGATAAAATAACATTCTGAGAATCAAGGACGTGCCTACATATTTTAAAGAAAATACATTGTTCATTGAGAGAAACTTTGACAGTATAATATTTTATTGTGGTCATTTTATTTACTTATACAAGCATTTCCAGAAAACCTGGTGATGCTCAGTACTTTCTCCAGACTCTGAGCTCAAGGATTATTCTGGTGGTTCTTTGGGGGGTCTTTTGGGGTTCTAGGTATTTATCCCAGGTCAGCCACTAGCAAAGCAAGCATCCAGCCTGCTTGTTGTACCATCTCTCAGGCCCTTATTGAAATTACTTTTTGTCTCAAATTCATTTTTTTCTCTTAATCCTCTTCTTCATCTTAGTTTTTCACTCCAGAATGAGTATTGTATCATGAAATTCAGTAGAAAGTACCATAGTAGCATGACCAAATGCACAACACAGGTCCAGCAGTTGTATTCCATGTTGTGAATTAAGTAGAGTAATGACCTTTTAAGGTTTTTTACAATGCAGCTTTAAAAAAGCAAATCAGTGTCATTCAGGGAACCTCCAGAACATAAAAACAAGCTTAGATAAAACAAGAGTCTTCTACATGAAGGCAGGTCAATGAGTTAAGGCACAGCTTAACCAATCTTATTTTTTTTTCCATTTTGGCAAAGTTCCTAACAAGAGAGAAAGAAGTGGCATTCAAGTACCTCATTCTCACCTTGATGAGTTCTTAAAATGTAATTTACTGTTGCTCTCAATTACTATATATTCCACAAGTGTTGACTATTTTCAGCTTACAGCAAGCCTCACAGTCAAATGAAGATGAATGAATATAATGATCTTTTCTGTTTTAACAGAAATCTAGCGCTAAAGCAAAGTAAGATATTTAGACTAATCTGTATGACTCCCACTTGAAGTTTTTATAAACTGCCAAAACAATGTGCTAAAACTAGAGTGAAAGAATTATTCCCAGAGAGATATTTTTTCCAAGGAAATAAGTGATTTCATTCAAGGGGAAGTGATAATTTGGCATGTTTCCCCAATGTGTTATTTGTATTAATTTCCTAGATTCTAGAAGGTCTTACTTCTAGAAACCTAGTAACTAGAATATATTCAAATATCCTTAGTGGGGCAAGCATTTCTCACTGATAGTAGTTTTCTTGAACTAAATTATGTGTCATTTATATTCATTGTGTGCGTGTGTTTGTGCATGTGTGCGTGTGTGCGTGTGCGTGTGTGTGTGTGTTTGGGTACTGGCTGTTTGAGGTCTACATGATGGCCAAAAGCAAAACAACAACAACAACAAAAAAAAAAAACCCCAAAAACTAACTTAAAAAACATTGGCAAGAAAGATGATCCATATGGATGTGGGTGGCAGTATTTGAACAACAGATTCAGTTGTCCCTAAGGGAATATTTCAGGGGAAAAAATATTTATACTAAACTAATATATTGTGTTACGTTGAGTGAGAGTCTCTATAAAATATTTGTGTGGTGTACAAATTCTGACCTTTGTCATTGTTGGCTTAGTCTCATTTGTGAGATAGAATTTTAGATGTGTCTTTATTTTCTCTTTGCCCTATACATATTAAGTTTATCCTGTAGACAATTAGTTAAAAGTACTGAGTTTGTTTTTTAAAAAAATTCATTTTAATGAATATTTGTGAAATACATTTACAGACTTACAGACTTTCATGATTGGTTTAATTGGATATTTTTAAGAACAGACTTTTAAAATCAGAGTGATACATGTAGACAAATATACTTCAAAAACATATAGATGATGTGAAAATGGAGAATTTATTTAAAATATTTGAATTACGTTCTCTTATTTGGTATACTGTGCCTACTGCACTAGGTTATATTGAAAATAAAAGTGACAGTGCTTACAATATAAAGCTTATTCAATATAGTGCTTCACTCAAACTAGTTTTTCTAAATGATAATGATAATTTTTAGATTTCTTTATTATTCATGCTACTTCAAAATGTATTTATGAAGCTTTGAAGAAATATTCTAGGTAACACATAAAGTTAAAACTATGCTTTATTTAAGAGTATCTTAGAGCTATACTAAGTGGAAATAAATATACTAAAGGAGGTAAAAAAGATGTTGCAACTGATTTAACATATGTTATTTTATTTAATTTTTAAAATAAGTGCTTTGCTTTTTATAATAAGCACTATGTTTTTAATGTATAGGAAGTTGTGAAGCCAAGACAGGCTAACCCATACATTCTAACAGGAATCTAATTTTAAAATATATACCTTCTTACCAACATTGACTGTGGAAGAATGTCCACGGGAAGGCAGGGAACAGCTTTATATACCTTTCAAACTACATTTTTGAGAGACTAAATGAATGAGAAGATGTTTGAAAATTAGGGAGACATCCATGACATTGGCAACTATCGCCCGATCTGCCTATTGTCTGTCATCTACAAGTTGTTCACTCGAGTCATCCTGAATAGGATTGGCAGAACACTAGATGAAGGACAACCATGTGAGCAAGCAGGGTTCCGCAAAGGATTCAGCACCATCGACCATATCCACACGATAACCAAACTCATTGAGGTTTCTCGGGAGTTCAAGATGCCGCTCTGCTTAACGTTCATTGATTTAAAGAAGGCCTTTGATTCTGTTGAGACGGAAGCGGTCATTGAAGCCCTAGCCAATCAGGGCATACAAGCCCAATACATCAGGATCCTCCGTGAGCTGTATTGCAGATTCACTACCAGGATCTCACCATTCTACAAAGAAGTGATCGTTGATGTCAAGAGAGGGGTGCGGCAGGGTGATACCATTTCACCAAAACTCTTCAGTGCCACCCTCGAGAACATCATGCGACGACTGGAATGGGAAGGAATGGGAGTGAAGATAGATGGTCGGCAACTACACCACCTCCGCTTTGCTGATGACATTGTTTTAATAACACCAAACATCAGCCAAGCGGCACAAATGCTGGCCGACTTTGACCGTGAGTGTGGAAAGGTAGGACTACAGCTGAATCTTACGAAGACAATGTTTATGAGAAATAGCCTTGTTCCTGACGCCCCATTCGCTCTCAATGGAACGACCATCTCCGAATGCAACAGCTATGTGTACCTAGGTCGAGAGGTCAACATGACAAATGACCTGGCACCCGAGCTGCGCAGGAGGAAGAGAGCGGCTTGGAACGCCTTCAAGAACGTCGAAGAAATAGCTAAGAGGACGAAGAACCTCCGGCTCCGGGCACATCTCTTTGATTCCACTGTTCTTCCTGCATTAACATATGCCTCAGAGACCTGGGCCCTACGCAAACAAGATGAGAACGCCATTCAGGTCTCCCAAAGAAGAATAGAAAGAGCTATGCTTGGAATATCACGTTTCACTCAAATGAGAGAACGAATCCGGAGTTCTGACATCCGTCGACGATCAAGGATCAGGGACGCTGTCTCATTTGCCAAGGTGTCGAAAATCAGATGGGCTGGTCACGTAATGAGATTTAAAGACGACCGTTGGACTAGAGCTGTTACTGATTGGATTCCACCGGATGTCAAGAGACCGCGTGGCCGCCCACCTACCAGATGGTCAGACTTCTTTGTCAAGGTCATGAACGATCGGTTTGAGGCCCTCCATGTTCCCGGAGCGAAGAGATGCCATTGGGCTACACTAGCACGCGACAGGGACAAATGGAGACGTTACTGGCGCCCGCTCGAGCAAATCGACGACTAACGGGAAGTTAAGTGAAGTGATTAAGTGATGGTCATTAAGTGTAATGGCACATATGAGATGTTACCATTTATATCATTTGTATGGGGCAAATACACACACAACACTGAAATATAGAATGTATAAGAATGAACTAGAATGTGTTATTCAAAAATTCATTAGATTTGGATGACCTTGACCACTCTGTTAGAGTGTTATAGCTCCTATGATCATGAAAGGATTTTCAAATTCCCACTAGAAAAATTTGTGCGACAATAATAAACACTGAGTTTTTGAGGCAATTATAGAAATAACAACTGGATAATAAATAACTACAGTCATCTTTAGAACAGATATCAAAACATTTTTTATAAATATCATGATGAAGATTCATGAAAAAACTTGGAGAATGAGATAGAGAAATAACATATGGACATATGTACAAAAACATAAACCTCTTCATTCTTCACTTCCACTCTTACTACTTACCAACTCTTTCAACTCACAGAAACCTATTGCATTTCTGTACCAGATTCCATCTTCACAAAACTTTATTTCAAGAAGTTTGTATCACTTTCTTCTGAATTACCAAAAATTCACTTTCTGAAATATATCACTCACAGGTTACTTGCTAGCTGCAATAAAGAAAAAATATTTTCAACAAAATTTATTGTCAAAACCTGTCTGAACAAATTTAACATCACAAATAGACAGTAGGACAGTATGTATCTCTTGATACATAAAACCTAACGACCAAAACTTAAGCTATTATCAAATGATTAATTTGAATTTAAAAGCTTACAATGAACACTAACTTTAAAGAAAAACGTCTGGCATAAAGGAATCGATTTGTTGAAGACACAAGGAAATGATGGACAAATCCAATGTATAGAGTATTTTGAAGTAACTGATCTAGTCTCTTTGAAAATTAGTATCGGGGCTGGAGCAATAATATAGTGAGTAGGGTGTTTGCCTTGCATATGGACCCGAGTTCAATTCCTGGCATCCCATATGGTCTCTTGAGCACCACCAGGAGTAATTCCTGAGTGCAGAGCCAGGAGTAATCCCTGAGCATTGCTGGGTGTGACCCAAAAAGAAAAAAAAATAGTATCAACCCTCAGAAATAGAAATAATGAGACTATTCTGTTAGAAAAAATTGACTCAAATTAAAAATGATTACATTTTGGATTGTATGTGTATTTAAGGTAAAATATCTGCTGATTGATATTTAATTATGAAAGGTTTTTTTTAGAGTTGGAGAGATAGCTCATAAGCTGGAGCATATGATTTGCTTGCAGAAAGCCTCACTTGAATAGGTATCTAAAGAGCTAGTTACTATGAAAAGTATAAAAGGTAATTACTGAATCTAGAGAATGTTTTTAATACACTATAATTTAAAATTTTATCTCCAGTTTTTCTTGAATATAAAATGGTAAAAGAAAAAAGAGAAGAAGTAAGAATGCTAAAGATGAAAAGTAAAAGAAAGTAAAATAAAAACATTTTTTTAAAAAAATATATGGAGATAACTAATAGATAGCACTGTAGCACTGTCCTCCCATTGTTCATCAATTTGCTCGAGTGGGCCCAGTAATGTCTCCATTGTGAGACTTGTTGTTACTGTGTTTGGCATATTAAATACATCATGATAGCTTGACAGGCTTTGCCATGTGGGCGAGATACTCTTGGTAGTTTGCTGGGCTCTCCAAAAGGGACGGAGGAATCGAACCTGGCTTGGCCAGGCTGGCTGCACACAAGGCAAATGCCCTACGGCTGTGCTATCACTCCAGCCCTAACTAATAGGAATGTGAGAAAAAAAAAGCTTATCATCATCAGGGAAATGCAAATTAAAACAACAATGGGTTATCACCTCACATCAATTATATTGGTACACATAGAAAATAACCAAAACAACAATTGCTGGCATGGATATGGGGAGAAAGGAATCCTCATCCACTATTGGTGGACTTCTAGTTCAACCTCTGTGGACAACAATATGGACAATACTCAGAGAATAATTGTGGCTCTATAAGTTTCAAAAATTCTACTCTGAGTAATACTCTAAGGACTCAAAAACAATTCTGAAAATATTTCTGTGTTTTTATGTTCATTGCAGCACTATTCACAATACCCATGTTATGGAAATAGTCCATATGTCCAAGAACAGAAAACTGGACTAAGAGAACGTGGTATATATACACAATGGAATACTACTCAGTTATGAAAAAGGAGATTAAACCATGACATTTGCTTCTATGTGGTTGGAACTTAAAGACTATGTGCTTAGTTAGGTCAAAAGGAAAGAGACAGATCCAAAATGATATCTCTGATATGGAGAATATAAAGATAAACAGCAAGAAAATAACAAATGATCAAGGCTAATAGAACCTGAGAACAGTTCTACAGAACTAAGTTCATCAAGGTGAATGCAAGGGATATTGGAACTTTGGTAGTGAGATGGAAAATATTTTTTAAAACATTAGCATGTCAATACTAGGTAGCACTGACAGTCAAGAACTAATGATTACTCATTTAGATTCTGAAAACCATCATCTATGAAAAGTTCACTTGACTTTATTTTATGAATAAGTAAACCTTATTAGAAAAAACTGTAAACTTAGGATCTTCTATGGAAAGACAAAATGTATTGTAATTTCTGTTTCATAAATCAACTTTAGAAAAACTGTGATAAATAAGAAAAAATAACAGGGAAAATTCAAAGTACCCATATTTTTCAATTCCCTTAAAAATAACCTTTCGAAGAAATGTTTGTATGTATAAAATGCATATTTATGTCACAAATACAGCAGTTTAAAAAATGAATGCTGTGTTAACAACTTTCCAGGATGCCAAGAGTATTACTCAAATTTCATTTATTTAAAAATATACGATATATTTGCACCCACATTTTTATTGGAATAGTAAGAAGAGTCTTGGTGAAAAAAATGTAATACTTCCATGACATAAAACATGTGTCTACACAATCCCCTTGGTTGTGTGTGTACCTCAGTCCTAGAACATCTACTTTTCTAATATAATATATAATGTAACTGCAAATATTTCTCATATTACTGTATGTAGCTTTGTGTTATCTTTATTTGAATTTTACTGATGAGTAACTTAATTTCAAAGGGTCCATACATTTGCTCAAGAAGAATACAAATAATAATTGTATCATTAATGATGTTTACCCAGTGAAACAGGACGCCACCAAACACTCTATGTTGTTGATAGTCTCCAAGGAGAGGAAATATAAGGTTACTTCATGGCATCCATTAGAGTAACAAGTGAAAGGAGGAATGCTAAGTATTTTGTTTCAATTTGCAACATTTTGATCAGAAAACCTTACTGAAGGGACAAAGTTGGAGACAAGGGACATAGCAGGATAATTAGGTAAAGGAATTGAAATTTAACTGAGTCCTTTAAAACCAAGTTGAGATCTTCAATGCCCTGCGAAGGTGAATTTTGTTATTTTCTAGTATGAATAAGTGATGCATTTCAAGTTTGGATTTAGAGTTGTGTTACATTAAGCTTAGTTGCAACTTTTTATTTCTTTCACCAAGATTAATATCCCACATAATAAGGCTCAAGGAGGGTCAAGTAACATTTCTTCTTTTAAGTATTATATCCTGTGTATAGGAAGTCAATGTGAACAGTTCAAAATAACCAGAATACTTTTCTTCAATTACAGAACCAATGTTTGCTATTTGTGATTTTGCAATAATCACTTTATCTCCATTTTGCCTGTGTAGACATAACTAGCAGTAACTTTTATGGGGTGTGAAATCAAGCAAACTGGAACTAATTGAAGTGTTAGTCAGCACTGCATTCAAATTGAATAAAGCACGATTAATATAGCTCAGGTAATAATTGAAATGCACATCTGATTCCAGGTAATCTCATCTTCAAAGCAATCAATATGTTTTATGCCGTTAGACACGGAGCAAATATATTTGAATATATATGCATATGTTTATGTATGTATAAATATTTTGTAATATCTAAATCTCTGGCTATACTATAATCTTATAGCAGTACATAGAAGTATTATATAGTCTAATGTTGAATAACTTTTTGAATCCAACACATTAAGGTTATAATCTTAACAGTGTGATCATTGGCATTTATTGTCTGCAACAAAAGAAAATAATACTTATTTGAGTTTAAATATTACTATAAAAAACTTAATAAAATACCCAGACTACAAAATCCAGGATGTTCTGCAACGGTATTAAGTCAATGGGACGTTCCTTTTTCTCATTGCTATTACAGTTGGATCTCTTTATTTTTTTATTTCCATCCTCAAATGTCCCTTCTATACAGGTTATTATCTATCATTTTTGAACGCACTGAAAAGCATTTGCAGCTTAATAATCTTTACTAAGATTTTTATTTCCAAACTTCCATAACACCAGTGTTTTAAACACACTATTTGCTCGAGCGGGCCCAGTAACGTCTCCATTGGAGACTTTGTTGTTACTGTGTCTGGCATATCGGATACTCTTGGTAGCTTGCCAGGCTCTCCGAGAGGGGCGGAGGAATCGAACTCGGGTCGGCCATGTTGGCCGCTTGTAAGGCAAACGCCCTACCCGCTGTGCTATCGCTCCAGCCCAAACACACTATTTAGTGGATATCTATATGGCATTATAGGTAATTCACTAATTACTTTATGTACATCAACTTTATCATCACAGCTAGTGTTTTTTGCAGCTTATGGGCGACACCAGGTAGTGCTCTCGGGCTTCTCCAAGCCCTGTGTTTGGGGTTTTCTCATGTCAGTGTTCAAGGGGACCTTTAATGTCAGAGAAAACCCATCACACCTAAATGTTACTCAACAGTCAAGGCTATTTTTCATAATGATTAGTTGTTACTTTTGCAACAAATATAAATTCTTTATTCATGTTCTTTAATATTAAAACAACTTTAGGAGCCTGAGCCATAGCACAGGGGATAGGGTTTTTTTCTTGCATATGGCCAACACCGGTTCTATCCTAGGCATCCTATATGGGTCTTCGAGCACTGACAGGTGTAATGCCTGAGTACAGATCCAGGAGTAACACCTGAGTATCACTAGGTATGCGGTCCAAAAACCAAATAAATAAATTAAAATGTAACTTTATAAAGACTAATTTATTCAGAAAAAATATATTTATCCAATTATAAGAAACTTATAACCAATTCAGGATAAAGCCAGTTGCTTGAATGTTCTCTAGTTTCACATTAGTTTGATTAGTGGCAACTGATAAGGTGTGAGACCTTCTCAATTACTCACAAAGAAGCCATTTAGGCTTTAAATATGTGACGGTTCTGGGGCCATGAGGAGGACAGATGTTACAATACCTAAGACTTCCTTGTCTCAAAAATAAAGTCTTGGTCTTCTAGCTTACCCTGCTTTCCTTGAAAAAGAAAAAAAACAGATTTCATGAGGTTGTCCCAGACCCGATTTGGCTCATGCTCTGTGAATGAAGTCACTTCTCTGCATGAGTAAGTGAGAACATATTCTCAGGGACACTGCTTATGACTTTTCTACAATATTTTCTTTCCCCTTCAATTATTTCTTTCTTTAAAATTATTATCCTTCATGTCTTACATATATGTACAGGGGAAGAGGGCTGGTTGATTAGAGAAAATGGTATTGGTAGCAAATATTTGTTCTGCTTTGACATGTTTCTAGTTTTTTCCTACTCCTGAAATAGCAGTTTTGAAATCGAAGTCTTTTCCCATCTATGAAACACCATTTTTGAAGCCTGATCCACCCCCCTTCTCCCCAAGGAAAATTATATAATTCACTTTAGGGTTTGCTTTGACAATCTGCCTCTAAGCAATGGTGAGAATTCAGAATAATCAAAAGAACAGGAAAAGAAAGGTCTTCAAATACTCTTCAAAGCCCGTTACAGCTTATAAAACTGTATGAAATAATTCTATTATAGCTAGTTCCATTGTTCTTTTTCCTCCCTGATTATTCATATAAATTACTTTTTTTCACCTTTGCTGTTTCCATAGGACTCAATTTTTTTCAACTTGTCTTCTCTTTAAACATTCTCTTTATTAAAAATTGGCATCAGTGCACCTTTTTGTATGCAGGATAAAGCACATAATTTATTCAAAGTCTAATGAAAACAATTTGTAATTTTGCAGCAACAGCTAAAAAAGTTTAGACTTTTTCAAATTGTGAAATTCTAAATCAGAGTTCTCTTTCTAATTGCACAGCTCTTATTACACGTTGAGGAAACAATAAGATTATATTTATGAGTAAGCATACGATATGCCTATGTATTTATACTTCTAATTTAGTCATTTTTATAAATTAAAAAACTGAACTTAATTTAATATACAACTGTATTGTTGCTCGGCCAATGTTTTAAGTTATTTGTAAATATTGAATACAAATATTAAACTGAAAAGAAAAAAATGCATGATGGGGGAGGGGGCAAAAAAGATGCATGACAGTAACAATTCTTATTTGAATGTATATTTTATGGGAATACTATAACTTATAGCATCACTATACTATGTTCTACAGCATTCTTTGCAACAGTGTAGAAGTGAGTTGAGTATTAATCTGAATCTTTTGATCTTTGTACAAGCAATTGAATTTTTTTTTCCTTCCCAGGGAAAGTTGCCTATCTTTACACTTCAATACAAATGCAATTCAATTTCCCACAGCTTTTTCACTGATACCAGTGAATAGCAATCAGAAAAATAAAATCTTATTAATGTCCCTATTTGTATAGCTATTAGTATTCTAGTGCATTATTGCAACAGAGAATGGGAGGAAAAGTAACATCATATTTCATACAATTAAGAAGCAATCAGTGTCAAAAGCCTGATGTCCAATCTTAACCTTCTAAGTGTAGCTTACTTCCATATGGGATTGTAAAGGGAGGCACAAAGATTTATCCTTCAATATAAACAATTAGAGATTGATCCATGCAGGAAAAATCTATAACAGAAATACCTCTGAATATGAAAATAGAAATCATGTGAATGTTTCTTGAGAAAAACTTTGGTCCTGCATACTCCTGAAATCAAGTATTTCTATGAGTGTTCACTGAGGATGTGATCACTTTTTTCACTCTTAGATTAAGTCAATGCTGCCAATGCAATCTGGTATCACTTTTAACAAAAAGGCAATTTCATACAATTAAGTAACATCTCTAGAAGAAGGAATAAAAGACAGACCAATGGAAACCTCACAACCTATAACCTAACATCCTTTAATACCTAGTGCATATTTCTGCATGCATAACTAACCCCCTTTGAATAAATCTATATTTAATTTTCAAAAGACCATGGTTTTCTATACATCTCTGTCAACTTTTTCTTTTAAGCATAAAACAGTGCTGTAAAAGGCAATGAATGCAAATTTACTCACAGATCACTTTCTCCTCAAAGGTACTTTTCTCTACTCTGAGGATCTGAGTGTGATTATAATGTATGAAGGTGGAAAAGAGATATAAAACACTGGAAGGAAGCAACATAGTGACAGATCTCACATGTAATTGAAAATATGGGTTGATAAGCATTGAATGTATTGATGTTTAAAAGTTATTTTTGTTAAGTTAAAAGGTTACTGGAAGGACTGTAACATGTAACATAAGTTCTCCTTTCTCTTATGTGGACACACTTTGCTTTTTGGACATCCTTTTACTGTCAATACTTACATCTGTTGTTTAAAAAGCTATTCGTGGTGCAATTGCTTTTTAAATGCAAACCCATATGTGTGATCTCTAGAGGAGCTGGTAAATTTCACCAAACGGGCATTCCTAAATTACATGCCATCTGTAGCTAGTGAAGAGAGGACTAAACCTGCTCAGCTGTGATTTTGCACCAATGTTTCCATCATCTTGATTGGCTCTAGGGAAATCATTCGTTTTTGGCATGAACTTTTCTAACCCCAACAGGTTATTATGGTCTGCTTGAGTTGCATTGGCTCAAAAAAAATATATTTTTCAGCACATGTTAGAACTCATTTGTCTTTTTGAATTGGTTTCTTTACCACATTTTACCACTATGGTTTATGATCCTTTCTTATAGTTTCAAACTAGTAAGAAGATGGAAAAGTAACTCTATGCCTACAAAAAGTTTGAACTATTGAAATAAAAACAAGTTCAGATTTCACATTTGAACAGTGGAAATTACCTGGGCTTAAAGTATCATATTATATAACTGGGGTTGAAGGTCACTTGGTAAAATTATAAGTCAAAAAGTAACTCATAGCACACAGCAGCAAAGAAAACTGGCCAGCAAGCTCTACAACTCTCAGAGAATTCTCCGGGCCCCATACTGGGCTGATATCACCAGAAGGTCCCAGACGGGGTAGGTGCTGTCTCCCCACCTTCTGAGATGGAATCCCAGTGACCATGAGCTTCTACAAGCATGGCTCCAGTATGCGGGCACCAGGACTATTCTTCCGAACCATGCGGCATCTTATGCGGTGGCACGACATTTCCTGATATGCAAAATGTGCAATGGAAAGTAAATGATCTAGCATCTCTCCCTGGAAGGCAGGTTTGAATGGTGGTGGGAAAATCTGAGCAAAATATAATGCCCAACCAAAATGCATCTGAACTGTGCATTTAACTAAGGTGCTATGCTGCCCTGGGAGGGGAAGGGTGTTTGTTCCACTGCCTGTCCCCCCTTGCAGCAGCCACATGGTGGCCTCCATCTTTTAGAGCCAGGTATGAGACTGCATTGATGAGGCATGCAGGGCCTCATGGTATGGGGGCGTGGTTGGAATCAGCCCTGCTCCCCGCCCTGACAAGGCCCCGGGCTGCCACCCACAAATGCCTCCTCCAGCTTCTGAATGACCATGATCCCAGAGGCACACAAACCAATCTCAGAACCCAAGGGCTTTGGGCAGTAATCCCTCTAGGCTTATTACTAAAATATCAGAAATCCAAAGTTGCATGGCCACTATTGCGGCCACATGACATCCTATGCTCTTCATAATCAGCAATAGAAAATAAATTATCTCATGATGTCTTTTTGGTAGGTCTAAATGTTGAGGAATATTCCAAGTAATAATGTTGGGTCTTTTGTCATAATATTGAATTTGATCAACTTAGAGAGAGAGAGTAAAGTGGAAATCTGCCCCACAAGGGGGGTGGGGGTAGGGTATATTGGGGTTCTTGGTGGTGGAAAATGTGCACTGGTGAAGGGACGGGTGTTTGATGATTATATGAGCGACTGAGACTGAAACTTAAAGGCTTTGTGACTGTTCTCACAGTGATTCAATAAATAAAACTAAAAAAAATCAAAAAGTAACATATATATTATTTTCAGTATACGCCAGAAAATAAAGAAAAATATTCCCTTTATTTCAGTTTACAAATAGGGGCAATTTTCAGTAATTTTTTCTTACCCAAAGATTATTTTAAGTTTATACCTATTAGATTCTGGATAAAGTGCTAAAACATTGGTGTATAGTAGTAAAAGTGATATTCAAGGTATTTCTTCAAGGCCTGAAGTTAAATTTTTACCTATGAAACTATTCAAAGTTTAAGTAATAAAGTTTATATTAAATTATTGTAATGTTCTTAATTCTTCCTTCTTGATTTTAATCAACACTAACACTTTTGTAAATAATGTTGAAATATGAACAAATTCGAAATATTAGTATGATGAATATTGTGATTTTATATTGTAGCAATAAGTGGGAAAAAAGTTGGGCAATAGGCCAGAACAACAGTGACATGGTATTTAATTAATTTTCAGCACTCTTTCCTTTAAAGTGTATTTGAAGTTCTAGAAAATAGTGAACGTTCCCTTTAAAATCTTCAGTTTTCCTTCTTTCTCTCTTCCTCTTTCCTTCCTTCCTTTCCTCCTTCCTTCCTTTCCTCCTTCCTTCCTTTCCTCCTTCCTTCCTTTCCTCCTTCCTTCCTTCCTTCCTTCCTTCCTTCCTTCCTTCCTTCCTTCCTTCCTTCCTTCTTTCTTTCTTTCTTTCTCTTTCTTCCTCTTCTTCTTCCTCTTCTTGCTCTTCTACTTCTTTTTCCTCCTCCTCTCTTTCTCACATGCATAACCATGCGTGTGTGTGTGTGTGTGTGTGTGTGTGTGTGTGTGAGTGTGTGTGTGTTGATTTTAGGCCACACCCAGCTCGGTCCAGGGCTTATTTCTGGTTCTGTCCTCAGGAATCTCTTTTAGTGGGGCACAGGGGACCATATGTGGTGAAGAATTGAAACTGGATCTGCTGTCTGCAAACGAGCACCTTACCTGCTCTTCTCTCTCCAACCAAGTATTCTCAATTTTCAAATGACCTATATAGCCAATAACAGTCCAGAGACCTGACTTACCTGGATGGCAATAAAATATTTTACAAAAATATCAAAATTAAAGAAATTGAGTGGGTCCTTTATTAGTCATTTAGCCATATTGGATCTTACCTAATGTATATGGAAGATATAAATGTTACTAGGACTTTTTTCTCTTATTTAATTGTTTGATACTTGCTGATTATTTGACAGCACTAGAAGAACACTGAGGGAATAAGATTTCCCTGTGGTTCAACAATTTTATATTTTGATAGCAGTCCAACACCAAAGTCTCTATCAGTTAAATATGCAGATTAAATATGCAGACTCATTTTTAAATATGCATGTCAATTAAATATGCAGACTCATTTTAAAAACCGTACTTAGTGTTTTGGTGGAAGGGCACATCCAAAAGTGTTCAAGTTTCATTCCCAGCTCTGTGCCCAGGGAATTATTCCTGGCACACTCAAGAGACTATATGAGATATTGCAGATCGAATCCAAGTGGGTCACTCACAAGGCAAATGCTCTATCTTCTGTAGTATTTCTCTGGCCCTTAAAATCTTCACTTAAATACATTGGAACCAAGTTACTGGAGAGATAGTACAGTGAATAAGGTGTTTGTCTTGCATGAAGCTATTGTGATTTGATCCCTGGCATCCCATATGGTTCCCCAAGTTTACCAGGAGTGATTCCTGAGTGCAGAGGCTGAAGTTACCCGTGAGCACTGCTGGGTGTGGCCCCCAAAACAAAATATTGGCATATTAGCTTTGACAGAAATCCTCATCAAATAAACTCTGACCTTCATTTTATATTTGCATAAAGAGGTAGCATTACTTGAAACAATATTGCTATCACCATTCACATTATTTAAGTTATAATATAAACTTCATAGAAACCATTTTAAGAAAAAATTTGGCTGATGACTTTTAAGAAGATCAAGCTAACATTTCCAGGATGTGTCATAGATAAGTTTTTGACCCCATGACCTCTTTTTTTCCTAGGTAAAAATAATGAGGCAATGACATGAAGTCACTTTTCAGTCAGGAAATCCTGTTTTTGTAATTGAATCAAAATTGTAGGTAAGTATATAGAGAATTTAAGATATTTTAGAAGTAGATAGAAGCTGATTCATTTTTTAATTTTTTGCTTGTATTATTAGTTTAGCTAATAGAAAAACTAACACTTAATATTGTACAAATATTAAACCAAAACCTCAAGTAGGAAAAAAGAGAATATAATAATGTCTCTAATCATTATCTTCAAATGATCTTGATTTATCTCTCACATAATCTCATTAAGGAGACACTTGTCAGTCTTTACACACACACACACACACACACACACACTCACACCCATGCATAGAAATCATTCTGAGTATCTTATTGAAATAGTGTTGAATGTAACTTATTGAAATAGTGTTGAATGTAACTGTGTAAGACCTAAAAATTCTTGACTGGATATAAAGCAGAATAGATAAATCTGTGAAAAAGGGCAATAATAGAGGACAGAATCCTAAAGTAGAAATGCCAGGAAGAAGAGCAAAACCTTGTTCTTTCACTCACACACATTTATGTGACCTCAGGAATGTGGCCAAATGACCAGTAAGGTGGCAAAGAGCGTGATGACATTATTATTTCAGGAAAGGAAGAGGCTTTCCCAAGAAGTACACAGACATTATTTTTTTTAAATTTTTTTAAAATTTATTTATTTATTGAATCACCGTGGGAAAGGTTACAAAGCTTTCAGGTTTAGGTCTCAATCATGCAAATATCAAACACATTTCCCTTTACCAAAACTTATTTTTTACCATGAAGAACCCCAATAAAACCCCACCCCCCACCCCTCCCAGTCCCCGCGGGGCAGATGAATTCTAGTTAACACTCTATCTGCTTTGATTAGATTCATTGTTTCAACAAAAGATTCACCACTATCATTTAGAGTTTACCCCCCCCCCCCAAATCAGACATGCTGAAAAAGCATTGTGAAGTGATTTGCTTTCTACAGCTGGGTTCAAGAACCATATGTTGGTTTTGGATTTCTGCTATTTTACTTATTGACCCTGGAAGTATTTCTACTGAAAGTCAGATAGTTAAGAAATTGGTTTCTGTGCTCTGGAGTCGTGGCTGTGCTGGAGAGCCACTTGTGGGGGGCAACTGGTGGCCTCGGTAGGGCGTGAAGGGCAGACCGAAACGCCCCCCTTCCCATGAGGTTTTAGTTGCCCCCAGTCCCCTGGCTCATACCTGCTGTCCACAAGGCTCCCATGCGGCCGCCATCTTTCTTTCCAGAGAGGAGAAGGCGACTGGGGCAACACCCTTTCCCCTCCGGACAGACCTGATGGCCTGGATTAACGCATAGTCCGTTCACTTTTCTGCTCCAAGCTGCCGGGTTCTGCATTAAGTCCTTGTGCTTCTGGGGCCGTGGCCGTGCTGGAGAGCCGCTCGTGGGGGGCAACTGGTGACCTCGGTAGGGCGTGAAGGACGGACCGGAACGCCCCCCTTCCCATGAGGTTTTAGTCGCCCCCACACCCCCGGCTCATACCTGCTGTCCACAAGGCTCCCATGTGGCCGCCATCTTTCTTTCCAGAGGGAGGAGGGCGGAAGGGACCAACACCCTTTCCCCTCCGGGCAAACATGATGGCCTGGATTAACGCATAGTCCTTTCACTTTTCTGCTCCAAGCTGCTGGGTTATGCATTAAGTCCTTGTGTTTCTGGGGCTGTGGCCGTGCTCCAAACTTAACTATGATTTTCAGAGAGAAACGTTGGGTGGTTTACTTCCCGTGGATCACTTTGTATATAGAGAGATGTCGTGTGGCCGCATAAGCGGCCGCGCGGTTTTGAGGAAAAGTCCTAGTTCCCGCATACTCGAGCTGTGCTTGTAGAGGCTTCTGGTCACGGGGGTTTCCATCTGGGGGAGACGGGATGCGGTACCTACCCCATCTGAGACTTCCCGATGATCTCGGCTCTTTTTGGAACCTGTTTTTTTCTTTTTCTCCGGGAGCTGTGGGTCCCGCCCTCCATGTGGCCCTTCTCTTCTGGCTGTATGCTGTAAAGATGGTGCTGGGGGACGGGCTGTGGGCGTGACTTCTGGAATCAGAGGTTACCTGGGAGCTGTAGTCCCGGCAGATTTGAGAAAAAGTGCTAGTTCCCGCATACTCGAGCTATGCTTGTAGAGGCTTCTGGTCACCGGGGTTCCATCTGGGGGAGCCGGGATGCGGTACCTACCCCATCTGGGGCTTCCTGATGATCTCGGCTCTTTTTGGAACCTGTTTTTTTTTTTTCTCTGGGAGCTGTGGATCCCGCCCTCCATGTGGCCCTTCTCTTCGTCTGAATGCTCCACAGACATTATGTATTGAGGACTTTTTTAAAAAGTTTCTTGTTTTTATATTGAGAATTTTAGACATACACTACCTAAAGCTGAAGGCTCCTTATGATGGACAAATTTAAAGTTATTTCACAGCATTAGCATTTAAATATATTTCATTTAATTCCAAATTAAAGTACATTAACTTAGAAAGAAAACTTCATCAATGCTTATGCCACATACATGAGAATATACAACAGCAGTTTAAAAAGGAAATACACTATCTTGTACCTAATAGTGAGAGCTGATTTTGCACACCTCCACTCAACTGTATGCTTACTGAATTTTCACGTGTAGCATGAAATTAGTCACTGTAAGTGTATTTACACCACAGATACTGGCAAATGCTGTAAATTAGCCTTTACCCCTCCCCTCCGGAAAATCTAATTTTTAAACTTATTCTGACACATTTCCAGTAAAACATAATTATACCATGAGAGATGTGCATATCTTGAATTTTAAAGTCCAATAAGGCCAGGCTGTTTTCACTCGGAGCATCCCAGATGGGGCGGGCGAGAGTCCTCACCGCCCCATGTGACCCAGCCCCAGCAGCCAACCTCTACTACCCAACCACTGCCACACTCCAGTCTGCTTTCTGGACACTCAGGCTGAGCCTCATGTATGAATGAAGTTCCGCAGAACCCAGGTAATCAGAACTTTGTGACCTTGGATTCTGGGTCTTTTGGAACCATGAGCAGAGATTCTCTGCTTGCTTCACCCTCTCTCCGGTAACCCAGGGGTTACACCCATAAGCCACTCCCTGCTGGCACCAGATAGTCTCATCAGCCACCCTCCAGAACTCACAGCTGCTTCTCCTGGAAGGGAGCATAAAAGGAGGCCACCATAACCATGCCACCAGACTCCACACCAGGTTGTTTTCACTCCGCTTTCCCCAGAGGGGGGTGGGTGAGAGCCCTCCCCACATCAAGGGACCCAGTCCCAGCAGCCTACCTCCACTACCCAACAGCTGCCACACTCCAGTTCACTTTCTGGACTGCATGACACATTATAAGACACTCCCTACCCATTTTCCATGATTACATCATATTTGATGGGTTCATACAGCAGGCAGAAAATCATAGAGAGAAAAATATATATGCCTTATATATGCCTCTTGGAGAACCCAGCAAGCTACTGACAGTAGCCCACCCACATTGCCAGAGCCTGGCAAGCTCCCAGTAGCGTATTTTATATGCCCCAAACAGTAACTATAACAGGTCTCATTCTACTGACCCTGAAAGAGACTCCAATCGTTGGGAAAGACAAGTAAGGAGAGGCTGCTAAAAATCTCAGGGCTGGGACGAATAGAGACATTACTGGAGCACGCTCTAGTAAACAAACAACAAGATGACAGTGATGGTGACAGTGATGTGTAATCATAAACTTCTTTATTCACCAAAAATACTTTTCTATTATCTATTAGTTTACATTTTGGAGGCATTGTAATAAATGACACAAGCTAATAAGTGACACATGCGATATAATCTAGACTAGAAATAAGTGTACATATAAAATGATAAGATGAAGCCAATTATTGTTATTCCCAGAAGGGAGATTGTATTTACCAGTGTAAAAATATCCAAATAAAGGTTAAATTTTCAGATATTTGTAACAATGATTATCATCTTTATTTAATGAGATCTAATAACTCTCTTATATGTATTAGAGAATCCCAGCTGTGTCTACCATAGCAAATCCAAAGTTCCAATTTGTATCTTGAGGATTTATGGCATAAGTCAAAGAATACTTTTATTATCCCACCTAGAAGGAAAGTTTTCTTAAGCAAAAGAGATAAGGAACAAAACCTGGCAGATTAACAACAATGTATTCACCAAAAGGAGTGATTCCCAATAAAATATGGTGTATCTTGCTTTCAAATTTGTCTCTAAGCCCACAGTTGGAACAACCAATAAAACCTGAGAATGCTATTGGGATTCTAAAATGTCAGAGAAGAAGCTAGAATAGCTTTAATAATGCTCCATCTGAGGATGACATATAAAAGAAAAAGGTTTCCCCCTTTTTACCATAAAACATAAAAGGAACAAGAACAAAATAAAACCAAAAAAGTAAGCCAAGTATATATACCTGTATCAATGATAAAGAAAATAAGTGAAGAATGAGAGAGAGATAACACTTATACATGTAAGAAATAAATGTTTTCTTATGAACAGATTTAAATTTTTGTTCTGTCCCAGAAATCACATTTAGGATTTGACAGAAGGTTAGGGTACTCCAGTAAAAAGTAAAAGCAAAAAATAGTGAAACAATGGGGTAAGTGACACAGTACTACATATATCCAGTTCAATGAAAATCAGTATAAATTATTATTATCATTTACATATTCATAATATTATTTTCTAAAATGATATACACAATAAGGGATTTTATTTCTGTTTGATCAATTATCAAGTAAATCATAACTAAATCAAAAATCTGAAAGTGAAAAATTCAACAAAATCTTGAAGTTACTGAGTGTTTGACGTTTAACAACTAGATATATGGAGCACAAACAAATTTTAAAAAATCCTAATTAATCACTTTTCAAATAGACGGAAAAACAAATTGACCAGACATAAAGATTATCAAGCACTGTATTCATGGTAGAAGTTCTGAATCAAATAATGGTTGTCTCTGTCTCTATTTTCAGATAAATTTGGTTACAAAATGTTATGTGACCTGAAAGTATTGAAATTTCTGGGGCTGGAGTGATAGTATAGTGGGCAGAGCATTTGCATTGCACACAGTTGACCCAGGTTTGATCCCCAACATCCCATATGGTCTCCTGAGCACTGCCAGAAGTTGTTTCTTAGTGCAGAGACAGGAGTAACCCCTGAGCATCACCAGGTATGACACCAAAAGCCAAACAAAAAAGAGACATTTCTTTTCCTGCTTTTGGACCACCGTTGATAGTGCTGAGGAACTTGCTGGAGCGATAGCACAGCGGGTAGGGCGTTCGCCTTACACGCGGCCAACATGGCCGACCCGAGTTCGATTCCTCCGCCCCTCTCGGAGAGCCCGGCAAGCTACCGAGAGTATCTGATATGCCAGACACAGTAACAACAAAGTCTCCAATGGAGACATTACTGGGCCCGCTCGAGCAAATCGACGATCAACGGGAGGGCCTTTACCTTTACCTATATAATGAATCCATATAAGTGTGCTTGGAGACAAAATAGAACACACCATCAAAAAAGAAGAGACAATGGAGAGAAGATATTAAAAAGCTAAAGAATGTATAAAACATTTATTGCACAATCACAATCACAATCACAAATCATCCTGTTAATCGTCAATTGCCTCGAGCAGGCCCCAGTAACGTCTCCTTCATCCTAGCCCTGAGATTATATTCAAGGCTCTTTAGGAGAATGAGACCCATCATTGTTACTGGTATTTGGCATATTGGGTACGCCACGGGGAGTTTGCCAGACTGTGCCGTGTGGGCAGGCTACATTCAGTAGCCTGCCAGTTTGTCCAAAGTAGGAATGAGATAATAAGATGTCATAATAGGATGTCGTGAGGCCGCGTGGTTCCGGGAGCTGGTTTTTATAGTCTCTGAGTCTTGGCCGTTGATGGGATTACACGGCGCCAGGGGGCCAGTTGGTGGGTGTGACCCCCGCCTACTGGAATTTGGAGGATCTGGGTTGAGGATGCTCGGCCCAAATCCAAGTAGGCTTGGAGATCTTGGCCCCGGAACCCGCGTGACTTTGTCCCTCTGCCAGTACCTTCATGTGTGCGGAGAGTGGTCTCAGCATGGTGGTGGCTGGTCCTGGAGGTCTTTGGCTGCAGGATCCCTGGTCGGGGCGGGGAGGAAAGCTCAACCCGCTCCCCTCCAAGGGGCCCCGGCGGCGAGGACAGTCAGGCGCGGGGGCAGGAGACTGTTATTGCACAATAACAAAAGAAAATATTCTTTACACCATAGGTATATGTTTAGATTCTTTCTGAGTTGTGAATTATTTTTATTGACTTGAGTCATTTTATTCCAATGACACTTTGATTAGTAGTATTACTTTTAATGTGGTCAAATTGTAGATTCTCATATACCCAGTTTTGCTTTTGTCTTGTTTTGTTTCTTTTTGTTTTCAGTGCTAGGGACTGAGTCCAGAATTTCACACACACAAGTAACCACTCCTTCAGTGAGTCACATCCCCAGCCCTAGTAAATCTAGTTTCGTTTTCCATCATTAGTTTTTCAGGCAATTTATCTGAATACATAACTCCTTCATAAAATTTGATCCTTCCTTCCTTCCTTCCTTCCTTCCTTCCTTCCTTCCTTCCTTCCTGTTTTCTTTTCATTTAATGACTAAGATCTTAAAATTAATCTCTTGGATTTTTTACCTCTGTTATGGCATTCATATAGTTTGTCTTAGTTTTCTGATCTTGTGTCTTCTTTATTTGTTTCAAATCATTTGTTTAATTTACTAACCTTTTAAAAATAAAGTTTTGCCATGAAATTATATTGCAAAGAGTGCTACAACAAAAGGACTCTTCAAAATATCCTTTTCTAAAAAGAACAAGCCATGGTTTTCCTTAAGATCTAGTAAACTGCAATCCAAAATTAAAGCCCCTGACTGAATTGGCTGTGCCCCACTGTTTCAGAAAAGTTTGTTCTAAAAATAAGTATCCCAAGACATTCTACCTGTCTCCCAAACCTTTTGGAGAAAAAAGTTAACATGAACCAATTTCAAATCAAACGCGTGTTGAACTCCATGCAGTGCTTTGGGCTGGAGTTTACTATTTGAAGAACAAAGAGTAAGGTTACTTTCATCCTCTTGTGGACTCTAAATTCTCTTTGCATGATCTGTTTGGTTTCTTGCACTGAATTCTTATCACTCTGAGATTAAGTCTGGTTTCTCTCTAAGACTTTCAGGACCTGACTTTGCTAATGTCTCAGGAAAGTATAAAACTACTTGAAGTTTGTAGTTTTATGCTTATTTCAGGTCAAATCATATTTAGAATGGCTTCCTAAGTAACTGAGCTAATGAGACAGACTCTATCATCCTGATTCATACCTGCTTAAGGTTAGGTTGATTCAAAGCGGATTTAGATTTAGATTTTGTGCTAATATAGAGTGTCTGTACAGTCTTGGTATCACTAACCTGCTTAAAGGAGATCTAGTAACAGGACCTATGGGTTATTCATCTATCCATGATCTTTGTACTTGTTAATAATAATGTTATTTATTTTAAGGAAACAATTCTTGCTATTGTTGAAGCTCTGACAGACCAAAATCAGAAGGCAGAATAGACAAAGATCAGACTTCCATTTTAATCCAAAGTTGTCTGCTGGCACAACCCTTTCTTGTCCATAAGAATCCAGTATTTTTGCTAGTAAGCCTCTCAGATGATTGAATGAGGCTTAGCATCATGGTGGAGTGTATTCTGCCTCACTTTATCCACCAATTCAAATATTAATCTCATTCAAAACACACAGAAGCACCCAGAGGAATATTTAACAAAATATCAGCCTTGCAAATGCAGCCAAATTGAAAATAAAATTAATCATCATATGATCTCTGTATGTATACTATATACAAGCTCCATATATACAAACTCCTTGCCCTCCTTGAAGGAGTGCACTTCAAGGATACATATGTATATCTATCTATGCATTATATATACTTTACACAGACATATTGCTTAAGGCATAAATCAGAGATAATCTAAAGTTTTCTGCTTTCTGGCTTAGACTTATTCATCTTCCATACCTGAAAAAGTCTATCGTATATTTTTTGTTTCAATTTTCAGAGGCCTCTTACTGAGATGCTCTCTCCTATTTATTTATTTTATGCTATTTATTTATAACTAAAATTTTAAAAATGTTTCTACACTCTCATTCTCCACCTTGATGTGCTATATATCATCACTTCTCAGCATTTAACTTCAAGGACTAGTTGTACACTTATATTATCAAGTTAGTGATCACACAGCCTGAGCTGTGGAAACCAGGGTCCTGACTTAACAAATACATTTGTTCTCTTACTATTTCTTTTAGCTAAAGAGCTGCTGTGAGATATAATCTTAAAAAATAGTTTTCTGTTTAGTTAAGGCTTTCTACAGAGACAAATCTTGCTGTATAACAGAAATTGTGGTAGCCCAGGGGATAAATTTCATCACCTGATGACTTTGTTTTCACTGTTTGATTAAGATTTTGGAAACAAATTATTTCCAAATGCTATTTTTATTACTAGAAAATGGATTTCAAGTAGGTATCCTTTATATTTCATGACTTATCATCACTTAACACAAGAAATTTGAGTTAAGTGATGCTTAAGAGAGAATTTACCGACTGAGAATTTAGCAATGGCTTCACTTATAGATGCCCATTTAAAACTATAAAAAACATTTGATAGTAATACAGAATAGAGTTCATTCTTATTCTTAAAATTAACTGATCTTATTTTTAGGCACTCGTTTCTGCATAGCACAGCCTTTCTTTGGTCTTTTGTTATTGTTGTTATTCCCCTGAGCTTTTTTGTCTATTTCTGATTCTGTTCCCCAAGCCCTCTGTGAGAATAGGAAAGCAATGAACTCATTTGATTTTTGTTTTAGCAATGCCTGTCTTCTCAGTCAGTAAATTGCTCTGGCCATCTGTAAGAAACTCTACTCTCTCTGTCAGTGACCTTTTGTTCCTTCCTTGCTTGAAAAATGTCTTATTATTTGTCTTAACATCTTTTGCAATCTTCTTTTTTCATTTGCCACCTTTCTTTTCCTTATCATATTTTTCTTTTACATTTGAAGCCTCAAAATCATTTATATATTCATAGATTTTGCATGAACTTTCTTCCCCTGATACTACTTCTGTATTTGCTGATGGTAGTGTAGTAACTGACTCAGAGTCTTATGTTCAAATATAGTGGAATTAACCTAAAAATGAACTTTCTCTCATTTCTGTCTCAATTTTATAAATAAAATAGCGAAACCATGGTTTTACTATTCATTAAAAAAATCATATTAACAGCATGAGTGCTTTATAGCTTGTGATTTGTTATGATTAAACTCAACTTGAGAAAAGATGTATACATTTTGGGGCATCTTAACATGAATGTACCTGCATAGTTTTTCTATTTTCTTCCTTCATTTTAATTCTGAAGTGCATGTGGAATTTACAAATATTGAAAATCTCATGGGAGCATTTTCACTGTAGACAACAAGGTAGAGATTTCTATGTGGGATTCAACTCCCTTTAATATACACAGTTGTCCAAAATGATAAATGGTGTAGTTTCCTAAAACAACTTAATATATTTTCAGTGATTTTTTTGCTTATTCAAGTTATGTTTCTTCAGTGATAAAGGTTATAAAGTAACTATCTATACGAGCACTTTAAAGTTGTATTTTAAGAAAATTATTTAAAAAAACTCCTTTAATATGTTCATACTTCTTTATCACTTTCTACCTAGGGTCAAATTTTCATCATTTCCATTTGGAAATTTGGTTAGATAGGTTTCTGGAAATAAAACACAAATTTCATTTATTTTAAATGTTATTTTTCTCTATGTGAGATAAATATACATATATAAAAATCATGTAATTAATTAACTTTATTATTTTCTGATCTCTAATTCTTAATGTAAAAAGTTAGTTATAATTTACACTAATTTTCTCTGTTCATATATGTATATATATGCATGTATATATTTCTATGCAATATGTATACACATTCATTTATTTTATGCATGTCATTTTCTTTTGAAAGTTTTATCTTTATATTTGATTTTTAGTACTTTAGCTATTATGTCTCTATATAGTTTTCTTTGCATTTAATCTGCTTTGTTTCATTAAACTTTTCAGATATATAAGTAGTTGATTTTTTTCTAAATAGTCTGATATTTAATTATTTCATCAAATATTTTTTTATATCACATTACTTTCCTCTTCTCTTTTGACTTTCCAAAATGCATGTATGTTAATAATTTGTTTCTGGTTTTATTTTTAAATCTTTATTTAGACTGGATAATTTCTATACTTTTTTTCCCAAGATTACATTTTTCTTCCATTATCTATCTAAAGCCCATTTCATAGTTGTTCCATTTTGTATAGTAAATATTCAAGTTCTAAAATAGCTATTTTATTATTTCATATGTTGGATTCCTTTTTTTCTGAAGTTCAATGTGAAATCATTAGGATCACATTTTCTCTTGAGTTTTTAAAAAGATTATAACTAATATGCTGACATTTGCTGTTTCCAACAATTTTCCTGTTGACTCTCTCCTAGCAGCATTGGTTTTTGATAGCATGCTATTGGCATTTTAAATATATATCTATTTTTTATTCTATTTTTGTGGGTATGCACCTTATTAAATGGGTCTCAGTATTTGTTTTATTAAATAAAGTTATAATTTAATAATTTAACTTATTTTATCACAGTGTAAAACTTTCATAAATTGCTTTTATATTCAAACAATATCACGCAAAGATTTATGATAATTTTAATTTATCAATGATTAATTAAAAATTTATATAACCCATAAAATATATATGCTAATATTTCACAATAAATTTAAAAATCATATTTTGTGAATAAATGGTGTTTTCACCAATGATTTTATGAAAAACATAATATTATAGCAAAGATAAAATACAAACACTGTAGCACTGTAGCATTGTCCTCCTGTTGTTCAGGGATTTGCTCGAGTGGCCACTAGTTAGGTCTCCATTGTGAAACTTGTTGTTACTGTTTTTGGCATATTGAATAGCCATGGGTAGCTTGCCAGACTTTGCTGCGCGGGCGGGATACTCTCAGTAGCTTGCTGGGCTCTCTGAGAGGGGTGGAGAAACTAAATACAGGTCTGCAAACACTCTACCTACTGTGCTATAGCTCCAGCCAAAAATACCAGCATCATAGAATTTTATTCATCTATTTATTTTGACAAAATTAGTTATATCTATCCTTTTAACTTTTATAAATATACACACAGACACCTCTCTATGCTTGTGGAAATGGGAAAGCACTTCTTGGTTAACTATATTTTCCATAAGAGGTGTCATTTTTGTAAAACTTCATCTTAAAAAAAAAACTTTTCTTCTTTCTAAATAAAAGGCCCTTAATGATTAAATCCAATTTTAAGTTTTTGAAAATATAACACAACATAATGAGTAATGTGGCAATGAAATCTTAACATCAATTTTATATTAATTGCTTCTAATATTTCTGATATATGTAATCCTAAAGTATTGCTTTTGGAGAATGCAGGGTAATTTGCTTTCGACTTACACATGAGTAAACTGCCAGGCCTAACCGCTGCGCTGCTTACTACAGTGATTTGACTTGCTCCTGTTAAGCATGAACAAGGCAGCCCCACTAATTGGGCAATTAAAATTAAGGAACATGCAGCACAAAGAAATTCTCCACATTCAGCTCAACTCAGCATAAAATATTGTTAATTCAATGTTAAAATGAACTTCTATCTTAAGTAAATAATAGGCTCTGTGTTGATTTTAGTTAGATCTTAAGGCTAATTTTTAAATCTTGTAAAAATAGTTTAGATTCCATGGAATATCATTAAATAATGTGTGTTGGTTACTTTTTCTACCTTTAAAGTGGATACACTTTTTGGCAGGTTTTAAAAAACTTTTTCCAGATTGATAAAATGTAGAAGTTTGAAATAAACTGTGTCCCTCAAAGAAATGAATCTGTTTTCCTGGTATAGAATAAACACTGATTTTTCCAATATTGGAACGTTGATTAATTTAATTTAGACAATGTAGGGTCAGAGAGATAGTACAGGGGTTAGAGATTTGCCTTGCATGTGGCCAACTCTGATTGGATACTATGAACCACCTAGGGACCCCTGAGAAGGACCAATACTGATCTCTGAGCCCAGAGACAGGAGTAAGCCCTTGTACAGGACTGCTGTGTGGCCAGAATTTCCATCCTAAATAAATTAGGTGATTTTAATGATGCATATATTTTAAGTTGTATACAGATGGATTGTATCATTGTATATGTTTAAAATAAATACATACAAATATATTTGCTCGAGCGGGCCCAGTAACGTCTCCATTGGAGACTTTGTTGTTACTGTGTCTGGCATATCGAATACTCTCGGTAGCTTGCCGGGCTCTCCGAGAGGGGCGGAGGAATCGAACTCGGGTCGGCCATGTTGGCTGCTTGTAAGGCGAACGCCCTACCTCTGTGCTATCGCTCCTATTATTTATATATAATTTTCTGTTGCTTTCTTTTTAAATAAACAAATTATTCTGCTAATCTTAGGAAATATTCTATGACAATTTACTTTTCTTTTAATTCCATGCTATGAGTCAGATTATGCTATATTCTGTTATATTATTTATAATAATAGCAAACTTCCATATTTTTTTTTCTTTTTGGGTCACACCCAGTGATGCACAGGGGTTACTCCTGGCTCTGTACTCAGGAATTACTCCTGGCGGTGCTCAGGGAACCGTATGCGTTGCTGAGAATTGAACCCAGGTTGGTTGCATGTAAGGTAAATGCCGTACCCACGGTGCTATCGCTCCAGTCCCCATCATTTCTGCCTGATAAATCAGCATTTGTTTCATTTATATTATATTTGTTAAATGCTTCCACGTACTTCTACTGATCTTTCAGCTGGAGTATTCAACTTTTCACCTTTGATGCCTCAGGTTTCTTGAAATCATCTTAATTTAAAGTGATACTGGTTAATGGCTGAAGTCAATGCAGTGACTAAGATTCCTACTTTACATGTTACCAACCTGGGTCCAATATCAGCATTGCAGTGGTCCACCGAGCACTTTAGGAGTAATCTGTGAGTTCAGAGCTAGAAGTAACCCCTACCCATTGCAGGGAGTCAGATCCCAAATAAATAGATAAACAAATAAATAAATAAATAAATAAAGTGTTCTCAGTCTGGATGATATAAGCAGTGTATGTTCCTGTATTGTGTAATAGTTGTACTCTTCTATTATGTGCTAGAAGATCTTAGTTCAATGAATAAGCATTCTGTTTTGTTTAAAGTTTCAAATACACTAGAAATGATACATTTCGAAAGGGAAGATTTACCTGCAAGAAAATTTGCCTTAAAATTTTTTGTATATTCCTAAGTGAAGGTAATGGTTGCAATATTGAAAGGTCAGCAGTTGTCATTAGAATTTAGATAATTTAATTTGCTTTCTGCACTATCAAATAATTGATAATTTTCTGAATTATTGATTATGCACACTTTTTGGCTTCTTTTTTATTTTTAGCTTTAAAATCTTTTAATCGGCTGATCCTGTAAGATAGTTCATTATCTGACAATTAGAACAGTCAATGCAAGGAAATATGATTGTAAAAAATATGGAATATTACAGTTCCATGCAACCATGAAGAGAATACAAAATATACTAGGTCATTGATTGCAAAACATAATATTAATTTTGTGCATCTTTAGAAATTATTATAATTAAATATGACAGTAAATCTAAGAAAATTGGGTGCTAATAGTAAAAAATTTACTGTCATATTTACTGTCATAAGTAAAACTAATTCTTTATCAAAATAGCTGTTATTTGATGGTAAAATTTTCACTGTACTATCAATATTTAGAAATATATCTTGCCTGCCACATATATCTCTTACGTGATTGAAATTGACATCTAAAAACCAAACTAATACTCTAATGTGGTGGTTTCATATTTCATTTCATTAATGTCACTCACTATTATGGGTACATCTGTTAAAGTGTTCTGGTACTTTACGGAAATGTAGGAATAGAGTGCCTAAAGGGAGAACTGAAGATAAAACCTCTTTTATTTGTTATCACGTTGCCTCTATGTGTGATCTCTAATTCTAATTTGGATATGAGAGTAGTCTTAAAGTTAGGCAGTATACATCTTCATATAATTATCAGACATTTTTGGTGAAAAGAAAAAGTCGATAGCATCTAATTCCAAAGACCAGTTTTACTTGGTAAATGCTATCTACTGAGATTCAAAATACTTATTTTCATGTATGACATGAAAGTAGTAAGATCCAAAGTAGACAAATGTTGCATAAATTGTTAAAGATTGTTAACATATTATATGACAAAACATGAGTCAGAATCTAATAAAATAGTTATAAGAATGGGGTGTGTGGGGTTGGTGGTATTAAGCAGGAAAAATCAGAGACTCAAACAAGTCAGGCAAATACTCTACCTCTGAGTCACATTCTTGGCCCACTATTTAGAGTTACTAAATAATAGCATATGAGTATGGATTTATTAGGGAACCAAAGTAGTAACCTCATGTTACAACTATATTAATAAGTTCATTATAGGAACTTTGTAATATTTAGTTTTTACTCATTTTACAAATACTTTTAAATTATCATTTTGTTCTATAATAATATTTCTAGTAAGCGCAGTTAATCTAAAAACTTTTATGCAAAAGTCTGATGTGAAATTAGTATGTTAAATAAAAATGAGTTACTAAATTTTTTAAATTTTGAAGCACTATTAAAATTTTACTTTAAAATTTAAAAAAATTATTTAAAATATTCAGGGCTGAGTGTTGCCCAGAAACCAACTCTGTTGCTATGTAAGCTCTTTCACTGGCCATGATCCAGAGACTCATAAATAATTCTTAAAAGAGATCAACATGATGCAGAGAATCTTCTGGGTCTGACACAAGCCTGAGTCATCTAGGTGACCTGGACGGGTGGCATTTGAGTCCAACACCCCACAAATTGAACTCTGACAGCTGAAAACCTCCACACTCCACAATCACCACCATGCTCTTTGCTGGACTTCACTGCTCCAGACAATTCCAAACAGAAATTAATCTATTGAAAAACTCAGTTATATGGGTTTTATGACTGAAATCTCTAGGCTTTCACCATATCAGGGATGGACTACCTCCCCCATTTTTCTGTACTTCTGGAAGCCCTGGAGGTCATGTGCATGCTCCCAAACTCCACCCAGTGAAAAATTTAACTACAGCTGTATCATCTTGGTAAAAATTTGGACTTCCTGGAGCATACAGCCATGAATACCTCAAACTCTACAACACTGATAAACTAGAAGTAGCACGCCAGATTCGATGGGATGTAATGCAGAAGGCATTCAATCTTAATTAACAAAATATCAACACAGAAGGCTTTACTTGCAACAGCATCTTAATAATCTCTTATACAAGGGCTTAATAGTTCCATGGTGAGATACACAACTTTCTTCTGAGGAAGTATTTTTTGATCATTCTTTCAGCAAATTTTAACAAGCAATATAAAATAAATAATTGAGGACTTGCTATGGGGGCAGACTTAAGGGGTTGGGAAAATTGGAGATAATGCTGATGAAGAGTTGCAGTGATTGTTGGGTTTGAGTTGGCATAGTGAATGGCTGTAACAAATTGTTATGAACAACTTTGTAAACAGGTGTTTACATAAGGTATACGAGAAAATATTTTTAATTATAAAAAATAAATAAAATAATCAGAGTCATTCTCCTCTTGTGCATACCATTTTCCATACTAATGGCAGCATTTATTCAGTGTAGGCTTTCTTTTTTGCTATTATTGTACATATTTGTTGACTTTAAAACTCTCATTTTAATGCTAATTAATTATTTCATTTTTGGCTAACAATTTCTAACTGGCATAGGTCTTTAGAAATATCCTTTGGACATTCACCTTGTACATTTCTCTTTGGGGGAGTAAATGTGCATTTATGCTTTCCTGAGTTAATAAACCACATAATCTGCATAAGTTAATTTTAGATTCTCTAGATCTCAGCAATATTTTAAATAAAAAACATTTTTTTAAAGTTAACTATGCATTCTAAATATAAAAAAATTATCTATATTTCTATCAATAAATGTCTATTATAAATATAAACAGGGTAATGGATTTATTCGACTTCTAATTTTGATTTCTAGCATTTTTGGGGGAAGCAAGGAGAGGGTGGGAGATGAGCTGTCTGTATTTTGTAATCAAATTGCCTTGAGTTGTGTTATCTCATATTTTATAATCAATCTGGAATTTCATTATTATTATTATTTTTATTACGAAAAGACACATCCGAATGCTAGTGAAAGGTAATTCCTCAGGATATCAAAAATTAATGACAGAAATATGTTAATTCTATTTTTAAAATATGCTTTGTAGAGCTGGAAAATAACTGAGGCTACTGGACTAATGTGAGTCAATTATATTGAATTCACATAGGGTGATTATGTGACACTCAGCTCCTCCCTCTACCAGCTGTTCTTAATCAGTCTTGATTCCTTAGTTCAACTAATGCCCCCTACAATGCTGACTCTGTCTTGCTCAAGCAAGACTCCTTAATAATTGCTCATTCATTTGGCTCAAATTCCCCCATCACTTGTCTTTCTATTTTCTCCTTTCTCTTAGTAATTTCTGGCATTTTTATATCAGATATTAGAACTACTTTTCTTTGACATAACGTGTGAAATTTTGATAAAATATAAAATTTTCAATGACCACTGTATGTTTAGATCTGCTACTGTAGATCCACAGAAGTTTATGAGCTTCATTTTTATTTACTAGTTGTGGCTAATTGCTGAACTAAATAAAACCAGTAAGTAGATGTACTCCTTTTAAGAATTATTTCTTGAACTATATCCATAATACCGCTTTGCCCATCTCTCTTGTATGCTATTTAGAGCAAGAGATGTGCTTAATTAAATGAGAAAAAGAATAATTTGCTTGTATTCATCTTACAACCACCTTTTTACTGATTCTAAAGTATTACCCTCAGCATCTCTGTATGAAGAATTTTGCAGTAAGCAAATACAGGAAGGAAACCACAACCCTCATATTTTAATATATTTGAGATGCCTGCTATATTTCTGAGTGGAGAAACTGAACAAGAAGTTGGACAGACTAAATATGTGAATTCAAAAGTCTGTAGAAACTGTATTATTAACAACTTTTTAAACCATGGTGTTTAAAAGAATTAAAAAAATTAAAAAGCAGAATGAATTTACTTGAAAATTACAAATAGAAGTATGTCTTTTTATATTATGTAGATAAATCCACCATCATGCTTCAGTGTTCTTTCTTTTTCTTATTTCAACACACATTCATGTTACAATAAATAAAACACTGCATATTCTTTATAAAAATATAATTAAATTATATTAACAATTTCATATTCAATTTAGAAATCACATTCTCCATATAAAGATGATAAGATGTCAACTTCATACAATAATTAGAATCACATATTAAGACCTTTTATTTGATTTATCTTTCTGCATTATAATTGCTTCTTGAAATACTTTTCTCTTATTAGATCATAAACGTAAAGGTCATTATCGTTTATTTCCAATACCAAATATTATATCTCAAAATTTGGAGATTAAGTACATTAATGATTAATATAAAATAATAATAGAAAGTTAGAGGGGAATAAGGATGAAGGGTTGCAGTGTCACCAGTGGAGAAGTTATGCACAATAGGGAAGAGAAATCAATATATATTTTATTTGGTGGGTATGCCTAATTCTGAAAAACTGCATGTAATTTTTACAAACATGAAATACACAGTTAGCAGAACATAATTCAATTTCCTCTTCTGTGAAATGAGAGTGTTGAACTAAGTCCCTTCCAGCTTTAAATGCAAAGATTTTATGACTCTGAGATTCCCAAGTGAAATATGCTCTGTGACTTGCATTTGCTTTGTTTTTCCCATGTCTGTTCACTCATGCATGGTTATCAAAACCTCTCTACTCTTATTCCTCCTGCTTTGTCTCATTTCCTTTCAGCCCTGACTTGGAAGACTTTAATACTATTATTATTTTACAAATTATCATTGCTCTCAAAACATCACTCTCCTGTACTTGTATTATTTGTGTCAGCATTATGTTGCTCAGATTTTTCTTTTGATTAGATAAAGTAAAGCAAAACAAAAGCAACAAAATATTTCTCTTTTCAAAAGATTGGCAATACAGAATTTCTGAATGTTTAAAAATTTCCCCAACTTAGAATTTCCTCCCCAAATCATTGGATTTAACAAATGTTGAGGATTAACAATGGTTATAGTTCACTCATTCTTGGTATTTTAGAGAAGTGTAACATTGATTTATATTGCTCTCTATATTGCTAATTATCACTAAATCATTCCATTATAAAGACTAATCCCCAGCTTCTTGTCATCTTTACTTTTTCTACTGATTACAACCAAATGAAACACGTATGACATAGATTTCAAAATACACTGATTCAATTAACTCAACATTTAGCTTGTTTCTGAAAGTAGTACTTTTTATAGTATCTAAAAACTCAAAACCTTTGTTATTCCTATAATATGAAGAATCCCAAGGAGAAAAGTATTAGTTTTAGAATTTGATTATTTATGGTGAAGTGAAGTAAAACCCCAAAGTCTAAAACTCATTAAACTAAAATACATTAGGTCAATTTTAAAATCCCTTTCTTACTTAGTGCTTAAAAATATAACTGAAACCTATTAATCTTTCTTTTTTTTTCAAACACTCAAACTAAAGTTGTTTTTTTATTAGAGAGATTAAATTTAAAACCAGAATAATGGAAAGTTTAAGCAACACTAAATGAGTCATGTTACATTTGTAACCTAAATCCCTCTTTGCAATTTTTAAATAATTAAATAAATCATATTTCAGTATATTGCTTCAATACCAATATTGTTATTTTGCTATATACTGTACCTAATTTCCTATGATTAATTATACATATTAGTGGAGAATCATTTTAACAAATCAAATGCAGTGTGTTTATTGAGGTTTTATGTGATCAGTGTTGTAGTTTGATATATTGAGGATGTTATTTCAAGTAATTTTAGCTATGCTCCACAGTTATATAATACATGTTTTTTTTTAATTTTTTTTTTCCCCTTTATTTTATTTTTTTTTTACAGTTGTAGATTTACAATTTTTTGTGCTTTGGTTTCAATTATACACTGATCAGATACCCATCCCTCCACCAGTGCCCATTTTCCACCACCATGGATAATATCCCTCCCACCCCCATCCCCCCATCCCCCCTGTCTCTGTGGCAGGGCAATCCCCTGTGTTCTCTCTCTCCTTTTGGGTGTTGTGGTCTGCAAAAGAGGCATTGAGTGGCAAACATGTTCAGTCCATAGTCTACTTTCGACATGCATCTCCCCTCCTGGGAGGATCCTCCAAACATCCTTTATTTGGTGCTCCCTTCTCTATCTGAACTGCCCTTTCCTCTAGGATACCCGGCTGGCCTCTAAGTTATGGAGTAATCCTCCTGGTGCTGATCTCAGCTATTCTTGGGTATTAATCTCATACTTTGTTACTTTATATCCCCCAGATGAATGCAATCTTTCTATGTCTATCCCTCTCTTTCTGACTCATTTCGCTTAGCATGATACTTTCCATATTGTACTACTTGTATGTAAATTTCATGACTTCATCTTTTCTAAGAGCTACATAGTACTCCATTGTGTAGATGTACCAAAGTTTCTTTAACCAGTCATCTGTTCTTGGGCATTCAGTTTTCTTCCAGTTTCTGGCTATTGTAAAGAGTGCTGCAATGAACAAACAAGTGCAGATGTCACTTCGACTATACATTTTTGCCTCTCTGGGATATATTCCGAGGAGTGGTATTGCTGGGTCAAATGGGAGCTCAATTTCTAATTTTTTGAGAATCGTCCATACTGTTTTCCAGAAGGGCTGAACCAGTGGACATTCCCACCAACAGTGAAGGAGTGTCCCTTTCTCTCCACATCCACGCCAGCATCGGTTGCTTTTGTTCTTTTGAATGTGGGCCAGTCTCTGAGGTGTGAGATGGTATCTCATTGTGGTTTTGATCTGCATCTCCCTGATGATTAATGATGTAGAGCATTTTCTCATGTGCTTTTTTGCCATTCGGATTTCCTCTTTGAGAAAGTTTCTGTTCATTTCATTGCCCCATTTTTGGATGGGGTTGGATGTTTTCTTATTGTGGAGTTTAACCAGTATTTTGTATATCCTGGATATCAACCCCTTGTCAGATGTGTATTCGGCGAATATCCTTTCCCATTCTGTAGACTGTCTTTGTATAATACATGTTTTATTGTTAACTTGTGCACACATTTTGAGGAGCTGGAGTGATATTACAGCGAGCAGTGCATTTGCTTTGCATGCAGTCAACTCGGATTCGATTCCCTGCATCCCATATGGTTCTCCCAAGCACCAAAAGGAGTAATCCCTAAGTGCAAAGCCAGAAGTAACCCCTGAGCATTATCAGCTGTGATCCTAAAACACACAAAAAACCCCACAAATTCCCCCCAAAAACAAAAGAAGACTGTGAACACATTTTAACAGAATAAAAAGTTTCTAGAAATGAACTATCGGAACTAGGATGTAGCTCAGTAGCAGAGCATGTGTGTGTGTGTGTGTGAGGGGAGGGGTCAACGGTTTTATTCTGGGAACTGTAGAATTTTTAAAAAGAAATAAACAAGATGAGGGGAGATATCTTAGTATTCTGGGCGCACCACATGGTCTCCTGTGCACAGAGCCAGGAATATCTCTGAGCATTACTGGTTATGGCCCCAAACACAGACACATGATGAAAAAGTAGAAATATGGTTTATATTAGTGAAATATTCTGATTTTATATTCACTTTCCACCATACTCCATTCAGCTATTTTTTCCTATATAATTACCAAATGTCAGTTGAGATCCAGGAAGAGCAGATTGGAAAACACTGTTCTAGAATATATTAAGATTCTGACTTCAAGAAGATTGTAGCAGTCTCAGGAAAAGGAATAATATATAAAGCAAAACATAGTTCAATATCAGAATCAGAGAAATTGATTTCATAAAATATATCTGAGATAACTATGGTAATTAAGAACTATGTGGTAAAGTAAAAGTACAAATGAGAAAGGACAAATCCTAGATGGACAAAATAGTTTGTCCTTGAAATAGTGGAGAGACAATACTATTTTTGAAAGTTATGCCTCGGCACTGCAAAATTGTAAAAACAGAGAAATAGTTTGTAATTAGATACATAATAATTATGAGAGTAAAGAGAGAGATTTTAACCAGTCATCTGTTCTCGGGCACTCAGATTTTTTCCAGATTCTGGCTATTGTAAAGAGTGCTGCAATAAACAGACAATTGCACATGTCACTTCGACTATACTTTTTTACCTCTCTGGGATATATTCCCAGGAGTGGTATTGCTGGACCAAATGGGAGCTCAATTTCTAATTTTTTGAGAATCATCCATAAGGTTTCCAAAAGGGCTGAACCAGTCGGTGGTCCCACCAACAGTGAAGGAGTGTCCCTTTCTCGTCACATCTGCGCCAGCACTGGTTGCTTTTGTTCTTGTGGATATGGGCCAGTCTCTGTGGTGTGAGGTGATATCTCATTGTGGTTTTGATCTGCATCTCCCTTACACAATGGAGTACTATGTAGCTGTTAGAAAAGATGAAGTCACGAAATTTACATACAAGTGGTACTACATGGAAAGTATCATGTTAAGCGAAATGACTCAGAATGAAAAGGATAGACATAGAAAGATTGCATTCATCTGGGAAACATAAAGTAACAAAATAGGAAACTAACACCTAAGAATGGTTGAGATTAGTACCAGGAATTTTACTCCATGACCTGGAGGCCAACCACACATACTAGAGGAAAAGGGAGCTCAGATAAAAAAGCTCAAATAAAGGTGTTGGGAGGATCCTCCCAGGATGGGAGGAACATGCTGAAAGTAGACTATAGACCAAACATGATTGCCACTCAATGTTTCTTTTGCAAACCACAACACCCAAAAGGAGAGAGAGAACAGAGGGGAATGCCCTGCCACAGAGGCAGGCTGGGATGGGGGTAATGGGTGGTGGGAGGGATACTGGGATCCATGGTGGTGGGAAATGGGCACTGGTGGAGGGATGGGTATTTGATCGTTGTATAATAGAAATCCAAGCACAAAAATGTGCAAGTCTGCAACTGTACCTCATGATATCTCACTATTAAAAATTTTTTTCAATAGCACAGCAGTAGGGCGTTTGCCTTGCACACAGCCAAAATGGCCGACCCGAGTTCGATTCCTCCGCCCCTCTCAGAGAGCCCGGCAAGCTACCGAGAGTATCTCGCCCGCACGGCAGAGCCTGGCAAGCTCCCTGTGACGTATTCGATATGCCAGACACAGTAACAACAAAGTCTCCAATGGAGACGTTACTGGGCCCGCTCGAGCAAAAAAAATAGCTGCAGAAGGAAAAAAAGAGAGAGATTTTATACCTTATATAGGAGCAACGAGATCAATTAAAGATTTGATCAATAGAAATGTGTGGATGAAATTAAGAATACAGAGTATAGTACTAAAAAATACATAGGTAAATTGTAGTAGAATGATTGCAGGCAGTAATACCCACTGTAACAGTAATGACAGTAATTCTGATGTCTGCAAAAAAAAAAATACTTCAAAGGTAGTAGCATAAAGAATGTATATTAGGAGGTAGGATCAAGATGGCCGAATAGGCAGAGCTTGTCTTAGCATTCTCCTATGAGCAGTGCAAACACTACTCCAAAACAAATTAATAACAGAATCATGTTTGAGGTCCTCATCAAACAGATCACAGAGAAGCCTGCAGATAGAATGGAGTCAGGACCTCTGGTGGAGAGAGAAATCCCATCTTAGACCAACAAGAGAATTTCAGGAGAGAATATAAAGTGCAGGCATTTGCCCTAGGAAGCAAGCAGAAATCTGTAGCCGACTTACGGGAATTCTCTCAATACACTGGAAAGTGGGGGCATACAGGGCATTATGCAGAACTTCTGGTACCCAACTGCTCCAGTTCTACTCTAAAGGAACAGAAGAGAAGGCAAGAGACTATCATATACCTGTAAAGGTCAGGATCAGCAGCAGGCATCACAATGCTACAAAGGTATAAATTAATCATAAAAATAGAAAGCTGGGGAAAATAAAATATCTGAAGATTAAATAAGACACTGTTGAATAACAATCAATCATATTGGAAAGAAATCATTTCCTGGAAACAAATGAGAATTAAGATATAAACTACCAGGACATATGACACACAGCAAAATCAGAGCTAAGAGGAAAGTTTAGAGTACTGTAGATTTATATCTGGAAAGAAGAAAAGGCTGCTATATGCAATTTAAACTCACAGCTAAAAGAACTTGGAAAAGAACAAATGAAACCTCAAGTCAATCAGAGAAAGTGAATGAAAATAGTTTGGAAATAAATAAAATAGAAATCAAAAGAGAGTTGTTTGAAAAAGAAAACCTTTTTCAATCCCTTAGCTAGAATTATGAAGGAAAAAAGTGAGAACCCTAATAAATAGAATTAGAAATAAAAGGGAAGAAGTTACAACATATGCCATAGAGATACAAAACACCATAAAAACCTTATATGAGACACTTTTTGCCCCTGAATTGGAGAACCTAGAAGAAATGGATAAATTGTTAGATTCATACAGCTCCCAAGACTGAAAAAGAAGGAAAAACTGTGTAAATCAATTTCTAGCTAGAAACTTGAAACAATAATAAAAATATACCTTTCAATAAAAGCCCAAGTCCAGATAGGTTGACTTGGGGTTGTAACAAACTCTCAAAGATTACCTACTAGCTATTATTCTCAAGCTCTTTAAAAATAAAAAACAAAACACCAACTTCTAGGGGCCAGAGCAATAGTACAGCAGGTAGGACATTTGTCTTGTAGGTGGCCAACTTAGGTTCAATTCTAAGAACCCCACATGGTCCCCCAAGCCTGCCAGAAATGTTCCTTGAACACAAAGCCAGTAATAAGCCCTGAATACCGCTAGGCATGCTCCTCAAAGAAACAACAACATGAAACCTCATAGATTTCTGAGTCAGGGAGATGATGCCAGTAAGGCATTTACTTGCTCTGCACACAGCTGACCCAGATTTGATCCTCACCACCCTATGTGGTCCCCTAAGCAGACCAGTAGTGATTACTGACTGTGGAGTCCAAAGTCAGTTCTGAGCATTACCAGATTTGGCCCCAAAACAACAGCAAAAGAGTTTTCTGACAAAATCTCAAGGTATTGGATCAAGCAAATAATATAAAGATACTTACCAATAAATATAAAAGAATTAAATAATCACATCATTACACATAGAGAATGCTTTTGTCAGGGTTGAGCATGCACTTCAGAGTAAGAGAAAAGAAATCTCACAAAAATGGATACAGAAGGAACACAGCTCAACATGTTAAAGGCAATCTACCAAGGGTGGGGAGGTGGAATATATATATATTTATATATATGTACATATATTATATTATATAGTACCTCTCAATTAAAAATAAAACTTAAAATAATTAGGAAGCAATTAAACTATGGTAACTGAAAAAGATAGTCATACTGCATCTGACTTAACCCCAGTGCATGGTCCTCTGAGTACTCCTGTAGGCTCTGATCATCAGCAAGTAATATCCTAAACTGCAGGTCCTGAGCAGATACTAGAAATTTTATTTCCTTTATATAAAAAATAAGTACTTTTTAAAAATTCAGATACTATTGTATTTGACTGTTTAGCACTAATTCTGTGACTGAAGTCAAATGAATTAAGCTCCCTGAGTCTCCAATTCCTTTTCTTAAAATAAGAATTATTACTTTTTTATATTTATATATTGGGTCCTTACATTGAACTCCAGGCCCAGATGGTGAAGAATATCCGAGAGGGATGCCCAGGTGTCCTGAGAGCTGTTTTGGAATGCAGCCACCCCATAAAAAAAAAGAAAATGAGAAAGTGGTTGATACTGCCTATAAAATTTCTGCTTATAGAATGGACAAATGTATTCATATTTCATATTACTTTGTATCCCTTAAATATTTCTATCTTAAAATGTCATGAATTTTACCAAAATTACATTAACATTACTAACTCATTAAACAAATATTTATTAAGCATTTACTGTTAAGCACGTAAATAAATGTTAAGCATTTACTTACATATGACTGTATGAACTGGTTAAATTTCTGCATTTGTAAAATTCAGTTTTAAATGTTAGCAGAAAGTAAATAGAGAAAAAATATTTAAGGAAGTGATTAAGTACAATGAATATTATGAAACTGGTTTTGAAGTAATAGTTATAGTAATTGTTATTAGAAGTATTATGACGGAATTATCCTAGTTTCCAGTGCATAAAGAAATGAGAAGGGAAAGCAGACCACAGAGGGGCACTGAAATACACGTGAGTGTTCTATATAATATGAGAAATAACAGAAACTACAGTTTAGATTTTATGTCCTTGACTTGAAGAGTATAAACGTTTTGTAGATGTGCAGTTAACAAAGAGATCGCCTAAGACAAATTCCATGAATTGTAATATTTAAAAGTGATCTCACATTCTCCACTCATTTAATGAATTCTAAACAATTGTTTAGACACCTGTAAGTGGCAAGATAAACCAGGTGTCATATGATTTACCCTAGGATTGTTGAATTCCAATCAATGTTATAATACAGCTAAACACAAGCATTTGGCTCATGTTTGTTTACAGGAAAATTCAGCTACCTCTACTGAAAAAGTTATTCATATTTTAACTGAATTTGCATCACTAGAAATTGATATTTAAATAGCAAATGATTGCTTCCCCACCCCAAATCTACTTGATCAAGTCATTTAGGCATAAGTAGGAAAATCTGACTTCGTGACAAATAACACAAACATAATCCTAAATGTACTGAAATTTGAGAATCATTTTTATTTTCGACTTGAGTGGTCTGAAGTGGGGCAGATTAAGTGATGATCAGGCACCTAAACTACAAAGACCTAAAACTAGGAACTGGATTTTATTTATATTAAAAAATAAGTACTTTTTAAAAGTTCAGATACTTAGGTATTTGACTGTTTAGCATCAGTTTTGTGACCAAACTCAAATGATTTAAGCTCCCTGAGTCACCAATTCATTTTCTGAAAATAAGAATTATTCTTATCCTGAAAGTGTTGCTTAAGCTACTTGGAGAATTAAAGAAAAAAAAATTTCAACCATCACTGCCTGGTAGAAAGAATGTCTTTCTGTTGGTAACTATTGTTACATAATCTGCTATTATGGGTTAGTTGATAAGTGCTTAAGAAGAGTTTAACCTCTGGTACCAAAGAATATATGCATACATCTCATCTCTGTTATTTATTAACAGTGACCTCTGGGGAAATGCTATGAATTCATTGTATGATAACCCATTCATTGGTAAATGGTAACAGTATTGTAACCACCTCCAAGATACTTTGTGAAGTTTAATGGACTTAACAAAAGTAAAGTACTTCAAACATGACTCGTCATCTTCTCATATAGAAGAATATCTGTATGTGCTCAATATACTACTACTGTTGCTCTTTCCTAACACAGAAAGAAAAAGAGAAATCATCTTGGAAAATGATTGCTCAAGTAGAGGCCTCTGTACAAACAACAAGTTCAGTTACAAAAGAATAAGTATGCAATGTGAAGCATTTAGAAGAGATCAATGCAAACTTAAGAATAGGAAATACCTGTTTCACCGCTACATAGTTGTCTCTTTGTATACTTCACATTTAAATTTGACAAAAACTTAGGTAAGACTGCATATTGTCTTGTTGTTTGTTTGTTCTGAATGGTCTTTTCCTATTTATAATGTGTTTCTTGTCCTTATACTCTAGAAACTTTGGATTTTCTTCGCATTTTCAGAATGCCAGTCAGTCAGTAATACAGACTACATTTGAAAATATTTATATAAGTACAATTTTATAGTTATTAACTCCACAAAATAAATTATTGTTCCTAAAGAAGATACATTATTTTAAAAGTCTGCAATTAATTTTTTACCCATTAAAAATTTCAAATCACAGGAACTAACTAGTTTTTTTACATAACATAGTAAATACATATTCGGCTACTTTTACTTAAAAGTAATGGAGAAGATTATCTATAACTTCTACTCAGATCTCTTCGATAGCCATGTCCACCTGCCCACATACCAAATTCCACAGGATGGATATGTCGTTCCCAATGTGCTCCCTTCTGAAATCCGACATGCCATTTCACTGGTAAAGAAGCGAATAGCACCTGGCCCAGACAAGGTCAGACACAAACACCCGAAGAACCTGCCATCAGTACTCATCAATACACTGGCTTGGGTCTTCACACGATACCTGTCTGAATGCAAGGTTCCATCTCAATGGAAACCAGCAGGACTGTACTACTGTAAAAGAAGGGAGACATCCACGACATTGACAATGATCACTCGATCTGCCTGTTGTCTGTCGTCTACAAGCTGTTCACTCGAGTCATCCTGAATAGGATTGGCAGAACACTAGATGAAGGACAACCGTGCAAACAAGCCGGGTTCTGAAAAGGATATGATAACCAAGCTCATTGAGGTTTCTCAGGAGTTCAAGATGCCACTCTGTCTAACATTAATTGATTTAAAGAAGACCTTTGATTCTGTTGAGACTGAAGCAGTCATCAAAGCCCTAGCCAAACAGGGCATTCAGACTCAGAACATCAGGATTCTCCGTGAGCTGTATAGCGGGTTCACTACCAGGATCTCACCATTCTACAGGAAGGTGATCACTGACATCAAGAGAGGGATTCGGCAGAGTGATACCATTTCACCAAAACTCTTCAGTGCCACCCTCGAAAACATTATGCGATGATTGGAATGGGAAGGAATGGGAGTGAAGATAGATGGTTGGCAAACACACCACCTTCGTTTCGCTGATGACATCGTTCTAATAACACCAAACATCAGCCAAGTGGCACAAATGCTGGCCAACTTTGACCATGAGTGTGGAAAGGTCGAACTACAGCTAAATCTTGTGAAGACAATGTTTATGAGAAACGGTTTTGTTCCTGATGTACCATTCACTCTCAATAGGATGAACATTTCTGAATGCAACAGTTTTGGGTACCTAGGTCGAGAAGTCAACATGACAAATGACCTGGCACTTGAGTTGTGCAGGAGGATGAGAGCAGCTTGGAATGTCTTCAAGACCGTCGAAGAAATAGCAAAGAGGGTGAAGAACCTCCAGCTCTCGACACATCTCTTTGATGCCACTGTTCTTCTGGCATTAACATACACCTCAGAGACATGGGCCCTACAAAACCAGGATGAAAATGCTATTTGGATCTCCCAAAGAGGAATGGAAAGAGCTATGCTTGGAGTATCACATTTCACTCAAATGAGAGAAAGAATCTGGAGTTCTGACCTCCATTGATGATCAAGAATCAGTGATGCTGTCTTGTTTGCCAAGGCATCGAAAATTAGATGGGTTGAACATGTAATGCGATTTGGAGACAACTGCAGGGCTAGAGCCATTACCAACTGGATTCCACGGGTTGTCAAAAGATCGCGTGGCCGCCCACGTATGAGATGGGTGGACTTCTTCATCATGACCCTGAATGACTGGTTTGAGGGTGTTCATATTCCTAGAATGAGTAAATGCCATTGGGCTACACTAGCAAGCAACAGGGATGAATGGAGACATTACTGGTGCCCGCTCAAGTAAATCGATGAGTAATGTGATGTCAAATGATCAAGTGATTACTTAAAAATAGCTTCCTTATGATTAACATTAGGTTAAAAGAATTAGTTATATGTGTACATAAAAACGGAATTATTGTTTTGATCATTCCTTTTCCAAGAATACTCTCAGACTGATGATTCATATGCCTTGGGCCTCTGACATATTTTCTGCCACTATATTATAAGAAATCTTCTTTAAAGGAAGACGTTAATTGTCTTTTCTTCTTTCCTCAGGCATCCTTAAGGGACAACCATATGCAAAGCAATAGTTTAAAGCCACAAATTTCTCTGCATTGCTCCTTTGCAAAAGAAATTTAATATTTAAAATTTTTCTCTTAAGATAAAGTAAAAATTCTTTTAAAGTAGAAAAGACCTAAATGGCTGGTATATATCTCCTTTCTTCTGATCTCTGTTTATTTTTAATTTAGAAATTAAGATAATCATATTTTTATAATTGCTTGTGTATAGGGGTACAACTTAAAATCTCTTTAAATTGTGCTACCTGACCACAACTGCTACCAAAGGATCATTATTTCTCTGCCATAGTCTTCTCTCATAGGTTACTGTAGTGTCACACATTCACTTTTTTGGGTCTTCTGGTTGGCTTTAAGGATTGAAAACCTTTTCTCATCATTTTCCAACAATACATACACATATACAGATAAGCATGCAAGCAAAGTGGCATAGCTACTTCTGCTTCTCAGAGAGATTCCAGGTTTTGATCTAAAAACCAAGGCTTTAAATAAGGTAAAGGTAAAGGTAAAGGCCCTCCCGTTGTTCGTCGATTTGCTCGAGCGGGCCCAGTAACGTCTCCATTGGAGACTCTGTTGTTACTGTGTTTGGCATATCGAATACGTCACGGGGAGCTTGCCAGGCTCTGCCGTGCAGGTGAGATACTCTCGGTAGCTTGCCGGGCTCTCCGAGGGGGCAGAGGAATCGAACTCGGGTCGGCCATGTTGGCTGCGTGCAAGGCAAACGCCCTACCGCTGTGCTATCGCTCCAGCCGAAAGCTTTAAATATCATTTCTCTAAAGATTTCTCTGATTTTATAAGATATTTTAGTCTTCATCTTTTTATACCAGCCTGGCAATTTACAAAATCCTTTTTTACTTAATTCTTCTTGTCACAAAGGCTAAAATAAATATTTAAAATTTATGGGTAACATTGTGCTTGGACTGAAGCAATAATGCATTGGGTAGGACGTTTGCCTTGCAAGTGTCCAACATGGCCAACCCGAGTTCGATTCCTCTGCTCTGCATGGCAAAGCCTGGCAAGCTACCCGTGATGTATTCGATATGCCAAACACAGTAAAAACAAGTTTCACAATGGAGATGTTACTGGGCCCACTCGAGCAAATTGATGAACAATGGGAGGACAGTGACAGTGAAAGTTATTGGTCATATTGTGCTTAAGTATTGTCATGTCAGAAACTTTACAGAAAACATTTAATAGTAAATTTGAGATACTGGGGAATCAAAAGCTAGATATGCAGTAAATATTTGTTAAGTGAACAAAATTATTTACATAATTGAATTTTAAAAATTGGGAAAAATTACAAGCATATACTAACTAAACTTTAATTTTAACCCATTGAAAATCACATGGATCTGGTAGAACAAATGTGCTTATGAAGATAACAGAAAAAATATCGGTGAGTATGCTATTATGATCTTCACAGGGTTATTTTTTATCTTTTGGAATATCCAGACTTTAATGTGACATACATACAGTTGCTATGAATTTGAATTATTAAAGTCTTAAGAATAGTTTGACCTTTTGCTTTTAAATTTTTTACTGAGATTATGCTGGTTTATAAGTCTATATATGTTTTAGGGGCAAAATTTATGAAATATGTTAGTTTTGAATGATTTAAAGTGAATACGATGGTTATCTGTTATATTTCAGTTTCTAAAACCATCTTTTTGATAAGAAACCTTCTCTTTCAAATGAATTATGAATCAAGTGGTACCAAGCCTTTAGCATAAACATACATGATTTGGAATCTTGCTCTTCCATCAAGATTTTTTCCTTGGATAGATGGTTGATCACATGATAGATACATGATATAAGCAAAATCATTACAAGTTTAATTGGAGTGATTTTATTAGTATTAATAGATGATATTACTCTTTTTGAGACCATGAAGAATCTGGAATTTAGAGACAGAAATCAGCCTTGAATACAGCTAGGGTGTAACACAATAACCACCTCTATAATTAAATAAGCAAGTACTTAAGAAATGTATAAAGTAATGCTGAAGACATTCTTGTAATTAGTTTCCAAGTACTGAGTTTGAACTAAATTTAATAACTTATCTAGATATTTTAAGCAGGATATTAAATATGAGACAAAAATATATGGTTTCTCAACGGACAAATCATAGTTTGATTTTGACCAATAGTGATAAATACATACACACATTTATGTAAATATCAAAAGTGTATCATCTTTAGAAATAGATACAATTCTTTCTCCTTTTAAATACATTATGTTTCTTCCATTATCCTCTGCCTCTATATTTGTGTATTAGATTCTCTAAAATCATAAACATATTTTCTTCTTTTGACAATGTGATGAAAAGTATACTCATAAAGTTTCTTTGAATGATTTCAAAGTACTTTGAATTTTTTGTATGTGATAAAACATATATATATAAGGAATGAAAATATAGGAGAGTAGGTAGAGTACTTACCTTGCACATGGCTCACCCAGGGTTGATTTCTACCACCCCATATGGTCCCTTGTGCCCCAACAAATAATTCCTGAGTGCAGAGCCAGGAGTAAGCCCTGAAAGTACTGGGTATTGCCCCAAAACATAAACAAAGAATAAAAACATATTTACAGAAGGTATTCTCTTCATATTGATTTCCTAATTAATGAGCATTAGATTAACAGAAAAGACCTATCAGTGGCATACAATTTAAGACAATAAATGTAACATACTGATAAGGACACAAAATTTCCTTGTAAAATTGTCATCCTTGTTCCAGAGCACTGTTAGGACCCAAAATACTTGTGGACCCAAAATACCGCTGAGTATATGTATCACATATATGTACCACATACCATATACCAAAATACCAAAATACCCCTGAGGTGTGCCACATGGCACTAGTAGGGCCACATCCATTGCCTAATACTGACCCCTCCCCCCAACCACAGAACAAGATTCATGGTCACTGAGCTCCAAACCACTGAGTACTACTTCAGAGCTCCCCTCGACCCCAAAGTTATGCTTATAAAGTTCAAGATAATGTCATAAACTTGAAGATTAAATGCATACTTAAAAAGTTTTATTAGCCAAATAAGTCAAATAGTTGTAATAAGTAATATGAAATACATTATTTTGTGCCTGTTAAGGGGCCAGACTAGGAAAAAATGTGGACAATGGTGAAAGAGGGAAGGTCACACTGCTAGAGGACTTGTGTTGAAAAATTGAATGCCTATAACATAATGTCTATAACATAACATAGTAATATAACATAATGCCTAACGACTATAATATGAACAGGTTTGCAAACCACAGTATTTAAATAAATAAAAAATAATGAGGTGAAAAAAATTAAAGTGTATGCTAGTTGAATATCATACATATATAAGATACTGAGAGGGTGAATACTTTAGAAAAACTCACGTCTTGGTCACTAAAACAGTTACTCTTCATTTGTCTTTATAGTAGCAGTATGTTGATAATTAAGAGTCAAGAGCATAGTATACTTGCTTTGTTGCTAATTAATAAAGAGGACTGCATAATAACATCTGGCTTCTCTAAAATAGCCTATTTCAGAAATCATTGAATTTTAAAGTTGAAATGAAATGGGTGGAAAATCTGTCCAAATTTCAACTTTTATAGATAATGTAAAAAATAAGACCTAGATAAAATAACAATATGTTTGTTTTATTATTTTGTTCAATTTGTAAGCTTGCCCAGATCTTCTTAATGAAATTCTCTTTAGGCAAATGGGATTAGTTTACATTTCCTCAGAAATATTTCTATTTAAGTGTGATGGCCTACAAACCTTGGATATCAAGAATTAAAGCAAATTTTTCTAAACAACATCCATTTAGCTATAACCATAAAATATTATCTTGTAATGTAATTTCCTGTGAATATATTATTTGCAGTTATTTTCCCAAATATTTTGATACCCCAAGTTACAGTCAATATATAAAACTTCATAGGAAGCCCACACTACTGTATCCAATTATGGAAAAGTTGAATTTTCTTTTTATGATGGACAAGACAAAAATGCCCAATTGTGCCTCTTTTATTCTATATCATTCTTAGAGAACATAGGCAAGAAAAGTAAGGACCCCCAAATCAAAATAAGTAACACTGTCTCTCTACTTGTGTAATATTTTATATAGACAGAACAAAAGCATCCCCTTTAAAAACTACAAGATATAAAATCAATATAGAAAATTACTTGTTTCTAAACACCAACAATGAACTACTAGAAAGATAAATCAAGAAAATGATTTATGTATGATTAGGAGCAAAAAATGTCTAGAAGCAAATTTAACCAACTGATATACATATACATTGCAACCAATTGATGAATAAAACTGCAGACACAAGTACATGAAAACACATTCTGTGTTCATGGACTGAAAAAAATCAATGTTGTTAAAATATCCATATTATACAAAAAAGAAATATAAGTTAAATTCTCAGTGATATATTCCGTAGAAATAGATAAGACCATCTTAAATTCTATATTGAGCAATAAAAGTCCTCAAGTTGACAGAGAAGTATTTAAAAAAAAAAGAACTAAGCTGGAGGCAACACATTTCCTCATTTAAGACTACAATTAAGTCTCCATTTAAATGCATCCCTAGGTTCTTGGAAATTGTGACATCAAGCAAAATCACTGTCACTGTCACTGTCTTCCTGTTGTTCGTCGATTTGCTCGAGCGGACCCAGTAACGTCTCCATCGTGAGACTTTGTTGTTACTGTGTTTGGTATATCAAATACGTCATGGGTAGCTTGCCAGGCTTTGCCGTTTGGGCGAGATACTCTCGGTAGCTTGCCAGGCTCTCCAAGAGGGGAGGAGTAATCAAACTCGGGTCGGCCATGTTGGCTGTGTGCAAGGCAAACGCCCGACCCGCTGTGCTATCGCTCCAGCCCATCAAGCAAAATACCATGCAACAAAACTAATCTACCATAAATTAGTTTAAATATACGGGTTTCAAAAGATAACCAAATTTCTAGATATAGCTCAAAAACATAGTATTAAACAATACTTTCTATCCACCCACTTATTTCTATTAATTTTATTTTTCAACCTTCATGTTCCAATTTAAGGTTTCTTGTAGGCAGAGCTGTAATCTGGTTCTGAGTACCAGGTATTAAGCAACCAACCCTGGACAAAACAGGTATACACGCATATACAGAGTTAGCTAACTAGATAGAGAGAAAGATAGTTATATCACAGTGAAGGCATATGGATAGTGTTGCAAAATCTACAGAGTCACAAAAAAGAAACTTGTAATTTTAAATGGAGTAAAATGTATGATAAATTAGTTAAGAAGTACAGTGCTACTGGATAAAATTTGAAAAAAAAGAACAGCCTATGGTTCTTTCGGCCTCTGTAAACAGAATTAAGTATATAAGATTTGTTTTAAGTATGGAGTGAAGTCAATGAAAGACCATTGTATGAAGTAATGTAATTGATAAAAACTGTAAACAATGACTTGATTATTGTTATTTGTATTTGTATTTGGTTTTCATAGAAATATGCCAAGTATTTTCAACTCAACAATTTTAAAGTTTAGAATGACACATAGATTATACTTAATATACATTTACTAAATTTGTTGAGTGAATAATCTTTTGGGCAACAGTTCTGGCTATTGATATTATTTTATTTAGTGGACTGAATCTGTAAATTTTAAAATGCTAGTCATTCATACTGTAACAAAAATACAAAATTCATACCTGGAAAATAATACAGTGGGAAAAAGGATTTTAAGATTCCCAACTAATCAAACATTAATTCATGTTTTCATAAAGTGAAATAAGGATTACTGGAGATTAAGTGATTTCTCTAAGTATAATCATTGTTAAAAGAGCAAGATGATATTAATTATCTTTAAAATCAAACGAGAACTGTATTTTTTTCTGAGTACTGTCTCAGTTTCTCCTGGTCCTTCCCCAATGGTATTAGAAGATAAAAATCAATGAGAATTGAGTAGGCAAATAAGTCTTCATTTCATGTTTGTTAAGATGATAATAGAACCTTTATTTGAAATGCACTAACAAGATGGAAGTTTTGATAATGCATGTGGGTCCCATAATTCATGTCATGAACACTTATATTTATCTGTTTTCAGATGTAGCACTGTAGCACTGTCATTCCATTTGTTCATTGATTTGTTCAAGCGGGCACCAGTAACGTCTCCATTTTGTGACATGTTACTGTTTTTGGCATATCGAGTATGCCATGGGGAGCTTGCCAGGCTCTTCCGTGCAGACGGGATACTCTCAGTAGCTTGCTGGGCTCTCAGAGAGGGACAGAGGAATTGAACCCGGGTCGGCCGCATGCAAGGCAAATGTTGTCTTATTGCTCCAGCCCGTGACTATGAAAATCTTTATTTTATAGTGTATCTCATAACTGAATCATAGCATGTTTAAAAAACAAAATGCACAAAGGTTGCTCACAATTTTATTTAATTGCTTATACATGAGGTATTTGAGAAGGGTGGTGGCAGACCATACCCACTAATATGGTCAGGATTTACTCCTGGTTTTGTGTTCAAAGATTACTCTTGGCAGTGCTACAGCGAACATATGTGATTGGGGAACAAACACAGGTAAGTTACATGCAAGATAAGCTCTTTAAATGCTGTACTATCTCTCTTGCCTCTCATGTTGTATTTTACCAACTTCTTTAACTCTAGTTTCTCAGTTTTCTAATTTGTAAAAAAGTCTTTCTATATTAGAAATTCCAAAATATTTGGAATTTCATTTCTATACTGCTTAATGTTTTTTAATTATACTAGAGTCTTATTATAATGTTATAATTAATATTAGAACCTTTTGTTATTTGCATATTTTATACTAAACCTCCTCAAAATGTTAATTAAAGCAGGCATCAAAGATATCATTTATTGTAAAAAAAGCTCCTACGCCTCCAAATTATCCCAGTAGGTCAGTCTTCAGACTGAAAACTCTAAGACCTCAGAATAAAGGCTGGCAGATATCCCTCTCTTCCAGACTCGGCAACCACCACACCTAACCTTCTCCAACATCAGAGCAAACGCGGTTCCGGAAGTGCACAGCTGCGGAAGCAGCCACATGACACATCCTCCATATTTCGTAATACAATAGCCCAGTCGGAGCACAACAAACTTAATGTGAAGTTATGTAGAAGATCAGTGAGTAAAAGCAATAATACAAAAGGCTCAGCCAGCACCATTCAGATCAGTAAACCCTCACTGACTTTAGTAACACCATTATAAGATGTAACAATGATCCAGAATTGACTTTTATTGATCTATGTTCTGATGGATCCCTTTGCTATCTCATTGTAATAAGCAATATGAAGTAAATTTGTTTGTACCTGCTTAAGAGGCAGGATTTAGGGGTGTGTAGGATACTGGGAACACTGGGATCACACTGGTTTGGACTCGGTATTTGAACACTGAATACCTGAATCAATTGTATTATGAATCTGTGGACATTGAAGGTCACACTGGTGGTGGATTTGGAGCTGCAACAATGAATGCCTGAAATAATAACTGCATTATGGACAACTTAGTAAATCACAGTGCTTAAATAAAAAATACACAAAATTTTAAAACATAATTTATCCATTGATATAATTTGAATAGTGGCTCCTCTATCACACTTCTCTTTTGAGAAGAGGTGTCTGGGTCATACCCAGGAATGGTCAGGAGCAACTTTTGTCTCTATGTTTAAGAGTGCTAGCTATCTGGCAGTTCTAGGGGATCATATGCAGTGCTCAGGACTAAACAGGGCTGGCAAGATGCAAAGCAAGAACAAGTCATGGCCCCTGTTCTATTCCTCCAGCCCCTATCTTACTTAGATTTTGTAGTACTTAGCACTTTATAAAAGAGTTTCACCTTCTTCCATTGTTATTTCTCTTTCCATGATTGAGGTAAGATGCACTTAGTTTGGGTGCTTGTTCACTTGTTTGTGTTGTTTGCTGGCAATTGCTTGGTATATTTGTGTTGTTTGCATACACTTGGTGATAGTGTGCTCAAGACGTTTGGTTATTGTACCTGAGGTCACAAACATTAAATCTGTGTAGAATGATACTGGGAATCAAATCTGAGGACTTTTGCCTGGACAGGAAGTCACTCTGCCATTGAACTACATCCCCAGGCTCTTAGTTACATTTTGCTTTTCTTTAAAGAACGTAGTAAAAGTATATTATGATAGAATAAACTATCATTAGTATCATAATTTTAAATTATTCTTTGTAGCTGAAAAAGTGACATTTAATAATATTTTAATTTTATGAAATTATTACCAAAGCACCAAGATTGCATTTTGGTATTCACTATTATCATGCTTGATGATAAACTAGACATCATATGATCCTCAAATAACTAACTTAATTTAGAACAGCTGTCTCACAGTTACCTCAATTACAACACATGTGGTAACAGCATCATTATATATAGTAAGAAAAACAAAGTGTGGCAGTTGGATCAGTATAGGGCAATCTTTGAAAGCTGTGTTGTTTAATATAATTTATTAATTATTCAAATTTAAGATATATATTAATATAGTGCTTTTTAATATTTAGTAATATTCCTTTAGAATCAATAGTATGTCATAATATTCTCTCTCTCACTATTAACTGTAAAAATTCCATGTCAGATATAAGTATACATAAATTTGGAGACTTAACAATTTTTTAACCAAAAGTGTGATTGTTCTGTAGAGCCAAGATGGGGCCTCATTAGAATTTTTTTCAGTTGCATCAAAGAGGATATATTTTTAAAGTCTGATTTGCATATCATTTGGGAGGGAGTTTTTTGGAAAGTGCAAGGTTGACTTTTGAACAAAACTGGTCAAGAAAAATGACTGAAAAAACAATTTAAAGGTCACAGTCTGTGGAGTTTTATCATGGCTTGTCTTTCCTTTCAGTTTTAAAAGAGACAGCATCTGGGATTTCCAGGCTTACCTAAATTTGGAGACAAGGTGAAAGCAAGTTTGGACACTGAAAAAGGCCAACAGTAATATTCAAAATCACACCATTATTTACTGTTACTGTTACTAAAAATAACGGGTCTCATTTTCCTGACCCTGAAAGAGTCTGATACAGGACATTGTCAGGAAGGACCAATAAGAAGAGGCTACTAAAATCTCAGGGCTGGGACGAATGGAGACCTTATTGGCTCCAGCTAGAGCAAATCAATGATCAACGGAATGGCAGTGATGCAGCGATACCATTATTTATTTAGAATTAGCGGAACAATGAAGAATAGACACAAGAAACTAGAGTGATTGTACATTGGGCAGCATATTTGCCTTGCATAAAGCATGACAAACCAAAGATCTATCCCTAGGAGCCCATATGATCCCAAAGTGCCACAAGGAGTGATCCCCGAGTATAGAGCTAGGAGTGCAGAGCCAGGAGTAAGCCCTAAGCACAGCCAGACATGGCCCCTAAACAACAACAAAACAAATCATAAGAAAGAAGTGAACACAAACATAGTTGGGCTTCTTTATTGATATTGGTTTTCAAAGAAGACTTAGGAAAAAGAGAAAGTAAATGAATTTTGCTTTCTTCTTTTCCATTTTTGAATAAAAATTGCTAGAATTCTTCTATATTAAAAATGAGTTTCTCTTTTACTAATTTTTCTTTTCCTTTTTCCTCTTTTGCTCTTTGATAGGAATTCTTATTGTAAGATTAATCCTGAGGGTGCTAGGAAAATAACTGAGCACTGAGGGAGGTGAAATTTGTTCCAGTAATATAAAATAATAAGGCCACCTTACTGGTTTTTTTTTTCATTTTCAAGAGATTATCTTATTTCTACCATTTTTTTGGTGCAGACTACACCTTGATTTATTTTTCTCCTTCATATTTTTTTAAAATTCTATTTAGAGGGAAAGGATGTTTGTGTTAATCTAATATTTTGATAGGTTGTGGCCAAATATGTTATTAGCAAATAGTGTTAAACATTACCTTGCCTCTTACTGTTGTTTTTTAAAGGGGAGGAGGAGTCCAATTATTTGCCAATAGGGCCAGTGGTTTAGTGCAATGACCTGAGGATGCCATGCTGCTGGGACACCGATGTGTTAGATCATCCAGGACTGCATCTGGTGATGCTTGGAAACCATAGAGTTCAAGAAATTAAATCCAAATCAGAAAAAAAACGTGGCATAAGACCTAAAGAGTATACTTTTCCTGGCCCATTAATTTTGTTTGTTTTCCCTTTGTTTTTGTATCATACAAGTGGTGGTCAAGACCTATTTCTGATTCTGTACTCAGGTTACTGTGTCTGGCATATCGAATATGTCACGGAGAGCTTGCCAGACTCTGCTGTGCGGGCGAGATACTCTTGGTAGCTTGCCGGGCTCTCCGAGAGGGGTGGAGGAATATCACTCCTAGCATTATTTGAATGATCATGTAGCTTCAGGGATCAAACCCATCTCAAGACTAGTGCCATATCTGTTGAGTATCTCTCTCACCTTTAAATTCATTTCTAAAATTAAGAATTTTAAATTAAAAACTCTTTCTGAAAATGTCTGACTATTGGCCAAACATGAAATATTGTACAGAATAATTCTTAACAGAATTTACCTTATATATTAGTCCAACATAGTAAAATTGTAACAGTGATTAATAATTAAGTAAACTGGGTAATTAATAAATACTGTTTTCATGAACAGCAAAAAATACAAAAATATTGGTTTAAGGTATTTTCCACTAATGAATATACATTCAAGTGGGAAAAGTTGAAAATATAATGTAGAAGTAATATATGCTAATTATAGCAGTTAACTATGGTGGTGACATCAAAAGGCAATTCACAATGACAGTTGTGGATTTAATTTGGTTGTCCTGAATAGAAAGATCAACTCTTACTGGTAAATTATAATAATTTGTTGTGTAATTGGGGAATGAGAGAGGAACAGACACTTGAACGATTTATTTATAAAAGAGAGGGTAGAAAGGTATCCCAGGAGAGGTATAAATTAACAAAAGCAGAGAAGTGGAAAACATAATGTCCACTATAGATTGTTAATCACACTTGCTGATTAGACTCTGACTGAGAGAGCCCTGGGTTATCCAGACTTGCAGCAAAAAATGGTTAGTTACACCATTTTTAAAACTTAATGTATCTATATTTAAGCCATTAATTACCTTATCTTTGGGAATATCAAAAATACAGATCACATTTAAGAGTTCAAGTAGTGGCAAAGCTTCATAAGAAATTTTTGAATAAGCTGATCTAAGTGCTATATCTTTGTATCAAATATATTTATGAGTTTCTAAGGCCAAGAAAGGTTAAATGGCATGTTATAAATTTCCCAATGAGAAAGAAGTCAAGCTGACATGTATTGATGATCAACTTTATTCTCAATTTTATAATGCCACTGTAGCACTGTAGCACTGTCCTCCCTTTGTTCATCTATTTGGTCGAGCAGGCACCTGTAACGTCTACATTGTGAGACTTGTTACTGTTTTTGGTATATCTAATACACCATGAGGAGCTTGCCTGAGTCTGCCGTGCGGGTGGGACACTCTTGGTAGCTTACCAGGCTCTCCAAAAGGGATGGAGGAATCGAACACGGGTAGACCATGTGCAAGGCAAACGCCCTACCCATTGTGCTATCACTTCAGCCCTCATAAGGGAAATAATATAGAAGTTAATGACATAAAAGCTAGGGTATAGTAACTTACAATATATAAAAAAAATTGAGGTTAAATGGGATAGTCTTTGAGTATAGATGTGTTCCTCAGCCTCCCTTAAGTGGAAATAATTTATGGTATGTCAGTGGAAACATAAAACTTCACTTTGAATAATAAAATATGCAGGAAACACCTGCAAATTTTCGTTAAAAATAAATATAACTATGAAAGTTAGAAAATTTGTTTAGCCAGCCCTGGCACAGAGACACAACAGTGAATCTCCCAGAATATACCACAGTGCCAGAGATCTCTCCTGGCCCCATACCAAGCCAGTTACACCAGGACACCCCAGATGGAGCAGGTGCAGTCTCCCCGCCTACTCCAGATGGAATCCGGTGACCAAGAGCTTCCACAAGCAAGCCCCCCGCCTTCCCCAGAGTGAGGTTTCCAGGACTAAGTCTTCAGGCCACATGACAGCAGAGGACCCAGGTTGTCCCTTCCTGGGTCCCCACCTGCCCAACAGACTGGCTGTCATGCCCACAATTTGCCTCCAGGTGCCATCTTAACGCACCAACAGCCCTGGCACAGAGACTCACAATTGAATCCCCAAATGGATTAGTACTATACAGAGATGTCTCTGGAACCCAATCATTTACAATCTAGAAATTTATATTTACAATAGCAGCTGCATGAGCTCTCATTATATTCAAAATGGAAAATAAATTATCTAGCATCTGCCCCTGGAAGGTAGGCGTGAATGGTGGTGGGAAAATCTGAGCAAAACATAATGCCCAAAATGAGAGAGAGAGAGAGAGAGAGAGAGAGAGAGTATTGGGGAAATTGTCTGCCATAAAGGCAGGGTGAGGTCTTGGATGGAGGGGAGGTTACTGGGGACGTTGGTGGTGGAAAATGTGCACTGGTGGAGGGATGGGTGTTCCATAATTATATGGCTGAATTCCAAACATGAGAGCATTGTAACCCTATCTCACGGTGATACTGTAGCACTGTAGCACTGTTGTCCAGTTTGTTCATCAATTTTCTCGAGTGGGCACCAGTAATATCTCTATTGTGAGATGCAATTAAAATAAAAAGTAAAGTAAAGTTCATGCCCAATTTAATCAGCTTGATCAATGGCTAGACAAATAGCAGTACTCCTACATTATAGAAAGAAAGAAAGAAAGAAAGAAAGAAAGAAAGAAAGAAAGAAAGAAAGAAAGAAAGAAAGAAAGAGAAGGGAGGGAGGGAGGGAGGGAGGGAGGGAGGGAGGAAGGAAGGAAGGAAGGAAGGAAGGAAGGAAGGAAGGAAGGAAGGAAGGAAATTTGTTTAGAAACAGCAGATTTAAGAGAACTGTTTTGACTTTTTAAATAAATGAATGTTTAAATAATTTGGAAGCATAAAGAAACAAGGAAACTGAAAGTGAATGAGAAAACTATAACATATCATATTAGAGAGAAGTGGATAAAAGGTAAAGGTAAAGGCCCTCCCGTTGATCGTCGATTTGCTCGAGCGGGCCCAGTAACGTCTCCATTGGAGACTTTGTTGTTACTGTGTCTGGCATATCGAATACTCTCGGTAGCTTGCCGGGCTCTCCGAGAGGGGCGGAGGAATCGAACTCGGGTCGGCCATGTTGGCCGCTTGTAAGGCGATAAATTGTGAGAAAATATACTAGAATGACTAAAGGACTACAGTAGGAAATACACTTAGAGAGATATAGGAGGCCAGTGCCCCAAGTGAATTTGTTACAACAAAACAAAACAAGACAAAAAAAGTTGGAGAATGAGCCACTGTTTGAGTTTATATGATGTGTCCCACACTTAAAAAAATTAAAAAAAATGGATACTTTTCTTTTAAATTGAAAAAAGTGCTGTTCAAATCTGAACAAGGTCAAAGTCATTAATATAGTTGGAGCATTAGGTGAAAGGATCAAAAGAATTTAGCCCAGTGTTGGTATCCAGGAAGCCTGGGCACCTGGAAAAGAATTAATTGGTGACCCAGCACTAATTGGAAAGCAGCTCAGCCAGAATCATTAAACTGCTGATTTTCTAGAATGAGCCTGTTCACTCCAATTAACATTACAAGATCTTTAGTTTTAGGATTGGTTTCCTGTTGTCCAGAAATGAATGGAAAAAAAACGCTTTGGTAAATTTTAAAGAAAGATCAGTTTGCTCATTTGGGAAGTTACTTTATTTTAATGTAGCTACAACTTACGTATAAGGAAACAGTCCAGCCAGTTTTTAAGTGTTCGAATTATGATTTATTTATACAATAAATATTTGTGTTGCAAAAGTTTGTTATATCATATTTATTGATGTATTTTCCTGTCAACAATAATATTTGATTTCATTATCTTAATCAAAGGGCATTATTATGTGTATCATTTTAAACCATAGGTGAAGCAGTTGAAACAACTATCCTTTACAACTATTTTCTTTGTACTAATTCCATAAATTATATATCTTTTCTGGCTTTCATTGCTTGTGTGAATATTCACACATCTGCTCAGAATAGATTGACCTGGCAGGTTAATAATGTCTCAGTTTTTATTAATTTAAAAGAGCATTCCTTTTTACCTCCATGTTTTCATGACCTTTATCTTAACAGACTACTATCAGAGCATAAAATTATCAAAAAGAAAATAAAAACATTATCTAGTACTATAACCATTCAATAATAGTTTTTAACAGTATAATATAGTTTACAGGAAGTATCAGGAAGTCAAGAAGATCTCAAGTGGAATTGAGAGAAAATCTTGATGTATGTCAAGCTCTGATTTATGCAAGCAAAAAAGATCTCTGCCATTGTGAGATCTACAGATCGAGAGACATACCATCAACTGTACTATAGCTAAATGTGATAAATATCCAATATCAACCTAATCACATTAATTAAAGAATACAGAATTAAACAGGAGAAGGAGAAATTCAGGCAGTGGAGTCAAGTAAATTAGTTTTGACAAAGCCTTCAGAAGAGAACTGATATTAAACTCACACACCCTGAAAAATCATTTGATCTTTTCCAGCCTTTGGGTAAGAAACGTGGAAACAAAATAGTGCATTTGCTAAGCATGTACTGTGATCATTTTGAGAATCAGTAAAGTAGCTCAGATTCCCCTTATAGTCCTTATCCCAGCTGTGTATCTTTTGCTATTGTTACCAAGCCTTGATACAGCAGCAGTATTTCAGATATACTGTGGAAGTAAAAAATAAAAATTTAAGCTTAATAAAATATATATATGTATCACATATATATATATATATATGTATCGCATCTGTAGATGACACATACATTTGTAAATGTTCTAGTGGGAGACTATGATCTTTACTTCATAGCCGGAGGGAGTTAAGTGGAGAAAAGGTAAGTGACATTCCTAATAGACATTCCAACAGTAAAAGTTCCTAGTCAATTGAGTTGTGAAGATCAAATTGGGTAACATGTATAAAATGTTTAGGAGAACATCTAGCATGTTGTAACCATATTTTTATTCTCATCAGCATCATTATACAACTGTTTCTATCATTTGCTTCTAAACCTTCAACTCCACATGGCTAAAATTCCAGGAATTTAAGGATTTGGGATTTTTTTTCCTTGAATGTGTAAGGATACTTGAAGCATACTATTACTCTACTGTCGTAGAGCAAAAATGACCCTAAATACAAAGCCAGGAGTAAGCCCCAAGCACAACCAGGTGTGGCCCCATAAACTAAAGGAAAAACTCTATTTTATATACCAAACATCTCTGAAAATTAAATAAATGTATAAAATATGCCTTACTTGATGTCAAGGTTTGATCCCTAGCACCACCAGGAGTGATACGGGGGGCACAGAGGCAGAAATAAGTCCAGAACCCCACTGAGCTGGGTGTGACCCCTAAATAATAAATTTGCAATGCTTATTGAATTCCATGCACATGGTATGCAATAACACCATATTGGGCATTTCCTCTTCCTGTAGATACAATATTCAAAGTATACAGGTGTTCAGAGGACTTGGTCAAACTGTCTGCATTTCAAGCCATTTACTAATTGAATGAAAGCAGCTTTATTTGTACTATTGTAGGAACAGTACTAACTTTTTTTTAAGGACATAAATTTTACAGTCAGAAAAAAATATTATTGCCATGTAGCACAATACAAATGATTTTATTTCCTTGGTGTTCATATTTCTTATTTATAAAAAGAAGAAATCAGTGTCCATAACTCATAGAGTTGTTATTACATTAAAAATAGGTTTGTAAAATATCTAAAGCATACTCAGTCTAGTAAAATAAACTCCTGATACTGTTTCTCCATTCTACTATTTTAAACCTCATCTGTAAATGAATTTTCAGGTACTTACAACTGCCTGTCAATGAGTAATGAAACATTTGTGTTCCATGTTCTTATATTTCTACTACTATATTTTAAATGTTTTCTCCTTCCTTTTCTTTTGCTGTTATTGTCACTGTGATAAGTAGAGATCTCTCTCACACACACATACTTGGTTGTGGTTTTTGCCAGAGATCACACAATTTTTGTTTCAGGGTTTACATGACAGCTCATCACTGGTTCACTCTTTAGTTGTGATACTCTCACACATGCTTCTAATGCGTCATACACGCCGCTGCAGTGCTCACACATTTTTAATGGTAGTGTACTCCAGGGATCACATGCCCTTTTACTAAAAAATAAATGAGAAGATGAACAATTCATATTTATTTATTCTTTTGTCAAGATCAGTTTTCAATTCTGAGGTATGTATAATACACCATTTGAATGGTGTTCTGAGTCAGATGGGAGTCAGGAACTACTACAGCGCATTCTGCATGACTGGTCTGTAAATTTTAAATTATTCTTAGGTATCTATTTAAATATTTGATCACAATACTTTTTTTGGTTTCCTTTATTATCTTTTCCTTTTGCAGGGTAGTGGCTATTCCTAGTTCTATACTCAAGTAATTGACTGTGCTCAGGGAACCATCTGTGGTGTTGGGGATATTGCTGGGATCTACAACATAAAAAGAAGTACTCAATCATTATATGACTGAAACCTAATCATGAAAGTTTGTAAATCTGTAACAACATCTCACAATGATTCATTAAAAAAATAAAAAAATAAATTTAAAAAAGGAAAGCACCTTATCCCATGTAATATCCCTTGGCCCCAATTTCTATTTATTATAGACAGTGGCTGCTGTACTGAAGAGTGAATATACAGTACTTTCTCTATTAAAGAAGGTTCTATTGGCTAAGAACTTTTTTATATCTTGTGCAGTAAAAATTCTTGAATAACAAATACAGGTTGGCAAGTTAGATTAAAAGGCTGGAGGGCATGCTTTGAATTATTAGGGAACCAACCCATAGCACCACCTGGTCTCCTGAGCATCACTTGGTCTATCACTGGCGAACTCTGGGCACTGAACAGATATGACCCTCATAGCCCCAATTATCTTACCTGGAACACCAAATGCTCCTGCACACACAGCTAAAGTATTGCCAGAAGTGGTCCCCCAGGTCCCTGAACACTGCTCGAGAGGCCAAATTAATAAACTAATAATGGCCCACATTGATACTCTGATCAGTTTGAGAAGTTTCAACGGGAATTAAAAATGGGTTTAAATTTGAGGACAAAAAGTAAAACCTGAGAGAAGTCACTGAGTCCTAATTATTTACAGTGTGTTACAGCGCGTTGCACTGTGTGACAGTGCATTCATTAACTTACTCTAGAATAAAAAATAAGCTACATTATTTGTTGAATAAGGACTGGTATTCTAGGCATTACAAAGGTGATGCATCTTCATAGCTTTAGGGAATTAAATAGTTTTTCCTGGTAGACTTAGTGATGGGTGTTACCCTGAAGGATGAACAAAAATATAGAAATGACAAAGATGAAAAAGAAGAAAATAAAATAATAGTCCAAATAATAATGATAAATGTGTAAAATTTATAGAGTTTATTTGAAAAACTTCAATATAAATATTACTCTCATCGCTAGAAGTACAGTGTGCTATCCATTGCGCCACAGAGCCACCTGAGCGGTAGCGATAGCACAGCGGTAGGACTTTTGCCTTGCACGCAGCCAACATGGCCGACCCGAGTTCGATTCCTCCGCCCCTCTCGGAGAGCCCGGCAAGCTACCGAGAGTATCTCGCCTGCACGGCAGAGCCTGGCAAGCTCCCCATGACGTATTCGATATGCCAAACACAGTAACAACAAAGTCTCCAATGGAGACGTTACTGGGCCCGCTCGAGCAAATCGATGATCAACGGGAGGGCCTTTACTTTACTTTACTTACTATATAAATATGGCTGGGCATGAGGTAGAGGATTGTTAACATGTAACACTACAAAGAAAAGCAATTTCAGGAAATGAAAGACAAGATATAGGACCGGAAAGAAAGTAGAGAGGTTAAGGTCTGCCTTGCATATGTTAGGACCCAATTGATCCAAGGCATATGATATGGTTGCCTGAGCCCCACCTCTCGAGTGATCCCTGAGCATAGAGGCAAGGATAAGATTTGAGCACTTCTTGTGTGAGGAAGAAAAGAATGAATGAAGGGAGGGAGGGAGGAAGGAAGGAAGGAAGGAAGGAAGGAAGGAAGGAAGGAAGGAAGGAAGGAAGAAAGGGAGTGAGTGAGTGAGTGAGTGAGAGAGAGAGAGAGGGATGGAAGGAGAAAAGGAGGGAGGGAGCAAGGGAGGGAGGGAGGGAGGTAGGGAGGGAGGGAGGGAGGGAGGGAAGGAGTGAAAGAGAAAGGGATGGAGGAAGGGAGGATAAATAACCAAAACAAAAGAATAGATCATATCAATTCATAACAAACTCTTGGTAATAGAATGCAAACTGAGAAGTCTGTTTAATTTTTAACAGCATTAAATTTCAAATGTAAGTAAATGGAGACCTGAAAATAATGCTTTGAGCCTTAATGGGCAAAGCACTTCCTTTTGAACCATCACTGGGCTTTCTCATTGATTTTACTAATATGTTATATATACATATATATATATATAATAAGATAATACTATACCTCCTCCCCTTTGTCTAGTATCGATTATTATCTTTAATATGTACTACATTCTATTTCTATTGCATTGAAATAATATTAATTTGTTTTTAAGAGCTGCACTTTAATGTCAATAGATAGATTTATTACCAGATGCTTGGAAAAGTTGCAGAATTGTTTTTGTTGATTCCTAATAGAATAAAACCAGCGTTTTATTTGGGCAGGTGTATGAGGCGGCCAGTAATGAATTAGCATATTGAGGAAGATTCACATACCTTTATCAAATGAGCAAGACAATTTATGGCATTCATTTCAAGATAAAGCATAATCAACATGTGTCATTGAGGTAATTTTTCCAAAATGAGTTCTTAGTAAATATATTAAAGGAAAAATAATAAAACTAAAATCCTAATTATTTTGCCCAATATCAGCAGATATGAAAGAGAATAACTAATGATGTTTATATTACTATATTAAATATCACAAACAATTTTCTTTTTCAGGGAATGAGTCATTTGTCATCATTTTTAGGAATGAATCATTTAAATTCCTATGTATTTGTTCATAAGGCAATAACTTTAATGGACATATGGGTACAGTCAACTCCTTCTGTAACATTGAAAATGTAGCAATCCAAACAAATCATTTTCATATGTTGCAGGTGCTGTCTATTAGAAGAAAAGATGTACTTTGGTGTTCTTTTAATTAAAGTTTCAATTAAATTAGTTAGCATTCTGCACAGAGATAATTTGGTTTTCTCTGGTTATCAAGCTGTCAATTCCGGAGTGTACCTATAGCCAATTAGTTAGATGTTCCCAGTACTTTTACTTTGGCAAGCACAAAAAGGAGACAGTACTAATTTATGTTTTTTGTACACACTTGGCTGCAACACTAAGTTACACTTTATTATGGAAAACTTTAGAGAACTTGTAAACACTGCAAGATTAACCACTGCTAAATCTTGGAATCCAGCTAAAGTTATTTTCTCTTTTGTATCCACTTATATTTTCGTAACACTAAATAATCTCTTTATAATAAATAAAAGCAATGTAGCCTTAATATATTAATATTTAACTGAATCAATTGCTACTTATAGTGGGAAAAAATCAGAAACTATTATTTCAAAATCTAAGAACTGCTTCGGCTTATGTCATTATTAGTGTCAATATAAGGATAAATATGCATTTTTTAAATTGGGCCTCAGTTTCCTAACTCACAAAGTCGGTAAAAATATATAATTTTTGGAATTTCTGAGAGCTAGGCACTGAGCTACCATCAACTCTCAAAAAATGAATAAGGTATTGCCTATGCTTCTGTAGCTCTTCGGATTGGTAAAGATCTATCATTGTGTCACTGAACTTTGAAATTACTTGTGTTTTTAGAAGTATCACTCATAATGAATTCTCAAAGGAAGGAAATGAATTATCTCTACTTGGACCAAAGTGTGAATATCCAATGTTGAAACAGAAACATATTCTTCACATAATTCATAGACTAAGCTCAATTAGTTCTATAATCAAAATGGAATGGGAATTATCTGCAATATGTAAATACCTAGTATATTCTCTTTAGGAGATTTGAAATAATTTTGCAAATCTGCAATGTTGTTGAATATGTGTTTAATTATATTGCAAGGCTGGAGCGATAGCACAGCGGTAGGGCGTTTGCCTTGCACGCGGCCAGCCTGGCCGGGCCGGATTCGATTCCTCCGCCCCTGTCGGAGAGCCCGGTAAGCTACTGAGAGTAACATGGCAAGCTACCCATGGCATATTCGATATGCCAAACACAGTAACAACAAGTCTCAAAATGGAGAAGTTACTGGACCCGCTCGAGCAAATCGATGAACAACGGGAGGATAGTGCTACAGTGCTAATTATATTGCAAAAAATAATTTCTTGAAGCCCCAAATTTAGTGTTTGGCTCCTTTATTTTGCTTTCAGCAAGGTGCAATGCAAAATCATGACTATATTTATAATTTAAATTGTAATTATTTTCTTTAATTATCGACTTCTATAGCAGCAAAAGATTCAACTGGAAGAAATATATTTCTATGAATTAAAGAGATTTTTGAAATATGCATTTCTTGGCAATATTTAAATATACAGAAGAAAATTTAAGACATTCTGAGCTATATCTACCCCATTATGCCAAATACTTTACAGAAAGCCCATTAGAGTGATCATTTAACACCTGTATCACTGCCTCCTCATAGTGCAACCTATAATCAAAGTGTGCAGCAATCACTATAGTAGTTATAATTTAGATTATTACTTAATAGCACCAGTTGTAAAGGGCTAGGTTTGAGTATTTGGAATTTCCCTAACCATTGATTGCAATAAGTGGGCACAATTGAGTCAAGAGCCAGAAGCTTTCCATGCTTCTGAGGCAAGAGAGATAGCTAAGTCTGGCTGAGTTGCTTTTATATGTGAGGTGCTTTACACATATAAAGCATGTGTAAATACAGAGCTTTTGTTATATGAATGTTCTAACAATATCTTATTGTTCCGTGTCAAGGATCGGTAATATATTTTAAATTAGACCACATTTTTTAAAAAAAAAAGTCTAAAAAACTAATAACCAGTAATTTTGCACGCATTGTTTAAACCATGGAAAAATTAGAATTCAGTATGGTATTGCTGTAATAGTTATTATCATGACTTCTATGAATTAGAGAAATTATCGAGAATTTCAAATAAAGTACTCCTGACTACAATAAAATAGAAATGTAATTTATTTGCAAAATAAAAATGACTAGAAACTAAGAACTTTAAATTCACATCTCTAAAATTTTAGTGATAGTATCAGAATTTCTGGGCTGGAGCGATAGCACAACGAGTAGGGCATCTGCCTTGCACTCGGCTGACCCGGTTGACCCGAGTTCGATTCCTTCACCCCTTTTGGAGAGCCTGGCAAGCTACTGAGAATATCTTGCCTGCACAGCAAAGTCTGGCAAGCTACCTGTGACGTATTGGATGTGCCAAACATAGTAACAAGTCTCACAATGTTACTGGGCCGCTCCAGCAAATTGATAATTGGGAGGACAGGACAGTGACAGTGACCAGAATTACAAGAGATCTCACTCATCTATAGAATAGATAGAGGCTAAACAAGGGAATAGACAGTATCTGCTAAAAATGAACCCTTGGTTTTGGAATAAAAAACTGATAAGCAGTTTGGGGGTTATGTGGAAGAATGAAGATGAGCAGAGGTGAATAACAGTAGTCAAGTATCAAGGGCAGTTTACTACCACTTTGGTGGTGAGTGAGGTACAATAACTTTGTTCACCAATATTTTAGCTTTAACACTATTGTTATCATATTGCTTACTTATAAGAAAAAATTAAAAGAATACTTTGATGTCTTGTGTCAAAATATATGCAATGATATTCAGAGATAATTTATTTAAAATAATATATTACCTAATTAACAAATTAGTTATATAATTAATTTTTTTAGAATTTTTTTCACTATATAGAAGCTACTTTCCTGATTTGCTCAATCCACATATAATTTTTGTTGTGCTCTATAGAATGTCATTTTATTATTAGGTTGGGTATAATAGACATCATCACTACAATTGCTTATGACATTTTGTGATATTGAAAGCATTGCTCACAGAACTGAGGTTTAGTGTGAGAGTCCAGAGTGCTTCTCAGGCCTTGAAGTTCTGGAGATTACTGGACCTCCAGGGCTATACTTGGTGGTGCTCAGCACAGCTACAGTAGTATTTGAATGACCATCTGCTATGCAGAATCAAACTGGAATTAGGCATATGTAAACCATATGCTTTAATCCCTGTACTATCTCCATAACCATAGAAAAAAATCATTCTTTTAAAATTTATTATATTTTAATGTATTGTATTATTTTTATGCCAGGTGACTTTTTCCATCTTGCTATATTATCTACAAAAGACAGACTACACTCTCCATACACATGAAGGTACCGGCAGAGGAACAAAGGCATGCGGGTCCCGGGGCTGAGATATCCAAGCCTGCTCGGATCCGGGCTGAGCATCCTCCACCCAGATCCTCCATCTTCAGTAGTAATGGGTCACACCCACTAACTGCCCCCCCAGTGCCATGTAATCCCATCAATGGCCAAGACTGAGAGATTATAAAACCCAGCGCCTGGAAGTGCGACATCTTATTATCTCATTCTTGCTTTGGACAACCTGGCAGACTATCGAATGTAACCTGCCCACACAGAAGAGACTGGCAAACTCCCCGTGGCATACAGTATGCCCAAAACCAGTAACAATGATGGGTCTCATTCTCCTAACCCTGAAAGAGCCTTGAATGTGGCACTTTTTAGAATCTCAGGTCTAGGACAAAGGATATGTTACTGGAGCCTGCTCAAGGCAATCGACGAACAACAGGATGATCATGATCATGATCGTGATCTGCAAAAGACGAATAAAAGTATGCTCTGAGTTGTGTTAGGGTTAAAGAGATACTTAGATACTTGATGTAAAGTGTTTACTTAGCACAGTAACTATAGCATAATCAAGTGCCAAAATAAATGTTAACTTTTGCCATACTGTCATTGAATTTGAATATATATGTGTGTGTATATATACACATATATATGTATATATATGTGTATATATATGTATGCATCAGTCTGTTTTCACTCCAGGCATCCCAGAGGGGGCGAATGAGAGCCCTCTCCACCCCAAGAACCCAGCCCCAGTAGCCGACCTCCACTACCCCACTGCTGCCACACTCCAGGCCACTTTCCACACATTTGGGCCGAGCCTCACATATGCGTGAACATATTACATATTCCTGGACACATCATAAGACCCTACCCATTTTCCATAATTACCACACCATATTTGATGGGGTTTAGACAGTAGAAAACAAGTCAAACAAATATATATATATATATATATATATATTTCAGAGAGCCCATCAAGCTACAGAGAGTATCCCGAGTATCCCGCCCACACAGCAGAGCCTGACAAGCTCCCTGTGGCGTATTTGATATGCCAAAAACAGTAACAATAACGTGTCTTATTCCCCTGATCCTGAAAGAGCCTCCAATATGGCAGTAGGGAAAGATGAGTAAGGAGAGGCAGCTAAAATCTCAGAGCTGGGATGAATGGAGACATTACTGGAGCCCACTCCAGTAAATCAAATAGTGGGATGACAGTAAAATAGTGATTATATATATATATATATGCATATGCATGAATGGGAAATTGTTTTTGCTTACACTTGTTGCTGCTCTTCTGAAATTGTAGTCAGAAACAGGCATTTTTTTTATACCTTAATACTACTGAAAGCTATGAAAGTTAGTGCCATTTGGATTCCTGCCCTAGGAAATTCATTTTTTTTTTAATTTTTATTTATTTATTGCTTTTTGGGTCACACCCGGCAATGCTCAGGGGTTACTCCTGGCTCATGCACTCAGGAATTGCTCCTGGCGGTGCTCAGGGGACCATATGGGGTGCTGGGAATCGAACCTGTGTCGGTCATGTTGGCTGCGTGCAAGGCAAACGCCCTACCGCTGTGCTATCACTCCAGCCCCAGGAAATTCATTTTTGAATGTTCTACACACACACACACACACACACACACACACACACACACACACACACCTATAGCTTAGTTTATTTCTCTTCACCACACTCATAGAAATAGCAAAGTTTAAAAATATATTCAGGGTTCAAGTTTGACTTTTAACACTTAGATAAGCAGGATCCAGATGATCCTTCTCTTATGCACCATAGAATATCAACTCAAGGTATTCTATAGAGCTTATTGAAAATATCTTAAGGGAGATAGATCATTGCTCACAAAAAAGGAAGCTATTTAATTAATCCCCAACAGACATTTCTATTCTGCCTCAAGTCTCTATTGCCTCCGCTCTGGATATCTTACACTTAAATCTGACCAGTTTCCTTTAACTGTATAAAATCACTTTTATGAAATGTAATACAGGCCTATCCTCAGGCGAACTTCTATCTCTAGAGGAGTTCTGAAAATCTCTTTGCAACAAAGTTGGTCTTCCATATCAGGGAATTCTAGCTCAAGATGCTAAGAAGATCAACTTTTCTCCATATTTCTACCATTTGAATTTAATGATTTACATCTAAACAAGAGACAGGTACTGCTTTAGAGAATTTTTCAGTTTTACAAGTTTAATAGACTGGTTTAAATGCCTTTGTTTAGTTTTCTCAAAGATAAATGCATAATCTACTGTGATATAAATATATATGTATTTATATATACATAGCATAGGATTGTGGACCACTAACTATATGTGATAGAGAAGGTAGAAATTATTTGAATTGTCACTTCAGGAAGAATAGTAAAAATAATCTTTAAAAGAATTGAATTAATAGTATAAATAAACATGGGGAAGTATGAAAATTCTTTGAAGTTTATAGAGTAAAATTTTATAAGGATAAAAGAGTGGCTTACATTTAAAGGAATATTTGATGCCATAGAAAACAGGCTTAAATTAGAAAAAAATAAATACGAGATTATTAAGCAGTTAAGAACATTAAAAATTAAAACTTGATGGGAAATAGTTTTATTCCTGAGACTTTAACTATAAAAATTTAAAAGATAGAAATATTTTATTATAAAAGTACAATTAAATAACTTGTTGATAGGGAAAAAGGCAGAAAAAAAACAGAAAAAAGATTCCAACTGTCCAAAGGTATGCAGAATGGTTAATTTTGCCAACAGCATTTTTCCAATAGACATCTTGATTATGGAACACTATTTCTGACTGTGTTGTAAGGGTATTTCTGAAAAAAAAATAATAGCATTTGACAGATTAAAGAAAAATGCCTTCTTACCCAACATGGCTAGACATCATTTAATCCTTTTGGAATCATGATATTGAGGGGGGAAAAGGACAGAGAAAGGGTGAGTTTGTTTTGTTTTAGCTGAGAAGTCTTACCTTCAGCTTTTCTAGTTCTTGGGTCTTTGAATTCCGGCAGAGACTTAAACCATTATGGTTTTCTAGTTCTCCAATCTGCAGACAGCAGTTTATAGGTCTTCTCAGGTTATGTAATCATGAGTCAATTTCTAAAATAAATCTCTTACTCATCAATAGAAATATCTATATCTTTAATATCTATTTTTATTCTGTATCATAATATATAAGTACATCAATACCTACATTTACTCTAGTGGTTTCATTTCTCTATAGAATATTAAATAATATAATAAGCAACTTGGAAATGAGCCTACTTAGAGGAGAACAGAAATGGTTAGTTTGTAAGAGATGCTGAACTCATTTTTGGACATGTTGAACTAAATGTATACATTCAAGTGGAGGTGTCACATAGTCAAATATATTGCAAAAGATGTTGATTTCTTAATCTATAATGATAGTTTAAGCTTGGAGAAAAGTTTGTATGCTACATATAATTAAATATTTATCAGAGTCAATAAAAATTAAGAAGTATGTCAGAAGGATAGTACAGGGGTAATGCACTTGTCTTGTATGCAGCTTAACCTGGTACCACATATGGTCCTCCAAATACTGCATTTTAAGTACAAAACTTAGTGTAAATCCTGAGCATAGTCTGATGTGTCCCCCAAACCAAAACAAACCAAATCAAAACAAAATAATTTAGAAAGAGTAATTCTTTAGGATGGTATAGTCAAAATAGCAAGAGGAATTTCAAATGTCCCAACAGCTTTTTTATTAATTGACAACTTTATATGCTAGAGTAGAAAAATACAGAAGTGAATTGTTTTTCTTTTCTTAAACATTGTGAATTTCTCAAGTTCATAGTCAATGTATTTTTTTATTGTTCCATACTTTCCCAAGTCTTATAATACATATAGAGTAAAACATAATCAATATTTACGACGACCAAAGAGAGTGTTCAGATGGTAAGTGCCTTGCACAAAACTAACCCAGGTTAAATCCCCCAAAAAATACATTCCAGGAATGACCCGAGTACAAGCTGGGTGTGCATCACCCCATGCCCCAAATCTAGCTCTAACTTCACAGAAATAAATTAGTGGCTAATCTATGTCACACTGTAGGTACTTTTATCAAACACTAAAGGTATATGGAAGTGTCAGGGAAAACTTTTGATGTTCTGAGGACTCCAGAAAATGTAAATCACTTCTTACAAATGAGAAACAAGAAGTGAATAAAATTAATTTAATGCATTCAGGAGAGTTGATACTTTTCTATTCAGTTAAAAATGTTCACACCTGCTTTTAAATACTGGACCATTATTCAACTGTCCTTGGATTTTGGCTATTATGCGATTTGAATTCAAGATTTTCTTTTTTTTTTATATATATATTTATTGAATCACTGTGGGAAAGGTTACAAAGCTTTCAGGTTTATGTCTCAGTCATGCAAATATCAAACACATTTCCCTTTACCAATACCTATATTTTACCATGAAGAACCCCAATAAAACCCCACCCCCCACCCCTCCCCGTCCCTGTGAGGCAGATGAATTCTAGTTAACACTCTATCTGCTTTGATTAGATTCATTGTTTCAATAAAAGATTCACCACTATTATTTAGAGTTTACCCCCCCCCCCCACCAAATCAGACATGCTGAAAAAGCATTGTGAAGTGATTTGCTTTCTACAGCTGGGTTCAAGAATTAAATGTTGGTTTTGGATTTCTGCTATTTTACCTATTGACCCTGGAAGTATTTCTACTGAAAGTCAGATAGTTAAGAAATTGGTTTCTGTGTTCTGGAGTCGTGGCCGTGCTGGAGAGCCGCTCGCGGGGGGCAACCGGTGGCCTTGGTAGGGCGTGAAGGGCGGAGCGAAACGCCCCCCTTCCCATGAGGTTTTAGTCGCCCCCACACTCCCGGCTCATACCTGCTGTCCACAGGCTCCCATGTGGCCGCCATCTTTCTTTCCAGAGAGGAGAGGGCGAATGGGGCAACACCCTTTCCCCTCCGGCAGACTTGATGGCCTGGATCAACGCATAGTCCGTTCACTTTTCTGCTCCAAGCTGCTGGGTTCTGCATTAAGTCCTTGTGCTTCTGGGGCCATGGCCGTGCTGGAGAGCCGCTCGTGGGGGGTGACTGGTGACCTCGGTAGGGTGTGAAGGACGGACCGGAACGCCCCCTGACCCATGAGGTTTTAGTCGCCCCCACTCCCCCGGCTCATACCTGCTGTCCACAAGGCTCCCATGTGGCCGCCATCTTTCTTTCCAGAGAGGAGAGGGCGAATGGGGCAACACCCTTTCCCCTCCGGCAGACTTGATGGCCTGGATCAATGCATAGTCCGTTCACTTTTCTGCTCCAAGTTGCTGGGTTCTGCATTAAGTCCTTGTGCTTCTGGGGCCGTGGCTGTGCTGGAGAGCCGCTCGTGGGGGGCAACTGGTGACATCGGTAGGGCGTGAAGGACGGACCGGAACGCCCCCCTTCCCATGAGGTTTTAGTCGCCCCCACACCCCTGGCTCTTACCTGCTGTCCACAAGGCTCCCATGTGGCCGCCATCTTTCTTTCCAGAGGGAGGAGGGCGGAAGGGAGCAACACCCTTTCCCCTCTGGGCAGAAATGATTGCCTGGATTAACGCATAGTCCTTTCACTTTTCTGCTCCAAGCTGCTGGGTTCTGCATTAAGCCCTTGTGCTTCTGGGGCTGTGGCCGTGCTGGAGAGCCGCTCGTGGGGGGCAACTTGTGACCTCGGTAGGGCGTGAAGGACGGACCAGAACGCCCCACTTCCCATGAGGTTTTAGTCGCCCCCACACTCCCGGCTCATACCTGCTATCCACAAGGCTCCCGTGTGGCCGCCATCTTTCTTTCCAGAGAGGAGAGGGCGAATGGGGCAACACCCTTTCCCCTCTGGCAAACTTGATGGCCTGGATCAACGCATAGTCCTTTCACTTTTCTGCTCCACGCTGCTGGGTTCTGCATTAAGCCCTTGTGCTTCTGGGGCTGTGGCCGTGCTGGAGAGCCACTCGTGGGGGGCAACTGGTGACCTCGGTAGGGTGTGAAGGACGGACCGGAACGCCCCCCTTCCCATGAGGTTTTAGTCGCCCCCACACCCCCGGCTCATACCTGCTGCTGGGTTCTGCTCCACGCTGCTGGGTTCTGCATTAAGTCCTTGTGTTTCTGGGGCTGTGGCCGTGCTCCAAACTTAACTCTGACTTTCAGGGAGAAAGATTGGGTGGTTTACTTCTCATTGATCACTTTGTATATAGAGAGATGTCGCGCGGCCGCATAGGCGGACGCGCGGTTTTGAGAAAAAGTCCTAGTTCCCGCATATTCGAGCTGTGTTTGTAGAGGCTTCTGGTCACCGGGGTTCCATCTGGGGTAGGCGGGATGCGGCACCTACTCCATCTGGAACTTGCGCGTGATCTCGGCTCTTTTTGGAACCTGTTTTTTCTTTTTTTTTCCCCTCCGGGATCCCGCACCCTCCATGTGTTCCTTCTCTTATGCTGAACGCTTCAAAGATGGCGCTGGGGGGCGGGCTGTGGGCGTGACTTCCGGAATCAGAGGTTACCTGGGAGGTGTAGTCCGGCAGATTTGAGAAAAAGTCCTCGTTCCCGCATATTCGAGCTGTGTTTGTAGAGGCTTCTGGTCACCGGGGTTCCATCTGGGGTAGGCGGGATGCGGCACCTACTCCATCTGGAACTTGCGCATGATCTCGGCTCTTTTTGGAACCTGTTTTTTCTTTTTTTTTTCCCCTCCAGGATCCCGCACCCTCCATGTGTTCCTTCTCTTATGCTGAACCGAATTCAAGATTTTCAGCAAGTACTTTAAACAGTAAAAAAATGGGGAAGCAGTTTAAAAGTCTGAGTCTGGTTCTGGTTTGCTAGTTCTAATGGTGTGGCTTATTTCTAGCATATGTGTGGCCTTGAATTTAATCTCTTGAACCTCATGCACCATCCTTACATCATTGCCAATAAAGACCTAGTGACCACTAATCTCTTGAGTCCCAGCACCTCTGCACTGAGTGACAGACCCAAACCACATCACTGGGCAAAGCATCACTGTGGATGGTCCCAGAGTCTAGAGCTCCATTATGAGTAGCCCCTATGATAAATAGGTAAAATAAAAGGAAGAGTGTGTTAACAAATTATTTTGGGGGTAAGAATATAGAATATATTCCAGGGAAACAAAGTTAGGAACTTTTAGGAATAAGGAAAGAGAAATAGTTTAAACTATTCTTGTACTACATATAATTGATTGCCAATTATATTCTCAGACTAAAAGTTTACAATTATCAGTTCAAGTGACTTCTCAAGTTGTTTTTTGTTGGTTGATTCTTAAGACAATTGCTTTTGCCCAAGTTCTAAGGTCACTGTCCTCATTCAAACTAGATAGGTGTGCAGTATATCTTTTCATGACTAACAAGCTTAATTTTTATGATTTATTCAAACCAAGTTCGTCTTATGTAGGGCAAATACCTTACCTCCAGTACTATATTTCTAGCCCCTTTATTTTCAACCAGACTCCACTAACTTCAACTTTCCATGTAGTTTTCAGCATCAATTATCTCTTAGTATTTTGATTAGCATTAATGTGTGATGAGAGTAGACTCTAGTCCGAACAAGGTTGCCACTCAATGTCTCTTTTACAAACCACAGCACTCAAAAGGAGAGAGATAACAAAAGGGAATGCCCTGCCACAGTGGTAAGGTGGTATGGGGGAAAGGGAAGTGGGAGGGATACTGGGACTGGTGGTGGTGGAGAATGGACACTGGTGGAGGGATGGGTATTCGAGCATTGTATAACCGAAACCCAAGCACAAAAATTTGTAAGTCAAAAAAAAATAGTAATGTCATTACTGTAACAGATATTATTAGAGATTAATTCTGAAAATAGAAATTGATATGATAGATCCTAAATAAAAAATAAATCAATATTCAAGATAAAATAAAATTATTTGTAAGGATGACTTGAAAAAATATTAACTTGTATGTTGAGTGAAAAAATTTTATATTATATATTCATAAAAACAAATAGTGAATTATACTTTAAAAATTGTGGTTTAAATGAATCAGTGTTAATCAAGGCAGTGAATATCAATCAAGTGACTTGCATCTACATTTAAAAATTGGGGAATCTATATGTTTCAAATATTGCATGTCAAATTATCTCAAAATTGTACTTGCAAGATTTTATGCAATGCCACATGATTATTTAGAAAACAAAGTAACTGGAGTGGATTTGTTTAAGAGTTGATTTGTTCTAGGTGTTTTTAGTTGTTATGGAGGGAGACATTAGAGTCTTAGTGATTTAAAATAAAGCTGCCCTTTGTTAAATCATTGAAAAATCATTAAGTAGAGCTTAAGACATGAAAGAGAGCTGGTTTACTTGTCTAGTTTTAAAATAGGAAAAGGACAAATAGGAGAGATTTTATTTTAAATTTAAATGATCAAATACTCTTCTTTGAATTGATATCATATGAATAATACCTTAAACAAAGAGATGTAATGGATCACACTTGTGCTAGTTATTCCCAAACTAGAACTTGGGCCATATTATTTGCATTTAGCCTGGCTAACAACTCCACTTATAGTCTTGTCAGAGTTATTATACTGCCTTCTGAAAAGAAAAGCTATATCTATTTCAAACCTTCCAGAACATAATAAAGAAGCAAACATTTCTGCACAAAGCTTCTTTGAGATATTAAATTTACTTTCTGACAAAGGGAGAATGACACTGAGAACTCCACAAAGAACAAGAGCTATTTTTCATACTATGGAATGCAAATGATAATCTAATCATTACTATAAATGCCATTAATATGTATTCAAGAAAATCTTGTCCTATCTTCCTCATAGACCTAGTGTGACTTAACCACATGACACATTTAAAAGATAGCTTCTATTTCTCAGGGAAAACGTTGTAAGTTTTTTATTTTTAGATGGAAATCACAGAAAAAAATCAATTGAAATTAAACAAGGAGCAAAGGTTAATCCTCTAGTTCCCTGATGGTATTCTTTAAAGTAACTGTTCATTAACCTAATTTAGAAAGATATGAACATATTTATCAAATTATATTTTAATAATACTACAATACAAAGATATACTCTCCTGAAATCACTGGGAAGTTGGGAGGATTGAAACCACTTGATCACTTGACTTCCCGTTAATTATCGATGTGCTCGAGTGGGTGCCAATAACGTCTCCATTTGTCCCTGTCACGTGCTAGTGTAGCCCAATGGCGTCTGTTCATTCTAGGAACACCAAGAGCCTCAAACCGATCATTCATGGTCTTGATGAAGAAGTCTGACCATCTTGTAGGTGGGCAGCCATGCGGTCTTTTGACGTCCCATGGAATCCAGTCGGTAATGGCTTTAGTCCAGTGTTCATCTCCAAATCTCATTATGTGTCCAGCCCATCTGATTTTCGATGCCTTGGTAAATGAGACAGCATCCCTGATTCTTGATCGTCGACAGAGGTCAGAACTCTGGACTCTTTCTCTCATTTGAGTGAAGCGTGATACTCCAAGCATAGCTCTTTCTATTCCTATTTGAGAGACCCGAATAGCGTTCTCATCCTGTTTTCGTAGGGCCCAGGTCTCTGAGGCATATGTTAATGCAGGAGGAACAGTGGAATCAAAGAGATGTGCTTGGAGCTGGAGGTTCTTTGGTCCTCTTAGCTATTTATTCAACCGTCTTGAAGGCACTCCAAGCAGCTCTCTTCCTCCTGTGCAACTCAGGTGCCAGGTCATTCATCTTGTTGACTTCTCTACCTAGGTACACATAACTGTTGCATTCGGAGATGGTCGTTCCGTTGAGAGCAAATGGAACGTCAGGAAGGAGACCATTTCTCATAAACATTGTCTTAGTGAGATTCAGCTGCAGTCCAACCTTTCCATACTCACTGTCGAAGTCAGCCAGCATTTGTGCTGCTTGGCTAATGTTCGGTGTTATTAGAACGATGTCATCAGCAAAGTGGAGGTGGTGTAGTTGCCGACCATCTATCTTCACTCCTATTCCTTCCCATTCCAGTCGTCACATGACATTCTCGAGGGTAGCACTGAAGAGTTTCGGTGAAATGGTATCACCCTGCCGAATCTCTCTCTTGACATCGATGCTCATTTCTTTGTAGAATGGTGAGATCCTGGTAGTGATTCTGTAATACAGCTCATGGAGGATTCTGATGTATTGAGTTTGAATGTCCTGATTGGCTAGGGCTTCAGTGACTGCTTCTGTTTCAAAAGAATCAAAGGTCTTCTTTAAATCAATGAACATTAAACAGAGCAGCATATTGAACTCCCGAGAAACCTCAATAAGCTTGGTTATCATGTGGTCAATGAGCTTGGTTATCATGTGGTCAATGGTACTGAATCCCTTTCGGAACCCAGCTTGCTCGCATGGTTGTCCATCATGTAATGTTCTGCCAATCCTATTCAGTATGACTCTAGTGAACAGCTTGTAGATGACAGACAATAGGCAAATCAGGTGATAGTTACCAATTTTGTGGATGTCTCCCTTCTTGTACGGTGTCAACGGTGTCGGTGTCCTTGTCAACACGAACTTAGCCATGAGCGTTGATTCATTCGAATGCCTAACAACCCGAATAGGATGATTACAGTTGAATAGATGTGGGAGGATTAAAATCATCTTAGAAATACTACATGTGCAATATGAATTGTTTAAGTAACAACTGACAAAATTTATTTACCTTGCATGTTATGCTTTTTTCAACATTTAAGACATTAATTATTGTCTTTCTCATTCACTTTCTGATTTTTAACTTCTCCAGTTCTATTAATGTCATCCTCTTAGTTAAAAATTCAAAACCCCACTTCTTTGTGATTCCATAATAAAGTTACAAAGTCCTTTTTGTCCTTACTCCATTATTTTTTATATTATTTGTCATTTTAATTATTGTTATGTTATTTGTTGATCTGCATGGCTTCAATCATTTTCAAACTTCCTAACTTTTTATAGTTTCTGAAAGTGCCCATCAATTTACTGACTTTATCCATAGCACTACGGCACTGTCGTCCCGTTGTTCTTCAATTTGCTCAAGCAGGAATCAGTAACATCTCCATTGTGAGACTTGTTACTGTTTTTGGCATATTGAATACGTCACAGGGAGCTTGCCAGGCTACACCTTGTGGGCGGGATACTCTCAGTAGCTAACCAGGCTCTCCGAGAGGGATGGGGGAGTCGAACCCGGGTCAGCTGAGTGCAAGGCAAACATTGCCCCCCCTCGCTGTGCTATTGCTCCAGTACACTGATTTTATCTATCTCTAATAAAGGTTCCTAACTCTGGATTATCACCCTCTGAAGTACAGCTCTCTCTAATTAATCCCACTCTTTTTAAAATGATTTAATTATTGATATATGTAACTAAGATATTTATGTTTCTAAAATGCAATTGTAAAAGAATAATCCTTAATAAATTGTAAGATTTTTTGGTATTTGAACCTATATAACTTGGTTATTTTTAGTATTTTTGACTCGCTTCCCTTTTATATTAAGATGTTATTCTAAAAAAGTACATTTTTACTACTATTTTTTAAAATCTCCTTTTAATTTTCATTCACATGTCAAGTTTTGATAGAATAATTTATGTTATTTATTATTGTATCCTTTAGAGTTGAATTAATATATACTATTATGTATGTTATTCATAAAATTAATCTTTTAAAGGAGTCAAAATTAAAATAAACCTATGAGATACTCAACTTTCTAAAGAATAAAGTTTGAGCACCTGAATTTTCTATTTTACCTTAAATTACTTTTTAGTATTCATATGGGAATTTTTTTTTGAAACTTAACTTTTCCTTTGCTCCATGATTTCTTCTAGTATAGATATTTCTAGGATAGATACTTTGTCTTTTTCCTTAGTTTATTCTCAACACAGCCACCATTGATCCCCTCATCTTAAATCAGATCGTTTCATCTTTTCGAAAAACCTTCCCAAGGCAGTAATTTTTACTCAGAAAAAGACTGAAAACATGTAAAGTTAGATGCTCTGACCCTGTTATTTTTCTGACTCTAACTTCCTACCAGTATCCCACCTCATTCGATCCTCAAGTTCTGTGAATTGCCTCATTTCTCTTGCTGGGGATTACTTTTTTACATTCCATAGAATCTATCTTCGATGTTTCTTCATACATCACATTATAATTATTTGTGTTTCTCTTGTCCCTTTGTAACGGTTAATAAGCTTTTACAAGGAGATAGTTTTATTTTACAACTTGCATCTGTCTAGCTTCTCTTTCAATATCCAAATGATTAGGTAAATATGAATCTATACGGCACCAGATATAAGTTCACTTGGAAGTATTCAATTAATTGTGGGCTCAGAATGCCACTATACAGGAATTCAAATTAAATTAGTATTAAAATTAAATAATTCAATTATGTATCTTACCTCTGAGATGTGTATGAAATAAATAATTTAAATGTACTCAATGCTTCTTTTGCGAACCACAGCACCCAAACGGAGAGAGAGAACAAAAGGGAATGCCCTGCCACAGGGGTGGGGTGGGTTGGGGAGGTGGTGGGAGGGATGCTAGGAGCATTGGAGGAGGGGAATGGGCACTGGTGGAGGGATGTGTACTCAATCATTGTATAAGGGAAAGCCAAGCACAAAAATTTGTAAGTCTACAACTGTACCTCATGGTGTTTCACTAATAAAAATAAATAAATAAATAAATAAATAAATAAATGTACCAATTGAGTATCAATCCTAATTTAGCATATTGATATTCATTCTATAAAATTCCCTAAGATTGATAGGTTATGTAAGTAGGATGTGCCAGAAAATTACTAAGGATAACAGACATCTCTTAAAATATTCTGCTCAGATATCAATGTCTGTATTGTAAATGAGATTGGCATTGATCATTTCATCAAAAAATAAATTTTAGTGAGTTCTATTATTGAATAGTAAAGCTTAAGTTTAGTATCTCAACAAATCATTGGTTACCATCAGAATGTACCATATGATTCTTGTAAAATAATGCACTTCACATTAAAAGGCAGGTCCAGATTTATCACACTGTGTGAGAACTGTTACTTAACTACATTTTTTTTTAGAAAATTTAACTATGAAAAATGTAATACGATTTTTTTCTTTAGATTTAGAGCATTTGGAAAAATTGATACTTTTGAAGAGACATATTCCGAAAGCAGTTTTATTTTATTATTTTTTAACTGTTATCATTTCCTTTTTGAGCTTCAAAACAGTACAGAAAAAAACGAAGTGTCTTTCCAGATTTTGTTTTAGCTTTAAGATTTTCTTTTAATAATTATCTGTAGTTTTGAAAAATCTGGGGCTGTATTTTCTTTGTTAAGTATCTTAAAAATGGAACGGCCCCTATATTTCCTTGCCTTTTCTGAAGATAAGGGAAAATAATGAATTTTATCTCATATTTGGAGATTTTAGTCAAATTTTAGTCAGTTAGTGGTCAGAAAGATAATAAGATAGCATATTGTTTCAATTCTGCCATCAACACTTTCTAGTCAAGTTTTCAAACTTAGGCACAATGTTGTAAGCAAATTAGTTGAATGATAAAGCTTCTGTGTTCTTAACAGCAACAGTATAACAGTGAATCTATCAAAGTAGTTTTGTATTACATAAGATTATGCATTTTATGGGTATATCACAAGGCTAGAATAAAGTATGGAAGTAGTGAATTTGTTTTGTTACCTCTCTCCACTTTGTCTTTTGGCATTCATTGCTTACTCCTCCTCATCCCCTCTACTTTTTCCCTTTTATGAATGAGGATAGGGAGTGTGAAGGTTAGACATACCTTACCATGCTAAGGGTTTATTTCTGCCTGTCTTCAAAGGTCATTCCAGGAAATGTTTGGGGACCAGATATGGTATCAGAAATCAAACCCAGGTTGGCTGTGATCCAGTTGAGCTCCTTAATACCTATACTATCTCTCTTTCTCCATCTTCCCCTTTAAAAAATGTTTTTGTTTCCATTCCCTCATAGAAGTATTCAAGTAAATATTAAAACTCTGTTTTATCCGCTACTTTTATTCAAATAGATTTTAAAATATTTCTACAAAAGCCAGCCACATGATTTTTACACAAATGTTGATAGAAACTTCCATTGTGCCTGGAGTATCAATACATTTCTTAATAACAAAGATTATTCTACCCAGTCACACAGCAGTATTTGTCAGCCACTGTAGCAGCTACTAAGATCAAAGTGACCAGAGTGTATCTGCTGTGTTATTTTCTGATTAATAAGGAGATAATCTGTTAGATTTAGAATGTTTCACAGACCTCTATTTGTATAGTATTTTTGTTTTTTGTTTCTATTATAATAGTATGGTAAGTGATCCTAACAGGTGTCTTTCATCATCATATGAATTATTAATCATCAGCATTAGAAAAAAAACAAAATTTGAGAATAGCTATCTCTGGCTCCAAATTCCATGTCTTTTTTCAACATAACAGGTGATAAGCCTTGGTTTTATTTTAATCCCCTTTAACCCCTCTACAGAAACCTTTTTAAATTTTAGATTTTTTTAAATGCCTCTGCCTTGAATTCTAATGATCTTTAAATATGCAGCTGGAATTATACTCTGGTAGATTGTAAAACCCATACTCTGTTTTACTTATTTTTGGATTTGTGTATCATAAACTAGAAAAGGTCACAAACATGGTAAGCTCTCTATATTTAGCAAAAACAAATATAGGAAAAATATATTTTTTGATATTCATCTTTAGAGTCTTAGTATAACTTTTATTTGTATATTTGGAGGTATGGTTTTATAAAATTATGCTGTTGCCATTTTTATTACATCTCAACATTATGTTTTTAATGAAGGCTCATTATTATACTATCTGAAGCTATTGGTCTCAGTCCTTGTGTCAATAAATTTGTCAGAAGAGTTCATCTATTACCTACTCTTAGAGTAAAGAATATGATTTTCTAAATATCGACCTGGAACTCAACTCATGTGAAGAATGTCACACACAATTTACTTGCTGTTTAAACTGTTTCCATACAGATTTTTTCATTAGTTTTAGCTAGTATTTAGCCAATATTCATTTGTTTTTATTCCTATATTTTAAATATGAAAATTTTATTGGGAAATTTTATTTACTGGGAATTTTTCAATTTATTTACTCTCATACATTGATTTATTTATTGTAAATCAGGGTTTTATAGTTCATCTACAGACTATTGTAGCACAAACTGATATTGTACCACAAACCGAAAGAAAATTTCCACATAGAATGATTAATAGCAAAATTACTTCTTGTTTAATATTTAAACTCACTTTAATTTGCTCAATATAGTATTTAAAGCAAAGTACAACTATAGACCTGCCTCATTTTTTGTGGGTTCTTCAAGGTTGCTCATACATAGATTCTCTCTAAGAATAAATGTTTTATGCTGTCCAGAGTCGGGGAAAAGATTTTTAAAGTCAGTGTAGATTTTTACGCTTTGAAGGGGAAATTCCTGGGCAGTTATACTAAATCACATTCCTGTCACAACTGCACACTCAGCAGCAATTCCTCTGCCACAACAGGTCACACAGTTTAAATAAATATAATTTTTTAAAAAAAACTAATAGCTAATTCTAAACCAGTAAGCATAAAAAATGTTTTAAATGATGTTTCTATTAAAGTAAATATTTTTCAGATTTGATGAGTGCTATATGTGCAATATAAAAATAAAAAATAGCATTTACATTGCACATTATCCAAAGATTTTTAAAAAGGATTTATATTGTATAGGTCTGTTTATCTCACATTTTGCATCATTAAGATTAGTTAAACATTACTTCTCAAAACTGGTTTCACATATTCTGAAAATAATGTATTTGTCACTACTAATGTATAAAATTGGCTGGAGTGATAGCACAGCGGTAGGGCATTTGCCTTGCATGCTGCCTACCCGACCGACCTGGGTTCAACTCCTAAACCCCTCTCGGACTGCTCAGAAAGCTACTGAGAGTATCCCGCCCACACAGCAGAGCCTGGCAAGCTCCCCGTGACATATTCCATATGCCAAACACAGTAACAACAAGTCTCGCAATGGAGACATTACCGGGCCTGCTCGAACAAATCGATGAACAATGGGAGGACAGTGACAGTGACAGTGACAATATATATAATGAACAGTATAATATTTAATTTAAGCATGGAAAACTACCAAATAGACAAGGGAAGTAGATGAGTAAAGATTCTTCTCTGGTTTTAGAACATATGCAATCTATTTTAAGTACTCTACAAATGTGTTATATAGAATTATTTCTGAATTTTGAAGAGTCTATTGAACTTCTATAAGTATAAGGAATAAGAAGCAGTTACATTACAAAGCTTATTCTCTTTTGTGCTTTGAGTTACATGAATTAGTGAAATCACAGCATTGAGAAACTGTAAATGCAGAAATTCAGGCTTCTAAATTTTATGTATATGCTGTGTTAATATAATTTTGATTTTGAGGCAGTGGAATTGATTTCATGCACTCTAGATCCTTTTGCAGATTTGTCATATAAATGGACTGTAATCACCTGGAGTATTCCAGGGTCCAAATAGCTGTCGAGTAATATGTTAGCACATGGAGAGATACACTTGTTCTTTCTGGTTAGAAGAGTATTATTCAGCAAATTGTTGCAATATAATCAATGATACCTTTACATTATGAACAAGTTAATTGCATATTCTAAAGTACTTAACTTATTCCTCTGAACTAAGTAGGCATTGGAATATAGGCTCATTTTGTTTGCCTTCAAGTACTGGCTCGATGATGTATTAAGTGGTCTGGATTTGTGTTAATTAACAGGATCTCCAGCATCTATTGCCCCTTTGTTCTAGGAGTATTTTACTCCTTCAAGGACAAGTTTTCCTCTCTGTATCGGTATTTGGAGAATCTTCTTTTCAGTTGTTGGCAAAAAATTCACCTTATCTTCATAGCAGAAAGAAGCTGGGTAAAGTTCGAGAAAGCTATCATAATATATATAAATTTTGAAGAGCTAATTGCCTATAATACATTGCCTTGATATTTCCATGCTTTCTGGGACTGTGAACATTTTAGTAAATGACTAATAAATTCCTTCCATCACTTAATGACTTACACTCCATTTAGAGGTGGACAGAATCACACTTAGACTTAAATAAACAAAACACACAAATGAAGATACCTATAATCTGATACTTCAGTTAACTAATATCACTGAATTTTGGAAAAGGAAAGTCAGATGAGAAGACTAAGGTTAATGCTCTCTTTACTGAATGAGACTTTGGCCTTGAAACAATGTTAATTAATATTTTTATTTTTAGCATCAATTCATTATTATCTTTATTAGACATTATTGTGACTGTTGAGGAAGTTTAAGGATATCACTTTGAGATACCTGTAGCCCTAATGGAAAACTGTACTGACTTTCAAGATACTCCTTAAGGGAAAGGTACTCTATGGAACTAGAGTCCCAAACTATATCCCATAAAACTGTAGAGATTTGTAGACTTAAGGAACTCTCCTAAATCCCCATATAAAAATATTATTTTCCTTCCCATTTATTAAATTACTTCTTTATGAGCAGTTCTGAATAAAACAGTCAAATATATTATTTATAAAGTAACAATAATGTGGATTATTTTCTAAAAAATTATATCCATAATTAATAAAATATATTACATTGAAATATGTAGCTGGTTATCCCAATATGGAACCAAAAAACCTTACCAAAGTATATGAAATTTTGAACTTGTTTAAATCAAGAAAAGGTATAACTATTGTCCTACATATTTTCATACTGAACACAGGTAACTCCCTACATATAATCTATATATATATAGATAGAAGAATAAGACTATATCTATGAATGTACATAGATTTAAGAATGTATTCCTATATATGTCTGTTTGAATATATGTTCTTATGATTTTTGAAGCATGAAAAGTGAGAAGCAATTATATACCAAATACACACACACACATCCCAAATAAATAATTTAAATTATGTAAAGATAGTTGTAGTTGCTTATTTTTTGGAAAGCATTCTTAACTATCATCTTCTTTAAATGTGTACTTTTAAAAGCATGTTTTCATTCCTTGATAAAATAAGAAATATATTTGAAAATAGCAAGATCTGTCACTGCATTTTCTTGTGACTGTCAAGAGCCTACTTTTTCTTCTGTAAGATCAAAGTTTATATATCACTTGCTTTCTACGCAAGCACTTAGCAGACATCATATATTGGAATATCACAATATTCTTGTGAGAGTAAGTAGAAACACATAGCTTTCTTTTCACTGATCAGAATCTGAGGCCTCTGGCGAAATTACAGAGATATAGTGATGCCTATATCAAATAACATACCTGACTTAGAGTAAGAATTATAACCCAGGGACAGAATTCTCACTAAGATGGTTGCAACTGGCTTCTCACTATAGTTTAATGTCCTTTACCTTTTCAAGAGGGTGTGGAAGATGGAATATTTATGATAAAAATAGGTACATTTTTCTTCTGGCAATTGCCTTTTAGGTTAATGTGAATTTCATTTGCACGCTCGAATTCCCAAGTTAGATTTAAGCAACTCATAGCCCGTCTCAAACAAACAAAAATTATATCCATATTTCTGCTTGAATTCTATTTTTCAAAAGCTTTTTCCTACCTAGCTCAACTGTGGCAACTAAGATGACAAATTATTTTCCTTTTGTTTGGTTACCCTCGATATATACCTGTAATCATGTAGGTTTTTTTCCCCTGGAATATTATGACTTTTTTATGATTTGCTTTATGGGTAAATGAACGCTTTTATTATGAAAGAGGTTACCACAAGGGTTAGCAATATTAATGCAGGATGTCATACTCAGTTGTTTGGACATTATAGTAGAGGCTGCTTACAGCTGCCCTGAGTGTTTGTTGTTGGTTGTGAATTAATCTGCTATTCTAATATGACATGTTCACTAAAATGACACGGATCACTGCCTAGTTCAAGGTCCTTGCTATAACAATATACAGTAGGCAAAAAATAATTCTTCCTAGCTTAAAATGTTCCTGAATCTTGTCAATATAAAAATAAATGGACTATTTAGCAAAATTAAACTTACCTTCATATTTTAAGCATATTAAATACTGATTAAAACTAATTACTAATGGCTCCTTCTACCTTATAGAAACAAATCCTACCTTGTTAAGTTACAAAAACATCTGATTTACAGAAATAACACTCCACTGGGTTTTATTTAATTCATATCAATTTAAATACCTTCATCTTTTTTCCGAGATTCAGCAGAATGGATTCCACAAAGCATCAGCTTTATTTTTATCTCTAAAATTCATGAACATGTGAGTTTTCACATATCTTGACAAAAACATAGGTTGATAAATATTTAAAACTATTTCCAGTATTTCTTTTAAATTTGACTATGTATATTCTTAAAAATAGACATAAGTATAGAAGATGTCAATAGACCAAACTACACTGCTTCCACCCCTTTTACAGGAAAAGTACTGTTTACTTTTTCTAATTATTATTGAGTCTTTGCTTAAAATGCCATCAGAAGAAAAGGTTTATGAATGTAGGAACAACACAGATAAATTTAGTTCCATTAGCACAGATTTGTATATTTCTTGAGGCATATTGAATAAACTGGATCCTCACACACTTGTCCGGATGTTGGTAGAACTCAGTGGGAAAATTTTGAAAGGCCTGATTTCGAAAGATTTTTATTTGTACATGTTTACTTAGATTACATGGCAGTCATTCATGTAAATTCTGAAACACAAATGTTTAAATTTATGCTGTTGATAAACCAAGAGTAGTAGATTTGTTAAATATTTTCAAAACATTTGACAAAGCAAGTGTTTGAGCAAATATTTTTCCCTTTCCAAGGCTCTATTTTCCCATATGTGAGGAAATAAATGTTATATTGTTAACCTAGGTTTTTTTTATAAAATGAGATAATATTTGTGAGATAACTAGCACAGTGTTAGGCACAGCAAGTTATCACAATAATCAACATATATTTATTTCTATCAAAATATTACTAGTATTTATATTTCTTGTGCACACCAACAGTAAATCTGTTCATTATTGTCTGTGTAGAATAAAAAAAAATAACCTAAGAAGAAGAATAAAAGACCTGACTTTAAAAAACCCGAGCTTACTGGCTGTGACTCTTTTGGTTTATTTTTTGAACTTCTACTTAGATCATAACAAACCCCTATGAGCTATTATGAGCTCATGAAAAGTATATGAGATACTTCTTTTGAAATTTCACTGAAATCTTAATGCGACCTTTATGGTTCTTCCATTGAAATCGTAATCATATGTTCTGAAGTCATCACGGTGTATCGTGTCAATGCATACTAAGGGAGTCCTCATGCACAGACCATTGACATGATAGACTATAATGGCTCTTTCAGAGCTGCTATGGTCCACTGTGTCTATGCATACTGAGGGAGCCTTTAAGGCACTGATCCGAGCCTGCAGAATATTCTCCACTGTGGGGAGAAATATAGTTATAAATATCTGGATGAAAAGCTGGTCGAATCATTTTTATTATTTTTAATCAATGTCACAGCGACTAGCATGTATGATGCTAGTGTAAGGTTCAGATTTTTATTTAGGAATATGGAACGGTTGTCATCTTCCCAAGTCTTTCCGTGCTGTCAGAAAACTTCAGAAAAAAAAATCATCTCTATCAAGCACACTAGCACGTTGTAGGGTTTTTTCTTTACTGTAGCCTTCCACCCTAATCATCCCAGCATCTCTGCCAACCAGTAATGAAAGCTGCAGAAAATCCTCTCTTAACACTCCTAAATAATATGTCTCTGCTTGTGACTTATTACCAGGAATCACAAAAAAATGAAGTGTCTCCCGAAATTCATTTCTAAATGAAGAACAAAATGCAAGTATGTTTCCTGGAAACATTTAAAGTGCTAACATTAAAGAACAAAATACAGCACTTTACAAATTTCTAACTATCCATCCATGACCAAATGAATCTGCTTCCTTCACATAGCAAATGGCACTAAGTGTAGAATTGTACATATGGACTCTCATACGGTTCTGATTATTTTATCTGCATGCTTAAATAAGTAATAGCCACCTTTAAGCATTTGCAATTAACTAAAATTATTAAATTATTAGGGAATCTAATTAACGAGATAATTCTAGGACTACAGGGCCAATAAATTTAGTAAATTAAAAAGAGTTTACCTATGCTTTTTCTTAAGACAGAACTTTGTATAAATTTGATTTGGCTTTTTCCACCAAAATTTATTTCCTTAGCTTCATTCCTTTGACAATACTTTTCTACAAATTTATTTTCTTCTATTTTTTTCTTCAGATGAATGCCAGATTATTCTTTTTAAATTGTTAGTGCACAACTGCAGCTATCTATGTAAGAATTACTCTGTGATTAACTCTTCATGAACACAGTAGAAATTTTTTGGGAATTGTTTATTAGAACACACCTGGAATTGCTCAGAGTTTACACCTGGCTATTTGCTCAGGAAATACTTTTGAGGGTCTTCAGGGGATCCCATGAGGGGCTGAAGATCACCTGGACTCAGCTATATCACGGCATAATATATTCCCTGTATTATATCTCCAGCTCATGCAAGGAAATTTTAATGTTTTTTGGAGATCAGTCTTCTTGGGAATTAAGTAACTAGGCAGCCTACTAGGATGTTTCCATAAGATTTTCTTTTCTACACCTATGCATCACAGTACATAAGCGTGTTAGAAGGAAAGTTTACAAGTGTTTCTCCAGAGAATTGTGCTGTACTGGTGCAAGGGTATCTGTACTTTTCCCTCAGAGCTCACCTCTTTGTCCTAGGGAACATGTTACAAAGACTCAGCCTTCTTGACACAATAAAGAAAGTAATTATGTGGTGCGAATCATGATGCAAAGCTGCTAGAGGGATCACCCTGAAGGCAAATTCAAACTGAAGTTAAACTTTGCATAACTTCTAGTTCCACATTACCCAGCCTACCTTCCTCCCTTCTCTATAGAGTACACAATTAATTACATGCTCTGAAACCCTTAGCTCAGGTTTGCTTTTAGAGGACTTTCTTTAAAAGTTTGTTTACTGGAGCAAACAAAAACAATTAAATGTGATATATCACATGCTGATTTTTAATGATGTACACCTAAAATTTGCATGATGTTATAATCCAAATGTTACTCCAATAGCCAAAAGAAGAAAATGTTTTATCTTGCTTATATAACAAAGGCTATTGTTAATTGTATTCAAAAAGTCAATTAAATTTAGTTTGCTTTCATCATTTGGACAAATGCATCTTGACTACATTACTTGGTAATTTGAGTTTGAGAGGGGCATTTAACAACCAATTAAATAAATGACTTTTGACACTGACTCAAAACCTCATTTAAAAAATTGTTTTTTAAAATTTCCATTGTTGTTGCAGTTAAAATAGTATGTTTACAATAGTGTTAACAATTGTGATTTTGATGTTCACAGTGCCCAATACCCTTTGCAGAGAGGAGTGAGATCATCTGGTATTTGTCCCTCTGACTTCACATAACATGATACCGTCCACTTCTATCCAAGCTTAAATCTCATTGTTGATAGAAATCTAAAAGACTTATGTTTACAAAACCACCACATTTGTGACATATTCCATTACATAAAAATAACAGGCTTTATGGTGCCAACCAAGAGAATGCGTTTTGGGTCAGATTCAGAATACATTTGAAACTAAAACCCTGAATATGATGGGATAGATTGTTGTATCTCAGAAGTTTTTCTGATTGTTGGCCCTTTTTTTCCCAACTGGTTGAACCTATATATAGGATTTTTTAACTGAAGCCACCTTGCAATATCCTGGAGACCCAGAGGGTGGCATATATGGCTCCCCCACTTGAAAAATGCTATCATAGTTCATAGTCAGAAAGCTATTTGATCATTGTATAATTGAAACCCAAGCACAAAAATGTGTAAGTCTGCAACTGTACCTCATGATGTCTCACTATTAAAAATAAAAATACATATATAAATAAATAAAGAAAGAAAGCTAAGTTCTAGGAAGAAAGGTTTAATGTGATGGGTTTCTTTCTCTTTCATATACATATATAATATATAATATATGTATGCACACATATGCACATATATATCACATTTATATATGTATATTTATAAACTATATAACTACCTATATCTTACAGTGTGTATATATATAGGTGCATTTATTTATGTATATAAATGTCACTTGGACAACTTTTGTTTACAGTTCTATAACTATAAGCATGTCAAGTTAAGTGATCTTGAAGAAGAATGCTATAAGGAAAGAATGGTCATTGTTTCAGTAACTTAAAAACTAAGACTCTCAAACCATTTTGGATTTCTCATATTACTACACTGCAAACAGAGAAGAGGAGTAAGCAATCAAAATTATCAATAGTAAATTGGGTGATTATTATAAAGTGAATAAAGAATACCAAAATTTTGGAAGCCAGAGTAGTAGAAGCTTTGCATGTTACTGATACAGGTTTAATTTCTAGCACCACATACTCTTCATCAAATGTCACTGGGAGTGATCCTTAAGCATCGAGCCAGGAATAAGCACTGCCATGTGTGACCCCTAAAGAAAGCTATGAAACATGAATATTATGTTTTCAAACAGAGACTGAAAAATATTTTGATAATTCTTCTAAAATATTAATGACTATAAGTAAATTGCAGCAATCCAGTGAAGACTAGATAATTAAAATCTTGGATGTTGGAGAAGAATGAATTACTTGGATCATTCCCCTGAATACATACCCAGACTGTTTTAGGTGCTGACAGAGGTTAAAAGGAACATAGAACAGATGATGTAAGAAGAAAGCAGTGGTTATCAATTTAGACTTTATGACTTGCTATAGTAGGCATCATTGCAACTATATTTTATGGTAAGTGTTAGTTTTTGCCCTTTTCTCTGTCTCCATATATGAAAAGTTCAAGTGTTACTCATGTAATAATTTATGTTCTAGATGGCAAAGTTTATGAATTGACATCATCCCCTGATGGCCTATAGACCCTTTGGGGATGAAATATATTCATCCAAGTAAAGAATCAAAATAACAAAAGGAGTTGAATATCATGGTTACAAAATTCTATTCTGACTTTTCCACCACCTCATAAAAATTGTTGTCCCTCTGTGTTTTCATTCCGCTCTGTTGTCTTTCCTGGCTTTAACCAATGTCAAGCAAAATCAAGAGACAACAGAGAGAAGAAAATATTAAAAAGTAAAAACATTCTTTAGCTACAGTGTGGGTCTCTGCCAGCACTGCTAATGCTAGTTTATCTCTTCCTTGTAAGTTCAGTGTAGTAAAGACCACATATTGTTGTAGTCCATGAGTATCTTAACATTCCTTATTGATTTTCTGAATTTTCTAAGAATCTCATTAAATAGCACTGTAGCACTCTCTTCCTGTTGTTCATCAATTTGCTTGAGCGGGCTCCAGTAATGTCTCTATTGTTAGACTTGTTGTTACTCTTTTATGCATATCAAATAAGCCAGGAGGAGCCTGCCAGGCTCTGCTGTGCAGGTGAATACTCTTGGTAGCTTGTTAGGCTCTCCAAGAAGGACGGAGGAAACAAACCCTGGTCACCGCGTGCATGGCAAATGCCCTACCCAACTGTGCTATCGCTCCAGTATCCAGTTCATTAAATAAATTATTTAATTAATTATCTTTGGTGAAACTCATTAGTTTTTTTGGGGGGAGGGTATTGTTGGGATTATGTATAATACAATATATGGAATATGTGAACTATTGATGAGCTCGGCGCTTTTTCAAATTCATTATTTGTCTTACCTGACTTATTTTTTGCAAGTTGGTAAATTAAGCTCCACACTTCTCCAATTTTATCCAAGATGACAGTAAACTATGGATAGGAGTGTGTTGCCCAATATTACATTAACAGTAGGTGGTTGCATCTGAAATTAAATAAATAATCTAAGTAAAGTCCACTATTTTTTCATGTTTTTAATAAAACAGTTCATATTTTTGTGGACTAAATTACTTTTTACCAACAAAGGCAGGATATAAAGCACTTATATAGTAATTAAAATATAAGTCACTTAGCATGCCAGTTTTATAACTAAATTCTTTCATTTATAAATAATTTTCAGGTAACTCCTATGAATTCAAACTTTAATAGTGTTAAAACTTGTTTTCTGACTTCCTCTTCTGAAAAGTTGTTTTATTAATCCCGAATTTGATGACACTTTTCTTTATTCTGTCTTTAGAATTTTCTGACTTATCCTTAGATTTCTAACCTGGCTCTAACTGTATATTATAATTCACATTTTTGGAGTTTATGAATTTTATTTTGAGCCTCTTCTGTTATCCCCTCTATTTTTCTCTCATGTTCTCATTATCTCCCTCTGCATTTTTGGTTTATGTTTTGTATTAGTATTTATTGCAAGATATATTTGGTGTAGCTTTAGCCATTAAAATAAATAGATAACATGGATTTACTTGGTATATTTATCCTGGAATCTTGTTTTATTGCTTGGCTTTGTGTATTTACAACCTGAAGCCATACAATTATAATTTAGTTAGAACTCCATTTATAGGTAGAGCAAGTATTTTTAAATAAAAATAAGAACATTATTAGAGTTAGAATTAAGTTCACTGAGACCATCCATATGTTATATATATAACTACAACATAACTTTTGTATTGGCAAAAAATTTTTTATCAAGAAGACCCAGTTTATAGGTTAGCTCCATATTTTTAAGGTCTTTTAATGATCTCCAATGACTTTATATTGTTGAAATTAAACAATTCATATCATATTTTCATATCAATCAATATCCAAAAATGTTGCAGATTAAAATAAATGCCAAGAACCCTATACGATGCATGTATTGTAAGATTAGAACTTTGAGCATACCACTGGCTTTTAAAACTTTCCTTAAAAAAAATTTGCTTACACTAAGTAGAAATATTTTATAAATAGTATGTTTAATTTTGATATGTTATTTTATATGTTTCAATCTCATTAGCACAATTGCTGTGCTGTCTAAACATAAGATAAACCGATATACTGTAAGAAAGAGTCAAAATAAAATATTCCTTTGAATATATAAATTATATGTTATATATGTTTTGAACAAAAACTAGTCTTAGTAGTACTGTAAAACCATAAAATAAAATGGTTGCTTTCTTTGAAAATGAAAAAAAAATAAAAGAAATGATGTCATTCAAAGGTCAGTTCTTTGACATGAATAAAAGTTCTATTCTATTATCATCTGAAAATGACAATGTAAGGTTAGTGAGAGACAAACTATTTCAGATAAAATGAATGAGTCACAGTAAATTGTCTAATTAAAAGTTGAAAATAAACTGTTTAAGGTCATTTTTGGTGGAAATTGCATATCACGCATATCCCTGAAGCTGAGTCTTTGCTAAGTAATATATTAGATTCAAGAGTTCCTTTGCATTACACATAAACCAATTAATAGTGGTATTTATGTCTTATAATAAATAATGATTTTATTAGTTGAAGTTTTGAGACTCATTCTAATAGAATGATTTTTCTTAAGAAATGTATGACTCATTCAATATTATTCAAGAATTGACCCCTGATTTTCAGAACTGAAGAAGGTAAAAAATATGAGATTATATTCATATTTAGGATAGTTTTTCTTTTCTTCCACCATTCCACTTGCTTCTTTGTTCTTACCTCACTTTTATCTCGGTATCAATTTTTCCCTTATCTCTGTTATTTTCTTTTTTTCCCTGCCCTTCTAACCAATTTTATCTTTCTTATTCTCTCATGTCATATCTATCATCCTTTTGAACTCCTATCTTCTGGTCTTTTTTCCTTTCCAATTCTCAACCTAAGCTTTGGTTATACTTTGAAATGAAGAAATACTAAATCACAATGCTTTTTTATAATTAGAAACTTATTTTTTGAATGATAAACTTTAGGTTATATACATTTATGTTATCCTTTGATTCAAATGTTGTAGGCATATTTTACATAGTAAATGAATGTAAAATTATTTTGAAATTTTTTAACTGGAGACTTGTATTTTGAAAGAATTAATTGTTGGCCTGGCCAAAGAACAGAATTGAGTTTATGATGAGAGAGATGTGCCAAAGATCAAGTTGGCCTGTTTCTCAATACTGTCCTGCCTGAGCAAATTGGCCACTCATAAATGCTTTAGTTGATGATGCACACAAAAATAGGTGCACAGGAGGCTAGACTGCCTGCTGCTATGTGTGACCAAAGACTTCCTGTTGCCAGCTGCTGAGTCCAGTCACAGAGCTCTCCTGGCAGACAGAGACTTCCCTGGAGCAGGATATTCTGAAAGACTTTTCTGGGCATATGGAAGGGTATGTTGGTAGCTATCACTCTGAGAAATAAGGGAAGTGTTTCAAATGAAGCCACTCAGAAAGATTATGCAGAGGAAGAGAAGCGTTAGGATTCATGTCAAGGTTTTGAGCATCCCCCTGACCCCGTTCTACTAGAAAATTAGACTACTCTTAAATGAAGAAACCATAAAAGATAGGCAACTCCAATGATATAAGTTGAGAGTTGTAGGGTGCCTATAGAGAAAATCTAACAAAGAATCCTACCTCATTTGTATTGGTATTGGTATATATTTATGGTCTAATATGTCAAATGAGCACTAGCTCAACTATCCCAAGATAATTATGCCATTTTTTATACAAAGTGTGAACTTCTCCTCTCCAGCCTGCTTTCATACTCTTTCTTTCCTTTTCCTTTCTTAAGAGTTCAAAGCACATAATTTTATTGCATATGTTGTGGAAGGAAGAAGTAGTTTAACTAAGGTACTAATGAGATAAAATAGTTTAGGGGACCATGTAATGCATGTGACATGGTGTTGAAAACAATATTTCGTAATCATCTTGTCATTATCATACCTAGAAGAGTGAATAATCCAATAACTTGATATATAATTCATAGTGTAATTCTCTTGATTATTCAAAAATTATTTTATAGTATATTTGTTTGTATCAGATTCCAAATATATTTTACATATTCTGTTTGACTTTAGCATTAAGATTAATAATTCAAGTAATATCTTAAGATTTATAATTAAAATAGTATCTCAACATTCATTATTTTTATTAATATTTATGATTTAATTTTTTCATTATATTTGAATTTTTAAGGTAACCTCAATGTTATGAGTGCATGACCTAATATCATGTTTATAATTTAGGGGTTATTATACCCAAAGATGATATAGAAAATTATGTAAATTATGTAAAATTATTTTAGATGTTAAAAATATTTTAAGATAGACATGAAAGTATGTTTACATATGTTCATATATTCCTGCAAGTTTGTATGAAAATGAATATATTATAAACTGTCCTCATTTTCAATACTTGATTTCATTTTCAAAGAAAACATATCCAACAGTCACTTATAAGGGTTGGACAACCAAAGAAATATTTTTGAGATAGTTTAGATAATACTTTAAGCAAAATAAAATAATTTTTAAGATTGGAGCCAGAGCAACAATATAGCAAACAGAGATTTTGCCTTACATACTGCCCACCTGGGTTTGATCCAGGGCTTCCCATATGATACCTAAAGCCTGCCAGGAGTGATCCCTGAGAACAGGGCCAGGAATAAGCCCTGTACCTCACCAGATGTGGCCCCAAACAAACAAAAATGGTCACGCACTTTTGCTCTCATAAAATGTGAAAGTGTGTGTTGGTGAATGATAGCTGTAATTAAAAAAAATTTCAGATTACTTAATATTACCAGCTCTTACAATTATTGCTTACACTTTACATTTCTTTTTAACCCTATGATAAAGGAAATACACATTTTTAAAAAATTTTTATTAGTGAAACACCATGAGGTACAGTTGTAGACTTACAAATTTTTGTGCTTGGGTTTCAGTTATACAATGATCGAGTACCCATCCCTCCACCAGTGCCCATTCTCCACCACCAATGATCCCAGTATCCCTCCCACCGCCCCCCCCCATTCCCCCATCCCATTCCGCCTCTATGGCAGGGCATTCCCTTTCGTTCTCTCTCTCAATAAAGCAGATACTTTAATTTAAAATTTAAACAAAATTACCAGTGGTCTATGATCAGCAATTCACTTTCTGTCATAATTTCACTTAAACTAAGAATGATTCCTGGATTTTCTCATGTGAAATGTTTGAAGAGTAAGGACAATTTGTTCCAACTATTTGGAATATTTCATGTGCAGCTCGAGTTGAGGGGATATTCAAATCTTTTATGTACAGTCTAAACATGAAATATGCAAATTTTGTTTGTCTCATAATACCAATAAGGAGATAATAGAGCTCACAAGCTCCTGTATAATGGAATGAATGACTGTTATGTTATAATTGCAAACAATACTACAGATGCAATTCAAAATTCTTTTTATGCTTGCAAATATGTTACTCATTTTTCCTTGTTTTGGAAGCAACCTTAATTTTCACTGAAAATCTTGTTTAGCATCTTATTTCATAAGGCTATGTATCTTTCATTATGGATTTTTTTTCCAATTGGTGAAGACTTTTTTAGGGAAGTTTTTCTAAATTAATGAAACCAGCACTATCCCTGCTGCTATAATTAAGGCACAGTGCTTATCCCTTATCCATAGAGTATTTATGCCAGAATCCCAGCTTATGGGCAAAATTCTTGCTTAAACCTTTACAAAAAAAAAACTCTCTCACGTATTTTATTTATTGATTTACTGTATACGAATATGCTCTGCATATATTTAAAACTTCCTGGAAGTCATAGTGTACTTTTTCAGATGGGTGATTAGGTGAAAATTACTGAAATCTTTTAAATGTAAATTCACTGTATCACTGAACAATTGTCATCCCATTGTTATTTGCTTGAGTGGGAGCCAGTAACGTCTCCACTTGTCCCTGTTACATGCTAGTGTTGCCAGATGGCATTTTGGGGGCTCTTTCAGGGTTAGAGGAGTAAGAATCATCATTGTTACTGTTTTCAGTATATAGAGTATGCCACGGGTAGCTTGCCAGGCTCTGTCGTGTGGGCGGGATACTCTCAGTAGCTTGCCGGGCTCTCCGAGAGGGATGGAGGCTTTTGGGGCAGCCTCTAATCACCTTTACAGGTGTTTTCAGTCAGGCATATATGCAGATAGGATACTTTCGGTAGCCTGCTGGGTTCTCTGAGAGTGAAAACTAAACAATAAGAGGTCTTCTTGAGCTTGGTTTTATAGTCTCTGGATCCTGGTCGTTGGTGAGGTTACACAGCAGTTGGTGAGTGTAACTGTCTAGCTACTGGAAGATGGGGGTTCTGGGTGGAGGAGGCGCAGTCCCTATCCAAGCAGGCTTGGAGATCTCAGCTCCAGGTCCTGCACACCTGGGTTCCTTTGCTGGTTCCTTCATGCATGAGGCTCATCTGAGCATGTGGAGAGTGATTTTAGCAAAAAATAAATTTTTGATGGTTAATTAAATTACTTCATAAAATTGTTTTCTTCTAAAATTTCTCCATATTTACATGAATGTGCTTGTAAATAATTATGGAAAAGTTAAATGGGATTACCAAGTATTTTAGTTTTGCCTCTTATTACACTCATTAGCTCCTGTATTTTGCTATAAATTAACATGATATAGAATGTTGGAATTAAATAAGACAAATTAGCTATATATTTAAATTATGCTACTTACTATATCTCAAATATTATTCAAAACGTTGGTAGCTTATCAATAAATCATAAAAATAAGTCTGTAATAGTTACTGATATTATTTCCATTTTATATATGAATAAAGTTGGGCACAAAGATTATTTTACTTACACTAAGCCATAATGATAAGAAATTGGAGAACTATAATGGATTTTAGAATGTTTGAATGAGAGCTTAAATTTCAATTAAAAATCATAATGTCGTTATAAATCCTTATCACTCTAGTCAGGTTTTTCGTTGTTTTCTGTCTTAGATTGTTTGTTCCTGAAAATGAATATGATTTTTAGCTATACCATGTTCTCTTAGTTAAGCTTCCTAAAGACTATATGCATGAAAAACTGGAGTCATAGCACAGCCGGTAGGGCTTTTGCCTTGAACGCGGCCAACCTGGGTTCGATTCCCAGCAATCCATATGGTCCCCTGAGCACCGCCAGGAGTGATTCTTGAGTGCAGAGCCAGGAGTAACCCCTGATCATTGCCAGGTACCACTCCAAAAGCCAAAAAAAAGGCTATATGTATGCATGAGCAATCTATATTTTTCAAATATATAAATGTCTCTTACAATATTGCAAGCTTAACCTTCATATTTAGTCCTCTCTATATCAGCACAATATTAAGAAATAAATATTGCCCCATTGTTTGGGGGGGCACATCCATGTACATCATGATTTTTTTTTGACACTAAAGAGAAGAAATTCATCTCTCAAGATACATAGAAAAACTTTACAAATATTTTATAAGCCTTGATTCCAAAATACAATCAAATAAACACTTAAAAATTATTCATGAGGCCAGATAGCGTACACAGATAAGGTGCTTGCCTTGAATATGCCTGATCCCAATTCAATTCCCCGCACAGCATAAGGTGCCCCAACACTTCCAGGAGTGATGCCTCAGCATAGAATAGGGAGTCATTCCTGAGCACTGACAAGTGTGGCCCTCAAACAAAACAACAACAAACAAAATATTTTACTTATAAAGATCTCTGGCGTTCTGTGACAGAAGAAAAATTAGTTTAAAATACCCATCAGTTAAGAAAGAGTAAAAAATTTGAGGAATAACAACCTTGGAGTTTGCAACATGTTAACAGCTTATAATTATTCAGTTTATTTCTATTGTGTGGGTATACTTAAGTAATGCTTAATTGTATACTTGTTTCAGTCAGAGGCCATCTGTTGGTTTGAAGTTTTCATTCATGACACTCAATTTTGCAGTTTTAGGACAGTATTCAAATCCAGCCTTCCTTCTTTCATACAGTTTGCCTTTTTTGACTCCTGCCGTAAGAATTTCCTAAGGGAGCAAGAGACAGCAACATCCTAGTCTTTTTGTAAATCTGCATGTAGGAAGGAAAGTAAATGTGTATTCACCATGTGTATAGTTCATGGAATGATGAGGAGGATATGAGTCTCAAAGGGAATGATTGTTTCGCAACAAGTAACTCATGCATTTCAAATTGCTCAACACCTGGACTTGAAATAAGTCCATCTTTCTGTTGGTTAATGTTAGTGCTATATTACTGGCAAAAGACTGACATTTTGAAGGGTCATTCACAAAGTCACACAGTGCGTTAATTCTGGTAATGTGTTTTTTTTTCCTGATTGGCATGATAACAAGGAAAAAAAAAGGCCATAATACCCTTCTGGGTCTGCATCTGGTTATACAGTGCAATAACAAAAGGAACTTTCTGCATTGTTTATAAATTTTAATTCCCATTAGTTCTGGATGTGCAAATAGATTTTGCTTAAGTGTGTAAAGGATTACATATTGTATAGCATAGAAACTCTTTCATTTCCTTCATTAAGCTACTGCATCACACATATCTTTTCTATTTTTCCTTTGCTTTTTCTTCACACTTAATCTTTGTCTTGTATGAAATTGTTATTCTTATATAGAAGATATAGCAAGCTACAGAGAGTATTCCGCCCGCACGGAAGAGCCTGGCAAGCTATCCGCTGTGTATTCGATATGCCAAAACCAGTAACTACAACTGGTCTCATTCACCTGACCCTGAAGGCTTCACTGACATGGCAGCACTGAGAAGGATGAGAAAGGAGAGGCCGACAAAATCTCAAGGCCGACCTAGGCTGCCACAACGAAGGAAGACAAAAATGATCGTCTGTACTTTCAATGCACGTACGCTAGCATCAGATGCATCCATCGAGGACCTGATGGTACAAGCGCGAATGATCAAGTACGACATCATTGGTCTGACCAAGACAAGAAGGCACGAATCTCACCATGCCGTTTTCGACACTGGAGAAGAATTGTTCCTCGGAACATGCGATAAAAGAGGTGTTGGAGGTGTCGGTGTCCTTGTCAACACAAACTTGGCCAAGAGCATTGATTCATTCGAATGCCTAACAACCCGAATCGGACGTTTACATTTGAATAGATGTGGCTCACTGCCTGCAGTTTCTATCTTCGTTGTCTACGCACCAACATCTCATTATGATGAAAGAGAAATCGAGAAGTTCTACATGGAGCTAGAGAAGTTCTATAAAGAAGACCACACCTTCTACAAGATCATTGTGGGTGATTTTAATGCCAAGATAGGACCGAGAAGATCAGCTGAAGAACTTCACATCGGGACCCATGGCCTAGAATGGAACGAACAGGGTGACAGACTATCTGAGTTCATCATGTCGACCAAGACCATTCATGGTAACTCACAGTTCCAGAAGGCAGAATCTAAACGATGGACATGGGAGTCTCCCGGTGGACGATTCCACAATGAAATAGACCACATCATATTCAATCGACGGTTTTGCCTGACTGATGTCGCTATTGTCCCAAAATTTCGAATGGGATCGGACCACCGTCTCTTTCGTGCAAAATTCTACTTCACAGAGCGGGGAGAAAGGGCTGCTAAGTTCAAAAAGAGAACTCCCAGAATGATCACCAACTGGGAACTCTTTGGCAATATTGCGGCAACATGGGAAGATGTCATTGTTGACAACATTGACGAGGAATACGATCGACTGGTTCAGCACCTCCATGAATGTGCAAGAAATGCCAAGAGAGAGATAGCCACAAAAAATCGCCTATCTTCGAAAACTCTTGAGCTAATTCGCCAGTGTGGTTTGGTGCATGCCTCAGGCAACCGCAAGCTAACATCCGAGCTCGCAAAGCAGTGCAGAGATGCGATCAAGGAAGACCTCAAAGAGAGAAGAGCAGAAGTACTGGTAGATGCGGCAGAAGCCGGGAAAAGTATTCGTAACGCCCGCCTGTCCTTCGCCAACTATAAGACCAAAATGACTGCCCTCCGACGTCCTGATGGATCCATCACATCCTCCAGACCGGCAATGGAGAAGATTATCCATGACTTCTACTCAAATCTCTTCGATAGCCATGTCCACTTGCCGACATACCAAATTCCACAGGATGGATATGTCGTTCCCAACGTTCTCCCTTCCAAAATCCGACACGCCATTTCGTGGGTAAAGAAACAAACAGCACCCGGCCCAGACAAGGTCAGACCTGAACATCTGAAGAACCTGCCGTCAGTACTCATCGATACACTGGCTCGGCTCTTCACTCGCTACCTGTCTGAATGCAAGTTTCCATCCCAATGGAAAACCAGCAGGACCGTACTACTGTTCAAGAAGGGAGACATCCATAACATTGGCAACTATCGCCCGATCTGCCTATTGTCTGTCATCTACAAGTTGTTCACTCAAGTCATCCTAAATAGGATTGGCAGAAAACTAGATGAAGGACAACCATGCGAGCAAGCAGGGTTCCGCAAAGGATTCAGCACCATCGACCATATCCACACAATAACCAAGCTCACTGAGGTTTCTCGGGAGTTCAAGATGCCGCTCTGTTTAACGTTCATTGATTTAAAGAAAGCCTTTGATTCTGTTGAGACGGAAGCGGTCATTGAAGCCCTAGCCAATCAGGGCATTCAAGCCCAATACATCAGGATCCTCCGTGAGCTGTATTGCGGATTCACTACCAGGATCTCACCATTCTACAAAGAAGTGATCGTTGATGTCAAGAGAGGGGTGCGGCAGGGTGATACCATTTCACCAAAACTCTTCAGTGCCACCCTCGAGAACATCATGCGACAACTGGAATGGGAAGGAATGGGAGTGAAGATAGATGGTCGGCAACTACACCATCTCCGCTTTGCTGATGACATTGTTTTAATAACACCAAACATCAGCCAAGCTGCACAAATGCTGGCCGACTTTGACCTTGAGTGTGGAAAGGTAGGACTACAGCTGAATCTTACGAAGACAATGTTTATGAGAAACAGCCTTGTTCCTGACGCCCCATTCACTCTCAATGGAACGACCATCTCCGAATGCAACAGCTATGTGTACCTAGGTCGAGAGGTCAACATGACAAATGACCTGGCACCCGAGCTGTGCAGGAGGAAGAGAGCGGCTTGGAACACCTTCAAGAATGTCGAAGAAATAGCTAAGAGAACGAAGAACCTCCAGCTCCAGGCACATCTCTTTGATTCCACTGTTCTTCCTGCATTAACATATGCCTCAGAGACCTGGGCCCTACGCAAACAAGATGAGAACGCTATTCAGGTCTCCCAAAGAAGAATAGAAAGAGCAATGCTTGGAATATCACGTTTTACTCAAATGAGAGAAAGATTCCGGAGTTCTGACATCCGTCGATGATCAAGAATCAGGGACGCTGTCTCATTTGCCAAGGTGTCGAAAATCAGATGGGCTGATCACGTAATGAGACTTAAATATGACCGCTGGACTAGAGCTGTTACCGATTGGATTCTACGGGATGTCAAAAGACCGCGTGGCCGCCCACCTACTAGATGGTCAGACTTCTTCGTCAAGATCATGAACGATCGGTTTGAGTCCCTTCATATTCCCGGAGCGAACAGATGCCATTGGGCTACACTAGCACGCGACACGGACAAATGGAGACGTTACTGGCGCCCGCTCGAGCAAATCAACGACTAACGGGAAGTTAAGTGATTAAGTGATTAAGTGATATAGAAGATTAAAGGTCTGATTTTGGTGTCAGATCTATAGAGTAGCAGCTAGGGTGCTCACCTTGAACAGAGCAAACCAGAAGTCCAGGCTTAATACTTGACTGCCAGGCCCCTCTAAGAGTGATCTCTGAACACAGACCCAGCAGTAAACCCTGAGTACTAGTAGGTGTGGCCCCCAAAATAAACAAAACAAAACAATTTTTTCTCTTTGCGCTGTACACATATATGACTTTCAACCAATAAACTGGTTAAAATCATGACAATGTTTTTAAAAAATGTTTTTTAATTCTAATTTTATTGAGGAATTCACTTGTATCACTTGTTTTTCTGTTGCTCATCGATTTGCTCAAGCAGGTGTGAGTAATGTCTCCATTTGTCACTGCCGCATGCTAGTGTAGCCAATGGCGTCTGCTCGGTCCAGGAACATGAAGAGCATCAAACCGTTCCTTTGGGGTCTTGACGAAATTTGACCATTTCCTATGTGGACGGTCAGGTCTTATTTTTGAGGTCCTATGGAATCCAGTCAATAACGGTTCTAGTCCAGCAGTTGTCTCCAAATCTCATTATGTGTTCAGCCCATCTGGTTTTTCACACCTTGACAAACGAGGTAGAGTCCCTGATCCTCGATTGTCAACAGAGGTCAGAACCCCAAATTCCTTCTCTCACTTGAGTGAAGCGTGATACTCCAAGCATTGATTCCTCTTTGGGTGACCCAAATAGCATTCTCGTCCTGTTTCATAGGGCCCAGGTCTCTGAGGCGTATGTTAGACCAGGGAAAATGATGGAATCGAAAACATGAGCCTGGAGCAAGAGGTTCTTCATCCTCTTAGCTATTTCTTTGACACTCTTGAAGGCGTTCCACGCCACGCTGTTCCTCCTGCTTAGCTCAGGTGCCAGGTCATTTGTCATTTTGAGTTCTCAACCCAGGTACACATAACTGTTGCATTTGGAGATGTTCATTCTATTGAGAGCAAATGGAACTGGTTTGTTTCTCATGAACATTGTCTTTGTGAGATTCAGCTGCAGTCCAACCTTTCCACACTCATGATCGAAGCTGGCCAGCATTCATGTTTGGTGTTATTAGAACCATGCCATCAGTGAAGTGGAGGTGGTATAGTTGCCCACAATCTATCTTCACTCCCATTGCTTCCCATTCCAGTCATCGCCTGATGTTCTCGAGGGAGACACTGAAGAGTTTTGGTAAAAAGGTATCACCCTGCCAAAAGCCTCTCTTTACGTCAATGATCACTTCCTTGTAGGAAGGATCACTTTCTTGTAGGAAGGTGAGATCCTGGTGGTGAATCTGTAATATAGCATATTAATGATATGTAATATTGAGGAGTTATGATTATAAATATTACTAGTGTTTATAGCCCAGGCTTAACTTGCAATTGCTACCTTACCATATTCACCAACAGTATGTATCTCTCTAATACAGTGTCCACAGATTACTTAAAAATATGGGGCCTGGGGGTATTGTGCTGCCAGCAGGTCAATCTGTACCTGTGAGGCGAGTGTATCAACAGCCTCACGGCACCTTCAGACTTCTAGATACCCCAAAATTGCTGCTGTGTCTTTGACCAGACCCCAACAACTTGGGGCAAAGATTACCAAGAAAGTAAATGGCCAAAAGTTAGGTATGTGGGAGACACACCCACAAACCACCTCTGGCTCAGCTATGTAATTGGAGGCATGGCCTCTCTGGTTCCTGATTGAACTGCTTAATGGCCATGATCCCAGAGACCAGAAAAAAAAACTCGAAACCCAACGGCTTTTGGCAGAAATGCATCTGGTCCCTGCAGTAGGCGGTGCTGGGAATAGGTTTTGTGCCTTGGCCTGTTCCCCCTGGTGGCCCGGTGCCTGTTATCTTCCAGAGACCAATAGACAGTCAGGTTTGGGCCCGCAGTGATGAGACACGTGGGGCCTCACAAGATGGGGGTGGATCCAGCCCTTTCCTCCCTGTGCCAACGAGACCCCTAGTCGTGGACCATGAACGGCCTCTCTGGCTCCTGATTGAGCTACTTAATGGCCATGATCCCAGGGACTCAGAAACAAATCTTGAAACCCAGAAGCTTTAGGCAGAAATGCGCCTGGGCCGCGCAGTTGGTTACTCTCACTGGGTCACCCCAGGGGGGAAGGGGTGCTGCCCCTCCGCCTGCCCCACCTTGGTAGCTTCGTGGCCACAATCTTCCAGAGGCCATTGGACATTGAGGTTTGGGCCTGCAGTGACGAGACGTGTTGCACCTCATGAGATGGGTTTGGAGCCGGCCCTTTCCTCCCCATCCCAACGAGACCCTGAGTCGCCGCCCACAAATGGCCTCTCTGGCTCCTGATCAAGCTGCTTCATGGCCATGATCCCAGAGACTGAGAAACAAATCTTGAAACCCAACGGCTTTTGGCAGAAATATGTGTGGGCCACGCAGTAGGTTACCACCAACTCTGGGCCACCCCAGGTAGGAGTAGTTTTGGTGCCTTGGCTTGCTCCTCCTTGGCGGCTCAGTGGCCGACATCTGCCAGAGACCATTGGACAGTCAAGTTTGAGCCCGCAGTGACAAGACATGCGGGGCCTCATGGGATGGGGGTGGAGCCAGCCCTTTCCTCCCCACCCAAATGAGGCCAGGAATCGCCGCTCATGAACCACTTCTCTGGCTTCTGATTAAGCTGCTTAACAGCCATGATCCCAGAGACTCAGAAACAAATCTCAAAACCCAGCAGCTTTTGGCAGAAATGTGTGTGGGCCACATAGTAGATTGCTTTTGCCGGGTCACCCCAGGGGGGAAAGGGTGTTGTCACTCAACTGCTCCCCCTAGTGGCTCAGTGACCACCATCTTCCAGAGGACACTGGACGGTTAGGTTTGGGCTCACAGTGACGAGACACGCGGGGCCTTATGGGATGGGGGTGGAGCTGGGCCTTTCCTCCCTGTCCCAACAAGACCCTGAGTCGCCGCCCACAAACGGCCTCTCTGGCTCCTGATCAAGCTACTTAATGGCCATGATCCCAGAGTCTCAGAAACAAATCTTGAAACCCAATGGCTTTTGGCAGAAATGTGTGTGGGCCCCACAGTAGGTTACTGGCTCTGGGCCACCCCAGGTGGGAATAGGTTTTGTGCCTTTGCCTGTCCCCCTTGGTGGCTCGGTGGCCTCCATCTGCCAGAGACCATTGGACAGTCAGTTTTCGGCCTGCAGTGATGAGACACGCGGGGTCTCATGGGATGGGGGTGGAGCCAGCCCTTTCCTCCCCACCCCAAACAGACCATGAGTCGCCGCCCACAAATGGCCTCTCTGGCTCCTGATCAAGCTGCGTAATGGCCATGATCCCAGAGACTCAGGAACAGATCTCGGAGCCTAGCAGGTTTTGGCAGGAAATCTCTCCAGATTAATTGTTAAAATTTCGGAATTTCAAAATTGCACAGCCACTATTGCAACCGTGAGACATCATATATTATTCATGACCAGCAATAGGAAACAAATTGTCTACTGTTGCCTTTTTGGCAGATCTGAATGTTGGGGTAAAATCCCAAATAATAATGATGGGTGTGGTGTCGAAATGTCGAATGTGATCAAAGTATAGAGAGAGTGATTTGGAAATCATCTGCCCCACAGGTAGGGGGAGGGTGTGGGATGGTATACTGGGGTTTTTGGTGGTGGAGAATGGGCACTGGTGAAGGTACGGGTGTTTCATTGTATGACCAAGACCTAAACCTGAAAGCTTTGTAACTGCTCTCACGGTGATTCAATAAATAAAATCATGAAAAATGGGGGGAAAAAATAAGTAAGATGCAGTTCATGCAAAATTCAATCAGTCTAATCAGTGGCTGAATAAATAGCAGTACTCCTACATTAAAAATAAAATATGGGGCCAAGACAAGGGCCAGATAGATTGCTGCACAGTTGGAGGCCTACCTCATGAGTTGGGAGAGAAGGCAGCTGGGATAGAAAAGGGATCACTCAGGATAGGAGATGTGTGCTGAAAGTAGGTTAAGGGCCAAACACGATGGTCTCTCAGTAGCTGTATTGCAAACCATAATGACCAAAAGTAGAGAAAGAGTAAGAGGGAAATTGTCTGCCCCAGATGCAGTGGGTGTGGTGCGGGAGATATGGGGACATTGGTGGTGGAAAATGTACACCGGTGAAGGAACGGGTGTTCTATCATTGTATGACTGGAACTCAATCATAAAAGCTTTGCAACAATATCTCACAGTGATTCAATAATAATTAATTAATTAATTAAAGTAAAAAATAATATGGGGTCAGAATTAGAATACAGCAAGTAGGGTGCTTACTTGCATATGACTGACCTAGGTTTGATCCTCAGCACTCCGTATAGTTCTTTGAGATCTATAGAAGTGATCTCTGCATTCATTGCCAGGAGTAATCACTGAAAACTGTGGGATATAGCCCCCAAATCACCCTAAATAGAATAAAATTAAAGTACATTAAGTATTATATGTATAAACTATGCTAAGTATGTTGCATATATATACTTTATATATATTTTACATAAAGTATATACATATATGCATATATAATGTATATTAAGCATATGCTTATACACATGCTTATGCACACATGCACACACACACACACACATATATATAAATAATCATCTTAGTTCATAAGGAAATATCTGAAATAAAGTCCAGCACTTTAGAATCTTGGACCTTTTCAACCCAATTAGCCTTCTTCACTTATTTCTGCACTGTGTAGGTAAGATTTCTTTGGACCCTTTCAATTGCAGCTACACACATTATCTTAGTAGTTACTTGGGGAAAATGGAATTGAATCAGCTAATCACAGGCCTGGGAAAATAAAACAAACAAACAATGACTGTTCCTCTGCAACCTTAGAGAAAATCTGACAGCACTCTTTGTAGCTATTCATATCACTTTTTTGAAAACAAGCCCTGTCTTTAATCTGTTATTTGGTTTCAAACCAGCTTTTGATCCATTATTCACTTTGAAATTCAACCTTTGTTCAAACATTCACTCTGCCACATATTATAAGATTGCATCCACAATTCAGTTCAGAAAGATGAAGCCTTACAACAGTTGCATTTTCTTAATTTCTCCCATCATATAAACACACAAAGCCTGCAAAACTCCGCCAAGCTGGCTCCACTTTCCAGAGGCACAATCATTGAAATTCAAGCAATTAGAAAATAATTTATTTCTGCATTGTTAGCTAAATAGAGTGATAATATAAACTAATAACTGCCCAAATATTGAAATGTTTCCCAAGCCTTCTCTCAGTGAACAGTAAAATGTTTTATAATTTGCATTTTTATCTGTATTTGTTGGGTTGTTCTATGCTGTGTGTACTAACAACCAGTTTTCTTTACTAATAGGAAACTGCTTTATTGGAGAAATAATACCAAATAACAAAGATAGTCAATAATTTATCACTTTACTACTGTCAATGACCAGTTGTAGGATAGAGCATGGTGTGACATTATATGGAGCTATGACAATTGGCCTGTCTTTGGGGTGTTGTATGGGACTTGACTCACCAAAGCTGAGCTGAAGCCCCTGGAACAATTACGCCCGAGGTCATATTAGGAACTGCTTTGCACCAAAGCACTATTCTTCTCAAATTTTACAATCTGTTTACAGATTAGCTCTTTTGGAATAACATAGGTATAAGATGTCAAGAGCACTGTGAAGGGAAATTCTTGCTATTGAAAACTAGGGACTTGGAAAAGGTATCCCATTTAATTGTATTAAAAAGTTCATCATTTGCTTTAGTAAAAGAGTCTATGAATAATCTTGACTAACTTATTTATTTGATGGTTTGAAAGGATGGCACAGGGACTAAAATCAGCTGCCTAGAAAGAGTAATCATGAGTTTGACTCCCAGGACTCCTTGCATGGGTAAAGAGCAGTTATGGCAAACTTAGTTGTTGGAGACCCCTGGTATTGAGATTGTGAGATTTAAACCACACAACCCCGGGTGTGTATGTGTGTATGTGTGTATGTGTGTATGTGTGTATGTGTGTGTGCATGTGCATATACAACCCCTGGAAAACAGTACAACTAAAAGGATACACAAACCTATGTTCAAGAGTGTGGGAATTCCACAAACAAATTAGTGGACCCTCTGATGTGTGCAACTACCACAATTCAAATGTCTGAGCACAGGTGAGAACTGCAATTGAGTGTGTGAACACCACAACCAATGATTGAGATATTGCACATCATTCTCTTTCTGGACAGAACAGTTAGCTACTACTATTATTGTAATGCACTTCTACCATATCCCTACTGCTGCAAATCCCATTTATCCTGTCAACATGAAATCTTGCATTAACATCAATTTGGTTCTTCTACTTGCGTGCATTCTTTTACCTCAAAGCTAATTTGAAATAATACACCTTCAAGAAAAATTTTTCAACTCCTCATATTAAAATGTGTTCATACACTCTCTACTTGTACTATATAGTCTGTGCTTTCTCACATTTCAAACTAAGCTGTCTGATTTTTAAAAAGCATGTCTATAGGTAAATTGAATCTCATTTTGATGGTAGGGAGAACTTCACTTGTCCTTTCATCCATAACATAAACCGACTATCCCATTCCACACACATACACAGAAAAGTTATGAAGTTAGAATCCATGGCTTTAACTTTATGTATTTAATTTAGAGACAGTTATATATGTAGGATGAATGACAGTAATTAAAATTTGTAGCATTTATTCCATTTTATATAATACTCATCAGTTTAATATTTTAATTGATACTTAAAGATTTTGGGTAGTGTATTATCATCTGAGGCCAAAAAAAATTCAATAAAGCATTTTATTTGTTTAGTTAAGATATGAAACTAGCCAAGAAAAGTCTTATCAGTAGGACAGCATCATCAAGGATTTATCTTCAAATTCTAATCTCTATGTATCTATGCAAATTTGATTTCTAACAGAAAGAAACTGATTATTCATGCTAGAGAAAAGAAAATTCTTTTATACATTAGCTATGGAAGTTATAGATTTATATCTAACACAAAGTCACTCAGCTATAATTAGAGAAGGGAATTATTTTGTAAGCTAAACAGCTACTTAGTGTCTATTGTATCTATTATATTTTTTCAAAATAATATTAAATAAAGTACTCAAGTCAAGCAAATGTTTGCTTTTATGTTACTAATGTGTTAGTTTATACATATAATTTAAATTTTCTCCATTTTTTATTAAGAATCCAGCAGACAGATATATTCTTTTATTTCTTCTGTCTGCTATGGTTTTATTTCAGGTTTTTCATCTTCCTAAACTCTCATCCCCTTAATACTCTCCCTAATTCAATTTTGTCTTTTGATCTTTTTCTACACTCAATCTGGAGTAATCTTTCTGAAATTAAAATTTGATCATGCTTCTGTCTTACTTATCATTCTTTAATAGTTTGCCCATTTCCTACAGAATAAATCTCAAATTTCTTTTGATTCAACCTAAATCCTAGAGCTTTGGCCCATCATTTCAATTTCCTGGTAGGTTCTATAATCTCTCTCTCTCTCTCTCTCTCTCTCTCTCTCTCTCTCTCTCTCTCTCTCCACACACACAAACAATGCAGAGACCTATGTTTACTGTTACTTTCTGCCAAAAAAGCATCTGCATCTTTTTTAATACTAAAAGAATTTCTCTTGCTAATTATCTCCTATTATTTAAAAAAAACTACACAACTCACAGGGCCAGACTGATAATACAGCCCATAGAGCATTAGACTTGCACATTGGCAAACCCGGGTTCAAGCTACTGCACCACATGTAGTCTCTAGAGTCAACCTGAAGCACAGAATGAGTGCAGAACCGGGACTAAATCCTGAGCAACATCGAGTGTGGCCCAAAACAAACAAACAAAAAAGACAAAAACCAACTCACCCCCCCCCAAAAAAAACCAACAAAAAACCACCCATCCCTTTTCACGCAATACAAAACAAACAAACAAACAAACAAAACAGCTCAATATTTTGCATCTCTGTGAACACTGTTAGGTACAAAAACCAAATCTGGTTATCAAGTCTCTCTTTCAAATGTTACATAATGTTACATATACATACTTCCATAATTTTAGTTATTTTTTATACTAAATAGACTTGCTTCCCAGATAAGTATTTGATGGGGGTCTTTGAGGGGGGCTTCCCAAGCAGTGCTCAGGATTCTAGGAGTTCTAGGAGACCCCTGAAGACAATACTGACAACAGAGTAGGTGGTTCAGTTCTAGAGCACCACAACATGGTCTGCTAGGAACCACCTGAGCCACACACACTTGCAGGACTTCAAGTGCTCAAAGCCTCTAGGATACACCCTATTATAATTTAATCGGGGGGGGGGGGGGTACTTGCAATTCTGAGGATTAAACCTGATGCCTCATGCATGGACCTCTAAGCCCTGAACTATCTTGGAGTGGATACTTAAATTCTTGAGACCATTTTTTATTTTCCATATATTATTAGAACTTATTATATCACCTCCTGTATCACAGGTCACCAGAAAGAGTGTTGAATATATAAATAGTTAACTGATTTGTATTTCTTTTTCTTCCTCTTACTGTGAACATTATCTTTACCTTAGACTTAGTCGATGATCTGAACATATTCCACATTTTTAGTTCACTCTATCATCTTCGTCAAGGTACATTTGCTAGCCACTCCACAATTCTACCTTTCAATTAAAGCATTTCAATTATCATAATATATATTTACTGGAAGAACAGACAAAATTGACTTCAACTCTACCCAAATCGTGTGTTTATCCCTGATCTCTGGGAAAAGAATCTAAGGTGGGGAGGAAAAGCTATGTAAATAAATCTAATACTGTTCCTTTGCATTGTACTTTTCTTTCTTGATTTCCTATTTGAACCTCTTGGTTATCATCACACAAATCACCCACTATGCAAACAACCAAGAGGTTCATAGGATGTAATGCCATTTTATAAATAATGGTTGTTTTCATTTTACATTTTCATGAGCAGAATTGGAAACAACATATAAGGGACCAGAGAAAAAATACATCAGGGTGTATGTTTGCCTTTCATGCAGCCTTTCAATTGGGATTTGGTCCCCAGCATCCCATATATGGTCCCCCAAGCATCATCAGGAGTAATTCCTGAGTAGAGCCAGGAATGACCCCTGGGCATCATTAGATTTGACTCAAAAGGAGAAAAAAAAGAGCAGAAACAACATATAATACCTGTCAGTTATCAAAGAAAAAGATGAAATTGTGCCATTGAAGCAAACATGAATTGAGTTGGCAGATGTCACGTTTAATAAAATAAATAAAAAACAAATGCTATGTGATTTCACTCTATGATAATAAAGAAACAAAAGAAATCACTTAATCACTTAACTTCCCGTTAGTCGTCGATTTGCTCGAGCGGGCGCCAGTAACGTCTCCATTTGTCCCTGTCGCGTGCTAGTGTAGCCCAATGGCATCTCTTCGCTCCCAGAACATGGAGGGCCTCAAACCGATCGTTCATGATCTTGACAAAGAAGTCTGACCATCTGGTAGGTGGGCGGCCACGCGGTCTCTTGACATCCCGTGGAATCCAATCAGTAACAGCTCTAGTCCAACGGTCGTCTTTAAATCTCATTACGTGACCAGCCCATCTGATTTTCGACACCTTGGCAAATGAGACAGCGTCCCTGATCCTTGATCGTCGACGGATGTCAGAACTCCGGATTCGTTCTCTCATTTGAGTGAAACGTGATATTCCAAGCATAGCTCTTTCTATTCTTCTTTGGGAGACCTGAATGGCGTTCTCATCTTGTTTGCGTAGGGCCCAGGTCTCTGAGGCATATGTTAATGCAGGAAGAACAGTGGAATCAAAGAGATGTGCCCGGAGCCGGAGGTTCTTCGTCCTCTTAGCTATTTCTTCGACGTTCTTGAAGGCGTTCCAAGCTGCTCTCTTCCTCCTGTGCAGCTCGGGTGCCAGGTCATTTGTCATGTTGACCTCTCGACCTAGGTACACATAGCTGTTGCATTCGGAGATGGTCGTTCCATTGAGAGCGAATGGGGCGTCAGGAACAAGGCTGTTTCTCATAAACATTGTCTTCGTAAGATTCAGCTGTAGTCCTACCTTTCCACACTCACGGTCAAAGTCGGCCAGCATTTGTGCTGCTTGGCTGATGTTTGGTGTTATTAAAACAATGTCATCAGCAAAGCGGAGGTGGTGTAGTTGCCGACCATCTATCTTCACTCCCATTCCTTCCCATTCCAGTCGTCGCATGATGTTCTCGAGGGTGGCACTGAAGAGTTTTGGTGAAATGGTATCACCCTGCCGCACCCCTCTCTTGACATCAACGATCACTTCTTTGTAGAATGGTGAGATCCTGGTAGTGAATCCGCAATACAGCTCACGGAGGATCCTGATGTATTGGGCTTGAATGCCCTGATTGGCTAGGGCTTCAATGACCGCTTCCGTCTCAACAGAATCAAAGGCCTTCTTTAAATCAATGAACGTTAAGCAGAGCGGCATCTTGAACTCCCGAGAAACCTCAATGAGTTTGGTTATCGTGTGGATATGGTCGATGGTGCTGAATCCTTTGCGGAACCCTGCTTGCTCACATGGTTGTCCTTCATCTAGTGTTCTGCCAATCCTATTCAGGATGACTCGAGTGAACAACTTGTAGATGACAGACAATAGGCAGATCGGGCGATAGTTGCCAATGTCATGGATGTCTCCCTTCTTGAACAGTAGTACGGTCCTGCTGGTTTTCCATTGAGATGGAACCTTGCATTCAGACAGGTAGCGAGTGAAGAGCCGAGCCAGTGTATTGATGAGTACTGACGGCAGGTTCTTCAGGTGTTCAGGTCTGACCTTGTCTGGGCCGGGTGCTGTTTGCTTCTTTACTGACGAAATGGCGTGTCGGATTTCGGAAGGGAGAACGTTGGGAACGACATACCCATCCTGTGGAATTTGGTATGTCGGCAAGTGGACATGGCTATCGAAGAGATTTGAGTAGAAGTCATGGATAATCTTCTCCATTGCCGTTCTGGAGGATGTGATGGATCCATCAGGACGTCGGAGGGCAGTCATCTTGGTCTTATAGTTGGTGAAGGACAGGCGGGCGTTACGAATACTTTTCCCGGCTTCTGCCGCATCTACCAGTACTTCTGCTCTTCTCTCTTTGAGGTCTTCCTTGATCGCATCTCTGCACTGCTTTGCGAGCTCGGACGTTAGCTTGCGGTTGCCTGAGGCATGCGCCAAACCACGCTGGCGAATTAGCTCAAGAGTTTTCGAAGATAGGCGACTTTTTGTGGCTATCTCTCTCTTGGCGTTCCTCGCACATTCATGGAGGTGCTGAACCAGTCGATCGTATTCCTCGTCAATGTTGTCAACAATGGCATCTTCCCATGTTGCCGCAATAGTACCAAAGAGTTCCCAGTTGGTGGTCGTTCTGGGAGTTTAATAAAATAAATAAAAAACAAATGCTATGTGATTTCACTCTATGATAATAAAGAAACAAAAGAAATAAAAAACCTAAAAGCAAAGAATATAGACTTGGGGGTATGGCGCCGCCAGCAGTTCAATCTGTACCTGTGAGGCGAGTGCGTCAGCAGCCTGATGGCGCCTTCAGACTTCCTGATACCCCAAAATTGCTGCTGTGCCTTTGGCCAGACCCCAACAACTTGGGGCAAAGTTTATCAAGAAAGTAAATGGCCAAAAGTTAGGTATGTGGGAGACACACCCGCAAACCACCTCTAGCTCAGCTATATAATTGGAGGCATGGCCTCTCTGGCTCCTGATGGAACTGCTTAATGGCCATGATCCCAGAGACTCAGAAACAAATCTCAAAACCCAATGGCTTTTGGCAGAAATGCATCCAGTCCCTGCAGTAGATTACAGACACTGGGCCACCCCAGGTGGGAATAGGTTTTGTGCCTTGTCCTGTACTATTTGGCGGCCTCGTGGCCGCCATCCTCCAGAGGCCACTGGATAGTCAGGTTTGAACCCAGAGTGATGAGCACCTGGGGCCTCACGGGATGGGGGTGGAGCTGGCCCTATTTTCCCTATCCCTGTCCCATTGAGACCCCAATTTGCCGCCCATGAATAACCTCTCTGGCTCCTGATCGAGCTGCTTAATGGCCATGATCCCAAAGACTCAGAAACAATTCTTGAAACCCAGCAGCTTTTGGCAGAAATGCATCTGGAACCCACAGTAGGTTACTGTCACCGGACCATCCCAGGTGGGAAAGGGAGCTGTCCCTCCATCTGCCTCCCCTTGGTGGCTCGGTAGCCACCATCTGCCAGAGGCCATTGGACAGTAAGGTTTGGGCCCACAGTGACGAGTCACGCTGGGCCTCACGAGATGGGTGTGGAGCTGGCCCTTTCCCTCCCACCCCAATGACACCCTGAATCGCCACCAACAAATGGCCTCTTTGGCTCCTGATCAAGCCATTTAATGGCCATGATCCCAGAGACTCAGAAATAAATCTCAGAACCCAACAGCTTTTGGCAGAAATGCGTTCAGCCCTGCAGTAGGTTAAAGGTACTGGGTCACCCCAGGTGGGAATAGGTTTCATGCCTTGACCTGTTCCCCCTGGTGGCCCAGTGTCTGCCATCCTCCAGAGGACACTGGACAGTCAGGTTTGAACCCACAGTGATGAGAAACACAGGGCCTAATGGGATGGGGATGAAGCCACCCCTTTCCTCCCCGTCCCAACAAGATCCCGAGGCGTCACCCAAGAATGGCCTCTCTGGTTCCTGATCAAGATGCTTAACGGCCATGATCCAAGAGACTCAGGAACAAATCCCGGAACTCAGCAGGTTTTGGCAGAAATCCCTCCAGATTTAGTTGTTAAAATTTTGGAATTTCAAAATCGCTTGGCCTCTACTGCAGCCACGTGACATCATATGTTATTAATAACCAGCAACAGAAAATTAATTATCTACTGTTGCCTTTTCAGCAGAGTGTTGGGGAAAATTTTCAAATAATAATGGTGGGTCTAGTTTCAAAATATTGGATGTGATCAAAGTAGAGAGAGAGTAATGTGGAAATCATCTGCCCCACAGGTAGGGGAAGGGTGTGGGACAGAGGTATACTTGGGTTTTTGGTGGTGGAGAATGGGAACTGGTTAAGGTATGGGTGTTTCATTGTATGACCAAGACTTAAACCTGAAAGCTTTGTAACTGCTCTCACGGTGATTCAATAAATAAAATTATACAAAATGAAAAAAAAAAGTGGAGTTCATGCCCAATTCAATTAGCTAATCAGTGGCTGAATAAATAGCAGTACACCTACATAAAAGAAAAGAAAAAATATATAGACTTTCAGAATATAAAATCGAATTAGAAATTTAGAGAAAAAGGACACAGTTGGATTTTGTGAAAAGGATTGATTTACATGCAAATAGATTTGAATATTTAGTAGTATATTTAATGTACTATATGAGGATGTTTATTTATAATCAAAACCTACCTGAGACATATATTGTAATTTAGTGCTGCATTGATAAAATATTTTATTAGTAACCTACTGCCTTACTTTAATACCTCTTCTCAAAATATAATTTTCTGTAATCTTTTTTTGTTATATTTTTATATTACTCTATCTTAAGTTATTAAGGTGGCAGCAATATTGAAATCTGATGGCAAGTGGTATGTCTTTCTATACTCCACTTATATTACTTCACTATATAAATTAATAGCTAGCACTTAAGTATAAAAAGAATTAATAACGGAAATATGGAATAATGAAGAAAGTGCTTTCTAAGTGCATCACAACTACACTCCATGATTGCATCTATGGAGACAAGAGGCTTGAATGAATTACCTGAATGAGCAGAACTTCTTGTAGCTAATGCAGATATAACAAATAAAGGAGAGACAACTTAAATAAGTTAGGAAATCAATTATTAAATCTTTATTTATTTTCTAATATGGAAAGTAGTCTGAAATAAAGGTTGAATGTTTATATTGTACAGTCAAACAAAGTAGCCGGAAACACTTCCTCCTTCCTGTTTGACTGACCTTTGTACATTTGCAGGTCTCAGAATCTCACAGGATCACCTTTTTATGTGTGTGTAGTAATTTATTACACCTACTTAAATTTCTCTCTAATTTCCACACCATTTCTCTTTTGAGCCCTTACTTCCTGTAAAGTATGTCTTGTAATTATCCAATATATAATAACTGCTCTTTGTACTTTAGAATTTCACTCTAAATTTGTGGTCAGAAAATATAGACTACATATTTCAGTGTTTGTTTGATCATTAAAAATTCAGTATTCTAAAATAATGAATATTATTGAGATGGAAGTATGCTATTCTGTTATTTGACCTGTCGTGTATACTTTTTGTTTGATTGAGGGTCACATCTGGCACTGCTCAGGGCTTACTCCTGGCTCTATGCTCAAGGATCACTCCTGGATAGATAGAGCAAAAGGGAATGCCCTGACACAGAGGTGGGGTGGAGTGTGGGGGTTGGGGTGGGGGTGGTGAGAGGGATACTGGAATCATTGGTGATGGAGAATGGGCACTGGTGAAGGGATGGGGCTCGATCATTGTGTGACTGAAATGTAAGCATGAAAATTTGTAAGTCTGTAACTACCCCACAGTGATTCATTTAAAAAATAATAATAAAAAAAAGGATCACTCCTGGCCAACTTGGGGAACCATATAGGTTGCCAGGGAGAGAATCATGCAGGCCATCTGCAAAGCAAGTGCCTACCACTCTACTATTGCTCTGTCTCCTCACCACTTACCTTTGCATTCCATTTTTAATAGTTGTTTTATAATTTGTTCTTTAAGTTATAGAAAAAATATTTTGAAAAAATCACAATTTAATAATTTTCTATTTTATGGTGTAATTTAGTAAATTGTTTATATCTATTTGTGTTGAAATACTATTTAAGAAAGTAAAATTATCATCATGAAATCATTACCTTTATCTTTATTAAGTACTTTAACTTAAATGCATTTGTGTAGATCCGAGTCTCCCAAACTTATGTGGTCTACTGTCCTGCTTTCAGAAAGAAAAGGAAAGAGTCCTCAGGTATCCTTAGTTACACCTGAGACTTCTACAGCCCCACTAGATTGTTCCAGTGCCCTTCGGCGGGAATGAGAGTGGTGGTGGGAGGTGATATTCACTTTGCAAAACACTAACATAGCTAATAACCCAACCATACTAGATTCCAAAGATAACTTATGTGGAATACATTTTCGTATCTTAAATAACTTATTCTACTTGGGGACCACATCTGGTGGCATTCATAGATCCCTGACTCTGAGCTCAGGGATCACTCCTGGTGGTGCTCAGGGGACCTTACGTAGTGCCAGGGTTCAAATATATGAAAGGCAAGTGCCTTACTGGCAATACTCGCTCTTCAGGCTATCTTTAGGATTTTTCTTTATAATTTATGTGAATTATGTAAAAATCATAAAATCAGTTCTGAATATCACTTGTTATACCAGACCATTTAGTCCATTTACTACTATCCATTTTGTAGTAATTGTTGATAACAAGAAATAAACTAAATAAGTAAAAAGTGTATGGAAAGATATACAGATTCTTAAAGTACATTATAAAAATGTATGTTATATATAGTTCTTCAAAACAATTATTCTCATGCACTTAAAATTTATTTTAAAAAACATTTGTTGGGCTTCCTCAGTGGTGTTCGGAAGCACTGGGGACTAGTCTCAGTGAAGTTAGGCCTTGACATGCTGTCTACATTTTGATGCTCCGACTTAGTGAAGTTATGGTGCTCAGACTCAATTGTTCAGGGGCCACCAGGGTCACACACCTGGAGATTTTTCATGCAGCTCTCACACTGTCATTTTTTCTTTTTTGCATCTGATTATTATTGATTATTCAATGGACAGTAATCTTGAAATAGTACCAATTAGTAATAATCTGAGGTCTAGATTTAAATACTTCTTTTCCCCCATTCAGAACATACAGGTATACAAATACTTGTTTTGCCAAAGAATCTGCAAACAATATTAAATCAAAGCCAGCTTAAATGGATTTAAGACCCCCTTTATCAAAGTGCACATTCATAATTCTCTGAGAAAGCAATCTTCCATTTTATAGTACCATCTTGAGAGTATTCACTGGGATTCCAGCACATTTGGGGGAAACTGATTATTTTGGTCTTATTGTTCTTAGTTATTCTAAGCTTTGAATATAGCCTTATTCCATGGAGAGTTTACAATCCCTAAATTTTGCAAAGCCACGCCGGTTCCGGGGCCGAGATCTCCAAGCCTACTCGGATTGGAGTCGAGCATCCTCCACCCAGATCCTCCAAATTCCAGTAGGCGGGGGTCACACCCACCACCTGGCCCCCTGGCGCCACGAAATCCCATCAACGGCAAAGACTCAGAGACTATAAAATCCAGCTCCCGGACGAGAACAGTGCAGTCTTCTGCCCCCGCGCCTGGCTGTTCCTCGCCGGGGCCCGTTGGAGGGGAGCAGGTTGAGCTTTCCTCCCCGCCCCGACCAGGGCTCCGGCAGCCGAAGATCTCCAGGACCAGCCACCACCATGCTGAGACCACTCTCCGCACACATGAAGGTACTGGCAGAGGGACAAAGCCACGCCGGTTCCGGGGCCGAGATCTCCAAGCCTACTCGGATTGGATTCGAGCATCCTCCACCCAGATCCTCCAAATTCCAGTTGGTGGGGGTCACACCCACCACCTGGCCCCCTGGCGCCGTGAAATCCCATCAACGGCCAAGACTCAGAGTCTATAAAATCCAGCTCCTGGAACCATGCGGCCGCATTTGCGGCCACGCGACATCTTATCAGGACATCTTTTTATGACATCTTCTTATCTCATTCCTACTTTGGACAAACTTGCAGGCTATCAAATGTAGCCTGCCCACAGGGCAGAGTCTGGCAAACTCCCCGTGGCGTACCAAATATGCCAAATACCAGTAACAATGATGGGTCTCATTCTCCTAAAGAGCCTTGAATATAATCTCAGGGCTAGGATGAAAGAGATGTTACTGGGGCCTGCTCGAGGCAATCGACGAAATGATGAAATGAAATTTTGCATATGTGTTCTCAAGGAAAAGTAGATCTAGAATTATTTTTACTCTCAGTTTCCCTTGTAATACTTCCCAACTTCTTATGGTCCTTAACATTCTAACAAAAAATTAATATACATTTAATCCTGACATTTTCCCTCTGCTCAGAGAAATATTTTGCCCATATTTTTTACCTGCTGTTACCAGGAACAAAACTCAGGAAAAACTTTCAATATGTACTGAGACTTTAAATCTCCAATTGCTCGAGCGGGCCCAGTAATTATGTTTTTTTAATCTTTATGTTTCATACATTTTTTTCTCTTGATTGACATAATTTACATTTAAAATTTACATTATAAAATGTAACTAGTTTTAATTATATACATTATGGTGATCAATTATACATATACATTGTAAATAGTTATGCAATCAAGTTAATTAACACTTGTATCACTTCTCTTAGTCAGAATTGTTTGATATGGGTGTGCTGAGGAACTATAATATTTATTTCTCTAACAATTCTCAAGTAGACAATACAGTATCATTACCTATAATCACCCTCCTACACATTACATTTCTTAGAATTTACTAATTTTATAACTGAATGTGACTTTTAATAAACATCTCTCATTTTCATAGATCCTCAGCCCCTGGTAACTACCATTCTAATTTTTGTCATATCATCTTGACATTTTTAAGTTACATATACCAATAAGATTAGAGAGCATCTGTCTTTCAGATCCAACTTTATTTAATTAATGTGTATTCTTCAGTATAATCTACATAAGACATTTGACTATTCTAAAATTATATTTTTATTTCATTTATTTATTGTTTTTACTTTTACCTCTTCATTAATGTTATAGTGTAACATAACATAACGCAATCCATTAGTATGCTAATAGTAATAAAGCTTTTAAACTTAGAATTATATTGGTAAGCATATAATTTCTGAAAATTTAATTTACATAAATTATTTCTAATCTAAAAATAATAAAAAAATTGAAGGTGTTATTGAGTTTTTCTACTGACAACATCTAAATAGATATTAAATTCTTCTTTTTATTTTTATTTTTTGCCTTTGATACCACATTCAGCAGCTCTCAGACTTCACTCCAGTATCTGTGTTCAGGGATCATTCCTGGGAAGGTTCAAGGTCCATATGTGGTGCCAGGGATCAAATCAAGGTTGTCCTGGTACAAGTCTCATGCATTACCCACTATAATTTCTCTCTCTCTCTTTCTCTGTCTCTCTCTCTCTCTGTCTCTCTCTCTCTTTCTCTATCACTCTCTCTCTCTGGCCTCAGGATACCTTAATTCTCAGTAACTAGAGGAGTTCTTAAAGGAAGAGAAATAAAATCTCCCAGTTGTGCACTTTATGTAAAAAATGGTATCTTTTTTGGTACTTTAAAATCAAGACCAAAATAAATGTGATGAATTAAAAATTGTCTACTTGTACTTCTACTTTTATTTAGAGGATTTGACAGATATTGTGTACTCCAAAGTGTGTGAGCAAGTCCTATAAACAGGAATGCTTTGCTGCTATACATGACAACCTGCCAGGCAGACGGCAGTTTGCTGTATGGCTATCACATGATATATCATGGTGAAAAAGACGGTTTTGCTTATGCTGTAACATTCTTCACTCTAATAGATGTAGTCCTGTTAGTCTTTGTAAAAATCAGTATTGGACCACTTTCCAGTTAACTATAACCTTTATTTAATCACTGACAATTTGCCATGGTAATTCGCATTAACCAAGAAACGTTAAAATAAAACATTTTCCTTTGTTTTCATCAACTATGAAATAGCACTTTAACTCCCAAGTATAAATTGTATATATCATTCAAGTTACAGAGTTTTGTTCCTTTAGACACCTTGAATTTGTTCAACAAGCATCCTTTTATACCTGAAGATATAAGAATTTTGTTCTTATTTTAGCTTTATTAGAGTATTATCATCTACAATTTTGTAATATATTTAGAGTGTAACTCATGAATTGTTAGCATTTATACACTGAAAATGATTCCTTCCTCTAGTTAAGTATAGGTAAATTACATCCTTAATTTGTCTTTATTTTAGCGTGAGGGAGTTCTATTCTATTAAAGTACACATATAATAAAACACCATTAACTGTGGGCCCACGTTTTATGTAGGACCCTTTGGAATTATATTTGAAGATTTGCATTCACAAGTCAATATTTAATAAAGTTTTCGATAAATCAGTTTATAAAGCAATTTAAGAATGTTCTCTTTTTACACCTTTCTTCTTAGTGTCATTCATTTTTATTTACTCTTACAATGTTTATCACTTACTGTCACTTAGTTACATCATATATATATATAGAGTCATTATATATTATCAACTCACATATAATCAATTTATATATAATCACTATTTATAATCAGTTTATACACACATTATGTAACAAGTTTGGTAGGCACAATTAGACATTTTCCACTTCATGGTGTATGTGCCGTAAATAATATCCCCTGCTTATTGTAAAACATGTAGATAGTATCTCTATTTAAAAGTTGGAAATGACTGTACTACTGTACAAGAAGGGAGACATCCATGACATTGGCAACTATCACCCAATCGGCCTATTGTCTGTCATCTACAAGCTGTTCACTCGAGTCATCCTGAATAGGATTGGCAGAACACTAAATGAAGGACAACCATGCAAGCAAGCTGGGTTCAACAAAGGATTCAGCACTATCGACTATATCCACACGATAACCAAGCTCCTTGAGGTTTCTTGGGAATTCAAGATGCCGCTCTGTCTAACGTTCATTGATTTAAAGAAGGCCTTTGATTCTGCTGAGAAGGAAGCAGTCGTTGAAGCCCTAGCCAATCAGGGCTTAAGCGGGCCCAGTAACGTCTCCATTGTGAGACTTCTTGTCACTGTGTTTGGCATATTGAATATGTCACGGAAAGCTTGCCAGGCTTAGCTGTGCAGGTGAGATACGCTTGGTAGCTTGCCTGGCTCCCCGAGAGGGGCAGAGGAATCAAACTTGGGTCAGCCATGTTGGCTGCATGCAAGGCAAATGCCCTACCCGCTGTGCTATTGCTTCAGCCCTAGCCAATCAGGGCATTCAAAATCAATACATCAGGATCCTCCAGGAGCTCTATTATGGATAAAATAGCAGGATCTCACCATTCTACAAAGAAGTTATCATTGATGTCAAGAGAGGGGTTCAGCAGGGCGATACCATTTCACCAAAACTCTTCAGAGCCACCCTCGAGAACATCATGCGACGACTGGAGTGGGAAGGAATGGGAGTGAAGATAGATGTTTGGCGACTACACCACCTCCGCTTTGCTGATGACATCATTCTAATAGCACCAAACATTAGCCAAGTGGCACAAATGCTGGCCGACTTCGACCGTGAGTCTGGAAAGGTCGAACTACAAATGAATCTTATGAAAACAATGTTTATGAGAAACAGCCTCATTCCTGACACTCCATTCGCTCTCAATGGAACGATCATCTCCGAATGCAACAGTTATGTGTACCTAGGTCGAGAAGTCAACATGACAAATAACCTGGCACCTGAGTTGCGCAGGAGGAAGAGAGCTGCTTGGAACGCCTTCAAGAGCATCGAAGAAATAGCTAAGAGGACGAGAACCTCCGGCTCCAGGCACATCTCTTCGATTCCACCATTCTTCCTGCATTAACATACGCCTCAGAGACCTGGGCCCCATGGAAACAGGATGAGACCGCTATTTGGGTCTCCCAAAGAGAAATCGAAAGAGCTATGCTTGGAGTATCACGCTTCACTCAAATGAGAGAAAGAATTCAGAGTTCCGACCTCCATCGAGGATCAAGAATCAGGGACGCTGTCTCATTTGCCAAGGCATCAAAAATCAGATGGGCTGGTCAAGTAATGAGATTTCGAGATGACCGCTGGACTAGAGCTGTTACCAACTGGATTCCACGGGACATCAAAAGACCGCATGGCCGCCCACCTACCAGATGGTCATACTTCTTCATCAAGATCCTGAACAATCAATTTGAGGCTCTTCATGTTCCTAGAACCAAAAGACACCATTGGGCTACACTAGCATGAAACAGGGACAAATGGAGATGTTTATTGGTGCCTGCTCAAGCAAATCGATGATTAATGGGAAGTCAAGTGATCAAGTGATCTAGTGTTCTCTGATACTAATAAATTAATGTGCTATTCAATAGAATACCCTGCCATGCTCAAGGTATACTCTTGGTACTACATTCTGGAATTACTCCTGTGGTGTTCAGGGGAATATATGGGATCCCAGTTATCAAACTTGGGTAGGCTGCATGCAAGGGGCTCCAGTCCATAATTCACTTTTTAAAAAAATAAGTATTTAAATTTACCCGAATGGTTAAAAATATTTACATGAACTCTTGAAAATTTTAAAGAGGTATAATAACATTTAAAGCAATAGCACAGCGGGTAGGGCGTTCGCCTTACAAGCGGCCAACATGGCTGACCCGAGTTCGATTCCTCCACCCCTCTCGGAGAGCCCGGCAAGCTACCAAGAGTATTCGATATGCCAGACACAGTAACAACAAAGTCTCCAATGGAGACATTACTGGGCCCGCTCGAGCAAATCGACGATCAACGGGAGGGCCTTTACCTTTACCTTTACCTATAATTGGATTTTAATAATCTTTATTGAGGTACCAAAATTTGAAATACTATTGAAGTAGTTGTTTTACAGTTGCTAAACTACTACACCAATTCTTCTACCAATGTTCCAAGACCCTTCCTCCATTATCAATAAGGCAACAAGAAAACAGATGAGACTGTATCCCAAACCAATTTAATTTTGAAAATATTCTATAATAAATAGATTAATATGAACACAAAAGTCAAATGAAGTCAATACCATTATCTTGTGGGAAGCATAATTTTAATCAGGTCGATTCTCACACAGGAGTATCATTCATTTTACCATAGGAAAGAAGTGTAAGACAATTAACAATTTCCAAATTAGCTTGATGGGAGAAAACCTACAGTAGAGCAATCCATTACTTACTAATGAAGTTACATTCTATAAAGGAGTTACTCCTAGGAATTTCCTTTTGAAATAATATTTATGTACAGTTTAGCAGAGGTGAACATTGATTGCTTATCTCAATTGCAAATTTAGCAAGTTCCCTAGAGGAAAAAGCACACAGATTGTTTGACTGAATTGTTGTGGGTGGTTTAAAATTGCAATGAAAGGCAGTGTAAAAATAGAAACCATGTGGGTTTATTTTGCTTGAAGAAATGTTACTAATTTATTTTTCCTATAAAAATTCAATGAAATTAGAATTTACATTTTGCTTCCAAATTGGCTACAACAAAGAGGGAATTAAATTAACCAGTTTGTTATATTTATTAGTTCTATATTGTTCATTTTAGCTCAGACTCTGAAAATGATTGTTGACTTCAGGGCAAAAAATATGATATAAAGAGAAATAAATGGGATAACTTGACATAAAAATAGTATGAGATGGTAAATATATACATATATGTATATATGTGTATGTATATCTGCATATATATTAATTAGAATTTAAACCTGTCAGTAAAGATTTAAAGACTTAGTTCCAGTGTATGTGGCACAGCTAGATGCTTTGTAGAAGTAAAAAGGAACATATGATAGCATCTTTCACTTCAGACACTTAAAATGGATTTGGTTGCTTATAAACATATGGAGTATTTCAAACCCATTAAAGTCATTCATTCCTCTATAAAATAAATGAATTCTAGTAGGTAGTTGGTGCTGGAAAAAAAAACATAATTTCTGCCATCATGAAATGATGTATTTTTAAAAGACAGAAAATAAACATGTAAATAAACAAGTAAATTTAATACAACTGTCTTACTGGATAAAGAAAAGTTTAATGACAGAGATAAATTGACACATAGGGGTCTGCTAATTAGATGGGAAGGGAGGGTTTTATATATATATATGTATATATGCACTTTTGATTAGGCATTGTTGGATATGAAGCATGATGTTTAACAGATAACTATGTAGTAAAGTCAAATATTACTATCCAATGAAAATATTTTCTGCTGAGACAGAAAAGGACATTGTATATTTGAAAAGGGACCTGGTATGATTGAAAAAGGTACAGTGTGTATTGTAATTATAGCATAAAGAATCAGAAATAAATATTTGATATGTACTTGGTAAAAGTACATAAGGGTCAGAGACTTTTAGGTTATGTATAGGATTTATATTATATTCAAAATTGCACGGGCAAACCACAACATCCTAAAGGAGAGAGAGAGTGAAAGGGATTGCGCCTGCCACAGAGACAGGGAGGTGGGGTGGGGTGCTGGGGAAATGGGGAGGGGTTTGGTGGAAGGGATACTGGGAACATTGGTGGTGGAGAATGGGCACTAGTGGAAGGGTGGATACTCAATCATACTATAATGAAAATGTAAGCATGAAAGTTTGTAAGTCTGTAACTGTACCTCATGGTGATTCAATTTAAAAAATTTTAAAAATTGCACGAGCATTCAAAAGAAGAATGTGTGTGTGTGTGTGTGTGTGTGTGTGTGTGTGTGTGTGTGTGTGTGTGCGTGCGCGATTGGGCAGGGGACACTACAAGTCTGTTTTGAAGCTTAAAAATAGATACACCGGAAGACCAGAAAGATCTGTCAAGGGACTGGAGATCATGTCTTGCTTGTGTGAGATCCTGAGTTTCATCCCCAGCACTGTAAGTCTGCTCTACAACCACTCGGTATGACCCAGGTATTCCTTGATCAGCACTGAGGTATTGCTCCTGGCGCTTCGCACCGAAGAACACACACATAACCATAGGGTCCACATCTTCAAACCCCAGAGCTCTTTAATGAATAACCCAGTCCACTCCCACAAAAATAGGAAAAAAGTCTAGAATATGCTATGCTTTGAAGATTTTTGTTAATTAAGAGTGCAGAGAACAAGAGAGAAACCACAAGCCCAATAAGAATGTAGGAGAACAGATGATCCGAAGTATATTAGAACAGATGATCCGAACGATGTCATTAATGCAGAACCTTCTGAACACCACCAGGAGTGATTCCTGAGTGCAGAACCTGGACTGAGAAGAAGTGAAAATAAGATTTATTTTGATGGTGGTATTAATTCAGCTTGCCAATTTTTTAATAAAGAGTGAGGAGGAATTCAGTAAATTCCCTGACTTTGCTTTTTTTCAAGCTTGGGAATCTGTGTAAATGATTGTGCCATTTTTGAGACAAGAGACACATTCAGGTTTTAGAAATGATGATGTCTACTATGGACATGTTACTTTTGAGATTTGAAAAGAGAACAAGAAAGTTGGTAATAAAAGCAGGCAGTAGAGATCCTATGAGAAGTTTAGAGTCATTAACAGTAATAAAAATAGAGTGGAGACAGAAAAGAACAAAGGACTTAGGAATAAGCCCCAAGACTCCAACAGGAAGTTCTCACTAGAGGGAAGGCATTAGAAAAATCAGATGAGATTGATACCCTTACAGCTAAGACAGAAAGTGGTTTTTAGGAAAAGAGACCAGTAAATTGTGATAAGGATTGCAGAGGTGTCGAGGGCGGAACAAAAACTGATCACAGAATTTGGCAAAAGTAAAGTTTTTGTGGGATTTTGACACAGTGCACTTTAGTGCAATATTTGAGAAGGAAACAAAATTTTACACCTCTAAAGAATGGGAAGAAAGTGAGGGAATGGAAGTTTTTGCATACGTAGTTAGTTCGATCTAAAATTTTATATAGGAAAGGATAGAAATGGGGTAGGAACAGGGAAGAATTTTGGGTAAATGGTGTATTTTTTAAAGAATATGAAGTAGTAAGTAATGTTGCCTGTAAATATGCATATTTTACTAGGGAGAAAGAAAACTGAAGGCTTAAATCAGCCGTTCTCTTTGGGGAGATAGGGAGTATTGGACTGCATCCTGCTGTGCTCAGGACTCTTCCTGGCTGTGCTGGTAGGGAGTGGGGAGGAACCATATTCAGTGCTGTGCACTTCTCTCTGTCTGACCTACCTAACAGCCTTTAGCAGCGGGGACCTCAGGATATCTCAAGGGGTCACAGGTGAACAAATCACATAAATGGGAAGCCATAGCATAAGGCTTAAATGTAGGGCCAGGAAGATAGGAATAGAACACAGCTAGTGTGTTTGAGGGCATAAATTTTATTGATGCATAGCAGAAACTTTGAGCACTGCTAAATATGGCAAAGGTAACCCCAAAGCAATTTTAAGTCAGGCACTACATTGAACCTGGTATTACCAGGAGTGGCCTAGGCCAATCAGATATGTCCTATATTTTAAAAATACTGTTTACTGTGGCACAAAGGAAATGGAACAAAAAATTTGTGCATACAACAAAGTTAGAAATAATATAGAAGGTAAGGCATTTGTGTTGCATGTGGCTGACCTGGCATCCCATATGACCTTCTGAACACCACCAGGAGTGATTCCTGAGTGCAGAACCAGTAGTGTGCCCTGCACATCACCAGATGTAGTGCCCCTATGCACACACACACACACACACACACACACAAACACAAGCAAATAACAGAATAAATCAGGAAATACCGTCCCTGTATTTTTTGTATCCTATAAAAATTGGAATCAGCGTTATCACATGAGCCTAATTAGCAAGATATACTGGCTAGTAGAAAAACAACCCAAAAACTTAGTTTTAAGATTGAAAAAATAAATTTTTCCAGAAAAATGTTTAATTTATTCTTATTTAAAAAAATCCAACCAGCTTCTCTCTATATATTTATGACTTTTAGGCTGCAACCGGTAATACTTAGGGCTTACTCTTCTATCTGGGTTCAGGAATCATTTCTGGCAGTGCTCTGGGGGCCATATGAAGTCCTGGGAATTGAGATCCAGTTGACTGTGTACAAATAAAAAAATAAGTGTTTTATCTTCTGTATTATTTCTCCAGCACTACACTCCAGAAAATCATTTTAGATTGACGGAGATGATGATCCTCTTAACATCTACACAGTTAATTTATCTGAAAATTTTACTTTATTTTACTTTTGCACTTTTAGTTTTTAACTGGGGAATTCCTGGAACTTGGGGGCTACTCCTGGTCCAATGCTGGATAAACGTCACTCCTGGCTTTACTTGTGCACCACTCCTTGCTGTGGATTGACCCTGGGATTCCTGCATCCAGTTGATTGTGTTCCCACCTAGTCCCCTAGAACTTCACTTTCCGTTAACCTAAGTTAATCACATTTGTCAATAAAGTAAGTTACACATATGATAGGACACAAGGGAAGGAAAATCTCATAAACAGAGGCACAAGATGGTAGTACATTTAAGAATGAAATAATTTTAAGAGTCAAAAATCTAGGGATTTTTCATCTCTCTGCACTGTTTTGATATACATTTTGATTCATCCTTAAAATGTTGAGTTTCTACCTGATGTGTAGGGAAGGTGAGTGGAAAAGGTGTTAAATAATTTGAATGGAGCATTTATTTTTATGGATCATAAATCAAGGCTGGACACTACATAAGAGTATACAAAAGCCGTTGACAGTACAGAACAATGGGCTCAATCATTGGACAGGATAAAAAAAACTGATCTGCAAATAGAGAAGACTGGAACATATTTAGGAGACTCTCACAGTGTTAGATATTTTTGAATTGGTAACTTTGGGAACAAAGTGCAGGAAATATAGGTGAGTAGAAATAGGGCTAAGGAAACAGATGAAGTGATATTCTTTGATATAATGACAGAAAATATAGTATTACTATTGCACCCAAGTCTTCAGTTTGCCTGGGGAAATGATTAGAGTGCACAGTGTGATAATAATACCAAGTGCTCCTAACTTTAAATATTAGAAAATAATTTGTTTTAATAACTTACTTCTACTTAGTTAATTGTTTTTAGAGATGATATTTCTCTTCTTTTTTCTCAATTTCTGTCAATTTATTTGACACCTTACATTTCTTTCCCTCAATCTCCAGAAACAAGTGTGCCTGGAGTGTTTGTTTAGCTGCAAAGCACCAGTACAGTATTAAGTTGTTACTATTGAAATGCATATGAGACTAGTCCAGTAGCTTCTTGAGTGTCCTGTTTCTAGGAAAATGGGGATTCTTAGAGCACTACCATTGTGTGTATGTGGGGCTGGGGTGGGGACAGATAGGATAGAAAAGGGCTATGACAACCATAGTTGGAAATTGTACCATATGATATGACCACTATGACAATGAATAGTCAGAAGTGATAGCTCTGGACAAGAACTGAGTGCTGAAAGTAGGTAAAGGGATATACATGAGAACTTTCCAGTACCTGTGTTGTATACCATAAGTACCGTAATAAGAGAGAGAGTGAGAGGGAGAAGGAGAGAGAGAGATAGACAGAGATACAGAGAGACAGAGAGATAGAGAGAGACAGAGAGAGACAGAGAGAGACAGAGAGAAAGAAAAGAAGAAAAGTATCTGACATAGAGGCAAGGTGAAGGGACGAAAACTGGGACTGTTGTGGTGGGGAATGTGCACTAGTGAAAGGACAGGAGTTGGAACACTATGACTTAAACAATTTTTGAATTTTTGAAACATGACATGAACAATTTTGTAATTGTTCACGTGTATCTCACGGTGATTCAATAAAACAAAACAAAACACCCCACCCCCAAAACCTGGATGCCAGCCCATTGAGCCATCTCCCTCATCCCTAGATTTTTCACTCTTAAAATTATTTCACTCCTAAAAGTACTATCACCTTGTGCCTCTGTTTATGAAATTTTCCTTCCCTTGTGTCCTATCATATGTGTAACTTACTTTATTTAGTTTGACAATAGCTACATTAGACTGTATATGCAATTAAGTGCTAATTTAAGAAAAACATTATCTACTAATTTCCAAATAACCCACTATCTCCTGCCATAACTAGAATATATAAATACTGTTTTTCTCACTTATTTGGCTGGAAAAGAGAAGGAGTTTGATTATTTCTCTATAATATGTTTTCTGGTTGGCATTTGTAAGTAACTGGTTTCAGAGATAATGGTTCACATTTTTTAAATGTATAGATAGTAATATAATGGCTAAATACAATTCAGCAACCTCCTGGAAAACATTCCAATTTTCTTGATTTCTTTTCCTTGCTAATCATACGTGTCCTTTTCTTGGTGGTTATTGTATACTGTATTTGGATAATGACCTTCTGGTGCAGCTTCCTTTTTATTCTGTATTTAAAAGTATTTCATCACATTTTCTATGCTCCCAATTATACTATATGGCCTCTGATATCTATTTCTTTCCCAAAGGACAAACCACTGGTTCATTATTTTAAATTGTTGAACAATGTTATATTGAATAACAAGTTTCCCAACAAGCTTAAGATATAAAAGTTACGCATATTAGCATAGACCTTTTAGTCAAACTTGAGCAGAGTGGGAGCAATGCCTCAGGAGTCGAGAGGCAATTGCCCAGGGCCCTTCTGGATTGCTGAGAGAGGGAAAGCTACAGAGAACCAGATCATGATCACAGGAGTTAAATGGGGTGTCGTGGTGCTCAATAATACCAAGATTCCTGTGGACTTGCCTATCCAAGGAGTAAGATACTACTGGTGCACTTTAGTACAGAAAAAAGGACAAAAGTCAGAGTGCCTAAACATTAGCCGCCCCCTTATAAATCCCATCGCTAAGATAGAGTCCATCTACCCATTTCCCACTGGCCTCTTGGGCAATCATGAGAAAGAAAATTTTAAGATGGAGATGGCTGCAGATGTGCAGGGTTTCTGTGCAGGTACAGAGTGCAGCAGCAGGAGATCAGAAAATGAACTGGGGTGAGAGGTACAGTGGTAGGAAACTTAAAGAACAACCAATTGGGGACAAGGAAGTACAGTTCATACAACCCATGTGACATGACTTACTCTCAGGTTAGCCTGCTCCGATGCCTCAGGCATTTACTACCATATATATATAATTTTAATGAAAAAGTTATATATTTATATATACATATATACAAATATATATGTATGATTTCTGTCCCCTTATACTGTTCTGGATCTCCAAAGTGAATTCTTAGAAGACAAGAGTCAAGGACTGAGGTATATCACTCTTTTTCCAGGTGCAACTCAGGCGACCATATAAGGTATGGTGGTTCAAATCTGGAATTGTCACATGCAAGGCAAATGCTCTATGTAATATACTATCTCTCCAGCCCCCATTATATACTATACTGAAGAGCTAACATACTCTGCATTCTCTTCACCAGATTTGTCTTTTTTCCCCATCCATATGATGTTATAACAATACTTTTATCACTGCATTTAATTTTTTTTATTTTTATTTTTTTTATTAGTGAAACACCATGAGGTACAGTTGTAGATTTACAATTTTTTGTGCTTGGGTTTCGATTATACAATGATCAGATACCCATCCCTCCACCAGTGCCCATTTTCCACCACCATGGATAATATCCTCCCCACCCCATCCCCCCACCCCCCCCCTGCCTCTGTGGCAGGGCAATCCCCTGTGTTCTCTCTCTCCTTTTGGGTGTTGTGGTCTGCAAAAGAGGCATTGAGTGGCAAACATGTTCAGTCCATAGTCTACTTTCGACATGCATCTCCCCTCCTGGGAGGATCCTCCAAACACCCTTTATTTGGTGGTCCCTTCTCTATCTGAACTGCCCTTTCCCCTAGAATACCCGGCTGGCCTCTAAGTTATGGAGTAATCCTCCTGGTGCTGATCTCAGCTATTCTTGGGTATTAATCTCATATTTTCTTACTTTATATCCCCCAGATGAATGCAATCTTTCTATGTCTATCCCTCTCTTTCTGACTCATTTCGCTTAGCATGATACTTTCCATGTTGTACCACTTGTATGTAAATTTCATGACTTCATCTTTTCTAACAGCTACATAGTACTCCATTGTGTAGATGTACCAAAGTTTCTTTAACCAGTCATCTGTTCTTGGGCATTCAGGTTTCTTCCAGTTTCTGGCTATTGTAAAGAGTGCTGCAATGAACAAACAAGTGCAGATGTCACTTCGGCTATACATTTTTGCCTTTCTGGGATATATTCCCAGGAGTGGTATTGCTGGGTCAAATGGGAGCTCAATTTCTAATTTTTTGAGAATCGTCCATACTGTTTTCCAGAAGGGCTGAACCAGTGGACATTCCCACCAACAGTGAAGGATTGTCCCTTTCTCGCCACATCCACGCCAGCATCGGTTGCTTTTGTTCTTTTGAATGTGGGCCAGTCTCTGAGGTGTGAGATGGTATCTCACTGTGGTTTTGATCTGCATCTCCCTGATGATTAATGATGTAGAGCATTTTCTTATGTGCTTTTTTGCCATTCGGATTTCTTCTTTGAGAAAGTTTCTGTTCATTTCATTGCCCCATTTTTGGATGGGGTTGGTTGTTTTCTTCTTGTGGATTTTAACCAGTATTTTGTATATCCTGGATATCAACCCCTTGTCAGGTGTGTGTTCGGCGAATATCCTTTCCCATTCTGTAGACTGTGTTTGTATTTTGGTCACTGTTTCTTTGGAGGTGCAGAAGCTTCTTAGTTTAAAATAGTCCCATTTATCTATCTCTGTTTTCACTTGCTCGGCCAGTGGTGTGGCATCTTTGAAGATACCATTAGCTTCAATGTCATGGAGGGTTTTGCCAACTTTGTCTTCAATGTATCTTATGGTTTCTGGTCTGATGTTGAGGTCTTTAATCCATTTTGATCTTACTTTTGTACATGGTGTTAGGCAGAGTTCTGAGCCCATATTTTTGCATGTAGCCGTCCAGTGATGCCAGCACAATTTGTTAAAGAGGCTTTCCTTACTCCACTTTACATTACTTGCACCTTTATCAAAGATAAGATGATCATATGATTGAGGGTGCATTTAATTTTATATCATTCACTTCTACAGCTATTTACTCCAAACATTTCTCACTATTCTATTCTGAAGTTGATCATAATTGAAATTCTTTGTGGTCACTGGCCACCTTGTTAACAATTTTTCCTGTGGACACCTTTAAAGGTGTGTATATATGAAATTTTTCTGTATATTGGGCTCAGTCTTTTTATAACTCAAATAGCCCTTAGAGTTCCAAGCTTACAAGATGCCTTTCCACAAAAAAAATGAAAAGACTAGAAATTTATTAGTTAAAAGAGAAAGAGGAGAGAGAGAGAGAGAGAGAGAGAGAGAGAGAGAGAGAGAGAGAGAGAGAGAGGTGTTGAGATCAAGCTTCTGGGCCTGGGGTTGAGTTTTAAGGTTTCTGCAATTACTCCATTCCGGGTGTTTTGAAATCATAAGAGCAGATACTGGCAGTGACACAAAGGTTGTGGTGGAAGATCTTGGACACTTTGGTAAGTTACAGTAAGTTTGTGTATCAGAGTTAAACACCAATACTATTGCAATCACTCTACTCTAACTACAGTAAAAACACCTTTTAATGATAAAATAATTTTTAAAAAGTATTCTTAGATAAAGAATAATTCAGTCTCACTTGGCCACTTATCTAAATCAATGAATGATCTGTAAAACTAGAGTAGCCTGAGGGCGGGGGTATGTGGTGGTGTTAGACTAGCTCAAAAGTTAAATCTCTTTGAAGTGAATACCTTTTGATATGGATGACTTGCATCAATCTCAGCTCAGGCACTAGCATTATATATATATATATATATATATATACACACACACATACACATATACATATATGTATGTATATATATAAATAAACTGAGAATTTACAATATAATGAGTTTCAAGAGTCTTTCATAAACATATCTATGATCTTATTTTGGTTCCTATGAATATGTATATTTTTTCATATTGCTTACTGACAAATTATTTACTGAACTTCTTTCAAAACTTTGTAGTCTCATTGGGTTTATCATTCTTCAAATTCTTGCCAAAAGCTGTCAAAAATACAAAATCATTTGAAAGTGTAAATTTTTAACTCTGTTATTGAATTTTTTTTATTTTTGATATTTAAGAGAATATTTGTAGAAGGGAAGTTCAAATAATTCTGGTCATCAAAAAATTTAAACTTCCCTTCTATAAATATTCTCTTAAATATTTGGCCGTTTTTCTTGAGTACAGTCATTTCGCCTTTTGATTTGCTAAGAAGTTTATGCAAAGATCATATCTTTCTTCTATTTGTATATAATTTCAGTGTGTGGTTTTTATTTTCACCTATTTAAAATTGATTTTTAATTGACAGTGGCTTCTTAAATATAAGGGTTTGTGCTTTTGCTTGTTATTTCAGAAATCCACCCTATTTTTAGTATACAAAATAATGTCTTTCCTTTTTAATTTTCTTTTAAGTTACCCAATTTTCATTTTAAATTGAATCCATCTGGATAGACTTTTGTGTAGGAGTAAAGACATCATTGTATTTGCTCTCAGGAGAAAACCCACTTAATTCTGCTAGTACAATTTGTTGATGCAATCCAGTGAACTTCACAGTTGATTTTTTTCTCTTAGTCCAGACTGGATTTATGACTTCGTAGATCTGTTGCACAACTCTCATTACAATATTTTTTTTCTAGATTGCATCCATACTCTGTTATACAGTCTAGCTTTAACAGTCCTTCTTAAAAAGCAAATGTAAGAAATAGGTGTTTTATTCTTTAAATGGCTAAATCATGTCTTGAAGGCAGATCCTATAATCTATCTCAGGCTGTGTCATTAGCACTGTCCTCTCATTGCTCATCGATTTGCTCGAGCGGGCCTAGTAACGTCTCCATCATGAGACTTGTTACTGTGTCTGGCATATTGAATATGTCACAGGTAGCTTGCCAGGCTTTGCCGTGCGGGCGAGATACTCCCGGTAGCTTGCCCGGCTCTCCGAGAGGGGCAGAGAAATCCAACCTGGCTCAGCCTGGCTGGAGGCACGCAAAACAAACGCCCTACCGCTGTGCTATCACTCCAGCCCTGTGTCAGGCTGTGTCATATTGAAAAGATGTTAAAGGTTCTCAAAGCTGACTAAGATTTTCTGTCCTGGCTCTTCCACTTTGTATCTGTAACTTTCTTGCTGGTCTAACAACTTGTTATATACACCGTTGAGATGACATGAATAATAACTTAGATGGGTAAAAAGGTACAGCAAGTACAAAGTGAAGCTGTCCCAAAGAAATTAGAAGTTAAATTCAATATTAGAAAGCAAAAATTCTGCAGCAAGGAATAGCTAAAAATGGTGAGAATATACATCTTATCTTTTCCTAATGGGTAAAAGCACTGAAATCTTAATCAGAAATCTTTATTTCCACTCACATTGAATGTATGCCTCAGGGAATCAGCTACTTAGTGAATCTATTGATCACTCTCGTACCCACCAACCTATAATACTCCCTTTCTAAAAATGTGCTTTCCTGGTTGCTTTCTTTTTATTTTTTTTTTACAAAATTCTCTTCCTGTTACCACGCAGACAAAACGGCTGTTTAGAGCATATGAGCCACTACCATTAACAGTATCCCCAATTAAGCTCTATCTCTCCACTTATTACAATGTCTCTTTTGATTGGCCCTTGAGTAAGAGGGAAACCAGATCTTCATGGTTACAAAATGAATTGATTTCCATATCACAAGTTAACATCAACTTTCCACAAATTGATTTTCTGTAAAGGCACCTCATGTGACAAATACTTTATTTTTCTTACCTGTTTATTTTTTTAACACCTTTGTAATGTCTTATTAGGGGAGGAATATTATGCAATCATTTGACTCATCTCAGTATAGTTGATTATTTGTAGGAAAAATTCTAGAACAGATAGAAGATGGAAAATTCAAAAAATTGTTATGTCTCTAACAACTGGATAGCAGAACAGATGCTAAGCAATTTTGTTTCTACGTATCAACTAAAAATTTGTTTTTTAATGTAACTAAAAGTTGATGCATTTGACAGCTGAAATAGCGTATTCTGTAATAGATTCATTGGAGATATCTAGTGTAAAACCTGGTGAGGAGGTTTTAACTAGAGGTTAAAAATCTATGTGTGGCTGTTCAGGCATACTCACAGGCAACTGTGAAGGTCTCTTTGAACATTACCATTTCTGCACCAGATTTGATGTCCATCCCATGTACTGCAGACTCTCAGGAATTTCTCACAAGGACCCAGCATCCACTGATCAGTCATGCTTCTGCATTTCTGCTCCAGGTGTCTCAACTCCTGTTGTTTCTTTATTTGAGCTTTTGGAAGACATCCTTTCCAGGTTCATTTTCTCAAGTTTGGTTGCCGAGGAAGAGGAAAGGAGAAACCTTAGAGATGCTTTCCTTCAGCGTACTTTTCTGTTCCTACAACTATCCTCCACATTCTCTTCCTTCCCTTCTTATATGTAAACTGTCAGAACCTTCTTTGGAGTTTTTTTTTTTTATAATGAGACACCTCCAAATCTGTAGTGTTTCACCCAGCCCTCTCCCTCAGAGCTGTTCCATGTAGCAAAGAGGGTCTCCATACTTCTTAGTTTTAGACTCCTTATTTTATATTAGCAAGTAATTAAATGCTTTGCTTTATTTTTTCACTTCTTGCATAGTGACTGCTTCTTGAGTAACTGAACTTACCTTTTATTTGTTTTTCAGTTCAGTTGAGCCTCTGAGAATTATGTCAAAAAATTGAATGACATTGATATAATATGTTTATTCTCATTAATTAGATAAGTGAATAAGTTTTCTTAGTGTGAATCTCCTATACAGAACAGAAAAGTGAGAGAATTGTGATTATTTATCCTTTTGGCAACAAGCAATCATATATAGATTTTTAATAAGCATTTACACCAAAGAAGTTAAATTCATCTTATTAAGAAGTATGTGTGTCTGGGGCCAGAGAGATGGAGGATAGAAGAGATAAAAGATGGCAAATTCAAAACATTGTATAAAATCCTGATTGCAGAGCCAAGAGTGATTCTGGAGGTGACCCAAATTACCTCCACCCCCACCTTCAAAAGCAGCATGTATCTCATTAAAAGATCTCTGCTTTGGGGGCTGGTGCTGTAATGCACACAGCCAACTCGGGCTCAGTCCCTGGTATCCCATATGGTTCTTTGGTCATGCCAAGAGTGATCACTGATCTTTGAGTCAGGAGTAAGTCCTGAGAACTGCTGGATGTTGCCCCAAAATAAAACAAAAATCTTTACTTTTTTTTTGTGCGACATGGTTTACATTTTAAAGTATTTTGCTGAGTTGCTATCATTTTGAAACTCAAATGAGACTGCAATTTAATTTAATTGATTGCTCAATTTTTAACCCCGGGATACCTCACAAGCACTGCTCAGGGGACCCAGATATGATTCCTGAAAATACTTGATCTGGCAGGTGTATCAATCTGTCTAAAGATTTATTTATTTTATTAGGGTATTCCATAATTGGTGCTGGAGGAATAGATAACATTTCTAGAGACACTGGGTGGTCTTTCTGTTTCAGAGATAAGACTAGTGATGAGACATGGCTGGGGATTGGTGCTGATAGGGGCCACCAGCTTTTCTCTGGGGTTCTGCTGTGCTAGAGATTGAGGGGCTGCATACATATAGAGACGTGGTCTATCTGTTTGAGCTATGTCCCTAGAGCCAAGAATATTTTTTTTACCACATAAAGCTTATGTTACAGGAAAATGTGTTTAAAATGTTAACATGTTTTTCTTTGATGAAGGGTCAATACAATACTTTTAAAAATAAAAATATGCTGCATTAATCTATAATACTGGATGAGAAGCGAAATAGAAATAAGTACAAGGATAAGAGAAAATTGACATAAATACCCAGTTATGGATGAGTTTTGTCATCACTATTTAAATTAGATGGCTATGCCAATTTTGATTGCATTCTGATGTCACTGGCCTCTATAATTAAGTGATGTGAAATGGTATTTTAAAATACGATTTTAATGTACATAAACAAAATGCCTTTCAGCTATCATTAAGCATCAGAATATTATTTAGTATTTTAGATGTCAAGTAAAATATATGTAATAATTTTTTTTGGAAAATTATTTTTAAAGGCATACAATTAAACTATTTATCATGAGATTCAGTGACACATCAGAAAAAATGAAGCAGATTTCTATTCTGCCCAGGTAAAGCCTCTGCAGAAAAATAAGGCTTCCTCAAGTAATACAAAAATGTAGTTTCTCACATAGATAAGAAGAGCTGTAAAAAAAATCATACAGAGATGTTAAGAAAAAATTCGTCATAAAATTTATCACATATACTTTAAATATTTCTTTACAGCAAAAGTCCAAAATCACACATTTTAGAAGATTAATCTCTCAGGGTTTATTCCTAAATACGTCCAATCTTTAAAAGAGTTCACTGTTAGAATTAAAGAATATGTCAAAGACAGTACACTTTCTGTATCAATCAAGGTATTGGTAGGAACAGATGGTGCATTCACATAGATAACTCAAGAGAATTTAAGGAAAAGCACATGTAGGATATCACAGCTATTAATTGATGTAAAGAACATGGAAGAACTAACAAAGATAGAACTTCTTTGAAGGCCCCAAGCTCTGCTACTGAAAGAATGATAACTATGAAATAAAGACTAATTTTCAGCCTTTGATTTTAGAAAAGAAACACTGCTAGTGTGAAAATAAGATAGACAGTTGAGAAACAAGAACACTCATGGCCATAGTCTCTTTCCTTTTTCATTCTTAGTGTCCTGTTGACCAATAGAAACTTGCAGTCAAAGGTAGGAATTCTGGTCATGCATCCTTATAGAGATCAGATTCCTTTGGTGAGAGTAGATGAAGAGGTATACACTGCAGGGTGAAAGAGAGAACATCCAAAATTCTTTAGAAATATTGATGACTTTCCTTTTGAGTAGATTAGATGTTTATCAAAATCCAGCAGATTACCTTAAGCCTAAAATACAAGCCAACAGAAGTGATATGCATCCATATTTTACTATAAATATGAGTTGAGATAATGGATAAATAATACTATTAAAATGTATGTAGCCAGGGACTGAAGTGATAGTACAATGGGTTGGTTACTTGCCTTGCATGTAGCCAATCTAGGCCCAATTTCTGGAATCCTATATGGTCCACTGAGCACTGCCAGAACAGAACCAGGAGCAATCTGATCACTTCCATATGAAGCCCAGCATATATATATATATATATATATATATATATATGCATCCTTATATATGCAGCCTATATATATATGCATCCTTATATATATACACACACACATATGTATATATACTTATATGTGTATATGTATATATACATATATATATATCTATACACATATATATGTGTGTGTTTGTGTGTAGCTCTAATTATTTCCATTTTAATATTGAAATTATTTCTTGTTTTATAGATAAATACATGCTTAACTCTAAAGTGACTGAAGTGATGTCATTCACAGATATTTAAAAAATATATTGAATTAAGAATGATGTTTCTTCATCTTGGATGTCAAGATTAGTTGTCTATGTGGAAACATGTATTCTAGCAAGTGTTGATCAATAAAAATATAATAAAAATCAAAAACTTTAAAAGAAGGAATAAATGATAACAAATAAATTTACTTTGATAAAATTTGATAATTTTACCATATCTCAGAAAAATATTATACATACAATTAACAGTATTGAAGTATATTTTTCATTTGATTTTTAGTTCATATGACCTTCCAAAACCAGGGTATATTTCTCAAATATTCTTTCTAGTCTCCAAGAACAATAACATATAGTATGTAACTGTCATTTTGGTGAGAACAGATATATACCTCTATAGGAATTTGATAGGAATAAAGGGGCATTTACAAATAGAAGTATAAAGAAGAGACTTTGTTTAAATAGTCTTATTTAGATGATTTTTATATTTCTAGTCTGACAGTCTCCCATTAGAGTCAAGCTCCCCGTGATGTATTCAATATCCCAAAAACAGTAACAACAAGTCTCACAATTTGTTGTGAGTCATTACTGGTGCCTGCTTGAGCAAATCAATGAACAACGGGAACACTGTTACAGTCTGACAGTCAGAAGATTATAAAAATTAATTTTGTTAAAAACTAAATACTATATGAATTAAACCCTGATAAATCCAATAATTCTACCCATAGCTTTCACTTTCTCTTTTCATCGTTATTCGTTTTTATAGTTTAATTTTGGGGTCATCATCTAAGAACATGAAACTTTGGCTAATAAGAACAATTCATAGCTAAGTGGTAAAAAAGTTCAGCACTAAGACTCCTGACCTTAAAAAAGAAAAGAAAAAAAAAACACTTTCACCTAACTTCCTGCTTTGAATTAAGATATGACTTACCTATATCACAAAATTCAGCACTTAAAATTTTGTAATTGCAGTTTTAGGAATATTTAGAAAGTTGCACAGCCATCACCAGTATCAAATTCCAGAAATATTTACTCCCTAATAAAAGCTGTACCTTTTAGAAGTCACTCCTCAATTCCCCATTTTCCTTTTGCCTCAGTACCTGGCAACTGCAATCTATCTATGTCTCTAAGGGTTTACATGTAACAGACATTTTGTATTAAGGAAATCACATATTATTTGATAGTTTGTGTTAGCTTTTACATTTTTCATAATGTTCTCAGAATACATAAATATTGAAACTTGTATGAGCGATTTCTTCAAAAATGGATATTTCTTTGCATGGATATATAACATTTTGCTTATCTGTTAGAGCCCGGCAAGCTACCGAGAGTATCTCACCTGCACGGCAAAGCCTGGCAAGCTACCCGTGACGTATTCGATATGCCAAACACAGTAACAATTGACGTTACTGGGCCCACTGGAGCAAATCGATGAACAACGTGAGGACAGTGACAGTGACAGTTCATTAGCACTGTAGCACTGTCCTCCTGTGGTTCATCTATTTGCTTGAGCTGGCACCAGTAACGCCTCCGCTGTGAGACTTGTTGTTACGGCTTTTGGCATATCGAATATGCCGAGGGGAGCTTGCCAGGCACTGCCATGTGGGCATGGTACTCTAAGATGCTTATGTTCATGTTCTTAGATACATGCTTGCCAGGCTCTCCGAGAGGGATGGAGGAATTGAACCCGGGTTGGCTGTGTGCAAGGCAAATGCCCTACCTACTGTGCTATTACTTCAGCCCAAAAAAGACACTTAGATTTAAAAAAAAAAAGATTTAAAATAAAGTTTGGGTATCACACTATCTCTGGCAACTCAGCAGTGATAACCACAAGCCACCTCTGACTGGCGCCAGATAATCTCATCATGGGCCACCACCCAGAGTCGCATGTCCTTCACTCTGTTCATTAGTTGATAAATATTTTCACCATTTAAATGATGTTAATGTGAAGGACTGAATCAGGGTAATCAGGGTCGGCCACGTGCAAGGCAAGCGCCCTACCCCTCTACTATCTCTGACCTTAATGAGTGGTTTTCAATCTTCGGTCGTTGGGGCCCTGTCCTGGGACTGACAGTTAATAACCACTGTGGTAGGTAGATCACTGTTCTTAACCTTTCTGCGGCTGCCAACTCCCACTCTCGGTGGACTGGCAGGGAAAACCACTGCTCTAAAATCAGCCTGCACCTGATCCTGGAACCTTCTAGAAAGCAAGTTCCTCAGGATGGGTCACAGATCATTTTCTTTTGGGCCCATAAGCATTGGGCACTCTCAGGCATTGCTTATGAGTTCCAGGACTGCCTCCAGCAATTCCATAGGGTCCCCTGAGCTCTGCCAGGTGTGACCCAAAGAACAAAAGGTGGGGGGAGGAAGAAAATTACTGCTCTAATCCCCCGCGCCTGGCTGTCCTCACCGGGGCCCTTGGAGGGGGGCGGGTTGAGTTTGCCTCCCTGCCCCGAGCAGAGCCCCGGCAGCTGAAGACCTCCAGAACCAGCCACAACCATGCTGAGACCACTCTCCACATGCATGAGGGAACCGGCAGAGGAACACAGGCATCTTATCTCATTCTTACTTTGGACAACCTGGCAGGCTACCGAATGTCACCTGCCCACACGGCAGAGTCTGGCAAACTCCCTGTGGCGTACCCAATATGCCAAAAACCAGTAACAAGGATGGGTCTCATCCTCCTGACCCTGGAATAGCCTTGAATGTGGCACTTTTTAAAAAATTTCAGGGCTAGGATGAAGGGGACATTACTGGGGCCTGCTTGAGTCAATCGACGAACAACGGGATGATCGTGATCGTGAAATAATGTTAATAATTAATAATCATTATAATATATACAATTATATACTTGATAAATTACTTATAATTGTTATGAACACTCATATATGGCTTTATATATATATATATCTATGCTTTCTATGACCTTGAGCAATAATGTATCAGTAGTAGAATTAGGTAATATAGTACTGTAAAATTTTTTGACTGTTTATCTCTTTTCCAAGTTAGTTATGCCATTTTATATTCTTACCAATGCTCAAATTGTGATTCTTTTCTATCACATATTTACCAATGCTTGCTATTGTCTAGTTTTCAAGAGCTCTCAGTAAATATGAAGTGGTGTCTCATCAAGATTTTCATTTACATTTTATTAAAGATCCCTGACATTAAGAGTTTTTTCAAGAACTTATGACCATATTCTTTTTGAAAATTCCTTAGTGAAATAAGATACCTATTTTAAAAATTGTCTTATTTTTTATTGTTGGGCTATAGGAGGTTTTCTTTATTTATTTTGTATATGGTCCCTTATGTTTGATTTTCAAATATGTATCACCATTCTTTACATTACTTTTTAATTTCTTGATGGTATCTCTTAATTCCCAAATTTCTCAATTCTGATGTAGCTCAATTATATTTTTACTTTTGTTATTTGCACCATTATTTTCATGCAGAAGATTCTTTCCATTGTGGAATTACCTTTACGAATATATTGATACACTAGGTAACTCACAATCCTAAGAACTTTTATTTATTATTTCTTTTGCAAAATGAAATTTTCAGCTGATATAATTCAAGTATTTTTTATTGTTTTTTCAAGACAATAATTGCTTTTAGCTCTTCCAATTAATACATACATAAACATGTATACATAAATGTTTTAGCAAGAAATCACTAAAAATAAGTGTATAAATATAAAAAGCGTTTTAGTATTTTTAACTTCAGTATTTCTAGTTGGTTCTTTTAAGAATGTCTATTTTGTTGTTTAAAGTCTCTATTTTGTGAAGCATTACTGCCATCTTTCCCTTTTTATTTAGATAGAATTTTATTTGCTGCTTTTCATATATTGAGGCGGCTCTGGTGGTCTGATGTACTGTTAGGGTATCTGTTACAAAAAACAAACAAACAGAAAAAACCTAGAACATTTTACTGCACCACCTGGTCTTTCTGGTACCACTGAGAGTAACACCTAAGTATAGAGTCAGGCCCAAACCCTAAGCACCAGGCATGGCTCAAATACAACAACAAAAAACTCAAAACAAATAACAAATAGCATTTTTTCTACTAGGCCTATTAAACTTGGCTTTCATAGTGACAATTTCTATTCAATTTTTTCTTTCTTCTGCACATAGACTATATTTTCTTGCTTGTCACGTACTTTCTTGGTTGAATAATTGTATTTTATACTAATATCATAGCAATTTAGATCATCATGCTTTCCAACTATTCAGAATTTGTTGCTTTGACATTTTCATTGTTGTTTGTGTGCTGTCTTTTCTGAAATATTTTAATAAAGTTTATAATCTTTGTCATATTTGGTCACTGCCTCTGTTTGATTTGTTTAGTGGTTTTATAATGATGAAGTTGGATTTTCCTTAAACATCTTATATAAGCTTGCATCTGATACTCAGGCAGGCAGTTAATAGCTGCCTATTTTGTTTATTTTGTTGTTTTTGTTGGTGGTGGTGATGGTAGGGGTGTGTGTTTGTGTGTGTGTGTGTGTGTGTGTGTGTGTGTGTGTGTGTGTGTGTGTGTGTACACTTAGGGCTTGCTACTAGTTCTATGCTCAGGGATCACGTCTGGTAGGGCTTAAAGAGGTTTCTGGAATCAACCCAGCTTGGCTACATGCAAGAAAAGTGTCCTGGCTGCTGTTTTCACATCTTTCTTTTAGAGGGTCTCTCATTCACACCAAAGTGAGATTTTAGACCATTCCTATCTTTACCAGGTTTATGCTTTGGGTGTATATGAATATGCGCATCGCATTTTGTATTTCCACAGCTCTTGTTCAGATTCTTATTTGTGTAAATGATTATCACCTTAGACCACTACGTGGTTAAATGATTCTTAACTGTTTTTGACAAATGCCCAGTATGAGAGATTCTTTGCAGAGAACAATTTCAGAGTCATTTCACATGAATACAAACTCCAGGAGTGGGGGTTTAAAGGAATCTGTGAAAAACAGTTCAAATAATGAGAATTTTCTGGGAATGCAGATTTTGAACAGTTCCAAATCCATGTGCTCTTTAGCAGGCTACAACTCTGCTGCTGGCTATCACTGTAATTCTGGAGATTTGGTTATTGTTGAGTTTGGGAGAGAGGAATGAGAATAGGTTAAGTTAAAATGCTACAGATCTCACTGTTTTAAACAAACATTCGGTAGTTTCTTTTCAACAAGCTGCTGCAAGGTTTGCAAGACTGGTTAATTTTTTAAAAGATATGAAAAAAAGAATAAATTTTCAGTGTTCTCATTGCTTTTATGAGAAAAAGATTTTGATAGATCTTTATGATTTGCCACTGGTGTGACTCCAACTGATGTGTACTTAAATATTATTCAATAACAACAACCAAAAAATAATAAAATATGACTATAAAAATATGGAAACCAATATATGAGACTGTAATTTTTTGGGAAAAACAGCTACAGGGGACAAAAAATAACTCAAAAGACTAGAATACATGCTTTGCATGCAGAAGGCCTGGATTAAATCCCCAACACTACATTGTCTCCCAATAACATTGGGGACATTGGAGACAACCGTGGAACACTGCAAGTGTGGTTTAACAAATCAAAACACTCCTATCCTGCAATTTATAAATGGAATTGATTGTCAAAGTAGTTATTCAGAGTATAGGAATTTTTAATGTATTCTTTTGTACTTCAAAATGTAATTCAAATGTATTATCATTAATTTTTAAAGTTAGATTTTACTTATAACACATCAGTAATATGATTTGAGGCATCATGTTCATCAGACGTATATATATAATTATAGGGTGGAAATTGAGTGACCACAACATACTTTTGTAAAATTTAGGAACTTGAATTTCTACTTTAAATGTAGTGTTTTATGTGATACAAAATTTCAAAAAATAAATATGTCAACAAAATATTTCATGAGGATCAAACATATATATATGAATATTTTAAAACCAGAATTTTTATAAATAATACTTAGCAATACAAAATAATTTGAAAAAAATTTTCAAATTCTCCAGATATTTTTTCCTATTATATCTACTTGTTTTAGGGAATTTGAATCTATGTATCAGTAATGAATGAATTTTGTAGCAATTCAAAGACTTGTGAGAAATTGGAAAATTAGTGTAAGGTTTTCTATTCTTATAAAAAAATAGATTAGGCTATTAACCTAAAACTTAAATGTGTTTACAAAACAGATTTCAAAACACATAATTCTATCTATTTTTGCCACTTACTATACTTAAATCTACTTGAATTTAGTTGAAGTAATTTTTTGTCTGTAAATATTAATTGAAGATGTGTCAACGAGGGAACACAGCCCTGTGTATATTCTGTGCAGTGAAGTTAAACGTTAAATCTAAAATGTTAAATTAATAAGAACATGAAACTCAAAGAGTAAATTTGAAAGCTTAAATATTAGAGCATGGCTTAGTAAAATTAAGTTCTCATTATATATGGGATAATATATTAGTTTTATTACATTTTAAATTTAAATATTAGGAGGAAGAAATGTTTGTCCAGACAGAGCTTCTGATAGTATTCCTTCTTTATAAATATGCATATTTATAAAGATATGCATAATGATAAGAATGGGATGTTAGCAAAATAAACCTAATATATAACTGAAGAATGAACCACCCACATTTTCATCTTAGAAAATATTTATAAAGAATTAGTCATCTGTTTACTAGCTGTTATATTTCTTTACCCTTTGAAAGACTGTTAAGTATTACAATGTCAACAAATTCTAATTGAGAATAAATCCAAGCATTGAGCTAAAATAACCATCCCTTAGCATTTATGTGGCAACTCAAAATGAGAAATTGTTATTGATTCTAGAACAGCTAATTCCACTGCATTTTAATAGGGAAATTCAGTATAAGAATAAAATGACCTAGAAAAAAACCTTAAACATCATTTAGTAAATTCACTTATTGTTGTAGTATTTTGCTATTGTTTTAGAATTATTTATAAAACTCTAAGTCTAATGGTATAGAACAACATTAATAACAGATTTGACTCAAATCATAACTCTTCCATGCTCAGGTTTACAGGAACTGATTTTTTAGAAGCAATAATATGTTCCAGCTATTTCACAGAAAATATAGAACTTACTCAGAATCCTCTTCTATTGGTTTCTGCCTATATAACCTATAGAATTTTAAGAGTCATTGAAAGTAAAGGTTAAGGAGGAAGTGTGTGTGTGTGTGTGTGTGTGTGTGTGTGTGTGTGTGTGTGTGTGTGTGTATGCCAGGATTGAATCCTGGCGATGGGCCAGGATTGAACCCAGGATCTTACACATGCAAAGCTAATTACCTTATTGTTGAGCTACATTGCAGGCAGTACTTGTTTTCCTTCCAAGTTATAAGATATTGTTGCTTGTGGTAGTTTTAACCTTCAAGGGAAATGTTTATCCTCTAACTTCCAAAGTTTGCAGTAAATAGTGTTTTTAAGATCTCCATGATAGCCCAAAACAAATAACTCCAAATTATAGTATGGACAGGAAAAATGTTTAATTTTTATTGTAATTAATACAGTTACATTTTATTGCTCATTGTGTACTTCTTTCACAGGTCTCTTGTATAATGATTAATAATTCCAGTCTCTGGAATGAAAAGCCTACAGATTACTAGGTGATAGACTTTTGGAAAGCATGATAAGGAAGGAACGGCTGGAGTGATAGCACAGTGGTAGGGCGTTTGCCTTACAAGTGGCCAACATGGCTGACCCGAGTTCAATTCCTCCACCCCTCTCGGAGAGCCCGGCACGCTACCGAGAGTATCTTATCCCCATGGCAGAGCCTGGCAAGCTACCCGTGATGTATTCGATATGCCAAACACAGTAACAAGTCTCATGATGGAGACGTTACTGGGCCCGCTCGAGCAAATCGATGAACAATGGGAGGACCGTGACCAGTATGATAAGGAAGTAGAGTGATTAAAATTTGAGCCTCTTAGTAATAAGGCATAATTAGGATGGCCTACATGACAGATTATTAATATTGGACTTAGTAAAAATATAATCCCTTCCAAATGTTTGTTATCAGCATCTCTTTCACAATACTTTTTGGTGTCTGTTCTTGACAGTATTAATGGCAAGCAACAGATTCCTTTGCTAAGTGCCAAGAGACCTCTGTGTCTTGATGACTATAGACTTTTTTTTTGAAGAGGTATGAAGTTTTTACATGCTAAAAAATAAAATAAAGTAAAAATTTGGTCTTGGTTTTGGGGCTATACCTGGTTGGTGTTCAGAGCTTATTTCTGGCTCTGTGCTCAGGAATCAATCACTCCTATGAAGGCTCAGGGAGTCCTAGTATTCCGAGAATTGAACCTGGTTCAGCCTTATGAGTTTTACCCTTGCACTATTTCTCCAACCCCATTTCTGAACGGTTATAGTTCTACATATTTCTTACAATGAGAAAGACCTGTTGAATTTAGATCTTATTTTTTAATGCAATATAACAGTGAACAGTATCAAGTTTATTTGGAGAAACTGTGCCAAAATAATAAGGGTTTGACTGAATGTTTAATATCAAATCAATGTACCTAATTAAGTCAAATTCATTCACCTATTTGAATAAAGGTGAATTTATTCAAGCCTCCTCCACTAAGATCCCCCATCTTCCAGTAGCTAGACAGTTAACACTCACCAACTTCCGTGTAACCCCATCAATGGCCAAGATCCAGAGAGTATAAAACCAAGCTCCTGGAGGAGATCAACACAGAGTCTCCTGACCCGACGCTTGGCTGTCCACACTGGGGCCCCTTGGAGGGGGGCGGGTTGAGTTTCCCTCTCTGCCCTGAGCAGAGTCCTGGCAGCTGAATAGCTCTGGGACTCAGCCACAGCCATGCTGAGACAACTCTACACACAAGGACGAGCCTCACGCATAAAGGAACCAGCAAAGGAACCCAGGTGTGTGGGACCTGGGGCTGAGATCTCCAAGCCTGCTCAGATAGGGACTGAGCCTTCTCCAACCAGATCCCCCATCTTCCAGTAGCTACAGTTACACCCACCAACTGCCAGGTAACCCCTTCAATAGCCAAGATCCAGAGACTATAAAACCAAGCTACTGGAAGACAATAAAACCTCTTATGTTTAGTTTTCACTCTCAGAGAACCCAGCAGGCTACCGAGAGTATCTTGCCCACATATATGCCTGACTGGGAACACCTGTAAAGGTGATTAGAAGCTGCCCCAAAAGCCTCCATCACTCTTGGAGAGCCTGGCAAGCTACCGAGAGTGTCCTGCCCACACAGCAGAGGCTGACAAGCTCCCTGTGGTGTATTCGATATGCCAAAAACAGTAACATTGATGGTCCTCATTCCCCTGACCCTGAAAGAGCCCCCAATATGCCATCAGGCTACACTGGCACATGACAAGGATGAATGGAGATATTACTGGAACCCACTTGAAGAAATCTATGAACAATGGGGTGATAGTGATAGTGATTCACCTATTTAATGACATAATTTACTTATCTCTTCCTCCTCCCCCATTATACCACCACTGGTAAGGTAAGAAGGTAAAAAGTGGATCCAGAAAATCCTTCCCTTCCCTTCCCTTCCCTTCCCTTCCCTTCCCTTCCCTTCCCTTCCCTTCCCTTCCCTTCCCTTCCCTTCCCTTCCCTTCCCTTCCCTTCCCTTCCCTTCCCTTCCCTTCCCTTCCCTTCCCTTCCCTTCCCTTCCCCTCCCTTCCCTTCCCTTCCCTTCCCTTCCCTTCCCTTCCCTTCCCTTCCCTTCCCTTCCCTTCCCTTCCCTTCCCTTCCCTTCCCTTCCCTTTTCTTTTACTTTTTTTCTTTTTCTCTATCTTTCTTTTTAGATTGTTTTTAAATTTTATTTTTAAAGTTGTTCATAATGGTTTATTGCATTCAATATTCCAATACCAATTCCACCATCATTGCACCTTCCAACCACCATTATTTATAATTTTACCAATAACCGTCCCAAACCGGTCCCTATAGCAGGCTTCAAATAATTTATTTTATATTGCTTGTTATAAATGATTCTCTAAAACTGATCAAAAAAATGTTTCCTTAGAAGAAACTGTGAATGTCATTGTATGTCACCATGGAGCTATTAAGCTCTTGTAAAAGATATTAGTAACATATTGTAACAGGTTGAACCTGTATATCTATATTTTCTTAATCGAGATTGGTTGACCTCTACTTTACATCCCATCCAATGTGGTGTGATACTCCTGTTTTTTCAGTAGTGTCCAGTTTAAGAGATCATTTGCAGTCATGCACTCCAGTAATTCAAAAATTTTGAATGGGGTGATACATCTAGAGTTATTTTTGATCTGGATAGTGACTTTGGGTGTCCCGATGACAGAGTCTGGTGATAGAGCCTGTTGTGTGGTTCAAAAGCATCTCAGCAACTTGTGGATCTCTTTTGAGATTTAATTATGAGTCTCAAGATCATGGCCAGTTAATGAGCTTATTTGTCACTAGAAGCAGTTCATGGGCATGTTTTCAGGAGTGTTCATTTCTCTTCTCCACAACCCCCCCCCCCCCACCCCAGTTGCCTACACATATACCAAACTGCTTGCTAGGGTTTCATACATATAATTTTACCACCTTCCAGTTTACTCCTCCCCCTGGTTGAATGCTTCCCTCCAACATAGGCCTTACCTTAGCCTCCCCAACCCCTACCTTCCCCTTGAGAGAGATACTTCTGTGTTGCCTCCTCTCCCTCTGGCTAACTTCACTCAGCTGGAAATTCTCCAGATAATTCCATATAGTATCAAATTTTATCTTTTAACTTTAACTTTTCTGCTATGGGCTAAGCAGCATCTCACTATGTATATTTTCTTTATCTAATCATCTGTTATTGGGCACTCAGTTTGTTTCCAGACTTTGGCTATTTTGGATAGTGCTCTTAGGAATATAGGCTTGCAAATGTATTTTCTCCATTTCGTTTTTTGTCCTTTGAGGGTAAATTCTAAAAAGAGGAGTTGCTAGGTCAAATGGAAACTCAATTCTTTGTTGTTATTAGGAAAGTCAATTTTGTTTTGTGCTTAATACACCATTCAGTATCAGGGATTGAGCCTAGAGTTTAGCACATGTAAGGCATGCAGTCTATCTTTTGAGTTATATCAATGGGCAGATGTCTTGTTTTATTTTTACTTTTTTACATACAAGAAGGTCAAGTACCAGGACGTAGATAAGACTATTTATTTGAAGCCATACAGTGATAACTAAAGCAATTGGGTTTTTAATCTCAATTTTCTGAATTCTGAGTCTTTTGAGCTGACATTTTATATTATCTGTAGAAAAAAAGTATTCCAAAATTTTATGCAACTTTAGTGTATTTTTCTTAACTTTTTAACCATGATTGAAAATCAGGAAAGCTATGCATTAATTTATATAACAGATTATTTATGACACCCAGTCCTGACTAGCATTGTTCAGCATTATAGTATTCTGTATTGTTAATCTTCTATCTGAAGTGAATTTGAGTGAATTTGTCTTTGTCCTTTGGGAAAAAGTTGGAAAGAAAAAGTAGTAGTATGAGTAGTTCAAAGTTTTATCAAAATGACACTAAATTGCTAAATAAAATTCTAAGAGTTGAATTTATTAGAGGGGAAAAAGTCACAGATAAAGTTTGCAGGGCTGCTGTCAGAATTCTGAAGTACACTGAAAGTACAAATTTTTAATCAAATTAATACTCAAAGCAGTCAGTAGCAGTAGCAATGCTTTGCATTACCAATATTTTATTTTTTTAAATTTCTTTATTCCTCTTCATGTAGTTGAAGATGTTTTCACTGTTTCTTGATGAAAACTACAAAGTTCCATGGCTTATTCTGCAACTTTAAGGCAACAAACAATGTTATGGACATTTTATTTCATGTAGCCCTGATCAGTTTTCAAACTTCAAAAAAAATATTGATCTATAAGGACTTCATACTTCTAAAGCATATAGAAAAGCAAAGTCAGTCTTTTTGAAACATTTTTTTTTATAAAATAACCTGTAGCACTGTAGCACTTCCTCCCATTGGTCATTGATTTGTTCGAGCAGGCCCAGTAATGTCTCCATTGATAGCACAGCAGTAGGGCATTTGCCTTGAGCGAGCTGGCCCGGCTGAGCCGGGTTCAATTCCTTCACTCCTCTCGGAGATCCCGGCAAACTACTGAGAGTATCTCGCCCACATGGCAAAGCCTGACAAGCTCCCCTTGACGTATTTGATATGCCAAACACAGTAACAAGTCTCAAAATGGAGACATTACTGGGCCCACTCAAGCAAATCGATGAACTACGGGAGGACAGTGTTTGTGTTAAGCAATGATAAAATAACAAAGTTTTTAAAAAAAATATTTAAAGATCAGTGTGAGTGGATAGAGTTTTTGCCTTGCACTGGGCAAAGAACTGGATTCAATCCTTGGCAACCCATATGGTCCCCTGAACACTGCTACATGTGAGCCCTGAGCACTGTTGGGTGTGACCTAAAAACAATAACAACAACAAAAAAATCAGAAACAAATTTTGTTTTAACATATTGCTAAAGTGGTAAACTTTTAGTATCTTTAGAAAATGATTTCCTGAAATGTTTGATCTTAGAATTACTAAATTAAATAAATCCCACATATTCTATTATAATTAAAATAAATATACCTGTTTGTTTAATTTCTCAGCTATTTTATGGTTACTGACATATTTTGTAAATAATTATATTTTATAAATAGTTTAACATTTTATGTTTGCACACCAAAAATGATTGAGTCCAGGTGAATTAGACAACCAGCTAGATAAATATTTATATAAATATTTATAAAATAATATATAAAATTATATGGATAGGGAGTCTTAGCTAATATCTTAAATTTCCCTTTAAATTTAATACTTGTAGAATTAATATACACAAAAGTAAGCTCATGTACTCTCACTTCAAAACCACTACTATAGCTCTTAGGTCCTCTAAAGTATTAATTTTATGTTGACACCTGAATTCTAGTATTAGTGACTTAGAAATTTAATTAAAAACTCATTACTGATAATTTGACAATGAAATGCAGCGTTTTATACCAGTATGGTATAGTGTAAGGTACTTTATATTAGATTTTGCTTGCAATAAATAGCAATAATGAGATATCAAGTTATCTAATGAAATGGAACAATATCCAGACAAGGACAGAGAGAACAGGAGACAAAATTTGAGATTATGAGATGAATGATAGGAGAGGATAATTTTTTATGAAACTATTTTCTCCAGAATTAAATCTTCTTAGAGCAATGAGTAAAATAGTGATAATTTGAAATTGGTGAATTGTCAACTACTATCAAATATATTATTACTGTCAGTCTAACATCTGAAGATATTTACCCCGAGGCATTAACTAATCTTTACTTAATTGTACCTAAGTTGATTCTGCCAGTTTTCAAAAGAAAAAGAAAAGATAAGGAAATGGTCCCAGTAAATTATATTAAAGTTTCATCTACACTTAGCTTCTGTCATGGTATCATGATTCATATTACCATGGAAAATAGTATTTAAAGGAGATCATGGAGGGCTGGAGCGATAGCACAGCAGCGGGTAGGACATTTGCCTTGCACATAGCTGACCTGGCCGACCCGGGTTTGATTCCTCCGCCCCTCTCGGAGAGCCTGGCAAGGTACCAGGAGCATCTCGCCTGCCCGGCAAAGCCTGGCAAGCTACCCGTGATGTATTTGATATGCAAACACAGTAACAAGTGTCACAATGAAGATGTTACTGGGCCTGCTTGAGCAAATTAATGAACAACAGAAGGACAGTGACAGTGACAGTATGAATCATCTAATAGTTTTTCTTTTTCTTTTAATGATAATTCTTCAATTCTAAAACTTGCCCAGAATATATAGCTCCTAGGCTTTAGAGTCATAAAAATAAATGTGTTCCTGAACTCAATAAAATTGTGATGAGACCAACATTAGTAATTGTAATGCAATGCATATGTTATGATTTATAGAAAACCTATTTAATAAAATAGAGAGAAGCATTAATTTGGCTTGAGAATTCAGACGTTGTTCAGAAGAGTTAAAATTTAAATTGGAATTTTAAATATAAATATACTTTTCTTACCTAATGTGATAACTTACCCATACATATTGTATGTTATATGAGTATGAACAGTGCTAGTGCCAATAATAGAACTGGGTAATAAGAATATCTGTTAGAGAAAGAAGTCTTACCTAAAACTGTTTCTATTGCATAGAGTATATTAATCACCATTGGTTTGAGAATAATGGCAAATTAAACAGAAAAAAAATTAACTCAGTTTTTCTTGTTAGATCCACTCATTAGTCTGCTCAATATTTATCCACAAAGCATGAAAAATGCTTTAGAAAAACATTTAAAAATTCTCAATATTGGACCACTGGAATATAAATACACAGTAGTAACTAAGCCTGTCAACTTAGGCAAATGAATAATGAATGAGGTACTAATATTTTACTTCAAACAATGTAAAAATAATTTTATCTTTGTTTTTGGACTTTAGTGCCATTATAGAAATAATAAAAATAATTTGAAGAAAAATTAATACAAGTCTAGAGTGGCTTTCTCTGCAAGATATTGAGTATAATTAAATTAGGGCAATCTATGCATTTCAGGACTTCAGTTAAGATTGTTGAAATCATCTGTTTGATCAAGTTGTGTTTTATATTTTGACACTAATTTTTTAAACTCCAGATGAACTAAATATGTTGCAATAGCAATATTCAGAACAAATAATGAAAAAAATCAGAAATGTACTTCTAGAGGTCTGTATAATAGAAAATATTGAATAGCACATTAATTTATTAGTATCAGAGGACACTAGAGAATATGAATCACGGTCACGGTCCTCCCGTTGTTCATCGATTTGCTCGAGCAGGCCCAGTAACGTCTCCATCATGAGACTTGTTACTGTGTTTGGCATATCGAATACATCACGGGTAGCTTGCCAGGCTCTGCCGTGCGGGCGAGATAGTCTAGGTAGCTTGCCGGGCTCTCCAAGAGGGGCGGAGGAATCAAACTCGGGTTGGCCATGTTGGCCGCTTGTAAGGCAAATGCCCTACCGCTGTGCTATTGGTCCAGCCCAGAGAATATGAAAATATGTGAAAATAGTTCACATTGTATGCACTTTGTAAGTACATTTTTATACTTGAATCTAATTTTGATTCTTTCAACAGTCATTCATAGATGAGTGGGCAGGAAATTTTAGTTGTGTTGTATAAACGAGAAGACATTATGCTATTAGAGGCTAGTTTGTTTTATTAATGAGAAATTTTGATAATTCATAGTATCCCAATAATATCAGACAAATCAATAAAAGCAAACATGAGAATCTATATCAAGTTTTCTAATAAAGAAAAAGTTAACTGAATAATTATTTCCAATAGTTCATAGACTTTTCATAATATTAACCAAATCAACATAATCAAACAGAAAATTTGTATTAAGTTTTCAAATTAAAAAAAAAGTGAACTGTATCATTGTTTCCATAAAAACGAGGTGTTGAATTCAATTGACTTGAAACAAAAGAAGGAATCAAATTTGTACCATCGTTTTTTGTTTTTTCTAATCTTGAAGACTTTTAAAGTATCTGATATCTAAACTCTTTGTTTTTAATGAAACTTATATAATCTTATCAACTATGTGCACAGTAGTGTTTTTTTGAGTAGGTAAATTCCAGAAATTAATCAGATTATTTTGAGGATAAATGCACACAAATATAAGCAAAATGAAACAATCCATGATAAAGTCTGAAGAATAATTCAGAATTATTGTAGGAGTTTCTATTAGAAACTGTAATCAACCAACAGCTCATAAATGATTAAAAAAAATCTGAGTTGGACTCATGCTACTGGGAAGGTGAAACAAATGCTGAATAAAGCATAGGCTTATGTGAATGTATGATTGGGTCAAGGGTAATGCATTTTTTACTAGTGTATAATATTTATGAAACTAAAAGGATAGGTTGTGCTGAATATTGTAGGAGGATTTGGGAGGAGCAATTATACTTGATAGAATATGTAGACAGGAGATTTAATCTCACGACTGTGGGCAAACTAGATTGGAAATAAAGCAATATTTGAAAGAATCGATCATTTTACTTCCCATCTTCAATTGAGTTATGCAGTGATTATCCACATTTTTAATTTCTTTATTTGACATTTTGCCAACATCTATGACCACATAAATCACATTTTATTTTAGCTCTTAAAGTTTCTTGCCACTAAGCGAATTCTGATTATATTATGAGAAGCCTATTATTAGACATATTGTTTCTTTTTTATGTGCACAAGTGAGTTTATTTGGATGTTCAAAGTACATAAACTTTGTTAAGACTGATAAATTTTAGAAATCAATGTAGTGAGATGTTTGTATTTGATTTAGTCCAAAAGATACACGAAGAGAGGCTTTCTAAGTTATATTGTGCTGAACCACCTCTTACCAAGCCACCAGTTTTCTGGTATATGCCACTTTTGCTAAATTTCACAGATAACACAAGAAAATGTAGAACATTTCTGTAAATATAACACTCCAATAATTACTTCAAGCACAGTATACACGTCATCATATTCATTTGCCATTTTCATGGTGGCTTGTCCTTTCTACATTTTATTATTCATTTATGATAGCTATTATAGGCCTTTCAGATCCTATTTTACTCTCCTGAGGAAAATTTATGTCTATTACAGGGCTCTTATGAGAAGACCCAAAGATAGTTATTGCGAAAACCCTGTGAAATGCTATATTAGTACAGTGATCGTTGGCAGTAAAAGATGTCCAGTTGTTTCAGAGTTCCCCTTGGTGAAGATAAAGCAGCAAGTTACTCCTTGTGAGGTTTTCTTTTCACCCAAGACAACCAAGTAATTTTTTGACATGGAGGTTAGAATGCATACATTAACACAGTTCTTCAAATAGCTTTCTTTGGAAAGGTCAGAAAAAAAGCAAGAAAGGAGTATAATATGCATTTACAAACAGATGTGTGAATGCAGCATAAAACTCTATTGAAGAATTTTTCACAGGATATACTAATGACCAACTTTAAGAAAATAAATGGCGTGGTCTGAGATAGCATAAAGTACTTATGTCAGTGTTTCACCTGAGAAATGAGAATGTAAGCTCCTCTCGGGAAGGATACTGTGCTATTTAATTCACTATGTAAGTACAGAATAAGTATGTACACATAATCAATAATCAATATTTGATACACAAACAAGAATTTCTACACTATATGTAAAGGTATTCATGAGTTAACAATTATTATTTTTCCCTTGAGAATATATGTTTTGTTTTTTATCTGTTTTTGTTAAGAAACTTGACTTGCCATAAGAGAATGGCATAGATTTTAGTCCACATAAAAGTTAATCACCCCAAATATCTGCAAATTTCTTGTTTTACACTTTTCTTCACTCCAAGAAGCTAGTAAATGTTTCTTTGAGCCGTTATATCTTTATTGCTTTCCCTAAACCCCTGTAACCGATTGTATAATATCAAAACATTAAACATATAATTTTTTCCTAGAATCTTTGCAAAGTCATTGATGTTAAACTTAATATTCCACAGTGACTAGTATAGGAACTCCATATTTGAGCTGGAATAAAAGAAACAAAAATAAAAAACATTAATGTTATGTCTAAATTTTCACTTAAGTGAAGAAAATTTTGCTTTTTATTTACTGCTTTTGTTTTTTGTTTACTATTTTTCTAAAATAATATAAAATAATAATATAAATAGTATAAAATAATATAAGTAATATAAATGATGCAGAGTTAGTTCTGGAGATTTGTTTTACAATTGTATACAATTTGATATAAAATTGCAACAACTATCTCCTTATTAGCAAAGTTCTATCAATTACAACTCATAAATTATTCATGGATTCTAAAAAGAAATGTAAAATTACTTTTGTACAAAGGTAGACCTTTGCTTGAATTCCATCCCATAACTCACTAGCTATATAATTTTTTACTCTAGTCTAAAATTCCTCATATAATAGAAGGAAATAAAGCAACTGCAGTTAACAATGTTACTGGATTTTTTTAAAGAATCATAGTAGATTTTGTTCCAAAGCAGTTCTTAGGAAATATTCCAAATTCATACATATGTATCATTTCTTACAGAAACCTTTAGTACAACCCTACAACACACCGTCAACTTCACTAATATCTTGTGAAAAGAAAATTAAATGGTAAAGAGAAACTTCAGCACTATTTAAGTTTTATATACATGTGAAATATTATTGCAGGCAGTCAAATGTTATGTTCCTGATCCTTATAACTAAACACTAGAGTTTGTTGCATTAAAAGCATGGCACTTTAAGTTTACTGCATTGCTTGCGTCATTGTAGCTTACTGGTTATTTCTGACTTTTTACTATGTATTCACTTATACATTATAATATCTTTAAAGACTATAAAGAAATAGGCAAAATTGACCCATCAAGGATCAAATCACTGTGAAATTTAAGCAAAACAAAAGTCCCAAACAGATTAAGTGAGGAATTTAACTCAATCTTTCACCACTATTACATTTCTGTAAGTGACTGCTTTTATATTTTGTGGAATGAGAGGAGTTCTGAGGCTCCTCTGGGTTAGGGATTCAGGAGTTAGTACTAGTGGGTACTGTGAAGGACTGAGGATCAAACCAGGGTCAGCCACAAGCAAAGCAAGTGCTTTAAATAATGTGTTATCTCTATGGCTCCTCTACAAGCAATTTGATTGCTGATAGATAATTGACAAAGGAAAAGATCATGTAGGATCTAAAATGAGGAACTTCTTAAAGTGCTTGGCTGAGTTGAGTCATTGTTTTCTTCTGTCTGTGGTCTAAATAGTCAATGTTTTGTATTTCATTTTATCTCATCCCAAAGCTTTTTATGGGCCATATTTAATTCTGGTGATATGTTCATTTTTCATATATCTAACAGCTTGTGTCAGTCATCTTAGTTTTATTAGCTACCTTTAAATGCAATTCCCTGCAAGATGAAATGACCTGGGAACAATTGAAAAAAAAATTAATGCAGTGAATGCCACTGGGAGTGATTAACAAAACTAGCTATGCATCAATTGCAGATGGCCAAAGATACTGCTTGCCAAATGGAATTGGCTACATGTGAAGGATAACATATTGTTGAAACAGCAGGACTTGTGAAAGATGTAGAAACTTCAACAGAACGGGCATGGACAGATGCAATGTTACCCAGATGCAACCAACGTGGTATTCTCATATACCTTCAGTTCATTGCTATTTGGTTCAAATTAGGTATATGTTAAGCATTTTAGTATACTAAATCTCAAAAGACATTTCCTAAAGTCATTAAATCTAGAGTTCCATAAATCTCTTCATTACTAATCACTCTGGTTAAATTTTTATCTTTATGTCATTTCAGTAAGAACTTTTTCTAATATAGTTATATAACAATGCACTGTAAACATTTTCCAGGACACTGTCATCATAACTTATCATTGCCAATTAATAATAAATCTTCTTTCTTAATCAAAGACAATCAAGAGACCAACCTACAAAAGCCTTTTTCAATTCTCTAAATTGCTGTTTTAAAATTCAAAGATTTATATTACCCTCTAAACTTCATCTATGAAACACATTTAAAAAATACAAAAATTTCCTTGATTAGAATACTTTTTATAGTCAAAGATATACATCACCCAAGATAATGGGGTTTTTGCTTGCTTTTAAAAGACATATTTATTGAAAGATTTTTGACTCTATATTGCTTTTGAACATCGTGATATGAATATTTTCTAAGTAGATTTTATTGGCAATATTTAACTGTGTATCAACATTAAATTCAGTGATATTTATAGCAGAGGGACAAACAAAGCTGTATGTAGATTTTTTTGAATAGAAAACATAAACACTATACACTAGTATTCATCTATTTTTACTCCTTAGAACCTGAGTACAATCTCAAAAGACTAGATTTAAATTGCTTATTAAATTATACCTACAAGTGTTACTTCTTAATCATAGTGACCGAATAGCTTCTATTACTCAGTGGACATATCACTTAAGCCAATGCCTTTCATAGCACAAGCTCAACTATTTTAAAAATAATTGTTACTGAGCCAGCCAGTATTCCTACAGTAACTTGAAGATTGGAAAGTGGCATTGGGGATATTATTTCTGTTCGTCTGGGTTATACTTTCTAAAACTAACATGATTGATATCAAAAGGCAGTTTATACCATTGCAAAACAATTTTCTGGGGATAATTCATCTAAACTGCTTGCACTTAACCCTTTCAACCTGATGCCTGGGACATTCACTAGCTATTGATTGGTTTGCGGCAACACTCAGAACTTACAGAACATTGAACATTGTAATTCTTATCTCATTTTTCACTATGATATCATAAGAGTTCCTTTAAAATCTAATTTAATAGACAAATGACACATACATACCAGACTATCAACACATACAAATTCAATTTGCTGTCTCGAGTTCCAAAATATAAGTCAACTAAATGTATTCTCTAAAGAACCAGAGAGAATTATTTCATATTCCTTGAAGGTAATCTACTACTAATGTGTTCACATTAAATACAGGATACATCTTAATCTTGTTGCCAATTCAATGAAGATCACACATATGCTTGTAAAAATTAAAATTTGTTAACTGCAATTTGATTTCATTTTTATTTTGGCCGTTATCCATCCGGGCTGGTTTGAAAATTAAAACGAACATAAAACTTTTTTCTCCATAGTTTTAACTACCACATCAAGCTTGTATACTGTCAGCCAAATACTAAACCTTTTCAAACACGTTGGGTAAGGAATTTTTTTTCTGCTCCTGGCTTTTTCTAGAGATATCGCTCACCTTCTTACACCCATTATCAACTCCTCAGTAGCATTTTGTGTGTCTTTGGCATATTCAACTCTCTGTGACATGAGTAGATATGCCTCCTTGTCACCTAAATAGGTATTTGCTCAAAACATCTTATAATCTTAAAATCTTAAAATCTCATGATTTTCTTTAATGCTTCTAGGAACACTAAAGAATAGAGACATTTTGTGATTTCAAGTGTCTATGAGTTCAAAAATAATAGTTATTGATGGTCTTAAAATGTGGTCTTAAAACATTGATTCTAAAATATGTAGGGAAACATTAAATAAGCATGAAAGATAGCACAGCGGGTAGGGCGTTCGCCTTACACGCAGCCAACATGGCCGACCCGAGTTCGATTCCTCCGCCCCTCTCGGAGAGCCCGGCAAGCTACCGAGAGTATTTGATATGCCAGACACAGTAACAACAAAGTCTCCAATGGAGACGTTACTGGGCCCGCTCGAGCAAATCGACGATCAACGGGAGGGCCTTTATCTTTACCTTTAACTACTGTAGTGTTAGATTGGCAAAATATAGAAATGTAAAGACATGATAAAGATAAGAATCTCTGTAACTTAGTTTTATGGAATGAATCCATGGCACTGAATAACAGCAAAATCCTCCACCCCTGTTTTACAGATGAGTACTGATGCATTTAAAAATATGATCATTGTAACATTATTGCTAGTGTTTAGGTCATACTGAACGTAAACATGTTTATAAATTAGTTTTATTTCAAGCCCAGGTTAGAGGAAATAATATAAAATAGCCTATACACATTTATCCATCTAGTGTAATTTTAACTGCTGCAAATTATCAGAGACTACTTCAAAGAATATTGTTATTCAGAATTGCTTATTAAATCAGTGTATTCTAAAAATTGCTTATTAACTCATTGTTTCATATTTTAGGCATTCTATTTTGAATTGGCAAAGATATCTTGGTGAGCCAAAATTCTCTAGTAAATCTATTTTTAGCAATATAAAATATATTTTATATAAAATTTAAAATATATTCCTGCTATACTTGGAATATTCAGAATTTTAGATAGACTTGAAAAGATAAAAAGAGATTATACTTGATGGCCTCGCAGTATCTGTATTGCAAACCATATACTTAGAGAGTAAAAAGAAGAATGTGTGCCATTGAGACAGAGATTGGGAGGGGTGGGGGGAGTGCTGGGAAGGATTCTGGGGACATTGATGGTAGAAAATGTACACAGGTGGAGGGATGGGGGTTCGATCATTATCTCACTGAAACTCAATCATTGAAACTTTGTAACTGTATCTCACAGTGATTCGATAAATAAAAATAAAAATAATTTTTTAAAAAGAGATGATGCTTTACAAAGGCATTTATAAAATAGAAGAAAACAAAGTTTTCTCTTAAAGTGGTAAGAACATCTGTCTAACAATTCTAAAATTAATTTATATTTGATTTCACATCATTTTATGCAAGGAATGGATCAAATTGCAATGAAGTTCTTTCAAGGACAACAGAAGAATTAAAAAAAAAACCACTTTATTCCTGAAGAAGTAGCTCAAAGAGCTGGAGTGAATACTTTGAATGTAGGAGACCTTAGTTTAATTCCTTGTAACAGAAGTTTTCATGAACACCCTGGGAATTATTCTAAACAACTTATCTTGGAGGAGCCACTTAGTACTATTGTGCATACCTAAAAATCAAATAAACAAAAATAATAAAGCTATTTCATTTAAAAAATGTATCCCCAAATAAACAACCATCAATTGCTGCCACAGTTGTCAGTGACAGATGTTGCTATGCATTCTATATGTGCACCGCTTATTTAAGTTAGTTGAACAATTTTTATTTAATTTTATGAATAACTCATAAAATTTGAGAATAGAAATTACCACTTTTCAGTTGGTAAGAGATATTTGCAGTCACTTTTTATTAAGTCCCTTTTAAATAAAGCATGTCAAAATCAAGTGTTTAAAATCTGGAAAGATTTTTTGAATGTTTTGATTTATATTTTATGATAGACAACATATCATATGTCATGTAACAAACATATTATGTGCTCTGTGTGTTGGCAGACAGGCATGAATAAACCATAGACTAAGCTTTTCAAGATGTGTACAACAGAGTGAGAAACAGTGAAGTAAATAGAAAGTACAATATAATATTCATGTTAAAATATGGTTGAAAATGCCAAGAGGAGAACAACTAACTCATCACAGAAAATAAAATTAAAATGTCAAGAAGGAATAGCATTTTGTTGCATCCTGAAGGATAAGTAAAATCTCTTTAATAAATAATAAAATGAAATGCTAGGTGGGGGAAAAGAATACAGAAAGGCAATACGTCAAAATAAAAGCCACTAAAAGGTCTGTGAAAACTTATAGTCCACCTAGATTATAATAAAGTTAGGTATTAATTTGGGTATGAATTCAGAAATCAAATCTTTTCCCTGAACCAAATAATTTTATTCTGCTCAAGATATTCTTGCAGTGCAGTCATGAATATAAAAATAGTTATGGTATAGCAATAGTAATAATAGTGATCATCTCAGCCATGTCTTCATTAAACACTTACTAAGCATCAGCTGTTTGAGTTATCATAATCATCCTTCATTTGGAGTGGAAAGAACCTCAGCTTCCAGATTTTAAATAATGTACTCTATACTTAGTAGTAAGTTGTAGAGAAAATAGTTAAATCTCAGTCCTACTTGCAACTATATCACAGAATGTGTAAGTAAATAAATTATTTAATCTTATACATTTTCTTCATCTATAAATTGACAATTAAAATCCAATACTAAGATTATTATTATCAAGTAGAAAAGTGGAGAAGAAAAATATTTTGAGTAGGAGACAGTTTTCTGGCTGTCTTATATACAGCTCATCCCCATTTGATCTTGAGTGCTGTTTACTGTCACCTTACAGTGCTTAATGATCCCTGAACACAAACCCAGGTGTGGCCCAAAAGGAAGGAAGGAAGGAAGGGAGGAAGAAAGGGGGGAGGAAGGAAGGGAGGGTGGGAGGGAGGGAGGGAGGGAGAATTAAAGCTCTGTAAATGATAATATGTGGAAAAACTTCAAACATCAAAAGTGATGACATTAGGTAAACTCAAACTAGCAGCTTTGTGCTTATAGAGCTATTTGTTTATGAGAGAGAAATGGTTTTCATAATTCCTAGAATATAATCTCAACACATCATGGAAAGGTTAAATTGTGGCAAAAATACTACTCATTTAGAAAATACAAGGCTAAACATATCATACTCATATTAAAGTTTCCAGAATCTTTAGTATATGTTTAATGAATCTACAAGGACTAAAAGAGACTTGAAAATTAACCATATTCTCTTAACTGGAAACTATTATGGCACTATAATTTTATGAATATTCTTTGGAAGTTCTGTATATGATAAGTATTTGAAACTTCAGTCATCTATGTTTTATTAGTATGAAGATACATTTATTTTTGTATTTGTTTGGGGGTCACACTCAGCACTGCACAGGGCCTGCCCATAACTCTGTGATCAGGGATCCCTCCTTGAAAAGCTCATGAATTCTATGCAGTGCCTCTGCTCAAATCTGAGTCAGTCATGTTTGAGGCAAACACCAAAATACTTAATTAGTTAATAATGATTAATTAATGATTAATTATTAAATTTTAATTAATTTAATTATCATTAAATTATTAAAATAATTTAAGATGACTTAATACTCATTTTTAACTTTTAGAGTGATTAATTTATGGACTGAAAAATGTTATTAAAAATTTAGCCCACCCAAATTAAAGAAACATATTTGCAAGCATGTTGGTCCATGGTCCAGAGTTAAATACAGACTTTGTCTCCTACTAAAGAAACCCCATAGAGGCAGGGGGAAGGGGTGGGACCTGGGAGGGGGGTGGGGAGAGATACTGGGAACATTGGTAGTAGAAAATGTACACTGATGAAGAGATGGGTGTTCACACTCATTTGTGGAGTAGAGAATAACATAACGTGAGCCTGATGAGGCTGACACCCAAGGATAGTAGATACAAGGGCCAGGATGATTGTGCTATAGCTGGAAGCCTGCCTCATGAGCGGAGGGAGAAGGCAGATGGAATAGAGAAGGAATCACTAAGAAAATGATGGCTGGAGGAATCAGTCGGGATGGGAGATGTGTGCCTAAAGCAGATAATGGACCAAACATGATGACCTCTCAGTGTCTGTATTGTAAACCATAATGCCCAAAAGTATAGAGAGAGTATGGGGAATATTGTCTGCCATGGAGGCGGGGGGAGAGGGGGTATACTGGAGAGATCGGTGGTGGGGAATGTGCACTGGTGGAGGGATGGGTGTTTGATCATTGTGTGATTGTAACCCAAACATGAAAGCTTGTAACTTTCTCACAATGATTAAATAATTTTTTTTAAAAAAAGAAAGAGAGATGGGTTTTCAATCATTATGTGACTGAAACTCAAACATGAAAGTTTTGTAACTGTAGGTCACAGTGATTCAATTAAAGAAAAAAAAAAACAGTCTCTCATTACCAACTGTTTTTGTTGTTGTTTTGTTTTGCTTTGTTTTGTTTTCTGAGTCACACCCAGTGGTGCTCAGGGTTTATTCCTGGCTTTGCATTTAGGAATTATCCTTGCAGTGTTCAGGGACCATAAGGGATGTTGGATATGCCAGATATCTAATCTAGGTCTGTTTCATGCAAAGCAACACCCTACCTACCCACTGTACTATCTCTCCAGCCTCTCAAAATCAAGTGTTTCATGGGAGTTTCATTTTAGCTTTTTTACGTCTGGTAATTATATATGCCAATAAATTCAAAATAATCTTCCTTAGAATTTTGTACCAAATATGTAGACATTCTTTAGTATAAGGTTTATTGATAGAGGATTGCTGTTAAGATTGACGCTAGTACTGTGATCAAAATGTTACACACACTGGTACTGAGAAATAATGTCATGAATAATACATTGACTTTTCATACAGTCAGCCTGGGTTTGATCCGTAACTTCAGGTGTTTCTCCTCACCAAAAACAAAAACTTCACAGACACACAGACACACACACACGCACACACACACACATTGTTGTTGGTCAGTGTTTTAAAGGGCCATTTACACAGTAAGAGGAAATTTGGAACACTAATCACTATCACAATCACTATCCCGCTGTTCATCGATTTGCTTGAGTGGACACTAGTAATGTCTCCATTCATCCCTGTCACGTGCCACAGTAGCCCGATGGCATATTGGGGGCTCTTTCAGGGTCAGGGGAATGAGGAACATCATTGTGACTGTTTTTTGCATATTGGGTACGCCATGCGTAGCTTGCGAGGCTCTGCCATGGGAGAAAGCACTCTCTTGTACTTTTGGGCATTATGGTTTACAATACAGACACTGAGAGGTCTGCCGTGCGGGCTGGATACTCTCGGTAGCTTGCCACGCTCTCCGAGAAGAATGGAGGTTTGGGGGGCAGCCTCTAATCACCTTTCAGATGTTTTCAGTCAGGCATATATGCAGGCAGGATACTCCTGGCAGCCTGCCGGGTTCTCTGAGAGCGAGAACAAGACAATAAGAGGTTGCAAATGTGGTGCTGCATGCTTCCGGGAGCCTAGTTTTATAGTCTCTGGATCTTGGCTGTTGATGGGGTTACATGCCAGTTGGTGGGTGTAACTGTCTAGCTACTGGAAGATGAGGGATCTGGGTGGAGGAGGTCCAGTCCCAAACCTAGCAGGCTTGGAGAACTCAGCCCCTGGTCACGCACACCTGGGTTCCTCTGCAAGTTCCTAATATTTGGAATAATAATAATAATAATAATAATAATAATTAATATAATAATAATGGGATACTAATATTTTCTGAAAATAAGCCTGTGTTGATATTATTAAATTATGACTATCAGTTGCATGTAAATGGAAGGGGGTTCTTGAATTTTCTGTAGTTGGTCTTCTTCTATTCTGTATAGTCTGAATCAAACACTTAAACAGCAGACACAGAGAGAACATAGGGATACTTAAACATAGGGACATTGCATTATGTTACTATTCTTGAAAAACAAGAATAAGTGCCTAACTTGATGAAAGAGATTGTGACATGTCTATAATTGAGTAAAATTATAAAGGGAGAAAGAATATTTCTTAAATTCCTTCCTTTCATATATCTTTGTATCTTCATTGATAAACTGTATCATTATTAATACTTTTGTATTGAAATAATCAAAAAATTTGTTCTTATAAGATTATTTTGGAAGAGTTACAAAGGTAACCATTTGGAAAAAGCAGAGTTAAAAAATCTTCCATATATTTATTGAAGGGAAGTTATTAATTTTTAATGAAGATATTTTTAGAGCAATCTTTGTTTCAAACACACACACAAAGGAAAAAAAGAAAAAAACCTTAAGAAACTGTACAAAGAATTATCTTATTCATTTCCCTCACATCTGTAGTCTTCCTGATTATCAATAATCCTGAGTGATCTATTTATATAGACAGATAAATTTTCATCAGCACATCATAGTTAGTCAACATCTATATTTTATGGTGCTCTTCATATTTGATAACTGTTTTATGGGTTTAGACAACAGTTTAACAATATATATAATTATCATCTTGATAATCTTGCAGAATTTCACTGTGAATCTTCTGTGTTCTATTTACTCCTTTTTCTCTTTTACTTTGAGACCACTTATACTGTATATATAATTTTGAATTTTCCAAAATATTTCATAATATAGAACTATGTATATAATTTGAATTCTACAGTATATTTACATAATAATAGTATTTCCCCTTCTATCAGAAAATAAAGGTGAACCTATTTGCTATGACTTGATGGGTTAACTTAATTATTTTGGTTTTGGATTTTGGGCCACCCATGGCTTTTCTCGGCACTTATTCCTGACTCAGAACTCAAAGATCACTCCTGGAGGGCTAAGGAACCATAATGGGCAAGCATCTTACCCACTGTACTATCTCTCCAGCCTTTAATTGATAAACTCCATACTTTGATGGTCTTCCTTATTTTAAGTTAACTTTTGGGCCTTACAACATGCAAACGGTCTTCAGTGTAATTAATGTAAATAATATTTGTATGCATTTTTGTACACACACAGAAAGAAAAACATCAAAAACCTACCAAGCTTCTTTCTTAATATATACAGACTTTTTTTTTCCTTTTTGAGTCACACCGGTGATTCACAGGGTTTACTCCTGGCTTATGCACTCAGGAATTACTCCAGGCAGTGCTCAGGAGACCATATGGGATGCTGGGAATCAAACCTAGGTTGATCAAGTGCAAGGCAAACACCCTAACCACTGTGCTATCACTCCACCCCCAATATATACAGACTTTGTCAAATGCTATTTCTTCATCTATTGACATGATTATGTCCTTGCTAATTTTCTATCTATTTTTGACAGAGAGGTGTTGATGTCTCCAGCCATAATAGTGAACAAAATTATCTTTGCTGTTTTTTAAGTTTTTTGAATCACATAATTTTATGTTTCATTATTAGGGAAATATTAAGAGTTGCCTTCTTTGTACTAGATTAAGAATGTTAAAAAACATAAAAAATTTATTCTTATTGTTTTGCTTTTTTCTAATAATTATATTGCCACTTTTTGGACCAAGTAATATGGAATATATTTGCTATATGCCTGCCAATGGAAGAAAAAAATAAAGCCTAATTTACTCATGTATGACATAAAAGATATTATTAGCACAAATATGTTCAAATACAAATACAATTTAATGCAGTATGTTTTAGATGTCAGAGTTAAAACATATGTAAATGTAAATGAGCATAGGCAGCATACTATATTGTGTTCAATGATTTGAATTTCCTTATTTACGTAGGTTAAAATCATACAGCAATTCATCATCACGAACTGACTTTTGTTGATTTATTTTCTGATATTTCCACCCGTGACATATTTGATATGCCAAACATAGTAATAACAAGTCTCACAATGGAGAAGTTACTGGGTCCACTGGAGCAACTCAATGAACAACTGAAGAACAGTGCTACAGTGCTAACTTTTGTTGAAGCAAGCAATATGAAACAAATTTGTCATATGCCTTGCAAAGGGACAGGCTGGGGAATAGCAGAGCCTCTGAGGACACTGTGGTGGGATTGTTGTTGCAATATTGTATGCCTGAAACAATCTTATTACGAACAGCTTTGGAAATCATGGTGTCTTAAAAAAAATTAAAGACCAAAAAGAGGGAAGTAATAAACATGTTAATCTTTTAGTACCTGTATTGCAAATGAAAGAGAGAGAGAGAGACGGAGACAGAGACAGAGACAGAGACAGAGACAGAGACAGAGACAGAGACAGAGACAGACAAAGAGAGGGAGGGGGGAGGCATCTAGGGAACTGGGAGGAGATGGGGTATGGAAGGAGAAAAACTCCAGACATTGGTGGTGGGAAATGTACATTGGTGAAGAGAAGGGTGTTGGAACATGTATGACTGAAACCCAATTGTGAACAACTTTGTAACTCTGTATCTCAAGGTGATTCAATTTAGAAAACGGAGGGCAGTTGACACTGGTGTTGGATTGTTGTGCAATAATTCTATGCCTAGGACTCACTTATCAATGACTTTAAATATTTTTTTAGAAAGGAAGTCTGAATTTAAAACGCCATAAAAGTAAGAAATTAGGTGTAACAGAGAAAATTCAGGAAGCAATTGATTCCAATGAGTTTAGGAATATATATCAAGGAATATTAATTTAAGGGAACACTAGCTATATATCCAAGGAAAAAGGCATGATGATACTTGTTTTTAAACAAAAAATTCTTAGGAAAACTAAGTCACATTCTTTTATTTGTAATACTTTACAAAATCCTCAAAGTATAATCATAATGGAGATTCTAAAAGATGATAAACTTCGTAATAACTGGAAAATCGATTCCCCCAAATTATGAGCATTCAGGACTGGAATGTAGTAGAGTGGGTAGGGCATTTACCTTGCATGTGGCCAACCCAAATTCAATCCCTGGCATCCCATATGTTCCCCCTAAAACCATCAGAGGTAAGTCCTAAGTGCAGAGCTAGGAGTAATCCCTGAGCATCTCCAGGTGGACCCAAAAAGCAAAATAATAATAATAACAAACATCCATCTTACAAATTGGAGAAAAAAAAAACACTGATGAAGAGAAATAAGGAATATTATGAAATGGACTGTGATAAAGAGGGAGATATTTCTAAGAATCATTACAAAGAAAGTTTTTAACTCACTTATTCTTCCTTTGCACACTGATGAATAGATTTTAACTCTCTTGGAGCTACATGTTTCACATTTTGTAAAATCCAAATTAAGTATGTGTCTGCTTTCATGAACTACTAGATTATTATTTTTACTGAAATCACAGCATGATAGTTCTAAACCACGACAGCTTTATTAAATCACTTGGATTAAGTTCTAGTTCTGTTATTTGTGAACTGCTTTTTTTTAATCTGTAAATTAGAACACACTTCCTTATTTATATTCAACTGCCTCCTTAGTGGAGACTTTATGAAGGTAAAAATTGCTACAATTTTTAAAGCAAATGAGCCCAGTTAAAAGTTGTTATTAGTAGATTTTAGGTTTGTATATGACTTTAACATGAAATACAAGTTCAGGTTCCATCTATATCTGTATTGTCAAAGTCAGATGGGAAGACAGATAGCTGTGTAATAAGCTCTGACAATTTACACAATTAGTCATCTAAATTAAAGTTTTCAGAAATTTCATTGTGTAATCTGTTTTTCACAGTTTTTATTGCATCTTTATCTAAAATATAAATTAGCTATTATAAATATCATCATTTTCTATATTTTATAGACATTTAGATATAAAGATTAATTTTATTTAATTTTATATAGTTTATCTATTGTCTCTTATTATTGGACCAACTAAAGGAATTAAAGGAGAGTAAAAGAAGATTGCCTGTAAGAATTTTCCTATTTTCTCTGGTTATCCTATTCTAAGAAGATATCCCCTAAGTATAACTAATAACTCGGCAATTCCTTAGGCAAACTTGCTATATAACCAAATCAATTTTTTCAAGCAGTTTTCGATCTCATTTAGATAAGATATATTACTCTAAGATCTAGACGTCTTTTTGGATTAAAGAAAATTATGTATTTCAGAAGATTTTCGGGCCTCATCGCACACAAAGATTTAATTATTATATTTGTCAATAATACTGTTACTGGGTTCTTATTGAGGCCAGTATTTTTCCTTCTCACCTGACTGTAGGCAGTGTAATTAGAATAAATTTATTATTTTATTAGTTTAGGTATAATAAAAAAGGTAAAGGCCCTCCCGTTGATCGTCGATTTGCTCGAGCGGGCCCAGTAACGTCTCCATTGGAGACTTTGTTGTTACTGTGTCTGGCATATCGAATACTCTCGGTAGCTTGCCGGGCTCTCCGAGAGGGGCGGAGGAATCGAACTCGGGTCGGCCATGTTGGCCGCTTGTAAGCTGGATAGCACAGCGGGTAGGGCGTTCGCCTTACAAGCGGCCAACATGGCCGACCCGAGTTCGATTCCTCCGCCCCTCTCGGAGAGCCCGGCAAGCTACCGAGAGTATTCGACATGCCAGACACAGTAACAACAAAGTCTCCAATGGAGACGTTACTGGGCCCGCTCGAGCAAATAGGTATAATACTAAGCTAAATTTTAACAACATTTTTAAGTATAAGTAGTTTTGATAAAATTAAAAACAAAAACATAGCATTTAAACCTAATAACTTCTTGAAAAAGTTAAAATATAGATTTATTTATTTGGTAATATTCTAGTATGAACCAGTAATTTCTGTAAAGGCGTTGTCTGATGCCAAGTTTTATTGTTCGTTCAGAAAATACTTAGCAATTTGCTTCTTGCTTGTCTCTCCCGACTCTAGTCCTGATTCCCTGGCTATACTCTCTCACTTCTAGTTGACCCAAGAGAATATCTTGTGTATGATTTTATGACTTTGATATTTCCCAGTGTAAACACTCACTGCAGTCTGTATGTGTGCTGATGCCATTTTTGGTCTGATTTAAATAAAATCCTGTTTAAGAAAAAAAATGGAAGGTACTGGTTGTCATTTTATTTGATTTATGAATAAATGCAAGTTTTTAATTTTATGGTTGAATTATTACTTTGCTTCTTTAGTATCCAAGTGAAAAAATTTAGCCTAATGATGTCTTCATCTCCTGAGTTTTGTCTTATTTCAACATAACAATATTTTCCCCTTCCCTCTCATTTTTACATCTAAATGAACAGTACTGTTCAACCCTGACATGTTTTTCTACTTTGGTATCACTGGTGCACTGTATTGATAGAAGGGAATTAAAGATAATGCTGTGTGGGAAAGAGATCTGTTGGCGGATTATCAGTAAACTTGTGCCTGTGAACCTGACTAGGAATGAATCACAGGAGCCTTTTCTGCAATAGCTATCCAGATATGGTAGAAATCATTATTCTGAAATAGTAGTAAGACAAAAAGAAATTTGTTCTCACATTGTGCCACAAACACCCACACCCCTGCCTCCATGAAACATTTATTCCTTTTCACAATATTTGTTAGAGGAAGTCTTAAAGCAATATCTCTTACGGTAGAGTTCTTAAGTTAGTACATAAGTTCATATAATAAAATATTTTTTGAATGAGATTTCAACTCTTTAACAAATACTAATAGCTATTTAAAATTGAACTTGTCTCGTTAAAAATTAATTTTACCAACTTATGCAAAGACTATGTGACACAAGAAAGTACAAAAACTTGCTTCAAAGTGAATATGAGTTTATAACTGCATATAATATGGATATAATCAAAACATTCCAAAAAAGATTAAATTAGCCTCCATAGGTGGTCAAGTACTTTTTCCTATAAGGCCAATAGCAGTTGTGTCTTTAGTTTGCTATTTAGAAGAGGGAGATAGTAACTGTATTATTTATTATGACATTTAAGAGTAATTTATTGGTTATTGTTTATTGACATTTATACATATATAATAGCATACATTTGAAAAGTTATATACAAGAAATTATATATGTTATGTACTTAAAAATGATTGCTTTCAAAAAGAAATAGGAAGTGGAAATGGAAATAAAAGGAACAAACAAGTGATTAGTTGCTATAAATTCAATTTCTTCCACTTGCTACTAAAAAGACAATACATGAAAATCACTTTAATATAAGAATACCTCATTAAATAAAAATATATCATGCACTGTAGCACTGTCCACTGTAGCACTGTCCTCCCGTTGTTCATCGATTTGCTTGAGCGGGCACCAGTAATGTCTCACAACAAATTGTGAGACTTGTTACTGTTTGGGGCATATCGAATAGGCCACGGTTAGCTTGCCAGGATTTGCCATGCGGATGAGATAATCTTGGTAGCATATGATTATTTATATATACATTTGACAAATGAAATAAAAACTAAAGGACAGATAGAAAGCATTATAGAAACTGACCAAAACCTCAAATAACGTCCTAAATATAATGCTAATTTTAGTTTATTAAACTTACGCTCATTGTATTTAAAATTATCTATTTTTCTAAAAATAGAAAACAAAAATTTATCAAAGGTCAAAAAAACTTTGATATTTAACTCAATGGGCTTGAATAAATGTTTTTTATGTAGAAGGTTTCTTCTTGACACTCAGCAAGAAATGACTCCTGAGCACTGCCAGTGGCAAACCTTCATTAAGCACTGCCAGTGGCAAACCTTCATTTCCTGAGATTTGCTTGGTCTGGCTCTAGAACTGAACCAAAACAAACAAATAAATCCAAAAAATTATCTTAATTAAATTCATAAATGTAAAATTAAGCTCACTATTGCATATTGCTATAGTAATGTAGAAAAAATACAGACCAAAATGTTTGATAGATATATAGAGCAATATTTTTTTTTTGTCTTGGACTACTTCAAGCAGAACTCAGGACTAATTCTAGCTCTGTACTTAGTTATCAGTCCTGGTGTAGCTCAGGGAACCATATGTGGTTCTGGAGATTGAATCTGGGTCAGCTGCATGCGAAGCAAGCACCCTCTCTGCTGTACCTGCTGTACTCAGATATATTTAACAAAATTAGTAATGAACATTTTTCTGTAGTTTCATTTTTTTTCTTAAATTTTTATTAGTGAAACACCATGAGGTACAGTTGTAGACTTATGTGGTTTCGGTTTTAATTCAATGACCACAAGCAGTCATTGAAGCCCTAGCCAATCAGGGCATTCAAATTCAACACATCAGGATCCTCCATGAGCTGTATTACGGATTCACTACCAGGATCTCACCATTCTACAAAGAAATGATCATCGATGTCAAGAGAGGGGTTCGCCAGAGTGATACCATTTCACCGAAACTCTTCAGTGCCACGCTCAAGAACATCATGCGATGACTGGAATAGGAAGTAATGGGAGTGAAGATAGACGGTCGGCGACTAACTACCTCTGCTTCACTGATGACATCATTCTAAGAACACCAAACATTTGCCAAGTGGCACAAATGCTGGCCGACTTTGACCGTGAGTGTGGAAAGGTAGGACTACAGCTGAATCTTACGAAGACAATGTTTATGAGAAACAGCCTCATTCTTTTTTTTTTTTCCCTTTATTGTATTTTATTTTTTTTTAAAGTTGTAGATTTACAATTTTTTGTGCTTTGGTTTCAATTACACAATGATCAGATACCCATCCCTCCACCAGTGCCCATTTTCCACCACCATGGATAATATCCCTCCCACCCCCATCCCCCCATCCCCCCTGTCTCTGTGGCAGGGCAATCCCCTGTGTTCTCTCTCTCCTTTTGGGTGTTGTGGTCTGCAAAAGAGGCATTGAGTGGCAAACATGTTCAGTCCATAGTCTACTTTCGACATGCATCTCCCCTCCTGGGAGGATCCTCCAAACATCCTTTATTTGGTGCTCCCTTCTCTATCTGAACTGCCCTTTCCTCTAGGATACCCGGCTGGCCTCTAAGTTATGGGGTAATCCTCCTGGTGCTGATCTCAGCTATTCTTGGGTATTAATCTCTTACTTTGTTACTTTATATCCCCCAGATGAATGCAATCTTTCTATGTCTATCCCTCTCTTTCTGACTCATTTCGCTTAGCATGATACTTTCCATATTGTACCACTTGTATGTAAATTTCATGACTTCATCTTTTCTAAGAGCTACATAGTACTCCATTGTGTAGATGTACCAAAGTTTCTTTAACCAGTCATCTGTTCTTGGGCACTCAGGTTTCTTCCAGTTTCTGGCTATTGTAAAGAGTGCTGCAATGAACAAACAAGTGCAGATGTCACTTCGACTATACATTTTTGCCTCTCTGGGATATATTCCCAGGAGTGGTATTGCTGGGTCAAATGGGAGCTCAATTTCTAATTTTTTGAGAATCGTCCATACTGTTTTCCAGAAGGGCTGAACCAGTGGACATTCCCACCAACAGTGAAGGAGTGTCCCTTTCTCGCCACATCCACGCCAGCATCGGTTGCTTTTGTTCTTTTGAATGTGGGCTAGTCTCTGAGGTGTGAGATGGTATCTCATTGTGGTTTTGATCTGCATCTCCCTGATGATTAATGATGTAGAGCATTTTCTCATGTGCTTTTTTGCCATTCGGATTTCTTCTTTGAGAAAGTTTCTGTTCATTTCATTGCCCCATTTTTGGATGGGGTTGGATGTTTTCTTCTTGTGGAGTTTAACCAGTATTTTGTATATCCTGGATATCAACCCCTTGTCAGATGTGTATTCAGCGAATATCCTTTCCCATTCTGTAGACTGTCTTTGTATTTTGGTCACTGTTTCTTTGGAGGTGCAGAAGCTTCTTAGTTTAAGATAGTCCCATTTATCTATCTCTGTTTTCACTTGCTTGGCCAGTGGCGTGGCATCTTTGAAGATACCATTAGCTTCAATGTCATGGAGGGTTTTGCCAACTTTATCTTCAATGTACCTTATGGTTTCTGGTCTGATGTTGAGGTCTTTAATCCATTTTGATCTTACTTTTGTACATGGTGTTAGGCAGAGTTCTGAGCCTATTTTTTTGCATGTAGCCGTCCAGTGATGCCAACACAATTTATTTTTTTTTTCCTCTTCAAGCCCATATTTTCCTTTTAATATGTATCTAGCTTGCTTATCTCCATGATTTTTTTCCCCTTTATTTTATTTTATTTTTTTTAAAGTTGTAGATTTACAATTTTTTGTGCTTTGGTTTCAATTATACAATGATCAGATACCCATCCCTCCACCAGTGCCCATTTTCCACCACCATGGATAATATCCCTCCCACCCCCATCCCCCCATACTCTGCATTCTCTTCACCAGATTTGTCTTTTTTCCCCATCCATATGATGTTATAACAATACTTTTATCACTGCATTTAATTTTTTTTATTTTTATTTTTTTTATTAGTGAAACACCATGAGGTACAGTTGTAGATTTACAATTTTTTGTGCTTGGGTTTCGATTATACAATGATCAGATACCCATCCCTCCACCAGTGCCCATTTTCCACCACCATGGATAATATCCCCCCCACCCCATCCCCCCAGCCCCCCCTGCCTCTGTGGCAGGGCAATCCCCTGTGTTCTCTCTCTCCTTTTGGGTGTTGTGGTCTGCAAAAGAGGCATTGAGTGGCAAACATGTTCAGTCCATAGTCTACTTTCGACATGCATCTCCCCTCCTGGGAGGATCCTCCAAACATCCTTTATTTGGTGCTCCCTTCTCTATCTGAATAGCCCTTTCCTCTAGGATACCCGAAACAGCCTCATTCTTGACGCTCCATTCGCTCTCAGTGGAGCGACCATCTCCGAATGCAACAGTTATGTGTACCTAGATCGAGAAGTCAACATGATGAATGACCTGGCACCTGAGTTGCGCAGGAGGAAGAGAAAGGCTTGGAATACATTCAAGAACGTCGAAGAAATAGCTAAGAGGATGAAGAACCTCCAGCTCCGGGCAAATCTCTTCGATTCCACTGTTCTTCCTGCATTAACATATGCCTCAGAGACCTGGGCCCTATGAAAACAGGATGAGAACGCTATTCGGATCTCCCAAAGAGAAATCAAAAGAGCTATGCTTGGAGTATCACGTTTCACTCAAAGGAGAGAAAGAATCCGGAGTTCAGACCTCCATCAATGGTCAAGAATTAGGGGCGCTGTCCCTTTTGCCAAGGCGTCAAAACTCAGATGGGCTGGACACATAATGAGATTTTGAGACAACCGCTGGACTAGAGTCATTACTGAGTGGATTCCACGGAGCATCAAAAGACCGTGTGACTGCCCACCTACCAGATGGTCAGACTTCTTCATCAAGACCCTAAATCATCAGTTTGAGGCTCTCCATGTTCCTAGAATGAACAGACGCCATTGGGCTACACTAGCATGTGACAGCGACAACTGGAGACATTACTGGTGCCTGCTCGAGCAAATTGATGATTAACGGGAAGTCAAGTGATCAAGTGATCAGTTTTAATTTTATTGTTTTATTTTTATAATAAACATTTATAAGTTTGAAGAATAATTTTGAGGGAGTCCTTAGAAGTGGAGTTCAGGACAAGGGGCCCCTCTCGGTTTTTGACAACTAGACAGGCACTTCACTATTAGAGTGCTGAGGATTCGGTGCTTCTTGAGACCTTCAGTATCAGGGATAACCCAGCAATGCTGGAGAGGCCATGTTGTACCAGGTAAAGAGATAGTGTCATCTACATGCATATACATCCATGTAGTATCCCTATATTATTGAATAAGCAAAGATCATTTCAAAATGGATTAAAGACTTTGGTAGCAATCTAACTTCCAGGGGTTAGAAAGATACTACAGAGGGCACATCCCTTGCTTTGCATGCATTTAACCAGTCCCCGGGACCCATATGATCCTCTAAAGTCTCCAGCAGTGACCCATGAGTACAGAATGAGGAATAAGACCTGAGCATCATAGGGTGTGGTCCAAAATAAAAACAAATGGACAAATAAAAAATGAATTCGCATAAAACATATCCAGGAAAACATAGGCAGGACCCTCCATGATCTTGACTTCAGAGGAGTCTTCAATGATATGGCTGGCCTCAACAGCCAACTAACACCAAACAGGAATAAACAAATGAGACTATGTCAAACTAAGTAATTTCTGCACTGCAAAAGAAATGAGACCCAAAATAAAAATACACTCAAAATACAAATAGTTGGAGAAAAATATTTTCACAGCATAAAGCAAAGGGATAGGGTTGAAGTTGTGTTCATCACTCTTGAAGCTCAACAAAAGGAAAACAAAACTCGTTCTCCCTACCCCCACCTCCTGCAAAAGAAGAAAATAATGGGGAAAGAACATAAACAGACATTTCCTCAAAGACATACATTTCCTCAAAGAAAGTCATTTCCATAAAGATAGCAACCGACTCATAAAAAAATGTTTATTATCACCATTTGTCAGTGAGAATGGCCTATATGTAAATGTTCAGAAATAGAAAGTGATGACAAATATGGGGTAAAAAGAAACTTCAATTCACTGCTGGTGACACTGTTGTATGGTTAAGCATCTCTCAGAATAGTTAGAGACTTCTCAAAACACTATAAATAGAATTTTCATATGACCTTATGACCCTGTGATTTCACTCTGGAAAATCACCCCAAGAACAGTAAAATATTAATCTAAAAAGAATTTCATACACCACAGTACTATAATGGGCTGGAGCCATAGCACAGCGGTAGGGCGTTCGCCTTACAAGCAGCTAACATGGCCGACCCGAGTTCGATTCCTCCACCCCTCTGGGAGAGCCCGGCAAGCTACCGAGAGTATTCGATATGCCAGACACAGTAACAACAAAGTCTCCAATGGAGACGTTACTGGGCCCGCTCGAGCAAATCGACGATCAACGGGAGGGCCTTTACCTTTACCTTTACAGTACTATATACAATTACCAAGATCTGAAAACACCATAAATGCTGAATAACAGATGAATGGTAAAGAAATTTAGTATATGTACACAATGGAACACTACTCCCCTATAAGAAAAGATGAAATATCTGAAGTTTGCTGCAACTTCAGTGGACTTCAAAGGTGTTGTACTAAGTGAACCACTTATGTAAAGGATAAGGCTGAAAAGATGGTAGGGCTGGTAAGGTATCCATGCCTTATTTGGTTCAATCCATGACAACATATATGTTCCTCAGAGCTGATCCTTGTGTGCAGAGCCAGAAATAAACCTAGCTAATAGCTGGGTGTGGCCCAAACCCCCACCTCCACAATGTCCTTCCCCTCAAAAAAGAAAAGAAAGGATACATTTGTGTTGATCTTGTTCATCTGCAAGGTATGAACAATGAAAATCATTATACAATCACCAGTAGAAAGAAATTTTGGGAACTGAGCAATGGATCTGGGAATTAAGGAAGCTGAAGGTTGGAGAAATGAGATGGGACCATGGAATAAAGGTCACAGAATCTTAAAACTCTACTGAAGGGGTGGGTATGTGGGGCAGGGAGGGCAATAGGGAAGTGTACAGCGGGTAAGGCATATCCCAATTGCAGCCAATGCGAGCTTGATCCTCAGCATCCCACGTAGTTCTGGAGAAACACCAGGAATAATTGCTAAGTACAGAGCCAGGAGGAAGCCTTGAGGCTTTCTGCATAAAGAACTTGTGGACTATATATGTGTAAGGGAATAACACTGGGCTATCTTTTTAACAACATGGATAGATGCTGGGGTGATGATGCTGAGTCAAGAGTGAAAGACATTGACTGTCTTTCAATATCAGTGAAAAACAGACAATGTCACTGTTACATAGACTACGGATAACCATAGCAAACAAATTAGAAAACAATAAGCTCTTGGACTTGTAAAAAATATGGTGGTTAGCAGAAGGAAAGGGACAGGGTGGGAGAAACAGGCAGCCAAGACCCAAGATGGCAGCAGAACTCAGTGGTGTGTGTGATGACAAAGATTCCCATGTAGAGGTATGAAACTGTCCTTCTACAATTTGGTAATAATATGATTCATTTGTTAGGCAATAGAGTTTGGTTTTTAAAGTCTAAAAAACAAAACATTGATGAAATAATATAGCAAACCAATTTTATAAGAATAGAATGCAAAATTGGGGGACAGAGCAATAGCACAGTGAATAGTGTACTTTTTTGTCTTGAACTATACAACTGGGGGTCAATCCCTGGCACACCATGTGATTTCCCCAGCCTGTCAGAATGATTCCTGAATGCAGTTCGAAGAGTGAGCCCTGACCACTGCCAGGTATGACCAAAAAATAAAGAAACAAACAAATCTACCCAAACAAAAATAAAGAAAGCACAAAATTATGGAGCAAGTTTACCAAAATTAATTTATTGTGGAAAAGGACACTAACTACAATGAATAAAATCAATATTTTAGAAGGATGACTCATTATTTGAATAGAATGCTTTAAAGTGAGAACTAGATAGTAGAGAGGTTAACGCACTTGCCTAGTGCAGAGCAGGCCCTAAGCACAATATATAGTCTCCAGGGCACTGGCAGTGCCAGTGTACTCCAAGTGTACTCCAAGTACAGAGCTAGGTGAATGCCTTGAGTACAACCAAGTGTGGCCCAAATCACCTCCCACTCTGCCCAAATTAGAGTGTGTATTACTTTATACTTATTAGCACTGTAGCACTGTCCTCCCATTGTTCATTGATTTGCTTGAGTGGGCACCAGTAACGTGTCCATTGTGAAACTTGTTGTTACTGTTTTTGGCATATCAAATATGCCACAGGGAGCTTGCCGGGCTCTGCTGTGCGGGTGGGATACTCTTGGCAGCTTGCTGGGCTCTCTGAGAGGGATGGAGGAATAGAACCCGGGTCAGTCGTGTGCAAGGCAAATACCCTACCCGTTGTGCTATCTCTCTACCCCCTTATACCTATACTTATTACTGAGATGATATTAGCATGGCTCTCTCTGTTCAAATACTGGTTTTAGCACTTACTAATTGCATAAAAGTCTTTCTCTTATTCTTTATGTTCTTCACTTGGATCATTTTAAAGGCAGAAATATCATATTATCCACTTTAATGATTAAAAGTATTAAATAATATGATATATAGAACATTCAAAATTACAGTTCACACTAGTGGTCTCTTAATAAGTGATATTTTGATCATGTAGAATATCAAATTGGGTTATGAGACTCCTTTGGATAATTGTTTAACCAAACTGACAATATTAAAAATTTCACTCATAAAGTTCTAAATAACATATTTTTCAAAACCCAAGGATATTTGCCTTATGATGACCTTTCATGTGAATATTTTCTATATATCATTATTGAGTGATTTATGTTTCACTTTGTTAACATTTGTTACTAATTACAAATGAAATGTTTGGTTTCCTTCAAGAAGTATTTTGTAAGCTTGACAGATAAAACAAGGGTTAAAGAATTTGCCTTGTACATAGCTGACTCAAACTTGTTGCACATAACAGACTCCAACTTGTTACCCTGAATTATAGATGGTTCTCTGAACACTACCAGGGGTGAACCCTGATCAGAGAGCCAGGTATAGGTACTAGTCCCTATACACACACACACACACACACACACACACACACACGCACACACACACACTATTTGTTTTTCTTTACAAGCATATTAAAAAACTGACTAGATTACCATACACGTTGATCACTTGATCATTTGACATCCCATTACTGATTGATTTGCTCGAGCGGGCACCTGTATCGTCTCCATTCATCCCTGTCGCATGCTAGTGTAGCCTAGTGTAGTGTTTGCTCATTCTGGGAACACGAAGAGCCTCAAACCGATCTTTCAGGGTCTTGACAAAGAAGTCTGGCCATCTCGTAGGTGGACGGCCACGCGATCTTTTGATGTCCCATGGAATTCAGTCAGTAATGGCTCTAGTTTAGCCGTCATCTCCAAAACGTGTCTAACCCATCTGATTTTTGATGTTTGTCAAATGAGACAGTATCCCTAATATTTGACCATTGATGGAGGTCAGAACTCTGGATTCTTTCTCTCATTTGAGTGAAGTGCGATACTCCAAGCATAGTTCTTTCAATTCCTCTTTGAGAGACTCTAATCCATACACATTAGTAGTTACATAAAACTTTTGTTAGGAGTATGGTGTCGCCAGCAGGTCAATCTGTACCTGTGAGGCAAGTGCATCAGCAGCTTCACGGCACCTTCAGACTTCCAGATACCCCAAAATTGCTGCTGTGCCTTTGGCCAGACCCCAAAAACTTGAGGCAAAGTTTACCAAGTTTACAAAAAAACTTGGGCCAAAAGTTACGTATATGGGAAACACACCCACAAACCACCTCCGACTCAGCTATATAATTGGAGGCATGGCCTCTCTGGTTCCTGTTTGAACTGCTTAATGGCCATGATCCCAGAAACTCAGAAACAAATCTCAAAACCCAGTGGCTTTTGGCAGAAATGCCTCCGGTCCCTGCAGTAGGTTACTGGTGCTGGGTGAACCAGGTGGGAATAGGTTTTGTGCCTTGGCCTGTTCCCCCAGGCAGCCCAGTGGCCGCCATCCTTCAGAAGCCACTGGGCAGTCAGGTTTGGGCCCCCAGTGATGAGACACGTAGGGCGTCACGGGATGGGGGGGGGGGGGCGGGCCTGTCCTCTCCACCCCAACAAGACCCCAAGTCATCGCCCACGAACAGCCTCTCTGGCTCCTGATCAAGCTTCTTAATGGTCATGATCCCAGAGACTCAGAAACAAATTTCGAAACCCAGTGGCTTTTGGCAGAAATGCGTCCAGACACCACAGTACGTTACTATCACCAGGCCATCCCATGGAGGAAATGTTGTTGTCACTCTACCTGCTCCTCTGTGGCGGCTCAGTGGCCTTCATCCTCCAGAGGCCATTGGACAGTCAGGCTTGGGCCCGCAGTGATGAAACTTGTTGGGTCTCACGGGATGGGTCGTGGGGGAGCCGGCCCTTTCTTCCCCGTGCCAACGAGACCCGTAGTTTCAGCCCACAAACGGCCTCTCTGGCTCCTGATCGAGCTGCTTAATGGCCATGATCCCAGGGACTCAGAAACAAATCTTGAAACCCAACGGCTTTTGGCAGAAATGCGTCCGGACCCCACAGTAGGTTACTGTCACCGGGCCACCCCTGGAAGGAAAGGGTGCTGTCCCTCTGCCTGCTCCCCCTTGGCAGCTCGGTGGCCGTCATCCTCCAGAGGCCATTGGACAGTCAGGTCTGGGCCCGCAGTGGCGAAACTTGTTGGGCCTCACAGGATGGGGGTGGAGCCGGTCCTGTTCTCCCTGTCCCAACGAGACCCCAAGTCATCACCCACGAATGGCCTCTCTGGCTCCTGATCAAGCTGCTCAACACCATGATCCCAGAGACTCAGGAGCAAATCTCGAAACCCAGTGACTTTTGGCAGAAATCCCTCCAGATTTAAGTGTTAAAATTTTGGAATTTCAAAATCACATGACCCTACTGCAGCCACGCGACATCATATGTTATTTATAACCAGCAATAGAACACAAATTGTCTACTGTTGCCTTTTCAGCAGATCTGAGTGTTGGGGTAAAATCTCAAATAATAATGGTGGGTCTGGTGATGAAATATTGAATGTGATCAAAGTAGAGAGAGAGTAATGTGGAAATCATCTGCCCCACAGGTAGGGGGAGGGTGGGGGCTGGGGGTATACTGGTTTTTTTTGGTGATGGAGAATGGGCACCGGTGAAGGTACGGGTGTTTCATTGTATGACCGAGACTTAGACATGAAACCTTTGTAACTGCTCTCACAGTGATTCAATAAATAAAATTATAAAAAATGAAAAAAAAAAGTAAGGTGAAGTTCATTCACAATTCAATCAGCTAATCAGTGGCTGAATAAATAACAGTACTCCTACATTAAAAAAAGAAAAAAAAACTTTTGTTAACTGATAATTTGCTTACTTTTGCTGATAGTTATACAAGTTAGTAGTTACATAAAAGTTCTGATAACTGCAAATAATTTGCTGATTTTTTATGGTTTTGCTGAATTTGGGAGAGATTTTTGATATCTTCTAAGGATAACTTATGAAGAAAGTGGATATCAGCAGTGCATGAACTCATGTTGCCATGATAAAATGAAGTTGGCAAGGAGGATAGAGAAGGGATCTATAGCAATTGCTTCTGTGAACTCTTACTGTTGTTACTGTTACTGTGTTGTTACTGTGTTTGGCATATCGAATACGTTCACGGGGAGCTTGCCAGGCTCTGCCGTGAGGGCGAGATACTCTCGGTAGCTTGCCAGGCTCTCCGAGTGGGGCAGAGGAATCGAACTCGGGTTGGCCATGTTGGCTGCGTGCAAGGCAAACTCCCTACCGCTGTGCTATGAACAGCCCTTGAACTCTTAAGAAGTCTTTTTTTTTTTTTGCTCTTTTGGATCACACCTGACAATGCACAGGGCTTACTCCTGGCTCTGCCCTCAGGAATTACTCCTGGCAGTGCTCAGGGGACCATATGGGATGCTGGGAATTGAACCCAGGTTGGCCGCGAGCAAGACAAACGCTTTACCCGCTGTGCTACCACTCCAGCCCCAAAAGAAGTCTTAACTGCATTTCAGATGTGGGTTTCAGAGATAGAAAATCTTAAGGACCAATTCCTACATATTTGGTTGCATAATTAGGTTTTGTTTATATATTCAGAGACTATTTGTTAATGTATTTAAGATTATGAAAAATTATGATAGTATAGTACACTATAAGAATAGTATAGAAGATAAGGCACTTGTTTTGTATGGGACCAAACTGGATTTGATACTTATGATCTTCCCAGCATCAAGAAGATTTTTTTCTGAGCACCGAACCAGGATTAAGTCCTGAGCACAGCCTAGTATAGTCCCCAAACCACCCTCCCTCCCCCCAAAAAGAAAAGTTATATATTTTTTTTTCTTCATTTTTAGTGTTGGTTATTTTGATAATACTATAAGTTTAAAGATTTTTTTTTTCTAAATACATGAGTCCCTGATAAATCTTGCATCTGGTTAAATCAATAGGCAAATATTAATTTTTTAAAAATTAATGTTATCTATGTCTTTGTTGTGATTCCTACAATAAATATGTGAAGAATTACCATGTTGTTGGATGTCATTGATGGACTGCAGATGGTCATTTTGAATGTGAGACGTTCTAAATCAGAGTTTCTCAAGCTTTTCCCGGCAGTAGTCCCTTTCCAATCTTTTATCATTCTTGTACCTTCCTTTCCTATTGCCCCCGTTCTTCCTGTTTACCTTCAGGTCATACACACATGGTGAAAGAGATGGTATGTGATAAATAAATAAGTCTATGGGAAAGAGCTGTTAGTTCTGAAAAATTCAAAACAAAAATGCAAAATTTTCATTATAAAAGATGAATGAGTTGGTATTGTGAATAGAAGAAAAAAAGAGAGCAACTTTATTTAATCTTGACTTAAAATGAAAGGTCTGAGTTCAAGGTATAGGATCAAGGAGTTTAATTGTTAGCCAGCCAAGACTGGAGGTCTGAGTGGATGAATTGGCAAAACAGCTTTTAACTGTTAGCCTAAATCAAACCATTGTTATGCAATTTTATGAACACAAAAGTAAATCCATAAGTATTCCAGACTTTAAGAAATGTATGTTAGTAAAACTGAGATAACATTATTAAAAACTGCTTACCATATTAATTTAGTCATCAGAAATCCTCTGGAAAATAATAATCAAATGCTTCTGATCACTTTAGTAAGAATACAACTATCTATAGAAAAAATAAAAATAATAGAGAATTTTCTCCCTCTTTTTCTTTCCCTCTCACTCTCATTTCCTCTCTTTCTCCCTTTCTTTTCACACTTACAATATTTTTTAAGTGTAAGAAAATGAGTAAGGAATCTGATGTCCAGAAACTAGCATAACCCAAACCTCCTAGCATTTTCAGAATACAAACTGAAAACTCCAGCATCTGTTCTTTTAACTATGTAGAACTATATGCTTTTTATAACTCTTTTGTATGATAATAAGCTAATATTCGTAAAGTGTAAATGCCAATTGTAAAGAATTAATTTTAACATAATTGCTCAGCTGATGAAGATAATAGTTTGAGGAAGAAATCATAATATGTCTATAATAATAATTATTTTATTGAACTATTTGTTTTAATTTGCTTAATTTGATTTTAGAGCATTTGCCCCTAAAGCACATAATGAAATTTTAATCAAACTGAGAATAAGTATTCTTAATTTACTTTCTACTTTTAGAAAGACACTTTAAGATCTTTTTTTATCCTGAACATGAAATTATTTTCTATAATGATCTGACTTCATGGATCACAACAAAACATTTTTAAGTTTATTAGAGTTTTCCTAAATTATATTAGTTCTTATGTCTGTAGAATTACTTCTATGTGGCTTACTTGGTTTAATCTTACTAATTTTTAGTTTTAAAATTTCTTTTATTGAGATAATATTATTTTATAAAACTGTAATATTTATATTTTTAGATAATTTAGTTGCCATATTATGCCCACTATTAAAGTACTCATATCCCTCCACCTTCTAATTGAACCTGCTTTAGCTTTTCAGTCTCCCTCCCCACCTCATCACCACGCACACTTACACTCACCACAGTAACCTCAATTTTACCTGTCTCAGGTTCTGTTTTTATTGGGCATTTTCTATATCCTTCATTTGTTTCTTTATGTATAACATGCAAACAAGATATTTTTGATTTTTTTTCTGACTTAGTTCTCAGTATAATAATTCACAATTTCCATCCATTTTGCAGCAAAAAGCAAGATTTCATGTTTTCTGTTAACTAAGTAGTAAACCATTGTGTAAATGTTTCATGATTTCTTTTTCTAATTATCTGTTACTGGCCATTTAGTTTGTTTCTAGATCTTAACATTTTAAATATCTCTGCAATAAACAAAAGTGTGCATGTATTTTAAAGATTATTTTCTTTTTTCTTTTGACAGACAGTTATGGGGGAGCTTAATATAGGATTCAATTACGTTTGTCTCTTTTAAAAGAAATAGAAAAACTGGGTCTTCCTACTTTTTATCAAGTGACAAGATTGTGACAAAGAATGTGGGAAATTTCTTTTTGTTCCACAAAACTCTGGCTAATTTGGGCTTTTTGTGCGACTAAAATTAACATACTAAATAATTTGTATTTCCATTTTTGTTAGTGATGCTACCTACTATTTGAAGACTTTCAGTTTGTTTATTTTATTTGTCCATGTGTTACCATTATATCTTAGTGTACACCCCAAGGCCTGGAGTGACTGTAAGCTTTCTCATTCAGAAAGATCTCAGGAATCTCCAGCACAGTTTAAAGTGCAGGATGGAACAGCCAAACTTGAGTCACTCTTAGCATCTGGCTAAGGGAAGATTTCACTTTTAATAGTTAGATTAAGGAAATAAACTTTGTTGGTTTTTCTGATTTTTTCTTTCTTTTTTTTAGCAACTTGACAAAATTTTAAGGCTCTTACTATTTAGATTTAGATACTTACATGGGAATAAGGAATAGTAAACAAAGTTTATTATAATACTTGACATGCTGATTTCCATATTTATTATTTGTTAATTTTAGTTTGAACATGAAAGTTTCTTTAGTTTATATCAGGATTCTGAATAGCGGTGATTTTACCCTATAGGTATGAGTATGGCGAACGAGAGCAGTTGTAGTTACTGGTTTTGGCATATCGGTAAAGAAACAAACAGCGCCCGGCCCAGACAAGGTCAAACCTGAACACCTGAAGAACCTGCCGTCAGTACTCATCAATACACTGGCTCGGCTCTTCACTCGCTACCTGTCTGAATGCAAGGTTCCGTCCTAATGGAAAACCAGCAGGACCGTACTACTGTTCAAGAAGGGAGACATCCATGACATTGGCAAATATCGCCCGATCTGCCTATTGTCTGTCATCTACAAGTTGTTCACTCGAGTCATCCTAAATAGGATTGGCAGAACACTAGATGAAGGACAACCATGCGAGCAAGCAGGGTTCCGCAAAGGATTCAGCACCATCAACCATATCTACACGATAACCAAGCTCATTGAGGTTTCTCGGGAGCTCAAGATACCGCTCTGTTTAACGTTCATTGATTTAAAGAAAGCCTTTGATTCTGTTGAGATGGAAGCGGTCATTGAAGCCCTAGCTACTCAGGGCATTCAAGCCCAATACATCAAGATCCTCCGTGAGCTGTATTGCGGATTCACGACCAGGATCTCACCATACTACAAAGAAGTGATCGTTGATGTCAAGAGAGGGGTGCGGCAGGGTGATACCATTTCACCGAAACTCTTCAGTGCCACCCTCGAGAACATCATGCGACAACTAGAATGGGAAGGAATGGGAGTGAAGATAGATGGTCGACAACTACACCACCTCCGCTTTGCTGATGACATTGTTTTAATAACACCAAACATCAGCCAAGCTGCACAAATGCTGGCCGACTTTGACCATGAGTGTGGAAAGGTAGGACTACAGCTGAATCTTACGAAGACAATGTTTATGAGAAACAGCCTTGCTCCTGACGCCCCATTCGCTCTCAATGGAACGACCATCTCCGAATGCAACAGCTATGTGTACCTAGGTCGAGAGTTCAACATGACAAATGACGTGGCACCCGTGCTGCGCAGGAGGAAGAGAGCGGCTTGGAACACTTTCAAGAACGTTGAAGAAATAGCTAAGAGGATGAAGAACCTCCGGCTCCGGGCACATCTCTTTGATTCCACTGTTCTTCCTGCATTAACATATGCCTCAGAGACCTGGGCCCTACGCAATCAAGATGAGAACGCTATTCAGGTCTCCCAAAGAAGAATAGAAAGAGCAATGCTTGGAATATCACGTTTCACTCAAATGAGAGAAAGAATCCAGAGTTCCGACATCCATCAACGATCAAGAATCAGGGACGCTGTCTCGTTTGCCAAGGTGTCGAAAATCAGATGGGCTGGTCACATAATGAGATTTAAAGATGACCACTGGACTAGAGCTGTTACTGACTGGATTCCATGGGATATCAAAAGACCACGTGGCCCCCCACCTACCAGATGGTCAGACTTCTTCATGAAGATCATGAACGATCAGTTTGAGGCTCTTCATGTTCCCGGAGCGAACAGATGCCATTGGGCTACACTAGCACGCGACAGGGACAAGTGGGGACGTTACTGGCGCCCGCTCGAGCAAATTGAGGACTAACGAGAAGTTAAGTGATAAGTGATTAAGGTATGAGTAGATTAATCATTAGTCATTAAACATAGTAGATTAATCATTTGGTGAAGGAAGCAGTGAAGAAGAGAAAAAAAATCAAGAGAAGGAAGGGAAGAAAGGAGAAGGAAAGCAAGAGAGAAGGGAAGAAGAGAAAATAAGGAAGGGGATTAGTATGGGGAACAAAGAAGGTAGAGAGGAAGGAAGAGAAAGGAGGATGGGAGGGAGAAGGGAAAAAGACATAATGATAAATGAAGGAGGAATATAGGAAGGAATGAAGGTATAATTTCAGCTTCAAATCTTCAGAATGTTAACCTCCAATTTTTAATTAATAGGTTTCACATTAAAATTTACTGTGAAATTTACAGATTTTGATTATGATTTTACTTTATGATGGTCAAAAAACTTTTAAAACTGTATATCTTTCTTTTTACAGGCACATATACTTTAAAAATTAATATTATGGCTAATACTTTTATCTTGTATTATTCTCCCCTTTTTTGTTAGTTTTATTTGGCACCACACCTGGTGGTGGTCAGGACTTACTCCTAGCTTTTCCCTCAGGTGTCACTGCGGGCAGGATTCTAAGGACCAGTGGGATGTGAGGTATTAGACCCAGGTTTGCCCCATGCAAGGCAAGTGCCATACCTGCTGTACAATCTTTCTATCACTGTCACTGTCACTGTCCTCCCACTATTCATTGGTTTTCTCAAGCGGGCCCAGTAACGTCTCCCTTGGAGACTTTTTTCGTTACTGTGTTTGGCATATAGAATACATCACGGGTAGCTTGCCAGGCTCTGCCGTGCGGGCGAGATTCTCTCGGTAGCTTGACGGGCTCTCTGAGAGGGGCGGAGGAATCGAACTCTGGCCGGCCGTGTTGGAAGGCAAACGCCCTACCGCTGTGCTATCGCTCCAGCCCTCACAATCTTTCTATACCCCGTCTAATATGTTTTAGAATTTACATAAAACAGATGATCCTACAAATGTAAAATTTAGTAAAAGAGGAGAGTTAAAAGTTTTAAAAAAAACGTTGAAAGGTCTATTGAAATATAAAAGTGTATTTTATCCTAAGAAAGGGAACATTTATTTTATGTTTGAGAATATTATATTATATATAATGTTCAAGCATATACATTAATAAAATAGTAGCACTGTAGCACTGTCCTCCCATTGTTCATAGATTTGCTCGAGCAGGCCCAGTAACGTCTCCATTGTGAGACTTGTTGTTACTGTGTTTAGCATATTGAATATGTAATGGGAGCTTGCCAGGTTTTCCATGCGGACAAGATACTCTTGGTAGCTTGCCCGGCAATCCGAGAGGGGCAAAGGAATCGAACTTGGCTCAGCTGGGTTGGCCGCTTGCAAGGTAAACGCCCTACCCTCTGTGCTATTGCTCCAGCCCTATTTTTTCATTATAATATAATTTTATTATAATTTAATTATAATATTTTAATAAAATATTATAATAAAACTTTATGGATAAAATAAAACAAATCATGATCAAATAAAGCATTCAATATAAATGAACTGCTAATTTATTTTTGAAAATGTGTAAAATCTCTTAGTAAACTAGATGTAAAAAAACCTTTCTTAATCTAGTAGAATGCAACCATATGTTTATGAGTGAATACAATACTTAATGCCAAGTGCTGGAAAATGTGTCTTGTCTTTTAAAGAAGCTCCTTTAATGCTTCTTGAAAAAACGATTTCAAGATTATGAATTCCAAATGTTGTAGTCCATCTCTGAAGCTCTGTTTCATTCCTTCAAATCTTAACAATAATCTAGCTGGATAGAGTATTCTCAGGGACATGTTCATTTCACTGAATTTTATACTATATTCCTCCAGTCTCTTTTGACTCAACAGAGAGTCATCTGATATATCTGCTATGAATTTTAGAAGCTTTCCTTTGTATGTAATTTCCTTTTTTTTTTTTTTTTTGCTTTCTGGATCACACCCGGCGATCCAGAGGGGTTACTCCTGGCTCTGCACTCAGGAATCACTCCTGGCGGTGCTCAGGGGACCATATGGGATGCTGGGAATCAAACCTGGGTCGGCTGCATGCAAGGCAAACACCCTACCCGCGGTGCTATCTCTCCAGCCCCCTGTAATTTCCTTTTTTGATCTTACTTCTTTCAACATTCTACCTCTGTCTTGGCATTTTGTCACTCTAAATATAATATTCCTTGAAGTCTTTATATTTTAAGCTATTTTCACTGGAGCCCTTTGGTTCTCTTGAATATCGGTGCCTATATTCCTCAACTTTGGAAATTTCTATTGGTTCTTTAACAATAGGTTCTTCAGTGAATTCACTTCTATTATTTAGAAACTATTATTCAGAAACTATTATTGATTCTTGTATTGTTTCCCTTGATCTCATTCCACAGTTTGGTGTGTTGTTCAATTTTTTTAGAGACTGTTTCCTATATTCTGTTTTTTTTTAAAGATTTTCTGGATTTCAAATTGGAGCTCCTTCTTGCTTCCCTAAGCTGCTGTTATTCTGCTGATCAGAGTTTTTTATATCACCAACCACACTCTATATTTCTGTCATTTCTGGTTTCAGTTTTTGTATTTCCAATCTCCTGCTTCCTTGTGCTTTGTTGACTATCTTATGACATCATTTTTTTCAACTCACTAAATGTGCTCATCATGGTATCACTAAAGTTAGTCTCTGAGAATTTAGAGTTGATGGACCTCCCATTATTGTTTTTCATTCGTTGAACTTGGCTTGCTTCTATGTCTTCTCCTTTGGGCCTTTCTTGCTCCCTCTGTGCTGAGGGTGAATCTTCGTGGTCAGTCCTTCTGGAATTCTCCAAGGGTTGGGTAGAGCTGCTCTTTTACTTCTCTGCCCATCTTCACCTGGTGACAAGAAGTATGAAATTTGATGAGAAGTTTTCGCTTAGCCATGTGGCTCAGGAGATGTAGAACTGGGCCTTCTGGTATGGGGGAGATCTGCCCAAAGGGACATATCCAGAAGGGAGGGGAATCTGCTTCCATTCCAAAAAGGCCCCAGAGATGTCAGCTGGGAGGATAATCTCATCTGGAAGAAAGCATAGGTTGGCATATTATCATTTAGCCCAAGTGCCTACAATTATAATATAATTTCATTGTGTAAGATAAACTACAATAATATAAGCAGATAATTTAATTAGCAAAGTGGGAATAGAAAAGTGCCCACTATTTCAGATGGAATTTCTGGAGACAGATGTCTGTCTTGAGTGGAGCTCAGATTTCTTTGCAAGTATCCTTTTACAAGGAAGATTTGTCTCTTCTATCAATGAGGTTCTCTCTTGTCAACAGGAGATATTTAAGAAAACTTCAAGATCATGGATGTTAAGTTTGAAAGATATCAAATCTGTCAAAATTCAATGTTCAAATTTATATTACTTTTCAGAGCTACTTTATCAAGACTATCTGTTAAATTTAATTTAGAAGGGCCTCTTATATAACCAGACTTTGATTTATTCTTGTCTTTGAAGGCCTGCTTATATTGGTGACATAAGTCATGTTCATGGTCTGGGGATGTCTCTCTAGCTTAATGGCTCTTACCTTTTCATCAACAGATAATCACAATGTAATATTTTGAACTGTCAAGATTATTACAATATGAAGGGAGGGAGGAAGGAAAGAAGGGCGGAAGGAAGGAAGCAATTATTATCGTATTATGATTTGGCTCATCTGGCTGACTGTGAAACCAATGAAGTTCCCTTTGTCTGTTCTCTCTCAATATAAGCTACCATTAGAAACAAATTGAAAGAAAAACATTTTTCTTAATTTCTCAGTTCTATTGAATGGCTTTGCCTTTCTCATATTTCCCCATATATTGTTCTAAAATAGAAAGAAAATGTGATAGAATTGTTATTATTTACACAACATGAGTGGAGGGGAGTTATAGGAAGACTTAAGTATGAATTTCTAACTATTTGTGGCATATATTGTCTCATTGTATACAAATGGGAAGTTTTAGGAAAAACAATATTAGGGTTAAATTTATTAAACATTCTTTGTGTTGTCTAAAAATAGTTACAAAAGACCTTCTATCTGCCTTCTCTAGTATGTAGCTTCTGAAACAATAAAGCGTGTCTTAAATGAATTTACATTAAATGCATTTAAATATAAACAATGCAATTACACATATTCATCAACTACTACTGGCAAACAATTACACTGTAGATTGTACAAAAGAAATGGCATCCAAAACAAGTCTTCAATTAGATCATTTTTGTTTAGAGATTAAAAAAAAGGAGTCTAAGAATTAAAAAATATTAGCCTCAGCTTCCAGGGATTTCATAATAATTAGAAGAAAGGAATAGAAAGAGAGGGCTTTGTATTCCTAACTTCCTAATAGCCATCTGCGTCCTTAGGATTGACCCTCACCTCTTCACTCCAGTGCTCACAGTTTCTTGTTCTACTTTTGTCTAGTTGTAAAACAAATTAAACTCTTTAGCTCTGAATGCTGTGGTTGGCAGAGTTAGAGCAGTGATAGTTCAAAAAACCCCATCTGGCAAGCAAGCTCCAAAAACAAAAATAAAACCTTTTTTCCAGCTCACAGAAGTCCAGGGAGAAAGATTAATTAAATTCAGAGAGGAGAGAAAAGTACAGAGCACTTCCTAGTACTGTCATGGTAGTGATTTTTTTTTCCCAACCCTCTGCTGACAGAGTACTTCTCCACAGCATGTTCTTTGATAAAACAATAATCTCTTCAAGTAAAATTCAAAACATTACCGTATTTATAAATAAATCTCCTTGCTGAACACATACTTAAGGACTCCTAAAAATGTTGATAATATAAATTCTGTCACATTTACATATTGTTTTCTGTCTCATGCAGTTTTCATATCTCCATGAAGTTGTATTTACTTTTATGCCAGATTTCACGTTTTTCCTCCTTTCTGGACATTGCATACCATTTGATTACCACCTCCCCACTTTATGCTTAACAATACTTATTTAAATAGCAAGGCTAACACTCGATTTCTCTCACACAATGAGATAATTTACATAGCTTCTTCAGGGGTCTCTGAAGTCTTCAGTGAATTTAGCATCGCCTGGGCTAATAGGATTCCCAGACAATGGTTTGTTCTTTGAATTCTGACTTTCACTAGTGGCTTTAGGATCTCTTTAGAAGAGCCTGAACTTCCTTTAGGTTTTTGTTTCTGTGAGAAGAGGAAAAAAATGCTAAATCAAAGCTCTATAGTGTGCTTTCAATTCTTCTACATTTTAACAGACACTAAAAGCTAAGAACTAAGCTATCTCTGAAGTATTGTTGAGTAGGATAGCTAGGGTGGAGGGAAAACCTGCTGCTCTGTGATGGAAAAAGAAATTCTGGGTTCTTTGTGCTGAGTGAGATAACATAGGCTTTACATGTTCTCCTTCAGAGCTGGCAAATAGAACTTTCTTCTGTAATTGTGTGTGTGTGTGTGTGTGTGTGTGTGTGTGTGTGTGTGTGTGCGCGCGCGTGCACTAGCTTGCCTTCTTCAAACTCTCTCCTTACCTCACCTCATCGCCTCATTGGTTCTGTGGGACAAAAAGAAACTATTATGCAAAATGTATCCTGTAAGAAAGAGAAAATCCTAAGGGCACATACTTGTACTTTGCAAGCAAATTTTATGTCATCAATTGATGCACAGCTGGGCAGGATAATTTTGGGTCAGGAAAAAGTGCTTCTTTTGTCATGCTACAATATTTCAGTTCATAAGTGGTATTGTAATAATGATTTTGGATCTCAAAAGTGCTCATGCCCACCGGAGTGCAGAGGTGTTTGTTACTTATGACTCTAACCAATCACATCATGTCACAATGTAATTTTATTTGGGGGAAATCCACATTACAACAGTTATAACCATATGATTCTGTTGGCATTACTAGTGTGGAGTGATACAAATTGCTTGGAGAAAATACAGCAAGTGGCATTTGTATTCTGAGAGTTCCTGGCAGGGAAGAAGAAGCTCTGCATAAAGTTTCACTGGATTTCACCAAAACCTGGAAAAGGCTTCAGGACCACAGGTGTGATGTTTAAAAGACATCTATCTCATACCTCAGATTTTCCAGTCAGTACCACAACATGGATTAAAATTATGGATAAATATGAATCTACTGTCATACTATATCATATTAATTCTATCAAGGCACCTGTAGTATTATGAAATGAAGAATACTTGTATTTCTTTCCTTTTTTTCTTTATTTTCTTTTTCTCCCCCTTTCTGTTTCTTTCCTTCTTTCCTTTCTTCCTTCCTTCCTTCGTTCCTTTCTCTCTTTCTCTTTCTCTCTTCTTTTCTTCTTTTCTTTCTGCCCTCTAATTAAAGTAGAGCTTATTCCAAAAGGAAGAAAAGAAGTATCTATCTTTTGAAAGATTAAGGAATATAACTAAATTTCTAATATCTAATGAGATACCAAGTTGGTGTAGTAGGAATGACAATGCATTTATACCTATAATGATACGTGGAAAATTATGAAAGTTCTGTCATTTGTTAATTGTGTGACTTTGGTTAAGACACATTTAGTTATGAGTGCAGTGTTTGCATTATGTACATGATTATGATATACTTACTTAGAAGAAAGAGTGCAATTTTAATTTGCAAAGTATGGAGACTAGAAGGATTCCCTAACTCACCTATAAAAGACACAATCATGTATAGCCCATCCATGTAGGTATTTTCATCAACTTAGATAACTTAGAGTGGCCAATTTTTTATATCTATTAATAGTATAAAATACTAATAGAATTATAAGAAATAAAATTTTACAAAGCTATATATAACAGATTCTGTCACTAAGAAAAAATAAGTATACATGAAAATGTATCTTAAGTACTTTCATAGATGTATGATGGCTTGGTCAGAACTAAAAGATATCACACATTTTAAATAAAACAACATTAAAAGGAAATAATTTAAAGATGGAAACACAGAGCTAAAGGAGATGCTGAGTTAAGTAGGTTAGGAGAAGAATAGACTACCTGCCAGTTCAAGAAGTTTACTGCTTTTCATTGTTTTATCACTTCATATTCCTCATCTGATTGTATGCTTAGTTATTTCTCTATGCCTTGTCATATTTATGTATACTTATTTCTTATTCCTTTCATTTACTTTACTACTAATAGTCCAATTCAATTATTTTTTCACTGTACTTATAGTACTTATAATACATCATTTAATTTTCTTCGGAAAATGTATAATTAAATAATACATACTTTCGGTTTATAAGTGAACTAAAACCTAAAAGTGAGATAAAATGGAAAGCAATAAAAATGCTTAAAAATGTGCTTTAAAAATTAAAATAGTTCATTATAGTAAATGAATTCATGGACAGGAAGAGTAAAGAAAGCATAAGAGGAAGTGTTAGTCATATGAATTGAATTTAGATATATGAATAGTATTTCATCTAACATAGAAAGTCATGAATTTCATGGATATGTATTAGGACAATCAGTGCCTACAAGCAAGGCAATATAGTATTTACAGGAGAAGGGTAGTATTGAGGAGGGACTTTAATATTGAGGAGGGAATTTAATAAAAACCTGTAGATAACTATAGATTAATTTTTAAAAGGTCAAGTTCAAATACAAGATATAAAACTTAAATGTTAGCTCATCTACAGTGTGATCCAGAATAATTATTTTTAAATCAATACTTTGCAGATGAAAATATTATTCCCTAAAAAAATCAAATAGGTCACAAAATATGAAACGGAGGGTATAAATATTAGAATCTCAAAAATTAGGACCATCATTAGTATCACGTTCATAGGACTAGCATTATGACAAAGGTGACTATAAAAAAAATAATGAGGTAAATTTAAAACATCTGGTTATTTTTTGGATCAGGGACTGAAAAAGAAATAAAGGGTTAAAAATAAATATGAGGTATTATTCTGAATAAAAGATATTGTTTCACTAGGTTTCCAAAGGCATAATAAAAACAATGTGAAAATTTAATATTCAATACATCCAAGTTCATTATATTTATGCTTTTCTGTAAAATCATAAGCTTTAAGAAATACTTCAAGTAACAAAGTCAAAATAAATTCAAACATCTATGTTTTAATTATACACTAAGAAGAGAAGAAACACAGACTATAAATTTCGCTTTAAAAGGCTGGAGGATTAAAATGACACCATATAACTACAATAAAAAATCAATTGGGAAACATATACATTCTCTGATACAACTAAAATAGATCAGCTTTATAAAGTATGCAAAGAAGCAACAATTGTTCTTGTATTTTTTTTAAATAAAACCCTTTTAAAAAAGGAATACGAAAAAGACAGAAAAGGAAATTTATTGAAGAGAGAATGCAACGTCTCCAGAAGGGAGAAATCCAAGTAACATTTTAAGGATATAATAAATTATAATACAGCTATTTCTGAGGTAGAAATCCTTTGCTTTGAAAGTCTCTGCCTACCAAGTTACAATTAATTCTGAGACAGAACATTCAGAGGAAGATATAAGTCATGCCTTTTTGCACATTTAAAAAATAATAATAAAATAATTGATTATGCGAAATATTCTGTAAGAAGGAATCAGTTTTTAATGTACTAGGTCACTGTCACTGTCTTCCCGTTGTTCATGGAATTGCTTGAGCAGGCCCAGTAACGTCTCCATTGTGAGACTTTGTTGTTACTGTGTTTGGCATATTGAATACATCATGGGTAGCTTGCCAGGCTTTGCTGCATGGGTGAGATACTCTCGGTAGCTTGCTGAGCTCTCCGAGAGGGGTGGAGGAATCAAACTCAGGTCGGCCATGTTGGTCACCCTACCCACTGTGCTATCACTCCAGTCAATGTACTAGGTAGTATTGTGTTTTCAGTTTAAAATTTAAATGCCACAATTTTTAAGCAATTTGAGGAAAACTAGTAAACAATAAAGGCTGGTATAAACTTCACTTGCAATAATACTGAAATTATAAATATTTAAGCTTGTATTTCGAAATAAGATATAAATTTACATTTAAGTTAAGATTCAATATGGAATTCCATCTCTAAGGTAACTTAGAGAAGCATTGAAAATGTTACCAGTTTCTTCTAAGTTTCTGAAGTAGGGAAAGGCTGACTCCTCTGTAATTATTCTACTCCTCAGGGATTACCTCAATGCCCTGATCATATTAAGCTAGAATTTAGCTAGCTCCATTTCTCACTATTACATAAATGGCAAATTTTCCTCAATGTCTTGCTTTGCAATGGTTTTCTAAGGTTAATGTTCATTAGTGTCTTTTGTCATGTCCTTTGAATTGTATAATGTAGATGTCAACCAGTAGAAGACCACCAAAATTTAACTTTATATACAGCCATTATTTTTGAATTGGATCGTCACGCTACCCTAAAACAATTTTTAATAATATATCAAACATCTCATGATACTGAAAAGCTACAATAAAAATATATTTGGACCATAAACTTGATTATGAAAAATATGTAATTTTCAATTAAAATTTTAAAATACCTAATATTGATTACATGTTTGTTCCTCCTCAAATTTATGTGCATATACTCAAGATACCTAATATGATGATATTACAAGTGTGGCCTTTAGGAAGTAATTATGTTGTGACAGAAATAATGTCTGAAGGGAAAGGACCAGAGAATACGAAAGCACATGCGTGTGTGTGTGTGTGTGCGCGCACATGTGTGTGTATGTGTGTGTGTGTGTGTGTGTGTGTTATTAGCAAGTGAGACATAATTCTCTGACTCTCACCAAATCAAAAGTGCTGGAATTCTGGTCTGGAATTTCCATGGCTCCAGTACTTCAAGAAATAAATTTCTATTATTTGTGTCATTCATTCTAAGGTATCTTGATTTAGTGCAGGCTTAATTGGTTTAACCAATACCTATTATCGAACCTGGAGCCATAGTCCTGGAGATAGTGAGCATTTCTTGCAGGACACCTTCCTGGTTTGATCCCCTGAATCTCATATGGACCTTCCACACTGCCAGGAGTAATTCTTGAGTGAAGAGTCAGGAGTAAGCACTGAGCATCACCTTGTGTGACCCCCAAATCAAAATAAACACAAAACAACAATAAAAACAATAACAGAAACCCTCCAAAACAACAAAATGCCTATTAAATTATTGCAATGTTTCATACCCCGAAAATAAAATTTTGAAACAACAAAGTGTTTGTCTTAAGAAAATTTCCAACCTAGTTCTAAAGAAAGTACCAATGAAAAGATAGACACTACATTTATATTAAAAATTCATATGATAAAATGAACTCCTTATTAACTACTATCCCTCCCCACCTTATCCCCCCCAAAAAAGCAGGTAAAAAGAAAAGTCTAAAAGAAGATAGGTGTATGGAGAGAGATGATTTCATACAAATAATGAGAAAAGGCTTCATTAGAAGGTACTATTTAAATAGAGATGTTATTGAAATGAGCAACTAAGCCATAGATGCACTTGTGAAGAGACCTCCAGATAAACGGAAAAGACTGGAAATACAAGAAAATGGAAAGTCTGAGCGAGGGATAGCATGAGGATGAGTGGAATGAGTGAGAGGATTTTGCTGCCCCAAATGACATGGTAAAGTAATACATATTTATGGTAAAAATAATAGATTATAAGCCGGTATAAATAAAACTTATTTGAACTTGAATAAACAAAGCACAATGAACAAATTATAATCACAAATCATTCCAAAGACTAGTTTATGCTGGTTGATTTAGCTAAATGCATTGGCCACAAAATTCTCATTGCTGCTTGTATAGAGCAGTGATTTCTATTTCTGATTTTGAGACATTTGGACAAAGGGGTTAATTATTTAAGGGGCATAATGTAATTTTTGAAATAGGTGATTAAAATTCAAGAATTGAGGGCTAGTCTAATATCAAATTAACCTGCTTGTGGTGCCAGTAATCAACGTTTATGATCAGAGAAACAAGTAGATTTTGTAAATAAATTTTTTGTAAATTGACTAAAATCTAAATTCTGTCAACATTGGAGCGTTTTGTGAAATGCTCTAGCATCTTCAAGGCAAAATCTACTATTTCATTTTAACTTAGATATTTTCTTAAAAATAAGAGTTTATAATGATTTTGATTGACACTACCATGCCATGACTCCTATGTATCTTCCATGTACCCTGTTTAGTTCTTCGAGTTGTGTAGTGCCTCACTACACACTAGGTTCTGTCTGTTCTACTTTTTTTTAAACGATAAAGGAATATATTCCCACTCCTATTGAAATGGTCCCCTCCCGTTTTATAAGCAAAACTTTTCTATTTCTTCTGTTTCCTAGCTCTATTACAGCCTAGTTCAACTTTCTAGAAAGAAAACTTTGGTTTTTGTTTGTTTTGTCCTCCAGCTAAGGCAACTATTTAGAAAATTGGTTTCTTTTACTTTGGCCCCATGCAGGCTTGACCTATTTTACCTTGTTACAGTGATGGAGAACCTCTTTCTGCAAAAATTTAACTTAAAAGAATTTTGTTAGTGGAACTGTAAAGATGCCTTCTTGCCAGCAAATTCAAACAAAACTCTGTTTAAATCTTTTATGGTATTTATTAAATTAGTATGTTAAGCATATTTTAAACAAAATAAGGATAAATTAATAACAGTAAGGTAATTCAGAAGTGATGTACTGTCATGCAAAACACAATGAACCTTCCACCCCAATTATTTGACTAACATTTTATTAATAATAGAAGATAATGATTGCTAAAGTAGTAAAATGAACCCAGATTATTAATCTTGATAATGCTACCATGTATGCTTGAGAAATGAGAAATATATTTTTTTCTTTTACTGATTAACATAAATGGATTGAGTCCCAATTTTCAGCAGCTTTCTTTCCCCTTCCCAAGATATTAAAGGGGGTACAAGATTGGTTAGCATAATTAGTTTAAACAAAGTACTTAAGTGTGACCAAGTTTTGATTTATAAGTGAGACAGCATTTTATTATTATTATTTAATAGAAAAAAAATTACCTGCAATGGCAAGAACGGCCATAATCACCTACTTGGGTCATCTTTAATCTATCTGACATATTTTTATTCAAAGATAGCGGTGAAAACAAATCAGTATGTCATTGCTAAACACAAGAAAAAACTCCAAGGGCATATTCTATAGAAATATTATCTTAATATTGGAGGCAGGACACCAATTATTTGAGTTTAGTTACTAAATTTTGGCCTAAGTGCTTATTTCATTGTTTAATGTATTAATGTTCCTTAGGTTGGTTTAACTCAAGGTATCTGAGTTTGCATTAAATGTATTTCATAAAAACTGTCTTCTCAAAAACAACATTATGCTACAGAATTTGTTTTTAATTAAAATTTTGGAATTCTGTATATAACATTGACTAATTAAGATTCAATGAGGTTCATACTTGGGCCATTTGACAACAAAACTTGACCAAAATTTCTTACTATATCCTTCAGTCAATGTTGTTGTGAAAGTATTATAGAAGTCTATATGAAAGCATAATGACTAAAATATTAAGATTATGTTGAAACAAATTTAAACATGACTAAAAATTAAATTAAGCTATAGAAGCAAAAATTTAAATATTGACTATATTCTTAGCTTTAATTTAATAACAGCAATAATTTAATAATAATAATTACCATTAGTATCTAATACATTTATCATTTTGTCTTGGAAAGCATAGATAAATATTTTGTTGAGACACAAATTTATTTATATTGGCAGGAAAACACACTAAGCATATACATGCTATGTCTCTTTTTTTACCTAGAGCAAATTTGTCAATAAAAAAATCATGCAATGGGTATGTAACAGAAATTAATGTTTAAATGTATTTGGAAAGAACTTAATAGATCGACTGTAAAAGGCTTTCAAATGATGAAACATTCAAACTTGTCTAGAAGGACATAAAACCTGATAGAACAAAAATTGATTTGGGGTAAAGTTTCACATGAAAAGGCTTTATTTTTATATTTGGAATGTTGTCTCAATGATTCGTGTTATTAATAACTGTCCTCCTAGAAGTCCTTTGCTAGAAGAACTACATTTTGAGAGTATTGCTGCAGAATTTTTCCCTTTCTCTAGTTAGGATTTCCACCTGCACCCTTCTGTGTGCCCATTTAAGGTTTAACTAATGTGTTAAAGAAGTTCACATAGCACATACGCTGCCTGAGCCCAAGTGCTGCTTGCGCCCACGCGGCCAAGCACATATGGTGGCTGGGCACATGTGTCCACTGCATCTCCCCTCTTGAGATGTGTACTTTCATGGTTTTGCATCAAAAGCTGGTATGTGTGTAGAGGCTCTCTCTCCACCCTTGGAGAAGCCCATGTTCTCTCTTGAGTACATTACTCTCTCTCACTCTTTCCCACTCCAAACCGTAAAAATCCTCCAAATAAAATTTGTTTATTTCAAAAATAAAGAAAGAAGTTAACACAGAAGAACAGAAAAGTAGAGGAAGCTTCTATAAAACTCAGAGACAATTTTCTCATGTGCCCTTTAGCCATTTGGATTTCTTCTTTGAGAAAGTATCTGTTCATTTCGTCACCCCATTTTTTGATGGGGATGCTTTCTTGTTGTGGAGTTCAACCAATACTTTGTATATCCTTGATATCAACCCCTTATCAGATGGGTATTCAGTGAATATCCTTTCTCATTTGGTAGATTGTCTTTGTATTCTGGTCACTGTATCTTTTGAGGTGCAGAAGTTTCTTAATTTAAGATAGTCCCATTTGTTTATCTCTGTTTCCACTTGGCTGGTCAGTGGAGTGTGGTCTTTGAAGATACCACTAGCCTCAATATTGTGGAGGGTTTTTCCGACCTTGTCTTCAATGTACCTTATGGGTTTTCGCCTGATGTTGATATCCTTAATCCATTTTGATTTGACTTTTGTGCATGTTAGGTCGAGGTCTAAGCCTATTTTTTTGCATGTGGTTGTCCAGTTATGCCAGCACCATTTGTTAAAGAGTCTTTACTTGGTCCACTTCATATTTCTTGCTCCCTTATCAAAGATTAGATGTTCATACATTTGGGGCTGTGTGTACAGATATTCCACCCTATTCCATTGGTCTGCGGACCTGCCTTTGTTCCAGTACCATGTTGTTTGAATTATTACCGCTGTGTAGTAGAGTTTGAGGCTGGGAAGAGTAATGCCTCCTCACCTCTTTTCCCTAAGAATTGCTGCAGCTATTCGTGGGCATTTGTTGTTCCATATGAATTTCAGGAGTGCTTGATCTATTTCTTTGAAGAATTTCGTGGGTATGCTTATAGGGATCGCATTGAATCTGTATAATGCTTTGGGGAGTATTGCCATTTTGACAATGTTAATTCCTCCTATCCATGAGAAAATGCTCTACATACTAATCATCAGGGAGATGCAGATCAAAACAACAATGAGATACCATCTCACACAACAGAGTCTGGCCCACATCCAAAAGAACAAAAGCAACTGGTGTTGGTGTGGATGTGGCAAGAGAAGGACTCTCCTGCTGGTGGGAATGCTGACTGGTTCAGCCCTTTTGGAAAACAGTATGGCTGATTCTCAAAAAATTAGAAATTGAGCTCACATTTGACCCAGCAATACCTCTCCTGGGAATATTTCCCAGAAAGACAAAAAATACAGTCAAAATGACATCTGCACTTCTATGTTCATTGCTGCACTGTTCACATAGCCACATTCTGGAAAAAACCCTAGTGCCCAAGAACAGATGACTGGTTAGAGAAACCTTGGTACATCTACACAATGGAGTACTATGCAGCTGTTAGAAAAGATGAAGTCATGAAATTTACATACAAGTGATACTACATGGAAAGTATCAAAAGCAAAATGAGTTAGGAATAGAGGGACAGACATAGAAAGATTGCATTCATCTGAGGAATACAAAGTAACAAAATAGGAGATGAACATCCAAGAACAGTTGAGATAAGTACCAGGAGGTTCACTCCATGGCTTGAAGGCCAGCCACACATGTTGGGGGAGAAGGCAGCTCAGATAGACAACGAAACACCAAGTAAAGGGTGTTGGGAGAATCCTCCCAGGATGGAAGACGCATGCTGAAAGTAGACTGTAGACCAAACATGATTGTACTCAATGCCTCTTTTGCAAACCTCAGCACCCAGAAGAAGAGACAGAACAAAAGGGAATGCCCTGCCACAAAGGCAGGATGGGATGGGGGGATGGAGGAGTGGGAGGGATACTGGGATCACTGGTTGTGGAGAAAGGGCACTGGTGGAGGGATGGGTACTTGATCATTATATAACTGAAACCCAAGCACGAAAACTTGTAAGTCTACAGTTGTATCTCATTGTGTTTCACTAATAAAAATTTAAAAAAACAAAAAGAAAAAGAAAAACACTTAGAGACAAGAGACACAGATCCTCTTGGATCTTGTCTAGAATTAGAATAAAAATGTATAAAAGCAAATTAAAGTAAAATAAACTCTACTTATGATTATGAAATAAAATAGTAATAAAAATGAACTCCAATCATCTAAAATCTTCTATATTGATCATAATAATTATTTACCCCCAGTTTTTGTCTAATCTCTCACATTTTTTTATGTAGTAGTACTGCTACTTATTCAGCCACTGATGATTAGCTGATTAAATTGGGCATGAACTCCACCTTACTATTTTTTTCCATTTTTTATAATTTTATTTATTGGATCACTGTGAGAGCAGTTACAAATCTTTCGGGTTTAAGTCTTGTTCATACAATGAAACACCCATACCTTCACCAGTGCCCATTATCCACCCCAAAAAAACCCAGTGTACCCCCATCCCACAACCTCCCCCTACCTGTGGGGCAGATGATTTACGCATTATTCTCTCTCTCTACTTTGATTACATTCAATATTTTGACACCAGACCCACCGTTATTATTTGGGATTTTATCCCAACAGTCAGATCTGCTGAAAAGGCAACAGTAGACAATTTGTTTTCTATTGTGGGTTATGAATAGCATATGATGTCAGGTGGTTGCAATAGTGGCTGCATATTTTGAAATTCCGAAATTTTAACAATTAAATCTGGAGGGATTTCTGCCATAACCTGCTGGGTTTCAAGATTTCTTCCTGAGTCTCTTGGATCATGGCCATTAAGCAGCTTGATCAGGAATCAGAAAGGCTGTTAGTGGGTGGCAACTCGGAGTCTCATTTGGATGGGGAGGAAAGGGCCAGCTCCACCCCAATTCCGTGAGGCCCCCGCCTCTCTCATCACTGAGGGCCAAAACCTGAATGTCCCATGGCCTCTGGAAGATGGCAGCCACCGAGCCTCCAAGGGGGAGCAGACGGAGGGACAGCACACTTAACCCCCTGGGGTGGCCTGGTGACAGTAAACTACTGCAGGTTTCGAACGTATTCCTGCCAAAAGCCGCTGAGTTTCAAGATTTGTTTCTGAGTCTCTGGGATCATGGCCATTAAGCAGCTTGATCAGGAGCCGAGAGGCCGTTCCTGGGTGACGACTCTGGGTCTTGTTGGGACAGGGAGGAAAGGGCTGGCTCCAACCCCATCCCTTGAGGCCCCATGTGTCTTGTCACTGCAGGCCCAAATCTGACTGTCCAGTGGCCTCTGGAGGATGTTGTCCACCGGGCTGCCAGGGGGAACAGACCGAGGCACGAAACCTATTCCCACTTGGGGTATCCCAGCACCGGTAACCTATTGCAGGGACTAAACGCATTTCTGACAAAAGCCACTGGGTTTCATGATTTGTTTCTGAGTCTCTGGGATCCTGGCCATTAAATGGCTTGATCAGGAGCCAGAGAGGCCGTTCATTGGTGGTGACTTGGGGTCTTGCTGGGGTGGGGAGGAAAGGACTGGCTCTATACCCATCCTATGAGGCCCTGCGTGTCTTGTCACTGCAGGTCCAAACTTGATTGTCCAATGGCCTCTGGCAGATGGTGGCCACCCAGCCACCAAGGGGGAGGGGGCAGAAGACAGCACCCTTTCCCCCCTGGGGTGGCCCAGCGATAGTAACCTACTGCAGGGTCCAGACGCATTTCTGCCAAAAGCCATTGTGTTTCGAGATTTGTTTCTGAGTCTCTGGGATCATGGCCATTTAGCAGCTTGATCAGGAGTCAGTGATGCCTTTTGTGGGAGGCGATTCGGGGTCTCATTGGGACGGGGAGGAAAGGGCCGGCTCCATCCCCATCTCATGAGACCCCACGTGTCTCCTCATTGTGGGCCCAAACCTAATTGTCCAGTGGCTTCTGGGGGATGGTGGCCACCGGGCTGCCAGTGGGAACAGGCCAATGCACGAAACCTATTCCCACTTGGAGTAACCCAGCGCTTGCAACCCACCACAGGGACTGGACACATTTCTGACAAAAGTGGTTGGTTTTCAAGACTTGTCTCTGAGTCTCTGGGATCATGGCCATTAAGCAATTCGATCAAGAACCAGAGAGGACATGCCTCCAATCATATAGCTGAGCTGGAGTTGGTTGTGGGTGTGTCTCCCACATACCTAACTTTTGGCCATTTACTTTCTTGGTAAACTTTACCCCAAGTTTTGGGGTCTGACCTTTTGGGGTCTGACCAAAGGCACAGCAACAATTTTGGGGTATCTAGAAGTCTGAAGGTGACATCAGGCTCCTGATGCGCTTGTCTCACAGGTACAGATTGACCTGCTGGTGGCACCATAGCCCCAATCTCTCACATTTTTATTTCCCGTTTTTTTTCTCTGTTGGTCTGTTTTAGTTTTTTGGGCCACACCAAGCTATGCTCTGGCCTTACTCCTGTCTCTGTGCTCAGGAGATCACTCCTCATAGGGCTCTACTTCTGTCCTATATCTGTAGTTTTTAGTTTACTTCTTATTTAAACATCCTTAATACAAGTCTCTTTAAAGTACTTTGAATATTTATAAAATTACTATTATTTAAATATTAAAGATCAACAATGAGCCATGAGCCTTGTACTTAAATTTTCACTTGATCTTCACAACACATGCTACCTTTATTCTGTTCATTTTACATATAGGCACAAAATTCTAGAGAGTAGCCTTTCAAAGCCAAAAGTATAGAGTTGTGTTAAGAAAGTTCCTTTGAATACTGTTAACAACAAAGCAAATTGTTTAACAAGTCTCTAAAATCACACAGCCAAATTATATGTATAAATGAATGATGAATGACAAACTGGAACAAATAATGAGGTCAAGAATATCTTCCCGGAAGCGTTCAGCATAAGAGAAGGAACACATGGAGGGTGCGGGATCCCGGAGGAAAAAAAAAAAAAGAAAAAACAGGTTCCAAAAAGAGCCGAGAGCACCGGCAAGTTCCAGATGGAGTAGGTGCCGCATCCCGCCTCCCCCAGATGGAACCCCGGTGACCAGAAGCCTCTACAAACACAGCTCGAGTATGCGGGAACAAGGACTTTTTCTCAAATCTGCCGGACTACACCTCCCAGGTAACCTCTGATTCCGGAAGTCACACCCACAGCCCGCCCCCCAGCGCCATCTTTGAAGCGTTCAGCATAAGAGAAGGAACACATGGAGGGTGCGGGATCCCGGAGGAAAAAAAAAAGAAAAAACAGGTTCCAAAAAGAGCCGAGAGCACCGGCAAGTTCCAGATGGAGTAGGTGCCGCATCCCGCCTCCCCCAGATGGAACCCCAGATGGACATCTCTCTATATACAAAGTGATAAATGAGAAGTAAACGACCCAATCTTTCTCCCTGAAAATCAGAGTTAAGTTTGGAGCACGGCCACACCCCCAGAAACACAAGGACTTAATGCAGAACCCAGCAGCTTAGAGCAGAAAAGTGAACGGACGATGAGTTAACCCAGGCCATCATTTCTGCCCAGAGGGGAAAGGGTGTTGCCCCATTCGCCCTCTCTTCTCTGGAAAGAAGGATGGCGGCCGCATGGGAGCCTTGTGGACAGCAGGTATGAGCTGGGGGTATGGGGGGCGACTAAAACCTTACGAGAAGGGGGGCGATCCGGTCCGTCCTTCACGCCCTACCGAGGTCACCAGTTGCCCCACACGAGCGGCTCTCCAGCACGGCCACAGCCCCAGAAGCACAAGGGCTTAATGCAGCACCCAGCAGCTTGGAGCAGAAAAGTGAAAGGACTATGCGTTAATCCAGGTCATCAAGTCTGCTGGAGGGGAAAGGGTGTTGCCCCATTCGCCCTCTCTTCTCTGGAAAGAAGGATGGCGGCCGCATGGGAGCCGTGTGGACGGCAGGTATGAGCCGGGGGTGTGGGGGCGACTAAAACCTCATGGGAAGGGGAGCGTTCTGGTCCGTCCTTCACGCCCTACCGAGGTCACCAGTTGCCCCCCACGAGCGGCTCTCCAGCACGGCCACAGCCCCAGAAGCACAAGGGCTTAATGCAGAACCCAGCAGCTTAGAGCAGAAAAGTGAAAGGACTATGCGTTAATCCAGGCAATCATTTCTGCCCAGAGGGGAAAGGGTGTTGCTCCCTTCCGCCCTCCTCCCTCTGGAAAGAAAGATGGCGGCCACATGGGAGCCTTGTGGACAGCAGGTATGAGCCGGGGGAGTGGGGGCGACTAAAACCTCATGGGTCGGGGGGCGTTCCGTTCCGTCCTTCACGCCCTACCGAGGTCACCAGTCGCCCCCCGCGAGCGGCTCTCCAGCACGGCCATGGCCCCAGAAGCACAAGGACTTAATGCAGAACCCAGCAGCTTGGAGCAGAAAAGTGAACGGACTATGCGTTGATCCAGCCCATCAAGTCTGCCGGAGGGGAAAGGGTGTTGCCCCATTAGCCCTCTCCTCTCTGGAAAGAAAGATGGCGGCCACATGGGAGCCTTGTGGACAGCAGGTATGAGCCGGGAGTGTAGGGGCGACTAAAACCTCATGGGAAGGGGGGCGTTTCGCTCCGCCCTTCACGCCCTACCGAGGCCACCGGTTGCCCCCCGCGAGCGGCTCTCCAGCATGGCCACGACTCCAGAACACAGAAACCAATTTCTTAACTATCTGACTTTCAGTAGAAATACTTCCAGGGTCAATAGGTAAAATAGCAGAAATCCAAAACCAACATTTAATTCTTGAACCCAGCTGTAGAAAGGAAATCACTTCACAATGCTTTTTCAGCATGTCTGATTTGGGGGGGGGGGGGTAAACTCTAAATAATAGTGGTGAATCTTTTATTGAAACAATGAATCTAATCAAAGCAGATAGAGTGTTAACTAGAATTCATCTGCCTCACAGGGACGGGGAGGGGTGGGGGGTGGGGTTTTATTGGGGTTCTTCATGGTAAAAAATAAGTATTGGTAAAGGGAAATGTGTTTGATATTTGTACGACTGAGACATAAACCTGAAAGCTTTGTAACCTTTCCCACAGTGATTCAATAAATAAATAAATAAATAAATAAATAAAAATTGTCAAAAAAAAAAAAAGAATATCTTCCCATCTATTACCACTCTCCCCCTAGCCCCACACTAACAACTCATGATCAGATCCTTTTTAACTTTGCCTACTAAAGAAAAAAGAATTTAAATGTTGCTGATGAATCTGGAAGCAATTTACATAATAGGGCTACATCATTTGTCTTGTTAGTCCAATTATTGTTGCAGACTACTGCCATATGCAAGATTACGCCCATTCCATTCAACTATAAGGGTTCACAGTACTGAGATGCAGGTACAGATTTCAAGACTAAAACAGAAGAGTACAAGAAGTTTCATTTTGCAAACCTGCCATGAAATTTCTGAATAGCACATAAAGATGCTGCTGTTTTGGAGGAGTTGTATTTCGAGAGGATTACAAAAAAAGAAAAAAGAACAAAATGTATCTTAGTTCATCTATTTTGCAGGAAGCTCTAAATTTGATGCCGTTCTCATATGTGTTAATAAATTTTATTTTGATTTTTTTGTAATAGTAAGCAATTTAATGGAAATTGTTTGACTTGCCTTTCTTTAAACAATAAAAAGACACTGATCATAACCACATTTAAAAATATTAGTTTTGAGACAAGAAAGAGTAATGGTTAAGGTATTTGCATTATACATGCCAACCCCAGTTCTATCCATGGCACAGTATATGGTCCTCCAGACACCACCTGGAGTGACCAATCAGCACAAAAACAGGAGTAAACCCTATCACTACTGGTGTGACCAAACCCTTCCTCCACTTATACTGTGTCAACTTCCAAATTTTACACAGTCATATAAATGTAATCTTTCTATAAACTAATTTTAAAGTAACAGAATATTTTTCTAACAGGAAATATATTCTCATTTATTTATATTATCAATGAGTATAACTATTATAGCTCAAGAAATTCTCCTTTTTCCAACTCCAAATAATATGATAGTGGAATATTTGGATTTTTTTAAATTGAATAAGAATTATCTCTTATTACAGGTAATTAGTTTCAAGAGTCCAATTAATATTATTTAATTTAGTTACTTTGAATAATTTGTACTTGAAGTTATTGATGATAAGAAATTCAGGATTATGTGTTAAAATATTGAACCTTACAATGATTTATATCTATATGCATGAATTTTAATATTTCATATATACAAGAAACAAAAACTTTATCCATGAATATACAATATTGATATTAACCTTTTCTTATTCCTGTTGAAATGAAATTCTGATTTTAGAAATTCTCAATTTAAGAGAACCAATTTTAATCAAAAAATTTTCATCCAATATTTTTTCTTTAAAATCAACATGCTTTAGTTCACAATGCATAGCCTAATAGAGTGAAATAATTGAACAATAAGATAGACAAGAATCCATATTTGGGGGGCTAGGGGAAAGTGCACCAGGTAGGGAACTTGCCTTTCCAAGTTAGGTTTTATTCCAGGTATCCCATAGTGTCCCCTGAACATGCCAGTAATGATCCCTGAGCTCAGAACCAGAAGTAAGACCTGAGCAGGCCGAGAGTGGCCAAAAAAAAAAAAACCCAAAAAATAATTCTTATTTCATGGTGCAAAACTATATTAGATACACAAACTGATGATGTACTGTCATTGCTGTTCTTAAAGATAGTGATGTTCAGTCATCATTGTTCTTGAATACTTTGTGATATTTATGACTGTGTTAAATTTGTGTGTGTGTGTGTGTGTATGTGCACTCGTGTGTGCTCACATACCGGCGTGTTTGTACATCAGTCTCTAAATTTAGATTCTTTTATAAATTTATAATGTCAATGAGCTTTCTAAAGTAACATTATCTAATAAATAATTTAAGTTAGAGTAATAGGACTAATAATTTACCTTGCATTTAAAGATCTGTACATACAACTTTATATCACTTTCTTTAAATTTGATGAGGTAGGAACAGACTCTGAACCAGGAAAGTATTTATGATGATAATTTGATTATCGGATAATCTTATCCAAAAAATTCAAAGCAATAAATGTATCTTCCAGGCCGCTAATTCTTAACAACTGACCATATCTTTTTCTATAGACAGTGATTGAACTCACTATCTCACTGACAGTGTATGCAAATTTCTTTTTTCCACATCCTAAGCAACAGTTAGTGTTGCTTCCAGTCTTTTTGATAAGTGATCTTGATAGAATTGAGGTTGATATGGTAGCTGGGTAATGTGGGGTAGACCGGAGGGAACAATGCTTCCATCTGTCTGTTCTATCTACTTTGGACAACCTTACTCAAGGAAATGCTTGGCTTAGATGAGGATTTGTAATAAGGGCTGCGAACACCTTTTTTTCACTGCCCATCAGCCCTACCAGGGAGCTGAAAAGCTGTGTCTTAAAAATTAGAAATTGAGCTCCCATTTGACCCAGCGATACCACTCCTGGGAATATATTCCAGAGAGGCAAAAATGTGTAGCCGAAGTGACATCTGCACTTGATTGTTCATTGCAGCACTCTTTACAGTAGCCAGAAACTGGAAGAGACCTGAGTGCCCAAGAACAGATGACTGGTTAAAGAAACTTTGGTACATCTGCACAATGGAGTACTATGTAGCTCTTAGAAAAGATGAAGTCATGAAATTTACATACAAGTGGTACAATATGGAAAGTATCATGCTAAGCGAAATGAGTCAGAAAGAGAGGGATAGACATAGAAAGATTGCATTCATCTGGGGGATATAAAATAACAAAATATGAGATTAATCCAAGAATAGCTGAGATCAACACCAGGAGGATTACTCCATAGCTTAGAGGCCAGACGGGTATTCTAGGGGAAAGGACAGTTCAGATGGAGAAGGGAACACCAAATGGAGGGTGTTTGGAGGATCCTCCCAGGAGGGGAGATGCAGGTTGAAAATAGACTGGACTGAACATGTTTGCCACTCAATGCCTCTTTTGCTGATCACAACACCCAAAAGGAGAGAGAGAACAAAAGGGAATGCCCTGCCACAGTGGCAGAGGGGGATGGGGGGATGGGGGGGATGGGGGGGAGGGATATTATCCTGGTGGTGGAAAATGGGCACTGGTGGAGGGATGGGTATTTGATCATGGTATGACCGAAATCCAAGCACAAAAATTTGTAAATCTACAACTGTACCTCATGGTGTTTCACTAATAATAAAAAAAAATAATAATAAAAGAAAAGCTGTGTCTTATTTTTCATGCTGTAGATGATCCCTGACACCTAATTTTTCAGGAGTTGTGGGCTCAGACTGGAATTGCTCTTTGCAGGAAAAGTAAATTAGTCCTAAAGTTAATTTTACCCAGACTTTGTGGCCCATAGCTTTATAGTACAGGGGGAAAAACAAAACAAAACAAAACAAAAGGAGAAGGGAAAACAGTGAAGCAAGATAGTTTGTTTTTAGTTCGTTTTGCTGTTATTGGGTTATTTATTTATTTATTGCTTTTATGGGGGCAATACCCAGTGGGACTCAGGGCTCACACCCGTCAGACTCAGGGAACCATATATAGGGTGTACCAGGCATCAAATTCCATCAGCTGCATGCAAGACAAAAGCTCCACCCTCTATTATCTCTTTCAGGCTCAGATAGTTTTTATTGAATGAAACTTAATTAGAAAGATGAGAGGGTGGTGGTGTAAGCAAAGGAATGAGTGTTCAAAACAGAACATGAGCTTAGAAGGGCGAGCAAGCAGAAAGACAGAAGTAGGGAAGAGAGACACGTGATCGGTGAAGAAGAAAGGCATGAAGCACAAATCCACAACGAGGTTTATTTGTTTGCGGTCTGTGGCCACACCCAACCGTGTGCACGGCGACTTCTGGTGGGCTCAGGAACCAGTTGAGTTGGCAGAGCGGAGGTGGAGTGAGATATCTAAACCCAGTTGGCTGCGGGCAAGGCAAAAGAGCATGTTTTATGTAATTCGTCCAAACATTTTTCCCCCCTCTGGAGTTTTCTGCATACATAAACCTTAATCTGTACTTAGTCACAGGAAAAGCCTGGTGGTCTTTTAATAGTCTCTGAAATTCTTCTATAGCTATTCCTTCCCAGAGGTGTTGAGCTTTCTCTGGGTGGGGCTTTGGATTCCAGCATTTGGAAATCTCCAAAGATTTGCTCTTCCCAGAACTCAAGATTCACATATCTAAAGGATGACCTCTTGGTGACTCTGGGCTACTTCAGGCTACTTTTTTAGTTTTATTCTCTCCCCAAAGTACATTATCTGGGCCCTTCTCCCAATCTGCCTGCAACATGATTTTGATTTTCATTTTCCTACTACTAAGCACATCCTATACGTGCATCTTCTTTGAAGAACAGTCTATTCAGGTCTTGTGTCCATTTTTAAAAATTGAATTGTTTGAGTTTTTATGTAATTTTTTTGTCAAACCTTCTCAGTTATATGACGTTTATTTTCTCCTAATTGTTCTGCTGTCTTTTTTTGATTTGTAGTTCCTTTCACTTTGCAACTTTAATTTTTCTTTTTTTTTGCATTTTTAAAAAACATTATTCCTGCTTTTATCTCTTAGTCAATCTCCAAATACATCTTAATGAATGTTGAGGCTCTAGTCTTTATTCTCTTTAGTGTGTTTTATGGTGTGGGGTCTAAGTCTTTATTTCATTCCAAGTTAATTTTTGTTCATGATGTTAATTAGTAACTACTGTGCTCGCTTCGGCAGCACATATACTAAAATTGGAACGATACAGAGAAGATTAGCATGGCCCCTGCGCAAGGATGACACGCAAATTCGTGAAGCGTTCCATATTTTTAAGCTGAACGGCTCCAATTCCAACAGGTACAGCCCGCCCCCGAGGGCCTGGGTTCCTCTCTGGGCACGCGCAGCTAGAAACAGCCCCGAGACAGCCGGTTTTCAACCCCTGAGCCACGTGGGACGGGCACAGAGGCCCAGCTCTGGGCAACAAAGCTGAACGGCTCCAATTCCAACAGGTACAGCCCGCCCCCAAGGGCCTGGGTTCCTCTCTGGGCACGCGCAGCTAGAAACAGCCCCGAGACAGCCGGTTTTCAACCCCTGAGCCGCGTGGGACGGGCACAGAGGCCCAGCTCTGGGCAACAAAGCTGAACGGCTCCAATTCCAACAGGTACAGCCCGCCCCCAAGGGCCTGGGTTCCTCTCTGGGCACGCGCAGCTAGAAACAGCCCCGAGACAGCCGGTTTTCAACCCCTGAGCCGCGTGGGACGGGCACAGAGGCCCAGCTCTGGGCAACAAAGCTGAACGGCTCCAATTCCAACAGGTACAGCCCGCCCCCAAGGGCCTGGGTTCCTCTCTGGGCACGCGCAGCTAGAAACAGCCCCGAGACAGCCGGTTTTCAACCCCTGAGCCGCGTGGGACGGGCACAGAGGCCCAGCTCTGGGCAACAAAGCTGAACGGCTCCAATTCCAACAGGTACAGCCCGCCCCCAAGGGCCTGGGTTCCTCTCTGGGCACGCGCAGCTAGAAACAGCCCCGAGACAGCCGGTTTTCAACCCCTGAGCCGCGTGGGACGGGCACAGAGGCCCAGCTCTGGGCAACAAAGCTGAACGGCTCCAATTCCAACAGGTACAGCCCGCCCCCAAGGGCCTGGGTTCCTCTCTGGGCACACGCAGCTAGAAACAGCCCCGAGACAGCCGGTTTTCAACCCCTGAGCCGCGTGGGACGGGCACAGAGGCCCAGCTCTGGGCAACAAAGCTGAACGGCTCCAATTCCAAACAGGAGACATTCCCAACTCCTCGCCCAGTGCCAGGGACTCTTTCCGGAGCCGCGGCCGCTAACGCGGCCGCGAAATATTTTCCCACTACATATGCCATAGGAACCATAAGCTAACTTCTTAGATGGAAACTTCTCTATTTTAGCTCAGCCACTAGAAATACAGTTGCCAATAACTCATAAGCCTATCTTAACTCACACTGCATATCAAGCAGAATAGTAACACTGAACGTGAAGGACTAAACCACACCTCTCACAATGATAAAGCAACGCAAAAGCCCACCAAACATTCATATTGAAGAGTCTAGCCCAGATGACACCAACAGTACTGTAGTGTTAGACAACCTCTCTGACAAGGAATTCAGAAGGGAGCTACTTAGGATGCTTAGGGAATTAAAAGAAACAATGGAAAGCAATGCCAATAGAAGACAAGAGGATCTGAAGGCAGAAATGAGGAAAATGCAATCAGAAATGTCAGACCTGAAAAATCTCGTAGGCGAATTGAAAAGCTCAGTGGAAGGCCTCAGCAGCAGAGTAACAGCGGCTGAGAACAGAATCAGTGAGCTCGAAGATGAAGTTCAGAGACTCTCCCGAAAAGAGCAGAAAATGGAAAAGAGACTCACAATTCGGGAACAGATGGCAAGAGAAGATCGTGATGAAGCCAAGAGGGGTAACATAAGAATTATTGGAGTCCCAGAGGGACAGGAAGAAAACCTCGATGAAGAAGAAACTGTCAAAGAAATCATTGCTACAACATTTCCAGAGCTGAAGAAAACTTGTGACCACATTCAGGAGGCCCGAAGGGTACCAGCTAGAAGAAATCCGAATAAAAATACCCCAAGACACATTCTGATCAAAATGACCAAAACCTTAGACAGAGACAAAATTCTGAAAGCAGCAAGATCGAAGAAAGAAATCTCTTACAAAGGAGCATCCTTAAAATTCACAGCTGATTTTTCTGATGAAACCCTCATGGCCAGAAAACAGTGGTGGGACATAGTAAAAAAACTCAATGAAATAAATGCCTCCCCCAAAATACTTTTCCCAGCAAGACTCTCATTCATAATAGAAGGAACAACACACAGTTTCACAGACAAACAACAGCTCAGGAACTTCATAGACTCAAAACCATGGTTACAAGAACAACTAAATGGGCTACTTTAAGGCAAGAAAGGCCCCTCAAATACACCCAATTTTAACATAACAATGGGACAAAATCCCATAACAATAATCTCTCTCAATGTCAATGGGCTAAACGCACCAATTAAAAGACATAGAGTGGCAGGATGGATTAGAAAATTGAACCCAACATTCTGCTGCCTGCAAGAAACGCATCTCAATAGTCAAAGCAAACACAGACTCAGAGTCAAAGGCTGGAAAACAATCCTACAGGCAAACAGCTCCCATAAAAAAGCTGGGGTAGCCATCCTTATATCAGACCACATTGATTTCAGAGTGAGGAAGGTCATAAGAGACAGTGAAGGCCATTACTTATTGATCAGAGGATCTGTACAACAGGAAGAACTTACAATAATAAATGTATATGCACCTAATGAGAGACCAGCAAAGTACTTAAAACAACTACTCATAGATTTGGAAAAAGACATCAATAGCAACACAATACTAGTGGGAGACTTCAACACTGCTTTGTCACCTCTTGATAGATCAACCAGACTCAAGCTTAGCAAGGACATACTTCATTTGAGGGAAACAATGGAAGAAAGGGACTTAGTAGATATATACAGGACACTTCATCCACAAAAAGCTGAATACACATTCTTCTCAAGCGTACATGGAACATTCTCCAAGATAGACCACATGCTGAGCCACAAAACATGCCTCCATAAAATTAAGAAGGTAGAGATTGTATCAACAATCTTCTCAGACCATAATGCGCTGAAATTAGAAGTAAATCACACACAAAAACAGAAAACTAAATCAAACACCTGGAAATTAAACAGTGCACTATTGAACAACAAGTGGATTAGACAGGAAATCAAAGAGGAAATCAAAAGATTCCTAGAAACGAATGAAAATGAGAACACGAGTTACCAAAACTTATGGGACACAGCAAAGGCTGTGTTAAGAGGAAAGTTTATAGCTCTACAAGCATTCCTCAGGAAGGAGGAGCGAGCACACATAAGTAACCTAACCTCACAGCTTAAGAGCTTGGAGAAGAAGCAAAAAAAGGAGCACAACCCGAACAGGAGAAAGGAAATAATAAAACTCAGAGCAGAGATTAACGAGATGGAAACCCAAAAAACAATACGAAAGATCAATGAAACCAAGAGCTGGTTCTTTGAGAAAATTAACAAGATCGATAAGCCTCTAGCAAAACTCACAAAGAAAGGGAGAGAGAAAACCCTAATAAACCGAATCAGAAATGAAAAGGGGGTCATTACAACAGAAACCACAGAAATTCAGAGGATCCTCAGGGAGTACTTTGAGAAGCTTTATGCCACGGAACATCAAAACCTCGAGGAAATGGATAAATTCCTAGACTCCTACAGACTCCCAAGGCTGAACCAAGAAGACCTGGAATACCTGAACAGACCTATCACCATCAAGGAAATTGAAATGGTAATAAAAAGTCTCCCCAAGCACAAAAGTCCTGGCCCGGATGGATTCACTAGTGAATTCTTCCAAATCTTTAAAGAGGACTTACTCCCAATACTCTTTAAGCTTTTCCACGAAATTGAAATATCAAAAACTCTTCCAAACAGTTTCTACGAAGCAAATATCACACTGATACCAAAAGCAGACAGAGATACCACAAAGAAAGAGAATTACAGGCCGATATCCCTGATGAACACAGATGCAAAGATCCTCAACAAACTACTAGCAAATAGAATCCAACTACTCATCAAAAAGATCATACACCATGACCAAGTAGGATTCATCCCAGGGATGCAAGGATGGTTCAACATTCGGAAATCAATCAACATAATCCACCATATCAACAAAAGAAAAGATAAAAAGCATATGATCATATCAATAGATGCAGAGAAAGCATTTGATAAGATCCAGCACCCCTTTATGATGAAAACCCTAGCCAAAATGGGTATAGAGGGGACCTTCCTCAACATAATTAAAGCCATCTACCACAAGCCTACAGCAAGCATCATCCTCAATGGGGAAAAACTGAGAGCCTTCCCTCTAAGATCAGGGACGAGACAGGGATGCCCACTCTCTCCACTGCTGTTCAATATAGTACTGGAAGTACTTGCAATAGCGATTAGGCAGGAAAAAGATATTAAGGGCATTCAGGTAGGAAAGGAAGAAATCAAGCTCTCACTATTCGCAGATGATATGATACTCTACTTAGAGAACCCAATAACTTCCACCAAAAAACTCTTAGAAACAATAGACTCGTATAGTAAAGTTGCAGGTTATAAAATCAATACCCAAAAGTCCATGGCTTTCCTATACGCAAACAGTGAGAGAGAAGAAAGCAACATGAAAAAAACAATCCCATTCACAATTGTGCCCCAGAAAATCAAGTACCTAGGAATCAGCTTAACTAAGGAAGTAAAGGACCTGTACAAAGAAAACTACAAAACGCTACTTCAGGAAATAAAAGAGGACATGAGGAAATGGAAAGATATCCCCTGCTCATGGGTCGGGAGACTTAACATTGTCAAAATGGCAATACTACCGAAAGCATTGTATACATTCAATGCAATCCCTATAAGGATACCCATGACATTCTTCAAAGAAATGGAGCAAACACTCTTGAAATTTATATGGAACAATAAGCCCCCACGAATAGCTAAAGCAATTCTTGGGAAAAAGAAAATGGGAGGAATCAACCTCCCGAACTTCAAATTGTACTACAAAGCAGTAATAATTAAAACAGCATGGTACTGGAACAAAGGCAGAACTGCAGACCAATGGAACAGGGTTGAATACACTGACATCTCTCCTCAATCATATGCTCATCTAATCTTTGATAAAGGTGCAAGTAATGTGAAGTGGAGTAAGGAAAGCCTCTTTAATAAATTGTGTTGGCATCACTGGACGGCTACATGCAAAAAAATAGGCTCAGAACTCTGCCTAACACCATGTACAAAAGTAAGATCAAAATGGATTAAAGACCTCAACATCAGACCAGAAACCATAAGGTACATTGAAGATAAAGTTGGCAAAACCCTCCATGACATTGAAGCTAATGGTATCTTCAAAGATGCCACGCCACTGGCCGAGCAAGTGAAAACAGAGATAGATAAATGGGACTATCTTAAACTAAGAAGCTTCTGCACCTCCAAAGAAACAGTGACCAAAATACAAAGACAGTCTACAGAATGGGAAAGGATATTCACCAAATACACATCTGACAAGGGGTTGATATCCAGGATATACAAAATACTGGTTAAACTCCACAAGAAGAAAACATCCAACCCCATCCAAAAATGGAGCAATGAAATGAACAGAAACTTTCTCAAAGAAGAAATCCGAATGGCAAAAAAGCACATGAGAAAATGCTCTACATCATTAATCATCAGGGAGATGCAGATCAAAACCACAATGAGATACCATCTCACACCTCAGAGACTGGCCCAAATTCAAAAGAACAAAAGCAACCGATGCTGGCGTGGATGTGGCGAGAAAGGGACACTCCTTCACTGTTGGTGGGAATGTCCACTGGTTCAGCCCTTCTGGAAAACAGTATGGACGATTCTCAAAAAATTAGAAATTGAGCTCCCATTTGACCCAGCAATACCACTCCTGGGAATATATCCCAGAGAGGCAAAAATGTATAGTCGAAGTGACATCTGCACTTGTGTGTTCATTGCAGCCCTCTTTACAATAGCCAGAAACTGGAAGAAACCTGAATGCCCAAGAACAGATGACTGGTTAAAGAAACTTTGGTACATCTACACAATGGAGTACTATGTAGCTCTTAGAAAAGATGAAGTCATGAAATTTACATACAAGTGGTACAATATGGAAAGTATCATGCTAAGCGAAATGAGTCAGAAAGAGAGGGATAGACATAGAAAGATTGCATTCATCTGGGGGATATAAAGTAACAAAGTATGAGATTAATACCCAAGAATAGCTGAGATCAGCACCAGGAGGATTACTCCATAACTTAGAGGCCAGCCGGGTATCCTAGAGGAAAGGGCTATTCAGATAGAGAAGGGAGCACCAAATAAAGGATGTTTGGAGGATCCTCCCAGGAGGGGAGATGCATGTCGAAAGTAGACTATGGACTGAACATGTTTGCCACTCAATGCCTCTTTTGCAGACCACAACACCCAAAAGGAGAGAGAGAACACAGGGGATTGCCCTGCCACAGAGACGGGGGGATGGGGGGATGGGGGTGGGAGGGATATTATCCATGGTGGTGGAAAATGGGCACTGGTGGAGGGATGGGTATCTGATCATTGTATAATTGAAACCAAAGCACAAAAAATTGTAAATCTACAACTTTAAAAAAAAATAAAATAAAATAAAGGGGAAAAAAAAATTAGTAACTACTTTGTTATTTGATTGTTATTAGATTTTATTATCTTCATTTTGTGCACTTGGATCTTTTATCACATTTTATATGTATGCATTTGTGTATTTTGTACTCTTGATTTTATTCCATCTCTCTGTGAGCTTGATTTTGTTCTAATACTGTCACTGTCACTGTGTCACTACCCTCCCATTATTCATAGATTTGCTCCAGTGATCCCAGTAACATTGTGAGACTTGTTGTTACTGTGTTTGGCATATCGAATATGTCACAGGTAGCTTGCCAGGCTTTGCTGTGTAAGTGAGATACTCTCAGTAGCTTGCCAGGCTCTCGGAGTGGGGAGGAGGAATCAAACCCGGGTCGACCAGTTGGCTGCATGCAAGGCAAACTCACTACCACTGTGCTACCACTCCAGCCCTCTAATATTGTATTGTTTAAATGTATTTGTGTATTTTGAACATCCTTGGAACCCTGGAATAATTCCACTTAGTCATGATAATTTATTCTCTTGTGTTGTTGGATTTGTTGAAGGCAGATAGAGGGGGCTGCTATGAGTTTTTAAGTAATAATAAAACTTTAAGAAGCAATTGGCCAACTCTGGAGTAACCTGAAGGTATGAAAAGCACATGCCTTCTGGAGAGGCAAATCTTTTACTCTGTAGAAGGAGAAGCCGTTGGATATTTTAAAGATTGTGGTAAGAATATGAAAGGACCATCTGGAATCCAAGGCTTTCCCTGTGGCTGTACCTAGATAAACTTTTATATATTCGGAGAGAACTCTAGGTCAGTAAATATTAATTAAAAAATTTGGGAAGAAAAATTTTATAACTTCCTCCCAAGAGCTTATCTCTGCTTTTTTCCACTCTTGGTTAAGCCTGTTTCCCACCCCCCCCCCCTTCAATATGTATTTTTCTTTCTCTCCTCTTACATTTCTCTAAGTAAATTTCTTTTAATCAAAACTATTCTACTTCACCATTTCGCCTTGTCCTGAAATTCTTGTTTTTGAGGGAAGATAGCAGACCTGGAGTACCTTTACTGAAGTTAGCGCTGATATCCTCTTTCCTGTAAAGAGAAACTCTTCTCCAGCCTGAGTCTGCAGTTTCCCCAAAGCTCTGGTGCTGAGGACCCTGTCCCCAGCATCCTGATGGCTGGTAGGGCTAGCAGGACCTGAGCAGCTCAGATGCATGTAACAGACTTTAGCATCCTTGACCCATGCCAGGCGTTTCCCCAGTTGGTCTATGTGGATAGAGCAGAAAGGTGGAAGCTCTGTTTTCTGGAGGCTATTTTACTTGCTCCCCATCTTACCAAACAACCCACAACAGATTTGATTAGTTAAGTTCTACTTGAGAAAACTATTTATCTATGTACATAGAGCAACTGGTTTGTAATTTTCTCTTTTTTTTTATGTGTGTTCTTTTCTAGTTTTGTTTTTAGAGTGATATTGGCCTTATAGAGTGTCTCAGTGGTTCCTTATCTTCCACCACCACTGCTTTTTGACATTTAGGAAAAGTTGGAGCAGGATATTTATTGATTCAACATTGAATGTTTTGTGGAATACGCTAGTGAAACTATCTGGTCCTGTTATTGGTTGATTGCTTATTTTGTGACTGTTAGGGAAACTTTTGATCATCATTTCAGTTTTTGTGCTTATGATTGTTTTGCTCAGATTTTATTTCTTTCTGATTCAGTTTTGGAAACTTGTACGAGTTTATAAATTTTCTATTTCTCCTAAATTGTCCAATTTGTTTTCATAGAGATGTCCATAGTAGTCTCTTATAATCCTTTGTATTTATTCAGTATTAGAAAGATACCTATTTTACTCTGATGTTGGAGTTGCCTGCAGAGGTGTTTCGGCCTTTCAAGTTTTGCTAGATCTTTCTTTGTAGGGCTTACACTTCAGGGTGGGTTTTTGTAGTTTAAAGCTCTGATTATTTGCAGATGGTTATCAGGGATGAAGGGCTGGGGGGGGGAGGGGATTTAACTTGTCAGGCTGTGTCTGCTGAAACCACTGGGGATTTTGTCTAGCTAAGATTACAGCCACAGGGCTCCTTCTCTGCCTCATGAAGAAAGCTGTAAGTGTCCCAGAAACCTGTGAGCCCCCAGTGTCCAGGTGCTTTCCCCTGCTTCCTTGTGTTGTAAGCCTATTTTACTCTGCTGGGCCAGGAAATGAGCTTAAAGCTGTCACTGGAGGTGAGCACTCCTGCTTTGGGGAAGGGGCTATGCCTATAACAGTGTGTGCCCCCCAATTTCTAGCATTTCGATCCCTGTCACTGCTCCAGACTTTGATGAACGAGTGGCATTTTCTCTTCTTAGCATGATTCTGGGTCCCTGGATCACTGGAAGCTGGAGCAGTATTAACGACTCTCTCCCTTCCTCTAATAGACCAATAAGCTGTTTTCAGTGGTTCAGGAGCTTTGACTTTCCTCTACTATTTCTCTGTCATCATAGTTTATGTCATGCATTCTAAAAAGGACAGGTGCTTGATTTCTGCTAAAGTAGCGTACATTGTATAAAGTACACTGTTGATACTTGTTTTTTAAAGGGGCATTTTCCATCTCCAGGTCTATTCATTCATGCTTTGTGGAGATGGGTCAAAAGTTGTTAAAAACAGAATCCCATAGGTTATTTCAGATTGATTTTTTAAAACTCTGTCTCATGGAAATAGGAAGATATTTCATTTGGTTCTTATTTTACTGTGAGGATCTGCTAGAGCTACTGGATGTAAAATTTTTTTTTAAAATGCAATGTTTCCCTCAAAATAGCACTCTGAGGTGTTTGTGGTGCCAGGGACCAAACCCAGGGCCTCATACATTCAAGTCAACTGTTCACTATTGAGTTACACCTAAGACTAACTTTATCTTTTGAATTGTGTAAGCATATTTTGTAAAGTATGTGTCTTAGAATTTGAATTCCATGTTTTTTCATAATAAACATTACCATACTCACCATCATCAGTGTTTCAGTATCCCTCCTCCAGTTTTATAAACCCTTGCTCTCCTTCAAGGACCAATTTTTCTGATACCACAGTTTTGTGTTCTGAACCCACCATGTGTTTCTGTTGAAATGTATTCACTTCTATCATATATTTCTCTATAACCCAAAAATGAATGAGATTGTCTGACATATTTTCTTCTTTGACTCTTTTTTCACTTATTTTTTTAGTATGACCCCTCAAATTCTATCCATGTTGTTGCAAAAGACACGATATTATTTTTTCATATAGCTGAGTAGTATTCTGTTGTGTGTGTATTTATTTTCTGTATACATTTTGAAGTTGGTGGATCCCCATGAATGGTTTAGGTGAGGCAGAGAGGAGAAGATGATCATTTTCTCCTGATCTGCCTCTGCCACCCTAAGAATGCTGGGAGACTAGAGCTGATAAAGTCTGACAAGTCTGTCTTAGGCCTTACCCAGGGTTTTCAGGTACTTTGTCTTGTCATGTAGATAAAAATTTCAGGAATAGACAAGCAGTTAAATAAAAATAGATTTTATTTGAAGGGCTTCTAAGGTAGAGGAAAGGGGCAGAGCAAAGAGAGAGAGAGAGTAATGTGTTCAAGGGGGAATGTGGGCTTCTTCAAAGGCAGAGAGAACCCAAGTACTCAACTCAAGAGGAGAGATGTGGGTGACACATGTGCTAGGTGACACATGTGCTTGGCCATGTAGGCATAAGCAGCACATGGACTTGGGCAGCATATATATGCCCTTTTTTTGTTCAAAAAAAGGACAGAGCTTCTCTGCTTGGTCCCACCACCACAGGTGACAAAGGGCTTCTAATCAGGAGCCCCACCCTACCCTGCCCTGTCTGCTTCCATCAACCACCCAGGGATCGAATTGTGCACAGGAGACCCACCCTACCCAGATAAATACCCCACTGGCAGACTTCCACTCTCGACACTACTTCCATTACCCAGCCTTCGCCACACTCCAGGACGCTTTCCGGACACATCATAAGACACTAAATACCCATCTTCTGGAATTGTCGTACCATATTTGATAGGGTTCAAATATGGTAACACCTACAAGGGTGATTAGAGGTCACCCCAAAAGCCTCTATCCCTCTTGGAAAGACTGGCAAGCTACCGAGAGTATTCTGCCCGCACGGAAGAGCCGGTAAGCTATCAGCTGTGTATTCGATATGCCAAAACCAGTAACTACAACTGGTCTCATTCACCTGATCCTGAAGAATTCACCGACATGGCAGCACTGAGAAGGATGAGAAAGGAGAGGCCGACAAAATCTCAAGGCCGACCTAGGCTGCCACAACGAAGGAAGACAAAAATGATCGTCTGTACTTTCAATGCATGTACGCTAGCATCAGATGCATCCATCGAGGACCTGATGGTACAAGCGCGAATGATCAAGTACGACATCATTGGTCTGACCGAGACAAGAAGGCACGAATCTCACCATGCCGTTTTCGACACTGGAGAAGAATTGTTCCTCGGAACATGTGATAAAAGAGGTGTTGGAGGCGTCGGTGTCCTTGTCAACACAAACTTGGCCAAGAGCATTGATTCATTCGAATGCCTAACAACCCGAATCGGACATTTACATTTGAATAGATGTGGCTCACTGCCTGCAGTTTCTATCTTCGTTGTCTACACACCAACATCTCATTATGATGAAAGAGAAATCGAGAAGTTCTACATGGAGCTAGAGAAGTTCTATAAAGAAGACCACACCTTCTACAAGATCATTGTGGGTGACTTTAATGCCAAGATAGGACCGAGAAGATCAGCTGAAGAACTTCACGTCGGGACCCATGGCCTAGAATGGAAAGAACAGGGTGAGAGACTGTCTGAGTTCATCATGTCGACCAAGACCATTCATGGTAACTCAGAGTTCCAGAAGGCAGAATCTAAACGATGGACATGGGAGTCTCCCAGTGGACAATTCCACAATGAAATAGACCACATCATATTCAATCGACGGTTTTGCCTGACTGATGTCGCTGTTGTCCCAAAATTTCGAACGGGATCGGACCACCGTCTCCTTCGTGCAAAATTCTACTTCACAGAGCGGGGAGAAAGGACTGCAGAGTTCAAAAAGAGAACTCCCAGAATGACCACCAACTGGGAACTCTTTGGTACTATTGCGGCAACATGGGAAGATGCCATTGTTGACAACATTGACGAGGAAGACGATCGACTGGTTCAGCACCTCCATGAATGTGCGAGGAACGCCAAGAGAGAGATAGCCACAAAAAATCGCCTATCTTCGAAAACTCTTGAGCTAATTCACCAGCGTGGTTTGGCGCATGCCTCAGGCAACCACAAGCTAACGTCCGAGCTTGCAAAGCAGTGCAGAGATGCGATCAAGGAAGACCTCAAAGAGAGAAGAGCAGAAGTACTGGTAGATGCGGCAGAAGCGGGAAAAGTATTCGTAACACCCACCTGTCCTTCGCCAACTATAAGACCAAGATGACTGCCATCCGACGTCCTGATGGATCCATCACATCCTCCAGAACGGCAATGGAGAAGATTATCCATGACTTCTACTCAAATCTCTTCGATAGCCATGTCCACTTGCCGACATACCAAATTCCACAGGATGGATATGTCGTTCCCAACGTTCTCCCTTCCGAAATCCAACAAGCCATTTTGTCGGTAAAGAAACAAACAGCACCCGGCCCAGACAAGGTCAAACCTGAACACCTGAAGAACCTGCCGTCAGTACTCATCAATACACTGGCTCGGCTCTTCACTCGCTACCTGTCTGAATGCAAGGTTCCGTCCCAATGGAAAACCAGCAGGACCGTACTACTGTTCAAGAAGGGAGACATCCATGACATTGGCAACTATTGCCCGATCTGCCTATTGTCTGTCATCTACAAGTTGTTCACTCGAGTCATCCTAAATAGGATTGGCAGAACACTAGATGAAGGACAACCATGCGAGCAAGCCGGGTTCCGCAAAGGATTCAGCACCATCGACCATATCCACATGATAACCAAGCTCATTGAGGTTTCTCGGGAGTTCAAGATGCCGCTCTGTTTAACGTTCATTGATTTAAAGAAGGTCTTTGATTCTGTTGAGAAGGAAGCGGTCATTGAAGCCCTAGCCAATCAGGGCATTCAAGCCCAATACATCAGGATCCTCCATGAGCTGTATTGCGGATTCACTACCAGGATCTCACCATTCTACAAAGAAGTGATCGTTGATGTCAAGAGAGGGGTGCGGCAGGGTGATACCATTTCACCGAAACTCTTCAGTGCCATCCTCAAGAACATCATGCGACGACTGGAATGGGAAGGAATGGGAGTGAAGATAGATGGTCGGCAACTACACCACCTCCGCTTTGCTGATGACATTGTTTTAATAACACCAAACATCAGCCAAGCTGCACAAATGCTGGCCTACTTTGACCGTGAGTGTGGAAAGGTAGGACTACAGCTGAATCTTACAAAGACAATGTTTATGAGAAACAGCCTCGTTCCTGACGCCCCATTCGCTCTCAATGGAATGATCATCTCTGAATGCAACAGCTATGTGTACCTAGGTCGAGAGGTCAACATGACAAATGACCTGGCACCCGAGCTGCACAGGAGGAAGAGAGTGGCTTGGAACGCCTTCAAGAACGTCGAAGAAATAGCTAAGAGGACGAAGAACCTCCGGCTCCGGGCACATCTCTTTGATTCCACTGTTCTTCCTGAATTAACATATGCCTCAGAGACCTGGGCCCTACGCAAACAAGATGAGAACGCTATTCAGGTCTCCCAAAGAAGAATAGAAAGAGCTATGCTTGGAATATTACGTTTCACTCAAATGAGAGAACGAATCCGGAGTTCTGACATCCGTTGACGATCAAGGATCAGGGACGCTGTCTCATTTGCCAAGGTGTCGAAAATCAGATGGGCTGGTCACATAATGAGATTTAAAGGCGACCCGCTGGACTAGAGCTGTTACTGATTGGATTCCACTGGATGTCAAAAGACCGCGTGGCCGCCCACCTACCAGATGGTCAGACTTCTTCGTCAAGATCATGAACGATCGGTTTGAGGCCCTTCATGTTCCCGGAGCAAACAGATGCCATTGGGCTACACTAGCACGCGACAGGGACAAATGGAGACGTTACTGGCGCCTGTTCGAGCAAATCAAGGACTAATGGGAAGTTAAGTGATTAAGTGATTTTTTGTTCAAGGTGGCTTTTAAAGGTTTTTTTTTTCCCTAAGGTACCTGACATGGGGCTTTCTAGCTAGTTAAGAATTTATTGTTCTGGTGGTTGCCAAAGGGGGCAGAGTTGAGTATAGATTGGTCTTCTTTGAAATTCCTTTCCTTGGCCTTTGTTCCTGCTGGAGGTTCTCTCAGAGTGTTGAGGGTTGGGTGTTGGCTTTCAGATACATAAATCTCCTTCAAGTCCTTTATTGTAATCTCTGTCTTTGCTGAAGCTTTTGTCTCTGTGGAGTCCAGTCTCCTCAGGATCTGTCACTGGTATCAAGAAGAGCTTCTCAGGTCTAGGCCTTAATTCTTACAGCTTCAGAGGTATTGGATTTATTACTTCTAAGACATTCCATTGACATGAGCCCTTTGTTATTGATCAGCCTCCCTCGATTTGACTTTCATTTGAGCGTTAGATTGTTTGCATATAAACTATAAAAACAGGTAAACACATATATTTAAATGAGTTTTTTATGTGCCTTAAGTGAAATCCTAAGAGTAGAATTTTGGGTTCATTTTATATAAGGTAAGGTAAAGACCCCCCGTTGATCGTCGATTTGCTCGAGCGGGCCCAGTAACGTCTCCATTGGAGACTTGGTTGTTACTGTGTCTGGCATATCGAATACTCTCGGTAGCTTGCCGGGCTCTCCGAGAGGGGCGGAGGAATCGAACTCGGGTCGGCCATGTTGGCCGCTTGTAAGGCGAACGCCCTACCCGCTGTGCTATCGCTCCAGCCCCAAAATTTGCTCGAGCGGGCCCAGTAACGTCTCCATTGGAGACTTTGTTGTTACTGTGTCTGGCATATCGAATACTCTCGGTAGCTTGCCGGGCTCTCCGGGAGGGGCGGAGGAATCGAACTCGGGTCGCTATGGCTGGAGTGATAGCACAGCGGTAGGGCGTCTGCCTTGCACGCGGCCAACATGGCCGACCCGAGTTCGATTCCTCCGCCCCTCTCGGAGAGCCCGGCAAGCTACCGAGAGTATTCGATATGCCAGACACAGTAACAACAAAGTCTCCAATGGAGACGTTACTGGGCCCGCTGGAGCAAATCCAGGATCAACGGGAGGGCCTTTACCTTATCATTTTATATATATATAAATATTAATTTATACTAACATTTAACATAAAATATATTCTTATATATTTTATATGTAAATATGAATATTTTTAGTGTTCTTCATCCTGTTTTCCTTAAAGATTAAATCTATACTCTTACTAAGAGTGAGTAAATAAGATTTTCTCTTTCTTCAAACTGTCAAGAAACTTGATTTTGGCTTTTTTATGTGTGGCTTTCTCACTGATGTTAGATATGTCAATGCTGTTTGGATTTGCATCACCTTGATAATAAGTTATAATTATATAATTAGCATTTTCCTCCGGCTGATTTACCACCTATCTGTATATCTTCTTTGGTGAATTGTCTATCGAGTTCTTTCTCCTATTTTTAATTGATTTCCCTGATGATTTGTGAGTTTCTTCTGAAACTTTGATATTAGTTGTGCATCAGGTATAAAATATGCATGTGTTTTTTCCAGTTTATTAGGATACCTTGACATTGGTGATAGTTTTCTTTGTTGTGCAAAGCATTTTAGTTTCATTTGATACCATGAGTTTAATTTGTATTCATCCTTGTTATTGAAGTTAATAGTTAAATCCCTGACTTGGAAGACAATATCATAGAGTATCATGCTTATTTTTCTTAAATATATTTTATGATGTCAGTCTTGGATTCAAATATTTAATCCATCTTGAATTTATATTTGTATATTGTATAAGATAAGGTCTGGAGCGATAGCATAGCGGGTAGCACGCTTGCCTTGCTTGCAGCCAACCTGGGTCAAGCCGGGCTCGAACCCTCTGCCCCTCTCAGAGAACCTGGTAAGCTACTGAAGGTATTGCACCTGCATGGCAAAGCCTGGCAAGCTACCTGTGACGTATTCGATATGCCAAACACAGTAACAAGTCTCACAATGGAGTGTTACTGGTGCCCTCTTGAGCAAATTGATGAATAACAGGAGGACAGTGCAGTGCAGTGCTAATATTATAAAAGATAGTCATCTAGGTTTTTTTTTTTGCGAGGGTTGGTGACATATAATTTTCCCAGTACCATTTTGTTGGGATCTCTCTCCAGTCCTCTCTCTAGCAGGCCCCCTTGACCTACAAGGGGCTGTCATGCAGAGGCCTGAGAGCCAAACCAAGCTACCCTCCCTGTAAAGAGAGGTGTCTGGGGAAAACAGCATATCCCTATGCTGGTGTCTCCTCAACCAAGAAATGAGCACAAGAGTATGGTGGGGGTCCTGTCAAGCAGTCCCAACTTTATTAGACAATCAGCATAACTTGTATAGGCTGGGCATACATGGGGAGAAATGTGAATGTTCAAGTACAGTGGTCAGAACAAACTTGTGTTTTCTATAGATAGGGTTACACCTCTCCTGTATGATTACAATGGTTAAACTGTCACCGCATTCAGAGCAGACCAAAAGGATCTTTTCTCCCAACACCATTTATTAATGGAAGTTTAATTTTCATTCTATACTCTTGATTCTTTTGTTATGGATGAGCTGTACCTAGGGTAAGGATTCATTTCAAGATTCTCAATTGTGTTCCATTAATTTATATTTATATTTTGAGAATTATATCAGTGATATCAGTGATATCAATGATATCAGTGTCTTTATTACTGTAGCTTTGTAGGTATATTTTAGACTAGGATATATGATGCCTCTGTGATAACAATCCACATAAGATAACTTAACTTCATTTTCTGGTAGTCTATTTGATGCAATCAAAAGTCAAATCAAAAAATCAAAACGTGTTGTTTACCCCTTTCCCTTGTACATGTTTAGCTTTTAGTTTCATACAAAAGTGGATTGCTTATATTAATTTTCCTTCAATTAGAGAAAAATTAGAAACAAGGGAAGAGTATAAGTTTATATAAGTATAAAACAACTATAGTATAAAAAAGTTACTATAACAGTTCTCTGAAGAAAAGGATGGAATAATTTCTAGTGTCTGCTCATTTCCATCTACATATAAATTTCAGTAACTTTGGTTCTAAGCTGTCTCTGAACATATTTTATATTGTCTGATCTCAGAAGCTAAGCATGTTGGGTCTAGTTAGTACTTGAATAGAAACTATATTTTCAAAACTTCTTTGTCCACTCTAACTGTTAGCAAGTTATAAATTACAGTTTAGATTTGAATTTATTCTTGGGAATATGCCTGGGTAAATTGTATTATAATAGGCATTTGTCTATTTTGTGGATCACTGACTTGATCTGTGATTTGACAACTCTGATGGACCTAAGAAAACTTGTTTAGTTTTAAGTTTATTAAGACCTTAACTTGTGACAAAATGGCAATTTCTAAAGTGCACACTTAGAGGAGTTGAAAAGCCAAGCAAATAATCCTGAAGTGTAAGTTCTAAATAAAATGATGTATGAGCATGGGGTCACCATAAAGATGTCACTCATGGCCCTGAAGTCCCCCCAGGCCTAAGCAGAATCACATTCTGGGACTGAGCATTGGACCAGGTGACCTAATAGCCCTTGCAGGTGTCTCTGGGAGTGGCCCTGAGTTCCTGGAGCACTGCTCTGGAGGTCCAAATAAAAAACAAATGGGAGTAAGTAAGCACTATAAAAGCAGTGGAGAGTAAGCAAGCCACAGATGCTAATGACAACTCAGCTACACAGACGCAGTCCAGTCTTCCTGCACACAACTATGTGACACCTTTAGAAGTAGAAACTCAGAAGCTATTCAAGTAAACTGGGACGTCCTATATTTAAAAGAAACATGTTAATGAATCATCATGAAGGGTCTCAGATGGCAATATTTCTATTCCTAAACAATTTCAGAGGGTTTTTTTTAAACCAATGGATTGTTTTTGTTTTTTGCAGCTTTTATGAGTCAGTCTAAGATAATAACAGCCATTAGTCTATATCATCAGGACATATCTCATATAGCAAAGAATTTATGTTAGAGACCGCAGTGATCCACTCTGTCTAGTTTACCTTTATAGATAATTTTACATCTTTGTTGATAACACTCACTGACTTGATGAAAGACTGAAGAATTGTTCACAATATATTGCAATAAAAGTTGACTAGTGTCTTCAGAAAGAGGAGTTCATTATTTGAATGTACTGAAATAGTTCCCTTAGATGATTATCTTAAATACATAGAGTATTTTTAGTCTGAATCTATTTTGTAAATTCCTCAACTACCCTGTAATCATTATGTAGCGTGATATTTCAGGATATAATTCTTTTAATGGGATGGAGCCATAGCACAGCCTTGCACGTGGCCGACCCAGGTTTGATTTCTCCGTCCCTCTCAGTGAGCCCGGCAAGCTACCCAGAGTATCCTGCCTGCATGGCAGAGCATGGCAAGCTCTCCGTGGCATATTCAATATGCCAAAAACAGTAACAAGAAGGCTCACAATGGAGATGTTACTGGTGCCCGCTTGAGCAAATCGATGAACAATGGGAGGACAGTGCTACAGTGCAATCCTTTTAATAAGAGCATGCTATTGTATCTTTGTTTACTATGATTAATAAAACTTCAAGTTTTCTTTTGGGCAGTAATTTCCAGAATTACTGAATAGATTGAATCTTGTATTTCCAATGAGTTTCACCATTTTCATTAGTTAGCTTCATTCAGTTCACTGTCATGAAATAGTTGTTTTGACTTTACCAACTCAAAGTATTTAACATATTTATCAATGTGCTTGATAGTTTGTAAAATTGCTCTCTATGGTATTTTTCACTAAAAGCATGTCAATCTCCAGCTATTCATAGCATACTAAGGGTATCCTTGAAATTAATGTCATTATATTACTATGTGAAATTTATGCACATGAAGAGTCAAATAAATATACACTATTTTTCTTGTATAAAAAAGGTCTTTTTAGCTAATTATTTTGTGAAAAACAATCATGTTTCTAAATGGCTATAATTACCCCTTCTCCCCCCTCCCATCTTAGACATAGTATTTGAACTTTTATCTCAGGAAAATAAATATTTATTTTATATATATTGACTATCACAACAGCCCCCACCGTGGCTTTTATTATCAAGCGCAGCTACTTATTAATTTTCATTTTATAAACTGTAGAACTTGCAACAATGAAAACATTTGAATTATTATAAAAATATGCATTTTACCCCCTCAGTTTTCTATATACTTAACATTAATTCATCCCAAAATTCTCTATTATATTTTATCTCTTTCACTTTATTTCTTCTTTTTCAGATTCTTAATAACTTAAATTTTAAATATTATTCTTCTCTACATGTCCTCAAATTGCCTTTCACTGTCACTACTTATTCACATGTCCTTTTTTTCCTTCAGTATATGTTTTCAATACAATTTCCACAATTTCAGCAGCTCTCATCTACCAATCTCATTTACCAAGTTTTCAATTTTCATTTTGAAGAGCTCCTTTTCACTAATATTGAGTATTTTTCATATTTATAACATATTCTTATGGATGCAATGTCTTTCATATAACTTTGAGGTAAATAACAACATTGTTATAGAACATATATTTGCATTCCCGCCACATCCCTCAACCCCCCCCCCCCCCAGCATCTATATGTTGAAGCACAGTGTCCACTGCTATCAGATTAGGAGGTGTGAGTTTTGGGAAATGATATTAATGCCTATTTGAAAGATCCCCCTGAGGTCAGAGTGGAAGTATAGCAGGTAAGATAGTTCCTTTCTATAAGGTCAAACCCTGACTGTATAAGATCCCTTGTGCCCCACTAGAAGTGATTTGTGAGCACAAAATCAAGAAAAGTCCCTGAGCACAGAGCCAGGATTAGGCCCTTAGCATGGGTAGCTATGGATCAAAAACCAAAAATAAAGGTCAATAACACTGGCCCCAAGCACACTTGTACCATTTGAGGTTATTGCAAAAACAACCTTCTTATTTATTTATTTACTGCTTTTTGGGTCACACCCAGAGATGCTCAGGAGTGACTCCTGCTCTGCACTCAGCATTACTTCTAGTATTGCTCCAAGGACCGTATGAGATGCCTGGGATAGAACCCAAGTGGATCTTGTGCAAAGCCGATGCGCTACCCACTGTTCTGTCACTCCAGTCCTGGACACAACCATTTCTAGCACGTGGATTCTCACCCGATACCAGGTTCGTGCCTTGATGGTGCCATGAAGGCCTTTGTTGCTGCTTATAAGGCACATCCAATCTGAGAAATTCTTACGGCAGCTGCAATAAATTAAGGTAAATATATTTTAAGTTTTCTTTTTAAAACATCATGCCAAATTGTTCCAAATTCCTTTATTATGTCTCCTCATGATTTTTGTTTTCTTTCTTTTACTTTTTCTTTTTTTTTTAGATGTTTTCTAAATTTATCCACAATCCTTGGCTATCAGCCACATTTGGGAATAGTCTACAGAAAGTCAATTGAATTTTGTTCCCTGAGGGCAGGCTTGTCAATTATGACCTTCATTTTTTAATTTTTATTATTATTATATAAGGAAAATTTCTAATGGCTTCTCTGTATTTGGCTATAAGTCAATGTTGTAAAAATGAGTAGCAAAGGAATGTTCCACACTCATCGTCAATAAAAGAATCTTACCTTATCCTTTATCTTCACAAAATATTCCCTGCAACTTAGGAACTGATGTCTCTCCTAATATTCACTCTGAATTTCTTTCTTTTATTTTTTTCTTTTCTTCCTTTTCCTTTTTTCCGTTCTGACCTTTTCTTGAATAAAAATATTTTTTACCTGGGAAGAAAAGTACTAGTTGACATGATGTTTGGAGAATCATGGAGGCTTAAGTATTCAAAAGAGTTTTGGGTTCAATTCTAATTTACCACCACACCCCTTGTCCAGTGAACTGGTATTGCCCATGATTAATTTTTTTATTAAAGGATCCATTACATGTTAAAAAATGGGGGAGGGGTGTTTCATGATTTTTCTACCAACAGTAAAAGACTTACGCATTCTTGAGTTTTTAAAATCAGTAGCACTGCACTGTAAAACTTTCATCCCGTTGTTCATCGATTTGCTTGAGTGTGCACCAGTAAGGTCTCCATTGTGAGACATGTTGTTACTGTTTTTAGCATATCGAATACATCACAGGGAGCTTGCCAGGCTCTGCCGTGAGGACTAGATACTCTCGGTAGCTTGCAGGGATAAAATCAGTACCACTGGTTTATATTCTTTTGTTTTTGCTTTTTTAAAATAATCAATTCTCAATCTGTCAATAGCAATATAACTTTTATTATGAATCTTTATTTTAAGGCAATTTTAGTAGGAATAAGTTGCATTTATGTTTATTAAATCCAGTGTATTTAACAACAAATATTTACTCTTTTTTTTATTAAGTAGAAAACTCAAAGCAGGATATTTAAAATGTGTTTCAAGAATAAGGGAAGTGCAGTTTAGACACTGACATCAATATGCTCTCTTTCCCACCCAGATAATCAGTTTTCCCTTTAATCAGACTTTGTTAATTTGTAAGATCAGTTTCCCAGAAATCTATGATTTTATATGTATGAGTGAAATATTGCCTTTTTCCTCTCCTTATGCCTTATGAACAGTTTACTTTAAAGTAATATCCTGTTTGTATAGATACAGGAAGACCATTAACATTATGCTTTGTAACTTAGGATTTGATTGGCCTTGAATATTATTCACTCCCAGGCATCTGCTTTCTCGACGTAAGCTTCAGTTGCCCTTAGTTCCTAACACCCCAAAAGCAGGGTCCCGACAAGGGACTGATTGGACCCAGTGCAAGCTGTGAGCTACCCTGGCAGCGAAACGGGCCAGACCAAAGTGCCATGATTCTTAACTATAAGTTAAGAGTTTGATCATAGACAAATGCTGTCATGATCCAAAGTAACGACAAGACTAGGATCCTGCTAGGGGTGGGAAAGATTATCTGGCCTGAGCACCGTAATCTGAGATCGAGATGGCCCTAGGAGAGCAATTCTATAAATTTAAGATATTTCTTACTGTATCCATACAAAATGATTTATATTATATTCTTGTATGCTTGTCGGACAAGGAGAGCAGAGGCACGCCCATGGGATTCTGCTCTAGGGTGGGTCCTCCTGCTGAGGAAGGATCTGTCCTAGGAGCGGTCTTCCCTGAGGCTAAGATTTCTACCCCTGTTGATCTCCACCCCTATTGATTGTGACCACACCTATATGTAATTGTTTCCCCCATTCTCTTGGAGAGAGATATAAGGAGACTGTAGATTGGGCGGGGGGGGGGGGGGGGCAGAGATAGAAGGAGAGACGAGGAGAGACAGAGAGAGTCAGGAGCAGAGACAGATGAGGAGAGAATCAGAATAAACTACGACTAATACCTACCAGCCTGGCCCTCGTTCCTTCCTCTGCCTGACCATCGCCATCGACCTCTCTGGGGTGGGAGAAGGGTGAGACTACCGAACGCGGGCGGCGGGAGAGATAGAGCCACTGCTGCTGTGGGGTGCCGTGCCCCCCACTTTGTGTGAGTTTACACAATATGTATTATGGGGAATTGAAGTAAGGTCAGTTACATAGAAGACACATCCTCTTCACTGCTCTACTATCTTTCTGGCCATATTTCATTTCTTTTAGGACTACTAAAATACTAGAAAAATCATTTTCAAACTTAAGAATTTAAAAAAGTAAGAAATAATGTTCATTCTCATCACCCATAAAATGTAGAGCAAATACGTGTTCTGGAATAGTAGGAAGTTAGTTTTTCCAACATACCAGTTTTAATAGACATTATATGATGAAAGTGTTTTGTGAACAAAATAATTGAATGCAATTATTCTTAGAACTTTATTATTAATCTAAAATTTATATATCACTAAACAAACATTTGTAATTTATTTTGAAAATTTTATTCTTGAGTTCCACGAACATTATTGACCTTGACTAGTGATAATAGAAAATAAGCTACTGGCAGAAATATCATTTTTAAAGCTAGTCAAATTACATTGCACACTTTCTAATTTTCATTACTTAGTTCAAATAAAGAAACATAGCAGGAAAAATCAATGCAGTAGTCCACAAGTATGATTTGCGAGTGCTTTGAGGAAGAAACTATTTGTATGAAATCCAGGGTACATGGGGGAACATAATTTTTCTTTTCAGTTTTGTATTAATTACTTAAAAATTAGTGAGGCTTAAGTCATTTTAACTTGTTGAAAAATTAACATCACCAGTAAAGATATTCATGTGTTTAGGTAAATTAAAAATGACTCAAAATTTGAAGTTTGCTTTCTTATGTATTCCCCTGGGTTTTTCTGCAAAGTAGGCGTCAAAATTTGACTTTCCAGTTTTTACTCTTAATAACTATCACTATTTTCCATTGAATCATTATAGATAAGCAAGTAGATATGTCTTTTGACAATAGAAGTTCCTTGGAACTTCATCAAAAGCATAATTTAAAGGCCAGGTTTAAATGTGGTGGCTTAGTGGTAGAGCACATATCTTATGTGTTTCATCCCTGTCACCAAAAACAAAAGGGTGGCTTGAGATACTAAATAAATGTTATATCACTAAAAACAAGACAATCTGAAACAGTTAATTTAAATTTTAGAGTCCCAGAGTTTTCCTTTTAAGCCTGTGTAGACATTGCCTGTTGGAACCCTGTTCCATGGACAACATGCCTCTATGACTGGCTATCCTTGAGCTTCATGAGAATATCATCCTTCCAGCACCTCAATGTACTGGGAAATTCTTCAGTCATCAGGCACTATACTCAGAACTCAGAGAAAATCATCCCTGCTTCTATAGACTCTTTAAGTGAGGCTTTCAGGGCTAGAGTTAATTGGGTTTCATTTCATTGGGTCCTCATATTGGTGCACAGGCCACCAGGACTAATACCTTTAGTACTAAGGCACCATGCCGTCTCAGGGATCGTATTTGGGGAATCATGCTTCGGAGACATGCACTCTATCCCTATGAGTTATCTTCCTGATCAATCATATTCATTTTTATTTGATATTTGTTATTTTGTTAAAAGTAAAGATAAAGAAAATTAAAGTGATAGTGAAGAAGAGATTGGTAAAAGTTAGGTAAGTTTCAAAATGCTTAAATAAGATTTTCAGTGGTGAGTATAGTGTATATAAAGATATTGATTTATGATAATTTATTGTTAAAACCTTTATGTTTAAAATTAGTGTTGCTTATATACATACATAAATTTATTTTTAAATGTTACCTAACTAGGTTATATATACCTAGGTCGAGAAATCAACATAATGAATGACCTGGCACCTGAGTTATGCAGGAGGAAAAGAGCAGCTTGGAATGCCTTCAAGAGCGTTGAAGAAGAACCTCCAGCTACGAGCACATCTCTTCGATTCCACTGTTCTTCCTGCATTAACATATGCCTCAGAGACCTGGGCCCTACGAAAACAGGTTGAGAATGCTATTCAGGTCTTTCAAAGAGGAATCGAAAGAGCTATGCTTGGAATATCACGATTCACTCAAATGAGAGATAGAATCCGGAGTTCTGATCTCCGACAATGCTCAAGAATCAGGGACGCTGTCTCACTTGCCAAGGCATCAAAAATCAGATGGACTGGACACGGAATGAGGTTTACAGACAACCGCTGGACTAGAGCCATTACTGACTGGATTCCACGGGATGTCAAAAGATCACGTAGATGCCCACCTACAAAATGGTCAGACTTCTTCGTCAAGACCCTGAATGATCGGTTTGAGGCTCTGCATATTCCTAGAACGAGCAGATGCCATTGGGCTATGCTAGCATGCAAGAGGGATGAATGGAGACGTTACTGGCACCAGCTCGAGTAAATCAATGAGTAACGGGGTATCAAGTGATCAAGTGATCAAGTAACCTAACTTTAAAAATCATGGCATTAGTAAATTATATTTATTTGCTATTTTTCTGCGTGTTCAGACAGTTTTTAAAGCATCAGATTAAATTTGAAAACTTAGAGAAATAGTATGATGAGTAATGTGCTTGCCTTGCATATACTGGACTTAAGTTTGATCCCCAGCATCACATATAGTCCCTTGAGCTTTGTCAGAGGTGATCACGGAGTGTAGAGCCAGGAACAAGTCCTGAGCACAAAGAAGTGTGACTAACCGAACAAAATAAAAAATTAGGCTCATTAAATGATCGCTTCTATTATTGGTTGGTAGTTTATAACATTTTCATTCACTATTTTTGTTGTATTTTGCAATTTTCTAATACTGTATATGTATATTAAGATGGATAAGCTTTTAAAAAAGCATTTCAGAATTCGAAATCCTTTTATAAAATTCAATTCAAAGAATAAAAAAAAGAGAAAAAATAGTCACTAATGCACATTTTGCTCTCATTCCCTATTTCAGATGTCAGAAAAATCATTTGAATATATATTGTACAGCTGTTTTGAAACTCCTTTGCTCCTGTTTGGTATCACTAAAATGTTAGAAGTCCTTAAGTTAAAGATGGGACATATTTATATGCAATACGTATATATTCATGTATATCAAGCATTTATAAATGTTCATTCTAGATCATTCCATATATTTTTGTTTAGAATGCATCATTAATTTGACTGGAAAATTCTGCATGTGTATCAATGTCCAGATATGGTGAATGGTTCTAAAAAAGAACCAAAATACAAAATACCTTGTGGCTAAATGCCTTCTCTGAAGCACAAATCCATCTTTCAAATTAAGCTAATATATGTCTCAAGAAAATAAATTACAAGAAAATAAAATCAAATGATAAGATAATATACATAGTTTTTGGGGGGGAAATATGTATCTTGGATATCAAACAATCATTGCATTTTATTTTTTATCCTATTCTGAGAGACTATCTTAGAGTTTTCTGCATGTAAAATAGTTACTTTGACATAAACAACTATGTCTTGTGAAACAAATAATCTGAATTTTTATAAATCTATAAAATGGATTATAAATATACAGAAGTACATTCTTTATATTCACAAGGTTTTGGTTATCAGCATTATGCATATATGCATTGTGTACTGTTCTCCTACATAACGAGCAGTGGGAACTCATAGAACAGGTCCTTGTGAAGTGGAAGGATGGGTGTTGGAACATTGTATGACTGAAACCCAACCGTGAACAGTGTATCTCATGGTGATTTAATAAAAAATTTAAAAATTTTTAAAAGACAAGTCAGAATGTATACCATTTAAAGGACTTGGAAATTCTTTTCTCCTATCCCTGGCCATTGATAAAAGGCAAACTAAAACATTTTTTAAAATTTTTTTTCTTTTTCTTTTTTTTTTTACTAGTGAAACACCATGAGGTACAGTTATAGAATTACTTATAAATTTTTGTTCTTGGGTTTCAGTTATACAATGATCAAGTACCCATCCCTCCATCAGTGCCCATCCTCCACCACCACGGGTCCTAGCATCTCTCCCACCCCCCCAACCCCCCCACCCCACTCTGCCTCTGTGGTAGGGCATTCCCTTTTGTTCTCTCTCTCCTTTTGGGTCCTGTGGTTTGCAAGAGAGGCATTGAGTGGCAATCATGTTTGGTCTATAGTCTACTTTCAGCATGCTTCTCCCACCCTGGGAGGATCCTCCCAACACCCTTTATTTGGTGCTCTCTTCTCTATCTGAGCTTCCTTTTCCCCTAGCACGTGTGGCTGGCCTCCAAGTCATGGAGCAAAATTCCTGGTACTAATCTCGGCCACTCCTGGGTGTTAGTCTCCCATTTTGTTGCTTTATGTGCCCCAGATGAATGCAATCTTTCTGTGTCTATCCCGCTCTTTCTGACTCATTTCACTTAACATGATACTTTCCATGTAGTACCACTTGTATGTAAATTTCATGACTTCATCTTTTCTAACAGCTACATAGTACTCCATTGTGTAAATGTACCAAAGTTTCTTTAACCAGTCATCTGTTCTCGGGCACTCAGGTTTTTTCCAGATTCTGGCTATTGTAAAGAGTGCTGCAATGAACAAACAAGTGCAGATGTCACTTCGACTATACTTTTTTGCCTCTCTGGGATATATTCCCAGGAGTGGAAATTAAGAAAATTAAGAAAAAACATTTTCTTATCTTTTGTCCTATCTTATAAGCATGATAACAAAACTGAAGACCAAATAAAAGCAGTGATTTGCAAAACTAAGAGGGTTTTAGATATTTATGTTACATAAACAATGCATGGGGTTCATCTAGTACAAAAAAAAGAAATAATTTTTCTCCAGATGAATAAAGTAAAGGTAAAAAGGTAAAGGCCCTCCGTTGTTCATCGATTTGCTTGAGCGGGCCCAGTAATGTCTCCATTGGTGACTTTGTTGTTACTGTGTTTGGCATATCGAATACATCACGGGTGGCTTGCCAGGCTCTGCCGTGCGGGCGAGATACTCGAGGTAGCTTGCCGGGCTCTCCGAGAGGGGTGGAAGAATCGAACTCGGGTCAGCCATGTTGGCTGCGTGCAAGGCAAACTCCCTACCGCTGTGCTAGTTGAATAAAGTAGCAGGTAGAAAATATGAGAGAGATTTAGCAATAGACAGGTTGAAATAATTTATTGATGTCTTTAGGATATTCTCAGAATGGACAAAGGCATTAGAGCGAGATATAAGGTAACTTCTTAAAAGCACCTTTTTTGTTTTGTTTTTGTGTTTTATTTCTGGATTACCTAGTAGTGCTCAGGACTTAATCCTGGCAGTGACCAGGGGACCGTATGGGTAATAGGGATCAAATCCAGGTGCACCACTTGTAAGGCAATAACCTACCCTCAGTACTTTAGCTCTGGCCCCAGAAACATCCTGTTTTCATGATTTCTGTAACTTTGTCTTCTGTTTCTTTCAGTTCCTAGGCAGTTAATTTAGACGTTTTCTAAAGACATCAACTTTCTTTCTTCTGTTAAATCTTAAAGATTTCATAATTCTGTTCTTGTTATTTTCACTTTTATTTTTTTCCTTTTTGAAAAGAATTCCTACATCATCTCATACCACTTACACTATTAAATACTACCAATGCTTATAGCATCTAAAACTTTCTTTCTTATGTGGGGTGAGATTAGGAGCTCAGCATGCTAACTTCCTACTGGTTGGGGATGTTTCAATTACTTAAGTCAATCACAGAAAACTACAATGTGATTTATGGAAAAAAATACACATTCCAATACAGGAACAGCTTAATTGGCAGTTAACAGTTGGATAGTTATTACCATTATGCTGAGGTTAGGGAGACCAACACAAGAGGGCTAGTATTCAGATTTCAGAACTGGTAGAGGGGGGTTCTGCTTTTTCAGTTGGCAGACGATGATTCTGTAGAAGGCTTTGGAAACCCCCTGGGCATAAAGCACAAAGTATCTCAGACTGGCTTATTTCAGCCCCTCTATTTATATTGCTTTTGAGGTATATTATCCAAGTCTTATGTTTGAGATCTGGCTTTTCTTTATCTTTGCTTCTCATAAATGTTTAACAACGTCCTTGCAAATAATGGGTTACTTTTTTTAATGGTTAACAAAAGCCATTCCTTTTCAATTGTACCTATTTTCTGATCAGTTAGAGTCATATCTATCGTCTAGATACCTACTCTGGTATTGAACTTGCTTCTGCCTCTATTATGTGAGTTCAAAATCACCAGTCACACACTCAAATTCATCTTTATTCTATTTTATCAATCTTGATAAGTATTATCTGCTATTCACTTACTAAAAGCCTTTCCCAATGAATTTGTTATTACTGAGTTATAAAATTATTCAGTGACACATTTTTATGTCTATAACATTTCTTATTTATTTTTTCCCTCCCAGGTCCCCTTGTAAATATATTTCTCTATTTCTAACTACTCATCTAAGCATAATATCATTAATTCTTCACTGGTTTTATTGTCTCTTCCTTATTAATCCATCATCTTGCTATATATTTTATTTTGTTTCACTCAAAAGTTATATTCAGAAACTTTCCCACCACAATTTCTAAAAATTTTTGTTCTAGTTAATCTATCAATAGCACTGAGTAAATTTGAAGGACTCTTCATAACTTTCTCTAAAACATTTTCAGTTTTGTTCTTTTTATTTCCTCATTCCTATAAATATAGCCATATTGAACTGATGGTAGTTTTCTCAGAAGTGCTATGAAACAGTCTATGTTTATACCATGAGTCTTTTGTCTTCTCTTGATATATATTTAATTCCAGTACATCTAATGAAAAATTACCATGAGCACATACTTCAAAAACACATTAAAGTTTCACTTCTTTCTATAGCTTTGTAAATAGCACAGCCTTGCATATTAATTCCTCAATAAGGCTACGATAACTTCCAATTTTCTGAGTATTATTGCATGTGATGGTGGCAGTTGAACTGACTGGATAGTGGTCACTTGATTATCAGTAGTCATTTTCATTTGTGTTTGTAGCTCCTGAATCTAAGTAGTACAACGTGGGCTGGCTTAATATATTTCAGTTACTTGAAAACTGAGCTTGTGACTGGGCTTGTTCTTTTTTCTGGTTGAAATGGGAAAATGATCAAACATCTTTCAAAATCAGTGTAAAGAATGTCCGTAGGGTCCTAGCCAACACTCTACCTATCAACAAAATGGGCTCTAATATCCCAGGGCATACTTTTGTAGAATGCATACCTGACCACTTCAGAATTACCCAGACCAATCTCTCCTTCATTTATAGAGCACTTCGGGGGGTGCCTATAGCAAGAAATATACACTAAAATCATTCTCATCTCTCCTCTATGTGCTACTCAGTCATAACTGGACTTTCAGGAAGAAAACACTTTGTGTAGTTTCTGACTAACCCTTCTGAGTAGTTTTGTGCTGTTTAGAAGTAATTTAACTCCTGGGGAGTAACAATAGCAACAATCAACAAGCTGGGATCCAAATTAATAGAGTCCTTGTTTGTCAGATATAGCTCTCTAGTACAGTTCTGGACAGAGCAGAGTCATATGTAACATTACTCCACATTTACTTTTGATAATTTTAGGAATTTTAGGAATTTTTATTAGTTGAAAATTTTAGTTTTCTTATTCAGACCATTAAAAAGGACAGAACAGGTTGAGAGTTGATTCAAAATAGTATGGATGGCACTTGTTTCTATACTGAATTTTAAATCTTTTAAATAATAAGAGCTAAATTTTAAAAAGTGAAGGACAACTTTAAGTTCCTTATTTATAACAATTTTCAAAGTTTTGATGTTTATGGGTAAGTACAGTAACAAAGACAATATAGTGATGCTCTTAAATATGTACTATAATAATTTCATTTTTAAAAATGAGTAATTGTGTTTTAATTGCTCTCCTTAGATATAGTTGTATTTTCATATTCCATTATATAACATTGAATATATGTTCATAGAATTGGTGACATTGCACATTAGACTTAGGGCTTACTTTGTATTACATTTTTATTTTTATATCTGTGGTTCATAGTACATGAGGCAACAAAATATTGCTGTTTCTTTGATATCTTTTATGATAATTTTCCAACTTATTTGAATAATATTTGTATTCATATTAGGTCAATGATTTAGAGTAAAATAACAAATTGTGCAGAATACAAATAAAGATAATAAAAAATGAGAGACAGGAAACAATGCACACAAATATATTAGTACCCTTGTATCATATTAAAACAAAAATTTCATTCAATACTTATTCTGCTTAAAATGGTAGTGATATATCTTTTGAATGTTAGAATCCCATCTCAACCCTCAATATCATACTTTAATATTCTGATTAAGTTGAATAGTAAAGCTTACATATTCATCTGATTTCTCTATTGAATATGTTAATTTATAATTTTGAATAATTTTATCCACACCATATTTGCAGGTTTATATATTTATCTGTTTCATTATAGGTAAGTATAAATGACACCTATGGCAATAAAACATTTTTCAAATTCAAGGTACCTTTCAGCAAAGGTAATTTGCAGTCTGCTTAGTCATAACATGATATTTTCCCTCCTACACTCATTCTCTCCACAATCATTTCCACATGTTGTGCCTTCCATATTTTCCTAGGAAACTAATACTAGCTCTGGAGGTGGAGAGAGACAGATATATTAATTGCGTTTATTTGTCAGTTAGAAATTGTTAACAACTAAAATGCATTGTGTATTAAATGAGACATGTCTCTTTTGTGTAAAGTACTAGGTACATAACAGTTTTCTGTGTACTATTCCTAACCGGCAGACCTACATTATATTTCAGCTTTTCAAACACACACACACACACACACACACACACGCACGCACACACACACACACACACAGCAGTTATGAAGTGTTAGGATATGTCTTAATTCTTAACCAACAAAAATTCTGTAATTGTAGATACTTTGCCAGTAATGTTCACAGAATTCATTAAGCAGAAATGACAACAAAACCCCTGCATTTGCCACAAAGTGTTATAAGAAGTTTAGATGGTTAAATTACAGGAAATTGTGAGATTTGCAATTTTCAAATTGAAAGGGGAAAACATCAGTTCCAGTTTTCATTTTTTAAAAAGTTCTTTTTCTGTATTTTGTTTTTCAAGAGAAACAACGATTACTAGATTTCTGCCTTTACAAATATGTGGATAAGAATGTTGTACATAGGATTAAGAAATGAAATTTTAAAATGTTTGGAGAACAGTAATAAGGTTGCATCATTGTTTGGTTTTCTTTGGAAACAGAAGCTGAAGAACTTACTCAAATTCAAGTAGTTAATTTGGAGGGAATTTTAGGAAATGCTGATAGAGTAAAACAGAATGGAACACAGCAATTGTGGATGTTTCCTAGTAGGTTAAATTCCTAGATCCAGTTTCCAGAAGAAAATTTAAGTTTAATCCTACTGGGGCATTGTTGTGTCCCTTATGTGTAAAACATACTCTCCAGTGTTACCTTAAATGTGAGAAAAGGGGATTTATAGACCATAAAGTTAGGTTATTTATGGAAAAGGCCTTGTCTCTAGGGATGTTAAATTCCTATATGCAGGTACCAAAATGGACTCCAGCCAATAGAGAAAGTTCTTGTTTTAGCAGTTGTAATTGAAATCTACATGTACTTAGGGGAGAGTATGAGAAGATAAGTATGGGTCAACAAAAAAAACTGCAACACAAAAGATAGAAGAATAAAGCAGTAAGTTGGAATTCTTTGATACATGCATGTACACACATTTAAAGCTGTATTTGTTCTGTCCATCTATGAATATTTTTCAGTAATGTGAAAGGGAAGCTCAGTATTTTTAAAATGCAGTATCTTTCTAACTCTTCTTGAAGTTAATTGCTAAAAAAATATTTATCAACACTACTCCTGTGCATTTTTGGTTTTTGCCAGGACTTCACTTTCTTCCTCTTATTTTATACCACTGCAATTTTAAATCTTTCTTTTGTGTAGCGATCAGGTTTGATGTAACTTTTTTGTTGTTGTTTACATCTTAAAATTTTTTTCTGTTTGTTTTGTTTTGAGTTTAACATGCAGTTTACTTCTAAATTTCAATGCTCATATTTCATTTTAAATTTAAGCTGAAGCATAGAACCTGAGGTGTTTTTTTTTTCCCTGAGTGCTGAGTGCTAGTCAGATGGTGGTACTACTTTGAGTCCCTGAATAAGTGCATCTGTTTATTGTTTTGTTGAAGGCTGGATCTTCTTCACTTTTTCCTAGACTTTTCTAAACTTTTCTTTTGCTCTCAGTGTAAGGATTCCAGACACTCCTCACTGCTAATTATAGACTGAGAAGCCAAGTGAACTAAACACCTCCCCAAGGTAAATGTCCATATCTTAGAAATCTCTTTCTGATTTCAACCTCTTGACATTTGAAAGGTTTATTTCTTGGAAAGGGTGTCTCTCTGTAGCCTATCATCTGAATGCTTTTTCTTCTGTTTTTTTTTTTTTAATCCTTTTTTTGTGAGGGCTGGAGGGATAGCACAGCGGGTAGGGCGTTCGCCTTACAAGCGGCCAACATGGCTGACCCGAGTTCGATTCCTCCGCCCCTCTTGGAGAGCCCGACAAGCTACCGAGAGTATTCGATATGCCAAACACAGTAACAACAAAGTCTCCAATGGGACGTTACTGGGCCCGCTAGAGCAAATCGACGATCAACGGGAAGGCCTTTACCTTTACCTTTTGTGAGGCATATTAATCAGAGTTTTAGGTCAGTTTCTATTTAACCTTAAACCTAACTATGACATAGCTTTGCTCTGTTTGTAGAGGTCGCTAAACACAAATGATCTGTATTTATACAGATCATTTGTATAAATACAGATATTTACTGTATTATAAAACTAAGAAGCTTTTTCCTTTTCTCAGTTATTCATGCACTCCTTTTTACAGTAAAAAATGGGAAGTAAGCAATTGATATTTAACTATAAAGTCTACCCAATATTCCAGTACACAAGTTCCTGTTATTGCCATATCATTCAAAGACAAATGCAATGTATTATAATTTAATACAATTATAATTTTCCTCAAATACATAAAAGCTGTATCAATAGCACAGTGGTTCTGGCATTTGCAGCCGACCTGGCTAATCTGAGTTCGATTCCTCTGCCTTTGATTCCTCTGCCCTTCTCGGTGAGCCTGGCAAGCTACCGAGAGTATCTCACCTGCACTGGAAAGCCTGGCAAGCTACCTGTGATGTATTCGATATGCCAAACACAGTAACAACAAGTCTCACAATGTTACTGGGCTCTCTCAGGCTCAGTGATAGTGACATTAAAAAATATTTATACATTTTAATTATACAATTGCATTGTGGACATTCATAAGGTGGTTGTTACCTAACGAGTTTGTATCCTTCAGGCAATTTTACAAATTCCTACATTGTCAAAAGTTGTTGTATCAATATTTGTTATTTTAATTAAAATAAAATGTATCATAGTAAGGCAAATATCTACAATTGGGATTTCTGATACATTTCATTTCAGTATGGATACAAGATATAAATGGTGCCACTGTGCTGTCTTAAAAGATTATAAAAACTGATGGAAAAGACATTTTTAATATAATGTTTCTGGGAAATTGCACTCAATCTTATTTACCTTTATAAAGATGCATGATTCATATTCAAGCATTTTCTTTAGTGTTCAGATTATTCTTTAAGTTAGAAACAAATTAAAGATGAAATGACTCACTCAGTACTTTTTTAAAAAGCACATCATAGTAATATAATTTTCATTCGATTTTATTCACATGATAATTTTATACTAGGGAGAATTAATAGAAATAATTTTGATTTTGCCAAATGTAAGATGTAAGGATTTGTAAACTTAATATACTTTATTTCTTGTTGTAAATTGTAAATTCTTTTATATAAATATCATTGATTCCTTCCCCCCTCCGACCAATTCAGCCATCAATTAAAAAGGGAGATGTAGAAATAGTAAATAGCTTACCATGCCTGTCTTGCACCTACCTGATCCAAGTTCAAATCCCTAGAACTCCTCCTGTTTCCTCAAGCACCATGAGGAGTTATCACTGAACACAAAGCAAGGATTGAACTTTGAGCACAAATAAGTGTAGTCAAAAAAATCCAAATAAACAAAATACATGGAACAATTGTCAAACCCTGAGTTTAGCAATTATCTTATCACACACTTTTAATTAGGTCCACTTAAATTATTGGGGAAATTGTTTATAAATGTTTGCTCAATTCTTATCATATGTAAGAAACCAGGTTTTTAATGACTCTAATATTGCATAGCATATAATAAGTAATTAATTATTGTAGAGTATATAAGAGTTAAACTTATATATTACTTGTCTAGTAAAAAATAAATGACATAGCCAAGGAAATTACTTCTGCAGCAATTCATGTGTCAATAACTATTATTGATAATTTTTATTGAGAATCTAACCATTCATATTTTAAGAGCAGGGAGAATTACAAGCAACATTAAATCTTAGCTCACAGATATATTTTAGGATTGTAGGACAGAAAAAAGAACTTACATAATAAAGGACTTACCTAAGAACTTACATTTTTAGATTATAAGTGTTATCACTAGAAGTATCAGTATTACAAGTGATTTAGAAAACAACTGGTACAACCTGCAAGTCTGTGCCACCCACCCCTGTCACAGATAATACTTTGAAATTCTAAACCCAAGTTGGTGGTACCAGTGATGTATTTAAATAATGAAAGTTGTGTCCTTATTAATGAGTGAGGTAAGTGCTTTAGAAAAGAGACTCAAGAGATATGTCTACCATCTTTGCCTGTGTATACACAGCAAGAGAACCAGAAGCAAGTCCTCACTTGATCTTTTTGGCATCCTTATCCGGGACTCCCAATCTCCAGACCTATGAAAGGAATAAATTCCTGTTGATAATCAGTTATCAGATTCTGTTATAATAGAATAGACTGAATGAGTTAAGAGAATTGAGAATGAAAATTAGCCAGGTATTGTGGCAGAAATTCTCACTGAAAAATTACAGTAGATAGAAAAAGGAAGATCAATGTAAAAGGGAATAAAACGTAGATGCTTTTGGTAGCTGAAAGAGAACTTTTGATAAAAATTAGGTACTGCTAATTTTTTTAAATGACAAAATGATGTGGGAACTTTGAATGGAAGATTTGAGAGCAATAAAAATACCATAAAATTGCAGCACTCCTTACAATAGCCAGAATCTCGAAAAAGCCTGAGTGCCCAAGAACAGATGACTGGTTAAAGAAACTTTGGTACATCTATACAATGGAGTACTATGCAGCTGTTAGAAAAGATGAAGTCATGAAATTTACATACAAGTGATACTACGTGGAAAGTATCATGCTAAGCGAAATGAGTCAGAAAGAGAGGGATAGACATAAAAAGATTGCATTCATCTGGGGGACATAAAGTAACAAAATAGGAGATAAATACTCAAGAATAGCCGAGATCAGTACCAGGAGGATTACTCCATGGCTTAGAGGCCAGCCGGGCATTCTAGGAGAAAGGGCAGCTCAGATAGAGAAGGGAGCACCAAATAAAGGGTGTTTGGAGGATTCTCCCAGGAGGGGAGACGCATGTTGAAAGTAGACTATGGACCGAAAATTACTGCCACTCAATGCCTCTTTTATAGACCACAACACCCAAAAGGATAGAGAGAACAAAAGGGAATGCCCTGCCACAGAGACAGGGTGGGATGGGGGGATGGGTGTGGGAGGGATACTAGATCCATGGTAGTGGAAAATGGGCACTGGTGGAGGGATGGGTACTTGATCATTGTATAATCGAAACCCAAGCACAAAGATTTGTACGTCTACAACAGTACCTCATGGTGTTTCACTAATAAAAATTTAAATAAATAAATAAATAAATACCATAAAAGTAGATTATTTGCAAATCTGATAATCAGTTTTAAAGAAGCCTAGCTTTTTTGCCTCTTTTCTTGAATGATCTTAAGAAATGTGTTTTGGGGGGCTGCAGCAATAGTATAGTGTGTAGGGTGCTTGTCTAGCAGGCGACTGACCGGGGTTCGATTTTCATACCCCAGATGGTCTCCCAAACCCACCAGGAATAAACCCTGAGCATGGCCAGTTGTGGCTCACCAAACAAAGAAAATGTGTTTGGAGCCAGAAAGATAGTACATCAGGTAAGGTGCTTACCGAGCACTTGGTCAACCTAGCTTAGATCCCTCGTACCTAAGCTATTCAAGGTATAGTCCCTGAGTCCAGAACCATAAACCCTGAGCACCCTAGAGGTAGCCACAAAATTTTTTTAAAAAGTGAGCTAATGTCAACATTCATATTTTTATAAATCAATCTACAATTCACTTTATAGTTTAGTAGTCATTAAATCAATATTAAAATCAACTATTGATGTTGAATACTCACTATCCTTGAAATTGAATGACTATGTCCACCTCATATTAAAACAAGAAGGAAGAAATATGTTGTACTATTATTTGCAAATGAATTCTTTTGGATAAGGAACAAATGGAAAAGCGCTAAAGCCAAACGTACATATACATGCTGAAAAGCAGCAGGGAGAAAAGGGGAGAGATCTGGGACTCAAAAGAGCAAAAGTAAAGGAAGAGAGTAAAAAAGCGGCACTTTGGATTTGGTAGGTCAGGAGTTGTAAGGAGAAGTGAATTCAGAGCAGTAAGATTAGGAGTAGAAACATGGGTCATGAAAGCCAGAGGCCACTGGTAATAATTTATTTGACATGAAAGGTAAATTCTCCCAGACAGCTTTGTATGACCTTTTTTGAAATGAAACACAAGCTTCCGTCTACTTAGTAAGATCTCTAAAATTATTGTCTGGAGGAAATTCTGGGAGAAGTATTTGAAAGTAATAACTAGCACACAGCAAACAAATTTTACAGATCATATGGAATGTTAAATATGAAATCCTGCTCCCCGCCCCTCCCTCCCACCCCCACCCTCTCCAGCCTCCTTCAATGAACTACGTTGACAAGTTCCTACCCAAGGGGAATCAGATTTCTTACTGTCAAGGCAAAGCTGTTTGCTAAGCTGTTTGGAGGAGCTCGTACAACAAAACATCTATCTGCCCTTTGACTGATTTAAGGCTGTGTGAGCATTCTATTTACCTAATATATGAGAAAAAATGTCTGAAGGAAAACCTGTGTAAATTGAATTGGCGTTCAAACCAAGATGTAGTTGTCAGTTATAATAAGACTGTGAGTGCTATGTGACCTTAGCTTGCAGCAACGAGCAGATTTAACAGTGATTCTAGAAGAGAGATGAAAAAGCAAATCATTATCTTTCACAAATATTAGCTTGTTATATTAGTACAGATTGAGATCTTTGAAGAGCATAGGGAAAGGTGCACTTTAATAAATGCTGCTCTTTATAGGCGTGGATGTCGATTGACAACTAAATAACAAGCATATTACATACTGTATTTCCTTATTTTACCAAATCTGGAAATGATAAAAATTGTGGCATTAAGTTTACTCTCAAACAGGAAAATAAGGCACATGATGAATGTTTAAATCTTTAGAAGGACATGGATAGAAATCTGAAGGCTTTCTTTTTTTCACATATTTTTCTAATCCCCCAATGGGCACCTTATTAATCTTTCTAGATTCAAGATGACTTGTCATTAGTTCCAATCTAAACATCAAATGAAGGACACTTAATTCTACCAGTCAGCATGACTACTGAGAAATTAAGGTAGTGTTGGCAGGGCTAAGAGTAAGTTGTCAAGTTGAGCAGAGAGAACTTCATTAGCTTCTGTGCAAAAAAACTCTGATATCACTTCCCCAAAAGTTCCTGATTTGCATCATGGAGTTCAGATATATCAAAAGTTCTGCATGTTGGGGCAAAGGAGATAGAGCAAATGGGTGGGGCTTCCGGCCCTGATTTCACATGTCTCCATCTGGCAGAGTATATCTGAGCATGGACTCAGTTTGTCAAAAGGGCAGTTTTTCTTCTCATACAGCACAGCTAAAGTATTAGTTCTTTGCTCCATATCGGAATATGAATACTTTCATGACCATTTTATCAATAACTACTTAAGGTACTCTACTAAAATGAAAGCTCTGTTATGCACCTTGACAGTAATTAAAAATACGGCCTATACTTACCTTTATCATGAAACTCTTTTTTCTGGGGGGGTGGGGGGGGACTGGGAATGCACACACCTGACAATGCTCAGGGGTAATTCTGACTATGCACTAAGGGGTCACTGCTAGAAGTGCTCTGGGGACCATATGAGATGCCAGGGACCAAATACTGGTCAGCTGCATGCCAGGAAAATGTCTAATTGCTCTACTATCTCACCAGACCCTCATATTAAACATTTAATGTCACATAGACATCTAAGTCAGAGTAATGTGAGATTAGTATTTGTGATATTTAAATATAAGATATTAAGCTTAGCAATCTAGAGGCCATGTTTTTTCAGTTTAACTTTCAATGTTCTTAAATATTTAGTAAGGTAAAAAAGGTAAAGGCCCTCCCGTTGATCGTCGATTTGCTCGAGCGGGCCCAGTAACGTCTCCATTGGAGACTTTGTTGTTACTGTGTCTGGCATATCGAATACTCTCGGTAGCTTGCCAGGCTCTCCGAGAAATATTTAGTAATGTTAAACAAATCTTTGATTTAGTAACAAGTGACTTGGAATTCATATTTTATTCTTCAACATGATGGCTTTTTGAATTTTAAAAACGGAGGGGATTTCATAGAAGAATAGGCTCCATATCATTAGATGGTGTGAAACTCTTCAAACTTGACTGCCAATAGATTTAATATTATGAGAAGTAAGGCAAGGAGATGTACCATACTCTCAGTGTATGGGCTTACTCATAACTCTGTTCAGGGATTACTCCTAACTATGCTGGGGTGACCATATATGGTTCTAGAAATTCAAACTGAAGTGGGTTGGTCTCATGAAAGGTGAAGGCATACATACAGATGTCTCATACAGAGATAACTCCTGTCTTATTTTCTGAGCCCCAGTAAGTTTATTTATTTTTAATTGATATTTTTAAATGATTCTCAGCTGTGCTCAGGGTTTACTCCTGGTTATGTTCTCGAAGTCTATTTCTGGGGAGACTCAGGTTATCATCTGTAGTGTCAGGGTAAAATGGATTAGCTGTGTGCAAGGAAAAAGGACATGCCCTGTTGTACTATTTCTCTGTCCTCAATAAGTTTATTTTTTAATTCAAATGAAATAATGTATATGAAGTAAAGTAAAGTAAAGGCCCTCCCGTTGATCATCGATTTGCTCCTGCGGGCCCAGTGACGTCTCCATTGGAAACTTTGTTGTTACTGTGTTTGGCATATCGAATACGTCACGGGGAGCTTGCCAGGCTCTGCCGTGCGGGCGAGATACTCTCGGTAGCTTGCCGGGCTCTCCGAGAGGGGCGGAGGAATCGAACTCGGGTCGGCCATGTTGACTGCGTGCAAGGCAAACGTCCTACCGCTGTGCTATTGCTCATAGTGAGATACTAAGTAATATGGTCTATATTTTTTGCCATAACATTACTTCATCAGAATTATGTTGATTTTTTTGTATGTGTGTATGTTGATTTTTTATCATAAAATTGCTCATCTCATGGCTTGCAGAGACAATATGATGGGTATGGCACTTGCCTTTTATGTGGCTTACCTGGGTTCAATCCCTGGCACCACATTATGGTTTTCTTAGTCCCACCAGGAGTGTGTCATGAGCATATGGAGCCAGGTGCAAATGTTGTACATCATGTTGACCCCTAACAAACAAAACAAACAAGAAGAAGAGTGATAAAACACACAATGAAAGGTAATCTTCAGCATCAAAGAGATGGTATAAAAGTTAAGGTACTTGGCTTGCATGTAGCTGTGGCAGTGAAAATGGTATGAATTCCAGCACTGTATGTCCTCTGAGGAATTCCAGGTGTGACCCCTGAACACAAAGCCAGATGTGACCCTGAGCACCATTAGATGTTGCCCCCTCTAAAAAAATAAGCAAACAAAGTTAAAATTGTAGATGTTTTTTCTTCAGGCCTGGAATCAAAGACAGTATCTCAGACACACAAATTATGTGCTCTACCATTAATTTTTTTCTAGGATCCATATTTCCCTCTCTTCCTTCCTTCTTCCTTCTCTCCCTCCCTCCCTCCCTCCCTCTCTTCCTTCTTTCCTTTTTCTTTTTTCTTTCTTTTTTCCCCTTTCTTTTCTTTTTTTAAATCCAAGTCAAGTAATTAAAATTTCAGTAGGTTCTGAGATTTACAATTTCCAGAATAATTAAGTTATTAAATTTATTATTATATAAGTTATACAAAATTACTCTATCTTCTTATGTACTAAACCTCTTTGTGGTTCAAAGAAAAAGAAAGAGAAACAAACCATAATGTCCAGGTCTTAGGTGACTCTAGAATACTGATTGCCAAACCAAATCATTCTCCAAACATTAGTAATCTAAGAACAGTCAAGTACTGCAAGCTGGTTTTTGGCCAAAAGGATTTAATTTGTCTCTTTTCGAGAGTCTGACTTGTAAGATAGATTGATTCCCAGTCTGTGATGTTTTCCTAGTTATTGGTTGACTTTCTAAGAACCTCTACTTTCTGAGGGTGGAGAATGCACTTAATGGAGAACTGAAATGCAGTATTTTTTATATGAATGTTCTCCTATGTTAGAGTCTTTGGCGCATGTTTTTTATTTAAATCCATGCATAGTATTCTAAAATATTTCCATTTTCTCTGCTCAGAGCTGTTGCTCTTAGGTTGTTTATTTTCCCTCTCTTGGTCTCTCCTGGTCATTTCAACCAATATTTAATGCAAGGGTTGAAGTTTTGCTCATGAAGTGGTCCTTAAGTGTGTGACCAATGTTGACGGTCTCCAGACTTACTTCAAAATGCTTGGAACTATGTGACGACTGGGATTTAATCAGGGTTAACAACACATTAGGCATGTGCCTTAACCACCAATATCGTTTCTCCAAACTCACTTAACCACATTTTTGTAGTTCTGGTTGTACCCATTTCTGTTCTAAGCATGTTACATACACACGTGTTTCTAATTCTCATGGTAAGTATATGAGACAACAGTTATAATCTGAATTTTAAGAGGAGATTGAGATTTTGAAACATGTCTTTGCCTAAATTTTCACTGCTAACAAATGATGGATAGGGAATCAAGATTAGGCTAAAGTTTTAATTTTCGTAATTGAGTTCATAACTACTACCCTATACTGACAGGTAGAGTCTAATGTAATTTAAACAACATTAAAAAGAGGAAATTGCATACTCAAAAGCATAGTAATAGATGCATTCTTTTCTCCCAGGAAGATAAAACACATAAAATGCTCCCACATATAGTTATGCTTTTCCATGTATGATTAATCTAGAAAACTTGATGGCAAACACTTCTACAGTTCAGTATTAAACATACATGAAGAGGACCATTTCCAGTACTTTCCGAAAGAATCCAGAGACAATTCAGTATACAGTGAACTTCTAGTAAATCACTTTATCTTATAAATCTGGGGAGAGCATCTGAGACTTTTTTCTATTCTCTTATTCTATTCAGATTTTAAACAAAGAAAATAAGAGGGAATATTTGTAATTAAGTAAAACTGTTGAGACATATTTATGAATGCAATTCCATTTTTGGAATTTAATTTTGACTTGTTTCTCTAAAGATATCAGCCTTATTTATATAAATAATACCAAAATGCATCTGCTGTTTAGCTTTGTGTGAGATTTTTCCCTATCACTGAGATTTAGGGAATTCCACTTAAGGGAAAAAAGCAATTTTAAGGTTATCATATAAGTGACAAAGACATTAATCTGACAAGATATGCTCAAGAGACCCAAGATGCAGCTGTAGAATTCCTTTTGGCGCTCTCACCCATAATTTCACGGAGCTTGGTATAATTAACACACTTCATGGGATTTAAGTAACATTTGTTGCTTCTCTTTCAGAATGCAAATTTGAGAATGATATGGATCTGCACAGGAGACGGGAACAACTGTTTTCAAGGTAATAACTTGTGCACTACTTCCCAGCACAGAAAGAGGTGACAGATACAGCATCAGTCAGGTTTTATTAGGGAGCTAACATATGTTTTATTGCAATTACAAATGCTGAAACCAGATATGTCATAAAATTAACTAAAATGAAATGGTTTATTGTCATTTTGGAATTCTTATTCTTCATTTTTTTAACAGCTATATTAAATGATAGGGTCCAGTATTGTCAGATGAGCACATGTGTGTGGAAAATGAGAAATAAAATCTTCCAAACAAAAAAAATTCACTGGGTCATAAAACATTGTTTAGATAGAAAAAGATAGAAAAAAAATCAACAACAGAAAGTTATTGCTGGCTGGACTCTGTGTGTGTGTGTGTGTGTGTTTTGTGTGTGTGTGTGTGTGTTGTGTGTGAACATTAAATAGTTAAGGAACTTTGAAGTTTTCTCACCTAAAGACTCACTCTCTTCTATAATAGATTGGAGAAATTTAAGAAAAACAATTATTAAAATGGTTATTCCCTATTTAATATGTAACATAAACCTAACTCTTCATTATATTGGGGTGGGGTGAACTGATTTACTTTTCCTAATTCTGTGTAAACAGTTACATGGTACATACAGGTCTTTTGAAATCACACTTTATTATATGATGACAAATCAAAGGCTATGTATATATTGCTTGCATTTAACAAAAGGTAAATATAAACAAATACATATACATATGTACCTTATTATATGTGTGAAATAACTTCTAGGTATATTGAAGTTGATTAATTTGCTGCATGTTATTTAATGCTTCAAGATCACATACAGGCATGTATATAAATGGTGATTTGCTAGTCAGATTTACTGAGTGACTTCTGTTCTCTCCTCTAGGAAAGGAAGGGTAAATATATGAATTCAAAAAAATACTGAAGTCAAAGTCTCCTGAACATGTTCAGGTTTAGTAGAAACTTGATGTAAGAAAATGCTCCTACGCTTTTATTCACGTAAAACTGTACTGAAGACTCATTCATTCTGTATGTTGCTTATTTTTATTTAATCAAAGACAATTTTTTAAAATTTTCAAGATCATTTTAGGTTACTACAGGAGTATTTCTTTATATCAATAGTGAATTTTGAAAAAGTTTATGAGAAATATAGTGGGTAAGCTAGCTAGCATGAACAGCATACCGAATAAAATCAAAGTCTCATTATCATATCACATGAAAAGAAGCCTTGAGACCTGAGCAGAAATAGTGCTTTTAAATTCTAAACTTTACTCTATAGACCATATATCAAAGCTTATTGAAAAGAAGAAATCTACTAGAAAGAATAAGGAATGAAGTCTATGTAGAAGTTAAGTTTCTTGCAAGTTGTCAAAGGGAAGTATCCCACTACTGAAGTGAGTGGAGTGAAATGAAAGTATAGGTAACACATCTAGTTCTATTCAAAGGTGCACGTGCTCAGATATCTTAAATAAAATGTCAATCAATACACTGCTTCTTTCATCAAGAATGTCTTGCTAAACTTGATAGGAAGGTCCTATTGATAAAACTAAGTGACTTAGTTGCTTTACATTTTTGTACATGTCTCTTAACGGTTCATAGACTGATGAAAAAAATTAACATGGGTAACCTGTCTACATACACACTGAGTATCCCTACAAAATATATGAATATCTAAATTATTAAATTAGATTACTAACCCAAACACTTTTTATTTAATACGTTGTAAATTTTATAAATTAAAACATTAGGATTTGGGAATATACTATAAACACCTAATTTATTATCAAATAAAAATAGTAATAGTTTATTTCCAATTATATTTATTTTGCTGGGGAATTAATAGTAATCTCATTTTGAAGTAGAATTAAGTCAAATTTATATATTACAGATCTATGAAATAGATGTTACAACATTGGAATGTAGCAATAGATCTTTCTAATGTCATAAAATATATTCTTATTATAGTTTAAGCCAATATTTTCTTTAGGTTTATAATTTTAGCTATACGCACCAGGTCATTGCATATAAAATCATACAATTACAAATAATTAGTTAATAATAACTCAGGGAAATGTATTCTAATTACTAAAATTAAAGCAGAGAAAGAAAACTGCCCTTGCATTTATTTGTACCAATACATATATTAGACACAACATTAAACATATAATTTCCTAATAATTCACAAATCCCAATAAAACGGCAATAAAAACTTGTCTTTCTACAAAAGCTCATACAAGTGTTTATGCTTATTGATTAAATTTTCTCCCAAATGAAGGAAAACTAAAAACCATTACTGTAGTCCACAGATAAGTAAGTTCTAGGTCTTAGAATGAAATGTTATTCAGCAATAAGAAATAAAGGAGTGATAAGTATAATACAGAATAAATCTCAAATATATTTTGCAAAATAAAAGATGACAGGCACAAATGAGATAATCAATAGGTAAGTGATTTTATTGACTAGGTTAAAGATAAAGAATGAATTAGCAGTTGCCAGTAGTTTTGGTAGGAGGAGACATGGATTGCAAAAATATCAAAATAACATTTTTTGAAGTTATGATTATTTGATATCATTATTTTGGTTGTGTTAAGAAAATCTTATACATGTAAAATTATACTAAATACATGGAAGTGAATTTTACTCTGTAAAGAAAGAAAAGCATAATAACCATACTTTGTACAATGGCAGTGCATTTAATGTATATGATCTACATTCAGTACAAATAACCCTTAATTTGTAGATACATCAATTAAATTTAGATTTTAGGCTTTTTATCCTAAGTTAAAACACTGAATCAAACTGGAATAATTTTGGAAATATAATATCTCAGGCTGGATTTTAGTAATTGAATAAATCTTAGTGATCTCAACTTTCAATTTATATATAATACTTATCATGTTTTCTCTAATGAACTGCAAAATAAAATTTATCTTGGATTCTCCAAATTATTTATTACTTTATTAGCAGCAGTTCTTTACTAATTGAAAGGGACAATTAGTAAAGCAAAAATAGTAAAAATAAGTACAATGTGTAAAAACTAAGTAAAACAATGCGTAAAAACTAAGTAAAAATAGTACAATGTGTCACAAATATGCTAGCATTCTTCAGATCCATTTATACAAGTAAATGCATCTAACAAATATCAAATATTTATAACTATAGAAGAAAATGGATTATGGATGAGCTTGTTAATATATGATAAAGCCAGGATATAGAAATAGAAGATAATAGGATGAGAATTGTTATGATCTTCTATTTGTAAACTCCATGCATGTCTATAATTATGTGTTTGTGCAGTTTTGCATATATGTATGTGTAAAAATAGAGAATGATAAACTTAGTTATAAGAACATTAAACACACAGTGATTTTGAATTGAATGAAAATATGTCTATATACAATTATATGTTACATCAATTTATAATGTTGTTTGTCCATATATACCTAATTTAAAGTCAACTATATTCCTATATACTAACTATATTCACAATATCATATACATTACAAACAAAAAATAAAATATTAGATATAATTCTTTCAAAATATTTACAAAATTTAATGATGAATAACAAGACTGATGAACAAAATCAAAGAACTAAATAAATGGGGACATATTCAGTGTTCAAAGAAGTAATGGCATAAAATGTTTCATATTCCAAAATATATCTAAACATTCAATGCAATTCGAATGAAAAACCCAACTGTTGCTTCATAAACACACGTAACTTGATTTTTAAATTTATATGAAGATCTGTAGCACTGTAGCACTGTCCTCCCCCATTGTTCATTGATTTGCTTGAGTGGGCAACAGTAACATCTCACAACAAATTGTGAGACTTCTTGTTACTGTTTCTTGCATATCAGATACATCACGGTAGCTAGCCAGGCTTTGCTGTGTGGGCGAGATACTCTCTGTAGCTTGCTAGGCTCTCTAAGAGGAGCAGAGGAATCAAACACGGGGCTATCGCTCCATAATTAATACAATATTAAGGAACAAAGTTAACTATTAATGCTGCCTAACTTCAAGACTTAATATGAAGCTACTATGTTCAAGCTGTGTGCCAAAAGCAAAATAATAGAGAAATAGTTCAAACAGACTGAATGGAGATCTAAAAATCTGATTTACATTAGCATAGCAAGTAATCTTTACAATGATCAGCCAAGATAGTCATGTTAACAAATGATACTGGAGCAATTAGATATTCACACTTTGATTCATGCTCACATAAATAAAAATGAACCTAAGGTTGTAAGATAGAACATTGATCAAGGTTCATGATGTACCTGAGGTTGACTCTGGCTCAATTCCGATACTACATAGTTTCCCAAACATCAAATGGTATAGTCCTTGAGGACCCTGAGCGTCACTGAGTTGCCTAACTCTGGAAGCCCTAAGCAGTATCACATTCCAGCCCCTTACATTGAAGCTGTAGCCTGCTGGGCACAGAAACACTGGGGGAAGTTGCTGTATCTCCTGAGCATTGCTTTGGGGCCCTCTTATAATTAAAAAATATGAAAAAAAACACTAGACAATGACCTTGCTACATACTAGACACTGAATTTATACCAGACAAAAATTAATTCAAGTGTAGCATAGATTATAATTAAAAAAAAAAACTACTAAGACACCTGGAAGTTGAAAGCTATAACCAAAAAAGCTATAGCCAAACAAAATAATGCACACAACTATTTACAGCAAGTTTCTTCACAATTGCCAAAACTTGGAGACAAAAACAATATCCTTCAGTAAGTGAATAATGAACTATGATGCATCCAGACAATGGAATATTATTTAGTACTAAAAAGAAACTGTCAATGCTTGAAATGGCATGTAAGGATTTTACATTTATATTTAACAAGTGTAGAAAGCTAATCTGAAAAGATTTTACACTACGATTCCAACTATGTCTTACTCTGAATAGAGCAAGACCATGGAGATAAAAAAATAAATAAGTTCTGGTTTTTACAGATACATTTCTGTTGAGAGGGACAAGCCTGTTCTCAAATTTGTCCAAATATGCTTCTTACATAGTGCAAGTTTTTGTTTCTGTGACACAGCCAGCTGTATTTAGTGCTTCCTCTTGGCTCTTTATTCAAAGATTACTGCAAAGGGGCTTGGGGAACCATTTTGAGATGCTGGAGATTTAACCCAGGTCAGACACATGCAAGGGTAAGCACGCTGCCCGCTATACTATCTCTCCAGCCCTGGCTCAGGTTTTCTGAATTATCTGTGCACATTCTTTTATCTAAGGAATAACTCCACTGTATACTCTCTGAGGACAAGAATTTAAAGAGGGTTTTGTTTTCCTTTTTTTCCATTTTAGACTTTCCAATCTATGATACATATCAAATGAGATGTAACTTAGCAAACTGGAAAAAAAATTCTCTTTTTATAGACTTAGCTTAATTTATTTGACCTATTTTGCTAACTTCCTTTCAGCTTTAGTTTCCTGGGTAGACATGTGAAGGACACTGAAGACTGTTGTTCAGCCTTAAATCCACCACCTGATTTCCTGAAATAATTACACCTACTGTTTTAGCGTCCTGGTGAAAATAGGGCAGGGTTTCCCATTTCTTGGCAGTTCTGCATTACAATGATAGACCAGGAGAAGCTTTCAGAAATCATTTGTTTTTGTAGTTTGCTATAGAGCATTTTTTCTTCCTCCAACTTTTTAGGAAAAAAGCAGCAAAACAGCCTTGAATCAATTCCACACCACATAATCATAAAAGTCAATTGCCCTTTCTTCCTCATGATATAGGGAGGTTATAGTATAGCATCAAGGTGCTAAGAAAAAGTGTCAGTACACCTATAAAAGCTGAAAGGCTGAAAATATTTGAGGTTCTAGAATCAGTAAGTAGCACTGTAAAAAAAATAATTTATTAGTTGATTTAATAAATGTTTTGGAAAAGTGAATTTGATAGGTCATTTAAGTTTTCTAAATAGTGAATTATTACTTCAATTACCCTAAGACTTAGCAAACAACTATCCTTAAATGTTTAGCATTTCTTGGGACTAAAAAGATAGCACAGCGGGTAGGGCATTTGCCTTGCATGCGGCTGACCCGTGTTCAATTCCCAGCATCCCATATGGTCCCCTGAGCACTGCCAGGGATAATTCCTGAGTGCAGAGCCAGGAGTGACCCCGGTGCATTGCCAGGTGTGACCCAAAAAGCAAAAAAAAAAAATGTTTACCAAAAATATTTACCATTTCTTTGTCTTTTATGGAATAATTCTTGAGACTAAATCACCATTGAAAAAATAAAAACTAAAGTACAGAAATGTAGGATACAAGGCATATTGGGATTATATCACCCATGACACTTCGACTAGCAGACAATAAAACTAATACCTGAAGGTATTAGCTATTTCAAACAAATTTACTTAACAAACTAATCATCAATAGTACATTAAATCACCACAGCATGGTATGTTTCAATAATGAACTGAATTTAGAGATTAAAGCAAGAGAAATCCAAAACCCTAAGAAATGTAATTGTTAGCAAATGAACATAATAGTAAAAGGAAATCATTAATAATTGAATTGTCTTATGTTTGATCAATCAGAAAATCTCATTCACTTTTTTTTATTGTCATTAAGAGGGATTTTGACTACTTGTCAAAATATTAGATGTGATGGCCAACAGGTGTATGAAAAACCTCATCATTACTGACTATCTCAACCCACTCTCCTCCAAGGGGCCCTGGTGAGGACAGTCAGGTGCAGAGGCAGGAGACTCTGTGCTGAGCAGGGTTTTAGAGTCTCTGGGTCTTCCCTGTTGATGGGATTACATGGCACCTGGGGGAGGGAGGGGTGGTGGGGGGAGGAGGGGCGCAGTTGGTGGGTGTAACGCCTACATACTGGAAAATGGGGGATCTGGGTGGAGGAGGCCCCAGTCTCAATCTGAGCAGGCTTGGAGATCTACGCCCCTGGTACCGCACACCTGGGTTCCTCTGCCTGTTCCTTCATGCGTGAGGCTCCTCCCAAAGTGTGGAGAGTGATCTTAAGCATGGCTGTGGCTGGAGCCGGAGATCTTCAGCTACTGGGGCTCTGCTCGGGGTGGGGAGGGAAACTAAACCCAGCCTTCTCCAAGAGGCCCCAGTGAAGACAGCCAGGCGCCGAGGCAAGAGACTCCCCACCCCGAGCAGAGCCCCGGCAACTGAAGACCCTCGGTTTCAGCCACAGCCATGCCTAAGACCACTCTCCACATGTTTGGACGAGCCTCATGCATGAAGGAACCGGCAGAGGAACCCAGGTGTGCAGACTTGGGGCATAGATCTTCAAGCCTGCTCAGATTGGGACCGCAGCCTCCTCCACCCAGATCCCCCATCTTCCAGTATGTAGGCGTTATACCCACCAATTGCTTCCAGAGCTGTGTAATCCCATCAACAGCCAAGACCCAGAGACTACAAAACCCAGCTCCCGGAAGCAACATCTTATTATCTAGTTCTTGCTCTGGAGAACTTGGCAGGCTACCTTCTGAAAATCAAGGATAGAACTTACATATAACCCAGTTATTCCCTTCATAGGCACCCCAAGATAATAAAACATTAATAATAGAACACCACAAAGTTATATGCACAGTTATGTTCAAGGGAGCATCAGTCATAGTAAACAAGGTCTGAAAACAAACCAAGTACACAGCCCAACTTCCTATAAACAAATGAGGCAGACAGTGAAATGGTTATATATATATAAATATATATATGATCTATATATGTGATATATAACACACATATAAAATAATAATATATGATGTGTGTATGTACACACAATGGAATAGTATGCACACACACACCAACTATGAGAAGATATGAAATCATGCAATTTTCTACAACCTGGTTGGAATTGGAGGGTAACATGATAAATGAATTGAGTCAAAAGGAGTCAAACAGATAAGGAATTATTTCAATTACATGCAAATTCTAAGTAAACAAACCAAGGGATTAGATATTTCAAATCAAAACAAGCTCTAAGATATTGCCAACAGAATAGAATATTTTGGTGGTAAAGGAGTAAGATGGAGAAGGAATCTTGAGAAAGTGATAGAGGATTGCTAACAATCTGATGTTGGAAGTAAAGAAGTAGCACTGCAAATATTGTTGTAAGAAATGAGATTGCTGTAAAACATGTAAGAACAATTAAATATATACATATTTATATAATGTTAAGAATTGTTGAGTGCTAATAGCCTTTAATTTTCACAATTTGATAAATATCATAACAAGATATTTCTTTCCAGAGATGTTTTGGATTCATAATTCATTCTGTTTTTAGGGGTAGAAGTTTGGGCTACACCCAGCATGCGGTTCTCAGGTAATGAGGGAACCAGATGTTGCATCAGCAATTGAACCTTAGTCTGCTAAGTGATGTAATTCAATCCAAGTGATGTAATTCCTATACCATTTCTTCATGCCCCTTAGTTTATTCTTTAAGTGACAGAATCAAAGTTTCTTGCCATTCCCTTTCACATAAAGCTTATGAAAATACTTTTAGAAAGTTTAGAGTCAATATCTCAGAAATATTGTCTACACATTTTTGCCTTAAAATTGGGGTTTAGCATTAATAACAATAGAAATAAAATTTGGCAAGTGCCATGTTTTACAAAAAATCAAAGTACAATTCTTTAGCTAACTGGCTATCAACTATCCATAGAAATATAACATATCTAAATTGCATGCTTTATACTTTCTGCTTTTTATTTTACACACTATCTCATTTGATTTCCTCTTTAATATTTATTGAGAGAAACTGATAAGACTAAAACATTGCTTATCTGAAACAGTTTTATTTTTATTGTACTTAGATTTTTTATTTGTTTGTGTGTTTGTTTTTGTTTTGTTTTGTTAGAAAGAAAATCTGTAAAGATTACCAGCCCTTCAGAAATGTAGAAAAGCAAATCTGTCAAGATAAGGAAACAGAAAGTGATTAATGTTTCATAAGTAGATTGTTCAAGTGAACCTTCTCAGATTTACAAACATCAAAAATTTTAAAAATAAAATGGAACATCCAATAAATATTTGTCAAATTCTTACTATACATGAGAGACTCTGCTGTGTGCAGTTAAGCGCAGAAAAGAAAGACAATTCATTTCTGAATATCATAATATAATACAGGAGGCAATGAAGACCCATATAAATAAATAAATGTTCATAAAAAATCAAGACAGGGTAAGTTCCTCATGAAAGAGATAAGAAAAGTTCAATATAGTTTCAGGCTTTACTTTTATTTTTGACTCTTTGAAGTTGCTTTTAATAAAATTGAAATCTTGGTCTCTGCTATGTAATACCTGTCGACTTTTGAGTGCCCGTTATGTAATATAGAAAGCTTAACAGGATGAAGCGAGAGAGTACCAGGTAGCCAAGAAGTACAAGAAAGAGGAGGAGTAGAGCAGATAAGAGTGTTGAATATTAAGGAAATGTTAATACAATGGCTGTGGTCAGAGGGGAAAAATTGGGGTTCAAAGAACCCAAGAAACAAAGAAAGAATTGAAATTGTAGTTGGTAAAAGCCAAAGGTAAAAATAACTTTGCTACTAACGATAATAATAAGCATCTGGTTCAATAATTTTGAACAAATCATCTGACTACATTTTTGATTTCATCAAGAGTTATATAAACATTTTTTTAAATTCACTTACTTTGTACATTCCTTTGTCTAGATCTTTTAAATACAATTTAAATAAGACAAAATTACTGACTTGAAAAGGACAATTTTGACTAGAAAATAGCATACATTTTGTTTTGATAAAAATTTAAATATAAAAAATTTTAATAATATTAAACCGCCTGAGTTTATCCTCTATACTAGGTTAAATATATGAAGTAACAAAGCTCAGAAGTCAGGTCAAGATAGGTCTTGATTTAAATTATGACTCATTCACTGATTCCCTGGTAGATACCTAATTTCTATTGACCTATAATTTCTTCCTCTGGATATTATGAGTAATCATAGTTAATGCCTTTCTAATAAAATACAAGTTAGTTTTTATTTTGGTTGTTTGTTTTTTGTCACTGACCTTGTGTCAAGATAGTATCTTGCTCAGTAAATATGCAATGAAAGTCCTTCAGAAAAAGAATAAATTATTAAATGTGTATAAATTGCTTAGTATTTACCACATGAAAATGCCAATGAATATTGACTTTTACTTAAAGCATTTACTTATAACAGGTAGAATACTGCTGACATTAGTTGTTATATTTGAGATTTGTAAAATAAACTGCTTTAAGAAACAGATTTGTTTCTTAACTGTTTGGTCATTGTTCCGTAAGGAAAATTTAAAATGTATTTTATTTGTTAAATATTGAATAGCTGGATTGAAAATAAAAATATTTGTATTGAGTGTGTGTCATTCTTCTTAGCAATTAAACAGAGCTGGTAATGCATTATCAGATATAATGACAAAAGTAATATTGAAAAACATTTATTAAGGTTAAAATGAAGGAAATGCTTGCTTTTTCTATTATGCCTTTTCCATGAGAATCAATAGATATGAAATCACATTACTCTATAGCTAATACATGTTTAGATCCTGACGATTAATTTATCGGTGTCCTATTGTTTCAAGAAAATTTTCTTAAAAAGGCAAAGATTAGAAAACACAGTTGGAATCCAACTTTTTATACATCTATCAAATATAAAGCAAAACACTAAACATGGAATAGTAATTGTTCACAAGGACAGATCAAGACTTTATTAAAATTGCTCTATATGTATGTCTCATTAAGAAAATTGTCAAAAATTAGTAAAAATAATATTGTAGCACTGTCTTCCCATTGTTCATCGATTTGCTCAAGCAGGCACCAGTAACATCTCCATTGTGAGACTTGTTGTTATTGTTTGTGGCATATCGAATACACCAGGGGGAACTTGCCACTCTTTGCCGTGTGGGCAGGATACTCCCAGTAGCTGTGGGCAGGATACTCCCGGTAGCTTGCCAGGGTCTCCAAAAGGGATAGAGGAATCAAACATAGGTTGGTCGCCTTCAAGGCAAATGGCTTACCCGCTGTGCTATCGCTCCAGCCCCCCCGCAAAAAAAAAATATTAGGGATTTTTAAAGGCTTCACTGGTGGGAGTAGATTATACTGCTAGCTCAGATCTCATTCCTGGTGGTGTTCAGGAGATCATTGAGGCTGGAGTCAAGATCAGTTGCATCCAAGATAAGTGCCTTGTACCTTTGCTCTCTGTTCTGTCCTAGGGATTTGGTATTTTTAAATAGTAGGCAATAAGCATGCTGATAGTTTGCATTTTTCATTTGAATAATTTTTAAAATTTTAAAATTTTATTATGACAACATGATTTACAAAATTATTTATAGTTGGGTATTAGATGTGCCATGTTTTAGTGCTTATCCCACCACCAGTGTCTTTTTTTCTTCCACCAGCACTCCCAAATTCCCCCACCACCATCCCATCCATTGATGGGCACATTTTAAAATTTGATTGTGGAAGTTTGGAACTCTTGTTTCCAGGTTGTTGACTCTGTGGTTTGGATATTTAGTTATATCTCTCCTTCATACCAACTGATGTACTTGGATCTCCTTGACCCTTTCTCCCTGTTGCTTCCTTTCTGTTTCTCCTTCACCCCCAATAAATGACTGGGAAAATCCATAGAGTCTCATAGTAGCAATAGTCACATGAAAATATATTTTTACACTTCTACTCTGTGACTCCTAAAATAACTATTACATTTACATCAGATTGGACACTTTTACATTCATCCTAATTTACATTCATCCAAAATTTTCATGGAACATTGCCTCCCATAAAATACATTTATGCCTATTTTGAAAACATGATGATTTTAAAAGATAAAAAAGTTATATGAAGACTATACTTCATCAATAAACAACATTAATTCCATGTGATATGGTAAAAAATAACTAGCATGTAGAGTTTATTTTATAATATACCGTCAGTTTCATTACTTGTTATTGACATACATAAAGGTCCTGTATGTGATACACACGGATGCGTGTTTTAGTATATATACATTTATCTATATTTGTGTATATATTTATTTATATTTGTATAAACACACACATATATTATATATTATTATATAATTACATATTATATATTATATGCATATAATATATATTATATAATATACTATATATAATATAGTATATATACATATAATATTTATCAAGGACCTTTATGTCCCCAGAGCTTTGATATAGAAATATCTTTGTGGTTTTTCCCCAAGTACAATTTTAGATAACCATAAACATTTTTTTTGCTCATTTATTTACAAGTGTGCATTATTCCCCTGGAACATTTATAAAATTTACCTTACTATTGTGGTTTTGGTTAAGGTTTCAAATCCTTATACATATAATATATATGCACACATCCATGTGTTTATATATACATGTACACACAGACACAAATATATAAACATATATATAAATATATAATGGCTTACTAAAATCTATTCCTTAATAAATATTTACAGAAAAAAGAGGAAAAAACTTTTTTCTTGGCGCTTAGTTCATTCATTTTGACAAGTGCAGCTTAATTTCAATAACTTGCTTAATCAGACTTAATGCTGACTCACTCCAGAGAACACTGAAGAAACAGCTAGTCATTGACTTGAGGGCAGAAAATGTCTTTATTGCCTTGTGATAGAAGACAAAATGTTTATTACTCTGTATCTTTGAAAATAGATTTACTTTTAGGCTTACAACCAGATCATTTACCAAGCACCTTTATGTCTCCAGAGCTTTGATATAGAAATATCTTTGTGTTTTTTCCCCAACTAAAATTTTAGATAACCATAAACAGTTTCTTTTTTTGCTCATTTCTTTACAAGTGTGCATTATTCCCCTGGATCATTTATAAAATTTACCTTACTATTGTGGTTTTGGTTAAGGTTTCAAATCCTTAATGATAGGAAGAAATTTACATACTATCTCTTTGGTTTACAGAATAGAGTGTAATGTAAACTAGGAGGAATACTAACTAAAGTAATAGAAAAACAAGTTGTTCTGCATTATTTCGAACCACAAGTTACCAACAGATATATAAAAAATTAAATGTATAGAAAACTATTAAATAAGTTACATCTAAATTTAAGCAACGAAGCACTGTCCTCCCATTGTTCATTGATTTGCTGAAGCGGGCACCAGTAACGTCTCCATTGTGGTACTTCTTGATACTTTTTGGCTGGCATATCTAATACACTATGGGGAGCTTGCCAGGCTCTGGCACATGGGTGGGATACTCTCGGTAGTGTGCTGGGCTCTCCAAGAGGGACAGAGGAATCGAACACGGGTTGGCCACATACAAGGCAAATGCCCTACCCGCTGTGCTATTGCTCCAGACTGTATCTAAATATAAAATAAATATTAAATGCATGTATGCCTCTAGGAATGTAAATAGAGAGAAGCAGCCTGGGGCTAATATGTAAGTAAACAAACATAAATGTGTAAAGTTAAATACACTTTTTACAATCAAGTTGTTACAATATAACTTTGCCCAAGGTCCCCACGACTGATGGTGAATCTAGGATTATATTTACATGATTATATGTGCATATAGCATTTGTAATTTAAACCACTACAGTCAGTCATATAGTAAAGTAAAAGTAAAGTAAAGTAAGTAAGTAAAGGCCCTCCCGTTGATCATCGATTTGCTTGAGCGGGCCCAGTAACGTCTCCATTGGAGACTTTGTTGTTACTGTGTTTGGCATATCGAATACGTCACGGGGAGCTTGCCAGGCTCTGCCATGCGGGCGAGATACTCTCGGTAGCTTGCCGGGCTCTCCGAGAGGGGCAGAAGAATCGAACTCGGGTCGGCCATGTTGGCTGTGTGCAAGGCAAATGCCCTACCGCTGTGCTATCGCTCCAGCCCAGTCATATAATTGTACTTAAACTTTTGTTTGTTTGTTTCGGGGAATCACACCTGTTGTTGCTCAGGGGCAATATGGGGTTTAGTGATCTGACTCAGGTTGGCTGTGTGCAAGCATTTTATGGGCTATACTATCTCGCTGGTACTTAATTTCCTTCTTCATATACTCCTTGTTTAGTGATCTTGCATTGACTGTGGACATTATTGGAATCTATTAAAGGGTGTTCATGGGAGGGTCACGTTGAAAATTCAATGTTTGGCTTTAAATAGTTATTTGTGTGGTTTCAAATTCCTTTTTATAACTATTGCAAATATCCTGACCTACTAATTTTCAGGAAAACTACAATTCTATACCAACTAGTACAGATCACTACCAACTCAGGACTTCCAATACATACCTTATGTCATAGAATCAGGCGGGAATATTTAAAGTTTCCAACATCATTATAGAGAGTTTTGTTTTCCATGAAATAAAGCTAGGATTTCAGATATGTAAAACATGTAGTTAGTCTGAGTAAAATCTGTTTGATCACTACATCAACAAAATAAGCAATGTTTTAGTACCTGCTAAAAAAAAATTTTCTCCTCGTTAACATGCTTAATAAAATGACATATATGCTTATAAATGAACCATACAATAATTGAAATTATTTTAACACAGAGAAAATTGTAGCAAAAAGTTTTATTAAGAAGAAATAAGTTAAATGTTTGAAATGGAAGTAATGAATAGTCCTTATTTGATAATATAGCTAATCAGTTCATAGCAATAAATAATTGTGAAGTAATTTAAAAGTATTTTTTAGGGACTGGAGCGATAGCACAGCTGGTAGGGCGTTTGCCTTGCATGCGGCCGACTCGGATTCAAATCCCAGCATCCCATATGGTCCCCTGAGCACCACCAGGAGTAGTTCCTGAGTGCAGAGCCAGGAGTAACCCCTGAGCATCGCCGGATGTGACCCAAAAAAAAGTATATTTTAGTATTTAAAATATTTCTACTTATGATATAAGCAATAGAACCCACAAAGAATACAGCAAATTACAAGTGGTCAATATCTTTGCTGATTAAAAGTCTATTGTTATTTATCATTATACAAGAAAAATAAAATGCTTTACATTTTTATATGGCAACTTTTTGCGTGTAAGGTACATAATACTAAATTATTAATGGTGCTGAAGAGACATAAGAAAAAAGTAGAGATTCAGAAGAAGTAAAGTTAAATTCTAACTATTATGATTAGAATTTCTATTAATTTTTCATGTTTGGGCAACACTCGACAATACTCAGGAGTTATTCCTGGCTCTGCACTCAGAAATTACTCTTGTTGGTGCTTTGGGGACCATATGGGATAAGGAGGTTGAGTTTGTATCTGCTGTCTGCAAGGCAAAAGCCCTTTTGGTCCGCTAGGATTGCTATTTGAACTCTTTTATTTGTTTTGGCCACACTTGGTGGTGCTTAGGGTTTACTTCTGGCCCTGAACTCAGGAGTGACTCCTGGTGGTCACGGAGGACCATGTGGGGTGTCGGGGATGGGACCCAGGTCTGTCTGCAACAAAATGCCCCTACCCATTGTATTATCCCTCTGGTCTGAACTTTACTCTCATAAGACTTTTAGTAAGTTAAATATGTCTTTCTGAAAATGATGTTAGGAAGAAAATATAGGCAAAAGTAAAATGTTAATAAAGGTTCTTCAAAAGGAAAAGTTGTAAAAAAGCTTTTCCCTTGATTTGACTGGAGGAGATTATTTGTGGATAAATTATGTAATAATAGGTGGACTAGTGGGCTGGAGCAATAGCACAGCAGGTAGAGTATTTGCCTTGCATGTGGCCAACCTGGGTTCAGTTCTTCCGCCCCTCTCAAAGAGCTTGGCAAGCTACTGAGAGTATCCCACCCACATGGCAGAACCTGGAAATCTCCCTGTATTCGATATGCCAACAACAGTAACAAATCTCACAATGGAAACATTACTGGTGCCCACTCAAGCAAATTGATAAACAACGGGAGGACTATGCCACAGTGCTACAGGTAGAATAATGGCAAATATTTCTATATATTCACTTGTATCACTTGTCATCCAATTGCTCATCCATTTGCTCGAGTGGGTGCCAATAACATCTCCATTCCTCCTTGTCTCGTGCTAGTGTAGCCCAATGGCATCTGCTTGCTCCAGGAACATGAAGAGCCTCAAACCGTTAGTTCTGGGTCTTGACGAAGAAGTCTGACTACCTTATAGGTGGGCTGTCATGCGTTCTTTTAAAGTCCTGTGGAATCCAGCTGGTAACAGCTCTAGTCCAGCAGTAGTCTCTGAATCGCATTACGTGTCTGGCCCATCTGATTTTTGATACCTTAGCAGATGAGACAGTGTCCCTGATCTTTGATCATCAATGGAGGTTGGGACACCAGATTCTTTCTCTCACATGAGTGAAGCCTGATACTCCAAGCATACCTCTTTCGATTCCTCTTTGGGATGCCCGAATAGCATTCTTGTTCTGTTTTCATAGGGCCCAGGTCTCTGAGTTGTATGTTAGTGCAGGAAGAATAGTGGAGTCGAAAAGATGTGTCTGGAGCCAAAGGTTCTTAGTCCTCTTAACAACTTCTTTGACATTCTTGAAGGTGTTCTACGCTGCTCTCTTCCTCTTGCGCAGCTCCGGTGCCAGGTTGTTCGTCATGTTGAGTTCTTGACCCAGGTACACAGAATTGCTGCATTCAGAGATGTTCATTCCATTGAGAACAAATTGAACGTCAGATCGGTCAGACTGCTGCTGAATCTCACAAAGACAATGTTCATGAGAAACGGACAAGTCCCTGAAGTTCCATTTCTATATATTATTTATATAAAATAGAAACTTTGAATTTATTATCAGAAAGTATAGTCAAATAGCTAGTATTCAAAATTCTGCTACTTTATTTCTAAATGCCAACATGGCCGACCCAAGTTTGATTCCTCAGCCCTTTTTGGAGAGACCGGCAAGCTACCGAGAGTATCTCGCCCGCACGGCAGAGCCTGGCAAGCCACCCGTGATGCATTCGATATGCCAAACACAGTAACAACAAAGTCTCCAATGGAGACATTACTGGGCCCGTTCGAGCAAATTGATGATCAACGGAAGGGCCTTTACTTTACTTTACTTTACCTATTTTTAAAGGCAGTGTGTATGACTGAATGATACATTGATACAAGTATAGAGAAAACATTCATTTGTTCATGAATATATGCAATAAAAGAATTATAAGGTCACAGTATTAAGTTTTATAATTGAATTTTATCACTGAAATATAAAACTTTATATATTTCATTATTCTTAATTATCCTAATGCAGGTTACATCTAGTATATATGCTATAAGATTGCAAATACATAATTTTTGCATGTTCATTGTTAAAATTTTAGCTTTAAAGTAATGAACTATTTTCTTATGTATTATTAGGGTAGCAATAATTTGATTTAAAATATAATTCTGTCCTAATAAATTATTTTATAATGAATATACCAAATGGAGACTAGAAAGATAGTACAACAGGTAGGGCTCTTGCCTTCCTTCTGGCCAACTGGGGGCTCAATCCCTGACTACCCATCCGGTCCTTGGAGCCCCATCAGGAATTATTCCTGAGTGCAGAGCCAGAAGAAATCCATGAGCACTGTTGGGTGTATATCCAAACAAAAATTAAATTAAATTAAATAGTATGTTGCAATTGTCTCATTATATTTTTAAAAATTAAGTTACTGTATTTTAATAAAACAAATGGAAAAACTCACAAATGGAATCTTATAATAAAGCAAATGCATCACCTGATGATCTCACCTAGTTTGATATCATTTCACTATTATAAAATTGCTTTTTAGAAACCAATTACTTTGGTAGGATCAATAAGTCAATTTTTAAAGTTCTGATTAATTTTTTCACTTAGATATTTATAGAAAAATGGCAGAATATCCATATTTAAAACTATGGACATTCAACTGCAATATTACTTTAGGAAAGTCTATAATGTAAATTACTAAGAGCAAAGAATAATAAATTCATGCCAAAATGCTATTTGACTATGTTTGTTGCCCTTTATTCTATATAGCAAAAACATTTTTGGGTAAAGTAACAGTATTTAAGACATTTGGAAAAACATTAAGAAAATTAGAAAATATATTTTGAAAATATAATATCATAAGCAATCCATATTAACAACATTGTTCATTGCCTGATGAAAGTTTGCTAGTAGAATTTTTATATGATCTTTGCATTTATCTATTATTTGTTAGTATATGAATTTTGATGATAGTCTTTTCTCCTATCATATAAAGGGAGCTATGATATTTCATTACCATATGACAATTTATTATGACATCTTATTATCTCACTCCTACTTTGGACAAACTGGCAGGCTACCGAATGTAGCCTGCCCACTCGGCAGAGTCTGGGAAACTCCCCGTGGCATACCCAGTATGCCAAATACCAGTAACAATGATGGGTCTCATTCTCCTAAAGAGCCTTGAATATAATCTCAGGGCTGGGATGAAAGAGACGTTACTGGGGCCTGCTCGAGGCAATCGATGAATAACAGGATGATTTGTGATTGTGATTTGTGATATGAGTAACTATTACTTTCCTCAAGTGGTGTTCAGAATCTCAATTTTGAGTGTAGAGTATAAGTAAGGAAATATTCTTCAACTTGATTTCATAAATAATTATATATTAGCTCTTATTTTAAATTCTATGATATTGAGCTAGTTAAACATTATTTACTATATGTATATAATTGTAAGAAAAGTTGCAGTGTTTTATTGGTTACTTTTGTTTTGCAAATGTGAAAATTTTGCACAAAGAAAAATGAAAAAAATAATTTAGTTCTCTACTGATATTTTATAAGCAAAGAACTCTTATTCCAACATTGGCCTATTGTTTAATAAAAATTTGGCCTCACTCAAAGAGAGATGTAATTTTAGATTTGGTGAATTTCTATACCCTTGGAATAACAAACACTTGATTATTTGATCACTTGACATCCCGTTACTTGTCGATTTGCTCGAGTGGGTACCAGTAATGTCTCCATTCATGCTAGTGTAGCCCAATTGCGTCTGCTCACTCCAGGAACACAAAGACCCTCAAACCGATTGTTCAAGGTCTTGACAAAGAAGTCTGACCATCTTGTAGGTGGGCTGCCATGCGTTCTTTTGACGTCACATGGAATCCAGTCGGTAATGGCTCTAGTCCTGTGGTTGTCTCCAAATGGCATTACATGCCCAGCCCATCTGATTTTCAATGCCTTGGCAAATGCGACAGTGTCCATGATTCTCGATCGTTGACGAAGGTCAGAACTCCGGATTCTTTCTCTCATTTGAGTGAATCATGATACTACAAGCATAGCTCTTTCTATTCCTCTGTGGGAGACCCGAATAGCATTCTCATCCTGTTTTCGTAGGGCCCAGGTCTCTGAGGCATATGTTAATGCAGGAAGTACAGTGGAATCGGAGAGATGTGTCTGGAGCTGGAGGTTCTTCGTCCTCTTATCTATTTCTTTGATGCTCTTGAAGGTGTTCCAAGGCCCTCTCTTCCTCCTGTGCAACTTAGGTGCCAGGTCATTTGTCATGTTGACATGGAATAATAATATCTTTGTTATTCGTGGTGGGTACCTGGAACTATAGTTATGCTAACAAGATGACACATTGTCAACCCTGAGTTTACAGGGCATAATTCAGATACTGCTAGAAAAGAGTGCACATTGTAGGTAATGTTCAATAAAGTGGGCCATACTCTAGTCACACCTTTGTTATGAAGCCTCATTCAAAACTTGATATTGAAGCTCAGGCAAACTTCCTTGGATGATAGCGCTCTGTTTATAATGTCATGTATTGTAGTTCAGAGGTGATAACCTTGTATGTGACATAATAGAAGAAATATGATCATAGGACTTTTTGTAATCCTGACCTATAAATCTTTCTCTTTGCCTGCTTCAAGTTGTATCTTAAAATTTTTCAATAATAAATTTTCCAATAATATATGCAACTATGTACATATGTGTATAGTAGGTTTTAATATGTTCTATGAGAAATTCTACTGAGTTATCAAAATTGAGATTATTTGGGAAAAAATACAACTAAACTTGCAGTAATGTCTTAGACAGGCAGGTATCTGGAGACTTCCATTTATTTACTAATTTTTCATTGTTTTTTGGTTAATTGCTTAGCCAGGAATAAACTAAGCAGTGTTCAAGGTTTATTCCTGGCTCTGCTCAGATCAGTCCTGGAAGTGCTCAGGGATCGAACCTGTGTCAGGTTCATGAAAGAAAAATACCAAAAACTTTGTACTATGTCTCTGATCCCAGGACTTCCCTCTTATAGTTGCATTGAATCTGAGTACCAATCAAGTCAAACTCTTAAGAACAATTATTTTAAGTATATTTAATTAATATTTTTATAATTTTGAAATCACTACTTAATTGCAATCAAATGAGTAATAAAAACATCATAAATCTATGGATACATTTTTGTAGAAGTGTTAGATCCAACAATGTAATATTATCGTCAATTCATTCATCCTGTTATTCGTCGATTGCCTCGAGCAGGCCCCAGTAACGTCTCTTTCATCCTAGCCCTGAGATTATATTCAAGACTCTTTAGGAGAATGAGACCCATCATTGTTACTGGTATTTGGCATATTTGGTACACCACGGGGAGTTTGCCAGACTCTGCCCTGTGGGCAGGCTACATTTGATAGCCTGCAAGTTTGTCCAAAGTAGGAATGAGATAATAAGATGTCATAAAAAGATGTCCTGATAAGATGCCACGCGGCCGCAAATGCGGCCACGCGATTCTGGGGACTGGATTTTATAGTCTCTGAGTCTTGGCCGTTCATGGGATTACACGGCGCCAGGGGGCCAGGTGGTGGGTGTGACCCCCGCCTACTGGAGTTTGGAGGATCTGGGTGGAGGATGCTCGACACCAATTCGAGTAGGCTTGGAGATCTCGGCCCCGGAACCCGCGTGGTTTTGTCCCTCTGCCAGTACCTTCATGTGTGCGGAGAGTGGTCTCAGCATGGTGGTGACTGGTCCTGGAGGTCTTCGGCTGTCGGAGCCCTAGTCGGGGCGGGGAGGAAAGCTCAACCCGCTCCCCTCCAAGGGACCCCGGTGAGGAACAGCCAGGCGCAGGGGCAGATCCTCCAAACTCCAGTAGGTGTGGGTCACACCCACCACCTGGCCCCCTGGCGCCATGTAATCCCATCAACGGCCAAGACTCAGAGACTATAAAATCCAGCCCCTGGACGAGACCAGTGCAGTCTCCTGCCCCTGCGCCTGGCTGTTCCTCGCCGGGGCCCCTTGGAGGGGAGCGGGTTGAGCTTTCCTCCCCGCCCCGACCAGGGCTCCAGCAGCCGAAGACCTCCAGGACCAGCCACCACCATGCTGAGACCACTCTCTGCACACATGAAGGTACTGGCAGAGGGACAAAGCCACACGGGTTCCGGGGCCGAGATCTCCAAGCCTACTCAAATTGGAGTCGAGCATCGTCAATTGATTTTCTGAAATATTTCAGTACATTTGAAATTCTTATTGTTAAAATTATGTAAGTATAAATGTCAATACATAATAGAAACAAACACTGTCCTCCCGTCGTTCATCCATTTGCTCGAGCAGGCCCAGTAACGTCTCCATTTTGAGACTTGTTGTTACTGTGTTTGGCATATTGAATACGTCATGGGTAACTTGCCAGGCTTTGCCATGTGAGCGAGATACTCTCAGTAGCTTGCCGGGCTCTCAGGGGGGCAAAGGAATCGAATCCGGCTCGACCAGGCTGGCTGCGCACAAGGCAAATGCCCTACTGCTGTGCTATCACTCCAGCCCTGCATAACCCTGCACACTGACTGGCTCAGCATGTGCCTACTAACATAATAGAAAAAGTATTTATAATATGTTGTTAATAATTTTAATTATATATGCAGTCTTAAAATTTAAACTGTCGATGTATCAATACACAGTTGTGTTTTATATATTTGCTCTACTCTTTAGTTTTTCATGTTGATCCATATTTTATTTACTTCTACTCCTATGAGACTTTCTTAATAATTCTTTTAAAAGACCTGATAGTGAATAAAAGCAGGAAAATTTTAATACTATTACAATTTATACCTACTTGACAACATCTTAATAGATATTTATACCTACTTGACAACAACTTAAAAAGCAAATAAGGTACCACTTGTATGTAAGATTCGTGACTTCATCTTTTCTAACAGCTACATAGTACTCCATTGTGTAGATGTACCAAAGTTTCTTTGACCAGTCATCTGTTCTTGGGCACTCAGGTTTTTTCCAGATTTTGGCTATTGTAAAGAGTGCTGCAATGAACAAACAAGTGCAGATGTCACTTCGACTACACATTTTTGCCTCTCTGGGATATATTCCCAGGAATGGTATTGCTGGGTCAAATGGGAGCTCAATTTCTAATTTCTTGAGGATGGTCCATACTGTTTTCCAAAAGGGACTGAAAGTATCATGCTAAGCGAAATGAGTCAGAAAGAGAGGGATAGACATAAAAAGATTGCATTCATCTGGGGAACATAAAGTAACAAAATAGGAGATTAATACCCAAGAATAGCCGACATCAGTACCAGGAGGATTGATTCCTCCATGGCTTAGAGGCCAGCTGGGCACTCTAGGGGAAAGGGCAGTTCAGATAGAGAAGGGAGCACCAAATAAAGGGTGTTTGGAGGATCCTCCCATGAGGGAAAATACATGCTGAAAGTAGACTATGGACTGAACATGATTGCCACTCAATGCCTCTTTTGCAGACCACAACACCCAAAAGGAAAGAGAGAACAAAAGGGAATGCCCTGCCACAGAGGCAGGGTGGGATGGGGGGGATGGGTGTGGGAGGGATACTGGGATCCATGGTGGTGGAAAATGGGCACTGGTGGAGGGATGGGTACTTGATCATTGTATAATCGAAACCCAAGCACAAAAAATTGTAAATCTACAACTGTACCTCATGGTGTTTCACTAATAAAAATTTAAAAAAAAAGCAAATAAGGAACAATGAAAATGATGAAAATTTTTCTAGATATTTAGTGATATCCCAACAAGATTAGTAAAATATCAGTGAATAACATGTAGTCCTGAAAATTACTTGGAAGATTAAAATAGTAAATCTGTGTTCTATTGGCAATGATTTAGGAAGAGTTGAGATATTTCCAACAAAAAGAGAAAATAAAATATTTATTTTTTGGAGCCTTACTCTAGCAGTGCTCAGGATCTCTGGAACCACCTCTAGGAATATTTTACCAACATTGTGCACTTGAAGATGTAGTGCTCCTAGGGGCTAATTCTGTGCTGTTTAATCTCACAATTCTAGGGTACCCCAGAGACATACCTGACAGGAGGCTATGCAGTGTCAGTTAGAGAATGTGAGACCTCCTCATAAAAATCCATGAATGCAAGCACTTTGAGCTTTCTTCTAGGTGAGAATATTTCATTCTATTTTTTCTGTACTTTTTTTTAAACTCCGAAGCTAGTATACTCAGCAATAAAGGTAAAAAGGTAAAGGCCCTCCCATTGATCATCGATTTGCTCGAGCAGGCCCAGTAATGTCTCCATTGGAGACTTTGTTGTTACTGTGTTTGGCATATTGAATACTCTTGGTAGCTTGCCGGGCTCTCCGAGAGGGGCGGAGGAATCGAACTCGGGTCGGCCATGTTGGCCGCTTGTAAGGCGAACGCCCTACCGCTGTGCTATCACTCAGCAATAGGTGAAACAAAATAATTATATTTATCTTTAATCAAATTTTTTTGTTTCTCAATGACGTTTCAATCTGTACAGAGATCTATAGATCTCTGTAGGGAGAAAGAAAAGACTCTTTAAAATGGGAAATATTTAAAAGAATGAACTACAACTCTCAATGAATATCAAAATGAAAACTAACTTTTTCCCATTTTCCAATGATGGAAATCTGTTATGATAGAGAAACAGAATATATTTATTTGAGAAAACCAATATTACAGACTCTAGATGATATACAAGAGGATTAAAGACTTAGTTGGGGGAAAAATTCTTTAGAACCTAGCCTAAAATTGATCTATTATATTAACGTCAACAATTTGTAAGGTTTTGAATTCTAAATGAGAATACAAATGACTTTAGAGAAGTATTTTAAGAACAAACAAATATCTGGTCCTAAGGTCACAGTAAATTATTAGAAGATAAAATAAGTTGCCTTTTAAATATGTGAAATAAAATGTTTTCTTTTGAAGATAGATTATCCAAATATCAATAGCATGTGGTGAGGTATTAATGATTTTATGTTAGTTAAAATTTGTCTTTAAAAGATCTTGCCAAATGTGGCAGAAACAGAAGCAGATGGAGTTAAGATGCTGCAGAAACTTCTGCCTAAGCTCTTAGATACATTAACAAATAATCAAACATTTTATAAAAATTGAAATATGTTCTAGTAAAAGATGTGGAAGAATGCCAGTTCCTAGGGAACAGCTATGTTCTTAGAGAGAGTAAAAACATGTTATGGAAGAATTATCGTGGTTTTTTTCCAGGCATATTTTATTTTGAAATATATTTCCATTTCCTATAGTACAAATAAATATATTAAAATAGAAAAAAGATAAACTAACAAAACCTACAACATGTTAGTCAACAATATCTTTAATAAATATTCTTCAAATGCTGAAGGTCGGTCAAAAGTAAAAAATTTGTGAATAAAATCTCCAGGTTCTCATGGTGTTGGGAACAATCTACTTCCCCCGCATCTTCCTGTTCTTCCTGAAACCTGTCCAGAAACTCCCATGGACTGCCTCTTGCGTCAAATAGGCTGATTAACCACCATGATCCTGAGACCACAAATAAATCTCAAAAGAGATCAAGTTGCTGAGATGCTTTCAGACCCCATGGCATGCTCTGTCATCCAAGGCACCCAAAGTTACCATCCAGTTAAAAACGTAACTCCAGCTGTATCACCCCATTCAAAATTTTTGAATTCCTAGAGCACATGGCCACATTAGCAGCCATGCAACATCTCAAACTCTATACCACTAATAAACCAGGAGTAGCACACCACATTGGATGGATGTAAAGTAGAAGGCAAACATTCTTGATTAAGAAAATACAAACACTCTGCACTTAACCTATAACATGTTACTAATCCCTTTTACAAGCGCTTATGGCTCCATGGTGAGATACAACAATATTCACACACTTTCATCTAAGAAAATATTTTTGAACATTTTTAGTGAATTATAACCAAATAAATCATTCAAGGCCTACTATAAGGTCAGACTTGAGGAGTGGCTGGGAAAATTGGAAATACTGGTGGTGCAATGGAGGTGGGATTGGTGTTGTAATATGTAATATAATAAATCATGAACAACTTTAGAAAAGTAAATGAATTTTAAAAATAATAAAGGACAGGAAACACTTCCAAAAAATTAAATAAAAATTAAAAGTTGGCTATATAAAAAATAACTTGCCAAGAGAATTTTTTTTGTTTGCTTTTTGGGGTCACACCTGGCAATGCACAGGGTTTACTCCTGGGTCATGCACTCAGAAATTACTCCTGGCGGTGCTTGGGGGACCTTATGGGATGCCATGAATCGAACCCGGGTCGGCTGCGTGCAAGGCAAACGCTCTATCTGCTGTGCTATTGCTCCAGCCCTGCCAAGAGAATTTTTAAGATGTTTCATCAAGATGTTTTATTTGTTTTATTTTACTTGTTTCATTTGTTTGCATTTTATTTGCCCAAACCAGTTTAATATTTACTAATAAAGGTAGCATATTTTTAAGTGAATATCCCTGGGTTTATTTTCATAATGTTTTGGTCACTTTTAATTTGATATTAACTTTGCATTAGTTTTTTAAACTAGTGATGTATCATCAATTATTTTTTTTCTGCCACCTTTAAAATGTAATTATTTCTCAGTCCACACAAAATGCTCATAACAGAGAACAGAGTATCTTTCTTCTGAGTTTTTATGGCAGTATAACAAGATATAATGAGCATCCCTATAAAAACTAACAACAGATTTTTTCACACTATGTGATTTGTAAAATATGAAGAAATTGTTTAATAATGAATTATTTTTAGATATGCTGAATTTTTCTATAGATCAGAATAAAAGTGATATGAATGAATGCTTTTCTTGATTAAGACATTGTTATTTTGTATCACAAATTGTCTTCAACAACTAAAAAATGTTCTGGCATCACTACAAAAAACTGCAACTTTACTTAATAAACACATTATTTGAGAAACTCAATACTTTCTGGTTGTTAAAAGATTTGAAAATCATCCTTACCAACATATTTGAAAAACAGGAAACCAAACTAGGGGAGAATTATTTTTTCCAAATTCTAAAAATGTTTGCAAAATGACACTATCAACTTTCAAGTGAGATTTTTGGATTTTGCTTTTCATTGGGGAAAAGCTTGCACTTTGCAGAAAACCAGTTTGGGTTTTCTTCTTATGGCATCTGTCCTTTTCATTAGCACTACATTTGAAAACGTACTAATGTTTAATGTCTAGTCTTTAAAACTTCTAAATCATATTGTCTTTCTTCTAGCAAAATATGAATTTACCAAAAGAAATTTAATTCTTGAAGTTACTAATTTACCCTCCTAATAATTGTTTTTCCTGAGTCATTTATTATTGACATACTATCACTGTTTATTGCCTCTTTTAGTTATAATTTTGATAACACATTATGTTTTCAGAAAGTTTCCGTAATAATATGAGTATAGTGAAAAATAAGCTTTCTGTCATTTGTTAGCTTGTTTTTTAAAAAATAACTAAATCTTTATACAAGCAACATTTTTTGAGTTATAAGTGACTCAATATCAAGCTTCAACAAGGAAAATGGCAATATTTACATTAGGAATATAGTTTTGTGACTGTCCAAAGAAATGGTCACATAGATACTGAAAATATAAGGAAGTTAACCATTTAATGACTTATTAATAGTATACGTGATTTTAAAACTAATGAAACTTTTCATGTGACTAATTTTCCAGGAAGCAAAATGCAGGTACTAAGATTCTGCCTTCAGAAAAATAAAACAGATTTCCAAAGTTCCCTGCACATTTTTCACAAACTGCTTTTAGCTGATAAGCAGTAGGCAAGCTATTCATCTTTTAGATGAGAAAAATGTTTAGTTTATTCGTAACAATAAATTATTGTAAGTTGGACAAAACATTCACAAACATAAACCACAAAATTCTTATTACAGCTGGAATATTGGCACAAAATTCTTATTAATGACTTTCAAGTTTACAGTTTACTGTAAGAGAAAATTTTCTTTTCCTTACATGCAGCCATAGAGCACTGATTGTATTAAGAGAACCCTCATTAACCTAGGTCTTCTCGGCATTAAGCCTCCTTTACAATATTACCCAATTTCCTTAAAGGGAATTGCCTTTGTTCTACAAAGTGTGGTCTTCATAGAAGTGTATTTGTTTTGTTTTGTTTTGTTTTGTTTTGTTTTGTTTTTGCTTTTTGGGTCACACACAGAGGTTAATCCTGGCTCATGCACTCAGGAATTTCTCCTGCTATTGCTTGGAGAACCATATGGTGTAGGATAACACTGTTTTGTCCTACCTCAGGTAGCTTAGGTCACACCCATCCCAGTCTTGGATAAGCTCCCTGACTGATCCAGTGTTTCCTGAAATTTATTGGACTCCTAATAGCTACTCCCCTGGAACTCTGGGGAGTCCCATTGCTGCAACAACTACTGATGCTGTTACAGGAACAACTCTTCAGTTTTGATCCAGACACTTCATTTTTGCAGAATGGAACTAAATGAATCTCATCATTGGTGACTCTTATCACCCCTGGACAGTGCAGGACAATTGGATGCTTTACTAGAAACACTGCTCTGGGGCCAGGGTTGGACTGAAATTTTAGCACAACTAATGAGACTGTTTTGTATTTGGAATTGTTCCTCTGTTTCAAATTTTGTGTTTTTGTAAAAAGAAAAAGGTGGAGATGTAGAATAACACTGTTTTGTCCTTCCTCAGGTAGTTTAGGTCACACTCATCCCAGTGCTCCTGAGTCACTCCCATTCCTCTGTTTATCTGTAAACTCTTCTCTGTGCTCTCCTCCCCAGCCAGTTAATCAGCTTTTCTCCCTAATCACATTCTGTTAGCTTTTAAGATCAGATCCTTCTAAGGACACTGAACTTTTATTGTAAGCAATGTCCTTTCTGTATGGACACAGGAAAACAGTTAATATTATGCTTTGTAATTTGAGAGTTCATTGACCCCAAATAGTATCTACTCCTGGGCATCTGCTTTCTTGACTCAGTTGCCCTTAGTTCCTAGCACCCCAAAAGCAGGGTCCCAACGAGGGACTGAATGGACCCAGGGCAAGCTATGAGCTACCCTGACATCGAAATGGGTCAGGCCAAACCGCCACAATACTCAACTACAAGTTGAGGGCATGGTCATGGTCAAATGCTGTCATGATCCAAAAGTAAGTAACTACGAGACTAGAACCCAGCTGGGGCTAGGAAGACTAACCTGGCCTGAGGACTGTGGAATCTATAGTGAGATGTTTATATCTCTTACTGTGCTCACACAAAATGACATTGCTAGGAATATTAGAAGTAGATTTACTACAACTATGTAAGTAGATTACTAGCTGAGGAAAGAACACACCCTTGTTAGGATCCCACCCTTGAGTGGATCTCCTAGTCATCTGGAGTAATCTCTTTAGATGAGATTTTATCCCTGAGTTAATCTCCTGGATGAGTGGTCTTACCTCTCATTGTTGATTTGTTGATGTTCAACCCACCTTTGTGACAATGCCTTACGTGATTGCTATATAAACTATATATAAGCTCAGAGAGAGGAAAGTCAGAGTGAGAGAGCTCGGGCTCGAGAGATCCAGAGTCAGAGCCAGAAGGAGAAAGGATCCAGATTGGGGCCCAGGAAAGAAGGAGGTAGAGGAGAGACAAGAGTGAAGAGGATTGGAATAAACTACAATTGATGTTGACCAGCCTGGCCCTCATTTCTTCCTTCATCTGCACTTGGCCACAGCTGTCCTGATCCAGGCCACACACAGCGGTTCAAGAGCACCGAACGCAAGCGGTGAGATAGAGCTGTCCAGAAAGGCCAGGAACACACAACCTTTGGCATGCTAAGATTTTATAATATGGGATGCTGAGAATCGAATCAGGGTCGGCCTCATGCAAGGCAAACACTCTGCCTTCTGTGCTATTGCTCCAGCCCCATAGAAGTGTATTTTTAAGCTCCTCTACTACCACCCATTTTTTCCTTTACTAATTGGGGATCCGGGAATTTTTACCCACCCACAATTTAAGACCATCCATGATGGCACAGGAACAACTGATAAAGCTAACAGAAGTAGCTTTATCAGAAAAAGTAAAGTAAAAAGTAATAGAAGTAGGGACCACCATAGGGAGAAAGTGATGATAATGACAGACTAATCAGTCAAGTGAAGAACACTAGTGATTTCTCATATGGATGACTGTTTTCTCCATTTTTTCTTTCTTCTTGATTCTTTAACAGTTTCTTAATTCTGACATTTCCCAAGATCCACTCTACTCAGAGTATGCAAATTCTCTAATCTTACTTATACTTCTTCACAAATCCCTTTGTAATTTAAATCAATTAGGGTTGATTCCTATCAACAAGGACAAATAACTCTTGACATTATCGTTTTAATGAAGTGTATACTAAAGTAAATTTTACTTTGGACATTTCATAGTCTACGATTTTAAAATTTATTTCTATCACCTTATTTTTATGAGCCTGTACATTTGGCCTATAATCTCTGTTCTAATTTATTGAAGTGCCTTTTCCAGAATTGTAGTGATTAAACATATTAGATGTCACTACAACTTGAAGCAAATTTTCAACAAAAGTAAATATATTTACATGTGAATTTTTCAATCTCACTTGATTATAACGAGAGCTAAATTTTAATAGAATGGATACTCGCCTCCATTTTATGAAGGGGCCGTTGCCAATGAGGGGAAGCAGATTTCTAAGTACAGATGATAATTAGTTCTAGGACCCAGATTAACTGGGTTATAAACTTCATATCTGTTGCTATTTATTATACAATATACTGTCCTCCTTCCCTGTAGATTGGATGATTAAAGATCAAGAGGATAGAAATAGTGACAATAAATTAAAGTAAATCAGTAACATGGGGAAAGAATGTTTAGAGCCATTGTTAAGTCAGTATTTTAAGACTGTGTAGGCCAAAGGGCCATGGTAATGTCTTGGGAACTTCAGCGGTAATATAAGGACAGTAATTTTGTATGGGGGAAAAAATGCAAATGTTAAGAATGTGAATAACCATGTAAATTCAACTGCAGTACAATACAATACAAGAAAAATAAAACAAAGATTGTTTAGAATAGTGTCAAATATTAATGGCAATGATATAGACTTCATTGAAACAGTAAAATATTGACGGTATCTCTTTGACCTTCTTTAAAGGGCCTTATGAAACTTCTCTGGGGTCAGCTAATCAATTTGCTATCAGTTTCTTATCCCAGGATAGCTCCCTAGATAAATATTGTTGTTTTGGTTTGGTTTGTGCACCACAGCTGGTGGTGCTCAGGCCTTGATCATGGATCTGTGCATAGGAATCACTCCTGGGGGTGCTCATGGGACAATATTTGGGGCCGGAATCCAACCCAGACTGGCCGTGTTTGAGACAAGTGCTTATACTCTGTACTATCTCTGCTCCTGTGGATAAAGATTGGTAAGTGTCTGAAGCACTCTGACCACCCCAGTCTTAAGTTTCTTCATCTCTTTAACCTTCAGAAGTATTTACTCTAGCAAGTGTGGAGTATAATTGTCTATAAGGGGTGATTAATATAAAGAATGATTTGAATCCTTTTATTGATTAACTTTTGTAGATTTAAATTTATTTCCAAATTTACTGAAAATAAAAAAAAAGCCTATGCATTCAAGAAATCTCTTTTCTATGCAGCTGTCAAAGATAAGGAGAAATAAAGGGTGTGACAATATGTATATGAATGAGAATTACATTTGGATTCAAGAGGTCAACGATTCAGCTGCTATTTCTATTTGAATGAGCTTACACAAGGAAATGTAGGGATAAGTTAAACTGATGGTGATGAGCAGAGGGACAGATGGGTCAGAAGTAGCACAGCGATCTATGATAGTGAGAAGCCAATAGTTCCCAAAGGCTAATGGATCAAAAACAGCTGCTAGTATTATGTATCCAGCACCATGCTCCTATGACCTTGCACATTATGTGAAAGGTGACTGCTTTGCAGGATGGAATTCCAAACAGAGCAGCATGCACTGAGTCTCTTATAGAAACATTTGAACTTCTGGTCAAAGTATCGAACAGTAAATTTTGGAGAAAAATATCACTAAAAGCATCAGAATAATTTTGTGCTAGAGTTTACAGGCTAGTCATATTGTGTTGTGTCTAGTTGCACTGTATTTATCATAATATTTATTCTGGTGTGATTTCGTGTTTGAGTGCTGTATTTCTTTCTGAAATATGGAGAGTTTGGATCTTTCTTGACCAAATTGCTATAAACAATGACAAACTTACTGGACCTACAGGACAATATTAAAACATAACAAAACTAGCTCTGTCTGAGGAAGACAAACATTCACAACGGATTAAATTCACATTAATATTTTTTCCTGGATTTCTAATATATGCCTAAAATGTTCACACCATTTCTACTCTATTTCCAGGACAGATCTTATGCTATGCTTGCTAGCAACTGTTCTGATGTTCAAATAATGACTAATGAAAGGAGGCAAGAAAATGGTCAAACTGTTAACTATTCAATTTATAGTTGCATAAAGGTTTTTCTTTTTTGACCTGGATATGTTTTTAAACACAACATGATGTTGATGACTTTGTTTTTAGCCTGTGGAGAGCTTTAGAACAACAACAAAAAAAGGACTTTACTCTATTTCTTGCTTATTTTTAACTTCTGTTTATTTAAATACACAAAACTAATATTGTGTAACATTTTATTATTGGAGATAAACTTTTTGAGTATTTGTTATTCATGCATTTAGAGTCTTGTATATAGGCAATTGAGGAGCAATATCTTTTAATTATTCAATTTTATTACTCAAAAATGCCCAGTTTATAGATCCAAATTTGATAAATAATTACAGTAATATAATAGAATTTGTCACAAGAATGTTTATATGAGATTCTAATATTATTTACACAAAACACTCTTGTTGTTATTTAAGAGGCATTAATAAAAACTCACCTGGCAGGACTTGGGACTGAGTCCTGGCTCTGTACCAATGGGTTATTCCTGGCATGACTGCAGAGACCATATGTTGGGCATAAGATGGAAAACCAGGTAGCTGCTGTACCTATGTCTCTGGCCTAGAACCCCTTCTTTTTTAACTTCAATCCAAGACTCCTATCGTCAGATTTCATGGTTAGAGTGCTGAAATGCTAAGGGTTGTTCATTTGTTTTCTGACACCACTAGATTTTATTTTTAAGTGAAGCAAGAGATATTCTTTGGTCTAGTCACTATTGCCTTGGCTAAATTACAAAGGAAAAATGAACTTAGTGGCCACTGAATCAAAAAAAAAAAGGTATAATCCATTTGATTACTGGCAAAGCCTATGTGCTATGATTTACCAGAGCATTATATTTTTGGAGATAGTGGGGATTCGGATGCTCAGAGATCCTGGGGTCACTGATCCTGGGGCTGTTTGATGATAGAGTACAATTATTCTGTGCTGCTTTGACCTATCAGGGTTCACTAGAGCATTGAAGGTGTGCTATGGGCCTCCAGGACACAGTGCTGGACTCTTCCAGACATACGGTCTTAGTGATATGCTGGAGGGAGGAAATGGAGAAGCAGGTATATGGTGCCCAGAATGAACTGGGGTAGGTGCATCCTTCCTTGACATATAATACCCAGCTCTTACAATGGTTTATATTGATAAATTTTATCTGTAACCTAAGTGATGAATGATAGATTCTCCCATCAGCCTGAACTCAAAAGATATTGCCATCTCACAATCAGTACCAGCATGACACATCCATAAAACATTAATCTAAGTTGAAGGTTGACATGAAAGTTAGAAAAAATGAGTGAATAATTGTTTGAGGGTTATTAACAGTGGAAAAGTATGAGCTAAGAATGACTTCTGTAACTTTCCTTGTGAATGGTGAAAAAATGAAGAACAATGGGTAAACACTCGTACTACAAAATGACCGTTCCTATAAATGCAATCAGATCAAGGTGCAGTAGTGAGTCAATCTGATTTGCATTCTCTCTCCAAGATTTACGCAGATACTGCATTAGTTATATTTACTGAAAATTGTTTTCTTTAAATTAGGCATTGTGGTATACAATACTGTTCATGTAGAGTTTTATGCATAGACCATTCCAGTACCACACATTCCACCACTGCCCATCTCTGTTGCCTTTTGCATTTGTTATTCATCTACTATGTTTCTTTATATCCCACATATGAGAGAAATAATTATGCAAATGTTTCTTTCCTTCTAACTAATGTCACTCAGCACAATTCTCTCCATATAATCCACATAGCAGCAAATTGAACGGTTCTCATTTTTATAGTAAAATAGTATTCCATTGTATATACGTACTATTATTTATTTATTCAGACATCTGTCCTTGGATATATGGTCTGTTTCTAAATTTTGACAAATGTGGTTAGTGCTGCAATAAATGTTGGAGTGCAATTTTCTTTTCTGAATAGAGTTTTTGGTCCTTGGGTTAAATGTCAAAATTTAGAATTACTGCATCATATGGATGTTCATGTTTTAGTTTTTTAAGATGTGCCATTATGGTTTACCAAAATGTAGACCAATCAAATGCCCACCAACAGTAGGTCCTTTTACCCACATCCTTGCCAATACTGGTTTGAACCATTATTGTTTTTAAAATAAATTGTTCCAGTCCTTAATTATTTTTCTATTAATTTAATTTCTTTTTTTGTAATTAAGAAAAACATTAATGAAGAAAATTGTCCATCTTAAAAATTCACTGCCTGATGATTTTCACAGTTACTACAATTATATAATCATCATTAAAATGATCAGAATCAGAAAATATATGCCCCTATATTGTCAAAACTCTCCCCATAATAGGTAACCCAGTATTTCTGACTACCAGTGCCATGAGTTAAGTTTGTCTTGTATCAAATACATATGTACAGTTGTGTACCTTATATATGTCATTTACTATTCATCACTATTTCAGCATTAAGTGAAGAATTTGTGCAAGTTTTTTCATAGCAGCAGCAGCTTTATCTTCATTGCCACATAGTATTCCATTTTTACAAAAAAAATGCAGCATCATTTTACAACTAAAGGACTCTAGACTCTAGTAGACTATACTTTGGTATAACAAACATTTTTCTGATGAGTATACTTATACATGACTACACTAGCACATGAGAGGGATGAATAGAGATGTTACTGGTGCCCGCTCGAGCAAATCAATGAGTAAAGGGATGTCAAGTGATCAAGAGATACTTATAAGTGTCTTTTAAAAGATAGTCATTTTGTTCTTATTATACCTGGAGGTACAATTCAATGGTTAGAAATTATACAAACGTTTAGCTATAATATTTACTAGCAACTTCCCAAAACAATGGTTCTAAGATTTCAGTTTGTGTGTCTACCAGAACCACATGATAACTCTGTTTCCTTTAAATTAAACCACTTCTTTTTTATGTTAGTCTTTCTTGTGGGTATTATTGGTAACTTGTGATTCTAATATTAAGAATGTCACTGTCACTGTCCTCCATTGTTCATTGATTTGCTCCAGCAGGCCAAGTAATGTCTCCATTGTAACAATTGTTACTGTGTTTGACATATCAAATACGTCACGGGTAGCTTGCCAGGCTTTGTTGTACAGGTGAGATACTCTCAGTAGCTTGCCGGGCTCTTCAAGAGGGGCAGAGAAATCGAAGTCAGGTTGGCCATGTTGGCTGCTTGCAAGGCAAATGCCCTACCTGCTGTGCTATTGCTCCAGTCCACTTTTATGTTTACAATATAAAAATTATTTTTCATGTACCAAAGAGGAAATAAGCATAAAACTACAATACTTCCAGGAAGCAAAGGAAATATTCTCATTTGTATTTTCAATAAAAGTAGCAAATTGAAACATTTCTTTCAAAAGTCTCAAAAGAAAAGAAATATATGTTTGTGATAGTATAATATGCTTGCTTTAATATAACTTTTATAGCATAGTGATTCATTACACTTTTTTCCAGTGAGATATTTAAACACAGTATCTATTCTGGGACCCGGGGCTGAGATCTCCAAGCCTGCACAGTTTGGGACTGGACCTGCCAGTAACTAGACAGTTACACCCACCAACTGCCGTGTAACTTCAACTACGGCCAGGATCCAGAGATCATCACACTCAGCTCCTGGGAGAGAACAAGACAGAGTCTCCTACCCTATGCCTGAATGTCTCCACCAGGGCCCAACAGCTGAAGACCACCGAGGCTCAGCCAAGGCCATGCTGGGAGCACTCTCCACACACTTGGATGAGCCTCACGCATAAAAGAACTGACAGAGGAACCCAGGTGTGTGGGACCCGGGGCTGAGATCTCCAAGCCTGCACAGTTTGGGACTGGACCTGCCAGTAACTAGACAGTTACACCCACCAACTGCCGTGTAACTCCAACAACGGCCAGGATCCAGAGATTATCACACTCAGCTCCCAGAAGCGCACGGCCGGATTCGCGGCCGCGCGACATCTTATCATCTCATTCCTAATTTGGTCAAACTGGCAGGCTACCAAATGTAACATGCCCACACGACAGAGTCTGGCAAACTCCCCGTGGTATACCCAATATGCCAAATACCAGTAACAATGATGGGTCTCATTCTCCTAACCCTGAAAAAGCCTTGAATATGGCACTTTAAAAAAAAAAAATCTCAGGGCTAGGACGAAGAAGACGTTACTGGCACCTGCTCGAGGCAATCGACGAACAACAGGGTGGTCGTGATCGTGATCGTGAAATATTCTGAATATTAAGAATATTAAGAATAACTTTATTAACACATGTAAAAATATTCTCTTTGCTATAGATTGACAATAATAGCTAATCTGTAGTAAATTCAGTCATGATCACCACTACTGAAGTGATGTTTCCCAGAGCAGCTTAAGAAGAACCAAATATGTGATTTATTGGGGTTGGAGTGACAGTACAGTGACATTAGGGCACTTGACCTGCTTCCTGCTGACTGTGATATGTAATGACTTCAATACATATTATTTGTCATGAACACACCAGTGATGAAATCATATTACATGACAAATATTATAGATATTTTAAATAAAATATAAGATTGATTAAACACTCCCAAATATTATCAATTAGAAAGAGTCCTGTTAAACTGCAAAAACAAACGTTGAGCAGGACTCACAAATTCATTTACAGATTACTTAGCTACTTCGCTTCTCTCAAAATAATTGTTCTTTTAAATGTGTAGTTCCTTTATCAGATTAGCAAATATTTGAAGGGAAAGAGGCAGAATATGTCAATTTCACCTGTAAGACTATTACATCTCTAGATCTTGGTTCCTCAACACAAAATTCTTTGAATTTCTTTCCAATTCCTCCAGGAATCAATTTTTAAATTCAATTTCTTCTATTTTTTAAATGTTATTCATGAGAACAACTTTATAGTTTAATAGTTACTAATGATAAAAACATCAATCTAATAAAAGCTATTTCAGTTCAATATATGATAAAAAGTATCATAGATTCAGTAATTTAAACAACAGAAATTAATTTTCACAGAGTTCTGGAGACTGACTGTCTGAAGTACAACAATTTTCTACATAATATCTTCTGATGAAAGAACTTTTCCAGGGCTGCAGATGGTAACATTTTAATTTTCCTCCCATGACTGAGAGGCAGGGAGCATAATGGTCTCTCTGCTTAAAGAACACTAATCTCATTAAGGTTCCATTTTTATGGTACAATTTAAGCCTAATTTTCTATGGTTTTCTCTCCCACTATGCCCAACATTAACTCACTGGTTTTATGCTTCAACATAGGAATTTGGGAAGATACAACTCAATACACATCATTCGTCATAATCACACCAATGACTAAAAGTAATATTATCTGACAAATATTATAGACGTATACTTTTAAAATAAAATATTGGTTAGACACTCCCAGATATTGTCCACATTATTTCATTTCTATGAAGGAGATAAGGGTTGGGAAGAGAGTGCAGCAGCTAAGGAGTTGACTTGTATGCAGTTGTCCCAGATTTCACCCCAGTTTATGGTCCCCAAGTCCAACCAGGAGTGATCCTTAAGGGCAGAACCAAGAATAAACCTTGAGCACAGTGTGGGCCCAATATTTTTGAAAAAGAGAAGATAGCACTTTAGTAGCTTTACCTTTCAAACAATACATAGCTTGGCGTGAACTTTTATATATGAATTCATTAATTTTGACACTCTTGATTTCCTATTATGGTAAAAATACTAATTAGTGTGTATTCTTTGATCTTTTTGATGTAAGTTCTATTAAATTTTAGCTGATTTTCCATATAGTTATATAAATATAGCTTACCATTAGTAGCACCACTTTGATTTCTTATATGACTTTAAAATTTGAATATAATTTAATATCGTTTTACTTTTTTTGCTCATTACTGTCCCATATCAAAGTAGCTTCCCTGCAGTCTCCAAGGCTCTAAAAATTGGTAGTGGGATTGTGGCTCAATTGTATTACACAGACATTCTAGATGTGGTACCTTGAATTTGATCACCAGTACAATAATACAGCTCCAAATTTTTATTTCTCATAGAATTGACATTCTGAGTTTGCTGATATATCTTTTTTAATTTATTATCTTTTTTCTGAAGATATTCTTTTGCAATCCTTACTTGTATTATTTTACTATTTGTTCACTAGACCTTTTGCACATTTCTTTTGTCTTCTATACTAAGTTGAAGGTTATTGAAAGAAACCTATTATCTTGCATATAATAAAAAGTTGTCTGTCCCATAAGGAGAGCTCTATCACACAGATTATCCAGATCAAAATCCTTTATTTTACCTAGCTATAAAAACCAAAATAAAATAATATTTAATGATCTAATTCCAAAATTTTTTGTTTGAAAAAGTGTGGATATTATTGTCCTGACCCAGAAAGATATTGCAGTTATAAGAACTATAAACTACAAAACAGCTAATTCTTATAAAATATTGTTGATGTTGCATTGAATGTCTCAATTTTACTTAGAGATTTCAAGTCCTATGCTTCTATCTCGAGTCCTTGGCTGTGTTTTCTAGAACTTTCTTTAAAGAGAACCACCTCAGCTGTGTCTATATTCACTCCATATTTAGGATAGTCAGCATCTAATAACTGGGATATAGAGTATAAACCTTAGAATAGTGGCAACTTTGCTTGGACAATGTCAAAACATTTAATTTGTCTCCCAAGTTAATTTGGGAAATAGAGAATTTGCCAGATATCTAGAGGAAGAAAATGTAAACTAAAATGTTTGTAATCTCCACTGAGTGTCATTGACAAGCTCTCACTTCAATTTTATTCTTTACCTTTTTTCTTATTGAAGGTTTCAAAATACAGACCTTTTGTAAGTTCTCATTTTGCTATTCCATGCTAGTTCAATGCATTCTCTTTAAGCTAATTTAAGAGATTTCAATTTAAGATTATTTTAACTTTTAAAATGTCCTACATCAAATTTATCACCATATTGCTTCTCAAATTTTGAAAAGTTTTAAATGTCTTATTCCTGTTAAGCAATCAGTCATCATTTGAGAAAGCAGATGAATATGATGGAAAGAATGACTATTTGGATCAAGCATTCCAGATTAAAGTTCAAGTTCCTTTTGTGTTTGGGAGGAAAACCCTAATATTTTTCTTACACTCCATTTACTCACTCAACGTTATGGGTTTGTAAAGATTAGCAACATATGTGCATGACTTAATTGTTGCAGAGTATATAATATAATTTGAATACTAAATCAGTAATAACTGAAGATTATTTTAAGTCTGATCAAAATAAGGTTTAGTTTTTCCCTGCCCTATTCAAATCTGTAGGTATCTCTTTCTACCTAGTCCCTCTGTCTCATTTTCTCCACTCCACATCATTTTGCCTTTAATATTTTGTTTACCATAATTAAAACTCACACATCTCTTTTTTTTCCATATATATGTATATATTAGTAAAGTAAAGTAAAGGCCCTCCTGTTGTTCGTCGATTTGCTCGAGCGGGCCCAGTAACGTCTCCATTGGAGACTTTGTTGTTACTGTGTCTGGCATATCGAATACATCACGGGGAGCTTGCCAGGCTCTGCCGTGTGGACAAGATACTCTCGGTCGCTTGCTGGGCTCTCCGAGAGGGGCGGAGGAATCGAACTCGGGTAGGCCATGTTGGCGGCATGCAAGGCAAACGCTCTACCGCTGTGCTATCGCTCCAGCCCATATATATATTATATATTGTATATGTACACTTATATTTATTTTCAACATTAACCTATTTATGGCAATTCCAATGAAATTTACTTAAAACTTTCATTGGTGCTGAGAGATAGTTCTCAAGTAGCAGAGCATTTGCCCAGCACGCGTGAAGCTCTGAGTTCCATCTCCAAAACCTCCTGGTCCCTGGAGCACAGCTGGGTGTCTCCTTGGTGACATCACTTTTATGGTGATATAAAATAAATTAGAATTATGTGTTGATATGTATAGAAGACTTAAAATATCTTTCCTTTAGTGTATGTTGTGAGGGACAGGCCCAAAATGGACCACCAGAATTAATTTAGCTTAGCTTAACAACAGGAACCCGCAATGCAAAATAACTGTTTTTTCTGCCCCTGAGCAAGGAATTCAGATGGAGGTGCCCTGAGTTGCAAGTCACGAGAAGGCGGGGTGGTGAGACCAGATAACCAGATGTCTCTCACAAGACCCATGTCACAAGACACAGGACTGCCCTAAAAACCAGGACGTTCCTAAGCACTGACGCAAATGCTGATCTTTAAACTATAGGCTAAGAAGTGATGTACCCTTAATTGGATTGGTTAGGAAAGTATCTGTTATTACAAATCTATTGGCTGTGAAATGCACGGGCTCTGCTCTAATGATCAGTAAAGGCCTATATAAGATATCCTTTGGAGAAGCTCGGGGTCTTTACCCGACCTGCTGGACCTGCGTGTCTGTGTAAATGGTTGGATCCTGGCTAGCCAGGCTTGCAATAAACCATGCTTGCTGTTTTCAGTCTCTGGAGTCCCTTTTTCGTTAGAGGGAGATCTCAATCTGTGCCCTAACATATGTGAATTTAAGTTAATTGGTAAGGATTTTGATGAGCAAATATAGACACCTTTTAAAATTTTCTAAAGCTTTTCAATTTTTAAAATTCCACAGATTAAAGTGGAAGGAGATGGTTATTATTTAAATACAACACAAAGCTATGATTATTTATTTCAATACATTTTTCTGACAATTATAGACATTAAGCTATTTCTATAGTTATAGTACAGAATCTTATACAACTTTGCTTATGAAACAAATTCTGTGTTTCTCTGACCATAGACTGTTCCACAGAAAGATGAAATAAAATGTAAAACTAAAAAATAGGAGTCATTTAATTTAATGATAAAGGGAACTCTTCTGAACAGAAAAATATATGAGATGTTCATTGAGCGCAATTATATGAAAACATGCCAGAATTCTTTTTATCAGCACTCACTTAACTAAAATGGGAAAGTTATCATGATATTTTTTTTTTACTGATAGGCCCTTTACACTGTACAATTTGTTTTCCCCTCCATTAAATTTCCAAGCTACAAATAAGACTGGGAGAAAGGATGAACAAAACAAACATAACTCTAAAGAGGTTAAATACTTTGCAGAGATAATTCAATTAAGAACTGGAAAAGAAAATTTGATTTTTCAAGGAGTATTTTGTATTATGCAATAGGCAGTTTATTTTTTATTCAGTAATATTGTATCCCATAGAAAGTTTATCTTTTTAATTTTTATGTTTCAAAATCACTCACAATAAATTTAGGTTACTCTACTAAAACCTGCTTTGTTTTTCTAACCTCTCATTTAGAGAAAAAATGGATGTTAGACATTATATAGCTGGAAATTCAATTTGGCGGCTATATTTTTATGTTTATGTCTTTTGTTTATTTGTTTTTTGTTGTTGTACATTGAGTTACAACCAGTGGTGCTCAAGACTTACTTCTTGCTCTGCACACAGGTATCACTCCTTAGCTTTCGTGGGCTTGGGGAACATATGGGATGACGAGGATAAAACCAAGTTTGACCACATGCCAGGCAAGCAGCCTTAGTGCTATACTATGCCTCACATGCTGATTTCTTTTGTTTGGTTTTGGTTTTAGGCCATGCCTACTGGTGCTCAGGGCATATTCCTATCTCTGTGATCAGGGATCACTCCTGGCAGTGCTTGGCAGAAAATGTTTGGCGCTAGGTATCTAACTAGAACTGGCTGTATACAAGATAAGTGTTCTACCTCTGTACTATCACTCTGTATTATCTGACCCCTATCATGCCAATTTCTGACTTTGGGTTCTATTTTAAATACAAGTTTATAATAAAGTATCTAAAAAGTAAAGAATCTGATATTCAAAAATATAACGGAAAATGTTATTTTTTTCTATTTTTCTATGCTTCATAAGTTTTATCCAACACTTTAGTTAGCCAATCAGGTCAACAAAAAGACTTGAAAATTCTTTGGATGTTCTCCTCTAGTTAACAATTTATATACTTGTTTTAAAAAAGAAGACTTGTCACAGGAATTGCCCTGCTGATTATACACTTACGACATGTTTTTAACCCCTACAAACTGTGAAAAATTATTAGGATGATATTATTGTCATTGTCTCAAATTCAGCACAAATTTTTCTCATAAAAGAGAAAATTTAGGCAGCTAGCATTAATAAAGGAAATGAATATATATATGTAAAATAGAGAAAATGTGCCATTAGAAAAACTTAAGTTTTATTTGCAGATCTGGAGTTCTTAATTACAAATATCTTTGACAGTACATTAAATCATGTTTTTCCTTTCTTATAGTGTAATTTCCTAGATGTACTTCTTTTATTGGTAATGTCATACACTACATATGCTACAATGTCATTAACACAGCAACTAATTAATGGTCTTAAATTTAGAAAAATAATTGGACAAAAGAAGACACTGGAACTAAACTCTATTATTGTGTTACATTAGATTAAAATGGTTGAATCATATACATACTTTCAAGTCCACAGATAGTAAAGACATAATGTTTTTTTTGTCAATGACAGATATTACCAAGTAATCATGATCTTTAGCTTAACTGAAAATCAAAAGTAGTTTCTTCCTATGTCCCAACAAAGAAATTCAAGTAGTCATCATTATTAGTAATTTAGGTATGTCATATAGGTTGAAAATTACTTGCTATTCTGTATCTAGTATATTTTATATTGTTTTCAGAGTAAATTTATACTAAATTACCTGACCAAATTGGTTAGGCATACAATTTAAAGACAGAGTAACAGATACAGTTGTTGAATAAAATGCATAAATTTTGCATAAAATGCAAATTAGAAAATGGGGCGATTAAATGAATACAAACTTTCTCAAAGACGAGATTCGAATGGCCAAAGGCACATAAAAATATTTTTTAAAAAGTGATGTGTTGAATCAAACTATTTCAAAAACATATTTGCATTTTTATATCTTACCTATGATTAGGGCTAGAGTGATAGCATAGTGGGCTGGAGTAATAGCAAAGCGGGTAGGGCGTTTGCCTTGCATGTGGCCAGTCATCCAACCCGAGTTCAATCCCTATGCCCCTCTCGGAGAGCCCAGCAAGCTACCAAGAGTGTCTCACCCACACAGAAAAACCTGACAAGCTATTCCTGACTATTCGATATGCCACACATAGTAACAACAAGTCTCACAATGTTACTGGGTCCGCTCAAGCAAATTGATGAACAATGGGAGGACAGTGCTACAGTGCTACCTATTATTAGAAATTAAATAATGTAAAGCCATTTATAAATCATATTTTTTAACTTTACATCTTAGAAAGTTTTAGAAATAAACTTATATGCAATAAACTGTTTAGTTTTTAGCAACTATTCAATTTCCATTTACATTGTTGATGCTTATTTATTTACAATAATGCATGATTAAATTTAATAATTTTTCATCAAAATAAAAACAATTTGGATTGGTGTCTTCCTCTCATATTCCTTTCATTTCCATTCAAATATTCTTTTTTTAATTGAATAACAACGAAATACACAATTACAAATTTGATTATAACTGGGTTTCAGTCATATAACGTTCCAAAACTCATTCCTTCACCAAAGCACATATCCCACCACCAATGACCTCAGTTTCTCTCATTCTCTCCCTAAACCTCTTTGATAGGCACTTTTCTTTTCACTCTCTGTCCTTCTCTCTCTCCATGTCTCTCTGTGTCTCTGTCTCTCTCTGCCCCCTTCTCTCCTTTGCTCTCTCCCCCTCTCATCTTTTGGGCCTTATGATTCCAATACAGATACTGAAAGGTTAGATTTGTTAATTATATTTTTAAATGATTAATTAAAATGATGTTTTCTCAGTGTTATATATAATACTTTATTTCCTGATATTTCATATAAATTATTTCTAAGAAACATGTATGTTACCTATATACAACTTAATACTGCTAAATTGTAATTTGGAATTATATGGAGGAACAAATATAATCCCGATAAAATTTATTGTAAAAACTTGGCCCTTATTTACAGCACACAGCCGCAGAGAAGAAAGGCCGCTGGGTGGCTCCACAGCTCCCAGAGAATGCACCAGGTCCCAAAAAGAGCCGAGATCACTGGGAAGTCCCAGATGGGGTAGGTGCTGCATCCCGCCTTCTCCAGATGGAACCCCGGTGACCATGAGCCTCTACAAGCATAGCTCGAGTATGCGGGAATCAGGACTTTTACTCCAAACCACGTGGCCACTTATGCGGCTATGCGACATCTCTGTATATACAAAGTGATCAATGGAAAGTAAATCATCCAACTTTCTCCCTGAAAATCAGGCTAACTCTTATACAAACCACAACACCCAATATGAGAGAGAGAACAAAAGGGAATGCCCTGCCACAGAGAAAGGGTGGGATGGGGGTGGGATTGGGTGTAGGAGGGATACTGGTGGGAAATGGTCACTGGTGGAGGGATGGGTATTCAAAATTAATTAATTAATTAATTAATAATAAAAAAAGAATAAGATAGTTTCCATGATCTCAAACAGTCAAGAGACAGTGTGTGTATTTAAATGCCAAATTCTTGAAATGTCACAGAGGGCATTATATTGTAGTTACACAGTCATGCACTAACTCCAAGAGGTTGGAGTTTAGTTAGAATTTTATAGAATCTAAATAGGCTAAAAGAAGGGGAAGATGATTGGAATTGTCCTTCTCTACTTCAAAAAACAGATCCCTAACGCACTATGATGCTGCCGCACTCAGTACAATAGCTAAGATTAGGAGTCAATCTACATGTCCAAAACCAGACATGGATCATATATACATGTAAATATACACAATGGAGTATTACATGGCTCTAAAGATTGATGAAACTATGCAATCTGCAGCAACATGGAATGAACTGGAAGATATTAAGTGAAGCCAGAAAAAGGACTAACACAGAATAGTATCACTTAGATGTGGCATTTAGAGTAACTGAATGAGGAAATGCAATGATTTAAAGGTGGAATGCCTAGGTCACCCTTAGCCCCAGAGTGTAGGAAGAAGAAGGAAAGAAATAAAGAGATAGATGAGAAGCAACAGGGGCAGGATCAAGGGGATTCAGGTACACTGGTGGTGTTAAGGAATGACAGTTAAGTACTATAACCACAGAGTCAATAATACTGAAATCATAAGACCCAAACTTTAATAATAACCAAACACAAAAGATGCCTTTTAAGACATCTGGCTGGGGCTGGAGTGGGGGGTGGGGGGCAGGAGGGGGATCTGAGAACACTGATGGAGGGTAGTTAATATCAATGGTGGGATCAATGAAGGAACACTGTATGTCTAAAAACCAACTATGAATAGCTTTGTAATTCACAATGCTTTAAGAAAATAAAATTTGGAAAAAATGTAAAAAAAAGAACTTGTCTCTTAGAATGGTAGTGTAAGAAAGTTTTATGGTTTACTTGTATTTCAATTTTTTAAAAAATTATTAAATTAGATTATATCAGACATGATTAGTAATTTGTTTGATTAGATCTTCACGTGTGAGGAAAGTAGAAAAGGATATTATAAAAAAGAGAAGTATCATTAAAAATCTAATTGTTAAAGAAACATATTGTGCTGGAATATGAATGCAATGAGGGCATCATTGTAGTAGGACAGGTTGCAGAGCTGTAAAACAAAAGGCAAGGAGGTAGTGTTACTTATTGTTAAATCATCTAAATATTTTTTGGCAAATATACAATTTGCTTCTACTGTAAATTATGTATTAATTGTGCCTTGGTATTAATTATCAAACATGAACTGCACAGCCCCCTGAGCAATACTACGTATTGTCCCAGTGACCATTAGTGTCTCATACATGAATCAGGTTGCTGATTTTTGGGAAATAGTTTCTAACAAGAAAAATATTAGCCTTGAAAAGAGAAAAGAATGTATTCTAGGATATTGTGTTGTAGGGATTCTAAGACTTTGGTGAATTTTGGATGTTGAGTGAGATTAAAATATTATAGTCACACTGAAAATAGGAAACAATGTGTAATTACATCAAATATATTAGATTTGATGAAAATTAACTATGAGTGTTTAAGAAACTTATCTGGTAGACTCACAGTCATGTTTATATATGAATTATCACCAATTCCAGCTGAGTGTAATAGTGCCTCTTTCCTGATCCTGTCTTTATTTTTATATACCACAGAATTCAAAAAGGATTTAAGGCACCTTACTGATATATGTATAGTGAAAAAAGCTAAATCTCTTTACTGTTTTGTTTCCCAAGTCTCTGGAGATTGAGCTTTTCTAACAAAATAATCCCCTTATCAAGATCACATAACTATTCATAAAGCAGAGGGAGGTTCTAAAAATTGTCTTCCTGGATCACTAAATAATTATTGTGAAGATTATGTGCTTCTATAATTCTTACTTCATGGGTATTGAAGGATTGATGAGCTCAGAATCTTTTAAGGATTTAAGAGCTTTTCAAGGAAATGATCTATATAAATACAGGGTTTTACATGACAGTATTCTCCTTTTCTACTGCCATGTCAAGGTGGGGCTCACTCCAAGAGCAGCTTATGAGGCATTTACTCCATAAGCTGCTGATTATGTTCTTTAATGTCTGGGAGGGAGGCACAGCTTCTCACAGATGGTTCTTGATGTCCTTGCAACTTCTTAGCATGAATTGTCAGTCATCACAGGGTCTCTACCTGGCCACAATTCTTTGGGAGTTCTTGGATGACATTTGAAGTACATTATATTTGACAGCTGTTAACTTACATAATTAATGCTGTCGATGACAATGACAAAGTGTTTATAATTTTCATTTCCCTAAGTCCATTTATAGCTTAGAGTTAGTTTGTGTTTACATAAGAAACAAATGCAGATGATCTTGCAAATTATATTACTCTATTGGTTAAATGAAAAAATCAATACAAAATAATTAACACCAAGTAAATTGTCAAATTATAAGTCAAAATTTAGGTAGAAACTCTGAATTCTCTGAACTGATCAATTCATGTGACTAGTATAATCCCCCCCCCCTTTTTTTTTTTGCTTTTTGGGTCACACCCAGTGATGCATAGAGGTTACTCCTAGCTAATGCATTCAGAAATTACTACTGGTGGTGCTCAGGGGACCATATGGGATGCTGGGAAACAAACCCAGATTGGCCACGTGCAAGGCAAAAGCCCTATCAGCTGTGCTTTCGTTCCTGCCCCAATTTTTCACTTTTTATTCTATTTATATTTTTATGGTTTTGAGTAGCATACTTATAAAATTCCACTGTTTTTCAGAGGTTTGCTTTTTTATTATAGGTGATTTTGAAGTCTGGCATTACATGGACTTTGTATCTTTATTCTATAAGATTATCAGAAACATTAAAATATAGTTACAACAGGATACTAGCCTATTTATTTAGAACTGCATTTGTGTGTTGTGTATCCTATTTACATTCTGACAAACACAGTTCATACTCCTAAGTAGAGTGGATGGAACAGTCAAAATAGCTTCAATGTGCTGAAATCACTTGTGTATAGAAGAAAGGAGCAGCAAACATGAATTCAAATTAGCAAAATAATAATAATAATAATAATTAAAAACTTCATGTTGTGTGAGAGCTTTAAGCTTTGCTCTTGATCTGTTCCAATGTTTTGTTTTAGCCTTTTCTGAATGTTCCCTATGCTCTGACTAAAAGTGCTCTCTGGAAATAGAGAAATATTATAGTGGGTAGGGTCCTTACCTTAAGCTGCAGATCTGGGTTGGATCCCAGACAACCTGTATATTCCCCAGAGTGATCCACCTACCCTAACCTCAAAGGAAAAAAAGAAAAAGAAACACTTCCTTTGCTCTCCATAATTCCTGAATTACTCTTATAATTTTAATATAAATGCTCTACACTTTTTAATACAAGTGTGCTTCATGAATTTATAGTACTTGCACATGCTAGTCACTAAGAAAGTCTTAACTTCCACCCAGCTTGACTAAACTTGAGAGAGACGAATAAGCTTGACTAAACTTATTCCTGCCTCTAGATCCCTGACTTTGTCTCTGTTAGAGGTTAACCTCAGGAAACCTTTCATTGTAAATTCTTTTCCTGTTCCTTTGAAATGTAAATTTATCTCAGTCTCTTGCTAGTTTTAAAACCCCTTTGAAACACAACTATCAAGAAATATCTAGCCACAATCTCTGTCTTTGTTGAGCTAGAGCCTCACATGAAGGAGCACCAATTAGCAAACACCCAAGGCCTAATGCAGAGACTAGTTTTCCCTCTCACATTTTTAGAACTCCTCTATACCTGCCCTTAATTATTTTCTTGTCTTTTTATTCAGAGTGAAGTGAAATCTCTTCTTTTACAATAGTCTTATCCATTACTATCACCTTGAGTCAGGTCTTCCTTATAAGCTTTTCTGTCTAATTTTTCAACACTATTTGCCTTTTTGCTTGCTTGTTTGGGGACTACATCCTGTGTGATCAGGAATTTCTCCTGGCTCTGCAATCAGGAATTGCTCCTGGCAGTGCTTGGGGTAACTATATATGATGTCTGGGATATATATAGACCACATGGGAGGTTTGCCTATAGGTACAAGGAAAGCACCTTACCTGCTGTCCTGTGTCTCCCACCTCCAAATGCTATTTGTCTTCAATACCACTTTGAGAAAAATGATGTGATTCCTTGTTTCAGATTTCTATAATTCTGAACTATAGTTCAATTGGGATTGTCTGTATTTTAATTACTAATGTGGTAACTTGCCATTAAGTATATATAGTAAAGTATACAACATATATACATTTCATAGATTCTTTAATATAATAACCTTAAAATTATTAGAATTCACAGTGCAAAAATTTATTAGGTACATTTAAATTTCCTTAAATACAAAATAATGTTTAAAATAACCAATTTCACTATTACTTGTATTTGATCAATTTCTCAGATAGGATCAAAATATCCTACAGGGATTCTGATGAGCTTTAAGCCTCAAAGCCCCTTCTAGATCAATGAGAACACTATAAAGATTTCCTTTATTTGACTCTCAGTTTGTCATTGATTTCACAAGATGTCTGTTTGACTGTAATCTAAAGAAAGACCATAGAGGTGCTTAATCGATATGTCATTGCTCTTCGCGAATTTGGTAGATTATCACGTTATTAGATACTAGATAATAAATCAACACTATATATTTTTAACAATACACTTCTTGACTGGTTATATTTTTAATACTTAAAATATAGCTAATCTTGAATTTGAGAAAATATTAAACTTACTAGTGATTTTCTGCACAAGACTCCAATTCTCTTACAGATTTCTGGTCCTACAATTTAAGTTTAATCAACAGAAAAATACTTGATCTAAAAAAATTAATCCTCTTCCATAACTAAACATGTTCTAAGTTAAACGTCAACTTAAATGCAATGAGTGTTACATATTCCCTGCATTATGAAGAGTAAGGAGAATTCTATTTCACTGTAAAAGATATATTTAGTTGCTTAGTCTTCAAGTCTGTGTTTTCCCATGAATACATATCTACTTTCTTCTCTTTATTAGTTTACTTGCTTTTGTTTTCCACTCTGGAGAAGTCCATATTTTCTCTTGAACACCTATTTTCTCTTTTTCTCTCTTCTCACATCTTTCTAAGCTAAGCAAGTTTCATTCAGCAGAAAATTATCTTGCTTCATTAAAATATATATAAATATGTATATGTATATACACATATTTAGTTATTAACATCTGTGGACCACACAGGTGGTTCACGTGAGTCGAAAGAAGAAAAAGAAGGTCACCTTCTCCCACTCCGCCTCTGCCACCCAGGTCCTGCTGGGAAGACTAAGACTGGTAAAGTCTGTGATGAGCCCCTGCTGTGGGCCTGAGCACTGCCAGCCCCACCAGGTGGCCGTCAGGCCACACCTGAAGTCGTCTTGGTCTGCCAGGCACAGGATTTGATCCCTACCACCCAATTTCTCAGGGAGCCAGAGACTCAGGCTGGAACAAGGTTTTGCTCTTTGCAGGAAAGGAAAGGCCAGTCCCAGGCCTTACCCAGTGTTTTCGAGGTTCTTGTCTCACTAGTAGAAAAGAATTTCAGAAGTAGGGGGTATGGTGCAGCCAGCAGGTCAATCTGTACCTGTGAGGCTAGTGCATCAAAAGCCTGATGCCTTTGGACTTCCAGATACCCCAAAGTTGTTGCTGTGCCTTTGGCCAGACACCAAAATCAAGGGGCAAAGTTTACCAAGAAAGTAAACAGCAAAAAGTTAGGTATGCGAGAGACACACTCACAAACCAACTCCGGCTCAGCTATATAATTGGAGGCATGGACTCTCTGGTTCTTGATCAAACTGCTTAATGGTCATGAACCCAGAGACTCAGAAACAAATCTCGACACCTAACAGCTTTTGGCAGAAATGCTTCCAGTCCCTGCAGTAGGTTACTGGCATTGGGCCACCCCAGATGGGAATAGGTTTTGTGCCTTGGCCTGTTCCCCCTGGCAGCCCAGTGGTCGCTATCCTCCATAGGCCACTGGACAGTCAGGTTTGGGCTCTCAGTGACAAGAAACGCGAGGACTCAAGGAATCAGCCTTTTCCTCCCCACCCCAACGAGACCCCGAGTCACTGCCCACGAATGGCCTCTCTGGCTCTTGATCAAGCTGCTTAACGGCCATGATCCCAGAGACTTAGAAACAAATCTTGAAATCCAGTGGCTTTTGGCAGAAATTCGTTCGGACTCTGCAGTAGGTTACTGTCACCAGGCCACTCTAGGGGGGAAGAGGGAAAGGGTCCTGTCCCTTCGCCTGCTCCCCCTTAGTGGCTCAGTGGCCGCCATCTGCCAGAGGTTATTGGACAGTCAGATTTAGGCCTACAGTGACGAGACATGTGGGGTCTCACGGGATGGGGGTGGAGCCAACCCTCTCCTCCCCATCCCAACGAGACCCCGAGTTGCCACCCACAAACAGCATCTCTGGCTCCTGATCAAGCCATTTAATGGCCATGATGGCAGAGATTCAGAAATAAATCTCAAAACCCAGCGGCTTTTGGCAGAAATGTGTCCAGCCCCTGCAGTAGATTACCGACGCTGGGCGACCCCAGGTGAGAATAGGTTTTGTGACTTGTCCTGGTCCCCCTGGCGGCCCAGTGGCTGCCATCCTCCAGAGGCCACTGGACAATCAGGTTTGGGCCCGCAGTGATGAGACACGCAGTGCCTCACAGGATGGGGGTGGATTCAGTCTTTCCCTCCCCACCCCAACGAGACCCCGAGTCGCTGCCCATGAACAACCTCTCTGGATCCTGATCAAGCTGCTTAATGGCCATGATCCAAGAGACTCAGAAATAAATCTCGGAACCCAGTGGCATTTGGCAGAAATCCTTCTGGATCCTGCAGTAGGTTACTGTTGCCGGGCCACCTCGGGGGGTGGGGGGGGGAGGGTGCTGTTCCTCCACCTGCTCCCCCTTGTCAGTTTGGTGGCTGCCATCCTTCAGAGGCCACTAGACAGTCAGGTTTGGACCCGAAGTGAAGAGACACATGAGGCCTCACGGGATGTGGGTGGAGCCGGCCCTTTCTTCCCCATCCCAACGAGACCCCAATTAGCCACGCATGAATGGCCTTTCTGGCTCCTGATCAAGGTGCTTAATGGCTATGATCCCAGAGACTCAGGAACAAATCTAAGAACCCAGCAGGTTTTGGCAGAAATCCCTCCAGATTTAAGTGTTAAAATTTCGGAATTTCAAAATTGTGTGGCCACTACTGCAGCCTCGCAACATCGTATATTATTCTTAACCAGCAATAGAAAACAAATTGTCTACTGTTGACTTTTCAGCAGAACTGAGTGTTTGGGTAAAATTTCAAATAATAATCTGGGTCTGGTGTCAAAATATTGAATGTGATCAAAGTAGAGAGAGAGTAATGTGGAAATCATCTGCCCCACAGGTAGAGGGACGATTTGAGATGAGGGTATACTGGGGTTTTTGGTGGTGGAGAATGGGCATTGGTGAAGATAGGGTGTTTCATTGTATGACCGAGACTTAAACCCGAAAGCTTTGTAATTGCTCTCACAGTGATTCAATAAACAAATTTACAAAAAATGAAAAAAAAAGTAATGTGGAGTTCATGGCCAATTCAAACAGCTAATCAGTGGCTGAAAAAATAGCAATACTCCTACATAAAAAAAAAGAATTTCAGAAGTATACAATCAGTGAAGTAAAACAGATTTATTTAGAGGGTTTTAAGGTGTGGAGAGAAAGAGGATGCAAGAGATAGAGAGAGTAATGAGTAATGTGCTCAAGAGAGAGAGCATGGCTTCTCCAAGGGTAGAGAGAGCTCCTACACACACATCACAGCATTAGACGCAAAAGCATGGAAGTATGCTAAGAGGGGAGATGTGGGTGACAGATGTGCTCAGGCGCCATGTGCTAAGCCACATGGGCGCAAAAAGCATATGAGCTCAGGCAGCATAGGTGCACCCTTCCTTTTTCAGGGTGACTTTTATAGGGTTTCTCCAACTTGCCCCCATGTGCGGCTTCTACCTAGGTAAAAGTCTATTGCTAAGGAGGTTACCAGGGAGGTTGGGAATGGTGACGGTCTTCTTTGGGTTGAATCACTAAAGTTAGAGTATTTGAGGAATTTTCTTCATGGGGAGGGCCAATCTCCTCAGGTCTGTTGCTCCTCAAGTTTTTATCAGGCCTTAGTTCCTGCTTTCCCTGTTTTCTGCAAGGTTGGCTTTTGCCATTGCCTTGGGAGGGTTCCTTCTCTATCCTGCCTACATCTATATATATATATATATACATATATATATATATATGTATATATATAGAGAGAGATTCTATATATATGTACATGTTTGGTTAAAAATATTGAGTAAAGTTATTTTAAGGTTAATGCCTAAAATAATAAATGGAAGATCAGAACAAGAGTTAAAAATTTTTTTGAGTGCGATAAAATTAACCTGGATTACCATGTGCAGGTAATTGAAATCAACCAAAACAAGCTTTCACATTCACCCAATTAAAATACTTTGCCTTATTACTCCAGAAGTTGCCTTGGAGCCATCATGCGGGACTGTGCAGTCTTTGCGAACTCGCACCATGGTGTACCCCGGCCAGGGCCAGAAAGTGCTGGTGATGGTGCAGCTCATCAACCTCATCTTCAGACACTTGCAAAATAGATCTCGAATTCAGGTGTGGCTTTATGAGCAAGTGAATATGCGGATAGAGGGCTGCATCATTGACTTTGATGAGTATATATACCTCGTGTTACATGATGCAGAAGAGATTCAGTCAAAAACAAAGTCAAGAAAACAGCTGGGTCGGATCATGCTAAAAGGAGATAATATTACTCTGCTCCTGAGTGTCTCCAACTAGAAACCATGGGTGAAGTGAGAAATCATTGAGAAGGTGCTGCATTTTGTTTTCTAAGTGTTTCTTTGGGGAAAGTTTTAAAACATTTGCTCATATTGTTTGGATCACTGTCATGTTAATATTCGGTAACAATAAATGTTGAAGATTGTTGCTAAAAAAATTAAAATAAAATAAATATTTTGCCTTGATTTCCCCTGAAATAGTTATATTTACTTAAAACTAATAAAATGGCAATAATGAATTGCTGAACATACCCAAACTGAAACAATGAAATGAGTTGTAAATATATATCAGTACACAAGTAGTTTACATGTAACATATTAAACAATATTCAGAGATAAATTATATTAATATACTTTCTATAAGAAAAAAGAAAACTTTAAAATGATCAATATCCTTTATGAAATATGAAAAGCAAATATTCAAAAGAAGGAAAAACTGACTCTGGGCTATTTCTTCTGTCACTATGCATTGCATCATTGCACTTTCAGCAGAAAGTTTGTGGATGATTCTTTGCAATATTGATTCTGGTCAGAGTATTGTTTATGGGTTTTCTTTTCCTGTTCATACGTTAATTCAAGGCCGAGAAGTCATTTTCTTTTATCACACATGGTGTGACCTTTCAAAGGTTTTAATTCTCATAAGTGAATATCAATTATTGCAAAAATTCAACAGAGAGCAATGACCAACATTATTTTGCTCACCTAGAGCATTGTCTCTTTTGGTGATCTGATATTAAATTATTTTCTAAGATTTATTCATAGCACAGTGGTAGGGCGTTCGCCTTACAAGCGGCCAACATGGCCGACCCGAGTTCGATTCCTCCGCGCCTCTCGGAGAGCCCGGCAAGCTACCGAGAGTATTCGATATGCCAAACACAGTAACAACAAAGTCTCCAATGGAGACATTATTGGGCCCGCTCGAGCAAATCGACAACCAACGGGAGGGCCTTTACCTTTACTTTTTTTATTCATTCTCAATTATTTTTCAGGTTTTGCGTTTTGCTTCTCAAATTGTTTATTACAATTAGAATCTCTTTGGCATGCCTCTTGCAATGATCTTTCAGTGCTTGATCTCAGTTTTCCTCAATGAATCTTTCTTGATCTACAAAACTTCATTTAAAGTACAAGATGCAATAACGCTTTGACCAGCAACAAAGCAAAACAAATAAATAATTGAAATAATAAATGATATGGTTGGTCTTCACTACAGAAATCCTGAGAGAAATAAATCAAATGTCACTTCATGATCAGTTACCAATTTCAAGTTTCTGAGCATAGTCTGTATTGGACCATACAAGCCTATTTTTGTAGTTATTTTTTTTACAGGGTTGGCCTTTTATACACCTGTCAACTTGTTGGTGTTGTGGCTCATGTCCAGTTTTTATAATATGTTTGTTATCATTTCCTGTAATTATTCATAAGTGCCATCTGTGGGTTCAGTGGTAAAGGACTTAAAAAAACTCACTGGTTCTTGGCAGAAGATAATCTTTGATCATCTGACTGACTTTCTCCTACTTAAAATTTTAAAACCTAATTTAGTTGTTTTCCATTAGATTTTTCAGGCCACTAACTATTGGACACCTTAAAACTTACACCTCTGATTCTTAAAAATTAGCCACATAAGTTAACTGAGATACAATTAACCCTGGTTTGAATTTTTTCCCAAATTTTTAATTTTAGCTTTAGTTTGTATATTTAAATTTTAGTATAATTTATCTAGTGTAATTTATTGATGATACTATTATAAATATGTAACTATTATATATTTATCTAGTATCTGGTATATCTAGTTTATGTTGTATATCTAAGTAAAATAATAATGATATAAAAATGACTAGAAAAGAAACATGCAAAGTGAGAAATAGCTCATAGGGGAGGTTCAGCTTTCATAGCTGGTTCAGTATAGTCCACCAAGTACCAGAGTATCAAAATAGTTCTGAGGACTGCCAAATGTAGTCCCCAAACTAAACAAACACTCTAAATAAAAAGTGAATATTTTAAAATAGTTAAGACAATAAAAATATAGCATTCATTTGTCACTGTCACTGTCCTCTCGTTGTTCATTGATTTGCTCGAGCGGGCCCAGTAATTTCTCCATTGTGACACTTGTTACTGTGTTTGGCATATCAAATACGTCATGGGTACCTTGCCAGACTTTGCTGTGCAGGCGAGATACTCTCAGTAGCTTGCCGGGCCCTCTGAGAGGGGCAGGGGAATCAAATTTGGGTTGGCAGCATGCAAGGCAAACGCCCTATCTGCTATGCTATCACTCCAGCCCAGCATTCATATGTAATCAACAAAATTAAATGCATTCTTTCACGGTCCTATAGAGAGAAAACAATATATATCACAATATAGACTGATTATGATGTGCCAGGGAGAAGGTATGTTAAATATTTAGAAAAATGCAGATAATAAAATACAGGCTTCATTTCAAAATTTTGAAATTTAACATAGTTTTGGGGGGTAATTATTTTTAGGCCACACATGGTGGTATTCAGGGCATGCTAATGGCTCTTTGCTCTTTGCTGAGGAATTGTTCCTGGTGTTACTTGAGTGACCAACTATTTTGAGTCTTGGAGATGGAACCCATACCAGCCTGGTGCAAGGTAACTTTCCTACCTTCTCTAATATCTCTCCAGTCCCTAGAAATAAATTTAAACAAATAATGACAGCATTAGATCTATAAGTGCTCTATGAATATGTGAAAGTGACTATGAAAAATTCAAAGAAAAAATGACATTCTGCAGGGGAATTCTCACAAAATGCTTTCTTAAGTTTGTAAGAGTGAGAACATATTTTTCCATATGGTAATTACGTGCTAAAGATTTTTATATTTTTAGTGATGTCCAGTACTTCTCTCGTAAAGTGTAGGTAAAGACAGAATTGAACTTACAGAGGTTGAGGTGAGACTAGTTTAGAAAGTATCATACTCTAGACATTTAAAGAGAAAGAATTTATGATATTTATGAAATAATTTATTAGTCATTCACAGTTTCATTAAACAGTATGAAGGAATAAGTGTCATAGAACTGCTCCAGTTTGGTCCACTGTTGTCTGGAACAAACTATATCACTGAAACTGTGCTGATGTAAAAGAACTACTGCCCCAGTCATCCAGCTATAGACTTTCTAAAGCCACAAAGCATTATTCTATACAAGAATGCTGAATCAAACCATATCATTAATATTTTTTTCTAGACAAAAATGTGCCCATGGCTTCTATTGACAGCTGGAACAGCAATAGGAAGATATACTTTATTTACCTTCTCTATAAAATGTCATTGACATTCATTTAATTTGTAGAATAAAATTTATAATGTCTTTTCAATCTGGGAAGGGGCTATATATAGAAATTGTACCTACAGAGATATTTGTTGAAGGAAGAATATTTTTTGCAAAGAAAATTCTTCAACAAATATCTCTTCAAGTATATTTTACTCATATGTATATACATATATATGTTTATATATAGTGTTCTAAAATACAGTAGCAGTATCAAGAAATCTGCCGTCCATAAAATGATTTGTCTTACAGAGTAAGATGCTCTCACCCTTTGCACAATAAAAAAAATTCAAAGTTCTATCTTTCACAAAATAACATTTAGGTGTTCTTTATGCCTCTTCTAATTTAGCCAAATTTCTATGATACCCTATAACATGATAAATTTATAATGTCAATCTTTAAAGTAAGACATATATTAAATAATAGGGAATTGTAAAAAAAATCACAAAGATTTGTATAAATATTTCCCAAAAATGTTTATTAGTTTTAATAACTTTCTATTTCTTCTAAATCGAAGACATTTTATGTACAATTTTCCTGTGATGAAGTGATAGTACAGTGGGTAAGTCACTTGCCTTGCACACAGCTGACCTGGGTTTGATTCCCCAAATCCCAAATCTTTCCCCAAGCACTGTAAAGGAGTATTTCCTGAGTGCAGATCCAGGAGTAAGCCGTGAGAATTGTAGGGTATGACCCCAAAACAAAGATGAAAAACAAACACTAATTTCCTTTTAACCCATTTTAATGTACGTTCTCTTTCATTGGTCTAATGAACCAGTCCGTGTTAGTGCAACAAACAAAAATGTTATATTTTGTCACCAATTAAGTCCTAAATTTATTTCTGTGTTTTAGCAGTGATTTTTAAATCATAATTTATATGTGATTTTTAGACATATAAAACTACAGTGATTTATGTAATTATTGCTGTCATAGAAGCTTCTCCTGCTTTAAGACAGTAGTGCAAAATACTGAGCTTGCAATATTTTTCCTTTAATCTTGTGTGTTAAGTCAGAAACTACAGATTAAGGCAGAGTTTTTGTCTTTCTTTTCCTCCCCAAATCAAACTTTTGTAATAATTCCTAGGTATACCAAGCAGACACCACATGAGCACAGTTGGTTAAGTCCACAAATGCTTTTCCTTTATGTGAAATAGACTACTAGTATTATCAAGATTTTATTTTCCAGCAGTACCAAGATGATTCTCCACAAATTAGTAAATTATATACACACAGTGTAATACTACACAGTAGGAAAAACAAGATAATTAAAACACCATTGTATGAATAAAAGCGATAGCACTGTAGTAGGGTGTTTGCCTTGCATGCAGCCAGCCTGGCCGAGCCGGATTCAATTCCTCCACCCCTCTCGGAGAGCCCAGCAAGCTACCAAGAGTATCTCACCCATATGCCGAACACAGTAACAACAAGTCTCAAAATGGAGACGTTACTGGGCCCACTCGAGCAAATCGATGATCAACGGGAGGACAGTGTTTGTTGTTTTGTGTTATGTTGAGTAGAGAACTAAAAAAATAGGTATTGTATAATTGCACACATAAAAAAATTTAACATATGCATATAAATTTACAGGTACAGAAAGTGGATCAATATCAGGGAGTAAAAGCAGCATAAGGTAGAAGTAAAGGAATACTGATAGGCACAAAAGTCTTTACAAATTATAGATATGATTGTGTTAATGGTTTAACAAAAGCACATGCATCACATCTCGAATAATCATATATATAAATTATGTACAGTTTATGTCAATAAAATTCCTATAATGATCTTTTTAAAATAACAACTTTTAAAAATAAGTTTTCAAAGAAAGTTCAACTTTATGACTTTTTTCCATTGTTCTATTTTTATGTCAGTGAGTGCTGATATCTCAACCAATTTTCTTCCTGCTTCTTGCTTATGATATATCTTGCTCTTTGTTTTCTAGATTCTATAAGTGAAAAAAAAAGGCCAATAATTTTAGACCTTAAGATATTTTATTAATGCTATATATTGATCTCTGAGCAGAAATTCAGCTACATCTCAAAGAAAAAAAAATAACAACAGCCATTTTGGTGCATCATATTTAATTTTTTTTCAAGTAAAATATTTTTCATTTTTAATGGGATGTTTTGTCATCCTATGACTTCTACCGCTATTATATATATATATATATTATTAGTGAAACACCATGAGGTACAGTTGTAGATTTGCAAATTTTGTGCTTGGGTTTCGATTAAACAATGATCAAATACCCATCCCTCCACCAGTGCCCATTTTCCACCACCATGGATAATATCCCTCCCCCCTATCCCCCCATCCCACCCTGCCTCTGTGGCAGGGCAATTCCTTTTGTTCTCTCTCTCCTTTTGGGTGTTGTGGTCTGCAAAAGAGGCATTGAGTGGCAAACATGTTCAGTCCATAGTCTACTTTCAACATGCATCTCCCCTCCTGGGAGGATCCTCCAAACACCCTTTATTTGGTGCTCCCTTCTCTATCTGAGCTGCCCTTTCCCCTAGAATACCCGGATCGCCTCTAAGCTATGGAGTAATCCTCCTGGTGAGCTGCCCTTTCCCCTAGAATACCCGGATGGCCTCTAAGTTATGGAGTAATCCTCCTGGTGTTGATCTCAGCTATTCTTGGGTATTAATCTCATATTTTGTTGCTTTATATCCCCCAGATGAATGCAATCTTTCTATGTCTATCCCTCTCTTTCTGACTCATTTCGCTTAGCATGATACTTTCCATATTGTACCACTTGTATGTAAATTTCATGACTTCATCTTGTCTAAGAGCTACATAGTACTCCATTGTGTAGATGTACCAAAGTTTTTTTAACCAGTCATCTGTTCTTGGGCACTCAGGTTTCTTCCAGTTTCTGGCTATTGTAAAGAGTTACAGCTATAATATTTAATTTTCAAATATTTGGAGTTATAAAGAATGTACTTTGACTTTTTTTTAATTGCTATAATGTAGATATCCAAATTTTAGTCGTTAATTTTAAAAAATCTATTTATGCTATGGCACATTATTCAGTGCTTATTTGTCCCAAGTTATGTGTTATGCTATCATATTCTCCTATTAGATATTGTTCATGTCACATCTATACTTAGGGATAAACAAATATATATATTTCTCATATTTAGGCTTTTTAATTGTAATCTGAGATATTTTATAGTTCTAAGAAGAAAACAGAATTTTGTACTTTAGCTGGCTTTTTTTTCTTAGTAGAGACAATAATTTCTACAACTTTCTAGGCAAAATCTAATTGATTATTGATTTTGAGGAACAAAATATGGGAATGGAAAATTAGACAAAAGAATGTAAGTCAATGATTCTAATTGTCCAGTTAAGGGTGACCTCCATAACAGCTTAAGACTTGGTACACTCTCTATAAATATTAGAATAAGAATTGAGCGATAGAAGACTTAAAATAAAATTGGCTTACCTTAAAAAAAAGGATCAATTTATGTTTATCTCGAGGCATTTATAATTTACACAGGGTGCAGCATCAAAGCCAGCACACTTGCAACTGACTGCTATTTCAGACTCTATTTCTAGCTATAGCTATAAAAATATATTAACACAGTTGGGGCTGGAGTGATAGTACAAAGGGTAGGGCACTTGCCTAGATTGTGGCCAACATGGTATGATCCTAATACCCCACTGCCCCATATGGTCCCCTAAGCCTTCCAAGAATCATGTCTGAGTGCAGAGTCAGGAGGAAGTCCTGAGTACTACCTGGTGTCACACACACAAAAACACAACCACATAGAATATATACACTCGCTAAAATCAGCTTATCTATTTTTTTTGCAGATTTTTTAAAATTTATTTTTATTTATTTATTTTTTTGCTTTTTGGGTCACACCCGGCGATGCTCAGGTGTTACTCCTGGCTCATGCACTCAGGAATCAATCCTGGCGGTGCTTGGGGGACCATATGGGATGCTGGGAATCAAACCTGTGTCTGTCATGTTGGCTGCGTGCAAGGCAAATGCCCTACCCACTGTGTTATCGCTCCAGCCCCTAATATCAGCTTATCTTACTGAAGGAAACACATAGGTAAGAAGAAAACTTGTTACTAATTCAAAATCTAAGTTTCTGTATACGCCCCCACCAATCTTAAAATTTGTGCAATACTACTATTGAGAAAGATATAATGCGAATTTATAAATGATACTTGATTTCTGCTATATACAAAAATTTAACTTATGCATTTCAAAACAGTACCTGTAGAACATTTATTTTGAAATAATAGTTTTCACATGTGTTATACATATTTTAAACATACAAATATCCTTTTTATTATAGAGATTGATATGAATGTCAGCAAGTATCTAAGTTGTATGTATTTTAATATTATGTATATATTTATTTTTAGCAAGTATGTGTGTTTATATTTTAAATATAACATATTTTGATAGTTATTACTAGGATTAGGATCTGAAATAGTAATCTGAGTTTGTAATATTAACAATTAGGTAATTTACTCTTCTCATAAAGCTTTTTAATACTGATGCCATTACTCATGTTTTTATCATTCTACTCATAATGCTTTTTCATACAAAAGCCATTAATCATGTTTTTATCAAAGGCCACCATTACTTATTTAATACATAATATAAGTTAATAAAAATTAATGACTGCAAAAGATACTAATAATTTTGTCATGGCAATATCAAAGAGATTTTGTTGTTTGTAGAGAAATCATATAATTGCATATGTATTATTTTATAGGATGTTGTTTTTAATATTAACACAATTTTTGTTTACTTTCATCATTGGTAGATAAGAAATATCTAAACACAAAGTAGCAGTAGAGAGGATTTAGAATTAACTTATCTCATAAAAGTATCAAAGCAAATATAAAATTTATGACCAATAAAAGTAAAACCAGTTATTCTTTTTTGTAACTAAAGTTATTCTTCTTGGCCATCTAAAGTAACCAGAGATTTATCTTGTTTTATTGCTAATTCAGAGAGGGGTATATTTAGACATTTCATATATTACAAGAAAGATTTGTAAAACAAAAGTAATTTATTGTAATGTAGGAGATCTTTCAGTCTGCACTTTTACAATGAGTTAAAACCTTGTTGATTTATAGAACTAGACAACTACCATAATAAACACTTCACAAATTATATATATGTGAGTAGTTCTTTTATTTAGATCCTAACTGATTTTCAAAAATTCTTGTACCTACAATCTACATAAGGGAGAATCAAATAAGATTATGCCCCACAACTTAATCTTAAAAGTATTTTGCAAATATAATAGGCAGTTTAAAATATAAATGACAAGCAAGTATCAAGAGTAAAAGCATGAATGAACTATTAAACTATGCAAGCACATTCCAGCATAATGAATAAGCCTAAACATCAAATGAAAGCAGACCCTTCCAGATTACAAACCTATTTACAATGATTTTCCTTTGTCTTTCTTATTTTTTGCTTCTGTTTATTCTTAATTTTAACATGCCATAGTTGAATTTTGAAATATTTCTAATTCATTTCATTAAATGAATTGGAAAGGACAATGGAAAGGAAATTATCAAAACAAAAACAATAATTGTACTAGTGCTAGCTCTAGTACTTGTAAAGAAAACTTTGTAAATAATGATCTAGAACAATAACAAAAACAGCAAATCGCACAGCTGAGTTGTATTATGTTTCCCACTTATATTCATGATAATATAGTTTTTCTGTTTGTGTTCTTAATACAATTGATCTCTCATATTCCAGGCCTGTGTCATAATCTCTGAATTCATTGTATCATTCAGATTTTACAAAAGCTCATTCTTTCTCATCAACTTGAATTCAATCTTCCCTTTTTATTTCAATTTCTCTGAATTCAAGATTTCCATGGCAATTAATAGAATTCCAACTTAATAGATGATTTTTCCCTGTTAATGGTACATGAAAATAACAATGCATCTTAAACTATAGAGCATCTTAATATCCCTGAAATATGACATGTCCAAGCACAACAATGCCAGAGACTTGACCTGCTTTCACCCAGTCCAAACCTGTTGCCTAATAGATGTGAACAATCAATATTAAGGGATGTGTAACCTGTGTATAAAATGCTAACATGTGTCAGTTTATTAATTTAGCAAAAATAATTAATGGAGCTGAATATTTAATAAATATTTTAATATTTGTGAATTAGTAAAATTATGACTACCTCTTGACTATTAATCTCAGTATCTAATCATTTACATATTCACTAATTTTAATGATTAATGTCAAATATTTACAATTCTAATAACATTTTTTCTACATAAGCATACAGTTCTTCCAATCCCTATCTTAAGTATATACCTTCTTGTCAAGCATCTACATTAGATTCAATGTAAGCAATAAAATTATATAAATGCATATCCACATAAAGCACACTCATGCAACAGCATTAAATGAAGAAAATGGAATGATGTACATACGGACATATACAAACACATATACATAAAGTTATTGTCTATTATGTGTATTATACACAAATACATATGAAAGCTATAGAGAATAAAGAAATGTATACAATAATAAAATATACATATATAAATAATCCATCACTGGTACACTGGTACACTGTCCTCCTGTTGTTCATCGATTTGCTCAAGCGGGCCCAGTAACGTCTCCATTGTGAGACTTCTTGTTACTGTGTTTGGCATATTGAATACTCTCTGTAGCTTGCCAGGCTCTCCGAGAGGGGCAGAGGAATCAAACCTGGCTCAGCCAAGCCTGGTTGCGTGCAAGGCAAATTCCCTACCGCTGCGCTATCACTCCATATGTATGTTATACTAGCATAAAAGATCAAATATATGTATACAAATGTTTATATTATGCACACACAAACACACTTATGGGAGAGTTAGATGGAGATAACCATAGGTTGTGGAAAGATCTTGCATAGAATTATCATTTTTTCTCAAATCAGCTCCCTAAGGTGAGACCATTATAATCTGTATAGGTAGGTCCCCATCAGAAAGGGGGGAGTGAATTTCTTATACTATGATTTGAAATGTTTTGTGGCTATTTTCCTCATTATGGATCAATTTTCTTGCCTAATTGCATGCCTGGTATTTCTTGACTGAAATGTTTTCTTTGTAAATGTTGAGCGTTATTAGGAGATATAACTAGTTACGTGGAAAGAGTTATATTAATGTCAGTGTGGTTTTACAATTTGTAGGTATGGAACAGCATTTTCCCCTGATTAAATGATTGTCTTCTACTGCAGAAAAACTTTTCTGAGTATTCAATCTGAATCATCTGACTCATGTGATTCCTTTAATCTGACTGGTGATAACTGGCTCTACCGGTTTCAGGAAGTCTCCTCATGCATTTACTGATCAGAATGCTAGGGTGATTTAGAGGTGCAGCTCTCTTCTCTTTGTTCTAGCAATGTAGCAACACTGATCTCTTCATCGTTCAACTTAGTCTTCTTGGTTCAGGGACTTTATGGGGTTCCAACATAGCGTTGCTCAGCACGAGTTCTGAATAATTTCTCAGAACATGGATGGATCGAGGGTAATTATCTCAATTATTTTGTTTCCAACCTTTCAAGAATCACTGTGCTTTATTGCACATTTTTAGTGTGAGGGGGATTCATTCAAGTGGAAGGGTAGATTCATTTGTTTAACTCCATTTTTGGTGGAAGTGAAAATACTCAGAACTGATTTCTAACTTTTCAAGCAAAACTTTATTTATAAATAGCACATAAAATATTGAAGAGTTAAAAAAGAAAGATCATATCTAAGTCTCTGCTGGAACAAAGGAAAGTAGAAAAATCTAAGTTGGTTTAAAAAGTAAGTAGAGACATATATGACAAACATTATATTTATTTATGAATTTATTTGTTATTTTTTGGTTTTAGGCCTGTCATTGCTCAGGGCTTATTCTTAGCTGAGAGATCTTGTGGGATCACTTAGGGTGCCCTGGGTCAAACCTGGCTAGTCTGTGTCCAAGACAATTACCCTATGCGTTGTACTCTCTCTCCCCCCTCCCTCTATTTTTGTTTGTTTGTTTGTTCTTGCTTTTGAGACACCTCCGGCTTTCCTCAGCTCTTACTCCTTTAACTGCACTCAGAGATCACTCCTGACAGGACTCATGGAAGGGATGGGGGCGGACCATCTGGGTGCTGGGGACAGAACCCAGGTTGGTCACTATTGGATAAGACCGGGTTGTCCTTGCTGTTCCCACATGGAGCTTAAGGTTTATTGAGCCACTCCCACAACCCTGCAACTGAGGCACACCCAATTCCATCAAGTCACTAATAATTCTATATTGCTTTTCTCCTTCCTCAGCTGGTTATCCATTTAAACAGTCATAGTAAATTTACTTCTTATAATATTTCTAGCAATGTTATTTGGTGTGAACATAGTAATAGATATATTAAGCTTTTGGCTTTTCCTGTAGTTTTCTCACTATAAAGTACAGTTATGTCTTTTTGGGTCATGACAGAGTTTGTCCATGAGCATGCTCTTAATTTATAGTTAATTATTATGGCACTTGACCAGGCCCATTTCAATGCCCATTTCACAACTTGCCCTGGATCCATTCAGTCCCTCATCAGGACCTGCTTTTGGAGTGCTAAGAACTAAGGGCAACTGAGGCTTAAGTCAAGTAAATATATAGGTGTAAATATTATTTTATAGTCAATTAACCCCCAAGTTATATAACATAGCATCTTCCTGTGTCTATACAAAAAGGACATTGTTAAATAAACAATAAAAATGACATAAAGGAAAGAGAAAAGCAATATGCAAATATATGTATATATAATGAAAACCTTATATATATATTATTTCCATAAAATTTGTGTTTATGTAAATGTCATAAATGTGTTAGAATATTACATATCTGTTTAAGTTGAAAACAGTTAGTTGGGTGCATATCAAAAAATAAATAAAAGGGGCTGGAGTGATAGCACAGCAGGTAGGGCATTTGCCTTGCACAAGGGCCGACCCAGGTTCGATTCCCAGCATCCCATATGGTCCCTGAGCACCACCAGGAGTGATTCCTGAGTGTATGAACCAGGAGTAACTCCTGTGCAATGCCGGGTGTGACCCAAAATAAGTAAATAAACAAATAAATAAAAGCATCCTATTGCTTAATTTAAAGTAAAAACTAATTCATTGTAATTTTACTTTTAGTCAAGTAAAATAAATGCTTGGTACAATATTTATATATATCAGCTAAATATTTGTAAATGAAAATTAAATATGGTCACATAGATTATGTGCATGTCATAGGCATAAATACACTAGATCTGTGGGATATGTTAGGAAATGAGAGAATCAGAAAAAATTATAAATTTTATCTATGAATGATATGACATGTATATGTCTGGACAAGTAGAGCCTTTCATAAGTAAGATTTTGTAATATAAAATGACAGAGAATCAATATTTTACTAACTGATGAGCTGAACATAGAAGACAAAGTAATTGCGTTCTTATAATCCAACAAATATCATATTAAATTTCATGGAATCTCCAATAATGGGAAAGTGACCTGGCAATTAAGATATGATTGAATATCTTCTGAAAAATAACAAATTTCTGTTTGAGGATTAAGCAAAGTGTTTGAAACTGTGAAATGGGTAAATATCTCATATGGCACAAATGATGAGAGCCCAATGTGAGAAACTGGAGAAGAAACAAGTCTGTTGAGAGTGAAAATAAATGTTACCTGGAAATCAACAGCAGTGAGAGAACAGTGGAGAAATTGTCCTAGACATACTGCTTGAAGGACTCTTAGGAAATAAAATTTACACAAAAACCCATAGACAGATTTCAAAGGATGATTAAGAAGGAAGAGTTCCAGACAGTGGATCTTAGCAAAGCACAAAAACCCTAAAGAAGGAAGGCTTCTAGAAAGACATATTCTAGAAGCTGAAAGACAGTCTCAAGGCTACACTTCTGTAACTCTTAAGGAGAAGTGTTTGAGGCAATTGAAAGTCCTTAAACTAATAAATAGTTCCTGGGAAAATGCAGTGCTGGGATTTCTGTTGAAATGACAACACGGTGGCTCAATTATTTTACCTTTAGCTTCTATATACTGATTCTACAAAAAAAATATTGTAAGCAAATATAATAAGTGAAATAAAAATTAACTATGTCAGACCCAAAGATTTTGTAGATTATAAAGTTAAATGAGCATTTGCCCTGGAAACCATGTGTTTGATTCCCCAACACTTTGCCAACTGCATCCTATTTTCATTTTCTGAAATAGGGACTAAATATACTTGTTATATTTTAAGAGTATTCATATAACAGGGAAGAATTATGACCCCTCCACACAGCAGTTTTGAGGCTGGGAACACTCCTTATACTCGTCTTGGTACAGGGAATTGGAGAATTTAGTGCTTATATTTGGTTGGTGCTGTAGCAGCCAGGGAGAGTGCACCACCAGAATACATTCAGAAATGCTTAAGGGTTGTGTGATTTCTAGAAATGAGCCCAGCTCCTGACCTGATAAATGCAAGGTATATTCTCCAGTCCACTGAGACTTATAATTCTTTAATTTCTAGATAAAAATTTTTATTGCAAAGATTTTCAAAATAATTATAAGAACTTTTAAACAATTTTAATATACAGAAATTATGGAGAGATAGCACAGCGGGTAGGGCGTCTGCCTTGCACGCAGCCAACATGGCCGACCCGAGTTCGATTCCTCCGCCCCTCTCAGAGAGCTCGGCAAGCTACCGAGAGTATTCGATATGCCAGACACAGTAACAACAAAGTCTCCAATGGAGACGTTACTGGGCCCGCTCGAGCAAATCGATGATCAACGGGAGGGCCTTTATTTATTTATTTATTTATTTTGAGTGATAAGTTATTTTACTTTTATTATTATCTTGTATTGTTAAGGAACTTGGGGCTGGAGTGATAGAACAGCGGGTAAGGCATTTGCCTTGCACGCAGCCAACATGGCCGACCCGAGTTCGATTTCTCCACCCCTCTCAGAGATCCCGGCAAGCTACCCAGCGTATCTTGCCTGCATGGCAAAGCCTGGCAAGCTACCTGTGATGTATTTGATATGCGAAACACAGTAACAACAAAGTCTCATGATGGAGACGTTACTGGGCCCACTCGAGCAAATCGATGAACAACGACAAGAGGACAGTGATAGTGACATTGTTAAGGAAGCAAAGTTGATAGAGTTAATAGCACCATTACTATCAAGAAAAAGTGAAAGTTAAGCTATTTCTCTAAGATATGTCTTAATTTTTTAGGACTATATCAGGTACTTTATTTGATTAAAAGAATGTGTGGTTGTTCTTTTTTTTTCAATAAGAGGGAAGACAGGATTGAAAAATAAAATACATTGGAAGGAAATTAGCATGCATAACTTCGCTTTTACATTTCAATTAATAAATTTAATTAAAATGTACTCAATAATGTGTAAATTATAACATAAATTAGGCAAAGGTAAATGTTACATCACTGAAAATCCTATTTAAAGCATGTAATTAAATATGATCAAAAGTATACAAATACAGACCAACTTAATTCGGGAAAGGGTAGTTTTTTCTGGTATTTGAAATATTTTAAAATTCAGAGTTGCCAGGTCTTGAAGATAGTGGGGTTTGATCCATAGTTCTATGTTACCTCCTGGATATCTCCCGGTATAGTCTTGGAGGCGCCCAAGCATCCAAGTGTGAAACTGGGTATCCTCGGAACTGCCACAGTCCTCGTGGACAATGCTCCATGACCCAATATAGCATTGAAATTCTTTTCCTGGTTGATTGAGTATCATTTGGAGTAGCCCCTAGGAATACTGGGAACAGATCAGAACCACCATACCCTCCCAGAAAAAAATATTAAATTTAAATTTGTATTATAGAGATATTTTGAAAGTGATTCTTAAAACTAAAGTACTTTATGAGAGGCAAAAGCAAATCTCAGGAACTATAATGAGCATAAGGAACAAAGAACTAAAAAAATGAATTACTGATCCTTTAAAGATTTCATTGTGACCATATTTACCATTGTATATTGTTTTCATTCTTAGATTAATTTTTATCTTTCTACAATCTGATCTCCAGGAATATAAAGCCTATACACAATCTGCTCATCATTTTAATTTTCTCTAGTATATGGGATAGCCTTTAGCTAAGACCCATTTTTTTCTATTTATTTTGATTAAGGAACACTCCCAGCAGTGCACAAGGCTTAGTCCTGTCTCTGAACTCAGGGCTCACTCCTGGGGGAGCTCAGGGAACCATATAAGGTGCCTAGGATCAAAACCAGGTCAGGCACCTGCAATACAAGCATCTTACTTGCTGTATTTTTTCTCTAGCCCAAGACCCAATTTCTAAATGGTAAATCAATAACTGAAAAATTTTATTAATCAGTTGACCAATGATATAGTATATATCTTTGAACTAAAGCTATTCTTATATATATACCTGGAGAGCCCAGCAAACTACCGAGAATATCACACCCGCACAGCAGAGCCTGGCAAGCTCCCTGTGACGTATTCGATATGCCAGACACAGTAACAAAAAAGTCTCCAATGGAGACGTTAGTGGGCCCGCAGGAGCAAATTGATGATCAACGGGAGGGCCTTACTTTACTTTATATATATATATATATATATATATATATATATATATATACATACATACAAGAGGCTAAGGAAATAAGTTGAGGTGGAAAGTTTCCTGTTTAGAAATTAAGGTAAAGTTCCTGCTTAACTTGTGAAGTTTACAAAAATGTGAAAATAGAATAGCAGCAGGCAGTCAACATGAAACACACAAAGTGAGTCAGACAGCTTGTAATATTTTCAGCCACAACAATTACCTGGCTAAATGATTATAGTTTACAGGGAAAAAACACTATGTTCATTTATGGACATAATATATTCTGAGTTTTATTTTTGTAGAAATGAAATAATATGTCATAGATTACAGATAATAAACATTTTTGAGGCAATTCAGTGTACTTCAACACTAGTTGGGTTTCCTCAATTAATATTCACAACTACATATTATTATTATTTAAATACACTTAAATATACACCTGTGGGCTGGAGCGATAGCACAGCGGGTAGGGCGTCTGCCTTGCACGCAGCCAACATAGCCGACCCGAGTTCGAATCCTCCGCCCCTCTCGGAGAGCCTGGCAAGCTACCGAGAGTATTCGATATGCCAGACATAGTCTCCAATGACAAAGTCTCCAATGGAGACGTTACTGGGCCCGCTCGAGCAAATCGATGATCAACAGGAGGGCCTTTACTTTACTTTACTTTACATATACACCTATGTACATGAATATTTATATACATATATGTTTAAAATACCAACACTGTGTGACTACTTATGTAGTAGTAAACGTGGGCTGAAATGATAGCACAGTGTGTTTGCCTTGCACATGGCCTGTAAAAAACTATGCACACTGAAGGTCCAGCGGCTCTATCTCACTGCCCACGTTCGGTGCCCTAGAGCCGTTGTGTGTGACCTGGATCAGAATGGCTGTTGGCCAAGGGTAGACGAAGGAAGAGATGAGGGCCAGGCCGGTTGATCTTAGCGGCAGTTTATTATCGGGAAGTTTATCCCATAGAAGAACTTATGTTATGGAGGGCCTAGGTTCTCTCAAGCACAGGTTCTCCTTGCTAGTCTCTTGGTAGTCCATCTTTCAGCCCTGCTCTCTCCTTCTCCAGCTCCCTTCTAGTCTGGGCTGACACTCCACCCAGTCAGGTAGCCAAATCAACATAAGAAAACCCTTCCTGACTGCTCAAGGGCAAGATACCTCTCAAGGTGTGTTTCTCTTTTCCTCAGTCCAATAAACTATCAACTATTCCTGAGGTTATGCAGGAAGGACACAACAGTGTTATCCTACAATGGCCAACCCGGGTTTGATTCCTCTGTCCCTCTTGGAGAGACCAGCAAGCTACCGAGAGTATCCCGCACCCATGGCAGAGCCTGGCAAGCTCCCCTCGGCACTACCAACATCATTGACGTATTTAATATGCCAAAAACAGTAACAACAAGTTTCGCAATGGAGACATTACTGGTGCTTACTCAAGCAAATCGATGAACAATGGGAGAACAGTGCTACAGTGCTACTATTAAATGTACTACTTTTTTTTTGCTTTTTGCGGTCACACCAAGCGATACACAGGGGTTACTCCTGGCTCTGCACTCAGGAATTACTCCTGGCTGTTCTCAGGGGACCATATGGGATGCTGGGATTCGAATCCATGTCAGCCGTGTGCAAGGCAAATGTCCTACCTGCTGTGCTATCACTCCAGCCCCCCAAATGTACTACTTTTAATAATATTAAGAGTACATTTAGATGATATTTATCTATCTCTTGTCACATTAATTCCATGTTTTAGAGCTTTACATTTTTTGTTATTCTATGGACAAAGTATATGAAGCAGCTAATCCCTTTATATATTATCTCCCTTTGACAAAAAAAAAGTGTTAATGATATATGCTTGAGCGAGTTTAAAGCTGTGAATTGAAAGGTTCCTTATCCAACAGCAAGGCAAATGTTAAAGTGTAAAATATCATAAACAAATTTTTTTTCTTCAAGAACATTTTGTATAAATGTGTACTAAAATTACATTTCTCTAGGTAAATTAATGATTAAAAACTTCTTCATAATGTTCTTGTAGTACACTCATTTTACCATTTATAACAACATTTTAGCTTTATTATCCAGTTAAAGAATGCCATCATCTTTCATTAGATAAATATTAAGAGTTACCTATAGCTACACGAGATCTCCAAGCCTACTCGGATTGGAGTTGAGCATCCTCCACTCAGATCCTCCAAATTCCAGTAGGCGGGGGTTACACCCACCAACTGGCCCCCTGGCGCCGTGTAATCCCATCAGCGGCCAAGACTCAGAGACTATAAAATCCAGCTCCCAGAACCACGCGGTCGTGACATCTTATCAGGACATCTTTTTATGACATCTTATTATCTCATTCCTACTTTGGACAAACTTGCAGGCTATCGAATGTAGCCTGCCCACAGGGCAGAGTCTGGCAAACTCCCCGTGGCATACAAAATATGCCAAATACTGGTAAAAATGATGGGTCTCATTCTCCTAAAGAGCCTTGAATATAATCTCAGGGCTAGGATGAAAGAGATGTTACTGGGGCCTGCTCGAGGCAATCGACGAATAACAGGATGATGAATGAATGAATGAATGAATAGCTACACTTGATGTTCTCACTAAGATTAAAAAAAAAATTTTTAAAAATACCCTATAAAGACAAAAGGATTTCTATGAGACAGAAAAATACAAAGTCATAAATGTTGTGTTAGCATGTAGATTTTTTTGTACGAAACGTCCCAAGCTTTACTCAGGGGAGTTGGAGCTGTTCATTAAAATACTCTTTTGGACTGTGAACCTCTGATGAAACAATGAAACCTGGCAATGAGGTACTGCTCAGAGCTGCAGATAGAGGGATGTTGGTAGTGCCGAGGGTAGGCATGAGTTATAAGGGATTGAACTAAGATTGGGGTCTCATGCACAGTAGCATACATTTAAGATCACTGAGAGTTATTTCTTCCTGGCTCTCATAAATCATTACTTGCATCATATGTAATATTTATGTAATAAATTTACATATATGTTAATTTTCACTTCATTGAAAATCAGTTAAGTATATGTACATACTATATTAAGTATCATTAAAAGTCCAGTCAATAAACTTTTCCCCTTTACACTGTTTACCAACTCTCTTTTCCTTTTCCTTCAAGTAACTACTAATCAGTTCCATAGCCCAGAAGTTTATTTCTATTTTGAGTAGTTCATTTGTTATGTTTTTTCTGTCTATCACTTAATAGAAGAATCCAGTGCTGAGGGAATCAAATGTGATGCTGAAGATGAGATAAATAAGTGTTGGCAACATATAGGGCTGGAGTGATAGCACAGCGGTAGGGCGTTTGCCTTGCACACAGCCAACATGGCCGACCCGAGTTTGATTCCTCCGCCCCTCTCGGAGAGCCCGGTAAGATACCGAGAGTATCTCGCCCGCATGGCAGAGCCTGGCAGGCTCCCTGTGATGTACTTGATATGCCAAACACAGTAACAATAAGTCTTACGATGGGGACGTTACTGGGCCCGCTCGAGCAAATTGATGAACAATGGGAGGACCGTGATGATAATGGACCGTGATGGCAACATATAAAGTCAGGGCCTAACCCTGTATATTCTCCAGCCCTAAAGCATATTTTAATCCATCTGTCCATCCTGTTTCTTTTTATTAACTTTTTGTTTAGGCACCATGACTTAAAATACTGTTAATGAATACCTCACCCTCTGCATTACACCCACTAAGTAAGTAAGTAAAGTAAGTAAAGGCCCTCCCGTTGATCGTCGATTTGCTCGAGCGGGCCCAGTAACGTCTCCATTGGAGACTTTGTTGTTACTGTGTCTGGCATATCGAATACTCTCGGTAGCTTGCCGGGCTCTCCGAGAGGGGCGGAGGAATCGAACTCGGGTCGGCCATGTTGGCCGCGTGTAAGGCAAACGCCCTACCCGCTGTGCTATCGCTCCAGCCTGGCAAGCTCCCCGTGATGTATTCGATATGCCAGACACAGTAACAACAAAGTCTCCAATGGAGACGTTACTGGGCCCGCTCGAGCATTACACCCACTATGCCTATAAATTCATTCATGTTGTTGTAAATTTTAAGATTTTTGTCTTTATAAAAGACAAAAAGGACCACATCTTCCTTTCCAGTTATCAGTTAATTATATCCAATTTAAGATTGTTGTGATAATGCTGCAGTAAACATGGCAGTGTACATATATCTTCAAATTTTTGTTTTTGAAGTTTGAAAATAAATATCCAGAAGTGGGATAAATAAACCATATACCATTTGATCTTCTGGGGCTTTTTTGGTAATCACTGTAATGATTTCCATAACAGTTGTACATGTTTGTATTTCGCTTGGTTGTTCACTCATATCCAGAGTGCTCAGGTATCACTCACTCCTGGCAGTGCTCAAGGACCATATGTAGTGCTGAAGTTCAAACCCAGATCTGGTTCATGCAAGGCAAGGCAAGTATTCCGCCTGAAGCATCCTGAAGCATCTCTCTGGCCCCACAGTTTATATTTCTTTCTCTTTTTTTGACAGTTTACGTTTCTAAAAATAGTATATGAAGTTTTTGCTCTTAATTTTCTCTTGAAAACATGATTTTTGTCTCTTACATATTATTCAGTCTCACCAGTATAACAGTTGTTTTAATTTGAATTTCTTTAATAAAAGTAAACATTTCCTATGTGCCTAATGGGAATCTTATTTAATTTAGAAAGAGTTTCTATCCAGACCTCGGCCAGTATTTTAATCTGGTTGGTATGTTTATTGTTTTGTTTGGTGTTATGAATTCTTTTAGATATTAATTGGAATAAAATTTTGGATATTAGCTTCAGCAGAAGATAAAATTTCTAAGTTTTCTTAGTAGTTCCATTTGTTTTCTTTTGCTTACTTTACTAACTTTTTTTGGCATAGTGGGGGTTCGAGTCCAGACCCAATGATGTTTATGACTTATACTTAGGTCATCACTCAAGGGTTACCCTGACAAGTTTGAGGAGGCCATATGGGGTGGTAGCATTAAACCCAGGTTGGCTGCATACAGGAAATGGTCCCTACTTGCTGTACTACCCCTGGCCTGTGCTTATCTTGCTTTATAATTGCGTCCTTAAACACATATAAGACTGATGCGATAGAGCATATTGCTGGACTTTTATTCTATAACTTTAGTTTGAGGTATTACATCTAAGTCATTAATTTACCTTAGATTAATTTTTATGTACAGTTTGGTAGTTTGATCTTATTTTCAAAGGGTTGCTAATTCAAGGCAATCTCTTGAACCCATGCATTTTCTATATATCACTATAATATTAAATGAAAGTTTACAATATATTTATTTAGCTACTATTTTACCAAGATAATGAAGTGAGGTTTATCTCATTCAACTTCACTTTATATAATTATCATCTAATGATTAGCATAGACACTAAAACCACAGTTAAATGCTACATAGTATACAAATTATCCTTGATAAAAATAATGCAAATTTATTTCCTTTTACTTCATCTACAGAACTTACTATTAAAAGTATTGATAATCTATATTAAATTTACATACACCACATGATATAATATAGAGAAAATCACTTAATCACTTGATTTCCTTTTAATCATTGATTTGCTCGAGTGGGCACCAGTAATGTCTCCATTCTTCCCTGTCACGTGCTAGTGTAACCCAATGGTGTCTGTTCGTTCTAGGAACATGAAGAATCTCAAACCAATCATTCAGGTTCTTGACAAAAAAGTCTGACCATTTTGTAGGTGGGCGGCCATGGGGTCTTTTGACATCTCATGGAATCTAGTCTGTAATGGCTCTAGTCCAGAAGTCATTTCCAAATCTCATTACGTGTCCAGCCCATCTGACTTTCAATGCCTTGGCAAACCTGACAGCGTCCCTGAGTCTTGACCATTGGTGGAAGTCAGAACTCCAGATTCTTTCTGTCATTTGAGTGAAACATGATACTCCAAGCATAGCTCTTTTGATTCCTCTTTGGGAGACCTGAATAGCATTCTCACCCTGTTTTCATAGGGCCCAGGTCTCTGAGGCATATGTTAATTCAGGGAGAACAGTGGAATTGAAGAGATGTGCCCAGAGCCGGAGGTTCTTCGTTCTCTTAGCTATTTCTTCCATGCTCTTGAAAGCATTCCAAGCAGCTCTCTTCCTCCTGCGCAGCTTGGGTGCCAGGTCATTTGTCATGTTGACTTCTCGACCTAGGTAGACATAACAGTTGCATTCGAAGATGGTCGTTCTGTTGAGAGCGAATGGAACATCAGGAATGAGACTCATTCTCATAAACACTGTCTTTGTGAGATTCAGCCATAGTTCAACTTTCCCAACTCACGGTCAAAGTCGGCCAGCATTTGTGCTGCTTGACTAATGTTTGGTGTTATTAGAACAATGTCATCAGCAAAGCGGAGGTGGTGTAGTTGCCGACCATCTATCTTCGCTCCTATTCCTTCCCATTCCAGTCGTCACATGTGGTTCTCGAGGGTGGTGCTGAAGAGTTTCGGTGAAATAGTATCACCCTGCCGAACCCCTCTCTTGACATCGATGATCACTTCTTTGTAGAATGGTGAGATCCTGGTGGTGAATCCGTAATACAGCTTACGGAGGATTCTGATGTATTTAGTTTGAATGCCCTTATTGGCTAGGGCTTTATTGATGGTTTCTGTCTCAACAGAATCAAAAGCCTTCTTTAAATCAATGAACATTAGACAGAGTGACATCTTGAACTCCCGAGAAACCTCAATGAACTTGGTTATCATGTGGATATATTCAATCGTGCTGAATCCTTTGCATAACCCAGCTTGCTTGCATGGTTTACCTTCATCTAGTGTTCTGTCAATCCTCTTCAGGATGACTCGAGTAAATAGCTTATAGATGACAGACAAGAGGCAGATTGGGTGATAGTTACTAATGTCATGGATGTCTCTCTTCTTGTACAGTAGTACAGTCCTGCTAATTTTCCATTGGGACGAAACTTGCATTTAGACAGGTAGGGTGTAAAGAGCCGAGCCAGTGTATTGATGAGTACTGACAGCAGATTCTTCAGGTGTTCAGGTCTGACCTTGTCTGGGCCAGGTGTTGTTCACTTTTTTTTATCGACAAAATGGGATGTTGGATTTCTGAAGGGAGAACGTTGAGAACAACATATCCATCCTGCGGAATTTGGTATGTGGGCAGGTCGATGTGGCTATCAAAGAGATCTGAGAAGTCATGGATAATCTTCTCCATTGCCCTTATGGAAGATGTGAGAGATTCATCAGGATGTCGGAGAGTAGTCATCTTGCTCTTGTAGTTAACGAAGGACAGGCGGGCATTATGAATGTTTTTTTCCGGATTCTGCTGCATCTACCAGCACTGCTGCTCTTCTCTCTTTGAGGCCTTTCTTTATTACTTCTCTGCACTGCATTGGGAGCTCCGACATTCGCTTGCGGTTGCCTGAGGCATGCGCCAAACCACGTTGGCGAATAAGCTCAAGAGTTTTCAAAGACAGGCTTTTTTTGTAGTTATCTCTCTCCTGGCATTCCTCGCACAATCATGAAGATGCTGTACCAGCCGATCGTATTCCTCATCAATGTTGTTCAATGATACCATCTTCCCACGTTGCAGCAATAGTGCCAAAGAGCTCCCAGTTCTTCATCTGATCTTCTTGGTTCTATCTTGGCATTAAAATCACCAGCAATGATCTTGTAGAAGGTGTGATGTTCTTTACAGAACTTCTCCAGCTCCATGTAGAACTTCTCAATTTCTCCTTCAACATAATTGGATGTTGGTGCGTAGACAATGAAGATAAAAACTGCTGGCAATGAGTCACATCTATTCAAGTGTAATTGCCCGATTCGGGTTGTTAGGTATTTGAATGAATCAATGCTCAGGCCAAGTTCGTATTGACAAGGATACTGATGCCTCCAATGCATCTTCTGTCAGATGTTCCAAGGAACAGTTCTTCTCCAGTGTCGAAAACGGAGTGATGTGATTGATGCCTTCTTGTCTCGGTCAGACCAATGATATCGTACTTGTTCTTTCATGCTTGTACCACCAGGTCTTTGATGGATGCATCTGATGCCAGCATACGTGCATTAAAAGTACAGACAGTCATTTTTGTCTTTCTTCATTTTGGCAGCCTAGTTTGGCCTTGAGATTTTATTAGCCTCTCTTTCCTCATCCTTCTCAACGCTGCTGTATTGGTGACTCCTTCAGAGTCAGGGTAATGAGACCCATCGTAATTACCAAATACAAAACTGATAGCTTGCAAGGCTTTGCCATCTGGACGGAATACTCTTGGTAGCTTGCCAGGCTCTTTGAGAGGGATAGAGGCTTTTGGGTTGGCCTCTAATCACCTTTGTAGATGTTCCCATGGTTCAAACAATATTTGAACCCTATCAAATATGGTACGGCAATTCTGGAGGATGTGTATTAAGTGTGTTATGATGTATTGCACGGCTGAGAAGCCACGCGGTCTGGAAAGCATCCTGGAGTGCGGCAGCTGCTGGGTAGTGGAGGTAGTGGAGGTAGTGGAGGTCTGCAGGTGAGGTATTTATCTGGTACCGGTAGGGTGGGTCTTCTGTGCATAATCCAATCCCTGGGTTGCTGGTGTTTGGTGGAATCAGACAGGGTAGGGTAGGGTGGGGCTCTTGGTTTTAATCCCTTCGTCGCCTGTGGTTGGTTGGAGCAAGCAGAGGATCTCTGTCCACGGGTCTGTTGAGACTGGAGTCCAAGGTGTCAGAGTTCCACTTATCTTGTTCTGTGGTGCTTCACTCTTGCATGATTCTCGGCCCGAACTTCTGGAAAGTGTTCTGGAGCATGACGGCAGCTGGGTAGTGGAGGCAGTGGAGGTCATAGAGAAAATAAAAAGTGAAAAAAATGTTTCTGTTAAACTAATTTGAAAAGTTAAAGATTTCTTTGTAGTTCTGTTAACAATCACACATGGCTCAGTGACTGTTAAATATAAAATTGTCACTGTTAAATATAAAATTTTCAATCAGATAATTAAGAAAATGGTAACAATTATTCATTAATCCACTTTTATTTTACACTATTTTCTATAGAATTCTGAGGAAATGTTTCAGTTAAAAACAAGTGTCAGATAATTTGGTAGGTCTTAAAAATCATAAAATTACTATTTACAGATAAACTGAATATTTTCTGTGTTAGTCATTGTGCTGTTGGTGTGATTAGAGTACTAAACAAGACTGACAAGAACCTACCATACTGCAGCTTGCATTTGAAAGAGAGTGACAGATAATACAACATACAACTGATATAATCATGTTTAATAGGAGTGGAGACCTTTTAAGATTTAGCCTTGAGAAATATGCTGGACTCTGAGAAACATGCCAAGGTAAAACTGAGAGAATGAGCAATCCAGTCACAGGAAAAGACAAACTCAACCCCTAAGACATATATTCACATTATATTAGCAGTGATGGTAACATTTAGTTCATGTCAAAATCACAAGTATTATGTAAATTAAGCTTGCTAGGAGAATACAACTGAAAAACTTCTACCCATACAGAAAATTATGTAAGTTAATCATTGTTTTCATTAACCTAACAGAGTTAATTTTCACAATATCAAATCATCAAAATGTATACTTTTTTTTTCCCCCTTTATTTTATTTTATTTTTTTTTAAAGTTGTAGATTTACAATTTTTTGTGCTTTGGTTTCAATTATACAATGATCAGATACCCATCCCTCCACCAGTGCCCATTTTCCACCACCATGGATAATATCCCTCCCACCCCCATCCCCCCATCCCCCCATCTCTGTGGCAGGGCAATCCCCTGTGTTCTCTCTCTCCTTTTGGGTGTTGTGGTCTGCAAAAGAGGCATTGAGTGGCAAACATGTTCAGTCCATAGTCTACTTTCGACATGCATCTCCCCTCCTGGGAGGATCCTCCAAACATCCTTTATTTGGTGCTCCCTTCTCTATCTGAATAGCCCTTTCCTCTAGGATACCCGGCTGGCCTCTAAGTTATGGAGTAATCCTCCTGGTGCTGATCTCAGCTATTCTTGGGTATTAATCTCATACTTTGTTACTTTATATCCCCCAGATGAATGCAATCTTTCTATGTCTATCCCTCTCTTTCTGACTCATTTCGCTTAGCATGATACTTTCCATATTGTACCACTTGTATGTAAATTTCATGACTTCATCTTTTCTAAGAGCTACATAGTACTCCATTGTGTAGATGTACCAAAGTTTCTTTAACCAGTCATCTGTTCTTGGGCATTCAGGTTTCTTCCAGTTTCTGGCTATTGTAAAGAGGGCTGCAATGAACAAACAAGTGCAGATGTCACTTCGACTATACATTTTTGCCTCTCTGGGATATATTCCCAGGAGTGGTATTGCTGGGTCAAATGGGAGCTCAATTTCTAATTTTTTGAGAATCGTCCATACTGTTTTCCAGAAGGGCTGAACCAGTGGACATTCCCACCAACAGTGAAGGAGTGTCCCTTTCTCGCCACATCCACGCCAGCATCGGTTGTTTTTGTTCTTTTGAATTTGGGCCAGTCTCTGAGGTGTGAGATGGTATCTCATTGTGGTTTTGATCTGCATCTCCCTGATGATTAATGATGTAGAGCATTTTCTCATGTGCTTTTTTGCCATTCGGATTTCTTCTTTGAGAAAGTTTCTGTTCATTTCATTGCCCCATTTTTGGATGGGGTTGGATGTTTTCTTCTTGTGGAGTTTAACCAGTATTTTGTATATCCTGGATATCAACCCCTTGTCAGATGTGTATTCGGTGAATATCCTTTCCCATTCTGTAGACTGTCTTTGTATTTTGGTCACTGTTTCTTTGGAGGTGCAGAAGCTTCTTAGTTTAAGATAGTCCCATTTATCTATCTCTGTTTTCACTTGCTCGGCCAGTGGCGTGGCATCTTTGAAGATACCATTAGCTTCAATGTCATGGAGGGTTTTGCCAACTTTATCTTCAATGTACCTTATGGTTTCTGGTCTGATGTTGAGGTCTTTAATCCATTTTGATCTTACTTTTGTACATGGTGTTAGGCAGAGTTCTGAGCCTATTTTTTTGCATGTAGCCATCCAGTGATGCCAACACAATTTATTAAAGAGGCTTTCCTTACTCCACTTCACATTACTTGCACCTTTATCAAAGATTAGATGAGCATATGATTGAGGAGAGATGTCAGTGTATTCAACCCTGTTCCATTGGTCTGCAGTTCTGCCTTTGTTCCAGTACCATGCTGTTTTAATTATTACTGCTTTGTAGTACAATTTGAAGTTCGGGAGGTTGATTCCTCCCATTTTCTTTTTCCCAAGAATTGCTTTAGCTATTCGTGGGGGCTTATTGTTCCATATAAATTTCAAGAGTGTTTGCTCCATTTCTTTGAAGAATGTCATGGGTATCCTTATAGGGATTGCATTGAATTTATACAATGCTTTCGGTAGTATTGCCATTTTGACAATGTTAAGTCTCCCGACCCATGAGCAGGGGATATCTTTCCATTTCCTCATGTCCTCTTTTATTTCCTGAAGTAGCGTTTTGTAGTTTTCTTTGTACAGGTCCTTTACTTCCTTAGTTAAGCTGATTCCTAGGTACTTGATTTTCTGGGGCACAATTGTGAATGGGATTGTTTTTTTCATGTTGCTTTCTTCTCTCTCACTGTTTGCGTATAGGAAAGCCATGGACTTTTGGGTATTGATTTTATAACCTGCAACTTTACTATACGAGTCTATTGTTTCTAAGAGTTTTTTGGTGGAAGTTATTGGGTTCTCTAAGTAGAGTATCATATCATCTGCGAATAGTGAGAGCTTGATTTCTTCCTTTCCTACCTGAATGCCCTTAATATCTTTTTCCTGCCTAATCGCTATTGCAAGTACTTCCAGTACTATATTGAACAGCAGTGGAGAGAGTGGGCATCCCTGTCTCGTCCCTGATCTTAGAGGGAAGGCTCTCAGTTTTTCCCCATTGAGGATGATGCTTGCTGTAGGCTTGTGGTAGATGGCTTTAATTATGTTGAGGAAGGTCCCCTCTATACCCATTTTGGCTAGGGTTTTCATCATAAAGGGGTGCTGGATCTTATCAAATGCTTTCTCTGCATCTATTGATATGATCATATGCTTTTTATCTTTTCTTTTGTTGATATGGTGGATTATGTTGATTGATTTCCGAATGTTGAACCATCCTTGCATCCCTGGGATGAATCCTACTTGGTCATGGTGTATGATCTTTTTGATGAGTAGTTGGATTCTATTTGCTAGTAGTTTGTTGAGGATCTTTGCATCTGTGTTCATCAGGGATATCGGCCTGTAATTCTCTTTCTTTGTGGTATCTCTGTCTGCTTTTGGTATCAGTGTGATATTTGCTTCGTAGAAACTGTTTGGAAGAGTTTTTGATATTTCAATTTCGTGGAAAAGCTTAAAGAGTATTGGGAGTAAGTCCTCTTTAAAGATTTGGAAGAATTCACTAGTGAATCCATCCGGGCCAGGACTTTTGTGCTTGGGGAGACTTTTTATTACCATTTCAATTTCCTTGATGGTGATAGGTCTGTTCAGGTATTCCAGGTCTTCTTGGTTCAGCCTTGGGAGTCTGTAGGAGTCTAGGAATTTATCCATTTCCTCGAGGTTTTGATGTTCCGTGGCATAAAGCTTCTCAAAGTACTCCCTGAGGATCCTCTGAATTTCTGTGGTTTCTGTTGTAATGACCCCCTTTTCATTTCTGATTCGGTTTATTAGGGTTTTCTCTCTCCCTTTCTTTGTGAGTTTTGCTAGAGGCTTATCGATCTTGTTAATTTTCTCAAAGAACCAGCTCTTGGTTTCATTGATCTTTCGTATTGTTTTTTGGGTTTCCATCTCGTTAATCTCTGCTCTGAGTTTTATTATTTCCTTTCTCCTGTTCGGGTTGTGCTCCTTTTTTTGCTCCTTCTCCAAGCTCTTAAGCTGTGAGGTTAGGTTACTTATGTGTGCTCGCTCCTCCTTCCTGAGGAATGCTTGTAGAGCTATAAACTTTCCTCTTAACACAGCCTTTGCTGTGTCCCATAAGTTTTGGTAACTCGTGTTCTCATTTTCATTCGTTTCTAGGAATCTTTTGATTTCCTCTTTGATTTCCTGTCTAATCCACTTGTTGTTCAATAGTGCACTGTTTAATTTCCAGGTGTTTGATTTAGTTTTCTGTTTTTGTGTGTGATTTACTTCTAATTTCAGCGCATTATGGTCTGAGAAGATTGTTGATACAATCTCTACCTTCTTAATTTTATGGAGGCATGTTTTGTGGCTCAGCATGTGGTCTATCTTGGAGAATGTTCCATGTACACTTGAGAAGAATGTGTATTCAGCTTTTTGTGGATGAAGTGTCCTGTATATATCTACTAAGTCCCTTTCTTCCATTGTTTCCCTCAAATGAAGTATGTCCTTGCTAAGCTTGAGTCTGGTTGATCTATCAAGAGGTGACAAAGCAGTGTTGAAGTCTCCCACTAGTATTGTGTTGCTATTGATGTCTTTTTCCAAATCTATGAGTAGTTGTTTTAAGTACTTTGCTGGTCTCTCATTAGGTGCATATACATTTATTATTGTAAGTTCTTCCTGTTGTACAGATCCTCTGATCAATAAGTAATGGCCTTCACTGTCTCTTATGACCTTCCTCACTCTGAAATCAATGTGGTCTGATATAAGGATGGCTACCCCAGCTTTTTTATGGGAGCTGTTTGCCTGTAGGATTGTTTTCCAGCCTTTGACTCTGAGTCTGTGTTTGCTTTGACTATTGAGATGCGTTTCTTGCAGGCAGCAGAATGTTGGGTTCAATTTTCTAATCCATCCTGCCACTCTATGTCTTTTAATTGGTGCGTTTAGCCCATTGACATTGAGAGAGATTATTGTTATGGGATTTTGTCCCATTGTTATGTTAAAATTGGGTGTATTTGAGGGGCCTTTCTTGCCTTAAAGTAGCCCATTTAGTTGTCTTGTAACCATGGTTTTGAGTCTATGAAGTTCCTTAGCTGTTGTTTGTCTGTGAAACTGTGTGTTGTTCCTTCTATTATGAATGAGAGTCTTGCTGGGAAAAGTATTTTGGGGGAGGCATTTATTTCATTGAGTTTTTTTACTATGTCCCACCACTGTTTTCGGGCCATGAGGGTTTCATCAGAAAAATCAGCTGTGAATTTTAAGGATGCTCCTTTGTAAGAGATTTCTTTCTTCGATCTTGCTGCTTTCAGAATTTTGTCTCTGTCTAAGGTTTTGGTCATTTTGATCAGAATGTGTCTTGGGGTATTTTTATTCGGATTTCTTCTAGCTGGTACCCTTCGCGCCTCCTGAATGTGGTCACAAGTTTTCTTCAGCTCTGGAAATGTTGTAGCAATGATTTCTTTGACAGTTTCTTCTTCATCGAGGTTTTCTTCCTGTCCCTCTGGGACTCCAATAATTCTTATGTTACCCCTCTTGGCTTCATCACGATCTTCTCTTGCCATCTGTTCCCGAATTGTGAGTCTCTTTTCCATTTTCTGCTCTTTTCGGGAGAGTCTCTGAACTTCATCTTCGAGCTCACTGATTCTGTTCTCAGCCGCTGTTACTCTGCTGCTGAGGCCTTCCACTGAGCTTTTCAATTCGCCTACGAGATTTTTCAGGTCTGACATTTCTGATTGCATTTTCCTCATTTCTGCCTTCAGATCCTCTTGTCTTCTATTGGCATTGCTTTCCATTGTTTCTTTTAATTCCCTAAGCATCCTAAGTAGCTCCCTTCTGAATTCCTTGTCAGAGAGGTTGTCTAACACTACAGTACTGTTGGTGTCATCTGGGCTAGACTCTTCAATATGAATGTTTGGTGGGCTTTTGCGTTGCTTTACCATTGTGAGAGGTGTGGTTTAGTCCTTCACGTTCAGTGTTACTATTCTGCTTGATATGCAGTGTGAGTTAAGATAGGCTTATGAGTTATTGGCAACTATATTTCTAGTGGCTGAGCTAAAATAGAGAAGTTTCCATCTAAGAAGTTAGCTTATGGTTCCTATGGCATATGTAGTGGGAAAATATTTCGCGGCCGCGTTAGTGGCCGAGGCTCCGGAAAGAGTCCCTGGCACTGGGCGAGGAGTTGGGAATGTCTCCTGTTTGGAATTGGAGCCGTTCAGCTTTGTTGCCCAGAGCTGGGCCTCTGTGCCCGTCCCACGCGGCTCAGGGGTTGAAAACCGGCTGTCTCGGGGCTGCTTCTAGCTGCGCGTGCCCAGAGAGGAACCCAGGCCCTTGGGGGCGGGCTGTACCTGTTGGAATTGGAGCCGTTCAGCTTTGTTGCCCAGAGCTGGGCCTCTGTGCCCGTCCCACGCGGCTCAGGGGTTGAAAACCGGCTGTCTCGGGGCTGTTTCTAGCTGCGCGTGCCCAGAGAGGAACCCAGGCCCTCGGGGGCGGGCTGTACCTGTTGGAATTGGAGCCGTTCAGCTTTGTTGCCCAGAGCTGGGCCTCTGTGCCCGTCCCACGCGGCTCAGGGGTTGAAAACCGGCTGTCTCGGGGCTGTTTCTAGCTACGCGTGCCCAGAGAGGAACCCAGGCCCTTGGGGGCGGGCTGTACCTTCAAAATGTATACTTTAAGATATACTCATTTTATTTGTCTTTTAGACTTCACTTAATTTCGAGGGGAAAAAATTACAAGGAAACTTTGATTGGATCCATTATGTTAGTCAATTCACCTAGAATTTTTGAGTCAATAAACTTTGAAAACTTTGATTCTGTTGAGACGGAAGCGGTCATTGAAGCCCTAGCCAATCAGGGCATTCAAGCTGAATACATCAAGATTCTCCATGAGCTGTATTACGGATTCACTACCAGGATCTCACCATTCTACAAAGAAGTAATCATTGATGTCAAGAGAGGGGTTCGGCAGGGTGATACCATTTCACCGAAGCTCTTCAGTGCCACCTTTGGCAACATCATGTGACAACTGGAATGGGAAGGTATGGGAGTGAAGATAGATGGTCGGCAACTACACCACCTCCGCTTTGCTGATGACATTGTTTTAATAACACCAAACATTAGCCAAGCGGCACAAATGCTGGCCGACTTTAACCATGAGTGTGGAAAGGTCAGACTACAGCTGAATCTTATGAAGACAATGTTTATGAGAAACAGCCTCATTCCTGATGCCCCATTCACTCTCAATGGAACAACCATCTCCGAATGCAACAGTTATGTCTACCTAGGTCGAGAAGTCAACATGACAAATGACCTGGCACCCAAGCTGCGCAGGAGGAAGAGAGCGGCTTGGAATGCCTTCAAGAGCATGGAAGAAATAGCTAAGAGAACGAAGAACCTCCGGCTCCGGGCACATCTCTTCAATTCCACTGTTCTCCCTGCATTAACATACGCCTCAGAGAACTGGGCCCTACGCAAACAGGATGAGAACACTATCTGGGTCTCCCAAAGAGGAATTGAAAGAGCTATGCTTGGAATATCACATTTCACTCAAATGAGACAAAGAATCCGGAGTTCCAACATCCGTCGACGATCAAGAATCAGGGACGCTGTCTTGTTTGCCAAGGTGTCAAAAATCATATGAGCTGGTCACGTAATGAGATTTAAAGACGACTGCTGGACTAGAACTGTTACCAACTGGATTCCACGGGATGTCAAAAGACCGTGTGGCCGCCCACCTACCAGATGATTAGACTTCTTCATCAAGATCATGAACGATCGATTTGAGGCTCTTCGTGTTCTTAGAGCGAACAGACGCCATTGGGCTCGCGACAGGGATGAATGGAGACGTTACTGGCACCCACTCGAGTAAATCAACGATTACCGGTGATCAAGTGATCAAGTGAAACTTTGAAAGGCACTTAAAAAAGTACATTTCTATGAATCAGTATCTATTACTGGAGAATCACTGGGTTAGAGGGACCAAAAGGGACAATTGTACAAATTCACTGAAAATAATCGTATAAACTGAAAACATGAGAATAATTCTTTAATCTGAAAATGTACACAAATCAGATAATATAGATTTATACTAAGCACAATAAGTTTTAATTTATTCTAAGTACAATGCAAAGAAATCAAAGCGTTATCAGCAGAGAAGTATTATGGTCTGGTTTATATTTAATGTCTATAAGTTTTTTTAAATTTTTTTTAGTGAAACACCATGAGGTACAGTTGTAGACTTATACATTTTTGGGCTTGAGTTTCAGTTATACAATAATCGATTACACATCCATCCACCAGTGCCCATTCTCCACCACCACTGATCCCAGTATCCCTCTCACCCTCCAGCCCCCCATCCCGTCCCACCTCTATGGCAGCACATTCCCTTTTGTCTTCTCTCTCCTTTTGGGTGCTGTGGTTTGCAAAAGAGTCATTGAGTGGCGATTCTGTTCAGTCTATAATCTACTTTCAGCATGCATCCCCATCCTGGTAGGATCCTCCCAACACCCTTTAGTTGGTGCTCCCTTCTCTATTTGAGCTGCCTTTTCCCCTAGTATGTGAGGCTGGCCTCCAAGCCATGCAGTGAACCACTGGTACTTATTTCGGCTATTCTTAGGTGTTAGTTTCCTATTTTGTTACTCTATATTACCTGGATAAATGCATTTTTTCTATCTGTCCCTCTCTTTTTGACTCATTTCTCTAAGCATGATGCTTTCCATGTAGTACCACTTATATATAAATTTCATGACTTCATCTTTTCTAACAGCTGCATAGTACTCCATCGTGTAGATGTACTAAAGTTTCTTTAACCAGTTATCTGTTCTCGGGCACTCGGTTTTTTTCTAGATTTTGGCTATTGTGAACAGTGCAACAATGAACATAGAAGGGTATATGTCATTTTGACTGTACTTGTTTGCCTCTCTAGAATATATTCCCAGGAGTGGTATTGCTGGATAAAACGGGAGCTAAATTTCTAACTTCTTGAGAATTGTCCATACTGTTTTCCAAAAGAGCTGAGCCAGTCGGCATTCAAACCAGCAGTGAAGGAGAGTCCCTTTCTCGCCACATCTGTGCCAACACTAGTTGCTTGTGTTCTTTTGGATGTGATGTAGGCCAGTCTCTGTGGTGTGAGATGATATCTCATTGTTGTTTTGATCCCCATCTCCCTGATGATTAGTGATGTAGAGCACTTTCTCATGTGCCCTTAAGCCATTCCGATTTCTTCTTTGAGAAAGTTTCTGTTCATTTCATCACCCCATTTTTTGATGGGGTTGGAAGTTTTCTTCTTGTGGAGTTCAGTGCTTTGTATATCCTTGATATCAATCCCTTATTGGATGGGTATTGGGTTAATATCCTTTACCATCCTGCAGATTATCCTTGTATTATGGTCACTGTATCTTTTGAGGTACAGAAGCTTCATTAATTTAAGATAGTCTCATTTGTTTATCTCTATTTCCACTTGGTTGGTCAATGGAGTGTAATCTTTGAAGATACCATTAGCCTCAGTATCATGGAGGGTTTTGCCAACCTTGTCTTCAATGTAACTTATGGATTGTGCCCTGATGTTGAGGTCTTTAATCTATTTTGAAATGACTTTTGTTCATGGTGTTAGGTCAAGGTCTGTAAAAAACTCTTCACGATGAAGATTGCGTATTCACTGGCTCTCTGGATGGCTCTATCTGACCGTCTGCCTTCAGTGCCTTAGAGCCACTGTGTGTGACCTGGATCGGGATGGCTGTGGGCCAAGGGCAGATGAAGGAAGAGACAGGGCCAGGCCGGTTGGTCTTAGTTGCATTTTATTCCAATCCTCTCTTCATTTACTCCTGTCTCCCTCTGCCTCTCTCTCCAACTCCCCTGCAGTCTGGGCTGACACTCCACCCAGTCAGGTAGCCAAATCCACATAAGAAAGCCCTTCCTGACTGCCCAAGGGCAAAATGCCTCCTAAGGTGTTTTTATCTTTTCTTCAGTCCAGTAACTAACAACATATCAATACTAGCTATTTTTGTATGGACACAGTAAGAGATAACATTGAGACTTGTAGGGCAGCTCTCCTGGGAACATCTTGCCAGACTCAGACTACCGCTCTCAGACCAGATTAATCATTCCTAACCCTAACAAGGTCCAAATCTAGTTATTACTTTTTGGATCATGACAGTATTTGTCCATGACCAAGCTCTTAACTTATAGTTAAGCATTATGGAGCTTTGGCTAGGCCCATCTCTATGCCAGGGTAGCTCATAGCTTACTGTTTGCCATGGTTCCATCCAGTCCCTCGTCAGGACTCTGTTTTTGGGAGAGCTGGGAAGTAAAGGCAGCTGAGGTTTAGGTTAGAGAACAGATGCCCAGGAGGGAAATATCACTGAGAGTCACATTACAAAAGCATGTCTTCTTGTGTCCATACAAAAATGACTTTGCTCTGGTTAGACTATGCAAAGGACTTAGGGAAAAGAGAAAAACTATATTTGCACAAAGAAGTTACAAATAAACACAGGAATGGGAGCACTGTGATGAGAGCAACCCAATAAACCTAAACTACCTGAGGCTATGCAGGATATTATCCTATAGATGTCTAAGCCAATTTTTTTGCATGTGGTTGTCCAGTTATGCCAGCACCATTTGTTGAAGAAGCTTTTCTTGTTTCACTTCACATTTCTTGCTCCCTTTTCAAAGATTAGATGTTCATATGTTTGGGGTTGTGTGTACGGGTATTCAACCCTTTTCCATAGGTCTGCAGCCCTGCCTTTGTTCCAGTACCATGCTGTTTTACTTATTATGGCTTTGTAGTAGAGTTTGAGGTTAGGAGGGTAATGTCTCCCCGCGTCTTTTTCGCAAGAATTGCTTTATTCGTGGGCATTTGTTCTTCCATATGAATTTCAGGAGTGCTTGAACTATTTCTTTGAAAAATTTCATGGGTATCCTGACAGGGATCTCATTGAATCTGTATTGTGCTTTGAAGAGTATTGCCATTTTGACAATGTTAATTCTTCCTAACCATGTACAGGGAATAAGATTTCATTTCCTTTTGTCTCTTATTTCATGGAGTAGAGTTTTATAGTTTTCAATTGTAGAGGTCCTTTACCTCTTTAGTTAGGCTGATTCCAAAGTATTTGATTTTCTGGGACAGAATTATGAACGGGATTGTTTTTTTCATACCACTTTCCAATGTCTCATTATTTGTGTCTAGGAAGGCCGTGGATTTTGGGGCATTAATTTTATAGCCCGTGACTTTACTGTACAAGTCTATTGTTTCCAGAAGTTTCTTGGTAGAGAATTTATGATTCTTTAGATATAGTATCATATCATCTGCGAATAGTGAGAGCTTGATTTCGTCCTTTCCTATCTGGATGCCTTTTAATGTCTTTTTCTTCCCTAACTCTATTGCAAGTACTTCCAGTTCTATATTGAACAGAAGTGGTGATAGTGGGTATCCTTGTCTTGTCCATGATCTTAGAGGAAAGGCTCTTAGTTTTTCCTTATTGAGGATAATGCTTGCCATAGGTTTGTCATAGATGGCTTTGTCTATCTTGAGGAAAGTTCCTTCAAAACCTATTTAGGTGAGAGTTTTCATCATAAACGGGTGATGGATCTTGTCAAAAGCTTTCTCTGCATCTATTTTTATGATCATATAGTTTTTATCTTTACTTTTGTTCATATTATGGATTATGTTGATTGATTTCCATTGTTAAACCATCCTTGCATTCCTGGGATAAATCCCACTTGGTCGTGGTGTATGATCTTTTTGATGAGTTGTTGGATTCTAGTTGCTAATATTTTCTTGAGGATCTTTGCATCTGTGTTCATCAGGGATATTGGCCTATAGTTTTCTTTGTTGGTGTTGTCTTTGTTTGTTTTTGGTATTAGGGAGATATGTGCCTCATACAAGCTGTTTGGGAGACTTTCTGTTTTTTCAATTTCCTGGAAAAGCTTGAGGAGAACTTGCATCAGGTCTTCTTTAAATGTTTGGAAGAATTCATTAGTGAATCTACCTGGATCTGGGCTTTTGTTTTGGGGAAGAGTTTTTATTACAGTTTCAATTTCCTTGATATGACTGTGTCTATTAAAACATCCCAAGTCTTCTTGGTTCAATCCTGGGAGATTATAGGACTCCAGGAATTTATCCATTTCTTCTAGTTCTCTTGTTTCATGGCATACAGACTCCCAAAGTTGTCTCTAATGATCTTTTGAATTTTATTGGTTTCTGTTGTGATGTTCCTTTTTTTCATTTCTGATTTGGTTTATTAGGGTTTTCTCCCTCACTTTCTTTGTGAGTCTTGAGAGTGGTTTATCAATCTTGTTTATTTTCTCAAAGAAACAGCTCTTGGTTTCATTGACCTTTCGAATTGTTTTTTGGGTTCCCATGTTGTTAATATCTGCTCTAAGTTTTATTATTTCTTTCCTTCAGCCAAATTTCGGTTCCTTTTGTTGGTCTTTTTATAAGGTCTTGAGCTGTGAGGTCAGGTTATCTATGTAGGCCCTTTCTTCCTACCTTAGGAATGCTTGCAAAGCTATTAATTTTCCTCTTAACAAGGCTTTAGGTGCATCCCATAGGTTCTGGTAACTCATGTCTTCATTCTCATTTGTTTCAAGATATCTTTTGATATTGTGCTTGACTTCCTTCCTCACCCACTCGTTGTTCAACATTGAGTTGTTTTATTTACAGGTATTTGATTTGTTTCTCAGTGTCTTTGTGTGATTCGCTTCTATTTTCAGTGTATCATGGTGTGAAAAGATTGCTTATACTACTTCTATCTTCCTGATTCTATTGAGGTATGTTTTGTGACCTATCACATGGCCTATTTTGGAAAATGTTCTGTGGGCACTGGAAAAGAATGTGTATTCTTTTTTTTCTGGGGGGGGAGGGGATGTAAAGCCCTGTATAGGTCTATTAGCCCTCTCTCTTCTATTTCTTCCTTCAAAGCCAATGTTTCCTTGCTGAGTTTTGTTCTTGTTGATCTATCCAGAAGTGATAAAGCGATGTTGATGTCTCCAACTACTATTGTGTTGCTAGCAATGTCTTCCTTAAAATCTGTTAGCAGTTGTTTTAAATATTTAGCTCTTCCCTCATTAGGTGAGCATACATTTAAGAATGTGATTTCTTCCTGTTGTATGTATCCCTTGATAAACAAAAAATGGCCTTTCCTGTCCCTTCTAATATTTTTTAACCTAAAATTTATGTTGTCGGACATTAATATGGCCGCCCTTGCTTTGTTGAGGGAGCTGTTTGCTTGCAGGATTGTTTTTCCATCCTATAACTTTGAGTCTGTTTTTGCTCTGACTGTTCACATGAGTTTCTTGTGGGCAGCAGAATGTTGGGTTCTGTCTCTGAATCCATTTTGCCGCTCTGTGTCTTTTAATTGGTGAATTTAGACCACTGACATTGAAAGAGATTATTGTTATGGGGTTTTGTGTCATCTTTCTGTAAGGGTCTGTTTTGCTTGTAGGGTTTTTCTTGTCTTAGAGTAGCCCCTTTAGCCCTTCTTTTAGGTTTGCTTTTGAGTCTATGAAGTTCCTGAGCTGCTGTTTCTCTAGAAAATAGTGTACCATTCCTTTGAGTTTGAGTGAGAGTTTAGCCCGATAGAGTATTCTTGGTGAAGCATTCGTTTCAGTGAGTTTTTTCACTATATCCCGCCATTGCCTTCGGGCTTGGAGGGTTTCCTCTGATAGGTCTGCTGTGAATCTAAGGAGTGAGCCTTTGTGTGTGATTTCTGTCTTTGACCTTGCTGCTTGTAGTATTGTGTCTCTATCCATGGCATCCATCATTCTAACTATGATATGTTTTGGAGTGTTTTTGTTAGGGTCTCTTTTAGCTGGCACCCTTCGGGCTCCTTGAATCTAAATGGGTGCATTGTCCAGCTCTGGGAACTTTTCAGCAATGATTTATTTAACCAGGGCTTTTTCATTGATTGTTTCCCTGACCTTCTGGTACTCCAATGATTCTAATGTTGTTCTTCTTAGAATTATCTCCTAGGACTCTAATTTGCTCTAGAGCTCTTTTGAGGCCCTTTGCCATTGTTTGTTGTTGCCTGTAGTCTTCGTGCAACTGATCTTCCAGCTCACTGATTCTGTCTTCAGCTGTGGCCATTCTACTATTGAGGGCACAGATTGAGTTTTTAATTTTATCTACGAATCTTTTATTCGTGACATTTCTGTGCACAGCTTTCCAATTTCTGCTCTCATTTCTTCCTGGATTTTCTCGATTGTTTCTCTCATGTCCTCCTTTAATTTACTGGATGTCTGTCTCACTATTTCATTGAGTTCACTGAACATCTTCATTACTTCATATCTGAATTCTTTCTCAGAGAGGTCCCTTAGATGAGTAGAACCTAATGAGACTTCTGAACTTTTCATCATCCTCCCGTCGTGTTGGGGATTTGCATTGTTTCTTCATGTTGGTGCGGAGGTATGGAGACTGAGATGCTACACGAGACAGTTCTGTATGAGTAAACTACCTGTGGCACCAAATTAGGCCACTCCCACTTCTACAGAGGCCACGCCTACTTCTGAAAAGACCACGCCCCTATGTGTACCTGGAGTGTTTGGGAGGCACAACCTGGGGAGGAAGAAGACTGGGCACAGCGTTGGGGATGAACAGGAAGAGGCTCAGTGATGGTGAGCATTCCAGGGTCCTAGAGGATGCCTGGTGCATGTACGCAGGGAAAGCCAAGTTTCGGGTTCAAATAATGACTCATAACTATAACTCTTATTCATAACTATAACTCATAAGACTCATAACTATAACTCATAAGTAAAATGTGTTTTAGTCTAGAGAAGATTAACAAGAGTTTTGTAGAAAATCAATGTAGTATTGATGAGAGAGAAAAGTTTTTTGTTTGCTTGTTTTTGTGATGAAAACAATGTCTGCCAAAATGCATTTTCTGAAAGAAGAAAATGGGTATCAATAAATATAGAAAATCAAGGGTGCTTTTTTATGTTTTGGGGTAAAGACCTATGTCTTGCTTTATTAATAGGTAAGGGTAATAACATGAACAGCAACAGAAATTGTTCACAGGTTGTTAATGTTGCTGAACTAGGATTCACATTTTGAATAACACTGACTTAAAAGACTGGTTAAAATCATATAGGGTTGATGATACATGAGATGGGGAAATTAATTTTTTTTCATCTGAAACACCTTACAATGTTAAGGAGCTATTCTTGGCTTTGTGCTCAGCGATCACTTCTGGCATTGTTCAAGGAACCATTTGTTGTGTTAGAGATTTGAATTGGAGTTGGTATGAAGCCTTAGTCTTTGTTTTATCTCTCTGACTTATAGGACAGGAAAGGATTTTAAGATGCCAGAACTAATTTGATTATTTGTGGAAAAGAGTAACAGAGCAAGAACAACTAGTATATGTAGTAAAGCAGAGTAAAATTTCTGAAGAATGTTTCAGAGAATGGAACATGGATAAAACTGAAGTTATTAGCTTCATTGTAAATGAAAAAGACATCACAGATAAGGTACATGAGTCTACTAGGTTTATTGGTTTGTCTTAATTCTTAAGATAAATTTTCATCCATGTGATTTCTATCTTAGAATATGATGCAAGACTCTCAGTTGAGGAGAGATGAAAGAAATAGAGTGCAATAAGTTTCTTGTGTATTAGGATAATTTACTTTGGAATTCTTATAGAATTTCATGGTGTTATTGATCTTTGAAGTATGGATCATGGATTTAAATTGAACACATCTAGGCAGTATTTTATTTGCCACTTTCAAATATTAAAGTAACTCTGTTGGAGAATAATTCAATTTAAATTAAAGCAAGCATTACTTTTGTAGAAGAACAGAGAGAATAGAAGAAAAAATAAGTGAAATATATGAAAGAAAATTATTATAGCATATAAAATGGAATATTCCTGGTATGGTGAGATATGTAATTAGAGTATGTAAGAAGAAAAGGAGGTAAAAGGATTATGGGACTTACAATGTTAACTGCTATAAAAATGTAGTCATAGTAAGATAAAATATTAATTATACTATTAATAATATATTTCATGAAGTTAATATATATTTCTAAAAGCACATTTCATATTTTCTCAATATTTTACTAAAATATCTCTGATTAAATGTAAATAAAGACTATAGCTTATTCTCTATGGAAATATTTATAGTGAGATTATTACAACTGAGTAAAGATAAACAAAGACAAGAAAAAGATCATTTTTATCATTATTCAGAAAGTTTGTTTCAGCACAGCTTAGATTTACAAACTGTTTAAAGTCAATTATCTCTTTATTAAATTGGAAAATATTATTTTATAAATTTTTCTTCACTATACTTTTACTATTGAATTATCCTTAGTTAAATGATTTTCCACTTTCCATAGATGTTAAAAGCAATAATTAATATATGACATAGAGATATTTATCTGTATTAGATCATCAAATAACTGTTCAATAGAATTTCATTGTATTATTGATGAGAAAAAATAATCTAAGCAAACATTGAATCAAATTATCTAATTTAAGAATCTGTTTACCTTTGAAATCATTTCAGTAAAATTTGCTGTTTCCAAGAGCCCATAACTGACACAAATAAGATTTTTTATATTATTTATCATTTAATATATTTATAATACAGCTGAAAAGTTACCTCTATGGTCTTTCATTAGATAGTTCAAGTTATAATTAATTGTATTACGAACTCACTACCAGGATCTCACCATTCTAAAAGAAAGTGATCATCCATGTCAAGAGAGTGGTTTGGCAGGGTGATACCATTTCACCAAAACTCTTCAGTGCCACCCTCAAGAACGTGATGCGACGACTGGAATGGGAAGGAATGAGAATGAAGATAGACAGTTGGCAACTACACCAACTCCACTTTGCTGATGACATTTTTCTAAGAACACGAATTATTAGCCAAGCAGCACAAATGCTGGCCGACTTCGACTGTGAGTGTGCAAAGGTCGGACTACAGCTGAATGAAGACAATGTTTATGAGAAATCGTCTCATTCCTGACGTTCCTTTCTTTCTCAACTGAATGAACATCTCCAAACACAACAGTTATGTGTACCTGGGTCGAGAAGTCAACATGACTTATGGCCTGGCACTTGAGTTGCTCAGGAGGAAGAGAGCAGCTTGGAATGCCTTCAAAAGCATCGAAGAAATAGCTAAGAGGATGAAGAAGCTCCTGCTCTGGGCACATCTCTTCGATTCCACTGGTCTTCCTTCATTGATATATGCCTCAGAGACTTGGGCCCTATGAAAACAGGATGAGAACACTATTCAGATCTCTCAAAGAGGAACTGAAAGAGCTATGCTTTAGTATCACGCTTCACTCAAGTGAGAGGAAAGAATCGGAGTTCCGATCTCCATTGACGATCGAGAATCAGGTATGCTGTCTCGTTTGCCAAGGTGTTGAAAATCAGATGGGCTGGACAAGTAATGAGATTTGGAGATGACCACTGGACTAGAGCCATTACAGACTGGATTCCACAGGAGGTCAAAAGATAGCATAGCTACCCATTTATGAAATGGTCAGACTTCTTCTTCAAGACCCTGAACTTTGAGGCTCTTCATGTTCCTGGAGTGAGCAGTCGCCATTAGGCTACACTAGCACATTACAAGGATGAATGGAGGGAGATATTACTGGCTCCCGCTTGAGCAAACTGATGAGTAATGGGATGTCAAGTTATCAAGTGATAATTAATTTTATGAACCTCATTATCTGCTTCTTTTAAATTCCATGATAAAGTTCCTCATCAATGTTATTAGCTGTAGTTTCTGAAAGTATATAAACACCAACAACATAGATTGGTGAAGAAACATTAGTAATTTTTTACTAATAATTGTTTTGAACAATTATAATTATGTTGCATATTACAATTAACTTTTTATTTCCTGGAGGTAAGATGGTGCTGATGCCTCCCAAATCCCTCACGCTCTTCTGAACCTGGCTCACCATCTTGCCTTAGACAGCGTGTGACTCAGCATGCCAGGCATGGAACGCTACGTGTGATCCCTGCTGGAACTCTATGCATGATTCCTGCTGGACATCACCAGCTGTTTTGCAATATTTGGAAAGCAGAGCATCGTCAGGGCATGAAGAAATGGCAGCGGTGGCTGCAGCATTGCCATCTGCCCTGGCCAGACCGAGGTGCAGCACCATTGGACATAGAGCCATGGCAGGGTGGCAGTGCACGTGGTGGCTCATCCACTGCAAGGTGCTATCTGCCAACCACTGGGTGACTTGGCACTCAGTGCAGGTGTTTGACCTGGCACAGACCCTTACGATGAGGTCCTGCTCTGCCAGCTGCACAGCAACCTCTGGGCACACTCCATCAACTTCAAGGAGATCAACCTGAGGCCACAGATATCCCAGGTGCTGCCCAGAGACCCAGGCAGGTGCATGTTTGTCAGCGTGCAGATCATTACAACATGCCAGTCAACCAAAAGCTTACATATGGTAGACTGAGAACACCTGTAAAAATGATTAGAGGCTGCTCCAAAAGCCTTCGTCCCTCTCATAGAGCACAGCAAGCTACCAAGTGTATCCCACTTACACAGCAGAGCCTAGCAAGCGACCCATGGTGTATTCGATATGCCAAAAACAGTAACAATAACAGGTCTCATTCCCCTGACACTGAAAGAGCCCCAAGTATGCCATTGGGCTGCACTATCATGCGACAGGGATGAATGGAGACTTTACTGGCACCCGCTTGAGCAAATTGATGAACAATGGGATGATGAGTGACAAGTGACAAATGATTACAATTAATTACATAGAGATTTTTATTGGTATGTATTATTGAGAAACACAAATGCCAACTTAATAATAAATAGCCTTGGTGTAATTTCTGTTATTTAAATATTTGAATATATAACTGTGTGAAGTGTGAATGTACTTATTCATGTAGGGAATACTTTGGATATGCAAACATGTAAAATTAATGCTTATCTCTAGGCAATTTGATATTAGTTTTCTACTATAATTTTCTTCTGTATTTTCTATTTCCCCAGTGACTAGTATTATTTAAATAATTTTTGAAGCTTATATTCAAATTTGACACAGAAAGCATTTGGATAGCAATCTAATTCTTCTTCTCCAAAGACACTATATCAACCCTTCTTTTTTATTTATATATTCTTTGGCCAACCTTTCCTCCGCCCCTCTTGGAGAGCCCAGCAAGCTACTGAGAGTATCTCTCCCACACAGCAAGACCTGGCAAGCTTCCTGTGGCATATTCAATACATCAAAAATAGTAACAATAAGTCTCGCAATTTGTTGCAAGATATAACTGGTGCCCGCTGGAGCAAATTGATGAATGAGAGGACAGTGCTACAGTGCAGTGCTATATTTCTTTGATGCTTTACTTCCTACATCCTGTAATGAACAAGATTTTATAATCATATTGGGAGTATTATGCAATTAAAATATTTATATATATGAATGTTTTCTTGATATTATGAAGAAAATTATGTCTTTTTGGAAATGCTCTTGTGCATGATTTATGTCTAGCTTGTAGAATTAGCTATTCTTATTAATTTTTTTAGAGATGCAATTCTCTAGCACTTGAATAATTGCTGCCATAATGTATTTAGTACTTGAATAATTGCTGCCATAGTGTATTTTTTATTTGTAGAAAAATATCCTTTATCTTATAAAGATAATGTAGAACAACCTGAAAACTCTAGTATTTCAATAATTTTATCACTTTTGCGATTTTTCTTTCTTTTTTTTATGTTCAGGCATTTTTCTGTACTTACACTACATTAATAAAGTAATACTTTTTTCTCTTTTTAACACTGTAATCTGTTGTCATTCCATTTTTTCACTGATAATTTTATAGGATTATTAGTTGTAAATACATAGTTATGAAGTTCAATGATTTACAGTGCTGTTTGTGATAAGAGACAATGCAGAGAATATTCCAACATCACAACCTCTTCAACTAGTGTCTTCTTCCCTCTACCACTCCTTCAGTATCCCACCCCGTCCACCTCCTATACCTAAACTATGTTAAACTCACAGACTGCTTTTCAGATTCTGTCGCCTTTTGTCATTTGCTAGTCTCTATGTTTCTCTATATCCTAGATGTTAGGGAGATCATTCTATATTTGCCCCTATTCCTATGTCTAATTTTACTCAAATGATCCCCTCCAGTTCTTGGAAATGTCATGATTTCTTATAGCCAAGTAGCACTGTGATCTTTTATGTTCTTCTGAGATTTATTTGAAGTGAATTTCATATTAAAATATTATAAACATAATCTTCAAGTTATACATGTGACAGAGATCTTGCACCTAGTATAACACAAAACTTTCTTTTTAAAAAGTCATTTTCCTGAGGCATGATGGTTTACAGAATTCTCATGACTGAGTTTCAGACATACAGTGTTCCAATACCAACCTCTTCACCAATGTCCACTTCTATTTAACCAGTGTCCCCAGTTTCCCTCCAAACCAAAACCTTCATCTTTTTTCTTTGTTTTTGTTTTTTCAAACACATTTATTTATTTATTTATTTATTTATTTGACTTTTTGGGTTATACCCGGCATTGCTCAGGACTTACTTCTGACTCTGCTCTCAGGAATCACAGCTGGTGTGCTCAGGGGACCATATGGGATGCCAGGGATTGAACCCAGGAGTGCTGCGTGCAAAGCAAGCTCCCTCCCCCATTGTGCTATCACTCTAGCCCTACATCATCTTTTTTAACAACAAGAAAAAAATTCTTGTTTGAAAAAAAAGACAAAGACCTTTGCAGAAATTTTATCAAATCAGATACTGAGGCTAAATAAGATCCTGATAGGATGTTTACAGTCATTGGTAATTAAAAAAAGTAAATAAATATATAAACACATGTAGAACAAAAGAAGAAGAAAAATTCATAGTACCAAAATAATGAAGATGCTGAGAAAGTCAGACTTTTCTGTGGAATTATAAAGTGGTGCAGTTGCTTGAGAAAACAGTTTGGCAATTATTTTAGAAATTACACATCAACTACAGTATGATCTAGCACTTGCACTCTTGATCATTTACCTTTGAAAAGTGAATACTTATGTTCAAAGACAGACATGTACAAATGAACTCCTTTCTATAATTATCTTCACTCTGTGTTGTCATATGTGATTTTGTCACTGATTAAGAGAAAAACAAAATACACTTTTATTGTCATTTTAATTGCAATTAAGCCAAAGTTCAGAAGTACTTAATTTTATTGCTGACAAGTTGAATACGGGCACTTAGAGACATGTTCATATTCTTTACATTGAATCTTACTAAGGAAGGACACAGAAGCACATAAAGGAGGAAAATTGCGTACCGAGATTCAAATTAAATAGCTAATAATTTGTGACAAATAACAAATATTCCAATCTCAAAGGCATTCTTTGTTAATCATAATTGAATTTTCATACAGATGACTCATTTACCATATGACTGAAACTGTCACTGTCACTGTCACTGTCTTCACATTGTTCATCGATTTGCTCGAGTGGGCCCAGTAACGTCTCCATTGTGAGAATTTGTTGTTAATGTGTTTGGCATATCGAATACATCACGGATAGCTTGCTAGGCTTTGCCGTGCAGGCAAGATACTCTCGGTACCTTGTTGGGCTCTCCGAGAGGGGCAGAGGAATCAAACCCGGCTCTGCCAGGCCGCCTGTGCGCAAGGCAAACACCCTACCGCTGTGCTATCGCTCCAGCCCAAGACTGAAACATACAATGTAAATAGAGTAATTTTGTTAAAAAGTTTTATTGAAGTGAGAAAATATGACATGGCTAGAATAAACAGAACAGAGAAATTAAAACTGTGAAACCATGCCACATTATCATTAGGGTAACCTCATATTAGTCTACTTATTGTAGCCTTGAGTTGACATATATATAATTTTTCAATGCTGGTAATGATTTTCTTTTGTAATGTGATTCTTTTTCAAAATGGCTATAGTTCTTCAATTAAACCAATCTTCAGAGTCAGCACTTATGTATATGTACAAAAACAGAGACAGATTACTTCTCTCAAATAATGTTATTGAAACTGTAAAATTTGTACTTTACTTGATGAATCTGTGAGAGAAAATGTGATTTTTTCTCACTTAAAAATTTTATTATTATTATTATTATTATTATTATTATTAGTGAAACACCTTGAGGTACATTTGTAGACTTACAAATTTTTGTGCTTTGGTTTCAATTATACAATGATCAACTACCCATCCCTCCACCAGTGCCCATTTTCCACCACCACTGATCCCAGTACCCCTCCCACCCCCTGTCCCCCCATCCCACCTTGCCTTTGTGGTAGGGAATTACCCTTTGTTCTCTCTCTCCTTTTGGGTGCTGTGGTTTGCAAAAGAGGAATTGAGAGGCGATCATGTTTGGTCTATAGTCTACTTTCAGCATGCATCTCCCATCCTGGGAGGATCCTCCCAACACCCTTTATTTGGTGCTCCCTTCTCTATCTGAGCTGCCTTTTCTCCTAGTATGTGAGGCTGGTCTCCAAGCCATGGAGTGAACCTCCTGGTACTTATCTCAGCTATTCTTGGGTGTTAGTCTCCTATTTTTTTACTTTATGTTCCCCAGATGAATGCAATCTTTCTATGTCTGTCCCTCTCTTTCTGACTCATTTTGCTTAGCATGATACTTTCCATGTAGTACCACTTGTATGTAAATTTCATGACTTCTTTTCTAACAGCTACACAGTACTCCATTGTGTAGATGTACCAAAATTTCTTTAACTAGTCATCTGTTTTCGGGCACTCGGGTTTTTTCCAGATTCTGGCTATTGTAAAGAGTGTTGCAATGAACAAACAAGTGCAGATGTTACTTCTATTATACTTTTTTGCCTCTCTGGGAATATTCCCAGGAGCGGTATTGCTGGATCAAATGGGAGCTCAAATTCTAATTTTTTGAGAACCATCCATACTGTTTTCCAAAAGGACTGAACCGATTGGCATTCCTACCAGCACTTAGAATTTTTAACTTAGGTCATATAGAATTTTCCATGAGTCATTGTAACTTCAGGAATAAAATAGACTCAGTAATTTTTTCTTGTTTGTTACTAATTTATTTTTATTAGTAGCCATAAACCCCATCCTATGGAGGAAAATATAAGTCTTAAAAATTGACCTGTTAAAAATCTTGGAAATAACTATCATCAAATATATTAGTGATAATTACAAGGCACCTAGATTGCAGCCTTAAAAACTTTGTAGTTAATTAATATAATATGGCTCGAGAAATAAGTGACTATGTTCAGAGTTTGTATCCACCTCAGAATCATAAGACTGAATACATTTTTATAACTATATCGTGTTCTTCAAGGGATTTTTTTTAAGGAATACTTTTACTATGGTCATACAGTATACAAAAAGCTCTTCAGAAGAACTGTGGTAAAATTTAAGGAAACATATTATTATTATTGGGATCATTATATTTATTCTGAAGTTCTAAAGTAGAGGATTGAAGAAAGAACATGTGATGGAACATTTACCGGTCTGACAATTTTACTGGAACACTGAGGTCTCTCTTTAAAAGACCCTTAAAACTGGAACTTATAAAAAGATGAGTTCAAGGAAATGTCATTCTTTCAAAACACATTTCTTCAAGTTGCCATTTCATAAGTAAATTAGTTTTACTCACTTGCACTTTCCCCTTTCGTTATATGTGAAGTGCAGTAAACCTGCATGCTAATGGTCACCGGTTACATAAATGATGAAATGAGAGACCATTATGTGACAAACGAATAGTAGCAGCAAGAGTAGCTGGTAAATAATGTCAGCCATTATACTCTATTTGCTGTTCCCAAAGTGTGACCTCCAAAGGCAACCTTTGCAAATATGTTATCATTTGGGAGGTTAATCACATGCTAAAAGCAATTCTTGGCAGAAAACACAATTTTGGCGGTAACGGTTTTTGTGCTGCAAAAATTGCAAAAATATTATAAAATCAAGTTAAAATTACACAGGGCTGAGTCTCATGCTTATCGTTGGATATGTTGAATTTAAAATCTGGTCTATTTTCAAAATGGCAGAAGCAAGAAATCCTCCATTCTCTGAGATGCTTTCTTGATTACCAATTGGCCGTGGATAGTTATTTTTTAAAGTGATTTACCCACAAGATACTGCTTTGTTTTTCTTAACTATTCATTTATGAGCTTCCTTTACAATGATTAATCTTTTTTTTCCATACACATACAAAACCTAACACTATTACAGACTTAACAAACTCAGCAAGCAATGTTTTTATCTTATGCTGAAACATGCATTGTAGTATTGAGATTCGAATCTATCTCAATGTTGATATCCCAACATTCTGAGTGCAATATATAGTGCAGCCATATACTGCCATGCCTGAGATAATATGAATGACTCAAGATGTCTGTAATGATAAATGTGTAGTATGCATGTATTTTATTACATATAATATGAAAATTCAATGTCATACAAGATAGGGCAGCATTTTTATTAATATTTAACATTGTAATGATTGAAGATCAAACTGGAAGGAAGGAAGGAAGGAAGGAAGGAGAGAAAGAAAGAAAGAAAGAAAGAAAGAAAGAAAGAAAGAAAGAAAGAGAGAGAAAGAAAGAAGAGTTTAAGATTGGGAAGAAGGAAGGGAGGAAGGAAAGAAGGGAGGAAGGAAGAAAGGAAGGAAGGAAGGAAGGAAGGAAGGAAGGAAGGAAGGAGGAGGAAAGGAAGGAGGAAGGGAAAGAAGGGAGGAAGGGAGGGACCTTGGCTTTAATTTCTTGAAGAAAAAAATATATTTCTAGAAAAAGTCTAGCAGAAGAGCTAATAGTCATAGCACTGTCATCCCGTTGTTCATCGATTTGTTCCAGCAGGCACCAGTAACGTCTCCATTGTGAGACTTGTTGTTACTGTTTTTGGCCTATTGAATATTCCACGGGAGCTTGCCAGGCTCTGCCTTGCAAGCAGGATACTCTAGGTAGCTTGCCGGGCTCTCTGAGAGGGACGAAGGAATCTAAACTGGGTCTGCCACTTGCCAGGTCGGCCATATGCAAAGCAAACGTCTTACCCACTGCACTATCACTCCTACAGCTAAATTAGCATTTTATATATAGTGGCAATTACTTGACTTCCAGGTATTTTCTTATTATGTCAAAATTCCTAATTTTTTGTGTGTGTGTAGTCAACATACATAAAGGTGAAATAAGAAATAAGAAAATTTTGAAAAAGATGCAAAGAAATAAACATGAATGCACAGCAGGTATTAGATAAACCTTAACATATCTGAATTTATGCATTAATATTTTTTCATAAAAATGTTAAATTGTAATGTTCCCATGATAAATATGTATCTCTGATTATTAGCAACACAGCAGTTTTGATGTAGTACATGTAAATGTGGATGAATATTAAATGTATTATTACTTCTACTGGTCACTAGGTCACTTGATCAATTGACATCCCGTTAGTCATTGATTTGCTCGAGCGGGTGCAAGAAACATCTCCATTTGTCCCTGTCACGTGTTAGTGAAGCCCAATGGCATCTGATCATTCTAGGAACACAAACAGCCTCAAACTGTTCACGTTCTTGATGAAGACATCTGACCATCTCATAGGTGGGCGGCCACATGATATTTGATATTCCATGGAATCTAGTCAGTAATGGCTCTAGTCCAGAGGTCATCTCTGGACTTGGCAAAAGAGACAGTGTCCCTGATTCTTGACCATCGACGGAGGTCGGAACTCCGGATTCTTTCTCTCACTTGAATGAAACGTGACACTCCAAGCATACCTCTTTTGCTTCCTGTTTGGGAGAAAAGTATACGTTCTCATTCTGTTTTTATAGGGCCCAGGTCTATGAGGCATATGTTAATGCAGGAAGAACTGTGGAATCAAAGAGATGTGCCCAGAGCAGGAGGTTCTTTGTACCCTTAGCTATTTCTTTGATGCTCTTGAAGGCGTTCCAAGCTGTTCTCTTCCTCCTGTGCAACTCAGGTGCCAGGTCATTCATCATGTTGATTTTTCGACCTAGGTACACATAACTGTTGCCTTTGGAGATATTCATCCCATTGAGAGCGAATGAACGTCAGGAATGAGATCGTCTCTCATAAACATTGTCTTTGTGAGATTCAGCTGTAGTCTGACATTTCCACACTCATGGTCGAAGTCAACCAGCATTTGTGCTGCTTGGCTAATGTTCGGTGTTATTAGGATGATGCCATCACCAAAGCAGAGGTCGTTTAGTTGCTGACCGCCTATCATCATTCCGATTCCTTCCAATTCCAGTCGTTGCATGATGTTCTCAAGGGTGGCACTGAAGAGTTTCGGTGAAATGGTATTACCCTGCCAAATACCTCTCTCTTTTTTTTTATTAGTGAAGCACCATGAGGTACAGTTGTAGATTTACAATTTTTTGTGCTTGGGTTTCGATTATACAATGATCAGATACCCATCCCTCCACCAGTGCCCATTTTCCACCACCATGGATAATATCCCCCCCACCCCCATCCCACCATCCTCTCCTGCCTCTGTGGCAGGGCAATCCCCTGTGTTCTCTCTCTCCTTTTGGGTGTTGTGGTCTGCAAAAGAGGCACTGAGTGGCAAACATGTTCAGTCCATAGTCTACTTTCAACATGCATCTCCCCTCCTGGGAGGATCCTCCAAACACCCTTTATTTGGTGCTCCCTTCTCTATCTGAGCTGCCCTTTCCTCTAGAATGCCCGGATGGCCACTAAGCTATGGAGTAACCCTCATGGTGCTGATCTCAGCTATTCTGGGTATTAATCTCATATTTTGTTACTTTATATACCCCAGATGAATGCAATCTATCTATGTCTATCCCTCTCTTTCTGACTCATTTCGCTTAGCATGATACTTTCCATATTGTACCACTTGTATGTAAATTTCATGACTTCAACTTTTCTAAGAGCTACATAGTACTCCATTGTGTAGATGTACCAAAGTTTCTTTAACCAGTCATCTGTTCTTGGGCATTCAGGTTTCTTCCAGTTTCTGGCTATTGTAAAGAGTGCTGCAATGAACAAACAAGTGCAGATGTCACTTCGACTATACACTTTTGCCTCTCTGGGATATATTCCCAGGAGTGGTATTGCTGGATCAAATGGGAGCTCAATTTCTAATTTTTTGAGAATCGTCCATACTGTTTTCCAGAAGGGCTGAACCAGTGGACATTCCCACCAACAGTGAAGAAGTGTCCCTTTCTCGCCACATCCACGCCAGCATCGGTTGTTTTTGTTCTTTTGAATGTGGGCCAGTCTCTGAGGTGTGAGATGGTATCTCACTGTGGTTTTGATCTGCATCTCCCTGATGATTAATGATGTAGAGCATTTTCTCATGTGCTTTTTTGCCATTCGGATTTCTTCTTTGAGAAAATTTCTGTTCAATTCATTGCCCTATTTTTGGATGGGGTTGGATGTTTTCTTCTTGTGGAGTTTAACCAGTATTTTGTATATCCTGGATATCAACCCCTTGTCAGATGTGTATTCGGCGAATATCCTTTCCCATTCTGTAGACTGTCTTTGTATTTTGGTCACTGTTTCTTTGGAGGTGCAGAAGCTTTTTAGTTTAAGATAGTTCCATTTATCTATCTCTATTTTCACTTGCTTGGCCAGTGGCGTGGCATCTTTGACGATACCATTAGCTTCAATGTCATGGAGGGTTTTGCCAACTTTGTCTTCAATTTACCGTATGGTTTCTGGTCTGATGTTGAGGTCTTTAATCCATTTTGATCTTACTTTTTTACATGGTGTTAGGCAGAGTTCTGGGACCATTTTTTTGCATGTAGCCGTCCAGTGATGCCAGAACAATTTGCTAAAGAGGCTTTCCTTACTACATTTTACATTACTTGCACCTTTATCAAAGATTAGATGATCATATGATTGCGGGGAGATGTCAGTGTATTCAACCCTGTTCCATTAGTCTGCAGTTCTGCCTTTGTTCCAGTACCATGCTGTTTTAATTATTACTGCATTGTAGTACAGTTTGAAGTTCGGGAGGTTGATTGCTGCCATTTTCTTTTTCCCAAGAATTGCTTTAGCTATTCGTGGGGGCTTATTGTTCCATATAAATTTCAGGAGTGTTTGTTCCATTCCTTTGAAGAATGTCATGGGCATCCTTATAGGGATTGCATTGAATTTATACAATGCTTTCGGTAGTATTGCCATTTTGACAATGTTAAGTCTCCCGACCCATGAGCAGGGGATATATTTCCATTTCCTCATGTCCTCTTTTATTTCCTGAAGTAGCGTTTTGTAGTTTTCTTTGTACAGGTCCTTTATTTCCTTAGTTAGGCTGATTCCTAGGTACTTGATTTTCTGGGGCACAATTGTGAACGGGATTGTTTTTTTCATGTTGCTTTCTTCTCTCTCACTGTTTGCGTATAGGAAAGTCATGGACTTTTGGGTATTGATTTTATAGCCTGCAACTTTACTATACAAGTCTATTGTTTCTAGGAGTTTTTTGGTGGAGGTTATTGGGTTCTCTAAGTAGAGTATCATATCGTCTGTGAATAGTGAGAGCTTGATTTCTTCCTTTCCTACCTGAATGTCCTTAATATCTTTTTCTTGCTTAATCGCTATTGCAAGTACTTCCAGTACTATATTGAACAGCAGTGGAGATAGTGGGATTTCCTTGTCTCGTCCCTGATCTTAGAGGGAAGGCTCTCAGTTTTTCCCCATTGAGGATGATGCTTGCTGTAGGCTTGTGGTAGATGGCTTTAATTATGCTGAGGAAAGTCCCCTCTACACCCATTTTGGCTAGGGTTTTCATCATAAAGAGGTGCTGGATCTTGTCAAATCCTTTCTCTGCATCTATTGATATAATCATATGCTTTTTATCTTTTCTTTTGTTGATATGATAGATTATGTTGATTGATTTCGGAATGTTAAACCTTCCTTGCATCCCTGGGATGAATCCTACTTGGTCATGGTGTATGATCTTTTTGATGAGTAGTTGGATTCTATTTGCTAGTAGTTTGTTGAGGATCTTTGCATCTGTGTTCATCAGGGATATCGGTCTGTAATTCTCTTTCTTTGTGATATCTCTGTCTGCTTTTGGTATCACTGTGATATTTGCTTCGAAGAAACTGTTTGGAAGTGTTTTTGATATTTCAATTTTGTGGAAAAGCTTAAAGAGCATTGGGAGTAAGTCCTCTTTAAAGATTTGGAAGAATTCACTAGTGAATCCATCCGGGCCAGGACTTTTGTGTTTGGGGAGAATTTTTATTACCATTTCAATTTCCTTGATGGTGATAGGTCTGTTCAGGTATTCCAGGTCTTCCTGGTTCAGCCTTGGGAGTCTGTAGGAGTCTAGGAATTTATCCATTTCCTCGAGGTTTTGATGTTCCGTGGCATAAAGCTTCTCAAAGTACTCCCTGAGGATCCTTTGAATTTCTGTGGTTTCTGTTGTAATGACCCCCTTTTCATTTCTGATTCGGTTTATTAGGGTTTTGTCTCTCCCTTTCTTTGTGAGTTTTGCTAGAGGCTTATCGATCTTGTTAATTTTCTCAAAGAACCAGCTCTTGGTTTCATTGATCTTTCGGATTGTTTTTTGGGTTTCCATCTCATTAATCTCTGCTCTGAGTTTTATTATTTCCTTTCTCCTGTTCGGGTTGTGCTCCTTTTTTTGGTCCTTCTCCAAGCTCTTAATCTGTGAGGTTAGGTTACTTATGTGTGCTCACTCCTCCTTCCTGAGGAATGATTGTAGAGCTATAAACTTTCCTCTTAACACAGCTTTTGCTGTGTCCCATAAGTTTTGGTAACTCGTGTTCTCATTTTCATTCTTTTCTAGGAATCTTTTGATTTCCTCTTTGATTTCCTGTCTAATCCACTCGTTGTTCAATAGCGCACTGTTTAATTTCCAGGTGTTTGATTTAGTTTTCTGTTTTTGTATGTGATTTACTTCTAATTTCAACGCATTATGGTCTGAGAAGAGTGTTGATACAATCTCTATCTTCTTAATTTTATGGAGGCATGTTTTGTGGCTCAGCATGTGGTCTATCTTGGAGAATGTTCCATGTATGCTTGAGAAGAATGTGTATTCAGCTTTTTGTGGATGAAGTGTCCTATATATATCTACTAAGTCCCGTTCTTCCATTGTTTCCCTCAGATGAAGTATGTCCTTACTAAGCTTGAGTCTGGTTGATCTATCAAGAGGTGACAAAGCGGTGTTGAAGTCTTCCACTAGTATTGCGTTGCTATTGATGTCTTTTTCCAAATCTATGAGTAGTTGTTTTAAGTACTTTGCTGGTTTTTCATTAGGTGCATATACATTTATTATTGTAAGTTCTTCCTGTTGTACAGATCCTTTGACCAATAAGAAATGGCCTTCACTGTCTCTTATGACCTTCTTCACTCTGAAATCGATGTGGTCTGATATTAGGATGACTACCCCAGCTTTTTTATGGGAGCTGTTTGCCTGTAGGATTGTTTTCCAGCCTTTGACTCTGAGTCTGTGTTTGCTTTGACTATTGAGATGTGTTTCTTGCAGGCAGTAGAATGTTGGATTTAATTTTCTAATCCATCCTGCCACTCTATGTCTTTTAATTGGTGCGTTTAGCCCATTGACATTGAGAGAGATTATTGTTATGGGATTTTCCCCATTGTTCTGTTGAAATTTGGTGTATTTGAGGGGCCTGTCTTGCCTTAAAGTAGCCCATTTAGTTGTTCTGGTAACCATGGTTTTGAGTCTATGAAGTACCTGAGCTGTTGTTTGTCTGTGAAACTGTGTGTTGTTCCTTCTATTATGAATGAGAGTCTCGCTGGGTAAAGTATTTTTGGGGAGGCAGTTATTTCATTGAGTTGTTTCACTATGTCCCACCACTGTTTTCGGGCCATGAGGGTTTCATCAGAAAAATCAGCTGTGAATTTTAAGGATGCTCCTTTGTAAGAGATTTCTTTCTTCGATCTTGCTGCTTTCAGAATTTTGTCTCTGTCTAAGGTTTTGGTCATTTTGATCAGAATGTGTCTTGGGGTATTTTTATTCGGATGTCTTCTAGCTGGTACCCATCGGGCCTCCTGAATGTGGTCACAAGCTTTCTTTAGCTCTGGAAACGTTGTAGCAATGATGTCTTTGACAGTTTCTTCTTCATCAAGGTTTTCTTCCTGTACCTCTGGGACTCCAGTAATTCTTATGTTACCCCTCTTGGCTTCATCACGATCTTCTCTTGCCATCTGTTCCCGAATTGTGAGTCTCTTTTCCATTTTTTGCTCTTTTCTGGAGAGTCTCTGAACTTCATCTTCGAGCTCACTGATTCTGTTCTCAGCCGCTCTTACTCTGCTGCTGAGGCCTTCCACTGAGTTTTTCAATTCGCCTACGAGATTTTTCAGGTCTGATGTTTCTGATTGCATTTTCCTCATTTCTGACTTCAAATCCTCTTGTCTTCTATTGGCGTTGTTTTCCATTGTTTCTTTTAGTTCCCTAAGCATCCTAAGTAGTTCCCTTCTGAATTCCTTGTCAGAGAGGTTGTCTAACACTACAGTACTGTTGGTGTCATCTGGGCTAGATTCTTCAATAAGAAAGTTTGGTGAGATTTTACGTTGCTTTACCATTGTGACAAGTGTGGTTTAGTCCTTCATGTTCACTGTTATTATTCTGCTTGATATGCAGTGTCAGTTAAGATAGGCTTATGAGTTATTGGCCACTGTATTTCTAGTGGCTAAGCTAAACTAGAGAAGTTTCCATCTAAGAAGGTAGCTTATTGTTCCTATGGCATATGTAGTGGGAAAATATTTCGCGGCCGCATTAGTGGCCGCAGCTCTGGAAAGAGTCTCTGGCACTGGGTGAGGAGTTGGGAACGTCTCCTGGTTGAAATAAGGAGCCGTTCAGCTTTGTTGCCCAGAGCTGGGTCTCCGTGCCTGTCCCGTGCAGATCAGGGGAGAAAACCGGCTTTCTAGGAGATGGAGCTAGCTGTGCATGCCCAGAGAGGGTCCCAGGCCCTTGGGGGTGGGCTGTATCTGGTTGGAATAGGAGCCGTTCAGCTTTGTTGCCCAGAGCTGGGCCTCCGTGCCCGTCCCGCGCAGATCCAAACCCCTCTCTTGACATGGATGATCACTTCCTTGTAGAATGGTATGATGCTAGTAGTGAATCCATAATACAGCTCACAGAGGATCCTGATGTATTGAGTTTGAATGCCCTGTTTGGCTAGAGCCTCGATGACTGCTTCTGTCTTAACAGAATCAAAAACCTTCTTTATATCAATTTAATGTTAGACAGAATGGCATCTTGAACTCCCGAGAAACCTCAGTGAGCTTGGATATCATGTGGATATGGTCGATCATGCTGAATCCTTTTCTGAAACTAGCTTGATCTCATGGTTGTATTTCATCTAGTGTTCTGCCAATTCTATTCCAGACGACTCGAGTGAACAGCTTGTAGATGACAGACAACAGGCAGATCAGGCGATAGTTGCCAGTGTCGTGGGTGTCTCCCCCTTGTACAGTAGTACAGTCCTCCTGGTTTTCCACTCGGATGGAAACTTGCATTCAGACAGGTAGCATGTGAAGTGCCGACCCAGTGTATTGATGAGTACTGACAGCAGGTTATTCAGGTGATCAAGTCTGACATTTTCTGGGCTGGGTGCTCTTCGCTTTTTTACCAACAAAATGGCATGTTGGATTTCAGAAGGGAGAACGCTGGGAACAACATATTCATCCTGCGGAATTTGATATTTGGGCGGGTGGACGTGGCTCTGGAAGAGATCCGAGCAGAAGTCATGAATAATCTCCATTGCCCTTCTGGAAGATGTGATAGATCGACCAGGAGGTCTGAGGTCAGACATCTTGGTCTTATAGTTGGCGAAGGACAGGCGGGCATTGCAAATGCTTTTCCAAGCTTCTGCCGCATCTGCCAACACTGCTGCTCTTCTCTCTTTGAGTTCTTTCTTTATCGTTTCTCTGCACTAGTTTGTGAGCTCGGATGTTTGCTTGTAGTTGCCTGAGGCTTGCACCAAGACACGTTGGTGAATGAGCTCGAGAGTTTTCTAAGATAGGCGTCTTTTTGTGTCTATCTCTCTCTCAGCATTCTTCATACAACCATGGAGGTGCTGAACCATGCTGTCAATGACAGCGTCATCCCATGTTGTCGCAATAGTGTCAAAGAGCTCCCAATTGGTGGTTGCTCTGGGAGTTCTTTTCTTAAATTTTGCAGCCCTTTCTCCCTGCTCAGTGAAGTACAATTTTGCAAGAAGGAGACGGTGTTTCGAACCTGTTTGGAATTTTGGGACAACAGAGACATTGATCAGACAGGACTGTCGATTGAATCCCTAGTATTCCATATGGTCCCTCTAGCTTCATAAGGATCCCTGAGCCCAGAGATAGGGGCGTGCTCTGAACACTGCCAGACAGGGCCCCCAAACAAAAAATAAGAAAGAAACAAAAAAGAATCTATCAATATAAAAAACAAACAAAAAAAGAGATTAGCTATATGATACTGCAAGAATTTTGCACAAAGGAGATGGTGGTCTGATCCTGTTTGGAATTTTGGGACAAAAGCAACATTGGTCAAGCAAAACCATCAATTAAATATGATGTGGGCAATCTCATGGAACCGACCACCAAGAGACTCCCAAGTACAACGTTTAGATTCAGCCTTCTGGAACTGTGAGTTACCATGGATGGTCTTGGTCGACATGATGAACTCAGACAGTCTCTCACCCTGTTCGTTCCATTCTAGGCCGTGGGTCCTGATGTGGAGTTCTTCGGCTGATCTCCTTGGTCCTATCTTGGTCTTAAAATCACCGACAATGATCTTGTAGAAGGTGTGGTCTTCTTTATAGAACTTCTCCAGCTCCATGTAGAATTTCTCAATTTCTCCTTCCTCATAGTTGGATGTTGGTGCATAGGCAACGAAGATAGAAACTGCCGGCAGTGAACCACAGCTATTCAATAGTAATCATCCTATTTAGGTTGCTAGGCATTAGAATGAATCAATGCTTATGGCCAAGTTCGTGTTGACAAGGGCACCGATACCATCGATGCCTCTTTTGTCGCATATTGTGAGGAAGAGTTCTTCCCCAGCGTCGAAAACAGAGTGATGTGATTGATGCCTTCTTGTCTCGATCAGACCAATGATGTTGTACTTGATATTTCATACTTGCACCATCAGGTCCTCGATGGATGCATCCGATGCCAGCGTACATGAATTGAAAGTCCAGACAGTCATTTTTGTCCTTCTTCGTTTTGGCAGCCTAGATCACCCTTGAGATTTTATCAGCCTCTCCTTCCTCATTCTTCTTAATGGTGCCATACTGGTGGCTCTTTTAGGGTCAGGGGAATGAGACCCAGTATATTTACTAGTTTTGGAATATTGAATACACCACGAATAGCTTGCCAGGCTCTGCTGTGTGGATGGGACACTCTCGGTAGCTTGCCTGGCTCACCGAGGGATAGAGGCTTTTAGGGCGTCCTCTAATCATCCTTGCAGGTCTTCTCATGGTTCAAACCTTATTTGAACCCCATCAAATATGGTGCAATAATCTTGTATTAAGTGTTCTATGATGTGTCCAGAAAGGATCCTGGAGTGTGGCGGTGGGTGGGTAGTGGAGGTAGTGGAGGTATTCGAGGTCTGCTGGGCTGCTCTGAGCAGGCAGAGGACCTCTGTTCCTGGGTCCGTTGAGCCTGGAGACTTGTGAAAATACTACTGGTATGTTTCACAATATAAGCAAAAGCTTTCTCCTACATTTAGTGCCTATATTTAATTTTTTTATTGTTTATTTTACACATAGGTTTTTCAAGCATATTTTTATGACTTTAAATGTTTTGTAGTATAATTATTTGCTTGTCTTTATGATGAACAATGTACATGTAATTGAGTCATGGTCACGGTCACGGTCCCGGTCCTCCCGTTATTCATTGATTTGCTCAAGCGGGCCCAGTAACATTGTGAGACTTGTTACTGTGTTTGGCATATAGAATATATCATGGGAGCTTGCCAGGCTTTGCCGTGCGGGGGAGATACTCTCGGTAGCCTGCCGGGCTCTCTGAGAGGGGCGGAGGAATCAAACTCGGGTCAGCCATGTTGGCTGCGTGTAAGGTAAACGCCTTACCTGCTGTGCTATCCCTCCAGCCCATGTAATTGAGTAATGATAAAAAATATAGTAGATGTAATGGGGAGGTTCCATCTGCTGACAAAATTTAATATATGTTAAATTGATTTCATATATTGGACTTGTTTACATTTGTAAAGGAAATAAAATATATATATATATTCAAAATTATACAAATAGAGTCTTTATATTAATAAGTCTATATTAATTAAGAACTTAACATGTTAAATACCATTTATTTTCAAATATATATGTGTGAATATATGTATAGATAGAGAGAGATTATATGAAATCAATATTTACTGAAGTAATGAAAGGTTAATTTTAAAATTTATAAGGAAATTTAAAGAACCAAAGTAATCTAATATGTGATCCTACCCATGACTGACTGGCTTTTTGAGTAAGTATATCTGGAATATAAACAGAGAGATGTAAACAGTTACTGTTTATGTCTGGAAATCATGATGCATGGTCCTACTTGTTAGGTTCTTCTGGAATTATGTGTTAAAACATGGGAGTTTGACTGTACAAATTTGCAGGATTTCACCTTCACATCTAATTTTTTCATGCCACATCTCTGGTTCCTGAATAGTATTTTTCCTTTTTCCTGTATAATCACTAAATTAGGAGAAATAGTATTCACAAAGCATGCTTTTATAAATTCATTTGTAGGAAATGAGGCCATCAAGGCAAAGTGTATCTATTAGAATCACAATAAAGAAACACTAAGGAGAGTTTATTAGAGTCCGGTAATTTAAAAAACACTTTTGATATTTCCATGTAACATAATATCAAGGGAAAAAAAGTTAAAAGGAAGATTATTTGAAAATTAGAATTTTGACAGTTTTACATAAAGGAATTAAAATTTTTTTGTCTATAATTTATTGATTTACATCATAAAAATTACCACACCATATGTGATGGGGTTCAGACAGTAGGCGACAAATCATAGAAAAAATATATATAGCATAGCAGTAGTGCCTTAGCCTTGCTTACAGCTGGCTGAGCCTAGTTCGATTCCACTGTCCTTCTGAGAGCCTGGCAAGCTACCGAGAGTATCTCACCCGCATGGCAAAGCCTGGAAAGCTACCTATGATGTATTCAATATGACAAACACAATAACAAGAAGTCTCACGATGGAGACGTTACTGAGCCTGCTCTAGGAAATCGATGAACAACAGGAGGACAGTGACAGTGACAGTGACAGTGTATAAAAAAAAAATTAATGATCCAAATTCCCCTTCCATGGAATTTGCTGGCTGTCACAGCATTTGAGAACCTAGTATAGAGAGAAAATATATATTTAAGAAATGAAATGGGAAGACAATTTATGAGTGAATTAATACTATATGTTTCATTAGCAATATTGTGTATTAACTGAAGATAGTGAGAAAATTATAAAAACATTAGAGAAAATTAAGATGTTGAAAAAATGCTGACTGACATTAAGCACAAAGGTTATGATAATAACAAGATGATAACTGGTGATTCCAACATTTTCAGTTTATTATGATATTTTAATACGCTGTTATTAAAAACCTTGTTACAACTATGGAATGAAAAATTAAGGTGTATTGGTAATAGGAAGGTCATTAAAATAAAATTTTTCGAAGAGAAGAAGCATTGAAAACCTATGAGGGACCAGAAATTTCATTTTAAAATCGTTGATGACACTAGAATTAGTTTTCCTTGAATGAAAGCACTAACGATGATTTAATATTTTCCTTGAAAGAAAACATTAACAATGATTCAACAATTCTATTCACATATAAAAGTGTTTTCTAAAAAGTTCTTTTAGGTTTACTTGGAATAAATTCAAATTCCTGCTTGGAATTTAGTGGTAATATGTGCTAAAAATGGTGATAGCAAAGATAATATCAGAATAGACTAATTTTAAAAAGTACTTGTTCTTTTGTAAACAAGACAGAATTGTTTCTGGGAGCCTGGTGAAATAGTACAGTGAATAGGGTACTTGTAGGGATATAGGTTTGATCCCTGACACACTATATGTTTCCCAAGCCTGCCAGATGTGATTCCTAAGCAAAGAAACAGGACAAAACCCTGCACAATGCCAGGTGTTACAAAAAACTTAAAACAAAAATTTTATTTTGAGCTATTAATTATTGCATTTGTATAAACTCAAAAACATACCTATTTTTTAAAGTCTTCTTCCTGGTAAATTCATGGCATTTACTAGATGATGCTTAAAGCGGCTTATGAATTTAAATAAAATTATGATTAGATGAATCATATGATTAGTCATCATCAAATTCTTTAAGTCTTATAATTAGTAAAAATTAGGTGACTTGATATTTGTAAAATTGTTATTTCTTATATGTTCAATAAATTTTGCATATGTGATAGTTCAAATGCAAAAATAAACCTATATTATAGGTAAATTTTATCAAATACTGCTTTTATATATAATCGTCAAGAGAAAAGAACTAAAGTCTAATTTGTTGTACATCTTCAGAAATTTTGATTGGCATATGCAATTTATAAACATTCAACATATAAAAGTTAAGTTACTTTTGCCATGGCTTAAACATATATTTGGTAAATTCATTTAATGTATAAGACAAAATGTTTTATTGCTATTTCACACACATATACACACATCCAAGAATATCACTTAAGTAGGTCTTTCTCTGTAACATTCAGTATTAATTTGGGGGACAGAGAAATAGCACTATAGGTAGGGTGCTTACCTTGCACAAGCAATCCCAGGTTCAATACCCCGTACTCAATATGGTGTCAAACCCCTTCAGATGTGAGCCCTGAATACAGAGTCAGGAGTAAGTTCTGAGGACAGTAATATTTCTCCCTCGGTATTTATTTAGCCATTTTAACTGATTGAATAGAAGAAATATTTTCTCAGCATATATCTGACAAAGGGATAATAGTAAAATAATAATAAAACTATATTTTAAAAATCTTATAAAATTCAATTAGAAAGAATAAATACTCCACCAAAAAAGGCAAGAAAAAGTATAAATACTTCACCAAAAAGAAATCTAAAAGCAAGCTAAAATGAACATTAAAGAGATTCATACCACTTATTGTGAGAAAAATTGAAAACGCAATAACATATCTCAAACTTGAGTGAATTAGCATATGCCAAGACTTTTCAAAACACACTGGAGGTCGTTTAGAAAAAAACACCGTAAAATGTTGGTTAATCAAACAGTCTAGTTTTTATGAAAAGCAGTGAATTGATTTCTCAAAATATTAAAACTGGATCTTATGGGGCCAGAGTGGTTGTACAGCAATTGTGTCACATGGGGCAGTTGTGTTAGTTTATTTGCCTTGCACAGGGTCAATATTAATTCAATCCCTAGTATTCCATATGGTCCCTCTAGCTTCATTAGGATCCCTGAGTGCAGAGAGAGGGGCATGCTCTGAGCACTGCCAGACAGTGCCCCCAAACAAAAAACAAGAAAGAAACAAAAAAGAATCTATCAATAAAGAGATTTGCTATATGATACTGCAAGAATTTTGCACAAAGGAGATGGTGGTCTGATCCTGTTTGGAATTTTGGGACAAAAGCAACATTGGTCAAGCAAAACCATCAATTGAATATGATGTGGTCAATCTCGTTGTGGAACCATCCACTAAGAGACTCCCAAGTCCAACGTTTAGATTCAGCCTTCTGGAACTGTGAGTTACCATGGATGGTCTTGGTCAACTTGATGAACTCAGACAGTCTCTCACCCTGTTCGTTCCATTCTAGGTCATGGGTCCTGATGTGGAGTTCTTTGGCTGATCTTCTTGGTCCTATCTTGGCCTTAAAATCACCGACAATGATCTTGTAGAAGGTGTGGTCTTCCTTATAGAACTTCTCCAGCTCCATGTAGAATTTCTCAATTTCTCCTTCCTCATGGTTGGATGTTAGTGCATAGACAACGAAGATAGAAACTGCTGGCAGTGAATCACATCTATTCAAATGTAATCTTCCTATTCAGGTTGTTAGGCATTAAAATGAATCAATGCTTATGGCCAAGTTCATGGCGACACCATCAATGCCTCCTGTGTTGCATGTTCTAAGGAACAATTCTTCCCCAGCATTGAAAACAGTGTGATGTGATTGATGCCTTCTTGTCTCGATCGGACCAATGATGTCATACTTGATCTTTCGTGCTTATACCATCAGGTCCTCGATGGATGCATCTGATGCCAGTACACATGCACTGAAAGTAGAGACTGTCATTTTTGTCCTTCTTCATTTAGGCAGCCTAGTTCAGCCTTGAGATTTTATCAGCCTCTCCTTTCTCAGCCTTCTTTTTTTTTAAAATTTTTATTAGTGAAACACCATGAGGTACAGTTCTGGACTTACAAAATTTTTGGTTTGGATTTCAATTATACAATGATCAAATACCCATCCCTCCACCAGTGCCCATTCTCCAACACCATGGGTCCCAGTATCTCTCCTACCCCACATCCCCACCATCCCACCCTGCCTCTGTGGCAGGGCATTCCCTTTTGTTCTCTCTATCCTTTTGGGTGTTGTGGTTTGCAAAGGAGGCATTGAGTGGCAATCATGTTTGATCTATAGTCTACTTTCAACATGCTTCTCCCATCCTGGGAGGATCCTCCCAAGACCCTTTATTTGGTGCTCCCTTTGCTATCTGAGCTCCCTTTTCCCCTAGCATATGTGGTTGGCCTCCAATCCATGAAGCAAATCTCCTGGTACTAATCTCGGCCACTCTTGGGTGTTAGTCTCCTATTTTGTTACTTTATGTTCCCCGGATGAATGCAATCTTTCTATGTCTATCCCTCTCTTTCTGACTCATTTCACTTAACATGATACTTTCCATGTAGTACCTCTTGTATGTAAATTTCATGACTTCATCTTTTCTAACAGCTACATAGTACTCCATTGTGTAGATGTACCAAAGTTTCTTTAACCAGTCATCTGTTCTTGGCCACTCAGGTTTTTTCCAGATTCTGGCTATTGTAAAGAGTGCTGCAATGAGCAAACAAGTGCAGATGTCACTTCGTCAATACTTTTTTGCCTCTCTGGGATATATTCCCAGGAGTGGTATTGCTTGGTCAAATGGGAGCTCAAATTCTAATTTTTTGAGAATCATCCATACTGTTTTCCAAAAGGGCTGAACCAGTCGGCATTCCGCCCCCCCCCCCCCCCCCCCCCCAGCAGTGAAGAAGGGTCCCTTTCTCGCCACATCTGCACCAACACTGGTTCCTTTTGTTCTTTTGGATGTGGGCCAGTCTCTGTGGTGTGAAATGATATCTCATTGTGGTTTTGATCTGCATCTCCCTGATGATTAATGATGTAATGCATTTTCTCATGTGCCTTTTAGCCATTCAGATTTCTTCTTTGAGAAAGTTTCTGTTCATTTCATCGCCCCATTTTTTGATGGGGTTGGATGTTTTCTTCTTGTGGAGTTCAACCAGTACTTTGTGTATCCTTGATATCAACCCCTTGTCGGAAGTGTATTTGTTGAATATACTTTCCCATTCTGTAGACTGTCTTTGTATTTTGGTCACTGTTTCTTTGGAGGTACAGAAGCTTCTTAGTTTAAGATAGTCCCATTCTTTCTCAGCCTTCTTAAAGCTGCCTTATTGGTAGCTCTTTCAGGTTCAGGGGAATGAAACCCATTGTAGTTACTGGTTTTGGCACATTGAATGGGGCTAGAGTAATAGCACAGTGGATAGGGCGTTTGCTTGCATGCTGTTGACCCAGCCGACCAGAGTTCAATTCCTCCACTCCTCTTGAAAAGCCTGGCAAGCTACCAAGAGTATCTCACACGCACAGCAAAGCCTGGCAAGCTACCGTGATGTATTCAATATGTCAAATACAGTAACAAGAATGTTTCACAATGGAGACATTACTGGGCCCACTTGAGCAAATCGATGAACAATGGGAGGACAGTACTAGTGCTAGTGCACATTGAATACGCCACGGATAGCTTGCCAGGCTCTGCTATGCGGCCGGGTAGCTTTCCGGTAGCTCTCTGAGAGGGATAGAGGCTTTTAGGGTGGCCTCTAATAGCCCTTGCAGGTGAACATACAGTTAAATTATGAATAACTGGCTTATTATAATTAAGTAATATTTACATTAACTATTTATATGCTTCTAGCCATTCTAATTTTAGAATGCTTTCTTAACACATGCATGGCAAAATTTGTAGAAAGTTAAGTCCTTATGTCATAACAAAACAAAGTTTAAGTTGGATTGATATTTCTGTTGCCTTTCTTCCATGTGCTTCAAACATTTTTAAGTGTTTTTTTTTCCTTTCTGTTCTCTTTGCAATTGTTTTTGTTGTTGCCATTATTTCTCTTAGGATTACCAGGGTTTATATAAACTTGGATCTGGTATGAGCAAAGATCACATAAGTGGTTATAGCACAAGGGATCACAAATGATGGTGTGTCTGGGGTTATACTTCATGTAGGACAGTGCCAGTATCAAACTCAGGCAGGCATGAGAGTCACTTTACCACTGAGACCCCTGTCTGCAGGACCTGCTTCTAATTATCCTACATTAATAATATTGGTGGTGGCTGGTGGTGGCTGCTCCTGGACGAGAACAGTGCAGTTTTCTGCCCCTGCGCCTGGCTGTTCCTCTCCGGGGCCCCTTGGAGGGGAGCGGGTTGAGCTTTCCTCACCGCCCCGACCAGGGCTCCAGCAGCCGAAGACCTCTAGGACCAGCCACCAACATGCTGAGACCACTCTCCGCACACATGAAGGTACAGGCAGAGGGACAAAGCCACTCGGGTTCCGGGGCCGAGATCTCCAAGCCTACTCGGATTGGGGCCGGGTATCCTCCACCCAGATCCTCCAAAGTCCAGTAGGTGGGGGTCACACCCACCACCTGGCCCCCTGGCGCCGTGTAATCCCATCAACGGACAAGACTCAGAGACTATAAAATCCAGCTCCCGGAACCGCGCGGCCGCGAATGCGAATGACATCTTATCAGGACATCTTTTTATGACATCTTATCATCTCATTCCTACTTTGGACAAACTTGCAGGCTATCCTGCCCACAGGGCAGAGTCTGGCAAACTCCCCGTGGCGTACCAAATATGCCAAATACCAGTAACAATGATGGGTCTCATTCTCCTAAAGAGCCTTGAATATAATCCCAGGGCTAGGATGAAAGAGATGTTACTGGGGCCTGCTCGAGGCAATCGACGAATAACAGGATGATGAAATGAAATGAAAAAAATTAAATTGAAAAATATTACTTCTATTTTTCCTTTTTTACATATTTATATAATGTTTATTATCCTAGAGAAGCTTGGTACTACCCAAATATTGTGGAAAAAGTATCACTCTCTATTCTTTTTTTTTATTATTGAATTGCTGTGGGAAAATTTACAAAGCTTTCAGGTTTAAGTCTCGGTCATGCAATTATCAAACACTTTTCCCTTGACCAATACTTATTTTTCACCACCAAGAACCCAAATAACCCCCCCAACCCTCCCAATGCCTGTGAGGCAGATGAATTCTAGTTAACACCCTATCTATTTTGATTAGATTCATTGTTTCGACAAAAGATGCACCATTATTATTTAGAGTTTACACCCCCAAATCAGACATGCTGAAAAGGCATTGTGAAATAATTTGTTTTCTACAGCTGGTTACAAGAATCAAATGTTGTTGTGCGGCCGCAATTGTGGCTGTGCGATTTTGGGTTTCTGGTATTTTACTTATTAAGCCTGAAAGTATTTCTGCTGAGAGTCAGATAATTATGAGATTGATTTCTGTGCTCTGGAGCCATGGCCATGCCAGAGAGCCGCTCGTGGGGGACAACTCGTGACCTCAGTAGGGCTTGAAGGATGAGCCAGGAACACCCCCCTTCCCATGAGGTTTTAGTCACCCCGCCACGACCGGCTCATACCTGGCTTTCCATAAAGCTCTTAAGCGGCTGCCATCTTTCTTTTCAGAGGGAAAAAGCAACTCGCTATTCTAAATGTAGTTTTCTATGTGATTAAAGTCTTAGAGTAACTTGATTGCTTTTCTTTCCTCATTGTAAATTCAGTGAAGAAACCCTACAAACACAACCTCAAGCTAAGTAATGCCATTCAATACAATATAAATCTCTTGAGGTTGAAGCAGGCAGGCATGTATATATGGCAATGAATTCCTGGGAAGCAATAAAATCAATAGCCTCATGGCTACAAAATCCCATCTTGTAGGCACAGAAACTAAGGTCTGATAGGAACTTTACCTGGTGCCAGCACAGATCCTAAGAAGATTTGAGCCCCCTCCAAGAAAAGTTTCAGCAGGAACAAAGTGCAGGAAAGGAATATTAAAGAAGACCATCAGCTACTCCCAACTCTTGGCAACCACCCTAGCAATGAACACTTACCTAGGCATAAAGCCCTATGTAAGGCAGCTTGGTAGAAACCCTAGAAAAGCTGATATGAACAAAGGAAGTACACACATATGCTGTCCAAGCCCAGTGCTGAGTGCTGCCTGTGCCTATGTGTTGCTGAGAGAATGTGGTACCTGAGCATATATGACATGTGCTGCCTTCATCTTCACTTTCGAGATGTGTACTTTTATACCTAATGCTAGGATGTATACAGGGGCTCCATCTCCACCCTGGAGAAGCTCATATTCTCTATTGAGTGTTCTTTCTCCCTCTCTCTCTCTCTCTCTCTCTCTCTCTCTCTCTCTCTCTCTCTCTCTCTCTCTCTCTTTGTCTCTGTCTCTTTCTCTCTGCCTGTCTGTCTCTGTCTCTTTCTCCAGCCCTGTCTCTTTGTCTTCATTCTCCTACTCAAAACTATCAAATAAAATCTATTATACTTCATTTTTTTCTCTCCTCCCAAATTCTTTCTTGTGAGGGAAAGGCAGGGACACTAAAGGCCTGGATAAGGTCTAGGACTGACTTTCCTTTCCTTCAAGGACCAAGGCTCACAGCAGACTCATGTCTTTGTTTTTCCCAATATTAGGTGGAAGAGGTGGATCGAGAAAAAGTGGCAAATCTGCCTTCTCAAGACTGTCACCTCTCTCCTCCCCACTTCATAGAAGTCACTCGGGGACCCCCACCAGCATCAAGATCAACATCAACAGTTATTTGACGTTCCATACCATTTATGGGTTCTGATGAGTCTAGTACTTTATCTCCTTGGTATTGTTCCACAAATCAAAAACTCAAATCATAAGAAAAATATACATGATCATATTTGGTCTAGCAATATTAGTATGCCATGATTATTAACTAAAATCTATAAAGCCTGTTACATTTTACTTGTAGTTAATGTTCTTTTTGTTTTAGGGACACATCTAGGATAGCACATCACATTTAGTTAACTTAGCTCTGTGGTTCCTCTTCCTTTTTGAGAGGGGCCTTAAAAGCAGTGTTTAGGGGACAATGGGGTAAACTCCAGCCATTCTCACCTGGTCCTACTACTGTCCAAAAGACACAGTGTTCTGATCAATGATTTTGTACTGCAGAAGCCACTAGGGAATACCAGACACATCCTGTCACACATCCTGTTTAGGGAGACTTGAGGCACCAGGACTCAAGCATGGAGCTTAGCAAATGCTATGTACTCCAGCCTTTGAACTATCTTTCAGTACTTAGTATACTTCCTCTTGACTATGATAGTTCTTCTGATTTTCTGATAGTTCTTCTGATTTTCTTTTCTTTGATGATCTTGATGATTTTGAAGATATGTCAGATTTTCCAAATTAGAATTATTTATTATTTCTCTCATAATTATATTTGAGTTTCAGATTTTTTTTGAGCAATTCCAGAGAACTTACAGAACCTAGTAATATCAGGTAACTTGTATTAGTATTGATGTTAATTAACTTTGATCACCAAGATTGCCAGTTGCATCACTGCAAAGTTACTCTCTCTTCACGTTTAATGATGTAGCTTGCAAAGATATTTTTGTTTTGTTGTTATCTTGGAGTCATGCCTGGCAATGTTCAGGATGCTCAGAGATTAGATACTCAGATGCTACTGGTTCTACACTCAGAAATTGCTCCTGACTGTGCTTGATGGGCCATATGTGATATTGAGGATTAAACCATTGGATTGGACACATACAAGGCAAACATTCTACCCACTGTTCTATTGCTCCAACCATGGCAAGAAATTTTTAAGGACAAACCAAACCACTAAAAACTCAACCAACCAATGGGATATGGGTATCAGATAAACCCATTATAAACTTGCAAGTTCTCCTCTTGACTAAAACTGAAATGATCTTAAAATAAAATTTGTAAAGAAGTATTTTGTATTCTAACCTAAAATTTATAACAGATATAAGTGGGCTCACATTGATATGAATAAGGAATTGAGTACATGAACAAATGTGAAGAATAGGAAAATCTGCTGCTCTGAATATCAAAGGATGTATGCAAATATGCCATCCTCCATGAAAAGGAGCATAAGAATCCTGTTCCTTAAGTGTGGGATGTGTACCATTTTACTTCTTTTTAAATTCCACATTAAGACATGGTTTTACAGAAACTTTCAGAGTTTATGTTTTTGCATATAGTTGTACCAATAAAAGCTAACTTTCTTTGCACTATGGATTTGGATGTTTATAGTCCTTTTCTTACAAAAGTGGATGTCTGGAATTCCTAGTTAAACACATAAGCATATGTTAAACTATACATAAAAACCGAATTTCTTGTAATCGTTGGAAATTTATATTTTTTAAAAATAAGAATGTTGATTTTTCAATTTATTTAGACATTTGTGTAAACTATTGAACAAAAATGGAATAAAAATAGACTTTGTTTACATGGAAATCTTCCATTACAGAACTCTATTTATAGTAGTAACATGCTTAAAAAGCCTTCTAGATGAATAAACTAAATTTCTCATCTAAATTATCTGAACTGCTAAGATTAATTAGTATAACTAAGCTATTTAAAATATTAGGTAACTAATTCTATTCCATTGGAAATTATATTTTTATTCCTTTTCATTTTCGGGACTTGGGGCCTCATCCAGAAGTATTCAGGGCTTACTTCTGGCTCTGTGCTCAGATATCACTCCTGACAGCACTTGTGGAAAATGTGTGGTGGTGAGGTCAAATCTGCATTGACCCCTTTCAATGCAAGAACCCTACTGTACTATCCACGCCCCACCACCCTTACTTGCAATTTTATTTATTTACTTTTGGCTGGAGGACCATGCTGGGTGTTTTTGTCAGGGTTTCTCCTGGCAGTTCAAGAGATGTAACTCAGTGTTCAGCATGTGAGCATGTTTATTAGCTCTGTGAGCTATCTCCCTAAATTGCAGTGTCTTACAATTGGGGTAAAGATACAATTCTGTCTTCTGATTTAGTGCTTCTTTATTTTCTTTCAATCTGTGTTTTAATTTAAAGTGCATAAGCATAATAAAACACTTGCACCATTTTTGTTTCCTTAGAAAATGTAAGAGATGATGCTTTCATCCTATATTTTGAGGGCAGAAGGCTTTGGATATGGGGGTCATACACAGTAGTCGTCAGGAGCCTTTTCTGTGTCTGTGCCCAGGGGTCATATACAGGTTTATGCGGGATCTAAATGGTGTCAGCTGGATCGCAAAGCATTGGAAAGCCTTTTATCCCTCTAGTATTCCACTTTGCTAAGTAATCTGGTCACATTGCCCATGGTCAAAATACTCTTTGTCAAGATTGTTTCCTCCAACGAATTCCTGGGATTGCCTAATTCATTTAGATCTATCAAAAACAAGTAATAATTTATTATTTTTGTCTTAGTCCTAAATCTAAAAGCACCTATCACTGTTGGGGGTGTTTCTGGAGAGCTTTTGTAGTAAGGGAAGTAAACTGGGAAAAGGGAGTGCTTCCAACTCACTGCTCTACCCACCTCCACCACCAGCACTGGGGGAAATGGTTTGAGCCAAGACTGGTACAGTTGGCTATGAACATCTACATTGCCAGATGTTCATATGAGACAGAGGAGCAAGGGAGATAAGTATTTGAGAGAGAACAAGTGTCTGAGAGACTAATGGCCCGAAATGGCTTTCAGGGGGAGGAGGGTTTATACAATTCATCCAAATGGTTTTTAACTTAGAATTTTCTGCATACAGAGAAATCAGTCTGAGTTTTCTTCCAGGAAAGCCTAGCAGTGCTGTTCTCTTCATTACCTCATGATTCTTCTGTAGTTCCTGTTTTTCTGATGGGTCTGCCTTCTCTGAGTGATTTTGGGTTTCTGCAGGTTGCTTCAGTTTCCTCAAGATTTGCATGTCAAAGGGAGGTAGCCCACCATGTGCTTGGGCTAATTCAGGGCCAATCTTTTCTTTAGTTTCCTGATTGCTCAAAAATACATTATCAGCTCCCACCTCCTTAAGTATCTGCCTACAGCAGAATCAATCCCTTGAGAGCCTCTATTACTGTGCTTCATAAGACATCACAATACAGTTCTTTACTTCAAATTCATCACTGGTCCAGAGAACTTCACAGATAGTTTGCTAGAGACAAAAGTGTAAAAGGCAGGGCCAGATTAGGGATATGGCCTTAAAGCAGGGAAATGTCCAGTGACTGGGTCTGACTGAGTGTTTGACCTGGACCTGCTGGATTGATAGAGATAAGTATTCAGCATCTTTTCTATTGTTTCATTGACCAGCTTTCTCATCCACCCATCTTGATTAAAAGGGGACAAGAGGAGAAAAGCTTCAGAGTTTCTCTGCAATCCTATTGTAAGAGACCCTCCCCAAACCTGGAAGTTGCCCTGCTAAAATTTCCTTCCTTTCCCTTAATTAAGTCTTTTACTTAATTCAGTCATTTGTTTTTCAATTTTGACTATGTGAGGACAAAATATAACATCTGCACCTGCTCCAACAGTTTGGCTACTAAACCTGGGTTTCCAGGACAATCCCGAAGCAATCACTTTGCATCATCCAAAATAACCAGTCAGTGTTTATCAAAAGTTCACAAATTTACAGGAGTAAACTCTGAGCACAGTAAGGTATGGCCTCCACCAAGAAAATAAAAAGGAATTTTTCAGACATAAGTTAAGCCTCTACTTGTATGCCTTCAGAATAAGCTTAAAGATAACCTTTTCTGTTTACAAAGATAGGGCTGGAGTGACAGCACAGTTGGTAGGGCGTTTGCCTTGCATGCAGCCTACCCGGGTTTGATTCCTCGTCCCTCTCAGAGAACCCGGCAAGCTACCAAGAGTATCCCACCTGCACGGTAGACAGAGCCTGGCAAGCTCCTCATGGTGTATTCAATATGCCAAGAACAGTAACAACAAGTCTCACAATGGAGACGTTACTGGTGCCCGCTCATGCAAATCGATAAACAATGGGAGGACAGTGCTACAGGACAGTGCTACAGCTTACAAAGATGGCTCAATAGGTTGGAGTGCATGCTTGCACACAGGAGTTCTGATTTCCATCCCTAGTGCTGCATGATCCTGGAGCAAACAGACCACTGTCAAGAGTGAATCATTCTAGCTCTGCATTCAGGAATTACTCCTCATGGTGTCTGGGACCTAACGGGATGCCAGGATTGAACCCAGGTTGGCCAAATGCGAGGCAAACCCCTAGCTTGTATTATCTATCCAGTCTGATGTCGGTGGGCCCCACGGGTGAAGTGGGGAGGAGAAAGATGGTCACTTTCTCCCCAGCCACCCCTGACACCTGGGACCCAGGGTTGCTGGGTTCTTGTCTAGCCTCACAGAAAGTAATTTCAGGAGTAGACAAACGGTGGAATAAATAGATTTCATTTAGAGGATTTTTAAGGTGTGGAGGAGGAAGAGTGAGAGAGTAACATACACAAGAGATAACACTGGCTTCTCCAAGGGCAGAGATAGTCCCTACACACATCCTAGCATTAGACATGAAAGCATGAAAGCACACATCTCAAGAGGGGAGATGTGTGCAACACATGTGTTCGGGCGATACATGTACTCGGGCACCACATGTGCTCGGCCACATGGGCACAAGCAGCACATGGGCTAAGACAGCATATGCAGGCCCTTCCTTTGTTCAAGGTGGTCTTTATAGGGTTTTTCCAACTTGCACTCCAAGTGGGGCTTCCTCCTAGGTCAAAGTCCATTGCTAAGGAGGTCATTACCAGGGGGGTTGGGAATGGTGATGATCTTTGAAATTCCTTTTCTGGCCTTTTGTTCTTGCAGGAACTTCTTTGGGTCTATTGCTGGAGCCAGGTGAAGGTCTTATCAGGCCTCAGTTCCTGCTTTCCAATTTTCTGCAGGGCTGGCTTTTGCCATTGCCTTGGGAGGGGGCTTTCCCTATCTACCTGCCTACATCAAGCCTACCTCAGTTTTTTTTTTCCTATTTTGTTTCTATTTTTGTCAGTTTGGTCTGTAATGCTATTGATAGTAGGGTTTGATACATAAAACATTTCAGCACCACAAACCTCCATCAGAGTGTTTCCTTCCATCATTTCCCAGGGCCCCAGGCATGTTTTATGCATGAAACCCTGTTGATAGCTGTTTTTAAGAACACCTCAAATGCTTGAGCTTAATCAGATAGTAACCCCTCCCCTTAGACTGTGATGGAGGTAAAGAATACTGCACTTCAACAACTTCAAAAGTGAGGTAGGTGAAGGGATTATACTGATAAAACACATTTTTCTTTTTTTCTGTGAAATCATACAGTCTCTCAACTTGCTTTTGGAAAAAAAAATGGGAGTAAGTATAAACTAATTTTTTTCAGTCTCAATTACATTCTCTTATACAAGTAGAAAATTATATATGTATGTTATATATTATACAACATTTCACTTAATCACTTAACTTCCCGTTAGTCGTCGATTTGCTCGAGCGGGCGCCAGTAACGTCTCCATTTGTCCCCGTCGCGTGCTAGTGTAGCCCAATGGCATCTCTTCACTCCGGGAACATGGAGGACCTCAAACCGATCGTTCAAGATCTTGACAAAGAAGTCTGACCATCTGGTAGGTGGGCGGCCACGCGTTCTCTTGACATCCCGTGGAATCCAATCAGTAACAGCTCTAGTCCAACGGTCGTCTTTAAATCTCATTACGTGACCAGCCCATCTGATTTTCGACACCTTGGCATATGAGACAGCGTCCCTGATCCTTGATCGTCCACGGATGTCAGAACTCCGGATTCGTTCTCTCATTTGAGTGAAACGTGATATTCCAAGCATAGCTCTTTCTATTCTTCTTTGGGAGACCTGAATGGCGTTCTTATCTTGTTTGCATAGGGCCCAGGTCTCTGAGGCATATGTTAATGCAGGAAGAACAGTGGAATCAAAGAGATGTGCCCGGAGCCGGAGGTTCTTCGTCCTCTTAGCTATTTCATACAATATGAAATATGCCAAAACCAGTAACTACAACTGGTCTCATTCATACAACATTTATTTCATATAATAAGATATATAATGTATGTTATTATATTAAATATGTTTTGTGTATTATATGGTTACATATGTGACTATATGTGAAATTAGACTATAGCTAACATCTTATCATATATTCCAGTAACACCTGCAGATAGTGGTGTCAATTATCAGATGATGTTAATGTTTAGAAATAATGTGTAATGTTTTTATTTCTCTGTGTTAATTAATTTGGTGTTTTTCCTTAAATTGACTTGAGAATTACAAGGCTATAAGTTATCATATTATAAAAATTTTTTTCTAAGTTCAATAAGGATGGTAATTTTTTTAAGCAGTAACAATAGTAGTAATATATCCTCCTCCAACTAAGAAATTATTCCATCAGTAAAAAAGTAAATAAGGTGTCGTTGCCTGCATTCTTTCCTTCCCTCCTTGCCTCCTTTTCTCCTTCCTTCCTTCCTTCCTTCCTTCCTTCCTTCCTTCCTTCCTTCCTTCTGCCTCCCTCCTCTCTCTCTCTCTGTCTCTCTCTCTGTCTCTCTCTATCTCTTCCTTCCTTCCTTTCTTTCTCTTCCCTTATTTCCTTTTTTCTTTTTGAGTTTTGAGGCCACACATGACAATGCTCAGGCCTTACTCCCAGCTCTGGGCTCATTGAGGGCCTCCAGGGATCTTATATGGTATAGGGGATTGCACCCAGATTGGCTGCATGTAAGGCCTTCCTTTACCCACTGTTCTTTGACCTCCGTGGTGATTCTTTTCTCAAACTCAATTTACAAACTAATATCTAAGTCTACAGATCAAAGCTACAGATCACTAATGTTAAACCTATAACTACAGTGATAGTGACAGTACTGCTTATATTTTATGTTAGATGCCATTTTTCAGCTTTGTATAAATCCCTGTGATGTAGGCCGGTAGATAGGGAAAGGCCCTTGGCTTGGACATGGAACTTGGACATGGAAGAAGAATTCTAGGATTGGTCCACCTTGTGGGTACAAAAAACAAAGACCTGATAAGACCATCAGCAGACCCTGAGGATATAGGCCTCCTCCCCATGAAGTTCCTCTTTTTCGAAAATCCTTGGACCTCCCTTTTAATCCGGTTAACTTCAGTGACCCAGCCCCACAGAGATTCCAGAACATTCTGAGTCAGAAACGATCCTGGAAGGATCTGTAATATGAGCCAGCTCAAGAGCCCACTTGAGGCTCTCTCCACCCTTGGAGAAGCCTGTGTTCACTCTGGACGCATTACTCTGTCTCTCTTACTCTCCATTTCTGCACCTATCCGCTTATCCCTTTCTCTTTCTCTCCAAAAACCTCCAAATAAAATCTGTTATTTCACTGTTTGTCTACTGCTGAAATTTTTTTCTGTGAGCAAGACAAGAACCCTAGAAACCCCGGGTAAGGCTTGGGACTGGTCTCTCCTTTCTTGCAAAGAGCAAATCCTCTTCCCAACCTGAGTCTGTGACTCCCCAAGCAATTGGGTGGGGGCGGGGGATTAACTCCTGTGCCGAGAAGACCAAGTGGACTTTAGGTGTGGCTTGACAGCCACCTTGTGGGGTTGGCGGGGCTCAGGCCCGTGCCAGGCAGGGGCTCACTGCAGACTTTACCAGTCCTACTCTTCCCAGGGACTCTTGGGTGGCAGAGGCAGAGCAAGAGAGGGTTACCGTCTTTCTCTCCTCCCGACTCGAGTGACCCACCCGTGGGATCCACCGACATCACTTGCATCACATTTCCTCACAGTTTTTGCTAATTGGCAATATCTCACATATTTACATATGTGTTTTGTAAAAGAGGACCACTGTGGCTCCATTTTGAAACTTCACTCTATTTTGTGTCTAATGGTGGAGAGTTTAAAAATTAAGGGAAAACCCCAAGGAGAGTAACATGCAGATTTCAACAACAAACCAGAGATAAGGAGGCAATTGCCTCATGATTAACCTCTGCCCTATAACATGGGTTAAAATGATGCTTAATTGGTAACTTGCAAGGAATAGACAGAATTAGCCGAAGTCAGTGCAGTGTTTGGGGGTGCAAGCCAGGGAGCAGTCCCAGTTTTCAAACCCTCAGTTCTGAGAATGTTGTATGAATGAGTTTTGGTGTGTGTGGATAAAACCTTGAGAAATCTGTCCTGCCTGTGAATCTCAGTCAGCCGCTGAGCTCAGGATTGTGACCACTTGGTCATTTGTATATATCTAGAAAGTATATCAACATAGCATTGTTTACAATATCTTTATCTGCCAATTAAGGAAAGCCTGGTGTTGGTTTGACTATCTGGTCAACAATCTATAATCTTGAGAGATTTAGTGCAGCAGATAATATGCTTGCCATCTAAACCCACCTGGGTTCAATCCCTGATATGACATACAAACCTCCAGTTCTGCCAGGAATGATTCCTGAACAGAGTAGCAGGAGTATGCCCAGAGCACATCTAGGAGTGGTCCAAACCAAAATTAAAAAAAAAAAAATCAAGACAATTGAACTAATATGGAAAGGCAGAGATTTCCAAACTACTTAAATTTTCAGTGGTGAAACATATAGAGTTTTTGATGAAAGCAACTATAAAATTCAGTGAGAAAGTATTACAAAGTATTACCGTGAGGTAATAAAATTCAGTGAGAAAGTATTACAAAGTATTACCGTGAGGTAGCATTAAAGGAAAGTTTTGGAAAACTTGTACAAAACCCTGATACAACATCCACTGTGGATGCATATCGTTGCAAAAAACAAGTAAATAAGAATTATAATTCTGCTTATGTTATGAAGGGAATTGGTGCACTTAGAAAAAAATCTTAAAACTTTGAATTAATTTCATATTACACACAATTTTTATTTCATATTGCAGATGTCAGAATTTTTCAAGGTGAATGCTGTGTGCAGCTCTGCCACACACTCAGTGCACTATGCAACCTACTATTTTGGAGGCTCATGCCAGGCAATGCAGTGCTTCTTAGATCTGGCAGTGACCAGGGATATCAAGTTTTCTAGGATGTGATGTGCTCAGATCAAAGTGAAAGCCCCATGCATGCAAGCCATATGCTCTATCCATTTCAGCTATATCCCATCCCAGATTATACCTTACATCTTTATCTTCCTTTCCCTTTTTCTCCTTTTCCATAATGGCTTCATTATGAAAAGCAATATGTGCTTAAATCTACATGAAATATGGAGATAGGTATAGAAATGGACAAATAAGTCTTTCCCTATAAACATTCAGTGTTTATAAATATGGAGTTCTACAAATAGATGACCCGTTTTCAAAAATAAAAAAGCTTTTTTTTTCGTTTTTTTTCTTGTCACTGGGTGGCATTTTTTAAAAGAAAATTTTTTTGTGAAATCAACTGTTCCTTAATGTTAGTTTTCAGAGCTGATAAAAGCTTCTACAAATCAGATTTTAGATTGCTTTAACTATTTTCCAGTGTAATCAATTGAATGGGAGAACTGCTATTCAATCTGCTATTGTGAAAAAAAAAAAAAGCTGATTCTAACTTTTTGGAATTTGAAAGGTGAAATAGAGTAGAAAAATTTCTAGTTTCTTTCTTTCCCTAAGTGTGCAGAATTAGATCCTCTTCAGTTGATTGTACATGAGTTCTGGGAAAAGGAGTATAGGTTGCAAGGATTTTTTCCCCCTTTAAAGATACTCTTTAAGTCTTTACTCTTTAAAAATATCTTTGTTTTCAAACCACAATCAAAAGTTCATTAAACTGTTACTTCAATCTGATTATTGTATATTATATATTTATTCTTCATATTTACCCCATTTTGTCTTAGTTTTTGTATCAGAATAGGAACACTACCATTCTTCTTTTAATACATAATAAAAATAATATGCTTCAATAAATAACATAATGCTTATATATATGAAAGTATAGATTGATATATATTTATATCAGAGTGACATTAATACGACTATTAAATTCATATGTATTACATTGCAGACATCATTATTTCATTATTTCACATTTATAAATATATAATGTTCATCATTGGCAAATATTTTCTTTAAAAAGTAGAGAAAGTTTCTAAATGAAATTATATCAAGAAAATTAAAAGAGTAAATTCATCTCCGCTAACTTATATAGTAAATTATATTATTTTGGTGTTTCACTATTCACACATTAACTTACATTGCATGTTTTTTCAAGGAACCCAAATCATAACTGTCACTCAACACATCACCGGGAGGTGTTGGTGGGAAAGGAGTGGGTGCAGAAAGATCAGAGCACTGGAATATGATAAAAGGGGCAAGAGGATCATGAACACTTGACTGGCAGTGGTGTGCAGTGACGTTGTTGATAAATACTATAAACTCAAACAATATTGTAATCACATTATCTACACTGTCAGTAAAAATCAACAAAATTAAAATAAGAATGTTAAGTCCAAATTCTGAATGATAGCCTTTCAATTATGTTATATATTTGTGTTTAATTAGCTGTAATTAAACTTATATCTCTTTGACTTGTACCTAAGCAACATTTTCTTTTGTTTTGTTTTGGGGCCACATGGGTGTTACTCATGACTTCCTCCTACCTCTACACTCAGGGATCACTCCAGGTGGGCTCAGAGAACCATTTGGGATATCAGGGACTTAACCCAAGTTATCCATAAGCAAGGTAAGTGCTGCATCATTGCTACTGCCCTGTAATCAACATTTTTAAGCACAAAGTACAGAAAAAATATCTTAAAAATGAGAGAAAAGCTGGTCTTTGTAGTCAGAGCTATAGGTCCAGTGAGTTTACTGATTAAGATAACAACAACAACAACAATAATCATAACAGTAATGATCAATAATAGAAATTAAACATAGGCATATCTTTTTTGGATAGATGTATTTAGTTACCATAAAAACTATGTTGTAATTTGGATGACTAGGGACCACTATTAGTTAAAGCCAGAATTTACCCAAAATTTCAATGTAATAATTTTATCAAACGTTATAGATATCCGTAAATAGGTCAAATAGAAGGTGAAAACCAAATAAGGTACATAACTTGAGTACGCAATTCAAGTAACATATTCATACATATGTTTCCTGGGATTTAAGTGATGAAAAACAAAGTTGTCAGTCTGGTGACACTTAAAAAACAAAACAAAATGGAAAGCAGAATTTGATTTAGTTAGTTACAATCAACACTCATAATAATGATTTTTAGGTTATTGCCTTGTGGCTTTGTTCTTTAAGAGTAAATGAGAGTGAATAAATTGTCATTACATATATTTAGGCCCCATTCTCAAAATAGAAAAATTTTACTATACTTTGAATATAGTAATAAATTCTGGTGTTGACAATGTTTTACTTATTTAATATTTATGCTCTTCCTACAGTAATTTAATTTTATACTCTGAGAGTCTTAATTTAATTCATATTCTCACCTTGTGAACTATGGCATATTAGAATGAGTCTTTAGTACTCTTCATTGCATACTGAGAAATGATTAAGATGACTTTGTTCCTATAGTTTGTTGTGGAAATGTCAGGCTTAAGATTTTAAAACAAAAATGATGACTTAAAAAGTGTGCCCATGAATTTATGGACTGTTTCACAATGGATGTGGTAACTTATTAAATAAATTGCTGGAAATAGTTGAGTTGTTATGGAAATACTCAGTTTAAAAGAAAAAAGGAAAAGTATAATAATATAACTCTTGAAAGTGCTATATATATTCCTCCGTTTTTTGGGGAAACTAGTATCAACGCATTCAAAAGGAAAGTCATTAAGATATTAAATTGATTAAGAATATTCCTTGGATGCAAAATACACATTGTAAGAATAGGGTAAAGGATTTATTTACTCTTCATATCAGGTGCTTCAAAGATTAAGGTGAGCATTTGTGAAAAAAGATGTTACTGATTGATGATGCTATACTTGAAATTCAGACAGAAGCATTGATGACAGAAATTAGCACTGTCCTCCCGTTGTTCATCGATTTTCTCGATAAATGACTACCAGTTATATGTCACCCTCATAAGGTACTGCCTGATGAAAAAGGAACTGAGGGCCTATAGAAATAATCCCAGTTCCTCTATATGCATACTTAAAAAAAATTTCTCTTGTAACTTTAAATTTTGGGGGTGGAGGAACTTCGTTTTACTCCCTTTAATTATTGTGATATAGCTCTAAAGAATTATTATAAACACATTTGCTGACAATTGGTTAAATTAAAAAAATCTATACAATAAATATTTAAATTGTAATTTTTATTATTTTTTTAAATTTTGGTCTATGCTCAGCTGTGCTCAAGACTTTTGCCTGGCTCTGTTCTTGGGGATCATGACCACCTGTGCTTGGGGAACCATATGGAGTGCAGGGGATTTAATTGGGGTTGGGTGAATGCAAGAAAAGTGCCTAACCCACTGTCTAATCTCTCTGATCCCTCAATTAAACATTCTAAAAATAATATAGGTGCTAGTTTATAGGAACTCAGAGATATATAACACATTGTGTATATATATGTACATATATGCATAAATATTTGTCTACATACAAGCTGATAGAAATATGGTGCTAGAGTTTAAATAGTAGAAAAATGCAGAAAAATGTGATTTAAGTGAAATGGTCTAGGACAATGATGTAGATAGCACAGCGATTAGGGCGTTTGCCTTGCACGTGACCCACCTGTGTTCAATTCCTCTACCACTCTCAGAGAGCCCAGCAAGCTACCAAGAGTATCTCACCCGCATGGCAAAGCCTGGCAAGTTACCTGTGATGTATTCGATATGCCAAGAACAGTAACAACAAGTCTCACAATTTGTTGTGAGACGTTAGTGGTACCCACTCGAGCAAGTCATTGAACAGCAGAATAGTACAGGACAAGTAAAATTGTGATATTAGATTAGATAGGAGGTAATGTTTGAGTAAGACCCTAGTAAATAATGGGCATTTAATAACTAAATAATGCTAGTTTAATATTAGTGCTTTTTAATGTGCCAGTTACAAATATTGACTCATACAATTTTCATGAATATTGTATGAAGAAGGAAAAAAATTATTGATCACATTTTATTTTGGAGAAAATATCCAAAGCAATGCTTCGGAAACATAAAATCACTATTGGTACCACTCAGCCCAACTGGTAAGACCTAATAGTTCAGGGCTCATGCTGGGTTTCTGTGTAGGATTACATCTGTCAGTGTACAAGGGACCATGGAATAAATACGATCAAACCCAGAACCTTGTGTATGAGAGGCATAAATCAGTCTTTTAAATTATCTTCATAGCCCTGTTCCAATTTTATAAGAGCAAAAAAATACTTTATGAAAATTTGGAACTGTTTGAGAGTTTTAGATTCTTTGGGGCCGGGAATATAGTACAGAGGTTAGAGAGTATGTTTTGTATTTGGCTGACCTAGCAACGGTCCCACTCACCACAGGCCTCCTGAATATCCACAACTGTATATAATCTGTGAGTACTACCAGGGTGAACTTGACCGGCTTCAGGTTCAAGCAGTAAATAAGTAAGGTCCAAGAAGCACCATGTCAGCAGGCTCTTCTCTTGAGCCTTTAACCAGTGGGCAAAGTATTGCTGGAGAATCCCTTGGCTCTGAGAGAGAGAGAGAGAGAGAGAGAGAGAGAGAGAGAGAGAGAGAGAGAGAGAGAGAGAGAGACCCCCCACCCGCCAAAAAGAGTTCTGTATTCTAAAGTTTCATCTCTTGCTAACTGTATAGTTTAACTAATATGGTTGCATGATATTTAACAAAAGTGTATATGTAGGAGCTTATAAGTCCTAAAATTATTTATAAATATATATTTTATAATAAATTCTTGAGTTTTTATTGTTAAGTCTTTAATAATGTAAAGTCTGTGTCATTTGACAAAATTGGCAGCTGGTTGCTAAAAATACACAAGATAGACTGAAAACAGTGTTTTGGAATATAGAAATGGTGAGATATATTGGTTGAAAGTTGTGATCTGTCTGAAAACTATTCAAACATTTCTGCTCCAGTGAGTGTGAGAAACCAATAAAGAAATTGTTAGTAAAATTATTCTCATATCTCTATTTAAAACATAACTGTCATCACCTTGTACAGAGTGAAAGTAGAGGGCATATATAATAAAATACAAAAAATCATTTTATAAATAATTGAATTTCTTCATGTATATACTGAGGGTCTGTTCTTGAAATCTCATTATTGTAGAATGGTAATAGCAAAAATGTAGAAGTTAATAAAAAAATGTCTAGCTGAAATGATTAACTTGAATGGTGATGGTACCTCTAATGAGAAAACAAACAAAACAATGGTAAGGATTTTTATTTTTTTTAAGAGTTTTATGTTTTTGGGGGTGAGGGGGTCACACCTGACAATGCACAGGGGTTACTCTTGGCTTTGCACTCAGGACTTACTCCTGGCGGTGCTTAGGGGACCATATGGGAATCGAACCTCGAGTTGGCCGCAAGGCAAAAGCCCTACCTGCTGTACTATCGCTCCAGCCCCAAAAGTGTTTTATGTTTTAAAAGGCCAAAACTGGATGTGATTCAGAAAGTCACACTCCGGAAGATGCTCTATCTGGTGATGTGGGTTGGAAGTTCAATGCCGAAACTAGGGGTACTTGGGTTTAACCAGAAAAAAACGGGTGGTAGTCGAGGTGGTCCTTGTGATCAGGGCATAAAACTCAGCACCTCGCACATCTAAGCCTGGCTCTACCATAATTCTCTCCTCAACTTGGAAATCGTTTTTCAGAAGTTGTTTAATAGCAGAAAAGTTTGTGCATCATCATTGTGAAATCACCACATCTACTTTCTATGCCAGATTGAACATTGTGATAAGAGTTTTTGGTAGACACACATAAGTAGAACATTGTTGTGAAGACACAATTGGAAATATTATTAAAAAAACAAAACATTAGCATGAAGAAGAATAGGAAGAGTAAGCAGAAAAACATGAACTAGTAAGATCACTGAAAAGATATAACTAAATACATTGTAGATATTTAAACAAGACAGTTCCTAATGATATGGAGAAAGTTGCTCAAACCAAAGATTTGACAGCTATTGCAAATGGCTTTTATATTTTCAAGTTCTTTGACAGCTAAAACAGTCAGGTGATGAGGTCATATTGATTTCATGATCTGATAAAAAATAATGTATTTCCTTTGAAAAGATAAATGACTTCCTGGCAGTTAGTACAAGCAATACTATCCTGTGAGTGCTTATGCAAACATAATTTAATATTATATCAGATAATGTATTCAGTAGATTTTTTTCAGAAGAAAAAGCTATGGTCATATTCTATACAGGTAGTTCATAAAAACAATATTGTTTTGTGTACAATAGGAATGGATATTTTCCAACCCAGTGTCATCTTTAAAGAGACAAAATGAGTAAAAATAATAAAAAGAGAAATTAAAGCAGTATATTCAAAAGAAGTTTGAAATAGATAAATACAAAAATAAGCTGGATATGGTAAAAGGCCCTCCCGTTGATCATCGATTTGCTCGAGCGGGCCCAGTAACGTCTCCATTGGAGACTTTGTTGTTACTGTGTCTGGCATATCGAATACATCACGGGGAGCTTGCCAGGCTCTGCCGTGCAGGCGAGATACTCTCGGTAGCTTGCCGGGCTCTCCGAGAGGGGCGGAGGAATCGAACTCGGGTCGGCCATGTTGGTTGCGTGCAAGGCAAACGCCCTACCGCTGTGCTATCGCTACAGCCCGGCAAGCTACTGAGAGTCCGGCAAGCTACCGAGAGTATTCGATATGCCAAACACAGTAACAACAAAGTCTCCAATGGAGACGTTACTGGGCCCGCTTGAACAAAGCTGGATATGAAAATTTGAGAAATAGTAAAAATGATACTTTGAAACAGTAAGTATGCTATAGGAGCAAAACAATAACAGGTAAGTTTAGGAACTTTTTTTTTTTTTTTGAGCAACACTCAAAGGTGCGAAGGGCTTTCCTCCTGTTCTGAATCTAGGCATCTATCATTCCTGGCTGTTATAGGGGAACACATAGGGTGCTGGGGTCAGCTGCATGTAAGGCAAGTGCCTTCCTAACTGTATCTCTCTTTTCCCTCTCCCATTATCATCATTCTTAAACAACATTGCTTTTCTTTTCATTGTTTTCCCAATTATATCTCTTGCTCATTGTAATTGAGGATTAGTTTAATTTTTGAATTTGTGTTATCTTTAAAATCTTCAAAATAAAGCTCTAAATATTTGTATTTCAAATTAGCTTTCTAATCTCACAGGCCTTGAAAATTCAGGAATTTGTAGCTGAGATCAGCACCAGGAGGATTACTTCATAACTTAGAGGCCAGCCGGGTATCCTAGAGGAAAGGGCAGTTCAGATAGAGAAGGGAGCACCAAATAAAGGATGTTTGGAGGATCCTCCCAGGAGGGGAGATGCATGTCGAAAGTAGACTATGGACTGAACATGTTTGCCACTCAATGCCTCTTTTGCAGACCACAACACCCAAAAGGAGAGAGAGAACACTTGGGATTGCCCTGCCACAGAGACAGGGGGGGATGGGGGGATGGGGGTGGGGGGATATTATCCATGGTGGTGGAAAATGGGCACTGGTGGAGGGATGGGTATCTGATCATTGTATAATCGAAACCCAAGCACAAAAAATTGTAAATCTACAACTGTAAAAAATAAAAAAAAAATAAATAAATAAAGGGAAAAAAAAGAAAATTCAGGAATTTATTAATATAGTATTGCCAAATTCCATGTTTATTATTCAGCTAAGAAGTTATTAGACTCAAATTTGAACCATTTTTTGCACCTTTGAAGGTCTGACTTTTTTGTTGATCTATGTTAGTTCATTATGTTTTTGAATATATTGTCTATATTGCACATAGATTTAGATATGCATAAAAATAAGATTTTAAAATTATTGTATGTGAATGTCTTGTCCCAATTGCTAGGTTAATCTGTGTGTGTGTGTTAGGTTTTTTTAAATCTGTTTTTATAGTAGTTACTTTTTGATGTATACAAGCTTTTTAATTTCATGTACTCCTTTTTGCCCATTTATGTATTTTTCCCGACTATTGGAGTTGAATTTCCAAACGCAATTTTGATCTGTGAGGTCCTGTTGTGTACCAACTCTTTTTATGGCTATCTAGATTTCCAAACACCATGTGCTGGAAAATTTTGAAAAACTTGGCACATTAATTACCTTATCTATTCAGAAATAGATTTTGTAAAATTATGAGGTTCTTTTGCTTTAGTATAAGAGGAGAAAATTATGGTTATTTAAGAAGTTTTAAATGGTAAGTTTAAATGGTGAAGTTTTAAATTGATGAGCAAAAAATTAATTTTAGTTGTCTAAGTATATTTCTACAATGAAAGTGATATATATATATATATATATATATTTTGGGGGGTCACACCTAGCGATGCACAGGGACTACTCCTGGCTCATGCACTCAGAAATTACTCTCGGTGGTGCTCGGGGGACTATATGGAAGGCTGGGAATCGAACTCAAGTTGGCACCATGGAAGGCAAATGCCCTACCTGCTGTTATCACTACAGCCCAGAAAGTGGTATCTTAAAGATTATCTGCAATGTTAAAAAAAAATTGATCATAGAGAGAAAGATTGAAATAGTAATTTTAAAAATTAGAGTAGTGTACATCATTATAACTCTGCATGAGTATGTGTTTATTATTTTTATTTTATATTTAATATCCATTATGTAATACATGGACCTTTAGAGTATCAATATTTCATGAGGGTTACTCGGGAATCCCCAAATAGGGATGAAAATTCTGCTATATCACAATGAATATTTTTTCTTATTTGAATTATAGAATATAACTTTTTTCCAAGGTTGGAGGGTCAAAATTCCTTTAATATTCTTTGAAAAATGTATACTCCAAGTACCACTGAAAATGGAAAAAGCATATCCGATCAATCACTTGATAAAATTCCATTAGGTACAGATATCATTTTTGCTTGTAATGTTGACTTAATTTTTTTAATGTACACATATGTACACATAATATACATAATATATACATGTCTAGATATATATGCATGAATACCTATAAATAATGAATGTGAAGATGATATATGCAGTTATACATAAACATGTGTATAAAAGTAGTTAGACGTATATAAAATATTTGTGCATTCTATATTTTTAGTATCAATTTTTTCTTGAGTCAGGGCACTTTTTGCTCACAAATGAATATCTAGATATTTATTATCTTGTTTCCTGATCCATAAAATTTCTAAATTGCTAGTGTTAGAATACATATATATGATGCAATTTTTAGTTTAATAGCATAAACTGAGGCAAACAATATAATTTTTGGTAAACAGAAAATATTCTTTAAATGTCTAATAATATTATACTTAACGTTGAAGGGTGATTCATGTAAAATAGTTTTTATAAAACCATAAATTTGCATGTCTGAATATAGATTTTTGTCAATGATTTGGCAATTTGTTTTATAAAGAAAAGATATTTTAGGCAGTGATCAGTCCCATAATACTGAGAGCTACTAAGGCACCGCTTGTGTTCTGGTGCCAATGAAGACACCAATGCCATGCTGGGTAGTACTGGGAGGGATCATGGGGAGGCAATGCAGCGATGGGGATCAAACACAGGCCTTATTAGATATGCTATGTATGTGCACTGCCACTATGACACATTCCTAGTCTGATTTGCTGACAACTTTGTGGCGAGAAAACTAGATGTGTGGTTAGACTCAAAGAGTTAAGATGTTTCCTGACAGTGATTTTAATTAACTAAAGGGTTATATTATACAAAGTATTATTCTTATGTCTGAATTCACCAAAACTCTGAGCTAGAATTAATTCCAGCAATCATTTTAACTTGTAGTTAGGTAATAAATCTTTAATACCTGTGGTATACTCAGATATTTTAAGCAACATAAAGGAATAAAAGGAACAAAGATAAAATATTTTCTTAAAATATATTAAAATATACAGACAAATTAAAGAGATTACTATAAAAATATTGTAACTCCAATTAGAGTATAAAAAACAATTGCAGTTGTTCAGAGTCATCTGAAATCTTTATTTCCAATTAGTCATCTAATAAGTATCCACTCATAGGTAGTATTAAGATGTTTTTATGCAGACAAAAGGAAATGATGGCTAGTAACATCATTGGTAATCTGTTTTTATATTTCTTTTACTTATATTTTCTAATGCTAAAATAAAGTATGCATTTTAACCTTATAACATTTCTAAAAGGTACACATTTTTTCACAGTTCAAAGCTATAAAATTGTTATTTTTATAAAATCTATAGACTACTTAATAAATACATTAAAATAATTTGAATAGATTTATGAGAAATTCTAATTTTATGTATGTTATAAGTAATGTTGATTGGGCAATGTTTCCAATATCTCATCCTGTGAAACTGCCACTGTATTTACAAGTTATTTAAACTTTGCTCCTGCTAAAAGTGAGACATTTCTGTGTTCATATTTTTTTGAATTCTTATTAAAATGAAAAGTAGGGCATTTGCCTTGCATGCAGCCGACCCGGGTTCGATTCCCAGCATCCCATATGATCCCCCGAGCACGGCCAGGAGTAATTCCTGAGAGAAGAGCCAGGAGTAACCCCTGTACATCGCTGGGTGTGACCCAAAAAACAAAAATAAATAAATAAATATTTTTAAAAAAAGTGAGTCATGATCAAGCTAAGAAAATCACTAAGTATACTTTGAAAGTTTTATGTGCCCATCTGGAAATCCCTTTTAAATTCTTAATGAAATAGATACATTTGACTATATAACAATTTTAGGACAGTGTCACACATATAAACCTGTATACTCCAATTACATTTCCAAAGTGTGATTCATTATGGTTCTTTGTTCAAAATTTACATGAATCTCCCAACTATAGTATTTATCAGCAGTGTGTCATTCTCTTACCAGTGGTGAGTGTTGCTCAGGCAGTGCTTTTGTTGTCATGGCAGTGATGGATCATCAGTGTTCAGTGGAAGACCTGTAATTTGCAAAGAGAATGATAGGCAGCATTGAAAATGCACTGCAGTGGCCTTTTCTAGGTGAGTTTCAAATTTGAGGTATGAGAGTTATCTTTCTTTAAGGGTTTTTTTTTTTTTTTTAGTCATCACACCAGGTTTGACGTTTAGTTCATAGTGTATAAATGAGATTTTTGAATTTTGTTCTTCTTGTAATCAAGTTTCAAATATTCCACTTTTTTCAAAGGATGCTAAAACTTACTTAATCAGAATGCAGTTTGGGGGTCTATGCTCCCTCAGTGCAAGTCTGGGTGCCAATTTTAATTTGTGCAATTATCTTTTTTTATTTGATTTGTCTTGAGGACTGAACAAAATAGGGGTGGAAGAGAATTTTCATTTGATGGGTGGTTAGTATCATCTGTCTGTGCACAAGACTTACTCCTGGCTCTGTTTTCAAGGATGGAGCTCATGAAATAACATCTCCATATGCAGTAAAGAGACTAGAACCAGGGTGGGCCCCATGCAAGGCAAACCCTACCACCCCATAATCCCTACCACCTCCCTCCCCCCAACTAAACACAATATCCTAAGAAACCATGTCTGTTTTTGGTTGCTCATTATTCACTCATAGACAAAATCAGTTACTCTATAATCTAAAATTGAGAATTATCTCTATTCTAATTAATCTTCAAGATGTAGAATTAAAATTCCTTGAAAAAATTAGAATTAGAATTTTGTATGCATCTTCTACTGACAGATCTAATTTCTCCTCATAATTTCTGCAGTGGATCAACTATTCAGTTACAAATTGGTAATTTATAACTGTTTTGCTCAATATGAAAACTTTATATCTAGTACATAATAGTCATTTAAAAATATCATTGATTACAAATCAAGACATCACATTTTTATAGAACAACAAGTCTAATTGTAAACATGTTTGGCTATTTAACCTTCCCATGACTGACTCTTCCCCAAATAAATGTTGAATTCACAAGAGTGAAAATAAATGTTAAATGCACCTAAATTATAAATATCAAATTAAATATCTTATATTTAATGTCTCTCATGGAGCCTACACAGTTCTATGCATACACAGCAGAATATCTATTAAGTACTTGATGTATGGTAAATATTTAATGGTAAGAATAGTTGCATAAACCATTATTATAAATTAACAAACAAAAGAAAACATATAGTACAAAACATTAATTCTGAGCTTCTATGTTAATTTGCATTGACAAAACCATGATATACCCCCAAGCGACTTCTCTGATTTGACAGATGTGTCCCTGATTTGAGTGGAACATTTCTATAAAGTGGGACGTGTGAGTACTATTTTAAATTGCTTTCTCATAGACCCTGAAGCAGTCATAATTTTTAGTTACTCTGGTTTCTCTAGCTCTAAAAGTGAGTAGCAATTCCTGCCATCCATATAACTGAAATCCATGATCTTAATAAACTGAATGCTATTAGTTAAAAAATTACGAGACCACGAAAAGTAATTCAAAGTGCACAAGACAATTTTTTGTCATTTTCTAATATGATCTTTGTTAAGTTAACATGAAATAACCTATCACTCATTTCCAAACCCAGCTTCCAAATACTGGGTACCAAAGTATGACATGCTGTGCAAGCAAATGACTGTAATATAATCAGAGTAGGTGTGATATTGTGGGTACATAAAAAGTACAATGAGTGTATAGAGAAATAGCTAAACAAATCTCCTGGGGAAAAATAGTGTTCAGACTTTAACTTGTGTATTTCAGTTTCAGATACACATTATAAATACACTCATGACAGTTTGATTGTAAACTTGTGGAATATAAATTAGTTGATAGCAGAGAAAGGGAAATCACACCTGGTTTTACATCCCCATGCAAACAATTAGTCATAGAGATCTCCAACAGGGTGCCAAAGGGATCTATGCTTGTCTTAGTTTATAGATTTTTTTTAATTAGATGGCAAGAGACAAACTTTGATTATTAAATTTGTAGGTGACACAAATCCGGATATTGCAAATGTTTCAGGGATAGAATGTATAGTAAACATTGCCAGAAAAAAGTCCAAAAGTTGAGGTTGAGATCAACAAAATGCAATTGGGTTAATATGAAGTGTTGTGTTGCTTAAAATTTTAACCCAAATTAAGAAATGTAAGTTTGAAAGTTTCTGAATTTATAAACTGGTAAATAAATCACTGTGAGTGAATAAAAATGAATTCCTGAAAATTTATATATATATATGTATTATTAAATTAGAATGCAGAGAATAAAGAGAATTATATGAAAAAATCATGGCACTAAAAATGAAAATGATGGTTGCTCATAGTTCTTTTAACTATATCAAATAAAATATCATTTTAAAATATGCATAGTTCCAACAAAATCAAAGTGAAGCATGACAAAAAATCAGGTTGTCTTGCAACTGAGTTTGGGGTGTTGGTCCACTGCTTTGCTGTATTGGTTTAGTGTTTCTAAGAATTTTTCAGTGGAGTTTTTAGGAATTCTTTCATTTTCTTTCCTTGCCTGAGTGCGGTGGCAGGGACTTTCAAAACTGTAATTATTAATAGTGGAGAAAGTCAACATTCTTGCTTTGAGTCTGATATCAGCAGGAATGTGTTCAGTCTCTAACCATGGTGTATGATGATGATAGCGTGTTGGCTATAAGCAGCTATTACTATCTTGAGTTACTATCCCTTTTATTCTATTATAAGTAACTTAAAAAATCTTAAGTACTTGGAAATGCACATATGTATTAGCATAAATAATTCTCACACCTTTACCAAAATTTCTTGTGTTTTATAAACAAACATTTAAGTTTATTGCAACCCTATCACTGCATCACTGTTATCCCATTGTTCATTAATTTACTCGAGCGGTCGCCAGTAATGTCTTCATTCGTCCCAGCCCTGAGACTTTAGCAGCCTCTCCTTACTCGTCTTTCCCAAAACTGCCATACTGGAGGCTCTTTCAGGGTCAGGGAATGAGACCTGTTATTGTTACTGATTTTGGCATGTTGAATATGCCACAGGTAACTTGCCAGACTTTGCCGTGCAGGTGGGATACTCTCCGTAGCTTGCCGGGCTCTCTGAGAGGCATATAGATAGATAGATAGATAGATAGATAGATAGATAGATAGATAGATAGATAGATAGATTTCCCTCCATAATTTGTTGCCTACTGTCTGAACCCCATCAAATATGGTGTGGTAATTATGGAAAATGGGTAGGGACTGTCTTATTATGTGTCGTGTGGTCCAGGAATATGTTCACTCATATGTGAGGCTCGACGAGCATGTGGAAAGTGGTCTGGAGTGTGGCGGCAGTTGGAGTCGAGGTCAGCTGCCAGGGCTGGGTCCCTTGGGGTGGGGAGGACTCTCACCCGCCCCCACTCTGGGGCTTCCCGAGTGAAAACAGCCTGGCACGGAGTCCCTGTAATCCTATAACTCATAATAAATTAATATGTTTTAGTTTGGGGACCTCACCTGAGAGCACTCACGACTTACTCTGGCTAAGTGCTAGGAGAACCATATGTGGTGCCAGGGACCCTACCAGGGTGTATCCATACAAAGTAAGTGCCCAATATGCTATATTATCTCTTAGGTCTGTATACTGGATTAAATCAAGTCTATTTTGATACTTTGATCCTGATACTGAAATTGTTAGCTCGATCTTTTAAGTGTATATCACTTAAAGTTTGAGTAATTAGAACTGAAGACATGAATTTACCCTGTCTCGTGTCCCCTTATAAATATAGTCATCAGTTTCTCTCAGTCTATACTTAAACTAATAGTACAGCTATTTCTTTGATCTGTCACTCTGGTTTTCACAAAGGACTGTTTTTGATATATGTTGCCATACCACCTGCTAGGTATTTTTCCTGCAATATTGTTTAACAGTATTTTGAAATGAATGATGAAATAGTTTCTTTTTCAATAAATAAATGTTGTCTGCTAATGATCAATATTTTTACTAAATCTAGATATTTACAATCCAACCAAGGAAACATCTACACCATAAATTTTAGCTTTCACAGTTGAAAAGTTTCAGGCCCAGAATGTTCAGTCACTTTCTTTTTCTTCTTCTCTGTACAAAAATATTGTCAGTTGTGATTTTTCAGCACTTAACAAATTCTCAGATATTAAATCAGTCAACTCAGGTATGTATTGTATGTGAGTTGACTGATTTAATTAAAACAAAGCAGTTACAATGGTCTGTATCATCATTCTATTCCCTTTAACTATATCTTGTAAGCTTTCTACATCATTTTATTTGACAGAGAATATGGAAATAAAGTAATAGAAGCTTTAATTTAGATCATGAAATACAGTTGAAACAAATGATTTAAATACAAGGTCGGTTATTAATTTAATTTCTTTCTAATATCTAGAAAACAAACAAAACAGTCCTCCATTTTGTATTACAAAAGTCTAACTTGTTCTCAACTACTTGCTAGCCCCCAACCTAAAGGCTTCCTTCATACCAAAATTTTAAAAAAATTGAAAACAGAATCAAAGTCTTGATATATGAAAGTCCTTGGAGCATTAAATATACTTGACATATTCTAGTGAAAAAAACAGGATGAATATTTTTCAAAGCATTTTATTTAAAATAAAATTAAGTATAAGTATGTATCATCTTGATTCAAGATTTAATTTAAAGATGGGAAAGCATTTTCCACTTTTCTATATTACAATAAGTTCTGAGTTTTCTTAGTGAGTGGATATTGATAGGCTTATCTCAAAAACTGGGACATTTTAAATAATGGGGATAATGGGGAAAAAGTTTTGGCCTCCCCTTAATGTGTTTGTCTCTTATTATTTTTCTGTATATTGATTTGTATATTGAGTGACGATTATATTTAAGATTCTGTGTCTGAGACTAGATAACAGAATTCAATCTCTTAAATCTGTATAATAATATAGTGATATTCTGGCCTCTGCTCTTTCTCCTTTGGAGTATTTTGATGCCCCAGGATGTCTAAGTATTTTGCTTTTTTCTTTAAAATGTTTTATTGATAGCAATCTTATTATTAATCAGTGCCTAAATGATTTGTCAAATATCTGTGTTTTATAAATGTGTATCCCATAATTATAAAATGTCTGAAAATGGTTAATATAATCTTCATCTCACAATAGAATACTGGAGGTTGGAATTAAGAAAAAAGACACTATCACCAAATTATGAAAAGATAGAATCGTGATTCTAATCTTATGCAGTTCAATTTCAAGGCCTAAGTTTCTCCTACTTAATCACATCATAATTTAAAGTTCCAATTTAACTAAAATGGAACTAACATAAGATAAAACTTGGAATCCAAAGTTTTTTTTAATTACACTGTTTATCCATATTACTCCAAAGATTTTCTACTTAAGACCTGAATTTAATTAATCATATCTATCAGCAAACATGCTGCTACTATACACACGGTTACTATAGTTATAATTAACATATCTCTTCTGTAGAGTAGAAGACATTTCCATTTGAAAAAGACATCCACTAAACAGTTTATTAATTTTGTCAGTCAGATATTTAGCCACCAGTCTATCCTGTCATTTTGTTTTATTTATAGTATGACAGAAAGGACAGTGGGGCTGCGGGGTAGCTTCTTATATTTTGGAATTCTGTTCTGTGCACACCTTTTCCCCACTGCCATTTTGGAGAAAAAAGGGGACCTTTGACAATAGTTATGGTGGCAGATGGGATTTTTTTGCTGTACCAGCTAAGTAATACATAAAGTACATGTTAAAATTTTACGGTGACAGGCAATAAAGAACATATTCCTAAAACTCCTTCTGTTTCATTATGAGAACATTTTTAAAAATATGGATAAACATAATAATCATAGAAACATCTATATTTCCAATAAAGTAAATGAAAATATCACACCAGAATAAAAAGTAGAAAAATATAGCAAGCCAAGTAATTATCAATACTTTCAGCCAGAAAGCTGTTTAATTTTTTTTTCTATTAACCCAACAATTGCTTAGGATTCATTCTCTGTAAAAGTCACTGTGTAACACACTGTGAAAAGTAAGGCTCTGGCTGTGATACAGATTCCTCTCAGGGGAGTACAGAGTTTACACTCCAGGATAGAACTTGAATACATAATATTACATAACAGGCTGTGGGATGCATACAACAGAAGTGCATCTATCACAGGAGCATCTTGAAAATGAATTGAGAAGCATATTTTTAAGTAGCATTAGACGATGAATAGAATATTTGATTGCTAGAAGAATATGTAGCTGGAAAAAGTGCAAAATAGCATTCAGATATGAATTAAATGGTGGGTGGACAATTGAGAGAAGATGCATGATAAGAGAGGATAGAAGATGAAAATTGAAGGGATAAGTTTTTCTTACTACAGATTAATATGAATGTCAGATTAATGTATTTCTTATTAATAATTAATAGGTACAAGAGGTTTTCTATTAGGAAGCCTAATTAATTTTGTATTTGAAAAATAGCACTAATAACTAGCTAAGCAGTGCAGCACTTGAATCAAGAAGAGAGACTCAGGGTTACTTTGCTTCGAAACATACATTTACTTCTGTCAGTGTATGTGTAGCTAAGTATTTTGTGAAACATACATTTTGCCCTTTCTGTTTTATAAAACTTAAGTATTGTCATTTCTATATCACAGTGATATTGTGAGAATTAAATGTGATACACCAAATAATAATTAACATAGGGTGACACAGGAAAAACTTGAAAAAAGTGGTTGCAATTGATAATTTCCCGATTTTTCTAAGTTTTCTAACTACATTTAGATAACATAAATAAGGGATACTTAAAGTAGATTTGGAGCATGGGAAGCCATTTATGATGAATCAGTTTTCTTAAAAGAAAGTCAAGCAAGGGTCTTTGTAATGGGTGAATGGGTCATGGTTAAAATAGTCTTGACTGCTTAGAAAAGTCACAGTGGTTAGAACACGTACAACCAGAATATCCAGAAAGAGTAAAGATTAGACACAATATTTCTGATGGTGGAGAAAAAAACAAGATACCAATTTGTAGAATGCATTTAAATGTGTATTCATCATAAGATTATTTTGACTAATAGTGACAAAACCCCACCATTTGCATATTAGACAATAGCCGGTAGCTTGAAATTTTTTATTTAATAGAAAACACCTCACCTAAGTAGTTCAAGAAAATATTTTAACTAAAATGTTATTTATTTATTTAATTGTTGAATTAACATTATTTTTCTTTAAAAATAGTGATAAATGACTAAGAATTAGGGGAGGAAATAATAAAATGAAATGCAAAATAGGGACTTTAAGATAATGTGATTTCAAAGTAGTAATTCATATTAAAACAAAAGGAAGAGACAAAGCTATGAAGTTAAGAAGACAGCATAAAATTGCATTCATTTGTAAGATTGTGCTGTGCTTTGACATTTTCAATACCAAATTATATAATTTATTTAATATGCTCCCTACCAGAGCACTGAGAACGAGGTGTATCCATGTTGGAGTTTGAGAAGATCCATTAAGTGCATTCCTTGTCCCTGTCAGAGTTTGGCATATAATATGAGAACACAGAAATGAGAAAATTTGCTTATTCATTTGCTTAGCAAATTTCTACCTAATCCATACTCACCACTTTTTGGTCACTGTCCCTGTCCTCCCATTTTTTATCGATTTGCTTGAGCAGGCCCAGTAACATTGTGAGACTTGTTGTTAATGTGTCTGGCATATCAAATATGTCATGGGTAGCTTGCCCGGCTTTGCCATGTGGGCGAGATACTCTCGGTAGCTTGCCAGGGTCTCCGAGAGGGGCGGAGGAATCGAGCTCGGGTCGGCCCAGTGGCTGTGTGCAAGGAGAATGCCCTACCTGCTTTCCAATCCTCCAGCCCCGACCTTTTGGTAGGCGTGTCTATTCCTAAGCAATTCTCTAGAGCCTGGGGAATTCCACCTGCAATCTTTGGCAAACATGCCTGGTGGTTCAACACAAGGATCTGAGGATGCATGCTGCTAGATCCCAGCAATGTGAGGGGTAATCTGTTTCACCTTGGTGGTTTTTGGGGCCTCCACATCTCACCTGGAAATGGCTGGGGACCATGTGGTAATGGGGATTGAATCCACATTAGTTATGTGCGCTATCTCAAGAACCTCACACCATACTTGCCACTTTTAAAGACACTGGTGATCAGCAATGCATAACACAATATCTCTGTTCTTACAGAACTTAGAGCCTACAAAAAATAACTGATGTCAGATATGCCAGTTAAAACCTGTGTATACCACTATATTAGGAAACCATGACTAAAAGCCAGTTCCAACCACTGGCTGATTCAGTCCTCAGCATTTGTGTACTGTTGGAGACTGTAGAACATAGAAGTCATGACTGGTCAATAACCTAGTTTTTTCTGCTTAACATGTGACTTCCTTAAAAAACTCATGTCGGCTTTGCAGAAACTGTCTCAAGTGTACATTATGATTAAATTACCCAACTTGCCCACTCCTGCAACTTGATTTCTTTTAGAAGAAAAATCTGTGGTTTATCTTCAAATTCTATTAACAGTATCTCTTTTCTAGAGAACAATCATAGATCTTAAATAAAGATAAAAGGATTTACTGATATAAGCAAGATAGTGTTTTGATGAATGTATCTCTAGATCTAGGAAAAAAGAGCTTACTCTTTTTTTTTTAATAATTTATTTCTTTATTGAATCACTGTGGGAAAAGTTACAGAACTTTCAGGTTTAGGTCTCAGTCATGTAAATATCAAACACATTTCCGTTTACCAATGCTTATTTTTAACCGCGAACCCCAATAGAACCCCACCTCCAACCCCTCCCAATTCCTGTGAGGCAGATGAGTTCTAGTTAATACTCTATCTACTTTGACTAGATACATTGTTTCGATAGAAGATGCACCATTATTGTTTAGAGTTTACGACCCCCCCCCCTCAATCAGACATGCTGAAACAGCGTTGTGAAATGATTTGCTTTCTACAGCTGGGTTTAAGAATAAAATGATGTCGTGTGGCCACGGTTTTGGATTTCTGCTATTTTACTTATAACCCTGGAAGTATTTCTATTAAAAGTTAAATAGTTAAGAGATTGGTTTCTGTGCTCTGGAGTCGTGGCGGTGCCGGAGAGCTGCTCTTGGCGGGCAGCTGGTGACCTTGGTCGGGCGTGAAGGACGGCCCATTACGCCCCCCTTCCCATGAGGTCCCTGCCGCCCCCACCCCCGGCTCAAACCTGCTGTCCACAAGGCTCCCGTGCGGCCGCCATCTTTCTTTCCAGAGAGGCCAGGGCGAATGGGGCAACACCCTTTCCCCTCCGGGCAGGCATGCTGGCGCGGTTTAACACATAGTCCATTTGCTTTTCTGCTCCAAGCGGGTGGCCTTCTGTGCTAAGTCCTTGTGCTTCTGGGGCCGAAGAGCTTACTCTTTACATGTGAAACATACTAAAAATATGATAAAAAAGTAAAAATATGATAAAAATCAATCTGTACTTATCTACATAAAATTGGGCACAATGAACAAATTTAGGGAAACCTTTTATGAGTAGAGAAAACACAGTTATCTTGAGATTATTAAAATAATTTTAACTCCAGACTCACCAACCAAATAGGATTCTTTTTGAACAAGGAGTGAGAATTGAGGAGAGATGACTGTGGTACTCTAGTTTGAATCTGTCACTGTCACTGGCACTGTCCTCCCATTGTTCATCGTTTTCCTAGAGCAAGCCAAGTAACGTCTCCATTTTGAGACTTGTTATTGAGTTTGGCATATCGAATATATCCCGGGTATCTTGTCAGGCTTTGCTGTGCGGGTAAGATACTCATGGTAGCTTGCCGGGCTCTCCGAGAGGGGCAGAGGAATCGAATCCGGCTTGGCTGGGCTGGCTGCACGCAAGGCAAACACCCTACCGCTGTGCTATCACTCCAGCCCATAAAGCTTAAATCTGTATACATAGAAATATGATATCAGGCATCATCATCATCATCGTCATCATCATCATCACATTAAGGTGGTCTAGTGTGCTGATTTACTGAAGTGTTATGTGTTTTGGTGGTTGTTTTTGTTTTGTTTGTTTATTTTGACCAATATGTGCTTTGTTCATACTGCATTACTCCCTTTTAGGTTCTCAAAGGGTGGCTAGACTCTTAGGACTCTCTTTAGCAGAGGATTAAAAAAGCTGAAAGTAGAAATAGCCTGCAGAAGTCTTTACCTGTTTCCCAGTAAAAATGTGCTTCTTGAGATATTAAAAAAAAAAAGAAAAGAAATGTGATATCAGGGAAAGAAGTCTTTATTTACAGATATATCAGGTATCATCTTTACCATTTCAAAAATAACTTAAGTTCAGAATTATTAATCTCTTTTTTTTATAAGAAGTAAATTTTGGAACTTAGAATCTCACCTTTTACATCCAAATACATCCATAAGAACCACAATGAATACATTTAAACACTTTTTATATGTCAGCATAATTTTTTTCTAGAGAAAAAAATCAACATATATTCCCCTATAATATTTTAATAGAGGACCAGAGAGTTTATAGATTTAGGCACTTGCCTTGCCTATTGTCAACCTTGGTATGGGTTTCCCAAGCACAGTTAGGAGAGATCCCTAAGAATTTGGCCAGGAATAGGGCCTGAAAACCTCATCATGTGGCCTAAACTCTCTCCATCTCCCCAAAAGTATTACAATCAAATTTGGGACTCAGATATTGGAGGTTGTTATATCAATATACTAATATCAATATAGTATTGATGAAGATACCAGGAGAACCATAAGATAAGTATTTTTGCCAAATGTGGGTTCATATAAATCATAGATAATTTCCCAAAGAACATGATAACAGAGCTGAATTAGCAAATAAATAAATAAATAAACTCGGTACAGTGAGTAGGGCATTTGCCTTGCATGTGGCTGACCTGGGTTTGATCCCTGGCATCCCATATGATCCCCTGAGGACCATTAGGAGTGATTCCTTAGTGCAGAGCTAGGGGTAGCCCCTGAACTTTGCTGGGTATGACCCCCCAAAAATAAAAATGAATAATGAAAGAGAGTAAGAACTAGCTATGAAAGGGTAGGAGATAAAATTTTAAAATGTCTGGATAAAATGGGCTAAAAGTCCTAAAAATAGGAAAAGGCACAAAAAAAGTTGAGAGTTACATATGGTTCCCCCCCAAAAAAAATGGGAGCATCTAGCGTAAAACAAGATGTAATAAAATATTGGAGTATAGTTTAGCATATAATGAGATTTATTTATGCCACTAATGTATGAAATGTGAAACAACAATGTAGATTCATCTAGGTGGGGAAAAAACATTGAAAAGATATATCTAATCTATCATCACTTTAGTAATGGTAATTTTATATCCATCACTTCTAAAATTTTGACTTGAGAAATTTTTATTCTATTTTACCAGGAAAAAAAAGTACATGAAAAGGCAAATTATATGCCTTTCTATATAATAGTTGAGGTCTACTAAATGATCCGAAGTTGTACAGTGAGTGTATTCACTGCCCAGCTTCACAGTTGTACTTCCATCATAATGTCTATAGGATGTTTTTTTTAATCATCAAAATGCAAATTTCTCTAGGATTCCAACAGATCCTGGGGGCCAGTTGGTGGGTATGACCCCTGCCTACTGGAAGATGGAGGATATGGGTGGAGGATGCTCAGCCCCGATCTGAGCAGGCTTGGAGATCTCAGCTCCAGGACCCACATGCCTTTGTTCCTCTGCCAGTACCTTCATGCGTGAGGAGAGTGGTCTCAGCATGGTTGTGGCTGGTTCCGGAAGTCTTCAGCTGCCGGAGCTCTGCTCTGGGTGGGGAGAAAAACTCAACCCACCGCTCTCCAAGGGGCCCCGGCAAGGACAGCCAGGCGCAGGGACAGGAGACTCCATCTTCCAGTAGGCAGGGGTCATACCAACCAACTGAACCCCAGCACCATGTAATCCCATCAACGGCCAAGGCCCAGAGACTATAAAACCCAGTTCCCAGAAGTAGCCATGCAACATCTTATTATCTCATTCTTACTTTGGACAACAGGCTGGAGCGATAGCACAGTGGTAGGGTGTTTGCCTTGCACGCAGCCAACATGGCCGACCCGAGTTCGATTCCTCTGCCCCCTCCAAGAGCCTGGCAAGCTACCGAGAGTATCTCGCCTGCATGGCAGAGACTGGAAAGCTACCCATGATGTACTCGATATGCAAAACACAGTAACAGCAAAGTCTCCAATGGAGACCGTTACTGGGCCCGTTTGAGCAAATTGATGAACAACGGGAGGACAGTGTGACAGTGACTTTGGACTGACTGTAGCCTGCCCACACAGCAGAGTCTGGCAAACTCCCCGGGGAGTACCCAATATGCCAAATACTAGTAACAATGATGGGTCTCATTCTCCTAACCCTGAAAGAGCCTTGAATATGGCACTTTTTTAAAATCTCAGAGATAGGATGAAGGAGACGTTACTGGTACCTGCTCGAGGCAATCGACGAACAATAGGATGATTGTGATCGTGATCTAACAGATCCTATTATTTTAACTTTGCTGGTATTTATAGCATAAATCAATTATTTTTTTTGGAGATAAAGTGAAAGACATAAAATATGACATGGAACACATGTTCCAATTTGTCAGAACTAAGTTTAAAATTTCTCAGGAAAGCAATTTGAACGATAATTACGCTCTGTATGTGAAGTTTTATAAATCAAACCATTTTGAGGCGAGAGGTCCTCAAAATGAAACCATATATTTTTCTTTTCAGGGCTAGAGTGATAGCACAGAGGTAGGGCATTTACCTTGCAAGCAGCCGGCCTGGCTGACCTGGGTTTGATTCCTCCACTTCTCTCAGAGAGCCCGGCAAGCTACTGAGAGTATCTCGCCCACACGGCAAAGCCTGGCAAGCTACCTGTGATGTATTCAATATGCCAAACACAACAAACAGTAACAACAAGTCTCACAATGGTGACGTTTCTGGACCCACTTGAGCAAATCGATGAACAATGGGAGGACAGTGCTAGTATAAAAACAGTGCTAGTATATTTTTTTCCAGGTCTTTTCAATTTTTTCTTATAGACCTATATAAGAAACTTGTTTCAACATGAATCTATATTTTTTCATGTCTTTTTGAATTTCAAAAATTTAAGTTGAGGCTTCATAGAAGTACATTACATATCTAACAATTTTAATAGAGCTGTAAGTGCAAATATATTTAAAAAAATAAGTACAGGTGCAGGGTGCTTCCTTTGCACACGACTGACCCAGGTCTGATCACCAGCACCCCTACGCATTCCCTGAGCACAGCCAGGGATGATGCCTGAGCTTAGAACCAGGAGGAAGAACTGACCACCATTAGGTGTGGCCCAAGTCAATACAAGACATGAAGTAATGTGGACATTTGCATTTTGTGAGATTCTATGTTGCTATTGAGTTGATGTATCAAAGAGAATTCAAAACCTCACAGATGATATGGCATGTGAAGCAAAATAAATATGACAGTGAAAGAAAATAAAATATTGTTTACTTAGCACAGGGGGTAGGGCGTTCGCCTTACAAGCGGCCAACATGGCCGACCCGAGTTGGATTCCTCCGCCCCTCTCGGAGAGCCCGGCAAGCTACCGAGAGTATTGGATATGCCAGACACAGTAACAACAAAGTCTCCAATGAAGACGTTACTGGGCTCGCTCGAGCAAATCGACGATCAACGGGAGGGCCTTTACCTTTTACCTTTTACCAAAACAAAGACCTGACCCTATTAAAATATTTTAAAATTTTGCTACATTAGAAAGAATCTATCACAAAGAATGAAGAAATCAGTGTTAAATATTTGCTCTAAATCAGTCATACTTATTTTTAGTGACACTGACAATATTAGCAATCCATACACTTGGTCTTCATTTTTTATTTTTTATTGATGGGATATTGTTATTTCACCATTACTTTGATAAGTGGAGTTCAGGAGGAGTTCATCCAGAGATACTATGTATTTTAGAAGAAGCAGAATTTGCCCTGGAAGTCACTAAGGAGTCTGCTTCACAGGGTGGATATGAACACACTTAGAACACTTTGGATTTTTCTAGTTCATGTTCTGCCCCCAGTTATCATATTTGTAGGAATTGCTAATCAGATTACAGAAAGATTACACATTCATTAACTTACATTTTATCTAAACTAAAGAGACAGCAGAATTCATGTTAAGAACTTCATTTTTTTTCTTTTTATTTTATGAGCCAGGTGAAGGGTGTGGTTTTGGTATTTTGATATATTGTGTTGCTCAGCAATATAAAATTGTTTCCAATATAGTTTGTATAAGTGAAGCGCAAAGGAAGTTCTTCCTTCCTTTCAAGGGGATACTTTCTATACAATTTGTTCTACAGATACCAACATTTCTGCAGACAAGAGGTCAGAAAGAATCTTAACAAAATGTATGTTAGTGAAAATCAGGAGGGAAAAGATATTACTTCTAAAAGGCACTTCAAGTTCTTCGGCATTAAACCCTGTCCTTTTTAATACAGTAGTTGCTTTATTTTATGGTAGCAAAGTGCAACTTGTCATTCTATCATTTTCAATTATTGTTCTTTTTATTGCTCTTTGAGGCCAGTAACTTTACAATCCATTCTAGCCTCATCTTTAATAAGCATTTACAGTTGAACAGACCTCTGTTCATTATTTCCAGGCTTCATAAGGGTCTAAGTTTCATATGACTTCCCTTATGCACCATAATGATGAGGCAACATATGAGAGTCGTTGTGATAATTTCTTTTTTTAATTATGTGCATGAGTCACTTTTGTTGTAAGGATGACAATTCCACCTTTAATTCGACTTACATATCACTTAGGAAATACTTAGAGCAATATAATTTTTATTACGAACTGCAGAATATTTTATGAAGTCCTAGAGAAACAACTCTTTCCACTTCTGGGAAGTGTCTCAGGTTCTTTGAAAAAACTATGGTTTAAGGTTTTTGTTTTGTTTTGTTCTTCCGTATTGTTTAAAGAATATTAAGATAGTGATGCTATAAATAAAAGTAAAAACTTAGATAAAAATATAATTGTACAAAAACACAGCTAAAACTCTAAAATGAAATCTTTCCCATTTTTACCACCTTCCAGTTCTATATTTCTTTGAGCAAGTAATTTAAGTAAAATAATAAAATTTAATTAACTGCACAATATCGTTATAATATACTTACGAATCATTTTTTATAGGACTTGTTTTCTTCCTGGTTCCAAGCAAAGAAGATATTTTTTCCTTAATCATAACAAAAAATGCTGTATAAATGCTATAAAACATGGCATAGGTTTGTAGAAACTGCTGATGTTTTATATATATATATTTATATATATATACACACACACATATATTTATTGAAGAGAACAAACCTCTTCCAAATTGTTTGGCAAGATGCTTCTATTTGGACTGTGGAAAACCAATTCATGGCTGCATTTCTGGAGAGTGTATAAAACTAACATTGCTATGTAGTTTCACTGACAGAGGTGCACTCATGGAAAGAAAGATGGATGGGATGTCAGTTTTCTCTATCATGGGATCTCCATTTAGTGACCCAGATGAGGACTGAGAGAACTTGTCACACAAGCATGACAGGGCCAGATACGGCTTTAAATGGAGCTCCAAATCTCATATAGATTTGAAGTTGCTGCTAGAGCACAAAATTTGTCATAAAAGACTTGTCAGTGTAGAGTTCATTAAGGTAAAGGATGATAGTGCTTTATCTGGACACAATTGAGCTCTCCTCTGGCGGCTGGATCTTCAGTCACAAGAGATTAGTGTTTTGCTTTGTTTCTTGGAAGACTTCTCCAAATGATTTCATTAAGATTTTCCTTGTTCTTTATTTTTAACTAAAAAGCTTATCACAACAACCCCCCCCCCCCACACACACACACATTTACTCCTTTTCTCCTTTGTTAAATTTGGAGGTGTGTTTGTGATGTCAATTCACAGGCACTTGGGACTTGACTGAGTCTTGAGGTGAGGTGTTAAACCTTGCAGGGCAGAATTGCAGCACTTAAGGTGAAAGACAAGGCTTTTAATCACTTGCACTGTGACTGCCACACTAGAAATTTCATGGCTGCCACTGAATTTTCTTTTGCTCAAGTTTCAGAGATCAATAGTTTCTCAAAAATACCAACCTGCCCAGGATTTAACTGAAATTCCAAAGTTAAAAAGTCACAAAAAATTTTATTCCAATTGCAAAAAGGTTTCTAAGAAGTTAAGATTACAATTTTAAAATGTACTATTTTGATAGCAATTTAGTACTGCGAATTTCAGCTTAATTCTTATTCATTATCCCCTTTGATGCAGTTAAATTTCTTTTCCTTCCCTCCTCCCTCCCTTTCCTCTTTCCTCCTTCCCTCCCTCCTTCCCTCCCTCCCTCCTTCCCTCCCTCCCTCCCTCTGTCTCTCCCTCCTGTCCCTCCCTCCCTCCCTCCCTCCCTCTCTTCCTTCATTCCTCCCTCCCTCCCACCTTCCCTCCCTTCCTCCCTTCCTCTCTCTTTCTTTCTTTCTTTCTTTCTTTCTTTCTTTCTTTCTTTCTTTCTTTCTTTCCTTCCTTCCTTCCTTCCTTCCTTCCTTCCTTCCTTCCTTCCTTCCTTCCTTCCTTCCTTTCCTTTCCGCCTTTCTTCTTTCTTTCTCTTTACTTCTCTCTTCTCTCTCTGGTTCTGTTTCCTTTCTCTTTCTCCCTGACTTTCTCTTTCTATCTCTCCTTATGTCAGTCTTTGTCTTTCATTTTATTTTTCTTTTTCATTCTTTCTCTCCTTCCTTCCTCCCTTTCTCCCCTCCCTTCCTTCCTCCCTTTCTCCCCTCCCTTCCTTCCCTCCCTCCTTCCCTCCCTCATTCCCTCCCTCCTTCCTTCCCTCCTTCCTTCCCTCCTTCCTTCCCTCTTTCCTTCCCTCCTTCCTTCCCTCTTTCCTTCCTTCCCTCTTTGCTTCCCTCCCTCCCTCCCTCCCTCCCTCCCTCCCTTCCTTCCTTCCTTCCTTCCTTCCTTCCTTCCTTCCTTCCTTCCTTCCCTTTCCTTCCAGAAATCCATAAATATATCTGGGACAGGACTAATTTTACAAAAGAGTAACAAGTGAAACATAAGTAGGAAATAATATGTTTAATAAAGGCATTAAGGCATTTGCTATGCACCCTGCTCAACCCCAGGCACTACATATGGTTGGTTGCTCAAGCTTTTCCAAGGGTGACCCTGAGCACAGTTGACAGTGGTTGTGGCCTAAAACGAGAGAGAGAGAGAGAGAGAGAGAGAGTGTTTTGCAGTTTAATTATTCTCAGTTTTATGTGTTTTTCCATAAAGGTGATCAAGTAATAAATGCTCTGTCATAAACCTGATTATCCTTCTTTTATCCTTATTCTTCTTCAGATCTGAAGGATTTTATCCTGCTACTATAAATTCTGCCTCATGTTAGCCTTTACTTCATTCTTCTCCAGACATTGCTTCTTCCATGCAGACCCAGAATTCAATAAATAATATCTGTAGAGGAAGACGGGTCTAGAAATTTGACACCAACTCAAGACATCTTGAAAGGTCACATTATCGTTAGAATTCTACATTGGCCCCACTAGTATTCTTACATGTTCCTTGTAGTACAATTTCTCCCTTTGCAACTTCTATCCTGATATTTTCCTTTCTGTGCATAATTTGAACCCAGGAGTTCTCCACAATCTTCTTCCTACATTCTTATTTTTTCTCAGAAACTGTTTTCCAAGAAATTTCACTAGTGCTATGACATCCAGAGTGTATTGTGGGTTAAATAAACCCCACAATATTTAACCCTTTAACTATTTTTCTTCCAGTTGTATATACATTAGAAATAACTTTATTGTGCTCGCTTCAGCAGCACATGTACTAAAATTGGAACAGTACAGGGAAGATTAGCATGGCCACTGTGCAAGGATTACACACAAATACATAAAGTGTTTCATATTTTTATATTTGTGGTAGAGAATATGCACTGGTGGAGGGATGGGTGTTTGATCAGTGTGTTATTATAACCCAAACATGAAAGCTTGTAACTATCTCACAGTGATTCAATAAAATTAAAAAAAAAGAAATAACTTATTTAGATCCTCTTATTGAAAATCACAATTAGAAAAGGTCAACTGTTCATGAAGGCAAATAATTATTGCTGTATGTCATTTTGAGAATTAATATTGAGCTATAATCATAACAATGTTGATCTATAAAGTAATCAAATAATATGTATATTTAAAAACACCTAGTAGTCTCACTAGGTAGACAGAATAACAATACCCGTTTGTTTTAAAATTATGGATTTGAGTCTCCGCTTCTGTGTGAGTCTCCCAATGAAATGGTTTATTCTCTCTAAGATCAATTACTAAATGTTTATTAAGTCATTATATTGTTCATGTTGTTCGTTCCATTGTGATGCATCATTATTTCTGTGCAAAAAACTATCAAAAATTAAAGATGCTTAAGATAACATATAATTTAACTTAGTTTCACGTGTCAGAAATATATAGTAGTCTATTCAAGCTGTATTTTGAATGCATTCAAAATACAAGGCTGGTGGCTTTCTCAGTTGATAGCTTCACTATGGAAAGATATTCTATAGTCTACCTACAGTTAGCGAATTCTTTGCAGAGATAAAATGCACTTGTCAATTGTTTTAACCACACATACACACACACACTCGCACACACATTCATACACGATTAATGAGAGAGAGAGAGAGAGAGAGAGAGAGAGAGAGAGAGAGAATGAAAGTGACAAAGCCAGAGAGATTTAGAGCGTGTAGGGCACATCCCTTGCATAGGGATGTCTCAGGTTCCATTCCTGGTACAACATATGGTGAACCACGTACTGCCAGGAGTGGTGCCTGAAAAGAGTCAGACAGAGAAATCCCTGAGGACCACTAGGTGTATTGTCACCATAAATAATAATAACACTGTAGCACTGTCCTCCCGTTGTTCATCGATTTGCTTGAGCGGGCACCAGTAAAGTCTCCATTCTGAGACTTGTTGTTACTCTTTTTGAAATATCGAATATGTCATGGAGAGCTTGCCAGGCTTTGCTGTGTGGGCAGAATACTCTCAATAGCTTGCTGGGCTCTCCAAGAGGGGTGGAGGAATCGAACCCGGGTTGGCCATGTGCAAGGCAAAAGCTCTACCCGCTGTGCTATTGCTCTGGCCCATAAATAATAATAATAATAATAATTATGATAATAATCATAATGATAATAATAATAATAATGTGAGAGAAATAATGACAAATACAGATTGAGAAAGATGTTTCCCTTCTAGACTATGACATTACAGTCTTCAATAAATAAGCTCACTTTAATAGAGATGGTGGAAAGAGCTCAAAAGGGTAGATACATTCCTTTGTCGTACCAGGCACTAAGTTTGTTGGCAAGCACTTCATGGACTCCCGTGAATGACTAATTAAAGTTTGGTGACCAAAGGCTCTGATGATATATGATATTAATTTTTCATATGTTTAAGTAGCATCTATATATCACTCCTGGTAAATCATGTGCTCGCATTGTTTTGTTCATTTTTGGATGAGCTTATTCTTTTATTACAGTTGAGTTGCATTTTTTTCATATTTGTATACACACTTATTTTTTCATTAAAATATAGTGTACAGTGATAAATGTTTAATTTCTATGAAGTTCATTTTATTAAGTATGACTCATGCTTTTGTTACTGTATTTAAAAATCACCAAACCCATGGTCACTGTGATTAGTGCTGTGTTATCTTCTAGATTTATTTTGGTATTTTACATTTATTCTATAAACCATATAAGTCAATTCCTATGAAAATTCAGTATTTGTTTCTGAACTAGATTTAAGGATCAGATTTATTTTTGTATTTGTATTTTCAGTCATTATGTTATATAAAATATTAATTAAGTTTAGTGAATATCCATCAGCTATTTTATGCAATGCAGTAATGGAGAAAATAAATTTTAGTTTATATAGATTTTCTTGAGTATGATGAAAGTATGGTAAATAGAATGGTTAATTAATGGCTATAGAAAAAAGGTAATTTCTATTGCAAGTTGATAAATGAATACATTTCTGCTCATATTAATTGTGGAAACTTTCTTCTGTGAATGAAGTAAAATATTTTACTAAGGGAATTTACAGATATAGGAATGGAGAGAGGGGAGAGAGAGAGAGAGAGAGAGTCAGAGAGAGAGACAGACAGAGACAGAGACAGTGACAGAGACAGAAAAAGACTCAGTCACGTGAGAATACAAGTTTCTCCAGAGAAAGAAACTGAACATTTTTTAAATCAATGAAAGCTATAACAAAATTTTATAGTTAATGCAATATTAAAATTATGATTATTGGTTGCCTTGTTTTCATGACATATTTGGTCAATATTTATTTAAGATCACTTTAATTTGTTTGTTTTGTGGTTACACTCAGCGATGTTCAAGGCTTATTCCAAGCTCTGGGCTCAGGAATCACTCAATGAAAGCTCAGGGGACCATATGGGGTACCAGGGATCAGATACATATACAGCCACATACAAAGCAAATTCTCTTTCACCCTACCTGCTTGTTATAATTCCAGCCCAGTACTTATTAGGATCTTATCTTCTATAAGAAAATAGAAGGTGATAGAATTAATACAAAACAACTAATACAACAGAAAACAGTTGGTTTTCTCATTCAGTTTTATGTTAGCAAAGAAATTGATTAAAAAGTCAGTGTATCAATAGACTTTGTCATCATAGTTAATAATATTTTGGTTTTTTTTTCTTAAATTGAAACTTGTTTAGGAAGCTGTGATGTGGTAGAAAGAATACAGACATTTCCAGAGTGGAAGTAGGCAAGGAAAGAAACAGAGACAGGCAAGACAAATCATTATTCAAAGGCTTGAAGAGCAAGCCTACTAATATTTATTATATTACTCAAGATATACTGGATAAATGCAACTTAATTATAAAAAGCTTGTCTTATATATCTTAGGCATTAAAGTAAAATGCATCTTAGTTAAATGTCAAAACCTTTTATTTTATCTAAATTTATTAATTTTTGTATTGAGTCACAGTTACAAAGCTTTCCATGCTTATATTTCATTCATACAATGTTCTAACACCCATCCCTCCACCAGTGTAAATTTCCACCATCAATGACCCCATTTCCCTTCTATCACCCTCCACCTTCAGCCTGCTTAAGGTGGAAGGTGATAGAAGGGTAGGGAATTTTTCTTCTACTTTTCTCTCTCCTTTTGGGCATTATTGCTTACCATACATACACTGAGAAGCGTTGTACCTTTACCTATTTTCAGCATGCAGTTCTTATCCAGAGTCATCTTTTCCACATTGCCATAGTGGTCTTCCTCTATCCTGCTGTCTTCTTCCCATACCTCTGGATCAAATTATTCTTTGATTTCTTTATTGGATCAAATTAGTCTTTAATTTCATTGTTCCCTCATAGATATCTATTCTATTATATATTGCATGTTATATAGGAAAAATCAGTGCTGATTCCAACTCCAAGATGTTGGCAAATATATTTTAGTACTGCTCTATTTTGGAAGGCTAATAGATGCTCCTTTAACACTTATATGATTTTCAAATGATGTATGGTCTTTCTGAAAGTGTTACTTAAAGACATATGTTCATGAGATTCTTATAATGTAGCATATAAGCAAAAAAGGCAACTATATATATGATTAAGTAATTTTTTTCACATTCATGGTTGAAAGGTGGTCAAAACAGTCCCTACAATTATGACACAAGGAATTCAGCAACATAGCTACATCAGAATATATTAGATGGGTGATTAAAAAATAAAATAAAATAAACATTGATTACTGTAGTCCCCAAATAAAAAGTCTTCAGTGCTAATATGTGCTTTTCCATTTTTTACCAAATTATTTACGAAGCCAAGTTTTAGTTACGTTATATTATTAATAATCATTACTAAAAGGAGCTGAGAATATCCACCAAGAGAAGTTAAAGTTTTATTCCAAAAATTAAAAAATATTAAAATCTGTAGTTTTTAAAAAGTGCAAAATTTAGTGATCCTTTGTAAACCTTAATTGCTTTAATTTGAATTTAACACTTTCCTTGGTGTCCTCATTCCTGCTAAAGTCTCTCAGGAGCTGAAATATATCATAATTAACAGTCTCATTCATGCATTTCATGTGTTTTCATTGTGTGAATAAAATCCTAAACTTTCTAATTAGATTAATACAGCTTTTCAAGGGGTGGATTTGAAATGACGCCTCTATATGAGATGGCATTATAATTCCTAATAATGTCAGCCATAATCACCGTACTACTCAGTACCACCATGTTACTTGTTTTAGTAACATCAAATAGTCTAACTTTTTTAAAAAAAAATTCCACAGGAAAACATTTATATTTTTACTGCCAACCATATCATACTCTGTATTTGAAATATCACTTTTCTAGGACTAATGCCTGCATGCCATCATCATCTTATGTCCTTGTTCCTAATCAGCATTTCCCAGTGATATCCACATGGCACTCAAAGCTGCCTGTAAGTCTTTCTAGAAGGCACATAATTAGGCACAAAAATAACAAATTTCTAGTGAAAATTCAAATTAGCTATGTTTCTGATGCATATTCTCCCAAGAACAAACTCTACATATAAGTGAAACTGCTTCAGTTTCGACTTAATGATTAACTTTCTGTGCTAAGCATGTAGGGCGTTTGCCTTGCAAGCGGCCAACATGGCTGACCCGAGTTCGATTCCTCCGCCCCTCTCAGAGAGCCCGGCAAGCTACTGAGAGTATCTCATCCGCATGGCAAAGCCTGGCAAGCTACCCGTGACATATTCAATATGCCAAACACAGTAACAGTTGTCACAGTGGAGATGTTCTGGGCCCACTTGAGCAAATCGATGAACAACGGGAGGACAGTGATAGTGACAGTGATGAACTTTCTATTATTGGTAGATAGGAGATCGTTAGGCAAAAAGATGCCAGGGATCCACCTGGGTTTCCTGATTTAGTCTTCAAATCTATGTTTAATTGAACCACTTTCATTAGACTTTAAATACAAAGTGACCATTAGGTAAATGATGACACTATTATAAATATAATTATATGTAGTAAGTCATCAATATAAAAGTGTACAAATATGAATCATAAATAGATATAAATAAATATTTCATAGGAGATCTCTCAAATGGTATTCAAAAGGTCTACCAATGATTATTTGTCAGTGGGGCAAGAGTTCTATATAAGGACCAAGGATGCATTACTATTCAGTCACCACAATGCTGAAATGCCTAGCAACGCTAAGGAGAACATGTAAGAATTAAATCTCTATGGGGCACATGCTAGCAGGCACCCTAACCACTGTCCTAGTTAGTTCCTGGTCCCTCTCTTTTGTGAGATACCAGTTTTTCCCCCTACAGACTATTTTAGCAACTACATTTTTTTCCCTTTAAACTAGTTTCATTAAGTTCTAAAGTTTCTTTATTCTACTGGATAAATAGAATTAATCATTTGTAAAGACTCTACTTATGAAGAACTATATTACACTCCTCATACAAGTTTTTTTTTGAGAGTGACAGATTTATTACTATTTAACTGGTCTCTCTGTACTTAGTTAAATATTCAAGAACATATTAGTCTCTCATTTTCTTCCTTTGAAACTTTTTTCTTTTCCTAACCCATATGTTTTCCTCTACTTTGCTAACTATGTACTGTTTTACAAAATTGTATTCTACTACTACTATTGAACTTTTACATACCCCACAGGTGATTTGAGTTTGTTATAGATCTTTTTAGTTAACTAGTTAATTAATTTATTGGTTTGGGGGCCACGCATAGAAGTGTCTAGGAGTGACTACCAACTCTGTGCTCAGGGATCACTCCTGGCAGGTCTCGGTGGACCGTATTGGGTGTTGGGGATTAAATCTGGATCTTCCACACTCAAGCCAAGCACACTGTCAACTGTACTATCTCTTCAGTTTATTTGCATGGCTAGCTTTTTATTTGGGGGAGAAGGGATTGGGGGCGGAAGGAATATGTTTCTATTATGATACATCCAATTCCTTTTATTTATAAACCTTTCTCAGTTTCATATGTGTGATAGGAGAAATTATTTGTCTGGCCCACAACAAAATTGGGTAGAAAACAATTAACTTTTGTGAAGTTACACAAGACTGTTCATATCAAGAAACTAAGAAAAGCTTTTAGTCTTAAACTCTTTTTCACTTTTCACTTTCCTCCCTTTATCATTATTGCTTCAATCAACAGGGGTTGTACACACTTGGTAACAATAGTTCCCTAATTGTTATGGGGGTTGCCTACATGGTTGTTGTTCTCACACACTTAGATGTGGTGTTCACTGTATTTTGCATGCATTAGTTGTGCTTGCAATCATTTTGGCTATAGATACACCTGTAGTCGGTTGTGATGTATCTGATTTCACACGCATTTTGTTAAACTTCTGGTCTTCACAAATGATAGTGTCATGGGAATGACACTATACATACTGGCTGGTTCAGGGATAACTTACAGCCTCATACTTTCAATACTAAGCTATAATCGAACTCCCTGAAATCCTTTTTTGTTTCTTTAAATCAAAATAGCTTTATAGGTAAAGGTTTCTGGATGGTTGTTAGCAGCAGAAATATTTTAGCACTTTTACATTTAACTGGTAACTGTCTACCAACTTAGAGTTGTTATAATATGTTAATTACATAACATGTTCACCACATTATACAATTATAATGTAAATCAGAACAAAATAGAAAATCATAAGCATATTGGAATATTTTAACTTAGATTAGACATTATAAAAACAAAACAGTGAGCTCAATTCAATATTTCTCTTATATTTCTGTCAGTTTTTAAAACTTTGTTTTTAATAGTTTTTCTCTTTTTAAGGTGAACCTATAAGACAGTATTGTATATTTGAAAGACTCTTCTGTTTAACAGTTTAACACAAAATCATAGGTAAAAAATGATATCTACTATGAGGACTGGATCAGGAAATAAAGTCTCTCTCCTTATACGTATACATCTTCCATAAAAGGTAGCTGCCTAATTGTTTGTTCTTTTATTCAATAGGAATATATATCCAAGGAAGTAAGTAATATATTAAAATATGGCAATATATATCCAAGGAAGTAAGTAATATATTAAAATATGGCAATAATAAAGTAATTCTTGCATCAAATAGATATATTTCATCATAGTTTAGTAATTTTTCTTGTGCTTAGTTTAAACCTTTTTATCAAATCTTATAGCATGGGAATATTTACAAAAAATGTAATTAGTTTTAAAAGGTGCTAAAGAGTTGACAAGTCCCAATCATTGGTGGAGGGCTTCCCTAAGAATTAATAAGGTAAAGGTAAAGGCCCTCCCGTTGATCGTCGATTTGCTTGAGCGGGCCCAGTAACGTCTCCATTGGAGACTTTGTTGTTACTGTGTCTGGCATATCGAATACTCTCGGTAGCTTGCCGGGCTCTCCGAGAGGGGCGGAGGAATCAAACTCGGGTCGGCCATGTTGGCCGCTTGTAAGGCAAACGCCCTACCCGCTGTGCTATATAACCTAATTTAGTTGCAACTTATAAATATTGGAGAACTTTGTATTTTCACTTTTTCTTTTGTTTTTGGGTCAAAAAGAGTGATGCTCAGGGCTTGCTCTTAGGTCTGTGCTCAGGTATAACTCCTGCTATGGTTTGAGGAATATATGTGATGTCTGGAAATGAAGACAAGTTAAAAACATGTAAGGCAAGCACCATAACCACTTTACTATCTCTCTGGCCCCAAATGTGGAATTTTAAAGCTAATCAATTAATCAATCAGGAATTTTCAATACCGGTGATTACAGCTCATGTCTTCTAATCTGCATGATGATACATCCTTGTCACCTGAGAGATTGTACTATTTTCTGAAATAATCAGTATTTTCTTTTTGTCAATAATCTTTGCATGCCCTTTTTCTGGCTATAAAAGCCTAGTATTTGACACAGTTCCTAATAATGACTATATAGATATCAGTAGAAAACCTGATTCTTGAATCTTTTGATAAGCCACTAAGATCCGAAGTATTTTTTTAAATTTTTATTAGTGAAACACCATAAGGTACAGTTGTAGACTTACAAATTTTTGTGCTTGGGTTTCAATTATACAGTGATCGAGTACCCATCCCTCCACCAGTGCCTATTCTCCACAATCACGGATCCCAGTATCCCTCCCACTCCCCATCACCCCCATCCCATCCTGGCTCTGTGGCAGGGCATTCCCTTTTGTTCTCTATCTCCTTTTGGGTGCTGTGGTTTGCGAAAGAGGCATTGAGTGGCAAACATGTTTGGTCTACTTTCAGCATGCATCTCCCATCCTGGGAGGATCCTTCCAACACCTTTTATTTGGTGCTCCCTTCTTTATCTGAGCTGCCTTTTCCCCGAGCATGTGTGTCTGGCCTCCAAGCCATGGAGTAAACCGCCTGGTACTTACCTCGGCTATTCTTGTATGTTAGTCTCCTATTTTCTTACTTTATGTTAACCAGATGAATGCAATTTTCAGTGTCTGTCCCTCTCTTTCTGACTCATTTCACTTTGCATGATACTTTCCATGTAGTACCACTTGTATGTAAATTTCATGACTTCATCTTTTCTAAGAGCTACATAGTACTCCATTGTGCAGAAGTACCAAAGTTTCTTTAACCTGTCATCTGTTCTCAGGAACTCAGGATTTTTCCAGATTCTGGCTATTGTAAACAGTGCTGCAATGAACAAACAAGTGCAGATGACACTTCGACTATACTTTTTTGCTTCTCTGGGATATATTCCCAGGAATGGTATAGCTGGGTCAAATGGGAGCTCAATTTCTAATTTTCTGAGAATCGTCCACACTGTTTTCCAAAAGGGTTGAACCAATCGGCATTCCCACCAGCAATGAAGGAGGGTCCCTTTCTCTTCGCATCTGTGCCAGCACTGGTTGCTTTTGTTCTTTTGGATCTGGGCCAGTCTCTGTGGTGTGAGATGATATCTCATTGTGGTTTTGATCTGCATTTCTCCAATGATTAGTGATGTAGAGCTTTTTCTCATGTGCTTTTAGCCATTCAGATTTCTTCTTTGAGAAAGTTTCTTTTCATTTCGTTGCCCCATTTTTTGATGGGGTTAGATGTTTTCTTCGGTGGAGTTTAACCAGTACTTTATATATCCTTAATATCAACCCCTTGTCAGATGTGTATTGGGCTAATATCCTTTCCCATTCTGTGGACTGTTTTTGTATTTTGGTCATTGTTTCTTTTGAGGTGCAGAAGCTTCTTAGTTTAAGATAATCTCATTTGTCTATCTCTGTTTTCACTTGCTCGGCCAGTGGTGTGACATCTTTGAAGATACCATTAGCTTCAATGTCATGGAGGGTTTTGCCAACTTTGTCTTCAATGTACCTTATGGATTCTGGTCTGATGTTGAGGTCTTTAATCCATTTTGATCTTACTTTTGTACATGGTGTTAGGTAGAGATCTGAGCCCATTTTTTTTCATGTAGCCATCCAGTTTTGTTAGCACAATCTGTTAAAGAGGCTTTCCTTACTCCACTTCACACTTCTTGTTCCTTTATCAAAGAGTGGATGATCATATGTTTGAGGGGAGATGTCAATATATTCAACCCTGTTCCATTGGTCTGCAGCTTTGCCTTTGTTCCAGTACCATGCTGTTTTAATTTTTACTGCTTTGTAGTGCAGTTTGAAGTTGATTCCTCCCATTTTCTTTTTCCCAAGAATTGCTTTAGATATTCGTGGGGCTTATTGTTCCATATGAATTTCAGGAGGGTTTGCTCCATTTCTTTGAAGAATGTCATGGGTACCATTATAGGGATCACATTGAAATTGTACAGTGCTTTGGGAAGTATTGCCATTTTGACAATGTTAATTCTCCCTATCCATGAACAGGGGATATCTTTCCATTTCCTTGTGTCCTCTTTCATTTCTTGAAGTAGTGTTTTGTAGTTTTCTTTGTACAGGTCCTTTACTTCCTTAGTTAAGTTGATTCCTAGGTACTTGATTTTCTGGGGCACAATTGTGAACGCAATTTTTTTTATGTCACTTTCTTCTCTCTCATTGTTTGCATATAGGAAAGCCATGGACTTTTGGGCATTGATTTTATAGCCCGCAACTTTACTATACAAATGTTTTGTTTCTAGGAGTTTCTTGGTAGAGGTTATAGGGTTCTCTAAGTATAGTATCATATCATATGCTAATAGTGAGAGCATGATTTCTTCCTTTCCGACCTGAATGCCCTTAATATCTTTTTCTTGCCTAACCGCTGTTGCAAGTACTTCCAGTACTATATTGAACAGCGGTGGAGAAAGTGCACATCTTTGCCTCATCCCTGATCTTAGAGGGAAAGTCTCTAAGTTTTTCCCCATTGAGGATGCTGCTTGCTGTAGGCTTGTGGTAGAGGATCCCAAAATATTTTTGATGAAATTTTAGTTTGTCATTTCCAAATCAATGTCAGTGCAAAATGATGAATTCTTGTGTGTTAACACAAACTTGTATTAGAAAATCTAGAAAATTTGACCTTTTACTAAACTATGTGTTACGTTTTCCTGAAGTCTGACTAATATAAAACTTGAAATTTTTCTTCATTCTTTACATATTTAGCAAATAAAAATAATGATAAGAATCAAACTAATTTTTATTAATTATTCAACAATTTTTAAATTAGTGGTGTCATAAATAACTTCTTTCCATTTCTTTGCATTTGTTTAGATGTTGGTTTAGTAGATGTATTTGTACATTTTAATTTCCATCTATTTTTGCATTTTGTCTACTACGTGTGATACTACTAAGGCATGTTTGTTATATTTTGACAAACATAATAATACACATTACCATATTTTTCTAAGCTACTAAGAAAAAATTTTCTTATAGATCAAAATTGCTAGATGAGTATAGAATTAAAATGTACTTAGTCATATAAGATGTATGTTGATAAAATAAAAGGGAATCAACCTCTCCCTCTAGGTTATAAAACTAAGGCGCAACATAATTTTTGTTTTTAACAAAATATCCAAAAAAGTGTTTGGAAGACAGAAACATCATGTTTTTATTTGATCAAGACTAATATTAAATTGATCAGACTTTGAACTTTTCATAATATATTTTACTTGCTTTAACTTTTGATGATCGAATATTAAAAATGTCAACAATTTTTCCTCTAGAGACAGAATCAAAACTATAAAATCCCAGGTGTCATTTAATAAAGTTCCAATGCAGGTCATTTTTATTATCCTAGGACACGTAGGATTAATTGCATAAAGTATTAAGATTAAGTCTGACATTGATTTTTTTTGGATGCTTGGAGATAATTGTCTGATTCCTTTACATATCATCATAAATCAAAATAGCAATTATGATTCTGAGGAAAAGAATTGATAATATTTACATATAATTCAGTTGTAAAATAAATACTATCATTCAATTTTTTAAAAAATATGTACGAAATGATTATTGGAATATACCCCAGAATTACAAGTTAGTTCTAGGTGAAAGAATTATTTTGATCTCTTTTATTTTGAGATATTCTTTAGAGTAATTCTTAATGCCTTAATCTTAAATGGATATAATTCATATACATCAATACTTATTTGTGTATGAAAATGCAGGTAACATTTGCATATACATGAACTTATAGAAAAGTAAATGTATGAATTTATTTTTAATCTCTTCATAAGTATGAATATGAAGAAATGCTTCGGCATACTTTCATTAAATTTATACTGCCTTTTAAATTTAAATTGCCTTTTAAAATGCGTAGAGGTCTACAAATATTAAAATATTTGCAATCAATCATATACTTCTTTTATTCATTTGTTCAACTAATATTTATAAACATCTTCTTTCTTCAGGCAGTATTCCAATATTGAGTATTTAACGTTGAGATGGGTTATTACAACACATAGGCATATACATTCCCATGAAAGACATAAAATAGATGTGAAAAGTTGTAAAAACTGTATATGGGATATTAAAGTGCTAGCTAATAAAAGCAGTAAGATAGTATATAGAACAGATTTTATAGATGAAGGGCATTCAATAGTTTGATGAGGAAAGATCTCTTAATATTTGAATTGGTTGGCTAAGAAAGTAAGATTACTGGAACATTTAGTTTTGTAGATATTTGTGGATAGTCCAGACAGATCAACAAGAAAAATTACTCTGAGATAGAACACAGGGATAGAAATGAGGCTTAAGAGGGCAGAAAAAAAAGTCAATGTAGAACTGAACATAGTATTTTTTGGAACTGGAAGTTACAGTGGCAGGCAGTTTAGAATATCCTCAGGGATCTTGTATGATGTTTGGCATTTTTGCAGTAAAAAGTAATGTGAATATTTCAAGCAGGGGATGTGTCATATATATTCAACTGAACCACTCTCACTTCTCTGTGAAGAGAGATATTAAAGAGGTAGAGGCAGAAATAGAAAGAAGAATTGGGAACAAGAATCCATATTGATGACAATATTCCCTCCAAGAAAAGTGGTAGCAATTGAGGTGGTGAATAATGGTCTGAGTAGAGATTCATACTGAAGGCAAAGTTGAAAGGATTTGCTGATGTATCAGTCTTGGAATATGAGAAAAATATCACCTGAAATAATGGTTATTAGGTGATAAATGTTAGGACAAGTGTGTGGAATACAATTACATTATACTATTACATATTTTCTTGAATTTCTGATAAAAGAAACAAGTTAAATTGTTTAAAAAGTAACTAAGTATAGTAGTCTTTATTTTTAGGAGTGAATTTCCTAACACTATAACAATGATAGCAACAAGAACTTCTGAGTAATATCCATAGTATTAAGGCTGCCTTTTTTTAAACGTATTTTTTAATTTATTTTATGCAATAATCCCATAAGGTAGGCACTATTATTAACATTCTACAAGGAGGAAATGGAAACATAAAAAATAATTGTTTAAGGGACAGGGCTGGAGCGATAGCACAGCGGTAGGGCGTTTGTCTTGCACGCAGCCAACATGGCCGACCCTAGTTCGACTCCTCTGCCCCTCTCGGAGAGTCCGGCAAGCTACCAAGAGTATCTCGCCCACACGGCAGGGCCTGGCAAGCTCCCCATGACGTATTCGATATGCCAAACACAGTAACAACAAAGTCTCCAATGGAGACGTTACTGGGCCCGCTCGAGCAAATCGATGATCAACGAGAGGGCCTTTACTTTACTTAAGGGACAATTACTTAATAAGAGCCTGTGCTTATGGTCCCTGTTTGCTGATTCTCATGGTTACTAATCTTCAAATAGTTAGGAAGTAAAGTCATAAAATATGCACGCAATACATGAATATATCATATATATAGTGATTTCTCACAAGAAAAATATATAAATTGTGCTGCCTTGCATGCAAAGACAGTGATCAAGAAAGTCTGATCAATTATGTAAAACAAATTGTTGTTAGGTCAAATTAGAATGAATCCTAATTGATTTGGGATTTAGCAATACTGAGATATTTAGGAAACCTGACAAAATTTTACTCAATGAATAAACAAAAGAGAACTTCAGAAGGAGGATGAATTGAAGAAATAAATTATGGAAAGTTTGTTTTCGAACAGATACTTTGTAAAGCTGAAAAATAAAGAAACTGGTAAAAAGGTTGTAGAAAAAGGTAAAAATAGAGTAGCATTAAGAAAGGGATTTTATTTAAGTTAGAATAAAAAGCCACTATTTCTGCACACTCCTCGAGAGATATAAGGATGTGTTAAGAAAAAAGAAATTAACATCACCAAAATGACAATTCCCTAAACTTCATACAGACTAGATGCAGTCCCAATAAGGATACCTATGGCATTTATCAGTAGGTCAAATATTCCTGAAATATATATATATGAAATGATAAATTCTCATGAATAGCTTAAATAATCCTTGAGTAAAAGAAGATGGGAGGCTTCATCTTCCCTAACTTCAAACTGTAGTACAAACAGGTGATAATTAAAATAGCATGATATCCTAATAAAAACAGACCTGCAGATCAATGGAACAGAGTTGACTATCTAGACAAAGACACAATCAAATATAATATTGTCTGTCATCTACAAGTTGTTCACTCAAGTCATCCTAAATAGGATTGGCAGAACACTAGATGAAGGACAACCATGCGAGCAAGCCGGGTTCCGCAAACGATTCAGCACGATCGACCATATCCACATGATAACCAAGCTCATTGAGGTTTCTCAGGAGTTCAAGATGCCGCTCTGTTTAACGTTCATTGATTTAAAGAAGGCCTTTGATTCTGTTGAGACGGAAGCGGTCACTGAAGCCCTAGCCAATCAGGGCATTCAGGCCCAATACATCAGGATCCTCCGTGAGCTGTATTGCGGATTCACTACCAGGATCTCACCATTCTACAAAGAAGTGATCGCTGATGTCAAGAGAGGGGTGCGGCAGGGTGATACCATTTCACCGAAACTCTTCAGTGCCACCCTCGAGAAGATCATGCAATGACTGGAATGGGAAGGAATGGGAGTGAAGATAGATGGTCGGCAACTATACCACCTCCGCTTTGCTGAAGACATTGTTCTAATAACACCAAACATCAGCCAAGCGGCACAAATGCTGACCGACTTTGATCGTGAGTGTGGAAAGGTCGGACTACAGCTGAATCTTACGAAGACAATGTTTATGAGAAACAGCCTCGTTCCTGACGCCCCATTAGCTCTCAACGGAATGACCATCTCCGAATGCAACAGCTATGTGTACCTAGGTCGAGAGGTCAACATGAGAAATGACCTGGCACCCGAGCTGTGCAGGAGGAAGAGAGCGGCTTGGAACGCCTTCAAGAACGTCGAAGAAATAGCTAAGAGGACGAAGAACCTCCGGCTCCGGGCACATCTCTTTGATTCCACTGTTCTTCCTGCATTAACATATGCCTCAGAGACCTGGGCCCTACGCAAACAGGATGAGAACGCTATTCAGGTCTCCTAAAGAATAGAAAGAGCTATGCTTGGAATATCACTTTTCACTCAAATGAGAGAAAGAATCCGGAGTTCTGACATCCATCGACGATCAAGAATCAGGGACACTGTCTCATTTGCCAAGGTGTCAAAAATCAGATGGGCTGGTCACGTAATGAGATTTAAAGACGACCACTGGACTAGAGCTGTTACCAACTGGATTCCACGGGATGTTAAAAGACCGCGTGGCCGCCCACCTACCAGATGGTCCGACTTCTTCATCAAGATCATGAACGATCGGTTTGAGGCCCTTCATGTTCCCGGAGCGAACAGATGCCATTGGGCTACACTAGCACGTGACAGGGACAAATAGAGACGTTACTGGCACCCGCTCGAGCAAATCGACAACTAACGGGAAGTCAAGTGATTAAGTGATGATCATTTAGTATTTAAGAAAGGAGCAAGAAGGGTGAAGTGGAGTAAGGAAAGCCTCTTCAACAAGTATTGGTGGGAAAACTGGGCAGCTACATGTGAAAAAATGAACTTAGACCTGTATCTAATGCCAAGCGTAAGGGTCAGATCAAAATAGATTAAAGACCTCAATATCACATCGGAATCCATATGGTAGATAGAGGGAAACATATGAAGAACTCTCCATGACATTGAAGTTAAAGGCATCTTCAAAGATGAAACACCACTGACCAAGCAATTGAAAGCAAAGATAAACAAATGGGATTACATTAATCTAAGAAGCTTCTGCACCTCAAAGGAAATCATGATCAGAATACAAAGACTGCTCACAGAATGGAAATAAGTATTTACCCAACATTCACCTGATAAGAGTTACTGTCAAAGATATAAGGTACTGGTAGATATATACAGGGAAAAAAAAGTCCAGTTCATTTGCTCTCCCCATTTTTTTTTATGGAACTGGACTTTTTTTTCCCTGTATATATACTACGCATATATCAGAGAATTGGGAGGTAGGGCTGGGTTTTAGCTAATTTCATTTATGAATAAACTGCTTTAAACATTTAATATTTTTTTTCTAGACATATATTCTTTCTTGGTTTTGACACTTAGCCAATATGGAACCATTAATGTACTTTGTTTTCACACTGAATAAATATGGGGCCATTAAAGGGTTCTGATGGAAAGAGGTTGCAAAAATATAATTTATATTTCAACAGTAACAGTCTGAGTATTCCAGGTTTGAGTTTACAAAAGTGTGAATAGAAGGAATCAAGATATTAAAGAATCAGAAAATACTGCATAATTCATATGACAATAAAAACTAGATGGTACCAAATATGCAAGAGATCCAAGATCTAAATACAATCTAATAAAAAATATAAAGCCATTTTTAATTTATAAAATAAATTACTGCATTAAGCCTGTGTGACTAGCTTGTTGGAAATTCTGAAAGATGACTATGAATCCAAATCTTCCCATTTCTAAAACTTGCTGTGGGTTTCTATTAGGTAAATATTAATGAGACAATTCTATATCATTGACTGGCTGGAATTCCAGAATGATTACGGCAAATACAGAAATTTTGTTAAGAATGAAATAAATTTGGCTAATGCAATTTATAAATTTGAGGCAAGGAATGATTTAACTTCTACCATGTAAGAGAGTATAATTTTATATATCACTTTAAGCTCTTCTATTCTATAAAAGATTTAAAACTCCTAGTTGAGAATAGTTGCAATTAGGTTATAAATATCATTATATTCTTGTAGATTTTTATGATAACTGCTATATTGTTATTAACTGTATCTGGAAGTAGTGCAATTAAGAGTCTTGGTCATGGTGAGAGACATGTAATTGATTGCTAATTCAGAGAGTTTTGGCTTGAACAGGAAAAAGACAAAGAAAAAAAGGGAGTTAAAGGGGAGCAATACCATAGGTAATAATATTGCATTAGGTTAAATTAGATTTTAATTACCATTAGACTTATATAAATGAGAAAACTATATATGAAACTTATTTTAAAGGTAATACTAAAAATAATTTTTTAATGCTTTTACACGAATTTTTTTAGAATTTGAAACATTTTCTCTTTGAACACTTTCTTACATTTGGAGTCCCAGAAAAATCTCTCTGGTGCTCTAAATAAACATTTGAGGCCTAGCATGACTGTTCATAAATCTAATTTTCATATTACAATTTTGGTGAAATTTAACCATTTCTTCCTAGTGTCTCCATTAGTATTCTATTTTTCTGTCTTCTGCATTTTTCTTTTGTTAAATAATTTAATGAAATAATCCAAGTCTCAAGCTGGGAGATAGTACAGGTATTAGAGCACTGTCCTTGCTATGGAAGACCCCATTTGGGTCCTAGCACCACATGTGGTCCCTCAAGTTGGGAATAAATCATGATCATGGTTGTATGTGGTCCAACAGCAATGTCCCCTCCCCCAGCAAAAATAATACATGACCTTCATCCATTTGTAGAAGACAGCAAGATTCATTCATTATCAATTTCATCAGAATGAAGCATGATCTCTATCAGGTAATAAAAACGTTAGCTTTAGATAAAACATTTTAAAGCAGATATATGAATAATTGAAAGATGGTCTAATAAAGAAAATTAAGGTGTGATCAAAGGAGATGATAATATGTAAATTCAGACCTAAAGTCTGGAAAATAGTAGCAAAACAGTCCAGGAGCAAAGCATTTTGAACTAAATAAAGAATTATAAAGCATCTACAATGAAACAAATCCTAATTTTTTATAAGGGGCCAGAGTTATTAATTAACTGGGATGCAGGATGTAGATGCGTAAAATGAGATAAACATCATCCAAATATATACACTGATATATACACTGGTCATAAATTACTGAAAAATAATATACTTTGTTTATGTCATTACACCTCTTATTACCTTTTATATATTTTTTCAACCTGGCACGGAAGTATATATTCCTAAACATGACTGAAAATTCTGAAGCAAAAAAAGGTACTGAATTTTTTGTTGATGTACTTCATCATAGAACTGCATGTACAATAACAAACAAACATGAACAAAATTGCAAATCAAATAAACTTATAGGTAAAAATGCACTATATATCACCAAACTTAAGACCCCTGGTTTATAAAAAAAAAAACCCTTAAATTCAAAAAGTACATTTCATTTCAAAGCCAGTAACAATGGTTTATGAAAATGTTTTAAAAAGAAACAAATAATAAACCCCCTTAAAAAATTAAGAGGTTTTTAAAATATATTAAAGGGCCGACAAGATCATTGTCAGTGATTTTCATGCCAAGATAGGACCAAGAAGATCAACCGAAGAACTCCACATCGGGACCCATGGCCTAGAATGGAACGAACAGGGTGAGAGACTGAGTTCATCATGCCAACGTAGACTATCCATGGTAACTCACAGTTCCAGAAGGCTGAATCTAAACGTTGGACATGGGAGTCTCCAAGTGGACGGATCCACAACGAAATTGACCATATCATATTCAATCGAGGGTTTTGCGTGACTCATTTCGCTGTTGTCCCAAAATTCCAAATGGGATCGGACCATCTCCTTCATGCAAAACTCTACTTCACAGAGCAGGGAGAAAGGGCTGCAAACTTTAAGAAGAGAACTCTCAGAACGACCACCAACTGGGAGCTCTTTGGCACTATTGCGCAACATGGGAAGATGCCGTAGTTAACATTGATGAAGAATTCTATCGACTGATTCAGCACATCCATGATAGTTCAAGGAACACTGAGAGAAGATAGCCACAGAAAGATGCCTGTCTTTGAAAACCCTTGAGCTCATTCACCAATGTGGCTTGGCACAAGCCTCAGGCAACCACAAGTGAAAGTCTGAGCTCACAACACAATGCAGAGAAGTGATAAAGGAAGACCTCAAAGACAGAAGACCAGCAGTGCTGGCAGATGCGACAGAAGCTGGGAAAAGTATTTGCAAAGCCCACCTATCCTTCGCCAGCTACAAGACCAAGATGACTGCCCTCTGACATCCTGATGGATCCATCACATCTTCCAGAAGAGCAATGGAGAAGATTATCTATGACTTCTACTCGGATCTCTTCAATAGCCATGCCCACCTGCCCACTTACCAAATTCCGCAGGATGGATATGTCATTCCCAAAGTTCTCTGTTTGGAAATCCAACATGCCATTTTGTTGGTAAAGAAGTGAAAACACCCGACCCAGTCAAGATTAGACCCGAACACCTGAAGAATCTGCCGTCAGTACTCAAAAATACACAGGCTCTAATCTTCACACACTACCTGTCTGAATGCAAGGTTCTGTCCTAATGGAAAACTGGCAGGACTGTTCTACTGTACAAGAAGGGAGACTTCCACAAATTAGATATCCCAACTATCACCCGATCTGCCTGTTGTCTATTGTCTACAAGCTGTTCACTCAAGTCATCCTGAATAGGATTGGGAGAACACTAGATGAAGGACGACCATGCGAGCAAGCCAGGTTTCAAAAAGAATTCAGCACAGTGGACCACATCCACATGGTAACCAAGCTTATTGAGGTTTCTCAGGAGATCAAGATGTCATTCTGTCTAGCATTCACTGACTTAAAGAAGGCCTTTGATTCTGTTGAGACTGAAGCAGTCATTGAAGTCCTTGCCAAACAGGACGTTCAAACTCAATACATCAGGATCCTTCGTGAACTGTATTACGGATTCACCACCAGGATCTCACCATTCTACAATGAAGTGATCATCCATGAAAAGAGAGGGGTTAGTCAGGGTTATACCATTTCACCGAAACTCTTCAGTGCCACCTTCAGGAACGTCATGCAATGACTGGAATGGGAAGGAATGGGAGTGAAGATAGATGGATGGCAACTACACCACCTTCGCTTCTCTGATGACACCATTCTAATAACACCAAACATTAGTCAAGCAGCACAAATGCTGGCCAACTTCTACCGTGATTTTGCAAAGGTCAGACTGCAGCTGAATTTGATGAAGACAATGGTTATGAGGAACAGATTCATTCCTGACGTTCCATTCGCTCTCAACGGAATTAACGTCTCTGAATGCAACAGTTATATGTACCTAGGTTGAGAACTCAATATGATGAATGACCTGTCACTTGACTTGCGCAGAAGGAAGACAGTGACTTGGAACGCCTTCAAAAGTATCGAAGAAATAGTTAAGAGGAGGAAGAACCTCCGGCTCCAAGCACGTCTCTCCACCTTTCTTCCTGTATTAACATACGCCTCAGAGACCTGGGCCCTATGAAAACAGGATGAGAATGCTATTTGGGTCTCCCAAAGAGGAATCAAAAGAACTATGCTTGGAGTATCATGCTTCACTCAAGTGAGAGAGAAAATCCGGAGTTCCAACCTCTGTCCATGATCGAGATGCTATCTCTTTTGCCAAGGCATAGAAAATCAGATGTGCTGGACACGAAATGTGATTTGGAGATGACCGCTGGACTAGAGCTGTTACCAACTGAATTCCTCAGGATATCAAAAGATTGTCTGGCCGCCCACCTATGAGATGGTCAAACTTCTTTGTCAAGATCCTGAATGATTGGTTTGAGCTTTTCATTTTCCTGGAGTGAGCAGACGCCATTGGGCTACACTAGCATGCGACAGGGACAAATGGAGACATTACTGGCGCCCAATGGATCAAATCAATGAGTAATGGGATGTCAAGTGATCAAGTGATTAAAGGACCATTATTTACAAAGTTATTCATAATTGTTTTTAGGCAAACAATGTTCCAACGTAAAAGACACTATAATTGTCAACTTCCCACTAATATTCTGTTTCCCCTTCAAACACAGACTCTTTCCCCCACAGCTGTTTTTATGTTTTGTTGTAGTTTCGATCTCATTCTTTCTATGTCATTGCTTCTGTGATTCTGATAATATATAGAATCATATATCAAAGCTCTATGTCTCAAATGTGCCTGAGGCACCTGACCTCTAGCCTTTATACCTCCCATTCATCTTTTCTTTACTTTCCACTCCTTTTCTTTTCTTAACTACTTCTTTTACAGTAACAGATGTGTGAATTTCCCATCGATGTATTATTACACGCCCATCTTAATTTCTAAAATTTTACTCAAACTTCAGCAGCATTGTCTGCTGTCATTCTTTAGGATGCCAGAGATCAAATTCAATCCTTTACACACGATAGAGAGATTACTCTACCATTGAACTATTGAAAAATGTCATGGGTATCCAGGGACTGTATTTAATCTGTATGATGCTTTAGGGAATTGCCATTTTGGTGACATTAAGTCTTCCAATGCATGAGCGTGGGATGTGTCTCATTTCCTTGTGTCCTCTTTAATTCTTGAAGTAGTGTTTTGTAGACTTTTTTGTATAGGTATGTCACTTCCTTAGTTACTTGATTCTGAGTTACTTGATTTTCTGAGGCACAACTGTAAATGGGATTGTTTTTATATTTAATAACTCTTTCTTTTCTTTCATTATTTGTCCATAAGAAAGTCATGACTTTTGTGTATTGATTTTGTAATCTGTCAGTTTACTATACAAATCTGTTGTTTCTAGGAGTTTTTTGTAGAATTTTTAGGATTTTCTAAGTATATAATTACTTAATTTCATGGTTTGAAAGTATTCTAATGATACTGTTAAAATGGTGATAATAATAACTTATAATACTTTGAATAAAATAAAATTAATTATAAATTAAAATATGAAAAATGTTCTTTATAGGAAAATTTTATGGTATAAAAGGAATGTAAAATTATAAAAACCACTAGTTTGTTAACCCTATGTAATAATAATCTCTGAGAAATATAACAATCAATATTGAAAAATAGTAGGTTGGAGCTTGAGGTAGTATATCAGATAAGTACTTGCTTTGAATGTACTGACCTGAATCCAATCCCTTGCAGCACATGTGGACCACTAAGCCCTTCCAGCAGTGACCTCTGAGTACAGAGTCAGGAGTAATCCCTGAGCACAGCTGGATGTGGCCCCCAAACTAAAGAAATCACTGAGTAAATATGTGTCACAAAAACAGAAAGATAAATGATTCTAATTACCCACAATACTATGATTGAATATGATTTTAAACACTTATGTAAATATGATTAATGTATAAAATAATTTTAATTTCAAAGTAAAACGGCTGTAAATACAAACGGTTACTTATGGTGAGTCTACTTCTACATAAGAAAATGAGGGGAGTCTTTAACTTCTAATATGATGCAGTGAGATTTCACTGGTCTTGTAAATGTTAGATGCTATGGTTTACAAATCTGTTATTGATAGGGCTTCATAAATAAACATCTAAAACTATACGGAAGTGCTTTCTTCCACCATTTCCCAATCCCCCCTCCCCCCCCCCCCCCACACACACACACCACTCAAGCTCTCCACTGCATCCCTGGTAAGCTTGTTTCATTTTTCTTAAAGCCAGGTGGTATTCCATTGTGTATATGTGCCCTAGTTTAGCCAGTCATCTTTTCTTGGACACTTGATTTGTTCCCAGATTTTGGCAATGAACATAGTAGTACAAATACATTTTTGAATAGATTATTTGAGCCCTTGAGATAGAGACCAACAAGTGGAATTGCTGAGTCATATGGAACCTCAATTCCTAGGGGTTTTTTTTGAAGTGTTCATATTGTTTTTCAAAAGGACTGGACCAGTCAACATCCCACTAACAGTAAATGAGGGTTACTTTCCCCCCACATCCATGTCAATATTGATTATGTTTATTCTTTGTGTTGTGTGCCAGAATCACTGTTGTGAAATGATATCTGTTGTTTTGATTTGTGTTTCCCTGATTATAAGAGAAGAATAGCATTTTTATTTTTATTTTCATTTTACTTTTGGCCATCTGTAAGTTTTCCTTGAGGAAGTTTATTTTCATACCTGTCTTTGTAGTTTCTAAATCTGAATTTCAATATAATGCTTATGGCATAATTATAAAATACACTTTTTAAACTTAAATTTCAATATAACAATTATGGCAAAGTAAGAAAATATACACTGGAGAATTTATGTAGGGTACATTAAAGTATACATAAAAACTGTATTGCTGTGAAAGGCTAAGAAATTGGAAATAGAAGATTGCTATTGTAGACTAAAGTCAAAGAAATATGACAAGTTAAAAATGTAATGTGTGATTATTTTTGTTTGTTTGGGGGCCACATCCAACTGTGCTCAATGATTACTTGATTACTCCTGGAGGTTTGCTAAGGGGTCATTCCTTTTTTTTTGCCTGGGTGGGGTTTGGGGGGAGGGGGTATGGCAATTGTGCTGCCCAGGGTCAAACTCAGGTCAAGTGCATGCAAGGCAAACACCTTATCCAATGTACTAACTCTCTGTCCTCTAATGTAAGCTTTCAAGCTTCTTTTTTTTTTCTTTTTGGGTCACACCCGGCAATGCACAGGGATTACTCTTGACTTTGCACTTGGAAATTACTTCTGGCAATGCTTAGAAGACCATATGGGATGCTGGGAATCGAACCCGGGCCATTGGCATGCAACGCAAACACCTTAACCGCTTTGCTATCATTCCAGCCCTTAATGAAAGATTCTTAATGTGTAAACTTTAAATGGTCACATTTCCTTTGTGTCTACTTTCATCAAGAAGTCATGTCTAGTCATATAGTGTTCCAATACAAAATAAAACAGGATAGGACAGAACAGGACAAGATAAGAAAAGACACCTTAGACCCTGCCATAAAACTATGATTATCAAAGTGCAGGATGTCTAAAATGGTCCAATGGACTGTGGTTGGAATATCTATTCATCAGTGCACATTTCCCATGGTCAGTGTCCCCAGTTTCCCTCCAGCTAGTGAAACATTGTATGACTGAAACCCGATCATGAACAACCTTGGATCAATATATCTCACAGCTGTTCCAATAAAAGGTAAAGGTAAAGGTAAAGGCCCTCCCGTTGATCGTCGATTTGCTCGAGTGGGCCCAGTAACGTCTCCATTGGAGACTTTGTTGTTACTGTGTCTGGCATATCAAATACTCTCGGCAGCTTGCCGGGCTCTCCGATAAAAACAAAGAAAATAAATGATGTCTAGTCCCTTTCTCTTGGGCCAATGTAAGTTTGTAAATTGCTTAGAATAATTGGCAGAGTGACTCTATGAGAGTCCTCAGGCAAGAGATTTTTTTTCAGTCTTTTGAGTTCCAGATATCATGTTCTATGAAGTATTTTTTTCCCCAGAAACTCAATTTTTCCCCAAGTGCTTTCATTTCTAATTTGAAATTACCTTAAAAATGTTTGGAGGTACAGATTTTCCACTCTGTACTCTATGCCAAAGGATCAATATGTTCCAACTACAGTCCATTGGACCATTTTAGATATTCCATCCCTTGATAATCTTAGTTCTGTGACAAGGGTCTGAAGTGTCTTGTCCTGTCCTGTCCTGTATTCTTTCTTTGATCACACTTAGTGTGCTTAGAGTTTACTCCTGGTTCTGTGCTTGGGAATCACTCTTGAACTGCTCAGGGGATCAAAACTGGGTCAGATGCATGCAAGGCAAGGGCCCTACCGTCTATACTATCTTTGCAGACCTACAAGTTTTTCATTAAGTGTTTTCTATTCATTTTTTTAAAAATTCTTAATATCCCAATTATGAGGGAACGACCATCCAGTTTATAACTTCCTTCTGACTTATTTTGCTTGGTATGACCCTTTCCATTTTCACTGATGTTTGTAACAAAGGACAGGTAGTTAATGACCACATGGAATATTCTCTTATGAGGTGAGAAGCTTTATTAAATATTCAAGCTTTTAATAATATTCCAGCTGAATATGTTCACTTGCTAACAGGCGGCCAATTTCCCAACATCAATGACATCACCACTCTCACCTTCCTTCCATCATTGCTCCATTTTTCCAATCACTCCTCATATCCATCCCCATAGCAGGCCACAGTGATTTATTTTATGTTGCTTGTCACCACAAAATGGCTACTGGAATGATCAAAAAAAAAATTTCAGTAAAAGAAAATATGAGAAAATTGTATCTCACAATGGGGGCATTTAGTCTTTGAGGATTTACTAAGCTTTTGTTGCAAATTCAGCCTTCAGTGTCTATGCCCTTTTATTGGAAACATCCCATTCAATCTGGTGTGCTCTCACTGAAATGCTATTACTTTAGAGTTTGCAGATGTTGCTCCAGAAAATCCAGAATATTTAACTGGACTGTCTGGTCAGAGGCATGGCAGTGGCTATTGTGGTGCGAGGGTGGCTACCTCTGTCTGGGGTTCACCTGTTCCCATCTGTGCTTCTAAAACTTGCTCAAGCTTCTTGATTTGACTTGTGGTTCCAGGGTTGTGCATTCACAGTGTGCAAAAGAACCATGCCTTTCCCAGGGCCAGTGAGACTCTGTCTTTAAGGTTGTTTCATGACCTTTTTTTTTTTTTTTTCAATTTTTTTGTTGAATCACTGTGAGGTAGAGTTAGAGACTTACAAACTTTCATGCTTACATTTCAGTCATACAACGATTGATGAGTACCCATCCCTCCACCAATGCTCATTCTCTACCGCCAATGTTCCAAGTATCCCTCCCACCACCCCATTTCGCCCCTCCTCCACCTCTGTGGTAGGTGGAATCTGTTTTACTCTCTCCTTTAGGGTGTTGTGGTTTGCAATGCAGGTATTAAGGGCTATCATGTTCAGTCTATAGTCTACTTTCAGTATGCATCTTGAATACCAAGTGGGCCCTCCAAGGACGCTTTACTTCTCTATCTGAGCTGCCTTTTCCATCATTGCCGTGTAGCAATCCTCCTGGTGCTTAACTCTACTATCCTTGGGTGTTAGTCTCCCATTCTGTTACTTTATATTCCACAAATGAGTGCAGTCCTTCTATGTCTGTCCCTCTCTTTCTTACTCATTTCACTTAGCATCATACTTTCCATGTTGATCCACTTATATGCAAATTTCATGACTTCATCTTTTCTAACAGTTGCATAGTATTCCATTGTGTAGATGTACCAAAGTTTTTTTAACCAGTCATCTGTTCTCGGGTACTTGGGTTTTTTCCATTTCCTGGAAACAGTGCTGCAATGAATAAACAAGTGCAGATGTCATTTCTGCTGTACTTTTCTGCATCTCCGGGATAGTGTTAAATCATGTGGAGGGTGAAATAGGACTGAGATGAGGGTGGTTGTGGTGGTGGTGGTGGCGGTGTGTGTATATGTGGGGAAGACCATGGAAAAGAAACCCCCCGGCACCTAGGCTCAGATGAAATTGAGAGCCCACTTCCTGCTTCCTTCCATGAGAATGGTTGGGGTCATCCCGCATCCAGCTTTCTACTTCCTTTTTTACATGACTCAGGTAAACAGATAAGGAGTAACAGAAAAAAAAAGGCATTGAAATTCTTCCAGCTTTGGTAAGGTAGGAAACTGGTCCACCACTGTCCCAAGATTTCCTGAAAGGTCTCATTCAGGAATTAGTATCTGAGAAATTTTTGTGACTAGTTGATCTCTTTGAAGATTATTTATGATCCTCTGGGACAAGGCATTTAGAAGAAATTATATGGTGGTTGTGGGGACATGGGTGTGGCTGCGGGGGCTTCAGAAAGAATGTAGAGGTGTGAGGATGCCACACATCCTGACTCTGTGATGACCCAGAGATTTCCACCAAAACAACCCACATAAACCTGAAATTTTCCACCGGTTAACATCTTAATTTTTAACGACAGGATAATCAACTGAACAAAATAATTTGAGGACTTGCTCAAGAGTACAAAAGTAATACAGATTTTTTCTAAATCTTTACTATCTTATAAAGAGTATATTGTACTTTTTTTCTCTATATATATTATTTTAGTTATAATATTTGTCTCATACTACACTTGATCTTAACCAAAAGGCCGAGAAGCGGCTGGAGCGATAGCACAGCGGTAGGGCGTTTGCCTTGCATGCTGCCAATATGGCCGACCCGAGTTCGATTCCTCCGCCCCTCTCGGAGAGCCCGGCAAGCTGCCAAGAGTATCTCGCCCGCACAGCAGAGCCTGGCAAGCTCCCCGTGACGTATTCGATATGTCAAACACAGTAACAACAAAGTCTCCAATGGAGACGTTACTGGGCCCGCTCGAGCAAATCGATGATCAACGGGAGGGCCTTTACTTTATTTATCTTATGTGACACCCATAGCATACTTGTTCGTATATGTAATGCTTTTTTTCTAGCGAATACAGTACAATTATATTATTATAGTGGAAGAGATTTTTTGTTTTATTAATATTATAACAGCATGGAATGAGAAAGAATCATACTTCAAATTAAATTATATAGTCATTGAAATAATGTGGAGCATTACATTGAAGGATATAAGGTAATATTATCAACTAATACAGTATATTATACATTGATCTGTAGTTGTGAGGGGACATTTACAATAAATTTTCTGGGGGTTGGGGCTGAGGTCTAAGTGATCGTATCAGAAGAATTTGAGACAACATGTACTGTAGTATCCTAGATAAGACACTCGGTATGCCAGAACAACAATGCTCCAAGGTAAAAACTAGAAAATTTAAATAAACTATGTATTTTCATAAAATATTATCTGCATGAATTCCTAACCTGTGACAAATGTAATTTGTAAGATATGATTCATGGGGACATTAAGTATGGGTACTGTACTGCAGTGTTTAACATATCTATATCTATCTGTCTATCTATCTATCTATCTATCTATCTATCTATCTATCTATCTATCATCTATCTATCTCTATATATACTAAAACAACATGTTGAAAAGACAGGAAGCAAACAAAAAGAAGTCAATATTCTCATCATCTAGCTCAGTTTGCATATGGTTTAGCTCATATCTTTCCCAAGTAGTGTTTTATTGTTACTTGAGAAATGCCTATAAGTGAGGGTTCTGACACATAAGCTAGATCTATTCTTAATGTTTTCAGACTTCACCATTTCAACAGAGGCTAAATTAGTTTACATTTTCACTAACTGAGAAACAGGCTTCCCTCTCCTCAATTCCTCCAAAGTCTGTTCTTTCTGGCCTATTTAATATAGATTATTCTCACTGGTGGGATGTAATCAGTAGTGATGTTTGTTTTCCTGTGTCCATAAGTCACATACATGTCTTCTTCGGAGTTTTTCCTCCTCATTTTTTTTTCTGATGAGCTTGTTTTCTTGTTGATTTTTCTGAGTTTTTTAAATACAGTGATACTGACCCTTTGTCAATTGTTTCATGTGTGAATTTTTTCTCTTCATGCATTAATCTGTCTCTTTGTTGTAATAATAGTTTTCTTTCACAGTTCAGATGCTTTTTCAGTTTGATAAGATCCAATTTGTTTGTTTCTACTTTTATTTTCCTGGTTGTTGGGAGTTGGAGACGTAACAGAAGCCAATATCATGGAGTGCTTTAGCTACGTTTTCTGCAATGGACTTTATAGATTCACAGATTTAAATGCCAGCATAGAGGCATTCTTTGCTTCATATTTAACATTTCCGTATGTCAAAAAGAAAATTCTATGTAGTTATAAATTCCGATGTAAATTTTAAGTGATCATGAAACATAATTGAAAAACAATTATTTTAATCCAAAGAAACACTTTCTTTCTTTCTTTCTTTCTTTCTTTCTTTCTTTCTTTCTTTCTTTCTTTCTTCCTTCCTTCCTTCCTTCCTTCCTTCCTTCCTTCTTTCTTTCTTTCTTTCTTTCTTTCTTTCTTTCTAACATTTTTGGGTTAAAAAAATGCTCAGGAGTTACTCCTGGCTCTGCACTCAGGAATCACTCCTGGCAGTGCTTGGGGGATCATATGAGACATTGGATTTTGAACCCAGGTTGACCACATGGAGGGCAAACACCCAACCTACTGTATTATCACTACAGTCCCCAGAATGTTTTTCTAAAGAAATTTGTACTTTGGAGAAGAATTGAGACCTTCTGTATGACAATATTTTGGTAAAATTTATCTAAAATGTTTAATAAATACTAGATACTCTGTGGACTTTTACAATCATGTTAAAATATTTTTGTCCTGAAACCCATTTTGTCTGTAATGCACTGTAGCATGTCTTCCAGTTGTTCATCAATTTGCTCAAATAGGTACCAGTAACGTCTCCATTGTGAGACTTCTTGTTACTGTTTTTGGCTTATCAAATATGCCACAGGGAGCTTGCTAGGCTCTGCTGTATGGGCGGGATACTCTTGGTAACTTGCTGGGCTCTTGGAGAGGGATGGAGGAATCGAACCCAGGTTAGCCGTGTGCTAGGCAAACGCCCTACTCTCTGTGCTATCACTTCAGCCCTTTGTTTGGAGCAATAGTACAGTGGTAGGGCATTTGCCTAGCACACGTACAACCCGAGTTCGATTTCTAGCATTTCATATGGTCCACCGAGCACCACCAATGGTAATTCCTGAATGCATAACCAGAAGTATTCCCTGAGCATCGCCGGGTGTGACACAAAAGGAAAAAAAAAAAGAAAAAAAAACACTTTTGTCTGTAATAAACACAATTAATACTGATGACAAGTTAATAATCAGCCCAAATATGAGGGTCATATATAATAACAATGCATGCATTATTTTTTGAGTCAACACTATTGATTTGAATTTTTCGAAGCATGGTTTGGTCATCTGATAAAAGAAATACTTTCTGCCTTTTTTCTTTCTTTTTCTTTTTTCCCCTTTCTTCTGTTTTTATACCCCATAAAGAGTTATAAAGTTAAATAAAAAACATGTAAAATCTACGATTTAGAAACTGAAAAGCAACAGGTTATTTCTTTGTTTTAAAATGTCCTTTCCTTTTGTAAAATGTGAAATTAAAATTCAGAATGTAAGCAATCACTATAATAACAAATGGTTCTGAACACATACTAAGATTTAAAACAGTTTTTATGTAGCTTACACCTACAGAAACTTTTTTCCTGTATTTGATTTAATTGATGGCAGAGAATGATCTTTAGTGTAGCATCTCTATCCTTTTAAAACTAACAAAAATATTCATGAAAATATTTATCCTGAGTCCTGTTATTTGAAAAGGGACACATATTTATAAATATTGTCTAGATTCTTGAAAGCTGCAAATTAACATGCTTTACCTAGAAACTTTAGAATTTTTTGGTGAATTTCCATATAACTTGTAGTAAATGTTAATAGAAGTAGAAAGAAGGAAAGTAGGCGTAGGGGGAAAGGAAGGACAGAAGGGATAAAAAGGAAGAGAAAAGAAAGAAAAAAGAAATTTATGAATATACATGTATCTTCACATACTTAGTTTGTGAGTTAGTGCAAGCCTGTGCATATAATTTCATAGAGATATGTAAGCAAATTATTTTCTGGATTAGTGAGTTTTATCTGTAAATGTATTATTGATGCACATAAGTTGTTTTTTTTTTCTTTTTTGCTTTTTAGGGAACACCCGGCGATGCACAGGGGTTACTCCTGGCTCTGCATTCAGGAATTACTTCTGGCGGTGCTCTGGGGAACCAAACACAGTAACAACAAAGTCTCCAATGGAGACGTTACTGGACCCGCTCAAGCAAATCGATGAACAACAGGAGGGCCTTTACCTTTACCTTTACCTGGAGAACATATGGGGTGCTGGGAATCAAACTGGACTTGGCCCCATGCAAGGTAAACATCATCTCGCCATGCTATCGCTCCAGTCCCTGATGAGCATAAGTTTTAAGAAAAAATATTTTTAACATTTGGATTTCTTTAAAGAGAATGTGTATTAAAGGATATATTGATAGAGAAACAGAGATTAAAATTAAGTAGAAGTCCTAACATTGTCAAAATGGCAATACTACCGAAAGCATTGTATAAATTCAATGCAATCTCTATAAGGATAACCATGACATTCTTCAAAGAAATGGAGCAAACACTCCTGAAATTTATATGGAACAATAAGCCCCCACGAATAGCTAAAGCAATTCTTGGGAAAAAGAAAATGGGAGGAATCAACCTCCCGAACTTCAAACTGTACTACAAAGCAGTAATAATTAAAACAGCATGGTACTGAAACAAAGGCAGAACTGCAGACCAATGGAACAGGGTTGAATACACTGACATCTCCCCTCAATCATATGCTCATCTAATCTTTGATAAAGGTGCAAGTACTGTGAAGTGGAGTAAGGAAAGCCTCTTTAATAAATTGTGTTGGCATCACTGGACGGCTACATGCAAAAAAATAGGCTCAGAACTCTGCCTAACACCATGTACAAAAGTAAGATCAAAATGGATTAAAGACCTCAACATCAGACCAGAAACCATAAGGTACATTGAAGATAAAGTTGGCAAAACCCTCCATGACATTGAAGCTAATGGTATCTTCAAAGATGCCACGCCACTGGCCGAGCAAGTGAAAACAGAGATAGATAAATGGGACTACTATCTTAAACTAAGAAGCTTCTGCACCTCCAAAGAAACAGTGACCAAAATACAAAGACAGTCTACAGAATGGGAAAGGATATTCACCAAATACACATCTGACAAGGGGTTGATATCCAGGATATACAAAATACTGGTTAAACTCCACAAGAAGAAAACATCCAACCCCATCCAAAAATGGGGCAATGAAATGAACAGAAATTTTCTCAAAGAAGAAATCCGAATGGCAAAAAAGCACATGAGAAAATGCTCTACATCATTAATCATCAGGGAGATGCAGATCAAAACCACAATGAGATACCATCTCACACCTCAGAGACTGGCCCACATTCAAAAGAACAAAAGCAACCGATGCTGACGTGGATGTGGCGAGAAAGGGGCACTCCTTAACTGTTGGTGGGAATGTTGACTGGTTCAGCCCTTCTGGAAAACAGTATGGACGATTCTCAAAAAATTAGAAATTGAGCTCCCATTTGACCCAGCAATACCACTCCTGGGAATATATCCCAGAGAGGCAAAAATGTATAGTCGAAGTGACATCTGCACTTGTTTGTTCATTGCAGCACTCTTTACAATAGCCAGAAACTGGAAGAAACCTGAATGCCCAAGAACAGATGACTGGTTAAAAAAACTTTGGTACATCTAAACAATGGAGTACTATGTAGCTGTTAGAAAAGATGAAGTCATGAAATTTACATACAAGTGGTACAATATGGAAAGTATCATGCTAAGCGAAATGAGTCAGAAAGAGAGGGATAGACATAGAAAGATTGCATTCATCTGGGGGATATAAAGTAACAAAGTATGAGATTAATACCCAAGAATAGCTGAGATCAGCACCAGGAGGATTACTCCATAACTTAGAGGCCAGCCGGGTATCCTAGAGGAAAGGGCAGTTCAGATAGAGAAGGGAGCACCAAATAAAGGATGTTTGGAGGATCCTCCCAGGAGGGGAGATGCATGTCGAAAGTAGACTATGGACTGAACATGTTTGCCACTCAATGCCTCTTTTGCAGACCACAACACCCAAAAGGAGAGAGAGAACACAGGGGATTGCCCTGCCACAGAGACAGGGGGGATGGGGGGATGGGAGTGGGAGGGATATTATCCATGGTGGTGGAAAATGGGCACTGGTGGAGGGATGGGTATCTGATCATTGTATAATTGAAACCAAAGCACAAAAAATTATAAATTTACAACTGTAAAAAAATAAAATAAAATAAATGGAAACAACCAGTAACAATGATGGGTCTCATTCTCCTAAAGAGCCGTGAATATAATCTCAGGGCTAGGATAAAAGAGACGTTACTGGGGCCTGCTCGAGGCAATCGACGATTAACAGGATGATGAAATGAAATGAAATGAAAAAGGGAAAAAAAATTAAGTAGAAGTCCAGATATAGTTCAGTAGTTCGAGATATTTGCCTGTACACAGTTCAGCCAGGCTTCATCTCTGCTTTTTCGTACTGTCCCCAAAACACTGCCAGAAGTATGTCTTAAGCATAGCTGGGTGTTGTTAGAAAAAACAATCAAGTAAAAACTTTACCTTGTACATATTTAAAAATTAAAGATACTTGTAAACCTAGTCTTATAAAAAAAGTTTGTTATGCAGATGTTTGGATGTGAAAAAATACTATCAAATAATAATGAATCTGTTCTATGATCACAATCTAATGATTTCAAATGAATTTAAGACCAGTTTGTAGTAAGATTTTCTTTCAGGGATTTTATTCATTTATTTTTTGGTTAGGTAACCAAAGAACTTGGTAGACTTCATATATTCTTTAAAGTTTTAAATTTAGTATTGATAATTATTGAGATTCTCCCAGTGTATAAATGATTTATTTGAAGGAGCATAAGTGCTTTGGGGAAGTTTATTAACTTTTCCAGGAGCCCATGATATCATTTAACAAATGGTTACTGTTTCTTCTCATCAATGTCCCATTACACCCAGGTCATGTATCATATGTCAGGTAAATATAGGTCTTATTTGTTGATTGAACTGGAGAGATTAAAAATCTTTCCAAAAGAGAATAAAATGAAGCAAAATAAAAAAGCCTATTGCCACACAATAATGCTTATAGTAAGTCATTAGCTCACATTCCTTTCACATTATCAGAGTTCACTTTAACATACTTCCATATTTCACAGCATTTATTAGCCTGAAACGAGAGTCAAAGCACTAAGAAATGTGCTCTTCGTTGTCGATCAGAGAAGCCAATTACAACTTCTAGTAAATCCCTGTCTAAGTCAGCAAAGTGCCAGGCAAGCAAAAAAGTCACTTCTCCATGGTGTGCCTTTTCAGCAAGATTTGACAACTTATAAAGAATTATCTGAAATAGATGATCACAATCATTATGTGTCTATCACAGAAGTGTTAAATGGATGCCTACTACATATATTCCATAAGAATGGGGAAAGACATTTTAAGGATATTGGATTACAATGATTTCTGTTACCTTGTAACCACATTGAGCAGACATTCCAAACATGTTGTCTTATAATTTAACTTCTGTGAATAAAACAATGCTTAAAAATATCTTATAATTTTCATCTCCTATAAATGTTCATCTATATTTTATATAAATTTTAAAGCAAACACTTGCTGTCTGAACACATAGATTATTTAATCAGTAAAATGTCCTAGAAATAAATTTCCAATTGACAATTGTTTTGATAAAATTAAAATAAAAATATTTAATGAAATCAATTTATAATTAAAATATAAATTCAATATATTTTTTCTTTCTAATGTAATGTTGCATGTGTTACTTCATGTATTCTATGTATCATACTTTTATATAAGTGTATCTCATTATATAACTATTACTTAATCACTTAATCACTTAACTTCCCGTTAGTCGTCGATTTGCTCGAGCGGGCGCCAGTAACGTTTCCATTTGTCCCTGTCACGTGCTAGTGTAGCCCAATGGCATCTCTTCGCTCCGGGAACATGGAGGGCCTCAAACCGATCGTTCATGATCATATTTACCTGAATCATAGATTTTGGAGGTGGGAAGTAATGATAGATATTGATCTATTATCCCCATCTTCCTCAGCACCAACCCCCCCGCCCCCACTTTTCTTTATCTACGTAGCCTCTTTAAGAAAATTTTAGCATTGAGGCCACCCATATAATACAAAGTTAATGCACTGTACTTTGCATGCTGTCAAGACCAGTTCAATCCCCAGCACAAAATGATCCATATTGCAGGGTGCAGCTTAGAGGCTCCTGGTACAGCAGGGACAAATATTCAATGTTATTCACTTAATCACTTAATCACTAACTTCCCGTTAGTCATCGATTTGCTCGAGCGGGCGCCAGTAACGTCTCCATTTGTCCCTGTCGCTTGCTAGTGTAGCCCAATGGCATCTGTTCGATCTGGGATCATGAAGAGCCTCAAACCGATCGTTCATGATCTTCACGAAGAAGTCTGACCATCTGGTAGGTGGGTGGCCACGTGGTCTTTTGACATCCCGTGGAATCCAGTCAGTAACAGCTCTAGTCCAGCGGTCATCTTTAAATCTAATTACGTGACCAGCCCATCTGATTTTTGACACCTTGGCAAATGAGACAGCGTCCCTGAGCCTTGATCGTCGACGGATGTCGGAACTCTGGATTTTTTCTCTCATTTGAGTGAAACGTGATATTCCAAGCATAGCTCTTTCTATTCTTCTTTGGGAGACCTGAATAGCATTCTCATCCTGTTTGCGTAGGGCCCAGGTCTCTGAGGCATATGTTAATGCAGGAAGAACAGTGGAATCAAAGAGATGTGCCCGGAGCCAGAGGTTCTTTGTCCTCTTAGCTATTTCTTCGACGTTCTTGAAGGCGTTCCAAGCCGCACTCTTCCGCCTGCGCAGCTCGGGTGCCAGGTCATTTGTCATGTTGACTTCTCGACCTAGGTACACATAGCTGTTGCATTCGGAGATGGTCATTCCGTTGAGAGCGAATGGGGCGTCAGGAACAAGGCTGTTTCTCATAAACATTGTCTTCGTAAGATTCAGCTGTAGTCCTACCTTTCCACACTCACGGTCAAAGTCGGCCAGCATTTGTGCCGCTTGGCTGATGTTTGGTGTTATTAAAACAATGTCATCAGCAAAGCGGAGGTGGTGTAGTTGCCGACCATCTATCTTCACTCCCATTCCTTCCCATTCCAGTCATTGCATGATGTTCTCGAGGGTGGCACTGAAGAGTTTCAGTGAAATGGTATCACCCTGCCGAACCCCTCTCCTGACATCAACGATCACTTCTTTGTAGAATGGTGAGATCCTGGTAGTGAATTCGCAATACAGCTCACGGAGGATCTTGATGTATTGGGCTTGAATGCTCTGATTGGCTAGGGCTTCAATGACCACTTCCGTCTCAACAGAATCAAAGGCCTTCTTTAAATCAATGAACGTTAAACAGAGCAGCATCTTGAACTCCCGAGAAACCTCAATGAGCTTGGTTATCGTGTGGATATGGTTGATCGTGCTGAATCCTTTGCGGAACCTGGCTTGCTCGCATGGTTGTCCTTCATCTAGTGTTCTGCTAATCCTATTTAGGATGACTCGAGTGAACAACTTGTAGATGACAGACAATAGGCAGATTGGGCGATAGTTGCCAATGTCATGGATGTCTCCCTTCTTGAACAGTAATACGGTCCTGCTGGTTTTCCATTGGGACGGAACCTTGCATTCAGACAGGTAGCGAGTGAAGAGCCGAGCCAGTGTATTGATGAGTACTGATGGCAGGTTCTTCAGGTGTTCAGGTCTGACCTTGTCTGGGCCGGGTGCTGTTTATTTCTTTACTGGCGAAATGGCGTGTCTGATTTCGGAAGGGAGAAGGTTGGGAACGACATATCCATCCTGTGGAATTTGGTATGTCGGCAAGTGGACATGGCTATCGAAGAGATTTGAGTAGAAGTCATGGATAATCTTCTCCATTGCCGTTCTGGAGGATGTGATGGATCCATCAGGACATCGGAGGGCAGTCATCTTGGTCTTGTAGTTGGCGAAGGACAGGCGGGCGTAACGAATACTTTTCTCAGCTTCTGCCGCATCTACCAGTAATTCTGCTCTTCTCTCTTTGAGGTCTTCCTTGATCGCATCTCTGCACTGCTTTGCGAGCTCGGACGTCAGCTTGCGGTTGCCCAATGTTATTGGGCCCCCATAATCACAACTCTTCAGAGTCTCAAAAGCACTGTGTTCTTGAATTCTACAATTGTCCTAATCACCATTTGAGAGACACTCTTTCCAAATAAAAGTAGCATTTTTTTAAAATTTTTATTTGTGAGACACCATGAGGTACAGTTATAGACACAATTTTTGTGCTTGGGTTTCAATTATAAAATGATCAAATACCCATCCCTCCACCAGTGCCCATTTCCACCACCACGTATCCCAGTATCCCTCCAACCCCCCCATCCCCCTCATCCCACCCTGCCTCTGTGGCAGGGCATTTCCCTCTGTTCTCTCTCTCCTTTTGGGTGTTGTGGTTTGCAAAAGAGGCATTGAATGGCAATCATGTTTGGTCTATAGTCTACTTTCAGCATGCTTCTGCCATGCTGGGAGGATCCTCCCAACACCCTTTATTTGTTGCTCCCTTCTCTACCTGAGCTGCCTTTTCCCCTAGCATGTATGGCTGGCCTCCAAGCCTTGGACCAAAATTTCTGGTATTAATCTCAGCCATTCTTGGGTGTTAGTCTCCTATTTTGTTACTTTATGTTCCCCAGATGAATGCCATCTTTCTATGTCTGTCCCTCTCTTTCTGACTCATTTCGCTTAACATGACATGGAAAGCATTTAAACATTATTTGGAGTCAGGGGAGCAGTTCGAAGGACTCATGTTCATGGCTTGCAGATAGAAGACCAATGCTGCATTACCAGCACTACATGGTCCTTTGTACACCACCAGGAAAACTCCTGAGCAGTGAACCAGAAATGGCCTCTGAGTCATGGACAGGGAGCAGTCCCTGAGCACCAGTGAATATGAACCAAACAGATAAAGAGAAAAGAAAAAAAATCAGCATTATTATGCATTAACTCTGCATATTATAAACCTATAGCATTTATTATAATATAAAACATTCACAATTACTTTGTAATGTTTTAGTAATATTCTCTCTATCTCCTATCATTTGTTGTTCTGTTTTGCTTCATTTTGTGGTGGTTTTCAGAGCTTACTCCTTGTTCTATGCTCAGGGATGATTTCTGACTGGGTTTGGACAATATTAGGTGCCAACCTTTAACCAGGTGGGCTACCTGTTAGGCAAACACTTTACATGCTGTATTATCTTTCTAGCCCCTCTACTACAATTTTATGTTTAACCAACCTTTTTAATAATTTTCTTTTTATTATCTATGTAGCTTACGCCCCTTACTTTCCAGAACATATCTTCTCTCAACATAGTTCTTAACTATGATCAGAGTATTTTCCAAAATCTAAAATGGAAACTTCAGATTATCAGATCTCCTATAAATTTTAGGTCTCCGGATTATCAGATTTTTTTTCTGCAAAAATGTTGTTCACAATTGAAAAATACTATTATAAATATGGGAACATATTTACAACAGTGTTGGCATTTACAGTGTCACCATACGGTTTTCTTACCACTACCAAATCTCTACCACATTATCCTTTGATATATATTTTTTTCATGACTAAAATGTCTTTGCTTGGAATTTAAGAATGCTATAATGTGATTTTAATCCGGCTTTTCTAGTACCTTATTATTGTTCATTACATATATATCAGTTCTCTGATAAAGATGAACTTTCTAATTTCTACCAACTCTGCTTAAACTCTAAATCCTTGCTTGAGTTTTATTCCTTCATCAGCACTTTCTAGTTTAACATGAAACCCCATAGGAAAAAATTACAGGAGCTGTAAATTAATAATTTGAATAATTTGAAGTGCACTGTAACACTGTCCTACCGTTCATGGACTTGCTTGAGCGGGCACCAGTAACGTCTCCATTGTGAGACTTCTTGTTACTGTTTTTGGCATATGGAATACACCACGGGGAGCTTGCCAAGCTCTGCTGTGCTGGTGGGATACTCTCAGTAGATTGCTGGGCTCTCTGAGAGGGGCAGAGGAATCAAACCTGGGTTGACTCTGTGAAAGGCAAATGACATGTAGTAAATAGTAAATATATTTTTAATCAGAAAGTAATAATAATATAGGAAATACCTGATCAAATACAAAGTAGTTATCTAAAAGTAGTCCAAATGTAATGTTTGGCGAGTCCCTCATGCAGTACTCTGGAGGCTAAGTAGCCTGACCCAGTGGTTGTTAGTGGTACTGGTAGGGCAAACAGTTCCCATTCTAGGGCCCCAAGTATACAGCATTGTCAGGGACTGTGATGCTCAGTGGCTTCCAGTACCTCACACAGGAATAACTACAGAATCAAGTTGTGTGGGGCTCAAATCATGGTCAACTACATGCAGAGCTTGTACTGTGGCCCACGTAATATCTTTCTGATACCCAAATATGATTTATATATCTGTATATGTAAATATTTATAATATATTTATGTATATTAAATGCATACATATATATTTGAAAAGTGTGTATAGAGAATATGTCATAAAATGTCAAAATAAATTAATTACATTATTCAGAATTCTAAAGTTCTCAAGTGACACACTTGGTTCACAAATTAAAGCTAAGAGTTAAGTGATAACTTTTTGTATTTTTCAAGAAGGAGTAAAGCATTTCCATATCATTTTTAGAGACTAAGCACATCACTTTGTGTGATTTCAGATTTTAAATACATAGTTTAATTTATAACTGTCATTGAAATTTAGATTTTATATTTCCCAAGGATTTTAATCAAATAATCAAATATACCTTGGTTTCAAATGGGTTGTCTTGAAAAGTTGCATTGTAGAAGTTGGTACAGTTATTTAAGATCTTAGAACCCTGGTTGATAGCAGGCAATAATTTTGAGATTGAGTTTCCCTTTCTTCATCAAAATACTGATCTGTAAAATCACAACATAAACAAAACTAAAGTGAAGTTGTGGACAGATCAGAGAATAAAAGTTGATATGCTATTCTCTAGCAGTTGAAAGAAAAAAGAGCATGATGGTATAATTTTTTTCTTTTTTAGTTTATGCAAAGAAAAGATTTCTGCAGAATATGAAGATTAGTCCAAAAATAGAAACAGTATGGTTCAAGGACTTTGTTTTTTTTTTTTTAAATTTTATTGAATCACTGTGAGATAGTTACAAGCTTTCATGTTTGGGTTACAATCACACAATGATAAAACACCCAACCCTCCAACAGTGCACATTCCCCACCACCAATATCCCTCGTATACCCCCCCCCTTTTCTCACCCTCCCCCTGCCTCCATGGCAGACAATATTCCCCATACTCTCTCTCTACTTTTGGGCACTATGGTTTAAAATACAAACACTGAAAAGTTATCATATTTGGTCCTTTATCTACTTTCTGCACACATCTCCCATCCCGACTGGTTCCTCAACTACACACATCTACACAATAGAATACTGTGCAGCTGTCAGGAGAGATGAAGTCATGAACTTTGCTTATAAATGATTTAAGGACTTTTAAATCAATTTGCAGTGGCTTTGTCTTTTTCAATTCTCTTGTCTGGTTCAACTCTTCTCTCCTTTTTCTTTGTTTCTGGCTCCTCCCCAATTAGAGAGAGGCCATTGGATAATGGGCAACCTGAGCAAAGAAATAAGGAACTCATTTAGTTTCCCAGGAAACATTTCATGCCCTCTGATTTCAGAGTCAAATTTCTGTAGAGAAAAATGAGAGAAAGAGAGAAAGGTGGAAAGAGAGAAAGAGAGGAAGGAAGGAAGGGAGGGAGGGAGGGAGGAAGGAAGGAAGGAAGGAAGGAAGGAAGGAAGGGAGGGAGGGAGGGAGGGAGGGAGGGAGGGAGGGAAGGAGGGAGGGAAGAAGGGAGGGAGGGAGGGAGGGAAGGAGGGAGGGAAGAAGGGAGGGAGGAAGGAAGGAAGGAAGGAGCGAGCTGATGGAAAGAAAGAAAAGAAAACAAGCTATTTTTCTAAAATCTGAATCAACATTTTATCATTTTCTCAACGTAAAGTTTTATTAAGATTGTCTATTTGACATCGGTTAATAATCTTGAGGCACTGCATTAATAACAGTGCACTAGTGCTAAGTATGTAGGTTTTGTCTAAAAAGTAAGACATTTATATGAGCATAACCAATTTTTCCTTATAGTAGAGAGGTAAATGTAAGGGCGATCTTTTATGTAGTAAGAAATGTTTAGTAAAGTAAAATGCAGAATTTTACTTGCCAACAAATTATTTACTCCCTCGATATTTTAAAATTAAATCAACTTGTCTATCAAATTTACATCAACTTAACAAAAAAAATTTTATATAAAATAGTTCATAAATTGTAAGCTTTTTCAGATTCATAGAAATGAAATTCTGTATTTAATATTACATTTGCAAATGAAGTTAGGCTGAATACATTAGATTATAAAGTGACAATACAGCAATTATTTCTTAATAAAACTGAAATATGACATAATAGAATATTCAAAAATTAATTCAGTAAGTATAATCTTAACAAAACCATTGGTGGTGCGTAAATTATTCTTTACATACTCATCTTGAATTTGAAATTTTCCATTTTACTTAGAGCTCAAAATTGCATAATCATAAATGCAAATTGTTATAAATTAATTGATAATTTCATGAAAGGAACTACATCACAGGAATATCACAAAGTGGAAATTAATAAAAATATATGACCTATTCTTTGTGGAATTATTAAGACAACTGGAATGAAAAATTAATTCTTAATGTTTAAAGGCCTTAAGTCTAGTTGGAAGAGAGCTCATGCATTTGAGAAACAACTACATAATTTTTTTCTTAACAAATCCCTATAGAATTTGAAATAAATATATTCTTAATTAAAGATATTAGTTAAGCAAATTTCTTTATAATTTGATTACAAACCAAGATTTTACCTCAATAGTTTTGGAACAATACAATGTTTAATTAAGAATAAATATAAACTGTTATTTTTCATAAAAATAATGTTCACATGGGTTGGAATGATAGTACAGTGGGTAGGGTGCTTACCTTTCTTGTGCCAACATGGCTTTTATCCTCAACATCCCATATAATCACCTCTGAGAAACAGAAGTAAGTCCTGAGCACTGTAGCATGTGAACCCAAACAAAACAAATGCTCAGAGATCCGGTAAAAGACAGAATGAGTCTTTAAAATATTTTAAACTCTAAATAATATTAAAGTTTTTATAGACAGGATGAGCATTAATAATGTAATAAAATTACTGAATAAATTGTCATAATCTTAGATGGCTCACTTATTCACACAGTGTATAAATAATATTTTCAAATCTGTTCTATTCACTATGTAGCTTAAAAACCAGTAAAATATGATTTCTGTCAGATTTATCTTGTTTAAAACTGTAATTATATGAAAATAGCTATACTGGAAAGTAAAAAGTTATTTGATGAAAAATGAGTAAATAAAATTAATTGAGCTAAAAGTGCATATTTCTATATGAGGAATCAATAAATTAATAATTTTTGGTTTAAAATCAAATCTGAAATATTCAAATTATTTTATTCCATTTTAATACTTATCTTAGCATTCTAGAATTTGTTTAAAAGAGGTTAACTGGGATAATAAATTACTCTGAGATCCTGGTAAATTATTCTTTGTCATGGAAACAATTGAAGGCAGAGTAGATAATTTTTCTGGAATATGATGAATTTTACTAACAGATATTGACTCTTTTATTTTTGTTTCTTTGGTTTATGTGCCACAGGTGACAGTGCTCAGGGGTTTCTTCAGGCTCTGAGCTCAGTGATTACACCTAGCCGGATATGGGGGGGACCATAGGGGAGATTAGGATTCCTGGATAGGTCAGCTGCATGCCAAGCAAGTGCCCAATCTGCAGTATTATTGCTATTATCTATGACTTCCTAGAACAAATATAGCTATTTAAAAGAATAAAATGCTGATATGTAGGGGGAAAACACGGATTTTCAGATTATTTTCATAAATAAATAGAATAATTTGTTAGGGGTGTCTTGAATTTGAAAGAGATGCTTCTGTTTATTTAGATCTAAGAGTGGATTAAAATGACTTGTAACTTGATCAAGAAAAGATAAAATGTGTAAAGAATTGAAAAGAAGTGGCAAATTAAGTTATTTGTAATTTTCCCAAGTAATATGTTTCATAATTTTTGTTTTGAGACATCGTTTAACTACTTTTTAAATAAAATTTCTATAATATCTATAGCTCTTAATCATCATTGTCATTGTCACTGTCACTTGGAGGCCAGCCGCATATGCTAGGGGAAAAGGTAGCTCAGATAGAGAAGGGAGCTCCAAATAAAGGGTGTTGGGAGGATCCTCCCAGGATGGCAGATACATGCTGAAAGTAGACTATAGACCGAATATGATTGCCACTCAATGCCTACTTTGCAAACCACAGCACCCAAAAGGAGAGAGAGAACAAAAGGAAATGCCCTGCCACAGAGGTGGGGTGGGATGGGAGGGATGGGGGGTGGGAGGGATACTGGGATCATTGGTGGTGGGAAATGGGCACTGGTGGACGGATGGGCACTCGATCATTGTATAACTAAAACACCAGCACAAAAATCTCTAAGTCTACAACTGTACCTTATGGTGTTTCACTAATAAAAAATTTTCAAAAATGTGAAGCAATATACTCATACATATTATAAAAGTGTTTAGCATATTAAGAATCAGTACTATCTGCAATGGTGTCATATATGAGATTTGACCAAAAGAACAAGAGTAAGTTGCATCTAAGAGTACTAAACTGTCACCTGGGCCTCAGGGTTGAAGGGAATTTTGTGTTTGGTTATCTTGCAAACTAAATTAAATGAACACTTACTAGACAAGATGTGTTTGAGATGAAACTAAATAATGTCATAGTTTTTTTTTAAGTTAACTTGGATTAAAATCAATGCTGTGTAATTCTAAGAAAAGAGAAGCCCCGATGAGAACTATCTTAGGCTTTAGAAATTTTCATTAGTAAAATTGAGATAAGATAATAAATGACTACTTCTCCTATTCACCATTCCTCATAACTTCTCTGGAAACAAAGTTCCCTAATACTTTAATAAGACTGTCAGCAGATATAAAGTGCAAGTAGATGAAACCAAAGATAAATACATTCAATTATCCCCTCCATCTTCTTTTCCTTCTGTCTCCTTCTACACACGCACACACACACACACACACACATATGCACTATATTTATATTTAAGTATAAGAAAACCGGTAAGGTATATGATGTCCAAAAATTTACATAACCAAATTATCTATGACCGAAAAATATTGTTGTAATCAGTTTTCATTATTAATATAATGTTTTATATCTTAATAATTCTTAGACTGCATATTAGATTCAAATATTAAAAATACTGCCAGTTGAATATTTCATTATTTAATTGGAAACAAAATGAGATTTAAAAGAATACTGTGCAAGTATGTATGGATACATTATATATACATAGTATAGATCATATGCACATTACAAATAATTTACATTATATATGCATATATGTCTCTGTTTGTTGTTGCTAAAGCATTTGTACTACTTGGTATAATTGGTATAATAGGTTTTACAATAATTTGACCTTGTGATCTTTTCTATATGTCTTTTACTTCATCTTTGTTTATTGACCTTCATAATTTAGAGTGTTCTATTTATTACATTGATGGGTTTGTTCTGCATCTTTCTTCCTCTTATCCTCTTATCAATGGTCTTACTATTGCCAAAAATTAGTTTATTGATTAATTTTCACTTAAAATTTAAAAACTACAGGTAAAATTTTGTCTAATAGTTTGTTATTTTCTATTCTTGTTCCATCAATCTTTAATTTTTATAGAAGTTTTTGAAGGATATCAACTTTGGATCAGAGTGATAAATACAGAGGCAAATAGAGCTTGGCCCCTTATCCTATTTATTCTAAAGTTCATTCACTTTAATTGATCTCACTCAAACAAAAGACTACCGAGTCAGAACGGCATGCATAGTTACGTTTATTGATTTAACAAGATTGGTTGTCTGGTTTGTTGTACCTGACAGCAGATTAGAAGAAGCTTCCTGATAGTTTAACACATTAAGTTATACCTAAGGAGTAGAAGATAAGAAAGGCGGATCACCAATTAAAAATCAGTGTACCTCAAATTCTCTTAAATATATTACAGTTCCCAAGGTTATTGTATAGAAGCTAACATTCTAATAATAGCTAGTAATTGATGATTAAGGGCTAGAGCTATAGCACAGCAGGTAGGGCGTTTGCTTTGCTCGCGGCCTACCCGGCTGACCCAGGTTCAATTCCTCTGCCCCTCTTGGAGAGCCTGGCACGCTACCCAGAGTATCTTGCCTGCACACCAAAGTCTGGCAAGGTACCCGTGATATATTCAATATGCCAAACACAGTAACAGTTGTCACAATGGAAACCTCACTGCATCTGCTCAAGCAAATCAATGAACAACGGGAGCACAGTGAACCTCCTGGTACTTATCTCAACTATTCTTGGGTGTTAGTCTTCTATTATGTCACTTTATATTCCCCAGATGAATGCAATCTTTCTATGTCTGTCCCTCTCTTTCTGACTCATTTCACTTAGCACGATAGTTTTCATGTAGTATCACTTGTATGTAAATTTCATGACCTTATCTTTTCTAATAGCTGCATAGTACTCCATTGTATAGATGTACCAAAGTTTCTTTAACCAGATATCTGTTCTTGGGCACTCGGGTTTTTTCCAGATTTGGGCTATAGTGAACAGTACAGCAAAGAACATAGAAGGGCAGATGTCTTTTCGACTATACATTTTTGCCTCTCCAGGATATATTCCCAGGAGTGTTATTGCTGGGGCAAATGGGAGCTCAATTTCTAATTTTTTGAGAATCCATACTGTTTTCCAAAAGGGCTGAACCAGTCAGCATTCCCACCAGCAGTGAAAGAGAATCCCTTTCTTACCACATCTGCTCCAACACCGGTTGTTTTTGTTCTTTGGGATGTGGACCAGTCTCTGTGGAGAGAGATGATATCTTACTGTTGTTTTGATCTGTTTCTCCCTGATGATCAGTGATTTGGAGTGTTTTCTCATGTGCTCTTTAGCCATTCGAATTTCTTCTTTGACAAAGTTCTGTTCATTTCATCACCGCATTTTTTGATAGGGTTGGATGTTTTTTTCTTGTGGAGTTCAACCAGTGCTTTGTATATCCTTGATATCAACCCCTTATCAGATGGGTATTGCGTGAATATCCTTTCCCATTCTGGAGATTGTCTTTGTATTCTGTCACTGTATCTTTTGAGGTGCAGAAGCTTCTTAATTTAAGATAGTTCCATTTGTATATCTCTGTTTTACTTGGTTGGTCAGTGGAGTGTCGTCTTTGCTGATACTGTTAGCTGCAATATTATGGAGGGTTTTTCCCACATTATCTTTAATGTACCTTATGGATTTTGGCTTGATGTTGAGATATTCAATCTATTTTGATCTGACTTTTTTTGTGTGGTGTTTGGTTGAAGTTCAACTCCAATTTTTTGCATGTGGTTGTCCAGTTACAACAGCACCATTTGTTGAAGAGGCTTTCCTTGTTCCACCTCACATTTTTTGCTCCCTTATCAAAGATTAGATCTTCATACGTTTGGGATTGTATGTATGGATATTCCACCCTGTTCCATTGGTCTGCGGTCCTGTTTTGTTCCGGTACCATGATGCTTTGTAGTAGAGTTTGAAGTTGGAGAGGCTAATTCTTCTCCATGTCTTTTTCCCAAGACTTGCTTTAGCTATTCGTGGGCATTTGTTGTTCCATATGAATTTCAGGAGTGCTTGATCTATTTCTTTGAAGAATTTCATGGTTATCCTTATAGGGATCGCAATTAATCTGTATAATGCTTTGGGGATTATTGCCATTTTGACAATGTTGATTCTTTCTATCCATGAGCAGGCGATATGTTTCCATTACCTCGTGTCTTCTTTTATTTCATGAAGTAGTGCTTTGTAGTTTTCATTGTAGAGGTTCTTTACCTCTTTAGTTAGGCTGATTCTGAGGTATCTGATTTTGGGGGGCACAATTGTGATCGGGATTGTTTTTTTCATGTCACTTTCCTCTGTCTCATTATTTGTGTATAGGAAGGCCATAGATTTTTGGGCATTGATTTTATAGCCTGTGAATTTACTGTACAGGTTTATTGTTTCTTGGAGTTTCTTGGTAGAAGATTTAGGATTCTTTATCATATCATCTGCGAATAATGAGACCTTGATTTCTTTCTTTCCCATCTGGGTGCCTTAATGTCTTTTTCTTGTCTAATAGCTACTGCAAGTATGTCCAGTACTATATTGAACAGAAGTAGTGACAGTGGGCATCCTTGTCTTGTCCCTGATCTTAGAGGAAAGACCCTTAGTTTTTCCCCATTGAGGATAATGCTTGCCATGGGTTTGTCATAGATGGCTTTGACTATGTTGAAGGAAATTTTCTTCAAAACCCATTTTGGTGAGAGTTTTCATCATAAATGGGTGCTTGATCTTGGTATAAGCTCTGAGTCTATGGTTTTTATCTTTACTATTTTTGATATGATGGATTATGTTGATTGATTTCCAAATGTTAAACCATTTTTGCATCCCCGGGATGAATGCCACTTGATCATGGTGTATGATCTTATTGATGAATTGTTGGATCCTATTTGATAATATTTGTTGAGGATCTTCACATCCGTGTTCATCAGGGATATAGGCCTATAGTTTTCTTTGTTGGTGGTTTCTTTGTTTACTTTTGGTATTAGAAGATATGTGCCTCATAGAAGCTACTTGGGAGAGTTCCTTTTTTTTTTTCAGTTTCCTGGAAAAGCTTGAGGAGAACTGGCAACAGGTCTTCTTTAAATGTTTGGGAGAATTCACTAGTGAATCCATTTGGGCCTGGGCTTTTGTTTTGGGGAAGACTTTTTTTTTATTAGTGAGACACCATGAGGTACAGTTGTAGACTTACAAACTTTTGTGCTTGGGTTTCAATTATACAATGATCAAATACCCATCCCTCCACGAGTGCTAATTTCCCACCACCACGGATCCCAGTATCCCTCCCACCCCCCATTCCCCATCCCACCCTGCCTCTGTGGCAGGGCATTCTCTTTTGTTCTCTCTCTCCTATTGGGTGTTGTGGTTTGCAAAAGAGGCAATGGGTGGCAATCATGTTTGGTCTATAGGCTACTTTCAGCATGCTTCTCTCATCCTGGGAGGATCCTCCCAACACCTTTGATTTGGTGCTCCCTTCTCTATCTGAGCTGCCTTTTCCCCTAGCATATGCGGCTGGCCTCCAAGCCATGGAGTAAAATTCCTGGTACTAATCTCGGCCATTCTTGGGTGTTAGTCTCCTATTTTGTTACTTTATGTTCCCCAGATGAATGCAATCTTTCTATGTCTATCCCTTTCTGACTTATTTCACTTAGCATGATACTTTCCATGTGGTACTTTCCACTTGTTTGTAAATTTCATGACTTCATCTTTTCTAACAGCTACATAGTACTCCATTGTGTAGATGTACCAAAGTTTCTTTAAGTTTCTGTTCTTGGGCACTCAGAGTTTTTTGGAAGACTTTTGATTACAGTTTTAATTTCTTTGATTTGTATGAGTCTATTCAGTTATCCCAAGTCTTCTTGGTTCAATCTTTGGAGATTATAGGAATCCAGGAATTTATCCATTTCTTTTAGATTCTCTTGTTTCATGGCATACAGACTCTCAAAGTCGTCTCTGATGATCTTTTGAATTTAATTGGTTTTTGTAGTAATGTCCCCTTTTTCATTTCTGATTGGTTTATTAGGATTCTCTGTCTCTTTCTTTGTTAGTCTTGCTAGTGGCTTATCAATCATGTTTATTTTCTCAAAGAACCAGCTCTTGTTTACATTGACCTTTTGGATGGTTTTTTGGGTTTCCATGTTGTTAACTTCTGCTCTAAGATTTATTATTTTTTTTCATTTGGTCAATTTTGGGTTTCTTTTGATGGTCTTTTTCTAAGATCTTGAGTTGTGAGGTCAGGTTATCTATGTAGACCCTTTCTTCCTTCCTTAGGAATGCTTGCAAAGCTATAAATTTTCCTCTTAGCACAGCTTTATCTGCATCCCATAGGTTCCAGTACCTTGAGTCTTCATTCTTATTTGTTTCGAGATATCTTTTGATATTGTCCTTGATTTCCTTCCTGACACACACTTTGTTCAACATTGACTTGTTTCATTTTTAGGTGTTTTATTTGTTTCTAAGTGTCTTTGTGTGATTTGCTTCTATTTTCAGTGCATAGTGGTGTGAAAAGATTGTTGATACTACTTCTATCTTCCTGATTCTATTCATGTATATTTTGTGACCTAGCAGGTTGTCTATTTTGGAAAATGTTCCGTGTGCACTGGAAAATAATGTGTATTCTTTTTTGGGGGGATGTAAAGCCCTGTATAGGTCTATTGACCCTCTGTTTTCTATTTCTTTCTTCAAAGCTAATTTTTTTCCTGAGTTTTTTTTCTTGTTCATCTATCCAAAAGTGATATGGTGATATTGAAGTCTCTGACTACTTTTGTGTTTCTAGCAATGCCCTTCTTAAAACCTGTTAGCAGTTGTTTTAAGTATTTAGCTGGTCTCTCATTAGGTGTATATACATTTAAGAGTGTAATTTCTTCCTGTTGTACATATTCCTTGATAAATAGAAAATGGCCTTTGCTGCCCCTTCTAATCTTTTTCAACCTGAAATTTATGTTGTCAGATACAAGTATGGCCACCCTGTTTTTTTTTAAGGAGATGTTCACTTGCAAGATTGTTTTCCACCCTTTAATTTTGAGTCTGTGTTTGCTCTGGCTGTTCAGATGAGATTATGTAGGCAGCAGAATGTTGGTTTCAGTTTCTGGATCCATATTTGCCACTTTGTGTCTTTCGGTTTGTGCATTTAGACCATTGACATTGAGAAAGATTATTGTCATGGGGTTTTGTGCCATCTTTCTGTAGGGGTTGGTAGTGCTTATAAGTATTTTCCTTCTTATCTTACAGGAACCTGTTTAATCTTTCTTTTAGGTTTGTTTTTGAGTTTATGAATTTCCTGAGCTCCTGTTTATCTGTAAAATGCTAAGAGGTACTTCTTTGTATATGATTTCCTTCTTTGATCTTGCTACTTGCAGTATTGTGTATCTATCCTATCCACAGCATCCATCATTCTGACTATGATATGCCTTGGAGTATTTTTATTAGGGTTTCATTAGGCTGGCAACCCTTCTGGCTCCATGGATCTGGATGTCTGCATTCTTTAACTCTGAGAACTTTTCAGAAATGATTTATTTCACTGTGTCTTTTTCATTGGGGTTGCCTCCCTGTCCTTCTGGTACTCCAATGATTCTAATGCTGTTCCTCTTGGTGTTATTCCCTAGGTCTCTGGTTCGCTTTAGAGCTATTTTGAGGTATTTTTCTATTGTTTGTTGTTCTGTATACAATTTCTGTTGCTCATCTTCAAGCTCACTGATCTTGTCTTCAGCTGTAGTTGTTCTACTGCTGAGGGCATCCACTGAATTTTTAATTTCATCTACAGAGTCCTTTATTTGTGACACTTCTTTTTGTAGCTTTTTTATTTCTGCTCTCATTTCTTCCTGTATTTTCTCGACTATCCATTCCACTGTTTCTTTCATTTGTTCCTTTAATTTTCTGAATGTCTGCTCCATTAATTCTTTGAGTAGTTCCTTGAACATCCTCAGCATTTCATCTCGGAATTCTGTATTGGAGAAAACATATTTGTGTGTAACCCATGTTGAATATTCGGTACTCTTTTCTTTGTCCTCTCCTCATAGTGGAGATTTGTGCTGTTTCCTCATGCATTTCTGGTTGTCTAGAAATAAAACCTTGGAATTCACTAGCACTATTACATCTTATTTTCGGAAAGAATTCTGAATAAGGTCGGTCAATGGTGGTCACCCTTCTCCCCTTCTAGACTGTGTCCTTTTTCTCAGGCATTATTCTGTGGCTTATGACAGGCATCTAATGAACCATTGGCAGAGGTGCTCTTTCATATTGGGTTTATATAGCTTCTTGTGTACTGGTCTTTTGTTGGAATTGGAGTAGGCCAGTGGATTATTGTCATATTGTGATTGAGGCAGCTAGGACTTTTTCCACGGGATTAGGATATAAAGGCTGGAATGTGAGTAGACAGTGTTGGGAGTGGGAAATATAACCACAGAACCATAAGGGACCACTGGCCTCAAAGAAGACACGCCCACTTTTGAGGAGGCCATGCCCCTGTGGTGGTGGCCACACCCCCAGCCTGTCCCAAAGATGTGGGGATCTAGGAACCTGCAGAGGAGGGCAGTGCTGCGATGAGGTGGGCCTGCGGTCCTGTGGAACTCAGGTAGGTGTTCCCCAAAGTCTCCTCTGGATGCCTGGCGCAGGGGGTGGGGTGCAGGGAAAGGGGCATGCAGGCTGGGTGCGGGACAGGGACACACTCCCCGGTTCCCCTATGAACATGCAGAGGAGGATGGCCTGTTTCACATTTTTGAATTAAGCTATCCTTTTACTGTTTTACTTTCCTAAATTTTATTTTATTGAAGGACGGTTAGTTATAAAGTTATTCAGAGTTGAATTTTTGACATAAACAGTGTTTCATCACTCATCCTACCATCAGCCTAAACTTCTCTCCATCAGTGTTCCCAGATTCCCTACTACTGTTTAACATATGTCTATATTACTAATCATTATATAAACTCTATCCTTAAACGAGAAAACTACCTGTGGTAAAAGTTAAATTTCTTTCTTCTTACACCAAACATACACATATTATATGCATGTACATATATACATTTATTGTACATATAGTGCATTTATTTAGTGAATATTTAAAAATTATATGTCGCTTGTCACTTGTGATCTCGTTGATCATGGATTTGCTTGAGCGGGTGACAGTAACAACTCCATTTATCCCTGTCGTATGCTAACATAGCCCAGTGGAATATTGGGGGCTCTTTCAAAGTCAGGAGAATGAGGCCCGTTATTGTTACTGTTTTTGTCCTACCAAATATGCCACGAGTATCTTGCCAGGTTCTGCTGTGCAGGTGGAATAGTAGCTTGCCAGGCTGAGAGGTTTTTTTTGGGGGGGCGGGGGTGTCCTAGCCAGTGATGCACAGGGGTAACTCTTGGTTCATGCACTCAGGAATTACTCCTGACAGTGCTTGGGGGACCATATGAGATGCTAGGAATCGAACCCAGGTTGGCTGTGTGGAAGGCAAACACCCTGCCGCTCTCTCTCCAGCCCCCCCAAATTATATATATAATACAAAATTTTTTGTATCCAAAATTTCACTACGATGATATATTTACATTTTTTTATATTTATTTCTTTATTGAATCACTGTGGGAAAGTTACAGAGTTTTCGGGTTTAGTCTCAGTCATGTAAATATCAAACACATTTCCCTTTACCAATACTTATTTTTAACCGCGAACCCCAATAGAACCCCACCTCCCACCCCTCCCAATTCCTGTGAGGCAGATGAGTTCTAGTTAATACTCTATCTACTTTGACTAGATACATTGTTTCGATAGAAGATGCACAATTATTGTTTAGAGTTTACGACCCCCCCCCATCAGATATGCTGAAACAGCGTTGTGAAATGATTTGCTTTCTACAGCTGGGTTTAAGAATAAAATGATGTCGCGTGGCCGCAATAGCGGCCACGCAGTTTTGGATTTCTGCTATTTTACTTATTAACCCTGGAAGTATTTCTATTAAAAGTTAGATAGTTAAGAGATTGGTTTCTGTGCTCTGGAGTCGTGGCCGTGCTGGAGAGCCACTCGTGGGGGGCAGCTGGCGACCTCGGTCAGGCGTGAAGGACGGCCCATTACGCCCCCCTTCCCATGAGGCCCCTGCCGCCCCCCACCCCCGGCTCAAACTTGCTGTCCACAAGGCTCCCATGCGGCCGCCATCTTTCTTTCTATATTTACATTTTTATAGTTTAGTGTATGCTTTATTTATTTCTGCTCTGTTACAGACTAGTTAGTTTAGCACATAAAAGCAGGAATGCTCAATTAGCATATGTATACAAAATAAATAAATGATCCTACTTTCACTAAAAGGAAGTAAAAAATTTTTTGTCATAATACAAACAAACAAACACTGTTCTCCCGTTGTTCATCGATTTGCTCGAGCGGGCCAAGTAACGTCTCCATTTTGAGACTTGTTACTGTGTTTGGCATATCGAATATGTCACAGATAGCTTGCCAGGCTTTGCCACGTGGGCGAGATACACTTGGTAGCCAGCCAGACTGCCCAAGAGGAGCGGAGAAATCGAATCCGGCTCAGCCGGGCTGGCGGTGTGCAATTGCTGTGCTATTGCTCCAGCCCTTCCATAATATACTGACTATTAATAGCTCTTTATTTCAATTTATTCATAGTAAAGAGTGCTTTAATAATGCATCATTTCTACAAACAAAGTTTTAAACATCTATTGAGTATCTAAATTAATTTAGTTTCTTGGTGTTTGAGTAGAATCTTTTAAAATATTTAATTATTTAAAAAATAGAACAGGCTCATCTTAAACAAAAATTGGGTTCAGTCACATTTATGAAGCATTTCCCTTTGAACTTTCACAAATGTGGAAAGTACATAAAATGAGTATATTTTGTTCAAGGGCTACAACTATTTCTCTATAAGTCAAGGAAATTGTTCTAATTTATATTAGATTATTTTTTCCTTGGTTGCAGTGCAGAAGTAGAGGAAAGATATTCTTTGAATGCCAGAACCTATATGAATTTTGGTGACCAAAGCAGGGCTTCAGTTTGTTAAAATTATTTGAGCTCTTTAAGAGTCACTGAATGTTTTACACCATAAATAATAATTATTAATCACAAAAAACTCATGAGTATTAAGCATATATGTAGGGGAAAAGCAGAAAGTGAACATCAGAAGACAGCCAGAATGACTACTAAGGAAACAGGATGACATCAAATAAATGGTTTCCATATTCCTAAATAAATTAGAACCACAGAGAATTGCTTTTGAAAAAAAACACACAAAAAAAGTTTTCTAATGTTCCATTGATTGGACATAAAAATAATGAGGACTCAAACAGCAAAACTCACCTAAAATAAACATAAGTGCGCATCAAAATAGCAAATGTTTACTTATTAAGTAAAATAAGTAATACTGTCTTAAAATATTAGAGGAGGGGATTATGAGATAAATAGTTATGGAAACACTTTTTTTGTGGTGATTACTTGAGTTTGTCACAAAAGGAAAATAAGTTCCAAAGCAAAACTGAACACATTGAATATAAAATGCATATTATACAAAAAGAAAGACACAGCCCATTGATTGAAATTTTATTATCAGTGCCACAGAGATAATAAAGGGAAAGGGTACATACCTAATATGCTCCAGATCAGGGTTCCTCTCATCAGTATCAGAGAGTGTGGACCCCCGGCACAGACAGTAGAACAGCACACCAAAAAATTCTGTGGCTCTGTAACTGAAACCATCAGGCTTGCTGGATAAATATTAAACATAATGAGTGGCTGCTGGAATTTCTCAGTACCCTTCCTAAAATAAGGAGGTCATAACTTCAACATTTCAAAATATTTCTGATTTTCTAGAATTATAGTCAATGAATTAGTAGCATTTAAGAAAAAAAAGAAGCCATTTAATTTTTCTTGTTAAACTAAAATCATTTGTTGAACCACATTTGAAATCTCATCTCATTTTATTTTGTTAAAAATATTGGGAGTTGGGGCAGGGGTCATAGTGCAGAGAGTAATGCATTTGCCTTACAATCTGTTTACCTAGGTTCAATTTCTCACACTCCATATGGTCCCCAGAGCAATGCCAGGAATGAGCACTGTGCAGGAGTAACCTCCAAATCCACTGGGAATGGTCCAAACAAATAAATATTGATAGTCAGTTAAAGTCTGTTCTTTTTTATGTAACAGTACTTATTCTATAGTTGGAGTTTGGATGTTTAAAAAAAATTTTTTTTTCCAATTTTATTACTTGACCAATGCATGAAATTTACATTTTATTTAAAAAATAAATAATAATTAATAATAAAACATAATTTTATAAGAGGAAAACTATTAAAATAAAGATACTAATTATTTTCTTAATATCCTAAAAATATTTTAAGTTGTTCAAATTTTCTATGCAGTTGGGTAGGAGATTTCAAAAAGAATAAAACCTTTTTCATTCATTTCTTTGTTATTTTACTTTCAATCTTCAAGTTAAAATAATTACTAAAATGTTGTCAAGCAACTGTAAAAATCAACAAATTATTGTTTTGTTCCATTAACTAATATAAAATGACCAAGAATATGAAAATGCAATCATGCTACTTAAAGAAATAAGTATAGAACAAAATTTAGTGATGATTCATTTTGCATAGTGAAAGCATAATGTCAGTACTTTAAGGGAAAGCAGATATTAAAGGAATAGATAGTATTTTAGAATTTATTACAAAATTTGTTGTACTCTGTAGGATAACATAGGGTTACTCCCATCACAGTGCTCCCATTCCTCTGTGTTTATTTGTAACTTCTTATTTTGTGTTCTGTTAACTTGTAAATATTTCTTTTCTGTTTTCCTTAGTCCTTTGCATAGTTAATTCAGAGCAATTTCCTTTTTGTATAAACACAGGAAGACAGTTAATGCTGTGCTTTTGTAACTTGGAAGGAGTTAACTGACTCTGAATGATATTCAGCCCTAGTCATCTTTTCTCTTGACTTAAGCCTCAGTTGCTCTTACTTCCTAGCACCCCAAAAAGCATGGTCCCGATAGGGATTGGATGGACCGAGGGCAAGAGGTGAGCTACCCTGGCAGCAAAATGGACCTGGCTAAAGTGCCATAATACTTAATTATAAGTCAAGAGCATGATCATATAGTCTGAGATCTATAGCGAGATGTCTCCAGGAGAGCCACCCTACAAACTCATTGTATCTTTTACTGTGTCCATACAAAATAACTAATATTAAGAAGTAGAATTAAGATGTTAGTTGAGATGTTAATTAAATTACAGGACTAAGGACAGGAGAAACACCCCTAGGTGGTATTTCTGTCCTTGAGCCTGATCTGCAATCAGGAAGGTTTTTGATATGTTGATGTGCTACTTAACCAGGGTGTGTGGTTGCTACCCTAAGCTTGGGAGGAGGAGAGAGACCATGGCAGCAGGATAGAGCAAGGAGAGACTAGGGCTCAGAGGGAGAAAAATGTAGGGGAAGAATGCAGGATGTGGTGCATGGAGAGAGGAGACCGGACTGGGAGAGGGAGAGCAGAGAGATGAGCGGGAGAGACAGGAGACGGAAGTAAAGGGTTTTGTGAGACTAGAATGGGAAGCTTAGCAAGATTGAAACAGGTGCATGGGGAGAGTGGAATAAGTGGGAACTGATCACCAATCAGCCTCCTTCGTCTGCCCATGGCCTTAGTGGTCCTGGTTGGGGAACTGGCCTGAGTCCACCGAACACAGGCAGCGAAAGAGAGCCGTGGGGATCCTCTAGACACTCAGTGATAGTACTCTACAGTACTTGAAAATTTGCTGTACTTTGTCATCCATATTTTAGTAAATGGAATGGGCCACCTCCAGCTGTGCTTCAGGCTTCCTCCCGGTTCTATGTTGAAGGATCAGTCCTGCTGGTGTGCTCAGGGTAGCATACACTTTGCCAGGGGATTGGGCCAGGGTCACCCATACTCATTTCTCCAGTGCACCATCACCATTATAAAGGATACAAAATTTATATTATCTATAATCTTGTCCTTATGTGTATACTTCATTACAGGCAAAAAATAATGAAACTTTACATCTCATTGTATTTTAAATAACTTGAATTCTAACTTTGGAAAAAGATTTGGAGACATAAATCAGCGGAAACTTGTCTTCACACAATTGTTTTAGTGTTCAGCTTCTTTACCAATTCGTTGAACTAGAATGGAACTTGGGCTGGAGTGTTAGCACAGCGGGTAGGGGGTTTGCCTTGCACGCGACCCGGGTTCGATTCCTCTATCCCTCTCAGAGAGCCAGTCAAACTACTGAGATTATCCCACCCACATGGCAAAGTCTGACAAGCTCCCCGTGGCGTACTCGATATGCCAAAAACAGTAACAAGAAGTCTCACAATGGAGACATTACTGGTGCCTGCTCAAGCAAATCAATGAACAAAGGGAGGACAGTGATACGGTGCTACAGTGGACAGAATAGAACTCAGAAATATCAGAAACCCAGGCAGCCTATGTAGATATGAAATTAAAAATGGCTGAGTAGTTTACAAAAACTCACCTTGCTAGAATAGAGATGACAAGGTTGTGTTCTCAGGGTATTTTCATGAACTAGTGTTCAAAGAAACATCAGGAGACACGACAAATAAAACTTCAGCCTTAAACACACTAGAGAGAAATCCTTCTTTAACTATCTCTCCAGCTACAAAATAATTGGTATAAGTTACTGGTCTTTCTCACTATTGGAGGTTCCTAATTTGCCACATGATCTGTTCAGGACTGGGCCAAGGAATGACACTTTCAAGAAGTCTAAGTAATAAGACAAGCAGAAAAGCATTCAGGTGGGTAGGACTACAAAGACACTGCTCTGTGAATACGTACGTGTGTGTGGTGGAGAGGCTTTCTGCCTACTTTATTTCAAAAGGTAGAGTAGCTTTTCCTAGGACAGAATAAAACAAAATCAAAGATAGTAATTCATTTTGGAGTTTATCCCCCAAAGTAGAAGAAAAATTCAGTTGACTTTTTTATTTGTTTGATCTCCCATATTTGCTTCTTTTGTTTTATTACAGTCAAACACACTGTCCTACCGTTGTTCATTGATTTTGCTTGAGCAGGCCCACTAACGTCTCCATTTTGAGACTTCTTGTTACTGTGTTTGGCATATCAAATACTCTTTGTAGCTTGCCAGGCTCTCCGAGAGGGGCGGGGGAATTGAACCCGGCTCTGCCAGACTGGCTGCGCGCAAGGCAAATGGCCTACCGCTGTGCTATCTAATTTGGGTTTGAAGAGTAAAAACATTGTGTTTAGCTATCTAAACCATTGGAAGGAACCAGTGATAACTTCATTGTATAAGCCCACTTTATAATGTGGAACCTGGATTAACCAGTGGTTCAAAGAAATTTATATTACTCATTTATGCTTTTCTTCTATGTATTTAGTAAACTATATGTTAGGTCATAGAGATAGTATAGCAGGTAAAGTGTTTGCCATGCACATAGGCAAGCTGGGTTCATTATTCAGCACCACATAAGTATGATATGTATAATATTTTATATATACAATATTAGCGATAACACAGTGGGTAGGGCGTTTGCCTTGCACTTAGCCAACATAGCCGACCCGAGTTCAATTTCTCTGCCCCTCTTGGAGAGCCCGGCAAGCTACCAAGAGTATCTCGCCCGTATGGCAAAGCCTCGCAAGCTACCCGTGACATATTCGATATGCCAAACACACTAACAAGTCTCACAATGTTACTGGGCCCGCTCGAGCAAGTCGATGAACGGGAGGACAGTGATAGAATCACTTAATCACTTAAGTGATATTTTATACATATGTTTAATATTTTACATATAAAATATATATGTAAAATATACATTATATATGATAAATTATATTGTATATATTATACAATAATATTATTATTATATTGTCCTTGTGAATATTTTCTTTAGATACTTGGTATCTATGCATATGTTTGTATAGCAAGTACATACACTACTATAGTTTGAAAATAATGGAAACATTGCTAAAGACATATTGTTTTAGTCTTAAAATTTTTTTTCTAATTTTTAAAAAAATTTTTGGGTCACACTCAGTGATGCTCAGGGGTTACTTCTGGCTCTGCACTCAGGAATTACTCCTGATGGAGCTTGGGGGACCATATGGAATGCTGGGAATCAAACCCAGGTAAGCCGTGTGCAAGGCAAATGCCCTACCTGCTGTGCTATCGCTCCAACCCCTATTCTTAAATATTTTAAAAAATATTTCTTCTCAAGATTAATCAGACTTCCAGTTTTATTGTCTATAATAAAATTAAGCTCTATACGAAATGCTTTAAATATATTTTACTAGCAACTACAGATTCCATTAATAATATGTAGGTTGCATATGTTCTAGTATAGTTTTGTTGTTAGTAAATATTATATTTAATAAAATTTTAGCAATAGAAAAATAGTTTCTTAAAGTATCAAAAATGTCTTGAAGACACAGGACACAAAAATTGACCAATTTGATACTCACTTTCTGACTCTTATTAAACTTTAATTATAATAAATCTGTATTTCCTTAAGGCTCACCAATGCAATTTGAATGAAAAATTCAGTTCTAAGTGTTAATTGCTTTCAAATTTTAATCCATATACTATGGAGTTAATAGAGATAATCAGTTTTTCTGTGCCTATTGTAAATGTGATTTTATTAATAATTTTTGCTATATTTCAGTTCCTATAGTTCATAGTAATACTTGCATTAGATGTACATTTATCAATTACATTTTTATTTGGCATAGTAATAATTTGATAAATCTATTGTCATATTCCTCAAATATGTTATATTTCAAATAGATCACTTAAAAGTCCACTACTACAATATATTAAATGATAGAAGGGTATATAAGAAATCATACATATATGTGTATATATATATATATATTTATCCAGTTTAGACAACATTAGATTTTTGATATGCAACTTTTTTGTGCAATATTTTTAATTTGTAAGTTTTGGGCCATGTCTCCATTGTGGTTGGACTGGGTGCCATTTTGAGGAATCCTCAACTCTGTATTGTGAGTCTTAGAGTTTGGTTCATGCTGGATTCTAAGGATGTGGTCCTACTCAGGTCAGCATGTAGAGTGCTAACATTGCTACCCGAAGTTCAGCTAAGGAAATATCAGTGCTAGTGTTCAAGGGAGCGTGTGGTACTGAGGTGAACCATAGGCCCATCATCTGCAAGCCAACTCTGAACTTTTGTGCTATCAAGAATCCTGAACATGATTTTTTAAATTGGGAGGTGGTGGAGGTACTAATGGGACACATCCAGCTGTTCTTAGGACTTACTCCTGGCTCTGTGCTCAATGATCCTTTTGGGATGTGCTCAGAGGACAAATGTGGTGCCAGGAATCAAACCCGGGTTGGCTGAATGCAAGACAACACTTTACTTATTTAACTATATCTCCAGCCCTGACTTTAAAACAAGACACATTAATTCTCCAAACTTTAATTTCATATTACAAGCTTGGGAAATACAATGACATGTGAAGCACCAGAGAAAATAACATATCTTTTAAAGACTACAGTCATTATCATTCCACTCTATTACCTGCCTCTAACACTTCATAAAAGTTTAAAATTTTGACCCTAAAAGAGTCTCCTCTTTCCCATCTACTTCTTATCAATCTTATTTTTTACATAACACCTTTCATTCATCATGTTCATCATGTCTAAGTATAATTTTCAATTATTTCATTGACATTAATCCCTTCTAATCTGTCATCAGGCATACTTCCAGGGAATTCTTTCATGGGTTTTCTTCTTAAATGTCTAATATGACAATCATAATTTAAAAAGGTTAAATATAGTCTCAACTTTGTATTTACTCAATTATTTTTATCAGAGTAGACCATGGACCTTAGTAACACAAATTTATAAAGCTGTATTGAAATATATGTGAACACATTTTGTTATCTTTTTGCCAGTTAGAAAGCTACAAAATTAGAATATCTTGTGATGTTCTGGGTTGACCATATTTTAAAAAAAAATCCTGAAGTGTAAATCTAATTAGCTTCTAAATCTTAACTTTAAAATTTCATTGCGATTTGCCTTTTCCAGTGAGTGTTTGTGTCAGCTTTATCTCCTTCAGTTCTGGTTAGTGTAATCACAACGTTTTCCCAGTAATTAAGTTTAATTTCACTTTTAGAATTAGAAACAAGTATCTAAGTTTACTACTACTAACATATTTGGTATTTATGCGAAGAATAGCCATTTTCTGTATCATTTTAGCCCCTATTTGTTTTCTTTCTTTTTGGGTCATACCAAGCGATGCCTAGGGGTTACTCCTGGCTTTGCACTCAGGAATTAATTCTGGCAGTACTCAGGGGACCATATGAGATGCTGGGAATTCAACCCGGGTTGGCTGCGTGCAAGGCAAACACCCTACCCACTGTACTATCACTCCAGCTCCTAGCACCTATTTCTTAGTCCTCTCGGTATCATCTCCAAATAGTCACTCATTACTTAGCACTGTGGCACTGCCCTCCCGTTGTTTAATGATTTGTTCAAGTGGACACCATTAACATCTCTTTCCATTGTGAGAATTATTGTTACTATTTTTATCCAAGGGGCTGGAGTGATAGCACAGCGGTAGGGCGTTTGCCTTGCACGCAGCCAACATGGCCGACCCGATTTCGATTCCTCCGCCCCTCTCGGAGAGCCCGGCAAGCTACCGAGAGTATCTCGCCCGCACAGCAGAGCCTGGCAAGCTCCCCGTGACGTATTCGATATGCCAAGCACAGTAACAACAAAGTCTCCAATGGAGACGTTACTGGGCCCGCTCGAGCAAATCGATGATCAACGGGAGGGCCTTTACTTACTTACTTACTTATTTTTATTCATATCAAATGTGCCATGGTAGCTTGCCAGGTTCTGCCATGCGGTTGGAATACTCTCTGTAGCTTGCTGGGCTCCCCTAGTGCGATGGACAAATCAAACCCAGGTCAGCTGCGTGCAAGGTAAATGCCATACCCCCTGTACTACCACTCCAGTTCATTCACTCATTCATTCATTAGTTAATTACATCATTCATTACTTATTAATTAATAAATTCTCAAATCACTCAAACATGGATCATTATTCACCATGCATATATCAATATTGCATCTCACACTGAAAATGATAGCACAGAAATTCAATAAATATATTCATCATTCTTAGTTTAAATAAATGAGTTCAATGAGAACAACAAAAATAAACACAACTAATAATTATGGAGTCTCTGACAGATATACATACATGATGCAATAGGTATAAAATTGCTGTTTTATTTTGCATATCCCCTTACTAGAAAAAATATATATGATTTATATATAAGGACTTAAATTTGAAATTGAAAAATAAAATTGGTGTTCATAGTTCCAGAAAACCTGATTTCATGATTCCAGTATTTTCTTCCAAATAATTCTATATATGTGTGTACATCAGTTCCTTTCAATAGCCTAGAATTAAGTGTGACTTGCATGATATTGTTTATAGAACAAGTCAGGTAATTTCCATTTCTAGTTTTATATTTTCAATGCAAACTAGGTTTTATTTTTTTTAATCAGGAAGGTGCTTGACAGTCTTCAGAATAAGACGTCTTTCAAAATTATAAAGTTATCTTGTGTTAAAAACAAAACAAAGCTTAACAGAACATTTAACTGGATAAATCCAGAAACACAATACAGTGGATAAAGTGCTTGTCTTGCATGCAGTCAAGCTGGGTTTAATTCCTGGCACTACAGAGGGTCCCCTGAGCACTTTATGAGTGACCTCTCATTACAGAGGCAGGATTTAGCCTTGAGTACAGCTCAATAGCAAAGAAAAACCAAAAGCAAACATGTCTACAGTCTAATGAAAACAAAAAAACACTACTTGATTTGTGGTCTTTAAACATTTTAAATAACAATTACTAAAATGAGTCCAGATAACTGAAAAAAAATTTGCTCCAGGATAAAATGCTGAATATATATGTTAATATTATATATATGTATATATGTGTATGTTTGTGTCTATATAAGTGTGCGTTATATATTTATATATGCGAATGATAGCACAGCAGTTAGGACATTTACCTTGCATGCAGCTGGCCCAGATTCAATTCCTCCATCCCATTAGGGGAGCCCGGCAAGCTACAGAGAGTAACCTGACCGCATGGCAGAGCCTGGCAAGCTACCGTGGCATATTCAATATGCCAAAAACAGTAACAATAAGTCTCACAATGGAGACGTTACTGGTGCCCGCTTGAGTGAATCATTGAACAATGGGAGGACAGTGCTACAGTGCTACATTATGAATTCATAAACTTACATTTAAAATCAAATAAAAACAGTTTTTTAAATGTAGGAGTACTGCTATTTATTCAGCCACTGATTAGCTGATTGAATTGGGCATGAACTCCACCTTCCTTTTTTTCACATTTTTTATAATATTATTTATTGAATCAACCGCCAGAGCCAGGTTGGTCCCATCAATGGCCAAGATGCAGAGACTATAAAACCCAGCTCCCATAGGAGAACAGTGCAGAGTCTCCTGCCCCTGCTTTTAGCTGTCCTCACCAGGGCCCCTAGGAGTGGGGAGGGTTGAGTTTCTCTCCCCCCCCACGCCCTGAGCAGAGCTCCAGCAGCTGAGGACCTCCGGAGCCAGCCACGCGGCCAGGCTGGGACCACTCTCCACACGTCCGAACGGGCTTCATGCATGAAAAAACTGGCAGAGGAGCCCAGGCATGCGGGTCCCGGGGCTGAGGTCTCCAAGCCTACTCAGATTGGGACTGGGCCTTCTCCACCCAGACCCCCCTTCTTCCAGTAGGTAGGCGTCACACCCACCAGCTGCTGCCAGCACCAGGTTGGTCCCATCAACAGCCAAGACGCAGAGACTATAAAACCCAGCTCCTGGCCGCATTCGCAGCCTTGCAACATCTTATTATCTTATTTTTCCTTTGGAGAATCTGGCAGGCTACCAAAAGTATCCTGCCCACATGGCAGAGTCTGGCAGAGAGGTCATCATGTTTGGTCCATTATCTACTTTCGGCACACATCTCCCATCCCGACCGATTCCCCCAGCCATCATTTTCTCAGTGATCCCTTCTCTATTTCATCTACCTTCTCCCCTCCACTAATGAGGCAGGCTTCCAGCTACGGGGCAATCCACACAGCTGAATTTTTACCCAATCATTTGTCATTGCGCAGGTTTGTTGTTTTCAGTGTTTCTAGGTTTTGACTTCTGTTGCAGTGGTAAACATAACTGTGCATATTCCCATTAGGATTATGGTCTTGTATTTTTAGAGCAGATGACCAAGAATGAATGATATTGCTGAATTATAGGGAAACTATTTTTAATTTTGTTAGGAGTCTCTAAACTGGTTTGCAAGAAGTACCTAGGGAAAAAAAAAGGATGTTCTTCCATTATTCCTCTGTTCTTACTTTTAATGTGTGATGTGATTTTATTTCTTCTAAATCATTTATGTAAACCTACTTTTGTGACTTTTAATACATTTGATTTGAACAATAAAATCATCATTTTGAAGTAACTGTGGGTTATTTTCTTCATCAAAAATTCCATGGAATTTCAAGTAATTCGCTTATAGACATAATGTAAAAAATGATGCTATTAGGTGTTTATTAAATTTATATTATACATTATCTTATGTAAATTTAAATTTTCCATTTTACCCTATAGAAAAGTGAGGTGAAATGACTCGAGGTAATTTATCTTTGGATAGAGTTGAATCATATCTATGAAAATGGTGCTATTGAATAAATGAAATTAAAACATATCTTGTCAATCTAATTTGTTAATGATTAAAGAGACAATTGATATGTTGTGATTTTGAATTTTGGGATAAGAAATACTACTATTTTGTCTTAAGAACTGCTCTTCAAAATTGTGCTAGGGCCCGTAGACATCATTGTCACAAATACTGTCTCAATTGGTTGCAAAGTTCAAGGTAAGAGTAGACAATGCAATGCTGCTGGAAGCAAAAGTGCTATGGGCACCTGGAGACATATCAGTGACTAGGGTTCAGCAGACTGTCCTCAGGGGTACTGAGTTCTTTCCACAGATACACCTAAAGGTATTAAGAGGTGCTTCTGGAGATCAAGCTTGGGGGTCCCATGAATACAAAGTATGTATCTCTAAACACTGAGAATACTAGCAGCTCAAGAATACTTTTTTTTTTGGTTACAATCTCATAAATATTAGAATTCCATTTTCTAGTCCTGTTAAATATCGATTTTATAGAACTGGATCACGCAACATAATTTGGAGAGATTAAATTCACAAAAACCATCACTTGGCTAAAGTGATTTAATGATTGAAAATAGAAGCTACATCTTCACAGATACTGCGTAACACCAACACTTCAGTCCTGGAAGAATGTAATTTGATAAGCTATTTATGTTTGGTAGAGTTTATTTGTACAGGAAATCTTCACTTTATGAAAACATTTTGTATCTTGTATTTCAATGCAAACCAAATTCTATATGCTACAAATCATATTAAAGTATCAATAAAAACATGAGTTTGAGATATATTTTATTAGAATTTCTAAAGATTTTTCTTATAAAAAGCTTTTTTTACTTGCTAAGCCAAAATATCATTCATTTTTTGTTTATATTTCATAGACTATCTATGAAATAAACAGTCTATTTAAAACAAGTTTTAATTTTTGGAATAGTGAAGCTTATTGTAATATTATGCATGAGAAGTGCAATTTTCTTCATGTAGTCTCATAAAGAATTATACATTGTCATTATACTTAGCAATTATGTTGGAAAATATAATTACATATTATAATGTATTTTACTATTATAAGTAATTAAACTAAAAACAATTATTCTATGAATAATTCATTTATCTAAACACATGAAGACGATGATATCAAACACTTGTTGGGGACTTAAAGAAACAATGAACCAAATAGGAAATTTATTAAAACTTCACTATTTAAGTAAACTTGTGAATGTTGTAACTAAGTAATAGAAATTAAAAATGACTTTGTTCAACTGATATAAAACTCTGATTTTCATACCAATATGCTGAGTATGTTAATATACTGGTAGAGAAGAGGCTATCTAGAAAAATGCCCATAAATGACCTTAGACTTTTGAGACATTATACAAAGACCTTTGAGACTTATACTAGGAATTTTCACTACTATACAAAAGATGCTTTCACCGCCATACTTTCTGATATTTAAAGACTAAATATCTATTTAAGTTAAGTGATTTAACTATAACAACAATCTAAAATTTTTACCATTCAATTTATTTTCTATATATCTATTTTTGTGATCCAATTTTGGAATTCTCAGTAACTGCACTATAATCTAATTATTTCTTTGGTTTGGGAGTTAAATGATCTTCAACTTTAGAATAGAATTGAAAATTTTAGGAATTTAAAATCAATTATGATATATTTAATATATACTGGCTGAAACTAATGTTCCATATAATATTTTTTACAATTTATTTTTATTAAGAAATTACAATTTACAAAGTTGCTCATAATAGACTTGTTTCCGGCATTTCTGTGTCTTGACACCAGGCCTACCACGAGTCTGTCTCTCTCTCCTCCACTGTTCTCAAATTCTCATCTACCCCTCGACTTGCTTCCTTAGCAGTCAGAAAACATATTTATTTGATATTATCTGCTATAGAAAACCAAAGAAATGGCAGATGGAATTTTTAAAAAATAAATTCAAAAAGTCAATTTGTGATGAATTGATTGCTGTAACATTTTAACCTATGTACGTAAATAAACTCAAACATTTAGTATAATTCCTAGTCTCATTTGCATAAATAAATTTCAGCACTGGCACCTAAAATATATTGCATTACATTTTATTTTGTTCTGGGATGTTAATATACTAATTATCATTTCTCCCCTGTCAGAAACAAAGATCTTTTAAAAATTCTGAGCTAATATATTTTAGTGTTTACATAAAATGAGGGGCTGGAGCAATAGCATAGCCAATAGGGCATTTGCCTTGCACATGGCCAACCCTAGTTCCATTCCTCCACCTCCCGCCCTCTGAGAGAGCCCGGCAAGCTACTGAGAGTATCTCGCTTGCAAGGCAAAGCCTGGCAAGCTACCCCTGACATATTAAATATGCCAAAAACAGTAACAACAAGTCTCACAATTTGTTGTAAGACGTTACTGGTGCCTGCTCAAGCAAATTGATGAACAACGAGAGTACAGTGCTACAGTGCTACGAAAAATCAGAAAAATTTACATATGTAAACTTTATTAAGAGAAAAGAGAATTAAGTCAAATTAAGGGTGAAAAATAAGAATAGGAAGGCTTATAAAAGTTCAGTGTTGATACAGCCTAAGAGAAGGACCACATGGAGGGCAGGAACCACAGATCCCGGAGAAAAAAAAAAACAGGTTCCAAAAAGAGCCGAAATCACCGGCAAGTCCCAAATGGGGTAGGTACCGCATCCTGCCTCCCCCAGATGGAACCCCGGTGACCAGAAGCCTCTACAAGCACAGCTCGAGTATGCGGGAACTAGGACTTTTTCTCAAATCTGCCGGACTACAGTTCCCAGGTAACCTCTGATTCTGGAAGTCACGCCCACAGCCCGCCCCCCAGCGCCATTTTTACAACATACAGCCTAAGAGAAGGAACACATGGAGGGCGGGAACCACAGATCCCGGAGGAAAAAAAAAAAACAGGTTCCAAAAAGAGCCGAGATCACCGGCAAGTCCCAAATGGGGTAGGTACCTCATCCCGCCTCCCCCAGATGGAACCCCGGTGACCAGAAGCCTCTACAAGCACAGCTCGAGTATGCGGGAACTAGGACATTTTCTCAAAACCGCGCAGCCGCTTATGCGGCCGCGCGACATCTCTCTATATACAAAGTGGTCATTGGGAAGTAAACCACCCAACCTTTCTCCCTGAAAATCAGAGTTAAGTTTGGAGCATGGCCACAGCCCCAGAAGCACAAGGACAATGCAGAACCAAGCAGCTTGGAGCAGAAAAGTGAACGGACTATGCGTTAATCCAGGCCATCATGTCTGTCCGGAGGGGAAAGGGTGTTGCCCCATTTGCCCTCTCTTCTCTGGAAAGAAAGATGGCGGCCGCATGGGAGCCTTGTGGACAGCAGGTATGAGCCAGAGGTGTGGGGGCGACTAAAACCTCATGGGAAGGGGGGTGTTCCGGTCCGTCCTTCACGCCCTACCGAGGCCACCAGTTGCCCCCCACGAGCGGCTCTCCAGCACGGCCACAGCCCCAGAAGCACAAGGACTTAATGCAGAACCCAGCAGCTTGGAGCAGAAAAGTGAAAGGACTATGCGTTAATCCAGGCCATCATGTCTGCTCGGAGGGGAAAGGGTGCTGCTCCCTTCCGCCCTCCTCCCTCTGGAAAGAAAGATGGCAGCCACATGGGAGCCTTGTGGGCAGCAGGTATGAGCCGGGGGTGTGGGGGCGACTAAAACCTCATGGGAAGGGGGGCGTTCCGGTCCGTCCTTCACGCCCTACCGAGGTCACCAGTTGCCCCCCACGAGCGGCTCTCCAGCACAGCCACGGCCCCAGAAGCACAAGGACTTAATGCAGAACCTGGCAGCTTGGAGCAGAAAAGTGAACGGACTGTGCGTTAATCCAGGCCATCATGTCTGTCTGGAGGGGAAAGGGTGTTGTCCCATTCGCCCTCTCCTCTCTGGAAAGAAAGATGGTGGCCGCATGGGAGCCTTGTGGACAGCAGGTATGAGCCGGGGGTGTGGGGGCGACTAAAACCTCATGGGAAGGGGGGCATTTTGGTCCGCCCTTCACGCCCTACCGAGGTCACCAGTTGCCCCCCACGAGCGGCTCTCCAGCACGGCCACGACTCCAGAACACAGAAGCCAATTTCTTAACTATCTGATTTTCAGGAGAAATACTTTCAGGGTCAATAGGTAAAATAGAAGAAATCCAAAACCAACATTTAATTCTTGAACCTAGCTGTAGAAAGCAAATCACTTCACAATGCTTTTTCAGCATGTCTGATTTGGGGGGGGTAAACTCTAAATAATAGTGGTGAATCTTTTATTGAAACAATGAATCTAATCAAAGCAGATAGAGTGTTAACTAGAATTCATCTGCCTCACAGGGACTGGGAGGGGTGGGAGGGTGGGGTTTTATTGGGGTTCTTCATGGTAAAAAATAAGTATTGGTAAAGGGAAATGTGTTTGATATTTGCATGACTGAGACCTAAACCTGAAAGCTTTGTAACCTTTCCCACAGTGATTCAATAAATAAATAAATAAATTAAAAAAAAAGTTCAGTGTTTTATACTAAAAAACTGAAGATTATTTTATATAGACACCACTTAAATGTGAGCATTAATAAGAAGAGTACAATAAAAATCTCTATAATGTTAGAAAATCAGACATAGTGCATTCAATATAAAGTAGATATTAATTAATTATTAAAAGTTTATAAAATCCATTAGCAACTCTGAATAAACATGCCTTTTATAATCTAGTAAAGGGAAGCCAAATGTGAGTCTCAGAGTAAATGCTATGTTCTGGGAAGTTTGTCCTGTCCTTTAAAAAAGCCTCTTTGCTTCATGTGCCTTTTGGTGATCTGTTATTTTTTCTTTGAGGAAGTCTCTATTCAGTTCTCCCCATTTTTTGATGAGGTTGGATATTTTTTTTTGTAAAGTTCTACCAGTGCCTTTATTATATCTTTGATATTAAACCCTTGTCAGATGGTATTTGGTTAATTATTTTTTCCATTTTCATGTTCTTTGTATCCTGGTTTCTTCTGAGGTGCAGAAGATTCTTAGTTGAATGTATTCTCATGTGTTTATTTTTGCTTCAACGTATTTGGTAAGTGGTGTTTCATCTTTGAAAATGCTCTACATCACTAATTATCAAGAATAAGCAAGGCAAAACAATGAAATACCATCTCATATCACAGAAACTGGCATACATCTAAAAGAACAAGAACAGATGTGGGGAGAAAGGGACCCTCATTCATTGTTGTTGGCGATGCTGACTGGTCCAGCCTTTTTGGAAAACATTTTTGTCATTCCTCAAAACACTAAAAATTTACTTTCAGATGCTCCAACAATACCACTTCTGGAAATATACCCTGGGACTCCCAAAACACACAACAGAAATGCCATCTGAACTTTTATGTTCATTGTAGCACTATTTGTAATAGCCCAAACCTGGAAACGATATGGGTGCCAAGAACAGATGACTGAATAAAGAAACTATGGTACACAAAGGAATATTATGCAATCATAAGAAAAATGAAGCCATGAAATTTGCTCATAAATTGATGGATAAGAAGAGTATCATGTTGCATGAAATGAGTCAGAAGGACCGTGACAGACATAGAATGATTGCACTCATTTGTGGGATTAAAAAAAAAAAACAAAAAACATAACGTGAGACTAATATCTAAGAACAGTAGAAGCAAGGGCAGGAAGACTGGTCCACTGTCAGAAGATTTCCACAAGTAGAGGGGTCAGTTAGGTTATAGAAGGGATCACTATGACAATGCTAGTTGGAAATGAGCACTCTGCACAAGAATTGAGTGCTGAAAGTAGTAAAGGGATATACGTTATTGAAAATCATGAGAGAAAAATAAAGAGAGATGAGAGGGAGAGAAAGAGAGAGACAGAGACAGAGAGAGAAGAGAGAGAGAAGAGGAGAGAAATGCCTGCCAAAGACACAGGCAGGAACAGTGGCAGGGTTTGGGGATGGTGATTGGGAAATTGGGGCCAATGGTGGGAAATGTATACTGGTGAAGTGATGGGTATTAGAACATCTTATGACTGAAACCCAATCATGAACAACTTAGTAACTGTGATTCTTCTGGTGATGCAAATTTTTTTTTAAAGCAAGTTAAAGCTTCTTGAAAAACTGGTTTTAAAGCTATGAAGCTTTAGCTAAAGTTCACAGCTTTAAAACCTAAACTGTTGTCTGACCATGAAGATTTGGATTATTCCTCCAAATCTGAATGATAATCTAGCTAGAAAGAGAGTTCTTGGTGAGGTGTTCATTGTGTTGATTTTTTTCTACTCTTTCCCTCCATTCTTTTCAATACCCAAAAGGAGAGAGAGAACAAAAGGGAATGCTCTGCCACAGAGGCTGGGTGGGATGAAGAATGGGGGGTGGGAGGGATACTGGGATCTGTGGTGGTGGGAAATTAGCACTCGTGGGGGGATGGGTATTTGATCATTGTATAATTGAAACCCAAGCACAAAAGTTTGTAAGTCTACAGCTGTACCTCATGATGTCTCACTAATAAAAAAAAAGGTCTTCCCCAAAACAAAAGCCCAGGCCCACATGGATTCACTAGTGAATTCTTCCAAACATTTAAAGAAGACCTGTTGCCAGTTCTCCTCAAGCTTTTCCAGGAAACTGAAAAAAAAAAAAAAGGAACTCTCCCAAATAGCTTCTATGGGGCACATATCTTCTAATACCAAAAGTAAACAAAAGAAACCACCAACAAAGAAAACTATAGGCCAATATCCCTGATGAACACGGATGTGAAGATCCTCAACAAAATATTATCAAATAGGATCCAACAACTCATCATCCCTTTTGTTCTCTCTCTCCTTTTGGGTATTGTGGTCTGCAAAAGAGGCATTGAGTGGCAATCAAATTCGGTCCATAGTCTACTTTCAACATGTATCTCCCATCTTGGGAGGATCCTCCAAACACCCTTTATTTGGTGCTTCCTTCTCTATCTGAGCTGCCCTTTCCCCTAGAATGCCCGGCTGGCCTCTAAGCCATGGAGTAATCCTCCTGGTATTGATCTCGGCTATTCTGGGGTATTAATCTCCTATTTTGTTACTTTATGTCCCCCAGATGAATGCAATCTTTCTATGTCTATCCCTCTCTTTCTGACTAATTTCGCTTATACTTTCCATGTAGTACCATTTGTATGTAAATTTTATGACTTCATCTCTTCTAACAGCTACATAATACTCCATTGTGTAGATGACCAAAGTTTCTTTAACCAGTCATCTGTTCTTGGGCACTCAGATTTTTTCCAGATTCTGGCTATTGTAAAGAGTGCTGCAATGAACAAACAAGTGTAGATGTCACTTCGACTATACATTTTTGCCTCTCTGGGATATATTCCCAGGTATGGTATTGCTGGGTCAAACTGGAGCTCAGTTTCTAATTTTTTGAGAATCGTCCATACTGTTTTCCAAATGTAGCCCTGAGATTTTAAAAAGTGCCACAGTCAAGGCTCTTTCAGGGTTAGGAGAATGAGATCCTTCATTGTTACTGGTATTTGGCATATTGGGTACACCATGGGGAGTTTGCCAGACACATAGCAATAGATGCCCACAAAATAATATGTCTATTATACTGATTGTTAGGCATATTTTTAAAACACTGTTCTTATAAAATGAATGTGTACAATTATAAACAGTTACATATACAAGGTAATAATATGTTTTGAAGCTCTTTGTCTCTAAGAACTTTTAATGATTCATACCCCCGGCTGTTTTTCCAATCTGCTCACTCTAAATATTAAACCTGATCACTTTGAAATTCTGCTTCAGTAGCCTTTTAATACCTTATTTGGGCAAAAAACTGCTACTCTTATAATAGAGTAGAAAAGTCATGGACTTAAAATTAAGCAGACTTGATTCAATTCCACATTTTGCTAATATTATACCTATAAAATTAAAGAGCAGATTAAGGTTCTCTCATATGTAATTAAAGCAATTTCCCCAGGGTCTAATTTATGAATTACTAAATTGTTGATAGTTTCAACATGACATTGAACATTTATATGGAGTCCATAGCAGTAAATAGAGAACTCAACAGCTATAAATTGTTAAAATAAAAAAAAAGCAAGTTATCAGTGCGGCCAAAAATAAAGTATCTTTTGATATGTTTTTAATACATTTTTTCTGGAGCAATAGTACAGTGGGTAGGGCGCTTGCCTTGCTCGCAGCCAACCTGGGCCAACTCGGGGTTCGATTCCTCCGCCCCTGAGAGCCCAGCAAGCTACCGAGAGTATCTCGCCCGCACAGCAAAGCCTGGCAAGCTACCCATGACATATTTGATATGCCAATAACAGCAACAAGAAGTCTCACAATGGAGATGTTACTGGTGTTTGCTCGAGCAAATCTATGAACAATGAGAAGGCAGTGCTATGAAGTGCTATACAGTGCTATACTGTTATTTTTCACTAGGGAATCAAAATTGCAATTTATAACTTTCCAAATACCAAGAACATAGCATAATAGTAGTTTTGAAACATTGAGGTGTAAGGTTTTGGATGATCACATCACAGTTTTAAATATGTAATATTATTAGGATATTGCATGTAAATGTCTCCCTCTCCTTCCTATCATAGGAACAATAAAACATAAATAGTGTGTTTGTGCACAGATCCGTAGAAAATCATCTTTAATTTTGAAATATACTTAATTACTCTTAAGGAACTCTATTTAAAAGAAAATTGGTCTTGAAATGCAAGGAAAAGGATCTATGTCAGCATAGAAATTGAAAAACATGAAACAAAGAGGATGAGGAAAAGAAAAAAAGTTACTTTAAAAGAATGTATGCATATAAAATAGTATTTAATTTCTGGTACTAGAAAGAAAAAAAAGAGTTCTCCATTTATCTCAATTGACTACCATTCTAGATATTTATACTTAGCCATCAATCTCTCTTTAACATTAGTGGAAAACCTTCATGGTGTGATTAAATTACATATATTCTCTGTTTGTATTCATCCTGTAACAAGCCCCAGATTGATACTTGTCTACTGTCAACATCCTTGTATCTAATGGACAGTGGCAATAAAACTTTCCACATAAATTGTGCAATTACCATTTTCTTTTTCAGTCTAAGCAAATGGAAAAGCCTGACTTCATAGTGTACATTAGCAACATCTGCTTTGATATAAACCCTGTTTTACTCCAAGGAAGTTCCACAAGTTTATCACAAAATTCTAACATGACCAGCTACAAAATATATTGAACTCATATTAGTCAGAATGTTTGTTTAATGTACCATTTTTGACCCTAATTTTAATCGCAAGAATTAGGGCTACATTTATAAGGGCTGTTATATAAAGTATTTCTTTATTTAATATGGTTTGTAACTATGCTTTATTGCTTTAGTGAATTCAGCAGTTTGGGTCATCCATCACAAAGGGAATTCCTAAGATTTAATAAAGAAGTATTGCATAACTGGAAGTGTTCATTTCAAAATTAAAATGTAAGATTATTAAAATTTTAAAGATGGCAATAGTATGGTATTGAACGTGGTATGGAGTTCTCTGTGACTATACATAGGTCAAAAGTTTAAAAAATCTGGTCCTGGATTTAGATCACATCAAAACCGTTTCCCTTAAGCACCGTGCTGGAAAAATGTCCTACAGTTATAATAGATTAATGAATTATATTTTAAATAGCTTCTTGTCTCTGGATTAGGTTCTTTGATAGCAGTCCAAAAATTCAAGCCTTAATGTGCCAACAGGAAAAAGAGGAAAGAGAAATCTGCATTATAATTTAGTTAATTCAGTCTAAAAGTAATACTTTTATAGAAAAAAGTGAAGAGCTAATCCAGTTATTTAGGAGCTGGTGAGATAGCAAAACCTCACATCCCCTGCCTTGCATAAGGCTGACTGAGTTAAGTCCCTGGCACCCCATATTGTCCCCCAAACACTCCATGAGTTAGCTCTGAGGGCAAAGCCAGGAGTAAGCCCAGAAATAAGCCAGGAGTGAGCACCACCCAGTGTTGCCTCCAAACAAGCAAAATTTGGGATTATTTTAATTACTGTATATCTTAAGAGTCTGGATTGTCACATATTACAAATCAGAAGTCCACTTACCCCTTTTTATATATTACACTTTATTTTTTAAGTTGTTTTGTTATCTTTTTAAATATATTTATTTAAGCTATATTAAATAGCTTTATTCTAGCTATCTGTGCAATTATAATATTGCATTAATTTCAAGAATTCTTAGAAAATGCTTGTAACTGTGACATGCTTAACACAGAGAGATGGTTGAATGTGCAGATAAATATATGAACAGATAGATATTTAATGTAAACTGATTTTAGTTCTGCCCTTGAGATCAGATCAGAGTGCCTAAAATTCCTAATCTGAAGAGAAGTTTTACATTTCCTGATGTATTTTGCTCATCTATTAAGATCCAGAACTTATATTCACTTCTTTCTTTCATCTCACTCATATTTTCCTGGGTAGAGGTAGGTTTTATTTTTCGTTTTGTTTTAGTGAAACAAAATAAATTCATTGAAAGAAATTTACTTAGAGAAATCTGAAGGTAGAGAAAAAAAGAGAGAGAGATGTGTTCGAGAGAAAACATAAGCTTTTCCAGAGAGAAAAAGCAGAGAATGGAAGGTATTTTTTTCTGTAGTTGTTGTTGTTGTTTGTTAAATTAATCTTATTACTAATACTATTATTATTATTAGTTTTTGAAAGTTTTGTTCTTTGTTTCTTTTTGGGTCATACCAGCAATACTCAGGGGTTTCTCTTGGCTCTGTGCTCAGGAATTTCTTATAGTGATGCTCAGGAAACCATAAGGAATGTCTGGGATTGAACCAAGTAAACTGCAAGGTTTGGCTGGTACTATTGCTTCAGCACCAAATATTTTTTGTTCTATAGTATCTTTATTTTATTTATTTTTGGTGACCACACCTGGTGTTGTTCAGGGCTTACCCTTGGATCCCCAGATTCCCTCCCATTACCCCTGCCCGTATGTTTAATGGTTCTTACTATACAAAATAGGTAACTATGAGAAATGATGAACATATTAAGTAGCTTGATTATAGTAATCAACTCACAATGTATGCACATAAAAAGTGATATTGTTGTGCCTCTTAAATGCATAGTTTTAATTTGTCAATCATAATCCAATAAAACTGGAAAAGCAACAGAAGATTAAACAGGTTCCAATGGGAAGAGTCAATATAGAAATATAGGCAGGAAGTGTAACTAGAGTTTTCACTCTACCACTCAGCTATCATTGACATTAATCAGATACAAACTTAAAATATAATAAATGGATACTTTTATCTAGAATTAATTAGATTATGGAAGTAGGAACTCCTTATATTCCATAAAAGCTACATTTTATAATATGTCTAAATATGTACATGGCAGACACTAATATTATTCATATTATTCTATATATTATTATATAGACATATTGTATTTGATTTGTTTGTATGAGGAAAACTTGCTAAAGTTAGGCTGAGTTCCAGCTTTAATCCAGAGAATCTTGCATTCTAGAAAATCCCTCACACACAGAAAATCAAGATGGTTCATTGTCCTATACCTTACTCTTATTTTAATATTTTTTGAGACTTTGAATAGATACAAGATACAAGATAAATAATGGTTTGGGGGATGCTAAAGTAATGGTTGAGGGAGATGCTTAGAGGTAGAGTAAGTGTCTCATATACGTGAGACCTCATGTTTGATTATCTACAGTGCAATAAGTACATACATGAATAAATTAAAATAAAATGTCCATAAGAGTCAAAATATCTAAAATATTTAGAATAAAATAATAAACATGATTATATTAATTTGAAGATAATTTTTCATGAGATATTTTTGAAGTTCTTTTCCCCTTTAATTTTATGATATTGAGATTCAGTATTGAGATTCATCTATATTTATTAAATTAGAGCTCACAGAAAATGTAGATATCCATTTAAGAAAAAAGTGTTTACCCTTTGTAGAAGAATCATTTAAGGATGCAAATAATCAAAATAATAAAATGTGATGAAATGATGTGTGGAGGGAAGAAAGTAGACATGGACAAAATGGGAAGAGGGCAATAGAAGGTCATGATCAAGAAGAGATATATTTTATAAAATTTTTATAATGTTAAAAATTGTTATCAGTCTTGAGTGCTTACTTGGGTGCTCAGAAATACTTGGACATGTTAAAAAGGGTAATTTAAAAATAGTAAAAAATGGTCTTTTTTTAAAAAAAACAATTTATTGAATCACCGTGAGATATAGTTACAAGCTTTCATGTTTGAACTACAATCACACAATGATCAAATACCCATCCCTCCACGAATGTACATTCCCCACCACCAATATCCCCAGTTTATCTCCCCTCTCCCACCCTTCCAATGCCTCCATGGCAGACAATATTCCACATACTCTCTCTCTCTGCTTTTGGGCATTATGGTTTGCAATACAGACACTGAGAGATTATCATGTTTGGTCCTTTATCTACTTTCAGCACACATCTCCCATCCCAACCGATTCCTCCAACCTTCATTTTTTTAGTGATCAGTTCTCTATTCCAGTTGCCTTCTCCCCTCTGCTCATGAGACAGACTTCCATCTATGGAACAATTTTCCTGGTCCTTGTATCAGCTATCCTTGGGTGTCAGTCTTATATTATGTTATTTCATACTACGCAAATAAGTGAACTCCTTCGGTGTATGTCCCTCTCTTTCTGACTCATTGGCATGATACTTTCCGTCTATCCACTTATAAGCAAATTTTGTGACTTTATCTCTCCTAACAGCTGCATAGTATTCCATTGTGTAGATGTACCAAAGTTTCTTTAACTAGTCATCTGTTCTAGGGCACTTGGGTTGTTTCCAGATTTTGGCTATTGTGAACAGTGCTGCAATGAACATAAAAGCACATGTGTCATTTCTACTGTGCTTTTTTGCACCATTGGGATATATTCCCAGATAATATTATGGTATTGAGGGGTCATATGGAAGCTCAATTTCTAGTTTTTAAAGAACTGTCCATATTGATTTCCAGAAAGGCTGGACCAGTTGGCATTCTCACCAACAGTGAAAGATTGGAGGGATGGGTATTTGATCATTGTATAATTGAAACCCAAGCACAAAAATTTGTAAGTCTCAACTGTATCTCATGGTGTCTCACTAATAAAAAAAAATAACTGAGAAACAGAAATTAATTATGCTTTCCCAGAAATAATGTAGATATTTTAACTCACAAAAAAAAAAAAAACAGAAAGAGTGTCCCTTTTTCCCGATATCCACATCAGCACTGGTTGCTTTTGTTCTTTTGAATGTGTGTCAGTGTCTGCGGTGTGATATACCTCATTGTTGTTTTGATTTGCTTCTCTCTGGTGACTAGCGATGTGGAGCATTTTTTCATGTGCCTTTTGGCCATTAGTATCTCTTTTTTGAGGAAGCTTCTGTTCAGTTCTTCTCCCCACAACTTAATCTTTGACAAAGGAGCAAAAAATGTAAAGTGGAACAAGGAAAGCCTCTTCAACAAATGGTGCTGGGAAAACTGGATAGCTACCTGCAAAAAAATGAACTCTCACCTCTGTCTAATGCCAGGGCACAAGAGTCAGATCAAAGTGGATTAAAGACCTCAATATCAGACATGAATCCATAAGGTACATAGAGTAAAATGTATCTGGTAAATGACACTGAAGCAAAAAGCATCTCTAATGATGAAATACCACTGACCAAGCAAGTGGAAACAAATATAAATGGGACTGCATCAAACTAAAGAAGCTTCTCCGCTTCAAAAGAACAGTGACTGAAATACTTAGAGGATCCAAAAAATGGGAAAGAATATTTAGCCAGTACCCATCTAATAAGGGATTAATATTCAGGATATACAAGACACTAGTAAAATTGTACAAGACAAAAAACTCCAACCCCATAAAAAAGATTTTTTTAAAGAAAATCAAACCCCCTTTGTGAATGTAATAGTCAGATCACCTAGACTATCCTACTCAGTAATAGAGTGATGTATTTCTTTTAAGCTATGATTGGCTTTGCCAAGGAAATGACATCACCCATCTTTGGATAGGCTTGGTAGAGAAGAAACAACTTCTTGGTTTCTTTTTCATCTCCTTTCATATGATTGATGTTCATATGTTTATGACTTTGAGAGAAGGGGTATACTTGAATAATCATGAGATACATTGCCCAATACAATGTCTTATAAATAATAGAGATCAAAGTAATGCTTAATGTAAGTTGTTTTAAAAAAAAAAAGCTGGTTAACTATTATTAAATTATTTAAAAAAGGAATCAATTAGACTGAGGCAGCTCTCATCCCTTAGTTGTCTATGTAAGCAAACCAAATTCTATACCTGTAAATGCTTCAAGATTAAAAAATTGAAACCTAGAGATAACACACCACAACCAGCCAACTAGGATTTAAGATGTAGTCAATCAATAATTTTCTTACTTTTTTACACCATTTCCCTACCAATGTGCTAAGACCAACACAAAGGAAATTAAGAGCTGAACTCAAAGTTAAAACTGCAAACCCTTTTGAGTTTGCACTGCTGAGAATATAAATAATGATTCTGTTTCATTGTTCTTTCCCAAAAGTCCTATACAATAAAGACAGCAGGTTGGCTGTACCTTTATGCTTCAAAGTACTAGCCTACAAGGTAATTCATTGACAACATGGTGCCTCCAGTCTGCAACTTGCCCTGATTCTTTTTGAAAAAATATAGACTGCTTCTTTTGATGATTCAGACAAGAAGGTTATCCAGGACATCAATCAGTCATCTTCTACACTATCTACTTGTTGCCCGCAATGCTCTTTCTCTATTTGCCTTTTTTTTCACATCAGAAGGGTAATGTGCCAAGTGCATAATGCATAATACGTCTTAAGGGAGGCACATCTCACATAATTGTGTGAACACCCAATCATCATGCTTAAGAACCTGGAAAGGATCTCTATCTGCAGTCTTGTCTCTTTATAGATTGCCTCCTTTAACAGCTTTGGAGTCAGACTTGTCTGTAGTTGCTCTCCAATCCTCTATTTGTAGATACTTCTCTCTAATAATTTCCTGTTTGATGTTGCAATTACTTCAATAAAGGATTCTATATGAACTAATTTTTAAAAAGTGTTCCTCAATATACATTCCTATATAAAGGTAAGGTAAAGGCCCTCCCGTTGATCGTCGATTTGCTCGAGCGGGCCCAGTAACGTCTCCATTGGAGACTTTGTTGTTACTGTGTCTGGCATATTGAATACTCTCGGTAGCTTGCCGGGCTCTCCGAGAGGGGTGGAGGAATCGAACTCGGGTCGGCCATGTTGGCCGCTTGTAAGGCGAACGCCCTACCTGCTGTGCTATCTGTGAGGGCTATGTTGGATATTTTCCCCTAAAGTGTCAGTTTTTATATTTTATATTTCCATAGTACCTTGTTCTTTTTTTTAATTTTGTCTCTATAATCCATGTCTATTTTTAGTTTTAATATTTACTTTTAATCGAAGATATGGATTGAGCTCCATATAAAAAAAAGTAAATAGCAAAGTGAAAGTACAAAAGAGGCACATGAGATAAATAATAAACCCTAAGTTAAAGTCTTATGTTTCCTTTTTGCAACTGTATCAGGCATTCAGTGGTAGAGATCTTGGTTCAGCATTACAGATAAAATATCATTAGGATACACATTTTCTTCTTTGAGTTCTAAACTTTTTTTCACTTGTTAAATATTCATGAAGAATCTTATTTTTAGCTACATTATTCTGTAATTTCTGAGGACTGACTATGTCTTTTCTAGCCATTAACTCAATATTACCAATTTCTATTGCAATAAAACAAGTGAATAACTCTTTTCTTATAATGGTCTATAACTAGTAGAGACTACTTATAGTCATAAAACTTTTCCTAACTTAATCTGTTCATTATTTTTTCATTTTACCTTTAATTACTTTTGGGATACAATTGTATATTTTGCTCACTATTTTATGTCTTTGTAATTCTTCCTGACATATTTTCCTTTTCTAGTATTTTTTTCACATTGTCCTGTGGAGTGAGTATTTAATTCATGAATTATCTATGAAAAAAAGTTTAAATTACCAATTTTTTTAAAAGTGAAAGGAAAAACCAAAACAACTAGCATTGTATTTACATGGAAGCTTGGTGTTGTGTCTCCTTCTATTCACAGTAGTTAACAGGTGTGAATTGCTTCTTCACTAGCATAAATTTCCTGCTGTGAAGCCCTTTGTTCACTTCATGCTGCTTCCTTGCTCTATTATGACTGCAAAAATACCTGATTCTACTTTAATGTAATTTTAAATGCCTTACTGCTTTGAATAATGCTTATTTGTGAGGCCTTTCCTAAAATAAAAATGAATACAGTAAGACAAACAAATGTCACATACAATATAGTTGATTTCAGAAAAAACACAAAATATTTGTATATATTCACATACATGTAAAATTATATAAGCTTATGTTAGCAAACATAATGAGTGTGTTCATTATTTTATAGAATTAGGTGCGTGCTTGTGTGCACATTACTGTGTCTATATGTGTAGTCATTTGTAAGAAATTTTAGTTCAGTAGTACAAATGAAACGTACTTCTTTCTAACTTTATCTAAAATTTTGGTTTATGAAGTTGTTCATAGCACAGTTGTTGTGTACATTCTCCTGCACCAATGCCACATCTGTGTAACCTTCTCTCCACCATTGTGGAGGTTATGGAATGTAGGTGTGGTGTGGGGTATGGGTGTGGTAATTGGGGCCTTGGCAGGCTAAGTTCTCCCCTGCTTCTCTCCTGAGGGGTTCCAGAGCTTTCAGCTTGAAGACTGTGTACCCGAGGGTCTCATTGGTCTGGCATTTCTTCTGAGACTAGTCTGAAAGTATTTCTTATTATCTATCCTGTCTTTGAGTTTTAGAGAACAATCTTGGAGATTCATCTGACTGGGAGAAAATGACTTCTGGAATTTTTTTTTATGCTTAGCACCAATGATAAATACATGTATTCATAAGTGTAGCCTATTAATAAGGCTGTAAGAAACTTGTATTAAGTAAATTCCCATTATTCATTGCCCCATGGATTACTTAGTATATGTTCTTCATTTGCTGACCTTTCTTAGTCCTTTTAGCTAGCTTTTCTCTGGAGCTTCATTCTAGACTTTAACTAGAATGCCTTATTTAAGAAAGATCCATTCTTCAAAAGTCAGCATACCAGAAAATATAACTGATAAAAAATGATTCTTTCAATCATTAAAATGGGCTGGAGTGATAGCACAGCAGTAGGGCGTTTGCCTTGCACGCAGCCAACATGGCTGACCCGAGTTCGATTCCTGCGCCCCTCTCGGAGAGCCTGGCAAACTACCGAGAGTATCTCGCCCGCACGGCAGAGCCTGGCAAGCCACCCGTGATGTATTCGATATGCCAAACACAGTAACAACAAAGTCTCCAATGGAGACGTTACTGGGCCCGCTCGAGCAAATCGATGATCAACGGGAGGGCCTTTACCTTTACCATTTAATCATTAAATAATAAGGAAGACTTCAATCAGGACACTTGTGATAAGTGTTAAGATGACTCTAAGTCCTGAGGTTAGGAAGATAGATTGAAGGGCTAGAGAGCATACTTTGCATTCAGGGGCCTAAATTTGTTCTCTTGCAGGGCATGTTCTCCCAGCACTGCAGGGAGCAATCAACAAACAACAATGTTGGAGTATTCCCAGTATGCCGCTTCACCTAAACACACAGTGTTTGGATTATCACCCCAAAAGAAAGTAGTATAAACTGAACTCCTCACTTAGCACTGTTGATGAAGGTCATGAAAACTGACATTAACTGAAATAACATAATAAAATAAAATTTTATTGATGAATTGATATCTATGAAAACAAAGTTCCACTGGCATATTTATAATTACACTAAAAATCACCACAATAAAAAACAATCTTAAACACCAAATGTTAAATATTAATTCATATTTATTTAATCATTTACTCACTCATTTATTCATTTTCATAATTGACTATTTCAGTTCATAGTTGCAAGTGAGTGGAGTTTAAATCAGCAGCCCATATACAAGAGAGAAACCTTCCCTGGACAAGGCATATCCCATTGTAGAATTTACTCAAATAGGCACACACTGGAAACTCACACTCTAGTACTCTAGATATACCAATTAACCTAACATATACGTCTTTGTGACCTGATAGAAAACCAGGACACTGGAGAAAAACCACAAAGACCAAGGGAGAATGGAGATCTCCAAACAGACAGGAATCTTAGCCAAGAATTAATTCCTTCTTTCCAATATAATTACAAAATTATACTATACTTGAATTTACTTTAGCTCAATAAGAGAAACAGTTTATCTTTAAGTTTCTTGCTAAACTAACCTAACACGGTGACAAAGTAGGTCAGGGATATGGCAGAGGATGTAAAGTATGCAGAATAGTAGAGTTTTATTTAAACTTACTTGATTTTTGCTAAAACTGGACTCTGCAAAGACAGACATGGACATCCAAGAATGAGATATCACTGAAATCAAGACTCAGGGGCGATTGACAAACATGTATTTATCTAGTTAGTTTTTTGGGCCATAGTCAGTGATATTCAGGATTCCTCCAGGATTAGCACTTAAGGATCCCTCTTGTCAGGATTTGGGGAGCCATATGTAGTGCAATTTACCAAACTCAGGACTGCCGCATTCAAGGCAAAGGCCCTATTCTGTCCTATAACTTTGGTTCTCAAAAATTTATTTTATGAAAAAGCCATAAACTGGGTGAGTGGAAGCTATGTTTTCCATGGACATATACACATGCATGGGATACATCTTCCACTTTAGGAATTTCAGAAATAGTATTCAATTGGAGCAGTTGTCAGAGTAGGTAGAGTACTCGCTATGTATGCTGCCAACCTAGGGTCAATTCTTGGCAGCTCATATGGTGCCCTGAATCCCGACAAGAGTAATCCCTGAGCACAAAGGCAGGAGTAATCCTGAGTACTGTCAGGCATGAAACAAAAATCAAAAACAAAAAAGAAATAGTATTAAATAGATCATGGCTTTAGTCGGATACTAGTAATACAGGTAGGTTCAGATCCCCTTCTACCTGACCTTTAAAGACAGAGCTCGACGTAGTAAGATTAATTTCTTTTATTTGGGTGGGTGGTCATACCCAGTGATGCTCAGGGGTTACTTCTGGCTCTGCACTCAGCAATTATTTCTGGCAGTGCTTGGGGGCCATATGGGATGCCGGGGATCGAGCCTATGCAGGCCACATGCAAGGCAAATGCCCTACCACCTGTATTATTGCTCCATCCTCTTAATTTCTAGGTAGAGGTTAGAAGAGAACTTCAGGCATGCTTGGACTACAGAGAAACAAAGAGTTAGACTAAAAAGTAAAGATTATGACTGGAAAAGAAAATTTGGAGAGCTTTGCATGCTAAAAGTGTATTAATATCATGAAGAATAACTGTGGTGATGAAAAAGAGTGAATGAGCAAAATTTTCTCTTCAAGTAGGGAACAAAATATTAGACATTAATCCATATACCATTTTTCCACTGTTGAGATTATAAAATATTGGTAAATTTAGTTAGCCTCATTTACCTGTAGTGTGGTGAAACCTTGAGATTTCAGCTACTGAAATAATAGTCCAAAACAAATCCATACAACAAATGCTTACATAATAAAAATCTCAGTAAGATGAAAGTACATTTTTAAGCTACCTTACCAGCATCTGGACTATGAATGACATAATTGATACAGATGGTGAAAATAGCAACAAATGAGAGAAAATTCAATATGGCATAGAATACAAGAACAAATAAATAATTGGAATACATGACACTGCCACTGTACATGAGTTATGTAGCATTTCCACTTCTGGTTCACTGAGATAATGAGGGTTATAGGATAAATATTTCAATATTTTATAAGTTTTTGTTCATTCATATTTTTCTTGAGGAGGTATTCTTTATGTTCTCATAAGAATTTCAAGGCCCATTTCAACTATTGGAAATCTTTTAGTGACTGTCTGGACACCTTTTGGTGCACAAATGACCAAAAACTGAGTTCAAGTATTGTCAGAGGCAATGCTATTGTTAGCAAATAAATTTGCCACTTAACAAGAACGTAAGAGAGGGAAAAACATGGCATATTCTTTTCAGTAATTCTGTTTCTGAAGGGAACCAGGTCCAGGTTGACGGTGGCCCTCCTGCTGCTCTCCGTGTTGACACAGTGCTCTGGAAGGAGTTCCTTGGGTTTGTTCTGATACACATTCAGCACACACATGGCTTGTTCTGACACACACTCAGCAATCAGTGTGCAGATTTTTATTAAGTGTTTTTTCTGTGCCTGAGATTAATTCAATGCCAGAGATGCATAAAGGAAGGAAAAGAGCTTTTTCCTGTCATCTAAAAACTTTTGGTGACGTTAGGGCAAAAGATTAACATACATGATTAATAAGTGAACTACAGGGATATTTAATAGCAAAGCACTAATGCATTGAATATGGAGCTTTCCATTTCATGCTACAAAATTACTTGCAGCTTTGATTCTGCTATTAGTATGTTATTTGGGGCACTACTTATTATATCTGATTCTCAATGACCTCAGCAGTTAAATGAGGGGATTTGATTGCGTGTTCCCTTAGGTGCTGTCCTTTCAAGGTTTACAGTTTATGAGATTCTCTTCCATGCTCCAAGAGAAATAAGTTGTTTTATTTAATTGTATAGAATTTTCTCTTTACTTATAATTTGAAATTCTGTTGAAAATTGTGTACACTTTAAAATCAAATTACATTAATTTATTTCAAAGTTACATACATCATTATTTACCTTTAACTTTCACTGATCAACTCATAAGTTATCACAACCATATCAGCCAAAAATTCAACTACTACTTGCAGTTATGTGAAATATATTATTTACCATTTTATCTTATTCAGAATTGTTTTCTAGATTAGGAGAGTGTGCATACAGAAAAGAATTGGTTCTCAATATCTAGGCTGTGAATTAAATGTTCAAACTTGGCTTTTAGTGAAGGGCAAGAGTGACCTAGTATGTATAACTACTTGTATCATAGTAAAATACTTTAAATACTTTAAACTAAATACTTTAAACTAAAATTTCTCACTAACGAATTGGACTTATACAACTAAACAAAAATTTAAAATCATAAGTTTTGTTATTATTTACCATAAGAAATTGGCAATATAGTATAATTTCTTGAGTTTCTTTTATCCCTTTGTCAATATTTAATTTATAATTGTTAATAATTTCCTGGTATACATCACCTCATCTGTATTCTAGGAATATTAACACCTCTAAGCTGATTATAAAGATGAAATTATTTATATTTAAATGCCAAGTATTTTTATGTGCTAGAAATGAAATTATTATCAATTATAGCATTAGCAATAACTATGGGTATTATTTCTATAATTTATTACCAGAGCCAATTACAGATGGTGAGATTTGGAAAATTAGTCACATATTTACACAAAGTTTCTAATGATAGAACAACAATGTGGAAAACATTCTAACCTAATGCTTGTTTGCAATGGATTAGATAAAGTCTTCAAAAGGCTTTCTAGAATTATGTAATGTTAATCAAAATAGTGTAGGATTAGATAGGAACAAACATAAAGCAAATTGCGGAAAAAGGAAACAAAGGCAAAATCTTGAAGAAGTATTTCATAAAAGAAGATATAAAATGGCCATTATACAAGGAATTCACTCCACATAATTAATTAGTCATCAAGTATCAGGGGAAATAACAATGGAATGCTATTTTATATTCTCTAAACTGGCTAAAACATAAAAGGATGGTACATTAAGTACTGATGAGTATATTGAGTAAGTGGTGGGTGGTATTGTAAAAATGAAATGAATGCTTATAAATTTCTTACACATCTAGATATGTGCTTACAATATAGGCTAGCAACTTCATTCATAGATATATGTATAGAATCTAAAAAACTATGTCTACTAAGAATACTGGGTCATGTTATTTATGAGTTAAAAACTAGAAGAAAAGTACCAATCAACAAATTTATTGATAAAGACATTTGATTATGCTTATTCAAAGGAGCACTGTTTATCAAAAGAATAAGCTACAGAAAAATACATAATCACATATAAATTCCAACATGTTAGGTTAAGTGAAAAAAGACCGAAAGTTAAATATTGCCATATTTTATATATCGAAGCACTACAATAAGCTCGAGCGAGCGGGCCCAGTAACGTCTCCATTGGAGACTTTGTTGTTACTGTGTTTGGCATATCGAATACTCTCGGAAGCCTGCCGGGCTCTCCGAAAATTGGGATCAGAGAGAAATTTTACTTTTACTTTTTACTCTCGGTAACTTGCCGGGCTCTCCGAGAGGGGCGGAGGAATCGAACTCGAGTTGACCAGGTTGGCTGCGTGCAAGGCAAACGCTCTACCTGCTGTGCTAATATATAGTGTGAGCTACTTTTAACACTGGTTGCTGGAGCATAGTGAGGTACGAAGGGATGGGTGAATTTCAAAGAAACAGAAGGAAAGATTCTGTATGATTATTTAGTATATTGATAAGAATAGTACATTTGTACAAATTATTATTTTAGAGTCATCAAAAGTGGGCCAGAGACATAGTATGGGTTAAAGTGCTTTTCTTGCATTCAGCCCATCCCAGTTACATTTTCAGTGCCACATAGTGTCCCAAGCTTTGTAAGGTGCAACACTGAAAGACCTCAAGAACTACAAGCACTGCCTGAGTAATCTCCAGCATTATAATGTTTGAGCAGCACCTTACACTTTGGCTCTCACTTTGAACTGCCAACCCCAGTGGTCAAGAATTACAGGAAGGGACCCACAGAACCCCTGAGCACTGTTGAAGTCAAAATACTCATCAAAGGGGGCATTTAAATATTTGCATTTTACTAGATGAAAATCTGATCACAATAAAATTGACTATTGAGAAGTCAATGTTTCTTTGTAATTTATGGTTTATTTAAATGAAAGGGAAAAAAGAAAGCACATTTCTTTCCCATCATAGCAAAAATAAGAACCAATAATTTTTCTTTGACAGAGTTTCTTTAAACACTGTAACCAAATTCTCATCTTTCATCTGGGATGGAATCTACATTTGGCAGATCAATGAGATAGCAATATATAAAGTAGAAACAGTCACTCATAAAAGGCATGTGAGATAAATTGACAGCCATTGATGTTTTCTTCTTACAAATAAAATACTGTTATAAGACTTGTCAAGTGTGTTTCTTCACTACAAATAAAATATTGATATACTAAGTTGAAAAATAGTAAATGGTACAAAAATGTGCAATGCTTTTGGATTAGAAAAAATAGCTAGTCAGTGCCAATAAAATTGGATTTAATATATTGTAACAGCTATCTACAAATGCTCAAAATTAATCTCCATAAATTCTCTTTAACAGGATAAAAAAATTAAAATAACCGAGTTATAAGCATTTCTGACAATTAAGTAATCCCAATCTGAAGCAGACTATAGGAAACATTTTCAGTTTTATCAAGTATCATGACTCTGTTTTTGATTTGAAAAACTGAGCAAAATACTTTGACAAACCGGACTCCCACTCATGTACATAGGTATGCACAAACACATACACGTTATTCATGATTTATACAGGCAGCATCACATAAAACTTTTTTTAAATACCATGGGCAACCTATTACTTGATGTTAAAGTAGTGGCTGCAGGTCAAAGAGATACAGGAGAGTCTGGGAGTTAAGGTACTTGCTTTGCACATGACTCATCCTCTTAATCACCAGCACTGCTTACAATCCCCTAAGCATCACTGTGAGTGTGATACCTGAGTACAGAGCAGAACTAAGCCCTGAGCATCGCTGTATATGGTACCCAAACAAAAACAACATCAAAGTAGTGGTTGGTTACAATATTTGTAGCTTGTCAACCACATCTCTCATTAACTTTATAAAATATTCCTGACTTTGCTAAATTGTTTTTTTTTTTTTTTTGCTTTTCTGGGTCACACCCAGCGATGCACAGGAGTTACTCCTGGTTCATGCACTCAGGAATTACTCCTGGCGGTTCTCGGGGGACCATATGGGATGCTGGGAATCGAACCGAGGTCGGCTGCGTGCAAGGCAAATGCCTACCCACTGTGCTATTGCTCCAACCCCTCACTTGGCTAAATTGTAAGAATTACTTAATAGTAGCCTATGCTCTGATATTTTTGTGATGATGTAATAAGAATTAATAAACTATAGAAATCCAAAAAGTGTGGTATTGAGAAAAAGAATAGACAAAAAGACAATTGGAACAAATTATAATACCAAGCAAAAGATCCACAAAAATTAAATTAGACTTGAGAAAGGAATGAAGACAATAGAATGATGCAAGTAGACACAGATTAAAATAAAAAAAGATGTTCACTAACTTCACAATGATTAGTTGAAATGTATTATGGACTTAGATGTAAAAATCTAAAGACTCCTATATTATAGAAGAAAAAGTTACTTTAGATTATGCATATAAAATTTGAATACAACAAAAAAGCAAAATCAATGGAATAAAGTTGATAAACTGAAGTTGATAAAATTCAAATTTCTGTTCTATAAAAGAATGTCAAAGAACAAGAAGGTAAGTACAAAACATTTGCAAAATAAATATCCAATAAAGGTTAGTTTTCCAAGCTCACTACTAAAATTCCATAATAAGAAAATAAATATGAGTTAAAATTAGGTAAAATTGATTACAGACACTTTGCCAAAAAAATAAAGGTAAATAATCATATGGAAAAAATATGTCAGATTGGGTTATATAGGGCTCACAGGAAAGGGTTGGAGAGATAGTTTGGAGGTTAAGTGGTTTGCTTGCATGTGGCCTAACCAGTTCCATCCCTGACACTGCATATTGTCCCCCCAAGCACCACCAGTAGGAATCTCTGAGCACAGAGTCAGGAGTAATTTCTGAACACTGCTGTGTGTGTCTCATCCCTATCCAAAAAAAAAAAACTTAATGCTATATGGCATGAGGAAAGGCACAGGAGCAGAACAATTGAATAACTCAATACTCAATTGAATAACTCAATTGAATAACTCAATAAATCAGCAAGAATGAAAAAATTTAGAAAAGAGTTCATATCAAATGCTTGGAGGATCATGTTGAGCAATAGGATCTCATTTATTGTTTATGGGAATATGAAACAGTCCAGTCAATTTGGAAGACAGTTATGACAGTAAATAGACTCATCATTTAACTCAGAAGTCATGCTTACTGGCATTTGTCCAAAGGAGTTGAAAATGTGTATCCATAAAAAAATGGCAAATTGATGCTTATCCTTTATTTATAAATATTAAAAATGAACATAATTAAAATGTGCTTCCTTTTGCTTTTGGGCCAACATAGCCATGCTCAGGGTTCACTCCTAAATCTGTAGCTTGGTTATCACTCCTAGAGGTACTTGGGGGGATATATGAAAAAACAGGAATAATTTTGGACTGGCCATGTACAAGTTAATTCTTAAATAATTCAAGAATTGTTTTAGTTAATTCATAAAATAAGAAGAGGCAAGTAAAACTATAGGAATTTACAGGTAACTCTGCCTTTGCATGTCTCTCTTAAAGTTGTTCTTTTAGATTAAAATATGTGCTATCGGGCATTAATTAATATGACTTTAAATGTATGAATAGAGAAATAAATTCTAGGAATCCAATAATGGAATTTTTTGTTTTAATTTTTAGGTTTTTTGTTTTTAGTATTACTTAATACTAAAAACAAATTTTGAAGTTATAAAAATCATGGAGGAGACTTAAATGTGTACTAGAAAGTGAAAGAAGCTATCCTGGAATGACTGTAATAGATCATACAATTTGAATAAAGTGGCATTATGGAAAAAACAAAACTATGAAAACAATAAAAGATCAATGTTGCCAGGATTTGAGGAGATTGGTTGCAAAGAAAAGTGGAGCATAGTTTATTCAGGACAGTTAAATTACTCTATATGATATTATAGAGTCTCCTGCCCCCATGCCTGGCTGTCCTTGCCGGGGCCCCTTAGAGAGGGACGGGTTGAGTTTCCCTCCCCAACCCGAGCAGACCTCCAGCAGCCAAAGACCTCCAGAATCAGCCACCACCATGCTGAGACCACTCTCCACATGCATGAAAGTACTCGCAGAGGAACAAAGGCATGCGGGTCCTGGAGCTGAGATCTTCAAACCTGCTTGGATCGGGGCTGAGCATCCTCCACCCAGATCCTCCATCCTCCAGTAGGCAGGGGTCACACCAACCAACTGACCAAAAGCGGTGTGTAATCCCATCAACGGCCAAGACCAAGACTATAAAACCCAGCTCCCAGAAGCATTCACAGCCGAGCGACATCTTATTATCTCATTCTTACTTTAGGACAACCTGACAGGCTATCGAATGTAAACTGCCCACATGGCAGAATCTGGCAAACTCCCCGTCGTGTAACCAATATGCCAAATACCAATAACAATGATGGGTCTCGTTCTCCTAACCCTGAAAGAGCCTTGAATATGATACTTTTTAAAATATCAGGGCTAGGACAAAGGAGATGTTACTGGTGCCTGCTTGAGGCAATCAACGAACAACAGGATGATCGTGATCGTGATTGTGATATGATATTATGATGGTGCCTACATTACAAAATACAGTTGTCCAAACCTATGAAATGTATTCTAATAGTGAATACTAATGTGGATGATCAAACTGGGGTGATGATGATGTTTTGATATTGCTTTATACATTAAAAGAAATAAACCACTCATGTGGAATGTTGAGAATGTGGAAAACTATGCATGTATTGAAACAAAGCAAATGAGAAATCTCACTATCTTCCCAAATTTTCTTTAACACAAAAATGTTTTGGAAATACTTTAATATAAATGAATGATCATGAATGTTTAAAAATGTGAAATATTATAGTGACAACTTTTAATCAGAGGTTATTAATGTATTGCAATATATTTGATTATTGCATTACAAATATTATTGGTAGGGAGTATTTTGGATTATCCTGGTGTTTTTTTCATATTTTTTGTCTTATATTTATTTATTGAATCACTGTGGGAAAAGTTACTAAGGTTTATGTCTCAGTCATAAAATGATCAAACACCTTTCCCTTCACCAGTACTCACATTTCACCACCAAGAACCCCAATATATTCCCCCCCATGCCACCCAATGACTGTGAGGCAGATGTTTCTACTTAACTCTTCTCTATATTGATTACATTCATCATTTCGACAAAAGATGCACCATTATTGTTTAGAATTCCCCCCCCCTCACCAACAATCAGAATTGCTGAAAAGGCATTGTGAAATACTTTGTTTTCTATAGCTGGTTATGAGATCATATACTGTTGCACGGCCGCTATTGTGGCCACGCAATTTTGGATTTCTGCAAAGAGCCAGATAATTTAGAGATTGGTTTCTGTGTGTCTGGTGTTATGACTGTGCCGGAGTTGCCCCCCTCATGGAGGCAACTCGTGACCCCAGTAGGGCATGAAGAACGAGCTGGTACCAACCCCCTTCCCATGAGAATATAATTGCCCATCATCGCTGGCTCATACCTGACTTTCCAGTAAGCTCTGAGGAGGCGGCCACTTTGCTGCCGGGAGGAGAAATGTGGAAGGGAGCAAGACCCTTTCCCTCCTGAGGAGGCATGGCACCATAGTTTAACGCATGGTCCATTCACTTTTCTGCCGCAAGCTGCCGGGCTCTGGATTAAGTCCTTTTGCCTCTGGAGCCATGGCCGTGCCAGAGAACTGCTTGTGGGGGGAGACTCATGACCTCGGTAGGGCTTGAAGGACGAGCCGGTACCACCCCCATCTTCCTACAAGACTGCAGTTGCCCCGTCACCACCAGCTCATACCTGGCTTTCCAATAAGCTCTGAGGAGGCGGCCACCTTGCTGCCAGGGGGAAGAAAGGTGGAAGGGAGCAACACGCTTTCCCTCCCGGGCAGGCATGGTGCTGTAGTTTAATGCATGGCCCATTCACTTTTCTGCCGCAAGCTGTCAGGCTCTGGATTAAGTCCTTTTGCCTCTGGAGCCATAGCCATGTATACAGTCCAGATGCATTTCTGCCAAAAGCCGCTGGGTTTCAAGATTTGTTTCTGAGTCTCTGAGATCATGGCCATTAATCAGCTTGATCAGGAGCCAGAGAGGCCATTTCTAGGCAGCGACTCAAGGTCTCGCTGGGATGGGGAGGAAGGGCTGGTTCCCCCATCTCATGAGTCCCCGCGTGTCTCGTCACTGCAGGCCCAAACCTGACTATCCTGTGGTCTCTGGAGGATGACAGTCACCAGGCTGCCAAGGCGAACTGGCCAAGGCACGAAACCTATTCCCACCTGGAGTGGCCCAGCCCCAGTAACCTACTGCTGGAACAGAATGCATTTCTGCCAAAAGTTTTTGGGTTCTGAGATTCGTTTCTGAGCCTCTGGGATCGTGGCTGTTAAGCAGTTTGATCAGGAACCAGAGAGGCCATGCCTCGAATTATATAGCTGAGCCAGAGGTGGTTTGTGGGTGTGTCTCCCACATACCTAACTTTTGACAGTTTACTTTCTTGGTAAACTTTGCCCCAAATTTTTTCGGTCTGGCCAAAGGCACAGCAGCAATTTTGGGGTATCTGAAGGCCTGACAGTGCCATCAGCTGCTGATGCACTTGCCTCACAGGTACAGTTTGACCTGCTGGCGGCACCATACCCCCTTTTTTCCTTATATGTTTCACAAGCCAGTAATCTAAACAGCCCTTACACTGCACACTGTTTCAGTTCGAAATGCTCATCATAATTTATTCCTGTGGAATAGAAAGCACATTGACCACAGATTTTCTGCTATAAAGAAGATTCTTTTGAATTGTGAATATTCTCCTTACCATCACTATGCATTCCTTTTGGGAAACTCTGTAGGTAAGGAAACCAACTGGTGGCTAATATATTTGCAAACAGCATCAACATGAAGGGCCTGCTTCACTAATCAATAGGCATTAGATGTGTTGTGCAGTTTCTAGTAATTGAACAGTATAGATCTCCATCTACAGAGTACATTTTGTGGTTCACATACTTGATTTCACACAAACTACTATGTTTTACTATATTTTACAGAAGCACTATCTATGCAACTCATATACATGTATCATATAAAATAGAACTCCAGAAGTTATAGATTCATGGCCAATATTCAAGAATTATTTTAGTTAATTCAAAAAATAATAAGAAGCAAGTAAAACAATAGGAGTGTACAGGTAACTCTGCCTTTGCATATCTCTTAAAAAGTTGTTCTTTAAAATTAAAATACATTACCAGATTAAATTCCTTAACAAAAGATAAGTCCCCACTAAAGAAAAGAATGCTCATAGATAAAATAAGCATTTGAGATTTCTTAATGCATTGTGGCACTGTAGCACTGCCCTCCCATTGTTCATCGATTTGCTTGATGCAGGCACCAGTAACGTCTCACAACAAATTGTGAGACTTGTTGTTACGTTTTTTTGCATATCAAATACATCATGGGTAGCTTGCCAGGCTTAGCTGTGTGGGCGAAATACTCTCAGTAGCTTGCCAGGCTCTCTGAGAGGGGCGGAGGAATCAAACCCTGATTGGCCGCGTGCAAGGCTAACACCCGATCTGCTATGCTATCACTCCAGCCCATTTCTTAATGTATATATATGTAATAGTATAAAATAATATGTGAGATATAATAGTTTCAATGATATTTGATATGTAAAAAACATGCCAGTTTGATTAAGATGAAGAAAAATTATCAAACTTTTGTGTATTGGAGGAAAAATGTATGCTTTATTTCTAGGTTGTATGTACATTTGTATATTTATATTGCCAGATTGCCTCACCTAATAGTTGTTTTCATCTAATTAAACATGCTTGCTGCTTTTATAATTTTATAATAGTCTTTCAATTGCTGCTGATTTCCTCTGCTTCTGCTCTAGTTAAATGTCTTTTTCTTTCACACCTTGAAAAGGTTGGTGCAAAGTTTCCTACTTTCAGGCTCTTTCAATTCTTGAACAAATACCTTTCATAAGAAATGTCAGACCAGTCTTTTTAAGGTAAAGATTTAGCCAAATTTATACCCCATTTGAACATCATCCATTTTCCAACCCATGTATAGGAGAAAAATTTCCAGACTCATCTTTGTATTCAGATTTCCTCCAGATGTGTGCATACTTTCTTTCCAACTCATCTACTTCTTTATTTCCCTTGATTTGACTAATCAGATCTATTCAGAATCCCTGTGACATGCATTGCACTTTTCCACTTCAATATTCCTGCTCACATGAATCCGCTTTTTAAAATGCCATCCTGTACACTCCATTCCTTCCTATCTTATCATCAAGTCAAAGCACATAGAATGCTTAAGCAAAGAAGACTTCCTTTTGGGTAAAAGGAAACAATATTTCTTTCTCCGGAGTAACCAGAGCACCAATTCAAAAAATTGCAGTTCCTAGAAATAATGTATAGATACAATACTTGGTCTGTGAAATGACAAAAATAACACAGTTTTAATAGCATTTGGAAGTCTTGATAAAATACATTGAAAGGAAAATTCCTTGTCACATTTCTTCAAGCAGGATTTCATAGAATGGATCATTGACAGTGGAATCCATGTTGTTTACAGGATCTAATGAAACTGGCATTTCACCAAGCACATTGTGAGAAAATTGTCTATGACAATTTTGCAATATATATTTATGGCCTGAATTATTCATTTTGTTTCTTATACAGACATTTTAATTTTGTAACTGAACAAACTCCTTTTTTTGTATTAATTGATAGAATTTTCAGGTTGCACTAACATTTTTCCTGGTTATTGTTTAATTGTCCTTCATGTCATATTTGCTGCATAGTTTCAGTATTTTTATCTTGATATATTTTTAATTACTCTAGCCACTGTATTAATTTCCCATTGCTGTATAACTAATTAGCACAGATTTTGTAGCTTAAAACAACACAAATTTATTATCTTACTGTTCTGGAGGTCACAAGCCTAAAATGGGTCTCTCTGGACTAATATCAAGGTGTCAGCAACACAGCATTTCTCTCAGATAGCTCAGGGGAGAATTCACATTCTTGCTTTTTCTAGCTTTAAAACTCTGCCCTTGCTTTCATTCCTTGATTTGTGACTCCTTTCCATAATAGGAACCAAAAAATGTCCAGTTATTGTTCTTGCTCTAACTCTGACTCTACTATCTTCCTCCTTTTTGAAAGGGTCATTGTGATTACATTAGACCTACTCTGTAATCCTATACCAGGTCTGAAGGTCAGTTGCTTACCAAACTTAATTTGTTTGAAGTTGTATTCCTTTTGCCTCTGAAACAACATACTCATATATTCTGGGGTTACTCATGCATATGACTATCTGGGATAGATACTAATCTGTCTACAGTCTAAAATTAGACTGTTTTAAACAAACATATTCCATACACAATTATAAAACAGGAGCACATACAGAGAATTGCAGTGCTTTTTGAAACATTTGATTTTTCTTACAAAAAAGTATAAAATAGGTAAACATACAATGAATTACAGTGTTCTTTGAAACATTTCATTTTTATTACATACAATATAAGTAGGTAAAATCTATATATAATTTTTCTGAATATCATTCGGTGTTTGACACAGTAAAGCAGTTTCAGTATTTGGTCAATAAATGCAAACCTACCTTATTTAATCTCTATAATTTCATAGGAATATTATATATATACATTTACAAACTTTTATATTAAATATGAATATTGGCTATTTAAAATGTTCATTAATATGTCAACTAGTATTTTTCTGTGTATGATATCATCTGATTTATATTTCATCTAATATGATTTACATTACATACTCGCCAAAAAAATGTATACAATGTTAAACTGTTTTAAAACTCATGATTTAAAGACTGATATACACACAAACATTATTATGCTAAGAACAGAGCTTTTTCCCACTCTCAGAAAGTTGCATTTTTCTATGAAGTTTCCCCTAAATCAGTAAATCAGAATGGTAGAGCTAAGGAACAGGGATAGTAAAAACAGGGATGGGATCAAACATACACAGCCTGCAAAGAAACTCTCAGGAAAGGTATTCAGCAGTGCCATTCTTTCTGCTCTGTTTGAGCACTGCTTCTGGAGTATCTACTGTTAAAGAAGACCCTGTATAAAATTTTTGCCTTTTGTCATTATTACAAAGAAAATCACACTTTTGAAGATTTCTGTTAGTGAAGAGAGAAACCAACATAAGACTTTTGTTAAAAGAAAATGACTGACTCAAATTTTCACAAACCAGGGGGTATAGGGGCATCTGGGAAAATGAGAGAGCAAGATCTCTGTCAAAGAAAACATTAAACATTACATTAATAGTCAGTACATAAAAACTGTTAATTTATTATATGAAATTTATTTTAGTGTTGTACAAATTAAATTTTAATTATAATATCAATGTTAGGATACGTATTTTCCAAATTGAATAAAGCTCAGTAGACACATCATGACTCAGATTTACATTTGCTGTTATTATTTGAAAAATGCATAATAAAATAATTTAAAAGTACAATGAAATTCTGTATGCTCTGTTTCTATTACTGGTTGCTTGACTGCATAGCAATAATCACTGTCACTGTCCTCCCATTGTTCATCAGTTTGCTCGAGTGGGCCCAGTAACGTCTCCATTTTGAGACTTGTTACTGTGTTTGGCATATTGAATACATCATGGGTAGCTTGCCAGGCTTTGCCGTGTAGGTGAAATACTCTTGGTAATTTGCCAGACTCTCCGAGAGGGGTGGAGGAATCGAACCCGGCTCAGCAGGGCTGGCTGAGCGCAAGCAAATGCCCTATAGCTGTGCTATTGCTCCAGCCCAAGCAATAATCAAAGTGGGATAACATGAAATAATATCCCAAGAATATCATCTATCAAAGGCAGTTGCCATTAAAATCTCTGAGGACCTTTAAAGTCTTTTTTTTTTTAATTTTATTGAATCACCATGAGATAGTTACAAGCTTTCATGTTTGGGTTACAATCACACAATGATCAAACACCCATTCCTCTACCAGTGCACATTCCCCACCACCAATATCATTTAAAGTCTTAATATCTAGGTTGGGCTGGAGCAGTAGCACAGTGCATAGGGCAGTTGCCTTGCACAATCCGGGTTTGATTACTCCATCACTTTTGGAGAGCCCGGTAAACTACCGAGAGTATCCTGCCTGCACAACAGAGCTTGGAAAGCCCCTATGGCGTAGTCAATATGCCAAAAACAGTAACAACAAATCTCACAATGGAGACGTTACTGGTGCCCGCTTGAGCAAATCAATGAACAACGGGAGGACAGTGCTATAGTGCCATACGTAGGTTATAATTTAGAGCATTGAAATAAATTAAGTCAACATCATACTTGAATGCATAGATACCATTAATCACTAATTTCTGGGTTTAAGAATCTTTATTTATGCTTTAGCATCCAGGAGCAAGTAATAACCTAGAAAATCCACAGATGGAATATTTGTTTCTTCCTTTCAAAAGAACTGCTAATAGGTAAAAATTCTAAGCTTCTGATTATCATCTTGAATAACATTTATTTCTTAGGCAATTTATTCATTTCTTCATTTATATTTTGGGTTTGAAGCTTTATCCAATGGTGTCCACTCAGGAATCACTCGTGGTGGGGCCAGGGGTTCAAATGGGGTGCCTGGGATTGAACCTGGGTTGACTGTGAAGGAGGCCAGTACCTTGTGCACTTGTACAACCTCTCTTGCCCCATCATCTACTTTTGTAATTTAATTACCTTCATTTCAAAATAATATTTCACAGTTCATCTAAAAATTTTGCTAGGAACTCACACAATCTTATAAATAAGCCAATAATGTGTTTTTAAAAAACAATTGATCCATAGCTCTATAGTCCTGTTATTTTAAAAAATAGATCATTTCAAATTTTAAGGAAGTAGGAAATTTTGAATTACAGAAGTTGACATTTATATTAACAAACATTTGCTATCAATTCACTTTACACATAGTACAATTTTGTGAGGTAAAATGTATTACTATTCTGTAATAGTTAACTTGGATTAAAGAACATATATGATTTGGCATAGGCAACAAACCCTAGAAATAAAATAAAAGCATTTTGAACCATGTCAAACTAAGTTCAGGATTTGTCCTTTAACTCGCTATACAATGGGAAGCCAGAATCTGGTAACAGAACCAGGGTTTTATTAACAGCTATGGGGAACCTCACAGGGAACAGTTTGCTTCGATGCTCTTATCTTTTTGCTAAAGACTAAATAAGACAGCCTGTAACAAGACCAGCAGAGAAATACAATATTCCCCTAACGCTGAGAGGCAGCTGCAGGAAGCATTTTGTAAACATATGGTATTTGTATAATTAATGTTTAAGTGGAGAATTAGCTTACTGTTACAGAATTACACTTAGAAAAACTGAAGTTTACCAAGTTGAATTCATAACTCTATTTTCTCTCCAAATTTGCCTATTCCTATTTTCTCTGGCCTTCTTACAATTATGCAAAAGTTCTTCGGTTTATTTTTCAAAACAGAAATCCTCAAGGTCTTTGTGCTCACCCAAGCTCACCACAATCTATACTTTCGAGCTCCCCTTCCTTTGAGTGCTACTGAGATTTGAAATGATAGTTATTTTCACCTTTGCCATTGGAGCAATAGCTGCCTTATAATTGTCTCCATTCACATGTTTTCTATTACCCTGATGACCAATTCTCTCCAAAATACAAATATAGTCACATATTTCTTCTCTTGAAAATACTTCAACAATGTTCTGATTAAAATAAAGTACCTCACTGTATAGTACAATCCATAGCCACATTTCTAAATATGTATATATATAATTTAATTTTCTAATATACAATATGTATTTTATCCCTACCTACCTGTGTTCTCTCATGTCTCATTTAATATAAAATTAAAATTAGATAAATCTGTAATCAGATAAGTTTGTAATTTCTTCTTTGCCTCTGAATATTTACATATGTGATACACTTTATCAGGAATTCTTAGAAACTTGTTTTCCTGACATATTATTTAAGCAACCATGAAAGTATTACCCTTCTTATGAACGGCTTACTCAACTCTCTAGCCGCAATATAAATATTAGATTGTGTGTTTATTTCTCTGTGTCTAAAAATTTATTGCCATATATGGTGGTATTCAGAGAATAAGCAGTTAGGATTAGCTGACTAAGAAATAAATGAATAAATAAATAAATACTATTTTTACTGTCACTTAAGAAATTTCTTAAATCTTTGGATGGATTGTATATCAGAAAGATCGATTATCTTACTCTGAGCTGATATGGGCTTATCTTCATGACAACTGTTTGTCTAAGCACCATGGGGAGTGATCCATGAACACAGATTTGGGAATCAGCCCTGGTACAGCCCAGTCTAGCCTCAGTAAGAAAATGAAACAAAACTAAAAAGAAAAATGGGACATTTTTGAGTCCAAATTGTATCCAATATCCTTTCTCTGTGTTTATTAAATTTGTCCTTCAATTTCATCAATAAACCCCCTTTGCTCTGTGGTTCATTGTTCATTCTCCCTATGTCCACTTAATTCAATTTTAGAATATAATACAACCACTCAAGGGTACATTGACACACCAGAAATAGGCCACACTAGCGAGCAGATCTTTTTATAATTTTTACATTTTACAAAGTAAAACAGGAACAAAGTAATAAAAAGCACTTAGATGATGACACAATAAATGATTCAAAAGTAGTTATCTTGAGTACATTTATATGAAGATAAGTTCACTCTTTCACATAAATTCACAGCCCCGAAAATTTGTAAATAAAACTAGAGGAGTGAATATGAAGTAAGAGTGTTTATAATTGTTATTCAATAAAATTTGCAATAAAACTAATCTGTTTTCATTCACTCTATTTTAATGAGGTCTGCTAGAAAAAATATATGTAATATATTATACCCACCAACTGCTGTGTAACCCCAACAATGGCCAGAATCCAGAGATTATCACACCAAGCTCCCGGGAGAAAACAAGGCAGAGTCTCCTACCCTGTGCCTGACTGTCCTCACCAGGGCCCAGCAGCTGAAGACCTCCAGGCCCCAGCCAAGGCCATACAGGGACAACTGCCGGCAGTTTCTATCTTTGTTGTCTATGCACCAACATCCAATTATGGTGAAAGAGAAATTGAGAAGTTCTACATGGAGCTGGAGAAGTTCTATAAAGAAGATCACACCTTCTACAAGATCATTGTTGGTGATTTTAATGGCAAGATAGGACCAAGAAGATCAGCCAATGAACTCCACATTAGGACCCAGGGCCTAGAAAGGAATGAACAGGGTGACAGACTCTCTGATTTCATCATGTCAACCAAGACCTTCCATGGTAACTCACAGTTCCAAAAGGCTGAATCTAAACGTTGGACATGGGAGTCTCCCGGTGGACGGTTCCACAATGAAATAGACCACATCATATTCAATCGGTGGTTTTGCCTAACCGATGTTGCTGTTGTCCCAAAATTCCAAACGGGATCGAACCACCGTCTCCTTCGTGCAAAATTCTACCTCACAGAATGAGGAGAAAACAATGCAAAGTTTAAGAAGAGAACTCCCAGAACAACCACCAACTGGGAACTCTTTAGCTCTGTTGCGGCAACATGGGAAGATGCCGTCACTGACAACATTGATGAGGAATACGATCGAATGATTCAGCACCTCCATGATTGTGCAAGGAATGCCAAGAGAGAGATAACCACAAAAAACCGCCTTTCCTAGAACACTCTTGAACTTATTTGCCAACGTGGCTTGGCACATGCCTCAGGCAACCACAAGCGAACATCCCAGCTGCAAAACAATGCAGAGAAGCCATCAAGAATGCCCTCAAAGGCAGGAGAGCAGTGGTGTTGGTAGATGCGGCAGAAGCCAGGAAAAGCATTCGTAATGCCCGCCTGTCCTTCGCCAAGTACAAGACCAAGATGACTGCCCTTCGACATCCTGATGGATCTATCACATCTTCCAGAAGGGCAATGGAGAAGATTATTCATTACTTCTACTTAGATCTCTTTAATAGCCATGTCCACTTGACAACATACCACATTCCACATGATGGATATGTCGTTCCCAATGTCCTCCATTTCAAAAATCCAACATGCCATCTTGTTGGTAAAGAAACAAAGAGTACGTGACCCATACAAGATCAGACCTGAACACCTGAAGAACTTACCATCAGTACTCATCAATACACTGGCTCGGCTCTTCACATGCTACCTGTCTGAATGCAAGGTTCCATCCCAGTGGAAAACCAGCAGGACTGTACTACTATACAAGAAGGGAGACATCCACGACATTGGCAACTATCGCCCAATCTGCCTATTGTCTGTCATCTACAAAGTGTTCACTCGAGTCATCCTGAATAGGATTAGCAGAAAACTAGATGAAGGACAACCATGTGAACAAGTCAGGTTCCGAAAAGGATTCAGTACCATCGACCATATCGACACAATTACCAAGCTCATTGAGGTTTCTCAGGAGTTCAAGATGCCGCTCTGTCTAACGTTCATTGATTTAAAGAAGGTCTTTGATTCTGTTGAGATGGAAGCGGTCGTAGAAGCCCTAGCCAATTAGGGCATACAAACTCAATACATCAGGATCCTTCGTGAGCTCTATTACGGATTCACTACCAGGATCTCACCATTCTACAAAGAAGTAATCATCCATGTCAAGAGAGGGGTTCGGCAGGGTGATACCATTTCACTGAAACTCTTCAGTGCCACCCTCAAGAACATCATGCGATGACTGGAATGTGAAAGAATGGGAGTGAAGATAGATGATTGGCAACTACACCACCTCCGCTTTGCTGATGACATCGTTCTAATAACTCCAAACATCAGCCAAGGAGCAAAAATGCTGACTGACTTCGACCGTGAGTGTGGAAAGGGCGGACTACAGCTGAATCTTATGAAGACAATGTTTATGAGAAACAGCCTTGTTCCTGATGCTCCATTTGCTCTCAACAGAACCACCATCTCCAAATGCAACAGTTACATATACCTAGGTCGAGAAATCAACATGATGAATGACCTGGCACCTGAGTTGCGCAGGAGGAAGAGAGTGGCTTGGAATGCCTTCAAGAGTGTTGAAGAAATAACTAAGAGGACAAAGAACCTCCAGCTACGAGCACATCTCTTTGATTCCACTGTTCTTCCTGCGTTAACATATGCCTCAGAGACCTGGGCCCTATGAAAACAGGATGAGAATGCTATTCAGGTCTCTCAAAGAGGAATCGAAAGAGCTATGCTTGGAATATCACGATTCACTCAAATGAGAGATGGAATCCGGAGTTCTGATCTCCATCAACGCTCAAGAATCAGGGACACTGTCTCATTTGCCAAGGCATCAAAAATCAGATGGGCTGGACACGTAATGAGATTTATAGAAAACCGCTGGACTAGAGCCATTACTGACTGGATTCCAGGGGACGTCAAAAGATCGTGTGGACGTCCACCTACAAGATGGTCAGACTTCTTCGTCAAGACACTGAATGATCGGTTTGAGGCTCTGCGTGTTCCTAGAACAAACAGATGCCATTGGGCTACGCTAGTATGCAACAGGGATGAATGGAGACGTTACTGGCACCCACTCAAGTAAATCGATGAATAATGGGGAATCAAGTGATCAAGTCATTATATGTAATATATATATATATATGTGTGTGTGTGTGTGTGTGTGTGTGTGTGTGTATTTGCCTGGAGCAATAGCACAGCGGTAGGGCATTTGCATTGCATGCAGCCAACATGGTCAACCTGAGTTCAATTCCTCCGCCCCTCTTGGAGAGCCCGGCAAGCTACCGAGAGTATCTCGCCCATACGGCAAAGCCTGGCAAGCTACCCGTGATGTATTCAATATGCCAAACACAGTAACAACAAGTCTCACGATGGAGACGTTACTGGGCCTGCTCGAGAAAATCAATAAACAACAAGAGGACTGTGATTAATATGTATATATACATATATATGCATAATTAAATTTTTCCTTCAATTTCATCAATAAACACCCTTTGCTCTGTAGTTCATTGTTCATTCTCCCGATGTCCACTTAATTCAATTGTAAAATATAATACTACCGCTCAAGTGTACATTGATATACCAGAGTTGGGCCACACTAGTGAGCAGATCTTTTTATAATTTTACTAGTTACATAGAGACAGTGTTAAGAAAGAAAATGAATAATCAATATCTATGATGAACATAGGGGTAAAAATTATCAACAAAATATTAGAGAATTGAATCTAGCAGCACATTAAATGAATTGTATACCATGATCAGGTAGTATTTAATGTCCCTCAGATTATCACACACTACCTTACATGTGCAGTCAGGGATCACACCCATAAGCCACACCCTGTTGGCACCAGATAATCTCCTTATGGCCATCCTCCAGAACTCAGGATGCTCCTCCCAGATGGGAGCATAAAATGAGGTGCCGAGAACCATGCCACTGGACTCCAAACCAGGCTGTGAGGCTGGTGAGAGCCCTCCCCACCCCAAGGGACCCAGCCCTAGCAGCCGACCTCCACTACCCAACCACTGCCACACTCCAGGCTGCTTTCCTGACAAAGCAACTGCATGGTACATTATAAGACACTTCCAACCCATTTTCCACAATTATTACAACATATCTGATGGGATTCAGACAGTAGGGAACAAATATAGAGAAAAATATATAAATATATGCCTCTCGGAGAGCCCAGCAAGCTACCGAGAGTATCCCATTCACACGGGTAGAGCCTGGCAAGATCTCCATGGCATATTCTATATGCCAAATACAGTAATGATAGCAGGTCTCATTCCCCTGATCCTGAAGGAAACTCCAATTGTTGGGAAAATACGAGTAAGAAGAGACTGCTAAAATCTCAGGGCTGGGAGAAATAGAGATGTTACTGGTGCCCGCTCAAGTAATTTGATGATCAATGGATGACAGTAATACTGTAATATACATAATACCAAATATTTTCCTTCTTCTCACTTTATTTTACTCTAATATAAAAATCTGTATCATTATGGAAAACTAAAATTTAACTATTATGAAATAGAGTACAGGATAAGTATCCTAATTTAGCAAACAGCTATGTTACCTTAATCAGCATGTTCTATATCCTAATAAAGACACCGTTTTTGTTGGTGTTTTTTTAACTCCTTCCTGTGAACTTAACTAGCCCACCTGGCCTTCCTCCTGTTGAACTCCCACAAAAGGGAAATGTTCATTATTTTTCATTTATGTTTATCAGCAATTTTCTTAATCTTATTATTTTTATGGAGCACAAAATTTAAAATGTCAGTAATTATTTTGTTATGAAGTGAGTGGACCTCTGGGATATAATTACAGAGCATATTTTTGAAAATAGGAATATAGGAAAAGCTTTTACCTCAGTTTCATAGTCTACTTCCAAACACTTTTACCAGTTTATTCAAATATTCATGTAAGATATTCTATTGAATTCATATTGGGGTTGATGTTTAAGGCCAAACAATTGGAAGTTAAGATTTTGCCAATTACTTTAAGGTTATTAAGCAATTATTTTAAGGTTATACTAATAATTATTTGAGTAATGCTACTCTTTTTGCTGATCTTTCTGTTTCAGAGCTTGGCTAATTGTAGTAACTGTAATAAATGAAGAAGTTCTAGTTTCTAGACAAAAGTTCCAAAAAAAAAAAATAAAGAGAGAAGAAGCCATTGCTACAGTCAAAATAGTAACAAACTTACTTATTTTGAGCAAACATAAGTGATGGAATTGTCATTTGTTGCCACATAAATATCAGTGAGCTGGGCTATATTTATATGAATTCAATTGTCCATGTGCTATAAATGGAAATTAAGTCTAAATGTGAGTCCAAGAAGGTAAGGATATTAATAGAGAAAGAAAAGCACAAGAAGGGAAGGAGAGAGGAAAAATGAGATTTTGAAATATAAGGCAGAATGAGGGAGAAAATGATTAGCCAATTTAAAGGAATTCCAACACATGCAAGGCATGAGAGTGAATCAATAGATGAATATATAATCACAATGACAAAATTCATTCTTTTTCTTAGAGTTTATTTTGTTTAAATTGTACAAAAGAAAAAAAACATAAAGCCGGTAGACAAAGACCAATTTTATTTTGAGAGGCTGATGCTATAACTTGGAAGAAGCAAAAGAAATTGACAGGACAATGCCTGTAAAACACAATAAAATAGCATTTAATGACTAAAAATCTTGCTTTAAATAATCTAAGTTGTACAATACAAAGGGACAGACATTATCACTTTCCTCAAGAATTCTTTGTTAACAAAAGACATGAAAAAGATCATTCCAAAAGTGATCAATTCTGTTTTGTGTTTAACATATTTGCAAAAAGTGGGTAAAACCATTTACAAAATCAAGGAAGTACAGTCGTTTTAGGTTCTGAACAAAAGGTTTAGTATCTTCAGTATGGCATTCTGTAAACAGAGATATAATGTCAAACAAAAGTTCAAAATAGAAAATTTAACAACCAAGATTAAATGAGAGAAACAGTGTTGAAAGAAAATAATAGGCAATATCTCTAACTCCTAAAATTTGCCAGAGATTAAACAGCTTGGTTTCTCCTTCTAAACATATGTGATATATTCTTGAAAAAAAAATTGGTCTTGAAAAACTGAAATTCATGGAAGTACATAAATTACAATTATGGCATAATCAAGCAGGTTTAACTTTACAATGAAGCAAATCACTGGGCAACTACAACAAGCTAGCAATTTTGAGACCAGCAGTTCCTCATAAATGTGCAACTCTAATTTGGATGAAAGAACAGAGGCAGAATGAAGACACTCTGCCTCTCTGAGTAATTGCTTTTGTTACTAATGGAAGTAAACTACATCCTGTTTTTCTGAAATAGCATTACAATATGTGGCAGCCTTTCACTAAATCAAAAGGAATGGTTAGAGTATATACAACTATTTGATTTATTGACTTCTAGAATGCTACTATACTCGAGGAAGGCAATGAATTTTATTTTGAAGATTAAAGATACATATAATTAATTGAAAAGATAAAATAACCAGTTCTCATACTGCTGCACCTAAACTTTCAAGCCAGCATCTATAAATATGAAGCAGACTATAGTTTTTTATGTAATTGTCAGTGTTTTGTGAAGGATATGCTTTAGTTATTAATAAATCATAACGTAAGAGTAGGATATAATATCCAGGCTAAAATATATATATAGTCATAGGAAAAGTTCTCATTTGCCTTGGAAAGATAACAACTCTGGGGAGTCATATATGACCAAAACATTTCACACCTTTTCTTACATAGTACCTAGTTTCAGCACTTAGTATTGTTTGATCTGTTCTGGCTGTGCATGCCTTTTATTTATCTTATCCTGTGAGTTTCACAAGAGGAAGGAAGTGTCTTACCCTCTTCAACATTTGTGGCTTACAGTATTTAGTGTCTACCTGGTGCTCAAGTAAAATTGACTCCTATATTATATTGAGTGCTGTTTTGATTTTGTTTGGGGGTCACACAGTCAGTTTCAGAGTTTCTCCTAGCTCTAGGCATAAAGATTACTACTGGAGGGGTTTAGGGGATCTTAATGGAGTGGTAAAGGATCAAACCCCTGTCAGCCACATGTAAGGCGAGCTCCCTACACACTATATTTTTACTCCAGTCCTAACATTGCTGTACTTTTGACTGACTTCTTCAGGTTAATCATAAGATTCTGACTTTATTTTTCTCTGTTTTCTTTTCAGTATATCCTTTTAATTGCTACAGTTAATCAGTTAGTTTTCTCTATCAAGTGAGGTACCATCTTGGAATTTCATTCATACTTAGTTAAAATGAAAACATTTCTATGCAGGAACAATCTCTGTGTATTGCAAGGTGAACTACAAGGAATTCAAAATCCAGAGGGGATATGGCTCTAATTACTTTGATTACTGTCAAATGCTGGCAGATTTTGAGAGATGGTATGTGAAAGATCAAGGAAGTTATTGTATATCTAATATTTCACAGAAACTAACTAAATGAACCCATTTTAGAGATAGTCTGAGTATTTACTGAGACCAATTTGATGTGATAACTGATTCTCACAGTTAAAAGATCATCACAATTTGATGTCGTAAATGATTCTCACAATTAATATTTAATGTTTTTGTTGTATAATTTACTGACTTGGAAAATATGAGTTGCATAGACTTTCTATAAGTTTGTAAGAAGAATTTGTATAAGAATAAGTTTGTTGTGGGTGCTGGAAGAATATATCAAGAGAATTGAGTACTTTCCTAGACTGTGGTCAATCTAGGTTCAATTCTGGACATCCCATATGGTTTCCTGAGCCCTGCCAGAAGTGATCACTGAGCATAGAACCTGAAGTATATCCTGAATACATCTGGATGTGGCCCCCGAATTAAAACAAACAATACAACATTTTTGTTCTAAAGACATGGATGTAGATTTTGCTAATATAGTTCTTAATATATATCCATGAATCACTAAAAATATAAAATATGTGAATGATTTTTCGGGTGTAGTATTTCACTTTAAGCAATTTTCCTTTGTTCAATATGCATTAAAAATGAAAATGAAATTATAAGAAAAAGTTATTCTGCATAAAGAAAACAAGAATAAAAAGTTGTGTTAGTGGAATTGGGAGTGAACAGAGATTTAAAAAACAAAATAGGGAGGAGGCAGAGGTTTAGTACAGTGGATAAGCAACTGGTTTTGCATGCGACTGACCCAAGTTCAGTCTCTGATATCCCATACAGTCTCGCTACCACACCAAAAGTGATATCTTAGCACAGAGCAAGGATCAAGCCCTAAGAACAGCAGGTGTGACCCCACAACAAAACAAAACAAAAAATAAAATACAGGATGGAAATAAAGGAAAATAGTATAATTTAAACCTGACAACAAATTCTAGTCATGTCCTGAAACAAACAAATGAAAAAAAAAAAAACTTTGGTCACAGACATTGGAAATATTGACTCTCATCCTGACTGCTCAAATCTAGTTGCACAGATATTTGTATATTTACTCATCTGCAATAAGCAAAAGCATAATAAAGCTTTCAGTTATTTTGTAAATTTAATTTTATATGTTTTTATTATATCAGATATATATATATATATATATGGTTGCAGCTGGAAGACTTGATAAAATTTAAAAATTTTAGTGAGAAATGGAAAAGTAGTATTAAAATATAAAATTTGGAGGAAAAATATAAAATGATTTGGGAGAAAGACTTTCTTTTATTTATTTGAGATTATAATTTTAATTTTTTGGCATAAAACTCAAGTGAAGATGTTAAGGGACATTGGGAATATGAACTTGACACTTCAGAGAGAAGACATATGATAGAAGTTGCTCTGGAAGTTCTCTGCATAAAGGTGACAGTGTTTTGATATTGAATGATGCCAAAGAGATAGACTTTAAAAAAATTAATATCCCGAAAAGGAAGACAAGCTATCTAAGGACAAAAAGCCATCACCAAGACACAGGTGAAAGTAGAGTTGAAGGAAGAAAAATTATAAGAATTTATATATTTTATTGAAAAATTATAAATTGTTATAAATTTATATAAAACATAAATTTCAAGGTGAAAATAGTTGTATTTATTATGATCATATTAAATGATCATAATAATTTCACATAAAGAAATATTGATTTATAAGTGACAGCTGGGAAGATGAGTGGCAGAGATATTATAGGAAGGCAGACATTGCCCATTTAGCCCATTTTAGAAATAAAAACATTCAAGATTCAAACTATGATTTTTCTGATGCCAGGATTCATGTGCCTGGAGATAATTTTTTAATAAGATAAACAAAAATGATGAATCACTTTTCTTGTTTAATGAATTTAGTTCTCAAAAGATATGGTTTTGAGAATGGAAACCAAAGGAACCTTGTTTAGAAGTTCTAGTGAAACAAAAGAGTCTAATTGCCTTATCAAAAGAAGTAAAAATAAACAAATACTTCACAATAAGGTAAAGGTAAAGGCCCTCCCGTTGATCATCGATTTGCTCCAGTGGGCCCAGTAACGTCTCCATTGGAGACTTCGTTGTTACTGTGTTTGGCATATCGAATACATCACGGGGAGCTTGCCAGGCTCTGCCATGCCGGCGAGATACTCTCGGTAGCTTGCCGGGCTCTCCGAGAGGGGCAGAGGAATCGAACTCGGGTCGGCCATGTTGGCTGCGTGCAAGGCAAACACCCTACTGCTGTGCTATCACTCCAGCCCCACAAACAACAAATTTGAAGGTTGATTACTTTTGGGGCAGACTGAGAGTGCAGCGGGTAGGGCATTTACCTTGCAAACTCACGACCTGGCTTTGAATTCTAGCATCCCATACCGTACTCCAAGCATTGCCAGGAGTTATTCCTGAGTGCAGAGCCAAGAGTAACTCCTGCCTATCGTTCTATGTGGTCCAAAAAATAATAATAATAATAAAATAAAAACATAATAAGGTCATTTGATCTAATGTTTAGAAAGAGAAAATAATAAGCATAAAGAAGAAAATAAAGGGAGGATAAAAAGACTCTTTACATATTAAGAAACTTGCTCAGATTTAGTTTGCTTGAATTTAGACCCTGTCCATGCTAGAAGCTTTTTGGTAATTGGAAAGTTACTTATTTCCCTGTTTTGTTTTTAATCTGTAAAATAAGAATGATAAACTCGCATCGTAAACTTAAGTTAAATGAAAAAAATATATGTTAGAAGAGCAATCAATAAAGAAATATTAGATACTACCAGCAACAATGCTGGTATATATTTAGGATCATTAAGAGTAATACTGACTTTGAAAAAATACCAGCAATAATGCTGGTATATATTTAGGATCATTAAGAGTAATACTGACTTTGAAAAAATGGTTAGAGATATTAAAAATGTGTCTAAGTGAAGATAGAATTGTGATGGGATAATGTCCATTTACCTAGGAGTCTCTTAAAATATCTTTACTGATCACCCTACTCCTTATCACCTGCAAAGTAATATTCATATCCTTTGTCAATGCCTGATTCATAGGCTCAATCACTTTTACTAATAAGTACTATTGCAGATTTTAAAAAGCGTCTTATGTAACATGTAAGTAACATGTTCTAAGTAGCTCATATACAGACTGGTTAAGTAACATGTTCTCAATATTTCACATACAGACTTTATCACTTAATCACTTAACTTCCCGTTAGTCATCGATTTGCTCAAGCGGGCGCCAATAACGTCTCCATTTGTCCCTGTCGCGTGCTAGTGTAGCCCAATGGCATCTGTTCACTCTGGGAACATGAAGAGCCTCAAACCGATCCTTCATGATCTTGATGAAGAAGTCTGACCATCTGGTAGGTGGGCGGCCATGCGGTCTTTTGACATTCCGTGGAATCCAGTCGTAACAGCTCTAGTCCAGCGGACGTCTTTAAATCTCATTACGTGACCAGCCCATCTGATTTTTGACACCTTGGCGAACGAGACAGCGTCCCTGATTCTTGATTGTCGACGGATGGCGGAACTCCGGATTCTTTCTCTCATTTGAGTGAAACGTGATATGCCAAGCATAGCTCTTTCAATTCCTCTTTGGGAGACCCGAATAGCATTCTCATCCTGTTTACGTAGGGCCCAGGTCTCTGAGGCATATGTTAATGCAGGAAGAACAGTGGAATCAAAGAGATGTGCCCGGAGCCGGAGGTTCTTCATCTTCTTAGCTATTTCTTAGACGTTCTTGAAGGCGTTCCAAGCCGCTCTCTTCCTCCTGCGCAGCTCGGGTGCCAGGTCATTTGTCATGTTGACCTCTCGACCTAGGTACACATAGCTGTTGCATTTGGAGATGGTCGTTCCGTTGAGAGCAAATGGGGCATCAGGAATGAGGCTGTTTCTCATAAACATTGTCTTTGTAAGATTCAGCTGTAGTCCTACCTTTCCACGCTCATGGTCAAAGTCGGCCAGCATTTGTGCTGCTTGGCTGATGTTTGGTGTTATTAAAACAATGTCATCAGCAAAGCAGAGGTGGTGTAGTTGCCGACCATCTATCTTCACTCCCATTCCTTCCCATTCCAGTCATCGCATGATGTTCTCGAGGGTGGCACTGAAGAGTTTCAGTGAAATGGTATCACCCTGCCGCACCCCTCTCTTGACATCAACGATCACTTCTTTGTAGAATGGTGAGATCCTGGTAGTGAATCCGCAATACAGCTCACGGAGGATCTTGATGTATTGAGCTTGAATGCCCTGATTGGCTAGGGCAATCCACAAAGGATTCAGCACCATCAACCATATCCACACGATAACCAAGCTCACATACAGACTAAGTTTCTTTAAGTGCATTTAATATCTTCAATAGGAGCCAATAGAGAGGAACAGAATAGGAAGACTGCAATTCAATTTATCTTGTCATTTTTATTTCTCTAACTTTCTAAACTCTATTGAAGTCAACTAAGAATTTGTTACACTAAAATGTCATGTTGTCCTTAACCTCTCTCATTCTCTCTTTATATCGTTGTATATATCTCTTTACTCCTAATGTATCTCAGTACTCATTATATCAAGTCCTTCTAAAAATATGCATCAGGTAAAGTCCTTTGCATTCTCAGTTCTTCATTCTCACTTTTCCTAATTATAATTTGCATGGATTAATACAATAGCTTTTAACCAGACTCCCTCCCTTTTCAAAATTTTAATATATCAGAAAGAAGAAATTCTCTGAAAAGTAATCTATATCCTAGGAACTTCCATCTTACTCAGCAGAAAGCCACAGATGTCAGAACGATCTATAAGATTCTAGATATTTACAGTTATTCCGGGTAACACACTAATGGTGAACTTGGTGACTAAATATGGGTTTATTGTTAATTGACATATTTATGGTAGGGCTGTAGTTGATGAGGTTAGGGAGTTCTCTAATGATCTTACGTAGATTCTTCAGGTGTAATTCTAGGTCCAAGATTTATTTTAGATATGTTTCATATTATCTTTTAATATGATTTATGTCCTGCCAAGCTGTGTTCTTCTCATGATGGTGACAAAATTAGAATAAGAATAGAAGCATTAAGGCTTAAATTTGAAAGTGTGTGTCATTTCTGTCCATATTCCACTAAAGAAGTCATAGGACTCTTTGTTTTTACTTGTTTGTTTGAGACCACACAGGGATAAGCAGAGGCCTTATTGCTGGCAAGCTCAGAGGGTCATATATGGTTGAACCATGGTTGGTCACCTACAAGGCAATAGTCATACCAAGCTGTACTATTTCTCTGTCCTCCATATGAATTTTGACAAGTAAAATAACAGGCCAACTTGCCATAACAATACTCTGTGTACATGAAAGGGCATTAGAAGCTACTCTTGAATATGACCGCAAAATTTTGATCTCAGACACTTCATTTGTGTATATTTCTATGGCTGATTTTTTAAATCCTGTTATGACCTATTGATTATTGTTATAAAAACAAATGATTCAATCTTTCTTTTTGTTCACAGCACATCTTTTTTTATTCTCTGTAGCTTTGCCATGTTTATTCAAATTCTTATATTCAATTTCTTAGAATTTCAAATATAGATATAAAATCAAGGGTTTTATTTTGCCTTCTTATAGTCTTCAGAGTCAAAAAACAGAACATTAATTTTAAATCACTTTTTTAAAGCTTCTATATACTTTTGTCATTTTTTTATTTTAGAAATCTATACCTTTTCTATAATCCATTTATATCAACTAAATTAAAATCGTTTATGTGGAATTTTCTTTATAAAATAAGCAAACATGTTTAGTGCAAGAGAAAATATATGCCATGACAGTAATTTCAAAAAATCTGTGACATCTTAATCACAATTAGTAACTTTTGCATACAAAAACTATGATAATTCACTAATCCACTTTTTTATTAAAAACACTTTGATTTTATGATAATGTGCTTTAAAACTATGAGAGAAAATTAAATTAAAATTAAACTATTGATGAAGCTAAATGACTATTTTATATGCCTTGATAAGAGTCAAGATGAATAAGGAAATTTTATAGCTTTGTTTTATATGATAATAGAAGGAACACAATAAATTTTAAGATAATGAATATTAATATTATCTGCTGTATTTTGGAAAAGACACAATGAGAAAGATAAATTTATTAAAAATAGTTTGTGTACTATTCTGAATTCATTTGCTTAGCTGATGAACTATATAAGAACATCTACAGTAAATTGGAATCACAGTTAGTGATGGTTTTGAGTCTTTTGTCTTTCTTAGTATCTTTTTTGTGTATATTTTGTGTTTCTCTATAAAAGTTAGAAAATCTTTACAAGCCTAGTTTTTCTCAACTAAAAATTATATCCACTTTGTAGTGATCAACTTTTTAAAATTTCACCTTTACACAGAAGGTAGCTTTCATAATTGTCTGATTTATTTTAATATTAATTCTTTAAAAATGTTTCATTGTATTTATTGAATATGTCAAATATTAAAATGTTTTAATTACCTTTATAAATTATTTAATACTAAAATACTTTTCTTATATTGCAATTAACAAATATTTATCATTCACTGTACCCTAGGATTAATTATGATATTACTCATTTTATTACTTTAAATACAATTATATTTTTTATGGATTATATACTAAATCTAAAATGTGTATTTTATTCTTCCAATAAAGACTGTAACAGTTCTGTCAGTGTTATTTCATGATGCCATGTGGAATATTTTTATGCATAATATATACTGTTGGTATATATTTAATTACTCATATAGCTTTTACATCTAGTTTTCAGGTTCTCTAAAACTTCTGTCTTATTAAAATCTCCCCTGTTCTTCATACTGACCTTTTTAATATGTAAGATTACTGGCTAATTGTGAGAAATTCTAAAGGTAAATGTAAAGGCCCTCCCATTGATCATCGATTTGCTCGAGCGGGCCCAGTAACGTCTTCATTGGAGACTTTGTTGTTACTTGTCTGGCATATCGAATACTCTCGGTAGCTTGCCGGGCTCTCCGAGAGGGGCGGAGGAATCGAACTTGGGTCGGCCATGTTGGCTGTGTGCAAGGCAAACGCCCTACCGCTGTGCTATCACTCTCCTGGAGTGATGGAGCGATAGCACAGTGGTAGGGCGTTTGCCTTGCACGCAGCCAACATGGCCGACCCGAGAAATTCTAATTGTTTTAAAAATATTCCCAACTTAAAAAAAAAAACCTGATCTTGGAGTAGGCAATAAATAAGGAGTGCCAAACAATGCAAAGAAGAAATATTGAAAATTCTCACACTCACTCACAAGGTGCCTTGTCATAAACAAAAACAGAAACAGCTAAGTTGTTTTTATCATAGATGAATCATGATGTTGGGGATTGTACTTGGGGATAGAGTCTGCAAAATAAAACCTGCTTTTCAAGCTTTGAATTTGTCATGATATTAAAAGATATTAAAATAGTTTATACTTCCTTTGCTGTTAAACTCCAACCAACTTTCATCTACCTCTTTGACTATTTCAAATTATTGAGCAGATCATGACGGACAGAATTTAAACTATGAAACTATGTGGCTTTCAGTAATAGTCAATTATAATCAGTACATATGTATAGTCTTTATCAAATTTGACATTTAAAACTAAGTAAATATACCCATTTAATCCATATAAGTAAAGTAAATATATATGCATGGTTAATATTTTAATTACTTAGTTCTCAGGTTGATTAATTTATTCCACAAATATTTATTGAGTACCTATCATATAATAGACAGTACTCCAGGTGTTAAGGATGCAAAACAGAAAACTGACTAGGCTCTTGTGCAAAGCAGGTGTACTTATCAGCGGAAAAGACAAAGTAAAACAAAGAAAAAAGAAATAAGTCACTAAAATAGAGGATGCAAATATTAAAATAAGATGTAGTTATTCAAGTTATAGGATAGCTCTTTTAGATCAGGTAGCCAGAAAAATTGTTGCTAAAGAGGTGAAAACTCTGCCAAGTTCTGAATAAACAAAATCATCCTGACAAAGATGAATTTGGAAAAGATTCCAGCAGTTGGGCCAGCTAGAACAAAGGCCTGAGAATTTGGCACATGTGAATAAGTAGAGTCCTGTGAGATGAAATGTTTGAAGGAAGTAGAAGACATTTATTATGACTTTTTAAATCATCAAGGGGACATTTTTGAAAATTCTATAATTAGAAATCTATAAAGAAGTTTAATATGGTTTACTGCTTTTAAGAGAATATTACATTTATTTATTCAACAAATAAATATTTCTTGAATAAATAAATGTAATATTTAGGGCATTGGGGGGACATGAACCAGATACACTTTTTTGACAGAGGTAATATATCAATGAAGAAACCATGCAAGGATATTTATCATTTTAGAATTTATCTTGAATTAAAGGAATCATAAACAGCCTATGATCATATTTACCTTGAATGTGTAGATCATACCTGATCTCACAGTCCAGTATGATGAAGCATGGTTAGTACTTAAAAGAGAGTGAAAGTTTTACTGAAAGGATAAAACAAGGAATTTTATAGAAGAGGAAATATGTGTTTATAATGGTAGCCAACTTATTCCATATTGAACACTTGTTTGAACAAAAACTTTACAAGTGGAGGAAAAAAGTCAAATACAATTGCATTGATCATTTGATTACTTGATATCCCATTACTCATCGATTTGCTCGAGTGGGCACCAGTAACGTCTCCATTCATCCCTGTTGTGTGCTAGCGTAGCCCAATGGCATCTGCTCATTCTAGGAACACGAAGAGCCTCAAACTGTTCATTCAGGGTCTTGATGAAGAAGTCTGACCATCTCGTAGGTGGGCAGCCACGCAATCTTTTGACATCCCATGGAATTCAGTTGATAATGGCTCTAGTCCAGCTCTAGTCTAGTCCAAAATAGTACAATTGCATTAAACTCCCTTATTTTCATAGTTGAGAAAAATGTCAACCACGTGTTATCCAATTTTCTATTATTAATTAAAAAACTTTAATTTAATTGGTCTACAAAGTTTTAAAAATGAAGTTTCAGGAATTCATTGCTCCAGCTCCAAACCACAGTCAGTGTTAGCATCCCTCCATCAATGACCAATGACCAACGCAAACTCCTGCCCTCCATCGCCTCTTCCTCTTTTCTTTTCTAATTTTCCTTTTAAATTTACTTATTATACATTGGATAACATACTTGCAATAATGTTGATTCTTACGTTGGATGTACATATTCAACTCACCTCTAAACCACCTAAAATATCCAAGATCCTTTTTCATATGACCATGTTCACTTCATATGTATGGTTTAAATTATCTTAAGTTTTGTGAATGTTTGATACAATATTCAAGTATTGTTTTGTTGATGTTGAAACTTTTTCTGCTTTTAGGGTATACTGGTGGTGCTCAGGGTTTAGTTAAAAAAAATTGATTAAAAAATTTCCAGAGGTTACCAAACTCATTTGACTTACTGCCCTATTTTCAGGGAGAAAAATCTAATTCAGTAAATGCCCCTGGAAGCCAATATTCTTTCCCCCCCAAAGAAAATTTAACCCACACTGAATCCTTCAGTGTACCCTTGGAGAAGAGAGCTGGATGGATGCTATCACTTTCTTTGGGAAACACTACTCTATACAAACAATGACATTTGTTTCTTTAGTTTGGCCATTACTTCTAGCTATGATTGTTCAACTTGTAGCAATTCAGTAAGAATAATTATTAAAATAATTGAAGCAAATTTGAGTGCTAAATTGGTTCAATTAGATCATAGTAGCAGATATTTGTTCAAAGACTAGCTATTTTTCTGAACACACTTTTTAGATTTGTTTACTATTTATATCAGTATATTGAGAAAAAAAGATCACCATCCATGATCTTGATGGACCTTGTCTAATCACTTGAAGACCTTAGGTGAAAGCAAAATTTTTTCCCCCAAATCAAGAAGAAAGTTCACTAGCTAACTGCTTTCTTGTGCTACAACATTACTTCTTCCCTGATCTATCTTAGATATACCGCCTCCATAATCTTTCTGAGACTTTAATCTCTCTTTCTCACTCTTCTCTCTGCAACTATCATATTGACTCATTTTTATATCTATATATGTAGATAAATATTTTTGCATATCCTTATAAACCTAAAGATCAAACAATTGATAGCTTGATTTATTTTCTTGAAAATTGTAAATAATAAAAAGAATAATTATGAAATCTTAGAAATTTTCAAAATAAAAAATTATAAAATTATTTTGGAGATCTTCGGCTGCCGGAGCCCTGGTCGGGGCAGGGAGGAAAGCTCAACCCGCTCCCCTCCAAGGGGCCCCGGCGAGGAACAGCCAGGCGCAGGGACCGGAGACTGCACTGTTCTCGTCTGGGAGCTGGATTGGAGTAGAGCATCATCCACCCAGATCCTCCAAATTCCAGTAGGCAGGGGTCACACCCACCACCTGGCCCCCTGGCGCCGTGTAATCCCATCAACAGCCAAGACTCAGAGACTATAAAATTCAGCTCCCGGAAAAGCGCGGCCGCATTCGCGGCCTCGCGACATCTTATCAGGACATCTTTTTCTTTTTTTTGAATTTTTTTTTTCTTTTTTATTAGTGAAACACCATGAGGTACAGTTGTAGATTTACAAATTTTTGTGCATGGATCTCGGTCATACCACGATCAAATACCCATCCCTCCACCAGTGCCCATTTTCCACCACCAGGATAATATCCCTCCCCCCCATCCTCCCATCCCCACATCCCCCCCCTGCCACTGTGGCAGGGCATTCCCCCCTGTTCTCTCTCTCCTCCTGGGCGCTGTGATCAGCCAAAGAGGCATTGAGTGGCGAACATGTTCAGTCCAGTCTACTTTCAACCTGCATCTCCCCTCCTGGGAGGATCCTCCAAACACCCTCCACTTGGTGTTCCCCTTTCTATCTGAATTGTCCTTTCCCCTAGAATACCCAGCTGGCCTCTAAGTTATGGAGTAATTCTCCTGCTGTTGCTCTCAGCTATTCTTGGGTATTAATCTCATATTTTACTATTTTATATCCCCCCAGATGAATGCTATCTTTCTATGTCTATCCCTCTCTTTCTGACTCATTTCGCTTAGCATGATACTTTCCATATTGTACCACTTGTATGTAAAGTTCATGACTTCATCTTTTCTAAGAGCCACATAGTACTCCATTGTGTAGATGCACCAAAGTTTCTTTAAAGCAGTCATCTGTTCTTGGGCACTCAGGTCTCTTCCAGTTTCTGGCTACTGTAAAGAGTGCTGCAATGAACAAACAAGTGCAGATGTCACTTCGGCTACACGTTTTTGCCTCTCTGGGATATATTCCCAGGAGTGGTATCGCTGGGTCAAATGGGAGCTCAATTTCTAATTTTTTGAGGAACGTCCATACTGTTTTCCAGAAGGGCTGAACCAGTGGACATTCCCACCAACAGTGAAGGAGTGTCCCTTTCTCGCCACATCCGCGCCAGCAACGGTTGCTTTTGTTCTTTTGAATGTGGGCCAGTCTCTGAGGTGTGAGATGGTATCTCATTGTGGTTTTCATCTGCATCTCCCTGATGATTAATGATGTAGAGCATTTTCTCATGTGCTTTTTTGCCATTCGGATTTCTTCTTTGAGAAAGTTTCTGTTCATTTCATTGCCCCATTTTTGGATGGGGTTGGATGTTTTCTTCTTGTGGAGTTCAACCAGTATTTTGTATATCCTTGATATCAACCCCTTGTCAGATGTGTATTCGGTGAATATTCTTTCCCATTCTGTAGGCTGTCTTTGTATTTTGGTCACTGTTTCTTTGGAGGTACAGAAGCTTCTTAGTTTAAGATAGTCCCATTTATCTATCTCTGTTTTCACTTGCTCAGCCAGTGGCGTGTCATCTTTGAACATAACATTAGCCTCAATGTCATGGAGGGTTTTGCCAACTTTATCTTCAATGTACCTTATGGTTTCTGGTCTGATGTTGAGGTCTTTAATCCATTTTGATCTTACCTTTGTACATGGTGTTAGGCAGAGTTCTGAGCCCATTTTTTTGCATGTAGCCGTCCAGTGATGCCAGCACAATTTGTTAAAGAGGCTTTCCTTACTCCACTTCACATTTCTTGCACCTTTATCAAAGATTAGATGATCATATGATTGGGGGGTGATGTCACTGTATTCAACTCTGTTCCATTGGTCTGCAGTTCTGCCTTTGTTCCAGTACCATGCTGTTTTGATTATTACCGCTTTGTAGTAAAGTTTGAAGTTCGGGAGGTTGATTCCTCCCATTTTCTTTTTCCCAAGAATTGCTTTAGCTATTCATGGGGGTTTATTGTTCCATATAAATTTCAGGAGTGTTTTCTCCATTTCTTTGAAGAACGTCATGGGTATCCTTATAGGAATTGCATTGAATTTGTACAGTGCTTTCGGTAGTATTGCCATTTTGACAATGTAAAGTCTTCCGACCTATGAGCAGGGGATGTCTTTCCATTTCCTCATGTTCTCTTTTATTTCCTGAAGTAGCGTTTTGTAGTTTTCTTTGTACAGGTCCTTTACTTCCTTAGTTAAGCTGATTCCTAGGTACTTGATTTTCTGGGGCACAATTGTGAACGGGATTGATTTTTTCATGTAGCTTTCCTCTCTCTCTCACTGTTTGCGTATAGGAAAGCCATGGACTTTTGGGTATTGATTTTATACCCTGCAACTTTACTATACAAGTCTATTGTTTCTAGGAGTTTTTTGGTGGAGGTTATTGGGTTCTCTAAGTATAGTATCATATCATCTGCGAATAGTGAGAGCTTTATTTCTTCCTTTCCTACCTGAATGCCCTTAATGTCTTTTTCTTGCCTAATTGCTATTGCAAGTACTTTCAGTACTATATTGAACAGCAGTGGAGAGAGTGGGCATCCTTGTCTCGTCCCTGATCTTAGAGGGAAGGCTCTCAGTTTTTCCCCATTGAGGATGATGCTTGCTGTAGGCTTGTGGTAGATGGCTTTAACTATGTTGAGGAAAGTCCCCTCTATGCCCATTTTGACTAGGGTTTTCATCATAAAGGGGTGTTGGATCTTGTCAAATGCTTTCTCTGCATCTATTGATATGATCATATGCTTTTTATCTTTTCTTTTGTTGATATGATGGATTATGTTGATTGATTTCCGAATGTTGAACCATCCTTGCATCCCTGGGATGAATCCTACTTGGTCATGGTGTATGATCTTTTTGATGAGTAGTTGGATTCTATTTGCTAGTAGTTTGTTGAGGATCTTTGCATCTGTGTTCATCAGGGATATCGGCCTGTAGTTCTCTTTCTTTGTGTTATCTCTGTCTGCTTTTGGTATCAGTGTGATATTTGCTTCATAGAAACTGTTCGGTAGTGTATTTGATATTTCAATTTCATGGAAAAGCTTAAAGAGGATTGGGAGTAAGTCTTCTTTAAAGATTTGGAAGAATTCACTGGTGAATCCATCCGGGCCAGGGCTTTTGTGCTTGGGGAGACTTTTTATTACCATTTCAATTTCCTTGATGGTGATCGGTCTGTTCAGGTATTCCAGGTCTTCTTGGTTCAGCCTTGGGAGTCTGTAGGAGTCTAGGAATTTATCCATTTCCTCGAGGTTTTGATGTTCTGTGGCATAAAGCTTTTCGAAGTACTCCCTGAGGATCCTTTGAATTTCTGTAGTTTCTGTTGTAATGACCCCCTTTTCATTTCTGATTCGGTTTATTAGGGTTTTCTCTCTCCCTTTCTTTGTGAGTTTTGCTAGGGGCTTATCGATTTTGTTAATTTTCTCAAAGAACCAGCTCTTGGTTTCATTGATCTTTCGGATTGTTTTCTGGGTTTCCATCTCGTTAATCTCTGCTCTGAGTTTTATTATTTCCTTCCTCCTGTTAGGGTTGTGCTCCTTTTGTTGGTCCTTCTCCAAGTTCTTAAGCTGTGAGGTTAGTTTATTTATGTGGGCTCGCTCCTCCTTCCTGAGGAATGCTTGTAGAGCTATAAACTTTCCTCTTAAGACTGCTTTTGCTGTGTCCCATAGGTTTTGGTAACTCGTGTCCTCATTTTCATTCGTTTCTAGGAATCTTTTGATTTCCTCTTTAATTTCCTGTCTAAGCCACTCGTTGTTTAATAGTGCGCTGTTTAATTTCCATGTGTTTAATTTAGTTTTCTGTTTTTGTGTGTGATTTACTTCTAATTTCAGCGCATTATGGTCTGAGAAGATTGTTGATATAATCTCTATCTTCTTAATTTTATGGAGGCATGTTTTGTGGCTCAGCATGTGGTCTATCTTGGAGAATGTTCCATGTACGCTTGAGAAGAATGTGTATTGAGCTTTTTGTGGATGAAGTGTCCTGTATATATCTACTAAGCCCCTTTCTTCCATTGTTTCCCTCAGATGAAGTATGTCCTTGCTAAGCTTGAGTCTGGTTGATCTATCAAGAGGTGACAAAGCAGTGTTGAAGTCTCCCACTAGTATTGTGCTGCTATCGATGTCTTTTTCCAAATCTATGAGTAATTGTTTTAAGTACTTTGCTGGTCTCTCATTAGGTGCATATACATTTATTATTGTAAGTTCTTCCTGTTGTACAGATCCTTTGGTCAATAGGAAATGGCCTTCACTGTCTCTTATGACCTTCTTCACTCTGAAATCGATATGGTCTGATATTAGGATAGCTACCCCAGCTTTTTTCTGGGAGCTGTTTGCCTGTAGGATTGTTTTCCAGCCAGACTCTGAGTCTGTGTTTGCTTTGACTATTGAGATGTGTTTCTTGCAGGCAGCAGAATGTTGGGTTCAATTTTCTAATCCATCCTGCCACTCTATGTCTTTTAATTGGTGCGTTTAGCCCATTGACATTGAGAGAGATTATTGTTATGGGATTTTGTCCCATTGTTCTGTTGAAATTTGGTGTATTTGAGAGGTCTGTCTTGCCTTAAAGTAGCCCATTTAGTTGTACTTGTAACCATGGTTTTGAGTCTATGAAGTTCCTGAGCTGTTGTTTGTCCGTGAAACTGTGTGTTGTTCCTTCTATTATGAATGAGAGTCTCGCTGGGTAAAGTATTTTTGGAGAAGCATTTATTTCATTGAGTTTTTTTCACTATGTCCCACCACTGTTTTCGGGCCCTGAGGGTTTCATCAGAAAAATCAGCAGTGAATTTTAAGGATGCTCCTTTGTAAGAGATTTCTTTCTTCGATCTTGCTGCTTTCAGAATTTTGTCTCTGTCTAAAGTTTTGGTCATTTTGATCAGGATGTGTCTTGGGGTATTTTTATTCAGATTTCTTCTAGCCGGTACCCTTCGGGCCTCCTGGATGTGGTCACAAGTTTTCTTCAGCTCTGGAAACGCTATAGCAATGATTTCTTTGACAGTTTCTTCTTCATCAAGGTTTTCTTCCCGTCCCTCTGGGACTCCAATAATTCTTATGTTACCCCTCTTGGCTTCATCACGATCTTCTCTTGCCATCTGTTCTCTAACTGTGAGTCTCTTTTCCATTTTCTGCTGTTTTCTGACAAGACTCTGAACTTGATCTTCGAGCTCACTGATTCTGTTCTCAGCCACTGTTACTCTGCTGCTGAGGCCTTCCACTGAGGTTTTCAATTCGGCTACCAGGTTTTTCAGGTCCGACATTTCCGATTGCATTTTCCTCATTTCTGCCTTCAAATCCTCTTGTCTTTTATTGGCATTGGTTTCCATTGTTTCTTTTAGTTCCCTAAGCATCCTGAGTAGCTCCATTCTGAATTCCTTGTCAGAGAGGTTGTCTAACGCTATAGTACTGTTGGTGTTGTCTGGGCTAGCCTCGTGAATAAGAAAGTTTGGTGGGCTTTTGCGTTGCTTTACCATTGTGACCAGTGTGGTTTGGTCCTTCACACTCGCTGCTACTGTTCTAGTTGAGTGACGAGAGGCTGCCAGGAGCCGTTCAGCTTTGTTGCTGCTAGATGCGCCTCTTTTACCTTTCTGAGTCTGACCTTCTTCTCAATCAGGCGTTATTCTTTGTTTTATAACTGACATTGAGTGAAACTTTTGGAGGCGTTACTATTTACTACTGAACTTGTATAGCTATTTTCCAACTGAACTTTTGTTGGAAATGGAGTAGGCAAGTGGGATTTTGTTGAATTGTAGTAGAAGAGGTGAGAAATTTTGTTTGGTATTAGGTAACAAGTTGATGAAAAGGATGAAAGGATGTAGGTCCAAGTTGATTGAAGTGAGTGATATACCTGCGGCCGCCGCCTGGAAGTAGGCCACGCCCACTTTTAGGCCACACCCCCTTCTTAGAGGCCACGCCCCTAGACAATCCCAGGCCACTCCCTCCCAGGATCCTGGGATCCGCGCTGTTCTCTGGCTGCTCTCACTCGGCGGGCCGCGCGTCCGGGTTCAGTGGCGGGGCTCCGCTCGGGTCCTCCAACCCACCTGGATGGGAGGGGCCGGTGTGCTGCTGGGCGCGCTGCTCCGGATCTGGATGCGCGCTGGGGCTTGGGGTCGCTGGGGGTCCATGCTCTCCTCCCTCCTCCGGCTGCGCTCGCTCGGCGGGCCGCGCGTCCGGGTTCAGGGGCGGTGCTCCGCTCGGGTCCTCCAACCCACCTGGATGGGAGGGGCCGGTGTGCTGCCGGGCGCGCTGCTCCGGATCTGGACGCGCGCTGGGGCTTGGGGTCAGGACATCTTTTTATGACATCTTATTATCTCATTCCTACTTTTCCAGTAACAATGATGGGTCTCATTCTCCTAAAGAGCCTTGAATATAATCTCAGGGCTAGGATGAAAGAGACGTTACTGGGGCCTGCTCGAGTCAATAGACGAATAACAGGATGATGAAATGAAATGAAAAAATGAAAAATTATTTTGAGCTATAAAATATTAATAATGAAAATAGTTATAATGTGCACATAAGAAAATTGTGAGAATGGGCTAGAGTGATAGTAGAGTGGGCAAGGCATTTGCCTTGCATGTGGCTGATTCAGATTTGCTCTCTGGCACTTCATATAAGTTCCCCAAGCTCCTCTTGTAGTGTGACCTGAGCACAGAATCAGAAATAAGCCCTGAACACAGCCAGCTGTCGCCTAAGAATATATATAAAAAATTAAAAATTAAAAAAGAACAAAAAGAAAAGCAAACACAATTATGAGAAATAATAAAATAGCTTTATTAAAGTAGAAGTGCTAATTAATAGACTAGCACAGCGGTAGGGTGTTTGCCTTGCATGCAGCCAACATGGCCGACCCGAGTTCGATTCCTCCGCCCCTCTCGGTGAGCCCGGCAAGCTACCGAGAGTATCTCGCCCGCACGGCAGAGCCTCCAAGCTCCCTGTGACGTATTCGATATGTCAGACACAGTAATAACAAAGTCTCCAATGGAGACGTTACTGGGCCTGCTCGAGCAAATCGATGAACAACGGGAGGGCCTTTACTTTTTAGCTTTTAATTAATAGACAATTAGCATAAAGACTATCCCATTTTATTTAAAATTAATTCCAAGTTTTTTATGTATGTATCATTTTTCAAAATACATTTGGAATGCAATATGGTATGTTTCCAGATCAAGCAATTGGGCCAACAGTAAAGGAGAAAGGATAGCATATGCAAACTGTAGTACTTTAAAATGTGTGTTCTTATGTCATATCATTTATTCCTAAGTAATGTTGTCAAGGGATATATATAATCCAAATATTTTCTTGAGAAATTCTTAATTGAAATTTAGGCCACGGTCATGGTCTTCCCGTTATTCATCAATTTTCTCCAGTGGGCCCAGTAATGTCTCCATCGTGAGACTTCTTGTTACTGTGTTTGGCATATCGGATATGTCACGGGGAACTTGCCATGCTTTGCTGTGTGGGCGAGATACTCTCAGTAGCTTGCCCGGGTCTCCGAGAGGGGTGGAGGAATTGAACCTGGCTCGGCTGGGCCGACTGCACGCAAGGCAAACGCCCTACCACTGTGCTATCGCTCCAGCCCGGAACTTAGGTATTGCTATTTAATGATTGGAACAGAGTTTATATCTAACACCTCCTATGTGCATAATAAAATAATTGGAAACAGTTTAGGGAGATGAGGATTGAGGAAAAAGTGAGGATAAAATGGAAAGAGGAGTGGGAGAAAAAAAGGGATAAAATGCTGAAGGCTATAAGCATAAACAGGAAAGCAAAGGTCTACTTCCTAAGCAGCTCCTAATCCCAACTATTGGATCCATAAGACCATCTCCTCTAGAATTATGTTATTAGTAGAGTGTCTTGTCTACACAAAAGTGTGCTTCTTTTCCTTGAACAAAACGATATAGGCTGTTGTAATTGAGAAGTTATATATTCAATGGTTTCCTGACAATAATGAAAAGAGGTGTTGTATCACACATATAGAGACAGGCAATGCAGAAATTTATAAAAATGACAGTCAAACAAATGTGTTTTCATAATTAATACTCTTAAATGAATGAAGGTTTACAAGTTAGTACATTCCATTTAGTAAAAGTCATTATCACCAATTTTAAAGTCCATCAGTATTTAGAAGTAAAACAGAAAGTAAAATCTTGTTTTCACCCTAAAAGAACTGTGCTACAATTAAGCTAATGATTTAGTTTCCTAAGCTAAGAAACCCGATAGACCTATAATTTTACAACTCAACCCTAACTATCTCTTGCTAGAAATCCAATACAATTAAATATCTGAAAAAAGTAAGAGGCAATCAGCAATGAGTTTTGAACCTTGCAATTGCTGAAGAAAGTTGAACTGGGGTCTAACACTGTAAATTTCTTTTTTTATTTAGTCCTTTTTCTTTCTGCTTCTGGACCATGCACAGCGGGGCTTCTGGCTTATTCTTGGCTCTATGCCATGCTGGGATATTGTCAGGTTTGCCTAGTTGAAAGCAAGCACATGGATCCCAGTTTTTGCTCCATGACCTATCTGCTTTACTATTGCTCCAACCTCCTTCATGCTATTTATTTATTTTATTTTATCTTATTTTTTTTTTTGCTTTTAGGGTCACGCCTGGCAATGCTCAGGGGTTACTCCTGGCTCGTGCACTCAGGAATTCCTCCTGGCAGTGCTCAGGGGACCATATAAGATTTGTTACTCCTGGATCATGCATTAAGGAATTTTTCTGGTGGTGCTCAGGGGACCATATGGGATGCTGGGAACGAACCTGGGTCGGCCGCATGCAAGGCAAATGCCCTACTCACTGTGCTATCGCTCCAGCCCCTCCTTCATGCTATTTAATACTACATGTTTGGGCTAAAATTGTTTTCTTATTATTGTATGCCACATTCAGTTGAGAATTACACATGAGGAGTCTGCCTTTTATACTGCATGGCAATCACAATGACGTAACATTTACCTTTACCTATCTATACAACCTAAGTAGAATTAGAATTGACCTTTAGATGATATGTATTCAGCTCATGGGAGCCTGTGACAAACAAGTAATGAAACTCACATTACAAGAACGCTGCCAATCACAGGAGTCACAACGATTCTTCAGAACTGGATTTTTAAACTTTTTTTATAGAGTCATAGACTGTTCTGATGATTGCTCTAGGCTTTCATCTTCAGATGGAAACGTGTAATGCTCTATGAATCATTATTATTCATGATTGTAAGAATAGCACTGTCATTGTAAGATACAAGAGTAATAATGATTTGGTTTATTCTTTGCAACTGAAAGTGACTCATTCAATTCTCAAAATAGCTAATAAATACTTGCAAAATATGTGTTAATTTAACCTACTAATAAAAAGTGCTACATAAATATAAAATAATCAGATAACTGTAACAATGCTGTGTTCACAAGGTAATGAATTATGAATTAATTGAGAAACCTAACTTCATTCTAAAGTTTAAAATTAATTTACAATTTTTCTTACATTTCATGTAATATAGGGCAAAACTAAAAATTAGTTTTATACTCAAATGCAATGCATTAAAATTGAATTTTCACACTTTGAAATTGGAGACTTAACTGCTACTGAAAATGGCATTAATATGATAACAGTATGCTAAAGGAGAATATTTTATTTCTTATTTGCCTTAGCCTACCTAAATGTATATGATTTTCTTTACAAATGGTCTCCACGTGGTCTAGGCAAAAATCTTTAGAACATTTTAAGGACCAGTGATATTCCAAGTGGTCACTATTTTGTTCTAAACATATTTACAACCTGTGCTAAAATCTAAATATATATATGTACACATACAGATATATATATATATATATATATATATATATATATATATATATACTGTAGCACTGTCCTTCCGTTGTTCATTGATTTGCCCAAGCAGACCCAGTAATGTCTCCATCTTGAGACTTGTTGTTAGTGTGTGTGGCATATTGAATACTTCACAGGTAGCTTGCCAGGCTATGCTGTACGGGTCAGATACTCTCGGTATCTTGCCGGGCTCTCTGAGAAGGGCGAAGGAATTGAACCCGGCTCAGCTGGGCTGTCTGCACGCAAGGCAAATGCCCTACCGCTGTGCCATATATACATATATGTGTGTGTGTGCTTTGGGAAAATCATTCAAAAGCTGACCATCAGTTGGAGAGAAAAACAATGAAAATAATTTAATTATTTTGTGTATTTGAATTCCTTTCATCAAAGAACCCCATTTATAAATTCCTTCACTTCTTTTTAACATCACTTTACTCTTTTTTGTCTGAGGGACTTACTACCTTACTACCCTTACTACTCTGAATCCTGATCTCTGAGACATGAAATACCTGTCTTCTATTTCTTCATTCTTCTTTCTATGGTTTTATTCCCTTTATTAATTCAGTTGCTTTTCATTCCTCAGAAAAAATTATTGGAGAAATACAGACTTGTCTCTGGCAGATGGAATGCTAAACAAAAACAGGAAGACTCATACAGAAAAGATACTCCTCTGTAAGGAGTATTTTTTGCATTCTGAAGAGTATACTACATAAAACTTGTTTATATATAAGCATTCTATGTTTTCTTTGTCTTTTCCATCAGTCTAACAATATGTTACTTTTCAGGCACTTAGAAGCTCGTCTTATTACCAAATCATCATACTTCTAAGTGTCATAACTACTTCATTAATTATATATTACTGCTAATCAAAATATTCTCCAAATTAAACATTCAAAAATAATATTTACCATACAAATACAACATAATATTTTTAAAAATTAATTTTTTTAGAAAAAGTTTGAAGTCAGAAATTCATTCATTGTATATGCTCCGTGTTATCTCATTAAGTTACAGTCAATGTTTTACTTTATGTTTATTAGTGTTTGTTAGTAGTTTTAAGTTTCTACTTGACAAGTGACTTCAGTCCCTTTTTTCCCTTTTTAGAATTGTCATGACTTAATATATAAAGAGAGTGATCCAAGACATAACTTCCACCCAGGATAAAGCTAACGTTCTTTTAAAAATTATATATTAACAGTAAAGGTGTTTGCTATTATGTTTACTGCATCTGCTGTATTATAGTTAGGAGAAAGTCATTACATCTAGTCAATATTCAAGAGGACAATTAAGCTTCACCTCTTGAAAAAGAAGTATCATAGAATTTTTGCATATAAATTTAAAACAATTATATAAATTATCCTGAATTGGTACTTTTGCTTTTGTATACTATACTAAAGCCTTGACTATTCTTGTATAGATATTTTATAAAGTTATAGAGTCCTTTTGATTCATATACTAATTTATTTCATTTTCTTCACAGTATTATGCTACTTATAAATTTTTGTATATATATTGTACATATTTATCCAAGCCATAAATGTTATTCTTAGACAGTTCTAAGGAAGACACTGTGACATGGTACAAAGCAATCTTCTAGAATAAAACTAATTCATGGTACAAGATAAATGATCATTTACAGGCTGGCCTCATATAATCATATTATTTTTAACTTCAAAAGAATATTATGTTACACTCTGGCTAAGTATTGCTTAGATCTACGAATAACATGTTCACAAGGATCTCCCTGAGTTCTGGTTCAGGAATATAAAAGGAGCAGAGTGGATTTACTGTTTTTTTTTCCTACTAAATGAATCACTGCTTTTTATCATAAAAAATCTGCCAAATGATTATGAAATGCATTGCAATATTTGACCAGATGCAACTTTTTGGCATTGTTTTCATTTTACATGACTTCTTAGATATTCTTAAGATGATTTGTTGACAATTTTCACACTCTTTTTACAAATTAAAAAGTAAAAACTAAAGATGTTTCTATTTAAAGCCATATTTAAAGTATATTCTTTTTTAATATACTATAGGTTTTTATGAACTTGGTAATTTCTGTTTGCTCTCTTTTAGCTTTCTTCCATTTCTAAAAATGCCTATTAATTTAATCAAATGATAACAAGTGTAGGTTAAACTGGACAAGATTCACAACTAATAAAAATTATTGTTTTTCATCTTATTTGTACATTGTTATATCACTAAATCAAATGAGAAACCTCATCAGATTTCTGTTTACATTGTCAATAACAGTATCATAAAAACAAGATGTGTAGGTTCCAAATTTTAAGGTATCATTGAAGTTTTAAGGATAAGGGTAGGTGACACAAAAGTGTCTGATCTGAAAAATCTAGATGGTTAAGTTTTTTTTGAGTCAGGTTCAATTCCCCAGTGTAGAGCCTGATATATTTATGTTGGAATCCAGAAAAATACTTATCTGTAAAGCCTGAAAACTTATCTGGATTCCAAAGTAAATACTTTTAGATTGTGCAGTTATCTAAAGGTTGTAGGAAGTTAATATCCTCTTAACATAAACATGTGATATAGATAGATGATAGATGATAGATGCAAAGGTAAATTTCTATCTTCTATGTCCATATCAACATCATTTCATAAATTTTTTCATAGCCCTTTTAAAGGTATATCTGATTGCATTATTTTTACTTTTAAGCACTTTTGGTTAACAAATACAATTGAAATTAGAAAATTCAGATTTGTGACCACAATTTGGTACATAGTATTCTTGCTAGTCTTCTACTAGATCATTTTAGAAGTATTTAATATGAAAGCACATAAAAGCAACTAGCCTATCAAACAAATAAAACTCCAAGATTATAAAACCCCAACAGAGAAATATATCCAATATTTGAAGTAGAAATTTAAATTTTAGCTATTCTAATCCTTAATGTATTAATACATATTCTAAAGCAGAAAAACTCATATTCTGTTGTAGAGGCAGATTAGCATTATTGAGACAATACCGATACTAAATTTTCTCTGACAGTTTATAGACACTGCAAATTTTACCTCTACCTTAAAAAAGTATGTGATAAATGATATGCTGTAGCAAATATTTAAAATACTATTTTCTTTAACTAAAAAGTTTCTTAATATTGTTCACATATTCTCATAAATACCATTTCCCCCAGACTGCATATAATTTCTTGCATTTCTAAGAACTTTGAGTAAAGTGCTGATTTTGAACCAAGAATTAAGATTTGGAAAAACCTCACGCAAGCAACCCTACTGAACAGGAAAATACTTATTAAAATGGCCCAGGAAATAGCTTTTAGAAAGGTACTTAATGGGTAGCATAAGAGGGTAATGATAACACAAGACTTATTATTCTAATGCAGATATATTTCCTGGAAATAAAATATTCTTTTCAATAATACATTGGCAAATGCATTCACAACCATGAGTAAAAATAGAAAAGAGAGGATTTAACCTCTTAGTAATACTTTCTATAAGAAGTGAAAACTATAAGTTGTCTTTTATATTGTATGAAGTACAAAATATGCAATTTTTTCAATTTTTGCTGCTTTAATTTATGAAAAATTGAGTTTTAATATAGTCAGAGGGAAACAATAACTCCCAATACAAGAGTAACTCTATGTCAAATGTCCTCATACAATATCCTGTGGTTATTAACATAATAAACATTATTTCCTTATTTTAAAAGAATAATTGTTTAATAACATATTACTATTGTGTTAGCACTTATTATATCTGATATATAAAACAATTATAAAGCTAATCTACTAAAACATCCATATTCATATTTAAAATAGGAAAAGGAGATGAGCAAATACTGTTCCCCAAGAGAATATATGTATAGCCAGTAAGCATATAAAAAAGACTCCAGTAAACATATTATAAGGGAAATTTAACTCAAAGCAACAAGGAGATACCAATTTACATTAGAGATAATGACAAATATCAAAATTACTGAAACGCAGTATTGACAAGTACATGATAAAAAAAATCCTCATTCACAGGGTCGGAACTTGATTCAGCCTTTATGAAAACAGCCTGAGCATTTCTCAAGAAAAGCAAGAGTAGAGTTTCTTTTCTTATTTTCTCTTTTCTTTTTGCAGGCTTGAAAACAGAGAAGGTAGTTTCAGTACTTTGTTTCTAGATTCTGTATGACAAAAATATTGGGCTTAATGAATACTTTTATGATATGAATGATTCATGAAAATAACAGAACAACAGAGAACTATAAATAGTATCAGGAATATAGAGTAGTTATTAGTAAAGACAGTTGGATTATTATGTATTTTTATATCTATTAAATTCATTTTAACTTATTTTTAGTAACTTACTTAGAAGTCATCTTTGAGAAGATGTCAAAAGTGTGACAATGATAGAAATGAGTCAATAATTGAGGAAATACAAAGTATTGCATGGAAATTTAAAAAATAACACATATAGAGTAAACAAGGGAATAGATAGTATGTGGAACAATGACAAACCCTAAAACCCTGGATTACACCCTGGATTACAGTAATTAATGAACTAAACAGTTGAATGAGAAGTGTTGTGGTAATTAAGATCAGACAAGAGATGACACTAGTAGAGGATTATGGGCATTTTAGTACTGGTGGGTGCTGTGACTTTGTATATCAACACCATAAACTTAAATACTATTGTTGCCATGCTACCCAAACAATAATAAAAAATAGAATAAATTTTAAAAGAACAAATGGTTTTTATTGAAAAGAAAATGGTTCACTTGAAGTTTTACGGAAAATTAGTAAACTGTTATTATTGTTATTACTATTTGGGAGCATCTTTGTTTACTCTGTGGATACCACTTGTATAAGTCATGTTCTGAAATAAGTATCACCTTAAGGATAAGCTAGGCAGTTGATTAAAAAGCCTGTGGGAAAAAATGGTTACTAATTTGGAACTTGGGGCCAGAGAGATAGTACAGTGGGCAGGGAATTTGCCTCACATGTGTGGCAAATTCCCTGCCCAGGTTTGATCCAGGTTTGATCCCTGGCACCCCATTTGGCTCCTGAATGGGGACTGATCCTTGTATACAGAGCCAGAGCCCTGAGCACCACTGGGTGTGGCCCCCAAACCAAAAAATAATAAGAAGAATAATTTGGAATTTGAGGGTTGGATTAAATATTAACATAGAACCTTTACCCTACTGATCTGGTAATGATTTGGGAGAGTTACATGATAAATTTAAGGTACAGTATCATTTTTTTTAAGAATAAAGAGTTGACAGCATTACTACTATTTAAAAAATCACTCCTTATTATTAGGCCCTAGAAAGAATAAAAAAAATTCCATGACACTTTCTTAGGTGGTTATTCTGAATCAGGGTAATTTTTGACTTTTTAACGGTACTTATGATAATATCATAAATATTTTTTACCATCACTCCTGGAGGTCCCAAATGCTTTCAAATCTGTAAAGTACATAATATATAAACACAAACTATTAATGTGATCTATAAATAATAAGACAACTAATAATTTGTTATCTAATATAGCCAGTTACCTTAATGTTTTAAATCAAATGAGTGGAGTCAATTACTCTGTGAAGACATAGTGTGAAAGGTGGTGTCACTACACCTACAGCTGCATGCTTGTTAAATTGCCATCCTGCCAATGCCTACTTTTGAAAATAAAACAAAAATCTGTTTTGGGGTTTTGGTTTCCTGCCAACAATGTAATCTTGATTTAAATAGCATTTTTTTTCTTCTTCAAAATAAGACTAGATGTTTTTATGCAGTTGAAAATGAATCACCTTAAAGATTAGTCATCAAAAAATACATATTATAAGCTCTTTGAGTTAAAGAGTAGTGTTAAATATATAGCAGCTTGCGGTCCCACCCACCTTGTTGTTAGTAAAGATATAAAGACATTTAAAAAGCATGAGGGGATAAACAGCACCTGCTTTTATAGTACAAGGATCCTGACATTTGCATTTCTGTTTGTGTTTAAAGTTCTATATTCACATTGAATTTTGTTAATATTTGAAAACAGATTGACTTTTAGTATAGTGTAGAAAATTCAGAAATGTAAGGCAATACGATATTACCTACACATCTAATAATGACCTGCACATTAAATACCAAATTACTAAGAATTGTTAACTTGGAATGACAGAATATGACTTTTAAACTTTAAAATTTCAAGAGTCAATACTTATTTAGTATGGTGATTTAATAGGAATCATATTTTATAAGGCTTAATGTATAAAATAAATGCATAGTGTTATAATGATAATTTAGAAAATTAAAATTGATTATAACATTTACTTCGTCTATTTAGTCCACTCCAGGCAGTAGAGTTCAGAGCCTCTCTCCTGGAGGCAGTGCTCTGACCAACCCATCAATGCTGAGCCCCAAGCTACACTAATGCCATCAGGGCAGGACCTGCAGTGTTCCTAAGCGAGGTGGTGCCAAGGATTAAACCCTGAGACTTGCACAGGCAGAATGTATGTTTTTTTTCATTTAAGCCACATCCTAGCTACTCTAAGATCTACTTCTATCTTAATTTGAAAATCACCATGGATATTTGCCCCTTCTTTTCTCTCTATAAACCATGCACTGGTTTTTACTGCTACCACAAGTACACATAAACACGAACCATGTTTTACTTGCTACACAGCTGCATCTCTTTCATCACTTGATCACTTGATCACTTGAAATCTGTAACTCATCCATTTTCTTGAGTGGGTGCCAGTAAAGTCTCCATTCATCCCTGTTGCGTGCTAGTGTAGCCCAATGGTGTCTGCTCGTTCTAGGAACACAAACAGCCTCAAACCGATCTTTCAGGGTCTTGATGAAGAAGTCTACCATCTTGTAGGTGGGCTGCCACTCGATCTTTTGATGTCCCATGGAATCCAGTTGGTAATGGCTCTAGTCCAGTGGTCATCTCCAAATCTCATTAAATGTCCAGTCCATCTGATTTTCGATGCCTTAGCAAACGAGACAGCATCCCTGATTCTTGACCGTCGATGTAGGTTGGAACTCTGGATTCTTTCTCTCATTTGAAAGAAGCATGATACTCCAAGCATAGCTCTTTCGATTCCTCTTTGAGAGATCGAATAGCGTTCTCATCCTGTTTTTGTAGGGCCCAGGTCTCTGAGGCGTATGTTAATGCAGGAAGAACAGTGGAATTGAAGAGATGTGTCTGGAGTCAGGGATCTTTATCCTCTTAGCTATTTCTTCGACGCTCTTGAAGGTATTCCAAACCACTCTCTTCCTCCTATGCAACTCAGGTACCAGGTCATTTGTCATGTTGACTACTCGACCTAGGTACACATAACTGTTGCAATCGGAGATGTTCACTCCATTGAGAGCGAATGAAACATAGGAAAGATAACGTTTCTCATAAACATTATCTTTGTGATATTTAGCTGTAGTCTGACCTTTCCACACTCACAATTGAAGTTGGCCAGGAGTTGTGCTGCTTGGCTAATGTTCAGTATTATTAAAATGATGTCATCAGCAAAGCAGTCATAGTATAGTTGCCAACCGTCTATCTTCACTCCCATTCCTTCCCATTCCAGTCACCGCATGACATTCTTGAGGGTGGCACTGAAAAGTTTGGGTGAAGTGTTATCACCCTGCCAAACCCCTCTCTTGACATGGATGATCACTTCCTTGTGGAATGGTGAGATCCTAGTAGTGAATCCTTAATACAGCTCACGGAGGATCCTGATGTATTGAGTTTGAATGCCTTGTTTGGCTAGGGCTTCGATGACTGTTCTCATCTCAACAGAATGAAAGGCCTTTAAATCAATGAACATTAGACAGAGTGGCATCTTGAACTCCCTAGAAACCTCAACGAGCTTGGTTACCGTGCGGATATGATCAATCGTACTGAATCCTTTTCAGAACCCAGCTGGCTCGCACGGTTGTCCTTCATCTAGTGTTTTGCCAATCCTATTCAGGATAACCCAAATAATCAGTTTGTAGACAACAGACAACAGGCAGATCAGATGATAGTTGCCAATGTCGTGGATGTCTCTTTTCTTGCACAATAGTACAGTCCTGCTCGTTTTCCACTGGGACAGAACTTTGCATTCAGACAGGTAATGTGCGAAGAGCCGAGCTAGTGTATTGATGAGTACTGACAGTGGGTTCTTCAGATGTTCGGGTCCGACCTTTTGTGGGCCGGGTGTGTTTGCTTCTTTACTGATGAAATGGCATGTTGGATATCAGAAGAGAGATTGTTGGGAATGACATATCCATCCTGAAGAATTTGGTATGTGGGCAGTTGGACAAGGCTTTTGAAGAGATCTGAGTAGAAGTCCTGGGTAGTCTTCTCCACTGCCCTTCTGGAAGATGTGATAGATCCATCTGGATGTCGGAGGTTAGTCTTCTTGATATTTTAGTTGGCGAAGGACAGACAGGATTTGTGAATGCTCTTCCTGGCTTCTGCTGCATCTGCCAGCACTGCTGCTCTTCTGTCTTTGAGGTCTTCCTTTATCACTTCTCCACACTGCTTTGTGAGCTCAGACGTAAGTTTGCTATTGCCTTAGGCTTGTACCAAGTCACGTTGTTGAACGATCTCAAGAGTTTTCAAAGACAGGCATCTTTTTATGGTCATCTCTCTTTCTCTCGGCATTCCTTGCACATTCAGGGAGGTGCTGAACCAGTCAATCATATCCTTCATCAATGTTGTCAACGACAGCATCTTCCCATGTTTCCCCAATAGTGCTAAAGAATTCCCACTTCGTGGTCATTCTGGAAGTTTTCTTCTTAAACTTTGCAGCCCTCTCTCCCTTGCTCCGTGAAGTAGAATTTTGCATGGAGATGGTGGTCTGATCCCGTTTGGAATTTTGGGACAACAGTGACATCCACCAGGCAAATCAGTCGATTGAATATGATGTGGTCAATTTTGTTGTGGAACTGTCCACTGAGAGACTCCCATGTCCAAACTTTAGATTCGGCCTTCTGAAATTGTGAGTTATCAAGGGTGGTCTTGGTAGACATGATGAACGCAGACAGTCTCTCACCTGTTCGTTCCATTTAGGCCATGGGTCCCAATGTGGAGTTCTTTGGCTGATCTTCTCAGTCCTATTTTGGCATTAAAATCACCGACAATGATATTGTAGAAGGTGTGGTCTTCTTTATAGAACTTCTTCGGCTCCATGTAGTACTTCTCAATTTCTCCTTCATCATAATTGGATGTTGATGCATAGACAGCGAAGATAGAAACTGCTGGCAGTGAGCCACATCTATTCAAGTGTAATCGTCTGATTCGGGTTGTTAGGCACTCAAATGAATCAATCCTTTTGGCTTCCACTACCTCAACTACCCAGCCGCCGCCATGCTCTAGGACACTTTCCTGATGCTCGGTCCGAGACTCGCGTAGAAGTGAAACCCTACAGAAGTAGGTAAGTGAAACTCTGTGACTTTGGACTCCAGGTTCAATGGACCCGGGAACAAAGATCCTCTGCCTACTCCCACAAATCTTCAACAACCAAGGGATTAAAACTAGAAGCCCCATCCTACCCTGCCCTGTTTGGTTCTACCAACCTCCTATGACCCAGGGATTCCACACAGAAAACCCATCCTACTTGTACCAGATAAATACCTCATCGGCAGACCTCCACTACCTCTACTACCTCCACTACCCAGCCACTACCATGCTCTAGGATGCTTTCTGGACCATGCGGCCACAAAGCAACTGAGCGACACATCATAAGACACTAATGCAAGATCACTTAATCACTTAATCACTTAACTTCCCGTTAGTCGTCGATTTGCTCGAGCGGGCGCCAGTAACGTCTCCATTTGTCCCTGTCGCGTGCTAGTGTAGCCCAATGGCATCTCTTCGCTCCGGGAACATGGAGGGCCTCAAACCGATCGTTCATGACCTTGACAAAGAAGTCTGACCATCTGGTAGGTGGGCGGCCACGCGGTCTCTTGACATCCCGTGGAATCCAATCAGTAACAGCTCTAGTCCAACGGTCGTCTTTAAATCTCATTACGTGACCAGCCCATCTGATTTTCGACACCTTGGCAAATGAGACAGCGTCCCTGATCCTTGATCGTCGACGGATGTCAGAACTCCGGATTCGTTCTCTCATTTGAGTGAAACGTGATATTCCAAGCATAGCTCTTTCTATTCTTCTTTGGGAGACCTGAATGGCGTTCTCATCTTGTTTGCGTAGGGCCCAGGTCTCTGAGGCATATGTTAATGCAGGAAGAACAGTGGAATCAAAGAGATGTGCCCGGAGCCGGAGGTTCTTCGTCCTCTTAGCTATTTCTTCGACGTTCTTGAAGGCGTTCCAAGCCGCTCTCTTCCTCCTGCGCAGCTCGGGTGCCAGGTCATTTGTCATGTTGACCTCTCGACCTAGGTACACATAGCTGTTGCATTCGGAGATGGTCGTTCCATTGAGAGCGAATGGGGCGTCAGGAACAAGGCTGTTTCTCATAAACATTGTCTTCGTAAGATTCAGCTGTAGTCCTACGTTTCCACACTCACGGTCAAAGTCGGCCAGCATTTGTGCCGCTTGGCTGATGTTTGGTGTTATTAAAACAATGTCATCAGCAAAGCGGAGGTGGTGTAGTTGCCGACCATCTATCTTCACTCCCATTCCTTCCCATTCCAGTCGTCGCATGATGTTCTCGAGGGTGGCACTGAAGAGTTTTGGTGAAATGGTATCACCCTGCCGCACCCCTCTCTTGACATCAACGATCACTTCTTTGTAGAATGGTGAGATCCTGGTAGTGAATCCGCAATACAGCTCACGGAGGATCCTGATGTATTGGGCTTGAATGCCCTGATTGGCTAGGGCTTCAATGACCGCTTCCGTCTCAACAGAATCAAAGGCCTTCTTTAAATCAATGAACGTTAAGCAGAGCGGCATCTTGAACTCCCGAGAAACCTCAATGAGTTTGGTTATTGTGTGGATATGGTCGATGGTGCTGAATCCTTTGCGGAACCCTGCTTGCTCACATGGTTGTCCTTCATCTAGTGTTCTGCCAATCCTATTCAGGATGACTCGAGTGAACAACTTGTAGATGACAGACAATAGGCAGATCGGGCGATAGTTGCCAATGTCATGGATGTCTCCCTTCTTGAACAGTAGTACGGTCCTGCTGGTTTTCCATTGAGATGGAACCTTGCATTCAGACAGGTAGCGAGTGAAGAGCCGAGCCAGTGTATTGATGAGTACTGACGGCAGGTTCTTCAGGTGTTCAGGTCTGACCTTGTCTGGGCCGGGTGCTGTTTGCTTCTTTACTGACGAAATGGCGTGTCGGATTTCGGAAGGGAGAACGTTGGGAACGACATATCCATCCTGTGGAATTTGGTATGTCGGCAAGTGGACATGGCTATCGAAGAGATTTGAGTAGAAGTCATGGATAATCTTCTCCATTGCCGTTCTGGAGGATGTGATGAATCCATCAGGACGTCGGAGGGCAGTCATCTTGGTCTTATAGTTGGCGAAGGACAGGCGGGCTTTACGAATACTTTTCCCGGCTTCTGCCGCATCTACCAGTACTTCTGCTCTTCTCTCTTTGAGGTCTTCCTTGATCGCATCTCTGCACTGCTTTGCGAGCTCGGACGTTAGCTTGCGGTTGCCTGAGGCATGCGCCAAACCACGCTGGCGAATTAGCTCAAGAGTTTTCGAAGATAGGCGACTTTTTGTGGCTATCTCTCTCTTGGCGTTCCTCGCACATTCATGGAGGTGCTGAACCAGTCGATCGTATTCCTCGTCAATGTTGTCAACAATGGCATCTTCCCATGTTGCCGCAATAGTACCAAAGAGTTCCCAGTTGGTGGTCGTTCTGGGAGTTCTCTTTTTGAACTTTGCAGCCCTTTCTCCCCGCTCTGTGAAGTAGAATTTTGCACGAAGGAGACGGTGGTCCGATCCCGTTCGAAATTTTGGGACAACAGCGACATCAGTCAGGCAAAACCGTCGATTGAATATGATGTGGTCTATTTCGTTGTGGAATCGTCCACCGGGAGACTCCCATGTCCATCGTTTAGATTCTGCCTTCTGGAACTGTGAGTTACCATGAATGGTCTTGGTCGACATGATGAACTCAGACAGTCTCTCACCCTGTTCGTTCCATTCTAGGCCATGGGTTCCGATGTGAAGTTCTTCAGCTGATCTTCTCGGTCCTATCTTGGCATTAAAATCACCCACAATGATCTTGTAGAAGGTGTGGTCTTCTTTATAGAACTTCTCTAGCTCCATGTAGAACTTCTCGATTTCTCTTTCATCATAATGAGATGTTGGTGCGTAGACAACGAAGATAGAAACTGCAGGCAGTGAGCCACATCTATTCAAATGTAAACATCCGATTCGGGTTGTTAGGCATTCAAATGAATCAATGCTCTTGGCCAAGTTTGTGTTGACAAGGACACCGACGCCTCCAACACCTCTTTTATCGCATGTTCCGAGGAACAATTCTTCTCCAGTGTCGAAAACGGCATGGTGAGATTCGTGTCTTCTTGTCTCGGTCAGACCAATGATGTCGTACTTGATCATTCGCGCTTGTACCATCAGGTCCTCGATGGATGCATATGATGCTAGCGTACGTGCATTGAAAGTACAGACGATCATTTTTGTCTTCCTTCGTTGTGGCAGCCTAGGTCGGCCTTGAGATTTTGTCGGCCTCTCCTTTCTCATCCTTCTCAGTGCTGCCATGTCGGTGAAGCCTTCAGGGTCAGGTGAATGAGACCAGTTGCGGTTACTGGTTTTGGCATATCGAATACACAGCGGATAGCTTGCCAGGCTCTTCCGTGCGGGCGGAATACTCTCGGTAGCTTGCCAGTCTTTCCGAGAGGTATAGAGGCTTTTGGGGTGACCTCTAATCACCCTTGTAGGTGTTACCATATTTGAACCCTATCAAATATGGTACGACAATTCCAGAAGACGGGTATTTAGTGTCTTATGATGTGTCGCACGGCCGCTTGCGGCCGCGCGGGTCCGGAAAGCGTCCTGGAGTGTGGCGACGGCTGGGTAGTGGAAGTAGTGTCGAGAGTGGAAGTCTGCCAGTGGGGTATTTATCTGGGTAGGGTGGGTCTCCTGTGCACAATTCGATCCCTGGGTGGTTGATGGAAGCAGACAGGGCAGGGTAGGGTGGGGCTCCTGATTAGAATCCCTTTGTCACCTTGTTCTGTGGGTCTTCAGTTGTGCGTGGGTCTCGGCCGGAGCGGCCGCGCGGGTCCGGAAAGCGTCCTGGAGTGTGGCGACGGCTGGGTAGTGGAAGTAGTGTCGAGAGTGGAAGTCTGCCAGTGGGGTATTTATCTGGGTAGGGTGGGTCTCCTGTGCACAATTCGATCCCTGGGTGGTTGATGGAAGCAGACAGGGCAGGGTAGGGTGGGGCTCCTGATTAGAATCCCTTTGTCACCTGTGGTGGTGGGAGCAAGCAGAGAAGCTCTGTGCCTGGGTCCGCCGAGCCTGGAGTCCAAGGTCTCAGAGAGTTCCGCTTACCTTGTTCTGTGGGTCTTCAGTTGTGCGTGGGTCTCGGCCGGAGCGGCCGCGCGGGTCCGGAAAGCGTCCTGGAGTGTGGCGACGGCTGGGTAGTGGAAGTAGTGTCGAGAGTGGAAGTCTGCCAGTGGGGTATTTATCTGGGTAGGGTGGGTCTCCTGTGCACAATTCGATCCCTGGGTGGTTGATGGAAGCAGACAGGGCAGGGTAGGGTGGGGCTCCTGATTAGAATCCCTTTGTCACCTGTGGTGGTGGGAGCAAGCAGAGAAGCTCTGTGCCTGGGTCCGCCGAGCCTGGAGTCCAAGGTCTCAGAGAGTTCCGCTTACCTTGTTCTGTGGGTCTTCAGTTGTGCGTGGGTCTCGGCCGGAGCGGCCGCGCGGGTCCGGAAAGCGTCCTGGAGTGTGGCGACGGCTGGGTAGTGGAAGTAGTGTCGAGAGTGGAAGTCTGCCAGTGGGGTATTTATCTGGGTAGGGTGGGTCTCCTGTGCACAATTCGATCCCTGGGTGGTTGATGGAAGCAGACAGGGCAGGGTAGGGTGGGGCTCCTGATTAGAATCCCTTTGTCACCTTGTTCTGTGGGTCTTCAGTTGTGCGTGGGTCTCGGCCGGAGCGGCCGCGCGGGTCCGGAAAGCGTCCTGGAGTGTGGCGACGGCTGGGTAGTGGAAGTAGTGTCGAGAGTGGAAGTCTGCCAGTGGGGTATTTATCTGGGTAGGGTGGGTCTCCTGTGCACAATTCGATCCCTGGGTGGTTGATGGAAGCAGACAGGGCAGGGTAGGGTGGGGCTCCTGATTAGAATCCCTTTGTCACCTGTGGTGGTGGGAGCAAGCAGAGAAGCTCTGTGCCTGGGTCCGCCGAGCCTGGAGTCCAAGGTCTCAGAGAGTTCCGCTTACCTTGTTCTGTGGGTCTTCAGTTGTGCGTGGGTCTCGGCCGGAGCGGCCGCGCGGGTCCGGAAAGCGTCCTGGAGTGTGGCGACGGCTGGGTAGTGGAAGTAGTGTCGAGAGTGGAAGTCTGCCAGTGGGGTATTTATCTGGGTAGGGTGGGTCTCCTGTGCACAATTCGATCCCTGGGTGGTTGATGAAAGCAGACAGGGCAGGGTAGGGTGGGGCTCCTGATTAGAATCCCTTTGTCACCTTGTTCTGTGGGTCTTCAGTTGTGCGTGGGTCTCGGCCGGAGCGGCCGCGCGGGTCCGGAAAGCGTCCTGGAGTGTGGCGACGGCTGGGTAGTGGAAGTAGTGTCGAGAGTGGAAGTCTGCCAGTGGGGTATTTATCTGGGTAGGGTGGGTCTCCTGTGCACAATTCGATCCCTGGGTGGTTGATGGAAGCAGACAGGGCAGGGTAGGGTGGGGCTCCTGATTAGAATCCCTTTGTCACCTGTGGTGGTGGGAGCAAGCAGAGAAGCTCTGTGCCTGGGTCCGCCGAGCCTGGAGTCCAAGGTCTCAGAGAGTTCCGCTTACCTTGTTCTGTGGGTCTTCAGTTGTGCGTGGGTCTCGGCCGGAGCGGCCGCGCGGGTCCGGAAAGCGTCCTGGAGTGTGGCGACGGCTGGGTAGTGGAAGTAGTGTCGAGAGTGGAAGTCTGCCAGTGGGGTATTTATCTGGGTAGGGTGGGTCTCCTGTGCACAATTCGATCCCTGGGTGGTTGATGGAAGCAGACAGGGCAGGGTAGGGTGGGGCTCCTGATTAGAATCCCTTTGTCACCTTGTTCTGTGGGTCTTCAGTTGTGCGTGGGTCTCGGCCGGAGCGGCCGCGCGGGTCCGGAAAGCGTCCTGGAGTGTGGCGACGGCTGGGTAGTGGAAGTAGTGTCGAGAGTGGAAGTCTGCCAGTGGGGTATTTATCTGGGTAGGGTGGGTCTCCTGTGCACAATTCGATCCCTGGGTGGTTGATGGAAGCAGACAGGGCAGGGTAGGGTGGGGCTCCTGATTAGAATCCCTTTGTCACCTGTGGTGGTGGGAGCAAGCAGAGAAGCTCTGTGCCTGGGTCCGCCGAGCCTGGAGTCCAAGGTCTCAGAGAGTTCCGCTTACCTTGTTCTGTGGGTCTTCAGTTGTGCGTGGGTCTCGGCCGGAGCGGCCGCGCGGGTCCGGAAAGCGTCCTGGAGTGTGGCGACGGCTGGGTAGTGGAAGTAGTGTCGAGAGTGGAAGTCTGCCAGTGGGGTATTTATCTGGGTAGGGTGGGTCTCCTGTGCACAATTCGATCCCTGGGTGGTTGATGGAAGCAGACAGGGCAGGGTAGGGTGGGGCTCCTGATTAGAATCCCTTTGTCACCTTGTTCTGTGGGTCTTCAGTTGTGCGTGGGTCTCGGCCGGAGCGGCCGCGCGGGTCCGGAAAGCGTCCTGGAGTGTGGCGATGGCTGGGTAGTGGAAGTAGTGTCGAGAGTGGAAGTCTGCCAGTGGGGTATTTATCTGGGTAGGGTGGGTCTCCTGTGCACAATTCGATCCCTGGGTGGTTGATGGAAGCAGACAGGGCAGGGTAGGGTGGGGCTCCTGATTAGAATCCCTTTGTCACCTGTGGTGGTGGGAGCAAGCAGAGAAGCTCTGTGCCTGGGTCCGCCGAGCCTGGAGTCCAAGGTCTCAGAGAGTTCCGCTTACCTTGTTCTGTGGGTCTTCAGTTGTGCGTGGGTCTCGGCCGGAGCGGCCGCGCGGGTCCGGAAAGCGTCCTGGAGTGTGGCGACGGCTGGGTAGTGGAAGTAGTGTCGAGAGTGGAAGTCTGCCAGTGGGGTATTTATCTGGGTAGGGTGGGTCTCCTGTGCACAATTCGATCCCTGGGTGGTTGATGGAAGCAGACAGGGCAGGGTAGGGTGGGGCTCCTGATTAGAATCCCTTTGTCACCTGTGGTGGTGGGAGCAAGCAGAGAAGCTCTGTGCCTGGGTCCGCCGAGCCTGGAGTCCAAGGTCTCAGAGAGTTCCGCTTACCTTGTTCTGTGGGTCTTCAGTTGTGCGTGGGTCTCGGCCGGAGCGGCCGCGCGGGTCCGGAAAGCGTCCTGGAGTGTGGCGACGGCTGGGTAGTGGAAGTAGTGTCGAGAGTGGAAGTCTGCCAGTGGGGTATTTATCTGGGTAGGGTGGGTCTCCTGTGCACAATTCGATCCCTGGGTGGTTGATGGAAGCAGACAGGGCAGGGTAGGGTGGGGCTCCTGATTAGAATCCCTTTGTCACCTTGTTCTGTGGGTCTTCAGTTGTGCGTGGGTCTCGGCCGGAGCGGCCGCGCGGGTCCGGAAAGCGTCCTGGAGTGTGGCGACGGCTGGGTAGTGGAAGTAGTGTCGAGAGTGGAAGTCTGCCAGTGGGGTATTTATCTGGGTAGGGTGGGTCTCCTGTGCACAATTCGATCCCTGGGTGGTTGATGGAAGCAGACAGGGCAGGGTAGGGTCGGGCTCCTGATTAGAATCCCTTTGTCACCTGTGGTGGTGGGAGCAAGCAGAGAAGCTCTGTGCCTGGGTCCGCCGAGCCTGGAGTCCAAGGTCTCAGAGAGTTCCGCTTACCTTGTTCTGTGGGTCTTCAGTTGTGCGTGGGTCTCGGCCGGAGCGGCCGCGCGGGTCCGGAAAGCGTCCTGGAGTGTGGCGACGGCTGGGTAGTGGAAGTAGTGTCGAGAGTGGAAGTCTGCCAGTGGGGTATTTATCTGGGTAGGGTGGGTCTCCTGTGCACAATTCGATCCCTGGGTGGTTGATGGAAGCAGACAGGGCAGGGTAGGGTGGGGCTCCTGATTAGAATCCCTTTGTCACCTTGTTCTGTGGGTCTTCAGTTGTGCGTGGGTCTCGGCCGGAGCGGCCGCGCGGGTCCGGAAAGCGTCCTGGAGTGTGGCGACGGCTGGGTAGTGGAAGTAGTGTCGAGAGTGGAAGTCTGCCAGTGGGGTATTTATCTGGGTAGGGTGGGTCTCCTGTGCACAATTCGATCCCTGGGTGGTTGATGGAAGCAGACAGGGCAGGGTAGGGTGGGGCTCCTGATTAGAATCCCTTTGTCACCTGTGGTGGTGGGAGCAAGCAGAGAAGCTCTGTGCCTGGGTCCGCCGAGCCTGGAGTCCAAGGTCTCAGAGAGTTCCGCTTACCTTGTTCTGTGGGTCTTCAGTTGTGCGTGGGTCTCGGCCGGAGCGGCCGCGCGGGTCCGGAAAGCGTCCTGGAGTGTGGCGACGGCTGGGTAGTGGAAGTAGTGTCGAGAGTGGAAGTCTGCCAGTGGGGTATTTATCTGGGTAGGGTGGGTCTCCTGTGCACAATTCGATCCCTGGGTGGTTGATGGAAGCAGACAGGGCAGGGTAGGGTGGGGCTCCTGATTAGAATCCCTTTGTCACCTTGTTCTGTGGGTCTTCAGTTGTGCGTGGGTCTCGGCCGGAGCGGCCGCGCGGGTCCGGAAAGCGTCCTGGAGTGTGGCGACGGCTGGGTAGTGGAAGTAGTGTCGAGAGTGGAAGTCTGCCAGTGGGGTATTTATCTGGGTAGGGTGGGTCTCCTGTGCACAATTCGATCCCTGGGTGGTTGATGGAAGCAGACAGGGCAGGGTAGGGTGGGGCTCCTGATTAGAATCCCTTTGTCACCTGTGGTGGTGGGAGCAAGCAGAGAAGCTCTGTGCCTGGGTCCGCCGAGCCTGGAGTCCAAGGTCTCAGAGAGTTCCGCTTACCTTGTTCTGTGGGTCTTCAGTTGTGCGTGGGTCTCGGCCGGAGCGGCCGCGCGGGTCCGGAAAGCGTCCTGGAGTGTGGCGACGGCTGGGTAGTGGAAGTAGTGTCGAGAGTGGAAGTCTGCCAGTGGGGTATTTATCTGGGTAGGGTGGGTCTCCTGTGCACAATTCGATCCCTGGGTGGTTGATGGAAGCAGACAGGGCAGGGTAGGGTGGGGCTCCTGATTAGAATCCCTTTGTCACCTTGTTCTGTGGGTCTTCAGTTGTGCGTGGGTCTCGGCCGGAGCGGCCGCGCGGGTCCGGAAAGCGTCCTGGAGTGTGGCGACGGCTGGGTAGTGGAAGTAGTGTCGAGAGTGGAAGTCTGCCAGTGGGGTATTTATCTGGGTAGGGTGGGTCTCCTGTGCACAATTCGATCCCTGGGTGGTTGATGGAAGCAGACAGGGCAGGGTAGGGTGGGGCTCCTGATTAGAATCCCTTTGTCACCTGTGGTGGTGGGAGCAAGCAGAGAAGCTCTGTGCCTGGGTCCGCCGAGCCTGGAGTCCAAGGTCTCAGAGAGTTCCGCTTACCTTGTTCTGTGGGTCTTCAGTTGTGCGTGGGTCTCGGCCGGAGCGGCCGCGCGGGTCCGGAAAGCGTCCTGGAGTGTGGCGACGGCTGGGTAGTGGAAGTAGTGTCGAGAGTGGAAGTCTGCCAGTGGGGTATTTATCTGGGTAGGGTGGGTCTCCTGTGCACAATTCGATCCCTGGGTGGTTGATGGAAGCAGACAGGGCAGGGTAGGGTGGGGCTCCTGATTAGAATCCCTTTGTCACCTGTGGTGGTGGGAGCAAGCAGAGAAGCTCTGTGCCTGGGTCCGCCGAGCCTGGAGTCCAAGGTCTCAGAGAGTTCCGCTTACCTTGTTCTGTGGGTCTTCAGTTGTGCGTGGGTCTCGGCCGGAGCGGCCGCGCGGGTCTGGAAAGCGTCCTGGAGTGTGGCGACGGCTGGGTAGTGGAAGTAGTGTCGAGAGTGGAAGTCTGCCAGTGGGGTATTTATCTGGGTAGGGTGGGTCTCCTGTGCACAATTCGATCCCTGGGTGGTTGATGGAAGCAGACAGGGCAGGGTAGGGTGGGGCTCCTGATTAGAATCCCTTTGTCACCTTGTTCTGTGGGTCTTCAGTTGTGCGTGGGTCTCGGCCGGAGCGGCCGCGCGGGTCCGGAAAGCGTCCTGGAGTGTGGCGACGGCTGGGTAGTGGAAGTAGTGTCGAGAGTGGAAGTCTGCCAGTGGGGTATTTATCTGGGTAGGGTGGGTCTCCTGTGCACAATTCGATCCCTGGGTGGTTGATGGAAGCAGACAGGGCAGGGTAGGGTGGGGCTCCTGATTAGAATCCCTTTGTCACCTGTGGTGGTGGGAGCAAGCAGAGAAGCTCTGTGCCTGGGTCCGCCGAGCCTGGAGTCCAAGGTCTCAGAGAGTTCCGCTTACCTTGTTCTGTGGGTCTTCAGTTGTGCGTGGGTCTCGGCCGGAGCGGCCGCGCGGGTCCGGAAAGCGTCCTGGAGTGTGGCGACGGCTGGGTAGTGGAAGTAGTGTCGAGAGTGGAAGTCTGCCAGTGGGGTATTTATCTGGGTAGGGTGGGTCTCCTGTGCACAATTCGATCCCTGGGTGGTTGATGGAAGCAGACAGGGCAGGGTAGGGTGGGGCTCCTGATTAGAATCCCTTTGTCACCTTGTTCTGTGGGTCTTCAGTTGTGCGTGGGTCTCGGCCGGAGCGGCCGCGCGGGTCCGGAAAGCGTCCTGGAGTGTGGCGACGGCTGGGTAGTGGAAGTAGTGTCGAGAGTGGAAGTCTGCCAGTGGGGTATTTATCTGGGTAGGGTGGGTCTCCTGTGCACAATTCGATCCCTGGGTGGTTGATGGAAGCAGACAGGGCAGGGTAGGGTGGGGCTCCTGATTAGAATCCCTTTGTCACCTGTGGTGGTGGGAGCAAGCAGAGAAGCTCTGTGCCTGGGTCCGCCGAGCCTGGAGTCCAAGGTCTCAGAGAGTTCCGCTTACCTTGTTCTGTGGGTCTTCAGTTGTGCGTGGGTCTCGGCCGGAGCGGCCGCGCGGGTCCGGAAAGCGTCCTGGAGTGTGGCGATGGCTGGGTAGTGGAAGTAGTGTCGAGAGTGGAAGTCTGCCAGTGGGGTATTTATCTGGGTAGGGTGGGTCTCCTGTGCACAATTCGATCCCTGGGTGGTTGATGGAAGCAGACAGGGCAGGGTAGGGTGGGGCTCCTGATTAGAATCCCTTTGTCACCTGTGGTGGTGGGAGCAAGCAGAGAAGCTCTGTGCCTGGGTCCGCCGAGCCTGGAGTCCAAGGTCTCAGAGAGTTCCGCTTACCTTGTTCTGTGGGTCTTCAGTTGTGCGTGGGTCTCGGCCGGAGCGGCCGCGCGGGTCCGGAAAGCGTCCTGGAGTGTGGCGACGGCTGGGTAGTGGAAGTAGTGTCGAGAGTGGAAGTCTGCCAGTGGGGTATTTATCTGGGTAGGGTGGGTCTCCTGTGCACAATTCGATCCCTGGGTGGTTGATGGAAGCAGACAGGGCAGGGTAGGGTGGGGCTCCTGATTAGAATCCCTTTGTCACCTTGTTCTGTGGGTCTTCAGTTGTGCGTGGGTCTCGGCCGGAGCGGCCGCGCGGGTCCGGAAAGCGTCCTGGAGTGTGGCGACGGCTGGGTAGTGGAAGTAGTGTCGAGAGTGGAAGTCTGCCAGTGGGGTATTTATCTGGGTAGGGTGGGTCTCCTGTGCACAATTCGATCCCTGGGTGGTTGATGGAAGCAGACAGGGCAGGGTAGGGTGGGGCTCCTGATTAGAATCCCTTTGTCACCTGTGGTGGTGGGAGCAAGCAGAGAAGCTCTGTGCCTGGGTCCGCCGAGCCTGGAGTCCAAGGTCTCAGAGAGTTCCGCTTACCTTGTTCTGTGGGTCTTCAGTTGTGCGTGGGTCTCGGCCGGAGCGGCCGCGCGGGTCCGGAAAGCGTCCTGGAGTGTGGCGACGGCTGGGTAGTGGAAGTAGTGTCGAGAGTGGAAGTCTGCCAGTGGGGTATTTATCTGGGTAGGGTGGGTCTCCTGTGCACAATTCGATCCCTGGGTGGTTGATGGAAGCAGACAGGGCAGGGTAGGGTGGGGCTCCTGATTAGAATCCCTTTGTCACCTTGTTCTGTGGGTCTTCAGTTGTGCGTGGGTCTCAGCCGGAGCGGCCGCGCGGGTCCGGAAAGCGTCCTGGAGTGTGGCGACGGCTGGGTAGTGGAAGTAGTGTCGAGAGTGGAAGTCTGCCAGTGGGGTATTTATCTGGGTAGGGTGGGTCTCCTGTGCACAATTCGATCCCTGGGTGGTTGATGGAAGCAGACAGGGCAGGGTAGGGTGGGGCTCCTGATTAGAATCCCTTTGTCACCTGTGGTGGTGGGAGCAAGCAGAGAAGCTCTGTGCCTGGGTCCGCCGAGCCTGGAGTCCAAGGTCTCAGAGAGTTCCGCTTACCTTGTTCTGTGGGTCTTCAGTTGTGCGTGGGTCTCGGCCGGAGCGGCCGCGCGGGTCCGGAAAGCGTCCTGGAGTGTGGCGACGGCTGGGTAGTGGAAGTAGTGTCGAGAGTGGAAGTCTGCCAGTGGGGTATTTATCTGGGTAGGGTGGGTCTCCTGTGCACAATTCGATCCCTGGGTGGTTGATGGAAGCAGACAGGGCAGGGTAGGGTGGGGCTCCTGATTAGAATCCCTTTGTCACCTTGTTCTGTGGGTCTTCAGTTGTGCGTGGGTCTCGGCCGGAGCGGCCGCGCGGGTCCGGAAAGCGTCCTGGAGTGTGGCGACGGCTGGGTAGTGGAAGTAGTGTCGAGAGTGGAAGTCTGCCAGTGGGGTATTTATCTGGGTAGGGTGGGTCTCCTGTGCACAATTCGATCCCTGGGTGGTTGATGGAAGCAGACAGGGCAGGGTAGGGTGGGGCTCCTGATTAGAATCCCTTTGTCACCTGTGGTGGTGGGAGCAAGCAGAGAAGCTCTGTGCCTGGGTCCGCCGAGCCTGGAGTCCAAGGTCTCAGAGAGTTCCGCTTACCTTGTTCTGTGGGTCTTCAGTTGTGCGTGGGTCTCGGCCGGAGCGGCCGCGCGGGTCCGGAAAGCGTCCTGGAGTGTGGCGACGGCTGGGTAGTGGAAGTAGTGTCGAGAGTGGAAGTCTGCCAGTGGGGTATTTATCTGGGTAGGGTGGGTCTCCTGTGCACAATTCGATCCCTGGGTGGTTGATGGAAGCAGACAGGGCAGGGTAGGGTGGGGCTCCTGATTAGAATCCCTTTGTCACCTTGTTCTGTGGGTCTTCAGTTGTGCGTGGGTCTCGGCCGGAGCGGCCGCGCGGGTCCGGAAAGCGTCCTGGAGTGTGGCGACGGCTGGGTAGTGGAAGTAGTGTCGAGAGTGGAAGTCTGCCAGTGGGGTATTTATCTGGGTAGGGTGGGTCTCCTGTGCACAATTCGATCCCTGGGTGGTTGATGGAAGCAGACAGGGCAGGGTAGGGTGGGGCTCCTGATTAGAATCCCTTTGTCACCTGTGGTGGTGGGAGCAAGCAGAGAAGCTCTGTGCCTGGGTCCGCCGAGCCTGGAGTCCAAGGTCTCAGAGAGTTCCGCTTACCTTGTTCTGTGGGTCTTCAGTTGTGCGTGGGTCTCGGCCGGAGCGGCCGCGCGGGTCCGGAAAGCGTCCTGGAGTGTGGCGACGGCTGGGTAGTGGAAGTAGTGTCGAGAGTGGAAGTCTGCCAGTGGGGTATTTATCTGGGTAGGGTGGGTCTCCTGTGCACAATTCGATCCCTGGGTGGTTGATGGAAGCAGACAGGGCAGGGTAGGGTGGGGCTCCTGATTAGAATCCCTTTGTCACCTTGTTCTGTGGGTCTTCAGTTGTGCGTGGGTCTCGGCCGGAGCGGCCGCGCGGGTCCGGAAAGCGTCCTGGAGTGTGGCGACGGCTGGGTAGTGGAAGTAGTGTCGAGAGTGGAAGTCTGCCAGTGGGGTATTTATCTGGGTAGGGTGGGTCTCCTGTGCACAATTCGATCCCTGGGTGGTTGATGGAAGCAGACAGGGCAGGGTAGGGTGGGGCTCCTGATTAGAATCCCTTTGTCACCTGTGGTGGTGGGAGCAAGCAGAGAAGCTCTGTGCCTGGGTCCGCCGAGCCTGGAGTCCAAGGTCTCAGAGAGTTCCGCTTACCTTGTTCTGTGGGTCTTCAGTTGTGCGTGGGTCTCGGCCGGAGCGGCCGCGCGGGTCCGGAAAGCGTCCTGGAGTGTGGCGACGGCTGGGTAGTGGAAGTAGTGTCGAGAGTGGAAGTCTGCCAGTGGGGTATTTATCTGGGTAGGGTGGGTCTCCTGTGCACAATTCGATCCCTGGGTGGTTGATGGAAGCAGACAGGGCAGGGTAGGGTGGGGCTCCTGATTAGAATCCCTTTGTCACCTTGTTCTGTGGGTCTTCAGTTGTGCGTGGGTCTCGGCCGGAGCGGCCGCGCGGGTCCGGAAAGCGTCCTGGAGTGTGGCGACGGCTGGGTAGTGGAAGTAGTGTCGAGAGTGGAAGTCTGCCAGTGGGGTATTTATCTGGGTAGGGTGGGTCTCCTGTGCACAATTCGATCCCTGGGTGGTTGATGGAAGCAGACAGGGCAGGGTAGGGTGGGGCTCCTGATTAGAATCCCTTTGTCACCTGTGGTGGTGGGAGCAAGCAGAGAAGCTCTGTGCCTGGGTCCGCCGAGCCTGGAGTCCAAGGTCTCAGAGAGTTCCGCTTACCTTGTTCTGTGGGTCTTCAGTTGTGCGTGGGTCTCGGCCGGAGCGGCCGCGCGGGTCCGGAAAGCGTCCTGGAGTGTGGCGACGGCTGGGTAGTGGAAGTAGTGTCGAGAGTGGAAGTCTGCCAGTGGGGTATTTATCTGGGTAGGGTGGGTCTCCTGTGCACAATTCGATCCCTGGGTGGTTGATGGAAGCAGACAGGGCAGGGTAGGGTGGGGCTCCTGATTAGAATCCCTTTGTCACCTGTGGTGGTGGGAGCAAGCAGAGAAGCTCTGTGCCTGGGTCCGCCGAGCCTGGAGTCCAAGGTCTCAGAGAGTTCCGCTTACCTTGTTCTGTGGGTCTTCAGTTGTGCGTGGGTCTCGGCCGGAGCGGCCGCGCGGGTCCGGAAAGCGTCCTGGAGTGTGGCGACGGCTGGGTAGTGGAAGTAGTGTCGAGAGTGGAAGTCTGCCAGTGGGGTATTTATCTGGGTAGGGTGGGTCTCCTGTGCACAATTCGATCCCTGGGTGGTTGATGGAAGCAGACAGGGCAGGGTAGGGTGGGGCTCCTGATTAGAATCCCTTTGTCACCTTGTTCTGTGGGTCTTCAGTTGTGCGTGGGTCTCGGCCGGAGCGGCCGCGCGGGTCCGGAAAGCGTCCTGGAGTGTGGCGACGGCTGGGTAGTGGAAGTAGTGTCGAGAGTGGAAGTCTGCCAGTGGGGTATTTATCTGGGTAGGGTGGGTCTCCTGTGCACAATTCGATCCCTGGGTGGTTGATGGAAGCAGACAGGGCAGGGTAGGGTGGGGCTCCTGATTAGAATCCCTTTGTCACCTGTGGTGGTGGGAGCAAGCAGAGAAGCTCTGTGCCTGGGTCCGCCGAGCCTGGAGTCCAAGGTCTCAGAGAGTTCCGCTTACCTTGTTCTGTGGGTCTTCAGTTGTGCGTGGGTCTCGGCCGGAGCGGCCGCGCGGGTCCGGAAAGCGTCCTGGAGTGTGGCGACGGCTGGGTAGTGGAAGTAGTGTCGAGAGTGGAAGTCTGCCAGTGGGGTATTTATCTGGGTAGGGTGGGTCTCCTGTGCACAATTCGATCCCTGGGTGGTTGATGGAAGCAGACAGGGCAGGGTAGGGTGGGGCTCCTGATTAGAATCCCTTTGTCACCTTGTTCTGTGGGTCTTCAGTTGTGCGTGGGTCTCGGCCGGAGCGGCCGCGCGGGTCCGGAAAGCGTCCTGGAGTGTGGCGACGGCTGGGTAGTGGAAGTAGTGTCGAGAGTGGAAGTCTGCCAGTGGGGTATTTATCTGGGTAGGGTGGGTCTCCTGTGCACAATTCGATCCCTGGGTGGTTGATGGAAGCAGACAGGGCAGGGTAGGGTGGGGCTCCTGATTAGAATCCCTTTGTCACCTGTGGTGGTGGGAGCAAGCAGAGAAGCTCTGTGCCTGGGTCCGCCGAGCCTGGAGTCCAAGGTCTCAGAGAGTTCCGCTTACCTTGTTCTGTGGGTCTTCAGTTGTGCGTGGGTCTCGGCCGGAGCGGCCGCGCGGGTCCGGAAAGCGTCCTGGAGTGTGGCGACGGCTGGGTAGTGGAAGTAGTGTCGAGAGTGGAAGTCTGCCAGTGGGGTATTTATCTGGGTAGGGTGGGTCTCCTGTGCACAATTCGATCCCTGGGTGGTTGATGAAAGCAGACAGGGCAGGGTAGGGTGGGGCTCCTGATTAGAATCCCTTTGTCACCTTGTTCTGTGGGTCTTCAGTTGTGCGTGGGTCTCGGCCGGAGCGGCCGCGCGGGTCCGGAAAGCGTCCTGGAGTGTGGCGACGGCTGGGTAGTGGAAGTAGTGTCGAGAGTGGAAGTCTGCCAGTGGGGTATTTATATGGGTAGGGTGGGTCTCCTGTGCACAATTCGATCCCTGGGTGGTTGATGGAAGCAGACAGGGCAGGGTAGGGTGGGGCTCCTGATTAGAATCCCTTTGTCACCTGTGGTGGTGGGAGCAAGCAGAGAAGCTCTGTGCCTGGGTCCGCCGAGCCTGGAGTCCAAGGTCTCAGAGAGTTCCGCTTACCTTGTTCTGTGGGTCTTCAGTTGTGCGTGGGTCTCGGCCGGAGCGGCCGCGCGGGTCCGGAAAGCGTCCTGGAGTGTGGCGACGGCTGGGTAGTGGAAGTAGTGTCGAGAGTGGAAGTCTGCCAGTGGGGTATTTATCTGGGTAGGGTGGGTCTCCTGTGCACAATTCGATCCCTGGGTGGTTGATGGAAGCAGACAGGGCAGGGTAGGGTGGGGCTCCTGATTAGAATCCCTTTGTCACCTTGTTCTGTGGGTCTTCAGTTGTGCGTGGGTCTCGGCCGGAGCGGCCGCGCGGGTCCGGAAAGCGTCCTGGAGTGTGGCGACGGCTGGGTAGTGGAAGTAGTGTCGAGAGTGGAAGTCTGCCAGTGGGGTATTTATCTGGGTAGGGTGGGTCTCCTGTGCACAATTCGATCCCTGGGTGGTTGATGGAAGCAGACAGGGCAGGGTAGGGTGGGGCTCCTGATTAGAATCCCTTTGTCACCTGTGGTGGTGGGAGCAAGCAGAGAAGCTCTGTGCCTGGGTCCGCCGAGCCTGGAGTCCAAGGTCTCAGAGAGTTCCGCTTACCTTGTTCTGTGGGTCTTCAGTTGTGCGTGGGTCTCGGCCGGAGCGGCCGCGCGGGTCCGGAAAGCGTCCTGGAGTGTGGCGACGGCTGGGTAGTGGAAGTAGTGTCGAGAGTGGAAGTCTGCCAGTGGGGTATTTATCTGGGTAGGGTGGGTCTCCTGTGCACAATTCGATCCCTGGGTGGTTGATGGAAGCAGACAGGGCAGGGTAGGGTGGGGCTCCTGATTAGAATCCCTTTGTCACCTTGTTCTGTGGGTCTTCAGTTGTGCGTGGGTCTCGGCCGGAGCGGCCGCGCGGGTCCGGAAAGCGTCCTGGAGTGTGGCGACGGCTGGGTAGTGGAAGTAGTGTCGAGAGTGGAAGTCTGCCAGTGGGGTATTTATCTGGGTAGGGTGGGTCTCCTGTGCACAATTCGATCCCTGGGTGGTTGATGGAAGCAGACAGGGCAGGGTAGGGTGGGGCTCCTGATTAGAATCCCTTTGTCACCTGTGGTGGTGGGAGCAAGCAGAGAAGCTCTGTGCCTGGGTCCGCCGAGCCTGGAGTCCAAGGTCTCAGAGAGTTCCGCTTACCTTGTTCTGTGGGTCTTCAGTTGTGCGTGGGTCTCGGCCGGAGCGGCCGCGCGGGTCCGGAAAGCGTCCTGGAGTGTGGCGACGGCTGGGTAGTGGAAGTAGTGTCGAGAGTGGAAGTCTGCCAGTGGGGTATTTATCTGGGTAGGGTGGGTCTCCTGTGCACAATTCGATCCCTGGGTGGTTGATGGAAGCAGACAGGGCAGGGTAGGGTGGGGCTCCTGATTAGAATCCCTTTGTCACCTTGTTCTGTGGGTCTTCAGTTGTGCGTGGGTCTCGGCCGGAGCGGCCGCGCGGGTCCGGAAAGCGTCCTGGAGTGTGGCGACGGCTGGGTAGTGGAAGTAGTGTCGAGAGTGGAAGTCTGCCAGTGGGGTATTTATCTGGGTAGGGTGGGTCTCCTGTGCACAATTCGATCCCTGGGTGGTTGATGGAAGCAGACAGGGCAGGGTAGGGTGGGGCTCCTGATTAGAATCCCTTTGTCACCTGTGGTGGTGGGAGCAAGCAGAGAAGCTCTGTGCCTGGGTCCGCCGAGCCTGGAGTCCAAGGTCTCAGAGAGTTCCGCTTACCTTGTTCTGTGGGTCTTCAGTTGTGCGTGGGTCTCGGCCGGAGCGGCCGCGCGGGTCCGGAAAGCGTCCTGGAGTGTGGCGACGGCTGGGTAGTGGAAGTAGTGTCGAGAGTGGAAGTCTGCCAGTGGGGTATTTATCTGGGTAGGGTGGGTCTCCTGTGCACAATTCGATCCCTGGGTGGTTGATGGAAGCAGACAGGGCAGGGTAGGGTGGGGCTCCTGATTAGAATCCCTTTGTCACCTTGTTCTGTGGGTCTTCAGTTGTGCGTGGGTCTCGGCCGGAGCGGCCGCGCGGGTCCGGAAAGCGTCCTGGAGTGTGGCGACGGCTGGGTAGTGGAAGTAGTGTCGAGAGTGGAAGTCTGCCAGTGGGGTATTTATCTGGGTAGGGTGGGTCTCCTGTGCACAATTCGATCCCTGGGTGGTTGATGGAAGCAGACAGGGCAGGGTAGGGTGGGGCTCCTGATTAGAATCCCTTTGTCACCTGTGGTGGTGGGAGCAAGCAGAGAAGCTCTGTGCCTGGGTCCGCCGAGCCTGGAGTCCAAGGTCTCAGAGAGTTCCGCTTACCTTGTTCTGTGGGTCTTCAGTTGTGCGTGGGTCTCGGCCGGAGCGGCCGCGCGGGTCCGGAAAGCGTCCTGGAGTGTGGCGACGGCTGGGTAGTGGAAGTAGTGTCGAGAGTGGAAGTCTGCCAGTGGGGTATTTATCTGGGTAGGGTGGGTCTCCTGTGCACAATTCGATCCCTGGGTGGTTGATGGAAGCAGACAGGGCAGGGTAGGGTGGGGCTCCTGATTAGAATCCCTTTGTCACCTTGTTCTGTGGGTCTTCAGTTGTGCGTGGGTCTCGGCCGGAGCGGCCGCGCGGGTCCGGAAAGCGTCCTGGAGTGTGGCGACGGCTGGGTAGTGGAAGTAGTGTCGAGAGTGGAAGTCTGCCAGTGGGGTATTTATCTGGGTAGGGTGGGTCTCCTGTGCACAATTCGATCCCTGGGTGGTTGATGGAAGCAGACAGGGCAGGGTAGGGTGGGGCTCCTGATTAGAATCCCTTTGTCACCTGTGGTGGTGGGAGCAAGCAGAGAAGCTCTGTGCCTGGGTCCGCCGAGCCTGGAGTCCAAGGTCTCAGAGAGTTCCGCTTACCTTGTTCTGTGGGTCTTCAGTTGTGCGTGGGTCTCGGCCGGAGCGGCCGCGCGGGTCCGGAAAGCGTCCTGGAGTGTGGCGACGGCTGGGTAGTGGAAGTAGTGTCGAGAGTGGAAGTCTGCCAGTGGGGTATTTATCTGGGTAGGGTGGGTCTCCTGTGCACAATTCGATCCCTGGGTGGTTGATGGAAGCAGACAGGGCAGGGTAGGGTGGGGCTCCTGATTAGAATCCCTTTGTCACCTTGTTCTGTGGGTCTTCAGTTGTGCGTGGGTCTCGGCCGGAGCGGCCGCGCGGGTCCGGAAAGCGTCCTGGAGTGTGGCGACGGCTGGGTAGTGGAAGTAGTGTCGAGAGTGGAAGTCTGCCAGTGGGGTATTTATCTGGGTAGGGTGGGTCTCCTGTGCACAATTCGATCCCTGGGTGGTTGATGGAAGCAGACAGGGCAGGGTAGGGTGGGGCTCCTGATTAGAATCCCTTTGTCACCTGTGGTGGTGGGAGCAAGCAGAGAAGCTCTGTGCCTGGGTCCGCCGAGCCTGGAGTCCAAGGTCTCAGAGAGTTCCGCTTACCTTGTTCTGTGGGTCTTCAGTTGTGCGTGGGTCTCGGCCGGAGCGGCCGCGCGGGTCCGGAAAGCGTCCTGGAGTGTGGCGACGGCTGGGTAGTGGAAGTAGTGTCGAGAGTGGAAGTCTGCCAGTGGGGTATTTATCTGGGTAGGGTGGGTCTCCTGTGCACAATTCGATCCCTGGGTGGTTGATGGAAGCAGACAGGGCAGGGTAGGGTGGGGCTCCTGATTAGAATCCCTTTGTCACCTTGTTCTGTGGGTCTTCAGTTGTGCGTGGGTCTCGGCCGGAGCGGCCGCGCGGGTCCGGAAAGCGTCCTGGAGTGTGGCGACGGCTGGGTAGTGGAAGTAGTGTCGAGAGTGGAAGTCTGCCAGTGGGGTATTTATCTGGGTAGGGTGGGTCTCCTGTGCACAATTCGATCCCTGGGTGGTTGATGGAAGCAGACAGGGCAGGGTAGGGTGGGGCTCCTGATTAGAATCCCTTTGTCACCTGTGGTGGTGGGAGCAAGCAGAGAAGCTCTGTGCCTGGGTCCGCCGAGCCTGGAGTCCAAGGTCTCAGAGAGTTCCGCTTACCTTGTTCTGTGGGTCTTCAGTTGTGCGTGGGTCTCGGCCGGAGCGGCCGCGCGGGTCCGGAAAGCGTCCTGGAGTGTGGCGACGGCTGGGTAGTGGAAGTAGTGTCGAGAGTGGAAGTCTGCCAGTGGGGTATTTATCTGGGTAGGGTGGGTCTCCTGTGCACAATTCGATCCCTGGGTGGTTGATGGAAGCAGACAGGGCAGGGTAGGGTGGGGCTCCTGATTAGAATCCCTTTGTCACCTTGTTCTGTGGGTCTTCAGTTGTGCGTGGGTCTCGGCCGGAGCGGCCGCGCGGGTCCGGAAAGCGTCCTGGAGTGTGGCGACGGCTGGGTAGTGGAAGTAGTGTCGAGAGTGGAAGTCTGCCAGTGGGGTATTTATCTGGGTAGGGTGGGTCTCCTGTGCACAATTCGATCCCTGGGTGGTTGATGGAAGCAGACAGGGCAGGGTAGGGTGGGGCTCCTGATTAGAATCCCTTTGTCACCTGTGGTGGTGGGAGCAAGCAGAGAAGCTCTGTGCCTGGGTCCGCCGAGCCTGGAGTCCAAGGTCTCAGAGAGTTCCGCTTACCTTGTTCTGTGGGTCTTCAGTTGTGCGTGGGTCTCGGCCGGAGCGGCCGCGCGGGTCCGGAAAGCGTCCTGGAGTGTGGCGACGGCTGGGTAGTGGAAGTAGTGTCGAGAGTGGAAGTCTGCCAGTGGGGTATTTATCTGGGTAGGGTGGGTCTCCTGTGCACAATTCGATCCCTGGGTGGTTGATGGAAGCAGACAGGGCAGGGTAGGGTGGGGCTCCTGATTAGAATCCCTTTGTCACCTTGTTCTGTGGGTCTTCAGTTGTGCGTGGGTCTCGGCCGGAGCGGCCGCGCGGGTCCGGAAAGCGTCCTGGAGTGTGGCGACGGCTGGGTAGTGGAAGTAGTGTCGAGAGTGGAAGTCTGCCAGTGGGGTATTTATCTGGGTAGGGTGGGTCTCCTGTGCACAATTCGATCCCTGGGTGGTTGATGGAAGCAGACAGGGCAGGGTAGGGTGGGGCTCCTGATTAGAATCCCTTTGTCACCTGTGGTGGTGGGAGCAAGCAGAGAAGCTCTGTGCCTGGGTCCGCCGAGCCTGGAGTCCAAGGTCTCAGAGAGTTCCGCTTACCTTGTTCTGTGGGTCTTCAGTTGTGCGTGGGTCTCGGCCGGAGCGGCCGCGCGGGTCCGGAAAGCGTCCTGGAGTGTGGCGACGGCTGGGTAGTGGAAGTAGTGTCGAGAGTGGAAGTCTGCCAGTGGGGTATTTATCTGGGTAGGGTGGGTCTCCTGTGCACAATTCGATCCCTGGGTGGTTGATGGAAGCAGACAGGGCAGGGTAGGGTGGGGCTCCTGATTAGAATCCCTTTGTCACCTTGTTCTGTGGGTCTTCAGTTGTGCGTGGGTCTCGGCCGGAGCGGCCGCGCGGGTCCGGAAAGCGTCCTGGAGTGTGGCGACGGCTGGGTAGTGGAAGTAGTGTCGAGAGTGGAAGTCTGCCAGTGGGGTATTTATCTGGGTAGGGTGGGTCTCCTGTGCACAATTCGATCCCTGGGTGGTTGATGGAAGCAGACAGGGCAGGGTAGGGTGGGGCTCCTGATTAGAATCCCTTTGTCACCTGTGGTGGTGGGAGCAAGCAGAGAAGCTCTGTGCCTGGGTCCGCCGAGCCTGGAGTCCAAGGTCTCAGAGAGTTCCGCTTACCTTGTTCTGTGGGTCTTCAGTTGTGCGTGGGTCTCGGCCGGAGCGGCCGCGCGGGTCCGGAAAGCGTCCTGGAGTGTGGCGACGGCTGGGTAGTGGAAGTAGTGTCGAGAGTGGAAGTCTGCCAGTGGGGTATTTATCTGGGTAGGGTGGGTCTCCTGTGCACAATTCGATCCCTGGGTGGTTGATGGAAGCAGACAGGGCAGGGTAGGGTGGGGCTCCTGATTAGAATCCCTTTGTCACCTTGTTCTGTGGGTCTTCAGTTGTGCGTGGGTCTCGGCCGGAGCGGCCGCGCGGGTCCGGAAAGCGTCCTGGAGTGTGGCGACGGCTGGGTAGTGGAAGTAGTGTCGAGAGTGGAAGTCTGCCAGTGGGGTATTTATCTGGGTAGGGTGGGTCTCCTGTGCACAATTCGATCCCTGGGTGGTTGATGGAAGCAGACAGGGCAGGGTAGGGTGGGGCTCCTGATTAGAATCCCTTTGTCACCTGTGGTGGTGGGAGCAAGCAGAGAAGCTCTGTGCCTGGGTCCGCCGAGCCTGGAGTCCAAGGTCTCAGAGAGTTCCGCTTACCTTGTTCTGTGGGTCTTCAGTTGTGCGTGGGTCTCGGCCGGAGCGGCCGCGCGGGTCCGGAAAGCGTCCTGGAGTGTGGCGACGGCTGGGTAGTGGAAGTAGTGTCGAGAGTGGAAGTCTGCCAGTGGGGTATTTATCTGGGTAGGGTGGGTCTCCTGTGCACAATTCGATCCCTGGGTGGTTGATGGAAGCAGACAGGGCAGGGTAGGGTGGGGCTCCTGATTAGAATCCCTTTGTCACCTTGTTCTGTGGGTCTTCAGTTGTGCGTGGGTCTCGGCCGGAGCGGCCGCGCGGGTCCGGAAAGCGTCCTGGAGTGTGGCGACGGCTGGGTAGTGGAAGTAGTGTCGAGAGTGGAAGTCTGCCAGTGGGGTATTTATCTGGGTAGGGTGGGTCTCCTGTGCACAATTCGATCCCTGGGTGGTTGATGGAAGCAGACAGGGCAGGGTAGGGTGGGGCTCCTGATTAGAATCCCTTTGTCACCTGTGGTGGTGGGAGCAAGCAGAGAAGCTCTGTGCCTGGGTCCGCCGAGCCTGGAGTCCAAGGTCTCAGAGAGTTCCGCTTACCTTGTTCTGTGGGTCTTCAGTTGTGCGTGGGTCTCGGCCGGAGCGGCCGCGCGGGTCCGGAAAGCGTCCTGGAGTGTGGCGACGGCTGGGTAGTGGAAGTAGTGTCGAGAGTGGAAGTCTGCCAGTGGGGTATTTATCTGGGTAGGGTGGGTCTCCTGTGCACAATTCGATCCCTGGGTGGTTGATGGAAGCAGACAGGGCAGGGTAGGGTGGGGCTCCTGATTAGAATCCCTTTGTCACCTTGTTCTGTGGGTCTTCAGTTGTGCGTGGGTCTCGGCCACGCAAGATAACTGCACCATATTTGTTATGGTTTGAACCATGGGAAGACCTGCAAGGGCTATTAGAGACTTCCCTAAAGCCTCTACTCCTCTTTGTGAGCCTGGCAAGCTACCAAGAATACCCCACCCACACAGCAGAGCCTGGCAAGCTATCTGGGGCATATCTGATATGCCAAAATCAGTATATACAATGGGTCTCATTCCCTTGACCCTGAAAGAGCCACCAATACAGCAGTGTTAAGATGGATGAGGAAGGAGAGGCTGATAAAATCTCAAGGCCAAACCAGGCTGCCAAAACAAAAAAGGACAAAAATGGCTGTTTGTACTTTTCAATGCAGGTTCGCTGGCATCGGATGCACTCATCGAAGACCTGATGGTATAATCGCGGAAGATCAAGTAAGCATCATTGGTCTGACCGAGATGCAAAGGCATCAATCACATCACACTGTTTTTGATAGATATTATCAGAAGCATATGCTAATAAACAACAAAAATTTTCTGGCAGAAGCTGTAAGAAAAGATGAAGATGGGCTGGATGGAGTGATAGTACCATGGGGGGAAGCATTTGTTTTGTATGCAGCCGACCCGAGTTTGATCCTCGTCATCCCATATGGTCTCCCAAGCACCACCGGGAATAATTATTGAGTGCAGAGCCAGGAGTAACCCCTGAGCATGGCTATGTGACCCAAAAAGAAAAAAAAAAGTCATGAAATTTGCTTATAAGTGGATGGACATGGAGCGACAGTTGTCTGTGACAGTTGTCGTCTCTGGGTGACAGGTCATCTCTAACTGTGACAGGTATAATATATGTGACAAGTGTCATATGTGGGTGATGGGTGTCATCTCTGGGTGATAGGCATATTTGTGTGATGGGTGTTGTCTCTGGATGACAAGTGTCATCTCTGGGTGACAGATATCTCTGGGTGTCATTTGTACTTGGGTGACAGGATGAGCATTTTCCCACTTTCTTAAGAGCCAATTCCTCATTGTTCCCTCTGTGATTTTCCATTTCTCCACTTGGGCACTTTTTTTATTCACATGAATTTCGACAGTACTTTCTGGGTCAGGAAAACCAGCCCTTGCCCAGTAACATCAATCAGATTTCACCAATAGCTGGGATAATTGTTTTTAGTTCTCTTCATGGTGATTTCTCTCAGCCAAAATTTTTTGGTTTTTTTTCCTTTATTTTATTTTATTTTTTTTTACAGTTGTAGATTTACAATTTTTTGTGCTTTGGTTTCAATTATACAATGATCAGATACCCATCCCTCCACCAGTGCCCATTTTCCACCACCATGGATAATATCCCTCCCACCCCCATCCCCCCATCCCCCCTGTCTCTGTGGCAGGGCAATCCCCTGTGTTCTCTCTCTCCTTTTGGGTGTTGTGGTCTGCAAAAGAGTCATTGAGTGACAAACATGTTCAGTCCATAGTCTACTTTCGACATGCATCTCCCCTCCTGGGAGGATCCTCCAAACATCCTTTATTTGGTGCTCCCTTCTCTATCTGAGCTGCCCTTTCCTCTAGGATACCCGCTGGCCTCTAAGTTATGGAGTAATCATCCTGGTGCTGATCTCAGCTATTCTTGGGTATTAATCTCATACTTTGTTACTTTATATCCCCCAGATGAATGCAATCTTTCTATGTCTATCCCTCTCTTTCTGACTCATTTCGCTTAGCATGATACTTTCCATATTGTACCACTTGTATGTAAATTTCATGACTTCATCTTTTCTAACAGCTACATAGTACTCCATTGTGTAGATGTACCAGAGTTTCTTTAACCAGTCATCTGTTCTTGGGCATTCAGGTTTCTTCCAGTTTCTGGCTATTGTAAAGAGTGCTGCAATGAACAAACAAGTGCAGATGTCACTTCGACTATACATTCTTGCCTCTCTGGGATATATTCCCAGGAGTGGTATTGCTGGGTCAAATGGGAGCTCAATTTCTAATTTTTTGAGAATCGTCCATACTGTTTTCCAGAAGGGCTGAACCAGTGGACATTCCCACCAACGGTGAAGGAGTGTCCCTTTCTTGCCACATCCACGCCAGCATCAGTTGCTTTTGTTCTTTTGAATGTGGGCCAGTCTCTGAGGTGTGAGATGGTATCTCATTGTGGTTTTGATCTGCATCTCCCTGATGATTAATGATGTAGAGCATTTTCTCATGTGCTATTTTGCCATTCGGATTTCTTCTTTGAGAAAATTTCTGTTCATTTCATTGCCCCATTTTTGGATTGGGTTGGATGTTTTCTTCTTGTGGAGTTTAACCAGTATTTTGTATATCCTGGATATCAACCCCTTGTCAGATGTGTATTCGGTGAATATCCTTTCCCATTCTGTAGACTGTCTTTGTATTTTGGTCACTGTTTCTTTGGAGGTGCAGAAGCTTCTTAGTTTAAGATAGTCCCATTTATCTATCTCTGTTTTCACTTGCTCGGCCAGTGGCATGGCATCTTTGAAGATACCATTAGCTTCAATGTCATGGAGGGTTTTGCCAACTTTATCTTCAATGTACCTTATGGTTTCTGGCCTGATGTTGAGGTCTTTAATCCATTTTGATCTTACTTTTGTACATGGTGTTAGGCAGAGTTCTGAGCCTATTTTTTTGCATGTAGCCGTCCAGTGATGCCAACACAATTTATTAAAGAGGCTTTCCTTACTCCACTTCACATTACTTGCACCTTTATCAAAGATTAGATGAGCATATGATTGAGGGGAGATGTCAGTATATTCAACCCTGTTCCATTGGTCTGCAGTTCTGCCTTTGTTCCAGTACCATGCTGTTTTAATTATTACTGCTTTGTAGTACAGTTTGAAGTTCGGGAGGTTGATTCCTCCCATTTTCTTTTTCCCAAGAATTGCTTTAGCTATTCGTGGGGGCTTATTGTTCCATATAAATTTCAGGAGTGTTTGCTCCATTTCTTTGAAGAATGTCATGGATATCCTTATAGGGATTGCATTGAATTTATACAATGCTTTCGGTAGTATTGCCATTTTGACAATGTTAAGTCTCCCAACCCATGAGCAGGGGATATCTTTCCATTTCCTCATGTCCTTTTTTATTTCCTGAAGTAGCGTTTTGTAGTTTTCTTTGTACAGGTCCTTTACTTCCTTACTTAAGCTGATTCCTAGGTACTTGATTTTCTGGGGCACAATTGTGAACGGGATTGTTTTTTTCATGTTGCTTTCTTCTCTCTCACTGTTTGCGTATAGGAAAGCCATGGACTTTTGGGTATTGATTTTGTAACCTGCAACTTTACTATACGAGTCTATTGTTTCTAGGAGTTTTTTGGTGGAAGGTATTGGGTTCTCTAAGTAGAGTATCATATCATCTGCGAAGAGTGAGAGCTTGATTTCTTCCTTTCCTACCTGAATGCCCTTAATATCTTTTTCCTGCCTAATCGCTATTGCAAGTACTTCCAGTACTATATTGAACAGCAGTGGAGAGAGTGGGCATCCCTGTCTCGTCCCTGATCTTAGAGGGAAGGCTCTCAGTTTTTCCCCATTGAGGATGATGCTTGCTGTAGGCTTGTGGTAGATGGCTTTAATTATGTTGAGCAAGGTCCCCTCTATACCCATTTTGGCTAGGGTTTTCATCATAAAGGGGTGCTGGATCTTATCAAATGCTTTCTCTGCATCTATTGATATGATCATATGCTTTTTATCTTTTCTTTTGTTGATATGGTGGATTATGTTGATTGATTTCCGAATGTTAAACCATCCTTGCATCCCTGGGATGAATCCTACTTGGTCATGGTGTATGATCTTTTTGATGAGTAGTTGGATTCTATTTGCTAGTAGTTTGTTGAGGATCTTTGCATCTGTGTTCATCAGGGATATCGGCCTGTAATTCTCTTTCTTTGTGGTATCTCTGTCTGCTTTTGGTATCAGTGTGATATTTGCTTCGTAGAAACTGTTCGGAAGTGTTTTTGATATTTCAATTTCGTGGAAAAGCTTAAAGAGCATTGGGAGTAAGTCCTCTTTAAAGATTTGGAAGAATTCTCTAGTGAATCCATCCGGGCCAGGACTTTTGTGCTTGGGGAGACTTTTTATTACCATTTCAATTTCCTTGATGGTGATAGGTCTGTTCAGGTATTCCAGGTCTTCTTGGTTCAGCCTTGGGAGTCTTTAGTAGTCTAGGAATTTATCCATTTCCTCGAGGTTTTGATGTTCCGTGGCATAAAGCTTCTCAAAGTACTCCCTGAGGATCCTCTGAATTTCTGTGGTTTCTGTTGTAATGACCCCCTTTTCATTTCTGATTTGGTTTATTAGGGTTTTCACTCTCCCTTTCTTTGTGAGTTTTGCTAGAGGCTTATCGATCTTGTTAATTTTCTCAAAGAACCAGCTTTTGGTTTCATTGATCTTTCGGATTGTTTTTTGGGTTTCCATCTCGTTAATCTCTGCTCTGAGTTTTATTATTTCCTTTCTCCTGTTCGGGTTGTGCTCCTTTTTTTGGTCCTTCTCCAAGCTCTTAAGCTGTGAGGTTAGGTTACTTATGTGTGCTCGTTCCTCCTTCCTGAGGAATGCTTGTAGAGCTATAAAATTTCCTCTTAACACAGCCTTTGCTGTGTCCCCTAAGTTTTGGTAACTCGTGTTCTCATTTTCATTCGTTTCTAGGAATCTTTTGATTTCCTCTTTGATTTCCTGTCTAATCCACTCGTTGTTCAATAGTGCACTGTTTAATTTCCAGGTGATTGATTTAGTTTTCTGTTTTTGTATGTGATTTAGTTCTAATTTCAGCGCATTATGGTCTGAGAAGATTGTTGATACAATCTCTACCTTCTTAATTTTATGGAGGCATGTTTTGTGGCTCAGCATGTGGTCTATCTTGGAGAATGTTCCATGTACGCTTGAGAAGAATGTGTATTCATCTTTTTGTGGATGAAGTGTCCTGTATATATCTACTAAGTCCCTTTCTTCCATTGTTTCCCTCAAATGAAGTATGTCCTTGCTAAGCTTGAGTCTGGTTGATCTATCAAGAGGTGACAAAGCAGTGTTGAAGTCTCCCACTAGTATTGTGTTGCTATTGATGTCTTTTTCCAAATCTATGAGTAGTTGTTTTAAGTACTTTGCTGGTCTCTCATTAGGTGCATATACATTTATTATTGTAAGTTCTTCCTGTTGTACAGATCCTTTGATCAATAAGAAATGGTCTCTTATGACCTTCCTCACTCTGAAATCGATGTGGTCTGATATAAGGATGGCTACCCCAGCTTTTTTATGGGAGCTGTTTGCCTGTAGGATTGTTTTCCAGCCTTTGACTCTGAGTCTGTGTTTGCTTTGACTATTGAGATGCGTTTCTTGCAGGCAGCAGAATGTTGGGTTCAATTTTCTAATCCATCCTGCCACTCTATGTCTTTTAATTGGTGCGTTTAGCCCATTGACATTGAGAGAGATTATTGTTATGGGATTTTGTCCCATTGTTCTGTTAAAATTTGGTGTATTTGAGGGGCCTTTCTTGCCTTAAAGTAGCCCATTTAATTGTTCTTGTAACCATGATTTTGAGTCTATGAAGTTCCTGAGCTGTTGTTTGTCTGTGAAACTGTGTGTTGTTCCTTCTATTATGAATGAGAGTCTTGCTGGGAAAAGTATTTTTGGGGAGACATTTATTTCATTGAGTTTTTTTTACTATGTCCCACCACTGTTTTCAGGCCATGAGGGTTTCATCAGAAAAATCAGCTGTGAATTTTAAGGATGCTCCTTTGTAAGAGATTTCTTTCTTCGATCTTGCTGCTTTCAGAATTTTGTCTCTGTCTAAGGTTTTAGTCATTTTGATCAGAATGTGTCTTGGGGTATTTTTATTCGGATTTCTTCTAGCTGGTACCCTTCGGGCCTCCTGAATGTGGTCACAAGTTTTCTTCAGCTCTGGAAATGTTGTAGCAATGATGTCTTTGACAGTTTCTTCTTCATCGAGGTTTTCTTCCTGTCCCTCTGGGACTCCAATAATTCTTATGTTACCCCTCTTGGCTTCATCACGATCTTCTCTTGCCATCTGTTCCCAAATTGTGAGTCTCTTTTCCATTTTCTGCTCTTTTCTGGAGAGTCTCTGAACTTCATCTTCGAGCTCACTGATTCTGTTCTCAGCCGCTATTACTCTGCTGCTGAGGCCTTCCACTGAGCTTTTCAATTCGCCTACGAGATTTTTCAGGTCTGATATTTCTGATTGCATTTTCCTCATTTCTGCCTTCAGATCCTCTTGTCTTCTATTGGCATTGCTTTCCATTGTTTCTTTTAATTCCCTAAGCATCCTAAGTAGCTCCCTTCTGAATTCCTTGTCAGAGAGGTTGTCTAACACTACAGTACTGTTGGTGTCATCTGGGCTAGACTCTTCAATATGAAAGTTTGGTGGGCTTTTGCGTTGCTTTACCATTGTGAGAGGTGTGGTTTAGTCCTTCACGTTCACTGTTACTATTCTGCTTGATATACAGTGTGAGTTAAGATAGGCTTATGAGCTATTGGCTACTGTGTTTCTAGTGGCTGAGCTAAAATAGAGAAGTTTCCATCTAAGAGGGTAGATTATGGTTCCTATGGCATATATAGTGGGAAAATATTTCGCGGCCGCGTAAGCGGCCATGGCTCCGGAAAGAGTCCCTGGCACTGGGCGAGGAGTTGGGAACGTCTCCTGTTTGGAATTGGAGCCGTTCAGCTTTGTTGCCCAGAGCTGGGCCTCTGTGCCCGTCCCACGCAGATCAGGGGTTGAAAACCGGCTTTCTAGGGGCTGGTTCTAGCTGCGCATGCCCAGAGAGGGACCCAGGCCCTTGGGGGCAGGCTGTACCTGTTGGAATTGGAGCCGTTCAGCTTTGTTGCCCAGAGCTGGGCCTCTGTGCCCGTCCCACCAAAATTTTTTGTTTTTAATTAAACCACCATGAGGTACAGTTACAAAACTTTCACGATTGAGTTTCAATTATACAGTAATCAAACATTCATCCCTCCACCATTGTGCATTTCCACCACCAGTGTCCCCAGTATCTCTTCCGCCACTCTTGCCCCAACCCACTCCCTGCCTCTGTGACAGACACCTTCCTTCTTTTTCTCTCTCTACTTTAGGCATCATATTTTGCAATACAGATAATGAGAGGCCATCATGTTTGGTCCTTAGTCTACTTTCAGCACACATCTCCCATCCTGAGTGATCCCTCCAACCATCTGACTTAGTGATTCCTTCTCCATCCCAATTGCCTTCTCCCCAAGCACATGAGGTAGGCATCCAAACTGTGGAGCGATCCTCTGGGCCCTTGTCTCTACTGTTGTTGGGTGTTAGTCTCATATTGTTATTTTTATATTCCCCAAATGAGTGCAGTCATTCTGTGTCTGTCCCTCTCTTTCTGACTCATTTCACTTAGCATGATCTATCATCAATCAGTCTATTTTTCCATATGCCAGTCATTTACCTATCTTCCATTTTACCTATGTCTGTGCATATTTTATTGATGCTTTACTAATGATAAATTCATAAAAGTACAAAACTGAGTCAAAGTATTTGCTCTTGTTGATGGGGGAGAGGGTGTGCCACGCTTGGTTGTATTCAGGGCTTACTCTTGACTCTGTGCTAAGAGGACCATATACAAACCAGCTCCTATTATAAGCAAGATAAGCAATTTACCCCCTGAACTTTAACTCTGGCCCAAATAAGGCTCTTTTGTTCCTTCGTACATTTCTGAGGCCTGTTGTCAATTACTCTCACAAAGTTGAGATAATCGTTATTTTTTCTAAAGTTTAAAAGGCAGTATTCAACATATTATTTTTATTTTCTCTCTCTCTACCTATATGCACTATTTGTGCTTGTGTGTGTGTATGTGTGTGTGCGCGCATGTGTCTGTGCATGAGTGTGTGTGTGTGAGTGTGTGTGTGTGAGGTCACATAGTTCTAAAGAATTATTCAAGTGAAATGAAGTTGTATGTCCTTCACTGCTGTGCATAAATTCAAAGAGGGTAATGATTAAGACTTTTATGGACATGGCTTTGACAACTGAATCATGCATCCAGTTCTTGTTAATTATTTCTTTTGCTTCAAGAAAGCTTTTTCTAAATGATTTTTTAACTGACTTTCAGCAGAATATCACAGATTTCAATGATAGATGCATTTTATATAACATAAAACATCAAATAATGTCCTATTTCCACTGATAATAAGTAATCAAATAAGACTATATGCTGTGATTTTTAAAAGTCTTTTCTTTTTAAAGTAAAAATGACAGTTCTTATAATTGTTAACAAATAAAAAGTGAAATAAAATTTACAAAAAATACCAAAAATAGAAATAAGTATACATTTCTAATAATAAGTAATTTCTACACTGAAAGAAGCACTTACATACACACAGCGGGTAGGGTGTTCGCCTTACAAGTGGCCAACATGGCCGATCCGAGTTCGGTTCCTCCGCCCCTCTCGGGGAGCCTGGCAAGCTACCGAGAGTATTCGATATGCCAGACACAGTAACAACAAAGTCTCCAATGGAGACGATACTGGGCCCGCTCGAGCAAATCGACGATCAACGGGAGCGCCTTTACCTTTATAGTTCAGGTGACATGTTTAAAATACTGTTAATAGTTATTGTTATTAATATGAATAAAATTGTTGTACTTTCATTGCCTAAGTACCCACATCCCCACAGTGTCTCTATGTCATTTCTGGTTCATCTCATTTTCCTTTCAGCTTCTCCAACCCTCACTTCTTGATAATCTAAGTTTTATGAACAAGTCTTAAAAGCTGATCATCATTCAAAACTGTCTAATTTCCTATTTTGCTTCTCTATGCCATAAATGAGTGAGATTATTTGGTGTTTGTCTTAATTATGAATTATTTTGCTTATCATGGTGCTTTAAAGCTCCATTCAGGCACAAACAAAGTCTTTACAAAAAAAAAACCTTTCATTTTTTTAATCTCTAAACATGAGATAATAGAAGAAAAAGCAATATTTTTGAATGCACAATTATTTTAGCAGTAGGAATATTTAATCTTAAAATAATCTTATGTTGTATCAGACTCCTCCATTAGGCTACTTTACTCAATCGATTATGCCACTTTCATTGTTAGGCAATTGTTGAAATGTTTCAAAGACAATGATTTTCTAATATGGATTGCTAAGTTTCTCTCATTTTATTCATCTCAGCAGTTTTCTACAGCTATAAGAAATCTTTGCAATAAATCTGTGGAGCAATATCTATACTAACGTAACTAAATGCTTTCAATAATTATTAGCATATTTATACACTTATTTTCAATTAATTATTTTATCTGCTTGAACTCATTAGATCACCAAAACAGCACTGATGAGCAGTGTCTTGCTTTATTATATATTTTTCTTATACAAAAAACTCAGGGTGAAAGATGTAAAATTAGTTACTCGATTTTTCTTATTTATTTATTTATTTATTTATTTTGCTTTTGGGGTCACACGTGGAGATGCACAGGGTTTACTCCTGGATCTAAATTCAGAAATTATCCCTGGCGGTGCTCGGGGGGACCATATGGGATTCTGGGAATCGAACCTGGGTCAGCCACGTGCAAGGCAAATACTCTATCCGCTGTGCTATCACTCCAGCCCCAGTTACTGGATTTTTAAATGCTCATGAAATCCTGCTGAAATACCCTTCCACTCATTTTATGTATATGTACATGCAAAAATATCTTGGTGTGTACTTTTATATTTGATGTGTGAGATCAATTAATTAATATATATTTTAGTACTTTAATATGAGTGTTTGCTCCATGCTCTTTGCTTATGCTATTTGTTTCTTGCATTATTTATAAAACTGGAATAATTCGAAATGGCATAAGTCATCTAATAAGCTCAGAAGTCTTGTTATATTATTTGAGATGAAATTGATTAAGTTGGTTGATGATCACTGCATTCTCAGAGTCACTATGAAGAGAATCCACTGCTTCATGGTTGACATCAAAATGATTTATGGTATCGATATGATGCATTATTTAATCTATATGATGTAAGCAATGAATTCGGTTCACTAAATTGAACAAATGTAAAAAAGCATAAAGCTATATCTTTATTCAGTATACTAAGCAACCAAAAAACAATACTACTAACTTTTCCCATTGAAATCTTTAGGCCAAGACCAACTTGAACTTAATTTATTGAAATATTCTATTTACATGTCTGATATGGAGATGCTATGGTATGTGCAATGTAGGATAATACATTTTATTTATGTAAATTCATAACATTTACTTTTATATTTTTAAATAAAATAGTTGTATTTAAGTAAATTTACTGAGATAAATGTAGGAGGAGAAAAAGTGAGAGTGATATCTATTCAACAGACAACACAGACTTCTCTAGAGAAAGCTTTCGTTTAGCCATTTCAAATATTGTATTTCTCATAGAACTAAAGATATTTCCTTATCTCTTGAGTTTATTATCTATGTGTACAGATTAATAGTTTACTGCTTGTATCTATGCACAGAGAGTGAAGCAAGAAAGATAACATATAAATATGATTTATATTTGAATCATAACATAGATCAGTTATCAATCAAATGATCTTTAAAGAATAATTATTTTGGACTAAAGGGATAGTAGAGTGGGCAGGGAACTTGCCTTGCACACTCAGTCAACTCAGGAGTAATTCCCTTGACCCCACGGCACCCACCAATTATGATCCCCAAGAGCAGAGCTATTTGATCTCAGCACTGCATATGGTTCCTCAAGCACTTCCAGGAGTGATTCTTGAAAACAGAGCTGGAGTAAGCCCTGAGTACTGCCAGATATGCCCCCAAAATAAGGAATAAAAACATTCCAGCATATATTTAGCATTTAACATAATAATTTGAAATGTATTGAAATTTTTCATTTGTATTATATATCTGATTTATAAAAATAATCTTCTACTTCATTTACAGCATTATTACATTAAATTACCAATATCATTTAGTCATTTTCAATGATCTATTTTATAAAAATTCTCTGTAGAGAAGTTCATTCAAAGTCACTCTCCAGCCCAGTTAAGCTCATTTTGGTTTTCTCTATATTATCTTTATTTTTTAATGATTTATAGGAAAGAATTTTATAAATAATATCAATATTTTATACAGGTATTAATAACTTTTATATATATTTCTATGTTCCTAGAGTGACTCCTAAAAGATATATGTATGTATATAAATAATCAAAGGAAGTAATAAAGAATTAGAGATATAATCAAAATTTCCCACCAATAAAAATTTACATTATCTCAACTACTTCATGCTAATCCTACCCTTTTGATATTCTATCTCTATTGTTTTAGCAACCAAACCCTTTAATTATTTTGACATAGTTTTAAATATACTCACTTATATTTTGAAGATTTCTGTTTTGTTTTCAGCATACACTTCAGGTACTAAAAGGCTGCTTTCAACAGTTTAAACTAAGATTACTCAATATTCTTATTTGTCATATTCTGAGGGCCTTTTTCTGACAGAATGAGTTACTGAAAAATGCCACCTACTCTATAATTCACTCTGCTTCACAGTGAGCACAAAGGTACTAAATAGTGAATAATTCATCTTAAACATTTTAGTATTGCCTTGTTTACTAGAAAACTGTATATGGAGAATATGATGTGATTTGATAAAAATGTGACCAATCAATGATAATTCCATTACAGCAAGTAACTACATGGATAATCAACAATACTGCTAACATCCATAACTGCATTTTTCCAAGAATGTGGTAATAGTTCTACAAATGTTCAGTTATTAAAAATATATTTGCTTTTCTAATTTAGAAAAAGCTAATTTTTTATAGTAGCAAAGTAGAAACTGGTGGAATTCATCTTAGAAGTGATTAAGTGATTGCTTTTTGTTGGAAAATCTTATAGAGCAAAGCTATACAAAACACTCCCCTTTCCTCAGGAAAATAAACTATTAGTACTGTGCAGGGATGGGGGAAAATTCCCCCAATTCTCTGGGTTTTCTTCATGTTATAATAATAATCTAAATAGCATTAGATGGATTAGCATAAAGAATCAGTTTAGTGGTGAATATAAGAAGAAATTACATGGCTCTAAATTCTCAATCAAAATACGTCAGGCAGTTTAGTATAAGAGACTTTGGCCATCAAAATTAAGGAAGAATTTATATAGGAAGGAATGAAATGGCTTCATCTTTTTATGAGAATGAAAAGAGAACTTTACACTGATAAATATATATTTGCATTATGTCATCCAAGGACATATTGCTTTAGTTTTTAAAAAAAGTGAGAGAAGTAATTGGTTCTTCAATTAGGGACAAGGAAATAAATGGACTGGGACAAGGACATTTGTTTCTTCTCAGTTTTTAGAGCTTTCTTTGTTCCTAACAAAATAGATCCCATTCTACATGTGACTGACCAGTTTTCCCAATTTTATTTGTTGAAGAAAATTTCTTTGTTCTTTTTTTTAATTGAACACCAGGAGATAAATCATCACAAACATATTCATGATTGGGTTTCAGTCATACAATTTTCTAAGACCAATCCCTCCACCAGTGTATATTTCCCACTAACAAAGTCTTCAGTTTCCCTCTCTTGCCACAATTCTCTGTAACATCTCTCTGTCTCTCTCTCTGTCTCTCTCTCTGTCTCTCTCTCACCTTTTGTGCATTATGTTTTGCAGTTAAATGATGGCTTTGGGTTGTGGATGTGACTACCTTGAATTCCAAAAGTACAGAAATGTGAGATAGCTTATCCCAACACCAAGAGAGCCTGGAAATTCGGTCACAAAACCCACATTCCCAAATTTTCAGCAGGTTAATATTTTGGTGAGATCTGTTCCAGGACAGTAGTATCTTGCCAAAGACATGGTGGCAATTTTGAATTGTGGGAGCAAGTGGCTGCCAGGGGGATTTCTTAGGTGGGCACTGACAAACCTGCCTTCCTCCAATGTGCCTAGGCTGTACGGCTTTGCGTGGATCTGAGATTAATGGGAGTTTCTGATGTTTTTCAAGATTTATTTATGGGTTTCTGAAGCAAAGCCCATAAATGAACTTGTATGACAGAGCCAGAGGTGATTTTTTGGGCATTACTCCTACATAACTAACTTTTGGTGGTTTAATTTCTTGGGAAACTTGGTCCTGAAATTTTGGAGTCTGGCTTGAGGCACAGCGGCAATTTGGGGGGATCAGGAAGCCTGAGGGCAACATTCGGCTGCTGATGCACTCTCTCTAAGTGTCCTGGTTGACCTGCCAGCAGTGCCACATCCCCTGGGGTCCAGTAGTGATAGCAATAGTGGACCAGGCAGGGACCAGGAATGGGTTCAGGGCTGCTACAGGTTGCAACTTGGGCAGTATGGGCAGGATGCAGCCATCAGTCCAACAGAACTGGGCCAGGGTACATGACCCCATCTTCAGTCACAAGACAGTTGGCACTCAGAGCATGTCCTCCATAGTCTGCCATGGGCAACAAAGAAAATGGCAGCAAGGCCGCCATCCATTGATGAATCGTCATACAATGGTGAGGACCTGGAGCACCTTAACTCTGGGAACTCAACACCCATGCTTCACAGTGGTGCTGAGCTGAGTTGGAACCGAAGAGCCCAACCTGACCCATTAAAACTCTGCCAGCACCCATACCACCAAGAACTGTGGAACTAGGCCAGTTGGCGGTAGTGCTGCTTCCTTTCACATATGTCCTACTCCAAGCTGGGCGACTGGATGTTTTCATTTAATGATGCTCTTCCTGAGCCAAAATATCCAGGGAGCAGCCACATTCACATACACAGAAATCTGTGTACCATCAGTTGTTCAGAGATCTGAGAGCTGCCGTTCCTCCGACTCTTGCTGTTCTGCTGTTGCCATCTTGACCAGAACTCCCTCTTTTCTCTTCTTCACACTTACAGATCCTTTGTAGAAGTGAGGGTCAGTATCTGAGCATCCAATTTTCTTCCATTGGTTCAAGAGTCTGTCTTTATTGCAGTACCACACCATCTTGATAACTATAGTTTTATAGTTTAAAGTTGGAGTTAGAAAATTCTACCATCTTCTTCATTTCCTATGATTGTTTTGGCTATTTGAAGAGTTTTATTATTCCAGGTAGTTATTAACCCCATTTGATATTTACCTCTAAAAATGGAAATATGTATTTTTATAGGGACTGCAATATACCTGTAATTGTATTTTGGGGTGGATGGTCATTTTGACAATATTACTCCTTCTGATCCATGGACAGGGTATCGATCTCACACCTTATATAAAAATCAGTTCAAAATAGATTAAAGACCTCAACATCACACCAGTACTAATTTTTTTTTTATTTGAGAGAAACATAGGCACAGCCCTTTATAACACCGAACCCAGAGGAATATTCATTGACACAGAGCCACTGGTCAAGCAAACAAGATAAAAAATAATCAAAAGTGACAACATTGAATCAAGAGGTTTCCACAGTGCAAGAAAACAATGACTAGGATAAAAAGACATCCCAAGAATTGGGAGAAAATATTTTCCTACTACACAATGGATGAAGATTTAGTGTCAAAGTAATATAAAGCACCTACAAAATTTAGCAACAGAACAAATTCCAACACTGTAATTGAGAAGAAATAAAGGAAATTTTCTTACAGAAATTTTACAGGTGGCCAACAGTTACAGAAAAAAAAAAGTTCATCATTGATCATCAGGGAAATGCAGATTAAAACAAAAATGAGATATCACTTCACAACAGTGAGATTGACATTCATAAAAATGAACAAAAATTATCTGTGTTGGCATTGATATAGAGAGAAAGGAACTCTGTTGTTACTTCTGTTTATTTTGGTGGGAATGTTAACTGGTCCAACCTTTTTGGAAAAAATATGTATATGTCTCAAAAAAGTAAAACTGAGATTCCAGATGATAGGCAGTTATACTTCCTGACATCAAACTTAGGAGCCTCAGAACACTTTATTGAGAAGATGTTTGTTCTCCTATGTCCATTGCCACACTATTCAAAGTAGCAAAAACATGAAAACAACCCAGCTGTCCATGAACATATGACTGGATAAAGAAACTACTACATATACAATATAATATAGTACTTTATGCTAAGAAAAGACAAAATCATGAAATTTTCTGCTGCCTGGATGGATCTGAAGACTATTTTGCTGAGTTAAGTTAGTCAAAAGGAGACAGACAGATACATAATTATCTTATAAATAGATAAAAAAAGAAATGAAAATGGCTGAAGGCAATAGAAGTAGAGAGTTGCTCCACAGAGCTGAGCTTATCTGGAAGAAATGAGAAGGATCCTTAGGACACTGGTAGTGGGAATCAGGCACTCAGGGTGTGGGTGTAATCTTGAATGATACATGCATGAAATGAACATTAACAGTACTGTAAATAAAGAAAACCTAATAGAAATGGGGTTGAGTGGGGGAATCTTCATTCAACATAATGACAACAGTTTCTTTCTAGGCCTTTGGCACTTTGTTGACCTTCATTTAGTTCCCTAAACCAAAATCATACTTCCTGGAAAGAGACCTGCTTTGGGCATATTGGAAAAATGGCTCTTTGACGCCTTTGGGAAATCGAATCTCAGGTACAAAGAAAGAGCGTAAGGGATCATCTTCAAAACCACAAATGGATCTTCTGTGTGCCATCAGGAGTAACCTCTGAGCCCAGAACCAGTATCTTAGACCCTCAGCACAATAGGAAGCATAATAAAGGGATATTGCCCAACACACCTCACTCACTCCCAGATAAGAAACAGTGTTACCAATTTTAAGAGCCCAGGATATAATGCCAGGTTAGTGTGCTTGCCTCATCTCATGAACCACACATACAGTGCATTTCTCCATGTACCTCCAGGAGTCACCTTTGGAAAAAGACTAGAAGCCTTGGAGCAATGGCAGTTATGCACTTAATTCTTCCCCACCAATCCCCAACAGACAGATACACAGATGCACAGACAGGCAGACAGACAGACAGACACACACACATACACAACACAACATATAGCATATAAGGGATACCTCCAAAACAGAAAAAGCAAGCTGTGATATTTTTATCACTCAATAACAAAGACAATTACATATAGACTTGAATTCTATATGTCAAAATAAAGAAAGAAAAACAACGAAAGTTACAGTTTTTATTAGTTCAAAGCACAGTCTCAGAGAGAAGATATAATCCCTCATGTCCGATACAAATTTTCTACTAGCTCCAACTGTTAGTTGTCTGCATGTCGACCTCAAATCCTAGTGGCAATATTCTGAAGACCCACACGTATGTAAGTCAGGCAAAATTTATACGTAGTTTCTGCTTTCTTTATAAAGCCATGCATCATTTTACATATAAAACTCTGGTTCAGATTTTCTGATTCATACCACTAGAGCCATGGGACTACTGTAAAAGAGAAATAGGAAGAGTGCTAAAATGGAAAAACAAGTGCAGTGGAAGATTAAGAAAAACATTTTCATTAAATTGTTACTTTCCTTCTGGTTGTCAAGAGTAACTGATTTGTTCAAGATGTCTCTGTTTCAACAGGAAGCTACTGCTTAAAAGTTCATGAAATGCTAAATTACTAGACTATTATATAAATTTAAAGGAAATTTTAGCATCATGTAAAAGTGTTAAAATATATATTTTATAGAAAAATTAGAATACCCATGATGACTTTATTTATAAACAACTTCACTTGATCACTTGACATCCCATTACTCATCGATTTGCTTGAGTGGGTGCCAGTAATGTCTTCGTTTGTCCCTGTTGCATGCTAGTGCAGCCCAATGGTGTCTGCTTGCTCCAGGAACACGAAGAGTCACAAACCATTCTTTCAGGGTCTTGACGAAGAAGTCTGACCATCTTGTAGGTGGGCAGCCATGCCATCTTTTGACATCCCATGGAATCCAGTTGGTAATGGCTCTAATACAGTGGTCGTCTCCAAATCGCCTTATGTGTCCAGCCTATCTGACTTTTGACGGCTTGGCAAAATGAGAGAGCATCCCTGGTTCTCGATTGTCGACGGAGGTTGGAACTCCAGATTCCTTCTCTCACTTGATTGAAGCATGATACTCCAAGCATAGCTGTTTCAATTCCTCTTTGGGAGACCCGAATAGCATTCTCATCCTGTTTTCATAGGGCCCAGGTCTCTGAGGCATATGTTAATATATATGTATATATATATCACAATATAGAAATAACACACATATGTGTTACATTTTATGTATTTGTGTTCCAAGAATTTAATTTGCTTAAAAATGTTGGTTTTCATGGATAATTTTTAATGTACTCCATAAGCCAGGTAATGAACATAATACTTTAATGTCCTTAATTTTAAACTCTTTTGTTTTGTGGGGGGTGGGTTGACAATATGCTACTGTGTTTAGGATTTATTCTTCTCTATGTGTGTAAGGAATCACAATTTGTGCAGCTCATGAGGCCATATGCAGTGCTGGGAATTGAATCAGGGTAGGGGTGTGAAGGACACATTCATTAATAATTATATCATTGCTCCGGTTTTACTGTCCTGCTTTGTAAATGTTAAGGTAAATAGATCACATGTTTGGAAAAGCTACACAGTGATTTCTAAGCTTATTCTGCCATAATATTTTTCTTTTATTATTTTTGTTTTGTTTTGTTTTTTGCTCAAGGATTGCTCCTGTCTCTGCACTCAGAAATTACTCCTGGTGTTGCTTGGGTAAATCCCATATCTCACATGGGATACCAGAGATTGAACCTGAGTCAGCCTCATGCAAGGCAAATGCACTACCCACTGTACTGTCACTCTGGTCCAACATTTTTCTTAGTGAATGAACTTTAATTAGAAATTAGAAAATTTAATTAGAAATTTCCTGAATCGTTTTTAAAAACAAAAGAAAGGTGTTTCCATAAAACTCCATGTAAAGTACGAATGTATGTTGCAGTTTTATGTAACATATCATGGATTTGGAATTTGGCAACATTAGGAAACATTTTCCATTTTAGTTGATACAGTAAGGTAAATGCTTCTCCAATTATTCGAAAATTATGCCTGAGGATTCTAGTACATCAGTGGTGTTAAGAAATGGTAGGGGAAAATATCCACGCCACAGACTCAAGAACACTGAATTCATGAGACCCAAACTTTAATAACGAAACATAAAAGGTGCTTGTCAAGATGGCAACCCAGGGCTGAAAGCACGTGTGAGAAGGAACCTGGGAAAACTGGTGGTGAGGTGACACAGTTGTCAGGATCCATGTTGGAACATTGAACGTCCAAGAAAAAAAAAAAGCTCTGACTAACTTTGTAACTTGTAAGTAAAGTAAAGGCCCTCCCGTTGATCATCGATTTGCTGGAGCGGGCCCAGTAATGCCTCCATTGGAGACTTTGTTGTTACTGTGTCTGGCATATGGCATATGGAATACGTCACAGGAGCTTGCCAGGCTCTGCCCTGCGGATGAGATACTCTCGGTAGCTTGCTGGGCTCTCCGAGAGGGGTGGAGGAATCGAACTCAGGTCGGCCATGTTGGCTGCGTGCAAGGCAAACGCCCTACCGCTGTGCTATCGCTCAGCATAACTTGTAGTGCTTCAATAAAATGAAATTTGGGGAAACAATTTTAAATAAATGAGGATAAAAAAATTACTCCTCAGAACACTTCCTGGTTTTACTAATTTTTCCTTCAGGTTCTTTTTATTCTTTCGAAAAATGTTAGTGGTTAAAATAAAGCAAAAAAAAATGGTTAAAACCTGTACAAAATAAAACAAATATGAATGCTTATTTAATATATCAAATCTAATTGCCAATAAGAAATAAATTGCATTAAAATGAGACATTACTGGCTGGAGCAATAGCACAGTGGGTTGGGCATTTGCCTTGCACGCGGCCGACCCGGGTTCAATTCCCAGCATCCTATATGGTCCCCTGAGCACCGCCAGGAGTAATTCCTGAGTGCAGAGCCAGGAGTAACCCCTGTGCACCGCCGAGTGTGACCCCTCACAAAAAAAAGAGACATTAGTAAGACATTAGTAGTAAGGGATATTATAATATAATATAATATATTATAATATAATATAATTTATTTAGGGAAATTAAAGTTTATGGAAATTTTGAACTAAATGTTATAATATTTTCCGGGGGCTGGAGCGATAGCACAGTGGATAGGACATTTGCCTTGCATGCAATCGACCCGGGCTCGATCACCAGCATCCCATATTCTCCCCCAAGCACTGCCAGGAGTAATTCCTGAGTACAGAGCCAGGAGTATCCCCTGTGCAACACCGGTGTGACCCAAAAAGCAATAAATAAATAAATAAATAAATAAAGTGCTATATTATTTTCTTAATCTCAAACTTCTCATAAAATGAATTTTATTATTTAAAAAATATGCCTTGGTAAAATAATGTGTCTCAAGTATTATTTTCATAGTGCATTGGTACATATTTTTCTCAGCATTGTCATTAATTTTTCATTCTTGTTTTTTTTAATAAGAGAGTGAAAAGTATTTAATTTTATTTGACTTCTTAAATGCTCTATTCTTAGCTTTAAACGGATTATAAATTTTTAATATGAAAAAAACTATCCTCTGATTAATTTTTAAAAGCAGTAGTTTGAAAAATTAGGAATATATTTTTTAAAAAATTACCCAAAGGAATGTACTGAGGTCAGAGAAAGTTCAGAGGTTAATCAGCTTCCATGAGGGCCAGAAAGATACTACAGTGTGTTAGGTGTTTTCTTTACAGATGGCTGACCTGAATTCAATCCCTGGAACAACACTGGTATCCTGAGCACTGCCAAAAGTGAGCATAGAGCCAGGAATAAGAATATATCTGAACCTGGTACAAAACCAAATAAATGAATGAATGAATCCATCAATAAGTAAAGGCATTTCTTCAGTTTCTTACTTGGAGTCTAGTATATAACTGCTACATTGCTATATAAGCATAAATATGCATATATATGAATGTTTTGTGCTGATGTTCACATAATGGTTGAAATAATTTGATCATCTAATAAATGAAAGTAGGAGCTCAATGCAGTTAGTTATCAGAGAGAACATATCAATTCTTGGGTATTGCTTTACAGCTTTTCATTGGGCTACAGTGTTTGGTATATTTCTTAGATACCTGCTTCAGAATTACAAGTCCTAATTTAATTATTTACTTTTATCTGAACTGTTCACAAACATTTTGCCTCAACAGAAATGAAGTTCTTGCATTTGTGTAGTTTTTTTATTTTTTATTATTTTCCTAATTGTATATATCACTTATAAAATTCAGGGTCTATGAATACTACAGCCATATTATCAAGTTATACAGAATGTAGTCCTTCAGATCAAAGTTATACAAAATTGTTGATCATGAGAATTATCCAGTTTTGAAGTAATAGATTCTATGTGCCAACAAATATGAAATGAATCATTTTTAGAAACTGGATCTAGAAATTTTTAGATACAATGAATAATTACCATTAGAAAACATTAGTCAATAATATATAATTTGTCACAGTATGGTACTTTTTAAATGTAAGTATATATGATTATTACCTTAAAAATCTATTTCATTAGGCAGGTTTACTGTCTTCTGGTTATTTCCTTTCTCCTAATAAAAATATTTTTAGAGAAAATAATTGCTTTCTTAATCAGCTAACCTGTGCTTAATCCATTTTGCTAATATACTTTGAAGTTAATTATTAATTTTTATCATTGTTACTTGACCAAATACACATCATAAGTGCAAGAGTGCAAGTATAAAACCTTTGTCATATGTTTTCATCCTTACAGAACCCATTAGAAAGAAAGGGAAGCTAGACTTACACGATTATAGAGAGGTTCTGAAATTCAAGGTCCTCTAATCTTTAAACTCCCTGTTAGCTCTTGAACTATTTCCTATGTTTTATGCATAAATATTGATACATTCTCAGAAAGCTTCTCCTTATTTGCAGCAAATCACCAAAACCCAAGTTAAAAACAAATAGCAAAAACCCTCCATAATTTTAAAGACAGAGACTTAATAAACTGAGTTAAAAGTATTGAACTCTCATGACAGAGAGTACAGTAGCAAGTGTGCTTGCCATGCATGCAACTGTCCCAAATTTGGTTCTTAGAGTCCCATATGATCTCCAGGCCCCCAATGAGGAGGGATCCTTGAGCACAGAGCCAGGACCAAGTTCAAATGCCTCCACCCTTTGTTAACAGAGGTTCTATTTTCCATCACCAACACCCATTACTCCTATATTTATCTTCCTTATAGACCCGAAGCCATGAAATATTTCTCTACACTGCAGACCTACAAATAATTATCCAAAAATTGATATTTTTTTGCTAATATCGCACACACTAAAAAAGCAAGGTAAGACAACTGAAAAACAATTTAAAGCTTTTATTTCTCAGAAGAAATATATGCAAGGCACTATGTGATTTATTCACAAGCATTATTAAATTTCTTATATATGTTTATCAGATTTCTTTATTAAGGAAAATCTGGTAACTGGATTGAATTGACTATTTTACCTGGATTTTAGCCCAAAGTGCATCAGGTTACATTAATTGAATTATTTTTATTACTTAAGTTTGTTTGTTTTGCCTAATAGACTGTTTCATCGTTTGTGTGAGTGGGAAACAATAGAAAAACAGTTTGAAATTTTTTTTTTGCAGAACTAATTCATCAACTTCTTATCGAATATGAGTGAACTTAGTCATTAGGTGGAAATAGTCAAAAGTATTTCTGTCACTGTTCAAGGGTAATCTCTTGCTCTTGTTCATGTGTTTCAAAGGACTATCTTGAATGCTGGATGCCACAAATGAAATCCTGGTCTGCCACATGCAAGGCGCATAGCATACTTGCTGAACTATTTCTCGGGCCCCTGTTTAGGTAATTTTAAAGAAAATGCGTTAATTTCTATTGATATTTATAAAATGAGTTCTAGGGTCCTATTACATATTTTTTTGTTGTTCAAAGTAGCTTTTATTTATTTATTTATTTTTTACAGTTACAGACTTACTCATTTTTGTGCTTGGGTTTCAATTATATAATGGTCAAATACCCATCCCTCCACCAGTGCCCATTTCCCACCACCACGGATCCCGGTATCCCTCCCACCCCCCAAGCCCCCCATCTCACCCTGTCTCTGTGGCAGGGCATTCCCCTCTGTTCTCTCTCTCCTTTTGGGTGTTGTGGTTTGCATAATTTGTCATTAAAAACTTCTGTATTTATTAATTTTGAACACCAATTATTGGTAGTTTTCACATTTAGAAAGAATATTCAATAATAAGCAGAAACTGAGCGCTTAGGGGAAAAGAAAGGAAGAACAAAAAGAGGAAATGTAGCAAGCCAGTATGTAATGGAGCACAAAGCCCATAGGTGCAATGTATAACGACCATGGTGTCAGCAGCTCCGAATACACTATTCTGATGAATAGAAAAAGCCAATAGCATACTGTTTCCCAAAGCGATCCCAAGCAGTGTACATGGAGCAATAGCTGTAAAATGAAGTCCCCACAGACTTATTCAAACATGCAAATTAACAGCATTGAAAAGCAATGTACAGTAATCAGGTCTCATTTAGTATTGTAGCATCAGCTGGGACACAATAGCTGTCTGTGAATCCTATAGACAGTTTGTGTTGGTAATAGCCACCACATGAGTAATTAAGCACTTTAAACAAGTCAACCATTTAAGCTGTCCTACAAGTTAGGAGTGAAAAGCAAAGCTGGAACAAAGAGCAATAACAAGAGGCCATTAGCCTTGATAATACTAGTCCACCCAAAAGCATATGTTCACCCAAATGAGAGCAGATTGTGTTTCACCTGCACTTTAGACATTCACTTCATAAGTATTCTAAACTTTCAAATAAGATCCAAAATATGTATTTGTGTAACTAACAGGAAAATGGCTATATTTTTGTAATTCATTGTTTTATTTAATTTAATATATTTTTAACTATTTACAGATAGTCTCTTATTTATAGCTTGTTGAATTGGTCCATTTTCATAACTGAAAAATAGATATCCTCTGACTCTTTGTTAACAAATGTCATAAAGTCAGTGTTTGAAGTCTGATACCCAGGGTAACCATACACATAAATTTTGGAGAGGCAATCTTAATCTGTTTAAATTTCTGGCATATATTACTGGAAAAAATTAGTCCATATAATCTTTTTATTCAACTTTCTAAATTCCAAAAAATATTACATTTAAAGCATGTGAAGTGATCCAATAAGTCTTTCTAAGAAATTTCTGAGATTATAAAACCAAATTTTCTAATTTCTCCTTTATATTAAAAAAGATGTACTTTTGAATTCAATGCAATTAATAAAGGATAGTTAATTCATTATTTGGAGTTGGTATTGTACTTACCCTTGCATTCACCTCTCAGGCTAAATAATTTAAACGGGAGGGCCTTTACTCTTTTTTACACAAGTTTTTTAAAAAGTGTTTCATCATTTTGGGTCTGTCCAATGAACCCTCTCTAATTTATTCAAATCTTGCCGCTGCATTGGTATTTTTACTGTGGCCTTTGCTCCATAGAAATCTTGCTAGGTCTCTATGGTCAGTATTCCCACTAATATTTTTCAGCCATGTATAGACTGGGTGACAAAAGAGCTGTTGAGAGGGTTGAATTAGGTCAGCATGTCAGCAGGGTTACTGACTCACCTACATTTAATAGCTGGGCCAAGAATGCAAACTAATCAAAACTCCTGAGGCTGCAGACCTCCTGTAAATGACGTATTTGGCTTTCTTATAGACACTTCCGAGTTACCCTAAGGGATGAAACCTTATCAAGTGTTGTGGGAGATGTTCAATTATGAAAACAGTAGCCCACCAAACTTCAAAGATGTCAACTCTCACAAAAATTATTTGACTTATCCTTAACCTCACTATAAAATGTTCAACTTCCTGCTAAGCAGCTGGAAATTTAGCTTTGAAAATTTTACTTGTGATGCATAACTATTGGAGTTATTCCTGGCATATTACTGGAGAAATTAAAGAATACTTATTAACTTTAATCCCTCCAATGCCTTCTTTGGTAGTCTGATGAATCAAGCTCAAAGTAAAATGTACTACTTTCATTTTCTTTAACTTCAAGTTCTACTACTATCTTCTCCCTAAGTATAGTCTAAAGCAGTTGAGCAAATTATTTTAAATAAAAGAGTCTGGTTTTTACCTGACTAGAGTGAATCTGCAGTAAGTTATTCCACAGTAAAGCAAGAACTGTAGAGGAAGTACTCTTATCTAAACAGATGAGATATTGAAGACTAAGTGAATGAAAATGAGGCACAGAAAGATTCCAATACTATTTCATTCATTTTTTATTGAGTCATTTTTTTCAGCTAGTAAGAGAATATTATTGAGGATAGTGTCTAGATAAAGTACACAGATAGGCATCATATACTTTTAAATGGTATTATACTATTATATACAAAGAAACAAAATAGTTTAATATCAAAAGTTGCAACAAAGTCAGAGACCTTTCCACTGGGAAATAAAAGTCAAAATAACTGTGTAATAGTCATTCTAAAAACCTTGCTTAGCACAAGTTTAATACTCTCCACATTGCTTCACTTTTGAAGATAATTAAATTATAAACAATTATAACAAATGATTTACATTATTACCACATATTCTATTAACTTTTGTTTTCAATTACTTTAATGAATACTTTTATTTCTCATTATTATATCTAAATTCACTGTAATTACAAAACATGATTACATATCATGCATTACACATCAAGATACTGTCATGCTTGTATCTTTATACTAATGAGAGGGGAAAGAAAATTTTAGAATGTGGCATATTTTTACAGACTATTTTCTATCTTCTTACTCAACACAGGACATCTTTATTAGAATAGATGACTATTTCTATAGTGAAAGTGGTGCTAAAAACTATAATAATCCTTAATAGTTCATAAAGATATCTAGGAAGCATGTTAAGTCCTAGTAAAGGTAAAGGTAAAGGTAAAGGTAAAGGCCCTCCCGTTGATCGTCGATTTGCTCGAGCGGGCCCAGTAACGTCTCCATTGGAGACTTTGTTGTTACTGTGTTTGGCATATCGAATACTGTCGGTAGCTTGCCGGGCTCCTAGTAAAATTAAATAATTTGAAAAATTAAATTAAAATGCCAATATTGTGCATACTAATTTTTATAATAAAATATCAAAATTCTCATGATAGATAGTATTGATGTATTTTATATAATTCTCTCATTTTGGCACCTGTTCTTTTCATGAGATTTTTAGCAATGATGAAACTCTCTATCTTTCATGAGATTAATCATGATTTATTTGTCTGATTATCAAAATAGTTAAATGGGCAACTTTTAATATGTAACTGTTTTGAGGTTAAAGCAAATGAATAGTCTCTAGTATGAGAAATTAGAGAGGTTCCTTTAGGGCAGTGAGGGTGTTATAAAATACCAATTCATTATATTTAGTTGACAAAAATATCTTGCAATGAATTTTTGGTTTGATTAGAGAACTAAATAGTTTTTATAAGTTAATATAGTATACTTGGTGAAAATAATTAATATGGCAATACAAACAAATTTGAATTGATACTCATTATTTAGATATATTATAAAATTACTTGGCTATTTGTTTTAAACATAAGTAGATCAGAGTTTTGAACAAAAAGCCCAACAATGGTGTACTGCAGTTCTAATTCCTTTGAACAATAAGACTTTACAATATCACTTTTGCCAGTTTCAAGTCTCATTTACTCCACTTACTGTACTAATTCAAGTCTAACCATGCAAATTCTCCATATAAATTAAATTGTCTCACACTGTTCTCCACCTAAGATAGCGATAGCACAGCGGTAGGGCGTTTGCCTTGCACGCAGCCAACATGGCCAACCCGAGTTCGATTCCTCCACCCCTCTCAGAGAGCCCGGCAAGCTACCGAGAGTATCTCGCCTGCACGGCAGAGCCTGGCAAGCTCCCCGTGACGTATTCCATATGCCAGACACAGTAACAACAAAGTCTCTAATGGAGACGTTACTGGGCCTTCTCGAACAAATTGATGATCAACGGGCGGGCCTTTACTTTGGGCTGGAGCGATAGCACAGCGGTAGGGCGTTCGCCTTACAAGCGGCCGACCCGAGTTCGATTCCTCTGCCCCTCTCGGGCGGAGACCCCGGCAAGCTACCGAGAGTATTCGATATGCCAGACACAGTAACAACAAAGTCTCCAATGGAGACGTTACTGGGCCCGCTCGAGCAAATCGATGATCAACGGGAGGGCCTTTTTTACCTGTTCTTCACCAATGATTTGAACATGCTATTTCTTTTGGTTGCAACATACTTCTTTCTCTCTTTGTTTACTTAACAGTCATTTCACTTTTGTCTGAAATGTCACTTCCTTTCACAATCCCTGCAATCCATGGACTCTTACCAGGTTGTCAAGGCAAGTTCTCCGGACCATTATCACAGTGATTACAACTATTATTACAGTTTACAGTTGTTGCTATTGTTTTTTTTCCTTACTATCTTTGTTTATTTTTTCAATTATCTCTCTCTCTCTTTTTTTTTATAGAATCACTGTGAGTTGTGAGATACAGTTACAAAGCTTTCATGTTTGAGTTTCAATCATAAATGATCAAACACCCATCCCTTCACAAGTGCACATTCTCCATCACCAATATACCCCCTCTTTCTAATGCTCTCCTTGCCTCCATAGCAGACAATATCACTCATACTCTCTCTCTACTTTTGGGCGTTATGGTTTGCAATACAGATGCTGAGAGGTTGTCACATTTGGTCCTTTATCTTTCAGCACACATCTCCCATCCCTAACAATTCCTCCAACTATCATTGTCTTAGTGATCCCTTCTCTATTCCAGTGGCCTTCTCCTCTGCTCATGAGACGGGCTTCCAACTATAAGGCAATATTCCTGGTCCTTGCGTCTACTGTCTTTGGGTGTCTTTCTCATATTATGTTATTTTATAGCCCACAAATCAGTGCAATCCTTCTATGCCTGTCCCCCTCTTTCTGACTTATTTCACTTATTTCATTCTACATGTCCATCCACTTATAAGAAAATTTCATGACTTCATCTCTCCTAACAGCTGTATAGTATTCCATTGTGTAGATGTACCAAAGTTTTTTTGTTGAAGATCAGGACCAATTGATATTTTGCTTTAAGGCCTCAGAAAGTCTCAGAGAAAAATTTGAATATATATGTGTATAACAAAGCAGTGCCCCTTAACTTTCACAAAATATAAAACAGTAAGTTGAAAATGTGTTTTACTAAAAATTAGTAAAATGTTTTTATTGTAATTTGCACATTTGCTTTGTTTATACACTTATTTATATTTACGGAAAATGCTTGAAATAGTCTTTCTAGGTGCTACTAGAAATTAATTTTGAGAATCCTTTTCCCATCAAGCTATTTATTTATTAAAAGCATACATACCTGAATCATATATGAGAGTATCAGATAGCTCACAAAATAATAAAGGTTATACATAAAAATATTTAATGGAGCTAAGAATTCCCAAAACTCTGAAATGTAAAATGAAGAGTTCAGCCCTTTTCATTAGTAGGAAAGTTATCAAAGCACACTTATGTTTAATTTTAAAACTTAAAATGTGATATATAGAAATACATATTAAAGTAAAACATGTAATAAAATAAACTTGTCAATTATAAAACAATAAACAGAGAATTTGTATATAAACAAATTATGGTATTCAAAATTTCACTATCTGTGTTGGAATGAAATCAATCAAATGAGTTAAACTGTGACATTCTAAACTTCTTAATAAAAAGGGTGCATCTAGAATAGAGATGAGAAAAAGTAAATGCAGAAAAGTTATATGTTGGGTTCAATTAATATAGAAAATATAGTGACACAATTCTCTTATTAAAAATCCTTTGGCAACTGAGTCTTACTATCCATGGGCTTTTCCATAAACAGACTTATGTTTGATTCATAATTCTGTAAGTGATCACCCATTTATTCACTGATTTTCTCTTGTATTTTTAATTATTTATTTACTATCTACTCTCTTCGTTGTTTCCCATAATTTTCAAGAATTACCTAAATAAATTCTAAAGATAAAATCTAAATTTTGTCATTATAACTTTGTATACAGTTATGTATCCTCATAAAATAAATAAGCAAATATCCTCATAAATAGCATTATTTTTATTACATTATTTTTATTCAAAGCTACAGCAAATATAAAAATTTCAGGTAGCCTTGCTTATTTGTGTGTGTTCATTTGGTTTTGATTCATAAACATCTTTTTATCAGTATTTGTTGATATAATCTGCCTTTTATGAATAGTTTTCAATTTTTCCTAACAAGATCCCATTCATATTCATGGTACTTCTCACATATTTTTCTTAATTCCTTAATCTTAGTTCTTGGTCCCATAACTGAAAGAAATTTCAAGAAATAAATTGTGGGTGACAATTTCCACCCACGGCAAATTCATCTAATTTAATTGTCAATGTTTGCCTAAAGTATAAATATTAGAGATGCACATTTTTGTAGAATACTGAATGAATGAATGTTAATATTAATATTCACATTAAACCCAGAGAAGAAAAATCATCACAAAATGAAATAAGAGCCTAAGGAATAAATTTGACTTCAAATAAAACATAGCAATTATTAACATTCTAGTAGTATTTTTTAATTGACCATAATGGAAATACAACAATTTCTTATATCTGTTAGCTGCGTACTTAATTCTGTGTTTCCTGCACAAATTGCTAACAATTCTAAGTATCTGTTATCTTTAGAGATTAGTTGAGAAATAAATGTTTTTAGTTTACTTAGTTCAGAAAGAATAATGCTGATAGTAAAATCATCACCAAGGCAGTTAGATATCCTTTCTTTTTCACAATATCTGATTTAATTTATTTATTATTAATTATTTTTTTATTTAATATAATTTATCTATTTATTTATTTTTCTTCTTTTAGTCACAACTTGTGATGTTTAGGAGTTTCTTCTGGCTTTGCATTAAGGAATTATTCTTGGTGGTATTAGGGGGACGATATGGGATACTGGGGATTGAACCTGGGTTGTTCTTGTGCAAGACAAATGCCCTGTCCACTGTAATATTACTTGAGTCCCCAAAATATATTATTTTAAAAAATAATATTTTCTTTAGTTGTGGTAGCATTCACATAGCAATTATCTCTCGCACATAAAATATTATCCAGTAAAAATTCTAGTTTCAAACTAATCATGTGTCCTAACAAATTATGGATCTAATGAGTTCTTTCTTATTTGTAAAAACAATCAGTCAATTTTTATATTTTAATTACTTCTAAGATTTGGGTTTTGGTATAAAAATATGTTATTGAAGTCAAACTAATTACTGCGACATTTTATTGATCTAACATTAAATTTCAGGTATATTTTTATTAACAGATAAACTTTTTTAAAAAATTTTTTAATAGCGAGACATCATGAGGTACAGTTGCAGACTTACATATTTTTGTGCTTGGGTTTCAATTATGCAATGATCAAATACCATTCCTCCACCAGTGACCACTTCCCACCACCACGGATCCCAGTATCCCTCCCACCCCCCCATTCTCCCCTTCCCACCCTGTCTCTGTGGCAGGGAATTCCCCCCTGTTCTCTCTCTCCTTTTGGGTGTTGTGGTTTGCAAAAGAAAAATTGAGTGGCAATCATGTTTGGTCTATAGTCTACTTTCAGCATGCTTCTCCCATCCTAGGAGGATCCTCCCAACACCTTTATTTGGTGTTTCCCTCTTTATCTGAGCTCCCTTTTCCCCTAGTATGTGTGGTTGGCCTCCAAGTCATGGAATAAAATTCCTGGTACTAATCTCGGCCATTCTTGGGTGTTAGTTTCCTATTTTGTTACTTTATGTTCCCCAGATGAATGTAATCTATCTATGTCTATCCCTTTCTTTCTGAGTCATTTCGCTTAACATGATACTTTCTATGTAGTACCACTTGTATGTAAATTTCATGACTTCATCTTTTCTAACAGCTACATAGTACTCCATTGTGTAGATGTACCAAAGTTTCTTTAACCAGTCATCTGATCTCGGGCACTCAGGTTTTTTCCAGATTCTGGCTATTGTAAAGAGTGCTGCAATGAACAAACAATTGCAGATGTCACTTATACTATACTTTTTTGCCTCTCTGGGATATATTCCCAGGAGTGGTATTGCTGGATCAAATAGGAGCTCAATTTCTAATTTTTTGGGAATCATCCATACTGTTTTCCAAAAGGGCTGAACCAGTCGAAATTCCCACCAACAGTGAAGGAGTGTCCCTTTCTCACCACCTCCGTGCCAGCACCAGTTTCTTTTGTTCTTGTGGATATGGGCCAGTCTCTGTGGTGTGAAGTGATAAACAGATAAACTTTCAATATATAAATGAAGTACTCTATAATAATACTAAATCTTAAAGGATACTTGATATTACAATAAATTTGAATGATGGCAATTAGGTTCTTTTATTGATCTGACCCAGAATTGGTAAAGTGGCAGTCAAAGGCTAAAACCAGACTGCACAAAATTACTTGATTCTCAATATTTGGAAAATTTTTATATCCCCAACATCTTTACCCAGAGACAGTGAGAAAAAGTCCATTTCTATTGGTATGTGTATTGAAGATACAAGCAAAAAATCATTCAATAGTTTAGCAACTTCCCCGACTCTACTGTACTCTTTTTATTATCTCAATTATTTCTTATTTTTCTTTTAACAAGCATAAAGGAACCTCTATCCTTTTACATATTAAAATGTTCCAAAACCTTGAATGTGTATGTTTGTATGAATGTGGTCTAAAGACTGTACCCTCGGTTGTTCATGTTCTTATCATTTGACAATTATTCCAGTTCTATGTAAAAATAAGCTTAAATGACCCCTATAAAGCAAATGAATTTTTTAATGTAATATTCTCTCAGGGCTGGAGTGATAGCACAGCGGGTAGGGTGTTTGCCTTGCACGCAGCCAACATGGCTGACCCGAGTTCAATTCCTCCGCCCCTCTCGGAGAGCCCGGCAAGCTATCGAGAGTATTCGATATGCCAGACACAGTAACAACAAAGTCCAATGGAGATGTTACTGGGCCCACTCGAGCAAATCGATTATCAACGGGAGGCCCTTTATTTTTTTATTATTCTCTCAACATGCATTAAAAGTACATGATCACTTGATTACTTGACATCCCATTACTCACCAATTTACTTGGGTGGGTGCCAGTAATGTCTCCATTCGTCCCTGTCACATGCTACGATAGCCTAATGGCATCTGCAAGTTCTAGGAACACAAACAGCCTCAAACCGATCATTCAGGGTCTTGACAAAGTTCTGACCACTTCATAGGGGGGTGGCCAAGACATCTTTTCACGTCCTTGGAATCCAGTTGGTAATGGCTCTAGTCCAGCAGTCGTCTCCAAACCTCATTACATGTCCAACCCATCTGATTTTCGAGGACTTGGAAAACAAGACAGCATTCCTGATTCTTGATCATCGATGGAAGTTGGAACTCTGAATTCTTTCTCTCATTTGAGTGAATCGTGATATTCCAAGCATAGCTCTTTCGATTCCTCTTTGGGAGACTCGAGTAACAATCTCATCCTGTTTTTGTAGGGCCCAGGTCTCTGAGGCATATGTTAATACAGTAAGAACAGTGAAATCGAAGAGATGTGCCCAGAGCTGGAGGTTCTTCATCCTCTTAGCTATCTCTTCGATGCTCTTGAAGGTGTTCCAAGCCGCTCTCTTACTTCTGCACAACTCAGGTGCCAGGCCATTTGTCATGCTAACTCCTCGACCTAGGTACACATAACTGTTGCATTCAGAGATGTTCTCACTTTGAGAGCATACGGAACATCAGGAATGAGACTATTTCACATAAGCATTGTCTTCATGAGATTCAGCTATAGTCCTACCTTTCCACACTCATGGTTGGAGTCGGTTAGCCTTTGTGCCACTTGGCTGATGTTTGTTGTTATTAGAACAATGTCATCGGCAATGTGGAGGTGGTGTAGTTGCCGACCATCTATCTTCACTCCCATTCCTTCCCATTCCAGTCACTGCATGATGTTTTGAAGGTAGTATTGAAGAGTTTTGGTGAAATGGTATCAGCCTGCCTAACCCCTCTTTTGACATCAATGATCACCTCCCTGTATAATGGTGAGATTCTGGTAGTGAATCTGCAATACGGCTCACAGAGGATCCTGATGTTTTGAATTTGAACGCCCGGTTTGGCTAGGACTTCAATGACTGCTTCCATCTCAACAGAATCAAAGTCCTTCTTTAAATCAATGAATGTTAGAAAGAGCAGTATCTTGAACTCCCGAGAAACCTCAATGAGCTTGATTATGGTGTGGATATGGTCGATTGTGCTCAATCTTTTTAGGAACCTGGCTTGCTCACATGGTTGTCCTTCATCTAGTGATCTTCCAGTCCTATTCAGGATGACTCAAGTGAAGATCTTGTAGATGACAGACAACAGGAAGATTGGGCAATAGTTGCCCAAGTCATGGATGTCTCCTTTCTTGTACAGTAGTACCATCATGCTGGTTTTCCATTGGGATGGAAACCTGCATTCAGACAGGTAACATGTGAAGAGCCACGCCAGTGTATTGATGAGCACTAATGGTAGGTTCTTCAGGTGCTCGGGTCTGACCTTGTCTGGGACGGGTGCTGTTCTTATCTTTACCAACGAAATGGTGTATCAGATTTTGGAAGGGAGAACTTGGAAACGATATATCCATCCTGTGAAATTTGGTATGTGGGCAGTTGGACATGGCTATCAAAGAGATCTGAGTAGAAGTCATGGATAATCTTCTCCATTGCCCTTCTGGAAGGTGTGATAGATTCATCAGGACATTGGAGGGCAGTCATCTTGGTCTTGTAGTTGGCGAAGGACAAGCAGGCATTGAGAATGCTTTTCCTAGCTTCTGCTTCATCTGCCAGCACTGTTGCTCTTCTCTCTTCCTTATCGATTCTCTGCACTGCTTAGCGAGCTCAGTCGTTTGCTTGAAGCTTGCACCAAGCCAAGTTGGCAAATGAGATCAAGAGTTTTCGAAGACAGGGTTTTTTTTGTGTCTATCTCTCTCTTGGCGTTCTTTGCACAATCATGGAGGTGCTGAACCATTCGATTATATTCCCCATCAATTTTGTCAATGACGGCATCTTCCCATGTTGCTGCAATAGTGCCAAAGAGCTCCCAGTTGGTGGTCATTCTGGGAGGTCTCTTCTTACACTTTGCAACCCTTTCTCTCTGCTCTGTGAAGTAGAATTTTGCATGAAGGAGATGGTGATCCGATCCCGTTTGGAATTTTGGGACAATAGCAACATCGGAAAGACCATCGATTGAATATGATACAGTCAATTTTGTTGTGGAACCATCCACCAGGAGTCCCCCATGTCCAACATTTATATCCAGGCTTCTGGGGCAACTACACCATCTCTGCTTCGCTGATGACATAATTCTAATAACCGAACATTAGCCAAGTAGCACAAATGCTGGCCGACTTCAAACATAAGTGTTGAAGGTAGGACTATAGCTGAATCTCACAAACACAATGTTTATGTGAAACAGTTTTGTTTCTGACATTCCATTCGGTCTCAATGAAACGAACCTCTCCGAATGCAACAGTTATGTGTACCTAGGTCGAGAAGTCAACAAGACACATGACCTGGCATCTGAGTTGCACAGGAGGAAGAGAATGGCTTGGAATGTCTTCAAGAAAATCGAAGAAATAGCTAAGAGGATGAAGAACCTCTGGCTCTGGTTACATCTCTTTGATTCCACTGTTCTTTCTGCATTAATATGCCTCAGATACCTGGGTCCTAGGAAAACAGGATGAGAACACTCTTCGGGTCTTCCAAAGAGGAATCGAAAGAGCTATCCTTGGAGTATCATGCTTCACTCAAATGAAATAAAGAATTTGGAGTTCCAACCTCCGTCAACGGTCATGAATCAGGGACGCTGTCTCCTTTGCCAAGTCATTGAAAATCAGATGGGCGGACACATAATGAGATTTGGAGACACCGCTGGACTAGAACCATTTTGACAGATTCCATAAAAGGTAAAGGTAAAGGCCCTCCCGTTGATCGTCGATTTGCTCAAGCGGGCCCAGTAACGTCTCCATTGGAGACTTTGTTGTTACTGTGTTTGGCATATTGGATACTCTCGGTAGCTTGCCAGGCTCTCCGAGAGGGGCGGAGGAATCGAACTCGGGTTGGCCATGTTGGCCGCTTGTAAGGCGAAAGCCCTACCGCTGTGCTATCGCTCCAGCCCAAAAGATCACGTGGCCGCCCACCTATGAGATGGTCAGACTTCTTCATCAAGACCTGAACGATCGTTTTGAGGCTGTTCGTGTTTCTAGAATGAACAAATGCCATTGGGCTATAGTAATACTTGACCAGGAGGAATGGAGACATTACTGGTACCTGCTCATGCAATCGCTGAGTAAAGGCATGTCTATTGATCATGTGATTCTTTCAACACCCATGTTTAATATCATTTGTCAGGTATTGCATAGGCATTCCTATTGCAAAAGATAAATAAGAATAAGTAAAGGAGTGATGAGTCCCTAATAAGTCTCCGAACTTATAAGTAAACAGCTTTTAACACTGCAATTTTAGAAGAATCTTCCATGGGCCATGCTTTGTTTTTTTTTTTTGACACACTTATTCAACATCTGCTGTGATCAAAGGTTTCAGAGGCAAAAGTCTATGGTTTTGACTTCATAGTTTTGATAGGGGAGTGGGGAAGTAGGATGGAAGTTGTACAACTATTGAGTAACTTCCATTGAGTGCAAAAGTAGGAAAATAATTGCACACTTAATGGGTGACTTATCATGAGTATCAGGTTTTGCGTGATCCACCAGTCATGGAAATGATTATTTCATTGAAAATGAAATGATGTCTCACCTTTGAAATCAACGCGATAGTTCTGATTATCTCTGAATTTGCTTTTCTGGTCATTTGTCTTCTCTGTCAGAGCAAGGATTCTCACAACTAAATGGTGAAATGGTTGGTCCTATAAGTATCACAGACTTCCTTTATTTCACCCAATCTCTATTTTCATTCTTTAAACCTTATCAGTTACTCTGTTGGTATCACTTCTTTAAACTGACTAACCTGAATCTCCTAAGGAAATATTTGTATAGCCACATACCTGTTACTTTCTTTTAATGTCACTTTTGTGGATTTTTTACAAACCAAATGAGAAGATTACAAACATTTAAATTCCACTTTCTTACTGAATAATTCCTTTCCTTAATAACTTATCTCTTCTCAGATATTACTATAGTAGTCAGAGAAACCAAACCACTGCTACATATGTTGCATTCTAATTTCTAATCTGAGTTAAAAGTCCAATTTTACAAAATGTATGTTCTACCTGCACAAAATGCTAGAAGAAAATAAGTTCATAACAAAGATAACTTTTTCAAATATATGTTATTGATTTCTTACCATAATAGATAATCACTCTTCTTTCTACAATACTCTCTTATTGTAGAAAGAAGAGTGATTATCTATATTATTTATATGTTCTCTGAGAAATTGTGGGTTTTTTACCTATATATTCTCTTTTATTTGTCTCACCAGAATCACTTATAGTAATTTCTTCCTGAAAAAACTAAGAACTTAAAAATTTTTTGCATGTGTGTTAAAACATACTTGACCAAAGTTTGGAATGAGGGTTAAGTGATAGAATAGTTGCAAGGCTCTTGCATTGATTCCTAGTAATATATAAACAACTCTTTAATATCTTCAGAGTATAGTTTTGCCCACAATAATAAAAAACAAAACCTCTTACAATTTATAGCTATTACCCAGTTCAAAATCCAGTTTCAGCTTTTATGTTATTACTGCTTGTTTCTCCACATTTTTGTCTCAGTTTCCTTTTAGTTATTCCATGCTGCAGTAACAAAAGGTAATAGATTGGTGATGTAAATGACAGGTATTTATTTCTCATGGTTATGGAGTCTAGAAAATCAAAGTTTCAGCTGATTATGTTTCTGACGAGGACTTTCTGGTTTGCAGAGAGACACCTACTTCACATGGCAATAAGAAAAAGTCTGATCCTCTTCCTTTTAATTCATTAATCCTATCATGGGGACCCTATTCTTACAGAATGAAATAAACTTAATCATGTCTCAAAAGTCATGCCTTCACAGGGAGGTTAGAGCTTCAACTTCTAGATACTCCAGGTTCCAAATACTAAGTGCATCAAACCTACTTTGAAGGTTTTTCATACATCTTTTGGTTATATATTTTCTATGGTTATGTTAGTATTTAGAAAGCATTTCAAATTGCTTATAATTTAAATTGACATTTCATGTGTGATACATAAAAAACCTCTTTTTCTTCAGAATGATAGTTATCAACACTTACTAAAGAAATAAGCTCTCTTCTCTTTTCACCTAAAAGATTTCTTCATATGTTATACAATTTTTGTGATACATTTGCAAGCTCTCTACTTTTCAGTTGGTTCCTAAAATAACTAAATCAACAGTGATATATAGTTATTTTATGACATGAAAAAAATCAATCTCCCACTTTCTTTATAATATCAAGTAGAATTTTTATAAATTTAGACATTGGCTGGAGCGATAGCACAGTGGTAGGGTTTTTGCCTTGTACATGGCCTGCCCGGCCGAGCCAGGTTAGATTCCTCCGACCCTCTCACAGAGCCCACCAAGCTACCAAGAGTATACCACCTGCACAGCAAAGCCTGGCAAGCTACCCGTGACATATTCAATATGCCAAACACAGTAACAACAAGTCTCACAATGGAGACGTTATTGGGCCCGCTCGAGCAAATCAATGAACAACGGTAGGACAGTACTACAGTACCACAGTCATACCTAAGATTCCTGTGATATTAAAATCCACAAAGATATGGATTTCTTTTTATTTGTTAATGTATTTTCATTCCTACATGCAATTGTATATTATTACATAGGGTCTTTATATTAATGTTCTATCTTTATGTTCTATCTATTCATCTGTTTTGCTACTAAAATAAAATACATTTTTACAAATTATACTTTGTATATGTACTTCATGGGCTGGAGCTATAGCACAGCAGGTAGGGCATTTACCTTGTATGTGGCTGACCTGGGTTCTATTTTTCCATCCCTCTCAGAGAGCCTTGCAAGCTACGGTGAGTATTGCTGCCACACACCAGAGCCTGGCAAATTCCCTATGGCATATTTGAGCTGCCAAAAACAGTGACAACAATTCTCACAATGGAGTCGTTACTGGTGCCTGCTCGAGCAAATCGATGAACAAATGAAGAACAGTGCTACAGTGCTATACGTACTTCACACTTTTTTACTGTTAATGATAGTAATTTTCAATCTGTGTCTTGTGCTACCTAGGAATATGTTTATGACACAACTAATATGAAAATAAAAATTACAACTTTCTATCTCTACTAATTTTATGCTGATTTTCTATCTTAATTTTGATTTTATTCACATGAAATTGGAACCTGATATATAAAATAAAATTTATTATATTTCCATTAAAATTTCATTAAAGTATGGTGAAAAAATTCTTGTCTCTTCCCATTGTTTTATATTTATCATGATTTGGTATTTTTTTGTTATCTTCCTAAATGCAACGTTGTACATTGTGTTTTCTGTAAATAACATTAGAAATCTTTGTCATGGTCACTGTCCTCCCATTGTTCATTGATTTTCCCAAGAGGGCCCAGTAACATCTACATTGTGAAAATTGTTACTGTGTTTGGCATATTGAATACGTCACGGATAGCTTGCCAGGCTCTGCTGTGCGGGTGAGATACTCTTGGTAGCTTGCTCGACTCTTCAAGAGGGGTGGAGGAATCGAACTCGGGTCGGCCATGTTGGTATGTTGCAAGGCAAATACCCTACCTGCTGTGCTATGGCTCCAGCTATATCTAATATTCTCTTAAACTTACAAATATATGGTGACATGGAGTCTGACAATAAGAAACATTTTCTTGAGAATAAGATTTTAAGCAATTAAAATAAACAATGATTTCCTATAAGTAGATAAGTCTGAAAAGTGCTGCAAAATTTAGAATTCAGATGTTGCAGGACTGTATCTGGATTGTAGATATGTTACAGGTGAATTCAGATATTTATGAAGACTAAAAAGCTTAATGGGATAAGCGGAACATATGACTAGAATATGCCTGTCAGATAATGTAAATACTCAATAAATTCTCAAATCCACTAGGTCTCCAATTCGATTCTTTCTCATTGTTTTTTTTTCAAATACATATATTGACTTTCCTCAAGCCAAGGAAAACTCAGTGTTACAAGCTATATTTTCTAAGCTATATTTTTCTTTAAAGTTAGGAGGATAAGTGCATGATGAAACCTATATTAAGATTTATAATCCAAGTTGTGTTATAAACATTTCCTTATTTATATCAACTTAAGTTGGACATTTACGTAGGAAACAATATATACAGTGCAGGATCAGAAATAGAAAAACGATTATGAATTGGTCTAAATTTTTCACTATGTAATTTTCCAATATTATAAGAATATTCATATTTGTTGACTGATCTTTAATAGCCAGAAATGGCTATGATTTGGCTGACTTTGATAATGGTTCACATTAACAGTGGTTTTCTTGGAATAAAATGGAGTAAGTTTCTTTTCTTGATTGTGGCGGACCTGAATTTGATCATTGACACCATACATGGTCCCTTGAGCCCTTCATGGACTGATTCCTGAGTACAGTTGTGTGAACTCCCTAAAACAAAACAAAATCATGATTTTATAAAATAATATAGTTGTGTTATGTAGTTAGTATCACCAAAATTTTGAAATATAAGGGTAAGGAAAAATGACTTTACATTTTTAGAAAGAAATAAATAAGTATTAGGGACTACTGTAAATAGTCACTAAAAAACATATTTATTAACCTCCTAACGAGGAACTTGAGAATGCCTTTAAAAGTTAAGAATGCCTATAAAATTTTAACAAGGAACTTGGATATATATATATTTATATGCATATATATGTGTGTATGTGTGTATATATATGTATATATAAATATACATATATACATGCACATTTTTGGACCACACATGGAATCATAAGGGGTGCCAGGGACTGATTTCCAGGTTGCCTCGTGCAAGGCAAACATTTTATCCACTGTACTATTGCCCTGACCCGTATGTCCTTGCACTGTCTTCCCATTGTTCATGAATTTGCTCGAGTGGGCACCAGTAATGTCTCCATTGTGAGACTTGTTGTTACTGTTTTTGGCATATCGAGTACACCATGGGTAGCTTGCTGGATTCTCCAGGAAGGATGATGGAATCAAATCCAGGTTGACCGTGTGCAAGGCAAATGCCCTATCTGCTGTGCTATCGCTCCAGCCCACATATGTTCTTCACTGTCACTGTCACTATCCTCCCATTATTCATCAATTTGCTCGAGTGGGCCCAGTAACGTCTCCACTGTGAGACTTCTGTTACTGTGTTTGGCATATCAAATACGTCACGAGTAGCTTGCCAGGCTTTGCCTTGCAGGCAAGATACTCTCAGTAGCTTGCCAGGCTCTCCGAGAGGGGTGAAGGAATCGAACTTGGGTCAGCCATGTTGGCCGCTTGCAAGGCAAATGCCCTACCCGCTGTGCTATCGCTCCAGCCCGCGTATGTCCTTACAGAATATAATTCATGAACTTGTAAATTTCTGTATCGAGGATACACAGGACCTCCGAGGCATGTAAACAATACAGATCATGAAAAGGAACTCTGATTACAATGTAGATATTGAGATCCAGAAGATACAATTGTTACAGCAATTATGCAATACTTTATTTCCAGAAGAAATAAGAATGATGTTTACATGATTGGTGTGGTTATTATGAAACTGGGATGCTTAGAAATAGAAAAGGGCTTAGATATTTGCCTCACACTCCAGTGACTCTGGTTCAATTCTTGGCATAAATACCATATATTGATATCCTAAGTGACATTAGGACTAATTCTCAAGCACAAAGATGGTACAAATTCCTGAGCATAGAGAAGTTCCAAACAGAACAATTTATTTTAACCCTTTGAGAAAGTTGACACTCACAGATCTAGTACAGAATCTAGTACAGAAATGGATGAGAAGTCCGATAAGGTATGCTGACTACTAAAATAAAAATAGAAGATTATAGAACCATAGCTCCAAAATGATATGGACTAGAATCACCATGTATGACTATGGGGGTCCTAGCACTACCAGTACCCAACTACCACAGGACCTGGACTGAGCAATGACTCTTGAATTGGACCAATATCCTGCTGGTTGGCTGAGAATGACCAGTGGGGTCCCAGGCCTCCTGATTCCTGCTTGATTTCCCTGATTGATTTGGTTTAAATGTAAGAATATGACATGTAAGAATTTACACCCTTCATTCTCCATTCTGAACAGCGTGTGCTACCCTATTTTGCTGCTGGAAACATAATGTGTTTACTTAAAAGAAATTACATTTAGCAGATAAAAGAGATAAGTTTCATAGAATTCCCATTGGTGGAATGGGAAAATAACTGTAATGTACAAAAGAGATGATGCATATACTAATATAGAATGTAGACACTCACATTGATTAATTTCAATGACTTTAAAGAACTTCTAAGAGTTCTCTCTTAAAGAAACCCAGAGTTCACAGCTCAACTCTACTGAAGGAAAGAGGTTGATGTATTGTTTCTTATTATGAAGAACTTGCTCTGCATGCAGGCCAGGTTGGTTCCTGCACCTCATGATCTTTCAAGTGGAATGATCTACAAGCACAGAACTGGGAGTAGTTCCCTGAGACACTCTAAGTGTGATCCTTCCTCACTCTAAATACTAACAGTAACAAATAAATGATATAGAATACTCTGCCATATAAAGGGTTATTTTTAATATATAAATAATTCATAGTTACCATAGGTCACTTGATCACTTGATATGCCGTTACTCATCAATTTACTCAAGCAGGCGCCAGTAACATCTCCATTTGTCCCTGTCGAATGCTAGTGTAGCCTAAAGGCATCTGCTCATTTTTGGAACATGAAGAGCCTCAAACCAATCATTCAGGGTCTTGACGAAGAATTCTGACCATCCCACAGGTGGGTAACCATGTGATCTTTTGACATCCCATGGAGTCCAGTCGGTAATAGCTATAGTCCAGCGGTCATCTCTAAATCTCATTACATGTCCGGCCCATCAGATTTTCGAAGTATTGGCAAAGGAGACAGCTTCCCTGATTCTTGAGAGTTGACAGAGGTCGGAATTTGGGATTCTTTCTCTCATTTGAGTGAAGTGTGATACTCCAAACCCTTTCAATTCCTCTTTGAGAGACACAAATAGTGTTATCATCCTGTTTTCCTAGGGCCCAGGTCTCTCAGGCATATGTTAATGCAGGTAGAAAAGTGGAATCAAAGAAATGTGCACAGAACTGGAGGATTTTTGTCCACTTAGCTATTCAACGCTTTTGAAGATGTTTCAAGCCACTCTCTTCCTCCTGCGCAACTCAGGTGCCAGGTCATTCTTCATATTAACTTTTCAACCTAGGTACACATAACTGTTGCATTCAGAGATGATCGTTCCGTTGAGAGCAAATGGAACGTCAGGAACAAGACTGTTTCTCATGAATATTGTCTTTGTGATATTCAGCTGTAATCCGACCTTTCCACACACACGGTCGAAGTCGGCCAGCATTTGTGCGACTTGGCTAATGTTTGGTGTTATTAGAACGATGTCATCAGCAAAGCGGAGGTGGTGTAGTTGTCGACCATCTATCTTCACTCCCATTTCTTCCCATTCCAGTCCTCGCATGACATTCTCGAGGGTGGCACTGAAGTGTTTCAGTGAAATAGTATCACCATGCTGAACTGCTCTCTTGACATGGATGATTACTTCTTTGTAGAATGGTGAGATCCTGGTAGTGAATCCGTAATACAGCTCATGGAGGATTCTGATGTATTGAGTTTGAATGCCCTGATTGGCTAGTGCTTGGATGACCGCTTCCATCTCAATAGAATCAAAGGCCTTCTTTAAATCAGTGAATGTTAGACAGAGGGGCATCTTGAACTCCCGAGAAACTTCAATGAGCTTGGTTATCATGTGGATATAGTTGATTGTGCTGAATCCATTGTGAAACCAGACTCGCTCGCATGGTTGTCCTTCATCTAGTGTTCTGCCAATCCTATTCAGGATGACTCAAGTGAACAGTTTGTAGATGACAGACAATAGGCAGATTGGGCGATAGTTGCCAATGTTATGGATGTCTCCCTTCTTGTATAGTAGTACAGTCCTGCTGGTTTTCCATTGGGATGGAACCTTGCATTCAGACAGGTAGCATGTTAAGAGTTGAGCCAGTGTATTGATGAGTACTGACCATAGGTTCTTCAGGTGTTCAGGTTTGACCTTGTCTGGGCCAGTTGCTCTCTGTTTCTTTACTGACGAGATGGCGTGTGGTATTTCGTTGGGAAAGTTGGGAATGACATATCCATCCTGCAGAATTTGGTATGTGGGCAGATGGATATGCCTATCAAAGAGATCTGAATAGCAGTCATGAATAATCTTCTGCATTGCCCTTCTGGAAGATGTGATAGATCCATCAGGACGTTGGAGGGCAGTCATCTTGGTCTTGTAGTTGGCGAAGGATAGGAGGGCATTACAAATGTTTTTCCTGGCCTCTGCCATATCTGCCAGCAATGCTGTTCTTCTCCCTTTGAGGTTTTCCTTGATTGGTTCTCTGCACTGCTTTGCAAGCTCAAACATTCGCTCGCGGTTGCCTGAGGCATGTGCGAAGCCACTTTGGCCAAAAAGCTCAAGAGCTTTCGAAGACAGGCTTTTTTTGTGGTTATCTCTCTCTTGGCATTCCTCGCACAATCATGGAGGTGCTGAACTAGTTGATTGTATTCCTCGTCAATGTTGTCAATGACAGCATATTCCCTGGAGCGATAGCACAGCGGTAGGGTGTTTGCCTTACAAGCGGCCAACATGGCCGACCCGAGTTCGATTCCTCCGCCCCTCTCTGAGAGCCCGGCAAGCTACCGAGAGTATTCGATATGCCAGACACAGTAACAACAAAGTCTCCAATGGAGACGTTACTGGGCCCGCTCGAGCAAATCGACGATCAACGGGAGGGCCTTTACCTTTACCTTTACCTTTACCACAACAGAGCCAAAGAGCTCCCAGTTGGTGGTTGTACTGGGAGTTCTCTTCTTAAACTTTGCAGTCTTTTATTCTCGCTCTGTGAAGTAGAATTTTGGATGAAGGAGATGGTGGTCCGATCCCATTTGGAATTTCAGGACAACAGCGACATCAGTCAGGCAAAACCATCAATTGAATATGATGTGGTCAATTTCATTGTGGAACCGTCCACTGGGAGACTCCCATGTCCAAAGTTTAGATTCGGTTTTCTGGAAATGTGAGTTACCATGGATGGTTTTGGTCGACATGATGAACTCAAACAATCTCTCACCCTGTTCTTTCCATTCTAGGCCATGGGTCCCAATGTGGAGTTCTGCAGTGGATCTTCTCGGTACGATCTTGGCATTAAAATCACCGACAATGATCTTGTAGAAGGTGTGGTCTTCTTTATAGAACTTCTCCAGATCCTTGTAGAACTTCTACATTTCTCCTTCATCATAATTGGATATTGGTACGTAGACAACAAAGATAGAAACCGCTGGCAGTGAGCCACATCTATTCAAATGTAATCATCCGATTTGGGTTAGGTATTCGAATGAATCAATGCTCATGGATAAGTTCATGTTGACAAGGACACCGACACCACTGACGCCTCTTTTGTCACATGTTCCGAGGAACAATTCTTCTTCAGTGTCAAAAATGGTGTGATGTGATTGATGTCTTTTCGTCTCAGTCAGACCAATGATATCCTACTTGATCTTTCACCCTTGTACCATCAGGTCCTCGATGGTTGCATCTGATGCCAGCCTACGTGCATTGAAAGTACAGAAAGTCTTTTTTGTCTTCCTTCGTTTTGGCAGCCTAGTTCGTCTTTGAGAGTTTTTCAGACTCTCCTTCCACATCCTTCTCAATGCTGCCGTATTGGTGGCTCCTTCAGGGTCAGGGGAATGAGACCCATTGTATTTACCATAGGTAGTAAGTAACAAATACCAATTGGAAATTTGTAGAAGAAAACTGCAAAGCACACCATATCTTTGAGTTCAGATTCACTAATAAACCAAATAAATTTAAAATAAAACACGACTATTATAGACAATATTTTAAAATATTGAAAATATAGTACTCCTAAGACCTACTGCAGAAAAGAACATTATTTAATGCATAGCAAAAAACTGAGTTCTTATCAAGAAAAAAGTAACCAGTTGATGGGTGTCAATGGATATTGACAAGAGCATTTAGCAAAGATGAACTGTTCACCCCTGAACTTCTTTTATATACACCATGTACAAGTTGGTCTTGACATTCTACACCTGAAGATATGAGTGACAGAAGTGAGAACATAATTGGTCTTCATTCAAAATCATGAACATGAGCTTGAAATACATACTTTAGATGGCTCAGTTAGTTAATTTGCTAATAACTAGCTCCTCTCAATTGTTTGAACATAGTGAACACGGAAATTTATAGTATGTAGACCAAGAGGAAATCTAAGGTGAACTTTTTTTAACATACACCTTCAAAGCCTATTATATTTACCTTAAAAGTATATTTAAAAGGAGTCCAATTTTAAGAAATATGAAAACTACACCAATTTAACATTTTTACTAATGCTACTCTTGGTCAATGTTAAGGAGATTTTCCCCCCATTTCCCACACCTCATATGACTATTTACTCACCACTTTCTTTTCTTTTTTTCTTTCCTTTATTATTTCTCCTTTTTCTTTCTCTCCTTCATTTCTTATTTTTCTTTTTCTCTTTCCCTATCATTCATTCTCTTTCTTTCATTCTCTCCCTGTTTCTGACTCTGTCTTTGGCTCTGTCTCTCTGTCTCTGTCTCTCTCTCGCTCCTCTCCTTATTTTCCTTTTTTAGGTGCCAACGAGTCAAAGCAAGTTTTACTGCATTCAAGACATTAACTTTGCTACTGAGCAACATCCAATTTCTCTCCATTCTACTTACATATTTATCATGGCACTTTATTTTATAGGTTCACTTGATCACTTGACTTCCTGTTAATCATCGATTTGCTCGAGCAGGCGCCAGTAACGTCTCCATTTGTCCCTATCACGTGCTAGTGTAGCCCAATGGCATCTGTTCGCTCTAGGAACACAAGAGTCTCAAACCGATCGTTCATGATCTTGATGAAGTCTGACCATCTGGTAGGTGGGCGGCCACGCGGTCTTTTGAAATCCCGTGGAATCCAGTCGGTAACAGCTCTAGTCCAGCAGTCATCTTTAAATCTCATTATGTGACCAGCCCATCTGAATTTTGACACCTTGGCAAACGGGACAGCTTCCCTGATTCTTGATCGTCGACTGAAGTTGGAACTTTCTCTCATTTGAGTGAAATGTGATATTCCAAGCATAGCTCTTTCAATTCCTCTTTGGGAGACCCAAATAGCGTTCTCATCCTGTTTGCATAGGGCCCAGGTCTCTGAGGCATATGTTAATGCAGGAAGAACAGTGGAATCAAAGAGATGTGCCCGGAGCCGGACGTTCTTTGTCCTCTTAGCTATTTCTTCGACTTTCTTGAAGGCGTTCCAAGCCGTTCTTTTCCTCGTGCGCAGCTCGGGTGCCAGGTCATTTGTCATGTTGACTTCTCGACCTAGGTACACATAGCTGTTGCATTTGGAGATGGTCATTCTGTTGAGAGCGAATGGGACATCAGGAATGAGGCTGTTTCTCATAAACACTGTCTTCGTAAGATTCAGCTGTAGTCCGACCTTTCCACACTCACAGTCAAACAGCTACAGAATACAGCTCACGGAGGATCTTGATGTATTGAGCTTGAATGCCCTGATTGGCTAGGGTTTCAATGACCACTTCTGTCTCAACAGAATCAAAGGCCTTCTTTAAATCAATGAATGTTAGACAGAGCGGCATCTTGAACTCCCGAGAAACCTCAATGAGCTTGGTTATCGTGTGGATATGGTTGATGGTGCTGAATCCTTTGAAGAACCCGGCTTGCTCACATGGTTGTCCTTCATCTAATGTTCTGCCAATCCTATTTAGGATGACTCGAGAGAACAACTTGTAGATGACAGACAATAGGCAGATCAGGCGATAGTTGCCAATGTCATGGGTTTCTCCCTTCTTGAACAGTAGTATGGTCCTGCTGGTTTTCCATTGGGACAGAACCTTGCATTCAGACAGGTAGCATGTGAAGAGCCAAGCCAGCATATTGATGAGTACTGACAGCAGGTTCTTCAGGTGTTCAGGTCTGACCTTGTATGGGCCAGGTGCTGTTTGTTGCTGTTCCGACACTACCTCCATTACCCAGCCACTGCCACACTCCAGGACGCTTTCCAGACTTCCAGACCCGCACGGCTGCTCCAGCCGTGACTTACACATGACTGAAACCCCACAGAACAAGATAAGCAGAACTCTGAGACCTTGGACTCAAGGCTCAATGGACCCAGGAACAGAGATTCTCTGCTTGCTCCCACCAACCACAGGTGATGAAGGGACTAAAATCAGGAGTCCCACCCTACCCTGTCCTGTCTGCTTCCACCAACCACCAGAGACCCAGGGGTTGGATTTTGCACAGAAGACCCACCCTGCCCCTATCAGGACCAGATAAATACCTCACTGACAGACCTCCACTACCAACACTACCTCCACTACAAAGCCGCTGCTACAATCCAGGACGCTTTCTGGACCCACGCGGCTGCAAAGCGGCCACGTGACACATTATAAGACATTAAATACCCATCTTCTGGAATTGTCGTACCATATTTAATAGGGTTCAAATGTGGTAACACCTACAAGGGCAAATGGAGGTCGCCCCAAAAGCCAATATCCCTCTCCGAAAGCCTGGCAAGCTACCGAGAGTATTCCACCCGCATGGCAGAGCCTTGCAAGCTTTCCGTTGTTTATTCGATATGCCAAAACCAGTAACTACAATGGGTCTCATTCCCCTGACCCTGAAGGCTTCACCAATATGGCAGCATTGAGAAGGATGAAAAAGGAGAGGCCGATAAAATCTCAAGGCCAAACTAGGCTGCCACAACGAAGGAATACAAAAATAATCATCTGTACTTTCAATGCACGTACGCTAGCATCAGATGCATCCATAGAGGACCTGATGGTACAAGCTTGAAAGATCAAGTACGACATCATTGGTCTGACCAAAACAAGAAGGCACCAATCTCATCATGCTGTTTTTAACACTGGAGAAGAACTGTTCCTCGGAACATGTGATAAAAGAGGTGTTGGAGGTGTCGGAGGCGTCAGTGTCCTTGTCAACACAAACTTGGCCATGAGCATTGATTCATTCGAATGCCTAACAACCCAAATCGGACATTTGCATTTGAATAGATGCGGCTCACTGCCGGCAGTTTCTATCTTCATTGTCTACGCAACAACATCTAATTATGATGAAGGAGATATTGAGAAGTTCTACATGGAGCTGGAGAAGTTATATTTTATAGGTTAATATTTTTATGTCATATTCACTTATTCTAAAATATAAAGATAAACCTGCTGTATCCTTTAGAAGAGATGATAGACTAAAGGGAAGATTATCTTAAAAATATGTACTGTTTTTGTACTGTGAAATGTAATACTAAATGCAAGGAATAATAAAAACACTGTAAATCCCTATCTTTATACATATTGAACAGGCATCTTCAATGCAGTTGGGATACTATTTTAAAAGAAAAAATAAAATTATTAGTGCTGATAGTTCAAAACTACAGTAGTACAAAGACTTGTCTAGTATTCTTGAAGCTACTAAATCCTTAGACTGTAGCTTCTTTTTAAGATTTTAAATGGGAGAAATATTTCAGTCAACAATTTGATAAATCTAATGAAACTTATCTTTTATTATGTGTTCATCTAATTAAAGCTACAACTAATCTTAGTAAAGGTGTTTTTTAAAAATCTAATTGAGTTCACCTAATGCCTTCTAAAAGAATTTATGATCCACAAAATACTGGTTTACTAGCAAGCAATTTGGCAGCATCTCTAATTGATTTCCAAAGATCGTTTTCTCCCAGGTGATTAACAAACAGTTTATTAGTACACTGCCCCTATTCATGTGGCCAGTGTACACAAATAGTCTATACAAATTTCATGGAATTATCATATTTTTGTAAGATAAAAACTCTTTAAAGAATTAGAATTTCAGTACTACTACTGAGCACAAAGCTATCTGAATATGCTTTGAGATTTATGTATGTGTGGTTAGTTTATGTTTTGATTTCCATGAAATATCTTAAGGATATTCATGCCCATTGCTAAAAAATTACTATAACTTTCACTTTATAAAAAAAGTTACTTATAGTTTGAGAAGTGGTTTGACATCCATTAGCTCTTATTCATCTGTGGGAAATAACACTCAGAATTAAATAAAGGGTCAGTAAGCATAGACTTGTATCAAAACGTTATATAGGCAATGGGATATCAATTATTCTTAAAAGTCCTAAAGTGTTGAATCTAAACAAAAATATATCCAAATGTCAGCATTACAATAAAACAATTTGTTTTACTCTTCGGAATATATGTATGTATATATATACATAGCTACCCATGGTGTACTTGATATGTCAAATACAGTGACAATTAATGGTCCTCATTCCCCTTACCCTGAAGGAGTCCCCAATAGGTCATCGGGCTACACTTGCACTTGACAGGGACGAATGGAGACATTACTGGGCCCGCTCGAGCTAATTGAAGAACAACGGGGTGATTGTGATAGTGATAGTGATATTTGATACACATTGAGTCACCAATTACAGTTATTTTCTTTTCAAAATCAGTAAATAACACACACACAAAGGTCAGGACAAGAACAGAGTCCAATACGTTGTAAAGGAAGATATTGCAGAGACAGGATGTCCAAAAAACAACTAACATGAATTATTCTTAAATGAATTTAATTTTATTTAATTAAATATGTAAGGAACGATACTGAGAGTATCCTGCCTGCATATATGTCTGACTGAGAATACCTGTAAATATCATTAGAGGGTTCCCCAAAAGCCTCCATCCCTCTCGGAGAGGCTGACAAGCTTCCAAGAGTATCCTGCCCGCACAGCAGAGCCCGGCAAGCTACCCATGGCCTACTCAATAGGCCAAAAACAGTAACAATGATGGTGCTCATTCCCCTGACCCTGAAGGAGTCCCCAACATGCATCCTGGTGCACTAGCACGTGACAGGGATGAATGGAGACATTACTGACCTGCTCAAGCAAATTGATGAACAAAGGGATGATTGTGATAGTGATAGTGATAGTGATAGTGATAGTGATAGTGATAGATGTAAGGAACATATCAGAAGTTAAGGGGATAATCAATGAATTACAAAAATTATTTTATTAAGAAATTTTAATATATATGAAAGAAAAATAAGTTAAATAAGTTGGTTCTAGTAGTATTAAATAAATATTAGTTAACAATGCATCAATTATTTTGATATATAGATATACATCTATATATACCTATATATATATATAGCTATATAAATATAGAGAGACATTTGAAGTCCATTAAAAATTGTGTGAAGATCTTTTCCAGGGCAAAGAATAAGTGACAAATGGATTGCATTTAGAAAATTGTGAGTCAATAATTATTTGAGGACCTCTAATCATGCTGTTGTGTCTCTATTTTAAAAAAATGTGGGGGAGTTTGGTAAAATACAAAACTAGAAAGTTAGTTTGGAGACAGATGACATGACAAAAAGAGCCTGAATATGATAGTAGGGAACTAAGATTTTTTTCATACAATAGGGATTGAGTAAGGGTGTGATTTGTATATCAATTTGATTGATTAATGTGACTGCATAGACCTTTCTACTGGGAAGATTTCTGAGCACCAGTGTGAATTTAGTGATGTGTTTAATCAGCAATGTCTTATATAAGTAAAGAAGGGGCTTGGAAATAATGTTTGTCATGTTGAATCAGTTCATTTATGCGATAGTCTAAATTAGATGGGAGACAGGGCTGAAATGACTTTTTCTCCCCCCATCAATATCTATAACTATGTTATCTTAGCTCTCTCTTTTTGAATCTTACTGACTTCTGGATAAATATCAGAACTTCCCAGTAATTTTATATTTACAGTACAGAAGCTCTCTGTTCTCATCCCAACTTAAAAAGCTCAGATCCAGGGTGTTGAGACAGTACAGCAAGTAGGACGCTTCCCTTGCATGAAGCCAAGCTAGGTTTGATCTCTAGAATCACATATGTTCCTCTGAGCCCCTCTAAGAATTATCCTTGAGTCAGGAGAAGTCCTGAGCACCACCAGCTATGCCTCACACAAAAACAAAAGCAAGTCAAATCTGCTCTAAATAGCTTTCAACCTAGTAGACAGATTAATGTTCACCTTTTTTTTTACCTCTCATTCTTTGGTTTCAATCTTGCCAAGAATGCTTAAATTAACCAATGTTCCTGGCCTTTGGTTTTTGATCCACAGGAATCTGTCACTTATTTATTTATTTATTTATTGAATTACCATGAGAACAGTCACAAAGCCTTTCAGTTCAAGTCTTGGTCAGTCATACAATGAACAAACACCCGTCCCTTCACCAGTGCGCATTTTCCACCACCAAGAACCCCAGTATACTCCCCCTCCCACACAGCCCCCATCCCCACCCCCATGTGGCAGATTTCCACTTTACTCTCTCTCTCTCTATGTTGATCACATTCAATATTACAACAAAAGAACCAACAGGATTATTTGGAATTTTCCCCAACATTTAGACTTACCAAAAAGACATCATTAGATAATTTATTTTCTATTGCTGATTATGAAGAGCATATGATGTCATGTGGCCACAATAATGGCCACGCAAATTTGGATTTCTAATATTTTAGTAATAAACCTAGATTATTGCCAAAAGTCCCTGGATTCCAAGATTGATTTGTGTGCCTCTGGGATTATGGTCGTTCAGAAGCCAGAGGAAGCATTTGAGGGTGGCAACCCAGAGCATTGTCATGGCAGGGAGCAGGGCCGAGGAATCTGACAGTTTTGCCAAGTCTGATGCATCCTGTTTCATCATTGTACTGTCCTTCTAACTGCATTCTCTGTACCTATAAATGACAGCAAATTAATTTATTGCCTGACTCTTTTCAGTTTGAATTGTCATTAGCAGCATGGAAACAGGAACTTACAAGCAAATAAACTATATGAGATTGCGGAGTCATAAACATACATGAAAATCTGTCTAGCAGTGGGATGTGATACAGCAAAGAGAAAACCACTAATGTAGGATGCTCTATCATGTCACCAATTATTCAGTTTTATGATCATTTGTATTGTTTGGTTGTGTGATCAGTGTCAAAACCCCATAGTTCAGACTTATTTGAACCAAGGGCATAGAAGTAAATGTGCTATAATCAGCTCTTATAGGTCATTTTTGAGTGCTACTTATGATGAGGACATGCTAATTGCTAGCCACGATTAGTTTGCTACATAAGCGGCAAAGCAAGGTTAGGGGATAGAAAAAGCTCTCAGTCCAGAGATTATGGTTCTGGCAATTGGAAATTCACTGAGTGTTTTCTGAAGTGGGGATGAGAAAGGATTACCAAGAGTGCAGTGACATCAGCCGCATTGCCTAAACAGCATTTCAGAATCTCTGTGGGCCTCCTTCGAAGTTTAAGTTCATGTCTTGGGGATGGTCTTCTTCATAAAGAAGCAGGGGAGAGGCCAGGGAAATCTTCCCTGAAATCCCATAGCACTCAAAATGATTCTGCTTCAACAAATTTGCTACTATGAATTTTTAGTCTTCACAAATCAAGAACTAATATTCCTGGTATAGGGCACATTAAATTACGTTTATATTATCCTAACAATTGAAGGTTATATATAACCTTATAACCTTCAATTGTTAGGATAATATAAGCGTAATTTTATATATATATATCTATATATATATATATGGTCTTGGTCAACATGATGAATTCAGATAGTCTCTCACCTTGTTCGTTCTATTCTTTGGACAACCTTCTTCATCCTATATTGGCATAAAATCACTGACAATGATCTTGTAGAAGGTGTAGTCTTCTTTATAGAACTTTATAGAAAAAACAGCGTGAGAGACTGTCTGAGTTCATCATGTCAAACAAGACCATACATGGAAACTCACAGTACCAGAAGGCCGAGTCTAAACATTGGACATGGGAGTCTCCTGGTTCCACAATGAAATTGACCACATCATATTCAATCAATGGTTTTGAGTGACCGCTGTCACTGCTGTCCCAAAATTCCAAACAGGATCAGACCTCCATCTCCTTCATGAAAAATTCTACTTCACAAAATGGGGAGAAATGGCTGAAAAGTTAAAGATGAAAACTCCCAGAATGACCACCAACTGGGAGCTCTTTGGCACTATTGCAGCAATATGGGAAGATGCCGTCATTGACAACATCGACGAAGAATATGATCAACTGGTTTAGCACCTCCATGACTGAGCGAGGAATGCCGAGAGTGGGAAAGCAACAAACAGACGCCTGTCTTCGGAAACCCTCAAGTTCATTCGCCAACGTGGTTTGGCACAAGCCTCAGGCAATCACAAGCTAACATCTGAGCTTGCAAAGCTGTGAAGAGAAGCAATAAAGAAATATCTCAAAAGAGAAGAGCAGCAGTGTTGGCCGATGAGGCAGAAGCTAAAGAAAGTATTCACAATGCATGCTATTTAATCAGGAAAGAAGCGAACAGCATCTGGCTCAGACAAGGCCAGACATAAACACCTGAAGAATCTGCCTCCAGTACTCGTCAATACACTGGTTTGGCTCTTCACATGCTACCTGTCTGAATGCAAGGTCCTGTCCCAGTGGAAAACCAGCAGGACCGTTCTACTGTACAAGTAGGGAGATATCCACAACATCAGTAACTATCATCCAATCTGCCTGTTGTCTGTCGTCTACAAGATGTTCACTTGAATCATCCTGAATAGAATAGGCAGACCACTAGATGAAGGACAACCATGTGAGCAAGCTGGGTTCCGAAAAGGAGTCAGCACCATCGACTGTATCCACACGATAACTAAGCTCATTGACTTCTCTCAGGAGATCAAGATGCTGCTCTGTCTGATGTTCTTTGATTTAAAGAAGGCCTTTGATTTTGTTGAGACTGAAGCAGTCATTGAAGCCCTACCCAAACAGGGCATTCAAACTCAATACATCAGAATCCTCCATCCTTCACTACCAGGATCTCACCATTCTACATGGAAGTGATCATTGACATAAAGAGAGAGGTTCGGTAGAGAAATACCATTTCACCGAAACTCTTCATTGCCACCCTGGAGAACGTCATATGATAACTGGAGTGGGAAGGAATGGGAGTGAAGATAGACAGTTGGCAACTAACCACCTCCATTTCACTGATGACATTGTTTTAAGAACACCAAACATTAGCCAAGCAGCACAAATGCTGGCTGACTTCAACCATGAGTGTGGAAAGGTCGAGCTGCAGCTGAATCTTACCAAGACAATATTCATAAAAAACGGACTCGTTTCTGAGGTTCCATTTGCTTTCAGTGGAATGAACATATCTGAATACAAGAGCTATGTGTACCTGGGTCAAGAACTCAACATGAGGATTGACTTGGCACCAGAACTGGGCTGGAAGAAGAGAGTGGCGTGGAATGCCTTCAAGAGCATCAAAGAAGTTGTTAAGAGGACAATGAACCTCCAGCTCCGGGCACATCTTTTCAACTCCACCATTCTTCCTACACTAACATATGCCTTCAGATATCTGGGTCCTATGAAAACAGAACAAGAATGCTATTTGGATATCCCAAAGAGGAATCAAAAGAGCCATGCTTGGAATATCACATTTCACTCAAGTGAGAGAAAGAATCAGGAGTTCTGACCTCTGTTTACAATCAAGAATTAGGGATGCTGTCTTGTTTGCCGAGGCATCGAAAATCAGATGGGCCGGACATGTAATACGATTTAGAGATGATCTCTTGACTAGAGCTGTTACTGACTAGATTCCATGGGACGTCAAAAGAATGTGTGGCCACTTACCTAGGAGATGGTCAGACTTCTTTGTCAAGACCCCGAACAAACAGTTCAAACTTTGTGTTCCTGGAGTGAGCAGACGCCTTTTGGCTATATTTGCATGTGCCAGGTTCAAATGGAGACGTTACTGTCTCCTACTTGAGCAAATTCACCAACAACAGGATGACAAGTGATTATAAGTGATGTATATGTGTATATATATGCGCACATATAATTCATGTACAAAGCATCTCTAGAAATATGTATTTTTGTCACCATTTTAATAATCATCCACTATATTTAAGCTCTCATTGTTTCACCAAAGCATGGTTTTCATTCATATTCTTGATCTAGTTCTCTGACTTTAAAAAAAAATCATATACATATCCATTAGGAAAGTGGATAGTCTTCTTTATCACTTATTAAAATGACAATGTGATATCATTTCACACACCTGAGAAGGTCAGAAACAGTAGGTTCTGGAGATAGGTCCTTCTGCACTCTATTTGTAGAAACATAATTCCTCCATGTGCTGTAGAAAGTAAATGGTATGGAGATATTTTAAAATATAAAAACATCTCTATTCCTTTGGCATCTACTCAAAAGCCACAGAAACACTCAGCTGAAAATGTATATCTATATTCATTGGAGTGATATTTATAATAGCTCACATAAAAACAACCTAAGTAACTAATAACAAATCTGTGGATTAAATGTATGTTGTATCTGGTCTGTAGAGAGAATACAGAGGTTAAAGCACTTGGTTTGGGAGAAGCTGACACTTGTCACTGCTTATGGTCCCTTAAACATCACCAGGAGAAACTCCGAACTCTGCTCAGTGTGGACCACAAGACTTCCAAACGGACAAGAAACAAAAATCTTTTGCGTAAAAATAAAGAGGAATAATACTTACTATTAGAAAGCATATATATCTATATTTTTAAATTTGAAAAAACATGAATTTAACTCAATTGGCTCACACTAAGCCAACCAGTTCACAAGGGAAACTCAAATACTAGATGATTTTGCTTATATTAGGGGAATCTTAGGAAACAATCAAGGGAACATAATTAGTCAAAGAATACAAACTTTCTTGACTCTTATATTATATGAGTTTATTAAAGGAGAAAATGAATCTTTCCACCGGGACAAGTGGAGAGATTCAATGGATGATGGTAAAAAAATTTCTCTTAAGTAGAGAACATCATATGGCAAACAAGATTTTGAAGAAGTTTGAATATGTACCTCCCAAACCTAATCATCTTTGATACTAGCATGATCACAACAAAAAATGAAATAATAATTAAAAATATAGATTGCTATTTATAATAGCTTTAACAACTTATCTAAAAATAATTAGTTCAGTGTTTTATTTAAACCCTGTCAACCAAGTAAGTGTATATATAACTCACACTTTTGTTCAACTCCTCTTCATTCACTCCCTCATGTTATGTCTTATGTGATTATCTCCCACACTAAATTATAAGTTCCTCTAAGGACAAGGATTCTCTATTTATTGTTGGATTATCAACCTCCCCACAAACACCTCTAACTCCCAGAACTAGCAAAAATGTTTTCCTAAAAATCTTGTATATATAATCACAAAATCTTGTATATGTAATCAAAAAAGAACAAAAATAAAACCTGAAAGGTTTAAATACGGTTTGCTGAATATTTTGTTCTAAGAACTTGATTTCTATTTTCCCTTGAAATATTTTAGATGTATAAAATATAACCAACTATTTTTCAATGAATAATTATTATGATCCTTTAATGTGGAAATTACATACTATTATATTTCAACTTCATTTTGTACTCTTAAAATGATTAACAGAGAAATATTTTCATATAAATGTTTCCATTTTTCCACTAATGATGCCATTAATTGTGAAGATCTCAAAGTGAGATGATGGCAGCTAAAATAGATTTATCTTTTAACACCTATAAATTTCATTTCACCCATTTAGTCTATAAACTTGAAGGGTTAATCAGAGTTATCAGACTCTTCTTTAACTTTATATATTCAAATGTATAAATCCTGCTTACCAAATATGGGATATATACTAAGTTTAATAAATACTATGAAGTTTAGTAAATTATTTTATACTTTAGGTAGTTAATTTGCTTTCTAATTTTTAAATTAATAAGTGCACAAAATAATATTTTTTTGTCACACACCCGTGGTTCAAGGGGCTTACTTCTGGCTCTTGAGCTCAAGGATCACTGTTGTTAGGGCTTTGAAAACAGGGTACCATAAGTGGTATCAGGAATTGAACCTAGGTTATCTTTGTGCAACATGAGCTTTGCCTATTGTCTTATCTCTGTAGTTCCCCCAAAAGAATTTTTTTGAAAGTGTTCACTAATAAAAAGTCTAAGAAAATGTAACTGAATAAAGTCAGTATATTGTTTTTGAAACTAATGTTAAAATTAACTTATACTATTTGTTTATTGTTGGATACTTTTTACATGGCACAAAGACACTTATTGAAGTCTTCAAATTAATAATGAAGTCTGTACCCTTCCATTGTAAAGATGAAATAAGTCTCTTTTTCAGTAACATGATAAATGACTTTCAGCTGGTGAGCTATAGTGTTGAGATGTCAATCTAGGTGGCCTGTTGGCAAAATACAGTGTTGTAAGACAGAACTAAATTATTTAAAGGTAATCAGACACATTGAGCTGAGAATGTAGCTCAGAGATTCAACGTACCGTATACCTTGCATGCAAGAAACCAATCCCTAGCATTAGTAAAAAGGATAAAGAAGAAAAGGAAAGCAGAAATGCTACTGAAAATATCTGTTCCTGGACTTATACTACAATTGAAAGAAATTTATCTTATGTTTGTTCATTTGTAACAAATGCTGTTTGTTGTGTAATAAGTGCTTATAATTTCATTATTATAAACAAATTTACTGCAAGTACTTGTCTTACTCTTAACTGACCTGAGATGGCTTAACAGTAAAATGAAGGTAATGACCTTCATCTATAAATTACATTTTACTCTTGGATTAATTCCATCAACCCAGAGACTTCATTTCTATGGGGCCATAGCACCTACCTTTTAATAGTTTTCTAGCTGACAGGTTTTGGTTACCTGCCAAAAAGTCAGTAAACTGAACACAGAGTCATTGCAAAATTATGAACTCTAGTATAGTAACTCAAAATTTCAAGATACTATAAACAGTGTATTAAACATCTCCATTTATTTTTATTAAGCATAGTCATTTTGGAATTTATTATGTCCCAATTTTCTCTCTTCTATAGTCACTCCTGTGCTAAACTTCAAAAATTCTTTCTGTTTTTATTTCTCCAATCATTAGTATATTTTAAAGCTTTCTTCAATTATTGATCAACAATTGTTAATTAGTTCAAGAGGCAGCAGAATGGAATATATTTTGTTCCACTTTAAAAAAAGTTAAGCATATATTTTAGTGACTGCATTCTGTTCCCATGATTATCATATATTTATGCATATGAAGTAAAAACATCTTATAACCGTCCTCTATTTCATAGAATGTTCATATTATTTCCAATAAATCTTGTCCAAAAATTTTTCACACTTATTCATGGAACTCTATTTTTACAATAGGTTTTTAAAAGAATTCGTTCAATGAGAGGCTAAACTTTGTCAGTAATCCAATACCAGATTTATTTATAAACCACATGGCAATATGTGAGCAGTGGTTTCTCTGTCTTTGAGATTTATGTTTAAATTTTGTTTTAGAATTTTATTGTTTTTTAAATATTCATTCATAGATAGTGCACATGTACAACATTTGCGATAAAGAAGAAAAATAGATTCTTGTTTATATTCTTTGATTTATAGTAAATAAAACAGAGCAAAGTTCAGAATCAACAAAGCAGTTCTTGTAACAAATTCTTATAGCCACTTATTGCCTTTCCATCTTGACTTTATCTAAAACTTCTGCTCAATTTCCTATGTTTCTTAAGAATCACAGCAGCAAACGTTTCCATATATATAAACTACATTCACACTTATCTACTCTGCCTCCATGTCCAGAGTGGGGTGAGGAGGAAGGTACTAGAAGTAAAAATACAAGTCAGCCCTCAATATTTTCTAACAAAACTTCTAGGGAAAAATACATATAAATTGCTGACACTAAATTCATGTGAAGATATAAATATGAACATTGATAAGATACATTGCAATAACTGTCAGTAGTCTTAACGTCATTTCAAGAGATGGAGATTTTTTCATACCATGAAAACCAGTGATACAGTATATACATGTATATGTGTATATCCCCCTACTCAGATCGGGACTGAGCATCCTCCACCCAGATCCTCCGAATTCCAGTAGGCGGGGGACACCCACCAACTGGCCCCCTGGTGCCGTGTAATCCCATCAATGGCCAAGACTCAGAGACTATAAAAACCAGCTCCCGGACATCTTATTATGACACCTTATTATCTCATTTCTACTTTGGACAAACTGGCAGGCTACCGAATGTAACCTGCCCACACAGCAGAGTCTGGCAAACTCCCTGTGGCGTACCCAATATGCCAAATACCAGTAAAAATGATGGGTCTTATTCTCCTAAAGAGCCTTGAATATAGCACTTTCTTAAAAATCTCAGGGCTAGGATGAAGGAGACGTTACTGGGGCCTGCTTGAGGAAATCGATGAATAACAGGATGGTCGTGATTCGTGATTCGTGTATATAAAGTATAGCATAAAACATTATAATTACGAAATATTTTCTAGCTTATATTCAGAGTAAAGTAGATACTTGATAATAAGAATGATCTCAACAGTTATTATTCACATAGTACATTTTCTGTTAGATTTCCATGTACATATATAATTGCATTTACACAAATTCCCCTGTAACATGAGCAGCATAGAATAATATTTTCTGACTTTAGAAAGAGAAACAGTCTTTGAAAAGATTTGACCAGGTTATCCATAGGTAAAACTCAAAATGCAACCAAAGAATAGTATATTTTTCCAACTCTAAAATGGTTCCTCTAAATCCGTCTCACATTGTTCAAGACATCAACAGTCAGCCTCAGTGCTAAGAAGCTAACATCATGCATCTTCTCAAGAATGAATACACTTGGGAAGGTGTTTCAATGTCAATCCTCATGTGTTATCTTTCACTAATATGATAAGTTATTAGTGTTATCATGTTGCATATGATAGGCTCAAACAACTTGGAATCTGAATGCATACTGCTAGTGAAAAGTTTCTCTGCATAGGAAAATAGTCGTGCATATGGAAAAATATGTGGACAAGAAAGGAAATTTAAAATGGGGAATTGAAGTTGAGGTGTATATCAAAATCAGTTTGCAGCATTATTGGAAGAAACTGAATTGAGCTATAAGCACATTTGTCATTTTAAGAAAATAGAAGCCCATATGGAGTGTAGAATTCAGGCTTTGTCTATGTAGTGTGTTAAGGGTGGGAGCATAAATACAGCTTACTTTATATCTCTCAGCTCTGTCTGTCTGTCACTTACCCCATTTTCAGACTCAGCACTGCACCGGCAAAATAGCCCGCGGTTCTTGCACGTAAAAACTGAAGGACTGTGCTGCAACTGCTTTGGAGCTTCAAAACTTCCCTTGCTGAGAGGGTGGTACCCTTGGAATACTAATTAACCATAATCATTATTAGTGTAGCTATTGCTTTAAAACTATTTCTAAGCTTACCAGTTATTTTCAGGTTCTGAGTTCCCCTTCCCCTGCCCACTTGATTGGTTTTAAATTGCAACTGTCGACTACAGCTTTCTGTAACACTTACTCATGACTGCTCTAGCTTTCAACTTTCTCTTTCCATTCAAACAGCTAAATTGGAAGTGTATAGTGCTTGATTTATATTTAGATGTATTTTTTAAATGAAGAGTTAAAAGTTAAAAGTCTGCACAGCTGCAGGAAACATTATTGAAAGTCCTTTAAAACCATTATGTAGAGTCACTCAAACTGCTGCTACAAATGCACATTATAAAATCAGCCTTTTAGCTGTTATATTTCATTGGCATTTGTTCTCTTTTCCTTGGCTATTGTCAGTACTTAATGGTGATCAGTTAATATCATAAAGGTAGGCATGTTTCTCTACATAGGATAATAATCGTCCATATGGAAAAATAAGTGGACAAGAAAGGAAATTTAAAATGGGGACTTGAAGTTGAGGTGTATATCAAAATCAGTTTGCAGCATTATTGGAAGAAACTGAATTGAGCTATAAGCACATTTATCATTTTAAGAAAATAGAAGCCCATATGGTGTGTGGAATTCAGGCTTTGTCTATGTAGTGTGTCAAGGGTGGGATCATAAATACAGATTACTTTATATCTCTCAGCTCTGTCTGTCTGTCACTTACAAAATTAGCTTCTTGTAACACTTGATCTGTTTGTTGGAGTAAATATGTTATTGGCATTTGCAAACCTGATGAATCACTTTTTTTGCTTTTCTCCTATATATCAGGAAAGGTGGGGTAAAAATGTTGGTAGAGGAAAATGATGAAGTAGAAGAGATTCCGAGATTAGGGGGAACAGAGATAGAGGAAGAAGGAGAATGGATATCTATATCTATACTCATATGTATCTCTATATATCTATGCATAGTTGTATATGTGTGTTTGTATGTATTCATGTGTGTACTCTAGTGTGCTTGAGAGAGAGGGAGGGAGGAAGGGAGGAAAAATAATGGAGAAGAGAAAAGAAGGAATAAAGCCAAGAAGGAAAGAAAAACAAGAAATTCTCTTCAACTTTACTCTGGTAGACAACCCAGGCACTCACTGGTAGGTTAACTGAATATTGATTGGTTGAGTCAGATAGTCTAACCAATCAGAGGGTAGAATATAGATCAAAATCTTTCCTTGGAGTTATGCACTAATATATCTTCACAGAGATTTTTCCCTTGGAACTCTTGGGGGACAAGAGATTCTGTAAAAAATGTTAAAATGGATGTTGCACAAGCAGCTACTATTTATTTTTTAAATTTTTATTAGTAAAACACCATGAGGTACAGTTGTAGATTTACAAATTTTTGTGCTTGGGTTTCGGTTATACAATGATCAAACACCCATCCCTCCACCAGTGCCCATTTTCCACCACCACGGGTGCCAGTATCCCTCCCACCTCCCATCCTCCCATCCCACCCTGCCTCTGTGGCAGGGTATTGCCTTTTGTTCTCTCTCTCCTTTTCAGTGTCGTGGCTTGCAAAAGAGGCATTGAGTGGCAATCATTTTTGGTCTATAGTCTACTTTCAGCAACAAGCAGCTACTATTATCTACTATGTCTAGGTAAGGTTAAAACAAATAAGTTATAAACTATGACTTAACCACATATAAAATACTTGGATATTTTAATATTCAGAATAGATACTGTGTTTAAATATCTCACTGGAAATAAGTGTAATGAATCACTCTACTATAAAAGTTATATTAAAGCAAGTTTATTCTAACTATTATCACAAACACTGTTATATATTTCTTTTTCTTTTGAGACTCTTGAAAGAAATGCTGCAATTTGCTACTTTTATTGAAAATACAAATGAGAATATTTCCTTTACTTGCTGGAAGTATTGTAGTTTTATGATTATTTCCTCTTTGGTACATGAAAAATAATTTTTATATTGTAAACATAAAAGTGTGCTGGAGCGATAGCACAGCGGGTAGGGCGTTTGCCTTGCAAGCAGCCAACATGGCCAACCCGAGTTCGATTCCTCTGCCTCTCTTGGAGAGCCCAGCAAGCTACCAACAGTATCTCGCCTACACGGCAAAGCCTGGCAAGCTACTCGTGTCGTATTCGATATGCCAAACACAGTAACAATTATCACAGTGGAGATGTTACTGGGCCCACTTGAGCAAATCAATGAACAATGAGAGGACAGTGACAGTGACAAACATAAACGTGTTAATTCATTTAAATCATACATTGAAAATACCTGATAGTGTTTAGATTATGATAGGCTAGATATCTGGGAAACTAATAAATGAAGATAAAAGGGATGTAGTTCCTAAAATTGTTTGTATTAATGACATCAGACCAGTGCATAAATAACCCAAGTATGAGATAGAAAAAAGTGCTATTGGAGAATTATAGATGAATATTAATTTCATTCTAAGATTATACGAATTTTCCAAAGTGAATCTCAATTTCCTGTTCTTTTAGAAAGTACTGCTAGTCTTCTTACTTTATCATTGTTTATGTCATTATCAGCACCTTCACTCACTCTTTTCATAAACTAATATAACCCACTTACTAGTCACAATAGAAAGACTTTTTACAACATAGCATTTAATTACTTCCTAGCCTCTAGGGAAGTTATAAGCTAAGATATTAAGCTAAGATGGCAGGTTATGTGCTCAGCCTTAAAATCGGTCCTACTTCTCCCTGTAATATCTGAAGTAAATAGTATAATCTCTTATGTGATGAAGTGATCCAATCACTATTCTACCTCTCAGCCAATTGTGTGTATGTATAAATTATAGCTGCCTAAATAGCATGAAGTATAGACTAAATAAACTAAAAATTTAACTGGAATTATTAATAAGCTATATTCCTATGTACTGGTTTAAAGGAATGTAAGCAATTGTGATGCACACCCACGGAATGATTTTGTCAGGAAATAATAAATAGTGCAACAGTTAGTGAAGAATGCATTTATCGACTACTTTAAATTGAGATTTTTTTTGGTACAGTTTTCATCTTTTTTATTTTAAGTGCTAAGAAATTACAGATTAGAAAAAAAAGACTTTGTCTTTTGCCCATTTTTACCTTTAAATTGTTAGATTATTTTTCTAATTGAATTTGTCATTCTTCTCTGAAGTTTTCATCTATAAAATGAGAAAATAACTACTCTATTAATAAATATACCCCATTTATGTGTAAATTCTATAAATATTAAAATTTATATTAAAATAGATCACACAATCGTGCACAATTTTTGTTCAAATTATTAAATTTCTCCTTATAAAAACATGATAACACTGTCTTGTCCCATCAGTAGTTCACACTTGAATGTGCTATGATTAACACATTGCAGCATTAATATCAATGAGTTAATCTGTGTAATTGAGAGGTAGATGTCATTAATATGGAAATAGTTACTAGTTGGGGGAAACAAGTAGTTTTTCAGTTCATTAGAATCTTTCAGTCATTACAACATCTAAATTTATCAGTAAAATATCACTTGCATTATTTCATTTTATTCTCAAGATAAACAGTAGACTATCATATAAACTAATGCAACATTAAAACATAATTAAATTACTTTCACAAGTCTTGTAATCTAAGGCCAAGGGTTTGTCTTTGTTTAATACCCTGTATTCCCTTATTTTGACTCTCTATAGACCAGAGACGAGTGAGAAAATTTGATATCTGTTCTCTTTCTGACTTATTTCACTTATCAAGACACCTGCCAGTTCCATTTATGTTGAAACCTACTTAATGTTCCAAATAGTGGTGGAAAGAGGAGAATGGAAGAAGATCTGACCAGATAAAAGGACAATGGTTAATGGAGATGGTGGTGTGTAATGACTTTGTAGGTTACTACTATCAGTTAAAACACTATTGTAACCAAATAACTAACTATAATATAATTTCAAATAAATAAATAAAAGCTAAAAAACTTACTTGTCTAAGTTCATTCAACTAATAAACAGTAGGGATGGACTATAAAACCACGTCTCTTTGTGCCTGTTCATTATAGTTAAGTATTCCTGCATAATTTATTGAGGAGGCCCTGTTGAGCTACTATTCAATGGAGAATGGAAGTTAAAAAAAATCTGTATACACAGTTCTTTTGCAATACAGATTCTCGTATCATATATTTTTAAATCACAAAATATCACACTCTACTAAAGTTTAATAAAGGTTGAAGTGTTTTAGATTGCCAAAACAATTTAAGTAGGGTAGGTTTGGACAAGGTAGAATAATCAGTCTTTTCCTTTCTTTGTAGAATTGATAGAGGGAATTTCTCCTCTCTAAGTCTCCAGAGAGTGCTTTGAAGTACTCTACAGGGCATGCTGCAGGAAAATTTGGCCATAGTTTCCATTTATATAAAGAGAGTTTTTATTTTAAAAGCACTTTCACATGCATTATGTAAATATTCAGTAATGAATATTTAATCCAAAGGCATCTGAGCCTCATTTATATTTTTATGGAGCATAATTTCAGCAACTTTTAGTCTCAATATCTCTGCCCTCTGAAAAACCCTACTTCTGACAGCCTGTTAAAAACTAGATTTAATAAATGTCCAATATCAATTTACCTTGCATATAAATAAACCATTTCATTCAAAAATGCCACTTATTATAGATAGTTTTATCTTTATAGAGTCAGTGGGTTACACTGTAGTACAATGAAAACAATACACTGCAGGATTTTTGTAAGGCAACTCATTCTGTAGAGCTAGAATTGTTCAAGATTAAAATTAAAACAATAAAGTTCAGCCTAGATGTGTCTTCATTACTAAAGCATTGGGTCATTTACTTTAACAATGTCAACTTACTTTCACTCTCACATTCCGTTTAATTAGTTGGGGAAGTAATATGCAAGAGCACACCTCATGGTGTCCCATTACCTTGGAGAAATGTTTTATCTGTTCCTAAAAATAACAAGTCCAATTCGTATTCTCCCTGTAGAGTGAAAAGTTATCTCAACATAAGGACACAATCCAAACTCTAGAAAAAAGATGTACTCTTAAATTGCAAAAAAAATGTGTACTTACAATGAAAATAAAATCAGTGTGTAGGTGTGTATTATATATATAATATACACTTATTATTTATATTCCTATATTCATATGCATATTTATTACAAATAAACATATAAATAAATTTGCATATAAATATCTATACCTAAAACAATACATTTTAACATATCATTTCAAACACTATGTAAAAATAATATCCAGAAGTTTGTATCATGCAATGAAGGTATATACTTTTATTATATAAAGTATAGATCTTTATTTGCAAATATACCAGTTTAGTTAATAGAGAATGCTATAGAAATAAGACATGTTTTAATTTCAAGATTTTTAGATTGTAGTGGAAAGGATATTGCTTTGTGTATATACAACTTCTCCCATAACCCTGAAGACTAACAGTTACTATACACAATTTTAAAAACAAATGAACTAAACAGTAGTACATGATTTGTTTTGGTTGACATAATGAAGGGTTCAAATTATAAGGTGCAGAAGTAGAACTTGTTGAATATAATAATAAAGCATGTTTAACTTAGATCCCTTTTATTTATTTGGAGGTGATGTTTCCCTCTTCCCCCATAGATAACACAGGTAGGCTCATAATTTTCCCATCTACATAGACAATAACTAGCATATGATCAGGCCAAGTAATAAACTCTCTTCTGTGGAAGATGCACTGTGTGGTCTATTTTTATTTTTTCCTTTTATTGTTTGAGTCTAATCTATGCAAAAAATCTAAGGTAAAGGATGGAACTTGATCCAGGGTTGAGGGTGTTCTCTACTTCTTCTCCCTCGGGTTGCTGACTCAGCTTAGTGACTTTTTTTTTTTTAAATTTTAGAATGGGAGACAAGAGAACTAAAGGGAATGGTACAGTTCTTGACTGCAACTATTACAATATATTTGAAAGTTGACTCACAGGGGAAAAAGGCAAGTCTGTGTAACTGTAACTTAAAGTTTCATTCCCTTGATACATTCGACACACTCTCGTAAAACCCAAGCTATAGCAGGTAAGTCCAGAAATTCTGAGAACCTTTCTGAATCAAAAGATTAAAAAAAATATTTAGAATTTTTGATTTACTTGTTTTGCTTGGAGGTGGAGTGCAGGCTTACTTCTGGCTCTGTGCTTAGGAATCACACCTGGTGGTGCTCAGGGGATTTTATGTGGTGCTGAGGACAGAACCAGAATCTGAAGCCTTAAAATCTTGTACTGTATCTCTAGCCCTCATTTAGAATTTTTGTTGTTTTTTATATCGAAACTTCAAAAACTCTCAAGCTTATTCACCAACGTGGCTTTGCGCATGCCTCAGGCAACCACAAGCTAACGCCCAAGCTCACAAAGCTTTGAAGAGATGCGATAAAGGAAGACCTCAAAGAAAGAAGAGCAGCAGTGCTAGCAGATGCGGCAGAATCCAGGAAAAGCATTCGCAATGCCTGCCTGTCCTTCACCAACTATAAGACCAAGATGACTGCCCTCCGACATTCTGATGGATCTATTACATCTTCCAGAAGTTCAATGGAGAAGACTATACATGACTTCTACTCAGATCTCTTTGATAGCCATGTCCACCTGCCCACATACCAAATTCCGCAGGATGGATATGTTGTTCCCAAGTTTATCCCTTCTGAAATCCAACATACCATTTCATTGGTAAAGAAATGAAAAGCACCTGGCCCACTCAAGGTCAGACCTGAACACCTGAAGAACCTGCCATCAGTACTCACCAATACACTGGCTTGGCTCTTCACAGGGTACCTGTATGAATGCAAGGTTCTGTCCCAGTGGAAAACCAGCAGGACTGTCTACTGTACAAGAAGGGAGACATCCACGACATTGGCAACTATTGCCCAATCTGCCTATTGTCTGTCATCTACAAGCTGTTGACTCAAGTCATCCTGAATAGGATTGGCAGAACATTAGATGAAGGACAACAACCATGTGAGCAAGCCGGTTTCCACAAAGGATTCAGCACAATCAACCATATCCACACGATAACCAAGCTCATTGAGGTTTCTCAGGATTTCAAGATGCTGTCTAACCTGTTCATTGATTTAAAGAAGGCTTTTGATTCTATTGAGACAGAAGCTGTCATCAAAGCCCTAACCAATCAGGGCATTCAAACTCAATACATCAGGATCCTCTGTGAGCTGTATTACGGATTCACTACCAGGATATCACCATTTTACAAAGACGTCAAGAGAGGGGTTCGGCAGGGTGATACCATTTCACCGAAACTCTTCAGTGCCACCCTCGAGAATGTCATGCGACAACTGGAATGAGAAGGGATGGGAGTGAGGATAGATGGTCGGCAACTACACCACCTCCACTTTACTGATGCCATCATTCTAATAACACCAAACATTAGCCAAGTGGCACAAATGCTGACTGACTTTGACTGTGAATGTTGAATGGTCAGATCACAGTTAAAACTCACGAAGACAGTGTTTATGAGCTACAGTCTCGTTCCTGATGTTCCATTCGCTCTTAATGGAACGACCATCTCTAAATGCAACAAGTATACCTACGTTGAGAAGTCAACATGACGAATGACCTGGCACCTGAGTTGCTCAGGAGGAAGAGAGTGGCTTGGAATGCCTTCAAGTGCATGGAAAAGATAGCTAAGAGGATGAAGAATCTCCATCTCCTGGCACATCTCTTCGATTCCACTGTTCTTCCTGCATTAACATACACCTCAGAGACCTGGGCCCTATGAAAACAGGATGAGAACGCTATTCAGGTCTCCCAAAGAGGAACTGAAAGAGCTATGCTTGGAGTTTCACGTTTCACCCAAATGAAAGAAAGTATCCGGAGTTTTGACCTTTATCGACAATCAAGAATCAGGGATGCTGTCTCATTTGCCAAAGCATCGAAAATCAGATGAACTGGACACATAATGCGATTTGTAGATGACTGCTGGACTAGAGTTGTTACCGACTGGATTCCACAGAACTTCAAATGACCGCGTGGTTGCCCACCTATGAGATGGTCAGACTTCTTCCTCAAGACCCTGAACAATCGGTTTGAGGCTCTTCGTATTCCTAGAACGAGCAGACACCATTGGGCTACACTAGTATGCAACAGGTATGAATGGAGACATTACTGGCACCCACTCGATGAGTAAATGGGATGTCAAGTGATCAAGTGAACAAGTTTATACCAAAATACCCTATAGAATTATGCATTTATGCTTTGCCATAGAAACTTTGAGAGTGCAGACTAGCTGCAAATCACATAACCCTGTCTTCAGTTTGTCCCTTTGCAGTTAGCTGTCTCTCTTTTTGACTCAGAGACTGTATTGAAATACTCTCATTCACAAAATTGCGCACATTTTCAGTCTTCCTGTATTTTAAAACTCATTTTCAACTTGAAACAGACTTAATGCCTCTGCCTTTCTGTTCTGTAGAGGTATGAGGCTGGGGTAGCAGTGAGAGAGTATATTATAAGTCTGCAATTCTTTCTAATGAAGCTCCCTCAGCAATATACCCAAGCATTGTCTCCTGGATGTTTTTTAAGTAAAAATTTAAATAACTATTTAATTAGCTTTTCATAAATCTAATTTCAAACTCTTAGGAGACTGGAGCATTAGCACAGTGGCTAGGGCATTTGCCTTGTATGCAGCTGACCGGGGTTCAATTCCTCCGTCCCTCTGGGAGTACCTGGCAAGCTACCAAGAGTATCCCACCTGCCAGCAGAGCCTGTTAAGCTCCCTGTGATGTATTCAATATGCCAAAAATAGTAACAACAAGTCTCACAATGGAGACGTTACCGGTGCCTGCTTGAGCAAATCAGTGAACAATGGGAGGACAGTGCAAATAACTGTGCAAATATGGATATACTCTTCTAGTAGCAACTTCTTTTTTTCTTTATATTTAAGACAAAAGTGAGATTAGTATCAGAACAGCCTGTTTCCTGTTCTTAAATACTTTCCTCCAGTAAGCTGTTTACACAATTCTAAATGCACAGGAGTTTCTTGGAAAATATTAATACTGACTCTAATTTGGCTGCAGGAATTAAGGAAAAGGTACATAAAATGAATTAGTCATTGGTATTTAATAAGTCACTTCAGTATGTGGCCTTTTCTAGGTAAAGCATAATAGCTAAACATAAATTCAGCTATTGCTCTAATCTCGACTTTTATATTATCAAGTTATATTCTTCTCACTAGTAACCTAAATACCCAAATGAACAGACATGTCTTCATTTGTGTCAAACAGACAAGGCAGACTTGATTTGTTTCAACATTTTTGTTTTACTTTTTATATGTGCCTCACCTAGTAGAAAAGGAAGAGGTTGGGGTCATAAGGATGTAATAGAGTGGGACCACAAGATGATGCAGTGGTATTCGATCACCAATGCTATTCCTGGTGCCCAGGAGCTTTGTGCTACCTGGGATTAAACTCAGGGCTTCACCTCAAACATACAAAACATGACTTTTAACTTTATTAGCAATTTTTCTCACTCATATTTAACACCAATTAAAATTTAAATTATTACAGAAACAACAACATTTATAATTCGTTTTTAAGCATATCATATAGATAGAATAGGTATATTAGTCTTTTCCCCACTATCAACACCACCTTGGCACTACGAAAAAAAAAAGATTAAAAAACCAAATTCAATGAAACATCTGATATAAATCAGATCCTATATCAAAAGTATTACATATAATACCATCCACAGAGTTCAGAAAATTTTCTGATTCTTGAAAACTAGATTTACTTTTATTTTATTCTATATAGTAAGGCAAGTGAGAAGCGGGCTCTGTGACTCACTGCTATATTCGAAGTTTTGGTCTAGTTATTGCTAGCAATATAAATAAATATCTGCATAAATAAACACCTCCTCTCACAGTGACACATGCATAACTGACCATCTATTCTTAGCAAAAACTAATATAGGCACTGAGAACATGAAGATAAGAAAGGATTTTAACTTCTAGGAGCCTTTTAGTTTTATTTTGGGGACAAGATGGATTATAACACAATCAGGAAACTAAAATAAGGATGAAAAACTAATCTGAGAAATACAGGCTAAAATTCCTTTCTCCACTATGGAACTTTTAGAATGATGCAGAATTTTTACATTTGCAATCCTTTCAATCAATTTGTAGTTTATGTCATATCACCTCACATTTACTATACCATATTAATTGCTGACTAATCTAAGCAAGCAGCACAATTATTTAAACACATACCATAAGCATTCTTATCTTCATACAGGCTTCTAAAATACATGCCACAAATGAACATAGAAACACCACAGTGCCTTGCACTTGTTTCATTTGAAGAGGCCAAGAAGCTTATCTTTAAATAATAGCAAAATATAAAGTGTGCTAATATAACAATGAAATAGAGAAAGTCATAAATAATCTAAGTCTTAAGATAATTGATTTAAGAAATCATTGTGGGTGTCCTGCTTTAAGTCACAATGGCTTTCATTGAACTCATTTGGCTGTATTTAAACGAGCTTCGCCCTGGTTTTTTTTTTTTTCACTCTTGATTCTTCTATGCTGCATAATCACTGATATAGCAAGCTTCTTGCTATTCAGAGAGGTTCCAAAAATTAATGTTTGGAATCAGTCATTTCTCAAATGAGACTGAAAGACGTTTGTAACGGCCATTACCTCATCAGCATTTAATGTCTGTTCTGAAGGACAGGAGAGTATGGAAGAGAGGAATCAGAATTAGGAAGAGTGGAGATAAAAGAAAGGCCAAAGAAAAGGAAATTTTTTTCATTATGCTGTGGACTTTAATGGATCTCTGTTGTCAGTCTAATTTGTAAAGATCAATGGTTTCTGTTAAACTGCAGTCTGGGCTTCCCTATCTTCTTTTAATTCATCTACTCAGCACATGCTTTCCCTTTTGAAAGATAAGAGCAGGAGGGAGCTCTCAGACTTTTACTAGTTTTTTTTTCTCCTTTCAGCTATCAAATAGCCTAAAATGTTTATGGTATAAAAACTTCTTACAAAGGAATAGAATATGAAGGGCATTAATTAAAGTACCATGAAAATTAAACTACAGGTTAGCATTGTGGATTTAAGTTGTGTTTACAAATTATCAATATTTGGGATAAAAATGAAGTCAAATTAGTGTTTTCTTAATACCTCATTGTAAAAGCTGCAATATAACTGGCTCAATGTTAAACATTTTTTTCCAGCTTGACCTATTAGAAAGTAACCTAGATTTATTTGTAAAAATAATTATATACTCCATAGTTTGTTATTAAAATATGTCATAAGATATTTAAAACTTGTTTAACTTTATACAATAGCATGTATGGATCTAATATTTATAATTATTGTATGATGTACAGCATGATACATTCTTCTCTTAATATCTCCATTCCTTGCTTTGTTACCTTAGAATTCAAGAGGAGACAAAATTAAATATATTATGCTAAAAACTGATAAATGATAATTTGAATATCATTGGAAATATTTATGTCAGTGCGTGTAATTATATATTAAAGCAAAAGTGATTTTATTTTATATGTATTCATGACCTTGTTAGTATACAAACATTATACAAATATATAACACAAAATATTTATATATATATACATACATTATTTTGCTATTAAATGTCCACAAAAAGACTTACTATTAAAAAATTTTGATATTACAAATTGAGACTACTTGAGGGTTGAAGGGATAATAAAACAGGTAGAGTGCTTTCCCTGAATACAAGCTGACCCAGATTCAGCCCGAAAATCATATATGGTCTCCTGAGATCTTCCTAGAGTGATTCCAAGGCACAGAACCAGAACAAACTCTTGAGTACAGCTGGGTGTGCCCCACCTCCCAATAAAAAATCAAAACCACCCAAAACCAACAAAAACAGAAAAAAATGCAACAAATTAAGGCACTTATTTTAAGTTTATGAATGTAAACTTGATCTAATACTTGATTAGAGTCACCCATATCTGCCATATATAATTTTATGAGTCCCTTTTTGTAATATCAACCTGAAATAACTTTTAGCATTTAAAGAAGTATCAGTTACCTCTTGAATAATATACTATGAAGTTCAAGAAAGTTGACTGATAAATTATGTGAGGGATTCAGTAATATATCTCAAAATGAAAGTTTTTTCTTTGTTTCTTAGTTAAATTGAAGTAGAATTCATCAGTTTAATACTTCCCCAAAACATTGGCTAATAAACATTTCCCGTGTGATTTACTCTTTGTTTGTCTTTGTTTGGGGACCATGCCCTGTGTTGTCCAAGGCTTGCTCCTGATTCTGCCCTATGGGATCACACCTTTTGGTGCTCTGGGTGCTACATGTGCTGTGGTACTGTGTTGAGGATAAAACGTAGGGCAGCTGAGTGCAAGGCAAGTGCCCTGCTGTACTATCACTCAGGTCTCTGTGTAACTAACTCTTAAAGAAGTTGGGGACCTAAAATGAATGAAAAGGCATAGTGGCATCAGTCAATCAGTCAAACAGATCCAAATATGAAATACATTACTGCAATATTCTAATTAATTACCATAGTAGAGAGAGGGAACATAAAATATAACTACAATAAAAACATTTTATCTCCATAAGCCATAAGACTGAAAAGAACCACATGTATACCTTCATCTCAAACACTAATTGGACACCAATATATCTCCACCAAAGGGCAAAACTGAATCAAAAGTACTGTCTGACACAGACTTATTTATTCTTTGTCTTTTATTTTCATTCTGTTCTTCATCAGCATATTGTATCCTTCAAAAATAAATCCTGACTGGACATATAAATATTCTCAAAAATGAGAAGAGAGTCTTTGGCTTAAGGCCTTTGAAAAACTGCAGTGAATTTCTGTAATGCATGAGAAGGGATAAATGGAAGCATTTGAACAAATATTATCATTTAGTTTCAGAAAATTATAGAAAATGTGATATTAAGAAACAAATTCAAAGCTCAGAAAAGAAAAAAAAAGTTTTAAGTGACAAGAGAATACATAAGACTTATCTGGAAGAGGAGAAAGAAAAACTGGAAGGTAGAAGTGAAGATATTAAAGATATATGAAAGTCACAGCAATAGGGAATATGTGACTGATAAAAGCATCAGGGAGAGATTGACAGCTGGAAGGGATCATTGCAATGAAAGGAAACCATGCAATTTCTAAGGGAATAAGAAAATGTGGTGCAAGAAAATACATCATCAATAATCTCAACTGAATAAGCATAGCAAATTAAATACAATATAGTGTACAAAGCTTATACCTTATCAGTAATTCAGAACTAAAAATCTGTATTAAGAGAAAAAACTGAAACCCTTGGGAAAACTTAATAAAATACTGATTTTTTTTTAAATCTGGGAGTCAAGCTACAGATTTTCAAAGGTTAAAAGACACCAGGAACAAAATTCTGAAGCCATTATTTAATAAAGACAACCATTAATGGGGAGTACAAAAGATAAACATCCACAGATTGGAGCTAACAAATAAAATTAATATGTAATCAAAAACAAACAAAAATAAATGAGATGCTCTAAATATGTACCTTACAGGGAGTATAAAATGGTAGAAGAGAAGGGAAAGTTGGGTAATAAAAAATAAACAAAAGTTTGGGATAATGTGAAATAGATATTATTAAGTTGGTTTAAAGGACTATATGGGACTGGAGTGATAGCACAGTGGGTAGGGCATTTGACTTGCACGCTTCCGACCCGGGTTTGATTCCCAGCATCCCATATGGTCCCCTGAGCACCACCAGGAGTAATTCTTGAGTGCAGAGCCAGGAGTAACCTCTGTGCATTGCTGGGTGTGACCCAAAAAGAAAAAAAAAAAGAACTATAGTCATACGACAACATAGTAACTGCCAAGGGACCACATCTGACTATGCTCAGGAGCAATTCCTGACTGTACTGGTTTATCTGGAGAACATTGGTAATTTTAGCTCAAGACTCAACACTTGAAAGATAGATGCCCTAATTACTGCACTATTTCTTTCAACTCTTCCAAATCACCCCTAACTGCCTTTGACACCCTTACATCTGTGTTAAGGAGTTTACTGTGTTAGTTTTTGTTTGATTTTCTTCCCTTGCTTTGCTACTTTTTAGATAAGAGGAAGTTTCTCAAGCATACTCAGGTGAGCATAGGTTCATTACTTGGTGTGTTGGCTAGCTGAGTGAAAGGACATTGCTTGGGCCTAAGAATGAAGAACTGGCCAAAGCCTGCATTTCAGGGCACCCTGAAAGTGCTCAGTGAATAGCTGATAGTGTTTGAGTTCTTCAGGGTTATACCCCAGAGCATTTGGGGATTCTTTCGATGCCAGGAATAAAACTGATGATAGATGTATGTAAGGCATACATTGTGATATTTTAATTTCAAGTTAGCCCCATTCTTTTTTCTCTATATATACCATACATGATTGGGATGATCCAGAATTTGCCTATTTCATCTGACTTACTTTTGTCAATATGGTCATATCTACTTCTAATCCACATTGTTGCAAGGCAAGACTTCATTTTCTTCTTTATTAGTGTTCAGTTGTGTACAGTCTATAGCATCTTACATGGATATAATTTCCAATCTCATTTAATGTATATTTAGTTCATTTCTGTGACTGGCACAAAACTGATGTGTTTCATTCTTTTCCATCTCAATTAACTAGTTATACCAACACCATCTGTTGAAAAGACTTACTAGTCTTCTTTTATGATCTTGATTGTTTTTTGTCATTTATTAACTAAGTTCTTATTAAATGATTCAATTATAAACTGCAATTATGTTCCTGTACATCTATATTTTATTTTATAATAATATGCTGCTTTAATTACTATAGTTTGTAGTATAGTTCAGAGTTGGGGAATATGATTTCTTTATCTGTTCTTTTGTGTCAAGAATTATTTGCTTAATTGCTTGATATAAATGTAAATACTTGTTTGTTCTACTTCCATAAAAAAATCATTGAAATAGAGAGGGATTATATTGAACTGTAACGTGTATTATAATGTTCATTTTAAAAAGGTCAATCTTTCTAATTCATGAACATGGTCTATTCATTTTTATGTTATTTATTTTTTTACAAGTATGGTTTAAGTATAAATTTTTTATAATTTTCATCAATTTTATTTCAACTTAATTCTGCTTGATATGATTGTAAAAAATACATTTTTAAAAGTCTTTCCCTTATCTAACTTTTTGCTCAAATATATGAATATACCACTTATTACTCTGTGTTGGTCTATTGTTATAAAGCTTTTAAGTTAAGTGTTTAGAAATTTGGTTTTATTATGATACCATATTCACAAAGTGATATTCTTTCCCCTTTTTTCTTTTACTTTTTTTTGACTAATTACCAGAAATAAGACTCAGAATATGTTAAATAATAGAGCTAAGATAGGATAACCTTGAGTTTCACTTGATTTTAGAGAAAAATATCCCAGTTTTCACATGACTAACTAGGAAGTAATTGTCATATGTGGCATTCACTCTGTGGAGGTATATTTATTTTGTACCCATTATTCTTGAGAGCTTTATCACACACAAATGTTGAATCATATCAGAAAACTTTGTGTCTATTGATATGATAATGTACACCATCCTTGCTCTTGTTTATGTGATTATTACATTAATGATTTTATATGTTGCACATCTTAGAATTCCTAAAATATATTCCACATGGTCAAAATGTCCGATCCATTTAATGTGCTGTTGAATTTCTCTCATTTAGATTTAATTAAAGATTTATGTATCTATTTTTATCAGGGATTTTGTTCTATAGTTGTCCTTTCTGATTTTTCTGACCACCATTGATTTTAAGGTAAAGTTGGCCTGATAAACATTATTGTAAGAATTCTCTTCCATTGATTTTTTTTGAAAGAACATGAGAATGATTAATAACGAGTCATATTTCATATTTAGAAAAACTCACTGCTTTTTTATTTACTTACTCTTGCAAGCCTACATTTCCTTTTGAACATGTATTCTTTTTATTCCCTTCCCTATTTTCTTCTAAGTAAATTTCTTTCAATAAAAACCATTTTACTTTTTTAAAAACAAACAAAAAAACTTACTACTGAAACCATCTGGTCCTGAGCTTATAATTTGTGGGAAATTTAATTATTTTTTCTATTTTATTGCTCATCTAAGTTTTTCTGCTGTTCTGATTCATATTAGGTCCCCATAAATACTATGTAAATAAAATAACTAAGGAATGGGAGATACCACATTCAAATGTCACTGATAGGAGGCTATAGTTATTATAGAATAATAAAATGAAGTGATTTAATCATAGAATAGGTATAAAATAATTTAAATTATACTGTATAAAATACAATAAAAATTAATAGAAGATAAATTGTAATGTGTGGCTGCAATTTTTTTTTAATTTTGAAAGCAATGAGTCAATGATTGCAAGTCTAATTTGAAAATACACTTAAATGACACATGCACTTGACATTTTACTACTTTTCTTAATTTTAGAAGGGTGATTTTTAACTACCTTATTTAGTGCATTCTTATCCGATTAGCTAGCAACTCCTTTTTCTATTTCACTGGTGATGTTAGAGTGATAGTAGAAAGGAGAAAGTAGAGCTAGATAATCTAATATAATTGGTGATTTTAAATCTCTCCTGCAAGAGGAAATCTAGTTAGCAGGCAGGAATATTGAAGTGTGGGAATAAGTATCATGTATAAGATGGTCACTGGATGAGTAGCTTTCTCTTTCTAGGCCACCAACAGCAGGCAGAGGGATGGCAGAAGTAAACGGCATCTTACACACACATGAGCAGATGGAGAACAAAGAGCCCAGTACAAAAAGAGCAGTGAATACCAGCAAAGAGTAGTGAGTACCAGCAAGGAGAGAGAGACCACAGAGACCACCAGTGCCAAAGGAATGGACCTTTGATCACCAGGCACCTTTAATGGACTTTGTGTGTTATGGACATGGTAGGAGGCTCAGCCCACTGACATTGTGGACCTCTGGACCACTGGGCATTTTGGGACATCTGAACATCGGAAGGATCCAATAGAACCTATATTATAGGACCTGAAAACAAAAGCAACCTCCAGCAGAAGATGCATATCTGTTTAAAATATTAAATAACATAATAGCAAAGACATCTGGAGTTATATGCATTAATTTGGCATACAGTTCCCAAGAACCCAGAACACTAGCCAGAACATGGAAATCATTAATGAGATATTTTATTGACATTAATACTTTTTGTTGGGTTGGAGTGATAGCACAGTGGGTAGGGCGTTTGCCTTGCACGCAGCCAACATGGTTAACCTGAGTTCGATTCCTCTGCCCCTCTTAAAGAGCCCAGCAAGCTACCAAGATTATCTTGCCCCCATGGCAAAGCCTGGAAAGCTACCGGTGAGATATTTGTATGCCAAACACAGTAACAAGTCTCACAATGTTACTGGGTCCGCTCCAGCAAATCAATGAACAACAGGAGGACAGTGACAGTGACAATACTTTTTGTTAAATATAATGTTTAGCGAACTTTTGTAAAATCTCAACATAGTTTCTTTTAATACCATTTTTTTTAAGGTGAGGATATGGAATGCATTTGGGAGTCATTGCTAGCCATCCTCATAAAACTGGTTCAGATGTTTTGATGCTAAGGCCCAAGGATTCAGGCAGTCCATGGGCCCTAAGTTTTTGAGGGTTATCAGAGTCAAACCTGTGGGTCATGGGGAGCCATGTGGTCCTGGGAACAAACCAGTTTCTACTCAAGCAAATAATGTGCACCTGACCCCTCCACTATCGGTTGTGTTTTTTTTGAGAAATAATACGGGCAGGAGCGATAGCACAGCGGGTAGGGCGTTCGCCTTACACGCGGCCAACATGGCCGACCCGAGTTCGATTCCTCCGCCCCTCTCGGAGAGCCCGGCAAGCTACCGAGAGTATTCGATATGCCAGACACAGTAACAACAAAAGTCTCCAATGGAGACGTTACTGGGCCCGCTCGAGCAAATCGATGATCAACGGGAGGGCCTTTACCTTTACCTTTAATACAATTTTTGTATGCCAATTTGCAGGGCAAATTTCTGGGAGTTTTATTATTATAAAAGTTATTTTTATATCTTTTATTTCTTTAATTTTTCTTTTCCTTATAATTATCATATAATCTTTTAAAAATAATTTTATGGGGCTGTGAGTGTGGCTTAATGGAATATCACCTGATTTGCATGTGTGATGATCTGGTCTACATCCTCCTCCTCCTCATTCATTTTAGTCATGAAAAATGTGAACATATTTCATCCAACTCTAACTTTGTATGATGCTTTGTCTTAAAGATGTTTAACTACTCCCTACCCCTGAAAATAGCTTTCAATACTTATTGCCACACTATCACCACAGACACGACTATGGGTTATTAATACAAACTCTACATCATTTTCTCCCTCCATCTCTTAAAACTCTGTTATTTAAATAGGCAAGGTTAAAACATATTATTATTTCAAACATGAGCTTGACCTTTTCTGGTTCATGAACATAAACTATTCTAGTTATTCTAGTGTTTGAATGTCTTCTTGGTTCTTTAAGCCAAGAAGTCTTAAGGTCCATAATTTTGTGTGGAGAGAAATAGAGAGAAACTCTGAAGTTTTCTGGTTAACAGAAAAATAAACAGCACTTTTTCTATGCATTTTTTTCAAATAAAAGTACAGATATTAACATAACAATCTGGGTCCTTGTTCATTCTTCCACTCATACTTCTCAGAGAAAGTGGTGTGGATTATATAGTTAAAAATTAGGAAATAAATCTCATTACATGTACTTCAACCTTTTCTTTTATTATTTCCCTTGAAGAGGGAGCCTAGAGTGAATCCTTTTCCACTTCCAGTAGCAGTGTCTTTCCAGTTAATCTAATGCAGTTGATTGAGATAGTCTAACTTTCAACATTAGTAGGAGCTAGCTTTCATAATCCATTTTCACTGATATAATTATTATATTATTAATTATATTAATAATAAAGATTCTATTTTACTTTCCCCATTCTTATGTCATCTGTTATTTCTCAGTATATTCTATGCAAACCAGAAATATAATATTGAATTTATTATTGAGTTACATAAAAATGTGCAATAACAGGAGACTTATAATTAAGCAGTAAAACTATCAACCATTTCGCTATAGGATTTTGTTAAAACTGGTCTCACTTTATAAATTCACAATCCAAATCTTTCAAGAGTAGATTTTAGTGTGCTTCAAAATAAATATATTTCATATTAGTGTATTCATTTTAAACTAAATGCATATAAAATCACTATTATTAACAATGTTTTATAGTCAACTGAAGAAAGTTTTTATTTAAATGTTATCTCTTAGAGATATATTTTTGTCACTTTATTTAAAATATACATGTATTTCAGTTTTACATGTTAAACATCAAGATGGCAGACCATATTTTAATTACAATATCATATTTTGCATTTTAGGGGTATTAAACAATGTTAAGGGAGACATTTCATTATGTAAAGTAACGTTTTGCATGCAGAGAGACTGGGATTGATCCCTGGCACTTTGTGATCCCTTGAACACCACCAAAGGTCACTCCTGAGAAAAAGACCAGGTCCACGAGCACTGTCCAGCATCTCTCTTTAATACAAAATAAAAATGGAAAGTATTATGATTCATACATGACTCCTGACTTTGACAGAAATGAAATACCTCCTCTGAGACTTAGTACAATTAAACAATACTGTTGAATCTCCTACTTTACATAATTATATTTATGTGCTGTGTTTTAAAAATACTTATACATACTAAAGATATTTTTACCTTTGGCTTTTTTCTTCCTTTCAATCATGAAAACAATTTGCAATGTGTTGTAAGAAATTAAATTATGATTTTTTTTTGGTAAAAAAATGGGTAGTTTCTTTCTCACAATAAAATTTTACAAGGGTTTTAAAGAGGATATAGATGTCACTCATCTACAAACTATAGTGAGAAAAAGGAAGGGAAAAGATCGTATTAAACAATGACAAAACTGATTATCAAATTGTGAGGGGAGGAGTGGAAAGGAATAGACTGTCTTTAATGTGTATATTGCTTTGGGTGGGATGGACATTTTAACAAAGTGAATCCTCTCCCTCAATTGCCATTCCCCCATCCATGAACAAAGTAAATTCTTCCCATTCATTGCTGCTGATAGCACAGCGGGTAGGGCGTTTGCCTTGCACGCAGCCAACATGGCCAACCAGAGTTCGATTCCTCCGCCCCTCGCAGAGAGCCCAGCAAGCTACCGAGAGTATTCGATATGCCAGACACAGTAACAACAAAGTCTCCAATGGAGACGTTACTGGGCCCGCTTGAGCAAATCGATGATCAACGGGAGGGTCTTTACTTTTTACTTATTAGTGACATATTTCTTTGAATGAGTTTCACCTTTTTTCTTAGATTGATTCCCAGGTACTTGATTCTGGAGGAGTATGCTGTGGAAAAAATAATAATTAATCCCCTCTCTTTTATTTCGTTTACTGCATATAGAAATCCCAAGGAATTCTATGTCTTGATTTTATGGCCTATGAATTATCTTACGTTTATTGTTTTTATTTATCTTTTTAATGAGTCTTCAGGGTTTTTTTATGTATAACATCATACTATCTACAGATAATGATTGACTTATGTGATATTACTCTGGGTCCTGTAAAATCTCTTTCTTTTCTAATTGCTGCAGTAGAAATCTTCCAATTTTGAATTTTATAAAAGCGTTGCAATAGCACAGCAGGCAGGGTGTTTGCCTTGCACCCGGCTGACCTGGGTTCGATTCCTCCATCCCCCTTGGAGAGCCCAGCAAGCTACCAAGAATATTCCACCTGCATGGCAGCGTTTGTCAAGCTCCCTGTGGCATATTTGATATGCCAAAAACAGTAACAACAATGGAGACATTACTGGTGCCCGCTCGAGCAAATCTATGAATAATGGGAGAACAGTGCTACAGTTGAGACTGAATATATTCTTACCTTTGGTCTGATCTTAAAGGGGAAGCTTTCCAGTTTTTATTATTGGGTATGATGTAAGGTTAATAGCTTTAATTGTAATGAAAAAAATTCCTTCTATGGGGTATTTTGGTGAAAATTTTTAATCATGAATGGGTGTTGGATCATGCCTAATGCCTTCTCTGAATAGACTGATATATGAATTTAATTGTTCCCTTTATTGATATTATATATTACATTGATTGACTTGTACATATTAAACTATCATCATGTTCCTTGGATACATTCTACTTGATCTTGGTCCGTGATCTTTTTTGTATCTTGTTAATTCAGTTTGTTGATACTATGTTGAGTATATTTGAGTCTATGTTCTATTGGTCTGCTGTTTTCTACTTATCTCTTACTATCTGTTATTTATGTGGGCTGGAGCGATAGCACAGCGGTAGGGCATTTGCCTTGCACGCAGCCAACATGGCCGACCCGAGTTCGATTCCTCCGCCCCTCTCGGAGAGCCCGGCAAGCTACCGAGAGTATCTCGCCAGCAGGGCAGAGCCTGGCAAGCTTCCCGTGACGTATTCGATATGCCAAACACAGTAACAACAAAAGTCTCCAATGGAGACGTTACTCAGCCCGCTCGAGCAAACTGATGAACAATGGGAGGACAGTGACAGTGACAGTGATCTGTTATTTATATATAAACAGAGGTTTATCTGTTTAAGTAAATTTCTGCCTGCTTTTGGTATCAGGATATATTAGTCGTAAAGAAACTGTTTGGGAGAATTCTTGTTTTCTGATTTCTCAGAAGATTCTGAGAAAATAGGAATATCTTGAACTTTTGTTTGGAAGAAGAAAATAGTAAATCATTTTGGGTTAAGACTTGTGTTTTGGGGGAGACTTTTGATTACTATTTCCATGTTCTGTGACTTCTAATTGCAGTTTTCTCATTTCATCTGTCATTACTATTCTTTATTATTGGAGGTCTTTAGTGTTTCTTATAGCTCAAAAACAGCCATAAGATTGCCCTGAAGTCTCATCTAAAATGTTATAAGGCTGGTGGGTCCAGGAGGAGTCCTAGACTATTCTGTTTTCTTTTGGTGGGTTGCTGTATTTTTTTAGTATTTCTAGTATGCACTAAGGACTGTAAATGAGGGTTTGTGTATGTTTGGGTAACAATCTAAACCTTGTGTTTGCTATTCCTGCCTGGATCCTACGCTGCTGTCCTGTGCTGCCAAGCCTCTTCAGTATGAACATACTTTCTCCTTTCATATAAAGTTTCCCAAGACTCTCCCTTCAACCATTCTCCCTCCTTTCCTCTTTGTTTTAAATCTACTAATTTGGTATCAGTTAATAAGTTATACTTTGGTATGAGTTAATGAGTTATAAGTTTGGTGCTTAATTAATGAGAGTAATCCACTTATGTGTAAGGGTAAAATAAAAGATTATTTTTCATTTTGACTTTCCTTTTTCTCTAGAGGTTGGAGAGGTAGTACAAGGGGTAGGGTATTTGCCTTGCATGTAGCCAACTCTGGTTCGAATCTGAGCACCCAAAATGGTCCCTCAAGCCCTGACAGGAATGATCCTTGAAAAACAGAGCCAACAGTGATTCCTGAGAAATTTCAGGTGTGGCATGAAAACAAAAACAATTCTTTTCTTCATATGCTTTTTAATTATGTTTATTTTTTCTAAATTAATTTTATTAAATATTCAAATATTTAATAAAATCCAAATTATCACTCATTATATTTGTTTTCTTGTATGTGACTAATATATTAATTTCTAATATTGCTTTCTATCATAAAGAAATTATGCACTTCTAGGCCAGAGTGATAGTACAGCAGGTAGGGCATTTGCCTTGCAAGTGGCCAAACTGGGTTCGATCCCCAGTATCCCATGTGGTCCCCCACACACTGCCAGGAGAAATTCCTGAGTGCCGACCCAGAAGTAACCCTAAAGCATTGCTGGGTGTTACCCAAAAAACCCCAAAAAATGCATTCTATATGAGATGTTCAAAATAATATATTTCTATTTTTCCATTCATTCTATGTATTATTATTTCTGATTTTTAATATTTGCTTCTGCTATAATGATAACAATACAGTGCCTTTGTTTGACTATAAAATTGAATTATTTTTAAAAAAGTGCCCACATTTATTTCCTTCATTCGTTTATTCTCAGTATAGATTTAAATTTCCTTTTGTAATAATTTTTATTTCTGATTCAAAAATATTCTATTATATTTCTTGTGAAAATTGTGTTTTGGCAATTTTTACATCTTCTTCTTATGTGAATATATCTTTGAATTGTTCTAGTATTCATGACTTTAATATAAATGTTTTCTTAATATAGATTTGTACCTGATATAAAATTCTAGGTTGTTTTCTTTCTGTTTTTTTAGCTGTCATTTTCTTATCATTAGAGTCAGTAATAATTTTTCTTTTATCCTCCTAATACAATGTATCTTTTTATTTTTCCAGATTAAAGTATTTTATTGCTTATTGTGGTTTAATAAATTGCTTTGTACTTTGTTTTGGCAAGTTTTCTTAGCATTTCCTCCATAGATACTTTTGAGAATATTATATGTGCTGTTCTTTTCATCAAATCTCAAAAACTTATTGCATTCTAACATGTTTTTTATGCACTTTCTTAGTTTGCGCTAAGCTCCAAATGCTTGATAAAACGATCCAGACCACTAAGTCTGTATTCAATTACCTTCTGTTTTCTTGTTCTCTGCATATCAGTTGGAAGTGTTTTATTACTATGGTTTTGAGTTCACTATGTCGTACTTCTTTTGTACGAAGACAATGTTTATGAGAAACGGTCAACGGAATGAACATCTCCAAATGCAACCTAGGTCGAGGAGTCAACATGACGAATGAACATCTCCAAATGTGTATCTACATGGAGAAGTCAACATGATGAATGACCTGGCACCTGAGTTGCACAGGAGGAAGAGAACGGCTTGGAATGCCTTGAAGAACGTCAAAGAAATAGCTAAGATGACGAAGAACCTCCAGCTCTGGGCATATCTCTTCGATTCCACTGTTCTTCCTGCATTAACATACGCCTCAGAGACCTGGGCCCTACGAAAATAGGATGAGAACGTTATTTGGGTCTCCCAAAAAGGAATCGAAAGAGCTATGCTTGGAGTATCACGCTTCACTCAAATGAGAGAAAGAATCCAGAGTTCCGACCTCGATCGATGGTCAAGAATCAGGGACACTGGCTCGTTTGCCGTCGAAGATCAGATGGGCTGGACACATAATGCAATTTGAAGATGACAGCTGCATTAGAGCCATTACTGACTGGATTCCACGGATCGTCAAAAGATACCATGGCTGCCCCCCTATGAGATGGTCATATTTCTTCGTCAAGAGCCTGAATGATTGGTTTGAGGCTCTTCGTGTTCCTAGAACGAGCAGACACCATTGGGGTACACTAGCACACAACAGGGATGAATGAAGACGTTACTGGCACCCACTCGAGCAAATCAATGAGTAACGGGATGTCAAGTGATCAAGTGATCACTTCTTTTCTATGTAAACACTGTAATATAAAGCATTTCATATTATTTTTTTCTAGATGCTCAAGCTGACTGTTTTTAGTATATTTCTCTTTATGTTTACATTTTTTTTCTTTTTGTTTTTCTTGTTTGGTTTTGGGCACCAGTTAAGCACTCCAGCAGTATCCAGGACTTAGTCAGGGCTCTGCATTCTGGGGTCATTCCTGTTTGGGCTTTGGAATCATCTGTAGTGCAGGGGCTCAAATCTAGGTCCAGCCACAAACCAGGCAAGCACCCTACCAGTCATACTATCACTACAGTCTCTGTTTAAGTTTTTCCTTAAATGTACTTAGAATAACTTCCCATGCTTGCTCCCTAACCCCATCATTTTAAACTTATGTAGACAGACATTTAAAATCTACATATTTTTCTCTTCATTGCAGGTTTTACTTACTTATTATGTCTATCAATCATTTAGGAGATGATCAGTAAATCATAACATTGGTTCTCTATTTTCTGCTTTGTTTGTTTAGTAATATTGAGCTTTCCATTAGACAGTAGCATTGCACTGTAGCACTGTCTTCCCATTGTTCATCGACTCGCTCAAGTGGACCCAGTAACATCTCCATTGTGAGACTTGCTGTTACTGTGTTTGGCATATTGAATACATCACGAGTACATTGCCAGGCTTTGACAGTAGGTAAAAAAAAAAAAATTGGAGCTTCTATGATCAAATCCAGAGACTAACATATTCCAATGCAAGTGATTTTACTTTTCTGAAGCTAATTTTTTAACATTTTGTTAAGATCACCTTAGAGCAGCCTCTTATTAAATATAGTTTATTCATTCTTATACATAGTTCTGGGGTGAAATTCCACTATTAAAGAGTTCCAAGTGTTTGCCAAAGGTCCTCCCCTTCCGATTAGTCAGAACACCTGATATGTCTCTCTACTTATCGTCAGTTCCAGGAATCATTTAGCCTATAGAAACTCTGTTGTTTTATTGACTTGTCAATAAATAATTGTCAATAAACTATAAACAAAAGTATATAAAATAGCATTTGTTGTTTTATAAGCAGTTGTTTCTTGTCTGTGTTAAGCAGTGTCATTCAACATAGAAAATATATCATTTATATAAACTCCTAATATACATATTTCTTGCTTATACTCTCCTCATGTACCCATTAAGAGGGTACATGTTATATAAGAATAAAAATTAATAATAAATAATAGTAAATAATAAATAAATAAAAATAATAATAAATATTAATTCTCTCATGTACTCAAGTAACTATCTGCCACTTCCTACGAACATCAAATTTTCTAACATGTCTTGCATCTCACAAACCACTTGGCTTTCTAAAGGTTTCTTTTTACTGAACTGTGATCTGAATCGTTGACCCGCAAAGAAGTCATAAGGTTCATACCACTGATTTTCCTCTCATAGGAATCGCATTTTAAACAGACTTTTTCCAATTTAAAAAATAGGTTTTAGACATTTCTTTTCAGTTTTAAGACGTTGAGGGTCGCAATTATTTGGCACGGCAGAAGGAACAATATGAAATATAAATATTAACTATATTGCTCTATTATTAGGTCATTTGGTTTTCTTGTTTACTTGTTGCTACCTTAGAGATAAAAACAAGTATCTCTAATTTGATTAATTTACCAGTGAGTTACACTATTTTCAATGTGATGTCTTCTATTTTTAGTACCACCGTGCATTGGGATTTTGTTCATAATATAAATCTACCACTTTTTGTAGAACTGAAAGATTTTATGTTTAAATATATATTTATTTTTATGTGCTCTTCTCTAATTGTTCAGCTTTACTAAGTCTCCATCTTACATGATGATACTCATGCATAAAGCTATAGTCAATATTTTTATCTTTAAAAATTGATGAGTTATTTTTCTTGTTGATTTTTAAGTTTATTCCACATACAAATTGGAGATATATTTAATTGTTTATAGGCTTTCACTTTTTATATTATATTATATTCACTATTCATGCCACCGGGTTTCTTTGTGGCCCACGGGATAAAGTTAACAACCAGTTTTATCAGTAGATCTTTTCAGGTACTATCACTGTTTTTTGTCTTCTGAATACTTCTAAGATTCCCCCCACCCCTATATTTAAGTTTCTTTGTATATAAAAGTTTTGAAGTACACACACATATGCGTATATATGTATATGCATATATGTAAATGTATATACATACAATCTGATTAGTTGAGGTAACTTGTTTCTAAAAATCCATTTTTTAAAATGCGTTTTAGGGGTACTATGTCACCATATAATACCCATCTCGAAAGTGCTGATATCCCTTCACAACTGTCCCATAGGACCCTTCCATTACACTCATTCCATCCAATTTGGTCACCTCAGCTTTGTTGTCAGAATCAAAAGACTTGCTTTTAATAGTACTGTTACCTTTCTTTTATTCTTTATATATCACACATGAATAAGATTATCTAGTATTTGTCTTTCTCCTTCTAACTTGGTTTGATTAAAAGAATACTATTGAATTCCAACATTTGTGTCTGAATAATATTTCATTATGTAAGTATACCACAACAGTTTTAGACCATTCACCAGTCAATAATTAGTTGGGTTGTTTTCAGATCTACTCTATAGTAAATAGTTCCACAATGCTTATAGGTTTACATGATCCTTATTCTTTGGGGTAAGTACCTGGAATAGAATTGTTGGGTCATTTTATAGTTGTAATTTGATTTTTTTTTGAGAAATCGCAATCTCTGATTTAAAGAGGCTAAACTGTGCTATAGTTTCAAAGGTTAATAAATGCTTCTTTTTCTCCACATTCCTCCCAGCATATATTTTTTGGGGTATTTATGAAACAGGCCATTCTCACTGGTGTGACGTGATAATGTTTTTCATTTTATTTGCACTTTCCACTTAACTGATATCGAGCATTTTTTTTTTTTTACTTTTTATATATCTATGGGCCATCTGTACGTCTTCCTTTTAGAATTGTCCTTAAATTTCTCAAGTTTTGAAGGGGTTGTTTCACTGCTGTTGAACTTTGTGAATTCTTTATATATGTTGGGTATTACTCCTTTATCAGATATATGCTATGAGAATATTTTCTCCCTTTCCATAGAATACCTTGTTTTAGTTATAGTTTCTTTTGTATAGTTTCATTTACAATTGATAAAATCTCTTTTGTTTTCTTTGTTTCTCTTGATGCAAGAACTGAGTTCCTGAACACAAAATTATAATTAATATAGAGTGTTTTTTCTTTATCACTTTTTATTACTTTTTCATTAATATTTAATTATTTTATTCCATTTTGAATATAATTTTTGCATGTAGTTGAGATAGTGGGTTATTAAGCATTTTTCATTCATTCATTCATTCATTCATTCATCACCCACCACCTGGCCCCCTGGCGCCGTGTAATCCCATCAGTGGCCAAGACTCAGAGACTATAAAATCCAGCTCCCGGACGAGACCAGTGCAGTCTCCTGCCCCTGCGCCTGGCTGTTCCTCGCCAGGGTCCCTTGGAGGGGAGCGGGTTGAGCTTTCCTCCCCGCCCTGACCAGGGCTCCGGCAGCGGAAGACCTCCAGGACCAGCCAACACCATGCCGAGACCACTCTTCGCACACATGAAGGTACTGGCAGAGGGACAAAGCCACGCGGGTTCCGGGACCGAGATCTCCAAGCCTACTCGGATTGGAGTTGAGCATCCTCCACCCAGATCCTCCAAATTCCAGTAGGCAGAGGTCACACCCACCACCTGGCCCCCTGACGCCGTGTAATCCCATCAGCGGCCAAGACTCAGAGACTATAAAATCCAGCTCCCGGAACCGCGCGGCCGCATTCGCGGCTGCATGACATCTTATCAGGACATCTTTTTATGACATCTTATTATCTCATTCCTACTTTGGACAAACTTGCAGGCTATCGAATGTAGCCTGCCCACAGGGCAGAGTCTGGCAAACTCCCCGTGGCGTACCAAATATGCCAAATACCAGTAACAATGATGGGTCTCATTCTCCTAAAGAGCCTTGAATATAATCTCAGGGCTAGGATGAAAGAGATGTTACTGGGGCCTGCTCGAGGCAATCAATGAAGCATTTTTAGTTTTAACTAAATTTTCTAAAATTTTAAAAATTATTTTTCTATATCTGTTCAATATTTTCTTTTTCTCTCTCTTCTATAAGCCATTCCTCTTGCAAAAACCATAAAATTTTCTTGTCATCTTCTCTTCTATTCAAATAATATCTGAAATATTATTTACTACTATGTAACTTGAGTCAATTTTTCTCCCTATCACACTTCTTATTCTAACATAATTTAAAATTAATTTAGTTCTTAATTTTAGTTCTAACTTCTTTTTAAATTCAATATTTTCCTCAACTATTTTTGATAGATTTTAAAACTGTAGCATCTTTTCACATATGGTCCTGTACTTAACCATGCCTAAATATTTTCAACTTACGCCTGATACCGTCACAACTTTCGTTATCTTTGTTTCAAATTTTATTGTGCATTTCTCTAGATTTTCCATCATTTTTTCCTTTTCCCTGTTATTTGTAAATATTTGATTAAAATTTATATATTATTAAATCTTTTGAATCACTTGATCATATAATTTTGCTTTATAGAAACTTTAATTTTGGAGATACAATGAATTAGATTACATAGACTAGGTTTGAGTTTTGTGACCTCTGGTCTAACATTTTACTCTGTATTTATCTCCATGTATATAATTTTAGGAGTTTCATCTGAAAATGAGATATTTATTACCATTTCTTCCCTAGTGAATTCTCAAATCCAACCTTAACATTCACTTCTATGAGACTGAAAAGAGCTTTAATCACGTCTTTCATAACTGAGTTATCATTTATTGCCTACTTCCTCATGTTCTCACACTACTTGGTTGAGGAGTTAAGAAATACATTTAGGATAAAAGGTATAAGTAAAGCAAATTTCATCTACATATGATGAATTTTTCTCTGGGATATTTGATTTTTGACCCTTCCCCCATTCTTGACAATTTTGACAAATTTGTATTTTGAATAGTAAATTGAATGCTCTATTACTTACAGTTGCTTTATTTAGAAAAAATATTCTCATGCAATGGTCTCTCATATCTGGAAGTGGAAGTAAGCTCTTTAAGCTACATACTTTCCAAATGTAAATCCATTATATTTGTTCTGTATGTATGACTCATTAAAAAGATGAATTATTAAAATGTTGGTTTCTAAATTGATTAACCTAAAATTTAATCTATACTGAATACTGAGAAGAATGACTAGCTCACAAGTTAGTATGTTGAAAGATGTTATGCTTAATATTTTGGTCATAAAGTGATATTATCCCTGTAGATTAGAGTTTCTGTATCATAATAGGTCCAGATTTAAAACTAATATTCTGCAACAAGTTTTACAATTAAATTATTTAAATCTTTAAAGTGTCATAAGTAATAGAATATACATTTTATTTGTAAGAATATTCATTATTAATGAATTTTATAAATTAAAATAATGACAATGCATATTCATATTTTTAATTTTAATTTTTAGGAAAGTTCTTCAGTAGCTTGCAGGACCCCTGGACTTGGGTCACAGGCATTAAGTGTGCCATATATTGTGTTGCTTGTTCTGGCCATGTGATATTGAAGGTCATCACTGCTGTCTTATATGGTACCTGGGGTTCATGATATAATAGGGATTTAATAAGAGTTTGGCATGTTGAAAGCATGTGCTCTATACATTTGAGCTATCTTTCTGGCTTTTACTTTTTAAAATTGTGTCTTTTTGGGTAAAATGTATTAGAAATTTTGCAATAAAAAAGCACACTCTTAAAATTTTTGTAAACTGAAGAATTAGAATTTAGAAATTAATTGTATTTCTTTTTGTTTTCCTGGATGAAAACCAAAATGAGTTTTGCTTAGGGAAATGTAAATTAAAATAGCAGTGTATTGTATAAATTACTACTAGTCTATTCTATAGTTAAAATAAATAGCTATGTCTTTATTCAATTTTTGACTAATGTCAATTAATTATTAGACTTTGTAAGTAGGAATCTATTATTTCAGAGCATAAAATAATATTTTAATTAGGTAGCTTTATTGATCATTTGGGGAAATATTTAAGTTACTAAGTAAGAGGCTACATTTGTTTTCTAAAGTTGTTTATCCTCTCATTTTTTATGTACTTGGATTGTCAACACTATTAAGAAAATAAATAAATGTATGTTATAGGACTCCTGTCAATTCAGTCAGATTAGCATTGAATCTTATGATCAGCTTCATATGTTAACATGAATAACATGCATTTTTTTGCAGTTTGGGTTACAGCATTTGGATTTTGCATCTTTATCAACCTCAATTCCAGACTGTCAGTTATGCATTAAATAGGACAGTTTGGTTTAAAGTCAACTCATCAAATATGTGTTTCTCATCTCTCTGTTTAAGAGAGCTTGATGTTCTGGGAAAAAAAATATCATTTTGATGCACAAATCATTGATGAAAATCAAGCAGCTATATTTCATTATAGTTTTTATAAGCACAATCAACAAAAACTCTGCAATTTCTACTTTGAAATTCTAACGTCCACTTCTCATATTATGAAGGCATTATATATGTATTTCCTCTATGACAGATAGCAGATTTAATATTTTGAGACATCTTTTAGAAGAACTTAGAGAGCCTAGTTTTCCATACATGGCAATCATCTTCTCTAACTGGCAGCATTTGTGACAGAATAAACTCCATTAACTTGTTCTATTAGTGCTCCGTGCAGTCAGCAAGATCAATGCTGCATAAAATGATGAAATGACTAACAGACTTCCTCAGAGTCTTGCCGAGTGCTTTCTACCCAGAATATATAATTACTGCTCAAATAAACAGGTAGAATTTGGCATTTTATTGCTCAGGCAATCCCTGGAAATTCAAGAAAATTCTTAATGAGAAGAGTAAAAATAAAATCCTTTTTGTCTATGTATACACAATCTATTATACTTTTATTATGTACCTATTCCATTAAAAATGGAACTGCAAAATAAAATCTAATTTTTTTTATTCCTTAATATGATGACCAAACAACTTGGCACAATCTAAAGAGTTTCAGATAGAAAAGATTTTCTGACCAGATGCCTCCCCAAGGCCCATTAGTTACTTGTCGACAGCAGAATACAAAGTAAGCCAACAGTGGAGTAAATGGGAACTAATGAAGCCAGCAAAACTGAGGATACTTCACAGCATATAAGTAAACAGGAGGCAGATATCACACCATTAAAAATAATCCAAAAATAATCCAAACTACGTGTTTTGAAACAGGTATCTTCCTCTGCAGATGAAACATCTGCTGGTACTTATCTGAAGAGAGGTATTCTCATCCAGAATAACTTTTTGCAACAAGGAACATTAGCCACTTTAGAAATATAAATGATTTTATTTTCCTCTTCTGTCTCCATTTTCTGCAGCTTGCCTTTTCCCTCTCCAAAGCTCCCTGCCTTGTCCATTTGAGCTGAAAGCTAGCATCAGAGCTGACTCGCTGCATGGGTCTGCCAATACAAACCTTGAGTACATTACATTTCAGTCTAACAAAATATAGGAAGCATGAAGCTAAGCAATCACAAAGGAAATGATTGAAAGAAGAGTCAGAACAGATGTAGAATGAGGAGTAGCATGAAAAAAAAATCAACATTAAAATCAAATCCAAATCATTTTTTTTGCTAGCAAGAATGAGTTTATGATTTGCAGATTGAATATAACTACAAAGAAAGGTATTTTTCATAACAATGATTTATATATTCAGCCTTTTGTTGGAGAATAATTCCTTTTGTATTATGGCAGTATCTCTGCCTGCTCTTATATTTAAAGATCTTTTTTGCATTTCCATTATAATCCCTTAGATTGAGTGTTTTGTAACTTGGCCACAAAAATTCACTGCAGGTAGAAGTTTTAAATTCAAGATATTATACTTGTCGTGGATTTTCTAGGCTATTAACAATTTTCATTTGTCCATTTGCAAGTTAATAGGACAATATAACACCTCGAAATGTCCTAGTTATAGATAATTGTTAATATTTTCCTGTTTAAGAGACTTTTCCCTCGAATTAAATTTAAAAAAGAAAAAAAAGATGATGTATTCTATTTTAAATCAAGTAATTTCAAGATTTTAGCGTTCATAATATAAAAAATTTAGAAAGAATCTCAATGAATTAAAGATTTTAATGATTTAGAATTACTGCATAAATCATTCAAATAGAAAACAGTGACAGACTTATTTTCAGTACTACAGCATCAATGAATTTTATAAAGGTAGAGAAAATAAGATTTCTGTAATTTGACAAATATATAATAATTATTCCAAACAGTCTTCTTTGTGTTGTGTCCAATTATGGAAATTTCCTTACATTTTGAGCAGAATGAAATTAACATTTTCGTCAATGTACAGTGAATGAAGGCCATCATTTCCCTTAGGATAAGTTCAAATGTCATATTGTGTCTAATCTGATTTCCATTTGGCTCTAAAGGAATGACAAAAGAGAAAGCATATTGTATTTATATATTGCTATAACGTATCAAACTCTGTCAACCTTCATAGTTTGCTTTCGTCTTAGCAATTTCTCCTATGAAATTTTCATAGGAAAATTAGTAAGAATAATGGGTTAAAATAAGTTTTGTTTGAATTATGTGCTTCTAATGATTTAATGTGCTTCTAATACTATAACACCATTACAAACCATGTCAATGATTGCCCGTTTCTAAAATTTAAGTAAAATATTAAATATTGGTGCTATGCTAGATATAGGGGATATGAACATCAATAAGCACTATCATATATTTTAATCAAGTTAAACACTATAGGAGTAAAAGTACAAATATTGATGAACCAGATAGTTTGAGAAATATTATATTTAAGAATATTCATTTGATTTTATAAAAACAGAGAAAGTTTTATCTAGTCTTGGGTCAGAAAATCTTATCAGAAAAATGTGTTTCTCTAAGACAGTAAGTGAGCCATTAAGGTGAGATAGATAGATAGATAGATAGATAGATAGATAGATAGATAGATAGACAGACAGATATGCCTTTTTTTGACATAAGGTTTATTTTTAGTTAACTATTTTGAAGCAAAGGCAGATATAAGAAAAATTTCAAAATACCATCTCATTTCTGCACAGTTAGGGCATCTTTTACATAGTCCTTAACCCCATTTTCTGGGGAAATAGAGGAGGGTCAGAAAAAAATATTGCTTCTAGGAGAAATGTACCTTTAGGGTACCATTTAAATGTTGGCCTTATTTTGAGGGTGGGGATCACTTCCTAGATGTGCTCAGATGGCTCAAGGGGTTACTTTTATTGATATGTTATCAATAACACTGAATAATTTAACACCTGGGCTGGAACATTCTTGGAGTCCTCTAGTGCTACACAAGGTTGTTCTAGGAAGCGGGTAGCATTAACAGGAATCGAACTTAGGTCCTCAAGCATGCAAGATAGGAGCCTCTGACCTCTGAACTGTCTTTTTTTTTCTTGAATTCAAAATAATCAATGCTACTTGGTCACATATTGAGTGAACTGATCTGGGATCTAACAAAAGGTGAAAGGGCATCTTTATACCATGAATACAGATGAACCAGATAAGAGAACAAGTACTAAAAAGTTAACTTGATTTCACAATAAAGAGGTAAAGAATAAAGTTAATCTTATAATATTGTTGGAAATTACTGAAGAATAAGTGGAAAGTGAGCAAATGGTAGATGGAGGGTCATGAAAGACAAAACAATTTTAGCTTGCTTTGTTTTGTATTTCCAGGAACAGCAAAGACACTATGAAAAAGTATAGATTAGCAGTGAGACAGTGATGGACTTCACCTAGAATGAATGAATTAAAAACATACATGATATAGGCATGAGCATAGGTTAAAAGTTTTCATAATGTATCATAATTATAACATATGGTTTGCATTTCTCAATATAAAAGAAAAGAAAAAAATTTTCTGAGTATGAAAAAATGGCAATTCATTTGCAAAATATTTCTAAAATACTAAAATTTCATAAAAGTATATTATAAATAGCAGGCATAATAAACAATAGCCAACAAGAAAGTGAAATCTAAGATAAATTCATAGCATCATTTGCAAAGTCCAGCAATTTAAAGATTAGATATATCTAACATAGTATTTTAGAGAGAATAATTTTAGGATTAAGTCTTTTTGGATGAAATAAACACAAAAGCAATTATTTAAAGCCATTGAGTACTTATGATCGTCAATTCGATGATGCTCAAAGTGAAAAATAAAATTAGAATTTCACTTTAAAAAACACAAATCTTAGGAGATTAAAGACTGATTCCTATACTCATAATGTGACATTAAATAAATTAGTGATGTAACAGGAAATGAAATTGTAATTCAATGCATAAAATTCAAAGTAAAGTTGCTTTTTTTATGTCAAAATAAAACTCAAGTATACAAAATTTGTGGAAAAGAAAAATAGTACAGAAATATACAAATAAGAGAGTTATTCCAATTTTATGGAGTATGTGTTTTTTTTCAACCAACGAATTTACACTTGTATTTATTCTGTACAGAAAATGTCTGTAATGTAAGAGGTCAAGAAATAATGGGAGCTCTGGTGCCATCTTGCCGTGCTCAGCAGTGATGAATCCTGGCTGGCAGGCACCACAACACTGGAGAATGCTCTTGGCCCCAAACTGAGCCGATATCACCGGGGTGCCCCATTTGGAGCAGGTGCAGTCTCCCTGCCTTCTCCAGATGGAATCCTGGTGAGCATGAGCTTCTACAAGCATGGCTGCGATGTATTTTGACCAGGACCTTCTGATATACAAAGTGAGCAATGGAAAATAGATGATCTGGCATCTGCCCCTAGAAGGCAGACTTGAATGGCGGTGGGAATATCCAAGCAAAATATAATGCACTAAACTACATAGAGAGTATCTGAACAATTGTCTTCTGTAGAAGCAGGATAAGAACTGAAATGGAAAAGGAGGGGGGAATAATGGGGATATTGGTGGTGGAAAGTTTGCACTAGTGGAGGAATGGGTGATTGATCATTGCATTGCTGAATATCAAACATGTGGCTTTTGGCAGAAATATGCCCGGACTATGCATTAGGTTTCCAGCACCAGACCACCCCAGGTGGGAATGAGTTTTGAGCCTTGGCCTGTTTCCCCTGGTGGCTCGGTCGCTGCTACCATCTTCCAGAGGCTTAGGGGCAGCCAGGGAGGGACCCGCAGTGACGAGAAAAAGTGGGGCCTCATGGGATGGGGTAGGAGATGGCCCTTTTCCTTGAGCCCCTACGAGACCCCCAGTTGCTGCCCATGAATGAGCCTTCAGGCTGCTGATCAAGCTGCTTATCGGCCATGGTCCCAGAGACTCACAGACAGAGCTCAGAATCCAGCAGCTTTGGGCAGAAATCCCTCCAGATTTAATTATTAAAACTTCAGAATTCCAAAATCCCATGGCCATTATCAAGGCTGCGCATCATCCTATGCAATTCATAATCAGCAATAGAAAACAAATTGTCTAATGTTGCCTATTCAGCAGATCTGAGTGTTGGGATAAAAATCCCAAATAATAATGGTGGGTTTGCTGTCGAAATATTGAATATAATCAAAGTAGAGAGAGAGCAATGTGGAAATTGTCTGCCGTACAGGGAGGGGGAGGAGACAGGATGGGGGATACTGGGTTTTTTGATGGTGGAAAATGCACTGGTGAAGGGACAGGTGTTTTATCATTGTATAACCAAGACTTAAACCAAAAACTTTGTAACTGCTCTCATGGTGTTTCAATTAAAAAAATAAAAAAAGAAATAATGGGAACATACAGTTTACATGATCTCATAAGTAGAAATAATTTTGCATATAATTGAATTACCATAATTTTACCTGTAATTTTCTTATAATCTATTAGTCATTGGTGTATGAATTAAGGTGAGCTTCTTTCCTTCTCTTAAGGGGACAGTTTATATGCAGCACAAAAAAATAATATATCACACCAATGAGAAAGAAACCATGTGATTCAGGGTTTTAAATGTTATCTTATTTTCCTGTAGGTATCAACAAGTGCTTTCTCAAACATCAATGTTTTTTATTGTTTATATACATTGACAAAATAAGTGGAGAGAAATACTCTCTAAAAAGCATTTTATAGAATATCCTTAGACATTTTGGAGAACATTTATAGAAAGGAGAACATCCTCCGAATTTTCTCATTTCCTGCTGGATCTGCCTTAGGGAAACAGATAATTATGATGATTAGTGGTACCATTATTAATTTAATTTATTCGGTGCTAATGGTACACTCAACACAAGAATAAATAACAATTTGTTGTGGTTCTGGAAATAATCACAATGGCTTCAGGACTGAGGTAGAACACAAGAACAAGAAGTGATATAAGAGAAGGGCAAGGTCACTACTCAGTGGCATTTTAGAAAAAGTAAATACTCCAGCCAACCTAACAAATTAGTGGGAGGTAAACAGAAAAAAAGGAAAGAAAACAAGTTCTGTAAGGAAAAGAAGAAATAACACAGGTGGTTATATGGAGCCAACTAGATATTCAAGGACATCATGACTTCAAATATACAGCTCCATACTCAAATCAAATTGCATAGTATCGACTCGTCACTGACTTAAAATGTATAGCTGCTACTATGAAAGTGGTCCATTTATTTATTGAATGACCCAGAAGTTCTCAGTGAGATTGCAGGAAAGTTTGACAACAAACCAACCATTATGGATGGGTGATAAGGGAAGTATGTGTGGTACAAGAGCAAGAAGACTTGACCAAATCTTAAGGGTCACAAAAACATCTAGGTGCATGATTTTGCCTTGTAGACTGGGATACAGGGGAAAATGGCTTAGGTAGAGAGAGTGAGTAGGATTAGAAAAAAAGTGAAAAAGGGCAGCAAAGAGGTGAGACTAGATAATGGAAATGCCTGGGATATAAAGTAATCATTTTGTCTCAATCTATTCCTGTAGTCCGTAAGCAATTTTAAATGCATCTTCTTTGTAGAACTCATTCATTATAAACTTGTGGATTTTTTTTGAAGAGTCTGTTAGTTATAAAGAATTGTAACCCTGATAAAACCTCACTATCCAGTGTTACCTGAAAAGTTAATGGATAACATGTTTATAATACCCATGAATGTCAAATGAAGTAAAATAGGAATATCTAAAAGTATGAATATCACTTATTCTTTCTATGAAGATAGGGTATAATTTCCATTATTTATCTGCCTAAAATGACTTTTGTAAATAAATAAGATTGTATCTTGGCTTATCTCAGACATGCTAAATTCCCAGCTATACTGAGTTATGTTGATTATCTTGATTTTCCAATGGGATACTTGTTAATCATTACAAAATAAGTTGAAGAATTCAGCATCAAAATTTCCTAAGGAGAGAAAAATGTACTAGAATGTTAAAATTTATGAATCAAGAGCTAGATACACCTAACTCATATATATACAAATATATATTTGTAGCTTTTAAATATACAAGTCATCAAAATATATTTACTTCATAAATTTAAGGACAGAGTAAAACAGCTCTCCTTTAAAAAGTAGAAAATGTTATGCTCACTTCAGCAGCACATATACTAAAATTGGAACGATACAGAGAAGATTAGCATGGCCCCTGCGCAAGAATAACACGCAAATTCGTGAAGCGTTCCATATTTTTTAAGTCTATAATTGTACCTCATGGTGTTTCACTAATAAAAAAATTTAAAAAAAGAAAGAAGACATAAATGCATATCTATTAAATCTATGGAATCAATAGAAAAAAAGTTGAAAATGCTCCAGGCCCCATACTGAGCTGATATCACTGGGACATCCCAGATGGGGTAGGTACTGTCTCCCCGCCTTCTCCAGATGGAATCCCGGTGACTGTGAGCTTCTAAAAGCATGGCTCTGGTATGTGGGGACCAGGACTATTTTTCGAACCATGCAGCCGCTTATGTGACATTTCCAGATATGCAAAGTGATCAATGGAATATAAATGATCTAACATTTGTCCCTGAAAGACAGGCTTGAATGATGTTGGGAAAATCTGAGAAAAATATAATGCCCGATTGAAATGTGTCTGGATTGTGCATTTAACTTTGGTGGTATCCCGCCCTGGGAGGGGAAGGTTGGCTGTTCCTCTGCCTATTCCCCACTGTGGCGGCAGCATGGTGGCCTCCATTTTTAGAGCCAAATGAACAGCCAGGTATGAGACTGCATTTGTGAAGCATGTGGGGCCTCGTGAGATGGGGAGTGGAATCGGCTCTGCTTTGCGCCATGACAATGCCCCGGGTTGCTATCCTCAAATGTCTTTTCTGGCTCTTGAATGACCATGATTCCAGAGGCACACAAACCAGTCTCAGAAACCAGGGGCCTTTGGCAGTAATCCCTCTAGGTTTATTACTAAAATATCAGAAATCCATGCGTGGCCGCTATTGCAACCACACGACATCATATGTTCTTCATAATCAGCAATAGAAAACAAATTATCTAATGATGTCATTTTGGCACGTTTGAATGTTGGGGAAAATTCCAAATAATAATGTTGAGTATTTTGTCATAATACTGAATATGATCAACATAGAGAGAGAGTAAAGTGGAAATCTGCCACACAGGTAGGGGGGCAGGGGGAGGGGGTATACTGAGGTTCTTGTTGGTGGAAAATGTGCACTGGTGAAGGAACAGGAGTTTGATCATTGTATGACCGACCGAAACTTAACTGAAAGGCTCTGTGACTGTTCTCTTGGTGATTCAATAAAAAAAAAAAAAAAATAGAAAAAAAAGTAGAAAATGCTTTATTCAGTTACATCCATAGCATGAGTTTCTGGACAATAATTAATTATTTGAAATTAGAAGTTTGAATTTTGCAATCAAAGACACCAAAATTTTGCCTATAGAGGTTTTGATTGGCCTTCTCTGGATTGATTGTATGGTATTGCAGTTAGACCAAAGTACCATTAAAAAATACTCTCAAACTACTTTGATTTTTAAAACAAATTTTAAAAAATGCCTCATTGATACATGTTCATCGTGTCTCAAGCATGGTTTTCAAATTGGTATGGTCTTTGTATATAGGAAATGTTATTGTAATATTATTTATTTATAATTAAACCAGTAGGACTCCAAAAATGCATGGAAACCAATGAAAGGTCAGAATATAGGACCTAAACTTAAGGGTTAAATTACTGGTATAAGCATAACAGTTTTATAGAGGCCCTGATTCCTGTAAATTACTTTATGCTGATATTCAAGACAATCATATGCAGATAATACTTTCAAAAATTACTGAATATCTTCTTCCGTTGAAGAATCTCATCAGACAAAATAATTGTTTCCTAGCATCTTCCCCAATCTTCATACTATGCTAAAGAAAGTTTTACAAATAATGTTGTGGGAAAATAATGTATCCAACAAAAATATTATTTTTCATTTTTCTATAATGCACAAGTTTAAATGTTAATATTTGTGAAATTTGACTACCTTAAAATTGGAGGCATATGTAAAGTTTTTGACAATTTATGTTTATTTCTTGAGGGCATAGTAAAAATTTTGTATATTGAATTGGATAATATCTCTGACTTGATAAATTATAGTGTATTGTAGAAAATGATGAGAGAGGATTAGATCTCTAAGATCACTTATAAAAGAATGGCCCAGAATCTGAGGAAAGAAAATGACTATTAACAAAAAGGATTCTTAAAATTTAAGATTTGACAGACAATATTTAATGATAAAAGATATTTATTTTGGAATGTGAAAGCCTTGGACTTAAAACTAAAAGTGCTAGGTAAAACAATGATGATAAATGTGGCAGCATTTTTCAACTTTGTTATACTTCTCTAAATTGTTATAACAATTTTATAGGGCTTCTATGGAACCATAGATATAGATTTGAATAAGCTTGAATATTTTCACATATTTAAGAAATAATTGTTTATTATACCATTTTTCCACTGTCTGAAATATATGGCAGTGTTTGTGCTTCAACTTTTCTAGTCATAGTGTCTACTGGTTAAGATTTTAAGTGCTAGATTACCCCTTGGCTTTATTATTGGTGCCTCACAGAGATGTCCTCTTCCAACAATGATTATCTGGTCTTGAGATAAGCTAAATATATGCAACTGTTCTTGTTACTACCTTCATTTCAGCACAACTGCCATAAAAACATCATTTTATGGCAAATGATTTTTGTTGAAAGCAAGGTTACCCGAAATGAACTTCATTTGATTTATTCAATGAAGACACCAAGAATAGCATATTGAAGGTTCAAATTAGTCTAAAACTAGTTATAGGAATTAAGGGATAGAATAAAATGCCACAGTCAAGGCTCAAACTGTCAAAACATTCTTACTGAATAATTCCTTTGAAATAAATTCTCTTTTTCTGTTGATTTTGTTTTTAGGACTACAGATTCTTTAATGACAATTGTTCAATAAATCACAGGTGCCAATGTTTGTCTGTCATGTTATAGAAAATAATCAATATCCCTTAAATGGCTGAAATAAAATAAAAACTCAGACAGATATGAAAAGAACATCATACTAGTAGAACGTGCCTGATCTTTAAGAAATTTTAGTATTACATTTAGTAGTACATTTAGTATTGTCACTGTCACTGTCCTCCCATTGTTCATCGATGTGCTTGAGCGGGCCCAGTAATGTCTCCATTGTGACACTGTGTTTGGCATATTGAATACATCACGGGTAGCTTGCCAGGCTTTGCTGTGTGGTCGAGATACTCTCAGTAACTTGCCGGGCCCTCCGACAGGGGCGGAGGAATCGAACTCGGGTCAGCCATGTTGGCTGCGTGCAAGGCAAACACCCTACCCACTGTGCTATCGCTCCAGCCCACATTTAGTATTAATGTAATTAAAATTAGCAACATCATAACAAGTAGGCATTAAAATTTGCATTTGTGATTGAGAATATTCTTAGTTACAAATAAATCATTTTGAAGCTGTAAATTAATACACCAAAGAAAAACAAGTTTAAGGAATAAAATTTGGAGGAATTTTCCAGAGCAAATGATGGCAACAGCACTGGCAAAAAAACAACAAAAAAAGCCAAATATTTATTAAAAATGAAGCATTTTGAAGGAAACTCTATAAGTATATTTAAATTCAAGTAAGTTATATCATTTTTAATCTGTAATACTGTAGTTATTTTCTCAAGTCCACTAATATTCCTGAAATATAAGTAAGTAGTCGAAGATTCCAAAAATAGGAGATACATATATCTGCTATTAAGTCAATCATTTAGCAGTTCTTATTGCTTGACATTCATTGTGTAAAATGTTAATGAATAGATCTTGAGACAACTTTCCCAACTAGGAAGATAGAGGAAACAGGCATATCTCTAGCTCTCCCACTAAGTGTAAACAAAACAAAGAAACAAAAAAAGAACCATAGGTATCATAAAACAAGCAAACAAACAAATAAACAAAAACATGGTATTATCTTAATAGTTGGAGACAATAAATCAGAACAGATGGACCCAAGGAAACACTGTTGTGAGTTATGTTTTCTGAGAAATTCTGGAGAAAAATATAATGAACAGCAAAAATTTTTGGTTTCTGAGTGTTACTCTGGTCATAGCATTTTTGGTTTTTACAAAAATATAGACTGAAAGCAGAAATTAGAAAACAGGAAATGTGTGAGTGATTCTTTTAGAAAACAGTAAAATAAATGATAATTAAAGAATGATAACTGAAAGTATAACAAAGAGAATGGAGCACACCCATTAACTTCTAGGATGGTAGATGAAGATCTCAGTAAACATCCTCACTTCTAAAGCAATACTGATAAAATAAAGACTACTCAGAAGTCTGTTAATTAACTAAGCCCACAGAACAAAGTTAATCCTCAGGAAAATTATTAAATCTCAGTGAAACAATAATATACAATATCTCTCTCTTCAAGCAAAATATTAAGTAGAAGCAAACCATTTCATTGTATTATCCAACTCTCACATTTAAAAGTATTACATTAGTTAGGCATATTTAATTAGCTCAGTTAATTGATCAACTTAGTTTTAAATGTCTTAAGTAAAACTATTTAGGATTCATATCTATCTGAAACTTTTGAAAAATCTATTCCTAAGTCAAAAGTAAAATAATTTAGATTATTATACTCATTTTTATACTTTGAAATTATTTGTAATTCAAGGGATACCTATCTTTGGGCATATACAAATATAAATATATACACACAGAAAATTCTATAAACTATCTCCAAAAGGTCTTGGTGAGAAATTTTATGAGAGAAAGATAGATAAAAGAGAGGGGAATAATTTTCTTTAAAGAACCAGGGTGATATGATATTGAAGGTTATCTGTATACTGAGTGGTTTTTAGAATTTCAGTAAAAAGAAATGTCATAACCTATAGTTTGTTCTTATCTGCTCTAATATAAAAAGAAATGAATGTCACAACTCTTTTATATCTCTTATAAATTTAAACATATAAAATTGCATATTATTATTTTCATAAAATGTCCAAGAGATAGGAAAACCAGAAATAGTCATCCAGGAAACCATATGCTATATTATGGGGCACTTAAATTTTTCTTGTGATATTTTACAAAATATTATTTTCATTTTTGATGACATCTATTTGGGTTAATTTTATTTTTAATATGAATGTATAGTTGGTAATGGTGTTATACCAATGCAACGTTATTACTGCTGTTTTGATGAGCTTCTATTGCTATTTTTAAGTTAAGAAAATGTGCATCTAATTACAAAAGGGGACCGAGGGAGAGCAGTAGAGCAAGACAGAAAGAGAGAGACAGAGAGAGAGAGAGAGAGACTAACAGAGACGGAGAGAGAGAGAGACAAAGAAAAATATTTTTTTTCTTCCAGATCTATTTATATGACAAAGTTAATACAAACATAATCAAGAAGTTATTTTGTAAATATTATTCAAATAAATAAGAATTTTTCTTAAATATAAGCATGATATAATATTAACCTTTATCAATTTAAGAGTGAGTTTTAAAATATTTATTAACAGATCAACGTCAGAGGAAAAAATTTTAGTCCAAGGAAAAAAGATGAATCGATGTAAATTTTACAAAAACAAATATGGCAGTGTGCTGCGTAGAGTTTGGGACCAAGTTTTTACATATTTGATATTTCATGTGGATTTTAACAAGCAAAGTAATGTGATCACAAAGTAAAAGTTGCTGCTATAATCTAATTACAATTACTAGCAAATAATAAATCTAACATGCATCTTTCATGTATCATTTAGTTCTATACAGAGACTTTATTCTATTCAATAAGTATATTCACAGATACATATATGCTTACTATATATTTAGCATATATGTATAGTACTTGGCAATGTGTTTTACTTTTGAACTTCACTTAATCACTTAATCACTTAACTTCCCGTTAGTCGTCGATTTGCTCGAGCGGGCGCCAGTAACGTCTCCATTTGTCCCTGTCGCGTGCTAGTGTAGCCCAATGGCATCTGTTCGCTCCGGGAACATGAAAGGCCTCAAACTGATAGTTCATGATCTTGACGAAGAAGTCTGACCATCTGGTAGGTGGGCGGCCACGCGGTCTTTTGACATCCCGTGGAATCCAGTCGGTAACAGCTCTAGTCCAGCGGTTGTCTTTAAATCTCATTACGTGACCAGCCCATCTGATTTTCGACACCTTGGCATATGAGACAGCGTCCCTGATTCTTGATCGTCTACGGATGTCAGAACTCCGGATTCTCTCTCTCATTTGAGTGAAACGTGATATTCCAACCATAGCTCTTTCTATTCTTCTTTGGGAGACCTGAATAGCGTTCTCATCTTGTTTGTGTAGGGCCCAGGTCTCTGAGGCATATGTTAATGCAGGAAGAACAGTGGAATCAAAGAGATGTGCCCGGAGCCGGAGGTTCTTCGTCCTCTTAGCTATTTCTTCGACGTTCTTGAAGGCATTCCAAGCCGCTCTCTTCCTCCTGCACAGCTCGGGTGCCAGGTCATTTGTCATGTTGACCTCTCGACCTAGGTACACATAGCTGTTGCATTCGGAGATGGTCGTTCCATTGAGAGCGAATGGGGCGTCAGGAACAAGGCTGTTTCTCATAAACATTGTCTTCGTAAGATTCAGCTGTAGTCCTACCTTTCCACACTCATGGTCAAAGTCGGCCAGCATTTGTGCCGCTTGGCAGATGTTTGGTGTTATTAAAACAATGTCATCAGCAAAGCAGAGGTGGTGTAGTTGCCGACCGTCTATCTTCACTCCCATTCCTTCCCATTCCAGTCGTCGCATGATGTTCTCGAGGGTGGCACTGAAGAGTTTCAGTGAAATGGTATCACCCTGCCGCACCCCTCTCTTGACATCAACGATCACTTCTTTGTAGAATGGTGAGATCCTGGTAGTGAATCCGCAATACAGCTCATGGAGGATCCTGATGTATTGGGCTTGAATGCCCTGATTGGCTAGGGCTTCAATGACCGCTTCCGTCTCAACAGAATCAAAGGCCTTCTTTAAATCAATGAATGTTAAGCAGAGCGGCATCTTGAACTCCCGAGAAACCTCAATGAGCTTGGTTATCGTGTGGATTTGGTCGATGGTGCTGAATCCTTTGCGGAACCCTGCTTGCTCGCATGGTTGTCCTTCATCTAGTGTTCTGCCAATCCTATTTAGGATGACTCGAGTGAACAACTTGTAGATGACAGACAATAGGCAGATCGGGCGATAGTTGCCAATGTCATGGATGTCTCCCTTCTTGAACAGTAGTACGGTCCTGCTGGTTTTCCACTGGGACGGAACCTTGCATTCAGACAGGTAGCGAGTGAAGAGCCGAGCCAGTGTATTGATGAGTACTGACGGCAGGTTCTTCAGGTGTTCAGGTCTGACCTTGTCTGGGCCGGGTGCTGTTTGTTTCTTTACTGACGAAATGGCGTGTCGGATTTCGGAAGGGAGAACCTTGGTAACGATATACCCATCCTGTGGAATTTGGTATGTCAGCAAGTGGACATGGCTATCGAAGAGATTTGAGTAGAAGTCATGGATAATCTTCTCCATTGCCGTTCTGGAGGATGTGATGGATCCATGAGGACGTCGGTGGGCAGTCATCTTGGTCTTATAGTTGGCGAAGGACAGGCGGGCGTTACGAATACTTTTCCCGGCTTCTGCTGCATCTACCAGTACTTCTGCTCTTCTCTCTTTGAGGTCTTCCTTGATCGCATCTCTGCACTGCTTTGCAAGCTCAGACGTTAGGTTGCGGTTGCCTGAGGCATGCGCCAAACCACGCTGGTGAATTAGCTCAACAGTTTTCGAAGATAGGCGATTTTTTGTGGCTATCTCTCTCTTGGCATTCCTCGCACATTCATGGAGGTGCTGAACCAGTCGATCGTATTCCTCGTCAATGTTGTCAACAATGGCATCTTCCCATGTTGCCGCAATAGTACCAAAGAGTTCCCAGTTGGTGGTCATTCTGGGAGTTCTCTTTTTGAACTTTGCAGCCCTTTCTCCCCGCTCTGTGAAGTAGAATTTTGCACGAAGGAGACGGTGGTCCGATCCCATTCGAAATTTTGGGACAACAGCGACATCAGTCAGGCAAAACCATCGATTGAATATGATGTGGTCTATTTCATTGTGGAATCGTCCACCGGGAGACTCCCAAGTCCATCGTTTAGATTCTGCCTTCTGGAACTGTGAGTTACCATGAATGGTCTTGGTCGACATGATGAACTAAGACAGTCTCTCACCCTGTTCATTCCATTCTAGGCCATGGGTCCCGATGTGAAGTTCTTCAGCTGATCTTCTCAGTCCTATCTTGGCATTAAAATCACCCACAATGATCTTGTAGAAGGTGTGGTCTTCTTTATAGAACTTCTCTAGCTCCATGTAGAACTTCTCGATTTCTCTTTCATCATAATGAGATGTTGGTGCGTAGACAACAAAGATAGAAACTGCAGGCAGTGAGTCACATCTATTCAAATGTAAACGTCCGATTCGGGTTGTTAGGCATTGGAATGAATCAATGCTCTTGGCCAAGTTTGTGTTGACAAGGACACCGACGCCTCCAACACCTCTTTTATCGCATGTTCCGTGGAACAATTCTTCTCCAGTGTTGAAAACGGCATGGTGAGATTCGTGCCATCTTGTCTCAGTCAGACCAATGATGTCGTACTTGATCATTCGCGCTTGACCCATCAGGTCTTCGATGGATGCATCTGATGCTAGCGTACGTGCATTGAAAGTACAGACGGTCATTTTTGTCTTCCTTCGTTGTGGCAGCCTAGGTCGGCCTTGAGATTTTGTCGGCCTCTCCTTTCTCATCCTTCTCTGTGCTGCCATGTTGGTGAAGCCTTCAGGGTCAGGTGAATGAGACCAGTTGTAGTTACTGGTTTTGGCATATCGAATACACAGCGGATAGCATGCGAGGCTCTTCCGTGCGGGCAGAATACTCTCGGTAGCTTGCCAGTCTTTTCGAGAGGGATAGAGGCTTTTGGGGTGACCTCTAATCACCCTTGTAGGTGTTACCATATTTGAACCCTATCAAATATGGTACGACAATTCCGGAAGACGGGTATTTAGTGTCTTATGATGTGTCGCAAGGCCGCTTTGTGGCCGTGCGGGTCCGGAAAGCGTCCTGAAGTGTGGTGACGGCTGGGTATTGGAAGTAGTGTGGATAGTGGAAGTCTGCCAGTGGGGTATTTATCTGGGTAGAGTGGGTCTCAGAGAGTTCCGCTTATCTTGTTCTGTGGGTCTTCAGTCGTGCGTGTGTCTCGGCCTGAGCTGCCACGCGGGTCTGGAAAGCGTCCTGGAGTGTGGTGACGGCTGGGTAGTGGAAGTAGTGTCTCACTTTTGAACACAGCCAATAATTATTTTAAACGTGGAGAAATATGAAATACATATATATGTATTTACAAAATACATATACATATGTATATGTATGGGCTGGAGCAATAGCAAAGCCGGTAGGGCGTTTTCCTTGCACGCAGCCAACATAGTCGACCCAAGTTCGATTCCTCCGCCCCTGTCGGAGAGCCCAGCAAGCTGCCAAGAGTATCTCACCCACACGGCAAAGCCTGGCAAGCTACCCATGCTGTATTCAATATGCCAAACACAGTAACAACAAAGTTTCACAATGGAGACATTACTGGGCTCGCTCGAGAAAATCAATGAGCAACGGGACTACAGTGACAGTGACAGATGTATCTGTGTGTATACATACATATACAAAATACATATCGATACACAAATGCTGGTATTTTTTTATTAAAATATATACATATTGTATAACATGGCATACATATTTCATATGCCCAACATTTTATGTATTTAAAGAAGATAATTACATAACACAAAACATATTTATATAACAAAAATTAAAAAAATATTATTGTAAATAGCTCAGAAAAATATTATCAAAGTAATTATTTTCAGAATGTTTAGCTAACCAAATATATTCACATGTTTATCCATTAAATATTTACTACTATTGACAATTTGTGTGTCAAAAAAGTATGTACAATTCTCAGACAAAATAATGAATGAGATTAAAGATAACTTCAAGAAGTTTTCAATTAAAAAAAAGAAAAAAATCCCATTAGGTTATTTAATAATTTTGTGTTTCTTCACTTTTTATTATGATTACCAATTAGAAATGGAAGGACTTCATATTTTCTGGTAGTTTGAGTCTCACATCACTGTGTCACTGTCCTCCCGTTGTTCATTGATTTGCTCGAGCGGGCCCAGTAACATTGTGAGACTTGTTAGTGTGTTTGGCATATCGAATATGTCACGGGAAGCTTGCCAGGCTTTGCCATGCGGGCGAGACACTCTCGGTAACTTGCTGGGCTCTCCGAGAGGGTCCGAGGAATTGAACTCGGGTCGGCCATGTTGGCTGTGTGCAAGGCAAACGTCCTACCCGCTGTGCGATCACTCCAGCCCAAGTCTCACATAAGTAGTTATATATTGGGCTGGAGCGATAGCACAGCGGGTAGGGCGTTCGCCTTACAAGCGGCCAACATGGCCGACCCGAGTTCGATTCCTCCGCCCCTCTTGGAGAGCCCGGCAAGCTACCGAGAGTATTCGATATGCCAGACACAGTAACAACAAAGTCTCCAATGGAGACGTTACTGGGCCCGCTCGAGCAAATCGACGATCAACGGGAGGGCCTTTTCCTTTTTAAAAACAAAAAAAAAAAAGGACTATAACAAGTCTCTATAGATGTAGTTTCAGAGATTTTATTTTAATCTGACACCTAGAATTAATATTATAGAGTCTGTAACTTGGATTACAACAAAACAAATAATTGCTAAGATATTATATTTCGTATTCAGAGTGGTTAAATGAGGTTATGATAGACTTAAGAAACACATCACTATACATCAATCCTGTCTTGTCCATGAAGTGTATATGATCACATTTCACAGACCTATCTTTTTTCAAAGTCCTGTAATCTGTAGTTATTCACTTAATCTATTCCAATTTTCTGTCATTAAATTAGCAAATTTTTACAGAAAAGCAATTCACTCTATCTTTCATATTCACCTTAACATGTTGCATAGTCTTACTCTTTTATGATAATACTTTTGTTTATGATATTGGTATACCAATGGATAATATATCAAGAAAGAAAGGATTGGAAATTTTTTCAGCCTTTCAAAATTCTGGAATTATGATAGAACGTGTGGCATGCAGATCGAGAAAGACAGAAGAAATGCAGACTTACCTATTTGCATATGATTGTGCTTCATATATAGTAACAAACGCTATTGAGTTGTTTAATGGAAACAAAAAGATATATTTAACCTATAATTATTCTTAAAATATGCACCTGCATGTAAGTCAAGTGTACTGGAGCTCATCATACTTAGAATTCTGCCTAATTCACCAGGAAGAACATAGGGAAAGGAAGCAGGTTGATGGGAAGAAATCCTGTTAAACTTCTTTGAGTCCCCAGACATCAAAGGTTTTCACGTACCCTCCAAGGTCATTTTACTTCAGTGAATTGTGACTTTCACATTATGCTTCCTATCTTCTTTCCAGGGTGTTGTGAGAATTAATGAGATACTCAGTCCAATTCACATATTTCTCCACACCTCTGTGGATCTCCTCCACACCCTAAGGAGTACTTTATAGGCATCCTTTACTGGAATTTCAGTATGCTCAATTAAGGAAAATTTAATTAAAAATTTATTTCAAAAATAACATCAAACTCCCCAATGCTTTCAAACTTACAAGCATTCCTCTCTGTAAAACACATATTAATTAGAGTTCCCAGCTACATTTAGTGTTCTTTGGATGTCTTGAACTATTTAACCAAGCACTTCCCCCCCTTAATTTTAAAAAACCAAATGTAACTAGGGGAAATGCTGTAGAAAATTAACATGCATCTTGCACCCTATTCATTGCTTCTGTACATGGAGTTCTCATTGCAATTAGTTGGAACTCTGCACACTGATGAAATGAGACAGTTGCAGAGGGGAATACCAATCTGGCCCTTCACCTCTATTTTTCTGATTAATTTAAATTTAAATCATCAATATATCACTCCTAAGGTTCAGTTGATTTTCAAAATAACTCCTTGGTGTTTTGCAGATATTGGAGCTTTGACTGTCCAGCCTAGTTTTCAACAAGATTACAGTAATAATTATGATGATGACAATAACAAGAATAATAGAAAATTATTTAAAGAGAAAGAAGAAATGGGGGTAAAAAATACGAGGTTAAGATGAAGAAATTAAATATTTACATGAACCATGAAGGACAAAATTTTCAGTTATGATTCATATGGCTATATGGAGTAGTAGATAGTATACAGCCTTTATGTCTGAAAATGTAGTTGTTCTACTACCAACTGACTTGTTAAAACATTCAATTTGAGAAAATGCCTTTCTTTTCTCTTTTTTCTTTCTTTTTTTTTTTTTTTTTGGCTTTTTGGGTCACACCCGGAGATGCTCAGGAGTTACTTCTGGCACATGCACTCAGAAATTACTCCTGGCAGTGCTCAGGGGACCACATGGAATGCTGGGAATTGAGCCCGGGTCAGCCGTGTACATGGCCAATGCCCTCCCCTCTCTGCTATTGCTCCAGCCCGAGAAAATGACTTTCATATTTAGATTTCTCATTTACAGAAAAGGAATCTAGATAAACTCTATGAACTCTTGCAGTCCTAATGTTTATGTGTCTATGTTATTCTCCAAGTCCATGCAAGGAACTTTAACCCTTATTAAAAATTATATTTTAGCTCTCCACATTTCTTACTAAACAAATACTTAATGGAAAAATTTGCAGCAGGTTCAATCAGAGTATTCAAATTTCCTGAAAAAAGGTAAAGTCTGAACACAATTTTACCATAGCATCAAAATGAAAATAATAAAAATAAGTAGCATTAACCTCTAAAAGCTACATTCATAACGTTTTTTCAAAAGTAAATAATTATGAAAGTAGTGTTTTTACTTCCCTTTATAATTTAACATTCCGAGAAATTTTAAAATAAATAACAGCAAAAAATATAGTCACATTAATAAGTACAGGTAGGTTTTATTGAAAAGTAAATCAAGAAAAGTAAAATTTCCTATATCACAAATTTGTGGACAAAAGGGTAATATAAAAACAGAAAAATAGACCACAATGGCCTCTGTTGCTATCTTAAACTACAGAATACATATATAGCCTGTGTTTAATGATCCACAAGTGGCAAATTACCATTTTTCATTTGTTTTTATTTCTTCTTGGTAATTGGAAAATAATATAGCAGCATCAAAAATAGCATTTATGACTTTAACAATAAGGGCTTAGCATAAAGCAACTATATTAAGACTTCATAAAATATCCATGTGCAGTTTTAAGAAGAATCAGTTCATCATTAAACAGAATTGCCTGATGAAATAATCAATTTAGTTATTTTGCATAGATGTAATCTCCTGCCATGTTAGGATGAGATTTTTCTACAAAATTATTAATCAACATTAATCTTGGCTGTTACATTAGTCTTCCCTTCCAGTTTCTTGTGGTTAATTTTATAAATAGCAATTAGTACAAAATAGCTTACCTAAAATACAGGACTATTTTACCTTATTTTCCAATGTTTTAAACATTTGTATTACCCTACCCCTCCACCCATCCATACCCTCTAATCAGGTTACACTATTTCCTATATTAAAAATAGCTTCATCAGTTTCCTTTTTTTACTTCTGTTTACTTTCTTCTTCCACTAAATCAATTTATTTTCTACTTTATTTTCTACTCAACTGTACTTATCTGGTATTCACTGCTGATGGAATTGATCTTAACAAATAATAGAGCAGCAGAGTCTGGTTCTGGCTAAAGAATCATACTTAATCTGCTATTAGCACCTAGTGAATGCTATTTGAAAATAAATATATATACCTTTAAAATATTAAAAGAACATGCTAATTCCTATTATACTATGAAATATAGTAACCACAATCTATAAATTGGATCATATCAATTTAGCCTGTCATGGAACCACTTTCTCTGAGTTTAATTCCCATGTGTTGACTTTGATTTTATTTAAGACTGCTATTAGAAAAAACTATGGACAACTATAGTAATCAAAATTTTCTAGATACAAATCATTTTGGTACAGAATAAGAAAAAAATAATTGTTTTATTACACAAAACAGCATTCTTCCTCCCTTCCCCTTAGTTCCTTTTTCCCTTTCACAACTAGGAAACTCACCATCAAAATTTATATCCATTCCTAGTAATTGGTAACGGAATATTCTGCTTAGTTTAAGACAAACAGAATACATTTTCAAGTATTTTTTCTATCTTTACATATGGTAGCATGGCTTCTAGATTCAGGGGCATATACATTTTTATTTTATCTAAAGTCTGATGAAACATACAATGTATTTATTTTACAAAAATGCTAGTGTCTGACAATTACAGTTTCAAATCTTCAGTCACATGCAAGACAAAATCCTTATCCTCTGTACTATCTCTCAGGCCCAGGAAAATAATATTGTACAGAATATTAAATCTCTGTTACCTGGATATATACTTCCATGTGTTTGCATTGTTTGATTGCCACAAAATGAAAAACCAGGAGACTGGATTCTCATTTTATTTTGCAGTGATTCATATATCAATATCTCATCATGATTTCCTTGATCCTTTTTTAGAAAGGCTTGATAAAAGTGTAGACATAAGGCCTACAAATAAATACTAGCCTGAGGACAGAGAGATAATACAGTGGGTAAACAAACAAACAAAAATAAAAAACAATAACTAGTCTGTTTGTGTCACAAATCAAGTGGAACAATAGAAAAAAATGTGGAAAATTCTGAGTTTATTATGAGGTTCAGCTATCGTATCAATATAGAAATTTGAATACTGTATGTATTATATTCAAATAGCTAAAATGATAAGATTCCTTGGTATAGTTTTAATTCGTACACAAGATAAATTCCATAAGCATTAAATGTTTAAAATTAAGCTAATTCTCAATATTATAATATAACATAAAAATGTACAAGGTAATATTTAGAAAGGCCACTGAAAACAAGATTCCTAGTTCTCTATGATTCTTGAGATTCAGTAACAAAAGCACATTTGTAAAATATTTTAAAGGCAATCATGAATTTGCTGTCATTTTACTTAAATTAAACCTTTGTATATTTCAAATGTTTACTGTTTCTAAAACAGTCCCTGTGACACATTCCCACAACATGTATGACACAGTAAGTATTGCCATTCTAGATTCATATTAGAGAGATGACTGTCTTGAGGGAACAAAGAGTTTATCTTAAAATATAGCTTTCCAAGCTAAGTGTTTGTTATTAAGCAAATCTACAAGACACAGGAAGGTAAACTTACTTAGATATCAAAAACATAAAGACCAGAATAAATGATTTTGTTTAGTTTGCATATCTAATCAACGCTTACTTTTGGTATTACTTATTTTTCATAAATATTAAATGTATTTTTCTAGAAATCATTAAATAACTTCTAGTTGCATCTGAATTAAAGTTTGGCCTCAGAATTATATTGTATGTATATTGATTTTTTTATGCACTCTCTGCGTAAGATTTGAACTTAATCATAGATGGTAGTTCCACTAGAATGCTGTCTTAAACATGGAAAAAAAAAGAAGAATCTTGCTTTGTGCTTCATCAGTTAAATCTATTTAACTCATTATTGTAAGAGGTCACTGAGTCCAATACCATGGCAATATCGTTTTATATTCTTAATAACATTTATTATATTCAAAGACTAGATAATGAGGAAACCAAACTACATGCTTCAGTGCATATACTACTGTTCTTTGTGATTATTCATGAACAATCAAAAATATATCAAAATCCACAACTAATTACTGAAGGGAAGATATTCATAAATTTAGTTTATGCACTAAGTATAGTGCATCATTATTCATTCTACTATATTTTAATGTATCTTTACTTTAAAAATAAGTGTCAGCTAATACAAAAGAGTTTCAGTTGATAGATGTTAAAATGAAATGAGAAACTGAGATTTTTTTGTTTGGCTTTCTCAGTTCAGCAATAGATTATTTTTTCCCATCACCTAGCAAGATTCTTTCCAAGGTTGAAAATTTCTTAACTACTGTGAATATGAAAGTTTCAAAAGATGGCCAGAGAGATAGTCCAGGAGCTAATGTTTGAATTTCATAAAGCTGACCACAGATTGATCCCTAGTAATGAATATAATTACCCAAATACTACCTGGAGTTCTCGCTGAGCACAGAGATAGGAGTAAGCCCTGAGCAAGACTAGGTACAATCAAAACTCCTGATACCCTCCAAAATAGAAACTGACAAAAGAAACTCTACTAGAGGTGAAAGATTTCATATTTTCTTTTGATTATAGAAAGTATTTCCATAATAATATATAAATGAAAAGAAGTTTTATCAATTTTTGAGACATAGTTCTTTAAAGGATTTCTCAGGACCTTTTACTATATCAAGGATATATCAAGGATATACCTTTTGCTGTCTCAAAGAACCAGCCCCCCTTCCCTCTCTCCTCCTTCCCTCCAACCCCCCACCCCACCCCCGCGCCTATAATCCCATCAACAGCCAAGACTCACAGACTATAAAACCAAGGTCTCAGAAGTTTATTGTCTAGTTCTCACTCTTGGAGAACCCGGCAGGTTACCGAGAGTATCCTGCCCACATGGCAGAGTCTCGCAAGCATCTCATGGATTATTTGATATGCCAAAACCCAGTTACATTGATGGGTCTCATTCCCCTGACCCTGAAAGAGCCTCCAATATGGCACTTGCTAAAACCTCAGGGCTAGGACAAATGTAGATACCTGGTGCCTGCTCAAGGAAATCTATGAACAATGGGATGACAGTGATGCAGTCATACAGTGATAACATATGTTCATTATGTAGAATAATTATATATTATATAATGTGTGCCATGATTTTAGAACCATACCTATTGTTACTCAGGGTCTACTTCTAGTTATGTGCTCATGGATCACTTCTGGTGGAACTAGGGACCATATTCTCAGGATATAACCGGGTTCAGTCATGTGTAAAGTAAGTCCTTTAAGCTCTGTACTATTTCTGTGAATCCCAAAACAGATTAACTACAATTTTTTAACACTGTTGGTTTTAATTGGAATTTTGTTTGTTTTTTGGGCCACATCCAGCAGTACTCATGGCTTACTCCCAACTCATCACTTAGAGATTATTCCTGGAAGTGCTCAAAGGAACATGTGTGATACATGGGATGCAGCCCTGATTAGGTTTATGCAAGGCATGCTCCTTTCCTGCTGTATTATCTCTCCAACCCTAATAGGAATTTTTCAATTTATAGATGACTCATTGTAGAACTAGTAAGAGGCAAAACTGATATCCAAAATTAATTTCTATTGATGTTTAAAAATATTTGAAAAAAAGTCGAGTTTTAAAGAACTATAACTTTATTTTCATTGTACACACAAGTAGTGAGTTAAACTATAAATTTATTTTTCAAATTATGTGTGATCTCAGACAAAAACACCTAAAATTTAAAAAAAAAGCCTAGAATGGGAACCTTATTGGCCTAAGAAACAGTTTCCAAGCAAATAGAAATTTCAAAAAACTAGAGTGTTTATTAAAAATTGGTAGATATGATTGTTGCAGAAAATTCTAGCAACATTTTTGTTTGTTGAATGACACCTATTTAATTGTCTTCTTCAAAGAAGTAAAGAGGGGCTGGAGTGATAGCACAGTGGATAGGGCATTTGCCTTGCATGAGGTCGACTCCAAAAAGAAAAAAATGAAGAAGTAAAGAATTTGGTACTCAGAATAACTGTAATTATTGAAAATAAGACATTGAACCTTGACAAAAGTTCCACTAAAATTGATGAAATTCATTCCATTAAGAAAGTTATTCTTGGGGCTGGAGTGATAGTAGAGAGGGTAGGACATTTGCCCTATACTTGGCCAACTAGGGTTCTATTCCCAGCATCCCATATGGTACCCTGAGCACCGCCAGGAGTTATTCCAGAGTGCAGAGCCAAGAGTAACCCCTGTGTATTGCCAGGTGTAACCCAAAAAGCCAAAAATAAAAAAGAAAGAAAGTTATTCTTTTAAACTTTGTCGTGATATATATGGTATTTTCTAGATCAGAATTTACTATTTGTTTAAATAAATCACTACATTACTCATTATCTTCTCTTGTGAGTTCAACAGCAGGCCTTCCATATTTGAAGCTTAGGCAACGAGTTAACTAAAGAAATAGAAAGTTACATATCATTTTAAGACTGTTTGAAATATTTAGTTTTTGGAAAAAAAGGTTGGAGTTAAGTAGATACCTTATTTTTTTCCCTTTTTTATTTTTTATTAATTCACCATGAGTACAGTAACAAAAATTTCATGTTTGAACTTCAATCATATGGTCATCAAACACCCATCCCTTCACCAGTGCACATTTTCCACCACCAAAATCCTCAATATTCCCCCCCATTCCACACCTCCCCCTGCCTATGAGGCAGACAATTTGTGAAATATTCTTTCACTACTTTAGTTACCTTCGACATTTTTGGGACCAGTCCTACCATCCCTCATACCTGCCGAAAATGCAATTGCTAGACAATGTGTTTTGTATTGCTTGTTATGGATATAATATAATGTCATGTGGCTGCAAGAGTGGCTGCGTACTCTATGAATTCTAAGATTTTAATAATTAGGGTCTGAAGAAACTGCTGCCACAAGTTGCTTGGGTCTGAGATTCCTTTGTTGTCTCTGTATCATGACCATGTGGGAGCATAAGTAGATGGTGGGCGGGTGCAGTGTCGTCTCAGCATCCTACTGGGGTGGGGGAAGGAGGGCCCACTCCTCCCCTATCCTGTGAGACTTGTGATTTACCATCACTGGGACTCGTACCTGGTGCTTTTTGCTGGCCTCTAGAAAATTGAGACTGCTGGCACTCTTACAAGGCAGTCAGAGGGATGGCACCCATCCCTGTAGATAACTTTAGTGTGAAAAATAATTATGGTTGGAATTAAACATTTTAAATTAAATGTTAAAGAATGTTTAAGAAAAGTGTCTGCCATAGAGGGAGGCAGGCTGGTGGAGGTCAGGGTAGTGGCGGGAGGGAAAGGGGGGATATTCGTGGTGGGAAATGTGCACTGGTAAAGGAAAAAGTGTTGTAATATTATATGACTGAAACCCAATCATGAACAACTTTTGGGTTCTGTTTGCTTGTTTGTTTATTTTTTAAATATTTACCAAACATACGTCCATTCACCAGTGTACATTTCCCACTATCAAGGTCCTCACTTTTCTTTCCCCAGTCACCTGCCACTTTGGCAGGCATATCTCCCCCTGCCTCTGTCTCTATCTCTGTCTCTGTCTCTCTATGTCTCTTTGCCTCTGTCTCTCTGTTTTTGTCTCTCTCTCTATCTCTCTCTCTCTCTCTCTCCCCCCCCATCCTCTTCCTCTCTCTTTCCTCACCTTTTGGATATTATGGCTTGCAATAAAAATACCAAAAGGTTATCATGCATATCTATTTACCTACTTCCAATACTCAGTTCTTGTCAGAGTGATCATTTCTATTATTGTCATACTGGTATCTTCTTTTCCCCCCTACACCGTTGTGGCAAGATTCCAAAGATTGATCAGTCCTCCTGGTCTTGGATATTAGTCACATACTATTTTTTTTAATGTTTCACAAATGATTGCAATTTTTTTTTTTTGCTTTTTTGGGTCACATCCAGCAATGCCCAGGAGTTACTCCTGGCTCTGAGCTCAGGAATCACTCCTGGCGGTGCTCGAAGGACCATATGGGATGCCGGGGATCGAACCCGAGTTGACCGTGTGCAAGGCAAACGCCCTACTCGCTGTGCTATTGCTCAAGCCCCTTCCCCTTACTAATTTCACTCAGCATTATACTCTCTATGTCCATCCATTTATAAGCAAATCTTGTGTCTTCATTTTTTCCCAATAGCTACACAATATTCCATTGTGTAGATGTGTAGTAAAGTTTATTTATCTAGTCAGACCTTCTTGGGCACTATAGTTGTTCCCCAAATTCTGACTATTGTGAATAGTATTGCAGTGAGCATAGATGTGTAGATGGTGTTTCTGCTGTGTGTTTTTGGGACGCCAGGGTATATTACCAAAAGTGGTATTGCTACATTAAATGGAAATGCTATTTCTAGTTTTTTGAGGAATGTCCATATTGTTTTGCAAAAACAGCTTACGTTCCCAACAACTATAAATGAGAGTTCCTTTTTCCCTGCATTCACAGCTGCAATGGTTGCTCTTATTTTTTTGGATGTGTGCCAGTTACTGTGGCGTGAGATGATATCTCATTGTTGTTTTGATTTGTATCTCCCTGATTATTAGTGATGTTGATCACTTTTTATTTGCCTTTTGGCCATTTGATTTTCTTCATTGAGAACGTTTCTGTTGATTTCTTCTCCACGTTTTTTGAATACCAAACACTCCTGAAACTCATATGAAAAATAATTCCCCATAGATAGTGAAAGCATCCCTTGGGAAAAAGAAAATGGAAGGCATCACCCTCCCTAACTTCAAACTGTATTACAAAGTGGTATTAATTGAAACAGAATGGTCTGGAACTACATTAAACTAAGACACTTCTGCACCTCAAAAGAAACAGTTACCAATACAAAGACAGATCATGGAATGGAAAAAATTATTTACAATACCAATCTGATAAAGGATTAATTTCAAATGTATATAAGGCACTTCTAGAACTTTACAAGAAAAAGAAACATCCAACACGAACAACTTGTAACTGAGTATCTCATGGTGAGTCAAGAAAAAAATTATTCATTTATTAATTAAAAAATAAACCAAAATTAAAACAAATAAACTATGTACAATGATTAGTGTTAATTATAAGATCAAACGAAGTTTAAACAATTATTGATATGCACATTTTTCTCATCAGGAAATGCCTCAGATAAAATGTCTGATGCCTATGAATCTATTACTTAGTGATATATTTTAATATGCTTTAGAAACAATTAAGGACTTCCTTATAAGATAATTCCTTTGTATTCTAAAAATATGTTTTGTTTCTTTGAATGTCACAATAGTTCTGTTCTTGGGTAATTTGGATAATGAGAAATTACAGATTTCTCAGTAACAACAAAGTCTCCAATAGGGATGTTACTGGGCCCGCTCGAGCAAATCGATGATCAACGGGAGGGCCTTTACCTTTACCTTTACAGATTATTCATTAGAAAATGAAAATATTGTTTTCTAAAATATTAGAAGAGATGAAATTATGAAATTCGCATATAAATGGATGGACATGGAGAGTATCATGCTAAATGAAATGTCAGAAAGAGAGAGACAGATATAGAATGACTGCACTCATTTGTGGAATATAAAGTAGTATAATAGGAGTCTGATACCTAAGTTAGGTAGAGATAAGGGTCAGGGGGATTGTACCATAGTTTGGAAGTCGACCTCACATGCAGGGGGAAAGACAGCTGAGATAGAAAAGGTTACCGCTAAGTAAATGATGGTTGGAAGGCTAGCTCTGGATAGGAGATGTGTGCTGAAAGTAGACTATGGACCAAACATGATGGCCTCTTAGTATCTGTATTGAAATCATAACACCCCAAAGGAGAAAGAGAGTAAGAAGGAATGTGCCTGCCACAGAGGCAAGGGGTGGGAAGGGGTGGGGTGGCGGGAAGGATTCTGGGAACATTGGTCATAGAGAATCGACACTGGTGGAGGGTTGGGTGCTCAATCATTGTATGACTGAAACAAACGTAATCATAAAAATTTGTAAGTCTGTGTTTCTCATGATGATTCAATAAAAAAAATGAAAATAAAATGGCAATGGTATAATGATGAGAGAAAATAAACTAAAAATGATACAATATTTCAAGTTTTAGTTTTGAAAATTCAAGTTTCCTGACTTTCCTTCATAAGTGATCAGTTCTTTGTAATTGGAAGGAAATTATCTCTCTTGTTTTTCTCATGCAGGAAATGAGAAAAATCATATTTGCCCACTTATACCATATCTTGTTATGAAGGTCAAGTCAAATTAATGTTGATAAAAGAACTTGATGTACTTCCTGTGCTCACATACAAATACTCTTTATGCAGTAGATAAAGTATAAGAAAGAATAAGAAAAACAGAAAACGGAAAAATTATGGCACATATACTGAAACATGATATAACTAAATTTATTTATTTTTGAGTTTTTAATTATTTCCTTTATCGTCTGTTATTCAAATTTCTTATAGATATTTGCTTTTAATTATTCCATTGTTATTTCAAACTTTTCTGAAGAAAGTTTCTTTGTATCATTTCCCTAGTATTTCATGTACAAATCTTGGATTAAGATAAATATATAAATATATTATTTTGATCCTGCTTGGATTTCTTTTTCCCTGTCTTTCGTTAATTTTCTAGACTTGCTTATTTTTCCATGACTAGCAATCATAAAATATTCGATGCAAGATAGGAAGTTGGTGTTTATATTTCCAGATATGTTTTAGGGTTTTTGAACAAGTTTAAATTTTGAACATATAATACAAATATTGCAGTTCAAAAAAAACTTTAGCGACAGAAAGTTCAAGTTTGGAGATTGATATACAGAAATTCCTGTGCCCTGTATCTAAATACTTTTTTTACTATATTTTATTTCACATTTATGTAAATAAAGAATTATCAATTTAGTTTTAATAATGTCAAAGTTTATTTTAATAAGTCTTTTTTGTTTAATATGTGAGGGTTAGCAAAATTTCTTTAAGCATTTCAAAATACATGTAAACAAAAGTTAAATATTTTAGTATATTATAAAGATTTTTTATTTCAATTTTATACTCTCTGGGAATTAAGCATCTTCTATGTTAAGTAGATTTGCTAGACCCTAATACTTTAACATTCTTGTACAAATCAGATAACAATATAATAAATATTCATTTCATTGACAAAAATCAATTATGTTCATAGTCGTTAATCCCATGGATAATATACTGACTAAATCTCTGGTTTATCTATTTTTAATGGCCTTATTAGGCTATACTTTCCATACCATAAAATTCACTCATTTTAGATGTACTATTCAATGATTTTTAGTAAATTCACAATCATGTGGCAATAAAAAATAGCAATATCTTACATTTCCATTACTTTGGACAACTATGCCCATTTGTAATTACAATTTTCACCTCCAAGTGCTCATAAATAAGTGAATTTAAAGGAAAAATTACTATTCTCAACTCCTCTTCATGTATCTATTTTTATTCCAAAACCATACTGTCATCATTATAGTTTTATAGCAAAGTTTGAGTTTGGGGAGTGTCATAAGACCATCCTTCTTTTTCTCATCATTGCTCTGGTTATTTGTGGTTTTTTTGTTGTTGTTTGTTTGTTTGTTTGTCTTTTTTTTGGTTTCATACTATTTTCAATAATGTTAGCTCTAGCTAGTCAAAATAGATAGTGGAAATAGATCATGGGATGGCTGGAAAATGAAAGTTGCAAGAGGGAACAGAGATCTCCAATTAAGCAGTCTGGTCTTTGGTCTCTTCACTGTTGATTGTTCAGGAGGCAAGAAGGCATCAGTTCTGACTGACAGAGTTGTGACCAGAGCACAGGATACAGAGTCCCTGGCCACAACATTGAGCAGCTCAGTGAAAGGTTTCAGAGAAGAAAGCCTCAGCAAGGAGCATAGGTTCAGACCTCAGACCCAGAAGCTGTACACGGGACAGCGCACAAGGGCCAGGACAAGGCTCAAGTTCACTGGAGGTGAGTGGACAGCAAAGGCATGGAAGATTAGCGCACGAAGGGCTGGTCAGGGTGGAGACTCAGACTACTTTGATCTCCCAGTGAACTATAACCACAGAAGCAGCAAGTTTGATATGCGGGTCTTTCATATATTATTCACAAACACAGGAATAATACCATTGTGACGGTGACAATGTAAATGGAAGTTTTTTTTTGCTTACATATGCTTGCAAAGCCTGGCAAGCTACTGGTGACGTATTCCATATGCCAAACACAGTAACAAGTCTCACAATGGAGACTTTACTGGGCCTGCTCGAGCAAATCTATGAACAATGGGAGGACAGTGCTACAGTGCTACATATGTTTCAATTCATTGTTTGCATATGGAAATGTATCAAATTTTTTGGATGCTGGTTTTTTGTATTCAACTTCATTACTTTTACATTCTTTTGTTTTTATTAAGAGTCTTTAAGGTTTTCACATGTACTGTCAGGTCAGCTCCATTTCTCTTTCAATTTATATAGGTTTCATCTCTATACTTTTTACCTCATTACTCTGATAAGAACTTCAAATATGACGTGGGATAAAAATTACAGCTCACATCCTTGGCTTGTGCATAACCTTATAATTAAAACTTTCATTTTATCACTATTGAGTATTATGTTCAGTGTGGAGTTGTCATATCTAAACTTTTCATGTAATGTTTGTTCTTCATGTTATTAAACTTTATATCATGAGCAGATGCTGAATCTAATCTAATGCTTTCCTTGCATCTATTAACATATAGTTTATCACTTATTTGTGTTGGTACTGTATAGGACTGCACTGTAGCACTGTTGTCTCGTTGTTTGTCGATTTGCTTGAGTGGGCACCAGTAATGTCTCCATTCGTTCCTGTTGCGTTCTAGTGTAGCTCAATGGCCTCCGCTCGCTCCAGAAACGCGAAGTGACACTTGTGACTGTTTTTGGCATATCGAATATCCCAGGGGAGCTTGCCAAGCTCTGCTGTGCGGGTGGGATACTCTTGCTAGCTTGCCAGAGTCTCAGAGAGGCACGAAGGAATCAAACCCAGGTCGGCCACGTGCAAGGCAAACGCCCTACCCGCTGTGCTATCGCTCCAGCCTGATACTGTATAATATAGCAATTTATTAGCTTGTGTAAATCATCTTTATGTCCCTGGAATATATTCTATCACACATAATGCATCATAAAATAATGTATGCCCCTTTTACTGTATTGCTGATGTTAATAGTTTATTGAGGAATTTTGTTTCTCTGTATCAGGGACCTTGGTTTGTAGTTTAAACTTTTGTGTTTGTGATATCTGAATATTTTTGTGTCTCTTGCATTTTTCATGTTTTTTCCATGAATAAAAGGACTCTTGTGAAGCTGCAAGTCATATTTAAAGGCAAATATTTCCTTGAATTAACAACTGAAGGTCAAGCTATATTCAGTGGTTTAATAGCATAATAGTAAAAGCAACGTTAGTGAGTCCAGGAGAATTGTATAAGTGTAGGACCTAATCTGCCTATAAAAATAGAATGAATAAAGCACATTCCATAGGTTTTTACAAGTGGTGTATATTTCAGTGACAAAAGTGTGGTTTAAGGTTTTGACCACAGGTTCTGAAGCTACACTTGCTGAGCAACAACACTTAGTTCTCATATGAAAACCAAAGTGGGTTGTTAGAATCTCTGAGTCTTAGTTTCCCACTTGTATATGATTTTACTAGTAACTGTAATAATAATAGTGACTACAGAAGCAATAGTCATAAGGATTTATTTATTTATGTCCAATCTGTCTAAAAGTAACTGCACCACTACCACTTTAATGCGATGTAATTTTTGTTAATTTTAATATTTTTATAAAAGGAAATTAGAATTATTAGAGTGAGTCATCATCATTTTCCTAACGTTAAAAGATTTCATGATTTGGTAATTCTCTGCATACGACACCATTTTTCATAATAATAAATAAACATTTTAAGAGTTGTTATGGGATATATTTTTTTAGTCAGTTTATATAGTCTATCTCCTTTTCTGCACACAAAAATCTATGAATCCGTTTAAATACAAGGTTCAAAACTTCAAAATCGATTCAAAGTCACATATATCAATATCTCCATAAGATACCATCTATATTTTGTGTGCTTAAATCTCTAGATTTAAAATTTTAAACAAATTCATTTTTTCTTTATTTTGAGGCCCATAATTTAAAGTGTTTCGTTAAATAAGTGTCTGCCCTCTGGAAACTCTTAGTTTGACCAAAAAAAGGTCCATTTTTGTGTTTTTATTCAGACTCTGCTGGGCCTTGGAGGATCAAAACTAGAAATCTTGAAAGTGTTTAAGTCCAAGAAAATATGTGAAAAATGGATAACAGAATGGAATAGATTTTGGAAACAGAGTATTTTCAATTTATTTTTTAAAATTTGCTTCATCTGTGTTTTATCTCTAAGTCTGCCAAAGTCTTAAATCAAAATCTAGAAAACTTTCATGCTCTGTTGTGCTGTTGATAATATTCTCAACTGAAAGATACTTCTCTCAAGAAACTTGATTGTCCTAATCTCATAAAAGTTTCGTGGTATATATACAAATATAATATTATTCTAATGTAATAAATTCTTCTGTTGTTTTCCATTGTCTGACCACACATGTAATTCTGACCCTCATTTTATCACTGCAACTGCTCATCCATACTCAAGAATAAGAATCTTAAGAAATAAAAATTAAAAATAATTGCTATGAAGAAATAAATTTTTTTAATTTTTATTGCTTATATTATTTTAATAAAAATATTTTATTGGATTGGAGTGATAGTGGGTAGGACATTTGCCTTGCACGAGGCCAAGCCAAGTTGGATTCCTCTGTCCTCGGAGAGCCCAGCAAGCTAAGGAGAGTATCCCACCTACAAGACAGAGCCTGGCAAGCTCCCCATGGCGTAGTCAATATGCCAAGAATAGTAACAAGTCTCACAATGGAGACATTACTGTTGCCCGCTTGAGAAAATTGATGAACAATGGGAGAAGAGTGCTACTACTATTTTTATTAAAAACAAAATATTTTTAAATAAGTAAAGATTAAATTATTTTTATTGTCTTGAAATTGACAACAAAGTCTGTTCAGCCTTTTGCACATTAATCTTAATGCTAATTTCAGGATTAATCAAGAGTTCTAGCATCTCTATATTTGCATGCACAATCTAGTCAAAACGACTACTAATAAGATGAAATAGTATAAATGATTTCCCAACTCCATAACCGTTGAAGTTAAAGAATTTTTATTTAGAATGCACTTGTGTTGTTTTCTAGGGTTGCTATAATGAAATACTACAATCCATGTAACTTAAACCAGTAAACATTGGTTCTTTAACATATCTGGATGTTAGAAGCTCAAAAATCAAGGTATCTATAGGATCAGTCTTCCTTTGAAGTCTGTAGGAGGCCATTCTTTATTCTCCTTGATTGTGTTCCTTTGCTAGCAAAACTTTGCTTTACTTAAACTGTTCTTACAATATCTCCATATCTTCCTCTCTGCCACTTAGCATTGCCCTCTAGGTTCCAATCTTTCTTATAAAGGTAATCTTGGTTACCTTGGCTCTAACCAGGTAATCTTGGTTAAAGCCTGTGCTGCAAAATTATATCATCTCAATTATATCTGAAAAGAACTTACTTCCAAATAACCTCACATTCTCAAATACTTGGAGATATTACAATCTTGGGAATAAAATAATTTAATTTATCACAGCAAGTAAGAAACACTGTGTTACAGGATTATGTCCTACAGTTAGTACTTTGTAGTAATGCAAAATTGAGCATAGCAATTTATTATTTTTATATATATTGCCCTTACTGTAAAATGAGTGACTGGATGGAAAGTTTCAGATTATTCCTGTCTCTAACCTGCATGTGGTAGATGATTCTCAAATTTGTCATGTATGTCTAATCTCTGTGTCATTTCAAAATGTTTTCTAAAGACCAAGTCATTCTCTGATAACTATGTTGTATTTCATTTTATTTCCATTTGTTTATTGCATGGTTGATTGTTTTTCCAAGATATGTTAAATAAGAGCAGTGAAATGGAAATAATTTTATAGATATTATAACATTGGAGTGGGACCATACTTCAATAAAAACATTATTTTGGCCATCCTTTGTCTTTATGTAGAGAATTATCCTTACTTAAAGTTTAGAAATGGCTTGTGCAATTCATTAAGTCAGTTATGCTGAGTACAATCACAAAATCACAAATCATCCTGTTAATCGTCGATTGCCTCGAGCAGGCCCCAGTAACGTCTCCTTCATCCTAGCCCTGAGATTATATACAAAGCTCTTTAGGAGAATGAGACCCATCATTGTTACTGGTATTTGGCATATTGGGTATGCCACGGGGAGTTTGCCAGACTCTGCCATGTGGGCAGGCTACATTCGGTAGCCTGCCAGTTTGTCCAAAGTAGGAATGAGATAATAAGATGTCATAATAGGATGTCGCGGCCGCACGGTTCCGGGAGCTGGTTTTTATAGTCTCTGAGTCTTGGCCGTTGATGGGATTACATGGCGCCAGGGGGCCAGTTGGTGGATGTGACCCCCGCCTACTGGAATTTGGAGGATCTGGGTGGAGGATGCTCCACCCAAATCCGAGTAGGCTTGGAGATCTCGGCCCCAGAACCCACGTGACTTTGTCCCTCTGCCAGTACCTTCATGTGTGCGGAGAGTGGTCTCTTAATGCTGAGTACAAGTGCTTAAAAATATCCATATCAAATTATAAAAAATGACTGTCAATTTTATATTGCCTATAATCTTTACACTTTAAATCTTAAGATTTTTTTAAGATTACGGCTGATTGTGAGTATTCAAAATTTAACTCAAAAATATTTGACAAACAGATTCTGCTATATATAAATATATAAGGATGTACAAAGAAATCTAAGATGTCCTTTGAATCTGAAAATAATACCAATCAGTCATTTTGTAATAAACTTATTTATCATAAGTGATCCTTATGTTGGATCTTTTGCATCTGAGTTTGAAATGAACACTTTCTGATGTTTGGGGCTTCAGTTTTATTCACCATTTCTTGAATCTCCTTGCTACATATTTCTTAGTTGTTTGATGCAGCTTGATACTTCTATCTGACTTTGTTTTAGAAGCTTAAAAAGCTAAGTTCTTCCACTACTTATCCCTAAAACGTTTTTCTCTGACAAAACTGAGCTAAATTATTTTCCTCTGGGATAGCGTTCTTTGTGTTAAATATAGAAGAGCCCCAAGCAAAGCTATGTTAAATCTCTTGGATGGTCTATTGGGAAAATACAGGCCTTGCTACAGTATGGCAGAGCAATGATACAAGTATCCAAGCCAGTTCCCTGCTTGTGCCTTTCATCCTTGCCTCAGTCACAGGGCTGCCTCACTGCACTCTATTCTGAAAAGTTATTGCTCCCCACTGGGCCTGTGCATGTTACCCTCAACACTTCGCTTGGTCTAGAAAGTTGCTTTTCCACATCAGCAACTCTTTCTTACTCTTCACATGAATACCTACATAAATTTAATTGTAGAATTATGTTATTAATAGGTCACGCATATAGGTAGGCTATATCTACATTACGTTAGTATTTACTTTATTGTTTATATTTACATATGGGCTAGAAAAATAGCACAGTGGGTAGGGTGTTTGTTTTGCATGCGGCCAAACGGGGTTCAATTCCTCCATACCTCTTTGGGAGACCGGCAAGCTACTGAGAGTATCCCACCCGCATGGCAGAGCCTGACAAGCTCCCCATGATTATTCGATATGCCAAAAACAGTAACAACAAGTCTCACAATGGAGACATTACTGGTGCCCGCTTGAGCAAATTGATGAACAATGGGAGGACAGTCCAGTGCAGTGCTATATGTACATAACACGGCAATGTTAAAAAAAAATGAAAACTGCTACTATCCTGTCATGGTTGCTTGTGATCAGAAGTATCTGATATACCATTGGGAGTCAATTTTGACTCATATGTGTTGATCACACTATGATGACAACATGCTCCTGAAAGGTGATATGAGTTTTTTTTAAGCTAAATAACAGTTAAACTTTAAGATTGATAGAACATCATTAACACAGGAAAAAACTCAATTCAAACACATTCAGGATTTAAAGATAAGTAAGCAGAACACAACCATATATTTTTCAGATGAATGACCATAGTTTCTGTTTTTTAGTAACTACTATTGAAACAGCATCCTTACACAAAACTTCATCTTCTCCTTCCTCTTGTTCCCATAAGTGTAAAATCAATTTTTTTACAAAAAGGTACTAGCGATATGCAATGTTTTAATTCCTGTGACCACTAAGTTGTATAAGATCCCATTAACTAACTGAGCTTCAGATGTCAGAGTAATTGAATGTGCTTTTATTTTAATCTGTTTTGTTTTTTATCTGTAACACAATGTAGTGTGCAGTGTTCAGAGCTTGTTCCTGCTTCTTTGCTCTGGAGCAACTCCTGGCCAGTGGTTGGAGGCCCACAGGTGGTACTCTGGATCAAACTGGTAGGTTGTTGAATGCAAGACTAGTGCCGTAAGTCAAGTACTTCTCTCTGGCCCTTTTTTTTCCCTCTTTATATATTACTGAGAAAGAGAGAGAAAGAGAGAGAGAGAGAGAGAGAGAGAGAGAGAGAGAGAGAGAGAGACTCCACCATTCTTCCTGCATTAACATACGCCTCAGAGACCTAGGCCCTAAAAACAGGACAAGATTGCTACTCGGATCACCCAAAGCGGAATCAAAAGAGCTATGCTTGGAGTATCAGATTTCACTCAAGTGAGAGAAGGAATCCAGAATTCTGACCTCCACCTCCATCAACAATCAAGAATCAGGGATGCTCTCTCATTTGCCAAGGTGTCGAAAATCAGATGGGCCGGACATGTAGTGCAATTTGGAGACAACCGCTGGATTAGAGCCATTACCAACTGGATTCCACAGGAAGTCAAAACAATGGGTGGCCACCCACCTACGACATGGTCAGACTTTTTCGTCAAGACCCTGAATGAACGGTTTGAGGCTCTTTGTCTTCCTGGAGTGAGCAGACGCCATTGGGTTACACTAGCACATGACAGGGACGAATGGAGACATTAATGGCACCCACTCAAGCAAATAGAAGATCAACAGGATGACAAATGATACAAGTGATATAGAGGGATGCAATAATTAAAGGAGGAAAGATAAAATTTATATTAGAAATTTATTTAGTATCACTTGTATCATTATTATATATAACTAATATAATACTAGACCCCCTTTAGTGGCAAAAAAGCATCACTGTCACTGTCACTGCCCTCCCATTGTTCATCGATTTGCTCAAGCAGGCCCAATAACATTGTAAGACTTGTTGTTACTGTGTTTGGCATATTGAATACATCATGCATAGCTTGCCAGGCTTTGCTGTGTGGACAAGATACTCTCGGTAGCTTGCTGGGCTCTCCGAGAGGGGCAGAGAAATTGAACTCGGATCGATCTGGTCGGCCACGTGCAAGGTAAAAGGCTTACTTGTGCTATCGCTCCAGCCCCAGCAAAAAAGCATAGTCAGTGGAATTAATTATGTAGTTAATAGTATAAATTACCTATCTAAATAATTTCTTAGATAACAATCAAGTTCCATACACCTATTACCAAGTAATTGTATAATTATATGGTTATTGAAGTAAAATCTCCCAATTTAAAAGCATAATAAATGGTGCAATTCCAAATATATATACATATGTGCGTATGTATATCTCCATTGAGCTATTAATTACCCATATTTATAAATCACAGAGATATTTATAGATATAGGACAGCAATAATTATATATGAAAATACTCTAAATACATATACTACATTAACTTAATAGCAACTTTATATAGTATTGTTTAATTATTTTGATCTGTATAATTTATTTCATTCTCAAATTATTTATTCCATAATTCCATAATATTTGTTCATAATTAGAACATAATAATTCTCCATGTTTGAGAAAAAGAGCATAAAATGACTTTCAGGTAATAATTCTGAGGATAATGCAATAAATAATAAAGTCAACAAAAGTTAACAAAATGTTTTTTGGAAAATATTTAATTATATATTTACTGGAAAGCTTAAAAAATGTCATTGAAACCTTATAGCTAAGGAGGAGATAAAAATAAATTCACTTACAGGTGATTTTTTTAATTCATACAAATTCTTTTTTCAGAAAGTGAGCTCTAGCAGTTATTAATTAAAAGAATATTTAGACTATATTTAGAAATGACACATAGCTATGTTAGCTAGAAAAGAATACTCAATAACCAAGCAATGTAGAAATAAGTGCTGCATTTTTACGGAAGGAAAGAATTTAATTCCTTCATCATTGCCATTTTAACAGCTATACAAATCTACGAAAGCCATGATAATTATTGTCATTGGATTGCAGGTTGTAGAAAGGCAGGAACATTTTTATAGGTAATAAACCCTGGAGGGAGTACGGAATATGTTTCTTCTGTGCTGAGGAGTGGGGGAGGAAAGGGAGATGAGCCTGATTAAATCTGAGAAGGCTAGGTTTCTGTATGACGATCTTAACAAGGAAATGAGATTGAGTCGCTTTAAAACTCATCTAGTTCAGCAGCAGTAAATATTGCTTGATCGCAGTGAAATCTTAATTAGTATTCACCGCCTGTTAAACAGTTCCAGTGGTTAAGAAATATGAAAATAGCCATATTTGATTCTCCTGAAATGCTCTTTATTTAACTTGATCTTTACTGTTAATCTCATACTTGCAGTGGAAGAACAGTTATATAAAAACTATTCATATCTTTTCATGACTATTTGCCTTGCTTCTACCCACTAACCTAAATTAAGAGATTTTAATAATTACGAATTTAAAAATACTATAATTACACTTTTACATTCTATTCTGTAGACAAATTTTAAAAAATAATAATGATAAAATTTTTTTTCATGTCTTATTTTCAATTAATTTGCTAAATGCTGCCTAGAAAATATTTCTCTTAGGTCAGGTCAGTCATCTCAGTTTCTGTTACATAAAAGGTATTTCCAGAAAAAGACTATAGTAAAATGTGAAATATGTCAAGAGTTTATTTTTATAGGTATAAGTAATCTTGGAAGTTTGTGAAGATCTATCTAGAATAAAATCAAGTCCTTATATTCAATTGTAATACAATATAGTTAAAAACCAAGACACATTTTCTGATAGTGAAACTATTTTTCAAATTTTATATTAAATATTTACATATTTTGTATCCACTTTTCACTTACCTTTGTTTATTCAATATTTATTTAGAAAATATAAGCACATTGAGACAGAAATTTAAACAAACAAGGAACTTATTTTCAAGAGACTACCAAATTAATTTGAAAAATACATTCAATGCAGGAAAAATGAATAAATGTTTTTAAAATAATTAATTTTTACAACAAGCCTTTAAAATATCCCAGCAAAACAAAATTTAAAACTTATTAAACTATTGGCAGTAATTTTTTAAGATGGTGCAAATGGTTTTTGTCCCTTATTTTTGCAAATTAACTAGAACACACACTCAGAACATCTAAATCCAAAGTCATTATACTTTTGTGAATAAAATGGGGCAATAAAATGGGTCAGGATGTTGGATCAATGCTGTAAACCAAAAATTTCTCCAATTAAAAAGAGCTATTGTGGGAGTCCAAGAGATAGCAAAGTAAGGTGCATGTCTTGCATAGGGCTTACCTAAATTTAATTCCCAACAACACATATGTCCCCCTAGAGCATCACCTAGAGTAATCCCTAAGCAAAAAAACAAGAATAAGCCTTGAACACTGTGGTTGTGGCCAAGAAAAAAAGGCATTGTTATTTTATCTTAAGTCATTTTCTAGCAGACTCAGCATGTTAGTGATTTCCCCCCACTCCTAGTCCGTATTTCTACTCTCCCCGGGACTCTGTAAGAAATCTTCTTACTTTTGTTTCCCCCAGGTCACCTTTTGCTTGTGCAGTTGAAAGCATCTTACCAGGATGAACTGGATAGCGTAAACAAAAATCCAAGAGGGCTCAGGGCACTTGCCTTTTGGGTGGCAGACCTGGAGTACCATCTTCCGCACTCCGTATGGTCTCCTAGACTGCCAGTAGTGATTCCTAAGTGCAGGATCTAAGTAGTAACCTCTAATCACTGCCGTGAGTGGCCCCCAAATGAAACAAACAAAAATAGAAATGTATACCTTACTGGGCAAATGGAAAAAGTTTTCCTCTTAGCATTCCTCTCTTTGTTGCTCCACCTAAACTCCTACTGTCAGACTTCAGTTGTCTATTAGCTATTAGCATTTGTGCAAATCCTCTTCAAGCCCATGTTATCGTTCTAGGAACTGTCTGGTTTTAAAACCTCACTGTTACTGCAAGCCAAACTATAGTCAAATTTCTGAAAAGTGTTATGTGTAAAGCTAAACTTCTTGCAGGAACTTATCATCTTGCTTTATAAATTTACTTAGAACAGTCTGTATTTTTTAGACTTCTCTGACATACTTTGTAAGTAATGTGGTTATTTGACTAGTTTTGCTATGTTTTAGTATACATTGCATTGAATTATTGAAAGATAATTATTTGGAATGAGTAGCTATTAATACCTACTGTCTTCAACTTTAGACTTTCACCATAACTGTTAAAAATTGCATTTAACAAGTAGATGCATTAGCTTTATCTTTTACAGAAGATGGCAAAAGAATCAAGGGTGCTAATTTTAATCCATGTACAAATTGTAGGGAAAATAGTCATGGTAAAAGATGTTGAAATAGTTCATTGAATCTCAGATCCTCACTGTTAAATAAAATATTTAACAGCATGAAAGCAACTTAATAGTCAGAGTTACTGGTCTTATCATCTAAAACCCTGGGTGCATTCATTCTAAATGTATTTATGTAATCCTTATTTCTGTATGATTCTCAATAAGGAAAAAAATCATAACACATGACTAACCTAATGTTATCATTTATGATATCATGCAAATATAATCCACATTGTTTAGAAAAAAGAGCTTCTTTATAGTCCAATTGTTCTTAAATAATGTAATTAACTTCAGATAATTAATCACAGAAAACCTGCTTACACATCTCTACACTTATTACTTAAATTATATCACAACTTTATTTTATTTACTAAGAATCTAGATTATTTGTGTATGTTCTTTGATGTATAGTTTGAAGTAGAGTTCTCAAAGGCCTCAGTTAACATGAAAGTCAATAACACTAACACTCCAAGGGCTCTGCTTAGGTCTATATTCTTTTCTTATAATAAATTCTTAACATACACTTTCCCTAAAGGGTTCTCAAATGAGTGTTTTGAGCATTACTGTGGAAACAGGGACCAAAAGCTGTTCATTTTTAAGTTTAAACTGACCTTTTATTCTCATGGTTAGTATATTAATTCCAATTATTAATGATATTTACCTCTTAAAAAGTCTCATAACCTAGACTTAAGAAATAAAGAACTTTAAAATTCCAAGAGGAAATGCAAGATTTATGACTTGTAGTGATCTAGCCCTAGCCAATCAGGGCGTACAAACTCAATACATCAGGATCCTTCGTGAGCTCTATTGCGGATTCACTACCAAGATCTCACCATTCTACAACGAAGTAATCATCCATATCAAGAGAGGGGTTCAGCAGGGTGATACCATTTCACCAAAACTCTTCAGTGCCACCCTCGAGAACATCATGCGAGGACTAGAATGGGAAAACATGGGAGTGAAGATAGATGGTCGGCAACTACACCACCTCCGCTTTGCTGATGACATCGTTCTAATAACACCAAACATCAGCCAAGCGGCACAAATGCTGGCGGACTTTGACCGTGAGTGTGGAAAGGTCGGACTACAGCTGAATCTTACGAAGACAATGTTTATGAGAAACAGCCTTGTTCCTGACGCTCCATTCGCTCTCAACGGAACCACCATCTCCGAATGCAACAGTTATATATACTTAGGTCGAGAAATCAACATGATGAATGACCTGGCACCTGAGTTACGCAGGAGGAAGAGAGCGGCTTGGAATGCCTTCAAGAGCATTGAAGAAATAACTAAAAGGACAAAGAACCTCCAGCTACGAGCACATCTCTTTGATTCCACTATTCTTCCTGCATTAACATATGCCTCAGAGACCTGGACCCTACGAAAACAGGATGAGAACACTATTCGGGTCTCTCAAAGAGGAATGAATCGAAAGAACTATGCTTGGAATATCACGATTCACTCAAATGAGAGATAGAATCCGGAGTTCTGATCTTCGTCAACGCTCAAGAATCAGGGACGCTGTCTCATTTACCAAGACATCAAAAATCAGATGGGCTGGACACGTAATGAGGTTTACAGACAACCGCTGGACTAGAGCCATTACTGATTGGATTCCACGAGACATCAAAAGATCACGTGGACGCCCACCTATAAGATGGTCAGACTTCTTCGTCAAGACCCTAAATGATCGGTTTGAGGCTCTACATGTTCCTAAAACGAACAGATACCATTGGGCTACGCTAGCACGCAACCGGGATGAATGGAGACGTTACTGGCACCCGCTCGAATAAATCGATGAATAACGGGGATTAAGTGATTAAGTGAAGTGATTAAGTGATCTATTTTAATAGCATTCATTTTCTGGATGTTATCATGAGTTAATAATAAAAATACTCAATTTTCCATGAAATAATTGAGATAACCTACACAAAAATATATATGTATAGACATATCAAATGAAACTGTAAAATCATTAATTTGTATGCAAAAGAAAAGCAATGAATAGATTTCACAGTGATTAATTAACAGAGAGACACAACATTATAAAGAATAATTTTACAAAGAACCTACAAGGATCCAACTGGTCATTTCTTTGTGATGTTATATTATTTTTACTTGGAGAAAGAACATGCATATTATTCATGCATATTCTTTTCAGTGAAAAAGGTACACCTCTCAAATTAATTTGCAAATACTTTAAACTAGAATTGACATAAGGAAAACAGTGGAGTATTATGGGCATTTTGGTGGTGGTATGTAGTAAAAAATCTTTAAATATGACTTTAAAAGTCTTCTAAATACCAAAATTATAAGTTAAAACTACTGTAAACTTATTGCCTAAAGTACAATAATTTTTTTAAAATCTTCACTTTGATAGGAAAATTTTAAGGCCCAAATTAATTATAATGTATATAATATCTCTGCCCTCCTTTTCATTTTGCTTTACACAAAAGAAAATACCTCCATTATTAAAGTTTGTAAGATGGTCCATAGATGTTATAATCAACTCTCCTAGGACTTCCTTAAAAACAAGCAAAAAGGGCTCACTCATTCAGGTACCCACCTGGTGGCAGGATGCCTTCCTGGGGCTGCGTGTCTGACTAGACTCCCCAAGAACAGCTGGTCTTCATCCTTGATCTATAGGGGACAGGAATTGAGGCACACCACGTACACCCAAAGCTGAACCATTTTGGGTACCCTCTGCTCACTCATCCAGGTACCCGCACAGCGGCAGGGCCCCTTCTAAGAGCCATGGTCGTTCACGTGGCCTTGTGTTATCCCCCCCGCCCCACATATCCCATTGGAACCATAAGTTATCCTCTTAGATAGAACTTTCACTAGGTTAGCTTAACCACCAGAAACACATTAGCCAATAATCCATTAAGCCTATCTCAATTAATTCTGCATCATAAGCAGAATAGTAACAGTCAGCTTGAAGGTCTAAACCACACAGGTCACAATGGTAAAGCAACCCCGAAGCCCATAAAGCTTACTTATTGAAGGGGCTAGCACAATAGACCCCAATAGTAATGAAGTGCTAGACAACCTCTCTAACGAAGAATTCAAAAGTGAGCTACTGAGAATGTTTAGGGAGCTAAAAGAAACAATGGAAAATAATGCCAATAAAAGACAAGAGGATTTAAAGGTAGAAATGAGGAAAATGCAAACAAATTACAAACGGAAATGTCAGACCTGAAATACCTGGTAGGCGAATTAAAAAACTCAGTGTAAGGCTCAGCAGCAGAGTGACAGCTGCTGAGGACAGAATCAGTGAGCTGGAAGATGAAGTCCAGAGACTCTCTAGAAAGGAGCAGAAAATGGAAAAGAGACTCAAAATCCGGGAACAGATGGCAAGAGAAGATTATGCTGAAGCCAAGAGGAGTAAATAAGATATATTGGAGTCCCAGAGGGACAGGAAGAAAACCCTGATGAAGAAGAAACTGTCAAAGACATCATTGCTACATTTCCAGAGCTGAAGAAAACATTTTACCACATTCAGGAGGCGCCAAGGGTACCAGCAAGAAGAAATTCGAATAAAAATACCCCAGACACATCCTATTCAAAATGACAAAAGCCTTAGATAGAAACAAAATTCTGAAAGCAGGAAGTCAAAGATGATGTCAAAAGATACATGGAAATAAATGAGAATGAAGCAGGAGCTACCAGAACCTATGGGATACAGCTAAAGCCATGCTAGGAGGAAAATTTATAGCATTGCAAGCATTCCTAAGGAAGATGAAAGGGCATACATAGATAACCTAACCACACAGCTTAAGATCTTAGAAAAAGACCAAAAAAAGGGAACCCAAAATTGGCCGAAGGAAAGAAATAATAAAACTTAGAACAGAAATCAACAACATGGAAACTGAAAAAACAATCCGAAAGGTCAATGAAACCAAGAGCTGGTTCATTGAGAAAATAAATAAGATTGATAAAACACTAGCAAGACTCACAAAGAAAGAGAGAGAAAGAGCCCTAATAAACCGAATCAGAAATGAAAAAGGGGACATCACAACAGAAACCAATGAAATTCAAAAGATCATCAGAGACTACTTTGAGAGTCTGTATGCCACAAAACAAGAGAACCTAGAAGAAATGGATAAATTCCTGGATTCCTATAATCTCCCAAGATTGAACCAAAAAGACTTGGATACCTGAGTAGATCCATTCATATCAAGAAAATTGAAGTGGTAATCAAAGGTCTTCCCCAAAACAAAATCCCAGACCCACAAGGATTCACTAGTGAATTCTCCCAAACATTTAAAGAAGACCTTTGCCACTTTTCCTCTAGCTTTTCCAGGAAATTGAAAAAACAGAAATTCTCCGAAATAGCTTCTATGAGGCACATATCTCCCTAATACCAAAAGCAAACAAAGATACCACCAACAAAGAAAACTATAGGCCAATATTCCTGATGAACACAGATGTGAAGATCCTCAACAAAATATTAGCAAATAGAATCCAACAACTCATAAAAAGATCATACACCACGACCAAGTTGGATTCATCCCGGGGATGAAAGGATGATTTAACATTTGGAAATCAATCAACATAATCCATCATATCAACAAAAGTAAAGTTTGAAAAACCGTATGCTCAATAGACACAGAGAAAGTGTTTGACAAGATACAGCACCTGTTTATGATGAAAACACTCACCAAAATGGGTTTTGAAGGAACTTTCCTCAAGATAGTCAAAGCCATCTACCACAAACACATGGCAAGCATTATCCTCAATGGGGAAAAACTAAGGGCCTTCCCTCTAAGATCAGGGACAAGGATGCTCACTATCACCACTTCTGTTCAATATTGTACTGGAAGTACTTGCAATGGCGATTAGGCAAGAAAAAGACATTAAAGGCATCCAGATAGGAAAGGAAGAAATCAAGCTCTCACTATTTGCAGATGATATGATACTATATCCAGAGAACCCTAAATCCTCTACCAAAAAACTCCTAGAAACAATAGACTTGTAAAGGAAAGTTGCAGGCTATAAAATTAATGCCCAAAAATCCATGGCCTTCCTACACGCAAACAATGAGACAGAAGAAAGTGACATGAAAAAAAAAAACAGTCCCTTTCACAGAAAATCAAATACCTCAAAATCAGCCTAACTAAAGAGGTAAAGGACCTCTACAATGAAAACTACAAAACACTACTCCATGAAATAAAAGAGGACACGAGAAAATGGAAACATATTTCCTGCTCATGGATAGGAAGAATTAACATTGTCAAAATGGCAATACGTCCCAAAGCATTATACAGATTCAATGTGATCCCTAGAAAGATACCCATGAAATTCTTAAAAAAAATAGATAAAGCACTCCTAAAATTCATATGGAATAACAAACTCCCACGAATAGCTAAAGCAATTCTTGGGGAAAAGACGTGGGGAGGCATTGCCCTCTCCAACCTCAAACTCTAATACAAAGCATTAATAATTAAAAAAAAACATGGTACTGGAACAAAGGCAGGACTGTAGACCAATGGAACAGGGTGGAATATCCGTACACACAACCCCAAATGTATGAACATCTAATCTCTGATAAAGGAGTAAGAAATGTAAAGTGGAGCAAGGAAAGCCTCTTCAACAAATGGTGCTGGCATAACTGGACAACTACATGCAAAAAAATGGGCTTAGACCTCAACCTAACAACATGCACAAAAGTCAGATCAAAATGGATTAAAGATGTCAACATCAGGCCAAAAGTCATAAGATACATCAAAGACAAGGTCGGCAAAACCCTCCACAATATTGAAGCTAATGGTATCTTCAAAGACGACACTCCACTGAGCAACCACATGGAAACAGAGATAAACAAACGGGACTATCTTAAATTAAGAATATTCTGCACCTGAAAAGATACAGTGACCTGAATACAAAGACAATCTTCAGAATGGGAAAGGATATTTACCCAATACCCATCAGATAAGGAGTTGATGTCAAGGATATACAAAGCACTGGTTGAACTACACAAGAAGAAAACATCCAACCCCATAAAAAAATGGGGCAATGAAATGAACAGAAAATTTCTCAAAGTAGAAATACGAATGGCTAAAAGGCACACGAGAAAATGCTCTACATCACTAATCATCAGAGAGATGCAGATCAAAGCAACAATGAGATATCACCTTACACCACAATACTGGCCCACGTCCAAAAGAACAGGGGCAACTGGTCTTGGTGCAGATGTGGCGAGAAAGGGACTCTCCTTCTCTGCTGGTGGGAATGCTAACTGGTCCAGCCCTTTCGGAAAACAGTATGGATGATTCTCAAAAAATTAGAAATTGAGCTCCCATTTGATCCAGCAATACCACTCCTGGGAATATATCTTGGAGAGGCAAAAAGTATAGTCGAAGTGACATCTGCACGTCTATGTTCATTGCTGCAATGTTCAGAATAGCCAGAATCTGGAAAAACCCCAAGTGTCCAGGAACAGAAGACTGGTAAAAGAAACTTTGATTCATCTATACAAGACAAAGACATGAAATTTACATACAAGTGGTACTACATGGAAAGTATCATGATAAGTGAAATGAGTCCGAGAGATAGGGACAGACATAGAAAAATTGCATTCATCCTGGAATATAAAGTAACAAAATAGGAGACTAACATCCTAGAAGAGTCGAGATAAGTTACAGGAGGTTTACTCCATGGTTTGAAGGCCAGCCACACATACTAGGAGAAAGGCAGCTCAGACAGAGAAGGGAACACTGAGTAAAGGGTGTTGGGAGGATCCTCTCAAGATGGGAGATGCATGCTGAAAGTAGACTATAGACCAAAGTTGTTTACCACTCAATGCCTCTTTTGCAAACCTCAGCAACCAAAAGGAGAGAGAGAACAAAAGGGAATGCCATGCCACAGATGCTGGATGGGATGCGGGGGATGGGACGGGTGGGGTGTTACTGGGATCATTGGTGGTAGAGAATGGGCACAGGTGGAGGTATGGGTACTTCATCATTGTATAACTGAAACCCAAGTACAAAAACTTTTAAGGTAAACAACTGTACTTCATGTTGTTTCACTAATAAAAAAATTAAAAATTATGAAAGCAGCAAGATCAAAGAAAGAAATTTCCAATTAAGGAGCATCTTAAGATTCACAGCTGATTTGTCTGATGAAACCCTCATGGTCCAAAATCAGTGGTGTGATATAGTGAAAAAACTCAATGAAATAAATGCCTCAGCAAAAATACTTTACACAGAGAGATTCTCATTCATAACAGAAGGAACGACAAACAGCTTCACAGACAAACAACAGCTCAGGAACTTCATACACTTAAAACCATGGTTACAAGAACAACTAAATGGGCTAATTTAAGACAAGATAGACCCCTCAAATACACCAAATTTCAACAGAAAAATTGGACAAAACCCATAACAATAATCGCTCTCAATGTCAATGGGCTAAACACACCAATTAAAAGACACAGAGTGGCAGGATGGATAAGAAAATTGAACCCAACATTCTGCTTCCTACAAGAAATACATCTCAATAATCAAAGCAAACGCAGGTTTAAAGTCAAAGGCTGGAAAACATTCCTAAAGGCAAACAACTCTCATAAAAAATCTGGAGTAACCATCCTAGTATCAGACTGAAGAAGGTCACAAGGCACAGTGAAGGCCATTCCTTATTGATCAAGAGATCTGTACATCAGAAAGAACTTACAATACATTACAATACAAAATGTATATGCACCTAATGAGGGACCAGCAAAGTACTTAAAAAAACTACTCATAGACTTGGAGAAAGACATTGATAGCAACACAATACTAGTGGGAGACTTCAACACCACTTTATCACCTCTCGATAGATCAACCAGACTCAAGCTTAGCAAGGACATACTTTATCTGAGGGAAAAAAATGAAAGAAAGGGACTTAGTAGATATATGCAGGACACTTCATCCTCAAAAAGCTGAATACACATTCTTCTCAAGCATACATGGAACATTCTCCAAGATAGACCACATGATGAGCCACAAAACATGCCTCCATAAAATTAAAAAGATAGAGATTGTATCAACAATCTTCTTTGACGACAATGCGCTGAAATTAGAATTAAATCACACACACAAACAGAAAACTAAATCAAACACCTGGAAATTAAACAGCTCACTATTGGACAACGAGTAGCTTAGAAAGGAAATCAAAAAGGAAATCAAAATATTTCTGGAAACGAATGAAAATGAGGACATGAGTTACCAAAACTTATGGGACACAACAAAAGTGTGTTAAGAGGAAAATTTATAGCTCTATAAGCATTCCTCAGGAAGAAGGAGGGAGCCCATGTAAGTATCTAACCTCACAGCTTAAGAGCTTGGAGAATGGCCAACAAAAGGAGCCCAATCGGAAAAGTAGGAAAGAAATAATAAAACTCAGAGCAGAGTTTAACGAGATGGAAACCCAAAAAACAATCCAAAAGATCAATGAAACCAAGAGCTGGTCCTTCAAGAAAATAAACAAGATCTATAAGCCTCTAGCAAAACTCCCAAAGAAAGGGAGAAAGAAAACCCTAATAAACCAAATCAGAAATGAAAAAGGGGACAACATTATAACAGAAACTACAGAAATTCAAAAGATCATCAGGGAGTACTTTGAGAAACTTTATGCCACGGAACATCAAAACCTCGAGGAAATGAATAAATTTCTGGATTCCTATAGACTTCCAAGGCTGAACCAAGAAGACTTGAAATACCTGAACAAACCTATCACCATCAAGGATATTGAAATGGTCTTTAAAAGTCTTCCCAAGCACAAAAGCCCTGGCCCAGATGGATTCACTAGTGAATTCTTCCAAATCTTTAAAGAGGACTTACTCCCAATCCTCTTTAAGCTTTTCCACAAGATTGAAGTATCAAAAACACTTCCGAACACTTTCTATGAAGCAAATATCACCTTGATATCAAAAGCTGTATGAGATACCACAAAGAAAGTGAATTACAGGCCGATATCCCTGATGGACACACATGCAAATATCCTCAACAAACTATTAGCAAATAGAATCCAATGACTAATTAAAAATATCATACACCATGACCAATTAGAATTTGTCCCAGAGGTACAAGGATGGCTTAACATTTGGAAATTGATCAAAATAATCAATCATATCAACAAAAGAAAAGATAAAATCCATATGATCATATCAATAGATGCACAGAAAGCATTTGACAATATCCAGCACTCATTTATGATGAAAACACTCAACAAAATAGGCATTGAACAAACTTTCCTCCATATACTCAAAGCCATCTACTGCAAGTCCACGGCAAGTATCATTCTCAATGAGGAAAAACGAAAAGACTTTCCTCGAAGATAGGGCACAAGAAAAGGTTGCCCACTTTCTCCACTCCTGTTAAATATATTACTGGAAGTCCTTGCCATTGCAGTTAGGCAACAGAAAGGTATCATGGGAATACAGATAGGAAAGGAAGAGGTCAAATTATTACTGTTTGCAGACGATATAATATTATACTTAGAAAACCCTAAAGATTCTACAGAAAAGCTCCTAGAAATAGGTAGGTTCAGTAAAGTGTCAGGCTACAAAATCAACACCCAAAAGTCCATGGCTTTCTTATATACAAATAACAAAAGAGAAGAAAGAGACACTAAAAAAAATCCCATTCACAATAGCACCTCAGAAAATCAAGTACCTCGAAATAAGCTTAACCAAAGAGGTGAAGGACCTATACAAGGAAAATTACAAAACACTAATTCAAGAAATAAAAGAGGACACTAGGAAATGGAGACACATCCCCTGCTCGTGTATAGGGAGTATTAACATTATCAAAATGGCAATACTGCCCAAAGCACTACACAATTTCAATGCAGTCCCTATAAAGATCATGGTCATGGTCACGGTCCTCCCGTTGTTCATCGATTTGCTCGAGCGGGCTCAGTAATGCTTCCATCGTGAGACTTGTTGTTACTGTATTTTGGCATATTGAATACGTCACGGGTAGCTTGCCAGGCTCTGCCGTGAGGGCGAGGTACTCTTGGTAGCTTGCCAGGCTCTCCGAGAGGGGCAGAGGAATCAAACTCGGGCTGGCCATATTGACTGCGTGCAAGGCAAACGCCCTACCGCTGTGCTACCGCTCCTGCCCCCCTATAAAGATATCCAGGATATTTTTCATTTTTCAAAGAAATAGACAAAACACTTCTGAAATTCATATGGAACAATAAATCCCCACAAATAGCTAAAACAATACTTGGGAAAAAGAAGATGGGTGGCATCACCTTCCCCAACTTCAAACTGTACTACAAAGCAGTAGTAATTAAGACAGTATGGAACTGGGCTTGAAATCGACTTGCAGACCAATCGAACATAGTTGAATATTCTGTCATAGACCCCCAAATATATGACCACTTAATCTTTGACAAAGGAGCAAGAAATGTGAAGTGGAACAAGGAAAGCTTCTTCAACAAGTGGTGCTGGGAAAACTGGACAGTTACTTGCAATAATAATGAACTCTGACCTCTATCTAATGCCAGGTACAAAATTCAGATCAAAGTGGATTAAAGAACTCAATATCCAACATGAATCCATAAGGTTTATAGAGGAAAATGTAGGCAGAACTCTCCAAAACATAGAAGCTAAAAACATCTTTAAGGATGAAACAACCCTGACAATGCAAGTAGAAGCAGACATAAACAAATGGGACTACATCAAACTAAGAAGCTTCTGCACTTCAAAAGAAACAGTGACCAAAATACAGAGAGAGCCCACAGAATGGGAAAGAATATTTACCCAATACCCATCTGATAAGGGATTAATATCCAAGATATACAAGACAGTAGTAGAATTGTACAAGAAAAAAGCTCCAACCCCATCAAAAAATGGGGAGAAGAAATGAACAGAAGTTTCCTGAAAAAAGAAATACAAATGGCCAAAAAGCACATAAAAAATGCTCCACATTGCTAATTATCAGTGAGATGCAAATAAAACCAACAATGAGATATTATCTCACTCCACAGAGACTGGCACACATTCAAAAGAACAAAAGCAACCAGTGCTGGCATGTGTGTGGGAAAAAAAGGATACACTTTCACTGTTGGTAGGAATGTCCACTAGTCCAGCCTTTCTGGAAAACAATATGGACAGTCCTTCAAAAACTAGAAATTGAGTTTCCATATGACCCTGAAATACCACTTCTGCGAATATATCCTGAGGATGCAAAAAAGCGCAGTAGAAATGACATCTGTACCTATATGTTTATTGCAGCACTGTTCACAATAGCCAAAATCTGGAAACAACCCAAGTGTCCTAGAACAGATGACTGGTTAAAGAAACTTTGGTACATCTACACAATGGAATACTACGCAGTTCTCAGGAGAGATGAAGCCATGACCTTTGCTTATAAATGGATAGACATAGAGAGTATCATGCTAAGTGAAATGAGTCAGAAAGAGAGGGACATACATAAAAGGACTGCACTCATTTGTGGAGTATAAAACAACATAGCATGAGGCTGACACCTAAAGATAGTAGATACATGGGACAGGTAGATTGCTCCATAGCTGGAAGCCTGCCTCATGAGCAAAGGGGAGAAGGCAGCTGGAATAGAGAAGGGATCGCTAAGAAAAACATGACTGGTCAGAATGGGAGATGTGTGCAGAAATTAGATAAAAGAACAAACTTGATAACCTCTCAGGGCCTGTATTGCAAACCATAATGCCCAAAAGTAGAGAGAGATTATGGGGAATCATGTCTGCCATGGGGGCAGGGGGAAGGTGGGAAAGGGGGGGTATACTGGGAATATTGGTGGCGGGGGAATATGCACTGGTGGAGGGATGGGTGTCTGATCATTGTGTGATTATAATCCAAACTTGAAAGCTTGTAACTTTCTCACAGTTATTCAATAAAATTTTTAAAAAAATAAATAAAAAATAAGCAAAAAGTGTTTTGTTTCTTTTACTATTTTACATGTTCTGTATTTTTATTATTAATGAGGAGCTCATCTGGACCCATGGCCTAGAATGGAACGAACAGGGTGAGAGACTGTCTCAGTTCATCATGTCAACCAAGACTTTTCATGATAACTCACAGTTCCAAAAGGCTGAATCTAAACGTTGGACATGGGAGTCTCCCAGTGGATGGTTCCACAATGAAATAGACCATATCATATTCAATTGGCGGTTTTGCCTAACCGATGTTGCTGTTGTCCCAAAATTCCAAACGAGATCAGACCAGCGTCTCCTTTGTGCAAAATTCTACCTCACAGAACGAGGAGAAAAGAATGCAAAGTTTAAGAAGAGAACTCCCAGAACGACCACCAACTGGGGGCTCTTTGGCTCTGTTGTGGCAACATGGGAATATGTCGTCATTGATAACATTGATGAGGAATACGATTGAATGATTCAGCACCTCCATGATTGTGTGAGGAATGACAAGAGAGAGATAACCACAAAAATCCGCCTTTCTTCGAACACTGTTGAACTTATTCACCAACGTGGCTTGGCACATGCCTCAGGCAACCGCAGGCAAACATCCGAGCTGGCAAAACAATGCAGAGAAGCCATCAAGGACGACCTCAAAGACAGGAGAACAGTGGTGCTGGTAGATGTGGCAGAAGCCGGGAAAAGCATTCGTAATGCCTGCCTGTCCTTCACCAACTACAAGACCAAGATGACTGCCCTCCGACGTCCTGATGGATCTATCACATCTTCCAGAAGGGCAATGAAGAAGATTATTCATGACTTCTACTCAGATCTCTTTAATAGCCACGTCCACTTGCCCACATACCACATTCCACATAATGGATATGCGTTCCCAATGTTCTCTCTTCCGAAATCCAATATGCCATCTCGTCGGTAAAGAAACAAAGAGCACCTGGCCCAGACAAGATCAGACCTGAACACCTGAAGAACTTACCATCAGTACTCATCAATATGCTGGCTCGGCTCTTCACACGCTACCTGTCTGAATGCAAGATTCCATCCCAATGGAAAACCAGCAGGACTATACTACTATACAAGAAGGGAGACATCCACAACATTGGCAACTATAGTCCAATCTGCCTATTGTCTGTCATCTACAAACTGTTCACTCGAGTCATCCTGAATAGGATTAGCAGAACACTAGATGAAGGACAACCATGCAAGCAAGCCGGGTTCCTCAAAGGATTCAGTACCATCGACCATATCCTCACGATTACTAAGCTCATTGAGGTTTCTCAGGAGTTCAAGATGCCACTCTGTCTAATGTTCATTGATTTAAAGAAGGCCTTTGATTCTGTTGAGATGGAAGCGGTCATAGAAGCCCTAGCCAATCAGGGCGTACAAATTCAATACATCAGGATCCTTCGTGAGCTCTATTACGGATTCACTACCAGAATCTCACCATTCTACAAAGAAGCAATCATCCACGTCAAGAGAGGGTTTCAGCAGGGTAATACCATTTCACCAAAACACTTCAGTGCCACTCTCAAGAACATCATGCAACAACTGGAATGGGAAAGAATGGGAGTGAAGATAGTTGGTCAACAACTACATCACCTCCGCTTTGCTGATGACATCGTTCTAATAACACCAAACATCAGCCAAGCGGCACAAATGCTGGCCGACTTTGACCGTGAGTGTGGAAAGGTAGGACTACAGCTGAATCTTACGAAGACAATGTTTATGAGAAACAGCCTTGTTCCTGACGCTCCATTTGCTCTCAACAGAACCACCATCTCCGAATGCAACAGTTATATATACCTAGGTCGAGAAATCAACATGATGAATGACCTGGCACCTGAGTTGTGCAGGAGGAAGAGAGCGGCTTGGAATGCCTTCAAAAGCATTGAAGAAATAACTAAAAGGACAAAGAACCTCCAGCTATGAACACATCTCTTCGATTCCACTGTTCTTCCTGCATTAACATATGCCTCAGAGACCTGGGCCCTACGAAAACAGGATGAGAATGCTATTTGGGTCTCTCAAAGAGGAATCGAAAGAGCTATGCTTGGAATATCACGATTCATTCAAATGAGACATAGAACCCAGAGTTCTGATCTCCGTCAACGCTCAAGAATCAGGGACACTGTCTCATTTGCCAAGGCATCAAAAATCAGATGGGCTGGACACGTAATGAGGTTTACAGACAACTGCTGGGCTAGAGCCATTACTTACTGGATTCCACAGGACTTCAAAAGATTGCGTGGATGCCCACCTACAAGATGGTCAGACTTCGTCAATACCCTGAATGATTGGTTTGAGGCTCTGAATGTTCCTAGAACGAACAGATGCCATTGGGCTATGCTAGCATGCTGTTGATGAATGGGATGAATAGAGATGTTACTGGCACCCACTCGAGTAAATTGATGAATAATGGGGTATCAAGTTACCAACTGATCAATGAGGAGCTCGAGTGATAATACATCAGCTATATATTTACTAGACACATGGCCAACCTGGGTTTCATTCCCATCACCACATATAGTTCCCCAGTACCACTGGGAGTGACCCTTGAGACAAAAGAGTAAAACCTGAGCACAGGTGAATGTGACCTCCCCAAAAGCAAAGTAATTGGCTATCTTGAATTTCTTATTATTCTTTTTAAGATTTTAATAAATTAAAAGGAATGTAAGATCTTTGAAGAGCTGGGTATTCTTCTTATTAAATTTTCTTTTGGGGTATTGAATCAATACTGATTATTGATCCTTCCCAGGAATATAAACTTTTGAGAGTGTGGACTGTGTGAGCCTGTGAGTGTGAGTGTGTTTGTGTGTGTGGTGTTTGGGAGTCAGGGGGGCTGGGGGGAGGGTAAGTAAGTGCCAAACTTTATTTGATTTTGCTATTTAGGTACTGATATAGTCACAATTTTACTTAAATTACCATACATATTTTCAGCTGTAAAAATGTCTTTACTGATATTGAAATAGCAAGAAGGAGGGTAGCAGATATGAAGATCACTGTGTTATGTATGGATATGAAGACATTAGAAAAAAGTCATTCATTTTAGATTTTCCCTTTACTGGGGCCAAACAGAGAGTATATTGGTCATGGTGCTTACTTACACATGGCTGACCTTTATTTGATCCCAACATTACCACTGAAAATGATCTCTTAGCATATAAACAGTAGTTAGTCCTGAGACCCACTGGGTATGACCCCAAAACTTAAATACATAAATAAATAAAAATAAAGCGAAAACTGGCTCTTCTTGCAATCCCCTTCCCCTAAACAATGGTTCAACATAATGACTCTAGGTCTGCTTGTTGTATTTCTGAACAAATGATTATTTGTTTTTCTGTGATGACAGTAAACTTCGCACTAAAACTAAACAATAATTTTGGACATGCATTAGTTCTATCTAGTTGGACCATTAAAAGAATGTGGCTACATACAATATATTCATTGCTTATCAGCTAACACTTAATATTCACTCATTCATTCAGCACATACATGTTCTTTAATCCCTAAAGAATTTGTGGTATATGTCTTCTGTTAACATAATATAACAACAATTGATTTACATAATGGTTTCTCTTCCTTTCAGCTACTCCTCACCTTGTCTCTATACAAAATCATTCCAGGATATGATTGTTCACAATTTCCAAAGAAAAGCTACATTTAAAGTCTATCACTACCATTACCAAATTAAAAAAACAATGTTATATTTATGGTTATCAATTGAAAATAAAATAATAATAATAATGTGCTAATTACATGTATCTAAAGTATAGTGAGATTACAGACACATAGAAAATCATTGTGTGTATATTATATATATATGCATACACATTTATGTGTGTGTAGATGTGGTTATGTGTGCAAATTTAATGTAAGTGTATTAAATCTCAATTAGGTATTAGAAAAGTGGAAGCAATTTTAGCCTTCCAAAAATAACAACAGATCAAATATTCATGGTATTTGTTTAATAAATTCTAACCACATGGTGTAAAATTCTAGTGTAATTATATTTTCCTAATGTGACATTGACAATGTTTTTAATCACTTAATCACTTAACCTCCCGTTAGTCGTTGATTTGCTCGAGCGGGCGCCAGTAACGTCTCCATTTGTCCCTGTCGCGTACTAGTGTAGCCCAATGGCATCTGTTCGCTCCGGGAACATGAAGGGCCTCGAACCGATCGTTCATGATCTTGACGAAGAAGTCTGACCATCTGGTAGGTGGGCGGCCACTCGGTCTTTTGACATCCCGTGGAATCCAGTTGGTAACAGCTCTAGTCCAGCGGTCGTCTTTAAATCTCATTACATGACCAGCCCATCTGATTTTCGACACCTTGGCAAATCAGACAGCGTCCCTGATTCTTGATCGTCGATGGATGTCAGAACTCCGGATTCTTTCTCTCATTTGAGTGAAACGTGATATTCCAAGCATAGCTCTTTCAATTCTTCTTTGGGAGACCTGAATAGCGTTCTCATCTTGTTTGTGTAGGGCCCAGGTCTCTGAGGCATATATTAATGCGGGAAGAACAGTGGAATCAAAGAGATGTGCCCGGAGCCGGAGGTTCTTTGTCCTCTTCATTATTTCTTCGACGTCTTGAAGGCGTCCCAAGCTGCTCTCTTCCTCCTGCGCAGCTCGGGTGCCAGGTCATTTGTCATGTTGACCTCTCGACCTAGGTACACATAGCTGTTGTCGTTCTGTTGAGAGCGAATGGGGCGTCAGGAACGCGGCTGTTTCTCATAAACTTTGTCATTGTAATATTCAGCTGTAGTCCTACCTTTCCACACTCACGGTCAAAGTCGGCCAGCATTTGTGCCGCTTGGCTGATGTTTGGTGTTATTAAAACAATGTCATCAGCAAAGCGGAGGTGGTGTAGTTGCCGACCATCTAACTTCACTCCCATTCCTTCCTATTCCAGTCGTCACATGATGTTCTCGAGGGTGGCACTGAAGAGTTTCAGTGAAATGGTATCACCCTGCCGCACCCCTCTCTTGACATTAACGATCCCTTCTTTGTAGAATGGTGAGATCCTGGTCGTGGATCCGCAATACAGCTCACGGAGGATCCTGATGTACTGGGCTTGAATGCCCTGATTGGCTAGGGCTTCAATGACCGCTTCCGTCTCAACAGAATCAAAGGCCTTCTTTAAATCAATGAACGTTAAACAGAGCGGCATCTTGAACTCTCGAGAAACCTCAATGAGCTTGGTTATTGTGTGGTTATGGTCGATGGTGCTGAATCCTTTGCGGAACCCGGCTTGCTCGCATGGTTGTCCTTCATCTAGTGTTCTGCCAATCCTATTTAGGATGACTCGAGTGAACTACTTGTAGATGACAGACAATAGGCAGATCGGGCGATAGTTGCCAATGTCATGGATGTCTCCCTTCTTGAACAGTAGTACGGTCCTGCTGGTTTTCCATTGGGACAGAACCTTGCATTCAGACAGGTAGCGAGTGAAGAGCCGAGCCAGTGTATTGTTGAGTACTGACGGCAGGGTCTTCAGGTGTTCAGGTCTGACCTTGTCTGGGCCGGGTGCTGTTTGTTTCTTTACCGACGAAATGGCGTGTCGGATTTCGGAAGGGAGAACGTTGGGAACGACATATCCATCCTGTGGAATTTGGTATGTCGGCAAGTGGACATGACTATCGAAGAAATTTGAGTAGAAGTCATGGATAATCTTCTCCATTGCCGTTCTGGAGGATGTGATGGATCCATCAGGACGTCGGAGGGCAGTCATCTTGGTCTTGTAGTTGGCGAAGGACAGGCAGGCGTTACGAATACTTTTCTGGGCTTCTGCCACATCTACCAGTACTTCTGCTTTTCTCTCTTTGAGGTCTTCCTTGATCGCATCTCTGCACTGCTTTGCAAGCTCGGACTTTAGCTTGCGGTTGCCTGAGGCATGCGCCAAACCACGCTGGCGAATTAGCTCAAGAGTTTTCGAAGATAGGCGATTTTTTGTGGTTATCTCTCTCTTGGTGTTCCTCGCACATTGATGGAGGTGCTGAACCAGTCGATCGTATTCCTCATCAATGTTGTCAACAATGGCATCTTCCCATGTTGCCGCAATAGTACCAAAGAGTTCCCAGTTGGTGGTCGTTCTGGGAGTTCTCTTTTTGAACTTTGCAGCCCTTTCTCCCTGCTCTGTGAAGTAGAATTTTGCACGAAGGAGACGGTGGTCCGATCCCATTCGAAATTTTGGGACAACAGCGACATCAGTCAGGCAAAACCGTCGATTGAATATGATGTAGTCTATTTCGTTGTGGAATCGTCCACCGGGAGACTTCCATGTCCATCGTTTAGATTCTGCCTTCTGGAACTGTGAGTTACCATGAATGGTCTTGGTCGACATGATGAACTCAGACAGTCTCTCACCCTGTTCATTCCATTCTATGCCATGGGTCCCGATGTGAAGTTCTTCAGCTGATCTTCTTTGTCCTAACTTGGCATTAAAATCACCCACAATGATTTTGTAGAAGGTGTGGTCTTCTTTATAGAACTTCTCTAGCTCCATATAGAACTTCTCGATTTCTCTTTCATCATAATGAGATGTTGGTGCGTAGACAACGAAGACAGAAACTGCAGGCAGTGAGCCACATCAATTCAAATGTAAACGTCCGATTCGGGTTGTTAGGCATTCGAATGAATCAATGCTCTTGGCCAAGTTTGTGTTGACAAAGACACCGACGCCTCCAACACCTCTTTTATCGCATGTTCCGAGGAACAATTCTTCTCTAGTGTCGAAAACGGCATGGTGAGATTCGTGCCTTCTTTTCTCGGTCAGACCAATGATGTCGTACTTGATCATTCGTGCTTGTACCATCAGGTCCTCGATGGATGCATCTGATGCTAGCATACGTGCATTGAAAGTACAGACGGTCATTTTTGTCTTCCTTCGTTGTGGCAGCCTAGGTCAGCCTTGAGATTTCGTCGGCCTCTCCTTACTCATCCTTCTCAGTGCTGCCATGTCGGTGAAGCCTTCAGGGTCAGGTGAATGAGACCAGTTGTTGTTACTGGTTTTGGCATATCGAATACACAAGGGATAGCTTGCCAGGCTCTTCCGTGCGGGCAGAATACTCTCGGTAGCTTGCCAGTCTTTCCGAGAGGAATAGAGGCTTTTGGGGCGACCTCTAATCACCCTTGTAGGTGTTACCATATTTGAACCCTATCAAATACAGTACGACAATTCCAGAAGATGGGTATTTAGTGTCTTATGATGTGTCGCAGGTCCGGAAAGCGTCCTGGAGTGTGGCAACAGGTGGGTAGTGGAAGTAGTGTCTTATATTCTTTTATTCATATGTTAATTATTTTTATTAATATATATTTATTTTTTAAACCACTTCATGTAACTCTTTTTTGGGGTCCACAAAGGCAGTACTCAGGGGTTACTTCTGACAGGATTTGAGAGACTGTATGGGATGCTGTTGATCAAACCTAAATTAGCCTTGTGCAAGGCAAGCTCTTAACACACTGTACTCTAGATCCCACTCTATATTTTTTCTTATTATATAGCACAGTGGTAGGGCGTTTGCCTTGCATGCAGCCAACATGGCCGACCTGAGTTCGATTCCTCCGCCCCTCTCGGAGAGCCCGGCAAGCTACCAAGAGTATCTTGCCCGCACGGCAGAGCCTGGCAAGCTCCCTGTGACGGATTCGATATGCCAAACACAGTAACAACAAAGTCACCAATGGAGACGTTACTGGGCCCGCTCGAGCAAATCGATGATCAACTGGAGGGCCTTTAGGGCTGGAGCGATAGCACAGCGGGTAGGGCGTTTGCCTTACATGCAGCCAACATGGCCGACCCGAGTTCGATTCCTCCGCCCCTCCTGGAGAGCCTGGCAAGCTACCGAGAGTATTCGATATGCCAGACACAGTAACAACAAAGTCTCCAATGGAGACGTTACTGGGCCTGCTCGAGCAAATTGACGATCAACGGGAGGGCCTTTACCTTTACCTTTATACTTGAAATAGAAAAATCCATAGACTACTATAGCTGATTGTATATTCATTAAATTATTTCTATAAATTGATCTAAAATTCTTTTCAACTGCAGTGAATGTGTTAAACTGAATATATAACATTCAGTGTATATTTTTAATGTTTATTTGTACTTAGCATGTGATATTTTTAGCATTTTACATTTTGCCTTAGTATCTATTGTATTTTTAATGATGTAATAAGCATATGAATGCAAGAATAATTTAGATGTGGTATAATTCATGCATTTGATGACTGAACCCAACAGCCCAGCTTTTATTTTTCATGTGCTATCTCATTTATTAATGAAACAGTACCCAGGAGCTTTTGAGTTACACAAATTTTGATAACTATTTAGGTCTATTTTAGTATTATTTATATATAGCACATAAATTAGATTTTTAAATATTCTGAATATGTCTAAATTTCTCAAATTCAAATTACCTTTGTAAGATTTTATTTAATACATGTAGAACTTAATGCTGCAGTTGTATTTCAATAGATTATAGATTGACTATAATTGTTAATAGACTATATTTTGTGTAGCAAGACCATTGATTTAACATGGAGTTATTGAACTTAACCAAAGAACAGATTTTGGGAATAATAGAAAAGTTAGTATCATATCATCCATTGCCTACATTGTCACAGGGGCTCTCATATTCAACATCTGAACTGTCAGGGCTATCATTTACCATGGTACCTCTGATGGATGAGTTACACATTTCTGCCTAATGGACCACTCAGTATTTCAATTCAATGGTAACTAATCATATTCTTCATAGTTTTCATTGATCAAAAACTTAATATATTGTAAGTCCTTAAGGGTTTCTCGATAGGACATTGAGGAGGTTTTCACTTATGTCGAATAGATTAGGCAGGAAGAAAAGAGAAAGTAATCAATAACAAAAACTTACACATTTTGGTGTTTCATTTTATGTTTAAATAAGACATTCACAGATGGCAACTAAACCTTAAAGTTATGATGAAAAAGTTCAAAATTAATTAATGTACTTACATATTTGTATAATATATATGACAAATATATTTTAAATATTTTCTACATTTATTCTAACAGTATTTTATTTTTTAACTTCAAAATAAATATTATTACACCGGAAACAGAGCATTGAGTAAAAAATGTTGAGGTTATAAATTTCATTTTTATGTTTTGCTTTTGGGGCCACACCTTGCAGTGCTAAGTGCTTATCCTTAGCCCTGTGCTCAGAGATTAGTCCTGGTAGGCTTAGAGGACAAAATGGGGTTCTGGGGATTAAACTCATGTCAGCTGTGTTCAAGGCCTCATCCTCTGTTCTATGCCTCTCGCCTCAAGGCTATGAGTTTTAAAGTATTTAAATAAAATATGCTCATTAACTTTAGATAAAAAATAATATTCATATATTTCATTTAATATGTATTAGCATGGGCTGGAGCGATAGCACAGCGGTAGGGCATTTGCCTTGCATGCAGCCAACATGGCCGACCCGAGTTCGATTCCTCCGCCCCTCTCGGAGAGCCCGGCAAGCTACCGAGTGTATCTCGCCCGCACGGCAGAACCTGGTAAGCTCCCCATGACGTATTCGTTATGCCAGACACAGTAACAACAAAGTCTCCAATGGAGATGTTACTGGGCCCGCTCAAGCAAATCGATGATCAACAGGAGGGCCTTTACTTTTACTTTATGTATTAGCATATAAAATTCCCTAGTTTTAATGCGAATGGTTACAGCACATTTTGTTTGAAATATATAACGATTTGTGAGATTTTATATTTAATATACATCTTTATTATAGTTTATTTTAAAATTCCACATTGTGTTTTTTCCTAATATAAATTATGTAAGGAAAAGGGCAGATGTTTTTTTATTATTTTTTTTGTAACTGATGCTTGGTAATGGATTAGTAGGCATATCCACCCATAACCTATTTTTATATGGTATTAAACTAATTGTGTTGATGAATATATGAGTAATATGTCATTGCTAATTAGTAAATGCCATACCAAGTACAAAAGTGTGAAAATTTGAAGATATGAAAGCTTATTGAAACTTTCCATATAAACTGAGTTCTATTTGTCACTGCTTACAAAGTAACATGTATAAAATTCTTTTTCCTTTTGACCTTTTTATATTCGCTCTATTACATATTTCTTACATGTAAAATTGAACTTTGCTTTTTTCTGGAATCAGAACTAGACTCTGGTGTAATTTGAATGCAAATAAAATTGATATTGCCAAGAAATATTCCTTGCCGTCTGCTATTTATATCAGTTAACCCATGTTGTGGATTGGAGTCTTGGCAGCAGACACATTAGCTATCCAATCTGTGCAGGCATCACATTTTTTTTAATATTTTCATATGAAAAACTTATTCCTAAAACAAATATAGCCTGTAAACGAACATTACTTTAGTTAAAAATACAAATAATAAATAATAGCACTTGTAAAACGTTTCCAGAGGCATTTTTTTATACCCTAAAGTTTGTGATATAACTACATTGTAGTTTTTGTGTTTAGAGTCAGTGATTAAACCCTCATATTGAAATGGAAATGATAATCTTTAATTAAACAAGTGACTAAGTCATTTGCACCTACAATACACCTTGAACAATGTAAAAAGATGGTATTTATACTAGTTTTCCCATACTAGTATAGGAATAATTGAAAGCACTTAGTCAGAGGAGGTAAACAGCTTTATTCTGCATATATTTTTTTCCTTAGCCTTTACTCTTCTGAATTTTCATCTACTAATCCAAACTCCTTAAATTGTTACAAACTTATTGCTAAATGCACCTTTAAAAACAAAAAACATAAACAAATATCAGCTGATAGCCCAATTTCCCCCAGACTGAGATCTCCAAGACTGCTCTGTTTGGGACTGGGCCTCCTTCACCCAGCTCCACCACCTTCCAGTATCTAGACACTTACACCCACCAACTGCCGTGTAACCCCACCAACCGCCATCCAGAGACTATACAACCAAGCTCTTGGAAGCGCACAGCCGCGAATGCATCTCTTATTAGACCTTTCATTAGACCTCTTATTCTCTAGCTCTCACTATCAGAGAAACTGGCAGGCTACTGAGTATATTATACCCGCCTATATTCCTGACTAGGAACACCTGTAGAGGTGATTAGAGGCTGCCCCCAAAACCTCCACCTGTCTCGGAGAGCCTGGCAAGCTACCGAGAGTATCCCGTCCACAAGACAGAGTCTGACAAGCTACCTGTGGCGTACTTGATATGTCAAATACAGTAACAATGAATGGTCCTCATTCCCCTGACCCTGAAGGAGTCCCCAGTATGTCATCGGGCTACACTTGCACTTAACAGGGACAAATGGAAACGTTACTGGGCCCGCTCGAGCGAATTGAAGAACAATGGGGTGATAGTGATAGTGATAGCCCAATTCATACACCACACATACATTGTAGTTTCCTATATTCTGTCTGTTTATATTGAGGTGTAGGATATTTATTATACTTTTTTTGTAGGATAATCCAAACAAAAAACCATAAACTAGGTGGTTCAAATAAAGATTGGCGTTTGAAATTAAATTGTTAGTTGAACTATATTCCCTCTAATACTCTAGCTAAAAATCAGCCTCTTTATAACTCCTGGTGATGCCCATTAATCTTTGTAGTCCCTAAACTCTATATCTTCTTTTTCTGCTTTTGTTATCATATTGACCACGTTCCCTCAATATGTGCATCTCTCCTATGGGGAAATCAGCCTAAATGCTTCAGGAGGTGAATGTAACCTCATTTTAAATTGACTACATTTGTTAGAACACTTCATAGAAGTAATTTCACATTTACAAGTATGGAGGTTAAGCTTTCAACACATCTTTTACAGGAGACACAGTTCAATTCGTAATTGTAGGTAAGAAAAAAGTGGATCCTCTTACTCTGTTGGATCCTGTAGATCTAACTCCACTTTGAGTACTATTTATCTTTGTATGGTCATTCATTTAACAGAGAAATTTTCTTTTTGAGAAAAATTTGAAAACGCTGGTCATATGGTAATGTTGGAGTATACCCCAAATTTATGTGGTTAAATTCTAATCTCCAAAATTGAGGTAACAGGAGAATAAACTTTGGGAAGTGATAAAGGTGAAGAGCAGAAATCTCTCATTAGTAATCTATAAAAGAGGTTTCAGAAAGAGCCCTCACTCCATTCCCATGTGAAGAAGGAGGAAAAAGATTATGTCTGTGAAACAAGACAGTCATGGATTTACTGTGCCCATCATTTTAGATAATTTAGCTTACAAAATTATGAAAATAAGTGTTGCTTTATTTCTATCAACTCCAGCAGAAACAAATTTGGATAGCGATCTTCCTTTTCTTTTTCTAGGCCATTATACTCCCAGTGAGATTGAAATTTTGAATTTGGAGATTCCAGTTTTTCTTAGATCAGATATAAAGTGATTAATTTATAAATCACTTTAAGATAGAAGGCCACAGTTCTGGAAAAAATAATATGCTCAAAGAAATTTTTGTGCCACTGGTCTTCCCTCTGTGATGGGGGAGATTACCAGAGGTCAAGGAGTATTCCATGCATGTAGCTGACCCTGATTCCTCCCCTGCACAATATGGTTTTTGGAATACTGTCTGGTGTGACTCCGGCAGCCTGTGAGAAACCTGTGGAGTTGGCTTGGTAACCCTGACACCCTAAGACCTAAGCACCACGACTTCTTGGTCTCTCACATTGGACCAATTGGTGATGACCAATAATCACCAGGAGAGTTTCATAAGCTTACCAAACATTTCATGAGAGTACCCCATAAAAAAGAAAAAAAAACCTAAACGATAACTACTCATTACTAATTTTTTTTCAGATCATTGCAGTAAAGTCACTGACTCAGCCTCCTGGGAACAAGAGCTGATATTGCCAAGAGATTGGTGCTGTTTTGGAAAGAACTGCAGCCAGACTTTAATAAGGTAACTCTGCTTACAATTTTAACATGAAGAAATTTGTTTTCTGAAACTTTAATTCTATTCCTAAGGCAGGAAAGTCAATTTTTAATTTTTTTCCCTAGGGAAAAATGGTGGGTTCCAGGTGATACTTAATTACAAACTCTGCCTTATCTTCATAGAAACCAATCACAGCCTTGCCCTTGTTGAAATGAGTTGCTCTCTAATGGATTTAGGGAGAAATGCATATCAAAGAAAGATATATATAAAGTGCCCCAAGCAGGGAATGTCTCAGTTATTCATTCTCCTTTATGCTGATATGCTTGTACCTTAGTGTAAGAAAACCTAGGCCTCATGCATACATTGCTTTAAGAGCAGTGACAGCACATGCTTGCATTATTGACAGTTTTCTGTTTCTGGAAGAGTGGTATTTACTAGATTCTCACTGGTGTTTTAACTAAACACCTTTTACATATAACACCTTTTACATATCATTGCTATTGTGAGAGATTAATTTTATTTAAACATTTTAATATAGTCTAATGAGAACTAGTCTTGCCTAAAATACGTTAGACTATGGGCCAGAGGCAGCAAAAGAACTGAGTTTTTCCTGCATGCTGTTGACCCCAACAGGATTCTAACACAGCATGTGGTCCTTAAACACCAACAGAAGTGATCCCTGAGTACAGAGACTGGATTAAGTTCCGAGCACCAATGGCTGTGTCACACCAATCTCTCCCCGCTCAAATATAAATCAAATGTGACACAATATTGCTTACATTTACAAAAGATTTTTTGATATTTGGAACTGAAAAGTTTCAAAAGTGGACCTGATTGACAGTTTCAAGAATGAGCCTGAAGAGGATAGTGTGCTTGCCTTGCATGCAACTGACCCAGATTTGGTACCTTGTACCCCATATGATTTTCTGAGTTCTTCCGGGAGTGATCCCTGTGCACAAAACCAGAAGTAAGCCCTGAACAGCACCAGGTGCATCCCCAAAATCAAAAAAAGTTTCAAAAGTAAAATTATTTAAGTACAAACATGATACAAATTTATTTCAAAATCTAAAATTTACATGGAAGATTTTCTCTGTGAATTTATGACTCATAATTCGTGTCAATTTCCATTCCTTTCTTCCTCTTTCTCTTTATTTCGTTTATCTTTCTTTATATTGTTTATTATTATTACCTCTCCTTCAAGGAATTGGTGATAATAGTTAAGTGTAGATTATAGTGTTTTATTTTACACTACTTTTTAATTAAGTACTGCCATTTGATTAATAGGCTTTACTATTATTTTTTCTTTACTTCTTAATTTTTTGGTTTGGAATCACACCAGTCATTCTCAGACTTACTCCTGGCTCTGCACTCAAGAATCACTCCTGGCAGATCCAGGGGACACAATAGGGTGCCAGAAATCAAACCCAAGTCAACTGCGTGGAAGGCAAACCCCCTACCCACTGGACTCTCTCTCCAGCCTCTTAATGCACTTTTTAGGATAATGTTCAAAAAAGGGAAAAAATAGCCATTTCATTCCCAAATGATAGCAGATGACATAAATACTGAAGCCTTGAGCTGGAAGAGTGTGGTGACACTGCTGTTCAGTGACCAAGTGTGTTTTTGGAGTTCATCCCTCTTGACTTTTGGAAGGGGCTTTTCCTTAATACCAGACTTCTTATTAAATATTAGCCACTTTTAAGACATAATTTCTAGAACTCCTTGGACTTTGATAACATGTCTGTTTCCTACAAACATTAAGACTCACGTTTGTGCCAAACTCGTCATCTACTTCATCTGAGGACATTTGCTCTAAAAAATGAAAGATATCTTATCACAAAAATTATAATTGTGGGGTCTGTGCTTTTGTCCAAGCAGTGATCAGAGTTCACCAGAGCAATTGATCCATTAGTGGTGCTCAGTGATCTAGGTGGTGCCGGGATTGAATTTAGAACTTCACACATGCGAAAGATGACCTAAAGATGTCCCTTTCACACAAAAGAAGATGATTTTCTTCACATACTCATTTCCTTTAGAACTACAAATGATTCTCCAATAATCAGGGGTCCCACTGGCTTCTGAGATGATCCTGACTTTTTGACTTAATCAGTTACATATTTTATCTCCAAAATCCTTCTTTATAGTTTTACTTTTCTATTGGAAAGATATATATTTAACTGAGCTCCAGTGACTGAGTTCCCATCCTACTGTGTTCACTTTGACTCACACTTATCTATTCAACTAAATTGGAAGAAATACAGCAAAGCCTACACATGGGAAATGTTTATCAACATGTATATTAAATAAACTTTAGGGCATCAAAGTGAGAAATATATGAACTTCAGAATTGGACTAACTGGTTTCAAATTCTGGTTGTAATACTTACTAGCCATTAGATTTAAGAAAGATAATATAAGGAAATGATTTCATATACATAGAACCCTTTTCAGTAGCCCTGTTATAGACTTTGAACTACATCTTTTGACATTTGAATTTAACAGCTTATAAGAGATGTAATTTCAGCTGTGAATTTATATTCTCAACATGAGATAGGCAAGAAAACCAGTTATAGCAAAACTTCGAAAATGAGTGAAAATATAGCATATTAAATGTAATTCAAAAATCTGCTCACAATGCTGAATCTGTATCTGTTTCTGCAAAACATTGGAAAAGCCTTTCATTTTCTGCATATGACACACATTGACAATTAAATTGGCATCAACAGCAACCAACTAGATTAAAAGTTATTTTGAAGAAAAAAATTCATTTGTGTAATGTAATCACTTTTGCATTTTATATTTTACCTGTTAAAATTTACTGATTAGAAAGCCAGAATAAGCATAAGTTCCATTAAATTATATACAAAATATATACTCATTTACACAAAATTAACCTAACATAAAGGAATTTATTTTCCAAGTTATGCTTACTTTAAATTTTTTGAAAAGTAAAATGTGCCCAATATACATTAAGCATAGAAATTGTAAGTGCTCAGATATTAAGATTATCACAAAATTTACATGTCAGTGTATTCTAATTCATAACTATAAAATTTAAAACATATATTTTATCATTTCCCATTAACCTACAATTCCTGTTCTTTCTGAAAGTAAGTGCAATTCTGATTTCCTTGTGTGTGTGTGTGTATATATATATATATGTGTATATATATATATCTCTCACTGTAATGCTGTCATCCCATTGTTCATTTATTTATTTGAGCAGGCCGCAGTAATATCTCTATTCCTCCCAGCCCTGAGATTTTAGCAGCCTCTTCTTACTCATCTTTTCCCAATGATTTAGGGCTCTTTTAGGGTCAGGGGAATGAGACCTGTTGTCATTACTGTTTTTGGCATATCGAATACACTCTTGAGAGCTTGCCAGGCCCTGCCAGTGCAGGTGGGATATTCTAGATAGCTTGATGGGCTCTCTAAGAGGCATATATTTATATATTTTTCTCTATAATTTGTTGCCTACTGTCTGAAAACAATCAAATATGGTGTGGTAATTATGGAAAATGGGTAGGAAGTGTCATATAATGTGTCCAGAAAGTGGCCTGGAGTATGGTGGCAGTTGTGTAGTAGAGGTCGGCTGCCTGGGCTGTGTTCCTTGGGACTGGGAGGACTCTCACCTGCCCCACTGTGGGGTGCCCCGAGTGAAGACAGCCTGGCACGGAGTCATATATGTTGGTATTGACATTTGTGGTCTTGGTGTATATAGTTACTTCCTTCTCAGTACCACCACAGTGCCTGAAACAATCCAACCATAACCCTGAGTCATATCATATCCCGTATATCTACTACTCATAATATAATTTTTTATAGAGACCATATCCAGTTGTACTTGATCATGCAGCACTTGACCTAGTATTACTCAGGATTATACTTGATGTGTTTGGGGAGTGGAGAATGAAGTTTACACAGTTCTAGAATTTAAAAATCATGGTTTCATACTTTCTGGAGATGTATTATGTCACTTAAACTATTTTTCTGGCTCTACTATTATGATTAATTTCATCAAGATTACTTTTGATTTTTAAAAACATTCCTGAAAATAATGTATTATGTTTCTTGTTTCTTTTGATCTAAATTTCTTTTGATCTATGTTTTCTGTATATGACCATATTGTTGTGTAGCAGTATTTAAATTTCATTGCTATATCATTTCCCATGATGTAACTACACCAATATATTCTCTGTATTTTTATGGATACTTAAGGTATTAGCGTTTGTGAATTGTGATTGAACACTGTTACAATATATTGTTTGAATTTTATTGGCAACATATTTATTGCCATTTTTATTATATAAAGTTAGTATGTTTTATTTGTTTGAAACATTAGGGTTATTTTTAATATATATGTCACTTAACTATTAAATGACCTTCTGTATATCTGTACTTATTTTTGTTGGTATTATACCAACTAGCTATGAGAACCACCACTATAAATTTGTATTATTGTATTATGAAATATCAAGCAAGATTTTATGTATTCTAATTTGCATGCATATATGCAAAGAGTATTTCAATTTCTCTATGACCTCACCAGTATGGTTTGTATCAACACCCTCTTTCATTTCTTTTATTTTCCCCTCAAACAATGTTTTAATGGGTCCAAAGAAACAAGAGCACAGCTAATCAGCTAGTAAGGAAAGCACAAGAAAGTACAAGTTAAAATGAAAAATTTAACTGCAATCAGAAATGACAGAAATGAAGAACATGGTAGATGATATAAAAATATAAGTGAAGCTCTGACTAGCAGAATACTAGAAGCTAAGCAAAGATCAAGAATCTCCAATATGAGATGAAGAAAACTTCTAGGCAACAGCATAGGGTGGAAAACAATCTGAAGAGGAATAGACAACATACCATGGAACTGTGGGGTGAGGTCAAGAGGAACAATATACGAATCACTGGTGCTTGCTTTTCAAGTCCATGTTCTCCCTTCAACACATATCTCGCTTGTCTCTATGTTTCTTTATTTTAAATTTTATTAGTGAAACACCATGAGCTACATAGATAACCTATGTAGCGGTTAGAAAAGATGAAGTCATGAAACTTACATACAAGTGGTACTACATGAAAAGTATCAAACTAAGTGAAATGAGTCTGAAAGAGAGGGACAGACATAGGAAGATTGCATTCATCTGGGGAATATAAAGTAACAAAATAGGAGACTAATGCCCAAGAATAGCCGAGATTAGTATCAGGAGGTTTACTCCATGGTTTGAAGGCCAGCCATACATGATAAGGGAAAAGGCAGCTCAGATAGAGAAGGGAGAACCAAATAAATGGTGTTGGGAGGATCCTCCCAGGATGGGAGATGCATGCTAAAAGTAGACTATGGACTGAACATGATTGCCACTCAAGGCCTCTTTTGCAAACCACAGCACCCAAAAGGAGAGAAAGATCAAAAGAGAATGCCCTGCTACAGAGGCGGATGGGATGCGGGGGATAAGGAGTGGGAAGGATGCCTGGATCATTGGTGGTGGAGAATGGGCACTGGTGGAGGGATGGGTACTCTATCATTGTATAATTGAAACCCAAGCACAAAAATTTGCAAGTCTACAACTGTACTTCATGGTGTTTCACTAATAAAAATTTTAAGAATAAGTAAATAAATAAATAAATAATTGAGACCCTAATAAAAACACTCCAAAGCATTATCATAGTCAGAATGATGGATGAGGCATATCATAGTCAGAATGATGGATGCCACGGATAGAAACACAATACTGCAAGCAGCAAGGTCGAAGAAGAAAATCACATCCAAAGGAGCATCCCTTATATTGACAGCAGACCTATCAGAGGAAACCTCCAAACCCAAAGACAATGGTGGGATATAGTGAAAAAAATTCAATGAAATGAATGCCTCACCAAGAATACTTTATCCAGCTAAACTCTCACTCAAATTCAATGTAACAATACCCCATTTTATAGATGAACAACAGCTCAGGAACTTCATAGACTCAAAACCAAATCTAAGAGAACTAAAGGGGCTCCTGTAAGATAAGAAGGAAAACACTTGTAAGCACAACCAACCACTACAGAAAGATGGCACAAAAACCATGACAATAATCTCTCTCAATGTCAATGGTTTAAATGTACCAATCAAGAGACACACAGTGGCAAAAATGGATCCAGAAACTGAAACCAACATTCTGCTGCCAACAAGAAACTCTTCTGAACAGTCAGAGCAAACCCAGACTCAAAGTTAAAGGATGTAAAACAATCCTGCAAGCAAACAACCCCCTCAAAAAAGCTGGGGTGGCAATACTAGTATCCGACAACATAAATTTCAGGTTGAAAAAGATGAGAAGGGATAGCGAAGGCCATTTTCTATTTATCAAGGAATACATACAACAGGAAGAAATTATACTCTTAAATGTATACGCACCTAATGAGGGACCAGCTAAATATTTAAAATAGCTGCTAAAAGATTTTAAGGAGAACATTGCTAACAATACTACTACACAATAGTAGTTGGAGACTACAACATCACCTTATCACTTCTGGATCGATCAATAAGGACAAAGCTCAGCAAGGAAACATTGGCTTTGAAGGAAAAAATAGAAGAGTGAGGGCTAATAGGCCTATACAGGGCTTTACACCACCCAAAAGAAAGAATACACATTCTTCTCCAGTGCACACAGAACATTTTCTAAAAGAGACCATGTGCTATGCCACAAAATATACCTCAATAGAATCAGGAAGATAGAACTTGTATCAACAATCTTTTCAGACCATGATGTCCTGAAGATAGAAGCGAATCACACAAAGACACTTAGAAACAAATCAAACACCTGGAAATAAAGCAACTTAATGTTGAACAATGAATGGGTCAGGAAGGAAGTCAAGGATGAAATCAAAAGATACCTGGAAACAAATGAGAATGAAGACACAAGTTACCAGAACCTATGGGACACAGCTAAAGCCATGTTAAGAGAAAAATTTACAGTGTTACAAGCATTCCTAAGGAAGGAAGAAAGGGCCTATATAGAGAACCTAACTTCATAGCTCAAGATCTTAGGAAAAGACCAACAAAAGGAACGCGAATTTGGCACACTCTTTCATTTCAACCAAGTCGGTGCCTATATATTTATCAGTCATTACAGTATCAAGTTGCAGTATCCCATGACTGAGACTGTGCATACTTTCATATGCACATCTAGCATTAAAACATAAAAGCACTTTGAAAAATACATTTAGTAAGCTTTCTTATCTATATTTAGTCACACTCTTCTGAGAGAATATGAAGGTTCTGGATCAAGGACAGATCAGAATTGTAATTTACAACAATTGCCATATCACCACTCCATGCTCTTTAGATAGCAATGAAATAAAAGCCAGAAAAGTAGGGCTGCTTGTGCATCAGAGACACTTTCCTCTCTATAGATTCTCTGTACAAAAGCATTTATTTATTCATCAATTTCTTAATTTCATCATGATAAGAACCTTTAACATAATCCTCATCATTTTAGAAAAAAAAATAAGTCTTGCCTTTTAATGAAGGTGGCACTGACAGCGAAGAAGGAAAATCAGAACAAAACTGCAGGGACTAAAGGTCTTCACAGGCCTAAGCAAATAAATACTTTTAGATCAACTCGTTCTGATATTTCAAGACACTGATTTCAAAGGCAGTCTATTCTCAGAAGAGAATCTTCAGGGAAAACAAGCTTGACCACTGGCTTCATCACTCACTGTCCATCCCCACTGTCACTGTGTAGCCATGAAGGGAACAACATAACTTGAGTTCAGTGTGGATGTCAAGTAAAACAAATACCAGATAAAATATGCTATACAAATCTTATATGACATTGATATGATTAAGATAACCATCGTGATCATATTGATGATGAGAAAATGTATGTGTTCCAGTTGACTCCTGCCTATGAACGTTTGGATTTTGTCAACAAAATTGACATCATGGGGCTGGAGTGACAGCACAGCGAGTAGGGTATTTGCCTTGCATACGACCTGATTGGATTCCTAGCATCCTATATGGTCCCCCAAGCACCGCCAGGAGTAACCCCTGAGTGTAGAGCCAGGAGTAACCCTGAGCATCGCTGGGTGTGGTCCAAAAAGAAAAAAAAAGGCAGAAGATTGACATAATTTAAACCAAGTCCAACTAGCTAATGCTAAATGCATTTTATCAACATAAAAAATAAGTGTGTGAAATATCACTGACTATAGGTACAGTTTGTAAAGCTAGATGACTATAGCCAATTTCTCTTAACAGGACTTTTATGTCTGTTAATTAACAATTTCAATATTCCCTCCGTATAGCCCCAGTAACCGTGATCCATTCCAGTGTTTGATTTTATAAATCTAATTATTCTAGAACCTCATCAAGGTGGAAGCATGTCGCATTTCACTATCTGCAGTCCATTTGTCTGGTGCATTCTTGCTGCTTCCCATGTTTTCATCTGCAAGGCTGAATAGTATTTCATCATGTGTACATTCTAAATGATCTTTTTGGACACTTCGCAGGTTTCTTACTGTAACTAATATGAAGTTTTTTGACAAACATAGGAAAGGGTTGCTATTTCTTCAGTATCAGAGGACCTTCTTACATTACAGGAAAGGAACCCTGAAGTGGGGAATCTCTGAGATTACTGAGCGGTATGCAAGATCTCCTACTACTACAATATACTGCTGAGAGATGAAAGGAATCTAATCATTCTGAAGAATAAGATGATGAAGTATTAAGGTTTTTACCATTTGGACTAAGAACAAATGTTTATTTTATCAGCAGCATAAAAGAAAAAAATCTTTTCTACACCCCAGGATTTACAGAATTTTGAAATTGAAGTTCTCTGGGGTTCTCACTATATATAGTTTTACTTTTAACTGTCACAATCTGTCCATTAACTGAATTTGTAGTTTCCTTTGTCAGAAATTCCTAACTTTCTAAAACATGAAAATATCCACATTGCATTCTATGTGGTTTCTTCTAATTTTCATCGGATTTTCTTTTTTACCAATTCATAATTATAAAACAGCTCATATATTTTAGATACATTTTGTCATTTTGTCCTAAAATCCCTTTCTTCTCTTGCAGTAAATTTATATACAAATAAAATTATATATATGGACATATAAAGCTCTATATATGTCCATATATATCCCATCTATGATCTGCTGTACTTTATGCTCATAATGTAAAGAATATTAAATTATTCAATGTCTATGTATTTTATATTTTTCACCTCACCCATATGTGACTATATAAGTTTAAGGAGTATAAATTCATACATCTTTACATGAATAATAGTGCAACGTAACCACCGGCATTACCAAAGTTGTAATAATTTCCCACAAAACTTTCCCTTTAACCTTTAGTATTTCATCTATTCCTTTTAATACGTTTATGCTCCTTTCTGGAAACCACAATGTTGTTGTCAGTCTAAGAGTTGCTTCTATTATTTTTATTATAGTTTTTCATATTATTCATGAGTACATTGTGGACCCCATAAACAAGTAAGACAAAACAAGCACAAAATGCCTAGATCTGGACTTCAACAAAACCTCTGAGTTCTGCTATTTTTCTTGTTCCCTGTGTTAAATCACTATGTTTTACTTTTTTTTTAAATTATTCATCTTGTAATAACTATTTTAAATTTATAAGTTAAAATATTTTCTATAGCAATAACATAACTTATTTGTCTTATTCACTATTATTTAAAATTTTAAGTCTTGTGAGAGATGTTGAGCCTTAAGTAAAACAATTCATGCCATAAGTAATCTTCTGACCATTGACTAAGCTTATAATTTGGCATGCCCAATTACTATGAAGGTCACTGATAAATAGTGAATAGGGAGGTCAGTATGACTTGTAGAAATTTAGTGAGCTCTCTTGTCAGATAACAATGCTATCTTAAAAATGAGAGTACAACCTAGTTCATAGAATATAGTGCCTCCCCCAATATTGTATGAGTTAAAAATAAACTATATTTCTTTTCTTTATCATAGTCAGTTGCTAATACTACAAAACTTAAAAAGTACTTCTAGTTCAGCTGGCATTTTCTAGAATAGAGAGACCCATATTACAGTCATAATGGTGGCCTCATAACTCTTTAGCTCAAATCATCTTATCAGAATCCTTAAAGTGATGCAAAAAAACGGACCTTTCACTCTCAGCCTGACCCTCTTACTGATAACAGAGAAATCTTCACTCCTTTTACCTAAGATCTTCATACTCTTTGATTGGCTACAGTTGGTATCCTGGTTATGGTTAGAGACAGGGGAAGAATGAAGTTAGGAGAATCATAAAATCAAACTCTTGGCCAAGCATTATTGTCTACTCATGTATTTTTATTTCAAAATGCTTTTATGTCTTTTTTCTTTATGAGTCTCATTAACAACAATTTGATTAGTAATTCTAGTTTCAGTGTTAGAGCTTGTAAAAGATAGAGGTCAGAGAAAGGGTGAGGTGGAGGAATTAAAATATTTTACTTTTTTTCATTTGTATAACTTTTTAAACCTTGAATCAAATTTTCAAGATATCTCTCAGGAATAATCATTTACCATTTTTAATGACAATAAATATTTGTAAACTAATCCTTACCTGAAAATCCAAATTGCTATTACTCAAAATGAGCTTAATGGTAAGTTTATTACTCAAAATAGCTTACTTCTGATGGGTTCTCCAGATACTGTACAGAATTTGAAGTCCTCTTCACCAATTTCTGTATCAAGGTGTTCCATCATCTGAGCATCAGAGGAGCAGGAGCTGCTCTTTCAACAACCAGTATTTGGAAAATGCAAACTGTCTTTATTTTTTGAGTTTCATTCTTAATTTTAGATCTGTGACTGACATAAAACATATCAGCCTCAGGTATATAACATATTGGTTTAAAATTCAGAGATATTACCAAATTCTATATTTTTAATAATATCATCGGCCATTAAATGAAGATTTTTAACAAGGCAACAGGAAATCATAAATTATTCATTGGCTACTAATGAAACAAAATCCAAAGAAAAACAAAAAAGGAGAAAATGCAGGCAAGGGAGTTTGAGATATTCACAAGATCCTAAACTGATCTACTCCAGCTGGGTGCCCAGCAGGATTCAAATGATTTTCACCTGAACATAACATTTTTAATTCTCCTCAAAATGCAAAATGCTTTTCTCCCCACTAATGAGAAGTATTAAGTTCAATGAAATTGTAATCTTTTTAATTTGTCACTTGGCTTTTTTTTAAACACCTTATTTAATTTGGTCCTTACTGGTAAAATGACAATGATGAGGCTAAACTTAATTAAAGAAGCAAAAATTACCATTTCTGGGGACTTATGCATTTCTTACATTTTGCTAAAGGCTTTGTGTGCATTGTTATAAAATTGTCACAAAATGAAGCCGAGAGATATTGAGCTGTCGTATTTTTATTAATATAGAGCTGACACTCCAAGTTTGTCCTAGACCAAACACCATCATCTCTCACAACCAAGTTCCATGCTCTAAGTTCTTATATTAACTTAGTATTTTATAATTTCTAAACATAATTTTATAAATCAGCTAGAATATGTTATTACATTAAACTTTGCCTTGTAATTTCTTTCTTTTCCTTGTGCAATTGTAGTTAACATAAACATAATATGTGTAAGCATATAATATATCATTATTATTGATATGAGCACAATATTGTATAGTCTTGGTGACATACCCAACTGAGCTCAGGGTTTACTCTGTGCTCTGTGCTCAGGATTCTCTTCTGGTGAAGTTCTGGAGCACCGTAGGAAGTGCAGGGGCCAGAATCTGGGTTAGTTGTGGGCAAGGTAAGTACCTTGAGCCCTGTACTGTCTCTCCAGACTCTGTATAGTGCTCTTTTTGATTGCTAATAAATGAGATTTAGCCATTTCATGTTGGGAACAATACATTTTTACCTGACAGTTTTGGTAAAAGTATTTATAGTTTATTGATATTGTGAAGAAAATAGAGAAATTAATACTTTTACTATACGGAGAAATGAACTTGAACATTCCTTAAGAATTTTTGTTTATGGAAATAAACATGTTCTTTCCTTTGAACTAATCAATGCATATTTATGATGAGACAGTAAGTTTTTATTCTATTCAACTTTCTGATTTCTTTTTTGCTTGTTGTTTTTGCTTTGTTTTATTTTGTTTTGTTGTTGTTTTGGAGACAAATCCTGCAGTGTTTTTAAGACTCCTCCCACTCAGTGATTGGGGTCATTATTATTAGTTTTGCCTGAGATAGCCTGTGATCTCAAGGATCAAAACAGTGGCTCTTGTCTCTTCTTCCTGACCTCTTCCTGGCTAAGCATGCTGGCCTGCCTTCCTTCCTTCCTTCCTTCCTTCCTTCCTTCCTTCCTTCCTTCCTTCCTTCCTTCCTTCCTTCTTTCTTTTTTCTTTTTTTCATGACACACCCAATTGTATTCAAAACTTACTTCTGTCTCTGTGTTCAGAATCACATATCTTGGTTTTTAGGGGACTACATACAATCAAAGGGATCAAACCAAGTTGTATCATTTATATAGTAAGTGATTTAAATCCTATACCATATCTTAGGTCCATTCTAATTTCTCAACACCAATACATTTTTACTGAATTGGTGCCAATGAGAAAATGGAGTGACAACAATCTGCTTAAAAATCTTCTATTCTACTTATCAAGGTAACACAATTATCTAATTTCACTGTTCAGAACTTCTTCTTTTCTGTCTTAAAAATATGAACATTCTAATTACCCACTCAACTTTGTTCAAAGACTATTATAATTCTTTAAATTGTATTCTTCTACGGAATATGAGGTTGGAGAATTATTTTCTGATTGAAGAATGTTAAAAGTCAATTTACTGACTTTATACTTTACTTCGATGTCTAAATATTTATATAATGTCAAATGTTCTACATAATGTACTTAATATTGACTTCAATGATAATGTGAAATTTTAGTCTTTATAAAGTATTTATAAATTACAGGTATTTTGTATAGCATCACTTTTTATTAACCAGTATTTAGACCACATCTTTATGCATGACAGAGAAAATAAATCAAATGAGGGAAGCCTGTCAGTATGGCTTACCACAATGTGTCTTCAAAATAGTTATGAAATATTTTTCCCACATTAAACATTTGCAGTTCATCCAGATCAATAAATTTGATGCAGTTATCAATATTGACTGATTTTTGAAGTACTCAGATTTTTTCACCCTATTACTGTAATCTAGATAAAATTTGAGACTGTTACAGAAGTCATAGGACATAAAACTGTATATCTTCGAAACTCACAGCCTTGCAAAAATTCACATCCAAAGTGTGATCCTAGCAAATGTGAATTTAATAAATGAGGAAATATTATTAAAGCTATTTTTACAGGAAATGGCCAAAAATCATTTTTAGAAGTTCTAATGTGATCTGACAGTCCATCCAATCTAACACAAATCATATCTTGGGGGAAATCAGAACTTTCAAACTTGACTGCCATCATTGGTTCCATGTCCAATAGACCAGTAAATATTTTGCTGAAGTAGCACCTTTACACTGGAAGTACCGAGAGAAGACCATAGGAAAAAATATTTAAAATATTTATTCTAATTGAATGCCACTAGTGTTTAGCTTGATATATCAATACCAATACCAAAGAAATAATGGACAAGGTGTTTTCCCCAATTTTTTACCTATGATCACAATTAAGCGATTAGATGTTGGGCTGGAGCAATAGCACAGCAGGTAGGGCATTTGCCTTGTACATAGCCGACCCGGGTTCGATTCCTCTGTCCCTCTCAAAGAGCCCGGCAAGCTACTGAGAGTATCCCACCCGCATGGCAGAGCCTGGCAAGCTACCCGTGGTGTATTCAATATGCCAAAAACAGTAACAAGTCTCATAATGGAGACGTTACTGGTGCCTGCTCAAGCAAATCGATGAACAAGGGGAGGACAGTGCTACAGTGCTACAGTGACCATAGCTACTATTGATTAGAAAAATCCAAAGAAAATATTATATCGTGTTGAGAGGGATTAAAGAGCACAATGCTGCAAACTCTGCTTCAATCCTCAACATCATGTGATGATTCTAACAGGGTCGAAGCTCTGGAGGCCACTGTGCAGTTTCAGGGCAGCCATGATAAACCCAGGCATCATGTAGCATTCAAATCTTTTCATTCTCAGGCTATAACTTTGATGTGGAAGACTGATTGGCCTCGATTCAGCAGTAGGGAGGGTTTCTCAGGCATCTTGAGCACTGTTGGGGAGACTAACACCCGTATACATGACTATATGGAAGTTAAGGCACTGCTTTGCATGCAGTCTATCTTTATTTTATTTTCAGCTTTGCAAATGGTCCCCACACCCTACCAGGAGTGAGCCCTGAGCATGACTGGGTGTGAGCCCCAAAGGAAAAAAGAAATAAACCACCCATTCCTGCCTCGCAAAAACAAAAATAGTAGTACATTTCACAAGAAATATCTCATGAAGGAGATACAGTGAACATACATTAATTTTCCCTTTTAAATGTTTTATATAACATCGTGATCACAGGTTAATTGTTATATTTTCAGATACTTCCTTAGACCTTGCATATTCCTAGAATACAAAAGGAAGATTATCCAGATGGGTAGGTTTAGTAAAGTTATTCTGTCAAATAGGGTAATTCTTTCTTTATATAACTTTCATGATATTTCCACAAAATATGTTTTGCTTGTTTTTGATTGGTGCCCGCTTGAGCAAATCAATGAACAATGGGAGGACAGTGCTACAAACAGTGCAGGAAAATGAATAAAAAATTTATATGGTGTGAAAATATTTTACAGCAAATGAAATGGCAGAACCTATGATTGAATATCTTTAACTCCAGAGAAGGAAGCATTTTGTTGGATTCATTCTTTTCAGACAAATGATCAGAGTCTCACTTTAAGATTCAATACTGTTCTTTATTAATAAGAATATTTCAATGACTTATAACTCATAGTTTTAAGGAGAAAAAAATTTAGTAAAGAGAGGACTAAAGCACTTAAGCCCATAATAAAGTGATGATAAAGTACATAAAGTATTATGAATGGATAATAACATTCTATTAATAAGAACTGTGCTCTACAGGATTTCTCTTTATTCTTTATCCTTCTCCTATCCTCCCAAAACTTTTATATCATAGTATGAGAACTGGGATTTCAAAAACCTAAGCTCTGAAGGACTTAATTCATAAATAAAAAATAACAATATAACGTATCATTTATATGGGCAATGCTATGTAGAATAATCTTGGCTTGACTGAGAAAATAATGGCCCTCCCGTTGATCATCGATTTGCTCGAGCGGGCCCAGTAATGTCTCCATTGGAGACTTTGTTGTTACTGTGTCAGGCATATCGAATACTCTCGGTAGCTTGCCGGGCTCTCCGAGAGAAAATAATGAGAAATAGAAAATTAGGAAAGAAAAGAAGTCATTGGGTGGCTTATTATCAGTAAAGCTTGTGCTTTGCCCAATCTCTATACACTCATTCATAACAGTGTTATAAAGGTCACTTTAGTTTGGGGGACATATAACACAGAAAACTTGCATAATCATGCTTTAAAAGAGTATTTTGGGAGCTAAAAGTACCTTGTAATTTCTAAAAAGTCAGGAAAATGTAAATCCAGAAGTAATTTCTATATAATATGTTTAGAGAGAAAGATTTTTAAAAGTTTCATCAATCTTTCATGTACTTCAGCATGTCATAAGAACATAGCAGGACATGTTTTCTTGTTCATATGAGAAATCATTTAAAGACTACCCAGAACCAGGTTACTTAGAACCCAGTTTCATAGAATGAAATCCAAACCCCGAAAGGAATAAGAAGAATTAGCAGATGGAAGTTTGAAGAGAAAAGGCCCACTTCCAGTAATCCTACTCTATCTAAACCATAACATGATTATGATGGGTCTAATAGAAAGTGTTCAAGTATTCTTATCCCAATGAAAAAAGCTTAATAGAGAATGCAAGTTCAGATTCAGAAAATGGGTTTAATATCTCCTGCACAACTGAGCTTATGCTTGTAATCCAGTTATTTTAAATTCAGCAGTGCAATTGATACTGATACAATTTCTCATTTTGAATAAAGTTATCTAAAAGAGCTATAAAAACTTTATATAGACAGCATTGGGTTAATTTTATGTATATTATTTAATAAAGCAATTAAAAATAAAAAATCACAAATGCCCATATTATATAAGTAACACATACATATTTCTTGTAAATTAAAAGGTAGTGCTTGTACTAGTATGTACCCTTTAGTCATGTAGATTTCTGAACGTTATTTAGTATATTTAAAAGTGATGTTTTAATTTCCTTTAAAAATGTGAAAAACAGGGATTAAACAAACAATTAAAAATAAATCAAGCTATTATAAAAATGAGAAGAAAGTAAGAACAGTTACTCTAAGAACAGATTATGGTCTGAGCTAATGTCTTTAGTTAGTTTGAAGCATGCTGATTATGAAAAGGTAAATATTACAATACCAGGAGGGGAGGTATAATAAGAGAAAATATAGAAAAGAGAAGAGAGTGAAGGTAATGAGAGAGAGAAAGAGAGAGAGAGAGACAAAGAGAGCTCTTGTAGGACCCTTTGAGCTACTGTGAGGATTTTTTTCCTTTATCACAAGAATAATAATTTATTTAAGTTTGACACTAGAAAATGACATGGAAAAATCTCTAATTTTCATTTAAATCATTTGGATGATATTTGTAAACTAGCTTGAGTGAAGATGAATAAAATAGCTATGAGTAGAACAGTTCAGAGTTAGGCATTAGAACTGATTAAAATGATGTTCTGTAAAACTCTATTTCTATAATGAAAGAAATTAAGAAACATATAGGAATATTACATGAAAAGGTGGTATGTTGATATTAAGGGTGAGGTATGGAAACAGTATTTGTCAATAATGGCTAAATAAATACACAATGACATCTCCTGCTACAGCGAAATTCTCTTGATAAAATTGGGACAAAGAAATAATTTGATGCACGTAGCATATAAAAAGTACACATTAAATACTCAATAAATGATAGTTTGTGTTATTTCTAATATTTTAATTTTTGTTTCTTTCAACTTTAACTGCTTGGAAACCATAAAAATCAGAGAAATTTAGTCAGAAAGATAAATTGTGTATTTTTTTTAATGGAACAGAAGGAAGGAAAGGACTTCTGAAGACCTCAGTTACACAGTCTGCATCAAAATTCAACTGAGAGATCAAATACCATGTCTGCACTAATACATAAATTTAAAACATGTCAAGTCCTTAAAGAGTGAAAAAGTTGAAACAATATGATATCTAATAGTTCAGGTAAACACAAACCTTTGTTGCAAAGTTCTCTTTAGTCAGGATATAAAGTTAAACTTCTCACCAATACATGTTCTCACAGCTTAAATACCCAGCTATGGTCAAAGTCATGGACAAACATTCAGTGTCTTTCATGACTTTCAAGACATTGGTTTTCTTATGATATCAGCACTGATAGTTTTTGTTCATTTATTACGTTCTCTTTTAAAGACTCATTGAACCTTCCCTGATGTTTGCCATAGTCTAGAGTCTTTGCTCTATCGTCCTGATCTTTCACAATCAAATGAAGTAATAAAACAGCAGCATTAGGGAAAGAGGTAAATTTGTGTCTATTACTTTGTGCCTAACATTTATTTATATATTTATTAAAATTCATTAATCAAAGATTTATAAAACGTAGCTATATGTTGCATTCTGGTTCCCAGGAACTTACATTTCAATAAATGAAAGTAACAGGGAAAAAACATTGACAGGAGTAATAAACCTCATTGTGAGCTCCCAACAATAATAAAAGCATTGGTGTAGTAAAATGCATATGTACCTTATAATGAATGATACAAAACAGTAGTATTTAATATCCTGAGATTGAGGGTTCGAATATAAAAGATTTTTTTTATATAAAACAAACATTTGGGCTTTAGATGAATAGAAGTAATTTTTGTTGTGACGTGGTCCATCAGTAGATAAAGAAAAGTAAGTGTAGAGGGAGCAAGCATTATATAAAACAGACAGTTCTGCCTATGTTAAGGAATTTGCAATTTTTCCTATTAATAAAAGAGTGTCATGGACACTTAAAATTGAGAGATGTGTCATTGGCTTTATATTTGTAACCATCATTCTGGGTACTTTGTATTAAATATGTAAGAGAAGCTTCAGAAAAATAATTTGAATGTTTTATTTTATTTTTTTTAAGAGAAAGAAAATGATGGCCTACATTGTTGTGGTAAGACTAGGAAGTGACAGATAATTGGACAAGTGGGAAGAAGTGGGAAACAAATGAAAAACATATTTTTGATTTATGTATAAATTTGAAGTGGGTGGTATCACTTTAAAAAATAAATAATTTGCGATAGTAATATATGAGCAGAGATAATAACTAGGATTGGAATGATGTTAAAATGATGCATTGTCCTGAATTTAAAAATCATTTTACATATTTTTAAATGATTAATAGTAATTATTTTGAATTATCCAAGAAAAAAATTTTTAGAAATCCCTTTGTTATTATTATAGAATCTGGCAGTCTAATTCCAGACATATTTCTTTTTAAGAGATACATTTCATTTTGTTTTGTTTATTTGACATATTAGAGGTACTTATAAAATAAAGGATACTTACATGTTTAATAAAAAGTGAAATTTGAATTTCTTAGCATAAAATATACAGAACCTCAGCCCTTCTGAAAAACAGTATGGACAAGTATCAAAAAATTAGAAATTGAACTTCCATTTGACTCAGCAATACCATTCCCGGGAACATATCCCAGAGATGCAAAAAAGTACAGTTGAAATGACATCTGCCCTTGTATGTTCGTTGTTGCACTGTTCACAATAGCCAATTTGGAAAAAAACCTGACTGCCCGAGAACAGATGACTCGTTCAAAAAGCCTTGGTACATCTACACAATGGAATACTATGCACCTGTTAGAAAAGATGAAGTAATGAAATTTACATACAAGTGGTTCTACGTGGAAAGTATCATGCTAACTGAAATGAGTCAGAAAGAGAGGGAGAGACATAGAAAGACTGCACTCATCTGGGGAATATAAAGTAACAGAATGGGAGTCGAACACTCAAGAATAGCTGAGATAAGTAGCAGGAAGTCTGCTCCATGGCTTGAAAGCCGGCAGCACATGCTGGGGGAAAAAGCAGCTCAGATAGAGAAGGGAACACCAAGTAAAGGATGTTTGGAGGACTTGCTCGGAATGCGAGATGAGTGCTGAAAGTAGACGATAGACAAAACAGGATGGCCGCTCAATACCTCTATTGCAAACTACAAGATCCTGAAGGAGAGAGTGAGCAAAAGGGAATGCCCTGCCACAAAGGCGAGGTGGGGGGGATGGGCTGTGGGGTGGGAGGGCTACTAGGAACATTGATGGGCACTGGTGGATGGATGGGTACTCAATCATTGTATAACTGAAACCCAAGCATGAAACTTACAAATAAGTCTATAGCTGTACCTCATGGTGTTTCACTAATAAAAAAAAATTTTAAAAATATATACAGAACCTTTCAGTTACTATCATGGAATATTTGATACAATTAAAGAGCCAATATTATGAATTTAGGGCATGCCTGATATGTGCTTCTTATTTCCTTTAGTGAAAATGATTTAATACAAAATCCAGATTGAAAGTCAGTAGACATATTTTGGCGGGGGTGTAGGGTATGACATGCAGGAAATGTTCTATTAACCAGATTTGTGATAAATCATGTACACTGAGTATATCTCATTTCCTGCCTTACAGAGTCATGTTGAGTCCTCCTTCAGGAATCAAAGATAATCATTCATATCATGTATAAGGTACTCTGGGGAAAAGTACATTTTAAATACAATTTCTAATAGTCCAATCTGTAAATGTGAAATCGAACCACTCAGTGATTCAGAGACTTGCTCTAAGTATCACACATGCTGAGCAGCATAAACTGAATTAATATATTGGATTCTTAGTTTAAAATTCCTTATTCATACCTGGAGCCCATCTACTTTTTGAAAACTCATGTTTTAATAAGAAAAGCTTAACACTCTATCATCAAATATCAATGAATGTTAGTGCAGGTACTTTTAAAACTCAGTAGTGAATGTGATAATTCTTAAAGATTTAAAACCTTAAAACCAGAGAGATAGTACAGAGAATAAGCCTTTTACCCTTCATGCAGATGACCTTCGTTAGATCTCTGGCACCCCATATGGTCCCTGAACACTGCTAGGACTGATTCTGAAGTGCAGATCCAGGAGCAAACCCTGAGTACTGCCCGGTGTGGCAACACCTACCCCCAAGAATAATATTGAAACAAAATTTGGGGGAATTAATTATAAGGAAGCATAATGTATTTAATATTAAAAGTCACTGTCACTGTCCTCCTGTTGTTCATCAATTTGCTCGACCAGGCCCAGTAACATCTCCATTGTGACACTTGTTACTGTGTTTGGCATATGGAATATGTTACGGGTAGCTTGCCAGGCGTTGCCGTGTGGGCAAGATACTATCATTAGCTTGCCAGGCTCTCCCAGAGGGGTGGAGAAATTGAACCTGGGTGTGCCGCCTGGGCTGAGTGCAAGGCAAACGCTCTACCTGTGATACTATATTAAAAATAGGCTAAACTATGTAAGCTTTTTTAAAGTAATTGATCTCCTCAACTATTCCAGTATACCTTAAACTATGAACTATTCTGTTAACAGATTTTCAACCTGCTGTATTGTCAAAATAGCTACAAGGTAACACAGCATAAATGAAGAATATTTATGAAATTCTTAAATACAGGAGTTGAAGTAATAGTGCAGTGGGTAAGACACTTGCCTTGCATGTGTCAGACCAGAGTTCCATCCCCAGTACCCTGTATACTACCCCTACCCCCATCTATGAATGATCCCTTGAGAAAGAGCCAGGACTAAGTCCTGAGCACCTCTGCGTGTGGCTCCCAAACCATGACAAAAAAAAAAAAAAAGAAAAGAAAAAATTCTTATTTTTTAATTCAGTGGAATGAGCAATCTTATTATCTTTATTTGTATAAAAGTCATGCAAATAGCATATAAATGTCATACATAATATATATAATTTTTAACCACTAGAATTGTTGTATGGTATACTTTGATTCCTTTGTTATTATTACTCAGATGTATTAATGGTCAATTTTTATACACCCTCTTCTCTGAGTCTGTCATGCTTCTCCATAGTGATGTATTTCTTATATTGTGGAGAGTCTTTACATGACTGTAATTGATGATTTAAGCAACTCAGAACAGAGGCTTATTTAATGACTCCTGCAGAAGAGAGGTAGTAATAGTGGACAATACCATCATTTGTCATAAAATCCTTCACAATGTTCCCATTATTAGAAAACTATTCAGCAGTTTTACCAGGTGTTACAGCTGCAAATGCTTCCTTATTTTCAGTTTTATACTGTGTCAACATAAATGAATAGTAGCTTTACAAGTTAACTCCTTCTAGTCTCCAAACCTTTCTCTGAGAGTATATAATGAATTAATGAACAAGTGACACATCGCTCATACCCATAGTTGCACTATTGTTTAGTATATTTATTTGTAGTTAGGCTTAAAATACTGTAGCCCCTCCCCCCAAAAAGTAAAACAATATAGGAAACTTGCCTACATGCATGAATACTATGTAAAATATTAGGTTACAAGAATAGAAAGTTTGTGTTGTGAGCAGAGTACTTTACTGATGATAAAGTATGACGGTCATGGTAAAAAATAATTATTTTTGCTATAATTGCTACATGGAACTTTTATTTAGATTTAAGTAGTACTTAAATGCAACTACCAAGTCCTCCAGAGCCTGACTATCTCCCGTCCTAAGTTGTCACTGAATTGAAACTCTAAGTTTTCCTTTTCTTGGTATGTAGGATTTTCTACTTTCTAACTTATTTGATCTGTGTGCTTATCTTTAAATACTACTTCCTGTAATTACTTTTGAGCACCAATCATAGCGCTGACTTCTTCGCTTCCAGTCCTGACACCTCTGATCACATATGTTGGTGATAGAAGCAAGAGGAAAACTTGGTACATTTTTATAAAATCACTCATCTCAAAACCTTCTGTTTGCAGTTTGTTTTAACAGTTGGGCAAACAGATCTAGGTCTTACATTTATGTTAATTTTTTTTCATTTGTTGTGTTTTTGGCTTTTGGGCCACACCTAGAAGTTCTCAAGCTTTACTCCTGATTTTGTGCTTAGGAATCACTTCTGGTGAGGCTTCTGGGACTATAAGGAGTATATAAAATTATACCCCTATACTATATCTCAGGCCCCATGCTCTTAAGTTTCTAAGAATTGTGGTAGTTTATATATATGTATATATATGTATATATATATTTGTGTGTGGATACACAGAAAGATAGTGTACATTGATATTTTGCATGTACACATAATAGCATCTCTATTCTGTTCTAAGGATATATGGGTAATCTGTAACCAATATTTTACACTGAGTTTATAAATTTTTTCAACTATTGTGCAGCTTCTAAGCAACAGAATCCAGCAGGTCCTAGTATCACAATGTGTATGTGTTTATCTTTGTTAGTTTTTATTGAATTTATTTAACAGTTTAAAGACTTACCATTGGTTTAATAGGTTATAGTTTCCAGGTGTCTACACTTTTGTTTATTCCATCCATCCTTTACCCCTTCTATCAACCAAAATAGATTTCACTTAATCTAAGCATCAGTTTTACCTTTTTTCAGTATTTTTTGCTTATTTTATATTCACATAAGAGTAATAACATATTTTAAATGCTTTTTGCACTCTTAACTCTTTTACTTAAAATAATCACCTTATTTATCTATCTTTTCCTAAAAGACGTATTTGAATCATTATTTTAGTTGTCATATTATTATTCCTTTAAGTACTTATCCTACAGTTTCATCAAGACATTTAAGTTGATTTGGTGTTTTAGCAATTATGATTAATGTTGCAAGGGGTACAAGTATATTTTCAAATTAGTGTTTTTATAAGTGAGAGAAATTACTAGACATTTATTTCCTGAACAACTGGCAATCTATATATGACTGGTTAAGAAATATGTGGTACATTACATATAGATGTGTGTGCAGAATTTTTATTAATATTAAGCATAAAAATATAAATTTTACCATTTGCAGAAACACGCATGGAAATTGAGGTAATATGATTAAATGAGATAAGTCAAAAAGAAAAAGATAAATAGGTCTCAGTTATATGTGGCTTATAAATGAAAAAATAAAACCACCACAACAATAAAACACTTCTTAGATTTTGGTAGTGAAAAGGTCACCATCAGAGGGAAAAGAGAAGGGGGGGTAAGAGGAAATGGTAGAGAGAGGTCAGTTTGATAGTGGAGAAAAGTAATAGAATATTGATGGTGAGGTAGTATGGCCATGGTCACGGTCACAGTCACGGTCCTCCCGTTTTTCTTCGATTTGCTCGAGTGGGCCCAGTAACGTCTCCATTGTGAGACTTGTTGTTACTGTGTCTGGCATATCGAATACGTCATGGGGACATTGCCAGGCTCTGCCATGCAGGCGAGATACTCTCGGTAGCTTGCCGGGCTCTCTGAGAGGGGCGGAGGAATCAAACTCGAGTCGGCCATGTTGGCCGTTTGTAAGGCAAATGCCCTACCGCTTTATTTATTGCAGTGTGAAGACATATTTGTGAAACTTACATATGTTACAGTGGAACAATGTTTTAACTTTTTTAAGAAAGAAGTTTAATCTTCTCCCTATTAAGTATAGACTGTTCTTAATAATTTATTTGTAATAAAGAGAATATAGAGATTGCTGGATGACTTCTATTACTATATCTTACTGTGGTAGGTGATCCCATATGACTCTCCTGGCAGACACATGTATTTGAAACTCTAACTAGCATGCAAAGAGCTATTGAAACCACTATACAATAAAAATCACAAAGGACAAGAGAGATGACCCAAAGAAAGCTGGTTTTTCCATCCTCTGACAATTTGAGGTTTTCAGCAGTTGGTAAATATTATGGGCTGAAAACCTCAAATCATCAGAGGATGGAATCATTATCCATTCCTGAGAATGTATAAAATAATGTAACTCATAGAATATTTGAACATTACAACTGATATGGTTTTGAAACATATCTTAGGACATTACAACTCTAGGTTTCATTACAAAATTCCAGATGCTGGAGCTCAAAAGATTGTACAGATGTTAAGGCACTGACTGGCTTTACATGCAGTCTATTGCAGTTCAATCCCTGGTACCACATATGGTCCTCTAAGCACCACCATGAGTGATCCCTGAACAGAATGAGGAGAAATCCCTGAGTATTGTTGATGTGGCTACTGACATATATATGTATATATACTTATATATGAATATATGTGTATACTGACATATTATACATATATGTGTATATATGTATGTGTATATATATGTACACATATTATATTACTGGTTATGACACACATATGTATATTACATAATTACATATACTGAAAAATATATAATATATGTGCATATTATATAAATAAATTTGTGAATTACACATGTACATATATAAAAATATATATATTTCCCAAAGGATAAAATTGACACAACTGGCCTAAAAAAGCCAAGCCACTCTTCAAAACATTATCACCTTTTTTGTCAATGCTGATGTTCAGCTAATTTATTAATTAAAAGGTGTAGCATATTGACAAGTTTTTTTTTCAATTTTTTTCACAGAATAATTATTAAACAAGGCAGTGAGACGGCATTAAATGAAGGTACTTATTCTGCACTTTTGCTGCAGGATATTTTGCATGAGAAAAGTTTCCACAGCATTTCTCAGCTCATAAGTTAAACTAAACACATCCCTTTAAAAACTGAATTCAGCCTCAGTCATTGTATGCTTACAAAATTTTTGATTTGCGGCAGAAAAATAACCTTACCAGTGATTTGTTCTCTAGCTCTTACACTCTTCTACAATGCAACTCTGAGCTTTGAATGCAGAAAAGGCAAGACCCTTCTAAATGCAGGATGAAGATTGGTCTACCATAAACACGAGTTGAAAGATAGAATAATTCAACATTAAATAAATACTAGTTTCGAAGAGGAAACTCATCATATAAGAAAAATTTTTTCATTCTTTTTTTCTCATCTTTTGTAATCATATCTTTGAAACTATGGCCCTGAAGGAAGAGGGCTATCTGATATTATTTAGTATTAATAAGTTACATTAGATCAAATATCTTAAGTCTTTTATCCTTTGTTATGCTGCTTTATGGAGGCAGTAAATATGTTTGAACAGCTTAGCACATAGAACAACAAGTAAAAATTCACTATACACACACACACACACACACACACACACACACACACGCACGCACTTAGAAAGTAAACTGTCTTTTCTTTCCAAACAGTTAGAATACTTAAGACCAACTGCAAGTTAGGTTTTAGGAAGAAATACACAGAAAACATCACCATTTTGTTTATCCTGACACTTCCAGTTTTAACTCAAGCAGTCCCTTCCTGTTTGTTCTGAAGCCTACCTCCAAGTTCTTCAAGAAACAGACACAGACAAGAAAGAAATTCCAAATGCAGCCTTTGAGCAATACAAATCCCCTTCTTTTACCTTTACCCATGTTTTGTAATACAAAGTGGCAGGGAGGTAGACAATGCAGCATTTTTCCTGTCTCCATTACACAAAGTGGTGAAACTGTTTGGTTTGCTGATGCCTCCTTCATTTTCATTTTCAAACTTGGAAATTTCAAGTGCTTCCCTCTGACCCCTATTTTGTCAGTTTCCCTTGCATGCAATATATGAGATTTTCAAGGTCCACCTATTTTGGGGTGGAAAGGGATAAAGTTGAATTCTGTCTGCTCCTAATATTTTTCCAAAATATGTGACAAGCCCTGCAGGAAATAACATTTTGATGCCAAACTCTCATTACCACATTAATTGCCTCTGCTGTGACAGTTTGGGTCTGAGCAAATGTCTGGGAACCTGCTGTGCTTCTCCAGAGAACAACATTGGCCAAGGAAAACCGGGTTTGGAGTTCCCTCAAGCAATCACCTCAACAGGTATTGTCAGGAGAGCATGTTTGGGCTTCGTCTTCACCACTCAAAACCACTGCTAATTCAGTGAAGATGTTGCTGTCAAAAAATCTTTGCCTCTAAAATTTTGTGAAAGATATTTTATCAGCAGGCTATTTGCACAATAAATTATTGCCCAATTGACTATATGTCAAAGCAACACAGGGTGAACGGGGTGAGTGGATGGCTAAAGATAAAAGCTCCAAATGGGCTTTCAACTTGCCATCATATGGAACTGAATGAACACTATGCAATCAGAGTGGCATATGAAAGGACAATTTGAACTGAGTGGACAGTCAGTAATATTGGAAGTCAAGCACGATATAAAAGAAAATTCCTTAATATGTGCCAGTGTTCCAATTGTTAATCCTAAAGTCAGTTTTTAACTTAATACAGTGTTGAAAGTCAGTTTAAAGATGAAACATATCATGTGATTAGATGTTTATTTCCTTCCCTTAAGCTTCCAGGGAAACCCAAATTCAGTTTTTCTTTCCTAATCACATGATTTCATGAATTTACAAACCAAAGTACTTAAAAGGCTTAAGGGAAACATTGGCAAAAGTATGGGGTAATTAAATGATGGGAAAGTTTGGCATACGAACAAATGAGAATATATATTACTTGTAAAGAGTTTCAAGGAATTAATTTTTAATTATATTGCTATTATTATAAACAGAAAATGTAAGTTTATAACATACCTTCGAAAAGCAATTTATAAATTGAAACGTCTTAAATATCAAAATATAAAAAATATATTATACATATATTAGTATGTGTATTACAATATTACTTAGAATATAAAAATTTAGAAGAAATGTGTATATCAGAAGAATAAATGCTATCTTCTGTTGAAAAGACATATCAAGTACAGTTTAGATAAGAAAAAAAATTAGATAAGAAACAAATCTTACATAGGAATCTGACTAATCTAGGATAATAAAACTGTCCTTTTCAGAAGGTCATTTAGAAACCCATTTACTTTCCACTTTATTTGTGTATCATTTCCATGAGTAATTTCTTTATCTAGGTGGTTAAAATTGGGTTATTATTCCTTCTAATAGCTACCTTGAGGAAAATAGAAAAGGATGAACAGTAACTACACTTTTAAAGATGCAGATTTGGAGGTTAAATTTATATCACATTGGCATATATATTTTGATGATATGTATCTACAAATAATGCTGAAAATACAGAATTTTAAGTGGTGAGCTATGTGTCTATTTGAGTGGTGGTTAATTGACTCTATGTCAAAAAGACTGTGGGAAAACATGGTGATGACAATAGTAATCAATCTCATCAATGTAAGAATAAATATATATGTCAATATATACATTTTGATGCAATAATATAGCATGATATTTTTTAAAATGCAATGAAAAAGCATATTATCTTTGCACATTCACATAAATATTTATATCTCTATATACTGTGACTAATTTTATGTGACAGATTTGCTAAGTCAGAGTAGAGAAAAACTACAAGTTGCAACTAAGGTATTTTTGGATAAAGCATACATTTAAATCAATACACTCAGTGAGAAAGATTCTCCTCCATGATATAGGCAGACTTTATTTAATCACCTGTAGCTTCTAAAAGAAAGCCAACTGAGATCCCCTGGTGGTTGTGGTGGGGGGGGGGGGTGGAGAGGGGAGGGAGGTGGCTGAGGATAAGTCCTCTTAGTCTGCTTTTTGTTCATTTTACAGATTTTAGCTTTTGTACCACACTCAGCAGTACTCAGGGATTACTCCTCGGTCTTTGCTCAGGGATCACTCTTGGCAGTGTTCAGAGGACTGTATTGAGTTGCAGGGATGGAACTCAGGTCTGGTGAATGCAAGGCAAGTGTTTTATTTGCTGTAGTAACTCTGGCCCCAGCTTTTTCTGTCTTTAGACTCAAGTTGCAACATCTCTTGGTTTATAGTTTGCCTCCTACCCAGCAGTTCTTGTATGTCAGTCTCTGCATTAACGTGAGTCAATTCCTTGAAAATATTTCCATTTCTCTCTATATGCAGACTTCCATGTTTATGTGGACATACGCATGTATTTATTTACATGTGTGTCATGTGTTTTTCCAGATGTAGAAGATATTATTTTATATTCTATATACAAAGTAAATGGGCTGGAGCGATAGTACAGCGGTAGGGCGTTTGCCCTGCACGCAGCCAACATGGCCGACCTGAGTTCGATTCCTCTGCCCCTCTCGGAAAGCCCGGCAAGCTACCGAGAGTATCTCGCTCGCACGGCAGAGAATGGCAAGCTCCCTCTGATGTATTCGATATGCCAGACACAGTAACAACAAAGTCTCCAATGGAGACGTTACTGGGCCCACTCGAGCAAATCGATGATCAACGGGAGGGCCTTTACTTACTTTACTTTATACAAAGTAAATATATTTATATTGCTTTTTTGGTCAAACCCAGCAATGCACAGGGGCTACTCCTGGCTCTGCGCTCAGGAATTACCCCTGGCGGTGCTCAGGGGACCATTGGGATGATGGGAATCGAACCCGGTCAGCCACGTGCAAGGCAAACGCCCTACCTGCTGTGCTATTGCTCCATCCCCTAAGGTAAATATATTTTAAATGTAAAGGCTCTCCAGATAGAATTTTATTCAAGACCAAAATAAAATAGTAAATTGTATAAATGAGTCTGAGGTTGAGACACTTAAGATTTTCTTTACATTCGAGTGGATTTGAATATCATAGGACTTTTTTTCTTTGTGTTTTGAGTAAGTCCTAGTGGCACTCAGTGCTTATTTCCTGTTCTTTATTCAGGGGTCACTCCTGGTGGGTGCAGGGATCATGTGTGATCCAGTGGAACAAACCCAAGTCTGGTATGTACAAGGCAAACACCCTGCCCCTTGCCCACTGTACAATCTTGCCAAGCCCTATATATCACAAGGAATTTTAAAAACTAGCTGCTACTCTTCTGATTTTTAGGAGACTGAAGTTAACAATTCTTGACATATTTGTTTATGGATTATATAATTTCATGTATTTCAGTTTGCTTTGGCCTGCCTTATTTTAAAATTATGTTTATTAAAATGGAATATAATTTTATCTTTTATTTTTCTGTGCTTTCTTTGAATAGGTTGCTACTATGTTTGATATGTGTGTGTTTTCATAATTATCTTTGTCACATGCAAAATGTTTATTGAAATTTAACTGCTTTTTAGCTGAAAACATGTACTTTGACAGTTTTGCTCAGCTTTTTTTCCTCATGATCTAAGTAATATTGCTTTGGGTATTTCACTTATTTTTTATAGCTTTCTATTTTGCATTGCAATAATATTATAAAATACCTCATTATTTCCTTTAATGAATCTGCTGGAACAATTTTTATTCATAGAGCATAATGTCTTTTCTTAATTTTGACAGGATACTTTATGTTTATCTATCTTTGCAGAAATTTTTAAATTTCAAAATATATTTTTCCTTATTTTCTCCTATTTGTTTTCTTTTTTCTAATTTTTACAATGCTTTGGTGATTGTTCCAGAAATTACCTGTATTCATGCCTTTATAAAATACCCTTAGCTCTTTGTTTCTGTATAGAGTAACTATTGGGTCTGTCTTATTTTCAAAGTAGTATATATTGGGGCTGGAGAGATAGTAGAGTGGGTAGGGTTCTTGCTTGCACATGGCCAGCCCATGTTTAACCCCTAGCATCCTATATGGAACCCTGCTTCCAGGAATAATTCTTGAATGCAGCTCAGAAATATACTCTGAGCACCACCATGTTTAGCCAAAACCCAAAATTAAAAAATACATGACAATATATATATTTATATGTTGATTTTCAGACAACAGTCAGTTATAGTTAGGGCTTACTCCTGGTTCTGTGCTCAGGGATCAATCCTGGCTATGCTCAATAAACTGATTGTATGTTGTTCCTTGGGGCAAATCCAGGTCAGCTGTGTACAAGGCAAGTGCCTTATCTGTTTTAATATCTCTCTGGCCCAATATGTCATATTTTTTAACTTCATTACAAGACACAATATGTAAATCCTCAAATATTCCCACTTATATACTGCTCAATATTTTTAGTTAGTGTGTTTTATTTTGCACTCTGTTTTACATTTTTCTTTAGACCTTGATTTTGTTATTAAGTATATTTAATGTTTGCCATTATAATTATAGCGAAAGTTTCAACTATTTACTCTAGTCAGGTTACATTAATTCTCTATAAGATTCTTCAAGAGATTATGGGGTAATTTCGCATCTGTTACTTTATAAATAATATATGTATTTGTTGGGTACAAAATATTTGGCTTACCCTTTATATTTTATGAATATTTTAGGTTCAACATTTTTTGGACTAAAAATCGGTAGAATTGCCTGGGAAAACTATTTTTTTATGAATGACTCTATCTTTTGCTATATTGCCACTAAAAAGAAGTCACAAAAAAGTGTTATTTTTAAATTATAGTAAATTGCTGGCATCACTCTGAATATTACTCATTGTTTTTTATTTTCCCTGGTAACTTTCAAAATGAAGAATCATGGATTTTACTGATTTCATAGGACCATCACCTGCATCTCAGGACCTTACCATGTTATTACCTAGTAGTCCAGGTGCGTGACAAAAGTCCTTAGTTCTTATATTTAATCAGCAAAGAATCTAAGATCACAAATACACAGAACATGTAAATTCTGCAGTAAAAAGGTGAGCAAGTTTATAAAAGTATGAGCTACTCTGATACAGTGGGACTAGCAAGTCTTACCCATCCCAACTATGCCTAAATAGTCACACTTTTATAACTAAGTGGGATCAAGTGATCACACCACTTTAGGGTGGTATTGTAGGAGGGATTTAGGTGCTACTTATATGGCTAAATTTTGTATGCACATGTTATTATGTGTAACACATAGAGAGAAGCCCACTCGGGGAAAATGGCTATGTTAATCTTACAATATTCTGTTGACAAAGTAGATGAACTGAGAAGATGGGTCAGGCTTGTCCCTGCATGCGGGAGTTGATGAGACTGTGGCTTCATTCTTACTAAGTGTTCTTCAAGGTGAAACTGTATTCCTGTTTGGTTCTACATGCAATTTTAGTTTCTCAACCTTGTCTAACTCTCTCTTTCCCAATCTCACTGTCTGACACCAAAATTAACCCTGTGTTTAATGATCTACTCTCATGGAATCAGAGTACCAATTATGGCAATAAGAGAGCCTAATATTCTGGCTACTTCCTGCTGGTATGATCTTTACTAGGGAAGGACCCCCAGACCTTGCTACCTGACAACAGGAAACAGGTAAGCAGTAACATGGATAGCCATCCTGACATCCCAAATAGATGTTATCATTGGAGCTGATGCATTCAATTTTCTTTTGTAAAAGTATTTGATGATTAACTGCAGCAATGATAGTCACCTTAGCAACTCCAGAAGTGACCACTGAGCACCACTAGATGTGACACATAGAGAAAAAATAAACAGAGAACAAACAAATAACTACACATACAAAGAAAAATTACAGTACATGAGATACATAGGGTAACTTAAGAAGGGCCGTAATGAATTTTATGTTCCCCAAATAAAGATCTCAACCATGAAGATCAAACCACATGTTTGTACAGTCTTTCAAAGATTTTATCTTTATTTAATTGAACTACAACTTTTTCTTAATGGAACTACAACCTTAAAAATGTATTCATGATTGGGTTTCAGGTACGAAATGTTCCAGTATCATTCTCTTTACCAGTGTCTACTTACTCCGATCAATGTCTCCTGTTGCCCAGCTGTCTGCCACCTGCCTCCATGGCAGGTACCTTTATCTTTCATTCATTTTATGCACGGAGGTTTGTAATACTGTTACTGAAAGGGCATCATGCATGTATCACAGCCTTCTTCAACCAGCCCTGTGGTATTAATCCCAAAGCTGCATGAGTTTCATTTAAAAAAGCACGCATTCCTCCATCTCAGCAGTGAAGATGTCAAAGGGTCTCCAGTTTTAGAGGTCTATTATGGCTAGAGAATCCAGGCTGAACAGCTGTGGCTTTATAGCTCTCACTGCAGCCTTCCAGATGGCCTGAAAAGCTAAGGAAATGCTATAAATGCACATCTCAGTCACAGAGATTCCCATGGGTGAGAAGTGTCCTCTCAGTGTGGATCAACCCAAACCTTAATGTACCAGAGCAGTGTTTTCCATTCCCATTGTACCAAAGTCAGGGATATTGAGCAGTCCTGGACTATAATCTCTCTTAATTCAAGGACTTGGAAGAATTTTAGCCTTAAAGGATGGCAGAATTGTGAAAAACTAAGAGTAAGGGTAATCTGAATTGTGTATGTTTGTGTGTGTGTGTTTGTGTGTGTGTGTGTGTGTGTTTTAAGACATCCAATAATGTTGTTTTGATAATGCTGTGTCCTCTCTATCTAGAGGAAAGTATGAAGCAATGTTGAGTGCCACAGAAAAAGAAATAGCCAGGGCCTTTTAAACTAACTCCTGTGGTCCAGCCTGGGAGTCAGATATATTTATGAGTAGTAGATAAAGTTGAAATGTTGGCATGTACTCCAGGATCCCATTCACCCCAAGGACAAAGATTATTGAAGCTGACTCCAGAATAGTAATCATTCACATATAAAGGAAGAGAGATTATGGCATGATTATCTGGTGCTTGGCAAGCAAGATTGCAAGAAATTAAAGTGAAGAGGGAGTATCAGGGACTTAAAAATAGGTCACATAATTTATAGCTTGTAAGATTGATGAGGACTCTACATTTTCTCCCAATAGTATAAACATTTGAGTGGATAGCTCATATAATGGTGAAAATAAGTTTTAGATGGCCAGAAAAGTTGTGTTTATTGTTATCCACCACAACTGCTAGAAGACTGACAATTAAGATTATCAATATTTTTTCTTTTTATAATCAATATCAGTCAAGGAATGTTTTAATGATAAGTCATACGTGTTACTTTTTGTGAATAATCATTTATAACTTTCTTTTTTTTTTTTTGCTTTTTGGATCACACTTGGTGATGCTCAGGAGTTACTCCTGGCTCTGCACTCAGGAATCACTCCTGAGTGATTCACCAACCAATATCTACCAGCAAGAAGCAATCTACGTGTTCAGCTTTAAAAAATCCCAGCATCATATGGGATGCTGGGAATCCAACGTAGTCCAGCTGCGTGCAAGACAAACGCCCTACCTGCTGTGCTCCAGCCCCTTATAACTTTCTTAAATGTTTAACTAATTAAATATTTTTCTACCTGCTGACAACTATTACGTAAAAGGAAACTAACTTATTTGCATATATGATTGATAGGATGTCCACTGCTCTATTAAATATTTGAATATTATCTCTGGGTTTTTTCTCACCAACAAACCCCAGTGCCTTTTATGTTTAGTTAGAGCTAAGAAATACAAATTCTTACCTCAGGTCTGGAATATATTTGATATATATGTGATGTCGTATGTGAATGCTCTGGCAGCATTGGGTAGCTGTTAAAGGATGTAAATTGAATTTTTTAATTTATAAATAAACTTTGAATTTTGGGAAAATAACAAATCATGCATACAAATTGTCCAACAGATAATGCAAATGTGTTCTACAAGAAGTTCTTGAGATAAACAAAATGCCATAAAAATGTCTAGTAATCAATATTCTAAACACAAATTTGTCCTCGAGCTTGCAAAAGTCACTGCACAGTCATTTTTAATTTTAGAAATCATATTATCTTCTCTTGAGAATACTGCAATATTAACAATAGTTCACAAGAATTATTTACAATTTTGACACCATATTGTGAAAAAGATACAGATGATCATGAATTATAGTTAAATCCACTAACTTTCACTTATATGTAATAGTTTAGCACACTGGAATTTTTTAAGCCATTTCGCTCAGAAACCACAGTGATTCTCATTCACCAACCAATATCTACCAGCAAGAAGCAATCTACGTGTTCAGCTTTAAAAAATCTGGCGCTCTAATGATTGTGTGGCAGAAGGTGCATGACAAGATTACTGAGCAGTTCAATCCTTGGACTCTTTTTCTCTTGGGTTTTTTCTTTCTGAATAAATAAAGTCTGAGCAAGCTTTGTGCCACCTGAGATGGGCAATTTGTCTGTAGACCATGTTTTGCACACTTCTTTAATTGGATATTACGTGGTTTCTAATTCAGCAAAGATGATATTGAAAACATTTAAACAACTATATCCAAAGACTCATTAGCTATTTCCTAGATAAAAAGCAACAACAACAACAACAACAAAAAAAAAACCTGTCTGTCTGTACTTTCATAGTTTGGAATTTAGGGCCAAAAAAAAAAATCTAGCAGTAAACAGAATCCCACTCTGTATGTAAAAGAGGAAACTTTTTGGTAATATTCAGTTAATAGAACATGCTAATTTGAATGCAAGCAGTTCCTTCTGCCAAGTAAATTCTTGAAGGAATAATGCAAGCTCTGTCATCCAGAGGCTTTTAAAGGGAATAGTCCTAAGGTCACAATAGTGATGGCCTGAGTCAAACAACCCGTTTATGTGAGCTAAAGGTCATGCCTTATTCCTCTAGCAGTTTTATGAACTATGGCTCCTATATTTCTAGTATTAACTACAAATAAACCAGATTCTTATTTGAAGAATTACAAAGAATTAGAAATAAAACTTAAATAGAGAGCAGAGGGAAGAAACCAACTAACCTCTTCAAAATCATAATATGAAACAGTTTTTTCTTATTGAAACATCCATCCCCCACCCCCCCACCCCCCCCACCCCCCCGGAATAGATCTCTAGGGCAAGGAGCATACCCATGGAAGAACATTTGTCCTGCATTTGTGAAACCTTGGTTTGGATCACTGCAACTTCAAAAGATAAATTGTTTGCATAATCCTTCATTTGAAATAACAGTAGTGTTCATTGTTCTACAATACACAAGGTATGCAAATAAAAAACATAGAACCCCTTTCTCATTGTTAATTCTAATTGACTAACAATTAGAGATTAAAAAAAAAACAAACACTTCAGCAAGACAGACATACATTCTTTGTAAATGTACCCTTCACATATTTTGATTATAATTTTCCTGTACCTTAATGGAGTCTTGTGGAGCATGACAACAGGCCTAGATCAGATAAGATGTCTCTGCATAGCAGATAAGACCTGTCCCTATACAGAGTCCCTGTAGGGAGTGTATGGACACATTTTCCAAGCACCAGGTATGTGTTGTTGAGTCTCATCCCCCTTGCCCTAGAGATCTATTCCTGGGGGTGGGGTGGGGGTGATGTTTCAATAAGAAAAAACTGTTTCATATTATGATTTTGAAGAGGTTAGTTGGTTTCTTGCCTCTTCTCTCTATTTAAGTTTTATTTCTAATTCTTTGTAATTCTTCAAAGAAGAATTTGGTTTATTTGTAGTTAATGCTAGAAATATAGGAGCTATATTTCAAGAATTGTCACCTAACTGCATTCCTAACGCAGCATCTAGCCCTAAATGGGATTGTGCCAGAGCAAAGCAATAAACGTGATAGGTCAGTTATGCTAAACTGTATGTGATTGAACCATCCTGTTTGGCTGAGACCATCTATAAAATACGTGTGTATTTGGCACTGAAATGAGTGGTTCCTTCATGCACCCATCATCTTTCACCCTATGTCTGCCTGGACCCGGTGCAATACGTGTCTGGGGATATTGGGGAAAAACTGTTCCCCAACATAAGCTGACGTACTATTATGTAAAGGATAAAGTTTATGCCCTTTCACACATTAAAATCAACATGAGCCCTTGAGTTAGACTACTTAAGATAAAGGCTTAGTGAAATAATACTTGATTAATATTAGTGAAACCCATATAAAGACAAGAATCTTTGTTCTCTGAGTATTAATGTACTGTTTTTGAAGGTGTTTTGCTTGACAAATCAGATTATGGAAATGGTTTCAGAAAGTATAAAATCAGTGGTTTTCAACCTTTTTACACCTATGAACCTCTCAATTGATCAGTGTTTTGAAAACTACTGGTTTAAAATAAGCACTGATCCTACTTGTTACTACTTCTAATCTTAAATTCTGCAGAGAAACTCAAATTTACTTCCTTATATTCAAAGTGAAGAGAATAATCATGGCTGTCCCTTAATGGAGTCCTCTTAATAAACTGAAGGATTATATGTGAGAACACTTCATAAATTTTTAACTATCATACATATATTTCTGTGATTGTATTGGGTATTGTTGCCCTAAACCTTTTTGATCACACTAGTAGCTCTGAAGGAGAAAAAGAATAAGAAGTCCATATTTAGATCGTTTATGTAATTTGGTGTATTATTTACTCATTTTTGTGGTGCCAGAGATCTAACCTATCATCTAAGCATGAGGCATGTGCTTTACCCCTGAGTTACATGATTATACCTTGATCTTGTTTATATATTTTGTTACTGGAAGATAAACTCCCCAAATGTGGAGTTATAGTTGTTCTTAAGATAGTTCTAGAGATTAGATACTAAATTAAGTCATCAGCATCTTTCCTTAGCATAAATGTAAAATTATTCAAAAATATATTCTTCAAAAGGTAGAATTTTTGCATATAAATATAGACTGATTATACTCTCTTACCTTATTTTAGTTAAGTTATTGAGTGTCATCACCGTAAGTGGCATAGTCTCTACATTTTTTATCATGTTTCAGAAAAGTTCTTGAACTCTTCTGCCACAGTATTGAAGTGCCTGCTCTCTGAGCCTGATTCTTTTGAAAACAAACAAAACTAACCTATTCTATGTCCATATTTCTAATTGGTCCATGCTGTACTTCTACTTGCTTTTTAAATGTGCACTTATTTTTCTGTTAGCATCAATATTGCAACTGCCATCTTTTATCTTTTAAACATATGTACTAATAAATGCCATGAACTGTTTAAGAAAAAACATTCTTTGTAAACAGAAAAACATTTAATACATCTTTAAAATGACAAATCTAATTCAAATCTAGTTAAGAATTCTAAGCCATCTGCTCTTTGGGGGTAACTTCTTTCAGAAAATACAAAAGGATAAAGGAAAGAATTGTAGGGAATTTGCTCAAAATCACTTTGCCATTTTCTCCTCAAAAGCTCGGGAAACATTGTATGCTTTAAATTACTTCTAAATAATGGTTTTGATTTCTGTTCATTTAAATTGACTCAAGAAAAAAGTCTTTAATACATATACAATACTTCTCTTTTTTCTCTTTTCATTTTTCATAAAATAACAAAAAGAGGTGGGTGTGTGTGTGGGGGGGGGGGACACACCCAGCAATACTCAATGCTTATTCCTGACTCTGCACTCGGTGAATGTTCCTAGAGGCTTCAGAGACCATATGGGGTTCCGGGATCAAACCCTGGTAGGCCACGTTCAAGACAAACACCTTAGCTGCTTATGATTATTCCCAACAGACGAAATATTTATTTCTAAAGGTCAAGGAGAGCTCAGCTAACTTTGTGAAACTTCCTTCCTATGGACCCACCGAAAGGCAGAGGCTGATCATTTTAAGCATACACAGGGTGTGCCAAAAAATATTAGATGTTTAAGTTGTGAATCATTCTTCAAGTGGAAAAAAAGGCCATAATTTAAAATTATATATAGCACAGCGGGTAGGGCGTTCGCCTTACAAGCGGCCAACATGGCCGACCCGAGTTCGATTCCTCCGCCCCTCTCGGAGAGCCCGGCAAGCTACCGAGAGTATTCGATATGCCAGACACAGTAACAACAAAGTCTCCAATGGAGACGTTACTGGGCCCGCTCGAGTATATAAATGAATATGAATTAATTCAATAATAAGCAAAAGGAATTTTATAGTTTAGATAGTTCAATGAAAGAGCTTAAAATTAGAGTTAATATTATGACAGCAGTAGACTATTAAGTGTCAGATTAAAGACAACTGTCCAAAGTCTAAAATATTTAAAGCATTATTAAGCAGGCATGTGCCATTATAGAAATAAAAAGATATTTTTCAAAATGACTAGATCTCTGAAATGTAATTGATTTTCATTGTGTCTGTCAAAAATGAAGAAAGAAAAAAGTCTACAAAATAAAATGGCATTTGATACGAATGGTGTTACTATTACATATAAATTGAATATTGAGACTCCATATAATCTACTTGCAAACTAGATATGTAGACATCTAAAAATGAAATCTGTAATAGAAAATAAAGTGAAGTAGTACAGAAAAGGAAAATTCAGCATTAATATTATGGGTATTCCAGTGGAATATATGAGTAAATGATATGATGTGACTTTTACTCTCAAAAAAAAGTAGTTCGAGTTAGTACTAGAATTTTCAATTTGGAAGAAATTTGAACACATTTTAGATGAATAAAATAGCTTTTACTTTAAAAACATACCATTATTATTTCAATAAGTCATTTTAAATTAGTTTCAGACTTACACATAATTTATGCTGTTTAGCTTTTTAAAAATATGGCTATTTATGCTTAGCAATAGGACAATGGGTAAGGCACTTGTCTTGCACATGGTGGACTCAGTTCCATCCTTGGCATCCCTTATGGTTCCTCGAGCACAGACAGGAATAATTCCTGAGTGCAGAGCCAGAAGTAACCCCTTGAGTACAGCCAAATGTGGCCCCCAAACCAAAAAGAATAATTTTAAATGATACCTAATGAATAAATACAACTGACTTGTGGCATATATAATCCCAAATTCAGAGCCAAATTTTATAGATAAATCCTAGGTATAGTCACTATGTAATTTTTTTTCAGTCTCAATAAGAGTGGAATATCAGAATAAAACATGTCTAGATTACTTTCTAAAGAAAAGATCACACAGAAGCAACCTAAGTATTTTCTGCCTTGTTTTTATTTTGGGGCCACACCTGGTGAAGCTCAGTGCTTACTCTTGTCTCTGAGCTCAGGGACCATTTCTGGTAGGGCTCTGGGAACCTCACGGGGTGAAAAGTGAACCTTGGTAGCAGGTGGTTCATGCTAGGCAAGACCCAACATGCTGTACTATTGCTCCAGCCCATCCCTTCCCTTTTTTGTCTTCTCTGTCTCTGTCTCTCTGTCCCTCTGCCTCTCTGTCTCCCTGTCTCTCTATCTCTGTCTGTTTCTCCCTGTCTCTCTGTCTCTGTCTCTGTCTCTGTCTGTCTCTCTGTCTCTGTCTCTGTCTCTGTCTCTCTCTCTCTCTCACTCTCAAGAGACTTCTCTAAACTGGGACCATCATATTATTTAATCGTACTATGCTTCACATTTTTTACCTTTATAATGTCATGTTTACCTGTTAAAAAATCTAACTTTATTTTTTTTCACAGTTCAATTTCTAAAATTGTAAGAGAAACAAAGTCTTTAAATAATGGATTAGCAGGCATTTTTAGCAGTCAAATAAAATCAGTTACAATATAAAAGAGCACATGACAAAATTTTCATGAAGAAAAATGTTTTTCAAACTTTTGGTTTTGAAAAAGGAGGAAATTAACTTGACAAATACTAGACTACTGAGACCGCTTTCTGTGTGTGTATTTACTCGGTTTTGGTTGGTTGCTTGCTTCATTTTCTCTAAGGACAGAGCAGTTAACATTTAGGACACTGAAATACCCTGACCAATATTTAGGGCAGCTGAATTAAGTCATTTCTGGATTGACTGAGTTCAGGAACAAGACTATATTATTTGTACTATTAAAACCACTGTGAACAAATGTGAACTGTAAAACATTTGTTTGTTTGGCTGAAATTGAGCCAAGGACATGGTATCCAAGAACTGTAAAAAAAAATTGGGTAGGATTTCACAAGGTTCTAAGAAGTAAGTTATACAATTTAATTCATTTTGTTAAAAATGACATTTTAAAAGTATGTTGATATTTTGTATAACCAAAGAGATTACAGTGAGGATGGGAGTTAACTATTAATTTTTTGACATTACACAGTATCTACAAAACTGTGATTTTACACTGAGTGTTGCACTTCAAAGACCATCATCAACTCTCGCTCTAAAACACTGCAATTTTTATAGAAAAGCAAATATTTAAAACTTCTCTATCAAAACTCTGAAAAAAAATTAACATTCACAACCAAAAGTCATAGTAAGAGAGGTTTACAAATTGCAGTGTTTTTCATTCCTTGAATTTTACTCAGAATTGTTCAATAGTCTATTATATTGTATCACTGAAATAGTAATGAAATACATGGTAAATGATTTTTAAGAAAAACCTCACAAAGCACTGAAAAATACAAAATGGAATACTGAATAAGGCAATATTCCTTCCACTACCATGTATCAATTATCTATGCCCCATTTTCAAAGGAGTTACAAGCTTTACATATTTATTCCTCATCTTCTTACAGAAATATGTAATACATATAAAAAGAAATATATGTTTGCATGCATATATGTGCACACAGACACATTTATTATGTTCATAGAAGCATGTAAAACACATGGTCTTATGTTCTTTTCTCAGGTGTATAACTAACAGTCACTCATACTAATATATCTTAAATATAATTTTCAGTGTAGCACTTCACTGTCCTCCCATTGTTCATCAATTTACTCGAGCGGGCCCAGTAATATCTCCATTGTGAGACTTGTTACTTTGTTTGGCATATCAAATATGTCATGGGTAGCTTGCCAGGCTGTGCCATGCGGGTGAGATACTCTCGGTAGCTTGCGAGGCTCTCCAGGAGGGGTGGAGAAATTGAACTCGGGTCAGCCAGGTCTGCCACGTGGACAGAAAATGCCCTACCCGTTGTGCTATCACTTCAGCCCAATTTTCAGTGTATTTTTAAATATGTCTCAATCTTTTAAAAATATTTATGTTCTTTCAATGTATATCCTTAGTTATTAGAAAACTATGCAATTTTTGACCATTTATTTTTTCCAGCAAGTTATTGTTTTAGACAATACAGTAGCTCACATATGTGTACATGCATCTTTAAGAATACATGTATACAAAATGCATTCTTAGGAATGTATTTGCTAACTTTTTTGTATTATTTTCCAGCAGTTTTAGTAACTTCTACTCTCATAGACAATGCATGAATTGACTTGTCTTCTCCCATTTTTCTTGACAGAATAATAACCCATATTTCTGATCTTTTCCAACATGAAAAGTGAAAAACAGCATTTCAATATTTGTTTACTCTCTATTTAGTTATTATATAAGATTATATTTTATATAAGATTATATTTTATTAAGTATAAAATTCATTTATCTTTCATTTTCTTTGGAGAAAATTTTTGTATCTTTCTCTTCTGTTTTTGTTTTGTCATGTTTCTACAGATGCAATAATGAGACTTTATAACAAGAAAATTTTGCCTTGTTTATCATTTATGTTGTCTATATTTTTACTTATTAATCATTTAATGTGTGTCTTGAATTGTTTCAGAACTTTTTAATTATGAGTAAAATATGTCATTTATCTTTCCTTTTATTTTTTGGAGACTGATGTCTTTTTTTAAAGCTTTATTCTTCATAATTATTTAAAAGATTGTGCTGATTATTGATTTTGAAGATAGACCTTTCATTTTTTACTTTTCACATAGCGACTTTATTTTTTTTTAATTTTTAATTTTTATTAGTGAGACACCATGAGGTACAGTTTTAGACTTACAAATTTTTGTGCTTGGGTTTCAATTATACAATGATCAAATACCCATCCCTCCACCAGTGCCCATTTCCCACCATCACGGATCCCAGTATCCCTCCCCCCCATCCACCCCCCCTCCCCCGGCCCACCCTGCCTCTGTGGCAGGGCATTCCCTTTTGTTTTCTCTCTTATCGGGTGTTGTGGTTTGCAAGAGGCAATGGGTGACAATCATGTTTGGTCTATAGTCTACTTTCAGCATGCTATAAAGTATAAAGGGAGGATGCTCCCAATTTGCTCGAGCGGGCCCAGTAACGTCTCCATTGGAGACTTTGTTGTTACTGTGTCTGGCATATCGAATACTCTCGGTAGCTTGCCAGGCTCTCCGAGAGGGGCGGAGGAATCGAACTCGGGTCGGCCATGTTGGCCGCTTGTAAGGCGAACGCCCTACCCGCTGTGCTATCGCTCCAGCCCGATTTGGTGCTACCTTCTCTATCTGAGCTCCCTTTTCCCCTAGCATGTATGGCTGGCCTCCAAGCCTTGGAGCAAAATTCCTGGTACTAATCTTGGCCATTCTTGGGTGTTAGTCTCCTATTTTGTTACTTTATGTTCCCCAGATGAATGCAATCTTTCTATGTCTATCCCTCTCTTTCTGACTCATTTCGCTTAACATGATACTTTCCATGTGGTACCACTTGTATGTAAATTTCATAACTTCATCTTTTCTAACAGCTACATAGTACTCTATTATATAAATTTTCCAAAAACAATATGGAATGCTTCACGAATTTGCATGTCATCCTAGCGCAGGGGCCATGCTAATCTTCTCTGTATTGTTCCAATTTTAGTATATGTGCTGCCGAAGCAAGCATCCATTTTGTTTTCTTTACTATAGTTTTTCACATTGAATTCAAGTGCCTCACAATAAGAATCTAATTTTATTTTATTTTCTTTCAGAATAACTAGTCAATTATTTCAGCTATACTTTAAAACACTATCATTATGATATATTGAATTTTATAGTCAGATGCTAAGTTTCAGTGTTTTTACTATGTATCATTAATATATTTCTCTCATTTATGTGGGGATTTTCATTATCTTAATTCCAAAGACAATATATTTTAATGGTTGGTAGGATAAGGTAGCATCACGTCAATATAAAGACTAACTAATACTTCTACAAGTTAAAAATTTTGTATGTAATTTAAATTGAGCTGGTTTATTTTTGTAAAGCAATATTAAGTTATCTTTAATGACTATATTACAGCAAAAATGTTTAATAGTATTACTATATCAAATTATTCTAAAAAAATGTATATCTTTTCAAGTATTGAAAATTTTCTTCCCCATTTCCAAGGCTATCAAGAGTTTTTCACTTGTTAAATAAATCCAGAACTATTTTTATATTATTAATAATTTCAATACTTCAGTTTTTATTTAACTTGTTTTTATATTGGAAACAATGTAAATCCATAAAAAGTAAATGAATTAAATTGTATTGAATATATGTACAGGAAAAAAATTAACAGTATCTTACATGCAGTATTTTTCTATTCTGGAACAAAACTATACTCATTTATTATTTTTAACCAGTTACATATTGATTTTTTGATACATATATTTAAACATTGCCATTACCATTGTATAAGTGCTTAACTTCATATGACTTTCCTCTTTTAATTAGATTCACGGTCACAGTCCTCCCGTTGTTCATCGATTTGCTCGAGCGGGCCCAGTAACATTGTGAGACTTGTTACTGTGTTTGGCATATCGAGTACATCACGGGTAGCTTGCCAGGCTCTGCCATGCAGGCGAGATACTCTCGGTAGCTTGCCGGGCTTTCCGAGAGGGGTGGAGAAATCGAACTCCATCGGCCATGTTAGCTGCGTGCAAGGCAAATGCCCTACCTGCTGTGCTATCACTCCAGCCCTTAATTAGATTGGCATTTTGAAACTGAATAATTTTTGAATACATAGTATTTCTCTTCTTCTTTTCAAATTCTTTCCGTTTAATCGTAAATGAAATTAATAATATTTAGAAGTCTTGCATGCATATTTATGATTTAAATTGTTCATCATTTTGTTGATTGTTTGGTGAAGTTTATGTTTGTGTATCTATAAGAGACTCATACTAGCTTTGTATAAAACTTGTACAGGAAATCTTCAACCATAATCATAACCCTAAACCTCACATTCATTATCACCTATTATTATTAGAACATAGTTCTAACAGAGAGATGCATTTAATAATGTGTGATGATAAATAATGCAAAGATATTCAAAAAATTTAATGAACTAATATCCAGAATGATAAGATATGTAAAAATATCAACAAAATATTAGTACACTAAATTTAACAATAACTTAACTAAGCTACATAGTGTAATATATTATTATTATCTGTATTAATATTATTTTGGATCTGAAATTGTGCCCACAAGTTTTTTATTTAAGGATTTGAGCCACACCTCTTCAGTGCTCAGGGACTATTTCTAGTTCTATGTGCAGGGGTGTGTCTCCGAGGTACTTGGTGATGTCGATAAGTTCTTATGGTGGGTAGATAAACAAACAATTGTTAAATCACATTTCTTATCTTTAGCTTTCATAAGTTCTTTGTAAATTATTTTTATTGCTTTTAAGTTATTTTTGTATAGAAATACAGTATTCTCTCAGAATTCATTCAACATCATTTGAAATTGTCGACTCCATTTCCAAATATGTATCATTGCTTTTAATTTATATTTTGTTGTTGATTGAATGCCTAGCTTTTATTGTTAATTTTGTTGTTAATTTTTCAGAAAATGGAACTTATGTGCATCCAAGTATACTTAAATTTACACAACTAAATTTATCTGTTATAACTTTTTGCTTTTTCTCTAATTTATTTTCCTCTTAATTATACCAATCCATTCTTTATGACTGTAGGTAGATTTTTGTTTAATTTCTTCAACTAATCATGATTACTTATGGTCACATCTTATAGGAGATCATTTTATTATTTTGTTCACTTGATATCAAATGCCAATAGATTATTTGTTCACTTTATATCAAATGCCAATAGATGTTAAATACATCTATAGTTTACTTTAATGATTAACATAATATTTGAACATACATAACTGTGTACAATATGGGCTAGTAAGAATACTCAAAGTGCTGCCATGATAAATTCAATCCCTGGCACTTCATGCCCACAAAGAAATGTTGGAAATAATACTGGAAAGCACCATGAATTGCCAAATTTCTCTTGTGGCCCAAAGAAACTACTGTAGGGCACAGACACACACACACACACACACACACACATATGTGTGTGTGTGTGTGTCTGTGTGTGTGTATATATATACACACATTACATTGAATTTTCAGTCCTATTCAGCTGAGTGACATCAGGAATGGCTGCCAGCCCCCCTGAACATTACATTGGTATTACCCAAACAAATAAATAACTGTGCAAGTTACTAAATAATTTAATAACTGTCCAAGTTAATAAATAGCACTACCACAATTTTAAAAACTATCCAAATTTGGAAAGTCAGTTTCATCAAAAATGTGTTTGGTCCATTCTAATCAGTCTCTCTTAAGGAAACTACTGTTATTGCCTTACTGGTTCCTTAATTCTGATAACCTAATATCCCTTATTCAGCACAGGGAAGTTAATTGTAGTGATTATTACATCTAAACAAGATTCTGTTTCCATAATAGTGTTGGAATACACATTGGAACACAGAATGAAAATGTATTTGACTCTTTCCTTGCTGCCCCAAAACTAATGTTCTAAGAATCGGAAGGGATATGGGGTAGCAAGAGTAAAACTAAGATGTACATACTTTATATGAAGCATTGTTGCTGCTTAACTTCTAATTAAATTATAAGTTATCCATTTAAATTATTTACATTTGTTCATTTTCAGAATTCCAGAATGAATTTTCAGACTGCTAAATTTCTCCCTTAATATTTTGGCATATATAAAATAGAGTTAATTATCTTAATTTTCCAATTAAATAATATATCTAAATTTGGAGAATGTAAATAATAGTGGCTTATGGAGAATTATTACAGTAAAGAGAATTTTTTAAGATCATGTTATAGAATAAAGTAAAAGAGAGGAAGCAAATCTTGCAAAATTTTAGTTATGACTAAGGAAGTTGAGTTATTCAATCTTCAAGGAGCTAATTTTGACATTTTGATTGTTGTTGATCAAAGTGAACCTAGTCAATAAAGTAACAGTAGTATGGCTTACAAAATAGCTATTTCAACTAATTGATATGGAAAGATAGACATACTTGAATCTAATGAGTGAAAATCTAAGAATGCAACCTAGAACTGGATTCCTTCAGGTAATTTTTATAAGTCCCCTTGATATTATAACCAATCTTATCTCAATTTTATAATAATTTTTCTAGAAATTATATATTTATAATGATATGTAACTTTAAAGTTACATAATCTAAAATTATAGCTAGCTTTTCGACACAAATTTAAAAGCTCAAAATATCGTTGGTATATTATGTATTAGAAAATGCCATGTAATCTATACAGGTCGGTTTATATTTCTCTTCTCTGTTCCCTTCCCCACTTTCCCTCCCTCTTTCTCCCTCTGTCTCTCAAGAAATAAGCTAATTCTTAATAATTAAAAACATCACATAAAATCTATAGAATTGTCAATTTAACCTCCATTTTTAACTCAGGAAAAAATAACGTTTGAATGGGTCATTAGAATTCCTCTAGTTCATTGGTCATGGATAAGGCAGAAGGACATTTAAACAGTTCTCAATTCTGGTAATTTTTCATGTAATCACTCAATTCATTTTAGTCAGTCTAATAAGCACTTCTATTTCACTTTTTGCTATCTTTTCTGCTCATGCAATAATTTACATCGCTGATGCTAAGCATCATTTAAAACACATGAATCAGTAGCATATTTTTGTTTTGCCTAACTACAGTTTGTCTTTTAGCACAGCTCCTTTGGTTCAATTTTTGTACAAGTGAAAGTACCTACATGCAAAAAAAATCTTATATTAAAGTCCACAATAGCATAAAAAGTTAAAACAATAACAACAATATATTTGATAGCACTCTATAATAGTTTGTTCATTTATTTATTGTTTGGAGAGGCCACACCCAACAGTGCTTACTTGCTTACTCCTGGCTCTGTATTTAGGGATGGCACCTGAACCATAAGTGGTACAGGAGTTCCAACCCCAAGTGGCTATGTGCGAGGAAAAGACCTGAGCATCAGTGATTTCTCTCTAGATCAGTGAGTCACGGTCACGGTCACGGTCCTCCCATTGTTCATCGATTTGCTTGAGCGGGCCCAGTAATGTCTCCATTGAAGACTTTGTTGTTACTGTGTTTGGCATATCGAATACATCACAGGTAGCTTGCCAGGCTCTGCTGTGCGGGCAAGATACTCTCGGTAACTTGCCGGGGTCTCCAAGAGGGGCCGAGGAATCGAACTCTGGTCGGCCATGTTGGCTGCGTGCAAGGCAAACGTCCTACCACTCTGTGCTAGATCAATGAGTAGTTGAAAAAAAAAAGCTTTCATCTGTAGTGATAGTACAGTGACTAAACACTTACCTTACAAGTGTACCCAGCACCATATATGTTCTGAAAACCACTGGGTGTTCTTCAAAAACCAAAGAAAAGTCAAATAAAAAACAGTCATGTTTTTTTGAAATAAATGCATTACACTATTATCTATAATTTATTATTTTTGTTATAGCCTTAATTTAATTTTTATCGTGAATCACTCATTGTAATGAGTTTTAATAAACACTAAAGTTTTAATAAATACTAATACATTATCTGATTTCTTTCACCACCACTGTTAGCAGAGCAGTAGATTTGCCAGTTCTTACAATAAGTGAACATGAGTAACGCCTTTCATCACTGATACTCTTATTGAATGAGATTATATGAACTGTAGCACTGCACTGTCCTCCTGTTGTTCATCGATTTTCTCGAGTGAGCACCAGTAATGTCTACATTGTGAGACTTGTTACTGTTTTTGGTGTTGAATATGTCACGGGTATCTTGCCAGGCTTTGCTGTGCGGGTGGAAGGCTCTCAGTAGCTTGCTGGGCTCTCTGAGAGGGGCAGAGGAATAGAACCTAGGTCGGCTGCATGTAAGGCAAATGCCCTACCCACTATGCTATTGCTCTGGCCCAAGATTGATTATATGAACATACATGAAAAATCACATATTGAAAATGAGATAGTAATAGGTCTGATAGAATTCCTGCTTCATTCCTTGTGATTTCAATCAAAATACTGAGTTGTATATTCAAACATATATACTTCCTGCTAAATTGCTTACAATTAGTTTTAACGCATTTAACCATTTATGAATTAATGTTTATGAAATTTAATTAACATATGTTGTGGCAGGTTTGTTTCTCTTGAGCTACTTTGACATAGAGTTAATATTATAGTCACCATTAGCTAATATTTGAAAAATATTAATTAAATGTATGCACTTTGGAAATGACCACTACAATTGCTTCAATTGACCCTTACTATATATTCATGAAAAATTCATTAACTAGCATATGGTATGTTAGAAACAGGTTATCAGTAGCAAATTAAGTAGAATTTAAGTTTGTAAATTAACTGGAAATATTCTGTAGACAGTACCACAATACAGTAATTGATCTACAAATCTGATAAACTCAGGTAGCTAACAATCTTTTGGGTAATATTCTGAGCTCTAAAAGACTACAAGACTTTAAGACTTTTTAATCCAATTTAAGTTTCTACAAATTTATGACTGATTATGTCTCTTAATAAGCGCTGCCTGTGGAGGTTACAGATAGTACAGCTATATCGTCATTATATCTCCTTCCAGTGAATTCTAGTATGAGATCTATGTTGGAATACCTCAAAAACAATTTTCTTGAATTACAGGAATTATACAAAATTATTGTATGCCCTTTATATTTGCATACCTAAAGGAGGTTTTGTAAACATAAACTAAGCAGGAGACTTTCATTTGATAATGAGTTTGTTTCATCATTTTGACTTCTTTCATATGCCTTCAATAATAAAAGCTTATGACTGATGGTTACTAAAATACAAAGTTCAATTGTCAAAGCTTAAATTACCTATTAACCATATTAAAATGTTTTCTTAAATTATAATAAATATTTTTGCTGATTAATAGAACTTGTATATTTCAAATATTATTTAAAAACAATTTATGGGGGATTTTGATGTAATATACTCTTTCTTGAATAATATTCAAAGCCAAGGAACACAGAAATAAGAAGGATTGATCAATAGTTGGAAGTAACAAAAGTTGTGGGTGGGGCTGAGGGTAGGTAAGATAGAAAAGAGACTTCTATATATAATAATATATTACAATAATAGCTGGGAATGATCATGCTGGACAAGTTCTGAGGTTTAAAAGTAGGTAAGAGATATTCTTGATAATCTTTTAGTACCAATATTGCAAACAACTATGCCCAAAATGGGGGGTGGCAGAGAGAGAGAGTAGTAGAGGGAGAGAGAGAGAGAGAGAGAGAAAGAGAGGGAGAGGGAGAGAGAGAGAGAGAGAGAGAGAGAGAGAGAGAGAGAGAGAGAGAGAGAGAGAGGAGAAAAGTGCTTTCCATAGAGGCAGGCAGGGGGTGGGGTGGTGGGGATGGTGATGGGTGATGGGAAGGAAACATGGACTCTGGTTCTGGGAAATGTACACTGGTGAATGGAATCTTGTGTGACTGAAATCCAATCATGAGCAGCTTTGTAATAGTTTATCACAGTGATTTAATTAAAAAGTTTAAAACAAACAAATAAATAAATAATAATACCTCTTGTCATGATCTTTGGAAATGCATGTCCATCTTTTGCTTGAATACATTCACTCGGTTGCACTTCACAGAATGTTCTTTGGTTTATAGTACATCAAGGTTACCACAGAGAAGTCTCAGATATAATAAAGATAATTGTCCTATCTGTTCCACTCATTTAAGGGTCACTTTCAATTTTGTGACAAGCATTCACTTAGAATGTTAATCTATAGCATCTCAGCTCTATATATTGACAACCCCTAAGTTAATTACTTCAAAATAATAGTCTAAATTCTCAAAGTATGTTAAAAATGTACATAACATTAAATAAAAGATTTCTTAAATTTCAAATTGTTGGGAATCACCAAGCTTCTCAAAGAGAACTCATAATAGGCCTTGCTTCTTTTCCTCACTTGCAGGTTCTCTTTTTCCCTCACATTCAAGTTCTCTTTTTGTATAATTCCTCTAGTTATGATTGATTAAAAATACTTTCTTCATCTATAACTCTAGACAAAGTTGTAACTTGAGTAAGTCCCTTTGATACGACTTAGTCATGGAAAAAAAAGAAACACTTCTCCTGTATGGAAAAGGAGAGGATACATGCCATGAACCAGGAAAAAGTATGTTTTCTTGCTTTTGTGAAATATGTGGAAAGCAAAAATAAGGGTCTGGTAAAAAATGGATACATTATAATGTTTCACATGAAAACATGCCATATAACAACTTCCTTCCGTCCAATGTTTAGTTAACAATGTAGCTGGTTTGTATGGCTTAATTTGATCTTATGTACTTTATGTGGATGATCAGTTTACTTCCCTAATCAAACCTCTTCACTAGTAGTTTTTTAAAACTTTATCCTTAGATTTATTGTCAATGAGTAAAGTGTCTTCCACAAACTAGGTTATACAATCACTCACAAAACATGACTAATATAGTGAATTGCACTATACTTAATGTACAATATCATAACCTAAAGTGTGAGCAGTAGGCAGTATATTGTGGCATAAATAACTAACAAAAAAAATCATCATCCTTCATCCTCAATAAAAAGAAACAACTAGCTTTGGTGAACATGTTTTATTTTCAGTCCTAGCAATTACTAGTTAAAAGTCCTTGGGCATCTAAGTCACTAAGGGATATTGAGAGTATTTAAAACTAAAACAACACAAAAAACAAGTAATTTCTTTTGCAAATGTTATCTGATGTTTACATATGTACCTTACCTTACTGTATTGTATCTTTTTTTTAAGGCATCAAGAAATAGAAATGAGTTTTCAAATAATTTGGAAAGTGAATGCATATACTAAGAAAAGAGAATGAGGCTTGTTGACTACTATAAATAGATAAGAAACTGGATAATGGAGCAGAAAAAATAGAACTATCAATAATAAAGTATACATAATATGAAAAAAATGATGTGCAGTATAAAAAGAATGATTTTAAGCAGAGCAAAAGTAGCTACCAAGTGAAAATCATTATCATAAAATAAAGTCTGAGGATAAAAAATTAAGGACAATTTTAAAATGACAAAAACTAAAATATGATCCATGTCCCATGGAATTTATTAAGGAAATAAATTATCTGATTTGTGTTAAGACCAATTTTTGTTATTTAACTGGTACCAAGAATGTTCTTCTCGGGAGCTGGAGAGACAGCTCAGCAGGTAGAGGATTTGCCTTGCACACGGCTGACCCAGGTTAGATTCCCAGCATCCCATATGATCCCTTGAGTAGTACGAGGAGTAACTTCTAAGTTCAGAGCCAGGAGCAACCCCTGTGCATCACCGGGTGTAATGCAAAAAGCAAAAAAAAAAAAAAGAAAAAAAAAAGTTCTTCTCTATAACTCTAGTATCCAATTTTCAATCATTTTATAATAGAACATTTTATTTCATATAAGAATCATTTTAAACTTTAATATTAATATTCGATTCACATAGGCTTTTAATCATGTTGAAATTTTTATTTTGTTGAAATTTTTATTTTTTAGATAGAATAGGGAACAATGTTAAATCGTATAACAGCTCTTCTGAACTCAATATATTACATAAGGCTATAACATATTTTACAATATGTTACATGAAAATGTTATATATAGAGAAAATTCATACATTTCTCTTCTGACTCTTCAATCTGAAGATGGATTAAGAATTTTCAGACAATATGGCCAGGAAATTTCTAGTACCCACACCTTTTATTCCTTTACTTACAGAGTTTACTTAGGACACTTGGATAGGTAAGTATTTTAAAACTCGTACTAGATTTACAAGCCTGAATGTCTTTCCTCAGGCCCTTGACGGTCATCTTTAAAATATTAAGAGGTGGGGATATGGCAAGATGGCAAAATACGTTCCTGGTGTGTGTGAGGCCATTGGTTCAAGTTTCAGTTCAGGGGAAAAAAATGTAAAAATAGGAGCAGCACTCCTATTTTCCAATTTCTGGGAAGGTAAGGAATCCAACATTGGAGAATATTTTTATTTAAGTTGTACAAGGAACTAATGTTTCAAATATATGAGAAAGTTTACGCTTTCTATTGGTGATGACAATTATTTAACACTAAAAAAATTATAGACTTACTCCAGTGATTAATAATATTTCCTCCTCTTGTTCCAGAAGAGTTAAGCTGAATTTGAGCTCTAGATTCTCTCCTACTGCAACTCTCATTAAAAAGAAAAATGTCTTTCTTGCCTTTTGGACTTCATGCAATATTTGTATTAGCAATGTTAGTGCTAAAAGAAAAAATAAAAGCAAGCAAAGGACAGAATAAAAGCACTATTTCTATAGAGAGTATTAAAATATATCTTTTCTGATAATGAAATGTCTGAACAGAAGCCTAAAAGAGCGGAGACATATGGATATATGGCTCATATAGAAATCTAAAGGATGAACACTTCAGACAAAAGAATATTAAGAGTGGAATCCTTAATATGTCAATGTACTTAGAAAGTATGAGGAATATCTGAAAATACTTTCTTTCATTGGAAAATCATTATGAGTGAAGTCCTTTAATTTTCATGAAGGATGTGATGGGCCACACCTGGCCGTGCACAGGCATCACTCCTGGCAATGATCAGGGAACAATGTGCAGTACTGAGGATTAAACCTTGGGTAGCTGCTAAGCTCCATCTTCATGTACTCTCAGGCTGTGTATGATTTCTTTTAAAAGTCAATTCCTCTTGCTTATAAGAAAAAAAAAACCTGAATCTTAGATTTCTGCCCAGTGTTTATATATGTATTTTGCACACAGTGATTTCCAAAGCTATTGATAACAGACTTTTAGGCTTTCAATGATTCAGCTCCAAGCCTCCACCAACCTCAGTATCCCTCAACCAATCATCCAAGTTTGCTACCCTTTCCCCACTCTGCATTCTTAGCAAACTCACTAAAAAACATACTATTTGTAGTTTGGGCCAAATGCATACTGTGTACTGACAATTATATTAGATTGTTATATAATTGGCTATTCTAATCATTTTGGATGTACATATCTCATAAAGATTAATGCATGCTTTTTATGCAGGAACTCCAGGTTCAATTCTTGGTGTCACACAGTACCCCAAGCATAACCAGAAATGTCCCCTGAGTCAAAAGTAGCCATTAGCACCCTGAGGGGTTGCAAAAAGTCCAGCATTAATGATAATAATAATAATAATAATAATAATAATAAAGATCACAGAAACATAATTTTAGGATTTTGATGACTTCTGTTGATACACAACATAGAATTTTTTATTATAAATGTAATTCAATCCAAACTAAATTATAAATGTGGTTGGGTGAGATCATATATTTAAAACTACTAAGAATGTATCAAGTGTACACTATACACCTAGCTCACACCAGACTATGTTCTTATTTGTAGGAAATGATAAAATATAAAAATTCTTTGATGGCAAGTTATAATGCAAAAAAGTTTTTTAGCCATGCAAACCTAAACAAAATTGAACTTGACATGTGAATTCCATAGATTTTGAAAATAAAAATTAAATTATTGAGTAATGAAGTTTAGCAGAAGATTGGATCAGAAAGTATCTCCTTGAAAATTCTTATTAATATTGATTTAAGAAAAAGCTATAAAACATAAGTTATCTAAATAGTTATGAAAGGCTTTATGCATTGAATGTAACTGCAACAGTAATATGGTCTTTTGACTGTCATTTCAAAAATTAGAAATGCTGACCGAGTTATGTAAATTTTTTGAGTATAATTTCATCATATATAAAATGACAATATTAATATGTAGTTCACAAAACTGTTGCAGATTCTCTATCTCTCTATAGATATATGAGCTACTTAGTAACTACTTTTTAGTGTCAAAAAAAGGTCATTACTGTTTTAATCATGTTACTAAATTGCAAGGCAACTGCATTTAATTTACATTTTAGTGCCTTTTTAACACTAAGGTTTAAAGGTCATTCAAAAATAGAGACAGTATTTCAGCAAATAATTTTGTGATTCTATATTCTCTTCCCAGCAATAGATTATTAGAAAACAAACTTAAGTCATCCTATCATTTAAAAGGTAAATGTTTTTAGATCATATCTTTAAAATCTTAGGACAGTTAAAAACAACAATTAAAAAAAAGGCCTCTAAACCTGAGAGAGAGTATTTTCTGTAGAGTGCTAACCTTGTAAAAGGTTAATCCCTAGCACTGCAGATGATCTCCAGAGTCCACCAGGAGTCATCCCCTGAAGGCAGCACCATTGATCATCCTGTTGTTCCCCGATTGCTTCGAGTAGGCACCAGTAACGTCTCCTTCATCCTAGCCCTGAGATTTTAAAAAGTGCTATATTCAATGCTCTTTTAGGATTAGGAGAATGAGACCCATCGTTGTTACTGGTATTTGGCATATTGAGTATGACACGGGAAGTTTGCCAGACTCTGCCCTGTAGGCAGGTTACATTCGGTAGCCTGCCAGGTTGTCCAAAGTAAGACTGAGATAAGATGTCACGTGGCATATAGGGTTTTATAGTCTCTGAGTCTTGGCTGTTGATGGAATTACACAGCGCCAGGGGGCCAGTTGGTGGGTTTTACCCCTGCCTACTGGAAGATGGAGGATCTGGGTGGAGGATACTCTGTCCCGATCCGAGCACGCTTAGACATCTAAGCCCCGGGACCCGCATGCCTCTGTTCCTCTGCCATTACCTTCATGCGTGTGGAAAGTGGTCTCAGCATGGTTGTGGCTGGTTCTTCAGTCAGTAGCTGAATACCCTGAGGGCAGAGTCAAAAGTAAACCTTGAGCAGTGCTGGGTGTGTCTTGAAAACAAACAACAACAACAAATTAAAAAAACAACACCATTCTCACAGTGAAGACACTATCAATACCTTAGTGTTGTAAAATACCTAGTGCATGTTCAAACTTCTTTAAAAATTTTAAACTTAAATCCAAGCTCAATAATTCTAATATTCTATTCTATTCAACTCTACCCATTGCAACTTCTGGCAAGATGTCTGTTGTTAACAGAAGGGTGCAATTAATTGCTCACTGGACTTTGATAGAAATGGAGAGGTGGCAAACGCCTTCCAATTCAATAGACGGAAGCACTTAAGAGGGGGGCGTAGTCCAGACAAGGCGGTTTGGAGTCAGAGTGAAGCAGTCAGTCAGACTTAGCAGTAAAATCAATAAAGGCAAATTGTTTGCAGCTGCTCACAGAGTTCTTCTTGATAAACAAGATTTTTTGCTGTTAAAGATTACAAACTAAGAAGGTGTGATAAAATAGTCTATGGTCCTCACCAGATAATCCCAAATGAGGTAATCATTTCACTTGCACCCTCTGATCCTATCCTGTTAAACCTTTAAAAAGAATTTTCTGGAACATAAGAATGACTGAAGTCTCTTTCCAAAATTTGTTCCACCTCTAATGCCACATTTTGTCTTCTTTCTGATATAATTAAGCCATGAAAATAAAATAGATATGGGGAGGACAATGCTGTTCATGTACAGATGTTAATTGAAGGAAAAATGTAAATTATACCAATCTGTGGAAAATTAATTATACAAACACATTCTTTTCCAGAAAATCAAATCAAATCAGATAACTGAGAAAAATCAGCCAATGAAGGATACAAGTATGTGTGTGTGTGTGTGTGTGTGTGTGTGTGTGTGTGTGTGTCTTTGTGTGCGTCATGCATGTGGTAGAGGCAGAAGGGTGTAAATTGAATGAGAATTTCTAACAAGACAACATGCTTGGATAAATTTGAATTTCCATATCCTAAATGAACTAATGATCCTGAGGTGTAAAGGTGTGAAAGAGTAGAAGCAGTTGGAAAATCTAAAGGTTTGGGAATAGGAAGAAAAATAACAAGGGCAAAAAAAACAAACAATTGGCTATGGAGACGCAAAAAGTATGCCAGAAGCTAAGTATAACACAGACAGTTAGAGAACTGGCTTGTGTGCATTGAAAGGCTTAGCATGTGATTTTGAAAAAATAGTTTGATCTCCCTGAATCTCCATTTTTTTTTTTTAGTGTAATGGAGATTAACAAAAATGTCAACCTGGAAGAAGTATTGTAAATAGTAAATGATAAAATGTATGTGAATGGTTTATCATAATGCCTGTCACTTGGTGGTATTGACAAGAGTGGGAAGTATTTCTTACATACATTATCAGACTCTCCAGATTGTAAAGCGCTTAAAACTCAGCTGCTCTCATCACAATGCTTGAAATTTGAAAATGGAAGCTATCATTAATATTATTATTATTACTATTATTATTTTTAAATCTTTGTGCCTCCATGCCAAGGATTCATTCAGCTGATAATTATATGCTTTTAATGATTGCAAGGCCATTTCCTCTTGAGTTTCACCAAAGTGCTTTCAAATACACATAAGTCACTTCTTGGGAAATTGAAATTTTACTTTTGGTTCAATCTGAGTTATGAAGTATACTTGCTTTCTTCTAAGCATCCTAAATTAGAATACAATCCACTGCTCTTTGGTAGGTCAGATCACATGCTTTTGTGAAGGAGACGGAGATGAGTGCATTTTAAATCATAATCAGCATAGTGTCAAATATATTGTATGTTTTCCTTCAAAATTTGCTGTTGATGATAATGATGATAATGAATCTATTTCTAATCTTTGTGCTTTCAGCAATAATTCTAAAGCTATTTCAAAGTTTTCTATAAAATTCTCCTCCTGTTGTGTCTTCCAAGTATACAGCTGGCATCCATTATCTCAGACATGCCTCTGTGGCATGTGTGTTTTGTGTTATTGCTCATAATAGTTTCTTGCTTTGTTTTCCTGGCTCTGACTTTTAACATCCTCATTTTTCTAGTAAGTTTTCTCCTTAGCTATTTCCTTTCCATCATTTCTATTGTTTGTACTAGTTTTCTGGTCACTGTTTGATGGTATCTGTACAACATTCTGCATTCATTAATATCCTCTGAGTTGCTTAGTAATAGATTTAATCTGGACAGTCTATACAAAGTTAGGAAAACAACCTATGCTGTGTTTGATCAAAACTTAAGCACAGATTATTTGACCAAAGCCTATACACAGATTATATCTAGCTTGAGTATTTCACTTGATTACTTGACTTCCCGTTAATCGTCGATTTGCTCGAGCGGGCGCCAATAACGTCTCCATTTCTCCCTGTCGCGTGCTAGTGTAGACCACTGGTGTCTGTTCGCTCTAGGAACATGAAGAGACTCAAACTGATTGTTCATGATCTTGATGAAGAAGTCTGACCATCTCTGGTAGGTGGGCGTCCAGGCGATCTTTTGACATCCCTTGGAATCCAGTCGGTAACAGCTCTAGTCAGGCGGTTGTCTTTAAATCTCATTACGTGACCAGCCCATCTGATTTTTGACACCTTGGCAAACGAGACAGCGTCCCTGATTCTTGATCGTCAATGGATGTCGGAACTCCAGATTCTTTCTCTCATTTGAGTGAAATGTGATATTCCAAGCATAGCTCTTTCAATTCCTCTTTGGGAGATCCAAATAGCGTTCTCATCCTGTTTGCGTAGGGCCCAGGTCTCTGAGGCATATGTTAATGCAGGAAGAACAGTGGAATCAAAGAGATGTGCCCGGAGCTGGAGGTTCTTCATCCTCTTAGCTATTTCTTCGACACTCTTGAAGGCGTTCCAAGCCACTCTCTTCCTCTTGCGCAGCTCGGGTGCCAGGTCATTTGTCATGTTGACTTCTTGACCTAGGTACACATAACTGTTGCATTTGGAGATGGTCATTCTGTTGAGAGCGAATGGGGCGTCAGGAACGAGGCTGTTTTTCATAAACATTGTCTTCATAGGATTCAGCTGTAGTCCTACCTTTCCATACTCACAGTCGAAGTTGCCCAGCATTTGTGCCGCTTGGCTGATGTTTGGTATTATTAAAACAATGTCATCAGCAAAGCGGAAGTGGTGTAGTTGCCGACCATCTATCTTCACTCCCATTCCTTCCCATTCCAGTCCTCGCATGATGTTCTCGATGGTGGCACTGAAGAGTTTCGGTGAAATGGTATCACCCTGCCGAACCCCTCTCTTGACATCAATGATTACCTCTTTGTAGAATGTTGAGATCCTGGTAGTGAATCCACAATACAGCTCACGGAGGATCTTGATGTATTGAGCTTGAATGCCCTGATTGGCTAGGGCTTCAGTGACCACTTCCGTCTCAACAGAATCAAAGGCCTTCTTTAAATCAATGAATGTTAGACAGAGCGGCATCTTGAACTCCAGAGAAACCTCAATGAGCTTGGTTATTGTGTGGATATGGTCGATGGCCCTCCTGTTGATCGTCGATTTGCTCGAGCGGGCCCAGTAACGTCTCCATTGGAGACTTTGTTGTTACTGTGTCTGGCATATCGAATACTCTCGGTAGCTTGCCGGGCTCTCCGAGAGGGGCGGAGGAATCGAACTCGGGTCGGCCATGTTGACCCCTTGTAAGGCGAACGCCCTACCCACTGTGCTAACGCTCCAGCCAGATGGTGGGCTGGAGTGATAGCACAGCGGTAGGGCGTTCGCCTTACAAGCGGCCAACATGGCCGACCCGTGTTCGATTCCTCCGCCCCTCTCGGAGAGCCCAGCAAGCTACCGAGAGTATTCGATATGCCAGACACAGTAACAACAGTCTCCAATGGAGACGTTACTGGGCCCGCTCGAGCAAATCGACGATCAACGGGAGGGCCTTTACCTTTACCTTTATGGTCGATGGCGCTGAATCCTTTGCGGAACCTAGCTTGCTCGCATGGCTGTCCTTCATCTAGTGTTCTGCCAATCCTATTTAGGATGACTCGAGTGAACAACTTGTAGATGACAATAGGCAGATTGGGCGATAGTTGCCAATGTCATGGATGTCTCCCTTCTTGAACAGTAGTAAGGTCCTGCTGGTTTTCCACTGGGACGAAACCTTGAGTATTTGTCAGACAATAATGACAAGGAAATTGAAGTAGATGTAGCTACTCAAAATTTCTTTAAAATGTGATATAATGTTGGAAAGAGAAAGAGACAGAGAGGGAAATAAAAGTGGAAAACTAATTTTTTTATAAAGAGATCTTTGTACATTACCATTATTCCCATTGATATGCCTTCCAAAGATAATCAAATCATGCAGTGAGATTGTCATCTGTAGAAACGTAGCACGTCTGTCTGTCATCCTGTTGCTCATCGATTTGCTCGAGCGGGCGCCATTAACGTCTCCATTGTGAGACTTGTTACTGTTTTTGCCATATCAAATATGCCACGAAGAGCTTGCCAGGCTCTCCCATGTGGGCAGGATACTCTTGGTAGTCTTGCCAGGCTCTTTGAGAGAGACAGATGAATCGAACCCAGGTCAGCCACATGCAAGGCAAAAACCCTACCTACTGTGCTATCGCTCCAGCCCCTGTTGAAAAGTACCCATAATAATTTTGTAGAAAACTTTAAGCTTACTTATGCAAAAGTTATAGCTGTGGATAGTATGTTTAAAGGCAGATAGCTCATATTATTATACTAGGTATGTAAATAGTATTCACTTATCAATGAAAGTAAAAATGCTTTAAAACAGACACTTATGTTTCTCCAGTCCTTAGTTCTAGATGGAATAAAATAAATTAAATGTGACATTGTTTAAATGACCAATTTATCTTATCACTCTTTGAGCTCAAAATCCACTTTAGTTTCTGATGTAGGCTGATATTACCTCTTTGCATGTCAAATGCTGCTATTGACTTTTTTTAATTTAGATTTTTCTGGGGAAGAGACTATTTAAATCAAGTGTTCACATACTATGGCATTTCTGAATTTGTTATAACTTGTGGAGTAAAAAGCTATAAAAGATCATTTACAGTTCAATCAAGGTTTCTCTTAATGCAGTGTCTGTTCACTACATGAAGAACATGTCAGTTAATAGTAAGAATGACATAAAGAATATGTTCACCCAAAACTTTAAGTCAGAGCACAAAGGATGATATAAAATCTTTTCATATGGAAATTAAACTCCACAATGGGAGTCCTGGGAGGAGGCCAGGGATTTTACTTCACCCACCACTTCCCTGGGGTGAACTGAAGTTTGAAAGGAGCTTTAGGTTCAGTCTAGTTTTCCTCCTCCTTAAATGGCAACTCTTCTCTAAGCCTTGAAGTTTCTGTTTTGTTCTTACTCTGTTTTGAATTTCTTTTCTTGAAAGTCTGGTGGTAGCTTTGGAAAATCCCAAGAAGTTGTTATTTTCCCCTTTTAAAAAATGTCCTCACTCTAATGTTGCCTTTTAAAAATACAATTTTCAGATCATAGTAAACATCCAAGTAAAATGTCCATATTTTCGGTAAATAGTAAACTAGACTGTCAAAGGACCTCAAATGACAAGAATATTTACATTTTTAACTGTAAAAAACAGAAATGATATGAACAATCTTCAGCACTCTCTCTCTCTCTGTCTCACTATATCTGTTTCTCTCTCATACACTATAGTCTTTACAGATTTCAACATCTGAACATAGTGAGTTTTTGCCACAAATACTATTTACATGACAATTGGGACCAGTTGCCTAGGAGTCAACTCATTATCCTAGACCCTCTGAGTGTTTGTCTTACTAAATGTGATTGAAGCTCCATTAATTATAATCTCTGGAGCTTGTCCAGGGAACAAAGGGGGAAACTGTTGTTCTAACCTTGACGGGTCAATGGCAAAGGTCATATACAACATGCACCATACATGACACAGAATTTGTTACAGATCATCTATCTGCTCAATAAAATGCTTACACAGGGGTCCTTTGTATTAATTTGCCATAGATATGTTTTATTGTTACTACATAAAGTTAGCTAGAAGAAAATAGACATTAGACACCATTGATAGGTCTTCCAAAAATAATCAAAACAGGGTTAACTGTCATGTGTCAGTTAAAGAAAAGAAAATGGGTACCGGCATATATGAAAATCTGTAGAAAATGCATCCTTGTTGAAAATCTGCAAGTGGGTCACTCCCTTCTCTTTTTCAAACTTCTATGTTACATCATTAAAATAAAATTAAATTAAATTAAAATAAAATAAAAATCATGTTACATCATTAAAAGAAGCCAGGTTTGGAAAGTAGTCAGAATTTTGGTCAGGGAGAGATCCTGTTCAGGGTTATTTTACTATGGGGCCTGCATGTAGAAAATATCTTTCTTTGAGCAACTAGTATAACACCAACATAACAGACAAAAACATTAATATGAAACCTTGCTAGAGATTTTCAGCAGACTAGCAATTGTGAAGCCATAAAAATTAAAGTTGCTCCCAAGTCTTCAAGAGCCTCTGAGAGCCAGTAAGAAGGCAATGTTTTTTTAGTTTCAATCTGTTGTATATCTACTTTCATCTGTATTGCAAACCATAATGCCCAAAAGTAGAGAGAGATTATGGGGAATCGTGTCTGCCATGGAGGCAGGGGGAGGGTGGGAAGGGGGGTTATACTGGGTATATTGGAAGTGGGGGATGTGTACTGGTGGAGTTATGGGTGTTTGATCATTGTGTGATTGTAACCCATACATGAAAGCTTGTAACTATCTCACGGTGATTCAATGAAAAAAAAAAAATTAAAACCAATTGGTTGTATATCATAGATAAATTCCCAGCCGTTCACGTAATCACTCATAGTTGAGGACACTGACCTTTGTAAAGCAGTTTAATGTGACCTATAAGGTTTTCAGAAAGGGAAAAAAAATGCTGTACACAAGTATATAATTTGGTTAGGTTCAATGTATTGGAGTCAAAAAATCTAAGTACCTATACCTTCCAAACAATTGAGAGAAATATATGGAAATGAGTATGATTTCAAGTATATTTTTGTATCCTCCTTAAAAGAAAAATTTTTAAATGCCACAAACAGGTGTTTCTACTGGCATCTATAGAAACAAGTGCTTGTGACTGATAATACAATATGTATTATTGGTATATGGAAAATACTGTAGATATTTAAAACTCATTATATAGTTTGTGAACAAAATGTGCTTTTTCTCCTCCCTCCCTCCCTCCCTCCCTTCTTTCCTTCCTTCCTTCCTTGACTTATTTTCTCTCTTTTCTCTTTTTTGACAAGTTATAAATAGCAGAATTTAAATGAACTGAGATCTATTTGGCAGACATCATTAAAACTGTACATAGTAACCTTGTCTTGATAATTTTGAAAATGAAATAAAAAATTAAATTGAATTAACATAACATAATACAGATTTAAATATATATACTTTTTTTGTGTGTGAGTCAGACACAAAGATTATTTACCCAGATTATTTCTGTAGTATTAATGGAAAGGGGTTTTTATAATCTCAGCAAATTGAATTCAGTAATGTAGTATAGTTACTTCTCTTTGTTCATTGAGAGAAAAAAAACAAGTTTAAATGAGGCACTAATTTATAGAGTGTGAAGATATTTTCTGAACTATTCTCTATCTAATCAGTATGAATCAGCTTAATATTCACTGCATCAGACAACCTGGTAACAACTTTATATGAATTGGAAAGAAATAACCTGAGTCATAATGAGCATTGGCAGCCAATCATGAGGCAGGATTTTCATCTTTCTTATCAGATACTGAGGCCACAGAACATGTATTAATGATGAAATGACTTTATGTGCTTTTATTGCATGTGTTTTGTCCTTCTTCGTTTTGGCAGCCTAGTTTGGTCTTGCGATTTTATCAGCCTCTCCTTCCTCATCCTTCTTAATGCTGCCATATTGGTGGTTCTTTCAGGGTCAGCAGATAGTTTGCAAGGCTCTGCCATGCAGGCAGGATATTCTCGATAGTTTGCCATGCTCTCCTAGAGGGATAGAGGCCTCTAATCGTTAGAGGGTGGCCTCTAATCGTCCTTGCAGGTGTTCCCATGGTTCAAACCATATTTGAACCCTATAAAATATGGTGCAGTAATCGTGGAAGGTGGGTATTAAGTGTCTTATGATGTGTCTGGAAAGAGTCTTGGAGCATGGCAGCAGCTGGGTAGTGGAGGTAGTGAAGGTACTGGAGGTCTGCCAATGAGTTATTTAACTGATACTGATAGGGTGGGTATTCTGTGTGGAATCCCTGGGTAGGGTGGGGTTTCTGAACTTAATTCCTTGGTCTCCAGAGATTGGCGGGAGCAGGCAGAGGATCTCTGTTCCCTGGAGTCCAAGGTCACAGAGTTCCACTTACGTGGTTCTGTAGGGTTTCACTCCTGCATGAGTCTCAGATGGAGAGTCTAGAAAGAGTCCTGGAGCATGGCAGTAGCTGGGTAGTGGAGGTAGTGGAGGTCTGCCAAAGAGGTATTTATCTGGTACCAGTAGGGTGGGTATTCTGTGTGGAATCCGTGGGTCACTAGATGTTTGTGGAAGCAGACAGGGCAGGGTAGGGTGGGACTTATGGTTTTAAAATGACTGTCTGTACTTTCAATGCATGTATGCTGGCATCAGATGCACTCATCGAGGAAATGATGGTACAAGCGCGAAAGATCAAGTACGACATCATTGGTCTGACCAAGACGAGAAGACATCAATCACATTATACCGATTTTGACACTGGAGAAGAACTGTTCCTTGGAAGATGTGACAAAAGAGGCATTGGTGGTATCGGTGTCCTGGTCAATACGAAGTTGGCCATGACCATTGATTCATTCGAATGCCTAACACTGATTACACTTGAATAGATGGGGCTGACTGCCAGCAGTTTCTACCTTTGTTGTCCACACACCAACGTCCAATTATGATGAAGGAGAAATTTAGAGGTTCTGCATGGAACTGGAGAAGTTCTAGAAAGGAAACCACACCTTCTACAAGATCATTATTGGTGATTTTAATGCCAAGATAGGACTGAGAAAATCAGCTGAAAAACTCCCATCAGGATCCATGGCCTACAATGGAACAAACAGGGTGAGAGACTGTCTGAGTTCCACATGTCGACCAAGACCATCCATGGTAACTCAGAGTTGCAGAAGGCCGAATCTAAATGTTGGACATGGGAGTCTCCAGGTGGACGGTTCCACAATGAAATTGACCACATCACATTCAATCTATGATTTTGCCTGATTCATGTCACTGTTGTCCCAAAATTCCAAACAGGATCGGACCACCATCTCCTTCATACAAAATTCTACTTCACGGTACAGGGAGAAAGGGCTGCAAAGTTTAAGAAGAGAATTCCCAAAATGATCACCAACTGGGAGGTCTTTGGCACTATTGTGGCAACATGGGAAGATGCTGTCATTGACAACATTGATGAAGAATACGATCGACTGGTTCAGCGCCTCCATTATTGTGTGAGGAATGCCGAGATAGAGAGAGAGCCACAAAAAGATGCCCGTCTTCAAAAACTCTTGAGCTCATTCTCCAACACAGCCTGGCAGAAGCCTCAGGCAACTGCAAGTGAACGTCCAGGCTTGCAAAGCAGTGCAGAGAAGCAATAGAGGAAATCTCAAAGAGAGAAGAGCAGCAGTGTTGGCAGATGTGGCAGAAGCCATGAAAAGCATTCACAATGCTCGCCTGTCCTTTGTCAACTGAAAGACCAAGATGCCTGCCATCTGACATCCTGATGGATCTGTCACATCTTCCAGAAGGGCAATGGAGAATAGTATCCATGACTTCAACTAGGATCTCTTCGATAGCCATGTCCATCTGTCCACATGCCAAATTCTGCAGGGTGGACATGTCATTCCCAACATTCTCCCTTCTGAAATCCGACATGCCATTTCATCGGTAAAGAAGCAAACAGCAACCTGGTCCAGACAAGGTCAGACATGAACACCTGAAGAACCTGCCATTATTACTCATCAATACACTATCTTGGCTCTTCACACGCTACCTGTCTGAATGCAATGTTCTGTCCCAATGGAAAACTATTGACTGTACTAGTGTACAAAAAAGGGAGACATCTACAACATTGGCAACTATCGCCTGATCTGCCTTTTGTCTGTCATCTACAAGCTGTTCATTTGAGTCATCCTGAATAGGATTGGCAGAACACTAGATGAAGGACAACCATATGAGGAAGCTGGGTTCCACAAAGGATTCAGCATGATCAACCATATCCACATGATAACCAAGCTCATTGAGGTTTCTCAGGAGTTCAAGATGCCGCTCTATCTAACGTTCATTGATTTAAAGAAGGCCTCTGATTCTGTTGAAACAGAAGTGGTCACTGAAGCACTAGCCAAACAGGGCATTCAAACTCAATACATCAGGTTCCTCCGTGAGCTGTAGTATGGATTAACTACCAAGATCTCTCCATTTTACAAGGAAATGATCATCGACCTCAAGAGAGGGTTCAGGAGGGTGATACCATTTCACTGAAACTCTTCAGTGCCACTCTGGAGATCCGACCTCCGTCGAAGATCAAGAATCAGGGATGCTGTCTCATTTGCCAAGGCATCGGAAATCAGATGGGCTGGACACATAATGAGATTAGGAGATGACCGCTGGACTAGAGACATTGCCAAGTGGATTCCATGGGATGTCAAATGATTGCGTGTCTGCCCACCTATGATATGGTCAGACTTCTTTGTCAAGACCCTGAATGATCGGTTTGAGGCTCTTTGTGTTCCTAGAACAAGCAGACATTGGGCTACTAGCATGCAACAGGGATGAATGGAGATGTTACTGGTGCCCGCTTGAGCAAATTGATGAATAACGGGATGTCAAGTGATCAAGTGATTGCATGCGTTTGTCCTGAAAGGTTATTTAAAAAAATTGTAGACATACTGTCTTCCCAAAACCACTGTGAAAACTAGTGTTCAAAAATGAAATTTTGAAGAATATTGATTCAAATAATAACCTAGCTTCAAATTGAAAATTCATTATAGCAGTTCATAGGAACCAAGATAAATTAAGAGGTATGAATGCTCAAAATAAATTGAGAAATATAGTGGAGACATCTCTTTCAGAAAACAATAAACTTGTTAAGTCACTTGTGAGTCAAATTAAGTACAAGGTTATGTGTATCTATTTGGATATATCTATAAAATAAATGTAATTACATTTAAATGAATTAGAATTTAATTAGAAAATGTATTTGACCAAAGAACCAGGAATACCTGGAGAAGTGACTGATGCCACAGCTAGGGGAATGTGAGTTTCCAGGAATCTGGAGCAACTAGAGAGTTATGTTAAAAAATAAAGGGACATGGGAGCCAGGGAAGAAGAATTTTATTGACCAACTATGCTATAATTTGATAAGATCAATAACATAGTATGTTATTTAATATGTACCTGTTCATATTTACATAAATAACAAATTATCAAATAAATAAGGAACAGCAGACAAATATTTTTAACAAAAGACTTTCAAATAATAGAGCTATTTCTCCCTTCAGGAAATGAAGACCCTTTACAGTGCCAATAGAACTTAGTGCTTAATTTCCAAATAATAGAGAAACAAAGATGAGAATAGGATCTTGACTATAAATAAATCTGGCAGAAAGTATGTTAACATAAGGGGTCACAATTATGTCATCATTGAAGTTCTGTGAATTTTGTGAATTGATGTGATCTAATAAATAATTTTATTTCTGCAATTTGATTTCTAAGGCTTGAAACACCAGTGAAATCAAGAAACAAGCATCAGACAAAACAAATGTGAGGAATGTCCTGTTAAATGTTTAGTAGTGTTCTTCAAACGTGTTAGGTATGGGGGCCGGAGTGATCGCACAGCGGGTAGTGCTTTTGCCTTGCATGTGGCAGACCCAAGTTTGATCCCCAGCATCCCATATGGTACCCCAGCACCACCAGGAGTAATTCCTGAGTGAAGAGCCAGGAGTAACCCCTGAGCATTACTGAGTGTGACCCATAAAGCAAAAAAAAAAAAATTGTTAGGTATGTATGAAAAACCAAGCAAGGGAGAAATTCTCAGTGTTTTAATCAAGTTTAAAGAGACATGACTATTTAAATGGAGTATTCCACATTACATGTTGGAACAGAAAAAAATGATGAGATCAAAGAAAAACCTGATGAAATTCAAATATTTTTTGTGATAAGATAATAAAAATGTTCCAGTATTAGTTTTGACTAATGAAGTTCAATAGGTAAAGGAAAACTTTTGCTCAAATTGAAACTGAGTGGTGCACAGAAAATCACTAAAATCTTTGCAGCATTTTATGTATCTGAAATATTTCTAAAATAATGAATTTCTTTAGACATTTGTTGATTAATACCTTGAAATTAACATTACAAATGTAAACTAATAAAGATATTTTTTAAATTTTTCTTACTGGTAACTATACAATAAGAAATCCAGCTTGTTTCTTTAGTCTAGATTTCACACCTGGAGTCGTCTTATAGTAATGTTATTTTCAATATTATAGAGCCCAAGAAACATGGGCTCTATAATATTGAAAATAGCTAAAAATGTATATATTATTAGTGCACACTTTATGTTTTATAAAAGAAGTCATTTGTCAATCACACTGGAAAAGAACTGAGTGTTGTAGATAAAGGGGTATGCCTCATAATCTTTCAGTATCTTAGAGAGAGGGCTTGGGGAAGAGAGAGAGAGTTTGCCATAGAGGCTGAGTTTGAAACTGGGGACATTGGTGATGGGAAATGTACAATGGTGATGGTGAAGGGAGGGTGTTGAAACAGCATATGACTGAAACCCAATCATGAACAACTAAACAAACATCATTTTAAATAGTTAATGAGATACCACAAGTCATAATGGTTTATAATTAGAATTTATATAGACTTTATAGCACCGTAGTACCGTCATAGTGTTGTTCATCGATTTGCTCGAGTGGGCACCAGTAATGTCTCCATCATGAGACTTGTTGATACTGTTTTGGGCATATTGCAAATCATAATATTGATTTTATAACATTACTTGTGCTTACATGCACACAGTGCCAGTTTTTTCTTTAGCAAAGTTAGACTGCGCATTTGGATTAATAGCATAAGGTATATGGTAAAACAAATTCCCCTATTCTCCAGTTTGTGGTGTTTATTATTATTTATTATTATTATTATTATTATTAGTGAAACACCATGAGGTAAAGTTGTAGACTTACAGATTTTTGTGCTTGGGTTTCAGTTATACAATGATTGAGTACCCATCCCTCCACCAGTGCCCATTCTCCATCTCCAATGCTCCTGGAATCCCTCCCACCCACCCATCCCTCATCCTACCACACCCCTGTGGCAGGGCATTCCCTTTTGTTCTCTCTCTCCTTTGGGGTGCTTTTATTTGCAAAAGGGGCATTGAGTGACAATCATGTTCAGTCTATAGTCTATTTTCAGCATGCATCTCTCATCCTTGGAGGATCCTCCCAAAAACCATTATTTGGCACTCTCTTCTGTATCTGAGCTGCCTTCTCCCCCAGCATGTGCACTAGCCTCTAAACCATGGAGTGAACCTCCTGGTACTTATCTTGGATATTCTTGGATGTTAGTCTCCTAATTTGTTACTTTATATTCCCCAGATGAATGCAATATTTCTTTGTCTGTCCCTCTCTTTTTGACTCATTTCACCTAGCATGAACTTTCCATATAGTACCACTTGTACGTAAATTTCATGATTTCATCTTTTCTAACAGCTGCATAGTACTCCATTGTGTAGATGTACCAAAGTTTCTTTAAGCAGTCGTCTTTTCTTGGGCACTCGGATTTTTTCCAGATTTTGGCTATTGTGAATAGTGCAGCAATGAACATAGAAGTGCAGATGTCATTTCGACTGTACTTTTTTGCCTCTCTGGGATATAATCCCAAGAGTGGTATTGCTGGGTCAAAAAGGACCTCAATTTCTAATTTTTTTGAGACTCATTCATACTGTTTTCCAAAAGGGCTGAGCCAGTCGGTATTCCCACCAGCAGTGAAGGAGAGTCCCTTTCTTGCCACATCCACGCCAACACTGGTTGCTTTTGTTCTTTTGGATGTGGGCCAGTCTCTGTGGTGTGAGATGATATTTCATTGTTGTTTTGATCTGCATCTCTCTGATGGTTAGTGATGTAGAGCATTTTCTCATGTGCCTTTTATCCATTTGGATTTCTTCTTTGAGAAATTTTCCGTTCATTTCATCACCCCATAGTTTTTGGTGTTAAAATCACTCAGAAGAAATGTTTTAAATGATGAGATTTTAAGGTCTTTTATTTTGAGCACAACACTTTTTGTCTAGTTCCATTACATTCTAAGATTCAAGGCATTGTTTTGAAGACACAATTATAACTACACACATATAGATACATAGATATAATAAATACTTAAGAACTGCAAAATTGAATGTAATATGCAATTGTCTGACTTTTGCCCTTAAAAATATAAAATTAGAAAGATGTAAGAATGGCCAACACATGTTTGTGTTAGGAAAGAAAACTTTTCTGTTTCCCCAAATGACAGTTAAAATTCTGTTTCCAAAATATTTTAATTTCTCTTTAGAGAAAAAAAAAGAAATATTCTTATCAAGATTTTTATTTGTGGGACTGGAGTGATAGCACAGTGGTTAGGCCTTGCACACAGCCAACCCCGGTTCAATTCCCAGCATCCCATATAGTACCCCGAGCACCATCAGGAGTAATTCCTGAGTGCATGATGCAGGAATAACCCCTGTGCATTGCTGGGTGTGACCCAAAAAGCAAACAAACAAACAAATTTGTTTTCCTTGAAAACATGTGTACTGTAGATATTGTTCATTTGCCAAAGGATAGAAACCCAAAGGAAGAACATAATAGAACACAATACAAATAAATCATGTTTAAAATCCATGCTTAGAGTATAGTAGAGCTCCCCCTGCATGTGATTAAAATGCATTTTTTGTATATTAAATATTTAAAATATATGTAACTGTTAGAGGAAATAAAACTTGACATAAAATTTACAATAAGTTCTTTGTTGTATATTCAAATTATTCTTATCAAAAATGTTTAAAATCATTAATACATTTTAACATATATATAATATATTAAGCTTTCCAGTACATTGCCTTCCTCAACTCCATAAATTTTATGCCAGCAACTCCATTGACTTCCATGCCTTACATTCTGAAGGTGAAAAGGAAATACCAAGCACATCTGAAGTTGAGCTCTTTTACAATAGTTTTCACTCTTCCCTATCACTATTACTAGTCGTACAGTTATTCATCAATTTGCTCATGCGAGCACCAGTAACATCTCCATTTGTCCCAGCCCTGAGATTTTAACAGCCTCTCCTTACTCATCCTTCCCACGCTGCCATATTTGATGCTCTTTCAGGGGTCAGGGGAAAGAGGCCCATTATTGTTTCTGTTTTTTGATGTTTCACTCTTATAAAAAGAAAAAAGAAATAAAAAACCTTCATATTTCTAGCATAGTGTTTTTTTCCTTTAAGACAAAACCATCTTCTGTGAAGTTTATATTTTTCAAAAGCAATTACATACTTCACTGTTCTCACTATGTAGATATGTAAGTATATTTAAGTACATAATATATAGTTGTAAGCATACAACTATATGCTATTATTTCCTATTGGAAAGTGTGCTGATTGATTTCATAATTCCTTGTTATTAATTTCCTTTCCCATTGGTGCTTACAAAATGCTCCATGCGATTTTTAACATTTTTTTCAGTAAATGATACTTATAATAGTAAATGCATACATTCCTTTCTATTGGTCTCCACATGCAAAGAAAAATTGGTCACTTCTAGCAATTATATATGTCAAGTACTGCTGCAACTTTCTGTAATACTCAAAAGAAATATTTTGTCCTCGAGAAAGTTACAATTCAAGAACCCATACCATGCCATTTTGCTGAGTATGGTGTCTATACAAAGAAAATGTTTACAGGTAATAGCATGAAAGTGAGAAGTGATGAATTTATTTGACATATAAAAATAACTGTCATTTCCAAATACAGACATTTAGTTTATAGTTTCAATCAGGATAATCCCACTCTCCAGTGCAGAACGTTTAAAACTTGAATTGGGTATTTTGGAATTGACAACTGCAGATGCTTAAGATGGTAAAATAAGAATATTCACATTCATGCCTCCAGTGCACCAGAAGATGCAAAGTTTAATGTTCCATCGTATGCTACAAACTTCATTATTTCTAGGGTAAAATCTACAAACATAATGAACTTGAATTAGATATCTAAAGGTTGATATGTACCTTAAGGGCACTTCACAAATTCTCACACTGTAAGAACAAGAGGAAAGAAAATAAGGAAAAAACAGGGAAAAAAAAATATGTAGATACAGCCGAAGAGAAGGGCCACATGGAGGGCAGGATCCACAGCTCCCGGAGGAAAAAAAAAAACAGGTTCCAAAAAGAGCCGAGATCATTGGGAAGTCCCAGATGGGGTAGGTACCACATCCCGCCTCCCCCAGATGGAACCCCGGTGACCAGAAGCCTCTACAAGCACAGCTCGAGTATGCGGGAACTAGAACTTTTCCTCAAAACAAGACATCTCTCTATATACAAAGTGATCAATGGGAAGTAAACCAACCAACGTTTCTCCCTGAAAATCAGAGTTAAGTTTGGAGCACGGCCTCAGCCCCAGAAACACAAGGACTTAATGCAGAACCCAGCAGCTTGGAGCATAAAAGTAAATGGACTATGCGTTAATCCAGGCCATCATGTCTGCCCGGAGGGGAAAGGGTGTTGCCCCATTCGCCCTCTCTTCTCTGGAAAGAAGGATGGCGGCCGCATGGGAGCATTGTGGACAGCAGGTATGAGCCGGGGGTGTGGGAGCGACTAAAACCTCATGGGAAGGGGGCCATTCCGGTCCGTCCTTCACGCCCTACCGAGGTCACCAGTTGCCCCCCACGAGCGGCTCTCCAGAACAGCCACGGCCCCAGAACACAAGGACTTAATGCAGAACCCGGCACCTTGAAGCAGAAAAGTGAACGGACTATGCGTTAATCCAGGCCATCAAGTCTGCCGGAGGGGAAAGGGTGTTGCCCCATTCACCCTCTCTTCTCTGGAAAGAAGGATGGTGGCCGCATGGGAGCCTTGTGGACAGCAGGTATGAGCCGGGGGTGTGGGGTCAACTAAAACCTCATGGGAAGGGGGGCGTTTCTGTCCATCCTTCGCGCCCTACCGAGGCCACCAGTTGCCCCCCACGAGCGGCTCTCCAGCACGGCCACAGTCCCAGAAGCACAAGGACTTAATGCAGAACCCAGCAGCTTGGAGCAGAAAAGTGAATGGACTATGCGTTAATCCAGGCCATCATGTCTGCCCAGAGGGGAAAGGGTATTGCCCCATTCGCCTTCTCCTCTCTGGAAAGAAAGATGGCAGCCCCATGAGAGCCTTGTGGACAGCAGGTATGAGCCGGGGGTGTGGGGGCAACTAAAACCTCATGGGAAGGGGGGCGTTTCGGTCCGTCCTTCACGCCCTACCGAGGCCACCAATTGCCCCCCACGAGTGGCTCTCCCGCACGACCACGACTCCAGAGCACAGAAACCAATTTCTTAATTATCTGACTTTCAGTAGAAATACTTCCAGGGTCAATAAGTAAAATAGAAGAAATCCAAAACCAACATTTAATTCTTGAACCCAGCTGTAGAAAGCAAATCACTTCACAATGCTTTTTCAGCATGTCTGATTTGGGGAGGGGGGGGTAAACTCTAAATAATAGTGGTGAATCTTTTATTGAAACAATGAATCTAATCAAAGCAGATAGAGTGTTAACTAGAATTCATCTGCCTCACAGGGACTGGGAGGGGTAGGGGGTGGGGTTTTATTGGGGTTCTTCATGGTAAAAAATAAGTATTGGTAAAGGGAAATATGTTTGATATTTGCATGACTGAGACCTAAACCTGAAAGCTTTGTAACCTTTCCCACAGTGATTCAATAAATAAATTAAAAAAAGAAAAAGAAAAAGAAAAAAAAGAAAAAATATGTATTACTCAAAATTTGATAGAATAATGAATTAGGAATATCTCCTGCACCCTGTGCCCAGAGAAAGAATTTTGCATGTTTATTTCTTGGTTCAATTTGGTAAATTAAGTTTTAATATAGCACTAAAAGTCATATAGAGATAACAATTTTATAGTGACGTACACATGGAAAAAGCATCTTGTTCAATATTAAGCTAGTTAGCATTCATACAAAATCTGCAATTTAAAATTGAGTTTATTTCACTCTCCATTTTATATATCTAACTGATGCATATAGTTCCTCAATCTGCTTTTATTCTATACACACTTTGTTTAAATTCACATGGTGTGAATTAAATATGAGGAAACTTTAGGATTACGTAGAAATAATAGTAGAAATAAATAAGGTTGTTAGAATCTTTGTGCAGGAAATGTGAGCAATTTTAGAAAAGAATATGGAGATGAACAAGAAAAGATGTTTGGCTGGTTACTAGCAAATAATCATTTAGCTCAAATTTGGACAAACTCCAGCTATTACTTGAGAAAGAGTTTTATCTACAGGTCTGCTTATAAAACCTTTGCAGTGTGATATCATCTGAGTATACTACATTAAATTTCACTTCTGTATTCATTTATCTCCTGTGTTCCTTTAACAGTTTTGACTCTTCTATGGTGTCCACTGACTTTATATTAAGATCCAATAGATGTAAGCACAGCAGTGACATGTATAATGAGACAATAGAACAATGTCATGATGGTGTCTTTCTTTTTTTCCCAGAAAGAAAATGCCCTACCAATGTGATGTTTGTTCTCAAAAGCCTGAAGAGAAATTGTGACAGTTCTACTGACATTTGTACTGTTGGTATTATATTAACTGGGATAATGTTTCTAAGAAGAACTGTCATTTTTTTCTCTTTATCATTTATATGGAATATAAAGACAGTATTTTTACACTATCAATGAATTATCAACCACTATACTATTTTTTTTACACAGATGAGAGTGGCCTGAAAAGAAAAGGGAGAATTAATGAATAATCAGGATAAGTGTATGTTAACTTGGTGTGAGAATTATTCATGAAAATGAGTCATGTCAAAAGATAATAAGAGTTCATTTTATGAATTTGAAATGTAAAAAAGTAACAATAGTGATATAAAATAGAAGAAAAATAGAATTGGACTTAAAAGTATTAGGCACATACTGTCAACTTCCTAGAATTTTTTTAATTGGAAGAGAGATATGATAAATATTATCAGAAAACAGTGGACAACTTACATAAAAATTCTTCTTAATTAAACCTAAGTACATAACGATCATTAAAAAATTGTAGTCTTTCATTCAGTTAAATAAATTAGTTCAATATACAATAATTTTATATCATACATAATTTTAAAGTATCTGAAAAACTAATTTTCATAATTTGTCCAGTGATTTATATCTCATCAAAAGTATCTATTAAAAGGGATAATATCAATCCCAATGTAAGTCATCTAAGAAAGTCATCATAAGAAATTAGTTTGTTGTTGATGCTGCTGTTTTGTTTTGGCGGCCACCACATCTGTGCTTCAGGCTTACTCCTGGCTCTTCACTCAGGTTACTCTGGCAGAGCTCAGGGGACCACATGTGGTGCTGAGGACAAAAACTAGGCTACCCACACGCAAGGTCAGTGCTTTACCTGCTATACCATCTCTTCACTAACAGTGATGAATCTAGTTCTATCTCAGAAAATTCAATTTGCATTTTAAGAAATTGCTCTTTTAATACTCAGTCCCTCTGCTGATTAGAAAAAACTAACATAAATAAAAGACTTTCCTTGGGCAACAATTTTTCCAGTGAGTTGAAATACAAAATATCAACATACATATAATTGTGAATAGTATTGAAAAAATAATCTTCACTTCAAGATCTGTAGTTTAATCATGAACCATTGTTGGAGTTGTTAATAAATAAGTTGTCAGAACATTGCACAAAGTATAATTGAAGATTCTGATTAGTAGCTAATATTGTGTGTGATGATTCAACTCCTTTTACATCTTCTACTGCATTTATATTATTTATTAATAAATGACCTCAATTCCATGTCAAAATTATAGTTTCTATCACCACTAATTTAGATTCTTGTTGACTTCAACACTACTGAAGCAGAAGAATTTGTTCAATTATGTTTAGAGTATAAGACATAACATGTAAGATTGCTGAATTAATAGTTTATAGCTTTCTACCTCAATATTTTGTCCTTTGAGCTTCACCAAACGTGTTCAAAGGCCTGAAAGTCACTTCCATCAAGGCCTCTTAGCTAGGTATTCAGCCCAGTTGCATAGCTTTGTTCTCTCCTGGTAGTCCTGGAATTCACAAGGGTCAATTAGCAAAGCTGAGACTACTCTAATGCTAGGGATGAACATTAGAGCTTCATTCACACAACATACATGCTTCAAGGTTAGAGCAATAGTACAGTGGGTAGGATGCTTGCCTTTCATGTGGCCAACTCAGGTTCAATTCCCAGCATCCTTAATGGTTGCTATGAGCCCCATCAGGAGTGATGCTTGAGCACAGAGCCAGGAGTAAGTCCTGAATACCTTTTGTTGTGACCTTACCCCCTCCACAAAAGAGTAAAATAAAAATAGATGTGCGATAGTATATTTTTGACCTATCTGGCATAAAATAAAACGTGTAAAATGTTCATGCATGTTGGTATATACACACGTTTATAGTGTGTGTCATACAAATATATTAATTATATTTACTACATCATAAAAGAGCACTAGTAACATGTTGATGAAAAACACATCACTTTTTCACTCAGCAGTATAGTTCAATGTCCATTTATCACTTTCTCTATTAATTTCTCTAATGAGTGTATATAATTCATTGTATTTTGTTTGTTTTCTCTATACAGAGAGGAAGAAATATTGTTAAAAAGTCATAAAATAATTGATACTTTTTTAAGGACCAGTCACTAAGCACAGACTATGATTCTGTTTCCTAAGGGCAAAATGTATCGTTATTGACAAGTCCATGGGAGAAATAGTAATATGAATAAAACAAGCAATAAAACAGAGAACAAGTTGTAACATGGCACACTCTGAGTTTTCCTGTAATAATACTTTATTGTGATCAATGTTTATACCTTGCGGAATTATGACTTGCATGTTGCCTTTGCAATATAGACCAACAAAAAAAATCAATGCAACAGTGCTATTCCATCTACCACCCTTCAGTTATTTGGTGTTTCCATGACTATGCGCATTTAATTTTCAAATTGAATTTGAAATCATTCCAGAGACCCCCTCAAAGACATTGATTTTAACAGTAAGTAGCTTTCTTGTACATGATGTTTGGAACTGATGCTGTTGTAACAGATAGTTGGAGTAAAACCTCATGTCATCTTTGCCAGATGCTAAGCTTCAGGGAAGAAATGTCTTTATTTGCACTTTAATGAGTTTTTACCATTTCTCTTTCAATAGGCTAATTTTCAAATAACTTGTTTTAATAAATTAGTTGTTGCTCACGGATTTTGTTCATTTATAACCAATTGTGGTATTCAATTTTCTTCTAATTCATAATTTTTTTTCTTATGGTACTTTATTGCTTCTTTTTCTATGTTTAGTCATTTTATTAAGGATTTAGCAGCTAAAGAAATTTTAAATTATATTTAACTACTATTGCAAAAATAAAACTGGAGGATCACAGACTTTTTAAAAAATGGATCTTTTAGTTCATACAGAGAGTTTTGTTTTCCTTTGAGAAATTTCACAATTAAAAAAAATGTTTTTAGTTCCTAACTGGAAATATGAATAGCATATCAGAATTTTGTGTACTTTTGAGTCATCAAAGAGTCAATTCATTTTTGAGATATTTATAAATATGTTGAACACAATGGACATTGATTTTTACTCCATTTAATTCTAAATAGTCTTTTCTTTTTTGCAGTGATCTTTTTGTTTTTATCAATAACAAATTGGACACTAAAATGTTCACACTGAGACTGGAGAGATACTACTACTACTACTACTACTACTACTACTACTACTACTACTACCACTACTACTACTAGCATGCGGCTTTCCCAGGTTTGATCCACAGCATCCCATATGTTAGAGCATTGCCAGAAAAAAATTCCTTGATTGCCAGGAGCAACCTCTGAGCATCACTGGTTGTGACTTCAGGCAACCTCTAAAATAAATGGATTTTTAAATATTTACCCTAACTAAATAGCCTATGTTATAAACTATAATGTAATATTTTTAAAACATAATTTTTAATTTATGTAGTAGTATGTGTATGCATTTTTATCACATACTTATTGACATATCAAACCCCTTTTTTGAGGATGTTGATTTAGGTACCACATTTGGCAATATTTAGGGCTTAATCCTGATTCTGTTTTTAGGGATTGTTCCTGAAGTTGTTTAGGGAATCCCATGTAGTTCTGAGGATCCAACCAAAATCAGCCACATGTAATGCAATACCTTAACCCATGTGTTATTCTACTAACAAAAAAACTGGAGGAAGTATATGTCCATAGAAAAAGAAAAAAATCGATAAAATTCCTCAATTCTATAAAACATTATTTATTTGAGGCACCATGGTTTACAGTAGTGTTAATGCTAGGATATAGTACTTTAATTGTATACATCTTTCCACACCAACCCCACATTCACCACCAGAGTGACTGCTTTTCCCCACCACTATCCCAGTGTCTCATCCCCAAGATTTCTCTCCCCAGCTCTCTCCTGTGGTTGACTCAGTTCTGTAGACTAGTAGAACTAGTAGAATTTTATTTAATATGTATTTTTTCAAGCAAAATAGCCCATACATTATTTTATTTCTTCAAAATAAAGATAATTATAAAGTGAAGTCAATAAAAAGTGAAAAAGCAGAGGTAACCTAAATGTTTTAAAGAGAAAGACAAAGTCAGATTCTTACCTTTCATGTGTCAAGTCAGGTTTGAATCCAGTACCCCATATGGACCTGTGAGCAAGGCCAGGGGTGATTTCTGAGCACAGAAGTAGGACTAAGCCTTAAACACAGCTGGGGTGTTCCCCCCCCCGCCACCCCCTGCCACCCCCCCGCCACCCCCTGCCACGAGAAATACAAAGTGAGTAAACCTTATATAAACTTAAACTATATGCCACAGAGAGCTTGCCAGGCTCTACCATGTGGGCGAGATACTCTCAGTAGCTTGCTGGGCTCTCCAAGAGGGACTGAGGAATGGAATCCGGGTCGGCCACGTGCAAGGCAAACACCCTACCCGCTGTGTTACTTAATAATATAAATTATTTGTTTAATATCAGTGTTATTTATTAACACTAATTTTCTAATTTAAGAAACTTGCTGCAATATTATCTTATTTTCCTTTTATAGAAAATATGTCAATATAAACATCACTTAATCACTTAATCACTTAATCCCCGTTATTCATCGATTTATTCGAGCGGGTGCCAGTAACGTCTCCATTCATCCCGGTTGCGTGCTAGCGTAGCCCAATGGTATCTGTTCGTTTTAGGAACATGTAGAGCCTCAAACCGATCATTTAGGGTCTTGACGAAGAAGTCTGACCATCTTATAGGTGGGCGTCCACGTGATCTTTTGATGTCTCGTGGAATCCAATCAGTAATGGCTCTAGTCCAGCGGTTGTCTGTAAACCTCATTACATGTCCAGCCCATCTGATTTTTGATGTCTTGGCAAATGAGACAGCGTCCCTGATTCTTGAGCGTTGACGAGGATCAGAACTCCGGATTCTATCTCTCATTTGAGTGAATCGTGATATTCCAAGCATAGTTCTTTCGATTCCTCTTTGAGAGACCCGAATAGTGTTCTCATCCTGTTTTCGTAGGGTCCAGGTCTCTGATATAAACATAAATATAATAAAATAAGCCAAGTTCTGAACTAAACCAAACAAGAAACCAAACATGTTAAATATATTACAGCAAAGTTTAATGTTTTATTTAATATTTTTAGTTAACATATTTATTTCTTAGCACAGCAGTAGGGCATTTGCCATGCACATGGCCGACCTGGGTTCGATTCCTCTGTCCCTCTCAGAGAGCCCAGCAAGCTACTGAGAGTATCTCACCCTCACGGCAAAGCCTGCCAAACTACCCATGGATGAATTCAATATGACAAACACAGTAACAACAATTCTCACAATGGTGACGTTACTGGGCCCACTAGAACAAATATACTGATTTCTTAATTGATCAGTTGACACATAAATCACAGTTAAATTATTAGGAAGCAATATTTCTCATGTCTATTTATTGAGTTATTTTTGCATAAATTATGTGATATAATGATACCTTCCTTTCAAATAATAGAATTAAATGTTGAACTTTGGGGCTGAAATAATAGTACAGTGAGTAGAGCACTTGCCTTGAATGTGATGAACCTTGTTTCAGTCTCTTTCTCCTATGGTCTCCCAATAATTGCCAGGAGTGATCCCTGATCACAGAAACAGGAATAAATCCTGAGATTCACAAATCATAGTCCCCCAAACCAGTAATCAAAACATGAACTTTCAATTATCTAATTATAAAATATTATTTAACAAATTATTTTAGGGACAAGAGAAATGACTCAAGAGGTAGAACATGTGACTTGTCTTAAATGTGTGACCTTGAGTTCAATCTTCTGATCTTCACTGCCTCACTCACCAATAAGCAGAGCCACCACCTACAGCCCTAGCCTTCCCCAAGCCCTGTTACCACTAGTCTTAGCACCAAATGGCAATTATGACTACGATATTATCATTTGGACTGGACATGTCATTTCTACAACTACCTGTAACTACCTCTAGTCCCATTGACTATGCTGCGTACTAAAAATTTATAATTGTTTGTAGCTAAAATAATATTAGTTTGTTTTATTTAGGTTGACTAGGTATTATTTTAATCATCTTTCCATTGTGACATATATTTATATTTGTTAATAAAGGCATGGCATTTCCACCTTACTAAATAGAGAAATTAGGAGTTTGTTGAATACATTTTGATGGGGAAAAGACTTAGGGCAATCGCATAAATCACAAGAAAACAAGCCTCAGGTTTTAATATATCAATTGACTCCATAATGATGTCCAAAGGTCATTAAGTCTCAGAACTAGTAGTCTCTTCTTATGAACTCTTAATGATTCTTCTTTAATAACGTAACAACGAATTTATCAGAGCTATTCTGCTGATAAGCAATCAACCACCAGAACACAGTGAGGTCATGTTACTTTTAGAAAATTTAAAGGTATTGGTATTCATTGTCCTGTCTCTTATGTCTCTGCTTGGACATGTTCCTTAAGAAATGCCATAAACTGTTATTTGACTGGTGTCTCTTCTATTTTGAACTTCAAAACTAGCTAATTGGTTGTACATGATGGTCTACCGTAGTGTCAGTATTCAGAGATGAAACAATACGCATATCTTGCCTTTTCATTACATTCCACTAGTATGATTTTTCACATAGCTTCCATGATTCTGTATTTATTATGCATTCAACCTTATTTAGTGTCATGGAAGCAATAGTTCTCACTGCCAGAATTTTATAATTGGAAAAAATGTATTCTCTCCTCTAATGACCTAGTATTGCCATGATACCAACAAACCTACCCCTATATTTTCTTTTCTATTTCTTAACAGTTACTTCTCTTATTCACACAAATAAACACAAAACCACACAAATCAAATTTTTACTTACTTTCGTTATGTAGAATAACATGTTGTGTGACTTCTAGGGTTCTAATAAGAGTAAGATTTATAAACTTCACTAACATTTTCTTAAAACATCAACATACGGCTACATTAAAAGTGAAATATCTCTACAAAGGAATTGAAGAAACAAAAAATGTAGAATGAATTCAATATGCTTGCGTATTCATGCCTGTATTTGTGTACTTTGTTATGAAGAATGATCTGGATATCTATGATATGCAGACTGGGTGTTAGAGATTAAATAAAGAAACAAAGTGTGTCCAAAAAGACACTACGTGTAGAGTGTACAAAATTAAAACATCATGCATATTGACAAAGATATGGTACATTGTAAGCAAAGTCCCTCTGGTTTTACAATACTAAAAATTTACAGAGTGCCCAATCTTTATGGAAGTGTCTTGTGTTCTTTTTTTTTCCTTTTTGGGCCACACCCAGCGATGTACAGGGGTTACCCCTGGCTTTGCACTCAGGAATTACTCCTGGCAGTGCTTGGGGGACCATATGGGATGCTGGGAATCAAACCTAGGGCAACCACATGCAAGGCAAATACCCTACCCCTACCCGCTGTACTATCACTCCAGCCCCAAGTGTCTAGTTTCTTATAATCCTAAATAAATTAGACAATATTATCTTACAGAGATAGGAAAACAGTCTAAGGAAAGGTTAATTTACTCAGCACTATATTGCTGATGTATATTGAATCTTTGATATATCAATCCAATTGTAGACTGTAATTTCGCTCCAATTTCAAAGACAACATATATGTTAAAAAGATGAATCAATGGTACTTGACAGACAAACAAAAAGAGAAAGTAATAAGAATCTTTTCCACTCAATTACTCAAATAATACTTTGTGATCCCATAAAACAATAAAGAAATTAGTTTCTTTATATGAGTTTTGTGGTGGTGATACTAAAATTGTAATATGTTATACCTTTATCTTATATATAATAGTTACTCATATTTGTAATATATGACTACATAAATATGTACATGTATCTAGTCATTTGGTTTTCAGTAAAATATCAACATACAATGTTTATCCCATCTCATGTCAGAGAAAACAGAAAAATTGAATATTCTCATTAGAGGTGAACATCTGTTAAGTATGTTGCTGCACTAAGTAAGAGATGCAGTATATATATATATATATATATATATGTATATATATATATATATATATATATATATACTCTATTCTCATGTTGACATGCAGTACTGCTTCTTTTATAAATGAAAGAAGCAATGAGATTAAACAATGTATAAACCATTAGAGTTAAATTCAATATGGAGACTTCTTTCCTCATCAACAGATACCAGAATTAAAGAGACTGGACAGGACACAGTGACATCTTTCATGAAAATTATTATTCCACCATATGATCAGATAATCACATGTTGCACTTTCTGTGCCCTTTAATCCTTCATCCCTCACATTTAGCATTTCTTGAGAAGCATCATCTTGATGGCAAGAGCTGAGTTCTATTTGCTCCTTATCATCTGTTTATGCTAGAAATTAGTATGTCAACAAGATGATATGAAGGTACTTGAAGAGTTAAAGGAAGAAATGGTCAGTTTCTAAATAATAGTTTTAGCAAAATGTGTGGGAATTAAGGTTTATATTGCTGAAGAATATAGAATATAACAATTATCTAGGTATGGGTTGAAAGAAAAAAAAAGAGGAATCAAGAGATTAATATCCAGGCCTCAGGCCAGAGAGATAGTAAATATAGTTGTAGGATATTTGCTATGCATGGTTTGGATTTGATTTGGTTTGATCAATAACATCCCATATGGTCCCCAATCATGTCAGGAGTGATTCTTTAGTGTATTGCAGTAGTAACAGGAGTACCTCTAAAAATTGCCAGGTATGTTCCAAACTCAGACTCCCCCTACCCCATACACACATAAAATTCATGCTGTGCATGATCAAACCGGGTTCGTTCTCTGGAAACACATGGTTCACTAAACTCAATGAGTGTAGCACTAGAAGCACCTGGCACTGCAGGACCCTCACTGCATCACACCCTCAAGCAATTGCATGAGATCCCTGATGCCAGTTCTTTTTCATACAGCTTGAAGACTCCCAGATTTAAAAAATTGAAAGATAAAAAAGTCTACTAAGATTAGTAATATTTTGAAGGGTGATATATATATACATATATATATATCATATTGAATTGTGATTAACTATGATAAATTCAGTGTACCTCAATTTTAACCCCCTCTTTTTAATTATTTAAAAAAGAGTAATCGGGGCTAAAATTGAGGTACACTGAATTTAATATACCTATTATTTCCAAGTAGAGCTGTGTTGTATAGGAGACAGGTGCATACAAAAGTTTAGGAATTCAAATTTGGTATTATCATTTATTAATGACACCCACTGTATTTACTGGTTTTGGGATATCAAATACGCCACAGATAGCTTGCCAGGCCCTGCCGTGCGGGCGGGATACTCTTGGTAGCTTGCCAGTCTCTTTAAGAGGGATAGAGGCATTTGGGGTGGCCTCTAATAGCCCTTGTAGGTGTTCCCATGGTTCAAACCATATTTGAATCCTATCAAATATGGTGTGACAATCCTGGAAGATGGGTATTAAGTGCCTTGTATAAAGCAGCCACATAGTCCACAAATTGTCCTGGAGAGTGGCAGTGGCTGGGTAGTGGAAGTAGTGAAGGACTCCGGTTGAATCTAATGAAGACAATGTTTATGAGAAAGTCTCATTCCTGATGTTCCATTAGCTCTCAATGGAACGACCATCTCCTAATGCAACAGTTATGTGTACCTAGGTTGAGAAGTAAACATGATAAATGACCTGGCACCTGAGTTGTGCAGGATGAAGAGAGCAGCTTGGAACGCTGCTCCAAGCTGCATGGAAGAAATAGCTAAGGGGATGAAGAACCTCCGACTCCGGGCACATCTCTTCCATTCCACTGTTCTTCCTGCATTAACATACGCCTCAGAGACATGGGACCTATGAAAACAGGATGAGAACGCTATTCAGGTCTCCCAAAGAAGAATTGAAAGAGCTATGCTTGGAGTATCACGTTTCACTCAAATGAGAGAAAGAATCTGGAGTTCCGACTTCCATCAACACTCAAGAATCAGGGAGGCTGTCTCGTTTGCAAGGCATAGAAAATCAGATGGGCTGGACACTAATGATATTTGGGGATAACTGCTGGACTACAGCCATTACCCACTGAATTCTATGGGTTGTCAAAAGACCGTGTGGCCGACTACCTACGTAATGGTTAGACTTCTTCTTCAAAACCCTGAACAATTAGTTTTAGGCTCTTCGTGTTCCTAGAATGAACAGACGCCATTGGACTACACTAGCATGCAACAGGGACGAATGGAGATGTTATTGTCGCCCGCTCGAGTAAATCAGTGAGTAACGGCAAGTCAAGTAATCATTTATTAATGCCCATTAAAAATACATACATACTATTAAAAAATACATACATTGCAGACAAAATCTGGGAATTAGGGGCTTGCCTTACTATTTTATAGCTTTAATGCCAAGAGTATGAGTTACACGGAGAGTACATCTCAGCACTTTCTACCCATTTTAATGGACATATTTCCTCAGTCACTCAATATATACAAATTCCACAGCCAGTTTTCTCAGAGAAAATGTCCCCACGTTTTTTTGCAGCTGCATGTACATTATACTTAAAAGACTTTTTAAAAAAAGAAAATATATAAATAATCATCAAGTCATGGAAAGATACTAAACTTCACTAATCACAAAGGAATTTCAGTCACAAGTACTATGAAACATTTTCTCAAACTTGTAAGAACAGCTATTGTGAAAAGGAATTACAAATGCTGGCAGAGACGGGAATTTTTGCACACTTTGGTAGAAATTAAAAACTGCTGCAGCTGTTTGGAAAACAATATGTTTGTATGTTCCTTTTATTGGTTTAACCCAACCAAGAGTCAACCCCTTCCAATTCTTTGTCCCTATATCTATGGACTGAGTATAACAGAGTCCTTTAGTTTACTCATATCCATTTGTTATTTTATGTCCCCCAGGAAATAGTGAACTGGAACCTTAGGAAGGATTTTTCATTTATAATCAGCATATCAGCCCTATAGAATGACTTTTTCGGATTGCAGTCTTCACTATTCTGACCAGTCTACTTTCAAAATTCAATTATTAATTCAGATGCCACAAATCATTCATCACTGTTGCATTTTTATTAATATGCCTTATTGCTTTTTGGCATTCTTCTTTATTCATTCATTCATTTGCTTGTTCATTTGTTACTTCTTTGTTTATATCTTAATGCCTCACTGGAATGTGTAAATGGCGTGGATATATCTATTTAGTTTCTTGCAATCTTTAACATCAAGGACACTACTGGCAACATATTGAACAGTGTGTGTGTAGACAGACATAGAAATAGGTGTATGTATAAAGTAACATGTTACCAGTAAGGTTCTTAATATCTATATATTCATATGTATACACACACATATATATGAACACATATACACACACATATATATTTATATACACATACACAGATACAATTTTCTTCAGTTGTAAAAGTTCTAAGATTTTTTTTTGCTGCCATTTAGAGCACTCCAATCAAAATATTATGACCCATGTTGCTCCTACCTGAACTTTTTAAAAGCAAATAAAAAACCAGAATCCATCAGAAATTTCTTTGCTCTAAATATGTTATTTTTGTAGTTTCCACTTAGACTTCATATGGTCAATCCTTTGACGTTTTGGTACTGTGCTTAAAGAGTTTAAAAACATTGTTTGTTGATTAATTGCTTGAGATTACTTGGTAAACCAAAATTGGGTTTTAAAACAAAGCAAAACTATTTATAAAAGTCAGTAGGATAAAAAGTCCTACTGTAGCATATTCAAGTCATAAAATATGCATGTTTCTTTTTCCCTTCCTACAATTTATGTACTCCAGATGAAGTGCTTTCTCTTCCAATTTGGGTTTTCTATAAAGAAAACAGGGGTACTACAGGATACTTCACATTTCTGAAATTCAATGTCATCTTTGGATTTTCTTAGTAAAGAATTTTACTATATTTTCAAATATAGTTAATAGGTTACTAGTGGTATATGCATTATTATGCATTGTTAACTTCAGGATGTCTCTAGATTTACCTTTTATTTTTCAATTGTTCACAGGTAGACCTTTTGATTTCTGGGTAGTGAAGACAGATTTAAAAATCTGAGAGCACCTCAGAGTTTTAAAAACTTCTCCGATATTGGCATTTAGCAGTAGTGATAACAGATGGGTCTTTCAGAAAAAAATTCAAGAAAACCATGTCCTTGACAGGGGATAGCTATTGCTTGCTGGAGTGAGAGCAGCTATGGCATCTTCTGATCTCATCATTAGCAATGAAACTGGTAACCCACTTCTGCAAATTGGCAGATTGAGTAGGGAGTTTGAGGAGCAAAGTAGCAGCATTTCCTTTATCTGCTCTAGAGTTAAGAGCAATTTCAGCTTTTTTTAGTTTTGCAATAGTGTAGTGCGAGAAATCATAATAGAAAAGTAAAAGAGAGAGAGAGAGAGAGAGAGAGAGAGAGAGAGAACAGCTAATGATCAAAAAGTCTCTCTGAAGTAACAACAGAGTTGAGCTTATCCTATATCTGCAGACTTATTTGAATTCTGGGAGTGACATCGTCAAATTACAGAATAAAATATCTTTTGATTTTTATGATTCTCATTTACTATCACTTTTCAAATATGATTAATCTCGAAAATATCAATTAATGTACCCTCTGACCTTTGTGACTGAAATGCCTTAAGAATGTTAACAGGAAGACTTCATTTCTAAAAATGTCTTCCCTCCACTAAATGTTGACCTTAACTGTCATTGCACTATTCAGAGGGAAAATAAATGAAAGCTTAAGTAAAGAATAAAAGGTATGGAAAGTCAACCCACTCCATTTTTCGCTTGTCTTTCTTTATCTCTCTCTTCTGGCTTTTGTTAGAGGAACATACTCAAGATCATTTCAATGGTGTCCAAGAAACCATACAGAGTAGAGTCTGGGCTGCTATCCACCATTTAAGCTGAAACCTCAGCACTCACTTGTCGTTTTTATGATGATTTCCAAATAAGTGGATTTTTACTTTAATATTTATTTCCACTTCGAGGATAACTAAAATTAAAACTGAGTTGTTTCCTTGAAAGCTTCAGAATATGTATTAGTTTTTTTTTGTCAGGACATATGTTACAATCAACTTGCAGCTACAGTCAACATCCTGGAGACAGACTCTTCGTATCCAATCAGAGCATCATTTTCAGAGTTTCATATCTAGGCCTCACTCTCCAGTCATTTGAAACATATTCATTTCCAGCATTCAAACATTCACTGCCACTGTCTCTGTCCTTCCATAGTTCATTGATTTTGCTTGAGCAGGCACCAGTAACATCTCACAACAAATTGTGAGACTTGTTGTTACTGTTTTTGGCATATCAAATACGTCACAGGTAGCTTGCCAGGCTTTGCTGAGTGGGCGGGATAATCTCAGTAGCTTGCCAGACTATCCGAGAGGGGCAGAGGAATCGAACTTGTGTTGGCTGCGTGCAAGGCAAACACCCTACCCTCTGTGCTATCACTCCAGCCCATTCAAACATTAAGTATGCATATTTTAGAAATCAAGGATAAGAATATACTTTTAAAACATTAACAAACACAGAAACTAAATGTTTCTTTGTTCAGTTTATGGATGGGCCTAAACAAAAACACTCAGGAAAAGCCAGTCTACAAGATGTCCTTGTAAATGTAACACAATCCAGAGATCTTTTCAAGAATAACAGCCATTTGCAGGCTGAAGCTTTCCCTCTTCATTCCCTCTTCTTCAATTCATGCATTGATCTCTGGAAATGTGTTCTCTTGAAACATGGAAAATTCAATTTTGTCTCAAGATCATTGCATTTTATAAACCCTATTTTTATATGCTTCTTTTAGATCTTCATAACACTGCTCCCACCTTTCAGATGAGAGTTCAGAATTCATTTTTCCTGAGCATGACAGCTAAATGTCTTGCTGTAGATATACTCTTATATGGCTCTGATGTGATTTCTCAATAGATCTTGCCATTATCCCACATGATCTACCTATTTTTATTTTCACATTTTATTATTTCTTTTCACTAGAATGAGAACAGAAATCAGTTCTTTTTATAAGCCATTCTATAATGATTATAGTGACTGGGAAATTTAGATATGCCTAATTTTTAATAAGTTCATTAATATTATGGACTCATTATAAATTGTGTCTTACTATACTTAAACACCAACGGATGTTCATGTTTATTTTAAAATCAAGGGACTTTTAATATATAATTATTAGATAAAGATCATCAATAAAAACTAAAAGTTTACAAGAACAACCTGATGATTTCTCCAGTGGGATAAATAATTAGTATCCAGATCTTATTGGGGTTTTTTTTGCTAGTTAAAGCTTATTTTAAAAACTTTTAACCTAATATGTAGCACATATACTGAGGTACCAATAACTTTCAGTTTATTACTTGGTAAATGCAACATAATTATGACAAAAGACAAACATGATTTCTCTTCATCACAATTTGGAAAATTTATGAGTTACAAACAGAACAGGTTTTCTTTATCTTCCAGATATTATCCACATAATATGGGTGCTGCAGTCTTTTAGGATCTATAACCAATGATTGTTTTTAACAGAAATAGAAATTTCAGAGTATATTTTTAAAATGTTTTGGATTTTGTTTTATTCTATTCTATTCTGTTAAAAATACAATATGTATATTTCTGTCTATTTAAAAGTAGAAGATATAATTCCAAAGATAAAATCCATTTCTAACGTCTCAAAATGATTCCGTTTTAGCTAACGATTATACACAATCCAAGAATCCCTTTGCCAACTCTAGTGTATATCCCAGCAGCCGGCACAGCTCTGTAATAATGATATTGGAAAGAGCACAAGTGAGAGCAGAAATGATGGTGGCTTCTAATTCAGCTTTGGCTGATGAGCTAAATGAACTGGCAGCACTTTCACAAGAGGGACCAGGAGGAGTAGCAATAGCCAATTTTCTCTGCAGACTAATACAACATTTTCTTTAGCAAAAGAAATTGTTTGAAAGTTTTGTTCATTTTTCAATAGCTCTTTTTCTGTGCTTCCTAAGTGCAGATTGCCATGGTATATTTCTATTTTCTGGACAGTTTTAATAATTATGAAGAGCCCTCAGAAAATTGCCACTGTCAAGATTTCATGGGCACTAGAAGTTTCTGATACCTTACACTGATGACTTGTAGATTTTCATAGATTTCTGGTTGAAGGACCAGTTGGTCAGAAACTATGCTTAGATCAATCAATTCTCACTAATTCTGCAAGGAAATTGTACTGCAGAGAAGGAGAATAGGAAATAGGAGGAAGGTAGTAAGAAATGAGTGTTTGATCCCAATTAGCCTTCTGTTTAATCTACTGCAAATCAGTACTAGACAAAAAGAAGGGATAGAATTCTTTCAAATTCCCTCTCCACAGAGCAGAAGTAGATTTACATTAGGAAACAGATTTTAAAGGTTTATGTTTTATATAGCTGCATTACAAAATAATAAAATCTATACTTTATATTCTTTTTTAAAAAACTTACTACACTGACAAAATTTTAACTAATGATATAATTACTTCATTAGGGAGCATAATTAGAAATTACTTCAAGTATAAAGAGTGCCTGGTAAAGAAATGCTTAATTTACTAAATAATTTTGATTCAAATCATTATTGAGTTAAAATAAAAAGTTGCTGAAAACATCAAGTAATGGTTTTACAGTGCCACATGATAAAGTAATTGCTCAATTAGCAATTAGTTGCAAGCAGCAATGCCCTTTATTTTTACTTAAAAATAAGTTAGCTGATTTTTACTCTTCAAAAATAAATGTTAATTAATTAGGAAGATAAAAACACCACACCTTGTTAGTAGAATGTACAGACAGAAACCCTGTATATATTATGAATTCAGTAAAAAATGAACAAGTAAAAACTATTTTTACAATTGGCTCCAGATGCATGCAATTAAGGTGTCCTCAACTAATAAAAGCATGATTTAAGCTTTGATATTTCTGACTGCCCTTAATAAAGGTATGTTATTGAATTTTTATTATTTAGAAGATAAATGGAGCATTGCCCATGTTTTTTAGTTTTTGAATTATTAATATTTGTGAATAATTTGATTACATAATTATGGAAAGCACACCTTAAAATTTAGCCAGTCATCTTCATCTCTTTACATAGAAACATTAATAATTTAGTTCATTTTTCTCTGCATATTGGCATGATTTGCTTATGAGAAGGAAGTTAAGACAGTCTGTCCTAGATGAACCTATCATGTTATTTTTCTTCTTGTATTTACCCTTTGCGTATTTTAGTTAATACATTGACAATTACTTTCTTTGCTTTATGTCTGTGTTATTTGAAACATGTGATGAACAGGGCTTTACAGGTAGGTAGATATTTCATTGGTTCAATTTATGTTTTGCCCTTTAGAAGCTGTGAGGCCTACAGCAATTAAAATATCTCAGACTGTTTCCTCATCTCAGAAATGGGGGTCATGCTGGCTCCCTCCTAGGAAAGAATGAGGATTAAATGAAATAAAATATGACATGCTGTCAAAGGTAGAATATTAAATATGTGCCAGTCCCTCTCTCTGTTCCAATGATGGCTTTCCCAACACTGGAGATTCAAATGATGTGGAAAGATTATAAAATTGTAACATTGTAGAGAATAATAGAAAAATGTTTGTTCTATTATTAATAACATTTTCTCTACCTTTATTTTCTTGGTTTTTGAAGCCAAAATAACTTTAAAGATAATAGTTATATGCTAAAATCAAGGGAACTAGGTAAAATTTTCTTTTTCTAAAGAGGAAAAATAAGACAAATGGGACCAGGCAGATAGTGCAGTAGGGAGGACTCTTGCCTTGCAATCGACCAACAGGGATTTGATCCCTGGTACACCACACAGTCCCCTATCTGGCGTGATCCCTGATTGAAGAGTCAGAAGTAAGAAAGACGTGGGAACCTCTGGGTGTGCACCAAAACAATTGCAATATCAGGCAAATGCACTAAATTCAGAGACAGCAAGTGGCACTCATAATGCCCGCCGTGCTAACAAACACATAAATCCTCAGAGAAGCATAAGAACTCTTTATTTCTATATATCTCAGTCTCAACTGTATTCTCAGTCCACAACTTTTAGAGCTTGCTTTGTGTATTCCCAAAATATGTTGAATGATCCAAGTAAGATGTCATTTGAAAAGTTTCTGCAGACATAATGGGATTATATTGCAGTAGAATAAGCTGATCAGATATTATGACAGGTATCCATGTAAGAAGAAGAGAAAAACATATGAGATCTAAGAACATCATTTTATTTATTTATTTAGATTTTTTATTAGTGAATCACCATGAGGTACAGTTACAGAATTACAAACTTTCATGCTTGTGTTTCAGCCATACAGTGATTGAGAACCTATCCCTCCACCAGTGCCTATTTTCCACCATCAATGGTCCCAGCATCCCTCCCACCACCCCCAACCCATCCTCCTACCCCACCCTGTCTCTGTGGCAGGGCATTCCCTTTTGCTCTCTCTCTCTTTTTGGGTGTGGTGGTTTGCAATAGAGGTATTAAGTGGCCATCATGTTAAGAACATCATTTTAAAATAGAGGTAGAGATTATAGATTTCCTATAAAATCAAGGGAAAACAGTGATTGTTAACCCGAGGAGTGGGTGGAGTCAGGGAAGAATCCTACTAGAATCTCAGAGTGATCTGATGCCTTTAGTTCTAGCCTCTAGAACTTTTTAGTATTCAATTTGTAGTACTTAGTAGTAGCAGTCCTATAAATTGAAATGTAACAATGTCTTAGTAAAAAAAACTAAACCAAAGCAGTTTCATGGAGTTAGAATTAGTTTTATAAGAAGAACAAGAGTAAGAAGAAAAAAATAAAAACAATGAATTCAATAAAATAAAATATATGTGTATTTTACTTATGTCTTTTAAATCAGGGTGTGTTTGCAGCATAATGTTATTTACTTATGAGATTCTCAATGTCAAGAATTGTGCACTATTCATTGCACACAGACACAGACACAGACACACACACAGACACACACACAGACACACACACACACAGACACACACACAAACACCCTTCTACTCTTGAACAATGCTTACCATAGAGTGGGTGTTTAGGAAATAAAAAGAAAATCTGAAGGAGGAAAGAAAAGACTCATAAAAATAAAGAGGACATTTACAGAAAATTGCAGAAAGCAAGTTGAGAGAAGAAGTAAGTAAAGTATTTGTAGTCTTTCATGCATAGTTTAGGTAGAAAAGTACAACAGGGAAAGAACTTACTTTGCAAGTGAGCAACCAAAAGGTGATCCCTTGCATTGTATATCATTTGCCCCCTAACACCACCATGGGTGATCTCTGAACTCAGAGACAGCTGTAAGCTCTGAGCATAGCCAAATGTGCCCAGTCCCCAACCTCAAATGAATAATGGTTTATCATTCCCTAATAAAGCATTGTGATAAAACATCATTCCAGAATTTCGAGGATTATCCAAAATTCTGGATTATTACAAAAGAAATATGTCACACACATTTTTAATTTATATATTTTGCATTAAAACTAAATGCATCATTATAATAATTGTAAAAGAGGAAAAGCATTATTTAATATTAGCATATGGTTATAAACAACCTGCCAGTTGAGATTGCTAGGTTATATTTATCTTTTTAAATTAGTAACTTGTTTGATATTTGCTCAGAATCTTTGGAATGAAGCTTATTGAAAGGGATTAGGTAAATATGTATATTAATTTATTTAGTTTTGGCACCAAGTATGTATTTGGTGTCTGACCAGAGAGATACCAAATATATACTTGTTGTATTTAGTTGGTGCACTCCGTCTTGACAGCAAGTATTTATTTAGTGACTGGTCAGGGAGACAGTAGCACTGTAGCACTGTCGTCCCATTGTTCATTGATTCATTGATTTGCTTGAGCAGGGACCAATAACGTCTTCATTGTGAGACTTGTTACTGTTTTTGGCATATTAAATAGGTCATGGGGAGATTGCCAGGTTCTGCCTTGCGGGCAAGATACTCTCGGTAACTTACTGGGCTTTCCGAGAGGGACAGAGGAATTGAACCCAGGTTGGCCACATGCAAGGCAAACACCCTGCCTGCTGTGCTATCACTCCCTACCCCCCCCCCCCCCCGAGGGTAAAATGATTGTCTTGCTTGTGGCCAATCCTGGTTTGTTTTGTTTGGGGGTCACTCCCAGCAGTACTAAGGGCTTATTTCTGGCTCTATGTTCAGATTTCACCCCTAACAATCTTGGGGTACCATATGTGGTGTCAGGAATTGAACCCAGGTTGGCTGCATGCACGTTAGGTGCCTACTCCACTTTCTGGTTATGAATAACATATGATGTTGCATGGTTGCAATAGTGACCACACGATTTTGGAATTCTGAAATTTTGACAACTAAATATGAAGGGATTTCTGCCAAAACCTGCTGGGTTCCAAGCTTTGTTCCTGAGGCTCTTGGATCATAGCTGCTAAGCAGCTATATCGGAGCCAGAGAGGACATTCATGGGCGGCGACTTGGGATTTCTTGGGGCCAGGAGGAAACGGCCGGCTCCACCCCCATGCCATGAGGGCGCGCATATCTTGTCACTGAGGGCTCAAACCTGACTATCCAATGGCCCCTGAAGGATAGCAGCCACCGAGCTGCCTAGTGTGAGCTGGCGGAGGGTCAGCACCCTTTCCCCCTTGGGGTGACCCGGCAACAGTAAACTACTGCAGGAAACACGCATTTCTGCCAAATGTCTCTGGGTTTCGAGATTTGTTTCTGAGTCTTTGGGATATTGGCTGTTAAGCACTTGATCCCGGCAAGCTACCGAGAGTATTCAATATGCCAGACACAGTAACAACAAAGTCTCCAATGGAGACGTTACTGGGCCCGCTCGAGCAAATCGACGATCAACGGGAGGGCCTTTTAAGCACTTGATCAGGAGCTAGAGAGGCCATTCACGGGTGGTGACTTGGAGACCTCGTTGGGGCAGGGAGAAAAGGGCTGGCTCCACTCCTATCCCGTGAGGCCCTGCGTGTCTCATCACTGAGGGCCCAAACCTGACTGTCCAATGGCCTCTGAAAGATGGCAGCCACTGAGCCACCAAGGGGGAGCAGGCAGAAGGACAACACCCTTTCCCCCCTGGGGTGGTCCGACACCAGTAACCCATTGTGGGGTCCGGACACAACTCTACGAAAACTGCTGGTTTCCAAGATTTATCTCTGAGTCTCTGGGATCATGACCATTAAGCAGTTCGATCAGGAACAAGAGAGGCCTTGCCTCCAATTCTATAGCTGAGCCAGAGGTGGTTGTGGGTGTGTCTCCCACAACCTCACTTTTGGCTGTTTACTTTCTTGGTTAACTTCGCGCCAAGTTTTTGGGGTCTAGCCAAAGTCACAGCAGCAATTTTGGGGTATCTGGAAGTCTGAAGGTGCCATCAGGCTGTTGATGCACTTGCCTCAGAGGTACAAATTGACCTGCTGGTGGCACCATACCTTCTGTGCCTTTTTTTTTTTCTGTAATGCCTTTTTATGTTTTATACTGTAACAAAATAAGGATAAATATCAAGGATTTTTTAAATAAATATTTAACTTGATTTGCATTATAAAAATAATCCTACTTTCTAATTTACTTTGACTTACCTTTAATTACATTTGATTTACTGAATTAAGGTAATTTTTGCATTTACTTGAAAAGTTTTTTGGTGCCTGTGGGTGGACTAAGGATACTAAATAGTAAGATATACACAGATGAAGGTACTAATGAATTTCTCAAGATGTTCCTTGTGTTAAAAAAATAATGAGGATAAATTTCATTTAATATGGGTCACTCTAGACTTCAGGGTAACAGCAAAGTTCAAGACTCTCACTGATAGACACGAGAACAGGAGATTTAAATGCAATAATGTTGGAATACTTGGACATAATAGATCGATGGAGTTTATAAGCACTCTGTCGGTTTCCTTAAATTTTGTAAAATCAATGTACAAATAGTCTCATGAATATCCCCTCAACCATATATTTAAATATGTATATACTGACCAAATACTGATGACAACATTTTAATACCACCAAGTTTCTTTTTCTTTACTTAATTACAATTAAACCTCAGTTTACCTAACTTCATGTACTGTATTTATAGTATTGTAAATCAGCAACAATAACAACCATTAAAGATGGTGACAGATCGTTTATAGACATTATAAAAATCCTCAAATAAACCTATAAGAAATCATATCACATTCTGTTAACAAATGAGGAAAGCAGTGATTAGAGGTGCCTGAATTTTGATTTTTAATGGCCAGTTCCTAAGTTCCACTGGGTTGATAGTACAAAGAATGTTCAAAATGACCATCTATTTTTCAGTCACCATTACAGTATAACATTACAAGACTTAGGCTGGCTATGAAGAAAAATAAAATGAATCTACAACTGCACATATATTTCTTGTGCAATTTATAATAGAAATATTGGTTGCCAAAAATAGAATTGAGAAAGCTAAATTACTGCAGTGGTATGTATATTTTAATGATAATTATAACCCTAAGTATCAACATTTAAAAACGTTACTTTTTAAAGCAAAGGCTTATGTAACACATGTCATATGCCGTGAGTTTGTTCTAAGCACCTAGAATATTTACATACTTGAATACAAAAAAGAAAGAATGAATACAAAAAATGAATGCTTTTCTAAATAAGAAAAGCATACACTAAGAGACTTGTCCAAGATCATACATCAGAAATATAGATCAGATTTAGAATCTGACAACTGAACTTCAAAGACACTAAATCCCCTTCACCAGTAAACTATCCCCTGTTCTGAGACACCTCCTACTTTAAATCAAGTTTATCTTCTTGAGATGAATATATACAAGTTCCTTGACTTCACAGCTTAAGATCTTAGAAAAGGATCAACAGAAGGAGCCGAAGTCAGGCAGAAGAAAAGAGATCATAAAACTTAGAGCAGAAATCAACGACATGGAAAAAAAAGAAACAATCTGAAAGATCAATGAAACCAAGATCTGGTTCTTTGAGAAAATAAATAAGATAGATAAACCACTAGTAACACTCACAAAGAAACAGAGAGAGAGAACCCTAATAAATCGAATCAGAAATAAGAATGGGGATATCACAACAAAAACCAAAGAAATTCAAAAGATCATCAGAGACTACTTTGAAAGACTGTATGCCATGAAAGAAGAAAACCTAGAAGAAATGGATAAATTCCTGGATTCCTATTATATCCCAAAGCTGAATCAAGAAGATCCAGAGTACCTTAATAGACCTATTAACATCAAGAAAATTGAAACTATAATCAAAAGATTTCCCAAAAACAAAAGCCCAGGTCCAGATGGACTCACTAGTGAATTTTTCCAAACGTTTAAAGAGGACCTATTGCCAGTTCTTCTCAAGCTTTTCCAGGAAATTTAAAAAACAGAAACTCTCCCAAACAGTTTCTATAAAGCCCATATCTCTCTAATATCAAAAGGAAACAAAGACACCACAAGAAAAGAAAACTACAGGCCGATATCCCTGATGAACACATATGTGAAGATTCTCAACAAAATACTAACAAATAGAATTCAACAACTCATCAAAAAGATCATACACCATGACCAAGTGGTATTCATCCCAGGAATGCAAGGATGTTTAACATTTGGAAATCAATCAACACAATCCATCTTATCAACAAAAGAAAAGATAAAAATCATAGGATCATATCAAGAGATTCAGAGAAAGCATTTGACAAGATCCAGCACCCGTTATGATGAAAACCCTCACCAAATTGGGGATAAAGGGGACTTTCCTCAATATAGTTAAAGTCATCTACCACAAGCCTATAGCAAGCATCATCCTCAATGGGAAAAACCTGACAGCCTTCCCCCTAAGATCAGGAACGAGACAAGGATGCCCACTCTCTGCACTACTGTTCAATATAGTACTGGAAGTACTTGAAATAGCGATTAGGTAAGATAAATATATTAAGGGCATCCAGGTAGGAAAGGAAGAAATCAAGCTCTCACAATTGGCAGATGTTATGATACTATACTTAGAGAACTGTATAACCTCCACCAAGAAACTACTAGAAACAATAGACTTGTATAGCAAAGTTACAGGCTATAAAATCAATATCTAAAAGTCCATGGCTTTCCTATATGCAAGTAGTGAAAGAGAAGAAAGTGACATTACGAAAACAATCCCATTCACAATTGTGCCTCAGAAAATCAAGTACCTAGGAATCAGCTTAACTAAGGAAGGAAAGGACCTGTACAAAGAAAATTACAAAATGCGACGTGGGACGGGCACAGAGGCCCAGCTCTGGGCAACAAAGCTGAACGGCTCCAATTCCAACAGGTACAGTCCGCCCCCAAGGGCCTGGGTCCCTCTCTGGGCACGCGCAGCTAGAACCAGCCCCTAGAAAGCCGGTTTTCAACCCCTGATCTGCTTGGGACGGGCACAGAGGCCCAGCTCTGGGCAACAAAGCTGAACGGCTCCAATTCCAAACAGGAGACGTTCCCAACTCCTCGCCCAGTGCCAGGGACTCTTTCCGGAGCCACGGCCGCTGACGCGGCCACGAAATATTTTCCCACTGCATATACCATAGGAACCATAAGCTACCTTCTTAGATGGAAACTTCTCTATTTTACCTCAGCCACTAGAAACACAGTAGCCAATAACTCATAAGCCTATCTTAACTCACACTGCATATCAAGCAGAATAGTAACAGTGAACGTGAAGGACTAAACCACACCTCTCACAATGGTAAAGCAACGCAAAAGCCCACCAAACTTTCATATTGAAGAGTCTAGCCCAGATGACACCAACAGTACTGTAGTGTTAGACAACATCTCTGACAAGGAATTCAGAAGGGAGCTACTTAGGATGCTTACGGAATTAAAAGAAACAATGGAAAGCAATGCCAATAGAAGACAAGAGGATCTGAAGGCAGAAATGAGGAAAATGCAATCAGAAATGTCAGACCTGAAAAATCTCGTAGGCGAATTGAAAAGCTCAGTGGAAGGCCTCAGCAGCAGAGTAAGAGCGGCTGAGAACAGAATCAGTGAGCTCGAAGATGAAGTTCAGAGACTCTCCAGAAAAGAGCAGAAAATGGAAAAGAGACTCACAATTCGGGAACAGATGGCAAGAGAAGATCATGATGAAGCCAAAAGGGGTAACATAAGAATTATTGGAGTCCCAGAGGTACAGGAAGAAAACCTCGATGAAGAAGAAACTGTCAAAGAAATCATTGCTACAACATTTCCAGAGCTGAAGAAAACTTGTGACCACATTCAGGAGGCCCTAAGGGTACCAGCTAGAAGAAATCCGAATAAAAATACCCCAAGACACATTCTGATCAAAATGACCAAAACCTTAGACAGAGACAAAATTCTGAAAGCAGCAAGATCGAAGAAAGAAATCTCTTACAAAGGAGCATCCTTAAAATTCACAGCTGATTTTTCTGATGAAACCCTCATGGCCCAAAAACAGTGGTGGGACATAGTGAAACAACTCAATGAAATAAATGCCTCCCCAAAAATACTTTACCCAGCGAGACTCTCATTCATAATAGAAGGAACAACACACAGTTTCACAGACAAACAACAGCTCAGGTACTTCATAGACTCAAAACCATGGTTACCAGAACAACTAAATGGGCTACTTTAAGGCAAGACAGGCCCCTCAAATACACCAAATTTCAACAGAACAATGGGGAAAAATCCCATAACAATAATCTCTCTCAATGTCAATGGGCTAAACGCACCAATTAAAAGACATAGAGTGGCAGGATGGATTAGAAAATTGAACCCAACATTCTGCTGCCTGCAAGAAACGCATCTCAATAGTCAAAGCAAACACAGACTCAGAGTCAAAGGCTGGAAAACAATCCTACAGGCAAACAGCTCCCATAAAAAAGCTGGGGTAGCCATCCTTATATCAGACCACATCGATTTCAGAGTGAGGAAGGTCATAAGAGACAGTGAAGGCCATTTCTTATTGATCAAAGGATCTGTACAACAGGAAGAACTTACAATAATAAATGTATATGCACCTAATGAGAGACCAGCAAAGTACTTAAAACAACTACTCATAGATTTGGAAAAAGACATCAATAGCAACACAATACTAGTGGGAGACTTCAACACTGCTTTGTCACCTCTTGATAGATCAACCAGACTCAAGCTTAGCAAGGACATACTTCAGTTGAGGGAAACAATGGAAGAAAGGGACTTAGTAGATATATACAGGACACTTCATCCACAAAAAGCTGAATACACATTCTTCTCAAGCGTACATGGAACATTCTCCAAGATAGACCACATGCTGAGCCACAAAACATCCCTCCATAAAATTAAGAAGGTAGAGATTGTATCAACAATCTTCTCAGACCATAATGCGCTGAAATTAGAAGTAAATCACACACAAAAACAGAAAACTAAATCAAACACCTGGAAATTAAACAGTGCACTATTGAACAACAAGTGGATTAGACAGGAAATCAAAGAGGAAATCAAAAGATTCCTAGAAACGAATGAAAATGAGAACACGAGTTACCAAAACTTATGGGACACAGCAAAGGCTGTGTTAAGAGGAAAGTTTATAGCTCTACAAGCATTCCTCAGGAAGGAGGAGCGAGCACACATAAGTAACCTAACCTCACAGCTTAAGAGCTTGGAGAAGGACCAAAAAAAGGAGCACAACCCGAACAGGAGAAAGGAAATAATAAAACTCAGAGCAGAGATGAACGAGATGAAACCCAAAAAACAATCCGAAAGATCAATGAAACCAAAAGCTGTTTCTTTGAGAAAATTAACAAGATCGATAAGCTTCTAGCAAAACTCACAAAGAAAGGGAGGGAGAAAACCCTAATAAACCGAATCAGAAATGAAAAGGGGGCATTACAACAGAAACCACAGAAATTCAGAGGATCCTCAGGGAGTATTTTGAGAAGCTTTATGCCACGGAACATCAAAACCTCGAGGAAATGGACAAATTCCTAGACTCCTACAGACTCCCAAGGCTGAACCAAGAAGACCTGGAATACCTGAACAGACCTATCACCATCAAGGAAATTGAAATGGTAATAAAAAGTCTCCCCAAGCACAAAAGTCCTGGCCCGGATGGATTCACTAGTGAATTCTTCCAAATCTTTAAAGAAGACTTACTCCCGATGCTCTTTAAACTTTTCCACGAAATTGAAATATCAAAAACACTTCCGAACAGTTTCTACGAAGCAAATATCACACTGATACCAAAAGCAGACAGAGATACCACAAAGAAAGAGAATTACAGGCCGATATCCCTGATGAACACAGATGCAAAGATCCTCAACAAAGTACTAGCAAATAGAATTCAACTACTCATCAAAAAGATCATACACCATGACCAAGTAGGATTCATCCCAGGGATGCAAGGATGGTTTAACATTCGGAAATCAATCAACATAATCCACCATATCAACAAAAGAAAAGATAAAAAGCATATGATCATATCAATAGATGCAGAGAAAGCATTTGATAAGATCCAGCACCCCTTTATGATGAAAACCCTAGCCAAAATGTGTATAGAGGGGACCTTCCTCAACATAATTAAAGCCATCTACCACAAGCCTACAGCAAGCATCATCCTCAATGGGGAAAAACTGAGAGCCTTCCCTCTAAGATCAGGGACGAGACAGGGATGCCCACTCTCTCCACTGCTGTTCAATATAGTACTGGAAGTACTTGCAATAGCGATTAGGCAGGAAAAAGGTATTAAGGGCATTCAGGTAGGAAAGGAAGAAATCAAGCTCTCACTATTCGCAGATGATATGATACTCTACTTAGAGAACCCAATAACTTCTACCAAAAAACTCCTAGAAACAATAGACTCGTATAGTAAAGTTGCAGGTTATAAAATCAATACCCAAAAGTCCATGGCTTTCCTATACGCAAACAGTGAGAGAGAAGAAAGCAACATGAAAAAAACAATCCCGTTCACAATTGTGCCCCAGAAAATCAAGTACCTAGGAATCAGCTTAACTAAGGAAGTAAAGGACCTGTACAAAGAAAACTACAAAACGCTACTTCAGGAAATAAAAGAGGACATGAGGAAATGGAAAGATATCCCCTGCTCATGGGTCGGGAGAGTTAACATTGTCAAAATGGCAATACTACCGAAAGCATTATATAAATTCAATGCAATACCTATAAGGATGCCCATGACATTCTTCAAAGAAATGGAGCAAACACTCCTGAAATTTATATGGAACAATAAGCCCCCACGAATAGCTAAAGCAATTCTTGGGAAAAAGAAAATGGGAGGAATCAACCTCCCGAACTTCAAACTGTACTACAAAGCAGTAATAATTAAAACAGCATGGTACTGGAACAAAGGCAGAACTGCAGACCAATGGAACAGGGTTGAATACACTGACATCTCCCCTCAATCATATGCTCATCTAATCTTTGATAAAGGTGCAAGTAATGTGAAGTGGAGTAAGGAAAGCCTCTTTAATAAATTGTGTTGGCATCACTGGACAGCTACATGCAAAAAAATAGGCTCAGAACTCTGCCTAACACCATGTACAAAAGTAAGATAAAAATGGATTAAAGACCTCAACATCAGACCAGAAACCATAAGGTACATTGAAGATAAAGTTGGCAAAACCCTCCATGATATTGAAGCTAATGGTATCTTCAAAGATGCCATGCCACTGGCCGAGCAAGTGAAAACAGAGATAGATAAATGGGACTATCTTAAACTAAGAAGCTTCTGCACCTCCAAAGAAACAGTGACCAAAATACAAAGACAGTCTACAGAATGGGAAAGGATATTCACCGAATACACATCTGACAAGGGGTTGATATCCAGGATATACAAAATACTGGTTAAACTCCACAAGAAGAAAACATCCAACCCCATCCAAAAATGGGGCAATGAAATGAACAGAAACTTTCTCAAAGAAGAAATCCGAATGGCAAAAAAGCACATGAGAAAATGCTCTACATCATTAATCATCAGGGAGATGCAGATCAAAACCACAATGAGATACCATCTCACACCTCAGAGACTGGCCCACATTCAAAAGAACAAAAGCAACCGATGCTGGCGTGGATGTGGCGAGAAAGGGACACTCCTTCACTTTTGGTGGGAATGTCCACTGGTTCAGCCCTTCTGGAAAACAGTATGGACGATTCTCAAAAAATTAGAAATTGAGCTCCCATTTGACCCAGCAATACCACTCCTGGGAATATATCCCAGAGAGGCAAAAATGCATAGTCAAAGTGACATCTGCACTTGTTTGTTCATTGCAGCACTCTTTACAATAGCCAGAAACTGGAAGAAACCTGAATGCCCAAGAACAGATGACTGGTTAAAGAAACTTTGGTACATCTACACAATGGAGTACTATGTAGCTGTTAGAAAAGATGAAGTCATGAAATTTACATACAAGTGGTACAATATGGAAAGTATCATGCTAAGCGAAATGAGTCAGAAAGAGAGGGATAGACATAGAAAGATTGCATTCATCTGGGGGATATAAAGTAACAAAGTATGAGATTAATACCCAAGAATAGCTGAGATCAGCACCAGGAGGATTACTCCATAACTTAGAGGCCAGCCGGGTATCCTAGAGGAAAGGGCAGTTCAGATAGAGAAGGGAGCACCAAATAAAGGGTGTTTGGAGGATCCTCCCAGGAGGGGAGATGCATGTCGAAAGTAGAATATGGACTGAATATGTTTGCCACTCAATGCCTCTTTTGCAGACCACAACACCCAAAAGGAGAGAGAGAACACAGGGGATTGCCCTGCCACAGAGACGGGGGGATGGGGGGATGGGGGTGGGAGGGATATTATCCATGGTGGTGGAAAATGGGCACTGGTGGAGGGATGGGTATCTGATCATTGTATAATTGAAACCAAAGCACAAAAAATTGTAAATCTACAACTTAAAAAAAATAAAATAAAATAAAGGGGAAAAAAATTACAAAATGCTACTTCAGGAAATAAAAGAGGACATGAGGAAATGGAAAAACACCCCCTGCTCATGGATGGGGAGAATTAACATTGTCAAAACGGCAATAATTCCCAAAGCAGTGTACAAATTCAATGTGATCCCTATTACGATACCCATGACATTCTTCAAAGAAATGGAGCAAACACTCCTAAAATTGGTATGGAACAATAAGCCCCACGAATAGCTAAAGTAATTCTTGGGAAAAAGAAAATGGGAGGAACCAACCTCCCTAGCTTCAAACTCTGCTACAAAGCAGTAGTAATTAAAACGCATGGTACTGAAACAAAGGCAGAACTGTAGACCAATGGAATGGGGTTGAATATACTGACATCTCCCCTCAAACCTATGACCATTTAATATTCGATAAGGGGGCAAGAAAAGTGAATTGGAGCAGGGAAAGCCTGTTTAACAAATTGTGCTGGAAAAACTGAATGGCTACATGTAAAAAAGTGGACTCAGATCTCTGCCTAATGTAAAAAAGTAAGATCAAAATGGATTAAAGACCTCAACATCAGACAGGAATCCATACATTTCATTGAAGAAAAAGTTGGCAAAAGCCTCCATGATATTGAAGCTAATGGTATCTTCAAAGATGTCACGCCACTGGCCAACCAAGTGAAAACATAGACAGACAAATGGAACTATCTTAAACTAAGAAGCATCTGCCCCTCCAAAGAAACAGTGACCAAATTACAAAGACAGTCTACAGAATGGGAAAGGAAATTTACCGGATACACATATGACAAGGGGTTGATATCAAGGATATACAAGTTACTGGTTGAACTGCACAAGAAGAAAAGATCCAACCCTATCAAAAAATGGGGCAATGAAATGAACAGAAACTTTCTCAAAGAAGAAATCCAAATGGCTGAAAGGCACATGAGAAAATGCTCTACATGATTAATCATCAGGGAGATGCAGATCAAAACCACAGTGAGATATCATTTCACACCACAGAGACTGGCCCACGTCCACAAGAACAAAAGCAACCAGTGCTTGCGTGGATGTGGCGACCCTACTTCATTGGAAAGGGACCCTACTTCACTGCTGGTGGGAATGCCGACTGGTTCAACCCTTTTGGAAAACAGTGTGAACGATTCTCAAAAAATTAGAAATTGAGCTCCCATTTGACCCAGCAATACCACTCCTGGGAGTGTATCCCGGAGAGGCTAAAAAGTATAGTTGAAGTGACATTTGCACTTGTTTGTTTATTGCAGCACTCTTTACAATAACCAGGATCTGGAAAAAACCTGAGTGCCTGAGAACATATGACTGGTTAAAGAAACTTTGGTACATCTACAATGGAGTACTATGTAGCTGTTAGAAAAGATGAAGTCATGAAATTTACATACAATTGGCACTACATGGAAAGTATCCTGTTAAGCAAACTGAGTCAGAAAGACAGGGATAGACATAGAAAGATCGCATTCATCTGGGAATATAAAGTAACAAAATAGGAGACTAACACCCAAGAGTGGCTGAGATTAGTACCAGGACATTTTCTCCATGGCTTGGAGGTCAACCACACAGGCTAGGGGGAAAGGGAGCTCAGACAGTGAATGGAGCACCAAATAAAGAGTTTTGGGAGGATCCTTCCAGGATGGGGGAAGCATGCTCAAAGAGTAAACTATAGAATAAACATGATTGCCACTCAATGCCGCTTTTTCAAACCACAACACCCAAAAGGAGAGAGAGAGAACAAAAGGAATGTCCTGCCACAGAGGCAGGCTGGGATGGGGGGTGGGATGTGGAGTGGAAGGGATACCGGGACCCGTGGTGGTGGAAAATGGGCACTGCTGGAAGGATTGGTACTTGATCATTGTATAACTGAAACCCATGCACAAAAATTTGTAAGTCTGCAACTGTATCTCATGGTGTTTCACTAATAAAAATTTTTTAAAAATCTAAAATAAAGTAAAATGGTTGTCATTCTAAACATATATATATAGTTAAGAGATTGGTTTCTGTGCTCTGGAGTCGTGGCCGTGCAGGAGAGCCGCTCGTGGGGGGCATCTGGCGACCTCGGACGGGCGTAAAGGACGGCCCAGAACGCCCCCCTTCCCATGAGGTCCCTACCGCCCCCACCCCCGGCTCAGACCTGCTGTCCACAAGGCTCCCGTGCGGCCACCATCTTTCTTTCCAGAGAGGCCAGGGCGAATGGAGCAACACCCTTTCCCCTCCGGGCAGGCATGCTGGCGAGGTTTAACTCATAGTCCATTTGCTTTTCTGCTCCAAGCAGGTGGCGTTCTGTGCTAAGTCCTTGTGCTTCCGGGACCGTGGCCGTGCTGGAGAGCCGCTCGTGGGGGGCAGCTGGTGACCTCGGACGGGTGTGAAGGACGGCCCAGAACGCCCCCCTTCCCATGAGGTCCCTGCCGCCTCCAACCCCGGCTCAAACCTGCTGTCCACAAGGCTCCCGTGCAGCCGCCATCTCTGTAATCACATTTTAATACTGTCTAATTTTCCTCTAAAGAACATACCTACCCAATAAAAATCTCAGACTGGTCACATTATAGAAAGTTTCTATAATATTGAGGGAATGATATCAATCCTATGAGTATATGTCATAGACAAATTATAATAAGTCTGTGTTTTAATAAACACAGCTTGTAGTTTAACTTTTTGAATAAAAACATTTCAGATATTTGTTTGAATAAAAATAAACATCAAATGTCATGTTAAGTTTGGCAAACACAAATAATTACAGCCCAGATGCTTTCTTTGACTCTTTTCTGTGCACTGTCAAATGGTCCAGATTGTGAACACTTGTTTGCAGAGCCCTGATCACAGAGGTGCATAACCTCAGGTTCTTAATACCTACAATTGTCAATCACAGTGCATAGACACTCTACTTCACTGACCCTTTGTAGCAGAATTAGCTCTGACAGATTTGATGGTAGTGAAATATCCCCGGGGTATGTTACAATCACAATTACAAGCATTCACTTTCTTTGAACTCATCAATACGGAAAAATACAGAAGAACCAACTGTCTGGTTCTTTTCACTGGTCAAATTAAAATGATGCTGGGGAGCATGCTTTGATTCAGAGATAAAACTTATGACCACCTAAATAATATAAATAAACTTTACTATGTATGAGCCTAGTGAAAGGGATGGATTATGAATTTCAGGAATTCTAGTCTCTCACTTTAAAAGAGACTTCATTAACTTGCTATGGAATACAATTATTTTGACTCTAAAAGAAATTTATAAAATGTTGTTCATTCATTTGACAAATGTGCACTGAGTGCCTATTTTGTGCACTCCTGGTATCTGAAATGACCCTGGGTGGCAAAAAGTCCTTGATAGAGGATAAGGAATGAGTAAACGAATGACTAGTGTGTTAAATAATAAATAAAGGCCCTCCCGTTGATCGTCGATTTGCTCGAGCGAGCCCAGTAACGTCTCCATTGGAGACTTTGTTGTTACTGTGTCTGGCATATCGAATACTTTCGGTAGCTTGCCGGGCTCTCCAAGAGGGGTGGAGGAATCGAACTCGGGTCGGCCATGTTGGCCGCTTGTAAGGTGAACGCCCTACCCGCTGTGCTATCGCTCCAGCTCACTAGTGTGACTAGTATGTTAAAAAGAAGAAAAACAAGGAGAAATTTGGATTTGAAGACTGATACCTTAAGACGGGTGTTTGAAAGTCAAGGAGTCAGACATATAAAGCAGGTAATAGTCTTAGGTGTAGACATGGTTTGGAAAAGAAATCCATGTGTCAAAAAATTATCCAGGGGGTAAACACTATGTCTGTTGAAGTCAAAATATTCAAGTTAAATTACAGTAAAATGTACCCATTTTATATGTATACTTGGATCATTTAGAAAATAGACTATAGAATGGACTTTTTGTTAGTTGTTAATTTCCTCCATAAATGTTACTTTCCTCCATAACTTGTTTTGAGGCCACACCCTGCAGTGCTCAGGGCTTACTTCAGGCTCTGTGTTGAGGAATTTCTGCTGGCAGTGCTCTGGTAACCATATTGGTACTAGGTGTCAAAGCTTGGTTACCTGCATCCAGGTAAGCATCTTCTGCTGTACTATCTTACCAGTCCCATTTACTTTTCTTTACTTCATGGATTATTCTAGTTTTAATTTTATTAAAAGAAAAGCACTTGCCTTTTCAAGTAAGTCTGGATTATTTTTTTAACTAGTTTTTCTGCTTTCTATTCCATACTTTGATTTTCAGTTTTATTTTCACATTTTCTCAACCTCTTTCCATGTTCTCTTGATAACATTTTCTCTATGCTGATACCATCTTATATAAATATGTCCATATATTAATATTAATGAATGTCACTATATAAATATGAAATCATGAAGTGCACATATATTTTAAAGATAGCTTATAGATTCTTGGAGAAATTGTCAGTCAAATGTGTAGCCAAATAGTTTTGGTTAGATTATTAAAGGCTGGATAGCGGATAGGGCATTTGCCTTGCACACAGCCGACCTGGGGTTCAATTCCTCCACCCCTCTAGGAGAGCCCGGCAAGCTACTGAGAGTATCCCGCTGCACAGCAAAGCCTGACATGCTACCCCTGATGTATTGGATATGCCAAAAATAGTAACAAGAAGTCTCACAATGGAGATGTTACTGGTGACCGCCTTAAAAAATCAAAGAACAATGGGAGGACAGTGCTATAGTGCTACAGTGCTAGATTATTAAGAGTTACCCATTTGTTTTATAAACTATGAAACAGAGTTTTCTTCAGCAAGGAATGACTGTATCGTCATCTGCAGCATAGAGATAGATGTTTTAGATTTTAACTGTTTTGTCTGTTTAATAAGTTAATATGATACTCTTAGGGAACTTGGAATTTATAGCACAGCGGGTAGGGTGTTTGCCTTGCACGCGGTTGACCTGAGTTCAATTCCTCAGTCCCTCTCGGAGGGCCTGGAAAGCTACCAAGAGTATCCTGCCTGGCAAGCTCCCCGTGAAATAGCCGATATGCCAAAAACAGTAACAAGTCTCACAATGAAGACGTTACTGGTGCCCAATCAAACAAATAGATGAACAATAGGAGGACTGTGCTACAGTGTGCTACCTCTATATTTGTCTCCATTTTCATGTTTGTTAGAGAGTTGCGTTTTGTCTTACGTGAATCCTATTAATAACTTTATACTTTTTCCTTTCACATTTCCTTTCCCTTCTTGTAAATATGTAAGCATATCTTATGTTTTTTATACTTTATACTGCCATTATTTTTCTTTTCTTTTTGTTTGTTTTTTTCTCCCTTTGGTTAACATATTGTTTCTTTCCCATACAAATTGAATTTTCACATTATGATTATGGGTTCTGGAAATTTACTTGTAATTTTAAATTTAATCAGCTAAGTTCTCCTATATTATTATAACTATTATTGTTACACTGGTAGTAATATGATTTAATTTAAATTTGTGGCATTATAATTATAATTCTTACATTTAAATAATTAACTAATACGGAATTTACATTACATATAATATGGGGAATGAACTAACTTTATTTTGATTTCTTTAAGATTTTTATACAATCTGTTCAGGTTATTTATAAAATAATGATTCCTACTGATGAGAAAACAGGATTTTACAATATTTAAAATCCTCATTTATACCAGGATTAATTTCTAGATTCTCTTCAAAGCATAGTGACCGAGCATATTTATTTATTAAAACTATAATGAGAATGGAGACTAGCATTAAATGAATATAGATAAGAAGATAAAACTAGGTCATGCAATGTTTCACAAATTCTAAATAAATGAGAAGTAAAGTTAATTCAGTTAAGTAAAAGATTGCATGCAAGTTTTGATATAGGGAAAATACAGTAGGAGTAGAGAAAGCATTTGAGAAGGTTTGTTCAGGAATTCAAGCAAAAGATAATTTAGAAAAAAATTGCTACAAAAGGGATAAATCAGTGCATGGAGTGATTGGGAATTATTAGTTATATATGATGATTTCAAAATCCAAAATAAATTATTGTGTATCAAAGTGAACTGTAGTAGAATCAAGAATATGAAGAAAATTTCAGTTCTAGGATATTTAGAGAGTACAGTTTCTTATATATCAGAAAGGCTAGTCATCTGATACTCAATCAAAAAGTCTCTGTGTTTCAACACTGCTTGTTGATGATATTTCTAATTTGTATTCATCACTTTTCCTGAGATAGTTAAGTTCAGTTTATTGAAGGTAATTGAATCTTTCATGATTCAGAATTCAGTAATGCCTCGGGGACATCATTCTAAACATCAATCCTTATTTTATGGGCATAGATCAGACTGAAATTCCAGTGAACATAAGTAAAACTCTAAAAATTGCATTTTTCCAAAGCTTTGATAGTAACCTAGTTTTCCTATTTCTTTAAACCCGGTTATTTGAAAGATTTATCTAAATAACTAAGGTTGTAACAGTTTTGGCAACAACTGAACTTTTGGCAACAACTAAATTTTGTAACAACTGTAGTCTTAGGTGCTTTATTGTATTTATGTGCTTCAGAGAGCACCACATTTTTTGTTGTTGTAAAGATAAACTTCTATTTTATTTGACAAATTGTTTCAAGTTGAACAGAAGTCATGGTTTAGAGGTTTCAGTGACGATATAAAGGAGAAAATATTAGTGAATGTAAAGTTACTTTACAAATTAACAGGATTATTTTTGGTAGATTTGGGCCAGAAATAAACAAAAATAAAATGAATCTTATTCTGTACCAGTAAGTAAATCCTTTCCTGCAGGTCATAAAGAAACTACATATGTACTAGGGTGAAGACCACATTCAGGTGTGAAAGTTTATTGAGCTACCCAGGTAGAAATTAAAATTTCTTTCGTATAAACTCAAGGTGGTCTTCGGTTTGGAGTTGTAGAACATCGGGCCCTAAGACTTTCCTGAAAGGCTCAGACATTCATCCTCCAACAGTAAGAACCAGCAGCTCTGTATTATATTGTTCCTCACATGTAGACAGAGGTAAAGAAGTGACTTTATAACTGCTTTTTAAGGGAAATGTATGTGAGCCTTTGATATTTTTTAAATTAAAGAACTGTGATTTACAAAATTGTTGATGAGTTTAAGCATACAGTATTTCAATAACAAGTCCACTAATAATGCAAACTTTTCTCCACCCATGTTCTCATAATCCCTCCCCACCCCTAACTTTAATGTTCCCCATCCCCACTTGTCAACTTGACAGGCACATTACAAAATCCAGTGGTTGCAGCTCAGATCTCATGTTTTCTGCTGTTTCTGTCTGTGTTTCGGAGACTTGGCTGTAGCACTCACCCATACTGCCAGGATAGCTGAAGCCCTGATGCATGCTTACCCATTATTCTAAATATCTTCTTTTCCCCTTTATTTATTTATATATTTGTTTACTTAGCTTTTTGAGTAACACCTGGCGATGCACAGGGGTTACTCCTGGCTCTGCTCTCAGGACTTACTTCTGGCGGCGCTCGGGAAACCATATGGGATGCTGGGAATTGAACCTAGGTTGGCCGTGTGCAAGACGCCCTACTCACTGTACTATCACTCCAGCCCCTTGATTTATTTCTATCTCTGTCCTTCTCCTCTTTAAAAACTGGAGTCAAGGATGATCAAGACACACATATTCCTTTACTAAAATACATTTTCTGATTTAGTATGTTATATATCACAGATAAGTGAGATCATCCCGTGTTTGTCTTTTTTCTTCTCGGTTACTTCACTCAACATGGTATCCTCTAGTTCCAACAAGGTTGCAGCAAATTCATATGATTTCATCCTTCCTCAGCTGCATAATATATGATATCTTCATAATCCATTCATCTGTCATTAGACACCTAGATGGATTTAATATCTTAGCTATTGTACTGAGTGAAGCAATGAATGATGGCATGAAAATGTTCTGTTGAAAGAGTGTTTTGATGTTCTAAATGCAGATGCCCAAAAGTGGGATTGCTAGGTCATATGGAAGTTAAATTTTAAGTGTACTGAGAACTCTACATACTGTTTTCCACAGGTATTGAACCAGATAACATTCCCCACCCGCAGATAATGAGAATTTCTTTAACACCACATTCTCACTAATACAAATTGTTCCTACTATTTTTGATATGTACCTTTTCCACTAGTGTGAGATAGTATCTTATTGTCATCTTTATCTGTATTTTATGATGATAAATTATACTGAACAGTTTTTCATGTGACTACTTGCCATCTTCCTGTCTTCCTTTGAGAGGTGCCTATCCATTTCCTCTGCTCATTTTTGGATTGGGCATTTGAGGATTTTGGTATTGTTGATGAGTACATTATATATCCTGGATATCAGACCTTTATTTGAGGTGTGTTGAATGAAAATATTCTTGTGATCCCTGAGTCTTAAATTTTTTTTGAGCACAGAAACTTGTACAAAGTTGATTTTTAGGGAGATCTATCCTAATTGTTCACATAGATGTTCACTCTATGTGATATTCACTCATGGGAGAAAAATAGTAAGAGACAGATGCCACGAGTAAGATGAAAGAAAATTTTGAGAAAGAAGAGGACAAAGGTCAAATAAATGTATCACTCTGCATTTATTAAAAAGTTCCAGAGAGAAAAAGCCATCCATTCCCCAACATAGACTATCTTTCCAGATAATGATGCATCAAAAATAAAAGTCTAATTAAGGTACTTTGATCAATCCAATTAGCACTTTTTTTAATTGAGGGTGGTAGAGTGTGATGGTGAAGAGTATTTTTGAAATCTCAGGAGAAAGACAAAGATCTAGAAACTTTAAGTTCCATCTTTTTAAAGTACCATAAGTAAACATCTTAATAAAGAATGACCCTCTATATGAGGGCAAAACTTTGTATCAGAGGAAGAGATTTACAACAGATATTCAAAGAGCAATGAGCATAAAAGAAAAACCACTAAAGCAATCTGGTGAAATATAGAAATCCTGGAGATCAATGGAAGAACAAATGCCCCCAAAATATTAATATGCTCTTTTCATGTCAGTAAAATAAAGTAGGTCTGGAGAGATTATACAGGGCTTTAAGTGTTTGCCTTGCATGTGGATCACCCCATTTAGATTCCTAACACTTGTATGATTCCCTGAGCACTGATAGTAATTCCTGAACATAGAGCCAAAAGGAAGCCTTGAGCACATCTGGATGTGGCCCAATCTCACCCATGATAAAATAAACAAATACTTAGCTTATTCATTAGAAATATCAAGTCACATCTCCGGAGTAGAACTTATCCAAAGTTATTTTTGTTGCATACTGTTGCTTTGTGAAATACCCTTTAGAAAACAAGAGCTCATTATGTAAATATATATTTATATATAAATATATATGGATATATTTATATGTGTAAATATAAATTTATATGTTTTCTCTTTGTTAACATTCACAAGAAATCTCTTACACATTGAAAGAGAGTAGCTTTTAAATATTATTCATTCATTGCCAAGTATAAAATTGCAATAGGTGAAGCTAATATTTAAAAGGTAAAGATGCTGCTCTGAGTTAAATATCCAGGCCACTTATGTATAACTTTAAAATTTTAATAAATACAGATTCATAAGAAGTTGGGAAAAAATATAGAGATGACACCAAGTCTTCATCAGTTTCCCCCAATGTAAAAAAAAACACTCACATGAACTAGAACATATAATAAGAAAATACATTAATGCAATCTATTTTTTAAATTTCTCTCTATTTTTCTATCTTGCAACTTTGTGTGTCTGTAAGTCCTCTTCAGTGTCTAGTCCTCGTGGCTATAACATCTCTCCTCTTCTCTGCCTATCGAGAATTCAATTGCTAAGGTGTGGAAAACAGCTTTATTTAAGCCTATTCTTAAACTTGTGTTCCCCTCCCCTCGCCCCCCCCTCACCCGGTCAGCCGCTGAGCACATACTTTGCATAATAGTATGGTGGGTTCGAACTCTATAGCTTTATGGACATCTGAGTACCATTAGAAGTAACCACTGAACTCATTTCCAACAGTAGGCCCAGCATACTGCCAGATATTACTCAGATAAAATAAGTAAAGCAAAAAATAAATGCATATATTTGGGTTTGGTTCCATATCTCTGAGCTGTGCCCACAAGTATTTCTCCTTCAGTATAAATTCTTCCTCATCTTTTTGTAATATGATAACGCTACAGAAACTGACTTAGAAAAATCACTCATCTTCATGTGGTATAAGTTTCTGCTGTCTTTCTCTAGATAATGGATTCTTGCCATCAAAAGCATTGTGGGTATACTATATAGTTTGTTTTCAGGTTTTCCTGATGTAACTAGGAGTGTATATCATTGAATTTCTTGCTCTGAAGACTTGTCGGGATTCCTGGAAGTAAATCCTATGAAAGTGAAGGGTTTCTTTACTTTCCTGCAGTTTATTTTCTTCTTGTAGTTTATACTCAATCTCCATCAATTTTTCATATTAGCAAAATTAATATTAATATCAATTTTTCATGTTAGCAAAATTAATATTTCAACCATTTCATTGCTACAAAATCTCAGTAAGCTGATTTTATTTGTGACTCTCCTTGTTCACCTTTCTCTTCAAATCGCCAGATGGGTATGTGTCATACAACGTTTTTTTTCTCCTTTGGAGTCAAAATATTGCATAATTTTTCTCCGTTCAATGACTTTTTTTTTTAATCTTCATTTAAGAATGAAGGGGAAAATTCCAGGATCTTTGTAGGAATCCAGAACTTTCATTCTGTTCATCTTTTTGAACATTTCTGACTCATGTAATTACGTATATTAGTGATGTTAGTGTATAATGGCATTAAGATAATCTAATCATGAGTATTTAAATGCCATATACAGGTACTGATTTTCTCCCAGAAATAGCTTGAAGTAAAAAAATTTATAAACCTTTTAGGGAGTATAACCATCATTGGTAAAGAAAAGCTCAATTTTGAATTACTTAAAACATTAAATCTTATTTCATATGTGCGATTAGTCTGCATATTTTTATCTTAAATTGTTTAATATTCACCAATACTTAGCTTTAGCCTCTGGGTCCTTAGAGTAGTTCTTGGGGAAGAATATAAACAAAATCAAAGCCTGGGATTTAATCCTCAAGTGGGTAAATTATCTTTCCAAATTCCAAGTAACACTCCCAGTTTGTCTTCCCCTTCAGTGTGGAGTGGTCCAAGTAAGTATTACTGCTCACTGAGAAGCTGAAACAAGAGAATGTTGATTGCAGTACATTTAGGGAAAAGGACTCAATATGTACATAATCAAGATTAGTAGTTTTATAATCTTATAACAGGACACTTAGTACATATTTTAAACCTGAACTTAGTTTCAAGTTATCCCTTTAAGCAATAGATAACAGAATACAAAATGAACAAAATACCAAATAACGCATTGAATGTAAAATGTATATATACATTTGCTAAATAAATATGCATTGTTGGAAGGTAAAGTGAGAACCTGCATGCAACGAGATAGACTTTAGAAGTCTGTTCCCTCTGGCCACCAGACAATAGCTCTATTTACAACAGCATTCTGTCACTGTCACTGTCACTGTCACTGTCCTCCCGTTATTCATCAATTTTCTCAAGCGGGCCCAGTAACGTCTCCATCGTGAGACTTGTTGTTACCATGTTTGGCATATCGAATATGTCACGGGGAGCTTTCCAGACTTTGCCGTGCAGGCGAGATACTCTCGGTATCTTGCCGGGCTCTCCGAGAGGGGCGGAGGAATCAAACTCGGGTCAGCCATGTTGGCTGCTTGCGAGGCAAACGCTCTATCCACTGTGCTATACCTCCAGCCCTATAGCATTCTATAAATACCAAATCCACTAAATATTTAGGGTCCTCCTGTTACATGACCATTACAAGGCATTTGGCATGGTTAGCCACGTACTTCCTTTATGGCCTTTAATGGCATCAGTTTTTCCAAAATCTCTTTTATTTTCACTAACCAGTCTTTGTCTTCACTACTAATTCCCATTTCTGTGCTTGTCCCTTACATACTAGTTTTTTATTCCGAGGCTTTTAGCTTTGCCCTTCTGTCCATAAGAAAGAGTTCTGAGTACTCACTGTCATTTTCATGCTTTAAACTTTTGACTTTATTAAAGATATTTTGTCTCCAGATTTCCATCATAAATCTAACCCTGTCTTCAAGCTCATAAGCTGGACAGAGAGAAGATGGTTTTTCATCTGTACCCAGATTCCTGTCACTATATCACAAACAAATCAGTTGTCAGATACTCTAAACTGTACTTCCTTGTATCTGATCTCTCCCCTCTAATTGCAACTCCTATTACCCTAGTGCAGACCTGAGCCACAGTCTGATTTATAATAATAAGCATCTAAATAGTTTTGCCTCTAGTCTTGCACAATCCATCTGGCTTTTACTGCTGGATTGATTTCTCTAAAATGCAAATCTAATCACGTTTGCTCCAGATTAAATTCTTCTAACAGTTCCCTGTTTACCACAGGATAAATAAAAAATCTTGGGTATGATACATGAATCTCTCCTTGATCTCTGCCCTACCCTATAATTCCAGTTTCCTCCTTCACAGTCTTTTCTTTGCTAATAACAGATTCCTCATATCCCCTTAAGATGACAGACTGCTTCTGGCACTTGTGCCTGTGGTTTGAGATATTGTTTTTTCTGTACTTCTCTTTTAATACTTCACAGCAACCCCACAGAAACATGAGTGCATGTGCACATGCATTCACACACACACATACACACACACACACACACACACACACACACACTCTAGCATACATAGACAATTGTAGGATAACACTGTTTTGTTTTGTCTTTCCTCAGGTAGCTTAGGGTTATCGGGCCACACCCATCCCAGGGCATTGAACTTGTATTATAAGCTAATACTGCCTTTCTCCTCTCCTTTTATGTTTTGAATAGCTTACCTTAAAGCAATGTCCTTTCTGTATGGACACAGGAAAACAGTTAATATTATGCTTTGTATCTCGGAAGTTGATTGACTCCAAATAATATTTACTCCTGGGCATCTGCTTTCTTGACTCAGTTGCCCTTTATTAGTTCCTAGCACCCCAAAAGCAGGGTCTCGACGAGGGACTGAATGGATCCAGGGCAAGCTCTGAGCTGCCCTGGCATCAAAATGGGCAGGCCAAAGCGCCACGATACTCAACTATAGATTGAGGGCATGATCATGGACAAATGCTGTCGTGATCCAAAAGTAAGTAACGACGAGACCAGGACCCTGCTGGGGCTAGGAAAACTAACCTGGTCCGAGGACTGCGAAATGTACAGTGAGATGTTTGTATCTCTTACTGTGCTCATACAGAATGACATTGCTAGAAATATTAGAAGTAGATTTACTACAACTATTTAAGTAGATTATTAGCTGAAGAAAGAACACACCCTTGTTTGGATCCCACCCTTGAGCGGATCTCCTAGTAATCTGGAGTAATCTCTTTAGATGAGATTTTATCCTTGATTTAATCTCCTGGAGGAGTGGTCTTACCTCTCATTGTTGATTTGTGATGTTCAATGCACCTTTGTGTCATCGCTTTACCTGATTGCTATATAAACTAAGACTGTAAGCTTGGAACAGCAGAGTCAGAAGTGAGAGAGCTCGAGCTCCAGAGACCCAGAGTCAGAGACAGAAGGAGAAAGTTTCCAGATTGGGGCCCAGGAGAGAAGGAAGCAAAGGAGAGACAGGAGTGAAGAGGCTTGGAATAAACTACAATTGATATCGACAAGCCTGGCCCTTGTTTCTTCCTTCATCTGCCCTTGGCCAACAGCCGTCCCGATCCAGGCCACACACAGCGGCTCAAGAGCACCAAACACGGGTGGTGAGAGAGAGCCGTCCAGAGAGCCCGTGAACACACAACCTTCAGTGTTCTAAGATTTTACAGACAATATCTTCAATTTTGCCTCATAAATGACTTTTCATCATTCAAAATTCATATAGAATATCACCTTTCACCTGAAGCCTTTTTGATCTTACTCTAATTTACAAATTTTGTGCCTCCAGCAAATTTCATATATTCAGTTCACATGTGCCTTCAGTTTCTTTATTTAATCTTAAATTCCTCATCAGATTTCCTGCAGTGTTAAAAAACATAGTATAGTAATTGGCAAATAATTAGGCATAAAAATAGTAATAGAATTAAATTTTTTGTTATTTGGAAAGTTAAACATATAAGAGGCAAATACTTTCTTATAACTTTTTTTGGAAAGACACCTATATTAAGACAGCTATACAAAAATTAGGAGTATGTAGGAATAATTTTATGAAAAATATGAACACTTTAGTTGGCTTTACCTTGTAAAATATGGAAAGATGAAGAAACTCTTCAAATATCATAAAATGTTCTACTTCTAAAAGTATGCTATAGAGCAATATTCTTAAAACAAGATACTATATATATATAAATCAGAATATATGAAAGTAAAATAAAGGGGTACTATGTATTATTTGCAATTTATAGCAAACCAACTTATGTTTTCCTTTTTTTATCATCAGCTAAATAACTTAAAATCTGAGAGATAAAAAAGTATAAATGAATGAGTAAGCTTGTTTTAAACCTTGGCTTAAATGTTGAGATTCAACCAAAGGAAGAGTAAGAAGAAGGGTTAAAAATAATTTTCTTATACATGCTGAAAGATCTATGTTACCCATAAATTCACATTACTACTTTTTTAATTTGCAGGTAAAGTTTTACCAAGTTTCAGACTACTTTTATTTATTACAATTTAAAAAAATGGAATAAAATGACTAAAATTAATTTACATAGTTTATACAAATAATGTTTAAATTATAGCATAGGCTTTTAAAATCTTTATAGTATAAAATAAAATGCACATATATTTGTATGAGCTGTACACTCTTAACTTTTATTCTATGACTTTATATAGTTTCCTAAGTTTTTATTTTAATGTGTATCTCCAGATGCAGACATATAGTCAGACTGACCCTAGAATGGAAAATAAACTACCTTTTACATTGACAAATTAAGCACTCTGCCATGTATTTGTCAATAGGTTGAAATGCCTTCACAAAGCAATCTGCTTTGTCAGCAAGTAATGGTTTATTGCTATTTTCTTCTAATTTCCCCATGGGCAAGTGCAAACCTGAGATTCTAGAAAGACAAAATCCTCAGGTGTCAGATTGTCTTTCTCTTGAGTTACTGCCTTCATCCACATTAACTTGCTTGCCTGTCTTGGAAGACCTTTTGAGACTTACCTCTTACAAGTATAGGATGTGAACGATTATTTTCAAGATGCATTTCCACAAAAATGCTTAGATAAAATACCTTTTTTATATATTATACTTTATCAGCATTAGCCTATGCATAAAAATTGTAAGGAAGATCTATGTCTAATGGGAAGTATGGCTGAAGAAAGTACAATTCAGTTTAATTTCATATTTATCACCTGAATGTGAGTAAAAGTAAACAAGCAGAAAAATCCTTTCATGAGGTCAGAGACAAAGAAAAGGGAATGAACATCATGTGAAATATATGCAAATAGTTTAGAAAGCATTTGTGGAGGATTGCAGAGGCCATAACTGACACAACAAACAAATCAGTCACCAATAAGCTCTGATCACTAATGAACATTCAAAATCTATGATATAGGATTTAGTATTTGTTTTCTATATCCAAAAACATAGGTCTGCCATGTGCAAGACAAGCATCATTCCCCATGTACTTTCTTTCAGACCCAAACATTAAGTATTTAATAGGTAGCGAATAGCTTTAGTGTTTAAAGTGACAGAAGAAAACTGGCCAAGCATTATAATCTACTATAATCAATATCAACCTGGCCAAGTATTGTAATTTATGCTTGTTTATGTTTATAAAATATTTTTTTTCTTGTTTTGGAACCACCCCTGTGGTGCTCAGAGCTTATTCTTCACGTTGTGCTCAGGAGTCAGGGAACCATTTGAGGTGGCAGCAAGTGAAACTGGTCCTCCACATATATAGCAAGTGCCCAACTCACTGTAATATCACTTCAACCCTATTAAAAAAAATCTTAAATTGTGCATAGATGCAGCAGAAGCCGGGAAAAGTATTCGTAACGCCCGCCTGTCCTTCGCCAACTATAAGACCAAGATGACTGCCCTCCGACGTCCTGATGGATCCATCACATCCTCCAGAACGGCAATGGAGAAGATTATCCATGACTTCTACTCAAATCTCTTCGATAGCCATGTCCACTTGCCGACATACCAAATTCCACAGGATGGGTATGTCCTTCCTAACGTTCTCACTTCCGAAATCCGACACGCCATTTCGTTGGTAAAGAAGCAAACAGCACCCGGCCCAGACAAGGTCAGACCTGAACACCTGAAGAACCTGCCGTCAATACTCATCAATACACTGGCTCGGATCTTCACTCGCTACCTGTCTGAATGCAAGGTTCCGTCCCAATGGAAAACCAGCAGGACCGTACTACTGTTCAAGGGAGACATCCATGACATTGGCAACTATCGCCCTATCTGCCTATTGTCTGTCATCTACAAGCTGTTCACTCGAGTCATCCTGAATAGGATTGGCAGAACACTAGATGAAGGACAACCATGCGAGCAAGCAGGGTTCCGCAAAGGATTCAGCACCATCAACCATATCCACACGGTAACCAAGCTCATTGAGGTTTCTCGGGAATTCAAGATGCCGCTCTGCTTAACGTTCATTGATTTAAAGAAGGCCTTTGATTCTGTTGAGACAGAAGCGGTCATTGAAGCCCTAGCCAATCAGGGCATTCAAGCCCAATACATCAGGATCCTCCGTGAGCTGTATTGCGGATTCACTACCAGGATCTCACCATTCTACAAAGAAGTGATCGTTGATGTCAAGAGAGGGGTGCGGCAGGGTGATACCATTTCACCGAAACTCTTCAGTGCCACCCTCGAGAACATCATGCGACGACTGGAATGGGAAGGAATGGGAGTGAAGATAGATGGTCGGCAACTACACCACCTCCGCTTTGCTGATGACATTGTTTTAATAACACCAAACATCAGCCAAGCGGCACAAATGCTGGCCGACTTTGACCGTGAGTGTGGAAAGGTAGGACTACAGCTGAATCTTACGAAGACAATGTTTATGAGAAACAGCCTTGTTCCTGATGCCCCATTCGCTCTCAATGGAACGACCATCTCCGAATGCAACAGCTATGTGTACCTAGGTCGAGAGGTCAACATGACAAATGACCTGGCACCCGAGCTGCACAGGAGGAAGAGAGCGGCTTGGAACGCCTTCAAGAACGTCGAAGAAATAGCTAAGAGGACGAAGAACCTCCGGCTCCGGGCACATCTCTTTGATTCCACTGTTCTTCCTGCATTAACATATGCCTCAGAGACCTGGGCCCTACGCAAACAAGATGAGAACGCCATTCAGGTCTCCCAAAGAAGAATAGAAAGAGCTATGCTTGGAATAACACGTTTCACTCAAATGAGAGAACGAATCCGGAGTTCTGACATCCGTCGACGATCAAGGATCAGGGACGCTGTCTCATATGCCAAGGTGTCGAAAATCAGATGGGCTGGTCACGTAATGAGATTTAAAAACGACCGTTGGACTAGAGCTGTTACTGATTGGATTCCACGGGATGTCAAGAGACCGCGTGGCCGCCCACCTACCAGATGGTCAGACTTCTTTGTCAAGATCATGAACGATCGGTTTGAGGCCCTCCATGTTCCCGGAGCGAAGAGATGCCATTGGGCTACACTAGCACGCGACAGGGACAAATGGAGACGTTACTGGCGCCCGCTCGAGCAAATCGACGACTAACGGGAAGTTAAGTGACTAAGTGATTAAGTGAAATTGTGGAAGCCACAATCTAATCACAAGATAGTTCAGAAAATTGTTAAATAGTGTATGTATAAAAGCATGGCACAGTATCTGACACACAGAAATTAAGATAGTTTAAGTATAATTAACTTGTCTTGTAAGATTTTATGACTATACAAGTTAATCACACCATTATATTATTTTGAATGAGAAATGTTCTGATTCACATTTATAAATATTGCAAAATGATCATCCCAATCATAAGTAAACGTCCAACTTTATACATAATTAAGTTTTACTTTTCTTCTGATAAGAACTTTCAAAATTTGCTTTTAGAATTATTTTAATATACATTATCTTATATATTAACTATATACACTATGCTGTAAATTATATATAATTAATTGTAGTCTAAATGGAAGTTTGACACAAAATTTACATACAAGTGGTACTACATGGAAAGTATCATGTTAAGCAAAATGACTCAGAAAGAAAGGGATAGACATAGAAAGATTGCATTCGTCTGGGGAACATAAAGCAACAAAATAGGAGACTAACACGCAAGAATGGCCGAGATTAGTACCAGGAATTTTACTCCATGGCTTGGAGGCCAACCACACATGCTAGGGGAAAAGGGAGCACCAGAGAAGGGAACACCAAATAAAGGTGTTGGGAGGATCCTCCCAGGATGGGAGAACCATGCTGAAAGTAGACTATAGACCAAACACGATTGTCACCCATTGCCTCTTTTGCAAACCACAACACCCAATAAGAGAGAGAGAACAAAAAGGAATGCCCTGCCACAGAGGCATGGGGGGATGGGGGGAATGGTGTGGTGGGAGGGATACTGGGATCTGTGGTGGTGGGAAATGGGCACTGGTGGAAGGATGGGCATTTGATCATTGTATAATTGAAACCCAAACACAAAAATGTGTAAGTTTGTAACTGTACCTCATGATGTCTCACTATTAAAAATTTTTAAAAATTAATTAAAAAATTTTAATAAATTTTAAATTTATTTTAAATTTAAAAATTTAAAATTTAATTTAAATTTAAAAATTTTAATAAAAAATTTTAAAAATTTAAAATTAAATTTAAAATTAATTTAAAATTTAAAAAATTAAAATTAAATTTAAAAATTTAAAATTTATTTTAAATTTTAAAATTTTAATAAAAAATTTAAAAAATAAATAAAAGTATTTGGAATGCAAAAAAATTAAAAAATTAAAAAATTAAAAAATGGAAGTTTGTTTCTGTTAACCACAATCATACATTTCACCTTCTGCTTATCCATACATCCCTAAAATTTTTGTAATTTCAAGTCCGAACATTCATGCCTTTAAACTGTTCTTCAGTTAATTTTTGTGTAGTGCTTAAAAGAATTGTTGATACTCATTTTTAAATGAGGTTGCACATTTTTCCCTGTAGCATTTATTGAAGTGATTGTCCTTTCTACAATGCATATTCTTAATTCTTAATGGTTTTCTTATCATAAATTGCCTATTCATACAGCTCTTTTTTCTTGATATTTTGTTTCATTGATCCATTTCATTGATACTTTTAAGTCAATACTACACTGTTTAATAGCTTTGCAATGTTTGGATCTAGGCAACGTGATGATTACAGCTTGTTCTTTCTCAAGACTCTTGACTATCCATGGTCTTTTGCATCTTCACATATTACTTTTAACAGAGGTAATTAATTGTTTAATAAAATTAATAAAAGTAATTGTTCAAATGTTTCAATGATCACGTTGACATTAAACAGAAGAACTGTTTAGTCCTATGCATATCTTTCCTAGAGGTCACATACCTGCCTCTTAAATTCTTGACAGCCATACTCACCCAGAGACTACTAGTTGCTCATTCTTATATTGCTTTTTTAAACCATTTTTATTGAGCTACTGTTACTTATAATATTGTTAATCATATTTTTCATGGATACATTACTTCAACATCACACCCAACACCAGAGAGCCTTCTCTCTAGCCAGTGTTCCAAGAACCTGCCCCAATCCTACCTCTATGAAAGCTCAGTTATATAGACAATCTTCAGTTCTGATGACTTTGACCATTTGTTGTTCTCTTATAATGTTTCTTTTCAATTCATATTTGGGATATATCTCTCTTTTATGTTTTTATTGTGGAGATGGTGACACCAAATACATAAGTCAATACAGATAATATCCTACAATTCAACAAAGTTATAAGTCAATGATGAATTGATAAAATAAAGAAAAAGTTTTTAAAACTACATCACTTTTATAGGCATATAAATATTAAGACAGTATTAAAATTGTTATGAATCATTATATGCCAATACATGTTAAGGTTTAAAAATTAAATATATAAATCCTACAAGTGTAAAGTCAAGTCAAAGTCATGGGGTCCGAGAGATAGACAGTGGGTTTGGCACTTGCCTTGCATAGCTAACCCAGATTCAATTCCTGCCTCTCCCTATGGTCCCCTGAACTCTCCAGGAGTGATACTTGAGTATAGAACTAGTAATTATCTTGAGCACAGTTGGGTGTGCCCCCTGTTAAAAAATAAAATTAGAAGTCAAGATTTAAGAATAAGGACAGAATATAAATAGGCTTATAAAACATAAAGGAGTTTTAACCCGAGGAGGGAATATTTTTGTTATAAAATATTATATTATAAATATGAAATGACTGCATTAATAAGTAAAGTATTGTAATATAAACATTTTTTGTCTCACAAATTGAGCAGGTGCATTTTTTTTACAGTCCTTGAACTTAAGCCATTATAATAGTCATTGAGGAGATGGTTTGGCAGAATCTCAATTACCACTTGCCAGGGTCTTAGTTTACAGATGGCAGGTTATGATATTCTTCAGTATCCTTAGTTGCACAATCTATAGGCTACTCTATCTGATATTCTGAGAACTCCTACAAATAGACAAGTAAAATTTATAAGTGTTTCTGTGTTAAATGTTTTGAGAGATTGAGTAAAAACAAATTTTGTAATTAATTAAATTTGACCTAGGTATTTTTAATAATAAAAACCAAAGGAAAAGAGGAAATATATTCCAAGAAATTCTTAAAATTTGTACACAAAATAAATAAACAAACAACAAAAGTAAAAGTACTAGAGAAGTGAGCTAATCTGAGCTGTTTATGTTGTGAATGTAAAACATCAGGCAAATAATATAGTTAGATGATGATTAGACAGTAACTAAAATAGAAAAAAATACAAGCAAAGCTAAAAGAAAAATAATATCCTCTATTTTCATTTTAACATAAAGTAAATTTAAGAGAAGATATTTTATAAATATAAAAAAATAAGTGATTGTTTTCCTGCGATGCTTTTTGAGAAGAAAAGCATTTTTTTTGTGCATAGAGCAATTTAAGGAACCAAAATTAAGTTTATTTTTTAACTCAGTTGTTTAAACCTGTCAGACTTATCCATGCACTTAATATAATTACTTATACACAATTTAAATAGTTTTAACAATTTAACCATCTAAACAATTCACTAATCACTTAAATGTAATCTGAGCACCAAAAAACATGAATTTACCAGAATAAATCACTGTCACTGTCCTCCCGTTGTTCATTGCTTTGCTCGAGCGGGCCCAGTAACATTGTGAGACTTGTTGTTACTGTGTTTGGCATATCAAATATGTCACGGGTAGCTTGCAGGCTTTGCCATGTGGGCAAGATACTTTTGGTAGCTTGCTGAGCTCTCCAAGAAGGGTGGAGGAATTAAACTCTGGTGGACTGGGTCAGCTGCATGCAAGGCAAACACCCTACTAAATGTGCTATCACTCGAGCCAGAATAAATAATAAACTTAAAAATTTATGTCATTTACTAAGTAAACTAACAAGAAGATGACACTATAAAAGTTACAGACCCTAAATATTTTATTTATTGAACATTAAAATAAAAAATTAATTTTACATTTATTTGTTCCCAAATGTTCTAAAGTTACACATACGTGAACATTGCTGATTGTATCCATCTTTAACTTTAAATGACATTAATACAAATGAAAACTCTCTCTTTACTTTACTCTCTAAAACTTTTCCCCACTCCCTAAAATCCTATAGCCAAACTAAATCCATACCTAGATATATTGTAAATTTGGTTCCCAGCCACCATAATAAAGTTAATCTCACAGTAGCTTTTTGTTCCACAGTTTGTATAAAAGTTGTGTTTACACTGTATTGTAGCTTATTAAGTACAAAATAGCATTGATTTTTAAATGTGTATACTTAAATTAAAAAAATATATTGCTAAAATAACACTAATCACCATCTTAAATTTCGGTACAATTTTGCCCCTGAAGCTTCTTGCCTTACTTTGAATGATGGTGATCAAGATGCTTGCTGAAACCTGTTTAGAGTGTTTCTTAAAAATAAGATAGTAATGAATTTTGCCACGTAGATTGACTCTTCTCTTTATGAAAGTTTTATTTATAGCCTATGCTGCAAGTTCTAATATTTTATCCATAGGCAATCTTCTTTCAAAATTAGATTTTATGATCTCAAACACGCCACTTCTTTATGAGATAAGTTTGTAATAGTCCAATTTCACTGTTATGAGACTGCCCTGGTCGACCCAAGTTCGATTCCTCTGCCCCTCTCAGAGAGCCCGGCAACCTACCAAGAGTATCTAGCCTGAATGGCAAAGCCTCGCAATCTACCAGTGACGTATTCAATATGCCAAACACAGTAACAACAAGTTTCACAATGTTACTGGGCCCGCAAAATCAATGAATAATGGGAGGACAGTGACAGTGACCTTTTCACTGCAATGTTTATTACATCTTCACCACAAATAAAGTCTATCTCAAGGACCTCTTTCTCTGTTTAACCATAAGAAGCAACTCTTCAATGTCTGAAGATTTATCATGAGTGAACAATTCTGTAATATCTCAAGGATTTAAAAGTTCCTATGAATTTCAGGGTTAAAATGAATATTTTTCAAATTTGTTCATGTGCTTAACTATACCAAACTCCTAGAATTATGAGTTATTTACAAGTTTTCTATTAATTCTTCCCAGTTTCCATCAGCTCAAAAACAACTTCTGACATATACAGTATTACAAAGGTATTCTTCAATAGTTGCTCTGCAAATAAAAAAGTATCCCCAATCCATGAGCATCAGTATAAATGTTGTGTCAGGAGATGTAAAAATACTATTAGTCTCTAAGAATATTTTTGGTAAAAAAGGCCAATCGACAGTCATATTAATTTAATACTCAAATGGGTATTTCTTTTGTCAATAACCTCAACTTCTGTCTTAAAATATTCAGTAAACTATTTTAAAATGTACATATTATCATACAAGATTTATTGTTTTATTTAGAGAGCAAAGAAATAATACATGTGAGCATAATTCTTTTAGACCTTTGGATTTTTGAAAATGTCACTTGATCAGTTGATCACTTGACTTCCTGTTAATCATCAATTTGCTAAAGCAGGCGCCAGTAACGTCTCCATTTGACCCTGTTGCGTGCTAGTGTAGCCCAATGGCATCTGTTGGTTCTAGGAACATGAAGAGCCTCAAACCGATCATTCAGGGTCTTGAAGAAGAAGTCTGACCATCTAATAGGTGGGCGGCCACAAGGTCTTTTTTTTTAACTAATTACTTTGTATTTTTTAAATTTTTATTTATTTTAAAAAACTTGCAGGCTATCGAATGTAGCCTGCCCACAGGGCAGAGTCTGGCAAACTCCCCGTGGCGTACCAAATATGCCAAATACCAGTAACAATGATGGGTCTCATTCTCCTAAAGAGCCGTGAATATAATCTCAGGGCTAGGATGAAAGAAACGTTACTGGGGCCTGCTCAAGGCAATCGATTAACAGGATGATGAAATGAAATGAAATGAAAATTTATTTTTTATTTTTTAATTTTTTTTCTTAGTGAAACACCATGAGATACAGTTATAGACTTATAAATTTTTGTGCTTGGGCCACAAGGTCTTTTGACATTTCGTGAAATCCAGTTGGTAATGGCTCTAGTCCAGTGGTCGTCTCCAAATCTACAAATCTCATTACATGTCCAGCCCATCTGATTTTTGATGCCTTTGCAAACGAGACAGTATCCCTGATTCTTGAGCGTTGACGGAGGTCAGAACTCTGGATTCTTTCTCTCATTTGAGTGAAACGTGATACTCCAAGCATAGCTCTTTTGATTCCTCTTTGGGGGACCCAAATAGCATTCTCATCCTGTTTTTGTAAGGCCCAGGTCTCTGAGGCGTATGTTAATGCAGGAAGAACAGTGGAATCAAAGAGATGTGCCAGGAGCCAGAGGTTCTTCGTCCTTTTAGCTATTTCCTCAACACTCTTGAAGGTGTTCCAAGCCGCTCTCTTTCTCCTGCGCAACTCAGGTGCAGGTCATTCATCATGTTGACTTCTCGATCTGGGTACACGTAACCGTTGCATTCAAAGATGTTTGTACCATTGAGAGTGAATGGAACATCAGGAATGAGACTGTTTCTCATAAACATTGTCATTGTGTGATTCAGCTATACTACAACCTTTCAACACTCACGTTCGAAGTCGGCCAGCATTTGTGCTGCTTGGCTAATGTTTGGTGTTATTAGAACGATGTCATCAGCAAAACAGAGGTGATTTAGTTGCCGACCATCTATCTTCACTCCCATTCCTTCCCATTTCAGTTGTCACATGACGTTATTGAGGGTGGCATTGAAGTGTTTCGGTGAAATGGTATCACCCTGCCAAACCCCTCTCTTGACATGGATGATCACTTCTTTGTAGAATAGTGAGATCCTGCTAGTGAATCCGTAATACAGCTCATGGAGGATCCTGATGTATTGAGTTTGAATGCCCTGACTGGCTAGGGCTTCAATGACTGCTTCTGTCTCAACAGAATCAAAGGCCTTCTTTAAATCAATGAACGTTAGACGGAACAGTATCTTGAACTCCCGAGAAACCTCAATGACCTTGGTTATTGTGTGGATATGGTGAATCATGCTGAATCCTTTTCGAAAACCAGCTTGCTCTCATGGTTGTCCTTCATCTAATGTTCTGCCAATCCTGTTCAGGATGACTCAAGTGAACAGCTTGTAGATGACAGACAATAGGCAGATTGGGCGATAGTTGCCAATGTCATGCATGTCTCCCTTCTTGTATAGTAGTACAGTCCTGCTGGTTTTTCACTGGGACAGAACCTTGCATTCAGACAAGGAATGGTCATTGGCTTGATATTAAATTTGCTATTCATATTAACTCTTTTAGGGCTGAAACGATAGCAAAGCAAGTAGGGCATTTGCCTTACATGTGGCCAATGCAGCCAACCCAAGTTCTATTCCTCCACCCCTCTCCAAGAGCCCGGCAAGCTATTGAGAGTATCTCGCCCACGCAGCAAAGACTGGAAAACTGCCCATGACGAATCTGATATGCCAAACACAGTAACAAGTCTCACAATGTTACTGGGCCCACTTGATCAAATTGTTGAACAATGGGAGGATAGTGACAGTGATTAACTCTTAACAAGATAATCATTATATCCTTTGAAACTCTGATGCAGGCACTGACTTTTTCTAACTATGAAAGTCCTTTATAGCATCTTCTTCAGTAAATGGATATTTTGTCTTCATTGAAAATTTGTTGTTTAATGTAGTTACCACCATCTATTATTTTAGTTATATCTGGAAAACTTGCTGCCATTTCTAAAATAGAAGTTACTACTTTATCATAAGTTTTTGCCTGTTGTTATGAAGATGACTTTTCGTAAGAATCATGTACCAATATCTTCACTTTTTAATTTTACCTTTATAGCTATCTTAATTGTTTTAGCTTCCATTGAAACAAAGAGAAATAGAATTTGTTTCATATTAGACTTACAGGACTATTGTGACTCGATTTGTTTTCTATCCAGAGCATTAGAAATTTCTCTGTATCATTAGTAAGACTGGCATTATTTTAGTAGTGTTTTTTCACTACAGTACACTTCCAGCTTTCTTTTTTTAAAAAATTTTTATAAGTGAAACACCATGAGGTACAGTTGTAGACTTACAAATTTTTGTGCTTGGATTTCAATTATACAGTCATCAAATACCCATCCCTCTACCAGTGTCCATTTTCCACCAACACAATCCCAGTATCCCTCCCCCCAACCCCCCCGACCCACCCTTCCTCTGTGTGCTATGGTTTGCAAAAGAGACATTGAGTAGCAATCATATTCAGTCTATAGTCTACTTTCAGCATGATTCTCCCATCCTTGGAGGATCCTCCCAAAACTCTTTATTTGGTGCTCCCTTCTCTATCTGAGCTGCCTTTTCCCCTAGCATGTGTGGCTGACCTCCTAGCCATGGAGCAAAATTCCTGGTACTAATCTCGGCCATTCTTGGGTGTTAGTCTCCTATATTGTTACTTTATGTTCCCCACATGAATGCAATATTTCTATGTCTGTCCCTCTTTTTCTGGTTTATCTTGCTTAGCATGATACTTCCCATGTAGTAACACTTGTATGTAAATTTCATGACTTCATATTTTCTCAAAGCTACATAGTACTCCCTTGTGTAGATGTAACAGAGTTTCTTTAACCAGTCATCTGTTCTTGGACACTCAGGTTTTTTTTCCAGATACTGGCTATTGTAAACAGTGGTGCAATGAACAAACAAGTGCAAATGTCACTTCAACTATACTTTTTTGCCTCTCTTGGATATATTCCCAAGAGTGGTATTGCTGGGTCAAATGGGAGCTCAGTTTCTAATTTTTTGAGAATCATCCGTACTGTTTTACAAAAGGGCTGTACTAGTCGGCATTCCCACCAGCAGTGAAGAAGGGTCCCTTTCTCACTACATCTGGGCCAGCACCAGTTGCTTTTGTTCTTTTGGATGTAGGTCAGTCTCTGTGTTGTGAGATGATATCTCATTGTTGTTTTTCTTTTTTTTTCTTTTTGGGGCACACCCGGCAATGCACAGGGGTTACTCCTGGCTCTGCACTCAGGAATTATTCCCAGTGGTGCTCGGGGACCATATAGGATGCTGGGAATTGAACTCAGGTTGGCCATGTGCAATGCAAACGCCCTACCTACTGTGCTATTGCTCCAGCCCCACTCTCATTGTTTTGATCTGCATATCCCTGATGACTAATGATGTAGAGCATTTTCTCATGTGCCTTTTTGCCATTCGGATTTCTTCTTTGGGAAAGGTTCTGTTCATTGTGTCGCACCATTTTTTGATGGGGTTGGATGATTTCTTCTTGTAGAGTTCAACCAGTAATTTTTATATATTTGATATCAACCCCTTGTCGGATGTGTATTGGGCGAATATCCTTTCCTATTCTGTAGACTATCTTTGTACTTTGGTCACTGTTTCTTTGGAGCTGCAGAAACTTCTTAGTATATGATAGTCCCATTTGTCTATGTCTGTTTTCACTTACTTGGTCATATCTTTGAAGATACCATTAGCTTCAATGTCATGGAGGGTTTTGCCAACTTTTTCTTCAATGTATCTTATGGATTCCTGTGTGATGTTGAGGTCTTTAATCCATTTTGATCTTAGTTTTGTAATGGTGTTAGGCAGAAATTTGAGCCCATTTTTTGCATGTAGCTGTCCAATTTTGCCAGCACAATTTGTTAAAAAGGTTTTCCTTATTCCACTTCACATTTCTTGCTCCTTTATCTAAGATTAGATGATCATCTGTTTGAGGGGAGATGTCAGTATATTCAGCCCTGTTCCATTGGTCTACAGGTCTGCTTTTGTTCCAGTACCATGCTGTTTTATTTATTGCTGCTTGGTAGTAGAGTTCAAAGTTAGGGAGGTTGATTCCTCCAATTTTATTTTTCCCAGTAATTGCTTTAGTTATTCCTGGGGACTTTATTTACATATGAATTTTAGGAGTGTTTGCTCCATTTCTTTGAAGAATGTCATGGGTATCATTATAAGGATCACATTGAATTTGTACAATGCTTTGGGAAGTATTGCCATTCTGACAATGTTAGCTCTGCTGAACCATGAGCAGGGGATATCTTTCCATTTTCTCGTGTCCTCTTTTATTTCTTGAAATAGCATTTTGTAGTTTTCTTTGTATAGGTCCTTTACTTCTTTAATTAAGCTGATTCCGAGGTACTTGATTCTCTGGGGCACAATTGTGAACGGGATTTTTTTATGTCATTTTCTTCTCTCTCACTGTTTGCATATAAGAAACCCATGGACTTTTGGGTATTGAATTTATAGCCTGCAACTTTACTATACAAGTCTATTGTTTCTACAAGTTTCTTGGTAGAGGTTATTGGGTTCACTAAGTATAGTATCATATCATTTGTGAATAGTGAGAGCTTGATTCCTTCCTTTATTACCTGAATGCCCTTAATATTTTTGTTGCCTAATTGTTATTGCAAGTACTTCCAGTACTATATTGAACAGCAGTGGAGAGAGTAGGCATCCTTGTCTCGTCCCTGATCTTAGAGGGAACGCTCTCAGTTTTTCCCCATTAAGGATGATGCTTGCTGTAGGTTTGTGGTAGATGGCTTTAACTATATTGAGAAAATTTCCATCTATACCCATTTGGTAAGGGTTTTCATCATAAAAAGGTGCTGATCTTGCCAAATGCTTTCTCTGCATCTATTGATATGATCATGTGCTTTTTATCTTTTCTTTTGTTGATATGATGGATTATGTTGATTGATTTCCGAATGTTAAACCACCCTTACTACCCTGGAATGAATCCTACTTTGTCATGGTGTATAATATTTTGGATGAGTCATTGGATTCTATTTGCTAATAGTTTGTTGAGGATCTTTGCTTCTGTGTTCATCAGTGATATCGGCCTGTAATTCTCTTTCTTTGTGATATCTCTGTCTGATTTTGGTAACAGGGTGATATTTGCTTCATAGAAACTGTTTGGAAGTGTTTTTGATATTTCAATTTCATGGAAAAGTGTAAAGAGTATTGGCAGTAAATCCTCTTTAAAGATTTGGAAGAATTCACTAGTGAATCCATCTGGGTAAGGACTTTTGTGCTTGAGGAGATTTTGTATTCCCATTTCAATTTCCTTGATGATGATAGGTCTGTTCATGTATTTCAGGTCTTCTTGGTCCAGCCTTGGGAGTCTATAGGAATCTAGGAATCTATACATTTCATCAAGGTTCTCATTTTCCGTGGCATAAAGCTTCTCAAAATACTCCCTGAGGATCCTTTGAATTTCTGTAGTTTCTGTTGTAATGACCCCCTTTTCATTTATGATTTGGTTTATTAGGATTTTGTCTCTTCCTTTCTTTGTGAGTTTTGATAGAGGCTTATTGATCTTGTTTATTTTCTCAAAGAACCATATCTTGGTTTCGTTGATTGTTTTTTGGGATTTCCATCTTGTTAATCTCTGCTCTGAGTTTTATTATTTCCTTCCTCCTGTTCAGATCGGGCTCATTTTGTTGGTCCTTCTCCAAGCTCTTAAGCTGTATGGCTAGGTTACATATGTGGGATTGCTCCTCCTTCCTGAGGAATGCTTGTGAGCTATAAACTTTCGTCTTAATAAAGCTATTGCTGTGTCTCATAAATTTTGTAACTCGTGTCCTCATGTTCATTCGTTTCCAGGAATCTTTTGATTTCCTCTTTGATTACATTTCTAAGCAACTCATCCAATAGAGCACTGTTTAATTTCCATGTGTTTGATTTAGTTTTCTGTTTAAGTGTGTGATTTACTTCTAATTTCATCACAGTATGATCTGAGAAGATTGTTGATACAATCTCTATCTCCTTAATTTTATGGAGGTATATTTTGTGGGTCAGAATGTGATCTATCTTGGAGAATGTTCCAGGCACACTTTAGGAGAATGTATATTCATCTTTTTTGAGGATGAAGTGTCCTGTATATATCTACTAAGTCCATTTCTTCCATTGTTTCCCTCAGACTAAGTATGTCCTTGCTAAGCTTGAGTCTGATTGATCTATCAAGATGTGATAAAGCGGTGTTGAAGTCTCCCACCAGTATTGTGTTGTTATCAATGTCTTTCTCCAAATCTATGAATAGTTGTTTTAAGTACTTTACTTGTCCCTCATTAGGGGCATATACATTTTGTATTGTAAATCCTTCCTGTTGTACAGATCTCTTGATCAATAAGAAATGGCCTTCACTGTCTCTTGTGAAGTTCTTCAGTCTGAAATCAATGTGGTCTGATACTAGGATAGCTACCCCAGCTTATTTTGGGGAGATGTTTGCCCGTAGGATTGTTTTCCAACCTTTGACTCTGAGCCTATGTTTGCTTTGACTATTGAGATGTGTTTCTTGTAGGCAGCAGAATGTTGGGTTCAATTTTCTAATGCCTCCTGCCATTCTGTGTCTTTTAATTGGTGCATTTAGCCCAATGATGTTGAAAGAGATTGTTGTTATGGGGTTTTGTCCCATTTTTCTGTTGAAATTTGGTGTATTTGTGGGGCCTTCTTGTCTTCTTAAAGTAGCCCATTCAGTTGTTCTTGTAACCATGGTTTTGAGTGTATGAAGATCTTGAGCTGTTGTTTTTCTGTGAAACTGTGTGTTGTTCCTTCTGTTATGAATGAGAGTCCGTTGGGTAAAGTATTTTTGGTGAGATATTTATTTCATTGCGTTTTTTCACTATATACCAACACTATTTTTGGGCCGTGAGGGTTTCATCAGACAAATCACCTGTGAATCTTAAGGATGCTCCTTTACTGGAAATTTCTTTCTTTGATCTTGCTGCTTCCAGAATTTTGTCTCTATCTAAGGTTTCGGTCATTTTGATCTGAATGTGTCTTGGGGTATTTTTATTCAGATTTCTTCTTGCTGGTACCCTTCGGGCCTCCTGAATGTGGTCACATGTTTTCTTCAGCTCTGGAAATTTTGTAGCAATGATATCTTTGACAATTTCTTCTTCGTCAGGGTTTTCTTCCTGTCCCTCTAGGACTCCAATTATTCTTATGTTACCCCTCTTGGCTTCATCACAATCTTCTCTTGCCATCTGTTCCCAAATTGTGAGTCTCTTTTCCATCTTCCCCTCTTTTCTGGAAAGTCTATGGACTTCATCTTCGAGCTCACTGATTCTGTCCTCAGTAGCTGTTACTCTGCTAGTGAGGCCTTCCACTGAGTTTTTCAATTCGCCTACCAGGTTTTTCAAGTCTGACATTTCCGTTTGCATTTTCCCCATTTCTACCTTCAAATCCTCTTGCCTTTTATTGGCATTGCTTTCCATTGTTTCTTATAGCTCCTAAGCATCCTCAGTAGCTCCCTTCTAAATTCCTTGTTAGAGAGGTGGTCCAGCACTTCATTACTGTTGGTGTCTTTTGGGTAGCCTCTTCAATAAGAAAGCTTGGTGGGCTTTTGCCTTGCTTTACCATTGTGACTAGTGTGGTTTAGACCTTCATGCTCACTGTTACTATTCTGCCTGGGATGCAGAATAAATTGAGATGGGCTTAATAAATTATTGGCTAATATATTTCTGTTGGTTAAGCTAACCTAGTGTAAGTTCCATCTAAGAGGGTAACTTATGGTCCCTATGGGATATGTAGTGTGACAATAACTCTCACCCACATTAGTGGCCGTGGCTCCAGAAAGGGGCCCTGCTGCTGGGTGGGTACCTGGGTGAATGAGGAGAGAGTTCCTGGAGTGGTTTAGCTTTGGTTTTGCGTGTTGTGCCTCAATTCCCATCCCCCGCAGACCAAGGGTGAAAACCAGTTGTTCTCAGGTGATCTAGTTAGCCACGTAGGCCCAGGAAGGGGCCCTACCACCAGGTGAGTACCTGGGTGAATGAGCTCATTTTTTAAAAGTCTTCTTTATATTCATATCTAGGGTTATTATTTGGCCCAACATGCATAGATTTTATTTTCGCATCCCATATGTCTTGCCCACTAAACATTAGAGTTTCTAGCTCTTGGTTTACACAAAGATGTATAATTGTTCACATCACCTCAACACTTAGATAATACTTAGAGAATACTTAGAGCATGTAGAGAATTGTATAATTGTTAATAAATATTCTTATTAAATATTGAGTGTGAGACAATAGGGAGAACTTAAGGAGAAGGATAGAAATGGAAGAACAGTAGAACATGGAACAGGCATAACATATCTCTTTTTTCATTATTATGATATTGTCTGGATGTGATTTGTGGAGCCCCAAAATGATATAATAGTAATATCAAAAATCATTGACAAAATTTCACAACATATGTAATATAAATGAAGGTAGTTAATTTATTTTAGAATTACCAAAAATGTGACGTAAAATGCACATGTTAGAAAATGCACATGCTAAATTTAATCCATGCAGTTGTCTTAAGCATTTCATTTGTACAAACATATTGCAACACAAAAATATTAAACACACACAAAAAATGCCAATATGAGAATTTCCATCAAATCTCTTTCTAAGAGTCATTTAAATCAATTTGATGCTTTATAAATAAATACATGAGCGATAGCACAGCGGTAGGGCGTTTGCCTTGCACGCAGCCAACATGGCCAAGCGAGTTCGATTCCTCCGCCCCTCTCGGAGAGCCCGGCAAGCTACCGAGAGTATCTCGCCCGCATGGCAGAGCCTGGCAAGCTCCCCATGACGTATTCAATATGCCAGACACAGTAACAACAAAGTCTCCAATGGAGACGTTACTGGGCCTGTTCGAGCAAATCGATGATCAACGTGAGGACCTTTACTTTACTTATTATTTGTATACCTGACTATGAATCCAGCATCAAATGCATTAGAATCATCACCAAGTAAATAACATGAAAACAAAGTATAGCTACAAATTCTGGAATTACCTAAATCACTAGGTAAATAATTATTCTTGTATCTAAAATACAAATAACAAACCAAAATCATCATATTATATGTCCCATAGATTATTTAACTTATTTATTAGGTCTAAGTTTAGAATTTTTAATCTGCAGTAATTAAAATAACAATAATGTTTGATCTAGAACTATATATATATATATCAAACCTCTGTATTTATTTATGCTCTTTGCCTTTTACTACTCTGATTTGAAGCAATGCTATATCATAGACAAGCTTTTCTTTATCATTTTTTCTTTAGAGACAAGATTTAGTTTGGCTTTGAAAACATCTTTTTACTATCATCTAAATTGTTTCCTCTCTTGTTAAATCAATAAACTCAATTTCCTATAATGAAATCAATTCAGGTGCAATATGTGCAATATAGAAAAGGAGACATTTTTAATTACATATTTTGAGTTATACCCAGTAGTATAACAGCTAGCTAAAATATACAACCAGACTCTTAAGTTGTTTTAACTCTATTGTCGATTCCAGAAGTTTTCTTATTTGTTTTTCTTGGAGATCTTTGAAATGATTGACTAAGGATTAAAAGTAAATAACTTTTGTTGCTTAAATTTTAAACAACTAGTGCATTTTTATACCGTTAGGTACTAATACATTTTTAATTAATAATTTGTAATTTATACAGAATTATATCCAGGAGTAGTATAAATTATAATCACATGCCAATATTTTATGTGTAGATACAACTTGATACATTTATCATAACTCTAAATAATTTTTTCCTTATAACACAGAAACAAACATATTGTCTGTTCTAACCCATGCAGGATGCAGTGTAGGTCATATTAAAATGAAATGAGTTTTTATCACTTCCCAACTGAACTTGTTTTTCCATTAAGGTAGATCAAATTGCTTATCTTGACAGAGATTGATTACCAATTAACTGTAGAATAAGCCAACAAAAATGAAGGGTTGGGAAATGCCTTGAAGTTTACTGAGACAACTTTATTAAATACAGAGGTCTGTGGCATAAATACTCCCAAGAAAATTGTTCCTGAAAATGTTATAGATGTCACATGAATTGTAATGATATTTTGACAAAATAGAAAATCTCAGTTCTATAGTGAAACCTAAGGTCACCTTGTAAAGAGCCTACATCAGCCACTTGATAAAATTCAGTTTAGGGACATCCTTTACTTTTGCCACAATTTGACATCAAGTTGTGCCAAGTGAGATAAAACTATGTACATACCACCCTTTCAACATTAAATTCCACCTTTATTTCTACCCCCACCAGGAATGAAATAGCTGTCTAACCCTTACTGTTCCTAGGTTTCTTTGTCAGTTTGTAAGTGAGGACTGATACTCTGATTTTTTATAGTACTGCACATTTTATTATAGCTGGATTCAGATAATAAATATTTTCCTATTCAGGTCTAATAAAGTTAGTGAAGATTATTAGGATTAAATGTTTCCAAGACTTAATTTGTTTTAAGTTTTCCCATATGTGGTTAGTATGCAGCTTCTGAAATGGCAGCACCAGAGCTGATTCTCCAAATCCCGGGAGGAAGTTAGTGCAGCATCTGCAGTCTGAATTATGTTGGCTCCATCAAACTCTATGCCCTTTACAAAATGATTGTCTGATGTGTGGCTACTTGGTTTTATCAAACAAGTACTTCTGCTTTCTGGAAGCTTTCAAAATTGCAATAGGCTTCCAGGATTGAAAACCACTTAATAAATTGAAATTCTACAATTATTCCAGTTTCTTCAAAACTTGTGCTTCTATGTTTTTGAATTCTAGTTCTATTAGTACAAATGCACAAAAATAATTGACATTTAATATAATTCAAAAAAATAAATGTGCAAGAATAAAGGCTGGAAAAAAATATCAAAGACAAAGATAATGCCATAGAAAAGACTATAGTCCTCCACTTTCCTGATGGATGCAAATCAAATCCCTTGACCTTAGAAAAGTGATCATAAAATGTAATCAAAGTTTTCAGATCGAAAGGTGCTCTAAATGCTTCAGTGGGCAGTTGCATCAATGCTATAAAGCATCAGGACTGCTAACATAGGTCATGTTTCATGAAAACAAGATGGAAACCTTTTGCTTTTAAAAGAAATTTGGTCAGTCCCATGAAAAGAATAACAGCTGTATTTATGTGACTTCCAACCTCTAGGAACTCCAATTTGCAGATCTTTAAAATATAATTAACCTCCAGAGAATTTCTGTTACAAATGCTAAACACTGGTTACAAGTACTATTTTAACACTTTTCAAATTTAAAAGTCTGAAGTGTTAGAACACTTAATGTCTTAAGCCAAGGTTAAAAACCAAATATTAGTATATATTTTAAGAATGATTTTATTTCTCCCTTTTAAGAAATTCAAAATATTCTGAGAACTAAAGAGAAAGGATTCCTAAATTTTCAATTGAACAAAAAGAACAATTCACAATGTGAAAAGCAATTAGTAGCATACTTGACAAATGCATTAACTTCAAATTACCAATTGCTTAAAAGATTATGAGAATGTGACAGTGTAGTATTTTTGGTGCTTCCAAACTGTTCATTTAAATCTGATGCTTCAATTTGGAATTCCTGTCTAAGTGATTTGAGCCAAGTCTAAGTATGTGTGTGTTGTATGCTTTAAAAAGAAAGGATTTATTAAACATTTATTGTATACAGTTTTATATCTTACTTCTACCTCCCACAAAAATGTGAAATTATGCAAAAATTGACTAAATGATGGGCTGCATCCTAAAATATTTTATAGACTTTAATGGAAGACAGCCTATGATTTCCCACTGGAAATATTATAATCCATCAAGTTTATTGAAAGAGATATTAAAGGAACCCTAATACAGGGAAGTGTGGTCAGATGTAGCAGTGATAGCAATATTGGTTCTTTCTAAGGAAGCAAGAGTGAAAGAACTATTAAAACCATCAATGGCATTTTATTTGGAGATTGGGTCTTGAAGGTATGAGTCCATAAATGTCATTCTTAATTTTAATCTGCTAAAGACAGGAGAGGAACCAGAGACCTCTGTTTTTCTCTCTTCATACACAGAAAGAAGAATCTATGAGAGTGCACAGCATACCAGAGGGTATTTGCAATTTAAGAAAATTAATCTCACTGGAAACAACTCTGATGGCTCCTTAATGTAAGACTCCTATTCTTCAGAATTGAGAAAAAGAATAAATTCTTTTTTAAAACACCAAATATGCAGTATTTCAAACTCCCTAAAGACAGAATGTAGAGAGAGCACAGGGACTGTATCCCTGAATGTGGCCCACACTAATTCTATCCTCCCGATGGTGTATGGTATTCTGAGCACTGATAGGAGAAACTTCTGAGCACAGAGCCAGAAATAAACCTTGAGAACCATTAAATATGGCCCAATATACAATAATAAAGATAGGTAGTATAGATATGGAAAACTTAATGCAGTAAGTTCTATCTACAGATCTGGCAGAAAGCTGTGAATAGTAGTGACATTTTTTTTAATGTAGGAATACTGCTATTTATTCAGCCATTGATTAAGCTGATTGAATTGAGTATGAACTCCACATTACTTTTTTATTTTATTTAATCACCATGAGAGATACGGTTACAAAGATTTTATGTTTGAGATTCACCCGTACAATGATTGAACACCCATCTCTCCACCAGTGTACACTTTCCACCACCATGTCCCCAAAATATATCCCCCATCCCCATTCCCCATTCCAGTCTTCACCCTTCCATGTCAGGAAATTTCCCCAATGCTCTTTCTCTACTTTTGGTCATTATGTTTTCTTGTATTTTCTCACCACCATTTAGGCTTGTCTGCCAGGGGTAGATGCTAGATCATTTATTGTTCACTACTCATTTTAAAAAACTTGGGTGCCACAGCTGTTCACTTCTGGAATCCTAGATTGTAAATGGTTGAGTTCCAGAGACATTTCTGTAGAACACAAATCCATTTGGGGATTCAAATGGGTGTCTCTGAACCATAGCTTTTGGTGTGCTAAGATGGCGCCTGGAGGCATATTGTGGGTGTGACATCCAGGCCAACGAGTGGGCAGGGAGCTGGGGAAGGACAGCCTGGCAGCTCTGCCACCATGAACCACGGGGATTCAGTCATGGAACCTGCGTATCTGGGCCTTGATTATGGAAGCTCTTGGTCAGCGGGATTCCATCTGGAATAGGCAGGGAGACTGCACCTACTCCATCTGGGATGCCTCAGTGAAATTGTCTCGGTATGGGTCCCAGAGAAATCTTTGTCTCTGTGTTGTCTTCTGGGGCTCGCTGCTGTGTTTCTGGACCAGGGCTGTTGGTGTGCTAAGGTGACACCCCAAGGCACATTATAGGCTGACAGCAAGGCCCACGAGTGGGCAGGGAGCTGGGAAGGGACACTCTGGCATGTCTGCCACCATGCGCCATGAAGATTTAATCATGGAAAATGCATACCCAGGCCTTGCTTGTCGAAGCTCTTGATCACTAGGATTCCATCTGAAGTAGGCAGGGAAACTGCACCTGCTCCATCTGGGGTGCCCTGGTGATATTGGCTCGGTATGGAGTTTGGAGAGATCTCCAGCTCTGTGGTGTCTTCGGGGACTCGCTTCTCTGTCTCTGGCTTTTGATCTCTTTCGAGATTTATTTATGGGTCTCTGAAGCAAGGCCAGTAATAGCGTTTACAGGATGGCACTGGAGTTACTTTGAGGGGTGACTAACAGTGCTTCCATGTGTATTGGGAAGTAGGGGGGAGGCAGCCCACCCCAACTCTGTGAAAACTGGAGATTTCAGTCACAAAACTCAAAAAACCGAATTTTCACCAGATTATATCTTAGTGAGGTCCATCTTGAGATGGTGGAGTCAAGTGGGGAGGCAGGGGGTATGGTGTCAATTTTGGATTGTGGAAGTAAGCGGCTGCTGGAGGCTCTGATTGGGCAAGCACAGGTCAGCCTGTTGCCCTCCAATTTACCCCAGTCTCTTCAGTCATGCACAGGCCAGAGATTAACTGTGGATTTTGGTCTCTTTCAAGATTAATCTATGAGTCTCTGAGATAAGGCCAATAAATGAGTTTAAATAGCTGAACTGGAGTTTGTTTGTGGGTATGGCTCCCATATACCTAACTTTTGGTTGTTTAATTTCTTGGTAAACTTGGTCCCAAGATTTTGGGGTCTGGTCAAAGGAACAGTGGCAATTTGGGGGTGTTAGGAAGCCTGAAGGCACCATCAGGCTGCTGATGCACTCACCCTGCAGCTATAGGTTGACCTGTTGGTGACATCATACACCCATAGTAGCGACATTTGTGTCTTAACAGACAAGTGAGAAAATCTACCCAAAACAACACTTTTAAGACTTTCTGTTTATATTCTTTCGAAAATAAATACCACAAGGTTTAAAAGAGATTATTATTTTTTTATTTGGGGATAGGATAGGGGTCCACACTTGACTGTTCCTCAGGAATTAAAACTGACTCTTTTCAGGGATCTATCTTGGAGGACTCATGGAACCTTAGAGGAAACTTAAAGGGGCCAGGGATCGAATATGGGTCATCTACATGCAAGGCAGCACCTTAACTGCTGTACTATCTCTATGGTCCCCCAAAATAATCTTGCCTTGTCCTTTATAAATTTTATTTATTTTCCTTCTATCATTATCCATATTATGCACTGTAACACTGTTCTCCCATTGTACATCAATTTGCTCGAACAGGCACCAGTAATGGCTCCACTGTGAGACTTGTTGTTACTGTTTTTGTCATATTGAAAAAGCCGCGGGGAGCTTCCCAGGCACTGCCACAGTGTGGGCAGGATACTCTCCATAGCTTGCCGGGCTCTCTGAGAGAGTTGAAGGAATTGAACCCAGGTCACCCTCATGCAAGGAAAATGCCCTACCCGCTGTGCTATTGCTCCAGCCCATCCATATTATAGCATTAGTATACTTCAAAATAAAAATCTTCCTTAAGATTTAAGTCTATCCATTTATTTATGTGTTGGAATTTCAAATATCATCCTTCATTTTCTATGAATATTAATATCATTTTAAAATATCATACTTTAATTTTCTATGAAATATTGCTACTTGAATCTTTTCTTCTTTTCTGAAATTAAATATTTTACTTATGTTGTTATAACCACTACCACCATGACCATCACTACTACTATTGTTACATAACAACAATAGAAGTATCAATAGGAAATTTCTGACTCTTAGTAGATAACATCTTATACGTATTAATGTATTTATTATCTAAAGCAATAAGCTAAGCAAATATCTTTACTAATATTAAGTATATTAAGTAATTAAAGTCTATAATGTTAAGTGACTTTGTAAACAGTAATTTTCTGTTATTATGTTTAGTGAAGAGAACATAAAAAAACTCAAGAAGTTTTAGTCTATTTTTTAAATGTGCAGGAACTAATGACCATTCACCTTCATATTTTCTGTTAAGTGCCTGTAAGAACTGTTGGCAACCGTATACCAATTTCAAGTTTTGTTTGTGTTTTTGAAAAGAAGGGAGTCAGGACTTAGGTAAACAAATGTATTCCTTTACTATTGGTTTAAAATGGTGACAAGTGACCCATTTACTGCTAATGCAAGGCTTTTATTGCAGTATCTGGAAGGAGTATTTGGTTTCATTCTTTAAACTTGAGCTTAGCATGACTAAACAGGAACTGTTGCATCGACTTCATCATTATGTGCTGCATCAGAAGAATGAAACCAATACACAGAGAATTGCTAATAAGATGAACTCATAGAAACTGAGTTATTAACATCATTTGACCACTGAAGACCTGCTCTTTTTCACTATAAAATTAGTCACTATTTATTCAAGTGAATCAACAAGTTTTTTCTTTCTTGGTTTAACCAAATTGAAGTAATTGGGTATAGATAAAGGACTTTGATATTTTTTAATTGGCTTTTGTGCATGGTGTGAGTTATGAGTCTAGTTTCATTTTATATGTGAATATCCAGTTTTCCAAACATCACTTATTGAAGAGGCTTTCTATATAAGAACATGGAACCATTATTGAGAAAGAGTTCCTATAAACTATTCCAAAAACAAATTCTAGACCAACTTCTACACCAAAATAATTTGGCTTACTGTAAAATTTAAAAAAAAAAATTAATCAATTCTTCCCTGAAACTCCACTTTTTTTTTTAAGAAAATGAACAAAAAGCAGCTCATACTGCACACCGGGCATCTAGTAACACCTTACAGCAGCCCCTGCCCTCCCAGGGAATAGGATCAACTACTTTTGGAAACACTATTATAGACTGATTGCTAAAATAATTTGTAATATATATATGAGTCTATGAGCTTACTTCTAAGGTAATATAGCAACTCACAAATACATATATAATATCTCAAAACTGAGATTTAAAAAGTAACAAACAGAAAAGTACATTAAGTGAAATACTGCCTTGTGAAAGAAGAATGAATAATTAAATGCAGTATATCCAGTATTGAAAATAAAACAGAATTGTAATAGGAGTATTTTTGCATAAACAAACAAAAGAGAAAATCATAAGTATTACTCAAATGAATGTTGATGTGGAAGCTTATTAAAGAAGAAAATTATTGGTTGAATTATAGAGTCAAATTTTAAAATAAGTTGAAATATTTGCTGATGTAAATGGCTACAAAGCAAGATCTAATGAAGTTAGAGTTTCATTTTGTTAAGATACAGGTAGCAGGTCCATAGATATACTACAAGAGCTTAGGCATTTGCCTTCCATGAGGCAGACCATGGTTCAATCCCTGGGAACATATAATCTCCAGAGAACCACCAGGAATCATCCCCGAACAGACATTCAGAAATAATTAATAAGTACAACTATGTGGCCCTAAACCAAAATAAAATAAAATAAAATAAAGGTTCATGAAATAAATTAAAAGAAAGTAAATTAGAGAATATTGAGAATGCTATTTTAAGGTTAAAATTAAAGTGGTTGGTAGAGTAAGAAAGCCTCATTAACAAGTGATGTTCGAAAAACTGAATATTCACATGTAAAATGAAATTAGACTCAAAATTCACACCATGCAAAAAAGCCAATTTAAAAAAAAATTAAAGACATTTACACTATACCCAAATTTTATATACTACATCAAGAAAACAGAACTTTCCATCATATAACCTCAAAGGTGTGGTCAATGTTTCATTTTCATTGACAAATCAAAAGCAAAATTTAACAAATGTACTACACAAAGCAGAAGAACTTTTATCAATGTAACCAGAAAGAATAGGAGAAAGTATTTTTATACTGAACATAAGATTAAAATCTAATATACAAGATATAAAAAAAATCACACAGCTCACCTATAAAAATCCCATCAAAAATGGGAAGGAATTAAGTTATTTCCTTGAAGAATAAATCACTTGATCACTCAATCACTTGACATCCCGTTACTCATCGATTTGCTTAAGCAGTCATCAGTAATGTCTCCATTCATCCCTGTTGGGTAATAGTGTAGACCAATAGCATCTGCTCGTTCTAGGAACATGAAGAGCCTCAAACCAATCATTCAGGGTCTTGACGAAGAAGTATGACCATCTTATAGGTGGGCGGCTACGCGATCTTTTGACGTCCTGTGGAATCCACTGGGTAATGGCTCTAGTCAAGCAGCCGTTTCCAAATCTCAGTATGTGTCCAGCCCATCTGATTTTCGATGCCGTGGCAAATGAGACAGTATCCCTGATTCTTGATCATTGCCAGAGATTGGAACTATGGATTTTTCCTCTCATTTGAGTGAAGCATGATTCTCCAAGCACAACTCTTTCAGTTCCTCTTTGGGAGATCCAAATAGCATTCTCATCCTGTTTTCATAGGGCCCAGGTCTCTGAGGCATATGTTAATGCAGGAAGAACAGTGGAATCGAAAAGATGTGCCCAGAGCTGGAGGTTCTTCGTCCTCTTAGCTATTTATTTGATGCTCTTGAAGGCATTCCAAGCTGCTCTCTTCCTCCTGTACAATTCAGGTGCCAGGTCATTCATCATGTTGACTTCTCGACCGAGGTACACATAACCATTGCATTCGGAGATGTTTGTTCCTTTGAGAGTGAATGGGATGTCAGAAACGAATCTGTTCCTCATAAACATTGTCTTTGTGAGATTCAGCTGTAGTCCAACCTTTCTATACTCATGAAAGAAGTCTGCCTACATTTGTGCCGATTGACTAATGTTTGATGTTATTAGGACAATGTCATCAGCAATGCAAAGATGGTATAGATTACGACTGTCTATCTTCACTCTTATTCCTTCCCATTCCAGTCATTGCATGATATTCTGGAGGGTGGCACTGAAGAGTTCCTGTGAAATGGTATCACCCTGCTGAACCCCTCTCTTGACATGAATGATCACTTCCTTTTAGAATGGTGAGATCCTGGTAGTGAATCCCTAGTACAGCTCACGGAGAATCCTGATATACTGAGTTTAAACACCCTGTTTGGCTAGGGCTTCAATGACCACTTCAGTTTCAACAGAATCAAAGGTCTTCTTTAAATCAATGAACGGTAGACAGAATGGCATATTGAATCTCGGAAAACCTCAATCATCTTGGTTGTCCTGTGGATATGGTCAATCATGCTGACTCCTTTTTGGAACCTGGCTTGCTTGTATGGTTGTCCTTATTCTAGTGTTCTGCCAATCCTATTCAGGATGACTCAAGTGAACAGCCAGTAGATGACAGACAAGAGGCAGAGCGAGCGATAGTTGCCAATGTCATGGATGTCTCCCTTCTTGTACAGTAGTTCAGTCCTGCTGGTTTCCCATTGGGATGGAACCTTGCATTCAGACAGGTAGCGTGTGAAGAGCTGAGCCAGTGTATTGATGAGTAATGAAGAATAAATATGGATCTAAAAGAAATGGTATATGAAAAAATTATTTGTTATAGCTTATTGGTATATGAAAAAAGTATTTGTTATAGCTTATTATTCTGTAAATGCAAATAAAAATAACAGGTATACCACATACTAGTGAGAATAGCATATGTCAAATAACCAGAAGCAAACAGTGCTGATTAAGACATAGAAAAAAAGAATCCTTATTCACTATTCACATCCCCAGCAACTGAAGACCTCCGGTTCCAGCCATAGCCATGCTTAAGATCACTCTCCACACATTCTGATGAGCCTCACGCATGAAGGAACCAGTCAAGGAACCCAGGTGTGCGGGCCCTGGGGCATAGATCTCCAAGACTTCTTGGATTGGGACTGGAGCCTCCTCCACCCAGATCCCCCATCTTCCAATATGTAGGCGTTACACCCATCAACTGCCCCCAGTGCCATGTAAACCCATCAACGGCCAAGACCCAGAGACTATAAAAACCCTGCTCCCGGAAGCACATGACCACGAATCTTATCATCTAGTTCTTACTCTGGAGAACCTGGCAGGCTACCAAACATATTCAGCCCACATGGCAGAGTCTGGCAATCTTCCCATGGTGTATTCAATATGCCATAAACCAGTAATAATTATGGTTCTCATTCTCCTGACCCTGAAAGAGCCTTGAATATGGCACTTTTTAAAATTTCAGGGCTAGGACAAAGGAGATGTTACTGGGGCCTGCTCTAGGCAATCGATGAACAACTGGAAGACAGTGATATAGTGATATTCACTGTTAGTGGAACTATCATATGATTCCACCTCTATGAAAAACTTAAAATAAAAAGATTTCCCAATAATACTTCTCTCTGGGCCAGAGAGATAATAGAAGAGGTAAGGTATTTGCCTTGCATGTAGTCAACTCTAATTTCATCCTTGTCATCCATATGATCCCCACCCAACACTGTAAGTCATGAGTTCTGAACACAAAGTTAGGAGTAATCTCTGAACACACCTGAGTGTGACCAAAAAGTAAAGAGAAGAAAACAACCACAAATGACTTCTTGGCATCTTTCCTAATAATAAAAAAGCATTGAATTGGAAAGTAAATAGATAAATATATTCATTGTAGTGCTATTTACTATGACTAAGATATAGAAAACAGCACAAATGTTTAACCATGGATGACTGGATAAAGAAGATGAAGTATGTAGACACAATAGAGTACTATTCAGTAATGAGAAAAAGATGAAATACTGCCTTTTGCTACAAAGACAGAAGTATAAAGGGTGTGCTAAAAGAAATATTAGAAAAAGGACAAATGCAGATGACTCATTTGGTATATAAAGTAATAAATGAAGAACAACATTGTCTACTGATGACAAACCCTTGGGCTTTGAGTATTAAAATAAAATTAGCCAATATTGAGGGAAAAGGTTGGAGAGAGGAAGGGAAAAGGAATATTAGAAATTACATCAGGACTGTGTGAATGTTTCTTTGGCAATTTAGAGTTGATGGATATGCAGTAACTTTGTACACATCAACGCTTTGGAGTTGATCTGAAGAAATCCTATAGCATATAATATGCTTGCCTTGCTATGTTCATCCTGGATTCAATCCTCTGTACCACACATGGTTCCCTTAGCCTGGCCAGCAGTGATCCCTGAGCATAGAGCCAAGCGTGAGCCCTCAGCACTAACAGGTGTGGCCCCAAAACAAACAAAAAATGTCAAAGTTAACACTATTGTAAAAATGTCATCACAAGTGAAATATATATATTTATATGCTTTAGCTCAAGTGAAATATATATGTATATATATGTTTTAGCTCTAAGACCGTTAAATTTGTAATACATTTTGCACATATGATTTTTATTAGTAAAACTTAATGGAATAGAATGAATCTATTCTTCATTCCTAATGATTAAGTATGCCAGCCTATTTTGAAGTAACAGGAAATTTTAGATGCCAAAGATATTAGAAAGATCAGAAAAATGCTGGCATACCTTAACCAGGATGGGATTATTTTTTTTAAAAGGAAAACAAAATGTGTAAAAGCAAAGAAAAGAATCCCACTGAGGCTTCTCTTCAAGCCTGTGTTCTCCCCCTGAACATGTATCTTGCTCGCTTTTTTCTGTTTCTTTGCTTGCTTATTTCCACTGTGGAGAAACCTGTGTTCTTTCTTGAACATGTAATTCTCCACTCACATCTTTCTAAATGAGTTTCAATAAAAAGTACCTTCCTTCACACACAAAAGAAAGAATTCCACTGAGGATGCATGAAGACCGAAAACCACAATTCTTTTATTATAATAAATTAAGGAGAATTGCAACCTTCTAAGGAAATAGTTTACTATAATTTCATTTGGGTCACTTTCATACACTCAAAATATGATGCTAATTTCAAATGAGTCTCAGTTTTTCACTTAAACATGCCAGTAGAATGCCTACTTGGCAATACTTCCTTACATGTTTTGCCAATTCCTGTATGTACTTGAAAACAACAAAGCAGATTTCTATAAAAAGCATCATATAATTCAGACTTTTCAATGATCCAGAAGGAGTTCCACCTCAGTTTCTCTGAATGAGAAAAATTTTGCTACATTCTTTCAACACCAATTTTGAGTCCTATTGTAGTCTCAAGAAAGAATCCTCAAAACATTAAACAGGCACTGTTGAAATCAGAGAAATCCTTTTTACCAGTTTCCAGGATTGCCCTTGTAAAGTCAAATGATTCTCTACAATTATTGCTCTGATCCAAACCTCAAATGTGCCTGTAGGAGATGACCACTTCCATCTATGTTGCATATTTTAAAGCACTAAAAATATATGAGGCATTAAAATATAATCTCATATAAATGCCTATGTAGTAGAATTTATTTTCATAGTAAGAAGATGACACTCAATCCAAAAAAGTTTAATAATTTCCCCCTTAGTGGTATAATTATTAAGAGAAGAGTAAGGATTCAAATCCAAGCATGTATGATTTAAACCTGTGCTCTCAAGAAGAGATTCGTGGGTCTATATTCCTAGTTCACTGACACTTCTACCACAAATTGCCAAAGAGCATGTGTCTTATAAATAACAGATTTCATGCTTCTCTTAATATCACATTGGAAGTAGGTTTCAACATAAGAATTTGGAAGGCATAAATTTCCCGTCTAGAGCTGCTGTTCCTTGTTTTTATAAAGGTTTATTGACACACACTATCACCACTGTACATAACTGTTTATGACTGTTTTTGTGCTACAACAGCTGAGCTGAGTAGCTGCAACAGAGCTGCACATAAACTTGAAAATTTTACTCTGTAACCTTATATGGGTAAAATTATGAATTCTTGTCTATATCATTCAGCTGTCTCTTTTATCTATATCATTCCCACTATCAGTAGCTTAGATTATAGACAAATTTCACTGGAATTCTGGAAGTGGCAAGCAAGTAATTCTTAAGAGTCAGGCATTGATGCTGACAGTTCTAGAAAAGATCACCATGTAAATAGGCAAAAACCATATTTTTAGTCATGTGAAACTATGAGTGATTCAAATGATTCATTTACCTTTCTTTATATTTTATGAAGTTCGATTATAACTCTTTTGGACTAAGGAAACCAGCTTAGTCATAATTTATCATCCTAGGCTAAATGATAAATAATAACTATAATATAGAAACTATTCCTGGAATTTTGCTCATAGGTGAATAATGCATACCAAAATATTGTTGGATTATTATTCTTAAAATTACAAATAACAGCCGCACAATAGATAACGTATCCAATATCCCAAATGTTCCTTCCAAATGTTTGATGGAACCAGAAGGATTTGGTGAAGTGACAGCTGAAGTACAACTCAAAGAAACAGAGAAGCATTGACATGGGTGAATTTTAAAAAACAAATAAATGTATGTTGTGTAAAGGGAAGCTTTAGACTTTTAATGCTCAAAAAATAAAAAAAAATCAAATAAAAGTTCACGTTCACAAAGAGCATTTAGATGAGAAATACAAATTCACATTCTGTATAGTAAATGAGCTTTACATATTACTAATCATCAATCCATTTGATATTTTAGCTGTAGCCCCTGTTCCATATTCAATAAACTCTTAATATTTAAAAAGTCCATTTTGAATTTTATGTTTATTTTACATTTGTTTTATTAATGAATTTACTTAAAATCTATATGAGAACCACAAGCTTCTCTATTGATCTGTTATAGAAAAAAAAGTCACTGATGCAATACAAGCAACTGTTTTCTCAAGTCAAAATTGATTGAGAGCGTCCCCTGTATAAAAATGAAATGAATTTCTGTGGATGCACTGACGCTTCACCATCTGTCCAACATCTCAGATTTACTCTCACAGATAACTTCATATTTCACCCTGAAGTCCCTAAAGAAACATCACTTTAAACAGGGCCACATGGAAAAATACACTTCAATAACATTTGAAGGTCTTGCATTTAGCTGCGAGGGCCTCTAACCTAAATGAGTGATGTGTCTGGAGAGAAGCTCCATTTGAAGTTATAAAATGGGGAGGAGCAAATGCAAGGGATGAAATGCATAAAAAAAACGAAATGATGGCAGTAAAAGACATAAGGATTTACAGATAAAGCCAAAAGATGCTGGCAGCCATCTATCAGTCTGCCTTGATGAAATAGGTATTGGAAATTAACTCAGGAACCCTATGAATTACATTCAATCCATGCTCTGGGCTAAGCACTTGTCAATTTCAGCTGCTATTGCAACCTATTACTTACAGACTACATGGTTGGCAAGCTAATAGCAGTGGATAGTGTTAAAGAAAATAGGAGAATAAACTGCATGTAGAAGCCTTGTCACTGACAGAACCTGCCTTACTGAAGTCCATGGTGAACACTCAAAGCTTCAACTATCAGCTTGCTCCTAGGTAAGCACTTAACACTTTATGTCATCATTCTGTCTCCAGTGTTAACCTCCTGAAGATTAGTCTCCAATCAGACATCTACCCATAAGATTTTGCTTTTGTTTATACTTGGCATATATTTGTCGGAGTTAAATGTTTTGATGTTGTCAACTCCTTCTAGATATAGTCAGCATTCAGATAGATTCCATGACTGACCATCTAATAGTACTTTCAAATAAGACAAGTTCTTGTGCTTTATGTTACTTTTTCTGTAAGCAGAATCCCCACATTTGGCTGGCAACATATAATTCTGAAATTTAAGAGGTTTTACATTTTCCCATAGGTCTTCCATACGTAAATGTGCCTCAAATTTTATATAATTTGAAAAAAACAAGGAAGACATATTAGTACCAGAAAACCATTCTTTATGATGCACTCACAACCTGTGCTCTGGAACTATATTGTATTTTTCAAATGATAAGCTTGTCTAACATTGAAATATTTTAATAAGCAAGCACATTCAGAGTAAATGTCAGCCAGAGCCATCTTCTGACTAACAGATGCTAGTGGGTATAGAGAGGGGGAGAGGGACATAAAAGCATTGAAAAATCAAGCAAGGCCAAATTAGAACAAATGTTTGTCAAGTAAAAAGGGCAGCTCCTCATCTGATGGAAAGGATTTAATTAAAAAAAGTCACAGGGAGAAGCTGTCTCAAAAGTACTGGTCCCATTCTCTTCAGATAAGCTAATGAACCTCATTGAACTTTGCAGACAAATACTGAACCAATAATACAAGGAAAAGAATTCATAAAATGTACCGCTGTGTCTCTTACATTCAAGAGGGTCAATTGCTTATGACACTCCAGGTCATAATAAAGAAGTGTCAAAATTTCTGATTTTCATATTGAGTGGCTACCAGGTAAATGTATCTAAAGAAAATATGATTTAAATGTGCCCTCTTTCAAAATCATAAAATATATTGTTAAGCATTAAATTATAAAATATAAATCACATATTTTATGTACTAACCCACCAGTTATAAGACTTATAATCTTTACCCACTGTGGTCTATTTTTTTCTCTAGTAATAGTAGCTTCCACAGTATTACACATAACAGAAATCTCTTTCATGATTTTGTATTTTTAATTCAAGGACATCTTAGAAATATAATACTTAAAAAAAATTTGCAGCAGTGATCCTATAAGGAAGACAAGAAGTCCAGAGGGAGCTGGGTCTGGAATAATCTGAAGTCATTTACAAATCACACTAAAAGAAAAGAAGGCTCTAAAGTCTTCTGATTGTTTAATGCTTCAGTGCTTTTGTTTGTCGGTTTTATTTTCCTTACTGGTTAGCCTTTTGCAGAAAATTCATGTCTGGTATTGAACTCCTTGAGAGAGTAATAAAGCACATGTAGGATAGAGAGGATGTGGAATTAAATTGCAAAATGCTTATAGTGGAGTTTTTCTGATACGGGACATTTAGTAACTCCCTTTAGGATAGTGTCTTTGTTATCTGACATAAGCAAACACAGGCATCATGCATTAAATATACTAATCAAAGCTTTCCCTAATCCGATTACTGTCTCACGAGAGAAACCAGGAGAAAAGAACTATTTGTAATAGGTTAGAAATACAAAATTTGAACTTAACAAGCATCATTGCCATTTTCAAAAATGTGCAAAATTTACAGAGACATTTGTATGCAGACCACACAGAAAGACATACACTAGAGATTCCAGTCTGAATAAAATTTGATTATTTACCGTGTTATAACAAAAAATGGTGAAGAAAAAATAATTTTGCTAAACCAGAAAGTATACAAAATATTAAAACAAATTAGTTTGGTTTTGCTTTGGTGAGAGGAGCAAGGCCTTCTAGGAGAATAAAGAAATCTGATTGGAATTACTTTTAGATGTGGAGACACACCTAGCAGTGCTCAGGGTTTACTCTTGGTTCCATACTCAGGAATGACTCCTAACTGGGTTTAATGGGCTATATTAAGTGCTGGGGACTGAATTTGAGTTGGCTGTGTATAAGTCAAATGCCCTACCCACTGTACTATCATTCTGACCCTGATTATAATTGCAACTAATTTAGTCTTTGGATCTAATTCCATAGGTCTGATACTCTTTACTCATTAAATGGAATGACCGTCAACTATTTGGCTTCACTGGAAAACTGGGGTTGGGACACTTATTGCAATTCTACTTGAGACCTGTTTGATATCTTTATGGCTTTAATACTGAAAAACTAGTCTGGAGTCAAGATGTTTTTTTCATATTCTACATCAGTGGTTTTCAAGTGACAGTGATTTAATCTCTTGGGGGTATATTTGACATGGGCTAAAATAAGATTTGATTCAACCTATTATTTTTAGCAGTATGTCAATAGTATGGAGCAATAACACAGCAGATAGGGCGTTTGCCTTGCAAACGGCCAACCCCGGTTCGATTCCTCTGTTCCTATCAGAGAGTCCGGCAAGCTACTGAGAGTATCCCACCTGCATGGCAGAGCTTAGCAAGCTCCCCGTGGCATATTCCATATGCCAAAAACAGTAACAACAAGTCTCACAATGGAGATGTTACTGGTGCCCACTCGAGCAAATTGATGAATAGTGAATCGAGGACAGGGCTACAGTGCTAAACATGTCAATAGTATAAAATTTGAGAAAATATGCACACTTCACTAGTTCATGAATGTGAGTCAAGTTTCTGATCTCCAATTTCCCAGAATATGTCTTTAATACTCCACGTGTGTTTCTGTATCAACATGTAATAGTACAACTATTTTGCATGTCCTACTTCTTTCTGTCCTTATAATACAGGTTTGAGCCAGAGTACTCTAGAGTTAATGAATTATCATGCATGACTCTTACCTGATAGCATGAGCCATCTATTTTGAAATACCAGTGTCCTAAAGCATGAAAAAATGAAGGTGGGAAAACAGGAGCTTGTAAATTTAGTCTTGAGGACAAATATTATCTACTATATACCCACTGCTAGTATTACTAAAGAATCATTTTATGGCTCAGGAGTTTGAATCCATAGCTATACTGGACTTATTCTACAATATCATTTAATCTCTATATTAAAGAGGAAATGAGGGGCTGGAGTAATAGCAAAGCAGGTGTTTGCCTTGCATGTAGTGGACCTGGGTTCAATTCCCAGCTTTCCATATGATCCCCTGAGCACTGCCAGGAGTAATTCCTGAGTGCATGAGCCAGGAGTGACCCTTGTGCATCACCATGTGTGAACCCCTCCAAAATAAAAAGAGAAATGAGTCAAAAACTGTAAGACTGTAAGTAGGAAATCAAAAAAGATTCACCTCTTTTATTTCTATATAGTGCATTTTTTGAACAATTACTTTATCATTTGTGAAATGAGAAATTAGTTGCACTTCTTTTGCCATCTCATGTTACCTTCCATTTTATGTTAGGAAGAATATATTGCCATATAATATATCTGGAATCTGAAAATTCTTTGTCTGCATAAGGTTATATAATTAGAATCTATTACAATGAGGACTTTAAAATTTCTCTTATAAGTTCATAATAAGTATGCATATAACTGTATCATGCCTATCATTAATCTCCTATTTGTTCCCAACGACTAATTAGAAAATAAATATTATACACCTTCATTTCTTTTATTTAAATACATCATATTTCTGGCATTTCTACTATAATTCAAGAAGCGTAATGTGATTAATGATAATTAAAGCATAGTATATTGAAATGACATAAAATGAGAACATTCTAAAATGTATTAGAATCAAGACATGGTTTAAAAGATGTATCAAAGTTACCTAAGAATTTGAGGATTGGGTAAATGTCCAATTGTATACATGCAAAGTCAGGACGAACAGAACTTTTTGTTAATGTCCTTTTGTTCAATATTAGATAGTTGGGAATAAAAGAATTGAAACCAGAGAAGTAAGCAGATGCCAGGTCATAAAATACCTTATATGCCATGCTAAGGAGTTTGGACTTCATCATGAAAGCTATGGGAGTCATTATAAGATTTTGAAGTAGGGAAAATACATGATTAGATTTGCATTTTAGAAAGCTCACTCTGGCAGTGCTGTAAATAATGGATTAGAAGAAAGTAAAACTAGAAGGAAGGAATCCAGCCAGGAGGCTGTTACAGGAATCCAAACAAGATAGGATGAGTGCCTAAATTAAGGTGGAAACAGTGAATATATTAAAACTAGACAGATTCATAACTCACATGGTCATTTGCAGATAGAATCAACAAAATTTGTTGCTGGACAAAGGAAATAAGGAAGAGTCGAGATAACTCAAGATTTCTGCATTGCTATCAAACAAAAAGAGCCAGCTACAAAATAAAGAAGGTTTAAATTGGAAAGATTTGGTTTCTTTGTTTGTTCAGTTTGTTGGTTTTTAAATAATATATCCTAAGTGTCTGTAGTATAGTTGAGTGACGAGTATGTGGGCAAAAGAATTTTGATGGACCTTGAAATTACCAAAAAACAAGTAGAAGAAGACATTAATAAGGATAAGAATGTTTTCACTAAGTGTATCAAAAGAGAACATCGCACAATAACTGGCCTGTTGAGATAGTCCAGAGGGTAAGGTGCTTACTCTGCATGTAGCTAACCCAAATTCAATCCCTGTCATCAAATATGGTACCCCAAGCACTTCCAGGAGTAATTCCTGAGCTCAAAGGCAGGATTTACCCCTGAGCATTACCAGCGTGACCCAAAAACCAGAAAAAATCTTACCAATAACTTATGTAATGGAAACAATATATACAAAGTACTAACATGTAATGGGGCTGGAACAATAGCACAGCGGCAGGGAGTTTTTACCTTGCCGCAGCCAGCCCAGTTGAGCCAGATTTGATTTCTCTGCCCCTCTTGGAGAGCCTCCCGGCAAGCTACCGAGAGAATCTTGCCCACAGGGCAAAGCCTGGTGAGCTACCGTGATGTATTCAATATGCCAAACACACTATTCAATTCACATCTTAGCAAAAGAAAAGATTTTATACTTTCTTATGGTCATGTAATAATCCATTAAGTATGTGAACTACAACTTTTTCCTTTGTGTATGTGCCATTGGATATCATAGTTGTTTGTATATACTGGCTATATTTTTTCAATGACATAGGTGTGTATATACATATATGTGTGTTGTGTGTGTGTGTGTGTGTGTGAGTTTTTGTTTTTGTGCTCTTCACGTCAGTTCAAACAAATGAAAGTGCCGGGTCATATGAAAGTTCTAATTTTTTTGTTTTGTTTTGTTGAGGGGAGGGCACGGACGCATCCTGTGTGCTCAGGGCTTATTCTAGGTTCTGCTCTTGTGAAGCACAGGGGATCATATGAGGTGCCAGTGATTGAACCCATTTAGACATTTGCCAGGGAAGTGCACCAACCACTCTGTTGTCTCTCCAGCTCCCTACTTGTAATTCTTTTCCACATCCCCTACTATTTCCCATAGAAGCTGAGCCAGGCAACATTTCCACTAACAATGAATGTGGGTTCCCTTTTCTTCACATTCTTGCCAGCACTAGTTGTTTCTACTCTTGATATATGCCATTATCACTGATGTGCAATGATATATCAATGTTTTAATTTGCGTTTCCCTTATACTAATTTAGAATGAGCACTTTCCACATGCTTGCTATTGATCTATGTCTCATTTGGGAAGTTTCTATTTATTTCCACTCTCCAATTTTTCATCAGTTTATTTTTTTATTTTTGGGTTTGGTCACATCTTACTGTGCTCAGGATTTATTCCTAACTGTACTTAGTGCTTAATCCTGACTCTCCAGAAGATCACTGGAATTAAACCCAGGTTGGCTGCATGCAATGCAAGCGTCCCCCCTTCTGTACTGTCTCTGGTTGTATCAACACATTATTTCTAAAGAAATACTGATTTCCTGGGAGATAACGTAAAGACTGGTGTATATGTTTACCATGAGGGAACTCTGCACTCAATCCAAAGAACCACAAGGTTCCTTGAGCATTCCTGGAGCCATCCAGTCAGAGCTGGGAGAAGGTCCTTAACACCATGGATGTTGTCCTAACCAAAACAATTAATTTGTGAACCAATTAAGAACATAGATAGGAAATATTAATTGATTCATTCTCGGAGCATCTATAGTAGTCAGAAATTAGTAGAATCTCAAATATTAGTCTTATATTGTGAATGGAAACCTGTAAAATTTTATCACGCCGAAGGTTGTGTGTTCACGGGCTCACTGGATGCACTGTCTCACCGCCTGCATTCAGTGCTCTTGAGCCAAGGGCAGACAGAAGAAGAAATGAGGGCCAGGCCGGTCTTTATCAATAGTTGTTTATTCCAATCCTCTTAACTACTGTCTTTCTCTGCCTCCTTCTCTCCTGGGCCCCAGTCTTGGAAGCTCTCTCCTTCTGGCTCTGACTCTGGATCTCTGGAGCCCAAGCTCTCTCACTTCTGACTCTCCTTACTGTCTTAGTTTATATAGCAGTCACATAAGGCAGTGACATAAAGGTGGGTTGAATATTGACGAATCAACAAAGAGAGGTAAGACCACTCCTCCAGGAGATTAACTCAAGGATAAAACCTCATCTACAGAGATTACTCCAGGTTACTAGGAGATCCGCTCAAGGGTGGGATCCCAACAAGGGTGTGTTCTTTCCTCAGTAATCTACTTAAATAGTTGTAATAAATCTACTTCTAATATTTCTAGCAATGTCATTCTGTATGAGCAAAGTAAGAGATATAAACTTAGTTTGGTTCTTCCTGAGAACATCTCACTATACATTCCGCAGTCCTCAGGCCAGGTTAATCTTCCTAGCTCCAGCAGGGTTCTAGTCTCGTCGTTACTTACTTTTGGATCATGACAGCATTTGTCTATGATCATGCCCTCAACTTATAGTTGAGTATTGTAGATCTTTGGCCTGGCCCATTTCGATGCCAGGGTGGTCCATTCAGTCCCTCATCGGGACCCTGCTTTTGGGGTACTAGGGACTAAGGGCAACTGAGTCAAGAAATCAGATGCCCAGGAGTAAATATTATTCGGAGTCAATCAACTCCCAAGTTACAAAACATAATATTAACTGTCTTCCTGTGTCCACACAGAAAGGACATTGCTTACAATACAAGTTCAGTGTCCTTAGATGGGTGTGACCTGACAAACCTAAGCTACCTGAGGAAGGACAGAAGAGTGTTATCCTACAGAAACCAAAACTATAAGATTTCAATTTGTCCAGCAATCAGATGGAAAAATTCATTGAAAGTTGTGAAAACTAATTTTTATCCTTTATCATTTAATAAAACATTGAATAGGAATGAAATAATGTGGGGGGGGGGGGCAGTGAGAAATGCTATGCACCAAAGAGGGAACCAGAAAGTCTAATTTAGGGAACATGAGAATTTTAAACTCCCACTAGTCACCAGGATTCCAGGGGGAAATTTTTTGGCCTGTTGTTGAGATTTACATTTCAATTAGAAGGCATTGTCACTTAACATAGGATCAGAAATTATATAATGACAGGTATCTCTATGTTCTTATACATAGATTAACTTTTACACAGTTATTCTTTTTTATTTATAATTACTTAACAATGTATCTCTGGTTAAAACAAATATTTTAAAATCTTTATTTTACTGTGTTTATTCTCATGTTATTTTGTATATTTTTTCCATTTTTTTGCCTAAAGTTGTTTACAAGTACCAGCCCATTTTAGAGAGAAAGAAAAGGGTTTCACCTCTATATTTTATTATAATAATTTTTCAGTATATCCAAGTGATACTAATTATTCCTAATGTGCATGCACACATATCTATATACATTCCGTTGGGCTTTGTATAACATACATGACTGAACCAAAGGAATTAATAAATAACAAATTTAAGTTAGATGTGTATATGCTTATATAAGTTTCACTCATTGTTGATACTATTGTCACAAGTGCAGATTCTAACATTCAATCTAATTTAATGGCATCCTAAAAAATTATATTTTAGACATTAATAACAACATATTAGAAGTTTGGGAGAGTTTTATCAATAAAAATATCTAGCCAAGTCAATTAGGAGTGGAATGGAAAAATTATAAATCCCATCTGCTATAATTCAGTCACTTATTTTCATAAAAAAATCACACTGTTAATTGCTCACTGAAAATCTTTGATTAAAAGGAATACAGAAGGACATGCGTTTTTTACCTAGGTTTAGATAAAAACATTTAATTTCCCATTCAGCTATTGGTTAGTAATAACTGTGTTAAAGAGCCAAAATGAGGACTAGAGCTATAGCACAGTGGGTAGGGTGTTTTGCCTTGCAAGTGGCCAACCCCGGTTCGATTCCCAGCATCCCTTATACAAGCATCTAATTTCCCTGAGCACCGTCAGGAGTAATTTCTGAGTGCAAAGCTAGGAGTAACACCTGTGCATCGCTGGGTATGACCCCTCAAAGAAAAGAGTCAAAATGATTACCATGGAGAAATTGCTATTTCACAATTGCTATTACAAAGCAGTTATCAAAAGACACACAGGTTAAGAACTATACATAAAAAGGCCCAATAATTCACAAATTACTGATACTAGCAAAGAATTCTTTGGCCCAGTATTACAGTATTTGGCTAAGGTGGCACATCTTTACAGAGAACATCAGTTTTAAATGACAAGATCTTTTAATTTTACAACACAACAAATTTAGAATAGATCTGTTTGTAGACTAATCAGGACTGCATTCTTAAAATTTGGGTTTTGAATTGATCAATTCAAACAAAACTGCAACATGAATAATTTTTCAGTCATTATCATGATTAATGTGCCTTTTACCATTTCTTACATAAACCATATTATTGACATTTAGAACATTTTAAATATTTCATAAAAAAATTAAGAAATATTTAATGATGTACACAGAAAATGTCTCATTGTACTCTGCTCAGGAGGAAGCTTATTATTTAGAGATTGAAAATAGTTTTATTTATAGAAACTGTGCCAAGAGAAATATAAAGGGGAAGAGAGAGAGAGAGAGAGAGAGAGAGAGAGATTTTTAAGGAAAAAAATCAAGAATACATATCTCAAGTTGAGATGCAAGCAAACCTTTAGGGTGGAGTATAAACCTTATATGCATATATAAAGTTGGCTTTATACTTGAGCTTCTCCCAAAGTTCTTTGTTTTTCATGGCATTTATATGAGCAAATTAAAGTTAGTTAGGATTTAAAGCAAAAAAAAAAAAAAAACAATAGGAGCAATGTGTAAAAGAGTTGTGAATCCAGCAGAGACTATTTTGAGTTTATTTGGGGTATAGTGAATTAAGTAACACAATTACTCAATTATGTACAATTATGCTAGCATTATATATCACTATTGTTTTTGTATATCAAATATTTTAAGCAAGGAATTTTACATGATTTTGTTTTATTTTATAGCATTATCTGATATATAATATACAATAATTATTAATAATAATGTTATAATTTTAATAATAATATATTATTTCCATATTTCTTTTGTATATGAATCAGAAAACTTGAGAAACTTTTATTCCACTCTAACAAATATACAATGTTCCAGAATAAATCTAAAAAAACATATTCTTTCTAAACCACAGCAACATTTTCTATAAAGGATATATTAAATTTTGAACAAATCTAAGTAAAATTCTAAATAAATAAGAAGTTTAAGACCAGACTCTGGTTCAAATTTAGCATGATAGTTAATACTGAGATCAAGCAATTAATAAACTTTCAAATCTGTTTTCTTATTGAAAAGCTAAATATAATGTGACTAACTCAAGGAGTTTCTAGGGTTATTAAATGGAATTATTTATATATTAGCATAATTGTGAGCATACAAGCATTATCTCAGTAAATATTCATGATATCTATCATCATCCTTTCCAATCTTTCCTACTAATAATATAAGAATATGAGTTTCATTATAATATTCTTTGTTGTCCTTATCTTAATTATCCTTATTTCAATATCTTACTTTCATTCCATCACTTATCATTTATTCCCTTGGTAAAGTCAGATAAACTACCTTTCCTCATTTTAAAAATGAAGATGGAAACATTATATATTTTATTAGTAATCTGTTCTACATAAAAACTTCACTAACATACATAAAAGTAATGTGTCACTCAGGCTCAAAAAGCTTGGGGATTTAAAAAAAATTAAAACAAAGAAGAGAAAAACAACACAAGGCCACCACTGAATTATCCATAGCAGACATCGCTAATCAATTGCTAGTGTGGCCAAGATATCCCAGAATTCTTTGATGAAATGTTTCAGAATCATTAACAACTAATTCAAAGTTTTCCACTAGATGTAACTTACTTTACACTTTTTTAGACCTTCCTATTCTTAATACTGACAGAAAAATTCACATTTTCCTTCCATCTTGATCCCCAAATTTGGTCATTGAATATATAAGAAAACATTGATCCAGTTATTGCATATGTATAATTCAAATAGGAATAAAATTACTGTGACTTTCATGTTGTATGACTTTGAAAATTTACTCTTTATATAAAGATTCATTTTTTTTAAGTTCAATATAATTTCATTAAATTTGGTACCAGGAGTTGGCTTGGGTTTCAAGTCTGGTGTCGGACATACACAAAATATATTATCCTTACTACACTTTAACTCCCAAAATATTTTTCTGGACTATACGTTAAATTTTATTCTAAATTAAAATCATCAGTAATAAAAAATCTAAGTAAAATATCATAGTTTTTTTTCTAAAATTTTTTTAAATGTTGGGTTTTGACCTTATAGCTAACATAGGAAACTCAGATAATGCTTGTGATTATGTATATACAATCTAAATGCTTAGATCAACATATTTATAAAATGTTTATCATTAGAAAACTATAATTGAAGCATTTAACTTGCTATCATCTTTAAGTCACCATCTCAGGTCCTTGGCATAAGAGTCTGTGTGAGCTTCAGATTTCACTATTTTCTTTAATATTTATATTTATTTACTTTTAGAAAAACATGAGGGATCATTTATTGAGAAAACATATCTAGAGTACATTTATATATCTTTGCTATATGATGGCCCTCCCATTGATCATCGATTTGCTCGAGCGGGCCCAGTAACGTCTCCATTGGAGACTTTGTTGTTACTGTGTCTGGCATATCTAATACAGCACGGGGAGCTTGCCAGGCTCTGCCGTGATGGCAACACATACTGAAACTCTCTTGATGCTCTCCTATGAGATCTTTAAAAGCAAACAAATAAACAAAACAGTCACCATTCTGAGAATTTTGGACTTTGTAGTTAGAGTTATATTTTCAGACCACTCATTTTCTAAACATGTGACTTCAAAACTAATATATTTCAAATGTGGTCATTCAATGAGCAAATTATTTGAAGAAAAAAGCACCTTGACTCTTCATGGTAGTTAACACCACAAACATTTTCTCTTTCTTTTCTTGTGTACATACATTTTTACATATGGTTACAATAGTTGTATTAGTGGCTCTGATATTACGGGCAGGAGAAATCTTTATGCAATCTCAAATTATGGTTTGGAGAGAGTTAGAATGGCCTACAGAATTTCATATTATATTATTTATCACTTTTTGGTGCTTATTCACCTGTTTCACTTGCGCCTGCCCATGCTCTAATCTAATATTCATCCAAAGAAAACAGGTTTTACTACTTTTCTTTAGAGGATCAGGGTGAGGGGATAACATCTATTCATAATTTTATGTTCATTCATTTCATATAAATTGTAGTATCAACTGGTATGCTGATCTTATAAAATAGATATTATCAACACAGTTACAGGCAAGAATACTAAGATCCAGATATTTATATTACGTTTCTTCACTTATAAGAAGTGCAAGAATTCATTCTTCTGTTTGTCATTTCAAAATTCATATTATTTTCACTGACCTACTACAGACTGTGCTTTTCTTCTCTCTGGTGGGATTGTGAGATCTTACAATGACACATTTCCAGGTTAAATTCACAAGGGAGCACTAAGCAACAGTAGGTATTGGCTAAAGGGGAAAACTAAGCTCATAAGGAGTTTTGTTTGCTTCTGCAAGAATTCTGGCCTACAGCTATCCTTTCTGATTGCACTGTCTTTAATTCTAAACCAGAGGCTGGCTTCCTTCCACAACCATGATCTTACTTGATTACAAATCATTTTTTGCAAACCTCCAAATAAATGCCATAAGCTCTCATTACCCACGGAGAATTTCTCACTAGACAGTTTAGTTTTTCTCCTTGCTTCAGAGAAATTGATGAAAAGCAGAGAACATGATTCAGACTCATAAGAAAAATCTGAATGATATTACACAAATTAAAATAAAGAGATACCACTGAAACTCATATTTGAAAGTATGACAATTTGAATGCTTAAAGTGTGTCAGACTGTATAAATACACAATTGCTTAACAAATATAGCTATTGCACTATAGTTTTGTGAACTTTCTTATTTTGGGCCCGCAGTGACAAGACACGCAGGACCTCAAAGGATGGGGGTGAGGCCGGTCCTTCCTCCCCACCCCAACGAGACCCCGAGTCACTGCTCACGAACGGCTCACTGGCTCCTGATTAAGCTGCTTAATGGCCATGATCCCAGAGACTCAGAAACAAATCTTAGAACCCAGTAGCTTTTGGCAGAAATGCATCCTGATCCCACAGTAGGTAACTATCACCAGGCCATTCCAGGGGGAAAAGGGTGCTGCCGCTCTGCCTGCTCCCCCTAGGCAGCTCGGTAGCCGCCATCCTCCAGAGGCCATTGGACAGTCAGGTTTGGGCCTTCAGTGATGAGACAGATGGGGCATCATGGGATGGGGTGGAGCCGGCCCTCTCCTCGTTCAAACAAGACCCTGAGTTGCCACCACTAATGGCCTTTCTGGCTCCTAGTCAAGCTGCTTAACAGCCATGATCCAAGAGACTCAGGAACAAATCTCGGAACCCAGCAGGTTTTGGCAGAAATCCTTCCAGATTTAATTGTCAAAATTTCTGAATTTCAAAATTACGCGGCCACTATTGCAGTCACGCAACATCATATGTCATTTATAACCAGGAATAGAAAACAAATTGTCTACTGTTGCCTTTTCAGCAGATCTGAGTGTTAGAGTAAAATCTCAAATAATAATGGTGGGTCTGGTGTCAAAATCACTGTCACTATCACTGTCCTCCCATTGTTGATCGATTTGCTCGAGCGGGCCCAGTAATGTCTCCATTGTGATAATTGTTACTGTGTTTGGCATATCGAATATGTCATGGGGAGCTTGCCAGGCTTTGCTGTGCGGGTGAGATACTCTCGGTAGCTTGCCAGGCTCTCTGAGAGGGGCGGAGGAATCGAACTCATGTCAACCATGTTGGCTGGGTGCAAGGAAGACATCCTACCCACTGCTATCGCTCCAGCTCAGGTGTCAAAATATTGAATGCAATCAAAGTAGAGAGTAATGTGGAAATCATCTGCCCCACAGGTAGGGGGAGGACGTGGGATGGGGGTGTACTGGGGTTTTTGGTGGTGAAGAATGGGCACTCGTGAAGATACAGGTGTTTCATTCTATGACCGAGACTTAAACCCAAAAGCTTTGTAACTGCTCTCACGGTGATTCAATAAATAAAATTATAAAATGTGAAAAAAAAATAAGGTGGAGTTCATTCCCAATTCAATCAGCTAATCAGTGGCTGAATAAATATCAGTACTCCTACATAAAAAAATAAAAAATTAAAAAATAAATAAAATGCATGAAATTAAGAGAAAAAGCTTATCCTGGTGTTAAATATTTTTTTCTTTTTCATTAACACAAAAACTAGAAATCATGATGCCTTCTTACTAAAGTTGAGAACTTTCTGAGGATTAATTAGACATGTAATAAATAATGTGAGATTTTAGAAAAATAGCAACAATAAAAAGCTTTCCATGGGAAAAATAATATGCATGCAACATGTATTTTAAATATATTCTTATATGTTCAATCCCTACTTACATATATAGTTGATGTCTAAAAATATACTTACATAATTAGATTTTCCCATTTATTTATTTGCCTATCAATCTGAAAACACTTTTAGGAATCCCTTTGTGTATTTTGCAGCTTTCTGAGGAAATATTCATTTAAAATATCTGGTAAGTGTGTTAAGAAAAGAAATGGCTTCACATCTTCTTTAGAAGAAAGTGGAATTTTGCAGTGCACAGAATGACTTAGAGTAACAGGGGATTTTTTTCTTTTTTCCTACTGTATTCTTAATTAAGAAGATTGACACCTGTGAAAGTACCAAACTAAATAAATAAAACCCAGATTTTAATTAGGTTTTATGTTTTTCTGCTAGAAGACATTTGCAAATCTACCAATTTCTCAGGAATAGTAGCAGAACATAAATAATATTAATAATTTTGTTTATTACTTCCATGAGTGTCATGGTATGCAGTCGTGCAGAGATTATACTGGATTAAATAATTAACTCTGCTACAGTGGCTTTTAGCATCGTTCCTCCACCTTTTCAACCTGGTTTTCTAGCAGTCTGTATTAAACTCCTGACTGTCACCTTCCATCCCTGATCTTCCTTTTCCAAATACTTCTGGGTGCTTTCACCTCTTACTGACATGCTCTATCCCTTTCAATAGCCTCTGATTATAACCCCGATATATGATTTTATAGAAACTTTCTTATAAAAGTACAAAGACTGCTTTCTATCACTACTTGATGCATGCCTGCAATATTGATTAAAAACAACCTTTGTGAAAATGTTATACAAAAATTATTTTCATTCTGTTTTTTCTTATTATTTTTCTCTTTATATTAGTAGCTTATACTGCACAACTCATTTCTTTTCCAAAAGCAGTGTTCTGATTTAACACAAGAAACATGTTAGCTCAAATAACATATGGTTTGTAATGGAATTGAAGCTGTATTTTTAGTCACGAACAGGTTAGGTGCTATTCAAACCTCCTCTGCTTGGTGACAATTTGCTCAATATGAGTGTATAACAGAGGTGTCCAAACTTATCTGATCTGCTGACCCCCATTGTCAGGAAAACAAATCACTCAACTCCCTCCTGGAAATCTACCTCCATTAAGGAATCAAAGCAAAAGTTTCCCGCAGCTGTATCACAGCTAATGCTACAAGCACCTTTGGATAGTTCCAGCATCCTCCAGTGAGTATTGTCATCTTCTTTGGGAAACACCAGTATATAATATCTCTGGAACATAGCTGAGGGAATAAAAATCACTTGTCATATCATAAATCATTGAGAAATATATAAATAATTGTGAAGAGGAACTGGGATAAATTAACACATTGGTTTTCATAGATTCCTCCGTATACCTATGCAATACACACACACACACACACACACACACACACACACACACACACACACACATCTCTATGCACACACAAGCATCCCTAGAGTTATTTTGGCCCCATTATCCTTTTCATTATTTTCAGCCCATTTGTGTTCTATAATATAAGTCAATCAATGCTATCTATAAACTGATTTAATTAAGCCTTTACTTTGCCTAAAAATAGTCAACCAAAGCCACTTTTCTGACATTGTCTAAACCCAGATATTATGCAGATAATCTTATTGAACTTATGTGAATATGTAAAACAGTCATATGTGTATGCATTTTTAAATTGCTTGGTACAATTTTGCACAACTTTTATCATTTAAAAGTTTACTTTAATGGAGTTTCAGGTGCTCATTTAAAAGAACAGGAGAGTAATAAAAACAAAATGAATTAAAAGGTGATTAAAAAACCCATTACAAACGCGGAACAAGTGACTCCTTTCATAGAATAAGTTGTCTTTTCAGATATCATAACAAATAGAAATCTTTAAAACATATTGAACATTTGAAGTGACATGGTTTTATTAAATCAGTTTTCTTTTACATTCTTTAATAGATTTCTTGGAGTTTCAGAGACGTAGTCACAGTATGTTCAGGTACCAGTACACAAAATGATAGAAAAAAATTAAAAGTGAATTGAAAAATTTTGTTAGATAGTTTTAAACTAACTTTATGGACTCAGTCTTATACCTTGTATAGCTAAGTTTTAAGTTTATAAGAGTATAATTGCTTTTGTTTTTATGTACCAGCTTAATGTCTTCTTGACAGTGGATTATAAGATACCTCATTTAACCTCCATACATACTACTATAACTGAATTTAAAAATCAATTTAGAATATTGCTATCATATATCTGGTTAAAATATCCTCAAATTGGCTCCCTACTTTCTTAAAACACACTATTAAATATTTGATTTGTTACATTTATTATAATAAGCTAATATGCAAAAACAGCATACTAATAGAAAAGGAGTGCTTATTAATGTTGGCTACAGAGGTGAAAAATAATTCCACTTTAATGCACTGTACTCCCATTGTTCATAGATTTTCTTGAGCGGGCCCAGTAACATCTCCATTTTTTTTTGAGACTTGTTGTTACTGTGTTTGTGAATACATCACAGTAGCTTGCCAGGCTTTGTCATGCGGGCGAGACTCTTGGTAGCTTGCAGGGCTCTCTGAGAGGGGTGGAGGAATCAAACTTGGGTCGACCAGGCCTGCTGCATGCGAGGCAAACACCCTATCCGCTGTGCTATTGGTCCAAATAGCACAGTGAGTAGGGCATTTGCCTTGCACGTAGCAGACCCAGGTTCGATTCTCACTTTAATGCATATTACTTTATAATGCAGGAGGCGGACAAACACTCGAGAATAATTAAGCAAGTTATATATTAGATAAGGTGATATAAAAAATTAAAGCAGGGGGCTGGAGTGATAGCACAGCGGGTAGGGCGTTTTCTTTGCACGCAGCTGACCCAGGGTCGATTCCCAGCATCCCATATGGTCCCCCAGAACTGCCAGGGATAATTCCTGAGTGTGACCCAAAAATCAAAAAAAAAAGTAAAAAATTAACGCAAAACGCTGAACCAGAATCAAGTATCATTTGATCACTTGATATCTTGTTACTCATTGATTTGCTCTTGTGGGCACCAGCAACGTCTCTGCTTGTCCCTGTCATGTGTTAGTGTAGCTGAGGGACAAATGGAGATGTTACTTGTGCCCGTTTGAGCAAGCCGATGAGTAATGGGATATCAAGTGATCAAGTGATAACTCTTATTCTGGTTCAGTGTTTTGCTTTAATTTTTTATATCACCTTATCTAATGTATAACTTGCTTAATTAGTTTTGGAGTGTCTGTCCCACCTCCGCATTATAAAGTAATATTCATTAAAGGGGAAATATTTTTCAATTTATCAATTGATGTAAAAGTACACTTTAAGAGTTTCTGGGGCATCCTCCCTGATTAAAAAGTATTTGTTTCCCAAATAATTTTAAAATATAATAAAATTGAGGCAAATGAACATGCAGAAGAGTAAATTTTCAGATTTAGAAAGTAACTGGAAAAAGTACCTGAGTCAGAAATAGGCTTCATAAGAGTAGCTGCGTGAAAGGACACTGGGAGAAGGAATCAATAAACAGTCTTTTAAGATGGTTCAGATGGCATCTTAAAAGCCATAATAAAGACTATTTGATTTGGAGGAGTAGGAGTGATAATACAGCATGTAGTACGCTTGCCTTGCATGCAGCTGATACAGAGTTGATCCCCAGTACCCTATATGGTACCTGAGCCCACCAGGAGGAATCCATGAGCACAGAGCCAGGAGCAAGCTCTAGGCACTGCTAAGAGTGACCCCCAAACAAACAAAACACAAAAGAAAAGTTAAATCTAAGCTCCTTTTGTTAGTATCCCTCTAGTTACCATTTTGAAAATGCATTATGAGAGGCAAGACAGTGTACAAATGGAACATAATTAGATGCTGAGAAGAGAGGAGGAAGCAGAAGTTTCTTTTGATCCCTTTTATTTTCTCAATGAAATAATAAGAATCATTAGCTGAGTATAACAGGGATGATAAAAAGTTGAAAAGTGGAGAAGAAGAAAGAAGGTGTAAAGTAGTCGCCTGAGTTAATAAGAATCTGTTATAGTGTAAGAGGTGGTACATATTTTCTGCCGGTATTAAGGTCTGCTTAAGATTAATGATTATGAATTTAATGTGAGAAAAGTAATGTGATTCTGTATATTTTTTCCAACCATATTAAGTGCATGGATAAAAGCTTGGGACTGGAGAGATTGGATTTAACCTAAATTAAAGTTTATCTATGTTGAAGGAAGAGAAAGCACAGATTTCTAGAGCTTATGGATGAGAGAAAATAAGCTGGAAAAATTAAAAGCCTGAGATTCTTAGAATAAATTTAGCAAAACAGATTTATAATAGTTTGTAGTTACTAGAAATGATAGAATTTCGGTATAACCACAGAACTGAAAGGTATAAATATAAGTAGAACAGAATCAAAGAAAGGTCATTTTTCAACCACCTGGGAATCTCTTGCAGCATTGTTTGTATTGACATTGAAATGATAATTAAGTAAGAAATATATCAGAGTATGTGATCCCAAAACTCATCACTGGATCACTTGACATCAATTACTCATTGATTTACTCGAGCGGGTGCGAGTAACGTCTCCATTCATCCCTGTGGCATGCTGGTGTAGTCCAATGGCGTCTGCTCGCTCCAGGAACACAAAGAGCCTCAAACTGATTGTTCAGGGTCTTGACGAAAAAGTCTGACCATCTAGTAGGTGAGTGGCCACGCGATTTTTTGACGTCCCGTGGAATCCAGTCGGTAATGGCTCTAGTACAGTGGTCATCTCCAAATCGCATTACATATCCGGCCCATCTGATTTTTGACGCATTGTCAAATGAGACAGTGTACATGATTCTTGATCATCAATGGAGGTCGGAACTCCGAATTCTTTCTCTCACTTGAGTGAAGCATGATACTCCAAGCATAGCTCTTTCGATTCCTCTTTGGGAGACCCAAATAGCATTCTCATCCTGATTTCATAGGGCCAAGGTCTTTGAGACGTAAGTTAATGAAGGAAGAATAGTGGAATCGAAGAGATGTGCCCGAAGTCGGAGGTTCTTCATCCTCTTAGCTATTTCTTCGATGCTTTTGAATGCATTCCAAGCCCCTCTCTTCCTCCTGTGCAACTCAGTTGCCAGGTCATTCATCATATAGGCTTCTTGACCTAGGTACACATAACTGTTGCATTAGATGTTCGTTCCTTTGAGAGTGAATGGACAATCAGGAATGAGTCTGTTTTTCATAAATATTGTCTTGGTGAGATTTAGCTGCAGTTTGATCTTTCCACACTTATGGTCAAAGTTGGCCAGAATTTGTGCCGCTTGGCTAATATTTGGTGTTATTAGAACAATGTCATCAGCGAAGTGGAGAAGGTGTAGTCACTCGATTGTCTATCTTCACTCCCATTTCTTCTCATTCCAGTTGTCACATGATATTCTTGAAGGTGGCACTGAAGAGTTTTGGTGAAATGGTATCACCTTGGTGAAACCTCTCTTGACGTCAATGATCACCTCCCTGTAGAATGGTGAGATCTTGGTGGTGAATCTGTAATAAAGCTCATAGAGGATCCTGATGTAACTGCGTTTGAATGCCCTGTTTGGCTAGGACTTCAGTGACCACTTCAGTCTCAACAGAATCAAAGACCTTCTTTAAGTCAATGAAGGTTAGATAGAGCGACATCTTGAACTCCCGAGAAACCTCAATGAGCTTGGTTACCATGTGAATAAGGTCAATAGTGCTGACTCCTTTTTGGAACCCGGCTTGATTGCATGGTTTTCCTTAATCTAGTATTCTCCTAATCCTATTCAGGATGACTCAAGTGAACAGTTTGTAGATGATAGACAACGGGTAGATAGTTACCAATGTCGTGGATGTCTCCCTTATTGTACAGTAGAAAAGTCCTGCTGGTTTTCCATTGGGGCATAAACTTTCATTCAGACAGGTAGCATGTGAAGAGTCAAGCCAGTGTATTGATGAGTACTGAAGGCAGGTTCTTCAGGTGTTCAGGTCTGCCCTTGTCTGGGCCGGGTGCTGTTTGTTTCTTTACCAATAAAATGGCATGTTGGATTTTGGAAGGGAGAGTGCTGAGAACGACATATTCATCCTGCAGAATTTGGTATGTGGGCACGTGGACATGGCTACCAAAGAGATCAGAGTAGAAGTCATGGAGAATCTTCTCCACTGCCCTTCTGGAAGATGTGATAAATCGATCAGAACATCGGAGGGCAGTCATCTTGGTCTTGTAGTTGGTGAAGGACAGGCAGGTATTCTGAATGCTTTTCCTGGCTTCTGTCGCATCTGCCAGCACTGTTGTTCTTCTCTCTTTAAGGTCTTCCTTGATCGCTTCTCTGCACTGCTTTGAGAGCTTGGACATTCATTTGAGGTTGCCTGACGCTTCCGCCAAGCCACGTTGGTAAATGAGCTCAAGAGTTTTCAAAGACAGGCGTCTTTTTGTGGGTATTTCTCTCTTTGCATTCTTTGGACAATCATGGAGGTGTTGAATCAGTCGACCGTATTCCTCGTCAATGTTGTCAATGACGTCATCTTCCCATGTGGCTGCGTCAGTGCCATAGAGCTCCCAATTGGTTGGTGGTCGTTCTGGGAGTTCTCTTCTTAACCTTTGCAGTCCTTTCTCTCTGCTCTGTGAAGTAGAATTTTGCATGAAGGAGATGGTGGTCCAATCCTGTTTGGAATTTTGGGACAACACTAACATTGGTCAGGCAAAACCCTCAATTGAATATGATGTGGTCAATTTTGTTGTGGAACCATCCACCAGGAGACTCCCATGTTCAACCTTTAGATTCGGCCTTCTGGAATTGTGAGTTACCATGGATGGTCTTGGTTGACATGATGAACTCAGACAGTCTGTCACCCTGTTTGTTCCATTCTAGGCCATGGGTCCCGATGAGGAGTTCTTTGACTGATCTTCTCGGTCCTATGTTGGCATTAAAATTATCAACAATGATCTTGTAGAAGGTGTGGTCATCTTTATAGAGATTCTCCAGCTCCATGTAGAACTTCTCAATTTCTTCATCATAATTGGATGTTGGTGCATAGACAACGAAGATAGAAACTTCCAGCAGTGAGCCACATCCATTCAAGCATAATCATCTGATTTGGGTTGTTAGGCATTCAAATGAATCAATGTTCATGGCCAAGTTTGTGTTGACGAGTACACTGACACCACTGATGCCTCATGTTCTTGAAAAAAAAAAATGGTGGCTTAAAAACTTGGAGTCTGTTTTAAGAATGAGTTTTTGACATTTAAAGTATGATGATATAAAATTTAAAACTTGTAAATTTTAGGGAAGTGATGGAAAAATCTGGTTGGAACTATGAGAAGCAATGCAGATATCTACTGATAGAGCTGGTACTACAAATTATAGGAAGAGAACTTCCTGTTGTTAAAGGTGTATTAAGAAATGAAGTTCTCTAAAAAAAGAAGGTTCTAATTAGAGCAAAATGTTAAAGGAAATTTAAAGAAGAGGTTAAGAATGTAAGGTACTAAGATTATATACAAAAGACATTTGAATGTTCACAGTGAAAAAAATTTAAGCAAGAAACTTGGGAGAGTAAGACAGAATAGAAGGACTGGATGTGAAAAATGAGAGCTAAAGACTTCCTCTGAGAATAAACATAAGTTTTAGAATATGGTCTGAAGAAATAAGAAATATGTCAAGCTTTTGTCTCATGGCACTGAATTACAAAATGGTACTAATTAAAGAGAATGAGAAAATAAGATAAACTGAGCATGAGTTCTTCAACTTGTTGGAAACATAGTATATTAAATTAAGAAGAAAACAAAACTAGTAAAATCATTGCATTATAATCTGTTAAAAACAAAAAACCTTCAAGGAAATATTTCAGAATATTTTCAATATTTCAGAATTTATTGAAGTTTCTGCTGTTATTTTACTCAGAATAAAATACAACTTTACTGGTTTTCATCACCCTATCCAAAAGATTTGAAACTGTTGTGCTCCAGAGAGCTAGTTCATACTGAATACCCTGCGTGCAATCAACCCCAGCTCAATTTTCAGCACAAAATGTTTCATAGAGCATGACTGGGTACAATCCTCGAACCCTTCAAGCACTGCCACAGGGACCCAGACAATCCCTAGCACCATAGGGCCTAAGAAGATGCACAATCTTGTCCTGCCACATTGAATTGCTGAGAATAAAAGGGAGCAATCTTGGCTTTCTGGGTTCCACTTGGGAACCCCCACACGAAAAATAGATGTTATGGAAGTAAAAGTTGGAAAATATAAATAATCTTTTAATCGGTAAGAAAATAGGGTCTGAAAGATAACTCAATAGTCAAAGTACTTGCTTTGTATGCAGTAGGCCCATGTTCAATTCCTGACATCACATGGTCCCTGCATGATTCAAAGTCACTATATTATAAAAGTAAAGTAAAAGTAAAGGCCCTCCCGTTGATCATCGATTTGCTCGAGCGGGCCCAGTAACGTCTCCATTGGAGACTTTGTTGTTACTGTGTCTGGCATATCAAATACTCTCGGTAGCTTGCCGGGATCTCTGAGAGGGGCGGAGGAATTGAACTCGGATCAGCCATGTCGGCTGCGTGCAAGGCAAATGCCCTACCCGCCGTGCTATCGCTCCAGCCCTATATTATATACAACTTTTAAATAATATTTATAACAATGATGCCATCTCTATAGTTTTAATACAGATCATTAAATTTGCTGATTGATTACTATTTATTTGAACCCAGTTTTCCTTTTTCTCTTCTATTATTTAAGACTAGTGTCTAAGATGAGTTTGCAATAGTTTCTCATGTTGCTATGAAAGATATCTACAATTTCTTTCTGCATTTATAAAAAATGGAAGTCAAACTAGAAGAATATACAGTGTGTGATAAATTGATATATTTTTCATTACTTGAGAAAGTGGACTATTTTCTCTCCTATATATTTAGCTGCTTGGCTTTGAACCTTTGCACTTCAATCAAACTGTAATTTTGAAGGAAGACTGTGTCTTAAGTTTTATTGAAGACTCAGCTATGTTTTCTTTTTCACTGACTGCGCGGGAACTAAACATTTTGGCAAAGAAAACACATTACTTGCCACCATTTGAAGTATTACTGCTCATAGGTATGGTTGCATATCAACGCTATAGAAATCTCTAAATTATTTGGAAAGCCTGAAAATTATATTGTTCCAGTAATAAATACTGAAAAGAAAAAGCTGGAGAAACAAATTTTTAAAATAAAGGAATTTTATCACTTCAGTATCCTCATAGTTTGCTATGAGATAGAAACAAAGGAAAATATTTTAGGGTAAGTGACATTTTCTACATTGACTTTTTATTTGTTCCTGTAAAGGAAAGATAATATGCATGTTGCATACATATAATATATATTTAATTACATATTCATGATATTAAGTAGCTCATATCCTATTACATTGTAAAGCTTCGAATGATGTCAGCAGGACTCTGTGTAGTACACATATAGAGCAAGCAAACTCATGTCATAAATATTGCTTGGATTCTAATAACCAGTTACATGTTGGGTAAATGCATTTAGGTTTAGAAATACCAAATTATTGAGCCATTTGCTATATTTCTAATGTGAAAGGCCCGGGGGAAATCTATAAATACTCTAAACTCACACTTGCCATGAAAAAATTTTACTCGTTGCTGAATTATTACTTGACCTCTGAAAATCATTATCATCATTTGGCTCCCTTGGAGAGATAATTTACCTCATATGGACAAGCACTTTCCTCCCAAGAGGGAGTAGTTTTACTAGCCTGTGCCTCATAGGATCAGAAATACTTTTAATTGTTTCTTTAGTGCTGATAGCTTCTTTCAACTGGTGAGAGGACTAATCATCTTATGCAAATACCAAGCCAATGAAATAATATGATGTTTGTATTCAAAGCAATTAGGATGCCACTTCAATTTCTTCTCTGTTCTCATAAATTGCAAGAAGAAATCCTGAAACATCATTTGTGATCTTTTTATTGGAACTCCAATTAGTAGAACACAATTTGAATATTCTGAAAGCTATATATTGCTGTATATATAATAAAGTATATAAGACAATACATATTTTAAAAAATTAGTTTCTTATTTTATGGATATCTTAATTTCTGACAATGAATGCAATACATAAGCTTTAAATAAAATGAAGAGAACAAAAGTATTTTCTTTCAGAACACAGTTGATGAAAATAAAGTGACTGTTTTCATATAGTGAGTGTTCTTGACTATATTTTTTGCTTTCTTTTCCTTTTTCATGGAGTAGTAGTCAAATAGCTTTGTGCAAGGCTGCTAGTTTATTGATTACCCACATCTTATCAATGGGTCCCAATACACAGACCTAGAGACACACATCTACATGTGATGCACTCACAGATTCGGAGTTCATTTTATTTTATTTCCAGTCCTCCCAGTAGTCTGGTTCTCATTTCTAGATGAAATGTACTCTTTAAATCACCCCGGGCCTCTACCTTGGGCAGCTTTATGCATCCTAAATGAAGACAGCAGGGCCTGGGCCATCCCCTAAGAACAATGTTCTTACTTCAGGATGCAGACGCCAAGCAATAGGAGTCCTGAAGCGGCTTCTGACGCGAGCTTGTCAAGCTTCACAAGCTGTTATTTTCCCTGCCTCCTCACTGTCCAGGGACTGCTGATTGTCTTCTTGAAGCTTTCACCATTGATTCCCCTTTCCTTGCTGTGATGCCTTTCCAGGGAGAGGCAGGGCTTGAACAGATTGTTCTAATGAGGGTAATGTGCACAGCTCTTACAAATAAGTGTGGGGAGCAGGGAGGAAACATTGGTGAAGTCCTAGTGATTTGTTTAATTTGCCTTTTCTATTAATTGACAACAATTTAACCCAAGTTATAAAATAACCAAAATCATATTGCAGTGACTGAAATGTAGATTGGAGTTCTGTGTGAGTTGTTCTAAAACATTACAGATGCATTCAAAAGACATATACGTTTGGCTGAATGATGGCTTGTCTTTTGTGTGCATCTGTATATGTAAAAAAGACTTCAATTTTTCTTTACAAGTCCAGGCTTTTTAATCATAATTAATCATAACTAATCTCCTAGTACTCTCTCTTCCACAGTTCGGTTTTCTTATCTATTATGCTTTAATGTTGGTAAAATGATGACATTTTAAATGATAGGAAAAGTTTATGCAAAAACTATGTGATGCTTTTTGCTGAATAGCATATGAATTCTTCCTCCTTGTGGTACCTAATTACTGGTGTCATGCTCACAACAGCGGCATCTGTGCCCACTCAACACTGTCATGGGCAGTTCCTCCAGGACTAATGCATTTTAATTGATAGTGTTTAGCGTGGCTCTTGCTTTCTTTCTCATCTGAGAAGCTCTGCCCTTCTGCTCTGGGGCCCCAAATGAGCTGGCTCTCTGCTGGGGAACTCACAGTACAGATGGTCAACAAAAGGTAAAGATTGCCAGGACACCAGCTATCATTCTCTTTTCAGCCAAGATAAAAATCTGAATTACTTATCAGCTTCCTTCTGCCCCAGCAACAGTTTTACTTTTAGCCCAAGCTGTTTACATTTGAACTTAATGCTAATCTTCCTTTGTCAAATAGCTTTATCAAGCCCCATTTGATTTGAAATACACCTTTCTTGTTAGCAAATCAGTCCAGACCATCAGTACCCTTAGTTCATTTGAAATACAAATTGTTCTTTCCTGGAGAAACTGCTAAAGCTTGGTTGAATTTTTGTCTCTGGTGTCATCTGAAATAGGAAGAAAAAATTACTTGAACACAATAGAACTAAATAACAGATCACGTGCTTTTCACATGAATCCAGATACTGCATCCTAGGTGGAAATATTGTCAAGGTTTTTATGTGTGGTTCTTGACAAACAGCGCATTTGAGCTAAAGAGTTTTCTGAGCACTCTATCCTTAGTAATTCTTTTATAAGAAGTCATTTGTATAGGAAACAATTCACGAAATGATATATAGCTTTCACTGTTTTGGTCTCAGATTATTCTTTGTTACTAAAGAAAATTATTTTTAAACAATTGTTTGCAACAGTCCAATTCACAAGGTGGAGAGTTAAAAATTCCACAGATAGTATTTAGCTCCCAGTTCTACTGTACCCAAAAGTTCTGACATTGAGGAACTGACAGTTAGGAAGATTAATCCCTATTTAGAAGGGGGCAAGAATCAGCTGCCTACTGCTAGACAATTAAGAAAAGCTGATACTCTTAGTTTTAAAGATAGCCAGCAGAGAGTCTGCCTGTGTGACCAGACTGAGGGGATTCACAAAGTTCTAATGGGATGCTGTCAATTTTGAGTGATATTCAGTGCAGCTTTTTATCTACATTAAGGGGAAAAAGAAACAAAATTGCAACTCTCTTAAATCACAATGCTAGTACTGGTTTCTAGGCAATCACAACAGAAAAGAAGAAAGAAAGAAAGAAAGAAAGAAAGAAAGAAAGAAAGAAAGAAAGAAAGAAAGAAAGAAAGAAAGAAAGAAAAAAAAGAAAGAAAGAAAGAAAGAAAGAGAGAGAGAGAGAGAGAGAGAGGGAGGGAGGGAGGGAGGGAGGGAGGGAGGGAGGAAGGGAGGAAGGGAGGAAGGGAGGAAGGAAGGAAGGGAGGGAGGAAGGAAGGAAGGAAGGAAGGAAGGAAGGAAGGAAGGAAGGAAGGAAGGAAAGAAGGAAGGAAGGAAGGAAGAGAAATGAACCTTTGGGAAAATAAGTGTTTTCTCAATAAAATACCTATTTTTCCTGACCATCAGTTTTCGCATTCTTTTTCATTGCACATTCCATAATGGGATGTTTCTCAATCTGAGCTGTAAATGAAAGAAAAAGCACTCAAAGTAAATGCTATATACTGCTATTTACTTTTGGATTCTGTGTTCTAAGAAAGATACCCTCTTTTAAGTCAATTTAATTAGGTTAAAACGGCCAATTCTGTTTATAATAAAAAGTATGTAGTCTTAGAGATGCTGTGGGATGGTGTTGAAAGTGGATTGGTAAAGAGGGGAATAAGAGAGGTAGCCTTGAGAAAACGGTGCCTCCACCTACTTGTTTCAACTACTTCAGCCACCTGGGGAAATGCCAGTCATGGGATAGGACTGGTAAAGTTGGCTACAAACACATATACAGCATAAACATTAGCATCCAGCCCACCCCAGGAGGTATCCCTCGCGTTGTTCCGGAGACCCATTGGCTCTACTGGACTCAGTAGGGGAGGAGAAGAAATAGTGAAATAAAATAGGTTTATCAAAAAGAAATTTAAAGAGATGTGAGGTGAAAGAGAGAGACAGAGATATGTGTTCAAGTGAGAACACGGGCATCTCTAGAGGGGAAAGTACAGAGAATGACATTGGGAAGAAGATTATATAAAATTTCTCCAAATTGTCTTGTCCTGGAGTTTCTACATACCTAAAACTTAATCTTGGAATCTGGTAAAGGAAACCTTGACCTCTGATGGCCCTTTCACAATCTTATCAGGACCTTATCAGGACCTTTAGACTCTTTTTCTGAGAGGCCCTCAGGCAACTTCTCTGGATGGAGCAGCTTTTCCATTTCCAAAAGTCTCAAGATTTGCATCTCAAATGGATGTTCTTCATGCCTTTGGGCTACTCCAGAACTTGGTAATTTCTGCCTAAATTTTCTTATTTCCCTCGGCCTCCCTAACTATCTGCCTGTAATTTTGGATTTGAGATTAAAAATCAAAATTATACAATGTAAGTGAAAGAGTGGAGCACAGCTAAATTAGTCAATATGAAATTAATCTGATCCAGACATTTTAATATTACCCATCAGTAAATAATTATGATGAGGACAGGGTGTGAGAGATAGCAGCAGATTAAATGACATTCACTACCAGAAGAAGGGAGAATAAGGAAAACAGGGGCAAAGCTCAGGATTTGCAAAATCTCATCTTGTGGGGTTATCACATGTTGGAGAAGAGGAAAAAAATTAATGTCTGTCCATACTTCTTTCTATTGTACAGCAGGAAAATAGAGGGCCAGAGTGGAATATAAGCTTTTAGGAAATAATAAATTTTAAGAAGAAATCCTCAGCCCTGAAATAGCCCAAAGGCATGAAGAGAACATCCCCTTGAAATGCAAAGTTCCAACTCCAGAGAACTCAGGTGTTAGGCCCAGTTTCCCTCCCTCCTTAAAGGAAAAAAGGGGCCTCAGGCATAGATGGTGCCTTTAGGGGCCATAGACTGTGAGCATCCACTCCATTGTTGCTCTTGGACTTCACCAATCCAGATCTACACAGGCTTTTCCCTGGATGCCTGAACTGGATAAATCAGAGTGGTGGGAGCACTCTTATTTTCTTGAGGCTATCTCCTAACTCTTCTCTTTATCAGGTCACCCACAATCCTTCCTTCCTTCCTTCCTTCCTTCCTTCCTTCCTTCCTTCCTTCCTTCCTTCCTTCCTTCACTTTCTTCTTTCCTCCCTCTCTTTGTATCTTACTTTTTCCTTTTTGTGTCTCAGGTATTCTCTGGGTTTTATGCCTGATGTATAAAAACAATTTTGTTTTCCTATGAAAACTAACCCCAGAGAAGAGACAGATCTGCTTAAAGCCCCCCTCTATTTTATGTAATATTTAGACTGAATAACTAAGTCAGGAGAACTGAGCCAACAAATAAAGGATGGCAAAGTTAGTCTAATTGTGAAGTTTTCCTTAGCTGAGCTTTAAATCTTGGCTATTTCCCTGATAAAGATGTTCCCATTATTGCATAGTAAACCATTTTTTTTTGTTCCTCTTCCAACTTCTCTAGAAATATAAAAAAGAGTAGGGACAGACTCCAATTCCTGGAGGGCTTTGCCATGCCCAGCTGGGTACAATCCAAGTACAGCTCAATGTAGAATAACGGAGTTAGCAGGATCAAGTTGTCTGCATTCTTTTCCTCCTTCTTCAATTCCATCGTTCACTGCAACTGTTGTAATTTTTCTCAAAAGTGTTTCCATACATATTTGTTGATAGTGTATGTGTATGTGTGTGGTCTTCTTAAAATGGCGTTAAGGTCATCATTGGACCCAATTCTCATTGTTTTACCTAAACTTAATTACATTCAAAGGCCCCACTTTCAATTCTCACTACACAAGGAATTAGATCTTTGTTATGTAAATACAGAAAGGATACAAACATTTAATCAATTAACACTCTACTATTTATGATTTCAGTTAGTTTGCAATTAATTTTTATGTTAACTGACTTTATCTTCACAACATTTTGACACAAGGATTATTATGCATATTAGAGGTGTTAGCATAAAAGTGGATTTATTAGTGAGCTCATGGGTTCTTAAGAATTGTATGAAAACAAAAACAAAACAGAAAAGAATAAGCAGAGTCTGAGCGATAGTACCACTCGTAGTGCTCTTGCCTTGAATGTGGCTAACCCAAGTTGTATCCTGGACTTTCATACAGTCCCCTGAACATTACCAGGAGGTATTCCTGAGCACAGAGCCAGGAGTAACTTCTGAGAATGACAAGTATTATCCCCAAACAAGCAAACAAACAAAACATAATAATAATAGTATCAAAGATTTGCATACAAAACTCAGAAGCTTAAGAAGTTAAAGTTTGGGGCTGGAGCGATAGCACAGCAGATAGGGCATTTGCATTGCATTCGGCCGACCCAGGTTTAAACCCCGGCATTCCATATGGTCCCCCAGCACTGCCAGGAGTAATTCCTGACTGCAGAACCAAGAGTAACCTCTGAGAATCACCAGGTGTGGCCTAAAAGGTAGAAGAAAGAAAGAAAGAAAGAAAGAAAGAAAGAAAGAAAGAAAGAAAGAAAGAAGTTAAAATCTATTGTAAATTTCAATTATAGACTCCAGATTCCCCATGTTTGATGTTATTGTCTCGTGACAGCAGTGTAATAATAACCGGGATCATCTTTTTCCTGACGTGATTCTCTCTCTACCCACTGTATGCATTGCTAATCTGAAGTATACAGCCATATCCCTGTTACCTATGCTCCTTTGCTAAGGTTGGCTTCTTTCCTCTCTGCTGCTTTCTCTCTTGGGCTGTTTGCCAGGCTCCCTGTCCTCTTGGCTCTCCTTAGTCTCTGTCCATGGCAATATCTTGGAGAGAGCCCCACAGTTCTACCATTTGTCTGGGCATAGATGAAAGAGTAGAGAGCTAGTTCCCTGGCTGGGGAATTTCTTTAATCTGATGCTCTCACCCACCCGCAGTCATTCCATGATCGATTTTGATTGTATACTTTTTAACCAGTGAGATTTAAAATCAAAAATTAGCTTAACGAGATCACATGGAGCTCTACCTTTTCACTAGGACTGTGTCAGAGGTATGGAAATTAAGTCTCTGAAGTTAAGCAACTTGCCCAAGTTTCTACTATTACTGTGGGCAACTTAAAAGTTCTAACCTGAGGTTTTCCGGTTTCTGGATCAAATCTTAGTAAAACTAGAAAAAGGGATGTATCTCAACTGAAAGAGCTCATTCCGTGAATGTTCAAGGGACTGGGTTAAATCTCTAACTAGATGATTCCCATGTGAGTATCACTATATATAGCTGTCACTGTCACTGTCCTCCCGTTGCTCATTGATTTGCTCGAGTGGGCCCAGTAACGTCTCCATTGGAGACTTTGTTGTTACTGTGTTTGGCATATCGAATACATCGTGGGTAGCTTGCCAGGCTTTGCTGTGCGGGCGACATACTCTTGGTTGCTTGCCGGGCTCTCGAGAGGAGCGGAGGAATTAACCCGGCTCAGCCAGGCTGGCTGCTCTCAAGGCAAACGCCTAAATGTGCTATCGCTCCAGCTCATCAGGTTTAATTCCTACACCAGAAAGTCAAAACAAATGTTAAATAAAATTAATAGTATATAGGGGGTATGGTGCTGCCAGCAGGACAGTCTGTACCTGTGAGGTGAGTGCATCAGCAGCCTGATGGTAACGTCAGACTTTCAGATACCCCAAAATTGCTGCTGTGGCTTTGGTCAGACCCCAAAAACTTGGGGCAAAGTTTACCAAGAAAGTAAACGGCCAAAAGTTAGGTATGTGGGAGACACCCACAAACCAACTCTGGCTCAGCTATATAATTGGAGGCATGGCCTCTCTGGTTCCTGATCGAACTGCTTAATATCCATGGTCCCAGAGTCTCAGAAACGAATCTCAGAACCCAAAGGCTTTTGGCAGAAATGCGTCCTGTTCCTGCAGTAGGTTACTGGCGCTGGGCCACTCCAGGTGGAAATAGGTTTCTTGCCTTGGCCTGTTCCCCCTGGTGGCCTGGTGAATACCATCCTCCAGAGGCCACTGCACAGTCAGGTTTGGGCCTGCAGTGACAAGATACATGGGGCCTCACCACATGGGGATGGAGCCGACTCTTTCTCCCCATCCCATCGAGACCCCGAATCGCCACCTACAGATGGCCTCTCTGGCTCCTGATCAAGCTGATTAATATCCATGATACCGGAGATTCAAAAACAAATCTTGAAACCCAGCGGCTTTTGGCAGAAATGCGTCTGGACTGCATACAATGTGGCCACCGGCTCAGAGCTTATTGGAAAGCTAGGTATGAGCTGGCAGTGACGGGGCAACTGCAGTCTCATGGGAAGGGGGGCAGTACCGGCTCATCCTTCACGCCCTACCGATGTCACGAGTTGCCCCCCACAAGCAGCTCTCTGGCATGGTCATGGCTCCAGAGGCAAAAGGACTTAATCCAAAACCCAGCAGCTTGCGGCAGAAAAGTGAATGGACCATGCGTTAAACTATGGCTCCACGCCTCTCTGGGAGGGAAAAGGTGTTGCTCCCTTCCGCCTTTTTCCCCCCTGGCAGCAAGGTAGCCGCCACATCAGAGCTTATTGGAAAGCCAGGTATGAACCGTCGGTGACGGGGCAACTGCAGTCTCATGGGAAGGGGGGCAGTACTGGCACATCCTTCACGCCCTACCGAGGTCATGAGTTAACCCCCATGAGCGGCTCTCTGGCACAACCATAACAACAGACACACGGAATCCAATCTCGTAATTATCTCGCTCTTTGCAGAAATCCAAAATCGTGGCCACGTGACATTATACGTTTCTCATAACCAGCTATAGAAAACAAAATAGTTCACAATGCCTTTTCAGCAATTCTGATTGTTTTGGGGGGGAGGGAATTCTAAACAATAATGGTGCATCTTTTGTCAAAATAATGAATGTAATCAATGTAGAGAAGAGGTAAGTATAAATCATCTGCCTCACAGGCATTTGGAAGGGTGGGAGGGGGGATATACTGGCGTTCTTGGTGGTGAAAAATTAGTGCTGGTGAAGGAAAAAGTGTTTGATCATTGCATGACCGAGACTTAAACCTGAAAGCTTAGTAACTTTTCCTATAGTGATTCAATAAATAAATATAAAAAGGAAAAAAATAAAAAAAATATTAAGGTGGAGTTCATGCCCAATTCAATCAGCTAATCAGTGGCTGAATAAATAGCAGTACTCTTACAAAAAAAAAAATTAATAGTACAGGGACTATGGTGCTCCCTTGCATATGGCACACCCTAATTCAATCTCTAGCACCGAATTTGGTTCCTTGAGTATTGCCAAGAGTGATCCCTGAGTACAGAGCCAAGAGTAAGTCCTGGGCACCTCTGGTTGTGACCTCAAATATCAACTATATATATATATATATATATATATATATATATATAAAGTTATATATATAAATGAATAAGCTGATTTATAATAAAGGATAATTTATGCAAGATATAATTAAACACTTTAAGTTAACAGAAAACATTTAAATGTAAATAAGTAGTCTTTAGCAGAATTCATGCATAGGACAATTTGCACAGTCAGATATGATAATTTACACATAGTATTCTAAAACTTACAGTTGTGCATGTTATACTATAATATGATATGTTATATTATGAATATGATATGATATACATGATATATTATGATATGATATGGTAGTAGTGTTGTTACAGCGGTGATGGAGAAGAAGGAAGGATTAGGTAACTAGTCAAGACAATTATTCATTTAAAATTGCACCAAAATGAGAGATAACAAGACAGAAAATGGAGCTGGCTAGGAGCTATAATTTGAAGGTAAACTGTGTGGGTGACTTATGTGAGGGGGAGAGGAGCTAGATGGTCATTTTCTCCCCATCCCCCTCTGCCACCCTGAGAGCATCTGGGAAGAACCAGGACCGCTAAAGTCTCTTATGATCCCTTTGTGGTATAGGCCTGAGCCCTACCAGCCCCACAAGGTGACATTCAAGCCATATCTGATGTCCACTTGTTCTTTTCCACAAAAGTGTTGATCCCGGCCACCTGATTTCTCGGGGAGCACAGATTCAGGTTAGGGTAAGAAATTGTTCTTTGCAGAAAAGTCAGTCCTAGGCCTTATCAAAGGTTACCAGGTTATTGTCTTCCCTTGCAAAAAAGAATTTTAAGAGTCGATGAGCAGTGAAGTAAAACCAATTTTATTTGACGGGCTTTAGAAAAGGGAAGGAGGGAGAGAAAGTGAGAGAGAGATACAGACAGGGAGTGAGCGAGAGAGAGAGAAAGAGAGAGAGAGAGAGAGAGAGAGAGAATGTGCTAAAGAAAGAATGCAGGCTTGAAAGTACACATCTCAAGATAGGAGATACAGGAAACACATGTGTTTAGCCATGTGGGTGCAAGCAGCACATATGCTCAGGCAGCATATGTGCACCCTTCCTTTGTTCAAGGCTTTTATAGGATTTTTTCCAAGGTGCCCGATGTGGGACTTTCTAGCTAAGTAAGAGTCCATTGCTAGGGTTATTGTTCCTGCTGGATCTTCTCTCTGAGGGTAGGTCCAGACTTCTCTGGTCTGGGCTAGCCGAAAATTAATTAGATTAAAGAAAGGGATTGAGGGTTCTTCTTCAGATCCTTTCAGTAGGGAGAGGTCCAGCCTTCTCATAGTCAACTGCTGGAGAAGATCTTATCAGGTTTGCCTTCTGTATCCACAAGATGTGTCAGACTTAGAACTAGTGGCCTTATGACTTCGCAGAAATTTCATTACCATGGTGTATGTGTGTGTGTAATCTATCTGCCTACTTTAGTAACACAGTTCTGGCAACTTCATCTTTCAACCTCTCCTATGCCCAGACAAATAAGTGATAGGTGAATAGCAGCTCTCACCCCAGGATGGTGACATGAGGATAAAGAAAAGCCAAGGGGTTAAAGAGTTAGGAGGGCTACAGCCCTTGAGAAGCGCACTTGGGAGCCCCATAGACTAGAGGACAGCAGTGGACTTCAAGAGACAAAATCAGTCAGAGACCAGGGTGAACACCAAAACACAGAACCAGTGATACAGCAGCATGAGCCAAGAAACCAGAGATGAACCCGTAGGGAATCAGGAAGAGCCGTGGATATGGAAAAAGGGGGCGTTCAACCTTGAGACATACTGATGGGTCTAGAAAAAGCTTTACTGACAACCAGCTGGAAGCCTGGAAGATGACAGAATCATCAAAGTAGTCATCTTATCTAAAATCACAAGATGGAATTTTGATAGGAAAAGAACAGGGCAAGACAGATGTCTTGCAAATTGGTGGGCTGTAGAACAGATAATGAACTTGTTCCTGAGCTGCTCTCCTTGGGCACACTTTATCTTATCTGCTAACTTAACAGAGTAAGAAGAAAATGAGGAATTCTCCCAAGGAGGCAAATTCTCCTTATCTTTAAGCTTCTGAACAGAGTCTAAAGTAAGAAAAGGAAAAGTTCCATTACATAGGAGTTTGGCCATCCTAATTAATTTGGATTGGCTTCAAAACCACCTTTTTGATAAGATAGGGATAGTCAGCTTCTTTTTCACACTTGTATCCTGTCACAAATACAATGATCTTACAAGTAAATATGAACATGTTGCATATCAAACTCTGACTGCTATTGTATTCCAGCAATATTAAAATAAAGCTCTTCTCAGATCTTTGTATAATAAATATTCCAAGACAAGCATGCAAACATACCAATTTTCTCATGTATAAAACAAAATACATACATTATATTTCAGAAAAGAACTGGGAATTTAACACAATTGTGGAAAATAATAATTTTACCATGTCACTAAAACACATTCTTAAATTCAACTCATAATGTTCTGAATGGTTGTTTGCTACTTATGCTTCTTGAAATGTCTTCAATTTCCACTATGCCAAAAGAAGCTTCTGTTTATATATATATATATATATATATACATATATATACACATATATATACATATATATACACACATGTATGTGTATATATATGTATATATAAATTGTTATATGGTATTTTTTCTGAACTGCTGCAATTTGGTGTGATACTACAAATAATTCCAGAATACATATTTATTCCAATACATATTTATTTATTTTGACCGAGACAAGAAGGCACCAATTTCATCAGGTCGTTTTCAACACTGGAGAAGAATTGTTCCTCGAAACATGCGATAAAAGAGGTGTCGGGGGCATCGGTGTCCTTGTCAACACAGTCATGAGCATTGATTCATTCGAATGCCTAACAACCCGAATGGGACGCTTACATTTAAATAGATGTGGCTCACTGCCGGCAGTTTCTATCTTCGTTGGTGTCTACGCACCAACATCCAATTATGATGAAGGAGAAATTGAGAAGTTCTACATGGAGCCGGAGAAGTTCTATAAAGAAGACCGCACCTTCTACAAGATCATTGTGGGTGATTTTAATGTCAAGATGGACCGAGAAGATCAAACGAAGAACTTCACATCAGGACCCATGGCCTAGAATGGAACAAAAAGGGTGAGAGACTAAGTTCATCATGTCAACCAAGACCATCAATGGTAACTCAAGATTCCAGAATGCCGAATCTAAACGTTGGACATGGGAGTCTCCCAGTGGATGGTTCCACAATGAAATAGACCACATCATATTCAATCAACGGTTTTGCCTGACCGATGTCACTGTTGTCCCAAAATTCCAAATGGGATCGGACCACCGTCTCCATGCAAAATTCTACTTCACAGAGCGGGGAGAAAGGGCTGCAAAGTTTAAGAAGAGAACTCCCAGAACGACTACCAACTGGGAGCTCTTTGGCACTATTGCGGCAACATGGGAAGAAGCCATCATTGACAACATTGACGAAAAATACGATCGACTTGTTCAGCACCTCCATGATTGTGTGAAGAACACCAAGAGATAGCCACAAAAAAAATCGCCTGTCTTCAAAAACTCTTGAGCTTATTCGCCAACGTGGTTTGGTGCATGCCTCAAGCAACCAACAAGCGAACATATGAGCTCGCAAAGCCATGCAGAGATGCAATCAAGAAAGACCTCAAAGAGAGAAGAGCAAAAGTGCTGGTAGATGTGGCTGAAGCTGGGAAAAGTATTCATAACACCCTCCTGTCCTCCATCAACTACAAGACAAAGATGACTGCCCTCCGACATCCTGATGGATCTATCACATCTTTCAGAATGGCAATGGAGAAGATTATCCATGACTTCTACTCAAATCCCTTCGATAGCCATGTCCACTTGCTGACATACCAAATTCCACAGGATGGATATGTCCTTCCCAAAATTCTCCCTTCCGAAATCCGACATGCCATTTCATCAGTAAAGAAATGAACAGCACCCAGCCCAGACAAGGTCAGACCTGAACACCTGAAGAACCTGCCATCAGTACTCATCAATACGCTGGCTCGGCTCTTCACATGCTACCTGTCTGAATGCAAGGTTCCGTCCCAATGGAAAACCAGCAGGACCGTACTACTGTGCAAGAAGGGAGATATCCATGACATTGGCAACTATTACCCCATCTGCCTATTGTTTGTCATCTACAAGTTGTTCACTCGAGTCATCCTGAATAGGATTGGCAGAACACTAGATTAAGGACAACCATGCAAGCAAGCCGGGTTCCGCAAAGGATTCAGCACCATCAACCATATTCACAGGATAACTAAGCTCATTGAGGTTTCTCAGGAGTTCAGGATGCCGCTCTGTCTAATGTTCATTGATTTAAAGAAGGCCTTTAATTCTGTTGAGATGAAAGTGGTCATCAAAGCCCTAGCCAATCAGGGCATTCAAACTCAATACATCAAGATCCTCTGGGAGCTGTACTATGGATTGACTACCAGGATCTCACCATTCTACAAAGAAGTAATCATTGATGTCAAGAGAGAGGTTCGGCAGGGTGATACCATTTCACTGAAAATCTTCATTGCCACCCTCGAGAACATCATGCGACGACTGGAATGGGAAGGAATGGGAGTGAAGATAGATGGTCTGCAACTACATCACCTCCGCTTTGCTGATGACATTGTTTTAATAGCACCAAAGATTAGCCAAGCGGCACAAATGCTGGCCGACTTCGACCGTGAGTGTGGAAAGGTCGGACTGCAGCTGAATCTTACGAAGACAATGTTTATGAGAAGCAGCCTCGTTCCTGATGCCCCATTCACTCTCAATGGAATGGCCATCTATGAATGCAATAGCTATGTGAACCTAGGTTGAGAAGTCAACATGACAAATGACCTGGCACCCGAGCTGAACAGGAGGAAGAGTGCAGCTTGGAACGCTTTCAAGAGCGTCGAAGAAATAGTGAAGAGGATGATGAACCTCCGGCTCCGGGCACATCTCTTCGATTCCACTGTTCTTCCTGCATTAACATATGCCTCAGAGATCTGGGTCCTATGCAAACAGTATGAGAACACTATTTGAGTCTCCCAAAGAGGAATTGAAAGAGCTATGCTTGGAGTATCACGTTTCACTTAAATGAGAGAAAGAATCCAGAGTTCTGACCTCCGTCTACGATCAAGAATCAAGGACTCTGTCTCATTTGCCAAGATGTCAAAAATCAGATGGGCTGGTCACGTAATGAGATTTAGAGACAACCACTGGACTAGAGCTGTTACTGACTGGATTCCACGGGATGTCAAAAGACCGCATGGTTGCCCACCTACCAGATGGTCAGACTTCTTCATCAAGATCATGAACGATCTGTTTGAGGTTCTTCGTGTTCCTAGAGCGAACAGACGCCATTGGGCTACACTAGCATGCTACAGGGACAAATGAAGATGTTACTGGCGCCTGCTTGAGCAAATCGATGATTAATGGAAAGTCAAGTGATCAAGTGATATATATCAATTGTTATATGGTATTTTTCTGAACTGCTGCAATTTGTTGTGATACTGCAAATAATTCCAGAATACATATTTATTCCAAAAATTCGTGAATGCTTTGTTATTATTAGCATAAACTGATATTGATGCAATAATTCCCTTCATAAGGAGTTACTTGTCTGTACAAATTTCATTTCACAAATATGTATATTTTCATAGTGATGGTACAAATTTTTTTTTTCCTGCCAAAAAATGCCTAAAGGTACACTTTCCCTTCCTCCTCACAAGGATTTATATACTGCTTTTATGTGTAATACAGGCATTCTGACAGTTTAACATTAAAGATGTCTACTTGAGACCTTCGTCTATTTTTTAAAAATAAAATAACTTCTTTTTACTATTGAATTTTGAGAATTTCTTCCATTATTTGGATATCACCACTTAATAATAGATGATCTAAAAATATCATCTCTCACCAAATAGGTGGTCTTTTCATTGCCTTGATGATTTCCTTTGCTATGCAGAAGATTTTCAGTTTGAGGAAGTCCCATTTATCAATTGTAATACATTATTGTGCTTTTGCTCTAGTGATCAATAATCGTTCCAATGATTCATGTCTAGAAGTATTTTTCATGGTGCCAGAGAGACTGTGCATGATACAGGGTACCTGCCTTGCATGCAGCAGATCAGGGTTTGATCCCTGACATCCCATATGATACCCAGAGCCCATCAGGAAAGATCCCTGAGCACAGAGCTAAGTGTAAGCCCTGAGCACCGCCAGGTGTTTGTTTCCTCCATCTGTCTGTCTGTCTGTCTGTCCTCCCGTTTTTCATTGATTTGCTCAAGCGGGCCCAGTAACGTCTCCATTGTGAGACTTCTTGTTACTGTGTTTGGCATATTGAATACTCTCGGTAGCTTGCCAGGCTCTCCGAGAGGGGCGGAGGAATCAAACCCGGCTCGGCCGGGCTGGCTGTGCGCAAGGCAAACGCCCTACCACTGTGCTATCCTCTATGGCCAAATAAAAACAAAAGTGTGTTTCATATTGTTTCACCTGGAGTTTCATGATGCCGAGGGGTAAAAATGCATTTGGGGCTTAAATTTTGTGAGCAAGGTAGGGACACCTCAGAAGGCGGGGGTGAGACCCCTCCCCTGCACCCCGCCTCAAGGGACCCAGTCCTGGCAGCCAAAAACCTCCAGAACTCAACCACCATCAGGTTCACAGCTGGCCACTCTCCACAAGCTCAGGCTGAGCCTCACCCTTGAATGAACCTAGTCTTGGATGTGTGGCTGCATTCGCCGCCACCCAACTCAAACCTCACACCCTGCCCATACTCCAAGAGTATCACACCATATTTGATAGGGTTCAAAGTAGGAGGCAACCAATCTTAGATGGAAATATTTTTCCACAGATATATACATATATATATGTGTGTGTGTGTGTGTGTGTGTGTGTGTGTGTGTGTGTAATATATATATGCATATATGCACACAAGTCTCAACTTTTAACAACATGTTAGTGAGCTCTTATAGAAGGGCTTAATGACCCCTGGGTGAGATACAATAATCTCTACACTCTTTCCTCTCAGGAAACTTTTTTGTAGCATTTTCAATGGTTTTTTGTAACAATACAATAAAATGTATTTCAGTTCTCCTTTGGGGCAGGGATTGGAGGTTGGGATGGAAAATCAAAATATGGTGGCGGGAAGGTATAATGGTAGTGGGATTGATGATTGTATATTAAATATAATCAAGTATTGTGAACTACTTTATAAAATAAAAAAATTAAAGTTTTGTGAGCAGGATAAGAGATCTATTTTTATTCTTTAGATTGTGAGAACCAAGATTTTCCAACATTATTTATTAAAGAGACACAATATTGCTTCCTTGAGAAATATTGATAGGAAATATATGTGTGTGGGCTTTTTTTTTGCAAAGGATATCAATTTTGTTTTATTAGTCTATGTCTGTTTTTATGCCAGTAGGCAAGTTTGATTACTATAACATTTTAATATTGTCATAATTCAGTTCATTTTTCAACCCATTGTCAAGAAATGTTTATCTTAAGCTTTCTTCTATGAGTCTTAGAATTTCAGATCTTAATAGTCAAGTCTTAATCTAGTTCAAATTCATTTTTGTACATGGTATACATGTCTGTTTTTTGTTTTTATTATTTGGTATAGGATAATCTAATTTTCTTAGCAAATATTTTGGAGAAACTATTATTCCCAATTGGGTGTTCTTGGAATTCTTCTTGAAGGTCATTTAATTTTATATATATATATATATACACACATATATATATCCATATATGAACCTACTCCCAGACTTTCTGTTCTATAATATTCATCTATACGCTAGTTTTAATGTCAGAAATACACTGATATATTTAAAATATTTTTCCAATTATTGTCCCAAAATAGCTTTAATCTATTTTCAATCAGAAAGTCTACTGCTTCTAGCTTTATTGTCAAGATCAATTTGGTTACTAAGGGTCTTTTGTAGTCTAATATGATTTTATAATTGATGCTGATCCATCAATTCCACTTGTGAATATTTAAAAAAAAAACTGAACTCTGTTTTGAAGAGATACTGATAGTTCTATATTTGGCGGTGCCCTATTCATATTAGTCAAGAATGGAAACAGCATAAACGTCTATGAATACATAAATATATAAAATAAATTCTGACACATAATGCGATTAAATCCAAGTTTAAAAGGGAGAAAATCTTGAATGATAACATGGATTAATCTTGAGGGCTTTATTATGTGAAATAAAGTTTAAGATAGATAATGCATATGGCAAATATTGCATGATTCCACTTAAAAATGTTTTATAAAAAAGTAAAATACATGAAAATGGAAAATATTGGTGATTTACAGAATATATGGAAATAAAAATGTTATATTAGTATTAGTCAAATGTTATAAATTTTCAGTTATGTAAGCTTTTAGAGAGCTTATGTACTTATGTGTCTATAATAATACTATTAATAAGATTGTTTTGACATTTAACGTCTGTTAATAAGAGAGACCTACTAATTATTATTACCACAATAAAGATAAAAAATATTGGAAGCCACTTTAGTCAATGGTGGTATTGAAAAAGTGAAAGAACATATTTTCATCCTATATTATTTAATGTCTGCTCCTTTCAGGTTTGGAGGTTTTATAACATTTCTCTTATTTTTGATAAGAAATATCTTAAAACTTTTTAACCCAGTTTAGTCTACAATTCACCGGGTGTTGGGGTCTTGTCCTGGCCTCTGTTCAGCGTGCACCCTCATCAGCAAGGGGCCACCACTCAGAGTCTGAGTGGTGGGCCAAGCTTCCCTCTAGCTAAGGGGAGGGGTCCAGAGTAAAGAGCAAACCTTGCCACAGCTTCCTCCAAGAAGTAAGAAATACACACACGAGCACCGTGGGGGTCCTGTAAAGTGGGTCTACTTTATTGAGAGACATCAAGTCTTTATATAGGTTGAGGACAGTGGTGGGAAAGTGCAACTGGTCACACACACAGGGTGATCAGAACAAACATGTTTTTTATAGATAGGGTCACACCTTCACCGGACATTTGCCAGAAACATCCTGTCCTCAGGTAACATTGAACTGTGATATACATTGTGACAACCTACCCTTCAAAGCAGACCAAAAGGTGTTTTCCCCCAACACATCTGCCCACACGCTGAGCCCAGGGATTATTAGTATTACACTTCAAAGCAGACAGAAGGGAGCTTTTCTCCCAAACTCCAGGCCTTCACTTTGTTTCAGTATTGTTGTATTCTAACCACTAATGTTTTAAGCAAAGAACATTGTTCTATAGTGAAACATATTTTACACTGATGAATATTCTTTTGGGGGGATTAACCTAAAGGGGTTTCATCAGTAAATTGCCCCTATTTCTCACCCCAGAGAAGATTGTAGTGCTCTTAGGAGTACTCCTAATCCTCAGAGTTATCTTTAACCGTTTCTTTTGGCTTTGCTTCTCATTCTGTTAGTTACTAAATTCCCCAAGTCAGGCTTGGTTACTTATGAAATCAGCTGAAAGACTGTTAATGCTAGGCTCCTAATATTTAGGAATTAACTGACTCTGAAATATATCTACACCTGGGCATCCATCGTAATTACTTCTCTCAGGCTTCAGTCGTCATAGTTTCTCACACCCCAAAGCCTCGGTTCCACTGAGTAATCTCTGACTGGACCCGGGGCAAGCAGCAAAACTACCCTGGCTTCAATATGGGACAGTCTAGAAATAATAAAACACAGTCTTCATACAAACTGTAATGACCTAAAAGTTAGAACCCCATGGAGTAGGAAAAGCTAAACTGACCTGAGGGCTTAGTCTGGAATTTATGGGAAAAGCCCAGCCAGCTTTTAATCTTAGCCCCCAGAGCCTAGAGAACTAAATTTTGGAATCTATATTTCTTACAAATGCTGGCTGACTTCAACCGTGAGTGTGGAAAGGTCGGACTACAGCTGAATCTCACAAAGACAATGTTTATGAGAAACAGCCTCGTTCCTGACGCTCCATTCACTCTCAACGGAACAACCATCTCTGAAAGCAACAGTTATGTGTACCTAGGTCGAGAAGTCAACATGATGAACGATCTGGCACCTGAGTTGCATAGGAGGAAGAGAGCGGCTTGGAAGGCCTTCAAGAGCTTCGAAGAAATAGCTAAGAGGAGTAAGAAACTCTGGCTCCAGGCACATCTCTTCAATTCAACTGTTCTTCCTGCATTAACATATGCCTCAGAGACCTGGGCCCTAAGCAAACAGGATGAGAATGCTTTTCGGGTCTCCCAAAGAGGAATTGAAAGAGCTATGCTTGGAGTATCACGTTTCACTCAAATGAGAGAAAGAATCCAGAGTTCTGACCTCCATCGAAAATCAAGAATCAAGGACACTGTCTCGTTTTGCCAAGGCGTCAAAAATCACATGGGCTGGACACGTAATGAGATTTGGAGATGACCGCTGAACTAGAGCCGTTAAGGACTGGATTCCACTGGACGTCAAAAGACCGCATGGCTGCCCACCTACCAGATGGTCAGACTTCTTCATCAAGATCCTGAATGATCGTTTTGAGGCTCTTTGTGTTTCTAGAATGAACAGACGTCACTGGGCTACACTAACACACAACAGGGATAAATGGAGACGTTACTGGCACTCACTCGAGCAAATTCGATGATTAAGGGAAGTCAAGTGATCAAGTGATATATCTTACTGTGTTTATTCAAATAACTGCATACATTAATAAGAAGTAGACTTAATTGTTTAATATGTACTAGCCGCAAGAGAAAGAAAAAAAGCAATATTGATGCATGTCACCCTAGGTGAATTTCTCATAATAGTCTCTAGACAAAGCATCACCTTGAGTTAACCGCTCTCCCCAAAGAATTACCTCTGCAGAAACATTTTACATCTGTAAATGATCAATCACACCTACGTGCAGTTCTGTACCTCAACCCCCTTCTTATTGTCCATAATAATGCTGCTTGTTATGAATAAACTGTTTATTGACCATCAATCAGTGGTCTCCATCTCTTTGTTTCTCTGGGGAGGTAGATTTCAGCCACTGAATGCATTGTACCAAGAGACATCCCAGACACACATTTTCCCCTCACAGTATCTTTGGAGCAAGATATTGCTTTAGAATTGTTTTATAGTAGGCATATTGTGAAGATTCAGCAAATAATAGATAATAGCTGCTAAGTGCTAAGAGTTAATTTAGTCATGAAGGAGACCAAAATGAGTAGCCTGTTTTCACCATCTTTTGAATGATCAAATTAAACTACTTTGGATATAATCACTTATTTGGCATTTCAACTACTAAAAAGCCATTATGTAGTTTTGTCCCCTTACATCCTACAGATATAAATGATTATCTAACTATTATTGCATGAGTATCCCAGGATTTTTATGACCTTAAAGGACAAGTTTTCCACAAACATTGAATGGTCTCTTAAATTTTTTCTCCTTCAGCGTGACACCAATTTGAGAACTCTCAAATTTCAAAGAACTGTAAAAAAGTCACTGACTTTTTGAATGAAGTAGTCATAAATAATAACACACATTGTACAAACAACTAGAATGGGAGACATTATTTTTAATTATTTTAATATTTTACATATGATATAAATTAGCTTATACATAGATTTCTTATTAAAATGGAGATTCTTGATAAAAATAAAATATGATACATAAAGCAGAAGGCACTTTCTTGTTCTTTCATATAAGCATTCGCATTTTTAATAAAGTTTTTGCATCTGTGAACATTAGATAAATATTTATATCTATGTAAATTTATATGAGGGGGTTTACATGCTACCTTTTGATGTTCAGAGTTGTTTCCCATTTTTTTGTTCAGGCTTGTTCCTGATGATGATGGGGAGGCATATGGTACTAGGGCTCCAACCCTGGCTTCCTCCATGCGAAGACATGCTAAACTTGTTGAACTGTATTACCAATATCCAAAACATTAATGTGTGTAAAATCATTGATCTTTGACAACTGTCAAAGAAATCAATTAGGGATCACACAAAATTTCTACTGGTCCAATTGTGAAAGGGAAGAATTCTGTTTTGATTTAGATTTTGGCATGTTTTTTAAATTAATTAATTAATTAATTTATTTATTTGCTTTTTGGGTCACAGCCAGCATTGCACAGGGGTTATTCCTTGCTCAAGCACTCAGGAATTATTATTGGCGGTGCTCAGGGGATCATATGAGATGCTGGGAATCGAACCTGGGTCGGCTTCGTGCAAGACAAAAGCCCTACATGCTGTGCTATTGCTCTAGTCCCAGATTTTGGCATGTTTTAAATAGAGTAAATCATATTTAACTCATATAAATTTTGTCATGTGACATAATTTTTGGGGGTAGGTGATGGCTTATAACACCCCCAAATCATATAAAATTTACTTATACAAAATGTGTTTAAAAGATTTTCTCATCTTAAAACATATGAATGGTATAAAAATTGACTCTTATTTGATTTCATATGCACAGATTATACATTGACTGCATATTTATTATGTTACTCTCAAAATACAGCATAATTCATCAAGACATTTATGGAAACAAATTTCTAGTAAACACTCATATATGAAAACTTATGTCTTTATGGTAAACCATAATATATAAGCACATTGCAATTTTTACTAACGTAACATGTATTGTTATTACCTATAAATATTTTCCAATGACTCTTATAAACCAGAAAAAATGTATTTAGCTTATTTACAGTAACTACATTTATACTTGAAGCATCCTCAAAGAAACATTGTAATTGTTATATTTTTTCAAAGGCCATTCTCTTACTACAAAAATTACACAATTTTATTTGTTTAAACATCTCACATATAATGTGGATAATGAGATATCTGACGTTGATTAGTAATACCTACATATTATTCAGTTTGTACAATTTATTTCATACTTGTATTACAGAATTAATAAAGATAAGGATTACAGGAGATTTAAAAATAGTTTATATGAAACAATAATTAATTAACTTTTGGGAATGGGGTTACACACAGCAATGCTTAGTATTTACTCCTGCTTTAGTGCTTATGGATGACTCCTAGCAGGCCTCAAAGAACCATATAGAGTGCTGAGGATAAAACATGGATTGGCTACTTAAAAGGCAAGTGTCCTACTCTCTATACTATCACTCTAGCCCCTAAATGTACTTCTTATAAAAATGTAAGTTAAAAAAGTAAACTATCATCTACAGAAAAAATAGATGAGAATTCAATGATATAATACATCAGGTTATTAAGTTGCTTTTCTTCCCTGCTGCCCGACCTGGGTGTGATCCTTGGCACCTGATGCAGTCCCCAGAGTCCTGCAGGAGTGATCCCTGAGGGCAGTATCAGGAGTAAGTACTGAACACAGCTGAATGTGACTCCCAAACCAAAACAAACAAATAAGTAATCAAAATAGATGATATAAGATAAGCATATTAGTATTATTACTTGTCCTGGAATTTATGCTGCATCTCAGCATTCTCTATCTGACAGTAAATTTCCATGGCAATTATAAATGATACACTTATATCTTTATGCTTCTAATAGATTGAAAACATCTCACTACAATTCAGTTTCTCCCCACCCCCAACCCCCATGGCTTTAGTATCAAGTTTCCATTCGAACAATCAAGTGTATGTGTCTAAACCACCATAATGCCTAGCTCTAAGTGAGGGTGGAAGCATGAACACATTTACTTTTACGTCATTATTTCATGATGTGATATCTCATGATGTGATAACCTGATGTATTATATCATTGAATTCTCATCTATTTTTTCTGTAGATGATAGTTTACTTTTTTAACTTACATTTTTATAAGAAGTACATTTAGGGGCTAAAGTGATAGTATAGAGAGTAGGACACTTGCCTTTTAAGTAGCCAATCCATGTTTTATCCTCAGCACTCTATATGGTTCTTTGAGATTATTTTAAACCTCAAATAAGTTTCTTCTATAGAGTGAATTAGTAATTGACAATGACAACAAGCATACATACCTTAAATTCAGGCTCATACCCGGAGGAAATATTAATAGAAGTCTGGGAGTTTCTTGAGATAGCAAAGAGAAGCCACTTAAGGAGACATAGTTTAGTATGTTGGTTATCAGGAGAGCTGATTTAGTTGACTTCATCTTAAAAGTAGTGAATAGAATACAAGAAAGGATGTCTTTATTTTTGATGAATGTTAAATTAGAGTTATCTTAGTGGTATAACATGAAATTTAACAAATGTCACTGTAACATGCCATATACTTACTGATGGAAGTTTCAAGTAATTGGCAGCAACTATATTTTGAATCAGTTTTTCATGAAAACTTATGATAGTTTTATACATTCAAAAACAATGATAAAGATTTTTACTAACGTATCTAATAAAAAAAATGTTCCTTCTAGTTTAGAGTAGATCTTGTCAATTCACTGAGATCAACCAAATTATTAATTTCCAATAATAGTACTACTTAAAAATTAGTTCCTTAAAAATTTATTTTAAAATTCTAGAAATGCATAAAACCACCATTTTGAAAAAAATATTTTAGCATCAATACAGTTGTCTAACATTTCATTAATTCTAAGGTGACCATAAAGAAATAACACAAGTGATTCCTGATCTAGTCCTCCCTCATAAGAGAACCAATTCACAAGAAAACAAAGACAATATTTGGAAAGCTAAAATATCAAGGTAAAAATGTAGCAGCCTCCTACACCACAGAGACTAAATAATACCACATTAAAAGAGGAAGGAGATGACTCCACTCTAGACCCACCCATAGCGCTGCAAATATGAACTCTGGCCTAGCTCGGAATAAATTTTTTTCCAATGAGCGGATACTAATGGCTCACACACAACACTTAGTTCTACCCAACACAGTGTGTAATCTGTTACCTTTAACATGGCTTTTCAAGTAATACCTATGAGAATGGCAGAGAAGTCTGTAGGGTTTCACAATTGAAGATCACACTGATGTGTGAAGGAGCATGGGATTTATAGCAACCAGCACCTACATCTTGGCAGATGAGCTTCCTACTAAGCAGTAGTATCCAAACAGAAATGTCAACCAGTACCTTTTTTGTAAAGTGGAGCCAAAACATTGGCCTCTTCATAAAACTTAGGAGAGTTTTGCTTGTTTTGCCAGTTCAAGTAATAGCTTGAGCCAACTAAAAAGTCTATTCTGTAGGTCCTAAATAGAAGCTAATTAATAGCCCCATTTACTGCTGGGAGATGTGCTGATCTTCCTCTAACAGAAAAATCTAAAGTACTAGAGAGCGGGTAACCCACCTGTGTCTGAGTAGAGAGTATAAAGAGCAGTTTTACAGTTCTACAGAGCCAACCTAGGAGAACCCATATGGATAGGGATCTTAATGGGTAGTTCTATCTGATATAGCACCCATACAGTTTTATTAAGATTAGCTGGGTTGAACAAAATATAAAGATGGTCTATGAAATGGGTAAAAATACTTGCAAATCATATACGCATAAAGGATTAATGCCCTAAATAAGTAATAAAATCACACAACTTAATGGCAAAAGAAAAAAGAACAAAATATTTTTGATGTATATATCAACTATGTGATATAAACATCATACATATTGGGTGGTAAGAAAAGACTAAAGATATCAGTAAATGTTTCTCCAAATACTGTTTTAAATGAAATACATAGGTCAATTATAAATATCTCCCCTCCTTTTTTAAGTGGTACTAAAGGAAAGATACTTAAAAATTAGAGACCAAATAGTTGAAAGAATTTTATGTAGAACGATGTCTTTAAATAGTATTTTTAAAAGAAGGTATAATTATACAGCCTGAAGAACATTTTTGGAAATACAAGTCAACTAGGGGGGAAAATATGAAAATATAAATATTTGAATAAAATCTTAATAATACCATGCACACAATTGATACATGAGGGGTCAAAAAGCTGTTAAAGTATTGTTTTGTAATTCACTTAAAAAGACATTCACCAAGAGAAAAAATAGTAAAGACTTAGATACATTGCTTTTTAATATATATTCATAGATATTTATATATACAAACATAGAGAAATTCCTTATTTTGAAATATAATCCTCTGTTATGTAATACTGACACCTAGTACTTGTTTACCTCTCATTTAATGATCTTTCATCATTAGCCAAGTAAGTGACATAATGCAATGCTTGTGAATTATTAAAATAATTTTTACTTTTACTCTCATATCTGGTATTAGTTTATATTAAGCAATCAAACATATTTAGAGAAATAACAACTTTTTTTTATTGTGGATACTTGGTCTCCATCCTTTGTAATACTGTTTCCTATAGAAGTCTTTCCCATCAAAACTAAGTTCAGCAATTTTCAGTGTTTTTTTTTCTTGCTTTTGAAATATAACTCCTATTATGGAAGTTTGGTTTTGCATAAATTATTACATATAAGACAAAGTTACTAGAAAATAATCATTCCATTTTGAGTATAAAAAATAGTTTTTGCTATAGTCTTACACCAACTTATGCAATGTCTGTAATGTTTGGCGAACATATTGAAAGCAGGTAATGATACATTTTTTTAAACATCAGATGAATGGTTATAAATTTATTATCAGTTTCTAAATGTCTTATATTTAACATGAAATGTATGGTGACTAAGAAACTGAACTGAGTAGAGGAGAAAAACAAAAGAAACCAGGAAAAGGGGTTGGGGTAACCAAATAGGAACTAAAATTAGAAATAAAAGAGCAGAGGTATATCCCTTTCAAAACATTTCAGCACACATTTTTTTTTTAAAGAGGGAATATTTTTAATCCATTTTACCAAAGCAACTTTATTTAGCTGGATGTTTACCTTTTAGCGAAGCCTCATTACCCATAAAAACAAAGAATGAAGTTGATTAATGTGCTCTATGTGTGATGTTCAAATTGTAATTTTCATATATGTAAATGGATGCTTCTGCAGTACTTTGTTTGATAATTTACAGAGTTAGCACCGTCCAAACCACTAATCAGTTTCTTTTTATGATGACAGCTGCAGAAGATTCTTTTGGAATGCTAATTTTCATTAGTGCGTTCGCTTCTTGTGGACTAGATGCCTGGCTCAGGAGAAATTTCATTATTGCAAACTAAAGTTCAAGAGGAAAGGTTCTGTACTTTCATTATTTCTGAGAGTACACACTGAAAGAATTACAAAAAGTGGATAAATATATCTAAAATATGCATTGAAAATACATGTATTATATATATTATTGAAGGCACATAATTTTAACAAAAAACGTTTTGTTCAGGTTTGGCTAAATTTGTTAGCATTTGTATTTGAAAAAGAAGTGAGTGTGAGTTAAATGAAGGAAAATAATATCTATAATGTTTGGTAGAAAACTGAAGTTTCTATACCTACTATTACCTAAATGATAATGCTTTATCAATATTGTAGGTTCTTAAGCATGTGTAAGTTCATTTCATGCTTTTTATCAATGATCAAAAATTTTAGACTTTTCTATAATATTATATTTCAAATAAAGAAATAAACTTTTTCACCTGCCACCCAGCGCCATCTTTACAGCACACAGTCACAGAGAAGAAAAGTCGCATCAGGGGTTCCACAGCTCCCAGAGAATGCTCTAGGTCCCAAAGAGAGCCAAGATCACCGGAAACTCCCAGATGGGGTAGGTGCCGCATCCCACCTCCTCACCTCCTCCAGATGGAACCCCAATGATCATGAACCTCTACAAGCATAGCTCGAGTCTGAGGGAACCAGGACTTGGACTTTTACTCCAAACTGCTGGGACTGCACCGGCTCCCAAGTAACCTCTGATTGCGGAAATCATGCCCACAACCCGCCCCCAGCACCATCTTAACAGCACACAGACACAGAGAAGAAAGGCCGAGGGTGTGTGTGGGGGGCAGGGGGGGACTCACAGCTCCCAGAGAATGCTCCAGGTCCCAAGGAGAGCTGAGATCACCGGGAACTCCCAGATGGTGTAGGTTCCGAATCCCGCCTCCTCCAGATGGAACAACAGTGACCATGAGACTCTACAAGCATAGCTCAGTTATTCAGGAACCAGGAATTTTACTCCAAACCGCGTGGCTGCTTATGCGGCCGTGTGATATCTTCTTATATATAAAGTGATCAATGGAAAGTCAATTATCCTATGTTTCTCCCTGAAAATCAGGCTTAACTCTTTTACAAACCACAACACCCAATAAGAAAGAGAGAACAAAAGGGAATGCCCTGCCACAGAGGCAGGGTGGGATGGGGGGCATGGGGGGTGGGAAGGTTACTGGGATCCGTGGTTGTGGGAAATGGTTACTGGTGGAGGAATGGATATTCAAAATAAATTAATTAATTAAAAAAAGAAATAAAATTAATCACATTTATTGAGTACTTCTTGTGTGTCACATAAGAAATCTGTATGAAAGTAATTTATGTAAAGATGAGTAAACTTAAGTGCAGAATTTGTGAAGAAATCTTCTTTGTGTTATTCAACAGAGCCTGATTTGAAGACAGTCTGAGTCAAGAGGCTGGTATTAACATCAAATATTAATATTAACTGATAGGAAAAGATAGTAGATGGATCAATGTGTTATTCTGCATGTATGAGAAATAAATAGTAAATACAGATTCCTATATCCTACTAACTCATGTTTACATAATTTCTTCAGTTTCTTACAGTAAATCCCATGTTGACTGACTAGCAGTGTTGGTTTCTGTTAATTTGGAATGTTCATGGTTGGATAAAAATACTAATGGTTTATGCCAATGTAAATGTTAAGTCTCCAATCAAGCTTCTACCTAGATTAATACCCTCTTCCTGTGCATAGGTTATGAGGAGATAAGATGAAAGATATTAATAAATTATTTTTGCACAAACTTTATTTTTAAAAATTGATATGTATCTTTTCATTATTTGATATTGAGTAAAATAATAGTCAGACTTAATGATTCCATCTTAATCTTCTCAGAAATAATATAGATAATTTTATATGTGATTTGTAGAAATAATTTGTAATATTGTTCATTTATTGTTGCTGAGCTTTACCTTTAGTCAGTCTAATATTGTAGTTTTTAACATCTCCAGAAACGCTAGTTAGAAAATTAAGTAATTTTATCAGAAAATAAATTAGGTAATTTAAAATAGTTGCTTTGCAGGCTATTATATGCCCTCTTACAACTCACTTATCTTCAGCGTTTTTTTCTTTAACAATTTAAGAGTAACAACTGTATTCTTAAGTGTCTCAACTGTGATTGCCCATTAACGGTTTACTGAAATGGCTTTGAACAATACTGGCAAACTTTAACTTTGGGACATGACTGTTGATTGGGTTGGAGCGATAGCACAGCGGGTGGGGCGTTTGCCTTGCACGCAGCCAACATGCCGACCCGAGTTCGATTCCTCCACCTCTCTCGGAGAGCCTGGCAAGCTACCAATAGTCTCTCGCCCACATGGCAAAGCCTGGCAAGCTCCCTGTGATGTATTCGATATGCCAAACACAGTAACAAGTCTCACAATGTTACTGGGCCCCCTTGAGCAAATCGATGAACAACAGGAAGACAGTGCTGTTGATTACCTTTCCACGAGTACTCATACATCTAAGATTATAATACAATTTCTCTGTAAAAGCTCATCCTTGCAATAATAATGGAATAAATGTAAAGTCATAATTTGGGTCAGAGCAATAGTATAGCTTACAGGGCACTTACTTTGCATATGGATGACTTGGGTTCAATCTCCAGCACCTCATACAGTGCCTTGAGTACCACAAGGGGTGGTCCCTGAGCACAGAGCCAGTAGTAAGCACTGGGTTGGCCCTGTGCAAGGCAGTTACCCTAGTCCCTGTACTGTTTCTCTGGTATGAGTGTCTGATTTGGGAGTTTGGCATTGGACACACTTTATGGTGCTCAGAACTTGCTCTTGGTTCTATTCTTAGGTATATTCTTGGTAGGGGTTGGCAACCATATCACTTACAGGGGAAATGAAAAGGGTCAGCTCCTTATTTCCCTGGTTGACCATCTCTCAGTCCAACAGAAATTATTTTTTTTATTCTTTTTTTCTTTTTTTATTAGTGAAACACCATGAGGTACAGTTATAGGCTTACAAATTTTCTGCTTGGGTTTCAGTTATACAATGATCAAGTGCCCATCCCTCCGCCAGTGCCCGTCATCCATCACCACGGGTCCCAGCATCCCCTCCCACCCCTCATCCCCACCCCCCACCCCGTCCCATCCTGCCTCTGTGGCAGGGTATTCCCCCTTGTTCTCTCTCTCTTCTTTTGGGTACTGTGTTTTGCAAGAGAGGCCAACAGAAATTATTTTAAAGTTATATTTAACCTGCTATTTGAAAATGCTGTCTAATTTGATACTATTGATAATTAAAGATGTATAAAATATTCTGAAATAATGAAATATTAATAGACATTCAAAAAAATTTAATGACAAGACCAAGGATAGGTGATTTGAACCATATTTGATATACATTTTTTTGGTAACATACAACAGAGTGGCAAATTTTTAGTATTTCTTTTGTTCATTTATTTAGCCATTATTAATATTATTATTTGAGGAGGGCTTTATTTAGGACACACTAAACTGGGCAATTCCTTGCTTTGTCCTCGTGAGTAACTTCTGGTAGTACCTGAGGATAAGGTATGGTGACAGTAATAGGAATGGTATTGGTCCCATGGAAGGCAACTATAGTAATAGTATTACAGAATCAGAGTCTCTTAAAGATTATGGATTAGAAAAAATTATAAATCTAAAATACTGTACAGTAAGTATAATTGGAACAGAGACCATTTCTACTGATTCTGATAAGAAGATTGAGTAAAAAGCCCAAACAAAATTGATGGCTTAAAGGAAACAAATGATACAGAAATAAAGAAGTAAAAAGGGATGGAGAGGTGGGGGGGGGATGAGGGAAACAAAAGGAGAGAGAGAGAGAGAGAGAGAGAGAGAGAGAGAGAGAGAGAGAGAGAGAGAGAGAGAGAACAAAATGGAATGCCCTGCCACAGAGGCAGGGTGGGCTGGGGGCCATGGGGGGTGGGAGGGATACTGGGATCTGTGGTGGTGGAAAATGGGCACTGGTGGAGGGATGGGTACTTGATCATTGTATAACTGAAACCCAAGCACAAAAATTTGTAAGTCTATAACTGTACCTCATGGTGTTTCATTAATAAAAAAAAGTAATAGACTTTACTCAGGTTTTGTTAATAAGAAAAATAATGAAATGAAAACAACTTATATTCCTTAGATTTTATATATTTACTTGAAGATAGAAAAGATGTTGTGGTCTTCTTATATTAAATGTAGCAATGCATAGGGCAAGAGTCTCATACGCTAACAACACTGAAATAAGAATGCATCCTCTGCAAGAAATATAATCATATAATTTATTATAATGATTTATTATTCACTGAGCACCACAACACTTCACATATATAAACTCAAGAGTTCTTATAAAGGAAAGAACTTCTCCTAGTTCTGATATTTTTAAATATAAATGAAAATACATAGAATAAAAGAATCATGTTGAATTTACTGCTTACTCTTTCTAAAAAATGTCTAGTCTATAAAAATAAGTAGATTTATGTATTTAAAGATTAAATGATTAAACTAAGTAGTATGGAAAAGAAAAATGTAAATTCACAAGTTTTAGTGCAAATTGAATAGTTATTTATCAAAGTACATTTCCACAATATCTAATTAAGTATTTTTCATCACCATTCTCTATGTATTTCCATAAATTACCTTCTAGCTCTCTCTGAATGTATTTGTATCTTTTCAGATAATTCAACAGATAACCTAATTATTTTTTTCAGTTTTTCTATATAATTTCTTCATAGTTTGCCTATATCTTTGCCTTAATACCCTCAGTTTATATTGAATAACTCATGAAAACACAAATGTTTAGAATAAGAGGGTACTGAATTTAAGATAGATAATAGCACTTAGCCATTTATCTTTACTGAAATATGCATTGTAAAATGGTTATCAAGTAAACAGTAGCATAATTTGTAAGTGAGTTGTTTAATATAGTACTTCTACCTTTAAACAAATACAAATACTTTATTAGGGACAGTCAAAATAATGTACACTTTATAGATTATTATTTTTATTCAATATAGTAATTCTGAGCTGTTTATTTTTGCCATTGTTGAATAAAAAATTAAGGCACAATGAGTTACGAATTTTCTCATAGTTACAGTGAAAGAGTGTGCTAATCAGATTTAAATTCATAAATAAAACTAAGTTCTTAGGACTGTAGAGGTAAAGCAGGTAAAGAACTTGTCCTTTACCCAGGTTGTATCCTTGGCATCCTATATGGTCCCCTATACACCAAGAAGAGTACCCCTGGGCAGAGAGTGAGAGGTAAGCCATGTGAACCACTAACTGTAGCCCCCAAAGAAATCAAACAAGAAAAGAAAACAAATGTTTAAAGAAAATATAGTGTTAGTACTACAAACTTTCTTCTTCCATTTAAAAAATTGTCTTCAGGGACCAGATAGAAAAGGCAGGGCTTACACAGGGCTGACCCAGATCTGATCTCCAGAACCCCATGTGGTCCCCCAAGCCCTATCAGGAGTGATTCCTGAGTGCAGAGCCAGGAGTAAGTCCTAAGATCCTCTGGTATAACCCATACACCCCCCCCTAAAAATTACTTTCAGAAAATATTTTTTGAGTAAATTTTGAGTGACTTGCTGCTGTACCTGGTGGTGTTCCAGGCTTACTTGGAACTCAATTCTCAGGCATCATTCCTGGAGGTGCTCTGGGACCATATGGAGTGCCAGAATCCAACCAGGGCTGGCCTCATGCAAGAGAACACCTTAACCACTGTGCTATGTCTTTGGCCTCAAAATGAATATTAAAATACAGAAGAGTAAACAATATTCACACAACATACTAAATATTACCACATTTAGAATTAACAACTGTTGACTTTCAGATTTTTTCTGAGAATAATACAGAATTGGTTAATTATATTCTTCATTTTGGATTTATATCTCTTGAATTTCTGCTCAGAAATAATCACTATTGCATAACTTTTGTATCAATTTTGCACAATTTACAATTGTGTTATATATATAATATATGTACACACATATTGAAGTTATCTCTTTTAGTGACACTGTCAGTTAATTCTTTTAATGACTATACTTTATTTTCTTGATTTTTGAAGAGACTATTTCTTACATTAACTACACTGTTCTCTCTAGAAATGTGACCCAAAGCAAGGATGGATATATCATAATACATAATGATACACTTTCAGTGGGGGCTAGAGTGATAGCACAACGGGTAGGGTGTTTGCCTTGCACGCAGCCAACATGGCCAACCACAGTTCGATTCTTCCGCCCCTCTCAGAGAGCCCGGCAAGCTACCGAGAGTATCTCGCCCGCACAGCAAAGCCTGGCAAGCTATCCGTGACGTATTTGATATGCCAAACACAGTAACAAGTCTCAAGATGGAGATGTTACTGGGCCCACTCGAGCAAATTGATGAACAACAGGAGGACAGTGACACTTTCAGTAACCTTAAGAGTGATGGTAGTTCCAACATCGTTGTTAGGCATCGATCACTTGAACATAGTAAACTTTGTGTACTTAGAGTATATACTCCCTTCCAAATACTCAATATATTCTTATCTCTTCTTAGAAATATGTATTGCACAAAATGTAAGAATCATACCAAGTATAATTTGTAACCCACCACTATAAGTAATGGAAAATGTGTAAATCAAACACATGCAATTACTTATTCCAGCTAGTTTCTTAAACACAGTAAATGTGAAGCTATATAATTAAAAACTGGTGAGAACTAGTGTTACACATTACCACTGCAGAAGAGAGACTTTAGTAGATCTTTTATTTTCAGAAAGGAGAATAGAAAGATGGTACAAGCTATATTATTAACTGAAGGCAAATGGGTTGAGAATTTAAAATGAAGTTGGTCCAATTCAATATTCTCCCCTTTATAATCATGGCATTCTTTCTTCATTTTCTATTTATATGCTAGGTAGAAGTATATAACTTAACTTTCCATAGTCAAGACAAGAAGTCTTTGTCTTCCTTGTTTCTGGATAGCTAAAGAAATGTCTTCTCAAAACAGTCTATAAAGAATGGTGCAATCTATTGCTGCTTATAGAAATACTTAAATGATGGTTCCATTACCCCTGCAATATTGATGTATTAAAGGACTTCTGGTAGTATTCAGGACTAAAACATTTGGTCTTCCAAAAACATTAGGCTGTCTCCTGAGACACTTTAACATAGCTATTTCCAAAAATGGGAAAGCTCAGACAAATGAGAAGTATGAGTCCTGGAAAAGGCTTTGGGGACATGATGCTTACTGATATATAAAAAGATATAAAACACAAAGCAAAAGGATATAATTCAATTTGAAGAGGCCCCAAATTTAATTCTACACACACAAGCAATTACAATTCAAATATGGTGATATACCACCCTATGTATATACATACAATATTTTTTCACAGTCTAGTTATTGAAATTTTGTAGCAATTTCAGGCCTCATTTTTCTTATAATATAAATGGGGCTAATACAACTTGTCATCAAACTCATAAGGAATATTATAAGAATTCATGAGATCATTAACTGAAGAGTCTCCAAGTATTTCATTTGCTCCCTGGCATGAACTCAGATGTCCATTCATCCTTGCATGGCAGTAAGCCATATTTAGTTCAGAAAAGAGTTAATACACCTGCTTACTTTCCTCCTATCCTTCCAGAAAACTGTATAATTTTGTGGGATATGTAAATAGAACTATTTATAATGCATTATGAAACCCTTTGGGTAATAGACAAAATTGCTTTTTAACTAAATTCAAATATAACAAATACAATCATTTTTCCCTAGAAATCTTTTAACATCGCTATTGTAAAAATCATCAAAATGGCCCCTAGTTACTTTGCCTCATCTGATGAATGGTAAAGTGTGCTTTTTAAAGATTCACGGTTAGGCCAAGATATAGAGATCTTCTTTTCATGCAGCATACCTGAATTGGATCCTCAGCATCTCATATGCCTCCCTGAGCCCAGCCAGGATACACCCTGAGTGGAGTCAAGAGGAAGCTTTGAGAAACCTCCCAAACCCCCCTCCCAAAAAAAAAGATTCACAGGTATAAAACTTTGATATATAAATATACAGATCACGGGACCGGAGGAAAAGGACAGCTAGTAGAGTGTTTGCCTTGCATGTGCCTGACCCAGGTTTAATCTCCAGCATCTCATATGGTCCCCCGTGCACTGCCAACAGTAATTCCTTAGAGCAGAGCCAGGAGTAACCCTTGAGCATTGCCCCGGATATTACCCCAAAATCTAAACACAAACAAACAAATATACACATCACTAGGACTGATAATAAAGAAGTTAATTTACATCTGAATCAGCTTCATATATTTTATTATCAAGATCATTTGATTATCCTTTTTTTAAACCAGCCATATCTTTAATGAATGACTATTATAAAGATTTGTATGCAATGCATAAAACATATTTTTAATTTTGGATTTGAGGCCCCCCCTTCCATCAGCTAAAAATATGTCTTCACAAAGTTATTTATTAAACATTTCCTGGTCTACACTTCAGTTTTAACCCTCTGGTGTTCAGGGACTTCAATGATTTCACCATTGCAGTGTTCAGGCTTATACTCAGCGGGTCTCCGTAGATGTAGGAGATTAAATCTAGTATCCCACATTTTTTGTGTGTTTTAGACTTTTGAGCTCTCTCCTGGATCATTATATTAAACATTTTTCATATGTCAATTAACAATTTTATGGGAATCGGGTTAGGTGAATATAGTTCTTATAGCTGTCCCATGAGAGGATATAAGATCCGAGATCCCCAAATATTATTGAAACACAAAATTCAAGGATACCAACACTTATATTTTTATCACAATGCCACACTGTTTTTGACAAAAAGGTATAGATAAATAGGTAAAATATTTCAATATGTTTTGAATGGGAGAGAAGCTATTTATAAATCTGACATACTGTATCAACTAATTTCCTCAGAAAAGAAAAAGTCTCTTCAAAAAAGAAAAATGTTTTACTTAGTGTGACAACAGAAATCATTTTAAAAAAACAGTTAACTTTGGCATTGCATAAGCACAGAGACAAAATAGGAAACAAGGTAAAATGCTATTGATATTCACACAAAAGGACTATTTTAAAAGTTTGCTATAAATTCGTTGTTATTTAACGTTTCAAATTGCACTATTATCTTCAAATTGACTAAGGATTTTTGAAAAGAAAATAATTCATCTATATTATCAGTTGTTTTGTGCAGTGATATTTGGAGTAGATACCAATATATGATATAGGTGTCTCTTACCTATATACAAATAGGTATCTCTTATCTTCAATAACTCTTTTGATACCACCTTTAATATTTCTGAAATTTACTCAATTCTACTCTCTAGACTTAGATATATTTCATATACAAGGCTAAATCTAACAAAAATTATTTGCAGCAAATTTGGAAATACGAATATTAAGTGTGGTAAATCTCCTTAAAAATATAATTTAGGGTCAGAGTATAGCTGCTAGGGCCTTTACATAGCATACTGCTGACCTGAACTTGATACTGGGCACACTGTATAGTTCCCAGAACCTGCCAGGGGTGATCCCAGATCACAGAGCCCTGAACAGTGCTGGATTTAGCCTAAAAAAAAAAGAAAAAAGAAAAACCTTGAAAAGCCAAAACAAATCCCTCAACAGTTCTGCTGTTTACTACTAGAGAATGTAAATAAATATTTGATTTTAATAAATTGCAGACAATTGTGTCCAAAAAAAGCAAGCTGAGTCCTAATTGTATATAACTGTAGCTTATAATGTGTATTCCTTACTAAAAAGATACTAACATTTAGGACCCCCATTTATATAAATCTTCGAAATTTTGGAGAGACTTTAGTTAAAAGTCATGCTTTTCCAAACCAGGAAAATGAGTTCAATATTTTTCAGCTAAAAAATTTGCAATTGCTGTATACATAAACATGTTTCACTCAAATTTCAAATAGTTTTGACTGTCATTTAAACAGTTTAAAACCACTTGATTGTAATTGCATATTTTATTTTCCATCTTCAAAATTTATGCCTTTTTCATTCAATATTTTATATAGTTGATTAGCAAATATTATTTTATGCTAACTTCACTTAAACAATATATTTATTGTGAATGTCACTGTCTATACAAAAATGACATTTTATTGTGAACAGAAGTGTACTAACACCTCCACCTTAGAGTCAGTAAATAGAACTATATAAGGCTTTTGACAGAAATTGATGGTTCTACATATCTTAGCACTGTGGCAAAAGCAGAGTTAAGCATGGTTAAAAGAATATTACAATTCCTATTCAAAATAAATATAATCTTCAAAATTATATCAATACACTTTCATTGTCATTCCATTCAATATAGATTCCTACAATTGTAGGATAACATGGATTTGTCCTTTCTCTTTGCCACAAGTAGCTTAGGTTTATTGAGTACACGTATCACAGTGCTCCTGAGTCACTCCATTCCTTTGTTTACCTGTAACCTCTTCTCTATGCTCTCTTCTCCAACCAGTTAATCTGCTAATCAGACTCTGTTAATTTGTAAAGTCAGAACCTTCTAGGACAATAAACTTATAACCTAATATTACCTTTCTCCTCTCCTTATATCTTTTGAATAGTTTACTTTAAAGCAATGTCCTTTTTTGTATAGACATAGGAAAACAGTTAATATTATGCTTTTGTAACTTGTGATTTAATTGGCTTCAAATATTATTCAATGCTTCCTCAACTGAAGCCTCAGTTGCCTTTAGTTCCTAGCACCCCCAAAGCAGGGTCCCAACGAGGGACTGAATGAACCCAGGGAAAGCTGTGAGCAACCCTGGCATCAAAATGGGTCAGGCCAAAAACACCATGATTCTTAACTATAAGTTAAGAGCTTGATCATGGACAAATGCTGTCATGATCCAAAAGTAACGACAAGACTAGGACCCTGCTAGGGATAGGAAAGACTAATCTGGCCTGAGCACTGTAGCCTGAGATTGAGATGACCCCAGGAGAGCAATTCTATAAGCTTAATGTATCTCTTACTGTGTCCATACAAAATGATTAATATTATGAATGTTTGTTGGACAAGGAGAGGAGAAACACACCCACTGGATTCCACTCTAGGGTGGGTTGTCCTGATGAGAGAGTATCTGTCCTAGAGAATCCCCTAAGGAAAATAACTTTACCCCTATTGATTGTGACCACACCTATGTGTAAACCCCAACCCCTCATACTTTGGGATTTAACTAGGCTGTAAGAGGGGTCTTGGGGATCCAGAATCCAGACCCAGAAGGAGAATGAAAGGGGATTGAGGAAGAGAATGAAGTAGCGTGGGGGAAGAAGAAGCAGGGGGAGAATCAGAGGAGAGTGGAGATGGAATTTGAATAAACTGCAACTGAGACCAACCAGCCTGGCCCTCATTCCTTCCTTCAGCTGCTCATTGCTATCGACCTCCCCGGGAGTGGGAGAAGCTGCATGAGACTACCAAATGCCAGTGGTGGAGAGATAGAACACAGCTGGACCCCTTTTTGTGTTTATACATACAATTACCATTAATAGTATCTAGCCCGTGTTTGGGATGGAGCTATAGCACAACTGGTAGGGTGTTTGTCTTGCATGTGGCTGACCCGGGTTTGATTCCTCCATCCCTCATGGAGAGCCCGGCAAGCTACCAAGAGTATTCTGCCCGCACACCAGAGCCTGGCAAGCTCCCCATGGCATATTTGATATGCCAACAACAGTAACAACAAGTCTCACAATGGAGACGTTACTGGTGCCTGCTTGAGCAAATCAATGAACAACAGGAGGACAGTGCTACAGTGCTACAGTCCATGATTATAGACCAATTTATATCCACATAATTTAAGAGAATTTTTTTCATGTTAATCTTGAGCCAGGGCAACAGCTTAAAGGGCTGGGGTGCATGCCAGGCTGGCAAAAGACCCCATGTTTGAGTGAGGACTCCCTTTTCCCCTCCTTCCATGTCTACGCTGCTGGGTGTGACGTCAGCAGCACCAACCCTGGTGGCCCCTAACACTGAAGCTGAAGAGTGATCTGCACCCCAAACCTCTGGACCCCCACCTGGCCGAGTTTTCCCGAGAGGGGGACCCTTCCAGGCATGCTGAGGAGTTCCTCCCCCATCCCCAGGAATCAAAATAAAATACACTTACAGAAAGGCCCGGGGTGGAGAATCCTTACTTGTTTCAAGTATTTAGTGTTGCAGCACTACCAATGTGACTGTCGCTACACCAATAACCACCATTTCCCTCCCAATCCAAATCTATCCCCTTTGGCACATAACAAATTTACTTTATATTATTTGTTCCAACAAAACTTTGAGAATGGGAAATAGAAGGATTAGAAAATAAATCAGTAAGGATCAATAAGTGTACATCTGATTCTTTAAAAAATTATTTACTTAAAATTTTATTACTTAAAATACAAAATTTTATATTTGACAATTACTCTTAATATTTGAGAACCATTTCCACCACCATTAGACCTTCCCTACACCATAATTTGGATGTTTTCATTCCGAACCCCAAACCCTACCCCAAAGCAGAACCAAAGTAATTTATTTTCTATTGTTTGTTATGAATAAACCACTGAAAATGCTCCAAAAGAACTTTCCTTAGGGGAGAGTGAAGATTGTTGTATTTCACCCAGGGACAATTTAGCCCTCCTATGAAAAGACACCATGTTGTTAAAGGTTTAACCATATATATATATATGTGTGTGTGTGTGTGTGTGTGTGTGTGTGTGTATACATATATATATATATATATATATATATATATATATATCACTTAATCACTTAACTTCCCGTTAGTCGTCGATTTGCTCGAGTGGGAGCCAGTAACGTCTCCATTTATCCCTGTTGCGTGCTAGTGTAGCCCAATGGCATCTGTTCGCTCCGGGAACGTGAAGGGACTCAAACCGATCGTTCATGATCTTGACGAAGAAGTCTGACCATCTGGAAGGTGGGCGGCCACGCGGTCTTCTGACATCCCGTGGAATCCAGTCGGTAACAGCTCTAGTCCAGCGGTCGTCTTTAAATCTCATTACGTGACCAGCCCATCTGATTTTCGACACCTTGGCAAATGAGACAGCGTCCCTGATTCTTGATCGTCGACGGATGTCAGAACTCTGGATTCTTTCTCTCATTTGAGTGAAACGTGATATTCCAAGCATAGCTCTTTCTATTCTTCTTTGGGAGACCTGAATAGCGTGCTCATCTTGTTTGCGTAGGGCCCAGGTCTCTGAGGCATATGTTAATGCAGGAAGAACAGTGGAATCAAAGAGATGTGCCCGGAGCCGGAGGTTCTTCGTCCTCTTAGCTATTTCTTCGACGTTCTTGAAGGCGTTCCAAGCCGCTCTCTTCCTTATGCGCAGCTCAGGTGCCAGGTCATTTGTCATGTTGACCTCTCGACCTAGGTACACATAGCTGTTGCATTCGGAGAAGGTCGTTCCATTGAGAGCGAATGGGGCATCAGGAACAAGGCTGTTTCTCATGAACATTGTCTTCATGAGATTCAGCTGTAGTCCTACATTTCCACACTCACGGTCAAAGTCGGCCAGCATTTGTGCCGCTTGGCTGATGTTTGGTGTTATTAAAACAATGTCATCAGCAAAGCGGAGGTGGTGTAGTTGCCGACCATCTATCTTCACTCCCATTCCTTCCTATTCCAGTCATCGCATGATGTTCTCGAGGGTGGCACTGAAGAGTTTCGGTAAAATGGTATCACCCTGCCGCACCCCTCTCTTGACATCAATGATCACTTCTTTGTAGAATGGTGAGATCCTGGTAGTGAATCCGCAATACAGCTCACAATATATATATGTATATATATTATATATATATACATATATATATGTATATTACACGGTGCCAGGCGGTCAGCTGGTGGGTGAGACCCCTGCCTACTGGAAGATAGAGGATCTGGGTGGAGGATACTTTGTCCCAAGCCGAGCAGGCTTGGAGATCTCAGCCCCAGGGCCCGCATCCCTTTGTTCCTCTGCCGGTACCTTCATGTGTGTGGAGAGTGGTCTCAGCATGGTTGTGACTGGTTCTGGAGGTCTTCAGCTGCTGCGGCTCTGCTGGGTGTGGCAAGAGAAACTCAACACACAATGGAATTACCTTCAGCTATAAGGAAAGATTAAATCACGGTGTTCATTGCAACATGGTGCAGCTGGAGGATATCAAAAAGTCACAAGTAAAGAAGGGATGAGTACCAGATTGTTTAACTCATTTGTAATATAGAGAGAAACAAAACAACGGCGCTGTGTAATCCCATCAACGGCCAAGACCCAGACACTATAAAACCCAGCTCCCCGAAGTGCGCGGCTGCATTTGCGGATGTGTGACATCTTATTATCTCATTCTTAGTTTGGACAACCTGGCAGGCTACCGAATGTAACCTGCCCACACAGCAGAGTCTGGCAAACTCCCCGTGGTGTACTCAATATGCCAAACACCAGTAACAATGATGGGTCTCATTCTCCTAACCCCGAAAGAGCCTTAAATATGGCACTTTTTAAAATCTCAGGGCTAGGACGAAGGAGACATTACTGGGGCCTGCTCGAGACAATCGACGAACAACAGGATGATCGTGATCATGATCATGAATCTTTCTTTTGAAGTAAGACAAAAGATATTTTATCATTCTGTTCACAGTTTTATCACTGTGTCAGAGCAGTGATTACTTTACAGACTAGTGATAAATATTAATTTATTTAATTTATTTTTTGGTTTTGGTGTCATACCTGGTGGTGCTAAGGGCTTACTACTGGTCATGTGCTCAGGAATCACTTATGTTTGTGTTCAGGGATAATTCCCAATGATTCTCCGGGGACAATAAGTGGCAGTGGGTATTGGCTCTGTAGAATTAAGTGCCTTAACTCATGTATTATCCCTCCACCCTCATTTTAAAATACTTTTAAAACATTTCAGTCGGGTCTAAAATAGAGTACTTCAGCCAGGCACTTGTCTTGCATATGGAAAATTCGGATTTGGTCAGTCGCACCATTTTTTTTTTTGTCATAGAAGCCTGCCAGGAGTCATCCCTGAGCACAGATGCAGAAGTCAGCCTTGAGTCTGAGCATTACTGGATCTGACCCCAAAACAAAAGCAAACAAAAAATAAACTTAAAAGGTAAATATAACTGGTTTTAAGATATTCAGAGAAGAACTTGTCATATAAAAGTTCATACCATTCTTAGGTTAAATTAGAGATTATTCTTGCTTTAAATATAATTTACAGTTTATTCTTAACTTCAATTAGTGAACTAAACCCTTTTTGAGATGATGATTGTTGAAAACGAGTAGGAAAAATTGTTCTTTAAAATATTCCTGCAAAAAAAAAACAAAACAAAATATTACTGCATATGAAGAGTGGCATACTGATATTTATCACAGTACACAGGAAAAGACCTCATAAATAAAAGTAAAATAAGAAAATGTCATATTGTACTCTTGATGAGAGCCTGGATGCAATATGGCTATGAATGTTGTGGGGTTCTTTTCAACAGGTAGAAATCTTTTCCAGATTTGGTCTAGTAACTCTTTATATAGTTAAGATTTCTGAAAATAGCAAAGTAGGCATATATATCATATTTGTATTCAAAGGAGTTAATAAACTTCTAGTATTATTTCTTTAGTCTTGGGATAAATGGTGTTCTACAAGATTTTCATGAAATATATTCTGTCTATTCATTATCTTCAGTGAAAATGATAAAAAATTAATTGAAAATTTATATCATGAAATATATATTCCACTGTATTTCTTGCACACTGCATTATAAATGTCCCTAGTAAGTCAGATCATACTTATACAAAAATTTGTCACATGCAATATTTAAAAGATGTCTGATGTTAGGCATTCTCTTGCTCAGAGAGAAGACTGTTTCATAGTGAATTCACATTGCAAGCCAGGGAAACTATATTTTGGCCTTTAACTCTGTCGTTGACTATTAAAAAATGACAAATTCGTTGAATCACCTATGCCTCATTTTTTCCACCATTAAAAGGGAAAATATTCTCTTTAAAGTACAACAAAGCAATACTGTAGATTACTAAAAATCTCAGTTTTAATGTTATTCAGGGTCTAAAATCATGATCACTTGATCATTTGACATCCCTTTACTTACCGATTTGCTCAAAAAGGCTCCAGTAAAGTCTGTATTCTTCCCTGAATATGCTATTGTAGTCCAATGGCATCTGCTCATTCTAGGAAAACGAAGACCCTCAGACTGATCATTCAGGGTCTTGATGAAGAAGTCTGACAAACTCATAGGTGGGCAACCACGTGATCTTTTGACGTCCTGTGGAATCCAGTAGGTAATGTTTCTAGTCCAGAGGTCGTCTCCAAATTTCATTACATGTCTAGCCCATCTGATTTTCGACACCTTGGCAAACTAGACAGCATCTCTGATTCTTGACCATCGACAGAGGTCAGAACTCCGGATTCTTTCTCTCATTTGAGTGAAGCATGATACTCCAAGCATAGCTCTTAGGATTCCTCTTTGGGAGACCCAGACAGCGTTCTCATCCTGTTTTCATAGGGCCCAGGTTTCTGAGGAGTATAGCATATGTATGGAGTATGTTAATGCAGGAAGAACAGTAGAATCGAACAGATGTGCCCGAAGCTGGAGGTTCTTCATACTCTTCATACTCATTTCTTCAATGATCTTGAAGGAGTTCCAAGCCGCTCTCTTACTTCTACGCAACTCAGGTGCCAGGTCATTCATCATGTTGACTTCTAGACCTAGAAATATAACTGTTGTATTCAGAGATGTTTGTCCCATTGAGAGCAAACGGAATGCCAAGAATGAGACTGTTTCTCATAAACATTGTCTTCATGAGATTCAGCTGTAGTCCTACCTTTCTGCACTCATGGTCAAATTCGGCCAGCATTTGTGCCGCTTGGCTGATGTTTGGTGTTATTAGAATGATGTCATCAGTGAAGTGGAGGTGGTGTAGTTTCCGACCATCTACCTTCACTCCCATTCCTTCCCATTCCAGTCATCGCATGACGTTCTCGAGGGTGTCACTGAAGATATTGAGTGAAATGGTATCATGCTGCTGAACCTCGCTCTTGATGTCAATGATCACTCCCTGTAGAATGGTGAGATCCCGGTAGTGAATCCTCAATACAGCTCACAGAGGATCCTGATGTATTGAGTTTGAATGCCCTGTTTGGCTAGGGTCTTGATGACCACTTCAGTCTCAACAAAATCAAAGGCCTTCTTGCAATCAATGAACGTTAGACAGAGCGGCATCTTGAACTCCCAAGAAAACTCGATCAGCTTGGTTATCATGTGGATATGGTCGATGGTGCTGTATCCTTTTCAGAAACTGGCTTGCTCACATGATTGTCCTTAATCTAGTGTTCTGCCAATCCGATTCAGGAAGACTCTAGTGAACTGCTTGTAGACAATAGACATTAGGCATATTGGGAGATAGTTGCCAATGTTGTGGATGTCTCTCTTCTTTTACAGTAGTACAGTCCTGCTGGTTTTCAATTGAAATGGAACCTAGCATTCAGACAGGTAGCATGTGAAGAGTCGAGCCAGTGTTTTGATGAGTACTAACCACAGGTTCTTCAGATGTTTGGATCTGACCTTGTCTGAGCCTGGTGCTTTTTCACTTCTTTACTGACGAAATAGTGTGCCAGAAATTGGAAGGGAGAATGCTGGGAATTACATATCTATCCTGTGGAATTTGGTATGTGGGATCCGAGAAGAAGTCACGGATAATCTTCTCCATTGCCCTTCAGGAAGATGTGATAGATCCATCAGGATGTAAGGGGGCAGTCATCTTGGTCTTGCAGTTGGCGAAGGACAGGCAGGCGTTACAAATGCTTTTCCCAGCTTCTGCCGCATCTGCCAGCACTGCTGCTCTTCTCTCTTTGAGATCTTCCTTTATTGCTTCTCTGCACTGCTTTGCAAGCTTGGACATTCGCTTGTGGTTGGCCGAGGCTTGCGCCAAGCCCCGTTGGTGAATGAGCTCGAGAGTTTTCGAAGACAGATGTCTTTTTGTGGCTATCTCTCTCACTCGGCATTCTTCGCACAATAGTGGATGTGCTGAACCAGTCTATCGTATTCCTCATCAATGTTGTCAGTGATGCCATCTTCCCATGTTGCAGAAAAGTGAATGGACTATGCTTTAAACTACAGTGCCATGCCTCCTGGGGAGGGAAAGGGTGTCACTCCCTTCTGCCTTCCCCCGCCCCCCAGCAACAAGGTGGCTGCCGCCAAAGAGCTTATTGGAATGCCAGGTATGAGCCAGTGCTGATGGGACAACTGCAGACTCATGGGAAAGGGGGTGTTACCGGTTCATCCTTCATGCCCTACCGAGGCCACTAGTTGCCCCCCACAGGCGGCTCTCCAGCACAGCCATGGCTCCAGTGGCAAACGGACTTAATCCAAAGCCCAGCAGCTTGTGGCAGAAAAGTTGAATGGACTATGCATTAAACTACGGTGCCATGCCTTTCCAGGAGGGAAAGGGTGTCGCTCCCTTTCACCTTTTTCCTCTCTGGCAGCAAGGTGGCTGCTGCCTCAGAGCTTATTGGAAAGCCAGGTATGAGCCAGCAGTGATGGGACAACTGCAGTCTCGTGGGAAGGGGGGCAGTACTGGCTTGTCCTTCACGCCCTACTGAGGCCACGAGTTGCCCCCCACGAGTGGCTCTCCAGCATGACCATAACACCAATCTCTTAATTATCTGGCTCTTGGCAGAAATCCCTCCAGACTTACCTAGTAAAATATCAGAAATCCAAAATCAAACAGCCACACAACATCATATGGTCCTCGTGACCAGGTATAGAATACAAATTATTTCACAGTGCTCTTTTAGCAGTTCTGATTGTTGGGGAGAAATTCTAAACAATCATGGTGCATCTATCATTGAAATAATGAATGTAATCAAATTAGAGAGAGAGTTAAGTAGAAATCATCTTCCCCACAGGCATTGGGAGGGGGAGTAGAGGGTTATATTGGGGTTCTTGGGGGGTGAAAAATAAGTACTGGTGAAGGGAAAGGTGTTTGGTCATTGTATGACTGAGACTTCATCTTGAAAGCTTTGTAACTTTAATCCCACAGTGATTCAATAAATAATTATAACAAAAAAAAAAAAAGAAAAGAAACTGAAGGTAGGGAACCACATCTATTCAAGTGTAATCATCTGATTCAGGATGTTAGGCTTTCAAATGAATCAATGCTTATGGCCAAGTTTGTGTTGACAAGGACACCGACACCGCCAAGACCTCTTTTGTCACATGTTTCAAGGAACTGTTCTTCTCCAGTGTCGGAAACAGCATGATGTGATTGATGCCTTCTTGTTTCAGTCAAACCAATGATGTCGTACTTGTTGGGGAGCCTATGAAATAAGCCTGGCAAGCTACACATGACATTCGATATGTCAAAAACAGTAACAAGTATCATCATTTGTTGTGAAACATAACTGGTGCCTGCTCTAGCAAATTGATGAACAGCGGGAAGACATTGCTACCACATATATGTGAATGCATATATATATATATATATATGTATATATACATATACGCACACACACACATATATATATATATATATATATATATATCACTGTCACCTTCACCCCGTTGTTCATTGATTTGCTTGAGTAGGCACCAGTAACATCTCCATTAGTCCTTGTCTCGTGCTAGTGTAGCCCGATGCCATATTGGGGGCTCTTTCAGGGTCAGGGGAATGAGGACCATCATTGTTACTGTTTTTGGCATATCGAGTATATCACAGATAGCTTGCCAGGTTCTGCCATGCAGGTGGAATACTGTCGGAAACTTGTCGGATCTCAGAGGGATGGAGGCTTTTGGGACAGCCTCTAATCACCTTTACAGGTGTTCCCAGTCAGGTATATATGCGGGCAGCATAGCCTGCCAGGTTCTCTGAGAGTGAGAACTAGAGAATAAGAGGTCGCGCGACCCAAAATGTGGCCATGCGCTTTTGGGAGCTTGGTTTTATAGTCTCTGGAATCCTGCCCATTGATGGGATTAAATGGCAGTTGGTGGGTGTAACTGTCTAGCTACTGGAAGATGGGGAATCTGGGTGAAGGAGTCCCAGTCCCTAACTGAACAGGCTTGGAGATATCATCCCTGAGTCCTGCACCTGGGTTCCTCTGCCTGTTCCTTCATATGTGAGGCTCATCTAAGCATGTGGAGAGTGGTCTCAGCATGGCTGTGGCTGGGTCCCGGAGGTTTTCAGCTGTCGGTGCTCTGCTCGGGTCAGAGAGCAAAACTCAACCCTGTGCCTCCTCCAAGGGGCCCTGGAAAGGACAGCAAGTGTGGGGGCAGGAGAACTATGCATTGTTCTCTTCTGGGAGCTTGGTTTTATAGTCTAGTTATAAACTATTTATAAAATATAAACTATTTATAAATATATATATGTACTTCCTCCCTGAGATTGGTTGTCTTCTGCTTTACACCCCATCAAATATGATATGCTGCTCTTGGTACATCAGTGGTGTGGAGTATGAGGAATTCTAAAATTTTTAATATGATTATACAGCTGAGGTTAATTTAATTTTTTTCTTTTAAACTGGATGGTGACTTTGGAGTCCAGATCTATTTGGATGGCATTTCTTTATCTTTTGCTGTCTTCTGAGAGATTTATTTCTGAGTCTCTGAATCAGGTCCTTTAATGAGTTTATATGGCACTAGAGGCAGTTCCTGGACATGTCTCCCAGGCTACCGGAAACACAGGGAGAGGGAGAAAGATCTCCCATTGGTGACTCCATGCAAACCTGGAAATTTCAGCCACAAGTCCCACATACCCAGGTTTTCAGTAGATTCACTCATGGATGTGTCCAAGCCTGTGGACATCATCTGTAAGCATGGCGGAGACTGAATTCTGGAGGTTTTTGCCTGCCTGGACTCTATTGGGGTGGGGAGGAGAACTTACACACACCCCTCCATGTTGCCCCTAATCAGACAGCATGGCACAGGGTCTGGAGGCATCTCTAGGCTTATCTTTGTGTAGTGCTTTCTCAGAGAGATTTATTTGTGAGTCTCCTACTGTTATTCTTGACTGATCTAGCCTGTGACTCTGTATGAGAATCTGGAAATGTGGTGTTGCTCAGGATCTCTCCTCTTGGTGATCAATTAACTGGAACAATTCAGCAGTAGTGTTGAGGTGTCTAGGACCCTACATGGCAGTGCTAAAAGTCTTCAGTCTGTACTCAGGAATGCTCAAAGACAATAAGGGGATGGTGATAAAACTGGGGTGGTCACATGTGAGGCATGTGCTTTAACCTCTGTACTTTATCTACATTCCCTATGATATCTTTTATTATGTATTTTATGCATTCATGTATATATGTGTTTATTTCTCTTCCATTCCCTTTGTGACTGTAGTTACTGCAATAATTGGAGCACATATATTATCTGTGATACTGAAACACTCCTTTGTTTTCATTGCCTGTCTGGATATGTATCTGGTTGCAGTGCTCAAGCATAATATATTCTGTAAAATTCACAAATATTAACACTGCCACTTCTACTCCTAAGACTGATTTCACAGGTCTGAATGATAACCTTAAAGTATCGGCCACAAAGAAAGCTTCTCTAATCATTATTTCTTTACAATCAAGAATTACCGTTTTTGTTTGTCTGGGGGCCACATTTGGTGACATTCTGGTCATATTCCTGACTCTTCTCTCAGGTTTCACTCCTGGTATGGTTTGGGTAACCTGGGGAGCCTTATTCAGTGCCAAGGATTGAACACAGATCAGTTATGTGCAAAGTAAGCACCCTCTTCACTGTATTATCTCTCCAGAATAAGAAGAGTTACTCATTTGTTTGATAAGACACTTAGTGGTAAGAGTAATATGCTGCACTATATTTCTATACCATGAGTATTATTAATTTAACAAAAACTAATAGCATCATAAAAGTACCACTATTTTTTTTTTGCTATCGTTGTTCATACTGATATTGGGTGTTTACATGTTGAAATTCTTCTAAGTAAACAGTATTGATTTACCAATTATAAATTTCAAATATCACTTTGATTCTTTCAAGAATTCTAAAAATTTATTATTTTACTTAAGGTTTCATTTTGATGTCTTTTTTCAGCTTTAAGTAGATTTTGAAAAGGAGTTCATGCCATATTGTTTACAATAACATTTAATTACTGCTTTTAAATGGGAGATTCACTGTATCACTGTCCTTTGTTTATTCATTGATTTGCTTGAACGGGTGCCAGTAATGTCTCCATTAATTCCAGCTGTGAGATTTTAGTAGCCTCTCCTTACTCATCCTTGCCAACAGTGCCATATAGGAGTCTTTTTCAGGGTCAGGGGAATGATACCCATTATTGTTACTGTTTTTGGCATAACAAATACACCACAGGGAGCTTGCCAGGCTCTGCCATGCAGGCAGGATACTCTTGGTAACTTGCCGGGCTCTCTGATAGGGAGAGAGAATGTACATAAGAGAACACAAGCAAGTATTTTAAAGCCAAACACATGTGTGCTGCTTTAGGTACAACAGTGGGCTAGACTATAAAGGCTAGACTGTAAATGGGTGATTACATATTATTTTTTAAAATACTTATGAATAATCCTTAAACAAAGACTCCTGTGTGTGTCTCTCCCCCCCCCTCTCTCTCTCTATATATATATATATATCACTGTCCTCCCATTGTTCATCGCACTGTCCTCCCATTGTTCATTGATTTCCTCAAGTAGGCACCAGTAACATCTCACAACAAATTGTGAGACTTGTTGTTACTGTTTTTGGCATATCGTATACATCATGGGTAATTTGCCAGGCTTTGTCGTGCAGCCGAGATACTCTTGGTAGCTTGCCGGGCTCTCCGAGAGGGGTGGAGGAATTGAACCCAGGTCGGCTGCAGGCAAGGCAAATGCCCTACCCACTGTGCTATCGCTCCAGCATATATATATATATAATATATATATATATTTACACTTATGGTTTTAGAAAAATGGGTAAATAAATGCTGTACTAAGGAGGTATGAGTATATGGAAGTGTTTTTCTCTGCGAACAACATATAAAATGATAAATCACAAAATAAAGAAAAAAGAAAATGAAGTATTTAAAAATCATAGTTTTGAGTATTCTAACTATATTCTAATGTATCCTTTGAATATTAAAATAATACCTCTAATTTAACATAGCTATATTGTCTTTGCTCCTTATAGAAAGGATTTACATGTTTTTGAGTAAAATGGTATCGTCCGAAATCACATATAATATAATATGATTACAGAAAATACAAGAAATATACAATTATTATACTAATAGCATTAGGTGCGTAATATATTACAGAAGGCACATAAAAAGACATGCATTTTGGGATTGGAGCAATAATACAGTGTGGAGAGCATTTGCCTTGCATGTGGCCGACCTGTGTTCTAGCCACAGCATCCAATCTGGTTCCCTATGCAATGCGAGGAGTAATTTTTGAGTGCATATTCAGAAATAACCCATGAGTATCAGAGCATGAGAACATTCTGGGTGCAAATCAAGAACAACAACAAAAAAAATTCTTGGTTTTCTCCTTGAGTAACTAGTATGTTTCTAAATGATGTAAAAGTATGTATTTAATTTGTTAGAAGTAACAAATTACTTTAAAATTCAATTAAATGGATTCACTATATTGAAGATAGACAGTTGGCAACTACACCACCTCTGCTTTGCTGATGACATCGTTCTAATAACACCAAAGATTAGTCAAGTAGCACAAATGCTGGCCGACTTGACCTTGAGTATGGAAAGGTCAGACTGCAACTGAATCTCACAAAGACAATGTTCATGAGAAACGAACTTGTTTCTGATGTTCCATTTGCTCTCAACGAAATGAACATCACTGAATGCAGCATTTATGTGTACCTAGATAGAGAAATCAACAGGACAAATGTCCTGGCACCTGAGTTGCGCAGGAGGAAGAGAGCGGCATGGAACACCTTCAAGAGCGTCAAAGAAATAGCTAAGAGGATGAATAACCTCTGGCTCTGGGCAGATCTCTTTGACTCCTCCATTCTTCCTGCATTAAGATATGCCTCAGAGACCTGGGCCCTACAAAAACAGGACAAGAATGCTATTCGGATCTCCCGAAGAGAAATCTAAAGAGCTATTCTTGGAGTATCATGCTTCACTCAAGTGAGAGAAGGAGTCTGGATTTCCGACCTCCATTGATGATCGAGAATCAGAGATGCTGTTTCATTTGCCAAGGCATCAAAAATCAGATGGGCTGGACACGTAATTCGATTTGGAGACGACTGCTGGACTAGAGCCGTTACCCACTGGATTCCACGGGAAGTCAAAAGATCGCATGGCCGCCCACCTATGAGATGGTCAGACTTCTTCCTCAAGACCCTGAACAATTGATTTGAAGCTCTTCATGTTCCTGGAGCGAGGAGACACCACTGAACTACACTAGCATGTGGCAGGGATGAATGGAGATGTTACTGGCTCCCGCTTGAGCAAATCAATGAGTGATGGGATGTCAAGTGATCAAGTGATCAAGTGATTCACTATATTTTTATTGGCATAGTGTTTATTTATAATGCATTTTCCAGGATGTAAATATTCATGTGCCTTTTTTTTTTTGCAATGTTGAGAAAATCATGCACAACCTCAAAATGTTTAGGGTCCTTTACCACAGTCCTTTAAATACCTACATTTCACTTCTTTCTTCCCTATTTGTAAATTCAATTCTCAACTCAAGGATTTTGTGGCCATTGAACATTGTCTATTCTCTTGCTTTACTTCTTTATTTATCATCTCTGGATAAATTATCTGGTATTTGTTTGTTTTTCCTTCTAACTTATTTCACTTACATGACCACTTCTAGTTTCATTCATATTGCAGTAAAAATTATTTTACACTTTCTTCTATGTTAGTTGTATTTCATTTGTTTATACATGCCACAGGTTCTTTATCCACTCATCAATTGTTGGTACTGGAGCTGTTTCCAAATCATTACTATTATATGTAGTATAACAATAAACAGAAGCACCCATCTTTTAACTTAGGGTCCAAGTGTTATTGAACAAATGCATATATTGAGTAGAGTTGTTGGGTTTTATTTTTAATTTTTCAAGATAGCTGTATAACATTTGTCCTAGAGTCTGAACCAATTTACCTTTCCATAGTGAATGAAGGTTGTTTTCTCTATATCTATGGCAGAACTTATTGCTGTTTCCTTTATTTTCTACCTTTCTCATATTAGTGAAACTTCATCATATGAGAGAGAGGGGCCAAAGACAATAAACCGAATGCAATATAGATTCCTTCCCAAAGGAAGGCTGATGGGGTTAGATAAGTGTCTTAGCTACCTACAATTCACCAATACACTAAGTGTGTCATCCAGTAACTCTGTGCTTTATAAAATATTCTGGAAGCTCCTGCGTGAAGGGGTTAGTCATATTATGCTTTATATTCACATTCCACAAATACCACAGAGGACTTCTTTTTTGGTTAATTAGTGTATTTTTTAATTGAACACTGTGAGACACAGAGTTACAAAGCTGTTCATGATTGGGTATCAGTCATGCAAAGGGGCTGGGTCACTATATCTATCTCTAAACTCTCATCCTATAGGGTGATTCAGACCCACCACCAAGATTCATTATGAACCTAGCAAGACAAATGCTGGGATCAAGTACTTCAGGTTGCCACAATATGGAGCAAGCAGAAACATCTTCCATTGGAGCAGTAGCAATCTTTCAGAGGTTCTAACTTGAATGCACAGTTAAGTGACCCACAATTAGCACATTTGTTTTCTTATATTTTGTCATATGACAGTGCGTTCTGAGGTGCAAGTGCATGACAATCCAATCCTGTTCCTTCTAATGCAAGAGCAAAATATGAAACCACAAAAATATTTAATTGTCTTAATAAAAATGTTCTTAATTGTCTTAATAAATTGTCTTAATAAAAAATAAATAAATAAATAATAAATAAATAATTGTCTTAATAAAAATGTCTTAATAAAAATGAAAGAGGTTAGGTTCATGGGTAATAATTGTCCATACATTCTCTGAACCCATAAGCTATTCAGGCCTTTACTATCTTCCATACAGATAATGTATATACTGGCTGGTAGTCCAGTGCCTGTCATCATAAATGTTGCCTCTTGATTAGGGCATGACTGGTGATAGGGTCAGTGCATATCAAGATGTGGTACAGTGTTGACCTGATTTTCAATGGGGCTATCTCTCACACCTATTTGAGACCCAAATACAATCGGTTGAAATATTTTTTACTGCTTGTCAGAGTCTATATCCATGGTCATTCTCTGTGACTCTAATGTTGAATTAACAAGGAAGAAAGGAATTAGTAATACCCAATTTTTGCATGTTTCAGACCACGCTTTTGACCTGACTGCTTAATCAATACACTTCTATCCAATCTGCTGTGGTCACTTCCTAAATAAGTGGCAAAAAGGCAAACAAATGAATCAGGTGTAGGATAAATACTTGCCAAAGCACCAAAATTCCAATGAATTTCTGTCACCATTCCTTTTTGCGGGGGAGAGTGGGGTACAGGGTGTTGACATCCATATGTTATCAGGGTTCATTCCTGTTTGTGCTTGAGGAATAATATGTCAAGCAGGGGTCAAATGGTGATTGTCTGCAGTGAAGCTTGTATAATCTGTATTTTACCTCCTGTACTATCTCCCCAGTACCTCTGAAACAATTTCTTTGTGTTGGAGAGAGAAAATGCTTGGACCTTTTTAATAATGAGCTCTGGCATGAATTTTGTCTTATCTAACAACACACCCACAAATACTTGAACAAACAAGCTGTTTTTTGCACCATATTTCCATTGATTGTTCCTTCTCTCTGAGATATGTTTCTAAGTGTAGTGTTGCCTTTTTAAAATTCTGCACAAGGGTTACAGGTTAATAAAATATCATCATTATAATGAAACATTTTCACACCAGAAGGCATGGATCATAAAACAAAGTCACTTGAGTTTGGTCCATAGCAGATGGTTGGTTGTTGAGGTATCCTTGGGGAAGAACAATTATGCAGAGCCCTTAGATATATTTTATGGTTATTTATAAGACTTAGATTACTCTTAAATAGCTATACTTTTAAAATATATGTGTCTTTTTTTAATTGCTTGTATTCCCCTGAAAAAAAAAAAAAACATAGCCAGAATACCCATATTGATGTTCTGATGGCCCAGAATCCACAACAGCAGATCCTTTGACTATGCTGCCAGATGTGTACCTGTGTTTCAACAGTCTAGTTCTCCATAGTTCGATATGATCATAGGATCTTTTCCATCTGCGTGAACTAAGCGAATATCTCCATCCAGACTTAACTCATGCAACCTAGTTACCAGCACTTATGATGATGATTTTCTTTTTGTTGCCAAGTGGACAATGTAAGTAGGGGATAGACCCCAAATACAATGGCTTCCTTTTGGTATTTAGACTTTCCCAAATGACTCGTTTTGTCTATCCACCACAGATCCTCCAATCCAACCTGCATTGTCCAATTCTCATTTATGCGTATGGCAGGTCCCAATAGTCAAGGTGATTTTCAAATCATTTGGGCCTTAGAACCAAACCTGTGATTTTCTTCACCAGAACCTTGCCAATAGGAGTCTTTAAAATCTTGTTTGCAGTGTCAATCAGTTATAAAGTTAGAAGCCTAAATTAGGATTTTTTGTGTGTAATTATTATTGATTAAAAAAAAGCACTTGAAACAGCAGTGAAAGGTGAGTTTATTGGCTGCCTATTGAGTAAGGATAGCAACCATTGTGTGGACATTCACTGGCAGAAGCCAGCTGGTTGAGAGAAACCATGTTTGGCCCTATTATTAGAAATATATATATATATATGTGCACAAATATATATATGAGATATATAGATATTCTATCTATCTATCTATCTATCTATCTATCTATCTATCTATCTACATGAGGGAGGGTCTGTATGCACCTTAGCCATGGTTTCCCACATAAAGAGGCGACAGTGAAGTCAATTTTTTTTGTCTTACTATAAAATGACTTTTTCTCCTTGTATTTTTTTGTTGTTATGAGCCTAATTTATCACTGAACTTCAAATAAATCTCCATGCTGATTCATATAGACACTCTGCATTTTTATTAGTAAGTAAATGTCACTGATATTTAGTGTATATTTGCAACAACTTATTTTTTTAACAATTATATAGTATTCTGGATATTTTCATGATTTTTATTTATTTATTTCTCTTTCTTTTATTTTTGTTTCTAATGCATTGATGTTTGTCTCCAGGTATAGTGCTCATGTTCTATTTTAAAATACTCATTATGTAGATATTTTAAGGAAATATTTGCCAAGCCCTGGACTAGTATAATGGATTAGCTGTGAAAAGAAGTTGAACATTTTTTAATATATTCATCAATACTTTCATCACTTTTTGTTACAAGATAAAACCTTATGGTTTAGGGCCTCACCTGGTAATTATCAGGGGTTACTCCTGGCTTTTCCCTCAGGAATTTCTCCTGGTGGCTCTCAGGGGGTCATATGGAAAGTTGGGGATTATACCCAGATCAGTTGCAAGGAAAATGCCTTACTCTCTGTACTATCTATTGATAAACCAGGCCGAGATCTCCCCAGAGGAGTCACACAAAGACAAATTGCAATGCAATAAGTAAAGGGTCTTTATTGGCTACCTCAAGCTAGGGTCCAAGTCTCATTCAATGCAGTGGAGACTCCAGTCTTGATAAGAACCCTGACTCCAAATCACAAGCAGTTTATATAGGGTTCAGGTTAAGAGAGTTTTACATACTGGTCTGTTTTTTAACATTGGCTTTATTACATCAGTGGTTAGTAATTAGACAGTAGGTGCCAGTAACAGTTTGGGGTTCTTTCCAAGAAGGATGTGATGACCCCTTATGACTGGCCAGATCCAACTGCCCAATTTCTTATCTAGGTGAATTACTCAATTGGGAGTTTACCAGAAACCGCAAGTCCTGCCTCTGGGAAACAGAAACTGAGGCCTAGTTTAGACTTAATATTAGCTAGAGCTTGTCATAGTGTCAGTTTTGCCCTCACACTATCCAGTTCCAAGGTAACATTTTTTTTTATTCTTTTTGGGTCATACCCGGCGATGCAGAGGGGTTACTCCTGGCTCTTCACTCAGGAATTACTCCTGGCAATGCTCAGGGAACCATATGGGATGTTGGGAATCGAACTCCGATGGGCTGCATGCAAGGCAAATTCCCTACCCACTGTGCTATCACTCCAGCCCCAAGGTAACATTTATTATATAAAAATATTTGAAGCTATAACCCAATGTAACCACCACATTTTAGATAAGAGAGCCGTTACAATATGATGACAGAGATACATTGCTTTATGATCTATGGTAGAGTTGTTAATAAAGAAATCTTCAGTTTACGAAGGGCAAAACTGAGAGAGAGAGAGAGAGAGAGAGAGAGAGAGCACTTCTCTACTTACTAGTCTCTATAACATCACACAAACTTCTGCAAGGTTCTCAACATTGTGTGTCCAGAAATGAGCATTTTTAAGTGTTTTTTTATTAAAAATTTTTTTTAATAGTGAGACATCATGAGGTACATTGCAGACTTACCCATTTTTGTGCTTGGGTTTCAATTATACAGTGATCAAATACTCATTCTTCCACCTGCCCATTTTCCACCACCACGGATCCCAGTATTCCTCCCACCACCCATCTCCCCCATCCCACCCTGCCTCTGTGGCAGGGCATTCCCTTTTTTGCTCTCTCTCTTATTGGGTGTTGTGGCCTGCAAAGAAGGCAATGGGTGACAATCATGTTTAGTCTATAGTCTACTTTCCGCATGCTTCTCCCATCCTGGGAGGATCCTCCCAACACCTTCATTTGGTGTTCCCTTCTTTATCTGAGCTCCCTTTTCCCCTAGTATGTGTAGTTGGCCTCCAAGCCATGGAGTAATATTTCTGGTACTAATCTCAGCCATTCTTGGGTGTTAGACTCCTATTTTGTTACTTTATGTTCCCCAGATGAATGCAATCTTTCTATGTCTATCTCTTTCTTTCTGAGTCACTGAAATGAGCATTTTAACTAGAATCTAATTCAATGGAGGCATTCTTCAATAATTTCCAGTATCTCTGAATGATTTGCCAATGAAAATCTGCTACTTCCTTTATTTATTTATAGAATTTTTAGATGTTATGCTGCTAAGTATGCTTGCCTACCTCTTCTGAAAATGCCCCAATAGCATTTAAATATCAAAGACAATCATTTGTACTCAGATTTTAAAAAATTCATTTAAAATAACTGGGTAATTATATAAACACTTACTCATAAAACAAAGTAAATCTTATTACTAACACCATGCTCAGAAATTACCAACTCTCATTTTAATGACCTCCAGATGCATTGCACAATAGCAGGCCGTCATTTTAGGAAAATAGGAATAGCACAACTATGCACTGGGGAGTTAACTAGAGAAGTATTTGATTCTTCAAAATTACAATTTCACTTCATGCATAAGCAGTCAGGGATGAGTTGTGAGGTAAGAGTGAAACATATAATCATGCCTATTGTGTGTTTTTTTATTTATTTAAATGGAGGGAAAGTTCAAATTGAGGAATTTGGACTTACTCAATTTTTGCCAAGCGTTAGGATTTTTAACATGCATTATATTGGTTGTTCAAAAAACATACACAATGGCATTCCGCTTAGTTTTAGACTATGAATCAGAAACAAAAAATAGCAACAGATGGAGAAAATAAAATTGAGTTCCTGGTATATTGCAAACAAGCTTAAATACTGTGTTCAGTTCCCATGTGGTGTGCTATTTGGTCTGAAGGACTGAGTGTGACAAATATTACTGAAACACAAAGCCCATGCATCTACAAAGCTACAAAATACAGGGTTTATTTTTCTTTGAGAAGTTCTCTTTTCTGTTATTTCTATTTTGTTTTAGTTTTAATTTCACTGTCACTGTCCTCCCCTTGTTCATCGATTTGCTCGAGCGGGTCCAGTAATGTTTCCATTGTGACAATTGTTACTGTGTTTGGCATATCAAATACACCACAGGAAGCTTGCCAGGCTTTACCCCACAGGAGAGATACTCTCAGTAGCTTGCCGGACTCTGGGAGGGGCGGAGGAATCGAAGTTGGGTCGGCCATGTTGGCCACTTGTAAGGCAAACGCCCTACCAGTTGTGCTATCGCTCCAGCCCATAATCTCAAGAATAAAGATTAATTTATTCTTAGACAGGAATGTGGCTCAGTGGTAGAGCTCCTGGCTGCATATGTGATGTCCTGGATTATACAGGGATAGCTTAAAAAGAGAAGTCTGTCTGCATTCAAGTAGAATAAAACTGGTACTGGAGAGATAGTACAGCAGGTAAGGTGTTTGCCTTGCATGCTCCTGGCTAAGGTTCTCACAGAAAAATTACCAGAAGTAATTCCTGAGTGCAGAGTCAGGAATAACCCCTAAAAATCACTGGGTGTGACCCAACCCCCCAAAAATAAATAAACAAGTAAAATAAAACCTCTGCTTATTTTTTAATTTAACAAAATTTTAACAAAACTTTGAGGCCATTTTAAATATTAAAGAAAACAAAATAAAACATAAGATAATTATCCACTTTTTTTTTACTTAAACCGTCAATTGTGGTTTTATCATTTTTTTCTGGAAATAATATCATAGCATTTTCATCACTGATTTTATGTGCTATTCTCAACACAAATTTTGAATTAATCTATGATTGATGCAGAAATTTTTATCAAACTATTACATGCATAGAGAAAGATAAGACAAATTTTAAGGTTAATGGATTTCAGAAATACACCCGTGTTTAATCAGCATTAAGTAAAACAGAACATTCTACCATGCCAGAACCTTCTTTCCACCTGCTATAACTTTCTCTACTCACAACTTCCTGAAAGAGACTAGTTCCTAAAATTCTAACCTTTGAGACTGCTTTTGTAATATTTTGGATAAATAGAATCCGGCATTTTGTGCAAATATTATGTGTCTTATTTTTTTTACTGAAAATTATGCTTGTGATACTCATTCACATTTGAATAAATATGTTTTACTTTTTAGAACAATAATATAGTGTTTTAAAATATTTCCCCTTTATGAATTCTTTCACCTTGCTTCACAAATTCATTCTCGGTGCCTTCTATTTCAATCAACACATAAATATGTACCTTGTGTGATTCACTTTTCTTGGCATAATGATTAAAAAACTTGTTAAAACTATCTTTTGATTAAGAAGATTAATACTAATAGAAGAAACTAGCATATCTAACTCAAATGTTGTATAGAATGACAGAATCCCTTAAATCAAAATGCTAAAAACTCATCACAACAATACAAAATTAAGATGTATTTATGTTTCCTTAAGTTTTCAGGGAATATCTTATCTTAAATTTCCTTCACTATTGAGAAGGAATTAAATAACTCATGCAAAGCGTGCAGGGCACTGCTGACTGGCAGCATGACATATATGATACCTTGTAGCACAAACTGAAAAGAATATTAGGAATGAATATGTCAAGATAATCTACCTGAATCTTCTGAAAACTACCTTGACGATTTCATCCCTGATAATAGGAATTCATCAGTTTCATCTCCCATTTCTCTAACTCCTTTTAGAAATTTTAACTTTAGCTTTTGTTCATTGTTCTTTATTAATTGATATAGTTTTGGTTTTCCTTGAATATTCTTTTTACACCAATAGACTATCTGTAGGATAACATTGGTTTGTCCATTCTCCCTTGCCACAGGGAGCTTAGGTTTATTGAGTTACTCCCATCACAGTGCCCCCATTCCTCTGTGTTTATTTGTAATCTTTTCCTTTGTGCTTCACTTCCACACCCGGGATGGCCGATACCCTGCACAGATGAAGGAGAAAACGAGGACCAGGGTGGTCAATGATCAGTTGCTATTTTTCCCATTCTCTCCCAAGAGCCTGTTCCAGTCTCACTAAACACCCCAATCCCATCTCCTCCTTCTTCACTCATCTGTCTGAGCTCCATTACCCGTCCTAGTCTCTCTCTAGTATCTCTCCAACTTTCCCTCATTGTGGGTAGCACAATCAACATATCAAAGCCCTTCCTGATGGATTAGGGTCAGGGGTGGAATTACCACCTAGAGGTTTTTCTCCTTTCCTTAGTCCAATAATTTAATTAACATCTTGATTAACATCTTAATTCTACTTCTTAATATTGGTTATTTTGTCTGGACACAGTAATAGATACATTAAGCTTGTAGGGTAGCTCCCCTGGGGACATCTCACCACAGACTCAGACTACAGTGCTTGGGGCAGATTAATAATTCCTAACTCTAGCAGGGTCCAAATCTAGTTATTGCTTTTGTATTACAACAGGATTTGTCCATGACCATGCTCCTAACTTATAGCTAAGTATCATGGTGCTTTGTCCAGGCCCATTTCGATGCCAGGGTAGCTCGCAGCTTGCCCTGGGTCCTTCCAGTCCCTCATTGGGACCCTGCTTTTGGGGTGCTAGGAAGTAAGGCAACTGAGGCTTACATCAAGAGAATGGATGCCCAGGAGTGAATGTCATTCAGAGTCAATTAACTCCCATGTTACAAAAGCATAGCATTAACTGTTTTCCTGTGTCCATACAAAAAGGACACCACTCTAAATTAACTATGGAAAGCACTTAAGGAGAAGAGAAAAGCAATATTTACAAGCTAACAGACTCTGATTAAAAGATAAGGTGATTGACCAGTTGGAGAATCAGAGCACAAAGGAAGAGGTTACAAATAAACACAGAGGAATGGGAGCACTGTGATGGGAGTAACCCGATAAACCTAAACTCCCTGTGGCAAGGCAGAAAGGACAAAACAATGTTATCCTACAACCATCCATTCCAGCAAAACCTGATCACGTAAAACAGAGCAAAACAATAGAAAATAATAATCTCTAATTATAAAATAAGGTCAATAGCTTTCTGACCATTTGAATGTATAACTTTTGACACTATCTTAACTCAATATCAATTAATATGTATAAAAACATATACATATGTCTATTGTGTATAGCATTATTCATTCAGTGGAGCATAAGAAAAGGCATATGAAGTCATATTGTAATTGTTATAAAACAATTGCTTTATTTAATGTGTATAATTTGAATGAGTCTGGAGAAATGCAAACACCCAAGACAGAGTCACCAGGGAGAAATTTTGGGTGGTTTTTCAATGTCTATGAAGTTTAAGTTTCTACTAAATGAGTAAATTTAGAGATCTTAATTTTGTTGTTTTTATCCTTCTGCTCAAACGTGTCTTCTTTTTTATCCTAGTCTCTATATCACCCACCATCCCATTAGAAGAGAGAAAGATACATATATATAATATACATATATGAAGAGAGAAAGCATATATGTTTCTCTCTTCATATATATATGAAGAGATAAATATATATATATATATATATATATATATATGGGATAGAGAAAGCAAGAAAAACGTCACCTAGAGATTTTTTTTTCTTAATAAATTTACTGATTGAATCACCATGAGAGCAGTTACAAAGCTTTCGGGTTTAAGTCTCAGTCATACAATGATGAAATACCTGTCCCTTTAACAGTGCCCATTTTCCACCACCAAAAACCCCAGTATACCCCCCATCGCATACCCTCCCCCTACCTGTGTGGCAGATGATTTTCACATTACTCTCTACTTTGATTACATTCAATATTTTGACACCAGACCCACCATTATTATTTGGGATTTTAACCCAACACTCAGATCTGCCAAAAAGGCAGCATTAGACAATTTTTTTTACTGATGATTTTGAATAGGATATCATGTTGCATGGCCACGTGATTTTGGAATTCTAAAATCTTAATAATTAAATCTGGAGGGTTTTCTGCCAAAAGCTTCTGGGTTCCGAGATTTGTTTCTGAGTCTCTGGGACCATAGTTTAAGCAGCTTGTTGAATAGCCAGAGGGCCCTAGAGATCTTACTGTATAGCATACCACCTATAGTCAAGAAGATTGTATTTTGTATTTCAAAATGGGTTAAGAAAGTAAATCTCATATGTTATTAACACACACACACACTTAAGCACAAATACGACAATACCGTTACAAAATTTATAGAGAATTTTACGTATCATTATATGACAATTCTTGTATATTTAAAACCATTTCATTAGATAATAAATACTTATAAATGATATTAAAATTGTAATTAAAAGTTTGAATTTGTAGCTAAATATTTTCTTTCATATGGATGACAACATTCTATATCTATACATCTTTACAATAATTCTTACTTTTATGGTTTAAAAGTTTGTCATTACTAAAAATAATTTTTGCAGTCATAGATAATATTTTAAAATATGGTGCTTCCAGTGAAGCCTGCATGTCTAGGCCTTGTGTCCTTACATCAATGTAATGACAGAGATGTTCAAAATAAATTAAAATATAATATGACTTTGAAGCTTCTTTCATACTAATATTCTATTCATCCTCTTGACAGGTTCTCTTGGTGAATCTTGGAAATGTTTCTTTTGTGTCGAGAGTATGATTACCTTCTTCAGATTTTCATAAAGTAACTACTGAGCCATCTACATACCATCCATTCTTATCACACAATTAGCCCAGTGCAGCTAAGCAGCAAGTCACAAAGCTTTGATGCCTGTAAAAGAAAAGGACTAGTGATGAGAAATTCACCAAAATGAAGTCAGATAGAAAATGTTTCTGAGAATATTATATCTCAGGGATTCTTTTATAATATGAAAATCTGTTATAAGAAATACCAAATGTTAAATCTATTTTCTTTTGTAAAGATAAAGATATTCTGCGTCTAAACTTAATTCAAATATGAATTGTGATATTAATAAATTGTGTATTGTATGATTATAGTTAAATATCCTTCACATAAAAAATTAGGAAAATTTTTGAACTAATTATAGTATAAATGTAATCAAATTCAACTGGTATTTTCCCCAAAGTTTATTTACAAAATAATGTATTTTTCAATTATTCAACAAAACAAATATATTTAGGATTTGTTATTTACTCAAAGCATGTGTCTAGTTAACAATATAAAAAATTATGATTTTTCTCTTGTCCACTGTATTATATTATAATCAATCAAAAACAAATAAAGAATTTGCAGATTTGTATTTCTTTAAATTTATGAAATAATGCACAATTGGAATAGACTAGAACATTTATAGAACTAAAATCATAGTTTACATTTATTTTTTTTCATATTTTTACTCCAATGCTCTATGAAGTTCCCTTGCTGCCAAATAAAATATGATGCTTTCTCAAACAATAGCACAGCGGTAGGGCATTCGCCTTACAAGCGGCCAACATGGCCGACCCGAGTTTGATTCCTCTGCCCCTCTCGGAGAGCCCGGCAAGCTACCGAGAGTATTTGATATGCCAAACACAGCAACAACAAAGTCTCCAATGGAGATGTTACTGGGCCCGCTCGAGCAAATAGACGATCAACTGGAGGGCCTTTACCTTTACCTTACCTCAAACATATGCATATTTAAAGTAATAAAATTAACTGTTGGGCCAGCAGCTATCAACTAACATAACATTACTAACTTGTTCAGAAATATTTGGGTTCATGAGAATAATCAAGATCATCAATTTTCCAAGAAGACTGTTTCTGTGCTACCTCTCTGATCCAAAGTTATTACTGATAAGGTGATATACTCATTGATGCCAATGTTATATAAACATATGGGTCGATATATATTTATATACATTTTTCTTTTGTGATGGTATTGTATTTTTGAGCTTTATTTACACGATTCAGTATCTCTATTTTTCCTTAATGAAGAAATTAGAACTCTCTAGCACAAATTTATTTTAAAAGTACATGATAACAAAGAAATTATGATTTATACCTCAGCTATATTCTACTCTAACTTCCATGACAAATTCTAAATTCTCTTAAGTGAAAATAAAATCCTTGGAGTGGGGTTGAGTTTCTCTTCCCTCCCTAGCAGAGCACCAGCAGCTGAAGATCTCCAGAACCAGTCACAGTTCATGCTTAAGACCACTCTCCACACATTTGGACAAGCCTCACACATGAAGGAACCGGCAGAGGAACCCAGGTTTGCGGGACCTGGGGCTGAGATCTCCAAGCCTGCTTGGATGGGGACTGGGCCTCCTCCACCCAGATCCCCCATCTTACGGTAGCTAGGTGTTACACCCACCAACTTTCCCCAGTGACATGTTATCCCATAAGCGGCCACAACCCAGTCACTATAAAACCCAGCTCCCAGAAGCATGAGGCCACAAGTGTGGCCATGCAACTTCTTATAATCTAGTACTCACTCTTGGAGAACCCAACACCCTACTAAGTGTATCCTGCCTGCACAGCTGAGTCTGGCAAGCTCTCCGTGATGTATTCAATATGCCAAAACCCAGAAACAATGATAGGTCTCATCCCCCTGACCCTGAAGGAGCCTCCAGTGTGACGATTGCTAAAACCTCAGGGCTAGGACGAATGGAGATGGTACTGGTGCCTGCTCGAGGAAATCGATGAACAACAGGATGACAGTGATACAGTGATACAATGATTTAAATCATGAGGTTGGTGCACCCATAGAGATAAAGTAGTTTGCCTTGAACACAGATAATAGTTGTTTGATCCCTGGTAGTCTACATATTTCCTTTATTCCAGAGTAAAGGCCAGGAATAAGCCCTGAGCACAGCTGAGTGCCGTTCAAAAACACAACATAACACAACAAAACAAATCCAAAAAACAAAATAGCAACAACAAACCTTTTCGATATTTTCAGAAAATAAATGCTATTCTTCACTGTGCCAAACAATTGCATGTGCCATTACTTTTTATAAATGTGTTTATTTTCTCTGAATAAGTGAATGATGTTATTAGAATACAGAGAAAGCTTATGTTTATGATCTGGTCATGACTGATAATGAAAGTAATGAATAAGAGATTTTTACGAAAGTTCTAAGCAGTAGGAGTATTTAAACTCACTGTGAAATAGTCTTCTTTGGACAGTAGATGATACAGGCAAGAAAAGAAGTGATGAGGCATTTAATTTTAAGAATATCACAAAAAACTCTTTAAAACTGATTTATTTATGTTTGATTGAGAAGTGCAAGAAAGATAAACATGTTTCAAGAGAAGACAACCAAATAATATCTAAAAGGATAATGAGAGAACAAGGAAACACTGTGATTCTCTGTTATATTGTTTCTTCTAGGTTTTTAAAGTTAAAAGAGATTATTTTCAGAAACATTACAGGGAAAATGAAAAATAAAACAACGTCAATTTTTTTCTTACTCACTTTTGTTTTACATAAAATGAATCAGAGAATCAAAGGTTTGCTGATTTTCTTATTGGTGTATATTAAACTGCAAATATGGAGCTGCAGCAATAGTACAGCAGGCAGGTGTTTGTTTTGCATGCAGTAGACCCAGATTCTATCTCTGGCATCCCATGTGGTCTTTCTAGCATTACCAGGAATAATTCCTGAGTGCAGAATCAGGAGTAATCACTGGACATTTCTGGGTGTGATCCCAAAAACAAACAAAAAATTAAACTGAAAATATATAATGGAACATAAGATTGTTCAATTGTAATAGAGCAGACGCCTATCTTATATGGTATTAAAATTAGAAAATAACATCATATAAAATATGATAGCGGGAGACAAGAGGTAATCTTGGAGCTATGTGAAGAAAAATGGGGTCAAATAAGATTTTGAGCCATATTGGTTATCAATGCCTGAATGACATCATCTGATGTCATCTGAATGACATCATCAACTGTACTGAAGTTTATAGACTTCTTTGTCAGCAAATAAAATATGAAATATGTATCAATGGTAAAATACTTTGTTGCCTTGAAATTATACTCAAGATTAGCTTGGAGATCACCCATCAAAGAAGTCCTTGTCTTGTTTAAAAACTCTTATGCCCAAATAGAGTCCCCTGGTGTAAAAAATCCCCATGTATTTCTTAAATTTTTCTTCTTAAGTAGATGCTATATGCTTGGCATCTGAATGAGTACTAGTGTTGAAGAAGAAAACCCTCTTGTTTTGGACAGGAACTGCAGAATAATGCCACATTCATGGTCACGGTCCTCCCGTTATTTATTGATTTGCTTGAGCGGGCCCAGTCACATCTCCATCGTGAAACTTGTTACTGTGTTTGGCATATCGAATATGTCACGGGTAACTTGCAAGGCTTTGCCGTGCGGGCTCGATACTCTCGGTAGCTTGCCGGGCTCTCCGAGAGGGGTGGAGGAATAGAACTCAGGTCAGCCATGTTGGCTGCATGCAAGGCAAATGCCCTATCCACTGTGCTATCGCTTCAGCCCAATGACACATTGTCCTCCCGTTGTTCATCGATTTTCTCGAGTGGGCCCAGTAACGTCTCCATTGTGAGACTTTGTTGTTACTGTGTCTGGCATATCGAATACCTCACAGGTAGCTTGCCAGGCTCTGACACATTAAAAAATAGAAATAATTAATACAAATAAAATTAATGCAAGAAGAAAGATATATTTTATATGACAAGTTGGTAAATATTTCTTAGTCGAAACTGTTTCTGAAGACATAAAAAGCACTATTGTGCAACTAGTAGAGAACAAAATAGATGTGGGGAAATAAGTGGAATTTGTAGAAAAATGTATTATGGCTAGATATTTTAAATCATATTTACATTTTTTTAAAACTCAAATCTGCATAAACATCAAAAATAAGAAACTTACATACTAATCAAAACAATAAAAATCAATAACAATTAGTATAATATCTATAGGGGAAAATATAGAGTTATTTCATGATATCCTTACAGGGATCAAGCTTAATCTGTTTAATGCTTTAGGGAGTATTGCCATTTTGATGAGGTTAATTCTTTCTGTGCATGAGCAAGGGATATGTTTTATTTCCTTGTGTCCTCTTTCATTTCATGGAGTAGCGTTTTGTAGTTTTCATTGTAGAAGTCCTTTACCTCGTAAGTTAGGCTGATTCCGAGGCATTTGATTTTCTGAAGCACAATTGTGAATGGGATTGTTTTTTCCTTGTCATTTTCCTTTGTCTCATTATTTGCATATAGGAAGGCCATGGATTTTGAGGCATTAATTTTATAGCCTGCAACTTTACTGTGCAAGTCTATTGTTTCTAGGAGTTTCTTGGTAGAGACTTTAGAATTCTCGAGATATAGTATCATAACATCTGTGAATAGTGAGAGCTTGATTTCTTCCTTTCCTATATGGATGCCTTTAATGCCTTTTTCTTGCCTAATGCTATTGCAAGTACTTCCAGCACTATGTTGAACAGAAGTAGTGATAGTGGCATCCTTGTCTTGTCCCTGATCTCAGAGGAAAAGCCCTTAGTTTTTCTCCATTGAGAATAATGCTTGCCATGGGTTTGTGGTAGATGACTTTGACTCTCCTGAGGAAAGTTCCTTCAGAACCATTTTTGGGGAGAGTTTTCATCATAAACGGGTGCTATCTTGTCAAAAGCTTTCTCTATGTCTCTTGATATGATCATACAATTTTTATATTTACTTTTGATGATATGATGGATTAGGTTGATTGATTTCCGAATGTTAAACCATCCGTGCATCCCAGGGATGAATCCAACTTGGTTGTGGTGTATGCTGTTTTTGATGAGTTGTTTGATTCTATTTGCTAATATATTGTTGAGGATCTTTGCATCTATGTTCATCAGAGATATTGGCCTGTAATTTTCTTTTTTAGTGGTGTCCTTGTTTGTTTTTGGTATGAGGGAGATATATGCCTCATAGAAACTGTTTGGGAGAGTTCCTCTTTTTTCAATTTCCTGGAAAAGCTTGAGGAGAACTGGCAATAGGTCATCTTTAAATGTTTGGAAGAATTGACTAGTGAAATTCAGGTATTCCAAGTCTTCTTGGCTAAGTTTTGGTAGATTGTAGGACTCCAGGAATTTATCCATTTCTTCTAGGTTCTCTTGTTTTGTGGCATACAGACTCTCAAAGTAGTCTCTGATGATCTTTTGAATTTCATTGGTTTCTGTTGTGATGTCCCCTTTTTCATTTCTGATTCAGTTTATTAGGGTTCTTTCTCTCTCTCTCTTTCTTTGTGAGTATTGCTAGCAGTTTATCAATATTGTTTATTTTCTCAAAGAACCAGCTCTTGGTTTCATTGACCTTTCGGATTTTTTTTTGGTTTTCAATGTCGTTAATTTATGCTCTAAGTTTTATTTATTCTCTCCTTCGGCTGGGCTTGTCTTCCTTTTGTTGGTCTTTTTCTCAGATCTTGAGCACAGAAGTCAAGTTCTCTATGTAGGCCCTTTCTTCTTTTCTGAGAAATACTTGCACGACTATAAATTTTCCTCTTAACACAGCTTTAGTGGCGTCCCATAGGTTCTGGTAGCTCATGTCTTCATTCTCATTTGTTTCCAGGTATCTTTTTAGTTCATTCTTAACTTCCTTCCTAACCTACTCATTGTTCAACATTGACTTGTTTAATTTCCAGGTGTTTGATTTGGTTCTCCATGTCTATGTGTTATTTGCTTCTATTTTCAGTGCATTGTGGTCGAAAATGAGAGTTGATACAATTTTTATTTTTCTGAGTCATTGAGGTATGTTTTGTGACCCAACACGTGGTCTATTTTCTAGAATGTTCCGTGTGCATTGGAAAAAATGTAAATTATTTTGGGGTGCAAAGCCCTATATAGGTTTGTTAACCCTGTCTCTTCTATTTCTTCCTTCAAAGCCAGTGTTTCCCTGCTGAGTTTTGTTCTTGTTGATCTATCCGGAGGTAATAAGGCCACGTTGAAGTCTCTGACTACAATTGTATTGCTGGCAATGTCCTCCTTAAAATCTGTTAGAAGCTGTTTTAAGTATTTAGCTGGTCCCTCATTAGGTGCATATATATTTAAGAGTATGATCTCTTCCTGCTGTACATACCCTTTGATAAATAGAAAATGGCCTACGCTGTCCCTTCTAATCTTTTTCAACCTAAAATCTATGTTGTCAGACACTATTATGGCCACCCCAGCTTTTTTGAGGGAGTTGTTTGCTTGTAGGATCATTTTCCATCCTTTAACTTTGAGTCTTTGTTTGCTCTGACTGTTCAGATGTGTTTCTTGTAGGCAGCAGAATGTTGGTTTCAGTTTCTATATCAATTTTGCCACTCTGGGTCTCTTGATTGGTGCATTTACACCATTGACATTGAGAGAGATTATTGTCATGGAGTTTTATGCCATCTTTCTGTAAGGATTTGTTGTGCTTATGGATGTTTTCCTTCTTGAATTACAAGGGCCCATTTAGTCCTTCTTTTAGGTTTGGTTTTGAGTCTATGAAGTTCCTGAGTTGTTGTTTCTCTATAAAATGATGTATTGTTCCATCGACTTTAAGTGAGAGTTTAGCTGGAAAAAGTATTCTTGGTGAGGCATTCATTTCATTGAGTTTTTCTTCAAATGAATAGATCAAGTTCTCTGAAATTCATATGGAACAAAAAATGCCCACTATAGCTAAAGCAATTCTTGTGAAAAAAGACGTGCGGAGGCATTATCCTCCTCAACTTCAAACTCTACTACAAAGCCGTAATAATTAAAACAGCATGGTACTAGAACAAAGGTAGGGCTGCAGACCAATGGAACAGGGCGGAATATCCGTACACACAACCCCAAATGTATGACCATCTAATCTTTGATAAGGGAGCAAGAAATGTGAAGTAGAACAAGGAAAGCCTCTTCAACAAATGCTGCTGGCATAACTGGACAACCACATGCAAAAAATGCCTTAGACCTCAACCTAACACCATGCACAAAAGTCAGATAAAAATGGATTAAAGATCTAAACTTCAGGTCAAAGTCCATAAGGTACATTGAAGACAAGTTTGGCAAAATCTTCCATGATATTGAGGCTAATGGTATCTTCAAAGATGACACCCCATTGACCTATCCAGTGGAGACAGATAAACAAATGGAACTTAAATCAAGAAGCTCCTGCACTACAAAAGATACAGTGACCAGAATACAAAGATTATCTGCAGAATGGGAAAGGATAGTCACCGAATACCCATCTGATAAGGGGTTGCTATCAAGGATATACAAAGCACTGATTGAACTCCACAAGAAGAAAACATACAATGCCATAAAAAAGTGGGGTAATGAAATGAACAGAAACTTTCTCAAAGAAGAAATCTGAATGGCTGAAACACACATGAGAAAATGCTCTACAGCACTAATAATCAGGGAGTTGCAGATCAAAACAGCAATGAGATATCATCTCATGCCACAGAGACTGGCCCACATCCAAAGGAACAAAAGCAACCGCTGTTGGTGTGAATGCAGCAATAAAGGGACTGTCCTTCACGACTGGTTGGAATGCCGACTGGTTCAGCCCTTTTGGAAAACAGTATGGACGATTCTCAAAAATTAGATATTGAGCTCCCATTTGACCCAGCAATACCACTCCTGGGAGTATATCACGGAGAGGCAAAATGATATAGTCAAAATGATATCTGCACTTCCATGTTCATTGCTGCACTGTTCACAATAACCAAAATCTGAAAAAAACCCTAGTGCCCAAGAACAGATGACTGGTTAAAGAAACTTTGGTACATCTACATAATGGAGTACTATGTAGCTTTTAGAAAAGATGAAGTCATTAAACTCATATACAAGTGGTACTACATGGAAAGTATCATGCTAAGTGAAATGAGTCAGAGAGAGAGAGAGAGGGACAGACATAGAAAGATTGCATTCATCTGGGGAATATAAAGTAACAAAATAGGAGACTAACACCCAAGAATATTTGAGATACATTCCAGGAGGCTCACTCATGGCTTGGAGGCCAACCGCACGTGCTGGGGGAAAAGGAAGCTCAGATAGAGAAGGGAGCACCAGATAAAGGATGTTGGGATGATCCTCCCAGGATGGTTGATGCATGCTGAAAGTAGACTATAGACTAAACATGATAGTCTCTCAATGCTCCTTTTGCAAATCACAGCAGCCAAAAGGAGAGAGAGAATAAAAGTGAATGCCCTGCCACAGAGGTGGGATGTTGTGGGGGGATGGGGAGAGGAGAGGGATACTGAAATGGTGGAGGGATGAGTAATCGATCATTGTATAACTGAAACCCGAACTCAAAAATGTAAGTCTACAACTGTACCTCATGGTGTTTCACTAATAATAATTAAAAAAAATAGAGTTAAATTTAATATTTATAGAGAAATTTAGAAGGGTTGTTTTATATAATTACTAGTATGAGTTCTGTATTGTGCAGAGTGAATAAAATGCATTGCATAATTCAGTATTTAATAATCACATGCATACAAAAATGAACTAATGTAGACACATGGATAATGATTTGGGAAAAGTAGATAGCAAAATAGATAAGAATGTTCTCCTTTATAAGATTTGAGGAGTTATATGATACTTGAAGCATTCAGCTGTTGTTGACTAAGGTTCCAAATAATACCATAGAAGAATATCATTTAGGAAAAAATGAAAAATAGGAGAACACAATTAAAAGGAAAAGATCAATTGATTATTTTTAAATAGATCCAATAAAATTGAAATATTGATATATTTTATACATGTAGATTCTCAGAAATAAAATTTATCTGCACCCTGCTACCAAATTTGAATAGTAAATTATATCCTCAAATAAATTTTGTTTACCTAACACCCCGATGAGGAAATGTCAAAAGCATCATATAATGGTTACTGTAAAGTAAAATATTATGAAAATTTAATCAAGATATGAAAGATCAACTATAAATTTTTGGTGAGCTGAGATTATAGAACTAATTAATGTCAAATGTCAGAATTTTACTTCCACTTAAAAAATTTTCTGTTTTTGACCAGTAGAATATTGCAATTAAAAAGATATTTGATATCGGGGTTGGAGCGATAACACAGTGGGTTGGGCTTTTGCCTTGCACATGATAGACCCAGGTTTGATTCCCAGCATCCCATATCGTCCCCCAAGCACTGCCACGAGTGATTCCTGAGTGCAGAGCCAGGAGTTAACTCCTGAGCATCGCCAGGTGTGACCCAAAACAAAAACAAAACAAAACAAAAAAACCCAAGCTGGCACAAAAAAAAAGTTATTTGGCATAAATTAATTGCATAAAGCATAGCACATGTTGATAAAATAATATGAAAATTGATGTTATATATTACTTAAAATCTAAAAATGCCTCTTTTTAGAAAAATTCAATTTCTTCAGTGATCATTTTCTATAAAGAAAATACAAAACTTGCAGTATATTATATAGAAATAATATCTTAAATACTTCATTTATTGGATGCAAATATTTTAGGATGTTAGGTATAAAAGAGTGTTTTACTTCCAAGATTAGATATATTGTGACTGAAGAGAAGCCAACCAAATCTTTTTGATATAATCTGGAATATAAAATAGACTGTATCTGAGTAAATTCTGAAAAAGATAGAAAAAAGGAAAGAAATCAAGAAAGCAAGAAAACAAGAGAAAGAGAAAGAGAGGAAGGAAGGAAGGAAGGAAGGAAGGAAGGAAGGAAGGAAGGAAGGAGGAAAGAAAATGCTCAATATACTTTTAATAATAGAAATAAATGCTAGGTTGCATAACTGGGAAATTCCTCTAGTGCAGTATGTGCTAGATTCAATTCCCACAGGAAAGATTAATGTTTCAATCATAACAGTTGTTCAATAGTTTACTCAAGTTTTAAATTAAATTACATTAATAATAACATAACTACAGTTGGTCTAATGATAGCAGATTATAGAATTCATTAAATTGTTTTGAAATTTGGGGTTTACCTTAGTAGTTGGAGTGATATCTCACTTAGCTGAATGCAGAAATTTAAGGGTTGACATTGAGAAGATCAACCAGTCTTGGTCTACCCAATTACCACCTAAAAATTGATTTGAAATTTTAGAAATGACCTTGACTTTTTCTTATTTATATCTTAATATCTTCAAGCAAAAAGTAAAATTTTAATTCTAGTTTAACCATCACTATACAATTCCCCTCCCCCTTTCAGCCTTTCAATGAGATATGTGTGAATGCATTCTATTTATTTATTTATTTATTTTTTAATTTTCTAAAATTACTTCACTGTAAAAAACTATGCACGCTGAAGTTTGTGTGTTTGTGGGCTCTCAGGACAGCTCTATCTTGCCGCTCACGTTTGGTGCCCTTTAACCACTGTGTGTGGCCTGAATCGGAACGGCTGTTGGCCAAGGGCAGACAAAGGAAGAGATGAGGGCCAGGCCGGTTGATCTTAGTGACAGTTTATTACAAGGAAGTTTATCCCATAGAAGAACTTATGTTATGGAGGGCCTAGGTTCTCTCAAGCACACGTTCTCCTTGCTAGTCTCTCGGTATTCCATCTTTCAGCCCTGCTTGCTCTCTCCTTCTCCAGCTCCCTTCTAGTCTGGGCTGACACTCCACCCAGTCAGGTAGCCAAATCAACATAAGAAAGCCCTTCCTGATTGCCCCAGGCAAAATATCTCTTAAGGTGTTTTTCTCTTTTCCTCAGTCCAATAAACTATCAACTATTCCTGAGGTTATGCAGGATGGACAGAACAGTGTTATCCTACACTTCATCATGAATTTCATAGTAATTCATGATTAGGTTTCAGGAATATAATGTTTCAAAACCACTATTGTCCCCATTGTTCTCTTCCCTCCACCAATGTCCTCCCCACACCTACCCCCACCCCATTTCCCTACCACCCACCCATATGAATCTATGAGAGGCACCTCTTAAAGACTTTGACACTGGCCTAATGTACTGTTACCAATAGGGTTTAATGTATAACGCTTCCTTATCTTTCTGCCCTGTTCTTCCTCCCAATTGAACACTTCCCTCCTCCATTACCATAGTGTTTTCTTCCTGTCCAAATCTCCGCCCCCTCCCCCAAGTGACATGCTCTCTAATGAAGAACCGTTCTCATATACTTTGTTTTTGTTTCCTTGGGACATCTGTTATTCCACTATTATGTTTATATCATGCATATGAAAGAGAACATTCAACATTGTTATCTTTCCTTCTGACTAACTTCAAGAGTGAATGATTTTTTTTTTCTTTTGGGGTCACACCCGGTGATGCAGAGGAGTTACTCCTAGATCTACACTCAGAAATTACCCCTGCGGGGCGACTAAAACCTCATGGGAAGGGGGGCGTTCCGGTCCGTCCTTCACGCCCTACCGAGGTCACCAGTCACCCCCACAAGCGGCTCTCCAGCACAGCCATGGCCCCAGAAGCACAAGGACTTAATGCAGAACCCAGCAGCTTGGAGCAGAAAAGTGAACGGACTATGCGTTGACCCAGGCCATCAAGTCTGCCGGAGGGGAAAGGGTGTTGCCCCATTCGCCCCCTCCTCTCTGGAAAGAAAGATGGCGGCCACATGGGGGCCTTGTGGACAGCAGGTATGAGCCGGGAGTGTGGGGGCGACTAAAACCTCATGGGAAGGGGGGCGTTCCGGTCCGTCCTTCACGCCCTACCGAGGTCACCAGTTACCCCCCACGAGCGGCTCTCCAGCACAGCCACGGCCCCAGAAGCACAAGGACTTAATGCAGAACCCAGCAGCTTGGAGCAGAAAAGTGAACGAACTATGCGTTGACCCAGGCCATCAAGTCTGCCGGAGGGGAAAGGGTGTTGCCCCATTCGCCCTCTCCTCTCTGGAAAGAAAGATGGCGGCCACATGGGAGCCTTGTGGACAGCAGGTATGAGCCGGGAGTGTGGGGGCGACTAAAACCTCATGGGAAGGGGGGCGTTCCGGTCCGTCCTTCACGCCCTACCAAGGTCACCAGTTGCCCCCCACGAGCGGCTCTCCAGCACGGCCACAGCCCCAGAAGCACAAGGGCTTAATGCAGAACCCAGCAGCTTGGAGCAGAAAAGTGAAAGGACTATGCGTTAATCCAGGCAATCATTTCTGCCCAGAGGGGAAAGGGTGTTGCTCCCTTCCGCCCTCCTCCCTCTGGAAAGAAAGATGGCGGTCACATGGGAGCCTTATGGACAGCAGGTATGAGCCGGGGGTGTGGGGGCGACTAAAACCTCATGGGAAGGGGGGTGTTCCGGTCCGTCCTTCACGCCCTACCGAGGTCACCAGTCACCCCCCACGAGCGGCTCTCCAGCACAGCCACGGCCCCAGAAGCACAAGGACTTAATGCAGAACCCAGCAGCTTGGAGCAGAAAAGTGAATGGACTATGCGTTGACCCAGGCCATCAAGTCTGCTGGAGGGGAAAGGGTGTTGCCCCATTCGCCCTCTCCTCTCTGGAAAGAAAGATGGCGGCCACATGGAAGCCTTGTGGACAGCAGGTATGAGCCGGGGGAGTGGGGGTGACTAAAACCTCATGGGTCGGGGGGCGTTCCGGTCCGTCCTTCACGCCCTACCGAGGTCACAAGTCGCCCCCCGCGAGCGGCTCTCCAGCACGGCCATGGCCCCAGAAGCACAAGGACTTAATGGAGAACCCAGCAGCTTGGAGCAGAAAAGTGAACGGACTATGCGTTGATCCAGCCCATCAAGTCTGCCGGAGGGGAAAGGGTGTTGCCCCATTCGCCCTCTCCTCTCTGGAAAGAAAGATGGCGGCCACATGGAAGCCTTGTGGACAGCAGGTATGAGCCGGGAGTGTGGGGGCGACTAAAACCTCATGGGAAGGGGGGCGTTTCGCTCCGCCCTTTACGCCCTGCTGAGGCCACCGGTTGCCCCCCGCGAGCGGCTCTCCAGCACGGCCACGACTCCAGAACACAGAAACCAGTTTCTTAGCTATCTGACTTTCAGTAGAAATACTTCCAGGGTCAATAGGTAAAATAGCAGAAATCCAAAACCAACATTTAATTCTTGAACCCAGCTGTAGAAAGCAAATCACTTCACAATGCTTTTTCAGCATGTCTGATTTGGGGGGGGGGGGGTAGACTCTAAATGATAGTGGTGAATCTTTTATTGAAACAATGAATCTGACCAAAGCAGATAGAGTGTTAACTAGAATTCATCTGCCTCACAGGGACGGGGAGGGGTGGGGGGTGGGGTTTTATTGGGGTTCTTCATGGTAAAAAATAAGTATTGGTAAAGGGAAATGTGTTTGATATTTGCATTACTGAGACATAAACCTGAAAGCTTTGTAACCTTTCCCACGGTGATTCAATAAATAAATAAATTAAAAAAAAAAAAAAAAAGAAATTACCCCTGCGGTGCTCAGGGGACAGTATGGGATTCTGGGAATCAAACCTGGGTCAGCCGCATGCAAGGTAAATGCCCTACCCACTGTGCTATTGCTCCGGCACCAAGAGTGAATGTATTTTTAAAGAGAGATTTAGAAGTCAGAGTGTGAACCCAGTCTAAGGGTTCCAAGTAAATTTATTAGAGGAACTGAAGTTATGTGCCAACAACACCTTTAGATTTATAGAACATTTGACTAATATTACATTAGACAAGATAGCAAAATTCACAATGAACAAAATAAAAATGATTTTTCTAATCCTAATTTCACAATCCTTAAGTTTTGAGATTATCTCTCTGATAAAAAAAAAACTTTATCTTTAAAAATAGCGGGAAATAATCACACTGGAAAGAACTGAGTGTGAAAAGTAGATAAAAGGATATACCTAATAACATTTCGATACTTGTGTTGAAAATCACAATGCCCAAAAGAGAATGAGAGATAGAGAGAGAGAGAGAGAGAGAGAGAGAGAGAGAGAGAGAGAGAGAGAAAGAGAAAGAGAAAGAGAGAGAGGAGAAAAATGACTACCATAGAAGAGTGGAGGTTGATGGGAGGAACACTGGGGACACTGGTGCTGGAAAATTTACAATGGTGGAAGGATGCGTGTTGGAATACTGCATGCCTGAAAGTTATTTATAACAATTTTGTAAAGGTCTATCTCACAGTTTTTCAGTATTTTTTAAATGAAGAAAGCAAAAAATAAGAGAAAATGTTTTCTAAAGAGTTTGTATGTGTGTCAAATATGACAATGCCGTCAATGTGCTATCTAAAATGTAAGGTTCTATACATAAGAAAAAATTGGCATGAGCATAGGTTAAGTATTACTGACATCAATAGCATGTTGTCAGTAGAATTATGGTGATTCAAGTTATAAAAAGTTATTTAATCATAGGTTTGAAATTTTAGCATTTGTTGCACTAAAACTTTAGGGTCCTTGTGTCTGACAGCTTTTGATGTACATCGATAAAAAGAATACTGACTGGTGAATGTGGTACTGATTCTAATCATGCACTTAAAAAAAAAACCCTTCTCTTAACTTTATTACTTTCTTCTACTTCCTTTTTCATGCTCCATCTACAAATTAGTAATCCAGCACTGATCTCCCTTGAGTGTATTTTTTTCCCACAGAGATAGTTTCTTGAATTGAAAGGATGTTAAAGAAAAGATTACTGCCCAGTGAGGAACTCTTCCTGAAACAAAAAGTGGACCCAGTGGGACAATCAGAAGAAAGAATAACTTTTGAGATATGAAGCAAGGCAGGTTTCTGAGAGTATAGCTGAGAATATAGAGTCCAGAAACATCACACAACCTCTTGTGACTTTTTATTAAGCAAGAACAATCTTTTTTCTAAAAGTCTCTTTTGCATGAGTTCCAAATTGGATTACAATCACACAAAGTATACAAGAATAGCTACTATTACTGAAGAATAAATTCTAACCAACATAAAATTTGACTAATTAGTTAGAGATTGTGGGAGGTCATCTCCGTAACAAAAGCCCAACACCAAGGTCTGGATAGTGTCTTGGGGTAAACAGCATAGGTCTTATCACGCAATTCGCAGCAAAAATTGTGCCCAGGGAAAAGACAAAATAGACTATAGGACAAGGAAAAATGTGCTAAGGAAAGAACAGAATAAAACAGTTTAGGGTCTTCCAGATGTAGAGGGCAACATAGACAAACATAAGATAGGAAATCGTCATGTCTTTATGCTCTAAGATTATCTGCTAACAGATCATGTGAAATATCTCAGTCTCTGCTCTCAGTTGTATTTGTATGTGCTTACTAACTGTCCTTAGTGTCTCGGCCAACTTAAGCAATAACTCACTAACTGAGAACAAGGGTGGAAGAGCAATATTGTAGAGAATAAATGTCCAGTCTTTGCATTCACTTAGGACTGCCAAGGAAACTCGATGTTTGGACAGTTGATGTGTTGGTCTCTTATGTATTTGTTTCATTCTCTAATCTAGGGGACCTAATTCCCTAGATGGAAGTCAATTGTGCCAGTAGAATTAGCTTTAGATATAATATAAAAGGTAAAGGCCCTCCCGTTGATCGTCGATTTGCTCGAGCGGGCCCAGTAACGTCTCCATTGGAGACTTTGTTGTTACTGTGTCTGGCATATCGAATACTCTCGGTAGCTTGCCGGGCTCTCCGAGAGGGGCAGAGGAATCGAACTCGGGTCGGCCATGTTGGCCGCGTGTAAGGCGAACGCCCTACCCGCTGTGCTATCGCTCCAACAGCAGTAAATAATTCCCTAGATGGAAGTCAATTATGCCAGTAGAATTAGCTTTAGATATAATATATTTTGTATTAAATTTTTAAATAATTATTTAAACAAAAATACTTAAACATATTTTGAAAATAGTAATAACTGGAATATTTTGTTGTTGTTGTTGTTGTTGTTGTTGTTGTTTTGGGGCCACACCCATGGGTAACTCCTGACTCATTGCTTACAAATTACTCCTGGCTGAGTGGCAGTGACCATAAGGAATGCCAGATATTGAGCCCTGTCAGCCACATGCAAGACAAACATCCTATCCTTGCTCTATCACTCTGGCCCATAAGTGAAATATGATTGTGGATTTGAAGGCATAGACCAGTTTATTCAGGAATTGGCAAATTTATAAAATGTAATGCTTGCTTCACTGCTTTCTTTAATTATTTAAATGTAATGAAAAAACATGATTTATATGTTATTGATAGTTGGATCCTAAGAGTGCAAAAATCTACATCAATGCCACAACTAGTCTCAATTTCCCTCCACTAATTTCCCTAGGCTTCACCTCTCACACCAGCTCCTGCTTCCCACCTTCATAGGCACATTTCAAAATTTTGTGGTTGTAATTTAGATATATTTTAAGTGTCATTGAATCTGTACTTTGGCTACTTTTCTATAACACTTCCCCGCATTATAGGTATAGCATGGCCTCTGAACCCTTTGTCCCAGTATTTCCCTTTTGCACTTTCTCACTTCTCTCCTCGATATTTTTCCTTCTCTGTCATTCTCTTTCCTATACCCAGAGTCATTTCCCCTTTGTTATATAAACAGAGGCCAGAATGAGGTAGCACATTGTAGTGGTGGAGTAGTTCATGGAAGTTCAGATTGTTGACTGGCAGCACCAGGCTAAGTAATGGAACTCAGCCACAATTTTGGAGTCTGGAGGACATACTCTTTGACTTTTCACAAGCTTTTTTTTTTTTTTAAAGACAGTGATTACTTTCTTCTGGACATTAAATTTTATGTTTCTGACCTGCTTCCTTATATTTTGATTGTCAGCTGTTCATTCCCTTTTAATCTGTTGAAATACAACTTTTTGAAAAATGTGATGCCTACAATTTATACAAGATTGAGGAACCAGGTTGCTGAAATGGGTGAAAAGTTAAACTAAACGGGGCTGGACCAATAATGCAGTGGGTAGGACGTTTGCCTTACATGCAGCTGACCCAAGTTCTACCTCCGGCATCCCATAAGATCTCCCCAGCACTGCTAGGAGTAGTTTCTGAGTGCAGATTCAGGAGTAACCTGGGTATGACCCAAAAAGGAAAAATAAAAGGTTAAATTAGGACTGAAAAAAAAATTTAAGTGAAAATCCTCAAACAGTAGTCTCTGAATCAATCACTCTATCGTTTGTGATAACGTGGTTCATATGACAACAGCTCTTTTGTGCAAAATATGGTAGGTGTTAGGGTCACGAAGGCAGGATTGCAATTGTAGAGAGCCTTTCTTTGTATCCTACTTAAAAGCTCTTGGGAAAGTCACTTCCAAAAATCTTACTTTAGGACTACAGTGAGCATCCTCATGCAATGGTAGACATAAAGATTAAAACACATGAAGCCTGTTACTAGACGTATTGTATAATCTCAAGAAAAACACCAGCTATTTATGTTTTTATCATCAGAAAAAATTTTCTGAAAGTGTTACAAGTATTTTAAATATTAACAGTATTAAATATTTTGTAACTTAAAAATCGTTGTGTATAAAACCCCTCACAATATACCAACTGTTTGCAAAACAGTTATCTAATATACTAAATAAACTTATATTTTCAAAATCCTAGTTAAATGTTCATGGTTTATAGTTATTACAAATTTATCAGCAAGTATATAAAATAAAGTGGTCCACAGAAAGCAGATGTTATTTTCTACTTTTTTCCCCAAATATCTAGTGGACACCTTGGCACTACCCTACAGCATGCCTTGCTATTCAGAGAATATTGAACTAAAAATATGTCATTAAACTGACAGTGTAGGGCAGAAAAAAATTTTTAAAAATGTATCATGGTGTTTGAAAATTGGAAACATAGTTATTTCTTTTTTTTTTTTCTGAAATACTATTCTGTTTTAAGTTAGCACTATAACACTGTCCTCCTGTTCATCGATTTGCTCAAGCAGGCACCAGTAACATCTTCATTGTGAGACTTGTTGTTAATGTTTTTGTCATATTGACAAGCCAATGGGAGCTTGCCAGGCTCTGCTGTGCAGGTGGATACTCTTGGTAGCTTGCTGGGCTCTCTGAGAGGAGCGGAGAAATTGAACCCAGGTCAGCCTCGTACAAGGTAAACACCCTATCCACTGTGCTATAGCTCCAAACCTTTGTTTTAATTTTTATTAGCATAAACTTAAGATTTTTTTTATTATATAAGAGCTAAATTTTCAATTTAGCTTCATGGAATGATGTCATATACTCTAAGGACTTTCAGATCTAAAATTCTTTACGTCTTTACTTAATAGTACCAAATAGGTTTTTCCTAAACATTATTTGTTCACTCATAGTTTTTCAAATTCTTCCTTTTTTTAAATTTTTACTGGATATATTTGTTTACTGGATATATATATATAGTTCATGCAAAATAATATCTAGATATTTATAACTGGAAAATAATGCGAAAGTAAAGATTAAACATTAGAAAATGATTTTAATGCCATTTTAATTCTGCTTAGGTAAGATAATACAAGATAATATGGGTTTATAAAATAATTTTTAAAAGGGTCAAAAAAGCTTTAATATAAAAGAAAATACATAATCAATTTAGTTAAAGTAATAGACACAGACAAAAAATCCTTCTGGGGATAGTGGGCTGTGTTAATATAATCACTGTAATATAATAGAAATTTTGAGGGACTTTTCTCTTATACGTCACAAAGTTGTGATACTGATGTAAGAGAAGATGTACAGGCAATGCATGATGTGCATTATTGTTGAAACAAAAAAACTAATTCATTTATGAAATATGCTAATGCTCTTGTTCCATATCAATATTATGTTCCATTAACTTATAATTTACGTGACATTTTCCAATAATCCAAGTTCCACACATTTGTATACTTTAGATTCCTTTATATCTTACAAAAACTAGTTACACTCTGGTTAAGAACAAAAAATAGATTTGAGGTAGGAACTGCCCGTTATCTGTCTGTAGTGAATATTATACATTCATTTGCAAAGAGAGTTTCCTGCAAAAGAGTGCATCATGTCATCTTTTTATTTCACAAGTGTTCCTGAAAATGAAGAAAGGAGGTTGCTGTCCCAAGACTATTCTATAATTCCCAACTGATATTATTGGGGAGTTATTTATAAAAATAAATAATGGAATTCGACATATGTTTAATTATGACCAATATGATGAATATTAAGGTGAAATTCTTAACTCAAAACAATCTAATTTTCAACTTTTATTCCCATCAATTTAGTAAAGACTACACACTGAAAGATTTATGTATCTTTTTAAAACTCATGCAATAATATAATTTTATCTCCTAATGTAATAGCACAGGAAAAATAACATAAAAATAAGCAATTCCGACAACTCAAATTAAAACAGACAACAATGGTTTTATTGATTAAAGAGGTCATTGTTCACTCTAATAAAATGCACTTACAGACAAAACCATGTAAGAGAGATAGTTGTGTTTTTTTTTTTTACTATTTATTCTATAGGACACCATAAAATGAAATGTTTTCTGATCAATGTGAGACATTTTTCTGTGTTTTATAAATGCTCATCAGTAGTAGTCTATAGAAATCAGGCTAATAAGACTAAAATGATATTAAATTTCAAGCTAATTTATAGTTAAATCAATATCACTCTTTTTGGAAGCACATTTTGTCAGGTAAATTCCTTAATTGTCTGCCCTGATATTCATCATTTCCTGACTACTGACATCTGAAATATATAAGAATTATGAGCTAAAAACCTGGTAATTTTAAAAATGTGTTAGGTTTATTACCATTTAATCAAAGACTGTTAATAATCAAATTTTATCTGATTTTATCCTTTTCTATTTCATGCATTTATACTTCAATGATATGGCAATTATTAATCAAATTTTCTTGTATTTGTCTACATTTTGTTTTATTTTAAAAGAAATATCAAATAAACATTCAAGTAATGAAAAATGTGACTGGAATTCTTTGACAACCACGTGGTATTATAACGATCATATAGAAATCATATAAATATAATCAATAATGAAAGTGAATTATGCAAAAAGGAAATCATCTAACAAAATCATTAAATATTATCAAGTGTTCCAAGCTCTTCCTCTTGAAAACCCTGCTAGGAATCAATTTGTGGGAATAGTCTTGTAAGATTGTATATAAACTTCTCTGGCAGAGGAAGAAGTGTTCATCTTCCTGTTCTGGACAAGAGGCCTGTATTACTCCCTGAGCTGTGTGAACTGTCCTATTTTATCTATTTTATGATGTGCATCCTCTATCTTGAAAATTCACAGCTTTACTTGAGATTTGTAATTGGCTGTCTCCACTCTGGAGATAACTTCTGTCTCTCTCTCTTCCTCTCTGTCTCTGTCTCTGTCTCTATGTCTGTCTCTCTCTCTCTCTCTCTCTCTCTCTTTCTCTTTCTCTCTCTCTCTTTCTCTCTCATCCTCTCATGAAACTCTCTTTTCTTCCTCTCATTTAACAAATAAATGCATCTTACTTTACTTTTCATCTTGTCCTGATTTTTTTTTTTTTTTTGAGAAAAGGTGATAGTCCTTGAAAACCTGGTAGACTTTAGGACCAACTTTCTGTTCTGTAAAGAGCAATTCCTCATTCAATCCCAGAGTTCCATGGCTCCCTAAAGATACCTGGATGCAGTGTTAATTTCCCACTCTGTGTACAGTATGATTTGGGTGCAGTTTGACAATTCTGTATAATTCATGAGACATAAGGTTTGTACCATGCAGGCTCTCATAGACTGTCATTAGTCCTAAGCATCCTCAGAAACTTTCTTTCCTTTGTGACCCAAGTGAGTAGAGGGGGAGTCTGTAGGCTCACCTCTAGATGCTTCCACCTCTTTCTCCCCATTTCACATAAATCACCTAAATAATTTTCACTGCCTTATCTTTGTACTAAATGATTTAACTTTTGGTTAAGTCATTCTCTTGTCCATATTTTATTTTTAGTTCATAATTCTGTTATTTAGCACATGATTTTTCTTAGGACTTTCTCTTATTTTTCTTCTAGTTTTTGAATTTTTTTCTCTGTTAAACTTTTATTTCAATTATTATATTTAGACCACTCACTTTGGAATCTTTTCCGGGCTCTCTGTTTTAAGAATCCTTCCCAGACTCTTGCCTTGATTCTTCAATGCAAATGAGCATCTTAATATTTTCTTTTCTTTTCATTTTTTTTTAAATTTATTGAATCACCATGCGATAGTTACAAGCTTTCATATTTGGGTTATAATTAGACAATGATCAAATACCCATCCCTCCACCAGTGCACATTCACTGCCACCAATATCCCCGGTATATGCCCCCTTTCCCACTCTCCCCCTGCCTCCATGGCAGACAATATTGGCCATACTCTATCTACTTTGGGGCATTATGATTTGCAATACAGATACTGAGAAGTTATCATATTTGGTCCATTATCTACTTTCAGCACACATCTCCCATCCCGACCTATTCCTCCAGCCATCATTTTCTTAGTGATCCCTTCTCTACTCCAGCTGCCTTTCTAATATTTTGTGAGGCTGTGGACCACTGCTTGAACAAACTATTGGGTTTGTCACATATTGATCATGAATATGTGACACTTACTGTGGCTCTAAGTTCAAGCAGGTTATGCACCGAGTGTTTGAATTTGAAAATGTTTCAAATTGTGAGTATATGGCACTATCTCTTGCATGAGGATTGAACATGCTTGGGAGAAATCAGTGGATTCACAATAGAAAATGCTTGCTCTCTGCTTACGTACTTTAGACTGGCAACCCTACCTGGGCAGCACCTGGGGGTCTGTGGAATATCTGAAAGAAGATTTTAGCCCAAGATAATGGAATATTTTGGACTCAGCTACTGTCTCCAGACAGTAGGGGATCAAAGCAAGAAATACCCATCCCAACACACTTTGGGAATAGCTATGCTTGGAGAGAGTGCTTCTTGCTGTAGATTGCTTACTTCTTGTAAGAAGGTGGCTTGCTTGGGAGTGAGATAGAATAGGAGGTTATTTGGGGAAACATACCATCCTGCTGCAACCACAATGTCCACTACTTATGGCATTATAAGGAAGGGCTAAGTAATACGCATATTCATATTTAACTACAGATGGAAATAGACAAAATCAGCTTTTATGAAGAACCCCAGTGCAGATCAATTCCTAATTTTTAATGTTATTTTAATACCAAAAGTAAAACCCAGGGGTGATTTATTATGTGACTATGACAAGTTCATGAAAAATCATGTTCTGTCTACTCCACATACACCCCAAATTCATGTTTTTTCCCCACGCCTACAAGTGTATATGTCATACCTTTTCTATGTCTGTCTTATAAAAAAAACTTTCCCAGCATTTGTTTATTTGGGTAAGCAATCAAGACACCTTTACTATGTTGTTTTTCTTGTGCACAATCTTAAAGCAGCAAACTCAGCCTGAATCTTGCGTTTTCCTTATGTCTATGTCTATTACATTGAGTGTAAGTGATTTGGGGGCCCTACAGCACTAAAGTCAAATCAGAACTCATGGGGGTCAAATCCATTTGTCTGCTAGAAATAAGCATTCTTGTTTCCTCTCTGCTCTTGGCTAGCTCAAAACTTTGCTAGGGATGAGTGAGCAATTATAAAAATTTTTCTCTCATTTTTATTTAATAAAGGTTATGTATATATATGATATTTACTATGGATGCCAAAAGATCACATGGCCTCCCACCTACAAGATTGTCAGACTTCCTCATCAGGACTCTGAACTATATAAAATACATTTATATATTTACTATATAAAGTATATTTATAATATAATATATTTACTAGTTTATATAATTATATATGAACATGTTGTAATATATGACATATTATATAATAGTAAGAGAATAATATGGAGAGAAGATATAGAGGAAAACCTAAGGTAGATCAAAGTTAGTGTTTATATTTATGAGGCAGATGTCAAACATTCCTCAAAAAATACATTTCTATGGATCCAATAGCACTTTATCACATGAATAATTATGACTGTTGTATTTAATAAAATAATTAACAGAGTTTAGTAAATTATATCATCATAGTATTTGTTATTAAAATGTTTCATTTCTGTGGGAGCTGAGGAATGAGGCTATTTATTTATTACTAAACTTTTGCCATCAATTTGCAGGTAAATATTGTAAGCTTTAGGATATATAGAGAAAAGGATTATGTGCCAGACACATTCTTGCTTTTTTAGTAGCAAATAATATTTGTACTCCATGGGACCTCTTCCCCCAAAAGGAATTCAAAATATTCCAAAAATGAAGTAAGGGAGATAAAAAGAATAAATAGAGAAATGTAAATATTTCACTCATACTATTAAAATCTGCTTTCCATTATTAATTTAATTGTGTAGTTTCTGTTTTCTAAATTATAACTTGAAGTGACCCCCAAACTGAACCAAAACAACAATAAAAACATAAATTTATGATTTTTTCTTTTTTTCTTAATTGGTAAAGCAAGATGATATTGCTATTGTCATTGTTGTTGTTGTTGTTGTGTGTCTAATTTTTGGGGGGTCACACCTGGAAGTGCTCTGGGCTTACTATTGGCTCTAAGCTCATTGATCACATCTGTCAGGATTAAGGGACCACATGCCATGCTAGGGACCATATGCCCAGATCGGTTGCATGCATGGCAAATGTCCTACCTTCTGTACTAACATGCTCCTGCCCACAAGAGAGTTTTTACTGAAACTGACTTAGAAAAATGTGGTGGGGAGAAAGAGAGGAATACAGGTGATCCCCGAGAGAAAAAAAAACAAGCAAAAGACATAGAGCCAAGCAAGTGACCTAAGTGTTCAAGAGAGAACACAGATTTGAAGAACAAGCCAGAAGTTGTATAATTTTCATCTTGACGTTGTTAGTTCTGATAGTAATATAAAGGATGCACCCACTGATATATTGATATTTAGAGTGGACCTATCCACAGTTTTTACTGGACAGCCTAGAAATTCTTGACTGTCTCTTCTGGATAGGCTATGAAATGAACACAATGACTATATGGATTACTGAGTCAGTGCACTTTAAACTTCACCTATACATAAACCTTGTTCAATTTCTGTGTCCATTGGTCATTTGTCTCCTTGTTGTAACTGTCAGAAACTTTACCAATTAGTGTCAATCATAGATGTAGTTTGGGAATGTGGGCACCTAACCATAAAGTAACTTACCGATAACATTATACATTTTGTATGACAATAAAAAAAAGACGAATGTCATTACAGATACTTTTATTTTAGAGAGGACACACCTGGCAGTGCAAGTGCTTACTTCTGGCTCTGCATTTAGGGATCATGCCTGGTGGAGAACAGAAACCAAGTGATATGCCAAGGATAGAACCTGGATCAGATACACGCAAGGCAAGTGCTCTACTCTTTCTCTATCCCCACATCACAGACATATTTATCCTAAGATATCAACTCACATAAGCTCCAAGTGAGACTTTATACATAGGTAGGAACTCATTGCTGGAGTGGTTGTCAAGAGGGGAGAGTTGGAGTTGGGAATAGTTGAAGGTCTTTAGATTTTTTTCTATCCTTTCCCCTCCAGCGGTAGGGCATTTGCCTTGCATGCAGCCAGCCTGGCTGAGCTGGGTTCGATTCCCCTACCCCTCTCAGAAAGCCTGGCAAGCTACCGAGAGTATTCAGTATGCCAAATACAGTAACAAGAAGTTTCACAATGGAGACGTTACTGGGCCCGCTTGAGCAAATCGATGAAAAATGGGAGGACAGTTTGTTTGACTTTCCCCTCCAGTATCTTCTTGGGGGTGGGGGGTGGGGGGCGGGTAAGGAATGAGGGGTCCAGCCTTCTCAGTTTCTGTGCTGGTCCCAGGAAATGGTCTTATAAGACCTTAGTTCCAGTGTCCACAGTAAAACCAAGTAACCCTTAAGCTGTTAGGACCCACTTTGTAGAAAGGAGAGGGATTTTGTTTTAATTTTATTAGTATGGGTAGTCAGGGACACAATATCAGAAACATTTTTTCATTGACTAAACCATTGTATGAAACAAATAACTTACTTGCAGTTAGGAATGTGGCATAACAGCATATACGCTTAAACAGAAAATGTAGACCATTGGTAGACATTTTTATTTTTAGTGTTTATGTAGCAAAATTATCTTTTGTAAAAGCATATAAAACATTGAAACATGAGACTTTCTGTATATACAATTATTTTTAAATATCTCAGATAATACCAATATCAGCTTACTTGTTTCATTTGGTTTGTTAATTCAGAGGAATCTTGAAACATAGACAACCATATATACCCATATACATATTTATTTATTTATTTATTTATTTTTAATGTAGGAGTAATGTTATTTGTTCGTCTATTGATTAAGCTAATTAAATTTGGTATGAATTCCACATTAATTTTAATTCAGAATGTTAATTTTATTTTATTATGTTTATTATTATTATTATTTAATCACTGTGAGATACAGTTACAAAGCTTTCCTGCTTGAGTTTCAGTCACACAATGATCAATTACCCAGCCCTCCACCAGTACCCATCCTTCATCACCAATGTTTCCAGTAGTCCCCTGTCTCTCGCCCCTCCTCCTTACTCTATGACAGACAATTTCCCCATACTCTCTATTGTATTGCTTATTACGAATAGCATAAGATGTCCTGGAATGTTAAAACTTTAAATATTTAGGATCTGGAGAAATCTCTGAAGTGAGTTGCTTCGTTTGAACATTCTTTTGTGTGTCTCTGGATCATGGCTTTAAGGAGTTTAAATAGCAGCCAGAGGCAGTTTGTGGGTATGACATACTGGACCCCATGGCAACTGGGGGTGGGAGACTGATCCATCCCCTATCCCTTGAGACCTAAAGTTTGCCGTCACTGAGTTCATATGTCTGCACTTCTCATTGGGCTCTAGAAGTTGGCAGCCCCCAGGTTTTTTAGGGGGTAGGTGGAAGGATGATGCCTGACCCCATCCAAAGCATCCTTGGTAAAGTCAGCCTGGCTTAAAGTTTAGAGACATCTCTGCATCGAGCTGCTCAGTTCTGAGATTCTTTTGTGTGTCTGTGGATCATGGCCCTTGTTTCCATATTTTCCAGAGAAATAAAATATTGGCATAATCCTGCAGGGCATGCCTGTTCACCGATATTGTGCCCCCCCCCCCCACCCCCGCTGGCCCTATTTGTGTCTTTTGATCTTTTTCAAGATTCATGGGTCTCTGAAATAAGGCCAATAAATGGGTCTATATAGCTGATCTGGAGGTGATCTGTAGGTGTGACCCCAACATACCTAAATTTTGGTGGTTAATATCTTGGTAAGCTTGGCCCCAGGCTGTTGGGGTCTGGCCAAAAGCATAGTGGAAATTTTGAGGTATCAGGAAGTCTGAAGTCATCATCAAGCTGCTGATGGACTCACCCTACAGGTAAAGGTTGACCTGCTGTGCCAGCACCATACCCCCAACATATGTATTTATGTATAGTGGCCACTTGCTTTTTTTCAGTTAAATTCTATTTATAAACCACATTATAGTTCTGTTCTCTATGTGTTCTTGCTACAAATTTTTATACTAAGTCATTGACCAACTTTTATGCAATCATATAGAAAAAATATCAGATGCAAGTAGTACAAGTTATCAAAAGTACCATACATAAAGTTTAGGGAATATTTAAAACTAAAGTGTGGGGGATATTTTAAAACTCAGAAGTAATGGTTTTGGCTTATATCCTTAAATGTGATTTTGAAAGATGAAAGCTAAGTCAGTTAAACAAATGGGCTACCATGTGTTGATATGTATTGAAGACTTAATGTCAGTTAAATATAATTTTGATATTTAATTTCTTTAGTCTTGGGAGATTGGGAATAAGGCTAAAAATGAATGCTATTTACTTAAGAGATAAGATAAGGTTTCGTAAAGCTCTCTTAGTACTTCTAGGAAAGTCAGGTTTCTTTTTAAAAATAAACCTCAGTAAGTATACTCCCAGATCTGAACTTGCAGGAAACTTATTTACAATGTGTGAAACAGTCTCCTTAGACCTTAGAAAGTTAAACATTGAAAAAGCCTTTGGGAAACTTGACTAGGCCAGTTAAGATTGCATTACTATACAACAGATGCCTATGTCATACAACTTTCCTTGAAGACAATAAATCTAGTCAGCTATTTTTACAAATAATTAAAGGGTGTTGATTAGCTTTTTACTGATTGATGTAATATAGTTTTTGAATGAACCTGTTTGGTGCCAGACAGGTTAAGCTCCTTTTGAATAACCCCAAATAATTTGTTTCATTTAATATTTTCTGATTTAACTTCTTCAGTTTTGGGTCTTTGGGAACTACAAGATAAAATTTTATTCCAGGCATAATTATTAATATTTTTTAAACCAGTATCAAGGCCTTTAATTTGAAGAAAAAATTGGGACATAGATGTTTTAATCATCTTTTTTAGAAACACCCAGAAAACTGCAAATCCAAAATTAGTATTCCCTTGAGCAGCATTTCAAAACTTTTTTGTTGTTTTCTTCTATATTTTATGTTATCAATAGTCTATACCTTCAAAATAGCTATTTGAAGTAACTTTCTATAGTAAGCATAATTCACATCAAAAGCATGATTCAGTGAAGAACACCTCATTTTAATAAAACACATATTTTACCTTGCATTTATGGCCACAGTATTAGAAATGTTATTAATAGATTATTGTCAAGATATCCGGTCTCTTATACTTTCCAGCCTGTCTTCTAGCATTCCGGACTTAGGAAGACATTTGTCTGTTATTTAAAAGGCTTTTACAAGTTATAATATTCATAGCATTTCATATGTAGATAATAAACTAATCATTTTTTTGGTACAAAATAAGGAATTTCTCTCCACAATTTCTTGGTGGAGAGAATTCCAATTGCCTTCTTAGTCGCCCCTTCTATCACAGTTCTGATAAAATATGTTTTGACTTTCTATACTTAAGATAATTGTAGTAGGTCACAGCTACCAATGTGGGAGTGTCATGCTGAGATACCTTAGGAAGGAGAAAATCAAGACTATTGCTGGATGAATATTTGCACTGAACTTTCAATCCTAACTCTTTAAAATCTTTCTTTTGCTTCCAACGCTTGTTTCAAAATATATACCTTTAGAGAAGTACATCTCCATCAAAACAAATCGAGTTTTGAGAATAAGGTCCATACATGTTGAACCAAAAAAACTGATATTTCTACCAAATATATACATGATTTGATTTTTTAAAAATCTCTTTAATTTAAAAAATGCAAAATTTGGTGACTTTTTTAATGAAAAATGTTTCAGTTATCATGATTTAAAATTCTGTAAATGATAGGCTATTCCAATACCACAATCCTACATAAGAGCATTTAGCATTTCCCTTCATCATTGTCTCTGGATCCCTTCTTTATGTCACTGACTGATCTTCCAGCCTTGGTAAGCTCAACTCTGTAGACTAGTTCATACATTGCTTTGGACAAGGTGTTGTTTCCTCAAATGCTTCTTTGTATCCTATTATGAGAGTGGTCATGTTATATCTGTCCCACTCCATCTGGCTAACTTCACTCAGCTTGATCAGTTCCATACATGTAGATGAAAACTGCAAGATTTCTCTTACATATCAGAAGCATTCTGTTGTGTGTATATACCATAGCTTTTTCATATAGTTTCTTTATAATTTTTTATATAGTATTGGTTCTTCATATCATTTCTGTATATAGTATCCACTCATCAATTCTTGGAAAACTTGAAAACATTGCATTATCTCCAGATTTTGGTTATTGTGCAATAATGAATATAGGTGTGAAAAAGTCCTTTCTGAATAGAGTTTTAGCAACTTGAGGTAGATGCCTAGAAGTGGAATTTCTGGGACATATAGAAGCTAATTTCTTAGGTTTTGAGAAGTGTCAATATTTTTCCCAAAAGGGTTAAAATAGTAGATATTATTAATTAGGCACAATATGTGGTAAAAGGATTATTTTATGCAGCTTATTGATTTTATATCAATAATAACTCACATACACTGGTAATATCTATGTATTATTTTTGAACTATCAACTTTTATAGCCATTTTCTAAAAGAAGGCTGATACACAACAATATGTGCAGAATTTTTCTCAAGCTAATAGTTTTTGTAAAGTTAAAGAATTAAAAGTATCTAGAAATATACTTACATATATCATAAATTATAGAATATAAATTATGTTTAAATTATATCAATGACATTTTAATTCTATCAATTCTATCATGCTATATATAGCTGAAAAGTTGACAATACTTTATATGTGAAACTTGGCCAAGGCATATTGTTAAAAGAACAAACAAAGACGCAGATGGTATAAAGATGTTTGAAACAATTTCTTATTAAGTAAAAGAGACAAAGATATTTTGATAGTGCAGCAAAAATTATTTGATATCGCAAAGGCAAATTACAGGTTCATGTGTAAATAACCCAAAGAAACAAAATTCACTTATGTATTTATTTGTAAGTGCAAGCCCTTGAACCATGTGTCAGTAAAATCTAGTAAAAATACTACTATACATTATAAATATAAGTAATATAAGTAACTTGACATGCATAAAAGAAAGTAGCATTTGTTATCTAATGCAGTTTTTGTATTGCTCTTTTTTTCAATTTCAGCTAAAGAGAGGCAATAAGAAATATGTTTTTCAATAGGTCATCATTCTGACTCAGTAAAGAAAGTATAGTATACACACAAATACACACACATACATATACACATATACATATACCTATGCAAGTACATGCGTATATACATATATATGTATAAATATATATACCTTAATATATATGTACATCTATGCATATTTTTATTACACATGCATACGTACATTTGTAATAAACACATACATATGTATATATGCATACACATGTATGTGCACACATATATATTTATTACAAAGTTATCTTATAATCTGCAAGTTTTATTAGTCAAACAAAATCTTGGCCACTAATATATAGATCTTGGTCGCAAGTCTTGTTAACTGATATATATATGTGTGTGTATATATATTCTATATATAAATATACGTATATATATGTATATATGTAATGGATACTACTTGACTATAAGAAAAGATAATATATGTAATTTATTGCAATATGAATGATCTAGAGTGTATCATGTTGAGTAAAATGAGTCCAAGGAATAGGAATAGACTCAATGATCTCTCTCATATTTGGGATATAAAGAAACTTTGCAGAGTAATAGCTAATGCCCAATTATAATAGAAACAAAGTGGAGGACAACTGGTCTTCAGTACGAAGCTTGTTGCTGGGTGGGAGTGAGAGAGATAGGGAAGGAAAAGTGTCTGTGATGGAGGCAAACTGGAGGCTGGTGGAAGGGAAACTTTGGATATTGATGGAGGTTAATGAAAGAATTGGTTTTGGAACAATCTATGCCTGAATTATTACTCAATCACAAAAATCACTTGATCACTTGACATCCCATTAGTCATTGATTTTCTTGAGTGGGTGACAGTAATGTCTCCATTTGTCCCTGTTGTGTGCTAGTGTAGCCAAATGGTGTCTGCTCGTTCTAAGAAAATGAAAAGACTTAACCCAAATGTTCAGGGTCTTGACAAAGAAGTCTGACCATCTCGTAGGTGGGCAGCCATGTGATCTTTTGATGTCCTGTTGAATCTAGTCGGTAACGGCTCTATTCCAGCAGTTGTCTCCAAATCGCATTATGTGTCCAGCCCATCTGATTTTCAATGCCTTGGGAAAAAGACAGCATCCCTGATTCTTGATTGTCGATGGAGGTCAGAACACTGGATTCTTTCTCTCACTTGAGAGAAGCATGATACTCCAAGGATAGCTCTTTTGATTCCTCTTTGGGAGACTCAAATAGCGTTCTCATCTTGTTTTCGTGGGCCCAGGTCTCTGAGGCGTATGTTAATGCAGGAAGAACAGTGGAATTGAAGAGATGTGCCTGGACCTGAAGGTTCTTCATCCTCTTAGCTATTTCTTCAATGCTTGAAGGCATTCCAAGCCGCTAATACCTCCTGCACAACTCAGGTGCCAGGCCATTTGTCATGTTGACTCCTCTACCTAGGTACACATAACTGTTGCATTCTAAGATGTTCGAACATTGAGAGCGATGGTGCATCAGGAATGAGATCGTTTTTCATAAACATTGTCTTCATGATATTCAGCTGTAGTCCAACATTTCCACACTCACAGTCGAAGTCGGCCAGCATTTCTGCCACTTGTTAATGTTTGGTGTTATTAGAACAATGTCATCAGCAAAGTGGAGGTGGTGTACTTGCCGACCATCTATCTTGACTCCCATTCCTTCCCCTTCCAGTCATTGCATGATGTTCTCGAGTGTGGCACTGAAGAGTTTCAGTGAAATGGTATCATCCTACCAAAACCCTCTGTTAACATGGATGATCACTTCTTTGTAGAATGGTGAGATCCTCTTAGTGAATCTGCAATACAGCTCACGGAGGATACTGATGTGTTGAGTTTGAATGCCATGTTTGGTTAGGGCTTCGATGACTGCTTCTGCTTACCAGAATCAAAGGCCTTTTTTAAATTCAATGAACGTTAGACAGAGTGGCAACTTGAACTTCCGAGAAACCTCAATGAGCTTGGTTATTGTGTGGATATGGTCGATGGTGCTGAATCCTTTGAAGAACCTGGCTTGCTCGCATAGTTGTCCTTCATCTAGTGTTCCGCCAATCCTATTCAAGATGACTCGAGTGAACAGCTTGTAGACGACAGACAATAGGCAGATTGGGTGATAGTTGCCAATGTCATGCATGTCTCCCTTCTTGTACAGCAGTACAGTCCTGCTGGTTTTCCATTGGGACGGAATCTTGCATTCAGACAGGTAACATGTGAAGAGCCGAGCCAGTATATTGATGAGTACTGACGGCAGATTCTTCAGGTGTTAAGGTCTGACCTTGTCTGGGCCTGGTGCTGTTCGCTTCGTTACCAACGAAATGGCAAGTTGGATTTTGGAAGGGAGAATGTTGGGAATGACATATCCATCCTGTGGAATTTGATATGTGGGCAGGTGAACATGGCTATCGAAGAGATTCGTGTAGACGTCATTGCTAATCTTCTCCATTGCCCTTCTGGAAGATGTGATAGATCCATCAGGACATCGGAGGGCAGTTCTTATTGGTCTTTTAGTTGGTAAAGGACAGGCACGTGTTCCGAATGCTTTTCCTGGCTTCTGCCGTATCTACCATCACTGCTGTCTTCTGTCTTTGAGTTCTTCCATGATCGCTTCTCTGCACTGCTTTATGAGCTTGGACATTTGCTTGAGGTTACCTGAGGCTTGCTCCAAGTCACGTTGGCGAATAAGCTCAAGAGTTTTCGAAGACAGGCTATATTTTGTGGCTATCTCTCCTTTGGCATTCCACGCACAATCATGGAGGTGCTGAGCCAGTGGATCATATTCCTTGTCAATGTTGTCAATGACGGCATCTTCTCATGTTGCCGCAATAGTGCCAAAGAGGTCCTTGTTGGTGGAGTTCTGGGAATTCTCTTCTTAAACTTTGCAGCCCTTTCTCCCTGCTCTGCAAAGTAGAATTTTTCACAAAGGAGGCGGTGGTCCGATCCCATTTGGAATTTTAGGACAACAGCAACATTGGTCAGGCAAAACCATGGATTGAATATGATGTTGCCAATTTCATTGTAGAACCGTCCATTGGCAGACTTCCATGTCCAACGTTTAGATTCGGCCTTGAGTTACCATGGATGGTCTTGGGCGACATGATGAACTCAGATAGTCTCTCACCCTGTTCGTTTCATTCTAGGCCATGGGTCCCTATGTGGAGTTCTTCAGCTAATCTCGGTCCTATCTTGGCATTAAATTCACCGACAATGATCTTGTAGAAGGTGTGGTCTTCTTTATAGAACTTCTTCAGCTCCATGTAGAACTTCTCAATTTCTCCTTCATCATAATTGGATATTGGTACGTAGACAATGAAGATAGAAACTGTCAGCAGTGATTCACATATTTTCAAGTGTAATGGTATTATTCGGGCTGTTAGGCACTCGAATGAATCAATGCTTATGGCTAAGTTTGTGTTGACAAGTTCAAGGTCAAGGACAGCGACACCACCAACACCTCTTTTGTCATAAAACAAATATATATTATTTTTTTAATTCATTGTGATTTTAATTGACTGTGATTCTATAAAAATAAACTATATACAAATTTTAAAATGTTATCTATCATGTAAACAATCATAAACAATATTTTAGTCTGTTATTGTACTACATTATCATTTAGTCTTATTTTAAGACTAATCAGTTTCTAACGACTAATATTAAGAAGCAAGCCTGCACTGTATGATCCTATAGCTTCAACTGGTGCAACTCTGCAGTTACACTCAGAACTAAATAGTATAGTTCCATAGACCCTCACATCACTGGGGTAGACTGGGAAATATTAATGGCACAAGAACTTAAATTCTTGTGGCAATGCCATATCCTTATATTGAACCTTTGATCTTTGCCTGAGAATTGGTAGATTGACCGACAGTCTACTGAGTGTTGCTTGGGAGTCTTGATCCCCAAAATAAATAAAATAAAGGCATTATTGGAACTAATATGCAGTGATATTTTATATTTTTAAATAAAATTGAATGATAATTTCATTTAATTGTTTTTAATTTTATTTGTTCCCCAACCTTTGAATAGTCACTTTAATGGTCACTTTAATGTATATAAAAAATTTATATCCTAGATTCATCTTAAGATATGTATTTTATAAATCTGGGATTGAAAATAAAATGATATTTCTATCTCTTAAATAATTCTAAAATGTATTCAGCTTCACTAAGATAGTTTATCTTATAATCTGTAGTTTTTAGTCTAACAAATATCTGTAGTTTTAGACAAACTTGGCAATTAATATATAAACTGTAGAGACACAAACTCTATAAAGATTAAGGTACAGATTATTTCATTTGGAATTCAAATAGAAAATACAGTCTTTATAAGCTTTATGGATTTTTAAACTGATAGCACAGGAGCATAGTTTCATGGTACAATAATACAATAAATTTCAGGCTCTAATTTTATAGGTATAAAAAGTACCACTTCTGATAAGAACATCTGGATGGAGTGTCTCTGAAAACTAGTTCCACAGATTTCCAGTGCTCTTCACAACACGGGAACTGATTGTGATTAATCAGGGAAAAGCCCTCTCTAATAAGGCTCTGTCCAGACCAATTGCTGAACATGACAGTCTTTAGAATTACATCGCCAAATGGTCTACTAGAGATGGAAGGTTGAAAGATTGGGTGAATTAAATAGCTCACCTCATGTGACCTTAGAAATGGACATTTAAAACGAATGTGAGGAACAAGCATGCATTACTGCTTTTTAAAATTTTTGTATTATATATATTTTTTGAAAGAAAAACATTAAAGCATGTTGCTTTTATACTGACTATCTCTGAGTATTATTATTCTGTCTAGTGCTGCAATCACCTAGGTGACAGCCTGTGGTGTGCATCCATCCCTTCACTCCTGATTACAGATAACATTTGTAGCATGAGGATGAGGGAGGACAGTGAGATTCTGAACATGGAGATAAGGCATCAGGAATCAGAGGAGAATAGACACTCATTTTTATGACTTTGTCTTCTTCCAGATAAATGTCAGTTACAAACATATGTTACAAGAATGAACTTCTAATACAAATAAATTCTTTCTTAGAGGGAGTAGCCTTCGACATTATTGATAGTCTGAAGATTTATCTATACTTTTAATTCAACAGAAAATTTCTTTAAATTAGTGCATGATTTCTATTTTTTTCTTCTATTTTGGGGGCCTCACCTGGTGGTGTTCAGGGTTTACTCATGACTCTGCTCTCAGAGATCATTACTGGTGGGCACTGGAAGGGTCATATGTAGTGCTGGGGATCAACCCAAGTCAGCTCTGTGCAGGGCAAGTGCCCTTATTGCTGTTATATTGTTCCAGTTCCAACACAATCTCAGAGTTGTATGATGCAGAGTTGTAAAAATTATATGATGCCAACACAACACAATCAAAGCACTGGTTCTGATTGCATGTAAATATGACACTAATTTCTAATTTCACCGAAAGAATCTTTCATATAAAAATCACGTATATATACTTGTATTTATTTGAAACAGACTATTATCAATTACATGAAGGTAGATTTTTATCAAAATCTTAATTGTGTGGCAAAGATAAATCTTATCTTATGAGTCATTTTGTTTTTACATCAATACAAATGAAATATAAAATTTTGAAATTAGTGGTAGGCAAAAAGAAGAAAATTTTAAACATCCAGAATTTCAATATTTATGTAACTACTATTATGAATACTGTTGTAGATCTCCTTCTTGCATATTCTGGTATTTCTATAAAATGGTGTAATCACTCATTCTAATATAAATCTATTTTTGTATTTGATTTTTGTCCAATATTCTTTAATAAACAACACTAGGGTAAAATATATTTTAGCTAAAATTTTATAAAACCCATGACCTAGTTTCAGGAGGATAAATGTATTAGTTTGTTTCCAAGAGCTTTTACTAATTTATATACTAAACATAACCTATAGTTAAAACTTTCTGTGATAAGTCCTTAAACACAGAGCATGTTCTTTTAGAAAACCCTTTTTCAGAAAATTTATTTAAAAATATCATTACATTTTGCATGTCCATTTATTATATACTAAAAACTATACATTACATCACAAATTTTGGATACTTGTTTTTAATTGTATGATTCAAATGTTTAGTTGTTTTATATAGCATGATCATGTTAAGTGCACAAAGGTTTTTATTTTCTTCAAAGATTTTTTTTTTTTATTTATTGAATCACTGTGGGAAAAGTTACAAAGCTTTCAGGTTTAGGTCTCAATCATGCAAATATCAAACACCTTTCCCTTTACCCATACTTATTTTTTACCACGAAGAACCCCAATAAAACCCCACCCCCCACCCCTCCCAATGCCTTCGAGGCAGATGAATTCTAGTTGACACTCTATCTGCTTTGATTAGATTCATTGTTTCAATAAAAGATGCACCACTATTATTTAGAGTTTACCCCCTCCCCCCAAATCAGACATGCTGAGAAAGCATTGTGGAGTAATTCACTTTCTACAGCTGGGTTCAAGAATTAAATGTTGGTGTTGGATTTCCGCTATTTTGTTAATTAACCCTGGAATATTTCTACTGAGAGTCAGATAATTAAGAGATTAGTTTCTGTGCTCTGGAGTCGTGGCCGTGCTGGAGAGCCGCTCGTGGGGGGCAACTGGTGGCCTTGGTAGGGCGTGAAGGACGGACTGGAACACCCCCCCTTCCCATGAGGTTTTAGTCGCCCCCACACCCTCGGCTCACACCTGCTCTCCACAAGGCTCCCATGCGGCCGCCATCTTTCTTTCCAGAGAGGAGAGGGCGAATGGGGCAACACCCTTTCCCCTCCGGGCAGACATGATGGCCTGGATTAACGCATAGTTCGTTCACTTTTCTGCTCCAAGCTGCTGGGTTCTGCATTAAATCCTTGTGCTTCTGGGGCTGTGGCCATGCTCCAAACTTAACTCTGATTTTGAAGGAGAAACGTTGGGTGATTTACTTCCCATTGATCACTTTGTATATACAGAGATGTCGTGCGGCCACATAAGTGGCCGCACGGTTTGGAGGAAAAGTCCTAGTTCCCTCATACTCAAGCTATGCTTGTGGAGGCTTCTGGTCACCGGGGTTCCATCTGGGGGAGGTGGGATGCGACACCTACCCCATCTGGGACTTCCTGGTCATCTCGGCTCTTTTTGGAACCTGGTTTCTTCTCCGGGAGCTGTGGAGCCAGCCCTCCATGTAGTCCTTCTCTCTGTACGGCTGTGTGCTGTAAAGATGGTGCTGGGGGGCGGGCAGTGGGTGTGACTTCTGGAATCAGAGGTTATTTGGGAGCCGGGATGGTCCCGGCGGTTTGGAGGAAAAGTCCTAGTTCCCGCATACTCGAGCTATGCTTGTGGAGGCTTCTGGTCACCAGGGTTCCATCTGGGGGAGGCGGGATGCGGTACCTACCCCATCTGGGACTTCCCGGTGATCTTGGCTCTTTTTGGAACCTGGTTTCTTCTCCAGGAGCTGTGGAGCCAGCCCTCCATGTGGTCCTTCTTCTCTCTGTACGGCTGTGTGCTGTCCAAAGATGTTTTTTCATGTATTAATTTGTCTTAAAACTTTTGTTTAAAAATCTTTATACTATCACAAAGGTTTCACTTTAACTCTAACAGTCCAGGGATCAGAGAGATACCACAGCAGTTAAGGTACTTGGACTGACCTGGATTTAATTGGAGTCACCACATGCAATCCCCCAAGCATTACTAAGGTGATCCCTGAGCACAGAGCCATGAATAAGCCTTGAGCACTGATAGATGCAGCCCACCTCCGCGCCCCAACCAATCCTCCACAAAAACAAAATCAAATAAACAAAAAGCAACTTCTACCAGTCTGGCCGTAATCAACTTGAAGAAAATTCTGCCAGAAAAAAATGTGCCTGTAAAAATTAATAATTAATGGTTATCACTCATAGTTAAGTAAATGTCTAAAAATAATTGGTATAAATAATTAAATACAATAAAATGGATAAAATATAATACCAGGGGTTAAACTAATATTAAAATAGAAATAATAATGTAAATAGAAAATTGCCACCTGAAGAATTAAAGAGCAAATTCATTCTAGAGAAGAATCATTTGTAGGTTAAAAACTAGCAGATGATAATATGAAAAGAAACAAGCTATTTATGATGATCCAAAATGTTTTCTCACAAGATGCTGAGTGTTACAAAGAAAAATATAAAATTTATAGTTGATGAACTTCATATGTTTTCTTTTAACCAGATATCAAAGTGAACATTACTTTTCATCTGTGATGAAAAACACTCTGATGTTATTATGCATCTCCTATGTTGCACTGAGACCACATCATTTCTGAGTCATTTCAGTAAATAAAAAGAAAAAAAAGAACAAAAACTCAGCTTAAATCTACTACACTAAAACATGACAAACCCAAACTGAAATAGAGTCCACAAACTATCTGATGATTATTCTTCAAAGTACAAAGGTGAGTACTATGAATAATAACAAAACATTGAGGAACTTTCCAAATTGGGGAAAAGAAAATAATATATCACCACCCAGATAGAGTTAAGTGAATTGGATATGGAATCTAAAGGATGTATTAGTGAAACAATTGGCAACATACGGGTAAAGTTATTAAAATTGTTAATATTAGGATGTCAGTGTCGATTTTCTCATTTTGATACAGTACTATGCTTCTTTAAAGCTTTTATTATTTAGAATGGTAAGTTGGTCAGTTGGTCAATGCAAATATAATGCACAACTTTTAAAGTTTGTTGGCCGTTTAATCTTATTTTTTTTCAAATGTTTTTCTATTTCAGCCCCCTAGATCTCTGATCATTTTTATTTTGCCTATTTTCAGTCTTTTTTAAATTGTTCAAATTGCGTGATTTAATTTCTCTTTCTACTAGCTCGAATTATTTGCTGTCTAATTTTCGTGATGTAGTTGCTCTCCCGACTGGAGCAATAGCACAGCAGGTAGGGTGTTTGCCTTGCACGCGGCCGACCAGGGTTCAGTTCCGCCGTCCCTCTCTGAGAGCGCAACAAGCTACCAAGAGTATTCTCCCCGCATGGCAGAGCCTATCAAGCTCCTGTGGCCTATTCAATATGCCAAAAACAGTAACAAAAAGTCTCACAATGGAGACGTTATTGGTGCCCACTGAGAAAATCTATTAACAATGGGAGGACAGTGCTACAGTGCTACAGTAGTTGCTCTCCCAAGCCTTTTTAAATTACTACTTAAAGTCTGTTACTTTTAAGTTCCTCATGTGATATGTCTTGATTTTAACTTCTCTATCATCTCAATGTGGCATGCTCTTTTCTATGCATCTTAAGAATTACATGGTCCTTTGTACTGCAGGAGTTCTTCAGTTGAAACCTGGTTATATTTGGTTATAACATGAAACTTTGTGTCTTATTTAAACTTTTTTGTTTTAATTGTCTCTCTCTCATAACACTCAGGAAACAGAACATGGGACAAGGCTTACTTATTATTCTTAGGTGGATCAAGAAAACTTTGCCCCCCTCCCCATTTCCACCCCACCCCTCAACTATTCTACCTTTACTATTTTCAAGGTATACAATCAGAGAGATAGATTAAAGGATTGGAAATTATTGCTGCAATGCACAGGGTCCTGGGTTCTATCTGCAACTTAATTGCTTCCCAAGCACTTACAGGTATAGCTCTGGTGGTTTCCAGCTCTGATAGGGACACTAAAAATTAAAAAATAAATAAAAGCTTTTTTTTTAATATATGATTACTTTTAATATTCGAACATGAATTCCACCACCACTACACCTTCCCACCACCATTTTTCAGACATTTTCATCCCAAACTCCATTCTCTGCCTCCAAAGTGGAGCAAAAATAATTTATCTTGTATTACTAGTTATGAATAATCTGCTAAAAATGATATAAAAAGGTTCCTTAGAGGAAAGTTTATGAAGATTGTTTTATTTAAACCAGGAGTCATTAAGCCCTTCTATAAGAAATTACTAACATGTTGTTAAAGCTTGAGTTTTGTATGCATAATATATATATATACATATATATACATATATATGGAAAATAATCCTAAGATTTGTTGCCTTCTACTCTAAACCCCAACAAATATGGTATAAATGTGGTATGCTACTCTTGGAATATTAGTGGTGTAAAATATGAGATGGCAGTCCAGGCATAGATTCACTTATGGGTGAGGCTGGTCTGAGAGTGTGGAAAGTGACCATGAGCCCGACGGTAGTTGAGTTCTGGCGGATTTTGGCTGCTGGCAGGGAGGGGCCTCGACCCTCCCCACTCTGAGTTGCCCTGAATGAAATAGGCTGGTGTGGGGTCTGGAGGCATCTATGTTGTATTGTTCTGTGCTATCTTCTGAGAGATGGATTGTTGAGTCTCAATTGCGGTAAACAAAAGTTTTTAAGAAGCAAAAAGAATCATTTATTAGCTTTATTTTTCTGACTTAAATTTGCAAAGTTTCCAATTTTCCAAATTTTTGAGTTCTATGACATGTTCAGAATAACTTGAACATTTTAACCTCTGGAACATCAAGATCTCCAATCCCCAGTGAGAATTGAGGAGAAATATAAATTAAAATTAGTTTCAATGTGTTGCATTAATTATTCCACTTATTGCTTATTATCTTACTTTGTGGTTTTACACGACTCTGAACTACAGAAGAGATTAGAAAGGAAGAAGAGACTGAGCTAATTAAACTTGTGCTTCTAAAGTTTTTTTTTAAGTAAAAAAATCTAGAACAAAATGTGAGATGAAATTTTGACTAAGCTATAAAATATGTGCCTGAGAGTATCAATATAAGGTGCATATATATGTATATTTAGCTCATATTCACCTTTATGAGTCATTCAGGGAAAAGAAGAGTCATATGTGTTGGCAGTAAGTTTCAAATCCCCAAAAAAGTTAAGATAGAATGAACTTTAATTTTAGGAATATTTTTAATCACCTTAACCAAATTACTAAACTAAATTATTTTCTCTTTCCCTAGTCCATCCCTGTCCTTAAAAAAAAATCTCCTTTATCACTATACATCTTTTAAGACCATCTCCTGTTTAGTCACATGTCATGTAAAAACTACATGAAAGACTAATAGATTGTGTCCAGAATATAAATATTTAAAAGAAAAGTTTCAAGGAAAATGTATGCATTAAATATGACATTCAAAGAAAAAAGTAACATTTTACATAACTTCTGAAATACTTGTTGTCAATTCTCTTTCTTTGAAACTGTTAACTAACAGTATCTGTATGGAAAATATATGACAACAAACATATTTCAATCTGGATTTTCCCATTCAATCCTCTATCCTATTTTGGTCTTATTAAAATATGGTGAAACACTGACACGAATATGTTTTTTCTAGACAATTCTTATTATATAAAACTACAGAGAATATATATCAAATAAACACACTATTCAGTCAGTGCTTTTACACAACACTGCATATTAATTGTTTAATTTTGTGGAGAAAGAATTAGGGACTAATACAACATTAAATGCAGCTTTTTTTAGTTTTTCAAATGATTGCTATGTAATATATCAAAACATCCTAACTGATCAAATATAACTTCTTATATTGTGGTATCACTGTTTGTCTATTTCTTGTCTCAGAGAGAATGTTTCTGCTAAATTACAATGATATTCAAAGTATACCAGATTATTGAAGATTTCATCTGACTACATAATATATAATTCAGTTTTAAGTGCAGAGTATAATACTTGCACATGAATGTCTGAAATCTTGCCACTACTTGTAGTGTTCTACCAATTTGTTTCAAACAGAGCTGGGATATTAAGCAACACAACCCTTTCTGACAACAAAGGTGCTATTAAGGGCTGTTGCATCAATAATGGGTGGATGCAAACTCCCTAAATAATCATAGATTGGATATTGTTAGCAGTTTCAAACGCACAATTATAGCCCATTGTGTCAGTAATGTGTGCATTTAGGCCTCTTAATAGTACATATTGGCATAATGACTGTGAGATAGTGGAACCAGTTACCGAAGGCTAGATTCTCATTTCCTGGGCATACTTTAGGAGAGGAAATAACTATCTGTTTGAAATTATTTAGTTTCATTCTTACAGGAGTCAGGGGGTTGACAAATGTTGCCTCTAGTGGGCTGTTCTGACCCTGTGTCATTAGAAAAAAAATACTGAACAGTTAGTCAAGTTCTTCTCAACCTTGCTTCAAAGATGCAGAGCTCAATTTAGGATACACATGTGTGGCATTTGTCTCAATTCAAATCTCATTCTCTGAAATGTGCAAAATCTATGCACAGGTCTCCCTGTACTTCTATTGTCATCCCCTAATGTGCTAGCTATAATCTCTAACAACAGAAAACACTATTATGAGAGGAGATAAAAACTAATTTTTTCCTGCTTAGTATTGGTAATTCAGGCCTATTTCATACTAAGGGGTCAAATAATTTGCATTAAAATGCTTACCTTGGAGCCCATGTTCCATGTCTATTTTTATCTTTCTCTATGATGTTATTGTCATTTTAGTTATCCCTATTTTATTTATTTATTTTTAATTATATTGAATCACCGTGAGATAGTTACAAGCTTTCATGTTTGGGTTACAATCACACAATTATCAAACACCCATCCCTCCACCAGTGCACATTCCCCACCACCAAAATTCCCAATATAACCCCCTTATCCCTCTTTTTAAAAGTGTAGATGTGATTTACAACACTGTCAATGATAGGTTTGCATCCTTACAGTACTCGTATAACCACACCCTCCACAGAGCATATCACTGTCAGTCAATCTACCTGACTCTGCCAGTTCACCCCCATTTCCCATGCCTCCAATTATAGCACTCAGTTCTGTAGATCCAGTTCTGTTGCCTTCAGTCATTTATTATAGTCATAAATATATTGTTCTATATCAATCCAAAACAGTTGACTAATTTTCTAGAACATCACTAATTTTCTTATATATAAAAGTAAAAACAAAAGAGCATAATAGAACATCCGATATTTCCCATTCACACATTTATTTTCAGATAGGCAGTTATTCTCTGTGCAGTACTATGTATAAATTTTATTTATTACATTAACACTGAATTTATCATAGAACTTAGAAAAAGTCAATGAAAATGACAATAATTTGATTAGAAACATTAGAAACAAATAACACTTACATTGAAATATGATAACTTCCAAAAGTGACGTTTCTCTTTCTTTAAGAATGAAATAGAAAATAAAAATTGAATGAAATTAGTGGTGAGCAGGATCAAAAATATTTCAAACACCTCTGATTTTAATTGCCAAAGAGTGGGACAGAAAATTTGGGTGATGAAGGGACATGTTGTGAAGTAAAAAGATTTGACAAAAAGGACTGAAGGACTCCAAGTTCTTTCAGTGCTGCAAAGTACTTGGGAACTTGTAGTAAATGAAAAAAAATGTTTATGGTATGGATTCATGTTTTAGAGAAAACAATGACCAAATCAATATTTCCTTATATTTTATATCATTTTCCATATTTTAATCATTACTGAAAAAGTGGATTTATTCCTGAGTTTGTAAGATCTTAAGTATGACATAAAATGATTGCAAAGAAATATCAAATGCTTATGAAATTATATTTTATTAAAAATTTATTTTTATTTGAAGTGTGTTGAGGTCACCCCATGGTGCTCAGGGCTCACTTCTGGTTCATTTATAACTTCTGGCATGGCTCAGGGGATAATATGTGTGCCCACGCTTGAACCCAAGTTGGCTGTGTGCAAGTCAAAGACCTTACTCAGATTGGCTATGTGCAAGGCAAATGCCTTCTCTGTTGTACTCTCTCTATGACCCATTTTAATGCCTACACATAAATTAATAATAAAGTAGCACTGCACTATAGCACTGTCCTCCTGTTGTTCATCGATTAGCTTGAGCAGGCAACAGTAATGTCTCCATGGTCAGACTTGCTGTTACTTTTTTTTCTGAATAATAAAGTATTTTAGATAATAATTTTAATATTGCATAGTCTGAATATTTTGGAAATAAAATGTTTGCTCTCTAAAATGTGTTTCTTGTTTTTAAGCAATTACAAGAAATACAGAAAACTTTATATAAACATGAATTCATGCGATAGCACAGCGGGTAGGGCGCTCGCCTTACAAGCAGCCAACATGGCCGACCCGAGTTCGATTCCTCCGCCCCTCTCGGAGAGCCCGGCAAGCTACCGAGAGTATTCGATATGCCAGACACAGTAACAACAAAGTCTCCAATGGAGACGTTACTGGGCCCGCTCGAGCAAATCGACGATCAACGGGAGGGCCTTTACCTTTACCATGCTTTTTATGCAAGCATCCCCACAAAATGTTCAAATGGACCAAATTAATATCAGTTTTTTTTTCTTTAGGTTACTTGATCCCCTTTTGGATTTACTTCACTTTTAATTTATTCTATAAATTAATGTAATAGTCAGCAACGTGGGCTGGAGCGATAGCACAGTGGGTAGGGCGTTTGCCTTGCACGCGGCCAGCATGGCCGACCTGAATTCGATTCTTCCGCCCCTCTCGGAGAGCCTGGCAAGCTACCAAGAGTATCTCGCCCGCACGGCAGAGCCTGGCAAGCCACCCGTGACGTATTCGATACGCCAAACACAGTAACAACAAAGTCTCCAATGGAGACGTTACTGGGCCTGCTCGAGCAAATCGATGATCAACGGGAGGACAGTGACCTTGACAGTCAGCAACATCATTTCCACACAGATGCTTCATTTTGAAAGGAGCAAAGCATCACATTTTATTGTTTTCTTTATTAAGTCCTATCTTTAAATAAGTTACATAGGGTTTATTCTAACAGAATTTGTAATAGAAAAATAATTTCCAGAAAGTTATCGTCGCCTCCCCCACACCTTGAGGCTTCTAAAACATGTTAAATTCATTTGATATAAAAGGTAAAGGTAAAGGCCCTCCCGTTGATCGTCGATTTGCTCGAGCGGGCCCAGTAACGTCTCCATTGGAGACTTTGTTGTTACTGTGTCTGGCATATCGAATACTCTCGGTAGCTTGCCAGGCTCTCCAAGAGGGGCGGAGGAATCGAACTCGGGTCGGCCATGTTGGCCGCTTGTAAGGCGAACGCCCTACGAATATAACATTATTTCTCAAAATTTATAAACAAATAACAAAGAATTTTGCCACATTGTTGACTTTTATAACATAAACATTGGAAAAAATACCTGTGACTATGTTTTTATTAGTCTATTAATGATTGACAATACAGAGAAGGACCAGAGATGCTTTTTAAGGGGAGATAAAGTAGATGATTTAATATTTTGGTTTTCAGTTTTTGTGCTATTAAGGTTTCCTAAATAAAGTCATATTTTACTTTCTTAGGTTATCAAAGAATGACAATAACAAAATTTTATCTTAATGTATCTGCAATCAATCCAGAATGCCCAATATAATGAGGAGTCTAAAATAACATCAGTTAATCGTAGCTCTCTGTCTTGTAATATTGGGTAGGTTTATTTAAATAGTAAAGCATTTGAATTGGCTTCAGATTTCTTAAATAACTGCATGGTCAGGTGAGGGTAAACCTCCCTCTTTATACATGAAAACATGCTGGATGGCTATCAAAGACTAAATATATTCATCTTGTAAAATGGAAAAGTCAAGTGATATTAAAGAGGATTTTTATTGTGTTGTGTTATGTTGTGTTATGTTTTATTGTTATGTGTTATGTTTTGTGAATGTTTTCAACATTCTTTTATCATAACTTATTATTTTTCTTTATGAAAATTATAACAAAGAATGTATTCTCATATTACTGGTTGATCAATCATCAGGGCTCTATATAAGCTGCTACTTAAAACAGACTCAGCAGTTTTATTTCAAGTCTCAAATGATCAACAGTTAATGATATATAATATATGCAGGAGGAAAAGTTCAAAAAAACACATACAAACAATAGAACCAGTATTAATAGTGCAAGCATGTTTGATGAGAAGAAATATGAATCTATTTACTTATGTTTAAATTTGGGGACAACACCTGATGGTGCACAACCCATACCTTGCTCTGTGCTTGGGAATTACTGCTGGCAGTACTCAGGGAACAATATGTGTTGCAAGGAATCAAACTTCTGTTGACTGAACGCAAGACAAATATCTTACCTCTGTACTGTCTCCATTTTTGCCCTCTGTACTATTTGTCTCCTGTACTTCTTTTCAGTTTTGATCCAGGAAGATATTCATATCACATATCATCCAGGATGAAAGCAATGAGAAACTCAAATGAGAGAAATAATTTGGAGTTCTGACCTCCGTCAACGGTCAAGAATCAGGGACACTGTCTCGTTTGCCAAGGTGTCGAAAATCAGATGGGCTGGACACATAATGCAATTTGGAGACGACCACTGGACTAGAGCCATTACCCACTGGATTCCATGGGACGTTAAAAGATCGCATGGCTGCCCACCTATGAGATGGTCAGACTTCTTTGTCAAGACCCTGAATGATAGGTTTGAGGCACTTTTTGTTCCTAGAATGAGCAGAGGCCATTGGGCTACACCAGCACGTGACAGAGACGAATGAAGAGGTTACTGGCGCCTGTTCAAGCAAATCAATGAGTAACGGGATGTCAAGTGATCAAGTGATCAAAAGCATTGCAGGAGGAAAAAAGATAAAATCAGTTGCAGGGAAGAGTCACAATGAACAAAATAGAAAGTATTAAAAATAATGTACTGGGGAGTAATAGAAACAGAACAGGAGTTAAGTCACTTGTCTTGTACGTAACCAACCTTATTTTATCCCTAGCTCCACATTATTGCCCCAGAACACAGCCAGACATGATCCTTGAACACAGAGCCAGGATTAAGTTCTGAATACCAGCAGGTGTAGCCGGGTCTTCCCCCGAAAAGCAAAACTATGGTAATAATACACTGATATAAATTGCAATACTTATTTCAAAGGCATACGTTACTGGTACAAATGTGATATGTAGTGTATTAGATTCACATTACCAGTTAAATCCTCATTCTTGCTGTGATGAACTATTTCAAAGATGCCTTGGAAAAATATAAAGTGATTGCGCAAAATATTATTTATAATAGTTTGTCAAGAATGACAAAAATTTGAGATGATCTATAAATCTATCAATAGCAGTTTGATGTATGCATGCCACATATTGGATTACATGCAGTTGCAAAAAAAAATAAGATATCTTTCAGTCCTCTGGCTCTAGAGTTAAATGATAGTACAGCATCAGGTAAGGCATTTGCTGCTTTGCACTTAGTTGACATGAGTTTGAACCTCTACACCCCTTATGGTCCTCTGAGCCCTGCAGATGTGTCCCAGAGTGAATTGTCAGGAGGAGACCCTGAGCTCAGACCAGTGTGTCCCAAAAGGAAAAAAAAAACACAAAAAGTAGAGTTGAGAATTAAATGCATAATTGTACATTTGATTTTATTTGTAAAAATTAATGGTACATCAATGGTCTGGAGTGGTAGTACAGTGGGTAGCTTGGTAGTATTGTGTGTGTCCAACACAGGTTTAATCCCCAAAACCCCATATTCTCTCCCAGCCCCACCCAGAGTGATCCCCAAGCACAGTCTAGAGTGATCTTTGAACACTCCCAATTGTGGCTGAAAAATTATAAATAAATTCACACATAAAGTACCTCATATTCAAATAAAAAATAATACCTCATATTCAAAGAAAAATAAATTACTAATATCAAATGTTTTCTTTATACACATATTAGCAGACAAAGAATATAAGGGTATCATTCAAACCTGATTATATATAAATATGCATATACATAAGTATAATGCTAATATTACACTTATTGGTAAATTAGTGAATAATTTAAAAGAAATAAGAAAGTCCAATATTCTATGCTACTCAGTTTTGTAATAAACATTCTAGGTATATGTTAGAAAGAAATGCAGCATGTGTCCAAACAAAATGCTATACAAAAATATCATTGGTTCTTTACTTGTAATAGCTATAAACTTATTGGTTGAGAAATAGAGAACCATTTGAAACATCTTTTGTATGAAATATTGCTATATAATAAAAATACAGGTCAATGTAAAAACACATAATGCTTAGTAGAAATATATATGACTAGGCACTGTATGTTTACACATACATGCAACTTTCTAAAACAAATAATAGATGGCAACGATATCAATATTTCCTGACAAAGGAGATAGAAAGGCATGAAGATCATGGCAATACACTAAGGGAAATATTGCATCACAAGGGAAACAAACTTTTGACAGTGCTCATTCTCCTCATTGTGATGGACACTGCACGGATTGTATACATATATTGAAATTAACCCAGGCATATACTTCAACCACGTACAGTTTACCAAAGGTTAACTGTATGTCAGTAAAGCTGTACGAAAAATAATTAAAATTACAATTACATAGAAGATCCTGAGTAAGAGATTTCTATGGCTGGATATCAAACAGTTTGGTTCATAAAGACAATACCTCCCATAGATAACATACACTGAATTTTTTTAAAAAGTTCTATTTCAAAATGATACTTATAAGAAGAAAAGGGAAAACAGACATAGAAAAAACTGAGTATTTATTATATATTTTTGTTCAAGCTATACCTTAAGAGAACATTAATCTGAGTATTAAACATTATATTAGAGAAAGAAAATTTTCTTCTACATAATGGGAAGCAAGTATTTCAAGCAAGTTTCATTAACGAATACTACTAATATTATATAAAAGATTGATAGAAAACTTAACATGTGAGTTAAGGATGAATAGCATGGCGTATATTCAGTCTTAGCACCACCATAAGATTATATTTGCTTCTTGATCCAACATGGCATTAAATATTTAGGATTACTAATAAATAATCTTGATTAAGGAGGGTTGAACCTAAATCTCTGTAAAATATTTTCCTTCTCCTCAGACAAATGCAGGTACCATGAGAAGCCAGTTAAAACTAGGAACTCTTAGGCTGGAGTGATAGCACAGCAGGGAGGGAATTTGCCTTTCATGTGCCGATCCGGGTTTGATTCCCAGGATCCCAATATGGTCCCCTGAGCACCGCCAGGAGTAACTCCTGAGTGCAGAGCCAGGAGTAACCCCTGTGCATTGCTGAATGTAACCCAAAAAGCAAAAATCTAAACAAAACAAAAAAATAACTAGGAACTTTTTTCTCTAGTGAAGCAAGATAAGTTTTATTGAATGAAACTAAATTAGATGTGAAGGGTGAGAGAGAGGAAGTACAGCATCTCCAGGGTGGGAAAAAACCACAAGCAAAGAGACATAGGAAAAAACCATAAGTGTTTAAGGGAGATAAGTGTTTAAGGGAGAAGATGGGCTTAGAGAGCAAGTCTAGAATTCTTGATAATTATGTATATAGAATATAATATATAACATACATATATAGATAGATGAATAGATAGATCGATAACATATATATAAATGTTTGGATAGCTCAAAAACAAAGTAGACATCTGGACAGGTTTTGGATGCAGGGGTCCATTATATTTATGAGTTTTTGATAATTTTTCAAATTAAATACGTTTAAATTGCAAATAAAAATCTTCTGAAAAGAAAATATTCCTCCTGATTTCTTTCCCTTAAATCGACTTTATTCCATTGTACTCCTAATTGCAATTTGATTTATCTCTATCACTTTCCCTTCTCTTCAGACTACAGAAGTTGACTTAAGCTAGTATTTATCTCAAAGCTGCTTAAGCCATCTATATTCTGAGAAAGCTGCAAGCGAGTATTGATGCGACTCTGTAGGAATTTGATTAGCCAATTTTATGGAGATTTTTGTGTCCTTATCACTCAATGTAAATATGGGAACCTATTCAGACTCGATTAAATTCCTATGTATTCATTCAGAGTGATTTGTGAAATAGGGCATAGATGCACATTTGATATTCTCAGGATTTTTCCATATAAAACATAAACCATTTTCAAAACTTTAAAAGATGACAATCTCTTTAAGCATGATTCTAATAGTTCGTCATAGTCACCAAATTGTTGCATCAATTCTCACTGCACAAACTGTAGACACTGAATACATCGGGTTTAATCGTACTATTAATAATTTTAGAAAAGCCATATTCTTTCAAATGTAATCTTCAATAATCACTTTTAATTTAATTGCTCAAAAATTCTTTTCAGACTCTTTAATTGGATTCACTTTTAACATTCTTAGCATTCTCCTTGTGTACAAGTTTCAGCATACTTATTTCTATATTAGTGCTCTCAATGTTTTATACAGGTTCACCGAGTATTAAATATAATTTTAAGTTTTGATTAAATTAACTATTTGGAATATATATGAGTTCTAAAAATATGACATATTTGCTTTTAAAGAAAAAAACTATAAGATTTAAGATAATAAGAACACTAAAAGAATGCTTTGTTTTCATAAAATTAATGAAGCACAGATCAACTATAATTAATTATTAATTTCACTCGATAATTAGGCTAAAATGTGGTTCATACCCTAAAAAGTAAGTCTACTAATTAACCCTCAAATCCAGAAGCACAGCAGAACAAGTTTCTGATAAAAACTGGTATATACTTGTCTCTAAAGATAATATCTTTCTGCCAGATTTCTCATTTATGATAAATTATTCACACATTGTCAAAAACATTAATTTAGTTACATTTAATTAAAAGAAATTATTAAGAGGACTGTTTATTGTATGTATTCCTAAAGATGAAAGAATATGTCCAGCTGCTATATTTAGTGTTTTCATCCCATCTGAACCTGATTTGAGTCTGTACTCAAGGGCAAAATGAATGTGTCCAAAGTGAAAGAAATATGCCAAGTTCAAATTTTCCTTCTAGTTTCATATAAATGTGTAGGTATCAGCTCTGGCACAAAGTTTCTTTACCCTGGAAGTCCAGAAATTATTTTTCATTAGTCAGTAAGTTGTTCATTTGTTCCAGTGTGTGAACATCAGAAGTATTTTCAAATATTCCACAGTACCATAAGAATAACATGCTATTTTTGACAGACATGCCAACTTCATGCTCACCTTGCAACTTTCCCAGATGGATTGCCTATCACCTCTGTTTCATGGTGGAGGATGAGAATAGTTGACTAACTAGACAAAACCAAGAGTAAGGAAGAAGTCTTCAGTCAGAACAGACCCTTATTTCCAGAAATGATGCATTCCTGAGAAAACAAATATTCCTGGCAAAACAAAAATAAATAACATATAGACACTTCTCTCCCCATCTGGAATAGAGAGGAAGTAAACCATCTAGCATTTACAAATTTCTTATCTCACTTAGAGTCAATTTCCTTGCTTAGAAAGTAGGGAAAAACAATATAACAGCATTGCTATAACAATTAAATAAAACAATGTGTGTGAAATGCCTGCCATCTAGTAAGGTAACTCCACATTTTTTTTCTATTCCTTGAGTCTGTAAAAAGGAAGAAATTCAAAGGCAAGCAAAATGTTCTGAAAGCCAAGTTTACTTTACAAAAACATTTAGTGACATTGATTTATAACCAAGTAAGTTTCAGTTCAAAGAATAACATACTTCACATTCTTAATAAAAAGTCTAAAAAATCACTAGTACACAAAAAAATCACTTTTAACAAAATTACTTTAATGAGTTGTGGTAAATGCACTCTTGAATGTTGGACAATTTGGAGAGTAGCAAAGTGCTTTATTCTTACAAGGATCATTTGTTCTGCATTTGACAAAAACGATGAACATTTCATTCTGTTTTACTTTTAAATGGGTATTATTGTCTTTGTTATTTGACAATGTCAAGTAAAATGCCACACCAATCAGAAAAGCCCATTCAGACTTAATAGGTAGACTGCAGAACAGAACGTACCTTTGACTGATTTATAGTTTTAAAATTCTACATAAACAATGTTGATATTTCCACTTTTATCAAGTATCAGCACAAGCCATTTTGCAACTGTTGTTTAAGCAAAACACAACTGTTCCTTCCTATAAAAACAGTAGCAAGTAACAGAATGTTGGTTTTAAAACTACTGAAAATGGATACTTACAACAATATTAAGCTTTAGCCTTTGACTTAGTAAACTTTATGTTCATTGACAATTAGAACATACTGTCTGAATTTGAAAACTTTAAAATTGAAGTTTGATTTAGAACATGAAAAGCAATATTTATTAACTATATCGTTATGGATGAAACTAAAAATTAGCATAGGAACTTTATAAGAATAGCTCTTAAATGATATTTCTTTGTCAAAACTTGCTAATCTATTCTCCTAATCTTCTAATTCTAAATATCTTGATGTTTCTTCTTCTCACTAAAATGTTAACATGGCCAGCAAGTTTTAATTGCACAGAACCTTTTGTTTTTAACAAAATTCATTTATAATTAAGTATTTCAAAACAGAGAGCAAGCTTTCTAATATTTTGTAGTTCTAATGTTGCTTTACAGCCATTTGTATAGATTTCAAAAACACAGAAACAATTTTATGGAAAAAGGTTTCTTTAATATTCTTTAAAATCATGTGGAATCACACATCTTTGTGTGGGGGCGTAATTTAAAAGGGAAGTGGGTGAGTATGGGATGCATGTGTGTGTTTGTGTGGGGGGAAGATATCTGTTTGTGTGTGTCTGTGTATTACTGATGAGCACTGGAATTCAGAAGGAAATGATTACCCTTGAGTTCTGGGGAACTTAGATTTATGAGATGTATTTGTGTGCTCAAGCATGTCAAGACCTGAATAAAACCCAGTGCATTCCCCCAAATCATTTAGTAATCTCTCTTACATACCATCTCCTTAACAAGGAGAAAAACCCCATATCATCACTAAAGCTTCAAAGGCCTATCATTTAAAACAAATCTCCAGGCAATCCCTTGCTTTTAATATCACAAACTTATTACTTCTGCATTACATATGACACAAATATGATTTTGTATTTTAAACCCGTATGCCTTTATATTTATATAAAGCGGAAGGGTGGGATATCAAATAGCTTTGACTTTTTAATTGCTTTGTTTTATGTCTTAAAAATTCTGTTGAAGTCCATCAAGAGCAGTGTCAAACTAAAGGTCAGACTAATACCTGAAAAGGTGCAAGAAAGGATTTGGTAGGGGCAAACTGATTAAACTAAGTCAGCTTAATTCAAAGCAGCAGGAGCAACAGATGCTGTTGCTTTTGTTTATTTTCCCTTGTTGCCAGATGGAAAGGGAGAAATAAATACTAGGACAGAGAAGGAAGCTGCTGAATTGTATTTCTATTCCATCTTAGTTTGTAGCATCATTTCACCACGCAGTCTTTTTAAGTAAACTGGTTCATTCTGGAGTAGAATTTTCATTCTTTTTGACTATGCTGTCTTTTAGTGTAGATGGATTAAATTCATCTGAATAAAATAAGGACCTTGTTTACTGATGAAAAATAAAATAATTATTATATAATTCTTTGATTGTTATGGAAATTCTTAAATTACGTAGTGGATACTGTTAAGGGCAAAGATCCAGTTTTACTCCCACTAAAATTTCAGCAACTTGCATCACCTGACACATATATTAAATAAAAGACTAAGAGACAACACAGAGTATGTTTTATTTTTTTCAAATATCATTATAGATTTGGCAAAGATGTACTTTATTAATTATTATTTTACAATATTTTGAGTAAAGATTTCCTTAGATCTTCTATTTGTAATAGTCCTCCTAAATCATGTGACCCTATTTAGAGTCCATAATTATTTCAATATATCTTTTTATTATAATGTAAATATCTAGAGACTTTGTGTGGGGGGGCCTCATTCCACTCTCCACCTTTCTTATACTTGCTTGCGGAAAAAAATGGAACCCAGGGTTTTTTCAGTATTAGGCGTATGCACTGCCACTCTTTATTTCTAATTTAGTGATTTCTTAAGGTACAGACATAAGTCAGGAAATATTAACCTTATAATAAAGTAGAGGAGAAAACATTTTTTTTCAAAACAAGTCTTGTAGTATATGCATCTAAAATAAATAAATGAGTAATAAATGATCTAGCTTGTTTGATGAAAACAGTGAATCAAAGCATAGTTGCTAGTTTTTTATTGATACAATCAAACCAGGTTAGTTGACTGGAGCAATAGCACAGCTGGTAGGGCCTTTGCCTTGCATGTGGAGAATCCAGGTTTGAGTTCTCCACCCCTCTCGGAGAGCTCGGCAAACTACCAAGAGTATCTCGCCCGCAGAGCAAAGCCTGGCAAGCTCCCCGTGACATATTTGATATGCCAAAAACAGTAACAAGTCTCACAATTTGTTGTGAGACGTTACTGGTGCCCACTAAAGCAAATCTATTATCAACAGGAGGACAGTGCTACAGTGCTACAGTGAAAATGACCACAATTTTGGTATGCCAGGGGACCATAGGAGCAAACCCTACTGATATTTTGTTAAGCTGAACTTCATTTCAAAGTCATGGTTCTTTGGCTAGGTAGGGTTGAAAGAAAATTAGGGGAGTTTGTGAGGGACAAACAGAGGAGATTTATCTGCCTATCTTTCATACCTTATTGTATTTTCTATGACTTGAAGTAACCTCCACCCTGTTCAAACCCTATAGTGTTGGTGTTGATGGCAATGCTATTGTGTTGTTTAAATTCTACTTGCAATACATCTGGATCCTGTGTCTTAAAATAGGTGTCGAAAAGAAAACAAAAATTCCATCTCCCAGTATTGAGTCTCTTTGGGGTTTGGCCATGGTGTTAAGAGTTATTGTCAAAGGATGGTCATAATTACTACTCTAAGAATAATCTTTAGTCAAGAAGATGGAATATAACTCAAGTCAAGCTGGTTAATTCCCCGAGAATATTAATCACACTTAAGAGAGAGAAACATTATTTATGAGTTCACTCATGGTCAGCGATGTAAGCTTTTGCGTTGCCTATCTTTGTTTGGAGGTAAATTGTACAACCGAAGAGAAGCAAAAAGGAGTCAGAAGGTGAATGGGAAAATAGAAATTGTCTTGTTTCTGTCTTTGTTGTCATTTAATTGGGGTACTAGTTTGAATGGTGATTTTTGTTTGTTTTATCTAGTTAGCTAGCTACCTCAAAAGTTTTACTGACAATTTAAGTTGTATTGGGATTCTGTCATTTGCACTAAAATAAGTCATTATACAGTATCAATTAATATAGCCAATGTCCATTATTTTTTCCATTAAAGTAAAAAAAATAGGTCATGAAGTCATGTGTATCGCATAGTTTAGTTTGCAATTAATTTTTTACTGACAATTGCTCTATGAGAACACAAAAAAGTTAAGTTATATGTATGTCAACTAATCTATTAATTGAAAATTCTTATACATAAATTTCAGGGCAATTATTTTGAATGCAAATATGTTATTTACAATTCTTGAAAAGCATTCCTATGAATTATATGTTAATTGTATTATTATATATTATATGAAAATGATCTAATAATTATTCTAGTGTAGTATTTATAAGATATTTTTTAATCACTTTTAATCTTCCCAACAATTCTGTTATCCCTCATTCTTCTTAAAATGTAGATACTGACCTTCTGGCTGCCTAAATAATTTTCACTTAAGTGGTAATTGTTTGCAAGATATTGAGCTGAATTCCAGAAACATCTGATCATGTGAACTTTAGCTAATAAACTATGAAATAAAACATTACATTTATGTAATCATGTGCTTTTGATATAAGATAACTTCAGAAAACGGGTATACCCGAGAAGTAAAACAAATCATAACATGTAAGTGCATATTTACCAAATAACATACATCTTATAGATCTGAGCTGAAACACAAACTTGCAATAAATGTGTTAATAGGTTATCCAGGTTTTGCATGAAGTTTTCAGCAAATTCTAAACTTTTCTAGTTGCTGTTGCTGTGATTGTTGAGGTAACACCTGCCTTTTTTCAGGGCTATTCCTGGCTATGTGCATAAGGCTCACTCTTGGATGTGCTCAGGGGAAAATAAGCAAAAGTGCTGGGACACAAACCTGGATCAATCATGTGCAAGGAACGTACCTTATACTGTAAGCTCTCTCTGGCCCTCTAATTCCATTTTAGAATTCCTTCCTTTAACGTATGAAAGCAATATATTAATGTTTAAAAAAGGAAATGGATTTGATTATATATCAATGCAAAGATAATGAATTAACATACACCAGAAGGTCTACTTTCTTTTTTAACAGCATCTAATTGCTCTAAATATATTAGTGCATATATTAGCATAATTGTGTCACATATTTCAGAGTGCTGTAAAAAACCCACAGCAAAAATCTGCACACTATTCTTTATCATTCAATTAATAGTTAAATTGATTATACATAAAATTAAAAGTATATGTAATCATTTTATACATGTACATGTATATATATGTGTGTATGGGTGAATATATATAGTAATATATATTCAGGTGTTACAAAACATTTCATTGAATAATTCGAATATGCAGATTATTCTTGGTGAATTCTAAGATAATTTCTGGTTTTGATTTGCCTGATATCTTAACTCATTCATCCCCTTACAAATTTCTTAGAACATTTTATTCAAATTTTCTTTAAATTTATTCCAAAGTTTATATTATCACTCGCAAAACAGAATAAAATTAGAAGGAAAGACAGCTGAGCCTAACAATTACAAACCAAAGAAATATTTAAACATGAGACAGGCTTAATTCCAGATATACAGACAATTTCAAGAAAAAATAGAAGAAACATCTATACATATCAATGAGATACGAACATCTAATCACTTTCCATTTTCTCCTTCTAGTTCAATCAAATATTGGTAGAGAAGATAATGTTACACAGTTACAAACACATAATGTTTACCAACAAACTTAGCTATAACACTGTTTTGTCCTTCCTGCATAGCCTCAGGTAGCTTAGGTTTATTGGATTGCTCCCTCCCATCACAGCACTCCCATTCCTTTGTGTTTATTTGTAAACTTTGTGCTCTGTTGACTTGCAAATATTTTTTTTTTATTCTTCCTAAATTCTTTGCGTAGGTTATTCAGAGCAATGTCCTTTTTTTGTATGATCACAAGAAGACAGTATATGCTATGCTTTTGTAACATGACTCTCAGTGATATTTTCCTCCTGGGCATCTGTTCTCTCAGCTATCATTACTTCCTAGCTGCCCCAAAAGCAGGGTCGCGAAGAGGGACTGGATGGAACCAGGGCAAGCTGTAAACTATATGCTACCCTGCCATGGAGATGGGCCTGGCCAAGGTGCCTAATGCTTACTATAATTTAAGAGCTTGGTCATGGACAAATGCTGTCATGATCCGAAAAGTAAAAACTAGATTTGAACCCTGCTAGGTTAGGAATGATTAATCTGGCCTGAGCCCTGTGGTCTGAATCTGTGGCAAGATGTTTTCAGGAGAGCTGCCCTACAAACCTCAGTGTATGTCTTACTGTGTCCATACAAAAATAACTAATATTAAGATGTTGATAGTTATTGGACTGAGGAGAGGAAAAAATACCTTAAGAGGTATTTTGCCCTTGAACAGTCAGGGAGTGCTTTGGAATACCCCCAGGTGATGTTTCCACCCTTGAGCCTGGCAGTCAGGAAGGGCTTTCTTATGCTGATTTGGCTACCTGATTGGGTGCAGTGTCAGCTCAGAGTGCTGGAGAGTTAGGAAAGAGGTGTAGGAGAGAGAAGAGAGCTGGAAATGGGAGAGAGAGCAGGGCAACAAGATGGAGTGCTGAGACACTAGCAAGGGGAACAGAGGGAAAAGGATGTAGAAGAAGAATACAGGGGCAGGCAGTGGAGAGAAAGACTGCAAGATGGAGTGCGGAGAGATGAGTGGGAGAGCCAGGAGGAGACAGGAATGAGGGGAGTGTGAGACTAGAAAGGGAGGCTCAGAGAGACTGGGGCAGGCAAGTGGGGAGAATGGAATAAATGGCATCTGATCAATCAACTGGCTGGCCCTCACTTTGTCCACCTTCTGCCCCATGGCATGGGCCGCCCAGCTGATGGAATGCCTGGGCCCCCCTCCAGAATGTGGATGAGTAGGGAAGATTCGTCAAGGTCTCTCTGGCTGGCCCTGGAGATATTATACAATCAGGTTTAATAGTTTAAGACTTTACTTAACAAATATAAGAAATTGTAGAAGTTACAATAAGAGCAGGAAGAATTTGGTAAGCATTCAGGAACATTATGGAACAAAATAGATTAAATTAATTTTATGCTAAAATGTAAGAAAATTCTACCAAAGAATATTTAAGACACAAATAAATATAGAAACATAAATGTAATTATGCATTTACCTTAAACATGATAGGCATAAAATGACTGAGTTTTTATTTTAATAGGTGCTCATTTTGTTTGCTTTTCATTTTTATGTTTGGCCCTTACCTCAGGAACTATTCCTGGCTCTCTACTCAGAAATGATCCCTGGTAGTGCTCAGGAGACATATGTGGTGCTGGAGATTCAAATTGATGTTGGCAGAACTCAAGGCAAGTGCTTTAAACCTGTATTATCTCTCTGCCCTGTAGGTGCTCACAATGTTAAAATAGTCTATTAACTTCATTGCTAGTGTTTTTTATCGAATACTTCCTGCATATCGTTTTTCTCAGCATAAAATAGTATGGGCATTTCTATATACATTAAGTTTGGACTGTAGGGGAGCACTAAACCAGTAAAGAAGTGATATAATTCTTAAAGCAAATGAATTTTGTGGAAGCCAGAGCAAATAATAGCTGGCGAGAAGAGACCTTTCTTTTAGTAGACTAGTATTTTTCATGATGGGAGCTTCATGGTACAAAAATAAGCCAACAAAGACTTTATATAAATAAATATATATTTATTTAAATTTGCCAGCTTTAAGCTCTTTCTACCATTTGAAGAAGCCAGGAATTATATGCTTAAAGGTATTTGTAGAATAGATCACAGACAGAAAAGATGAGTACAAAAATCCTAAACCAAACTGTAATATATATGTCAATTAAACAGGAAATAAGCTTTTCTTTTTAATGTCATTATGATTTTAGAATTTCTTGTTAATACAGCATAAATTATCCTGTACTTACAGACCTCTTTTCTATCTTTTCAAATAGAAGAATCATTTAATTTATGACAATGTCAAGATTTTATAAAAGTAAGGAAAAAGGTCTGGCAAACTCCCTGTGGCGTACCCAATATGCCAAATACCAGTAACAATGATGGGTCTCATTCTCCTAAAGTGCCTTGAATATAGCATTTTCTTAAAAATCTCAGGGCTAGGATGAAGGAGACGTTACTGGGACCTGCTCGAGGCAATCAACGAATAACAGGATGGTCGTGATTTATGATCTATCATATGAGGCTTGGTTATACTTACATTTATAGGACTAATTACTTTGTAATAATTATACCAATATTTCATATATTTTGTTCATGACTAAATAAAAAAGAGTAATTGAGTATTCTTATACATAAATTGCATGATTAGAATTCCAATCATCATATAAAAATATCTCTGAAATTAGCAATAATAGTACATTTGAACGTATAGCTTTTTAATCTGCCACTTTCCTGTACGTGTTGGTCATTTTTAAATTTTTCTCTAAGATTACTATTTATGGAAATGCATGTTTTACTTATCAAGATAAAAGAATTAAAAGGAGGGAGATAGCACAGTGGGTAGGACGACAGCACAGTGGGTAGGACGTTTGCCTTGTATGCAGCCAACCCAGGTTTGGTTCCCATCGTCCCGTATGGTTCCCTGAGCACTGCCAGGAGTAGTTTTTAAGTGCAGAACCAGGAGTAACCCCTGTGCATCACCGGGTGTGACCCCAAAATAAAAAAAGATTTAAAAGGAGAAAATGAGATATTAGAAACTTGAATAGGAGCTTCTATTTTACTACTCCAAAATCTAAAATAAGTTATTTCTATTTATTTATCCTTGCTTATGAAACACAAACTATGCTATTTGCCTATCAAAAATGTTATACCTGTATGCTTTTTAAGACATCAAAACTGTCACTTTTTATTTTTTAAAAACCTATGTACCATTGAACTTTAAATGTATTTTGATGCTGGAGGTCCAAAACACACAGTAGAAGCACCACTTAATTTCTATGCTCATTGTAGCACTGCTCACAATAGCCAGAATCCGGAAACAACCTGAAACTGAGAACAGAAGACTGATAAAGAAATGTGGTATATCTACACAATGTAATAGTAAAAAGCTGTTAGGAAAAATTAGGTCATGAAAGTTTCTTATAAATCTCCCTAACATGGTAATCTCAGTTATCTAAAGTATTTCTTATGTTCTGCTTCATTTGCCATTTCTTTTATTTTTTACTTTCCTTTTTTTTTTTTTGCACACATATGTTCTTAACAGCACTATTTAAAATAGCCAATATCTGGAAAGAGCCCAAGGACTAAATAACAGATGCATATATAAAGAAGTTCCAGTTTACATACATAATGGAATACTATTCAGCTAACAAAAATTTAAATAATTTACTACAACACGAAAGGTACTGAAGTGATAGTGCAAAATGAAATTAAGTTAGATATAGGAACAAATAATGAATGGGGTAGCACAAAAACAATAAAATAGACAACAGTTAATAAAAAACAAACTGTTAGATTCTGGGGAAAGGTCTGAAGTTACTAAATGGGTATATACAGTGGACTTAAGGCTCTGTAGACTGTGATGGACAGATAATGACCCTTAGGTGATAATGTCAAGTTGGTACATTGTATCCTAAATTGTAGAAAGATTTACACTTCTGCAAGCCAATGAACCTCTTTCAAAAAAAAAATTAAACAAGGGCTGGGAGAGAGTTCAAGGGTAGAACATGTGCTTAGAGATCATCAAACTATTAGTTTTTTTTGGTCAGATAAATATTGGTACAGATTAATGTTGTAATTTGTAATGTTGCATTACTTTTTTAAAAAAAATTATTTATTGAATCACCATGAGAATAGTTACAAAGCTTTCAGGTTTAAGTCTCGGTCATACAATGATCAAACACTCATCCCTTCACCAGTGCATATTTTCCACCACCAAGAACCTCAATATACACCCCATACCACCCCTCCTTGGGCCTGTGAGGCAGATGATATCCAATTAACTCTCTCTCTACTTTGATTACATGCATTATTTTGACAAAAGATGCACCACTATTATTTGGAATTTTCCCCCAACAATCAAACTTGCTGAAAATGCATCGTGGAATAATTTGTTTTCTATTGCTGATTATGAAGACCATATGATGATTTTTTAAAATTTTTATTAATGAAACACCATGAGGTACAGTTGTAGACTTAACAAATTTTTGTGCTTGGGTTTCAGTTATACAATGATTGAGTACTCATCCGTACACTGGTGCCCATTCCCCACCTCCAATACTCCCAGCATCCCTCCCCCGCATCCCACTCTAGCCCTGTGGCAGGGCATTCCCTTTTGTTATTTTTCTCCTTTTGGGTGCTGTGGTTTGTGAGAAAATGCTCTACATCACTAATCATCAGGGATATGCAGATCAAAACAACAACGAGATATCATCTCACATCACAGAGATTGGTCCACATCCAAAAGAAAAAAAGCATTCAGTGTTGGAGTGGATGTGGCAAGAAAGGGACTCTCCTTCACTGATGGTAGGTTCAGCCCTTTTGGAAACAGTATGGATGCTTTTCAAAAAATTAGAAATTGAGCTCCCATTTGACCCAGCAACACTACTCCTGGGAATATATCCCGGTGAGGCAAAAAAGTGCAGTCGAAATGACATCTGCACTTCTGTGTTAATTGCTGCACTATTCACAATAGCCAAAATCTGGAAAAAAAGTCGAGTGCCCGAGAACATCTGACTGGCTAAAGAAACTTTGGTATATCTACACAATGGAGTACTATGCAGCTGTTAGAAAAGATGAAGTCATGAAATTTACATACAAGTGGTACTACATGGAAAGTATCATGCTAAGTGAAATGAGTCAGAAAGAAAGGGACAGACATAGAAAGATTGCATTCATCTGGGGAATATAAAGTAACAAATTGGGAGACTAACACCCAAGAATAGCCGAGATAAGTACCAGGAAGTTCACTCCATGTCTTGAAGGCCAGCCGCACATGCTGAGGGAGAAGGCAGCTCAGATAGAGAGGGGAGCACCAAGTAAAGGGTGTTGGGAGGACCCTCCCAGGATGGGAGATGCTTGCTGAAAATAGACTGTAGACCAAACATGATAGCCACTCAATGCCTCTTTTGCAAACCATTTGCCATTTCTTAATCCCACACAATGCTTCTTTATATCCAACAAATGAAAGAAATCATTCCATATTCTGTCCATTTTCTATCTAGTGTCACACAGTGGCAAATACATGATTTCATCTTCTTTTAGCCAACTAGTAGTTCATAGAGAAGATATACCATAATTTTTGTTATTGGACACTTGGGTAGCTTCCAGATATGGACTATTGTAGATAGTGTTGCAATAGACATAGAAGAACAAATATCTTTTTCTGAATAGAATTTTTTTGTCTGGGATAAATTTCCAGATTTAAAATTTCTGGATCATATGGAATCTTCTTGCTTTTTGAGAAATGTCCGTATTGTTTTCAGAAAAAAAACAGTTGACCCAGTCAGCATTCCTACTAGAACTGAAGTTTCCACATTCATTTTTCCTTTTTTATGGGATAGGGGTGTGGAGGGGCATAATGCGGGTGGCCACGCCTGGTGATTCTCATGGGTTACTTCTGGCTTTTCTCTCAAGAACCATTTTTAAGTGCTTTGGGTTCATATGGAATGCTTAGGTTAGAACCTGGGTAGGATGTGTTCAAGGCAAACACCTTACCATGCTCCAGCTCAAGGGTTCCACTTCCTTTACATTTGTTTTTTTCTCACAAGAATTTTCTTGATCCTTCACATGTAACTTCCTTTGTCAGAATGTGTTTCCAGAATATCCAGCACGAGATACGAACACTTTAATTTTGTAAGATCCATTGAAAGCTAAAAATGAGAGGAAGAAATACATTATTAATAGTAAGGGCTTGAGGAACAGAAAGGTAACCCAAAGAGCTGTAACATATTCCTATTGTGTACTATTAATTTTCTAATTATTTTTTAATATTATTTGGTTTCAGACCACACCTGGTGGTGCTCAGGCATCACTTCTAATGGAGTTCTGGGGACCATGTGCTGTGCCATGCCTGGAACCTGATTCTTTCAAGTACGTGGTAAATGCCCAACCTAAGGCACCATCGCTCCAACTCTTGAAGCTCATGTTTAATCCTTAGCATGCCCCTGGCACCATTGTATCTAGCCCTGATGATCCCCAGACCATTGAGTTGTCTCTGGAGACTCCTTCAACTACTGATCAGAGCAGCACTGTATTGCTGGTATACTGAGTACTGAACCATTAGGTACTGAGTATTAAATCATTATGCCAGGTAAGTGTCACAGAAGTGGGATCAACACTGTCCCGTGCTGCTGGCAGAAACACAGCTTGAACTTTTACCTTAAATAAAACCCAACGATTGCCTGTTTGTTTCCTCATGCAAGACGAAATTTTCAACAAGGTAAATGCATTGATTAGATGCCATTCTCTTAACAGGATTAGATTTTGAGCAGATGTTAACAGAGTCTAAGTCCTCTCTTATTTCCATACAGATAGTTTTCTCTTAATTTGGAAATCTCATTTTATTTCAAGTTTTATCAGTTTCTTTCTTTGAAAACTGATATATGTTGTATCGATGATGTTTTAACACACAATATTAATTTTCTTATTTTTACTTTTACTAATAGACTTTCCGGATCACTTCTTAGGGCACCCATATAGAGCAAAGCATAGGGAATGCATAAGAAAACAAGGCATAAAATTCTCGTGTTCAATTTTATTCCTTCATTTTGAAAAGAGGGTAGCCATCTTAAACAGCCTTATAATATATGTAGATTGAGTTTCTTAGACAATGAAAGTTGACTTTTTTAATTCTAGGAGCTGACAAGCTAGTATCATGGTGCCGAAATAATTGAACTCTGCCTGAAGCACTGCTTTTGCCTTGGAGATGGCTACCTTCGTGCTGTGTTGTTACACAGTCAAAAGGGAGAAATATCTCTGGAGTCCCATCACATAAGGGAAATTAATCCCATCATGAAAGTCACTTCCTCCTGACTCTACAAAAGCCTAATTACCTCCCAAAGGCTGCATCTCCAAATATCATCACATTGGGGATTAGAATTTCAACATATAAATTTTAGGGGGACATAAACATAAAGTTCGTAATAATGCTCATTACTCATTTCTCATTTTCTGCTCTGTCAAGTCTTTATATTTATGAAAGAATACTGTGTTAAAAATCTCAAGCTTACTTAATATGTGATATGAATTCAAAAATGCCACATAGATACTTTAAGCCATAATTTAATTTGAATTCAACTAAGAAGTCCTCATTTTTACCCCAAATTTTGATAATCAATCTAAAACTACATTGCCTCATAGATATTTTTTTTTCTTTTTTTATTAGTGAAAAACCATGAGGTACAGTTATAGGCTTACAAATTTTGTGCTTGGGTTTCAGTTATGCAATGATCAAGTGCCCATCCCTCCACCAGTGCCTCATAGATATTTTTAAGCTTTACAGTTTCTTTTTCTGTTTTCCATATTAATTCCAAATTTCAATAACAATAGAGAAACATCAACAAAATTACCTGCTTTAGGAATGAAACAGAAAAAATGAACACCACTTCATATGCCAGCCTAGCAGTTATGTCTTCAATTTGTTTCTTGGTCTTGAGAGATAGTACAGGGGTTAAGAAAGAATTGCTGAGGCAGACCCCAGGTCAATCCCCAGCACCACATATGGTCTCCAAAAAACCCTCAGGAGTGACTCCTGAGAACGGAGCAGGAGTAACCCTGAGAATTTCTGGATATGGACCCAAAATGAAAATAAGTATAGATTTATATTTCTCTCTTTACAGATATACATATGGCAAGTATGTTTTAACTTAATAAAAAAAGAAGTAGTACTACAGTAAACACAAGTACCACTGTAGCAATGTCCTCCCATTTTTCATCAATTTGCTCGAGCTAGTCACTTAATCACTTAACTTCCCGTTAGTCGTCGATTTGCTTGAGCAGGCGCCAGTAACGTCTCCATTTGTCCCTGTCGCGTGCTAGTGTAGCCCAATGGCATCTCTTCGCTCCGGGAACATGGAGGGCCTCAAACCGATCGTTCATGATCTTGACAAAGAAGTCTGACCATCTGGTAGGTGGGCGGCCACGCGGTCTCTTGACATCCCGTGGAATCCAATCAGTAACAGCTCTAGTCCAACGGTCGTCTTTAAATCTCATTACGTGACCAGCCCATCTGATTTTCGACACCTTGGCAAATGAGACAGTGTCCCTGATCCTTGATCGTCGACGGATGTCAGAACTCCGGATTCGTTCTCTCATTTGAGTGAAACGTGATATTCCAAGCATAGCTCTTTCTATTCTTCTTTGGGAGACCTGAATGGCGTTCTCATCTTGTTTGCGTAGGGCCCAGGTCTCTGAGGCATATGTTAATGCAGGAAGAACAGTGGAATCAAAGAGATGTGCCCGGAGCCGGAGGTTCTTCGTCCTCTTAGCTATTCCTTCGACGTTCTTGAAGGCGTTCCAAGCCGCTTTCTTCCTCCTGCGCAGCTCGGGTGCCAGGTCATTTGTCATGTTGACCTCTCGAGCTAGTCAAGTTACATTATAAAACTTATTGTTATTGTGTTTGGCATATCAAATATGTCACTGGTATCTTGCCAGGCTTTGCCGTGTGGGCAAGATACTCTCGGTAGTTTGCCAGGCACTCCAAGAGGGGCGGAGGAATCGAACTCCAGTTGGCCCTGTGCAAGGCAAACGGCCTACCTGCTGTGTTATTGCTCCAGCCCATAACACAAGTACTGCTTTAAAATTATTTCATTAACTCGTCTTGCCTTACTATTATATTACTGAAGTTATAGTTTAAGCTCATTTACATATATAAGTATACATATACATGGCTGGAGCGATAGCACAGCGGTAGGGCGTTCACCTTAAAAGCGGCCAACATGGCCAACCCGAGTTCGATTCCTCCGCCCCTCTTGGAGAGCCCGGCAAGCTACCGAGAGTATTTGATATGCCAGACACAGTAACAACAAAAGTCTCCAATGGAGACGTTACTGGGTCCGCTCGAGCAAATCGACAATCAACGGGAGGGCCTTTTATGTATGTATATATACATTTATATATAAGTATATATACATTTATATATAAGCATATCGTCATGGTCACAGTCCTCCTGTTGTTCATCGATTTGCTTGAGCAGGCCCAGTAACGTTTCCATCGTGAGACTTGTTTTTACTGTGTTTGGCATATTGAATACGTCATGGGTAGCTTGCCAGGCTCTGCCGTGCGGGCGAGATACTCTTGGTAGCTTGCCGGGCTTTCCGAGAGGGGCAGAGGAATCGAACTCGAGTCGGCCATGTTGGCCACTTGTAAGGCCAACGCCCTACCGCCGATATATATACATATAATATATATATATATATATATACACTAGTTTAAACCAAAATAGTGCCTTAATAAATATTTGATCAATTATCTGTAAATGCATTTTTGAGAAATCGTGGTGATTTGTTATTCAGCAAAAGAAAGCTACAGGTGAGTTGTGATGATATAAATTTGAATGGGATTCTTCACACAACTTGTGAAAATTTATGGCATTCTAACACATGCTTTGCACAAAATAATAGCTCAGTAAAAGTTATGAATATCTGTAATCATTTTGCTACAAAAGTTAGTTCATCATTTAATTTTTTGAGATTCAGAAAAAAGCCATGAATTTTTTCACATAGATTTATGATAGATTTTTATTTACTTTATATCACTTAACTTATTCAAATTCGTAGGAATGATAGTTTTTTAAGTGTCAGTGCATGTTTTATATTTATTTATTTATTTTATTGAATCACTGTGAGATACAGTTACAAACTTTCATGTTTATGTTACATTTTTACAATAATCAAACACATAGGAATTCCTCCTCATAGGAATGTTTAGCTTTCATCAACAGGAGAAATCTGTATTATAGTGCATCTACTAAATCAATAATATTCTTTATTTATGTAAAAATAAGAAAAAACACACAGGAAAAAGAAATTTTAGGATTGAAACACCTGATTTATAGTGATGTATGCCTGAAATTTATATAATGTACTAATGCAATGTTATGTTAGCAAAAATAATTTTTAAATAAAAGATAAACGTGACTTTAAGATTATATAATCTTGCCTCTAATTTTGGAACAATTCACTCTCAAAATGCTAAAGCTTCCAGGGCAGTAGAGATAGTGCAATGGCTATCGTATCTGTTCTGTACATTTTCATTCGGTCCAGGTTCAATCCTTGTTACTGCATTTTCTCTTGATCAAAGCCAGGAGTAACTTGGCAGGGAATAGGCTAAGACTGTCACTGAATGTGGCTCTCAAACAAAGGTAGAATAAATCAAATAACTCAAAAGGAAATATAAGTAAAGTATTTTAGTAAGTTGCCTTAGGTCACATTTCACGGTGGAATAGCAGGACCTCATTTTACGTGTGTCTTATTTCATTTCAAAAACTATTCTCTTTATAGGATATAATTCTGATTACTCCAAAACCATAGTGTGTGGGTGATCCAATTGTTATTGTCACGTTTAGAAGCATATTTCCTAGCTTCATGCAATATTTGTTCAGCAATTTTGAAAAAAAAATCTTAATTTGATATACAGATGCAGCACTGAAAAAATGCATGTGTCAATTGTTTTGGTCAAGGTAGCTTGCCGTATGAAGTCATGTTAGCTCTGTGTTAAGTACTTTAAGTCAATGCTCATTTTAATTAGAATTACTGGAATTCTTTACCAGGAATTGAAGGAAGATAACTGATATTAAACAATAGCAATAATATATTAACCAAGTTCTCACCCATTACATTTTATCTATCTGAATGTAAAATCAAATGAAACCATAATGTAAGTTTTGAGTTGCTTGGTCTATAATATCATTTTAGTCTCCTTTCTGGCTTTAGATGTAGCTCATAACAAAGTGAGCTGGATATCTGGATGTCCTTAAATTATAGTATTAACTAATTCTATCGTACGCTATGGTTATGTTGATATGATCCAAAATGCTACATTCTGGGAGCTGGAGTGATAGCACAGCGGGTAGGGTGTTTGCCTTGCACGCGGCAGACCTGGGTTCGATTCCCAGCATCCCATATGGTCCCCCGAGCACCCCAGGAGTGATTCCTGAGTGCATGAGGCAGGAGTAACCCCTGAGCATCACTAGGTGTGACCCAAAAAGCAAAAAAAGAAAAATGCTACATTCTGGAAGAGTTGCTCTTTAGTAGTTGCTCTGAGAATTCTGTTCTGAATCCAAAGTCTTGACTGCAAGTTTTCTGAGTGAAAATATACAAAGTTACTTCTACATATTTTTATTGCTATAATTCATTTGATGAAAGTCAAGAATCCCTTGGTTCTTGCCATTCTCTTTCCTTAACAAATAGCCATGCTTCCAAGCAAAAAGCTACATTACTATATAAATTAAAAGGATTCTCTGCCAGCTCCCAGCAGCCCGACAGACCTCCATTACCTCCTCTACCTCCACTACCCAGCCTCTGTCATGCTCCAGGACGCTTTCCAGAAACTCAGGCAAAGACTCATGCATGAGTGAAACCCCACAGAAGCAGGGAAGCGGAATTCTGTGACCTTGGACTACAGGCTCATTGGACCCAGGAACAGAGATCCTTTGCCTGCTTCCAGCAGCCCAGCAGACCTCCATTACCTCCACTACCTCGACTACCCAGCCACCACCATGGTCCAGGATGCTTTCTGGACCACACTGAAAGTGACCAGTGACACAACATAAAACACTTAATACAAAATTACCACACCATAATTGATGGGATTCAAGTATGGTTTGAACCATGGGAACACCTGCAAGGTTTATTAGAGGCCACCCTAAAAGCCTCTATCCCTCTCAGAGAGCCTGGCAAGCTACCAAGAGTATCCTGCTCGCACGGCAGAGCCTGGAGAGCTATCTGCGGTGTATTCAATATGCCAATACCAGTAAATACAATGAGTCTCATTCCCCTGACACTGAAAGAGCCACCAATATGGCAGTGTTAAGAAGGATGAGAAAGGAGAAGCTGATAAAATCTCAGAGCTGAACTAGGCTGCCAAAACAAAGAAGGACAAAAATGACTGTCTGTACTTTCAATGCATGTATGCTGGCATTGGATGTATCCATTGAGGATCTGATGGTACAAGCACAAAAGATCAAATACGACATCATTGGTCTGACTGAGACGAGAAGGCATCAATCATATCATGCTGTTTTTGACACTGGAGAAAAACTATTCCTTGGAACATGCAACAAAAGAGGCATAGGTGATGTTGGTGTCCTTATCAACACAAACATGGCCATAAACATTGATTCATTCAAATGCCTAACAACCCGAATAGGATGATTACACTTGAATATATGTGGCTCACTGCTGGCAGTTTCTATCTTCATTGTCTATGCACCAACATCCAATTATGAGGAAGGAGAAATTGAGAAGTTCTACATGGAGCTTGAGAAGTTCTATAAAGAATACCACATCTTCTACAAGATCATTGCCAGTGATTTTGATGCCAAGATAGGACTGAGAAGATTAGCCAAAGAACTCCACATTGGGACTCATGGCCTAGAATGGAACGAACAGGGTGAGAGACAGTCTGAGTTCCTTATGTAGACCAAGACCATCCATGGTAACTCACAGTTTCAGAAGGACAAATCTAAACGTTTGGTATGGGTGTCTCTTGGTGGATAGTTCCACAATAAAATTGACCACATCGTGATCAATCAACTGTCTTGCCTAACCGATGTCGCTGTTGTCCCAAAATTCCAAATGGGATTGGACCACCGTCTCATTTGTGAAAAATTCTACTTCACAGAGCGGGGAGAAAGGGCTGCCAAGTTTAAGAAGAGAACTCCCAGAATGACCACCAACTGGGAGCTCTTTGGCTCTGTTGTGGCAACATGGGAAGATGCTGTCATTGACAACATTGACAAGGAATATGATCACCTAGTTCAGCACCTCCATGATTGTGTGAAGAACGCTGAGAGAGAGATAGCCACAAAAAGACACCTGTCTTTGAAAACTCTCGAGCTCATTTGCCAATGTGGCTTGGTGCAAGCCTCAGGCAACTGCAATCGAAAGTCCGAACTTGCAAAGCAGTGCAGAGAAGAGATCAAAGAAGACCTCAAAGACCGAAGAGTAGCAGTGCTGGCAGATGTGGTAGAAGCTGGGAAAAGCATTTGCAATGCCCTCCTGTCCTTCGCCAACTACAAGACCAAGATGACTCCCCTCCAATGTCTTGATGGATCTATCACATCTCCCAGAAAGGCAATGGAGAATATTGCATATGATTTCTACTTGGATCTCTTCAATAGCCATGTCCACCTGCCCACATACCAAATTCTGCAGGATGGATATGTCATTCCCAATGTTCTCCTTTCCGAAATCCGACATGCCATTTCATTGGTAAATAAGCGAATAGCACCCGGCCCAGTCAAGGTCAGACCCAAACACCTGAAGAACGTGCAATCAGTACTCAAAAATACACTGGCTTGGCTCTTCACATGCTATCTGTCTGAATGTAAGTTTCCATCTCAATGGAAAACCAGAAGTACTGTACTACTGTACAAGAAGGGAGACATCCATGTCATTGGCAACTATTGCCTGAGCTGCCTCTTGTCTGTCTTCTACAAGATGTTCACTGGAGTCATCGTGAATAGTATTGGCAGAACACTAGATGAAGGACAACCATGCGAGCAAGCTGGTTTCTGAAAAGGATTCAGCCCAATCAACCATATCCACACAATAACCAAGTTCATTGAGGTTTCTCGGAAGTTCAAGATGCTGCTCTGTCCAATGTTCATTGATTTAAAGAAGGTCTTTGATTCTGTTGGGACTGAAGTGGTCATCAAAGCCTTAGACAAACAGGACATTCAAACTCAGTACATCAGGATCCTCTTGAGCTGTATTGTGGATTCACTATGAGGATCTCACCATTCTACAGGGAGGTGATCATTGATGTCAAGAGAGGAGTTCGGCAGGGTGATACCATTTCACTGAAACTCTTCAGTGCCCAACTTGAGAACATCATGCGATGACTGGAATGGAAAAGAATGGGAGTGAAGATAGATGATCAGCAACTACATTACTACCGTTTTCCTGATGGCATCATTCTAATAACACCAAGCATCAGCTAAGCAGCACAAATGCTGACCAACTTCAACCACGAGTGTGGAAAGGTCAGATTACAGCTAAATCTAACAAAGACAATGTTTATGAGAAACATTCTCGTTCCTGACGTTTCATTCACTCTCAATGGGACAAACATCTCGAATGCAATGGTTATGGGTTTCTTGGTCAAGAAATCAACATGATGAATGACCTGGCACCTGCATTGTGCAGGAGGAAGAGAGTGGCTTGGAATGCCTTCAAGACTGTCAAAGAAATAATTAAGAGGATGAAGAACCTCTAGCTCCGGGAACATCTCTTTGATTCCACTGATCTTCTTGCATTAACACACACCTCAGAGACCTGGGCCCTACTAAAACAGGATGAGAATGCTATTCAGGTCTCCCAAAGAGGAATCAAAAAAGCTATGCTTGGAGTATCATGCTTCACTCAAATGAGCAAAGAATCCGGAATCTGACCTCTGTCGATGATCAAGAATCAGGGATGCTGTCTCTTTTGCCAAGGCATCGAAAATCAAATGGGCTTAACACCTAATGAGATTTGGAGATGACCACTGGACTAGAGCCATTACCGACTGGACGTCAAAAGATCACGTGGCCACCCACCTACTTGATGGTCAGACTTTTAGTCAAGATCTTGAATGATCGGTTAGAGACTCTTCGTGTTCCTAGAACGAGCATATGCCATTGTACTAGACTAGCATGTGACAAGGACAAATGGAGATGTTACTGGCGCCCGCCCAAGCAATACTATGAGTAATGGCATGTCAAGTAACCAAGTGAATTTATTTTGAAGTTTCATTGGGAGAGCATGAGTTTTCTCTATTGTGAAAAGTTTCGATAGTACTTAGACACAATGATTTATTGCCATCTATTTTCTTTCAAATTATTCTTTAGAAACCTGAATTATTAAGACAGTCTTCACAATTTAATCAAAATTTAAAAGGCCCTCCCGTTGATCATGGATTTGCTGGAGCGGGCCCAGTAACGTCTCCATTGGAGACTTTGTTATTACTGTGTCTGGCATATCGAATACTCTCGGTAGCTTGCCGGGCTCTCCGAGAGGGGCGGAGGAATCGAACTCGGGTTGGCCATGTTGGCTGCGTGCAAGGCAGACGCCCTACCCGCTGTGCTATCGCTCCAGCCCAATCAAAATTTAGGAATTAGAAAGTTAATGTAATCCAAATTTTGAAAGAAGAAGAAAGAAAAACAAGAAAGAAGGAGAGCATGAGGAAAAGGAGGACAAAGACAAGGAGGAAGAAGAGGAAAAGGAAGGGGAGGAACAGAAAGTAGAGGAGAAAAATGAGACACGATGTCTAGGGCCTGTGGTTCTCAAGGCAAATATTTACCAACTTCTGTTTATAAGGTTCATCTATCCTGTTTGGTACTCACTTCACCAAGCTGGTAACATTGATTCTGACACGGGTCTGTTGATTCATCTGCTTCTCTGAACACTGTCATGCTGAGCATCTTTCATGAATGTGGTTTATCTATTTGCCAAAAATATCAGTTCAGAGTTAAATGAATTAGCCATAGGCTGACTTGTTAATCTTGTTAATCTGTGACTTGTCCAATAACCTATTAATTTTATATTAGCATAATTGATCTTATTGACTTTATTCCATAATTCATGCTTCAGTTTTTATTCTATGACACAATGTACATTTGTAAAGTTTCTCTGATGTTTAGACACATTGAATTCACATTTATCTTGATCTTGCTAGACTGCAGAACAAAGAACAAAGAAGCTAAAGAAAAAAATATTTTTGCCATCTATCCCCAATCAAGTCGCATTCTTTGACTTGAAAGGAGGTCAGAAAAGTTATTTTGTTATAATTCATTCACAGTGGTTCCATGCTGGTTTTAAAAAATTGTATTTGGTTTAAATTAACATTGATCTCACTAATCAATAGGTACTCAATATTCCAAGCATTATTGTAATTCTGTTAAGAAGCTTGAAAATATTCAGTTGTATTTTAGTTCTGTTCTGTTATTTAATAATTAGTTTTATTTTAGTTTATCTCATGAACAATTTTCTTTATTCTTGTGGGGTATTATTTTCTGACCAACAGAGATAAACTTCTTCACAGTAACTAATAGAATATTTTTACCATCTTTGAACTTAAATCCTTCTCAGAGACAGCCATTACATCATTTTTCCTTCATAAACCACTCACAATGACAGAGAATACAAGTAAAGTAGTGTTGAGTGGTTTTGTCTTCTCTCTGCCATCTATCAATATTCAATCTACAAGAATCATACTTACCCCTCCCTTCCCTTTTTGGATACGATTTATTTGGAATGGTTGTGCAACCGAAATCCCTTGAATCATTTTCTATCTTGAAACATTTTCTCTGTCCTGATTCTGCTCCATAATTAAAATTATCTATGTGTGCCTCTTGATAAAATCCTTCAGTAACATATCATTTGATAATTTTTATAATGCAAAATTTGGTATTTTATTTTTGCTCACATAAAATCTGTCATATTTTAAAACTAATTATAATGTAGATTTTATATTTGAGGATTATTTGGTTTTGTAAGATAGCCTAACATAGCATTGATGCCTCAAAAGATCCAGAGTTTTACAAGAGATTAGGAGGAACTTGAAGAAGTGGAAGGATACTTAGGAAAACAGAACAGAAAGAAGAACAGAAGAAGGAAGGAGGAATGGAGGGAAGGAAGGAAGGAGGGGAGGAGGGAAGGAGGAAAGGAGAGGGGGAGGGGAGAATGGAGGGAGAGAAGGAAGGGAAGGAGGAAGGGAGGGAGAGAGGGAGGGAGGAAAGGAGGGATGGAGGGAGGAAGAAATAGGATGTAGTTCAAAGGCTTGAGAAATGGGAAATATATATTCCTTTGAGGTGGAAATCTTGAGCTCTTTGGAAATGAAGAACCTGGGGATCCACCCAGAGACAGTGAAACACTTAGGAAAGGAGAAGCTAAAGAAACTTAAAGTCCTGAAAAAGATATGAAATGACCTTTAAGAGTCTTAGACTTTCCAGGTGATGATACTAAGATTAACTTTCACGTATGCAGAGGAAACTAGGCCAAGATAACTTGAAGAACCTGAAATTGTAGATAAGCTTCTTCCATTCTCTGGAGAGGAATTGTATTTTCCTCTCTGGAAAAAAAAAAGCCCATGTTCTCTCTTGAACACATATTTCTGTCTTCCCCTCCTTTCACACTTCTGCAAGTAAATTTATTTAAATACAGACAATTTTTTTCTTTTTAACTATAATATCCTATTATTTATTATAATGTCAAATGTGTTGTTTTCAGGACCTTTATATTTCCAAAATAAAGTGCTGTAGTAACAACTTATTTTCTTATTATCAAATACTTGTATATTTCTAATTCACTGATTTTTTTGCTTCCTATTTTATTATTTAATTTTTGTTTTTATTTTGGTACCATAATTCACAGTACTGTAAATGATAAGATTTTGTGTAAACAATATTCTAATATACATGCTCCATCACTGAGTCACTTTTTCCATTTCCCCTCACCATTATCGCAGTGTCTCCCCTTCCTCATCCATGTCCTCAGATATATAGACCAATACTCAGATTATTTTTTCTTTAGTTTTATTAGATTCTGATACAAGACAAAATAGCACTGTAGCACTGTCCTCCTGTTCATCAATTTGCTCGAACAGGCTCCAGTAACATATCCATGATGAGACTTGTTAGTGTTTTTAGCATATCAAATACGTCATGGGGAGCTTGCCAGGCTTTGCTGTGTGGGTGGAATACTCTTGGTAGCTCTCCAGGATCTCCGAGAGGTGCGAAGGAATCGAACCCAGGTCAGCCTCATGCAAGCCAAATGCCCTACCCACTATGCTATTGCTCTGGCCCACAAGAGAAAATATTGAAAATATTAAATGTATATATATAAATTGCATATATTCACATATATACTTACATTTATATATCTGTTATAATATGGAATATCTTGAAACATTGATCTATATTAGCAAAGAAAATAATTTCCTTTCAAATGATCTTTTTTGCATTTCTGTGCAATTTTATTTCCTTGATATTTTAACTAAAAAGTGACACATGTTCTGATTACTCTTATATTAATACTAAACTGCTCCTTTTTAACATAAGTAGACAAGTAGACATGGGAGTGGAAAGTTTTATCTTAATATTATAGGTTTTTGGTAATATTTTCCATAGCAATGTGTTCTAAAATAACATGAGAAGGTATTTTGGTAGACATAAAAATTTATTCTGATTTCTTTTATAAATGTTTATTATACCTATAAGATAATTCTATCCATGTTATATTTTAACTATGAAAATAAATCAGTGAATGATAAATGAAATAGTGAGGCATATGATGACTGAGACTCTATGCATAGCATTGTTTATGCATTTTAGATTTTATATTTCTTTACTATCTATCAGTCATAGTTATTTAAAAAATGTTCATCCTATGATCAAGTGCCCATCCCTCCACCATCCACACACAAAAAATTGTAAATCTACAACTGTACCTCATGGTGTTTCACTAATAAAAAATATTTAAAAAAATGTTCATCCTAAATATACTCTTTGCTAAAAGATTGTTCATTTGTAAAAAGACAGTTTGGTATTTAATAGCGTTCTAAAGCATAGATATTTTCTAGATAGAGTCTGGCAAATTTTATTTTACTAAAATCAGGAATTAATATTTTTATGAATTCTTAAAACTAACACAAGTTTATAGCTAAAGGTTTACAGTCCCTGAAGCATAATTAAAATACATAGTGTGTTGTCACGGCTATTGGTTTCTGTCACAGGACAGAACTTTTGTCTTGCCAGAGGTGCATATTTACATTGGCACCTCTGTCATTAAATTTTAGTTCAGTGCTGCAAATTAAAAACCTGCCTAAACTGGCTAGAGTTTGGGGTTGTTTTAATGATTAGAATAATAGAAATTCACCAATTCAAAAATAGAAATTAATTTGGACAGTAACTTTATGACAAAACTAGAATTACAGGTTAATTTAAGCAATGGAACTCACAGGTAGAAAGGTTTTTCCTGGAAATATTGAATTCTGTTCTTATTTGACTTTATAACAATTGTTGGGATGTTAGATCCTATTTTTTGTCTTAGAAGTATTTCTATTTCATAAGAATAAATCATCTGCCATGGTATTTTCCAGGGTGTGCAGGGAAAAGTGGAACCTTGAAATCATTGTCCAGTGTGAATGGCCATCCACTGTAGAAAAAACTTATTGCAAGAGGCTGAATTATAGGATTCTAAGAGCTGATAAAGCTATAATTTTCTTTAATATCCATTAGTCATGTGGAGAATAGTATATGTATGCAAGTTAGAAAGAAAATAGAAAATCAAAAGCAGAGATTATAGAACATTTATTACTAATGATTTTGTTGTTGGTCTTTCAGTGCTCAGGAGGCTTTTTTTTTTTTTGGTCCCACCTGAAGATGCTCTGCACTCAGGAATCATTCCTGGCAGTGCTCGGGGGATTATATGTGATGCTGAAATTGAACCTGGATCAGTTGCATGCAAGGCAAACGCCCTTCCTGCTGTGCTATCGTTCCAGCCCCTCTCAGCCATTCTTAACCAATTAACTGAGAAGTTTTATCTAAGGATCTAATATTCTAGTGTTCCTATGACCCTGTGGTTCAAAGATCACCCCAGCTACTCAGATAGTGAGCCAGAGCTTTCAGGATTACACCCAGAGTTGCTAAGGAGAACCTAATGTTGTTGCGGATATAACTAAAATCAGCCATACTAAAAGAAGACATATATTATCTGTTCTATCTCGCTGGTGTCCAAGAGCATATAATTTAACAATTTTATACCCAGTGCTAGTTCATCATTTTAGGGCTGAAAAACAATTATTGAGTTCTATTTCTTCAAAATCCCAATTCTGTTTGTAAATTCTAGGCGATTAAGAGAAAAGGTGCAGTTCACTCTGGACCATATTTACTTTGTGACTCTTGTGAAGTAAAAACATCACATTGCAAAATAAACACATTGAAGTCAAGTCTTTTAACCCCATGATCTTTCATAAAATTCTAAACTTTGGGGAAATTTGGTTTACAAAATACTAATGAAGACCTATGGCCTTCTATGGTTCTAACAATTCTTACTTGACCTCAAGTGTAAATTCATGTACCCTGGGGTGAAGAGAATAAAATCCATTGTGTTGTTGATCCCAGGTAACCATAAAAAGTGGAGATTGCTAAGTTTCACTCAACAATTAAGTAGTTTTCTATCCCTGCTACTGTGAGTATAATGAGATTTGAATAAAAAAAAATAAGTACAAAAGTGGTTCCTATATGGGTGACTAAAGATTTTAACAAACTGAATTCAATACAAGCATTGTAAATACTTTGTTAAAGACAATACAAATGTTAAGGAACACATAATAATCATACTGATATGAACTTACAATAATCTTATTCTATATGTATATATCACACATATAGCTTTAACCCTATTTTAGTAATTAAAGCACTGTCTGACCATTTTTATTTAAGCTTTTATAAAATGTCTTGGCTCTTTAATATCTTATAAGTATTTGTTAATGACTCTCGAAGGAGAGTTTTGGCAAAATGGGTTAACAACATGAGAAACTATTAGTAAGTTGTTTTTAAAATAAAATTGGAATTCTTTTCAGTAAGTATTTAACAACTCAATAAGTTACATATCAAATAGAATAATGGTGGGTGCCATCATTTCTATTAAAGAGAGTCTTATTTCCTGTACAGAATTTCTAGTCTTACTTGAGATTTTAATGACTGCAATTTGTATTCACATTACTTTTTACTAATAAGTACTGCATTTTGAAATGTTTAAAAGTTCTCAAGATACTTTACTTTTTACATAATCAAAAATTATCACCTTTGTTTATTCTATCTATAGTTACCTTCATTTTTATTATGATTTTAACCTAAATTATTCTTCATAGTAGTATTTTTAAAAGGATATTTTTGTATTGAATAAGTGTCCCATTATTATAAGAAATACATTTCAATCTCAATCTTATCAAGTCTCTCTGAGTATTGAACTGGAAGTCCTCTCTCATGACTATTATCTGACACCTATGTCTTTGTACTACCCTGAACCTTTCACTTGATTTTTCTTGCCGTATTCTCTGACCATTCAGTTTTAGTTTATTCACATTAACTTTTAACTATTGGCTTCTACTTCTTTCCTCAGTTAATTCCTTTTCATCTTGTCCATTTGCACTCTGACTAACTGAACTCAATCCATTACTTGAATCGCTATAAGCCAATGATTTTGAAATCTGTAACTCAAAAAATCCTAACACTGGATCACAGCTGTTGCATTTTATTCCCTTAGCAACTATCTCTGTGTACATACATATAAGTGACACCTCAATTGTATGCCCTCAAATGAACGCCTAGCCCTAAAACTATGTTCTTCGGACTATTCTCCTTCCATGAGTATGATAATAAAAAAAATTCACCAAAATTTCTCTATCATTTCTCTTATAGGGACAATATTAGCACTGTAATGTGAATGTGATATGGTAAAATTTTACTCCTAAAACATATTAACATTTGCACTCTTAAAACAGAATGTCATATCAGGCTGGAGTGATAGCCAAGAGTAAACCTTGTGCATTGCCAGGTGTGACCCACTTGATTACTTCATATCCCATTACTCATCAATTTGCTCGAATGGGCGCAATAATGTCTCCATTCATCCCTGTTGCATGCTAGCGTAGCCTAATGTCATCTGCTCATTCTAGGAACAAGAAGAGCCTCAAACTGATCATTCAGGGTCTTGACAAAGAAGACAGACCATCTCGTAGGTGGATGGCCACGCAATCTTTTGATGTTCCATGGAATCCAGTCAGTAATGGCTCTAGTTCAGCGGACATCATAAAATCTAATTATGTATCCAGCCCATCTGATTTTCGATGCCTTGGCAAATGAGACAGCATCCCTGATTCTTGAGCATTGACAGAGGTCGGAACTCTGGATTCTTTCTCTCATTTGAGTGAAGTGTGATACTCTAAGCATAGCTCTTTCGATTCCTCTTTGGGAGACCCAAATAGCGTTCTCATCCTATTCTTGTAGGGCCCAGGTCTCTGAGGCATATGTTAACGCAGGAAGAACAGTGGAATTGAAGAGATGTGGTGGGAGTCAGAGGTTCTTCATCCTCTTAGCTATTTCTTCGATGTTCTGAAGGCATTCCAAGCCACTCTCTTCATCCTGCGCAACTCAGGTGCCAGGTCATTCGTCATGTTGACTTCTCGACCTAGGTACACATAACTATTGCATTCGGAGATGGTTATTCCATTGAGAGCAAATGGAATGTCAGGAACAGGACTGTTTCTCATGAACATTGTCTTTGTGAGATTCAGCTAGAGTCCGACCTTTCCACACTCACGGTCCAAGTCCGCAAGCATTTGTGCTGCTTGCCTGATGTTTGGTGTTATTAGAATGATGTCATCAGAAAAACGGAGGTGGCGTAGTTGCCGACCATCTATCTTCACTCCCATACCTTCCCATTCCAGTCCTCGCATGATATTCTTGAGGATGGCACTGAACAGTTTCAGTGAAATAGTATCACCCTGCCAAACCACTCTCTTGACATCTATGATCACTTCTTTGTAGAATGGTGAGATCCTGTTAGTGAATCTGCAATACAGCTCACAGAGGATCCTGATGTATTGAGTTTGAATGCCCTGATTGGCTAGGGCTTCAATGACCGCTTCCGTCTCAACAGAATCAAAGGCTTTCTTTAAATCAATGAACGTTAGACAGAGCGGCATCTTGAACTCCTGAGAAACCTCAGTGAGCTTGGTTATTGTGTGGATATAGTCAATCATACTGAATCCTTTTTGGAACCTGGCTTGCTCGCATGATTGTCCTTCATCTAGTGTTCTGCCAATTCTATTAAGGATGACTCGAGTGAACAGTTTGTAGATGACAGACAATAGGCAGATTGGGCGATAGTTGCCAATGTCATGGATGTCCCCCTTCTTGAACAGTAGTACGGTCCTGCTGGTTTTCCATTGGGACGGAACCTTGCATTCAGACAGGTAGTGTGTGAAGAGCTGAGCAAGTGTATTGATGAGTACTGATGGTAGGTTCTTTGGGTGTTCAGGTATGACCTTTTCTGGGCCAGTTGGTCTTTATTTCTTTACGAACAAGATGGCGTGTCAGATTTCAGAAGGGAGAATGTTGGGAACGACATATCCATCCTGTGGAATTTGGTATGTGGGCAGGTGGACGTGGCTATTTAAGAGATCTGAATAGAAGTCATGAATAATCTTCTCTATTGCGCTTCTGGAGGATGTGATGGATCCATCAGGACGTCGGAGGGCAGTCATTTTGGTCTTGTAGTTGGTGAAGGACAGGCGGGCATTACAAATGCTTTTCCCAGTTTCTGTCGCATCTCCCAGCACTTCTGTTTTTCTCTCTTTGAGGTCTTCCTTGATCGCTTCTCTACACCGCTTTTAGAACTCGGATGTCCACTTGCATTGAGGATGTGATGTTGAGGTGTGACCTGAAAAGCAAAAAAACAAACAAACAAACAAACAAACAAAAAGAGTGGCATCTCAATGCAAATAAACTTAGACAAAAGGTTTCAGTCTCCTTTGCTCTTAGACAAAGTTCCAACAGATGTAAGCAAGAGGTTGCAAATATGTTCATTTACAAATATAATCCAAGACAATCCCCTTTCATACTCTTTCTTTCTAATTTATTTTAGCTGGAAGGAACCCTGAGATAGACTTGACTACTGTAAATTCAAAATTAAGAAAATCTTTGTTAGTTTAGAGACCTTAATGACTGTGCTAAAGAGAGAGCTGTTCCATACAATTCTATTTTATGAGCAAGAAATAACTTTCTATTATGCTTACACCATTAGCCTATTTAAGAGAATTCATTACTGTGAAGACCGCAAAAGCAAAGGTATTTCCATCACCAAACCGGATGACACTGTGAACCTCTGCATTTCTCTAGTCAAACCAGTCGTGTTGTTTATATAGACATGTATCTGCTTATACACACCCATCCACTCATATCCATCAATGAATATGTCATCCTGTCATTTCACTACTTATCTGCTACTTCTCAGTTTCTCTTCTCTCTGTACCTTCGTTTAATTCAGTTATCATCATTTCCTAAGCATCTTTTACAAAATATTTTTATGGTTCTTATGAAGTCTTTCTGTATATATTCTTGCTTTGGTTTGTTTCTTTTTGGGCCATGCCCAGATGTAGTTGGGGTTTATTCTTAACTCCAATCTTAGGGATAATAAATTTTAGTTGTAGGATCATTCCTGACAGTATGTGGGGGAACATATACAGTACAAATGTTCTTTATATGTCATTAAGGCAAGTGAATTAATCCCTGTAACTGTCACTTCAGTTCAGCAGAATATATTCTTATTTCTATCTGTCCATATCTTTCTTCAATCTAGTATTCAAAATTTTTTTCATAAGTAGACATTTAACTGTTTAACAGATATTCAAAGTATTGAAATTATTGTGAATTTTATATTTATTTGTTTACTATTTGAGAATGCTGAGTAATGCATTTCTACTTAGATTGGTGTAAAAAAATAAACAAATTCACAGTTTAGGAATTTACTTTACTGAGAAAATTCAACATAAAACTAACTATAAAACAGACCCTCTCTTTTTGTACATAGGATAAAAGCCAAAAGTTAAACCCCTTAACATGACATAAAAGTCTTAGTGAAATTCTAGAAGTTATTAAACAGATGTTTTGAGAGCATTTGGGAGAAACAGCAATAATCATTAGGAATCAGCATGGGTTCACAAAGAATAACTTCTTTTTTGATAGAGTTGCTAGAGTGGCAAATTAGGTAAATTTTATAGAAAAACTTTGTTGATGTTAGCAAAGTGACAATTTTACTCAGTCAAGTTTTCCCACTGATATCTTTAAAAGAAACTGGAAATATATTAGAAGTTAAAATGTAAAAATGTCAATTGAAGAATACATGATAATTAAAGGGCCTAAAAAATTTGTTTTAGAGTTTTTCTTCACCTTAACTTTAAAAAAAATTAACAGTGTTTGTAATTCTGAAAGGCCAGGGTTCTGAGATGGCACAGGATTAAGACAATTGCCTTGCATGCAGCCACCCAGGGTTCAACACGGGTACTGTGAATTTCCAGAGGACTCCTGCTCAGTACTGCAGTGTGTGACTCAAAACACCAAACCCTCTCTCCTCGTTAAAATAAAATTATAAAGGGAAATCTATTTTCAAAGATGATTTAAATGACTTATTTTTTAAAAAAATCTATAAGACTATAATTAATGAAAGTATTTCAGTGCACGAGACCAAAATGAACAAAGGAAGATATTTTAAATATATTTGCAGAAAAAAATCATGCCAGGTATTATACCAATCTTCTTGAAGAACAGAAGGTCAAGCTATCTGCTTATGATTTTGAAGAAATTTTAAATTAAGTGTTTTATTGTACATCTGTTTTGTAGATATCCCAAGTTTTTACAAGTCAGGGGGAATTTGTGGTTTTGTTTTGTTTTTGATTTGGCACCACATCCAGAAGTGCTCAGGGGTTATGGCTACCTTTATGCTCAGTATAACTCCTGGTAGGCTCGGGGACCATATGGGATGCCTAGGATGGAACCCAAGTTAGCTCTTGCAAGGCAAATACCCTGTCCATTGTATTGTCACCAAAGCCCTTACATATCAGAAATCTTAAAAACAAAACAAAACAAAAAAAATAGGGGCTGGATCAATAGCATAGTGGGCAGGGCATTTACCTTGCACCCAGCCAACCAGGTTTCGATTCCCAGCATCTCATATGGTCACCTGAGCACCGCCAGAAATAATTCCTGAGTGCAGAGCAAGGAGTAACCGTGGTGCATTGCCAGATGTGACCCAAAATGCAAAAAAAAAAAAAAAAAAAACCTTGACTAAAACCATTCACCCGCTAAAATAGGGAAACTAGGAAACTAGATTTAGGACACAAATTGTTTAGTCTAAGCACATATTTTTTTTTTTATCACCAACTACATGGTATTTCTGTTGTGATTTAATCACAAAGTGTTTTAAATTATATGCTCTATGTATTTTTGTTCAAATAATTCATGTTACTAGTACTTTATTTCAGAAATAGTACTTAGCAATACATATACCCATGAAAAATATAATGACAGCAGTAGTAGATGACTATAACTTTAAATAATTGGGAACAGAAAATTTCAGTTAGATGTAATTAAAAATCCAGCTAAATCAAACTTAAGTAAAAAGGAATTGTATCATCCTATTTATAATAAATTCTATAAAAATTAGAGGGAGGGACTCTGGTTAGATATGGCATTAACCCTAGTTATACTCCCATGTCTCAGCTATGACGTCTCTCTTATTTCTTTATTCTCCAACCTCATTGTTTGAGCAACAAGTAACCAATGAAAAGTGACTGAAGGAATTTCATGCACAGTTATAAGCAGTTTAGTTTTTAATTTGTTAAAATATATGTCTTGGAGCTGACAGATAGTACAGTGGGTTATGACATCTGTATTCTAATAAGTTGATCTGGGTTTGATCTTTGACATTGAATATGATCCTCTGAGTGATATCATGAGTGATCTCTGAGCACAGTGCCAGGAGTAACACTTCAGTAAAGTTGAATGTGTCCTCCTGAAAAAATCTCCCCATAGTTCCCTCATGAAATCTTGTGTTTAGTGTTAATTTATCAGGAAATAAGAATATTTCTTCAAAGACTAAAGTTAACCCAAATGAGTTCAAGTGGTCACTTTTAAATCAACAAAGAGAAGTAGATCATAACCACCTTAGAACAAGTAAGATAGAACCCTAGAACTAGAAGTGGTTTCTCTCTGTCTTAAGTCATCTTAATGAAAGGAGTAGACGCTAACAAAATCAGTCTAGGCTAAAACAAAAAGGGAAATCAAGTGAAAAACAACATAGCTTCTAAAACATTATATAATATGTAACATCCCCCCAAAATTTCAGTCCTAGGATTTTTTCATAACAGTTATTTTTAATTATAATCCATGTACTGTGAAGTATTTGTAAATACAGAAACTTTGTTTTCATCTCATGATCAGTGATTTCACCCCAAATCCACTTGAACCCATGGATATGTAAATAAAAGTACAGGATTATGCAATTCATTGACTTGAGGGGTAAGTGGCATGAAAATATTAATGCGAATAAAAATTTGAGGACACACCAGAAATACTCAGGGCTTACTCCTGGCTCTTTATTCAGGGATCATACCCAGAGGAATAGGGGGACCACATGGGATGCTATGAATCAAACCAGGTTAGCTACATACAAGGCAAATACCCTACCAGCTGTAATATCACTCTGGAACCATAAACAAAATTTCTTAAAAAAATTTTTAATCAATAAGAAATTACTGTTATTTATGATAAATTTTTGTTATTTTTGTTAATTCATAATTGCCTTACTCACCTACCTAAATCTTAGTTTTCTCCCCTTTTAAGTGAATTCCACTGAAAACTATCATTTTCTATACTGCAAAGCACAGTATTTACTAAATAAACGTTGATATAAAAATGTAATATTGTTTGTAGTACTACTCCAAACCTCCCAATTAAAAAAAATTTTGGAGTCATATCTATCTGTGATGATGGTTTACTCCTATTTGTGCACAGGCATCACTCCTAGTGGGGCTCAGAGGACTACATGTGGTGGCAGGGATTGAACTTGGGTCAGCCTTATACAAGTGCCTGATTAGCGATACTGTCTTTCTGGTTCAACTTACTTGAAACACAACCACATCACTAATTATGAGTTCTGACATTATAACCTATTCTTCCAGTAATTAAATCCAAGAAAAAAGAATTTTTGTGATGTTATTTTTCATATCAGCAAGGTTGATCTCATTACTGTGCATCACTATTTTTAAAATACCTTAGCAACAGAATGTGATCAGAAGTCATCCTTAATTTATTGAAGCAAAATTGAGTTCTATAGTTAATATGAAGTACAGATAAAAATACACTGTAGCACTGTCCTCCTGTTGTTCATCGATTTGCTCAAGCATGCACCAGTAACGTCTAACAACAAATTGTGAGACTTGTTGTTACTGTTTTTGGCATACCAAATATGTCACAGGTAGCTTGCCAGACTTTGCCGTGCGGACGAGATACTCTATATAGCTTGCAGGGCTCTTCAAGAAGGGTGGAGGAATCAAACCCGGGTCAGCCGCATACAAGGCAAACGCCCTACCTGCTATGCTATCTATTAATGTAAGGATAATAACTGCACTATAAAATAATAAGGTTACATATTAAGTCATGTTGTAATAACTTTGTTTCTTGTGAGTAAAACACCAAGACTCTAAAATTTGTGATTTGGTAACTCTATCACTATAAATAACCAGTTACAATACTTATTTTAAATTTCCAATCTCCTCATGACTTTTCCCCCAAAGTTACAAAACTCAACAGTGTCTCAATTTCAATCTGAGTGTCCTGCATATGTTAATACATAATTTGAATTAATAATTTATTGCACACCTGTCTTGTGAAAAAGAATAAAACATTTTATAATTACAACAAAATGAAATGATTAAGACTAAACTGTGTTTTCATTTCCCCTGGCTTTCAGTAATCGAATGAGGTAACATCCTGAATGAAATCAACTGATTCCCTTGTTTTCTCTTCTTGTTATTATGCAGCCTGTCCAGAACAGAATATACAAGTTTTAGCCTTTTAGGAAGTGTATTTTATATCAATCTGATTGTTAGTCTGATTGAGAGAAACTTATTGTTTGAATATAATTCAGATGTGAACATCTATTTATATTCAAAGAAAAGAGGTAAATTAGACGTTTGTTGCTGTCACTAGCAATATTACTGGCACATCTCAAAGTTTTCTCTGAAAGTAACCTCAAAACTGAATTCACCCTTTCCACATAATTAGAAATGCAACTTGTTTATTCATATTAGAAAGCATTGTTAACTTGTCACAAAATAAAAGTTGCTAGCAAAAGGGAGAAGGGACTGGAGCGATAGCACAGCAGGTAGGGCACTTGCCTTGCACATGGCCGACCCAGGTTCGATTCCTTCATCCCTCTCAGATCGCCAAGCAAGCTACCTAGAGTATTCCACCCACAAGGCAGAGCCTGGCAAGCTCCCCGTGGTGTATCTGATATGCCAAAAACAGTAACAAGAAGTCTCACAATGGAGACATTACTGGTGCTTGCTTGAGCAAATCGATGAACAACGGGAGGACAGTGCTACAGTGCTACAGCAAAAAGGAAAATCAAGTCTTTTGAGACTTTTAGAGTAATACTGCTTTCTTTTCTGCTGCCACCAAAAGTGGTACTAAGAACACTATACAGGTCAGTCTTTAAAGGAAGATATTACTTTCACGATGGAAATATAGAAGAATGCAAGAAATGTGATTGTTCTCATCTGGAAGCCTAAATTTGTGTTGTATGAATACAACCAAAATAAAACCATGTACCTTATTTTCCTAATCATCTTTACATGGTGGCATCTGTCGAGCCTGCTAGATGTGAACCCTGAGTGCAGAGCCATGATTGAGCCCTGAGCACAACTGATGTGGGACCCCAAACAAACAAGCAAATAAAAGATTGAAAAGAAATTTAGAAATTATCCCTACCTGACATTTCTATGGAATGAAACATTCTTGTTCATATGCTTGATCAATGGCTACTGTTTGCTGCTTACTGCATTTGATTGAACCATAGTTTTATTGTTTATTATTTCTGATTTATGGTCTATTCTTGACATCCCTTGACATTGACTCCAAGTTTGCCATGACCTAGGAAAATCCAAATCATACTTAACTATAAAACACTTTTCTATCCTTCAATAAAATCTAGCAATCAAAACTGATTTTTATGATCTAATGCAAACAATTTTAGTTTGTGAGTTCTTAACTCAACAAACTTTTATTAAGGTATGCAATATTTTAGTCTCCTTGCTGGCTTCCTAGTTAATTTAAAAATCTACTCATGGTAAGAACAAATTTGTTGAAGATGTTTGCTTTACTAGGGGATTTTATATATGGGAGAATACAAAAAAAATCTCCAAGATATATCTTCCTAGGTTTTCAGAAAGGGGACTACTTCAGTAAGAATATGATGGCATGCACATACATCCTTCAAACTGACAACCTAAAAACCTCTCCACCTTACAACCTAATCTAAACTTCTCTCCATTTCTATACACATATTTCATAGTATTTGAATTACAATATAACATATATCATGAAAAATACTGAGGTTATATATAAGAAATAAGATAACTGATAGCATTAACAATTAAATGTACATTATATATTCAACTTTTGTACTATAATACATAGTATTATACTAAGAGTATCTTTTTTTAAATCAGAAATTCAAATTGCATTATAGAAATTCTCTGGTTTAACAGACAGAAGATATAGTAGTCCATGTCAGAACTTATAACTTGCTAAAAATTCTTTAAAGTATGCAAATATCATAATTCAAGACTTTTTAAATAAAAGGTAGAAAGAAGAGAACCTACAATACCTAGGGCAAATAGAGAGACATTTTTAAAGCAGAAAAAAGTCATTTCAGGTAAATTAAGCACCTATGTTTTGCATAGCTGCAGTATTTACAGAAATTAAATCAGCAAATCTTAAACTTTTGATATCACAACTTCTTTTCATACAAGGAATCTTTATGCAGCCCCAGGAATATAAGTATATGGAATAAGTATAGAAGTTAAACATTTACTGATAATAAACCATAAAATGCAATTTAAAGCAAAAAAATGAAGTTGAGGATATAGCTCAGAGTTAGAACATTTGACTACATGAAAGTATGAAGTAGTGACCCACAGTTTAAGATGCTAGGGAACAGAGTAATCAGGCATAAATGCTACTCTATTTTGTGCTCACATTTCAACAAAATCTTACAATAATTCCCGATTTCCATATATATTTTAACTACTGCCAACAGAAAGCAAATAATTTCACATGAAAATTATATGGACTGGAAATAATATTAGTTTGCAGTCAGTCTGTCAGTTTTTTCCTCTGGTTAATTGACAAATGGATCCAAGTTATGTAATATCTCTAAACCACACTTTCATCTTCTAAAATGATGAAAGTAATATCACCTAAGGACTGTGAGAAGTTCACGCGTAAGACAATTTTCAATCCAGTGATACAATTATTTTAAGTCAATAGAGTTTACCTAGAATTCTTTAGTAGATAACACTATTACAAGTAAAATTATATTCTAACGTTATATAGGAATTTGTCTACACCCAGAGGTACTCAGGGACTATGCTTGTCTACCTTTGAAATCACTTTTGGGGACCTGTTGGGGAATGGAGGGATGGGAAAGACAATATGGGGTGAGAGGGATTTGAACAGGTTAGATTGGATACATACAGGAAAGTACCTGTCCTCTCCTCTCCTCTCTCTAGGCTACAATTTTGCTAGATAAATAAATAAATAGATAAATTTAGCCATAATAAAATAAACAACATATTATAAAAATATTCCTTCATCTTAGGGTAGTCCCTGGCATCAAATAAATATTCAAACCATTGTTAAGGAAATAGCTATATTAAGGAAGTGTAAGTATGCAATTTATATTCTATGGCAACTCTATCATTGGTTCTCACATTTTCATACCTTTGTTTTTAGCCTAGAAAAGTTGACTCTATGACAATGCATTTTCCTAGTGATTTACATCTTCTTTTGATCTGATCTAATTTCAATTAATTATGCTCTGATAGAAGAACTATCTCTTAATTTCAAACTAATCCTAAAAGAGGTGATTTTGATTTTTAAGTTTTCTTCATCAAGAGAGTTATATTCAAAAACTATGGCAAAAATGAAATGATTACTTTTCTCTCCACATTAAGTAGAAGATAATTTTGACAACATTAAACATTATTACTATGATTATATATCCATTTATAACTAAATTATTGATAAAACTATTGTTTTCGTAACAGATTTTATATTTCATTATTCAAGATTTAGAAGAAAAATATTAGTAAAGTAAAATACTGCATTGTCTCTAAATTTCCACATTTCAAATTGTTTTTAACAGCATTTCTGTGTAACTACCATAACTCTATAATCAAATAGATAAAGGAAATTTCTCTTTCATAGAAAATGACTTCTCAATTAAAGCCACTTTATACATCTAGTTTCTTCACAATAGGAATTGATGATATATTATTTCATTGGATTTGGGACTTTTGATAAGTAGATCTGGTAATTCAGAGAATGAACTGTGTGTGGATGAGCAAGATTAAATTCTGTGTAAAAACAAAAAGAAATAGCTAGGGAGAAATTCACATTGATATTGAACAAATGTTTTGATGAAGCTTTTGAAAAAAAGAATAGACACTAATCAAACAAAGTATGATTCATGCACTATATAGAATGTAACCATGAACAGATGCGGAGAGCTGATGTTAGAGTAATAATAAAAATAAAGTTATTCAATGCCAGCTCCGATTTTACCTGATTATTGCTGGTTCTTTCCCTGATTTATATAAAACAAAATGATATTGATAAAGGACTGAACATATTTCAATTATTGAATTTGGTATAATTCAATCATCCAAACTTCTTCTCACATCATTTTTTTTCGAGGACACACCAGCTGTGCTCTGGTATTACTCATGCATCTGTACTCACAGATCACTCCTGATGGGGCTCAGGTATATATACCAGATATATTCTTACCATATATGATAGCAGGGGATTGAACTCATGTCAGTCACATACAAGGCAAGATCCTTATCGGCTGTAATTTCCAGCAGAGATACCACCATTTTGAATTATATAAGGGGCTGAATCAAAACGAATCATGGAAGAGAAATAAATCTGTAGTTAACAAAATCAGCATTGCTAAGTAATGATATATCTCCAGTAGTTCAGGAATTTTTTGACTCATCATGTGTTAAAGGATTTATTTTCATTTTCTTGAAACTCTATTTATTTTAATTTTCTTGAAATCCACCTAGAAATACTTGTGTGGGTATTAAAACTGTCATTTCTTTTTATTGAAAAGAAAACTGCCTTAAAGTATTTGACGGTATTATTAAACCTCACATGACAAAAAAAGTGGAAAACGAGTAGCTCTCCCTTTTTCTCTCTCTCTGTATTATCTTTGATCACAAAACATTTTGAAGGCTCTGCCTGACTAATATATAATACCAAATAATGACTCAGATAATTCTTTTCTTTCTATTCACTGTGATAATCAGTCCAAGAGTTTTGTAGTATCAAAGAAGAAAATGTTCAACATCTGCAAAAAAAGTATAAAATCTATCACAGATATTTCTAGTATTTTTTAAAGGAGAAAATTTAGCATTGGGCTTATTAAAAAAGTTAAGTTATAGTTTAAATTATTTGATACAGTATAGTTTGACAATTCTTTGGCAGAATCTAAAACAAACAATGGTGTGACAATTTTATGCTTCATTCATTCAGAAGAAAAAGATTTACAGTGAAGAAATAAGTTAAGAAGTAAGAAAAAAGTTTCAACTAGCAACAAAATAAGAAAATTGGGCATTAAAGGGTAAATGTGAGGACTAAGGAACAGTAAGTTTTTGTGACTGAATTGCTTAAATCTTGTGTGATTTGTTTAGATCCTATTTCTCTAAATCAAGGTCAATATTTTGACTTTTACCAATAAATAAGTAAAATTAATATTTTTAATGTGTAGGCATTTAAGGTTATTTTACAGACCACTTGCAGAAGTAAAACATTTAAAATTAAATTAATATTTTTTATCCACAGAGTTCATTATTTGATAATATTTTGCAATTTTTTTTATATTTACACTTCATCGAGGTATGAATCAACAAATTTGTTTCTTCTCTCTTCCATGGAAATTATCTATTCTCTAGCTTTGTTTCTTTGTATTCTACATATTAATAATATCATCAAGTATTTTTCTTCTTTCTTTTTTTTGATTTTTATACCACATTATAGTTCTATTCACTTTGTAACAAAAGGCAAGATTTCATCATTTCTTTTAGTATTTCAGTATTCCATTGTATATATATACATATATATCACATATATATATATATTTATACATTAAGATCAGAATACGGTCCTCCCATTGTTTCTCGATTTGCTCGAGCAGACCCAGTAACGTCTCCAACATGAGACTTCTTGTTACTGTGTTTGGCATATTGAATACGTCATGGGTAGCTTGCCAGGCTCTGCCGTGCGGGCAAGATACTCTCGGTAGCTTCCTGGGCTCTCCGAGAGGGGCGGAGGAATCGAACTCGGGTCTGCCATGTTGGCTGTGTGCAAGGAAAACGCACTACCGCTGTTCTTTATTCATTCCTGTTATTGGTCACTTATGTTTTTTCCAGACATCGGCAACTACAAGTAATGCTGCAATGAAATTGTACATCTCTTTTTGAATTAGTGTTTTCTGTTCACAGGATAGACAATAGACTAGGAACTGGTAAATCATATGGTACAGCTATTTTACATTTTTCAGAGTGTATATAATATTTTCTATTACAACCAGGCCAATGAACATCAGTGAGTGAATAAGCTTCCCCATCAACCCTGAAAGAGGATTACTTTTTGCTGACCTACCTGCCAACACAGGTTGTTTCAGGTCTTTTTGATATATCTATCTTCACTGGTCTGAGGATCTCTCCCTGATGTTTTGCTTTACTTATCCCTGATAATCATTGGTATTTAACAGTTTTTATGTGTGTGTTGGTCATCTGTTTGTCTTCTTTGGATAAGTGTCTTGTAGGGCTTCTCTTTTTCTTTTTATTCTTCCATTTTTGTGGGGTTTTTTTTCTTGCTTCTCCACACCCAGTCATGTTCAGGAACTACTTATGACTCAGTGATTTGAGTTGTGTAAGGTTAGTTTAGGGAACCATGTGTTGCAGAAAATAAAACTAAAAGTTTTGGCATACTAAATATACACCTCAATCTTTGAGTATTTTTCCAGACTTCAATTCCCCTTTTATGGTGGGGCTGTTTGTTTTTAAATGTTTTAAATTTCTTTATTTTGATTCGGATTTTTTCATTTAAAAATGTCATCTTTTTTTGATAGATACCCATACATTTCTTTATTTTCTTAGAAAAATTTTACCTTTAGTATATTGATACCTCTAACTTTAATTTCATTGAACTGTAATATCACTGTATTACTGAATCACTGGTCATCCCATCGTCTATTGATTTGCTCAAGTGAAGCCAATAACATCTCCATTCATCCTAGCCCTGAGATTTTAGTGGCCTCTCTTTGCCACTTTGAAGGCTCTTTGAGGGCCAGGGGAATGAGACCCATCATTGTTACTGTTTTTGGCACATTGACTATACCACGAGGAGCTTGCCACACTCCGCTGTGCAGGCAGGACACTTCTGTGGCTTCCAGGAGCTTTTTTTTTTTCATAGTCTCTGAGTCTTGGCTGTTGAGGGGATTACATGGTGCTGGGGTTCCTCTGTCGCTTCCCTCATGCGTGAGGCTTGTTGGAGCATGTGGAGAGTGGCCTTGAGCATGACTGTGGCTGGGTTCTGGAGGTCTTCAGCTGCCAGGGTTCTGTTCGGGATGGGGAGGGGAACAGTTTGTCCCCCTCTGAGGGTCCCTGTTGAAGAAAGCCAGGCACGCAGGCAGGAGACTGGACTTGAACGACCTGGACAGAGACCTGGTGCCAGTGAACTGTAATATACATATAACATATTTATTTCTAGTGTGCAAAGAAATTATGTGAAATAGTATCCTTTGAGAAATGATAAGCATATGTCTAGTTAATGTTCATGTCCTAAAAATAGGCTATATTTTCTCCATCAGTCTCAGCATTCAACTCAATACCTAGCAAGTTAAACTTAGAGTTGAGCCAGATTATTTTTGCAGTTGAGATAAGAGTGTGTTAGAGATACAATGTGAAAAGATTTCAGCACGAGCAGAAGTGGTTATAGAACACCAGGTCCCTGGTGTGTTGGAGAAGACAGCTAGAAGTTTGGAGTCCACAAAGAGAAATGAAGGACTAATGCAACTAAAGGAAAACAACGTCATTACATAGACAAAGCCTTTTGAAAAATCCAAAGAATCAAGCCAAATAAACAGGTCATAAGAAGCACAGACTCCTGCGAGACTTCATAGTCCCTAAACCTCCACCATTAAATTCTGTGATAGCATTCCCTAATTGGAGTGACTTTTCTGCAAACTTTTCTGCTATTTTTATGTGTCTGGGGTGTTCTTTTTCCATAATTTTATTAAATCTAAAATTTTCAGTCAATATTGTATAGTTTTGCTTTATATTTTGTAAAATATTTCATTCTCAAAGAATTCATAGTGAGCACCAATGTATTATAAGGTAAATTTGCAAATGAATATTGTTAAATTTTGAATTGAATTAGCATTGACTTACAGCATGTCCTGCAGGACAGCACTGTTTTATATGTGTGTGTGTATTTAATTTTTGTTTGTTGGTATGGTAATGTATTATTTTTGAGGAATCATGAATTGTGTTACTACTTATGATTGGATTTCATGAATCTGACATTCCAATACCACACTGTTCTCCAGAATCTCTACTTTATCTTACCATCCAATTCTTTTTCTCCCATCCCTCCCTTCACCCTTGAAGAGCTCGCTTTTTAACTTATATTGTGATAGATATCAAGTTGTAGTAACATACTCCAGCCTACAAAGTTTTTTTGTTGCTTATTTATTATATATCTATCCATTTTTAGACCAACAACCTTAAGAGTGTGGGAAATCTTTTTGCTTAACTACCCATTGAATCTCCAGCAATAAGAACACTGCCTAAATGCCTAAATAGTATTAGAAACTCAAATAAACTATTCAATAAATATTCATATTTCAAATATTCATATAAATATTCATATTTTAAAAAATATTTATAAATGTATTTATACATTCATATTTTTAAATGTATAAATAACTCATGAATACAAGTCTACTTATTTAATTTCATAATGCAATGGATTATAAGAAAACAAGGAACAGGAAAGTCCCAAAGTCCAAGAATGAGAAGAGAGGTAGGTGAGAGTAAAGAAAGACATGCAACTATTATTTTTCTTGGTTTCTACTATGTTTGTCTAAGTATACTTAGTAAAGTTAATTATTAATTAAACTTGAAATAAAATTATTAAATTAAACTTAATTTAGCTTTTCTTTCTGACCTTTATAGTGGATTTTGCAGGACCAAATTTTTACTTGGAGTTTTATGGTCATTTGAGACCTTGTTCTATAACTCTTCCTCCACAAAGCAATGGAAGAAAGTATTGACTTTGCTTATTATCCTTGAAAAAATATGGCATAGATAAAAATTTGCTTTCAGTAGCTAAAACAGTTTCTTATTCATGTGTTCATTATGAGTGAACTTGACCATTGCAATAGTTTCCATAATCGCTTCCCTACCGTTAGAACAATTTTTGATGATATCACCCTCATGCTTCACTTGCTTAATTAGACCTCAGTGCATCAATGAGTCATTTTAACTTTCTTCTGCGAAGGCTAGTCATGCCCAGGGCTAACCCCTGTCTCTATATTTTATGCCATCCTTCTCAGCCATGGCTGTAACATATTATAGTACAATTACTTTCTAGGCTGTTTAAAATTTTTTCTTTCACAACAAAATAAATATTTTAAAATTTTTTTTTTGTGGAAGTGTTACTTTATTGATATGTATTATGTAGTGTTTATGCAGCACACTAGATGAAGGACAACCATGTGAACAAGCTGGATTCCGAAAAGGATTCAGTACCATCGACCATATCCACACAATAACCAAGCTCATTGAGGTATCTCGGGAGTTCAAGATGCCGCTCTGTCTAACGTTCATTGATTTAAAGAAGGCCTTTGATTCTGTTGAGACGGAAGCGGTCATGGAAGCCCTAGCCAATCAGGGCATACAAACTCAATACATCAGTATCCTTCGTGAGCTCTATTGCGGATTCACTACCAAGATCTCACCATTCTACAAAGAAGTAATCATCCATATCAAGAGAGGGGTTCGGCAGGGTGATACCATTTCACCAAAACTCTTCAGTGCCACCCTCGGGAACATCATGCGACGACTGGAATGGGAAAACATGGGAGTGAAGATAGATGGTCGACAACTACACCACCTCCGCTTTGCTGATGACATCGTTCTAATAACACCAAACATCAACCAAGCGTCACAAATGCTGAACGACTTTGACTGTGAATGTGGAAAGGTCGGACTACAGCTGAATTTTACGAAGACAATGTTTATGAGAAACAGCCTTGTTCCTGACGCTCCATTCGCTCTCAACGGAACCACCATCTCCGAATGCAACAGTTATATATACCTAGGTCGAGAAATCAACATGATGAATGACCTGGCACCTGAGTTGCGCAGGAGGAAGAGAGCAGCTTGGAATGCCTTCAAGAGCATTGAAGAAATAACTAAAAGGACAAAGAACCTCCCGCTACGAGCACATCTCTTTGATTCCACTATTCTTCCTGCATTAACATATGCCTCAGAGACCTGGACCCTACGAAAACAGGATGAGAACGCTATTCGGGTCTCTCAAAGAGGAATCGAAAGAACTATGCTTGGAATATCACGATTCACTCAGATGAGAGGTAGAATCCGGAGTTCTGATCTTCGTCAACACTCAAGAATCAGGGACGCTGTCTCATTTGCCAAGACATCAAAAATCAGATGGGCTGGACACGTAATGAGGTTTACAGACAACCACGGACTAGAGCCATTACTGATTGGATTCCATGGGACATCAAGAGATCACGTGGACGCCCACCTATAAGATGGTCAGACTTCTTCGTCAAGACCCTAAATGATCGGTTTGAGGCTCTGCATGTTCCTAAAATGAACAGATACCATTGGGCTACGCTAGCACGCAACCGGGATGAATGGAGACGTTACTGGCACCCGCTCGAATAAATCGATGAATAACGGGGATTAAGTGATTAAGTGATTAAGTGATTATGTAGTGTATGCAAATTATACATAACTCAAACTCATAAGCTAATTGATAACAAAAATTAAAAATATATACATAAACAAATTTCCTTACACAACATTGGTACTATGAAGTCTTTGAGAATAAATTTTACAAAATATAAAGCAAAATTATCTAATTTTGATTGAATATTTTAGATTTAATAAAATTATGAAAAAACACCCAAGACACATAAAGCTAGCAGAACTTTGTAGAAAAGTCATTCCAATTGGAGAATGCCATCACAGAACTTAACAATGGAGGTTTGGGTACCATGAAGATGAAGAAACACATAGTCTATGAATTTGTTTTCTAGGAGTAAAAATTAAACCAAAATGTTAACATCAACAGAGTTTTGCAAAAGACTTGGTAGAGAGGTACTTAGCTTTACAATAATTACTCTGGGCTGTGCTCAGTGGACCATATAGGATACCAGGAATGAACCTGAGTTGAGCATATGCAAGGAAAACACCCTACCCACTATATTATCAATCTGGCTCCCTTTCAAAAAAACAAAACAAAACAAAACCTTAAATTGGATAAATATGGCAGTCTTTTCTCTAACAGTTTTCAGAAGAAATTTCTTCCTTCATGCCTGTTTTGGACTTTGTAAGTCTAAGGGTATTTAAGAAAACAAATACATGTTAATGGCAACAGGATGACACATACAGTAAATACAGGATAAAACATTACATTTGTTATTCTACTCAATGGCTTACTAATATATATAAAATAACTGTGAAAATAAAATTTTAATAAAACACTATGTTAATAGATGAAAAGGAATATGAAGAGGATTATTTAACTGCATTATTTGGTGAATTTAACTATGATAGCTGAGTAATTTATTTATTGCAGTAATATGAATAGAAACAGAGAAAACAGCATGTCAGAAAAAAAAGATTGTTGATATGACATAAATAATTATCTTCCACGAGTATATTAGCATTTCTAATAACATGACCTTCAATTGCTCCCCAGGGTGCACAACACAACTAGGAGGTAGATTTTTCTTCTGAAATGACAGCTGCTGAACATTCAATAGACACATTTTGTTTCTTCTAAAAAGAGAAGTATCCCCAATTTTGTGATGTTCCGCCAAGGTTAACAGGCCTGATCTCACTTTCCTGATAGTTCTTCCTTTATGCAATAGGGCCAAGTTCATTTGAAAGTCAGGGGAATGGGGATTATTAGAAGGTTATAACTATGAAAGGCCACAAAACAGGAATAAAGTAAACATATTGAGTTAAAAGATTAGAATTGATCCAAGATTATCACAAAAGTCACCTAAATATCCTCCTAGTGTCTGTGCAACATCCAGATGCCCAATCTATTATAACTGACTACAGAATTTTCTCTGTCTTAAAAACAACTTTGATCAAGTTGCAGCCACGAGTTCACATAGTCCTCACATCATACAAATTATTTAATTCACGGTTCATGTTCTATTCAGTGGGTACATTATACTCACAAACTATATCTTCAAAACACAAGTTTGTTTGAAATTTGGATGCAATGTCAAATATGGTTATTAAATAAGTAATTCAAAACTACATGTCTTTTTATCTCAGTAGAATAGTAAAATTTATTTTATAATTATTATGAACAGAAAAAAATCAGGCCCAATAGACATAGGTAGCACATTTTCTCTTTATATAACCATATATATATATATATATATTTTAACACAGATACAGTAGCTGATCAAATATTTATTGAATGTTAGAATGAATTTTAAGGTAATGATGAAAAAAACATCTCTTTAAAATTGCTTTACTTCCTTCAGAATCAGAAATAATTTGTGAAACATTATGCAGTTAGGTTTTAATACTCTGGTCTGATCATAATTCTTTACTTTTAAAACATCTCTCTTGCCTATGAAATTCTCACTCCTGAGGGGGAAACACCCAAGAAGAAATTTAACTGCAAGTGAGTGCAAAATCTAGCTCAACCATGACATTTTGAAAATGAGTGTTTGACCTGATTCCTGGCTTTAAAAATTAGTCTGGGTGATTTCCACATTTTCATGTGTAGCCATGGGTCAGTAAATGACTTGGAGGACTACCTGTTACAAATTAGATGCACTACAAATGTAGAGAGTTGCTGTTGAATTTAGTATTTTTAATTCTCTAATTCTAATATGAATATTCTTGTGTCCATATTAAAATTAAAGAAAAACTGATTTCATATATTTGAATAGAACCAGAACATTCTCCTGTTAATAGATCTTTATATTTTTTCTCAACAATATTCACAAGAAGTTTATCTGCTTGAACTCTATTATTTCCCTTTGAACTGGCAACAGAATCCAGTTTTGTTTGCAGTGTACCATAGATGCTAATGGTGTGACTTATGTGAAGTGGGGTGAAGAAAATTGACAGTGTAAATAAGGGAATGTGCAGAGTCTTCTCTATCCACCTCAGCCACCCAAAACAACTGGGAAAATCAAGGATTGATAAGAGTTAGCTGTGAGCTCTGCTCCTTGCAGGAAAGGTAAGCCAGTCCTACAACTTACCCAGGCCTTTCCTGTTCTTCCCTTACCCTCACAGGAAAGGATTTTAGGAGGAGATAAGCAATGAAGTATAACAGATTTCATATGGAAATTTAGAGGAAAGGGGGAGTAGGAAGGGGGAGGGAGAGAGAGAGAGACAGAGACAGAGAGACAGAGAGAGACATAGAGAAAGAGACAGACAGACAGACATGGAGACAGAGACAGAGACAGAGAGAAAGGGAGGGAGAGATCAGAAGAGAGAACAGGACAGAGAGAACAGGAGAGAGAGAACAGGAGAGAAAGAACAGGAGAGAGAGAGAGAGAGATTAGTTTTTCTGAAATCCAATCTAGATAAATCTATACTAGTTTAAAGTTCTGTGTGTACTAGTTTGCAATACAAAGGATTAGCAGACTACACTTATGTATAGAATGAATCAGAACTTTTATGAATGTGACAGGAAAACTAGGAATCAAAAGAAATGTGACTTGGAATGCTATTTATAATGTCTTAATAACACTGCTAAATCCATAAAATCACTTTATTTTCAAAACAAAATTTTTTTAAAAATTCAAAGCAAAAATATATCTATGCATATTACATAAATACTTTGGGTTTTCTGTATTTTAATCTAAAAAATCTATCAATTTTTAGATAGATGTAGTTTGAGATTACAAGTGGTCAAGGCTTACTTCTGGCTCAGTGCTCAGGAATTACTCCTTACAGGGTAAGTAAAAAAAGTAAAGGCCCTCCCATTGATCATCAATTTGCTGGAGCGGGCCCAGTAACGTCTCCATTGGAGACTTTGTTGTTACTGTGTCTGGCATATCGAATACACTCGGTAGCTTGCCGGGCTCTCCGAGAGGGGCGGAGGAATTGAACTCGGGTCGGCCATGTTGGCTGCGTACAAGGCAGACGCCCTACCCGCTGTGCTATCGCTCCAGCCCAGGATACGATATTTTGTGTTGGGAACTGAACCTAGGTAGGCTGCATGCAAGGCTAACACCTTGCCTGCTGTACTCTGTCTCTGATCCTAATGCTAAATTTGCTGAAAATAATTATTAAACTTTAATTTTTAACAAAATACAACTAAAATATGGAATATTAAATATTTTTGCACTACAGTTTTTTTGATAGATAGACAAATTTGGGTTCTTAGATAGCAAATATTTATCTCATCGATTTCTTAAATGGGCAGGCCATTCATGTACCTTATGCTATATTCTCACAAGTTTAATACTTGTAATGAATTAACAATGTAAAACAAACTATTTATTTTTAATAATGAACTGGTGAAATGAATCTTAAAAAGAGTCTGTAGTGATAAAAGGTGGTTCATCTTCATATTCAAATTTTTAAACTGATTTTAATAATTAGTAGAAAAAGTTAATTGGTTTATTTTGTATCTTAAATTTTTTATCACAAATATAAAACTGGCAACCACCAAAATGTTTTAAAGATTTAAATACTGATACTCTTACAACTATATGTTACTTGACTTTTTTCTTTTTTTAAATTTTAAGTTTTTATTAAGCCACCATGATGTAAAAAGTTATACATCATTGAATTTTAGACATACTATATTTCATCACCAGTTCCTCAACCAGTGTCAAATTCCCCTCTGCAAGTGTTCCCATAATAACAAGAAAATTTTAAATTTAAAAAGGGGAGGAGTTAGAAGTTTGGAAACTAGGAAGCTTTTATTGTTTGTAAACAACACCTGATTTTAAGAATTGAACTCAATTTAGAAAAATCTAATACAAAAGAAAAGTCATCCACAGAATATGTCAGTATATACCATGAAGCTTCTTGTATACATACACCATCAACATACAAAGTCTTTTTAAAGTTAATTGCTCTGTTGTTGCAAATCCATATTTTATATTGTACTGATCTGAACACCTAGAATAGATAGTAATTCTTGACAAATATTTAGTACCTTTTTCACATTTATCTTAATTTATGTAGAGCATGAGGTAGTAAGACAGAAGTTATTTTTAATTAAATAGTTTCTGTGAGCCTGTTTCTATGAAAATGTTATATTGCAATATTTAAAATAACTATATAGACAGACATCTAGTTTTATATTTACATGTGATTCATTTTAACATTTAGTTTAGCAAGACCATTTTACTACTCGCCATTATAGCTAGAGAAAGGCTCTTTAGTGTCTAATTACCTTGTAAATACACCCACATAATTCTAATGCTTGACACTTGTTCTATTATTTGGGAATTCTGACACTTCATGAAGGCATATGTCACAGTTTGGATTAGGGCACAAGCAGTTAATCGAGTGGCAATTAAAGTAGAAGACTGGGAAGAGGAAGCTATTCAGGGTAACTTTCTTTTTATCCGTTTTTTTTTTATTTATCAGATATAGATTCTTTAAAGTCAGCATCATCAAACTATATAATGAAGCTAAACCGAATAATTCTCATCACAATAAAATGCTAAGAATCCTGTGAGATAATGGATTAAAAACCTATATGATAGGTTTTTATGAAAATATGAAAGCATATTAAAAGCATAAATAAATAAAATAATAATCTGTAAACCAAAGCAAATATGAAGTTGTATGTCATCTACAACTCAAACAAACAGGATACCAATAATTATCAAATGTACTATGATATGTGAAACAAAGCTTTTCACACTGTAACCATAATTTCAACTGGATAGCAGTACTTGTGTGGTAAGTGTGAAGTGGTAATATATTTCACTGATTTGCCATTGTTTATAATGCCATGGAATTTTAATGCTATAGCTTTATACTTCTGTATTTGCTTGAGACACCTAATTTCCAGTGAAGAAATGCTTCTTCTTAGCAGATAACCTCTCAAGTTATTCATTTTGTTTTTTTCTTTATTGACTTTTGATGAGGAGGTACTCTTAATATTTTATCTAAAATGGAATGTTGATTATCAGTAATTTTGGTTAAAATGTTATTCTTGAGAATGTCATTAGGTTTACAATCAGTACTCATGATATGGATAGAAAATATCTAAGAAACAGTAAGCAAAAATTAGTAGTCAAATGAATTAATCTTATATTTACTTTAATGTAACTATTAATAGCATCTTATTACTTTTTGGTAATTTTAAAGGAGTTGGGACAATTAAAAGAATGTGATGCAGAACAGTTTAGTTTGGGTTAATCTGGGAAACACACCAATAATGCTCACAGCAATAAAATCCAAAGCAGGAAACCTTTGCTAACTCTGCAATAGAGTTGATCATATAGAAATAGAAAAAGATCATAAAATAATATTATCTTTCTTGATAATTTCCTCCTTGAAAAAGACTTGGTATAGGGGCAGGAGAAATTATGCTATAAGTATGACTTTTGCCTTGCATATGGTCAACCTGGATTTTATCCCTGGCATTCCGTATGATCTTCTGAGGTCTGCCAGTAGTAAGTACTGAACAGTGTCTGGTCTAAGAAAGAAGAAAAAGAGAGACAGAGAGAGAGAAAGAAAGAGAAAGGAAGGAAGGAAGGAAGGAAGGAAGGAAGGAAGGAAGGAAGGAAGGAAGGAAGGAAGGGAGGGGGGGAGGGAGGGAGGGAGGGAGGGAAAAAGTGACCAAAAAATGGAAGACTCAGTATAACAATATTTCCCACAAATTTTTCTGCATATGAAGTTCCAAATCCAGTTTTATTAGTTATTTTTCCTTGGAAATTTAACAATACTTTTATTAATAAAAATCTATAAATCTCCATATATCATATTTTTCAATTGGTCTTGACTATTGACACAATAAGAGACAAACTTCCAAGGACACGTCTCATATTTACATCAATATTTGGTAAATATGTATACATTTCTGTTGAGCCTTAACTGATGATTCAGAAGTTTTCTATAAATTTTCCCAACTTTTAGTAATTTGCTATACATACTATATCTCTAGGGATTATAGAATAAATTTTGTTTTAATAAGATTTATCTAAAAGGTTACATTTTAATTGGAGTCAAAACAATTGTCTGTGCTCTTGACTATTCTTCGAGAAAGCAACTCCCTTCTGGGAGTAGCGACAATAAGAAGAAAAATACATATTGCTCTGTGAACAATGACCTCCGTTTCTCCCAGCATCTAGTTATTATTACACTGTGTATTATTCTATGCTGCTGCAAATAGTGGAAATAATGTCTGCAGTTTCTCAAATTTGATCAATGCAGAAGTCATTTGTTTATCTCCCCAATATCTGTATCCCCATTCTCCTGAGAGCCACGAAGATTCTACTTTTAGTAAATATTATCTGGGTAGAGCATAAGGCCCCAGAAACTATATTATTCAGTTTTCTCATGACATGTTTTAAAAAGATAATATATAGATATTAAACTGGTATTTTCTTCAACCATTGTGCAGTGGATTCTTCATATGTTGCAGCTAATAAAAATTATAATAAGAATATTATATGCTATGAAATAATTAATAGTTTATCATACATTCCTCATTTTAAGATTATATGACTTCTCATAGATAAAAGGACCTAATGATAATGTGAGAAAAACCTTTTATTTAACTTAAGTTCTTGGTTCTTTAACTCAGTAAAACTTTGCATAATTTATTTATTATGTTTTGGAGCAATACCTGGCCATGATCAAGGGTTGCTTCTGGCTCTACCCTAGGGAATCACTCATGGCAGTGCTCGAGGGACCATATGGTATGCCAGGGAAGCAAGGCAAGTGCCTTAGCATCTCTTCTCTCTCCAGCCCCCAAACTTTGACTAATTTATTTGCTTTTTGTCCACAGGTACATAATTCTCCTATAGGTTAGTAGAAAGAAAAGTAGCATTTTCATATTTACAAATGAACCTAAAGATAGTAATGGTCAATTCAAAGTTTTCTTATACATTGAGAGCTGATTCCCAAAGATGTGACTTAATCTATAAATATAATGATATGCTGCTAAAATGGAAAAAAAAACCTTTGCCACTTGGTTTTCAAAAAAATATTTGTGTCAGAGATAGGATTGTTCTTCCTTTGAACTCACAGGTTACATACAGGTAAATACTTGAGGATTTGGTAATCATTTTGTTTTCCAAATGGAAAGACACCATTATAGAATTACAGATGGACCAATGGATTTGCAAAATAGAGCTTAGAAATTGAGATTTGAGTGTAAAGTATATCACACACACAGAAATCTATTTAATTGTTGGAAATGATCACTGGACAAGGACTGAGTGATGAAAGTATTTAAAGTGATGTATATGATAACCATAGAGAGAGAGAAAAAAGTGCCTGTCACAGAGGTAGATAGGGAGTAAGGGGGGGAGGGGACAGTGGGAGGTAAAATGGGGACACTGGTTGTGGGAAATATACAGTGGTGAAGCGATGGCTATTGGAACATAATATAAGTGAAACTGAATCATGAATAACCTTGTAACTGTGTATATCATGATGATTCCATTAAAATTAAACATTTTTTTAAAAAGAAATGAATTTTATAGACTGGATTATAACATATTCAGTGTTTCTGTTATGCACTGGACTTGATTTCTTTGACATCAAAAATTTTTAAGATTTCCTAAATTGACATAAGAGAAAAAAATAATCTCTCTCAGATGATGGGATTGTCCCTGGACAAACAGTAACCTTTGCTTCTGAGATAAATCAAGTGGCACTAAGACATTTTTAAAAAATAAGTGACTTTAAAAATATTCAAAAAGAATAACTGTTTATTTATTGATTAAATTTATTAAAAAAAACAGAGACATCTCTCATCTAGCAAAGCTTACTTAGAATTTGGAACGTCGACTATAAAAGAAAACATCAAAATACAAAAGGAAGAATAGTTGTGGGCTTCAGATAGAATAGTTCTGAAGAAAGCACTGATTTCCTGTACTTTGAAAGAATTGTAGTGTTTAACACTTTCCTTCCGTAGTCAGTATGGCTAATATGTGTCTATCGACATGTCATTGTTTGTCTCACAATGCACGCTCCAAAGCAAGGACTGTCTCTATAGAGCTTGGCAAGATGCCACATAGACATGAACTTTTAAAAAATACCCTTTCATCAAAACAGGAGAAATGTAAGAAAATGAGAATAAAAAATTGTTCAATTAAAAAAAGGAAAAGAAAATTACAATTATAATATACAGCATATAAATATATTATTTCTATTTTTTATTATTCAGATGATTCCAAAACATTGTATTCTTTATTTTATACAAATATTACAGGTAAAGACAATATTATTAAAAATTACGATCTGTCTAAGAACTCTGTACATCCCATAGTTATTTTTGCAGTGCTCTCTTTTGTCTCTGAGAATATTGGGGTGACTTTTTATATTAAAATACAACTGTGATGGTTTTCTCAGCTTCTATAACATTAATTTAAGTCACTGGTAAACTTACTATGTGTTGTTGAGTTATTAATATAGAACACCCACATTCTAAATTTTTGTCAAAACATCTAGTACTAAGTCTACAACTCAACAATATCAAACAAAAGTTTATTTAAGATTCAACAGGATTTTCATATGATTACTTAAAAATTGTAAAGTTTTTTATTGTTATAAAACATTTCTTTTTTTCACTTTTTTTATTAGTGAAACACCATGAGGTACAGTTATAAATAAATAATAAATAAAAGAGGTACAGTTATGGGCTTATAAATTTTTGTGCTTGGGTTTCAGTTATACAATGATCAAGTACCCATCCCTCCACCAGTGCCCATCCTCCACCACCACGGGTCCCAGCATCCCTTCCACCCCCCATCCCCCCTGTCCCACCCTGCCACTGTGGCAGGGCATTCCCCCTTGTTCTCTCTCTCTTCTTTTGGGTACTGTGTTTTGCAAGAGAGGCATTGAGTGGCAATCATGTTTGGTCTATAGACTACTTTTAGCATGCTTCTCCCATCCTGGAAGGGTCCTCACAACACCCTTTATTTGGTGCTCTCTTCTCTATCTGAGCTTCCTTTTCACCTAGCACGTGTGGCTGATCTTCAAGTCATGGAGTAAAATTCCTGGTACTAATCTCAGCCATTCCTTGGTGTTAGTCTCCCATTTTGTTGCTTATAAAACATTTCTTGGTTATGGATTCTTCTTGGAATGAATGAATGAGTGAGCAAAATAGACAAAGTTAAAAAAGACAAAGTTGCAGTGGAAAATTCAGTGTATTACCTCTAGAAAATCTAAGAAGCTTGTCTTGGATTAGGAAACCCAAGGTATCAAGGAGATCTAAGCAAAAATTTTCACATAACAAGGAAGAAATGACTCCTTTTCCTGGAAGTAAAATAAGTTTCTCAGATAGGAGGAAGATGTTCACTGATAAACTTATAGCCTGATGATCAGCCAAATGTACCATTAAAAGGAGAAACAGTAGTTGTTTCTCTGAATAGGAAAGAGTAAATGAGACAAGGACAAGAATTACTTCTCATCCTCTCCAGACTTCAAACACTGGTTTGGAATACCAATACTACTAGTGTTTTCTGGGTCCAATGTTCCCATACCCTCCACTGAAAGTCGACTTCCTCGCCATAGTTTCCTCTGCCCATCCTACCGCTCACCTACTCCCCAGTTCTTAAACAAGTTCTCAGGTTCTCTTGTCTTTTTGTAAATATTGGTGAAATAAACATAGGAGCACAGCTACATTTTCTCAATAGTTTTAGGCTCTTTGATTAGATACAAAGAAACAGAAAACAGAATTGATAAGTTTTCATGGAAGCTCAATTCTTTTTTTTTCTTTTTTTTTTGAGAAGATCCATATTATTTCAAACATTAACTGCTTTTAATTTAAAACAATCTACTTTCCTAAATAATACATTGGGATACCTGAGGCATCAAGGGGATATAAGGGAGAAATTTCACATAACAAGAAAGAAATGACTTTCCTACATTCTCATGGAAAAGTTATCTTTAGTTTTCCATTCTAAGTTGTATTTATGAAAAAAAGGCTGACTTTCAGCACGCTGAGAAAAGCTTATTTGAACCTTTTATATATTTATTTATTTATTTATTTAGTAGAAAGTGATACCACAATATTTCTTCAGAAACAATTATTTTATGTTTTCCTTTAGCTGATATCTGAAATCTCTTATACTATACTCTTGTCTGGTACTATGTAGGATTAGTTTTATTGAATTGTATTTTTATAAGATTCTATAGTCTCATACTAAGTGACATATAAGAAATAACCTTATGTCTTTCAAAGTCTTATTACCAAAAATGCTGTTGAGAATTTTCTATATTTGGTAATAATATTCATATTAAGATACTGGAAGGAGGGCATTGCTTTACTTTTACTTAAAGATGTGATGTCATCTACTTATACTCTTTTCTATTTATTTTACTATAGATTAGACCAAAGTCGGAACAAAGCATGTTTTAGGGTCTTTGCAGTAAATTTCAATTTCATGATCTTTATATATTATAGACCTTCCCTTTTTTCTGGAATGATAAAAGATACTAGTAAATAATATAAAGATAATAAGTCAAATAGAAGATATATTCCACTTCTTTTAAAGCATTTAAAAAAATTAAAACATATATTCAAATATAATTATAGTAATGAGTAAGTGTATATTTGTGTTTATATGTGTTTGGGAAATAACTAATATTATTACATAATAAATAAATGCAGTGAAATTATATGAAGAATCTATTATATTTCTATATGAAACTAATAGCACTAAAATTTTTAAAAATGAAATTTGTATTACATAAAAAAAAAATGAACCACTACCTTAGAACAAGTATCTTGGAACAAATAGCTTAGAAGAAAGGAGTGAGAGCCAAGTAAATGAAAACTATAAAACATTGTTGAAAGAAATAAAAGATGCAAAACATAGATATTCTGTACTCATGGATTGGAAGAATTAACATCATTAAAATGTCATTTAACAACCTCCAGAATGTTGCAACAGTGTATGTAATGCCAAAACCAACTGTATAAAAATTCTAGTGCGTACCGCAATTTACCACAACAGCTACTTTACATCATTATAAAATGAAAATGAATAAATAAGTCGAGAGGAAGAAAGTGCAGGAGGGAGGGGTTGGGGGAGAGAACGGCAGTTAAGAGAGGAGTAGTAGAAGGGGAAGGGAAAGAGAAAGGTTAAGAAAAGGAAAGAGATGGGAAGGAAAGGGAATATCCCCCCTTTATCTCACTAATTCTCATTTTAACACAAGAGACACTTTTCTTCTTTTCAATGGGGCTAACATCTATAACATCTATATTTCCTTTTATGCCATTTCACATCTTGATATTTTCAATATTTTTCCTTTTCTCAGATATATCTATTTTTCTTCAATAGAATATGTTCATACTTCTTTATATTAAAAAAAACAAAATTTAAGTTTGCCTTTTATATTTTCAATTAATTCTGCTACGAAATTTAAATAATTGTTTACATTCTCTGTATATAAACTCACCACTACCACCACATTCCCAAATTTCTCTGTGCTGTGTTTTTCTTCACCACAAAATGAAAATTGAATCAGCAATGAAGATATCTTCTATTTTTCGATGAGTTATCAAGAATAATGACTTATTATCTATATTCTTTCTAATTTACTTTTCTGCAGTTGTCAATTTTCTTATTATGTAAAATGTAAAAGATTTCAATTATATTCTTTTTTTATTTTTTAACTATGCCTCCTTGTATAACTCCTGAAAGGACAACCATAAAATTTAGTCACTTTCTGAGTAACTATTTTCTGCCAGACTCAACTAGTCAACAATTATACACGTCAACAATTCTAACCTTATAAAAACCCCATCACAGGGTCAGAGTGAGAGCACAGTAGGCAAGGCTCTTAACTTAATTGATCAGACTCTGTTTAGATGTCAAGAAAAAATATTTGGGTTCAGAAAGATTGTTTAGCAGACAATGTGCCTGCTTGGCACACAACCTACTTCAGTTTGGCCCCTAGGCACATCATTTGTATGGTCTTCCAAGCACTAGTAGAATTGATCTCTCAGTAAAAAGTTTCTAAGCACCATGGGACCCAGAATCCAGTCCTGAACATTTATTCACACGATTTTGAAAATTCAGTAGGAATATAGCCTGGTACAATTTTGATTATTTGGCTTTAGTTTTCCATGATTGTTTTTGAGATTTTTTTTCCAACTTATGTCAAAATAGTGATACACTCAGTTCCTAAATAACCACTAACTAGAATCAACTGCAGGTATATTGTTCATAAATTATAGTCAGGAAAAATAATATGTTTTCTATCTTCTACTGCCAAACTGTTTCCAAATTATATCTCTGGAAAGCCACCCTGATGGCCTTGGGCAGGTAATTGTTTGAATATAAATCTCTTGAAGCAGTTCAAGAGGCCAGCAATGTACTTTCATCTCAGCCTCCTGGAGATAGCATATCCACCCATGGCTATCACAGCTGAGGCCATCTAAAACCTCTTTCTCTCTGATTAGTATACACTATTATTCACTGTATGATGTTATTTTCTTTACTCTTCTACATGACTGTAATCTCTGGATTTTATACGTTTGCACTTTTAAACCCCTAACACTGGATTTCAAATATGGTAGTTATATAATGTTTGTATATAACATCACAGACGTTGAAGCAAAGAAGGTAAAAATTAACATATTTAATGATTTTACCAAAGCAAGCATTAGTTATTGAATACAATTATTCTACATCCATTATGTTTAACTTACAACAAATAAAAAACTTCACTCTATCTGAAAATTTGAGATTATAGTGCATAGACATATGTTTAAATTGTCAAAGGAGTTACATTTTCTTCTTGCAAAATTAGGTAAAGGTAAGGTAAAGGCCCTCCCGTCATTCGTCGATTTGCTCGAGCTGGCCCAGTAATGTCTCCATTGGAGACTTTGCTGTTACTGTGTTTGGCATATCAAATATGTCACGGGGAGCTTGCCAGGCTCTGCCGTGCGGGCGTGATACTCTCGGTAGCTTGCCGAGGCTCTCCGAGAGGGGTGGAGGAATCGAACTCGGGTCAGCCATGTTGGCTGCGTGCAAGGCAAACGCCCTACCACTGTGCTATCGCTCCAGCCCTGCTATTGCTCCAGTCCTCGCAAAATTATATTAAAAAGTATTTTCTAAATTAGTTTGTTATTGAGAAGGCACTGGGAATTCTAAATAAAATATTTTCTTATAATGCTATAAATAATTTATTATAAATGGAATTTAAATCTTAGATGTTTTATTTTACATATATAACAAAGTATACAATATTTACTTCTAATATAGGATTTATTTTTTATATAATAAACTGAGAGGTATACTTGTTGAATTGAGTTGAATAATTTTAAATGAAAGTCAACTAATACTGCATCTTGACATTCAAACTAGAAATTTTGTGTGTGGGGGTTGGGATATTGCAGCACACACAACTATATTCAGTGAGTGCTCACTCCTAGCTCTGCTCTAAGAGATCGCTCCTCACAGTACTCTGGGTCTATATTTGCAATGTGGGGATCAAAAAGGTCAGCAATGTGCAAGTCAAGCAAGTTCCTTATTCCCTACTCTATTTATACAACCTCTCCAATTAGAGCTTTTAAAATAATCTATAATACCAATATCAGAAATGTGTGAAGTAATTTAAAATACAAAAAAGAGGAGATGATGCATGAAGTTTTATATATAGTACAATAAAGAATCATCATAAATATAGTCTAAAGGATTGATTATTTGAATACTGCATATCAAAAAATAGTTTCTTAGAATATGTATTGAAGTTTCATTTTAAAGGATTATGCAGCAGTGTAAATTCTTCAACTGAAATGTATGTTTAAGCCTTAACAACCAACTGTACTCTTGACAAAGTATTGGTGATAAGAAACTTTCTTCTTTAAAGTGGTAGTCTGTGTAATTTAATACCAGGCTCAAAGAAGAAAACATCATGTAGTTCTTACTTGACTCTTTGAAGTTGAGTCTATCACAAAAACCTTAGGACCTACTGTTAAGCGTGCCAAATAGCTTGTAATGATGATACTTCTTCGGTGAGGGGAGATTTTTTTTTAAAGAACTAGAGCTAAGTGTTCTCTGTGTTCTGAATTTTTTAAAATCACCTAATCATTTGTCTGAAAATTGTTATGTTTTATTCATATATTCAAAATCTGGACCTCCAAGTAAGCTTTGTTTACAGAAAGCAGACAAGTTTACAGAATACAAAAATGACTTGAACTAGGCTTCTAAGAGTTGAACATGTAGAAAATTTGTAAAAGTTCAGTTGGAGAAAGATCTCACAAACTAGAGAAGCATAATTCAAATAATATATTAGTTAAGGTATTTACCTGACTGGATTAGACTCATTTACATTAGGAAAAAAATGTACTCTAAAAATGTGGACTATAGTTTTATGGAAATTTTTAAGAGTATCAAGTGTTAAAATTGTTTTTATGATTGTGCCAGATGTTTGTCATTCACCTGATATTATAAGACTAATAATGACTTAAATTACCATTGTCTCAACACTTATCAGAGCAATGATATCAAACTTCCCTAGCCCTTGTAATGTTTTTCACTCTGACACACTCACAAGAAAAAGTAATGAAGCAATAGAAGTTATTATTGTTACTAAATTTTTGCTTAAATTTATGATTCTAATAGCCTAGTGATGAAATGAAGCATATTTTTAAACTATTTTGCTTATATGAAGGTACTATGATTCTCTGAAGGAAAAACATAACTATGTGGCTGATTAAAATGATAATTGAATGAAATGTTATTTATTTGCTTTTTAGATTTTTTCTCCATAAAGTCAAAAATAGAATTTAGAGCCTGATACATGAAAGTGAAGTGTTCTATCACTGAGGTACATCCTTGGCCCTTAAATTAACTTTTTTTTCTTTTTGGGTCACACCTGGCGATGCACAGTGGTTACTCCTATCTCTGCATTCAGGAATTATTCCTGGCGGTGCTTAGGGGATCATATGCAATGCTGGGATTTGAACCTGGGAGGCATTGCTAACTATGTCTCCAAAACCACAAAAATATTAAAAAGTGATATAATTATTAGTGTGTTATTAATAGTTATATTTTAATATTAACTAGTATTAATAATATTTCATATTAACCTGTTATATTTTTAGGTATGTCAATACCAAAACATAAATTTTGAGAAAAAATTAGAATTTTTGTGAATATGTATCTTTTATGATCCTGATGTCTGGGGTCCTCAGGAGTCTAGTGTGAAGCAAAGAAGATAAGGCAACCTTAAGAAGGAACTTGCCACTTTCTTCATATCCCCCTCTGCCACCCTGGGGAAAGGGTGGGAAATCTAGGACTGATAAAGTCTGTGATGAGCTCCTGCACAAGACGAACCTCATGACCCACCAGTCCCACTAAGCAGATTTCAAGCCACACATGACCATGTCTGATGTCCATATATTTCTCACAGGAGTTAATCCCTGACACCCTTTTATGAATTAAAAAAACAGCTTTTATATGGATATTCTTCATGTCCATAAGGCACTGTCATAAAGGAAGCATTCTGAAGGCTTTTGTGAATCTCCTTCATGTCCTAATCAGTCTTTGTCTCTGCTGAAGTTTTCCTTTCTGTAGGTTGCCCAGCCTTCTCAATGTCTGCATGAAGCAAGTAAAGGTCCTATAAGGCCATAATTCCTGTCCTCACAAGGTGAGTTTTCATATCCTGGGGCTATTGGTTTTAATGCCTTCACCAGAATTCATTGCCCTGGAGTGAGGGAGCTTTCCTATCTACCTGCCTGCCTCTCTCCTACTTTAAAATTTATTTACAAATTAATATGTATTCTGAAATCATTTACTGAAAATGGCTGGAATATGCAAATCCAATGGGACAGAAAATAGATTAGTGGTCGCAGTGGTTGTGGGAATAGAAAGAGTGCAGAACTGCTAATGGATTTGGGGTTTTATATTTATGTGATGAAAATCTTCTCTAATTAGTGCTGATGGTTGCACAAGCTTCAACTAAAAAGCACTGAGTTATACCATAAAGTGAACGTTAGGGGCTAGGTGATAGCTCAGAGTTCAGTGATACATGCCTTGAGTGAACAGAGACCTAAGTTGAATTCTCATCACTACTTGGTGTGACTTGGAGGCCCAAAGGCCCTTCAACACTAACTGAGTAGCACCAAGTACTAGGCCTTAGCAGGTCTGGCTCAGCTGATCAGGTAATCTAGGATGTGGCCACTAAATTCAAGTAGTTTGCAAGCTCCTTCCTACCAAAGTAGTGTACATTTTATGTTAATTATATTAACATATAAAACTAATATATAGGCATGCAATATGTGTAATTATTTCTATTTTTACATTGAATATTGATTGAATTCATTAATTAAATAATTTACTAGTCATTAAAATCTTCACTAGGCATTAAAGAAAGTAGAGATGGAGCTGAATAGATATTGCTTCACCTTGGATGTATAGTCTACCCAGGTCTGATTTGTGGCAGCACATAAGGTCTTCCCAAGCATCACCAGGATTGATCAGGTTAGAGGTGTCCTTGTAAAAACATTATTCTTCCTCAAAGTCCCTGACCTGATAAAGATACAAGAAATTAGGCTCTTGACAGGGCATCACTTAACCTTCCAAATTTGACTGTCCCAAGGGGGGGGAACAGCTTGTCATTGCAATAATTCCTTTGGTTGATGTCTTTGCATCAACCCCTTTTAAGCAGAGTTCTAGCATTCACAATTATTAAAGCTCCTTTTTCTTCTGGAAAGCCCAGCTCCAGGCATTTTATTAGTCCTAGTAGGCCTGATGAATATGTTTGGGAAATGTGCAAAGGAGATTGTTTAAAATTTATCACTTATCACTTAACTTCCCGTTAGTCGTCGATTTGCTCGAGCGGGCGCCAGTAACGTCTCCATTTGTCCCTGTCGCGTGCTAGTGTAGCCCAATGGCATCTCTTCGCTCCGGGAACATGGAGGGCCTCAAACCGATCGTTCATGATCTTGACAAAGAAGTCTGACCATCTGGTAGGTGGGCGGCCACGCGGTCTCTTGACATCCCGTGGAATCCAATCAGTAACAGCTCTAGTCCAACGGTCGTCTTTAAATCTCATTACGTGACCAGCCCATCTGATTTTCGACACCTTGGCAAATGAGACAGCGTCCCTGATCCTTGATCGTCGACGGATGTCAGAACTCCGGATTCGTTCTCTCATTTGAGTGAAACGTGTTATTCCAAGCATAGCTCTTTCTATTCTTCTTTGGGAGACCTGAATGGCATTCTCATCTTGTTTGCGTAGGGCCCAGGTCTCTGAGGCATATGTTAATGCAGGAAGAACAGTGGAATCAAAGAGAAGTGCCCGGAGCCGGAGGTTCTTCGTCCTCTTAGCTATTTCTTCGACGTTCTTGAAGGCATTCCAAGCCGCTCTCTTCCTCCTGCGCAGCTCGGGTGCCAGGTCATTTCTCATGTTGACCTCTCGACCTAGGTAGACATAGCTGTTGCATTCGGAGATGGTCGTTCCATTGAGAGTGAATGGGGCGTCAGGAACAAGGCTGTTTCTCATAAACATTGTCTTCGTAAGATTCAGCTGTAGTCCTACCTTTCCACACTCACGGTCAAAGTCGGCCAGCATTTGTGCCGCTTGGCTGATGTTTGGTGTTATTAAAACAATGTCATCAGCAAAGCGGAGGTGGTGTAGTTGCCGACCATCTATCTTCACTCCCATTCCTTCCCATTCCAGTCGTCGCATGATGTTCTCGAGGGTGGCACTGAAGAGTTTCGGTGAAATGGTATCACCCTGCCGCACCCCTCTCTTGACATCAACGATCACTTCTTTGTAGAATGGTGAGATCCTGGTAGTGAATCCGCAATACAGCTCACGGAGGATCCTGATGTATTGGGCTTGAATGCCCTGATTGGCTAGGGCTTCAATGACCGCTTCCGTCTCAACAGAATCAAAGGCCTTCTTTAAATCAATGAACGTTAAGCAGAGCGGCATCTTGAACTCCCGAGAAACCTCAATGAGCTTGGTTACCGTGTGGATATGGTCGATGGTGCTGAATCCTTTGCGGAACCCTGCTTGCTCGCATGGTTGTCCTTCATCTAGTGTTCTGCCAATCCTATTCAGGATGACTCGAGTGAACAGCTTGTAGATGACAGACAATAGGCAGATCGGGCGATAGTTGCCAATGTCATGGATGTCTCCCTTCTTGAACAGTAGTACGGTCCTGCCGGTTTTCCATTGGGACGGAACCTTGCATTCAGACAGGTAGCGAGTGAAGAGCCGAGCCAGTGTATTGATGAGTACTGACGGCAGGTTCTTCAGGTGTTCAGGTCTGACCTTGTCTGGGCCGGGTGCTGTTTGCTTCTTTACCAACGAAATGGCGTGTCGGATTTCGGAAGGGAGAACGTTAGGAACGACATACCCATCCTGTGGAATTTGGTATGTCGGCAAGTGGACATGGCTATCGAAGAGATTTGAGTAGAAGTCATGGATAATCTTCTCCATTGCCGTTCTGGAGGATGTGATGGATCCATCCGGACGTCGGAGGGCAGTCATCTTGGTCTTATAGTTGGCGAAGGACAGGCGGGTGTTACGAATACTTTTCCTGGCTTCTGCCGCATCTATCAGTACTTCTGCTCTTCTCTCTTTGAGGTCTTCCTTGATCGCATCTCTGCACTGCTTTGCAAGCTCGGACGTTAGCTTGCGGTTGCCTAAGGCATGCGCCAAACCACGCTGGCGAATTAGCTCAAGAGTTTTCAAAGATAGGCGACTTTTTGTGGCTATCTCTCTCTTGGCGTTCCTCGCACATTCATGGAGGTGCTGAACCAGTCGATCGTATTCCTCGTCAATGTTGTCAACAATGGCATCTTCCCATGTTGCCGCAATAGTACCAAAGAGTTCTATTTATTTTTAAAATAATTTAAAATAATTTAAAATTTTAAAATTTTAAATTGTTTAAAAACAATTCATGCTCTTCATTGGAAATCCAGATCCAGCTGAGGTAACATATCATATGCATGACAAGACCTCTCATCTGACTTGGGAAACCTTGTCCCACCAGACACAAAATGGTCTAGAATAATAAAACCTTTGCATTGAAGGACTTTGGGTCTTTGGGACTTCTATCAAAACAATGGATTGATGGTTGCTAGCTTTGGATCCAGATAAATGTATGCCTGGGAAAATAATATCCAAATGCCATTTATAATGAGCCACAAGTCAACTTCTCTCTCAATTCAACATACTCAAGTTGTCTTTAGCTTTTGGTTCTCAGACAGAAACTTAATGGAAAATACTGCTCCTTTTATAAGTCCAGTCAGAAGCAGACCTCTTCAGGAAGTTATGAGTCACGATGCTCTGAAACTCAGGAGAAACAAAAATTCACCTTTTCCAGAAAATGTATCCTACTCTACAGCAATGGATAATGAAAAACGTGCTGCCATCCTTGTAAATTCGAAAAGATACTTCTAAGTTTTCTGCTTCCTAGATATCAGGCCATTTAATAACTGAGACCATTGAACAATGCCTATTGCTACAAACAGTTCTTCAGTCAAATTATTGTAAATAAAGTGATTGGAATAGCAGATTCTCTGATCCTCCCAGCTCAGGAAAGAGGGACAACGTCAACTTTTGAAGTATCCCTAATTGAACCTATCCAGCACTACAAGGCATGTGAGCACTGATGCTCTCAGTCACTGCATCTGCACCAGCAGGGCCTGAACCCACATCGAATTCACTTCACTGTGATTTTTCCATGAAAACCATCCTTCTCCTATAGCCTGGGCTGCTCCAATTATCCTTCCTTAAACCAGTCCCTCCTTCTGGGCTGTTTGCAGGACTCTCATTTTTCCCACATACTTTGGGGCATGCTCATCTAGTTTTCCTTTCAGATCATAAAAGTCACTAATGTCATCCACAAGGATGATTTATTTTAAGGAGAAATTGGTGTGCTTTGAGGTTTAGAGTGATCTGCATAGTCTCGAAAAAAGGTGAACAATTATTTGTTTCTCTGTTGTAAAAACAAATAATACAAATGACTAGCAGATCCATTGCAAAGGACTCCCTTTCAAAGAAAGATCTTCAAAGGCTGGGCCTACCTGCCTCTAGGTTTTGGCTAGACTGAGATCCCCAAGCCTGCTTGGTTCCGGACTGGGCATCCTCCACCCAGATTCCCCACCTTCCAGTAGCTAGACAGTTACACCCACCAATGGCCATGCAACACCATCAACAGCCAAGATCTAGAGATTCTTAAACCAAGCTCCCAGAAGCTCACGGCTGCATTTGCGGTCACCTGACCTCTTATTGTCTAGTTCTCACTCACAGAGTACTGGCAGGCTATGGACAGTATCCTGCCCACATATATGCCTGACTGGGAACACCTGTAAAGGTGATTAGAGTCTGCCTCAAAAGCCTCCATCCCTCTCAGAGAGCCTGGCAAGCTACCGAGAGTATCCCGTCCACATGACAGAGCCTGGCAAGCTACCTGTGGCGTACTCAATATGCCAGAAACAGTAACAACGATGGTCATCATTCCCCTGACCCTGAAAGAGTCCCAATTATGCCATCAGTCTACACTAGCACGTGGCAGGGATGAATGAAGACATTACTGGAGCCTGCTCATGAAAATCAATGAACAACTGGGTGATAGTGATAGTGATAGTGATAGTGATAGGGACTCTATCACTGTCACTGTCCTCCCATTGTTCATCAATTTGCTCGTGTGGCCCCAGTAACGACTCCATTGTGACACTTGTTACTGTGTTTGGCATATTGAATATGTCACGGGTAGCTTGCCAGACTTTGCTGTGTGGGTGAAATACTCTCAGTATCTTGCCAGGCTCTCTAAGAGGGGCAGAGGAATAGAATTCGGCTGGGCTGCATGCAAGGCAAATGCCCTACCCACTGTTCTATCACTCCATACTTTACTGAGAGTAATAATTTTAGCTATATTTCTTGCTACAATACTCTGTTTGTAACACTAATTCAGTGTATCAGTAGTCAGCAGGTTCATCTAAACAGAAAACATATTCTAATAAAATGCTTTACTCTAAATTCTAACCTGCAATTTCTTCTAACAAATATTCATATCTTTAAAATTATAGGCCAATAGTTCTTAGAGTTATTAAAACTGATTTAAAGAATTAAAGAATTTTAGTATCAAAGAAAAATTATTGAATTAATTAGGTAGATCTGACTTTGATATTTTGATTCTATAACATTAGCTATTTGACAAACCTCATCTTTTTAATATTTATATATACAATTAAATTTTTACACATAATTACATATATTTTTATATTTTTAGCTTAACAGAGATTAACTTTTTAAAAAACTGTCATGAAATTTACATCATTAAATGTGCACATTTAGGTATTAAAAATTTAATTTAAAAATGCACATGAAAAAATATATATACATTAGGTAACTTTGCATAAATTATAGGATGGGAATACATGGCTTTCTTCTTTAATAAATAAATAATGAAAGTATGTATTTATATTTACCACTTGTGATCATCACTAATCCTTAAGTATCAAAATATAATAAATAAATGTAAATCTTATTAGAATAATTATTTTAAAATTTTTAATAAATTAAGTTTACTTTCCAAAATCTCTTATTCAGTAACATTTTTGTTTGTTTGTTTTGGGGCTACACCCAATTTGTTCAAGACATAATCCTGACTCTGAGCTCAGGGATCACATTGGCAGTGCTCAGGGGAATACGTAGGGTGCTCAGGGATTGAAGCAAGGTCAGCCACTTTCAAGGCAACTACCCTACGTGCTGTACTGCTTATCTCACCACTTTATTTTTGAATTATTTGCTCCATTATACTACCACCATCAATTTAATGACCCATTTGTATTTGAAACTAAAAGCAGCTGAATGCACTCAGATTAATTTCTGAGTATAACAGATAATCCTTTTAATAATAATCTCTATTCAATCCTGGCCATTGCAAATGGTCCCTTAAGCCCTGCCAGGAATGGTCTCTAAATTCAGAGCCAGAACTAAATCCTGAGCACAGCTGAGTGTGACCCAAAGACCAAAGTAAATCCATAAATAAATACTCAAACAACACAGGGTTTATAAAGAAAAATAAATCTAATTTGTGGCAACCTCATAATGTCTTCTCCACAATATACATACATATATATATATATATATATATATATATATATATAAAACACTGAGATCAGCCTTGTGTCTTTGTAGAGAAATTCAGTACATACAATGTAAAACTACTTGTATATCAGTCTGCTGCACTTCCATCTCAATTGTTGTGGTACATGCAGGTTGATTCAAGTTACTAATGTGTTGTGACTAATATGTATTGCAGGTCATTACCAATTTTTATAGATTTATTCATTGCATCAACAAAACATCATGTTTTTCATTTACAATTGTCATCACTTTTTAAACTACTGGTTGGCTTCTCTTTATCCTTTTCTCCTCCTCCTCCTTTCTTCTTCCTTCCTTCCTTCCTTCCTTCCTTCCTTCCTTCCTTCCTTCCTTCCTTCCTTCCTTCCTTTTCTTTTTCTTCCTCTTCCTCCTCCTCCACCACCTCCTCCTCCTCCTCCTCCTCCTCCTCCTCCTCCTCCTCCTCCTTCTCCTTCTCCTTCTTGTCCTTCTCCTTTTTCTCTCCTTCTCTACCTTTGTCTTCCTCTTTTTTACAAAAATCCCTGGCAAAATTGACCTACCACATACAAAATGATTACCGGAGGCAAAGGGATGGTATGTGGTTTAAGGCAAATTCCTTCCATGTGACCACTCCTGGTTTTATTTCATGAACCTTATGATCCCTTGGTTATCACTATGTGTATTTGTGTTGCTCTCCAAACATCAGATATACTGCAAATATAAAATTTTCATTATATCTTATAAGTGCTGTACCAATAATTGCATCTATACCCAGATAAACCCTGATATCTGGCACTGTAGAGCCTAAGCAGCAAACTGTTCTTTGACCCTTGCATTGAATTTTCACTTAATTGGCCCAGGATATTAAGGAGCGATCCTGAGCTTTCTAAGCATCACTTGTGAGATGCTGCTAATAAACAAGTTAACCACAGACAAAATGGTTGTCACTTTAAACCAGTTACAGTAAACAAAGAAAGGATGAGAAGAACTGGTTATTTCTTTCTTCAGTGTTTACGTGTTTATGGCAGATCACAAGTGCAGGTTTGAATAATAATTCCTTTATAATTTATGCCACAGATCATTTAGCATAGGCTAAGCAATAATATGAGTAGCTGATATTTTATGTTCCACACTAATATTATTTAGAACTGTAATCCAGTTTAGGATTATATTTTTAATTTAGACATTTCATCTTTATGGGACAAGAAAGAGTATATTGTTGAAGGAGCTTGCTTTATATGAAACTAAAAGGTTTTGTTGTACCAAATATGGGCCTTCAAGCCCTTCTGGGAGTGATTCCTGAGCACAGAGTAAGGAGCAAGGCCAACATATAGCTGGGTATCAACCAAAAATAACTGTGACAATAAACAAGCCATAGAATAGGTATGATTGTCTCTTAATTAGCATTATATATTCTGAGCATTGTACTAATAATGCTTTTATACCTTTATGTTATTATAATGGCAATATAAATACTAACAAATTGACATAGATTCTAAATATGGAAAGCCTTTCTATAGTAAATAAATGGCTAAGAAGTTTGAAGTTTAAAGTATGATATCCATTTTAATATCTTTTATTTATGACAAATATATAATTATGAACAAAATATTAAGTTTATTACCATGGGAAATAAGAAATAGCAAAAATTTTAGTAATAGTTATAGTATAATGGGGAAAGCTTTTACCCTGCATGCAGTTGATCCAGGATTGATCCCTGGCACCAGAAAGAGTCCCACAAGCTTCACCAGGAATGATTCCTGAGCACAGATTTAGTAGTAGGGTCACAAGACTTCTGACCCCCCAAAAAAACCCAATAGCAAAAATTATGACTCTAATATATAAAAATTAAACAATAATATGTTTATCAGAAAACCACTTAGCAATAACATAATGTGTATATTAAATGTTTTATATCCAAAGAAAATTGACTTCTTAATGTGGACTAATAATTAATTTTGGCACCATCAATTCCAATTTAATGTATGAAACAAAAATTTAAATATACAAATATATATGAAATAAATACAAAATTTTGGCTTAAAGAACTATGATCTTGTGCCTGATCTTAGAGGGAAGGTTTTTAGTTTCTCCCCACTGAAAATGATGCTAGCCGTGGGCTTGTGGTAGATGGCTTGACAATATTGAGGAAAGTTCCTTCAATGCCCATTTTGCTGAGAGTTTTCATCATAAATGAGTGCTGGATCTTATCAAATGCTTCTCTGCATCTATTGATATGATCATATTGCTTTTATTTTTCCTTTTATTAATGTGATGAATTATGTTGATTGACTTGTGAATGTTAAACAATCCTTGCATCACTGGTATAAATCCTACTTGTTTATTGTGTATTATCTTTTTGATGAGTCTTGGATTCTGTTTGCTGGGAATTTGTTGAAGATTTTTGCATCTGTGTTCATCAGGGATAGCACTGTAGCACTGTAGCACTGTCCTCCGGTTGTTCATCCATTTGCTCGAGCAGTCACTAGTAACGTCTCCATTGTGAGACTTGTTACTGTTTTTGGCATATCGAATATACCATGGGGAGCTTGCCATGCTCTGCTGTGTGGGCAGGATACTCTCGGTAGCTTTCCAGGCTCTTCGAGAGGGATGAAGGAATCGAACCTGGGTCAGCCACGTGCAAGGCAAACGTCTTACCCTCTGTGCTATCACTCCAGCCACAGATATCAACCTTTAAATCTCTCTTTGTAGTATCTCTGTCTGCTTTTGGTATCACGGTCATACTTGCTTAATATAAACAGTTTGGATGTGTTTCTGATTCTTCAATTTCCTGAAAAAGCTTAAAGAGGATTAGGAGTAAATCCTCTGAATATTTGAAAGAATTCACTAGTGAATCCATCTGGGCCAGAACTTTTGTGTTTAGAGAACGTTTTTATTACCATTTCAATTTCTCTGATGGTGATAGATCTGTTCAGGTATTCCAGGTCTTCTTGGTTCAGCCTTGACAGGCTATAGAAATCCAGTAGTTTGTCCATTTTTTCAAGGTTTTCTTATTTCATGGCATAAAGATTATCAAAGTAATCTCTAAGGATCCTTTGAATTTCTATAGTTTATGTTCTGATGCCCCCCTTTTAAATTTCATATTCAGTTTGTTAGGTTTTCTCTCTCTCCCTTTTTGTGAGTCTTGCTAGAGGTTTACCGATCTTGTTTATTTTCTCAAAGGACCAGCTCTTGGTTTCATTGATCTTTCCAATTGATTTTTGGGTTTCCATCTCATGAATTTATGCTCTGAGTTTTGTAGTTTCCTTTCTCCTTCCCAGGTTGGACACTTTTTTTGGTCATTCTTCAAGCTCTTAAGCTGTGAGGTCAGGTTACTTATGTGGACTTGCTCTTCCTTCCTGAGGAATGCTTGTAGAGCTATAAACTTTCCTCTTAACACATCTTTTGCCATATCCCATAAGTTCTGGTAACTCATTGCCCACTCTTGCCACTTCTACTGAATATAGTACTGGAAGTACTGACCATAGCAGTTCAGTAAGAAAATAGATATCAAGGGAATACATATAGGAAAGAAGAAGTCAAGCTATCACTATTTTTAATAATATTATAATAATAATACTTAGAAAATTCTAAAGAATCTACATAAAAGCTCCTAGAAACAACAGGTTTATGTAGTAAAGTGTAGGCTACAAAATCAATGCCCACAAGTCGATGGCTTTCTTATATACAAATAATGAAAAAAAGGAAAGAGATATTAAAAAACAATACTGTTCACAATAGTGCTACAGAAAATCAAGCACCTTGGAATCAGCTTAACTAAAGAGGAGAAGAACCTATGCAAGGAAAATTACAAAACTAATTCAAGAATTAAAAGAGGACACTAGGAAATGGAGAGACATCCCCTTCTGATGGATATGGAGGATTAACATTATCAAAATGGCAATACACCCCAAAGCTTTATACAGATTTAATGTGGTCCCTATCCAGATACCTATGACATTTTTCAAAGAAATAGACAAAACACTCCTGAAATTAATATGGAACAATAAACCCCCATGTATAGCTAGAGCAATCCTTGAGAAAAAGATGGGTAGCATCATCTTCCCCAGCTTCAAACTGTACTAAAAAGCAGTAGTAATTAAAACAGCATGGTATTGTGCTAGAAACAGACCAATGGAATAGAGTTGAATTTTCTGTCACAGACTCTCAAATATATGACGACATAACATTTGACAAAGGAGCAAGAAATGTAAAGTGGAACAAGGAAAACCTCTTCCACAAGGGGTACTGGGAAAACTGATAGCTTTCTGCAAAATAAAAAAATAAGCTCTGACCTCTGTCTAATGCCAGGCACAAAAAGCAGATCAAAATGCATTAAAGACCTCAATATCAGACATGAATCCATAAGGTACATGAAGGACAATTTAGGGAGAATTCTCCATAACATTGAAGCTAAAAGCATCATTAAGGATGAAACACCAAGCAAGTGGAAACAAACATAAACAAATACGACTATCAAACTAAGAAGCTTCTGCACTTCAAAAGAAACAGTGACCAAAAATACAGAGAGAGCCCACAAAAAGGGAAAGAACATTTACCCAATACGCATCTGGTAAGAGATTAATATCCAGGATATATAAGACACTAGTATATTTGTACAAGAAAAAATAACTCCAAAATGGGGGGAAGTAATGAACACAAGCTTCGTCAAAAAAAAAGAAATACAAATGGCCAAAAGGCACATGAAATAATGCTCCATATAGCTAATCACCAGAAAGATTAAAATCAAAGCAAAGATGAGATATATTATCTAACACCATATAGACTGGCACATATTTAAAAGAACAAAAGCAACCTGTGTTAGTGTGGATGTGGGAAAAAGGGAAACTCTTTCACTTTTGGTGAAATGCTAACACTTTTTTCCCCTTTTTACTGAATCACTGTGAGATACACTTACAAAGCTTTCATATTTGAGTTCAATGTCAAATGAACTAACTCAATGAAAAATAAAATGTTTGGTTAAATGTTAACACTCTTTCGCTGTTGGTGGAAATGCTGACTTGTCCATCCTTTTGAAAAACAATGTGGATATTACTTCAAAAACTTGAAATTGAGCTTCCATACAACCTGACAATACCACTTTTGGGGATGTATCTCGAGGGTGAAAGAAAGCAAAGTAGAAATGACATCTATATCTGTATGTTCATTGCAACACTGTTCACAATAGCCAGACTATTGAAACAACCAAGTGTTCAAGAACAGATAGCTTGGTTAAAGAAACTTTGGTACATCTACACAATGGAATACTATGCAGCTGTTCAGAGAGACAAAGTCATAAAATTTGCTTATAAGTTGCATGGACATGGAGAGTATCATGCTAGATGCAATGAGACAGAAAGAGAGGGACAGACATAGAAGGACTGCACTCATTCGTGGAATATAAAATAACATAATGAGACAGACACCCAAGGTACACAAGGGCCAGGAATATTGCCCCATTGTTGGAAGTTTGTCTCATAAGCTGGGGGAGAAGGCAGCTGGAATTAAGTAGGGATCACTAAGTCAATGATGGCTGGAGGAATCGTTCGGGATAAAAGATGTGTGCTGAAAGTAGATAAGGAACCAAATGTGATCACTTATCAGTACTTGTATTGCAGACCATAATGCCCAAAGTAGAGAGAGACTATGGAGGAAATTGCCTGCCATGGAGGCAGGGGGAGGGTTGGAAAGAGGGGAATATACTGGGGAACTTGGTGGTGGAGAATGTGCACTGGTGGTGGGATGGGTGTTTGATAATTGCATGATTGAAACTCAAACATGAAAGCTTATAACCGTATCTCACAATGGATTCAATAATAAAAATTAAAAAAAATAAGGAGAAAAAAAACTATGGTCTGCATTGTAGTCATAATGTGAAAACAATAAAATCATATTAGCTTAGTAAACTTTAAGTCTCAAATTTTTTAGTTATTAAAAGAAAAATCTCGGGGGACATAAAGATAATACAGTGAATTTTCTTGCATTGCAAAGTAGCATTTGCATTTTATGACTGACCCAGGTTGGATTCTATCACCAATCATAATATTCCTAGTACCAGCAGAAGTGATCCCTGAAGGCAAGCACCTTACCTGTTGTACTACCACTCTGCCCCCCCTAAAGCTGCAAAACATATTTTACATTGTTGTTAATTAATTTGGAGAGATAAAACTCTAATGTTAAAATAGGACAGTAGGGGAAAAGAAGAAAGGAAAAATTACAATGTGATAATGCTATATAAAAATAAAAAATAAAACATTAGGTTTCTGTGCAAAATAAAATAGTAAATCAAGAAACAAAACAATTCTCAAAGAATAATTCAAGGAGATATTAGAATGTACAATGAGTAATTACCTCATAAACTAGGCATTGTGCCCATCTAATGTAATTTTGTTTGATAAAGGAAAGGAGGATAAGAAATAACACTTTAGCAACAGAATAAGAAAAAAAAGTTACTCTTGTTTTTATATCCTAGTTTAAATTTTATAATCTTTTAATTATGTATTTTTAATATATATTACAAATAAATTATATATAATTATATAGAACTATATAATTATAATTATATAGTTCTATATAATTATATATAATTTGTAATATATAAATTACAATATATATGTGTTTTATATATGTATAGATATGTTTTTATATTTATAAATAATTTATCTTTGAGACTATACATTTTTTATGTTCAGCTATAAACTATTTAAATTTTTAAATTATTCTTCCTACACATTGATAATGTAAATTGGTTAGAATAAATCAGACATGAACTGACAGAAATTAGAAATGCTCATAAACTGGATGTAATAAGCATTGTTTATTTCTTATTTCCCAACTATATATTAGAAAGCTGCATGATGTTACTTAAAGCCAAGTGCTGTTCTGCTGTGTATATATACCATAGTTTCTCAATCCAGTCATTTATTCTTGGGTGGTTGGGTTGGTTGTTAACAGATTTTGTCTACTGTAACTAGTGCTGAACACAGGACTGCAAATATATTTTCTGACAAGGTTTTTGGAGGTTCTTGGAACAAGAAGCAGAATAGATGATCATTTGATAGCTGAATTTTTTTTAAAACAAGTTTTTTTTAAAAAAAACTTTAAGTATTTGAGTTCTTGGAGCAAGAAGTAGAATAGATAGATCATTTGATAGCTGAATTTTTTTAAAACAAGAATTTTTAAAACAAGTTTTTTTTTTAAAAAAACTAAGTATTTTTAAAACAAATTAAATTAATTTAATTAAATAAAGTGTTTTTAAATTTTAATTTTTTTCTTAAAGTTTTATTAGTGAAACACCATGATGTACAGTTGTAGACTTACAAATTTTTGTGCTTGGGTTTCAGTTATACAATGATTGAGTGTCCATCCCTGCACCAGTGCCATTCTTCACCACCACCAGTCCCAGTATTCAACCCACCCTGATCCCCCCATCCCACCATACCTCTGTGGCAGGGCATTCCCTTTTATTATCTCTCTCCTTGTGAGTGCTGTGGTTTAGAAAAGAGATATTGAGTGGCAATCTTGTTCACTCTATAGTCTACTCTCATCACGCATTTCCCATCCTGAGAGAAACCTCCCAACATCTTTTATTTGGTGCTCCCTTCTCTGTCTGAGCTGCCTTTTCCCCTAGCGTGTGCGGCTGTCCTCAAAGCCATCGAGTAATTCTCCTGGTACTTATCTCAGCTATTCTTGTATGTTAGTCTCCTATTCTGTTACTTTATCTTCCCCAGATAAATGCAATTTTTCTTTGTCTGTCCCTTTCTTTCTGACTCATTTCACTTAGCATGATACTTTCCATGTAGTACCACATGTATATGAATTTCATGACTTGATCTTTTCTAACCGCTGCATAGTACTCCATTGTGTAGATGTACCAAAGTTTCTTTAACCAGTCAGATGTTCTCGGGCACTCAGGTTTTTTTTTTCCAGATTCTAGCTATTGTAAAAAGTGCTGCAATGAACAAACAAGTGCAGATGACACTTCGACTATACATTTTTGCCTCTCTGGAATATATTCCCAGGAGTGGTATTGCTGGGTCAAATGGGAGCTCAATTTCTAATTTTTTAAGGATTGTCCATACTGTTTTCCAAAAGGGCTGAACCAGTCGGCATTCCCACCAGCAGTGAAGAAGAGTCCCTTTATTGCCACATCCATGACAGTACCGGTTGCTTTTGTTCTTTTGGATGTGGGCCGGTCTCTGTGGTGTAAAATGATATGTCATTATTGTTTTGATCTGCACCTCCATGATGATTAATGATGTAGAGCATTTTCTCATGTGCCTTTTAGCCATTATGATTTCTTCTTTGAGAAAGGTTCTGTTCATTTCTTTGCCCAATTTTTTTTATGGGGTTGTTTGTTTTCTTCTTGTGGAGTTCAACCAGTACTTTGTATATCCTTGATATCAACTTCTTGTCGGATGTGTATTCAGAGAATATCTTTTCCTATTCTGTAGACTGTCTTTGTATTTTGGTCACTGTTTCTTTGGAGGTGCAGAAGCTTCTTAGTTTAAGATACTCCCATTTGTCTATCTCTGTTTTCATTTGCTTGGCCAGTGGCATGACATCTTTAAAAATACCATTAGCTTCAGTGTCATGAAGGGTTTTGCCAACTTTGTCTTCAATGTACCTTATGGATTCCGGTCTGATGTTGAGGTCTTTAATCCATTTTGATCTTACTTTTGTACTTGGTGTTAGGGGCAGATATGAGCCCACTTTTTTGCAAGTAGCTGTCCAGTTTTGCAAGCACAATTTGTTAAAGAAGGTTTCCTTGCTTCACTTCACATTTCTTGCTCCATTATCAAAGATTAGATGATCATATGCTTGGGGGGAGATGTCAGTATTTTCGACCCTGTTCCGTTGGTCTGGAGCTCTGTCTTTGTTCCAATACCATGCTGTTTTAATTATTACTGCTTTGTAGTAGAGTTTGAAGTTAGAGAGATTGATTCCTACCATTTTCTTTTTTCCCAAGAATTGCTTTAGCTAATAGTGGGGGCTTATTGTTCCATATAAATCTCAGGAGTGTTTGCTTCATTTCTTTGAAGAATGTCATGGGCATAGTAATAGGAATCACATTGAATTTGTACATTACTTTGGGAAGTATTGCCATTTTGACAATGTTAATTCTCGCAATCCATGAACAGGGGATAATATTTAATTTCCTGTTGTCCTCTTTTATTTCCTGTAGTAGCGTTATGTAGTTTTCTTTGTACAGGTCCTTTACTTCCTTAGTTAAGCTGATTCTTAGGTACTTGATTTTCTGGGACACAATTGTGAACGGGATTGTTTTTTTCATGTAGCTTTCTTCTCTCTCACTGTTTGCGTATAGGAAAGCCATGGACTTTTGAGTATTGATTTTATAGCCTGCAACTTTACTATACAAGTCTATTGTTTCTAGGAGTTTGTTGGTAGAGGTTTTAGGGTTCTCTAAGTATAGTATCATATCATCTGCGAATAGTGAGAGCTTGATTTCTTCCTTTACTACCTGGATGCTCTTAATATCTTTTTCTTGCCTAATCGCTATTGCAATTACTTCCAGTACTATATTTAACAGCAGTGGAGAGAGTGGACATCCTTGTCTTATCCCTGATCTTAGGGGGAAGGCTCCCAGTTTTTCCCCATTGAGGATGATGCTTGCCGTAGGCTTGTGTCCCTAACACCATCTATGGCTTTAAGTATATTGAGGAAATTCCCTTCTATCCCCATTTTGGCAAGGGTTTTCATCATAAACGGGTACTAGATCTTGTCAAATGCTTTCTCTGCATCTATTGATATGATCATATGGTTTTTATTTTTTCTTTTGTTGATATGATGGATTATGTTGACTGATTTCCGAATGTTGAACCATCCTTGCATCCCCGGGATGAATCTCACTTGGTCATGGTGTATGATCTTTTTGATGAGTAGTTGAATTCTATTTGCTAGTATTTTGTTGAGAATCTTCACATCTGTGTTCACCAGGGATATAGTCCTGTAGTTTTCTTTTCTAGTGGTGTCTTTGTTTCCTTTTGGTATTAGAGAGATATGGGCTTCATAGAAACTGTTTGGGAGAGTTTCTGTTTTTTCAATTTCCTAGAAAAGCTGAGAAGTACTGGCAGTAGGTCCTCTTTAAATGTTTGGAAAAATTCCCTAGTGAATCCATCTGGACTTGGGCTTTTTTGGGGGGGAAGACTTTTGATTATAGTTTCAATTTCCTTGATGTTAATAGGTCTATTCAGTACTCTAGATCTTGATTCAGCTTTGGGAGATGATAGGAATCGAGGAATTTATCCATTTCTTCTAGGTTCTCTTGTTTTGTGGCATACAGACTTCCAAAGTATTTTCTGATGATCTTTTGAATTTCTTTGGTTTCTCTTGTGATATCCCCCTTCTCATTTCTAATTTGGTTTATTTCTAATTTGGTTTATTATAGTTCTCTCTCTCTGTTTCTTTGTGAGTGTTACTAGTGGTTTATCTATCTTGTTTATTTTCTTGAAGAACCAGCTCTTGGTTTCATTGATCTTTCGAATTGTTTCTCTGGTTAACATGTCATTGATTTCTGTCATTGAGTTTTATGATCTCTTTCCTTCTGCCTGATTTGGGCTCTTTCTGTTCATCCTTTTCTAAGTTCTTGAGCTGTGAAGTCAAGTTGTTTATATGCATCCTTTTTTTCCCTCCTGAGAAATGCTTGCAGAGTTATAAATTTTCCCCTTAATACGGCTTTCGCTGCATCACATAAATTCTGGTAGCTCGTGTCTTCATTCTCATTTGTTTTCAGATATCTTTTGATTTCATCCTTGACTTCGTTCCTGACCCACTCATTGTTAGCATAGAGTTGTTTAATTTACAGGTGTTTGATTTGGTTCTCCATGTCTGTGTGTGATTCACTTCTATCCTCAGTGCATCGTGGTCTGAAAAGATTGTTGATACTATTTCTATCTTCCTGATTCTATTGAGGTATGTTTTGTGGCCTAGCACATGATCTATTTTGGAAAATGTTCCATGCACACTGGAGAAGAATATTTATTCTTTCTTTTTTGGGGTATAAAGCTCTGTATAGGTCTATAAACTCTTTCTCTTCTATTTCTTCTTTCAAAGCCAATGTTTCCTTATTGAGTTTAGTTCTTGTTTATCTATCCAGAGATGATAAGGCAATGTTGAATTCTCCGGCTACTATTGTGTTGGTAGCAATGTCCTACACAAAATTTGTTAGTAGTTGTTTTAAATATTTTGCTGTTCCCTCATTAGGTGCGTATACATTTAAGAGTGTGATTTCTTCCTGTTGTACGTATCCCTTGATGAATAGAAAATGGCCTTCACTGTCCCTTCTAATCTTTTTCAACCTGAAATTGATGTTGTCGGATACTACTATGGCCACCCCAGCTTTTTTTGAGGGAGCTGTTTGCTTGCAGGATTGTTTTCCATCCTTTGACTTTGAGTCTGTGTTTGCTCTGACTGTTGAGATGAGTTTCTTGTAGGCAGAAGAATGTTGGGTTCTGTTTCTGAATCCATTTTGCTACTCTGTGTCTCTTAATTGGTGAATTTAGACCATTGACATTGACAGATATTATTGTTATGGGGGTTTGTGTCATCTTTCTGTAAGGGTCTGTTGTGCTTGTAGGGTTTGTCTTATCTTATAGTAGCCCCTTTAGCCCTTGTTTTAGGTTTGGTTTTGAGTCTATGAAGTTCCTGAGCTGCTGTTTATCTATAAAATAGTGTACCGTTCCTTCGAGTTTGAGCGAGAGTTTAGCAGGATAGAGTATTCTTGGTAACGCATTCATTTCAGTGAGTTTTTTCACTATATCCCACACATGGCTTTCAGGCTTGGAGGGTTTCCTCTGATAGGTCTGCTGTGAATCTAAAGGGTGCTCCTTTGTATGTTTCCTTCTTTGCCCTTGCTGCTTGCAGTATTGTGTCTCTATTGGCGGCATCCATCATTCTAACTATGATATGTCTTGGAGTGTTTTTGTTAGGGTCTCTTTTAGCTGGCACCCTTCGGTCTCTCCTTGAATCTGAATGGCTACATTGTCGAATTCTGGGAATTTTTCAGCAATGATTTGTTTGACCATGGCTTTTTCAATGGGATTGTTTCCCTGAGCTTCTGGGTCTCCTATGATTCTAATGTTGTTCCTCTTGGAATCATCTCCTAGGTCTCTGATTCATTCTAGAGTTATTTTGAGGCCTCTTGCCATTGTTTCTTGTTGCCTGTTGGCTTGATGCAGCTGATCTTCCAGCTCACTGATTCTTCAGCTGTGGTCATTCTGCTTTTGAGGGCACAGACTGGGTTTTTTATATCATCTATGGAATCTTTGATTCGTGATATTTCTGTGCTTAGCTTTCCAGTTTCTACTCTCATTTCTTCCTGTATTTTCTTGATTGTGTGATCCATTGTTTCCTTCACGTCCTCTTTCAATTTACTAGATATCTGTCTGACTGTTTCATTGAGTTGATTGAACATCCTCATGACTTTATATCTGAATTCTTTGTCAGAGAGGTACCTTATAGGTGAATAGCACCTACTGAGGATTCTGGACTCTGCATCGTCCTCTCCATGTGGTGGGGTTTTTCCGTTATTTCTTCATGTTGGTGTGTAGGTATAAGAATTGTGATGTCACACTAGATGTCTTGGTATAGTAAAATATCTGTGGAGTGTGGGTGTTGGCCCGCCTAAAAGTAAGCCATGCCCACGTCTACTGGAGCTATGCCCCTTCTGAAGAGGCCACGCCCCCACGGGAACCAGGTGTGTGTGAGGGGTGAAGGCTGGGTTGGGGAGCAGACCCATGGAGCAGCATTGGTGGCGGGCGAGGAGGCAGGGGCTCAGGTCCGCTTTTGTTCCAGGGTTCCAGAGGACGCCTGGGCCTTCGCAGGGCGAAAGCCAAGTCCTGGGTTCGAATGCTGGAGGGCAGACTGAACTGGGTGGGGAGGAGACTGGCATTGGGGGTGGGTGAGGAGGCAGGGGCTCAGATCCACTTTTGTTCCAGGGCCCGAGAGGACACCTGGTCCTTTGCAGGGCGAAAGCCAAGTCCCATATTCGAATGCTGGTGGGCGGACTGATCTGGGTGGGGAAGAGACCGGCTAAATTTAAAATTTTTAAATTAAATAAATTAAATTGTTTTTATTTATTTAATAAATTAAAGTATTTTAAAACATTTTTTTAAAACAAGTATACATTTGTGTTTCAAAGGGCTAGTCAGTCAGCATTCCCAAAACCAGTGATGAAAGATCCATTTTTTCCCCATATCTACACGAACATTTTCTTTTTGTTCTTCTTGATGTTTGCCTATGTAACACACGTGATATATTATCTCATTTTTATTTGGATTTGCTTTTTCCTGTTTGTATTTTGTCAGACTTTTTTTTTGTCATCTCTCTGACATCTTTGAGGAAATTTCTGTTAAACCACACCTTCTCCACCATTTTTTGATGGGGTTAATTTTTTTCCCTTGTAAAGTTCTTACATTTCTTGCAAGGATCTTGTATATTTAGCTCTTTATTAGATGAATTGTGTGCAAATATTTTTTTTCTCTCAGCTTGTAGGGGATCTCTGTCTCTTCTTTTCTCCATTTGTTTCTACTAAGCATTAGAATTCCAAAGTTAATTTTAACAAAAAATACCAGGGATAGAAAAATTTTATTTTGAATAAATTTTGTTTAGCTAAGTAAATGAGAATCACCATGAACACTTACTTTTATTTCCTTAAATAATGTTGCTATACCCTTAATTAAATTGTTTATACTTTCCATAATTTTTTAAGGAAACAAAGACTGGAGAAATCTAGAGGAAAATTTTCAAAATGACTTGTCAGGAAATTATATTATATCTATGGAAAAGAAAGATTATAGGGCTTTGAGAATCACTCACGTATCATCAAAACTAATTTTAGAAGTTTATGACTTTCTTTCTCTACCCACAGAAAATCACATATCAATAATTATCTCCAATTTCAGTTTCTTTGAAAAATGTATTTTCTTGTCACTCTTTTCTGATTGACTATGAATATATCTGACATATTCATTTTCAAAGCTATAATAGAAGATGTTTTGTCAGTTTACTTTAACTTTTTTCTTCATGTCTCTATTTTTCTTTCTGTATATTTGTGAGTGCCAAAGATACATCTACTATCATCATATTGTATATCAACTATCACAGATTTTCAATTAGATCTAAATATAGATATCCACTAAGTATAGAAAGAAAAGCTGAGAACAATATGAAACTCAGGAAAAAGCTATAATAACAAATGTCACTCTTTCTAGACTCTTTAACAATACTATTCATATTGTTAAAACTATTTGCACATAGAAGAGGCTTAGTAAATATCACTGAGTGAACGAAATAGGTACTGATGCACCTAATAGCTAAAATTAAAGTCATTGGCTTTGTGTGGAGAAGCAAAGATTGTAATAGATATATTCATCTATTCAGATAATCATATCAAACATTTGACATATACGCTAGGTTAAAGTTTAATTATTTTTAAGTAAGATTAGCATGAGGTTTAAACTATGACCAATAAAATAGTCAGTTTTATTAATTAAAGAATTAAGTAAAGAGAAGGGAGTAAACTATGATAATTAAAGAACATGTAACTCTTGCCATGGTACATATTTTACATTGCATACTTTTATTTACTATATTTGTCTGTATAGAAGAACTACCACAAATATATGACATATGTTTGTGTACAATCTTTGTTCATAAGCATGTGTGTAAATGTATATATTTATCTACATTTTATTAGGTCTTGTGAAAAATATAGGCACATAGATGTAACTCAAAGACATCCACACATAAGTAATGCGAATGATAGAATCTGAAGCAATAATCTAAATGCTTTATTTTGAAAGAAATGATTTTGTCTCAAAAAACATAGGAAGATTGAAATAAAAATTAAATTTCTATGTCAGGAAGTGAAGAGATAATTTAGAAAGTCAAAAATTTATAAATCAATAGTATACCAAGAGAAAAATATGAAAAAAATTATTGGGGATCCTAATTACAGCCATTTACCTCTAACATACTAAATTAGAAAAATGTAATGTTGCTGGTTACTGAATAGTCTAAAAAACTATGATTTTTTTTGCCCCAGGAAATATAGAACATATTTCAAAAGCCAAGTTTTAAGAAATATCTATTTATTTCTTAAAAAATTATTTAATGAGGGATGGAGAAATAGTACAGCGGGTAGGGCATTTGCCTTGCACGTGGCCGACCCGGGTTTGATTCCCAGCATCCCATATAGTCCCCTGAGCACCGCCAGGAGTAACTCCTGGGTACAGAGCCAGGAGTAACCCCTGTGCATTGCTGGGTGTGGCCCAAAATGCAAAAAAAAAAAATTATTTAATGAATAACTTACAAAGTCACAAATCACAAAAATCACAAATCATCCTGTTATTCGTCGATTGCCTCGAGCAGGCCCCAGTAACGTCTCCTTCATCCTGGGCCTGAGGTTATATTCAAGGCTCTTTAGGAGAATGAGACCCATCATTGTTACTGGTATTTGGCATATTGGGTACGCCAACGGGGAGTTTGCCAGACTCTGCCGTGTGGGCAGGCTACATTCGGTAGCCTGCCAGTTTGTCAAAGTAGGAATGAGATGTCATAATAAGATGTCGCGAGGGCGGGAATGCGGCCGCGTGGTTCCGGGAGCTGGTTTTTATAGTCTCAGAGTCTTGGCCGCTGATGGGATTACACAGCGCCAGGGGGCCAGTTGGTGGGTGTGACCCCCGCCTACTGGAATTTGGAGGATCTGGGTGGAGGATGCTGGACTCCAATCTGAGTAGGCTTGGAGATCTCGGCCCCGGAACCCACGTGGCTTTGTCCCTCTGCCGGTACCTTCAGGTGTGTGGAGAGTGGTCTCAGCATGGTGGTGGCTGGTCCTGGAGGTCTTCGGCTGCAGGGGCCTTGGCCAGGGCGGGGAGGAAAGCTCAACCCGCTCCCCTCCAAGGCGCCCCGGCAAGGATTAGCCAGGCGCGGGGGCAGGAGACTGCGCTCTTCTCCTCCGGGAGCTGGATTTTATAGTCTCAGAGTCTTGGCCGCTTAGAAAGTAGCTCTCCTCTTTTCACTGTTTGAAAAAATAAAACATAAGAAAAAGACATATTCAACTTATAATTTCTCAATTTGAAAAACAAAAGGCATATAAATGTTTTCTTCTCAATTTTAGTTCATTCGTGTCCATGTGTTTACCCCACATTCTCCTTTTTTACTGTTTTTTAGATTTTGATTTAGCAATGTTGATTTTGTATCATCCTATGAAAATCTATGAGATGTGAATTTTCAGTAACTGGAGAGAAAATAATTAAGCAAATTATCATGCCATGAGGACTCATGGTTTCTTGCATTCTGGAATGCAGAACAGGATTCTACTTTTTTGCTGGAGATCATGTAAACAACAGTGGTGAAAAGAAATTTGCTGCTGCTGATCTAGTTGTTATTCTAAGAACACCTTGAGATGTACTTTTAGATGTTATTGATTTCTTTACTTTTCAAAGAATAGAAACTAAAATTACTGTTAAATTATAGCAGTCAATTTTGACTACATTCTTACCTAATATATCAGTCAGATTAATGTACCCTTACAGCTCAAACACAACCTTGATAGAGGTATTAACATTAAGTCTTTTGGTATTGATGAAGACAGAACGAAGAAAATTTTGAGATTTCAAATATCACAAACAGTCTTGTTTTGTGGTCATATGAAAGCAGTATTTCTATGAACAAGTTAAAAATCACAATAACTATTCCAAATCCTTAATACAAACTTAGGAAATAAAATTGAGTTACCATAAAATTAGGTAATTTAAACTTTTAATAATTTAGTTGCCTCTAGAATTTAGTTGCATTTATTCCGTGTTTACTAGACAAAGGAAACTTTGCAGGGTAATGTAGAGAAAAGACAAGAAAACCACAACACTTTCTTAAAGGTATTAAAATTTATTTATACTAAATATAAAAAACACAACAGAAGCAGTACATATACCAAAATAATAGTAATAATAATAATAATAATAATAATAAATATTGCTTTTCTTATGAGTCAGATTATGCTTAAATTGAAAGAATAAGATGAAATTTTTTGATATTTTAAACATTATAGATGCTATTATTTTATACTTTATCTGCCATTTAAATAATTAATAATTGAAAAACATTGGGAGATTATTTAATTGTTTGAAAACTGGGTCATTCAAAAAAAACTGATTTAAAAGCTTTTGAGCATTATGACATGTACAATAATGAATCACACTTTAAAGTTAATATATACAATTGAAGCTATGAAGTGCATCACTGATTTATCTATTGTGTCAGTGAGGCATATATTTTAATCACTAAATAATTTGTATCAAGTATAACAAAATAATACTATTTATATCCAGCTCATTTATTGCTTAAAATAATTTCCAACTACTTCCAAATAAATGCTTTTGTAAATTTCCCCTTTGATTTATATTAGCTTAAAAAGTTTGCCTTAATTTCATTTTAAATAGTTTTACTAAAAGAGGATTGAATTAGGATTATTCTTCGGGTCTCTTTTTCTTACTGATTTTCCAACTTATTTTCATTTCCAGTCACTTAGCTTTTGTGTATTCTAATTCCCAGACACTATTTTTCAGTACTACTATATTCATTATGTTAAATTTTTATCTTTTATAATTTTTTTTTACTCAATACATCTAGAGCCTCTTGACATTTATCCTTCACAAATGAATCCTTTTATTATTTGCTCTGTCATTTCCTTTTCCTCTCTCTATAAGTCTAATGGGAAACTAGTTCTACATGTATTATACATCCCCTTCCAGCTCCTTAGCACATTGTAAAGAAAATATAACATTCAGTTTAAGTGTATGAAAAAAGAGTGAATGAGTGAACTGAGAAAGCAGAAGTCTACATTGGATGGTCTTCTTAGAGGACTATAAAATCCTGGTTAGATGAGAAGTCAGTTGTTCTCATGGAATTTCATCTCGCATAGCTGAATCAAGTCTCTTCTTTGCAGAATAAAGAATAGTAGTATCTTATCATAAGTACAAGAGGTTACATATATCTTATGCACTTGAAATGTCTGTGAACTACTTGAATGAAAAGATAGTCAATCACCAAAATATCAGACATCAGATTTCAACTCGGTCTCTGTCAGTGAAAAGCTTTCTAAAATCAACTAAATTAGTTTTATTCTGTTTTAATTTACTAGTGGTAATCAGAGTTAATGATATCTATTTCAACTTCTTGATTCTATTTATTATTTAAACATCAAACCTATGGTGCATCACATACACAGAAAATGATGATATTTGGAGCTTCATATAAGTAATGAAAACAATAAACAATATTTTTAACACTAGAAACATGTTTTTCTAAATAATACTACTGGTAAACTTTATAAAGGATAGATTATTGTGGATATTAGTAGCACTTAAATTACTCATGTAAACAATTTTTGAGACAAAAATAAACAGCATTATTAACAGTATGCATTGACAAATAAATAATTTGAAGTATGAGAGTGGTGATAAAAATAAAGATTTTAAGTTTGAAAGATTATTAAATTCTAACTAATTCTTAAGAACAAACAGAAATGATGTTAATCATGTTAGTTGCTAGTGAGATATAGAAAAGAAAAGCTAAGAAAATATAACATCATTTTCTCTTCTGACAAATGACGTATGTTAAAACAAATTCTAAGGTAAATATTAGTATAAAGATATTTTCAAAAAAATGAAGTTTAGCATTAGTATTCACAAACAACATCACATATTTTATTTGCTCACTTATTCATATTTCAGATGGTTGAATACACTAATCTCATAGCTTCACTATTCAAACTATAAATTGTGCAACATGTTTTGTTAATTAAATTGACTAATACTGTAAAATTCTTCAAGAAGTTCTTATTTTTTATGTGAATTTAGTTTTAAATAATCATTCTGCCTCATCAAGGAATCTCTTCATTCATAGAACAGTTTATTTTCTTTGTCAATAGATAAGTCATTTTGAAAATTCCCCATTTTTAAAAAAAAATTGCAGTTAGATAATTTAAAGATTTTTTTAAATTGCTAATCTAAAATTAGTGAATTATTGAGATTTTAAAACATAATGTAGAGCGGAGACACAGACTGACAACTTTAATTCTCTGAGACTTGCATCTCTGTTTTCTTAAGCAGAAAGATTTTCACCTAAAGTGGCCAAAATTCTGTGACAATGAGATATTTAAGAGAGCAGGTAATGAATGCTATTTCAGACAATTCTTAATATAAAAAGAAAGTATATAATTAAAAGACATAATTTTCGTTTTAAAGTAGAAAACTGGGGACACAACTGGACCTGTCTGACCAGGACATGGAAATTACAGGCTCCTTACTACTTCAGTGAATTAGTTGTACAAATGAAAATCCATTCACAATAAAGTATAAAGCATAGAGCAGGCAGCCTATTATCTCATATCGAGAAAGCCAATTCCCCGCAGATTTCCTATTAAAAAATGGAATCCACAGAAAAAGAATTTTAACAATGAGCTTCCAACAGAACACCTGCCTAATACCTCTCAAGAAGATGAAGCTTTCAAGTGGACAATATCTGTCACGCTCTCTCTTTTTTGGGCGGTGGAGGGGTATTTTTCTTCTGCAAGTAAATTTATACTTTATGGAACAGGTATTCTCTATAAATCACTTCATAATAAAATTTAGAATTTTTCTAAATCTATTTTTTATGATTGGAAATAGACTCCCCCTCCCCGAATGAGTCCAAGAATCAAATGTGATAATTATGAAAAGTTACAACTCTTTCAGAGGCAAGAAAATTGATTGTAGTGAAACCTAATTTTTGATAATACCCTTAGTTTATTCTATCATCTGCTCCTTACTGAAAATGATATAGAAGATTTTGAAGTTCTCTGATATCCTTTGGATGAGTTGCTATAAGTTGATCTATGTAGTGATAAATTTTATAAGCATTTTTTTTCTGTTTATTTTTGGGGAGACACACCTGGCTGCTCTGTGCTAAAAGGTTGATCTTAGTGGCGCTTGGGAGACCATAGGGGGTTCAGGGAATCAAACCTCAATTGGCTATGTATAAGGAAAATGCCTACGTCCTATGCTATCTTTCTAGCCACAACAAAGATTTTCATTAGAGTGTTTATTTTTGACATAGAAATACATTATATGAAATGTAAGTGACCCTACAAATTAAGCAACTGTGTTGAAATATTCATGTTCCAGAGACAAAATGCTCCAGGGGAAAAATAAAACCTGCAGCTCCATAAATATGTGTAGGTAAAGTATCAAATTTAAAAATGTTAGCAGTTTATTATAGCTGAGTAATCACTGAATTAAAAATGTTTCCTTTCCACTGAGCATATTAAAGACATGACCTAGAGCTGATAAGCAAAAGACAAGAAAAGATACAATATCCAATTTCGAAGGTTTCAGTCAGCGCATGTCAAGTTTTTTTTGTCTTTTCTTTGGTTTTAGTCAAAGATGCTATTATAAGGACATTGCAAGAAGGATGCCGTATATTCCGTTTTCTTCACATAAATGTAATTACGTAATTTTTATTATATTATATTTAATGCTGTCTTTTATTCTTTCCTACATTTAATTTAAATTTTCAACATATATTTTAGTGCCTGGCACATCAGTACACATTAAATGAAGTTGATACTTAGAAAATTATTCACTACAAATAAAATTTAAAAATATTCTTGAGTCCAAGTTATTTGAATTATAATGATCTTTATTTGGGGAGGCCAAAAAAGATAATATAGAGGTTAAGGTTCATTTCTTTCATGCAGTGACACCTGTTCTATCCTCAGCTCCACATAGTCCCCAAAGCATTGCCAGATGTAGCCCTGAGGCTCTTAAACACTTCAGGGTTGATCTGGGTAAGTGCCCACAAAGTACCATCTGAGTAGTACTGCCACCTTTGGATATCACACTGAATTGAAGAACTGGGTGCCTGAGAAACTGCAAGAGAGCACGTGGGCTATCTGAGGAGAGCAGGGGAAACAACTCCCTTTAGTTTTTTGTTTCTTATTTTTCTTTCTAAGAAACGCACATTCATACCCAAATAGAAAAAGTAAACAGTAAGTTTTAAAAGTAGTTTTACAGAAAAGTTTCTCAATTTTTTGAGAATGAATATGCTTAAGTTCACCCACTTTATTATATTTTCTGCTAAACATGACCTAGAAAGAGCTGATTTCATGAAATAATCAGATTACTCTTAGTTTGACAGGACAGGGTGTGTGTGTGTGTGTGTGTGTGTGTGTGTGTGTGTGTGTGTCTATAAGAGTTAAAATATTGATCTGCTATTTAACAATAGTACAGAAGTTTAAATTTTAATAGTTTTTTGTCTTGCAAAATGAAGTACTTGTACGCACATAAAAAGTTGAAATGAAATACCCAATTTGTTAAACTGTCATCCATCTGTTTTAATCATCAAGTCTAATCATTAAACAATGGAAACTAGAACAGGATTTCTTCCCCTAATGAGTCATTTGAGTGTATCCCCCATGTTCACTTCAGAAACAAAGCAGGAATAGGTTATGTTACATATTAATAGAGAGGTCATTCAGGGCTGTCATGAAAAGGGAATCTAAGTTGAAGTTACATTGGAAGACTTCCTGCCAGGGGTAGTATTGAAAATGAGTAGTTAAGACTTTTAAGATATAGGAGCAGAAATGTTGGTTCCAGAAAAATGAGAGTAAAAATACAGAAATGTCTGATTAAATAAATGGTATTCATTTTTGGGTAAAAGTAAGTCTTTGAGCATGATGTTAAGATTTTTCTGAGGAAAAAAATGGAAAGCAAGGCAGCAAGAAGGTACAAATGACTAAGAAGGGTTTTACATTAATTAGAGGACTGCAGATACAGTACTGAGTCATGGCATCACAGAACTTTTACATATAAATATCTTAGGAGTCGCTTATTGGCTGTGGAATATAATGAGGTAGTGTTAATATTACTTTGGAAGATGTTTGTATAATAACTTGTATTTTACTTGTGATGTGTGTCTATGTGCATGTATGTGTGTGTATGTCTGATTATGTTGAAAATATTTTTTATTTACTCAGATGTTGCTACAGTCACTTTAAATTCCTTATGAATAGTTCTTATAAGGCTGGAGCGATAGCACAGCAGGTAGGGCATTTGCCTTGCATGTGGCCAACCCAGGTTTGATTCCTTTGTCCCTCTTGGAGAGCCCGACAAGCTACTGAGAGTATTCCACCCGCATGGCAAAGCCTGGCAAGCTCCCTGTGCCTTATTTGATACTCCAAAAACAGTAACAACAAGTCTCACAATGGATACATTACAGGTGCATGCTCAAGCAAATTGATGAACAATGGGAGGACAGTGCTACAGTGGTACAGTGCTAGTTCTTATACGGTGCTTTTGCCCACACATTCAATTTATAAGATTACAGTCTTTAACTTTATTGTTGGTTTATCTTAGTTAGAAATCTGACAGCAATTTTTACAGTTTAACTATCTGTAATTTTTAACTGTAACACTAAAAGCACTTATATTTAGCGATATACTTGGATTTAATTGTACATTATGTTATTTGTTTTATTTTAGCCTCAAGAATATTTAACTTTTTTTTCCTTTTTTTAATTATCCATTTTATTTTAAAGAGATATTTTAGCATTCTCTTTTGTATCTTTTATTATTTCATTAGGTCACCTCTTCTGTTATTTTACTGAATTATTTAGAATTCACAAGATAACACAATCATATTCTAAATTCAACCAATATTAATCCACTTCATACATAATATATATATCACAGAATAATATACATCCATTGCACTCTCTATCCTCTGTGTATCAATGTATGTGTTTTTCCATATATAAACCCAACAGTACATTCCTATATATTTTATTTAAATTGCTAAGTATTTTAGAAATAATTTTTTGAAAAAGAAAGATTAACTTATGAATACCAACAATTTTATTTTTCCTGACTTTTCCTTCTTTGTCTAGCTTTTAGTCTGTTTCCAATTTTCTTTCATTCCTCCCAAATTGCTCTAACAAGTTTTATAATGTAGATGTGCTGCCAACAAATTCTCTCAGAAATTCTCTTTTTGCCTTCATTTTTAAAGAATATATTTACGTTTAATTTGACAGAACTTTATTTTGGAAATTGAGGACAGCTGTTTATTTTTAACCTGTCTTGCATTGTTTTAACAAAAGTGGAAGTCATTCTTATAGTTTTTTTAACATAATTTATATGCATTTTACCCACATCCTCTTTCCTGTTGCTTTAAATGATGATTCACTATTTCATCATTTTTATAGAGGTTTTATTATAATGTGTCCGGTAATTTTTTAAAATTTATCTTGGTTCAGTTCTTGAATATGCTTAAGATTTCATATAGGGGCTGGAGAAGTAGTACAGCAGATAAGGTACTCATTTTGCCCCAGGCTGACCTGGGTTAATCCCCAATACCAGTATGGTTCCCTGAATCCATCAGAAAAGATTTGTGAATGGAGAACCAATTGTAAATACTGAGCAACACAAAAACAAACAGAAACAAAAACCAAAAAGAAAGATTTCATTTAACCTAGAAAATATTTGTACTCTTATGCTATCTCCTCAAATATACAAAATATGTCTAAAACAACTATAAATAGTTCGGGTATTTTTATTCCATAGTTACTGTCATTTGGGGATGGAGGAATAGCACCAATGGGTAGGGCGTTTTCCTTGCATGTGGCCGACCTGGATTCGATTCCTCCATCCCTCTTGGAAAGCCCAGCAAGCTACCTGGAGTGTACCTTCCGAATGGCAGATCCTGGCAAGCTCCCAGTGGTGTATTCGATTTGCCAAAAATGGTAACAAGTCTCACAATTGAGATGTTACTGGTGCCCACTCGAGCAATTCGATGAGCAATGGGAGGACAGTGCTACAGTGCTACAATTACTGTCACTTATAGCATTTAATTCTACTGAATGTTGATTTTTTTCCTGGTTATACATGTTTTTGTCTATTCATAAGTCTATAAGTTTGTATTATATACAGGATTTTATAAATAACTTTGACCACACAGAATTTTTCTTTAAATAGTGTTTAGTTTTGTTTGGGCCAGTAATTATATTTGATCATTTTGATCCTTTGAGGCTGGTCTTTTAACTTTGTGAGGACAAGTATAAAGTATGATTTTTCTAAGTTAGGAATAACTTCTTTTAGGTCTTTCTGAAATCGCAACTGAGAGCTGCACATATTAAACAAGAGTTCTCCATACAGCTTATTTATATCAATCTTCTAACCCTGTAAGATGAAGAGTTCAGGTTACAATCTCCTAATGTGTCCTGTTATTTTTTTTTTTTTGTGCTACCTCAGTAAATACCATTCTATGTATGTGTAGCTTAGTGTTAGTTACCACTAAGAGACCAGGGAATTCCATTCAGATTTAATTACACAGCTCCTCAAATTCCAGCTAATTCATTTATTGAGCTCTCTGTCTCTTCACTTTAGTATAATTATAAGGATATGATTTGGGTTCACTCTCTCTGTTTTGTAGGCACAGTAAATGTCTTCAGGCTGACAATAATAAGGTGGGGGTAGGGGCGTGGGGCTTGCAGTAATGAACAGCACAAGTGGCTGTATATTTGACCTCATTTGAGTTTTTTCTTTTCCTCTTCAGACACAGACTTATGGAGTCTTTTAAACAATATATGGAATTTGCTGTATCTTATATTTTCTCCAGTCCTCTTGTAGTTTAAAGAGAGAAACTAGTTTAATATTAGTTACACCATCATGGCCAGAAGCAGATATCCTTGTCCACATATTTTAATTGCCTCCCTTTGTCTTTGCTTGAGGGCTAGAACTCATCCTTCAATTCATTTATTTCTATATTTTTAATACATAGCTGAGTACTGATATTCCTGGAGATACTGCACAAGAAAATATTAGTATTTTTCTTTTTGAAAATACACTGATTCTAGTATAGATTTTAATTTTACATTTGCATTAAGAGATAATGGATTTATCTTAAGATATATTCAGTATCAATTCTAAGAAGCACAATTTCTCAGGCATATAGTCAAACATCTGCCAAAATAACTAGAAACAAATTTTCTTTACTTAATTGTTGTTCAAACATTTTTGTCCTTTTCTGATATGTATCTTTTGTTCTCTGGCTATTTGCCTCTATATCCTGCCTGATCAGCATTTTGCTCAATTACCACCATGGTAATAAGAAGGCTGATGTATCCATTTTGCTTTGAGGCAATAATAATATATTTCAGATTTAGCCTTAACTGAAATTGAATTCTCCTGTTGGACAGAAAATAAATGCCATGACACATCCCTTGTGATTTTCAGCAAATATTATCTATGATACAAGTGCTAAAATTGTATTATTAAAGGTGTTAACACCTGTTTCTGTGTAGGCTATCTCTTTGTAGTTTTATATTTAGCTACAAACTCTGTCATTGTTCCATAAGGAGTTTTTGTAGTTATAAATCTAAAATAAATCAAATTTGTTCTTTGCCGTGTTATAATTCTAGACTGAATGAATTCTGGGTATAAATCAGTAGCTCTCTTTTCACAATTACAGTTTACATGCATCTATTTTTAAAATAATTTCTACCTTTCACATTTACTTCTTAAAATTTAAATTGTGTTTCCTAGAATTATTTGTTGTATTTCATTTTTTTCTAATCCAAAAATATTAGATTTTCTTCCTTCATTTTATTTATTCAGTAGGTGTTTTTTATTTGTTTTGGGGCACACTTATCTGTGCTGAGACAGTTCTGATCTCAGAGATAACTACTGGTGGGATTCGAGGGATCATATGGTGTTCAAATCAGCTCTGCCGCGTGTTAGGCAAATACCCACCAGTGTAATGTCTCTTCAAATCTCAACAAGTTTTTAATTTCAGTTGTAGGCAATGTACAAAATGTACAACTTACAATATCTAAAATCATATACAAATATTCTTAGTTAATAGCTGTGCAATTCTTAGTGAGTTTCAGGATCTGATCTTTCAGAATTTATATATATATATAAGAGAATTTATTTGACTGTTGTGAGATATAAGAAAAGCATGCATGCTTTAGTTTTAGTGCTTGTAGTTATCTCAGGCATATAATTTCAATAAATTATTATGACATGTATTAAGAATAACAAATGACTCTCTCTAAACAATTAATTTCAAAATCAAAATGATATTTGTCATATTTGTAGGAGTAGGAGTTTAGCATTAAATTCCCACCAAGGACTCTAAGTGTATCATAGCTATATATAACACATAGATCAACATGTGAGCCTCTATAAAAAATATTAAATTTATTAATTTTATCTATTTAATATAATTGTATATTTGTTTCCATGTAACTAAATGCAAATCTTATAAGGGCCATCTGCTATGCTAACTTTTATGATATCTATGCTTTACACAGTGACATGTTTTGAGCATCTAATAAATATCATTACATAAAATTTAACATCTATCTAAGTATTTTACTGATAATATATTTATTTAATTGAGAATAGATACTGATAGTTGTGTAAAGACTTTTCACAGACTATATCTTAAACTTTGAAATGATTAAATGAGTGAAGTTTAATGGAAATTCATCTATTTATAAATTTTATATGAATGTTTATATCATACAAATTGAAAAAATCATAATACTATCAATATCTTGTAACAATTATTTGAGTTTGAATATTTGTCCCTGACTTACTAATTTTAGAAGAAAACATAAAAAGACAGGAAGACAGGGAATCTATTATTATGTTGAATGTTCACAAGTAGTATGATTCTTGAGCATCATAAAATACAATACAGAAAAATTAAAATCAATAATAAAATATATTTATATGAAGGTGTGAATTATCTTTTCAGTTTAAATCATAAACATGTTATGTGCATAATATGCTTTAACTATTTTTATTGGAGATCCACAATAAATAAAATGTATAAATAAAACAAGTCTGAGACTATTGCATATTCCCATATCAATACAAGGTAGACATATTTTTAAAAATGTCTAGGAAGAGATTAAATAATGCCTCAAAATACAATAATGTTTTAGATGCTCATTTATTTCATCGAGCATGGTCAAAGAATCAAAGTGAAATAGGAGAAAAATGCAAGCTAACTTTTGAAAAATAATTGGACAATATTTTTGCTTTGTTATAACAGCCTTGGAGACTATCTCCTAATTTTCTCCATGGGAGGAAGAGTTGAGTTAATGGCTTGAAAATTGGTAGGCCCCTCAGGTGGGTTCCAAGCCAGCCAATCTCCCTCATAACCATTTAGAATACATGCCAATTTCAGTTGTTGGCAGTCATTTGTATGACCTGTCTAGCTTAATATTGCAGCACGTTGGGAAAATATCCAAAAATGTACTACTTTGCAATAGAATTGAATACCTAAAACACAATCAAATTTTAAAAAAGAATTTGGCCATGGTTTTAAATGATTTGAACATAGACCAAAACATTGATTAAACATCTTGAAGCACTGATGTATGTAATATCACTTGCCAATAACTCGAAAATATATTCAATAGAATATATGCTTTCATTTAAAGTTTCTCTTTAGAAAATGTAAGACTAATTTGATATCAAAATTGGAAGGTCTTCCTAAATGGAAGAAGAAATATTTATATAGGAATAGTTATAATTATGTGTGTATTCAATATTTGAAGTATATATTTTGAAAATGTATTACTACTTCTATAGTAAGTGATGTTGGTTCAGACACACACACATGTGTATATGCACTCGACACACATATATTATATTGTGTATCTGTAGTCTTTAGAAATAAAACAATTTTCTATTTATCTATATGACACCGATATATAACCTGATAATACAACTAATATTTACTATTCAATATTATTAGTCTGGCATAGTTTATAATTTTCATTTCTCTGAAGATGAAAACATTTTTTTATTTAGAAAAAAATTTATGTCTTTTTATAACCTTTGTTTCATGAGCATGATTTGATTTTTACTAATTTTAAGTAAAGATTGCTCTTTTCTTTCTTTTTTTTCTTTCTCTTTTTAAATTTTTTTTATTAGTGAAACACCATGAGGTACAGTTATAGACTTACAAATTTTTGTGCTTGGGTTTTAGTTATACAATGATCAAGTACCCATCCCTCCACCAGCGTCCATCCTCCAAGACCATGGGTCCCAGCATCCCTCCCAACCCCCATCCCACCCTACCTCTGTGGCAGGGCATTCCCCCTTGCTCTCTTTCTCTTCTTTTGGGTCCTGTGTTTTGCAAGAGAGGTATTGAATGGCAATCATGTTTGGTCTATAGTCTACTTTGAGCATGCTTCTCTCACCCTGAGAGGATACTCACAACACCCTTTATTTGGTGCTCTCCTCTCTATCTGAGCTTCTTTTTCCCCTAGAACATGTGACGGGCCTCCAAGTCATGGAGCAAAATTCCTGGTACTAATCTCAGCCACTCCTGGGTGTTAGTCTCCCATTTTGTTGTTTTATGTTCCCCGGATGAATAAGATTGCTCTTTTCTTAAAAGAATAAAGCTTATTGTCTGCTATAAATTAATATTTACCTATAAAATACAGATTATTTTATAATTTGTTAAATGAATTATCAACTTAATAATAGGTTTTAAAAAAAAACAAATTTATTTGGTTCTTGATAACATCTGGTGGTACTCAGGTATAATTCTTACTGCTGAGGGATCATGCCTGGTGATGATCGGGGGACCTATGACGTGCCAGGAATCAAAGAGGGGTCAGCACAGGCAAAGCATAATCCTTAAGCACAGAATTATTCCTACAGTCACTAAATAATAGTTATAAATAAGTTAATTTTTCTCCTTTTCCACAAATTGATTATTATCTGAATTTTGTGAATAGGAAAATAAGTGCGATTGTTTTTAATACATTACAAATGCTGCTCAGACTTTAATATTTCTGTTGACTTTTTATAAAAATATTTTTGCATTTTTAATTGTGGTAATCGTAACATGGATACTATAAGAATAGCATTTTTGCTTTTAGTGTAGCACAGTAGGTAGGGTGTTTGCCTTGTATGCGGCCAACCCGGGTTCAATTCCTCTGTCCCTCTCGGAGAGTCCGGCAAGCTACTGAGAGTATCCCAACTGCACAGTAGAGCCTGGCAAGCTCCTCAGGGTGTATTCAATATGCCGAAAACAGTAACAATAAGTCTCACAATGGAGACGTTACTGGTGCCCACTCAAGCAAAATTGATAAACAATGGAGGACAGTGCTACAGTGCTACAGTGCACAATTACAGCACCTCCACCACAACTAATCCAGCAGAGATTCTCCACAACGGCTCCTTGTCACTTACCTCCCATCTCTTTCTCCCCTTCAAGTCCTTCCGTCTCACTGCTTACTAACATCAGTTTGTCAAGTGTGAGTTTGTTATCATTAGATACTGTCTACTGCCTCATATTGTTCTTTATTTACTATATATCAGTGAGGTCATCTGCTGTCTTTCTTTTTCTGGTTTATTTTGTTTGACGGGGAACCTTCTAGTTCCATCCACATTGTAGCAATAGGCAAGATTTCATATTTTCTTAAAGCTGAATAAGATTATATTGTGTAACTTTTCTATCTGGGCTGGAGCGATAGCACAGCGGTAGGGCGTTTGCCTTGCACGCAGCCAACATGGCCGACCTTAGTTCGATTCCTCCGCCCCTCTCAGAGAGCCCGGCAAGCTACCTAGAGTATCTCGCCCGCATGGCAGAGCCTGGCAAGCTCCCCATGACGTATTCGATATGCCAAACACAGTAACAACAAAATCTCCAATGGAGACGTTACTGGGCCCACTCAAGCAAATCGATGATCAACGGGAGGGCCTTCTAGTTCCATCCACATTGTAGCAATAGGCAAGATTTCATATTTTCTTAAAGCTGAATAAGATTATATTGTGTAACTTTTCTATCTTCTCATCCTTTTTAGAGTCATCATGATAACATTCATCATTGCACATAGTCATAATTGTTTAAATAGAAATTTATTAAAGTTTTACTCTTTAATAGCACTGTAGCACTGTCCTCCTGTTGTTCCTCGATTTGCTTGAGCGGGCATCAGTAACATCTCACAACAAATTGTGAGATTTGTTGTTACTGTTTTTGGCATATTAAATACATCTGCCGTGAAGGCGAGATACTCTTGGTAGCTTGCCAGGCTCTCTGAGTGGAGTGGAGGAATTGACCCCTGGTCAGCCGTGTGCAAGGCAAACACCCTACCCCCTGTGCTATCGCTCCAGCCCCTACTCTTTTATAACTTTCCAATATGTAATACAGTACTGCTAGCAATTGTTACAATGTTACAATTCAGAGCAATCTACAGTTGTATTATTTGGTCATTCATTTATTTGCAGTGTGTTCATGAAATGTGTGTGTCGGCACACTTGCCATATGCGTTCAGTGACCATGACCCACTTTCTTACCTCGGCCTGCCACTGATGCCAACAGACACATGGAGGAGAGAACACGCCCACCAAGCTGGTTGGTGATCAGTTGCCATTTATTCCAATCCCTGTCCCACTGTTTATTCCATTCTCCCTGCACGCTTATTCTAGTCCCACTGAACACCCCATTCCAGTCTCACACTGCACTCCTTCCCATCTCCTTCTTTCCCCCATGCTAGTCTCCCCATACCCAGTCTTGCTGCCTTAGTTAAAAGCCCAACCTCCAAGGTTCAGGGTAGGAACTACACCCAGGCGAGATAGCACAATCAATATGTGTAAAACCCTTTTTTCCAGGGAAACTCTTCTAAGACAAAGATCTCATCCTGCTAGGAGATCTGTTCAAGGGCAGAATTTCATCTTTCCTTAGTCCATAACCACTTAAACAGTCATCTTAAATTTACTTCTTAATAATATTAGTCATTTTGTGTGAAACAGTAAGAGATATATTAAGCTTAATGGGTGGCTTTCCTGGGGACATCTCATTATATATCCCAGACTACAGTGCTCAGAAGAGATTAGACCTTCTTAACCTTAGCACAGTCTTTGTCCACTCACTTCTTTTTGGGTCATGACAGAATTTGCCCACAACCATGCTCCTAACTTATTATAAGTTATATGTAACTTGGGCTGTCCTGTTCCGATGCCAGGGTAGCTTCTCACTTGCCCTGGATCAATCCAGTCCCTTTATCAAGGCCCTGTTTTCGGGGTGCTAGAAGCGAAGGGTCACTGAGGCTTAAGTTGAGTAAATACGATAGATGCCCAGGAGAAAATATTATTCGGAGTCAATTAACTCCCAATATAAAGCATACATTTAGAAATGAATATGCTACCACTTGGTTAAATTTCAAAATTAGTATGCTTTATTGCTTTATGTAACCTTTTTAATTTCAAAATATTTTATAATCATCATGTTAATTTATCTATAAAAATGTAGAAAGCTAAAAATAATAAAACTATTATTAAACACTTTCATATTTAGATTGTGTAAAACAAAATTAATTTTCAAATTTAATCAAAACTTACAGTCATTTGAACTTAAGAATCCAACATAAATAATAATGCTTATTTTCTTATTTAACCTAAGTTAGTTGAGCATTTGTAGTTTTTCCTCAGTAACAGTACTCAATGTGAGGGACTATACCTTGCCAATAGGGAACCTCTTTTACATTTTCTAACAGTGTCACTGTCACTGTCCTCCCGTTGTTCATCAATTTGCTCAAGAGGGCCCAGTAACGTCTCCATGTGAGACTTTGTTGTTACTGTGTTTGGCACATTGAATATGTCACGGGTAGCTTGTCGGGCAAAAAAAATTAAAGGTAACTTGCCGGGCTCTCCAAGAGGGGCGGAGGAATCGAACTCAGGTCGGCCATGTTGGCTGTGTGCAAGGCAAACGCCCTACCCACTGTGCTATCGCTCCAGCCCACAAACAATGTCATTGTCACAATTTTTTTTATAGTCAAAGGAATTATATTTTATTGTTTTTACTCTAATCATTAATTTATAGTTCTTACTTTCACATTTTTTAATTCCTGGAGAGGTAAAGGTATAATATTCTGCAATTACACTTCCCAATTATAAGTCTAATTTGAACACAAGAATGCATATATTCATATACTTGATAAACCAGAGGTGTAATAGAAATGCACAAAAGAAATGCAAATAAATTATGTCTAGGATGATGCCACAATTTCTAGACTAAACTGAAAATTCAGGAACTTCAATGTGTTCAAATTTTTTTACCATTATATGCTTGGTACTTTGAGTTTACTAAATGAGATTATATAGATAATGTTTTGATATTGTCATCTCAAATTTAATTAGAATCTTGAGTAACATTATTTAGTGAAGATGCTTCCAGACCTAAAAGATTATTTTTTTTAACTTTCTACATACCAAGAATAAATATATCACCAGTTGTTTTTCCTGTATGTTTTTCTAAGATTATATACACAGCAGAAACTGAGAAAGGGAATTGGTGTAAATATTGAGATGTAATCCTAATATTGAAATATCATGTCTACTCTAATATTTAAGGTCATAATTTCATTGGGTAAGTCATGAAAATGTAGTCAGAAAACGCAGCATAGAAAAGACATGTAATTAAACGTATTTCAAGGTAGACAGATTACTTCTGAATCTCCATCAATATTCTAAAGAGAAAATTACGTTGTTAATACATAATGTACTAATTTGTATAGTTCAATATATAGGAGAGATAATGCTGATTTCATGCAAAGCTTTGCTAATTTTTGAATAAAATACATGAATGATAGCATTTAAAAACATAAACCTATAATGAAAAATTGCTGGCCATGTCACTGTCACTGTCCTCCCATTGTTCATCGATTTGCTCAAGCGAGCCCAATAACTTCTCCATTGTGACACTTGTTACTGTGTTTGGCATATGGAATACGTCATGGGGTGCTTGCCAGGCTTTGCGGTGGGGGCGAGATGCTCTTGGTAGCTTGCCGGGCTCTCCAAGAGGGACAGAGGAATCGAACTTGGCTCGGCCATGTTGGCTGCTTGCAAGGCAAATGCCCTACCCGCTGTGCTATCGCTCCAGCCCGAAAAACTACTGGTCTTATAACTGATAAAATACAATCACACAAGTGATATTCTTCTTTTTAAATTAGCCCCAGGGAAATGACAATTAAAAATGTATGATCTTAAAATATGGTGACTTCAGATTTTATAATTCTACTTGACAAGTAACACTACAGACAATTTACTTCAAAAGAGTTGAGTTTTGTTATTGTGCCTTTTATCAAGGAATAATTGAATACACAGTTACTGAATATGATAATAAGTTTATTTCTTTCACTGAATTGTGTCTATCATAATCACACTTAATATTTTTATAGGATATTTTATTTCAAAGATACATTTACAGAATGTATCTAATTATCTCTCTCAAAATACATTGGTATACTGTCAACTAAACTGACAGATTCCAAAAGGGTAAAAATTATTTTGATCTTTTAATTGACTTATTCATTGAAAGTGGGTAGTAATAGTCATAAAAGGATCACATTAATATTAAATTTGATATTTTTATAGTTTTTCCGTATTTTTGAGAGGGAATGAGCAATGAGACTCAACAAGGATAATAAAGTCTGTCGTATTTAACTTTTTTTAAAGAACCTGGTGGGAAAATTAGAGCTGGTGAGAGATAACTTTGCTTCTATTAAGCATCTGTATTTTCATAAATAATTCTCTGAAACCATCATTTTTTCACGAACCAATTTGTGTCCAAAATGGGATGTTCTATATGAAAATTTTGTTTCTGCATTTTGAAAACACTAGACAAGAAATTTTATTCCCAAAGCTATGAGTGCAAATCAGATCTATAAGAAATGTTTATGAGCCTATTATTTTATATTTGAATAGCTTTATTCATTATTTTTTCATAATAAAAATACCATATTATTTTTAGATATGTCAACATTCTTTCATAGATATGTATAGTTACATTAAGAATTTTCCCTGCAGAGACTGGAGCAATAGTACAGTGGTAGGGCATTTGCCTTACACGCAGCCAACCTGGGTTTGATTCCCGGCATCCCATATGGTCCCCCAAGAACCACCTTGGGTAATTCCTGAGTGCAGAGCCAGGAGTAACTCCTGAGTATAGCCGGGTGTGACCCAAAGAGCAAAAAAAAAGAAAATTTCCCTGCAAAGTACTGATGGTGGTAATAATGCCTTGTGTATTTAGTTATTACATAGGCATGTATTTAAATATCTAGAAAATATTGTCATGCTACTCTCTGAGCACAGGACTATAAAACAAAATGATGCAGTCTTTAGGTGTGCAAGGGGAATGAAACAAAATACCAATTAAAGAGTAGTGAGTACATGTTAGTAAAAATTAGTTTTCCTTCACTCTTTGAATGAATCAATAAATGGATCTTATTCGGATGAACAAGTTATTATGGAGTATAGACTTAGAATGTAAAGTGATCTGTGATGTAAATTTTGGAGTCTAAGACTCAAAACACAGTTCAACAAGTGATAAGATCAAGGATGATGCTCTACATTGGAGATAAAGGTATGATAAGGTTAAAAGTGTGATGTTAGATGCTGATTGAATTGTCACTATAAACAGTTAATTTATCCCAAGATGAAAGCACCAAAAGAAGAAGAGCCAACAATTACAATGTTAGTGATGAAATTTTAAGTTTCTTTTTGTCTAATTTATTATTTGTGTAAATGAATGCCACTGACCTTTGTGTATTAATTAGAAACTACTGCTACCTGCTGTATTTGCTTATTGTTTCCGTTAAAGAAAATGGAATCTTAGGGTTTTTGTATATAGTATCATGTCATCTGCAAATATTTATAGTTTAACTTCTTCATTTCTAATTTGGTTCCCCTTGATATCTTCTTGTCTGATTCATGTGGCAAAACTATACTGAATAAGAGCGATGATAGTGACCATCCTTGTCTTGAGCCTGATATCAGGAGAAAAGATTTCATTGTTTCACAATTGAGTATGATCTGACTGTAGGTTTATTGATGACTGCTATGCTCTTTGATGTTTTTTAGAAATATTTAGGTATCTTATTTTTGGTCAATTTTTAAAAATTTTATATACATTACACATATACACATACACATATCCTGGGTTAAAGACTGTGGAAAGATACACTTTCTACAAATAATTTCCCATGATGTGGCTTTTATTTTCTTAATGACATTCTTTATTGTGACAGGAAGATAGTAAGATTTTAATTTTAATAAAAGTTTCATTTACCAATATTTCTCCCCTCAAACAGTGATTTTTTTTGCTCAATTAAGTATATAATATTCTTAAATAACCCAAATAAATCTTTTGTCTTATACTTTTATAAATATTTGTGGTTCTAGGAAATACATATAGATTTATGAGAAAGTTTTATATGCAAAGGGAAATAGTTATTACATGTTTCCTTTGGTTGATGGAATTATTAAATTGTTCTAGCAACAATATCTACTAAAAAGTTTCAATTCCATTTAATTAACCAAGAATTTTTCTAAAAATTTAATTTAACAATGTGAATTAGTTTAAATAGTAAATTCCAGTTTTTAAATAATTTTGTATAACAACAAAATATGTGTATGCATACATATATGTATATATTTATTTATATACTCTTCACTACAGTAATCAATAGCATTTGTCACTTATAATTAAATTGCTATGACAAAGGGAACTGATTTTTAATTTTCTTTAATATTTTTTATTTTAATTGAAATAATCACATTTGTATAGTGACTTTCCTATTAGAACATATATGGAACATTTATTCTATTTTACTGATCCTGTTCCATTGTCTATTCTATGTCAATACAAATTTTGGAAAAGCTTTATTGTAAGTCCAAAACAAATGCAGTGCAATTACTGCACATTTTTAAATGTATTTGTAAAAATTATTGAAACTATACTATATACATGGTGCTTCCATATATATTTTATTGTAATTTATTCTTGCTTTAAGTTTTATTGTCTGAAACTAATTAATTGTCTGAAAATAATTCACCAATTGAGGGGGAAAAGAACACTAATATTTTAACACTGAGTCTTCCAATCTATGAGTAGGACCTACCTTTCCATTTAATTAGGTCATATTTCATTCTTTTAGCAATAATTTTCAGTTATCAGTACAAGTACACCTCAGGGCTATTGCAGATTTTGATACTTGACAATTTCAATAGGAAAACATTGCAATAAAGTATGCCACAGACATTTTGGTTTCTCAGTACATATGAAAGTTCTATTTACACCAAAAGTTCTGCTTACCCCATATGCAAGTCATATTTCTAAAATATGAAGTGCACATACTTTAAAAATAATTTGCTCCTAAAAGTGATACATATCACTGGAGACTTTAGCAACTTTCAACAATTCTGTTGGTGCAAGTTCCTGCCTAGAGGCTCATGGATGAGGACTAACAAACCAATGTGGCATTTTACAAGACTGGAGTTAAAGAAAAATTCTAATGATTAGACAACAACTGGGGTACTATTTGTAACTTAGTGTACATATGCTATATTTATAAGAACAGAGTTTCAATCCATGGCATCATCAAAAAAAAGCTTTAAAACTAAACAACACAATCAAAATTTACTATATCGATTTATTTACTTCCATAAGAATTCTCTGAAACATACAACAGTAGTAAAGAATATTTAACCCATATTAGAATTTATTTTGAAGTTGGAATCAATCCTTTTAAATCAGTCACTGCTTTAAGTTTTTATAAAATCTTAAATCCTCAGTGTCACTTAAACAGTGTTCTTTGCTATTATTGATTGACAAATCTGCAGTTACATCTAGCTCAACAGAGTAGTGCACATGGGGTCTTGTTGAACCACCAGCATCCTTTTGTTCCCCAAACTACACTTGAGCAGGGACTGACCCTTGAGCATCACCAGTTATGATCCCTCCCAAATCACTATGCAGTACTTTTAAAAAAAATTTTATTAGTGAGACACCATGAGGTACAGTTGTAGACTTACATATTTTGTGGTTAGGTTTCAATTATACAATGATCAAATACCCATCCCTCTACCAGTGCGCGTTTCCCACCACCAGGGATCCCAGTATCCATCCCACCCACCAACCCCCCATCCCACCCTGCCTCTGTGGCAGGGCATTCCCCTCTGTTCTCTCTCTCCTTTTGGGTGTTGTGGTTTGCAAAAGAGGCATTGAGTGGCAATCATATTTGGTCTATAGTCTACTTTCAGCATGCATCTCCCATCCTGTGAGGAACCTCCCGACACCCTTCATTTGGTGCTCCCTTCTCTATCTGAGCTGCCTTTTCCCCTAGCATGGTGGCTGGCCTCCAAGCCATGGAGCAAAATTCCTGGGAATATGTATCAGAGAAGCAAAACAGTATAGTCGAAGTGACATCTGCACTTGTTTGTTCATTGCAGTAGTTTTTGATAATTTGAGAAGCTTATTTTCTATATATTTATATACATAAAAAAGTCTGCTGGCAGATATGTTTACTACTAATGATTTCCCATATTATGACTTGGATTTTCTTAGTGGCATCTGTATATGGTAACAAGAGTATAAGATTTTGATTAATTGATAAATTTATTTTTATCTGGGGGTCACATCTATGGTGCTCAGGGATTCTTTCTGGCTCTGTGCTCAGAGATCACTCTTGGCAGGGCTTGGGGGAACATCTAAGGTGCTAGGAATTGAACCTCACTTTAAATTAAAGCATCTTAATTACTGTACTTTCTCTCTGTTCCCATAATCGTAATGGGCTTCATTTATCAGTTATTTTTATTTAAAGTTTAGTGAATTTTATGCTCAGTTTAAGTATGTAATTTTATTACACCCTTCAAACAAAACTTTTTCTTATGATTTCTTTAAAAAAGATTTAGGTGCCAGAGGTGTAGTATAGTGGGTAGGATGCTTACCGTGCAAGTGTTTCTATTCCCGGCACCCCCTATGGTCACATGAGTACCTCTAGGAATAATTCCTGAGTGCAGTGCCAGTAGGAATCGCTGAATATCACTAAGTATGGCCCCAAACCAAAACCAAACAAATAAAATTCATAAATAAATACATAACTAAATGTCTTATGGCTTTGGGTATTATGAGTCAGTTTTCCATTTAGAAACTAAAATTGGTTCTTGTGGCATATAGAATAACAGGACAAGGACATAGAAAGTATGAAGGGCAGATACCTAAATTTCTGTGGACCTTAAATTATGCAAATGAGGATAGGGAAGGAAAGAGATTGAAGGGAGAAAATAAGAAGTGATGGAGAAGGATGTGCGTTTTAGGCACATGTGTGAAGTAGGGTATAGTAGCTGTATGGCTCTAAACCAAAGGGCCAGTAACATTGAAACAAGGAGATCCAAGCTATAATAAATAAATTTTAAAATTCAAAATTTAAGGGTATAGGCTGAGGATGGGAGGGAGTGTGGGGCAAGATGGAAGGAAGTTAACATTGGTGGTGAGATTGATGTTGAAACATTATATGTTTGAAACTCATCATATAATACTTTTGTAAATTATGTGCCGTAATATAAAAATTTCTAAGTCAAAAATTACTTATTGTAGTTATTCTATTTTTTTCTTTTGGGGGCTAGAGCGATAGTTCAGTGGGTAAGGCGTTTGCCTTGCAAGTGGCCAACATGGCCGACCCAAGTTGGATTCCTCCGCCCCTCTCGGAGAGCCTGGCAAGCTACTGAGAGTATCTTGCCCGCACGGCAGAGTCTGGCAAGCTACCTATGATGTATTCCGTATGCCAAACACAGTAACAACAAAGTCTCACAATAGAGACGTTACTGGGCCTGGTCAAGCAAATCGATGAACAATGGGAGGACCATGAGCATCTTTTTGGGGGTCACACACAGTGTGCTCAGGGTTTAGTCATGGCTCTGTACTCAGGAATTACTCCTGTTGGTGCTAGGGAGACCATATGGGGTGCCAGAGATGGAACTCAGATCAGTGAAATGCAAGCCAAACACCCAACCCACTGTACTAGCACTCCAGACCTTGTAGTTAATTATAAAATGGCATCTAGACTCATATTTACCTTGATTCTATAAAGATAATATCATTAGCTATTAGAGTTTCCTCTTCCTAATACAAACCCTTATTATTCTGTAAATTTTTTTATATTTTATTGAATTACTGTGAAATATGCAGATACAAAGTTGTTAATGATTGAGTTTCAGTTATGCAGTGTTCCAACACCCATCCCTTCATCAGTGCAAGTTTTATACCACCAGTGTTCCCAGTTTTCCTCTTGTTTTCCCCAGAGCCCATCCAGAGTGAATCCTGAGTGCAGAGCCAGGATTACGTCAGTGCAGCCTCCCCCAAAATTAAACACGATATTAATAATAATAATAATAATAATATATAGAATAATTAGTGTGGACTTTTAAAAATATCTCTTCTTTGACCCTTGTTTAGATATTTTTAAGCTCTTTCTTCATATTTCAAATTAATGAAGCTTGCTACATACCTTAACTGACAGTCTTGTCTCAAACTCTGTATCATCCAATTTATATTTTAAAATGAACTTCAAGTTATTCAAAGCAAGTTATAAGTAAGACCTTTAGGCCATGTTCTGGAACTTATTTACATATAAATCAGTTTCTATTTATATTAAATATCAGCATTTCAAATATAATTTGCAGAGATAGGGAACATAGTATAGAGGTTTGGCCTTGCATGTGCCAGTTCCAGACTCCATCCAAAAATCATATGGTCTTCTGCACATCATTGTGTGTAGGTCTGGAGGTCTGAAAGACTGCACAGTTGGTCATAGTATGATCAGGACCATGATCAGATAGCAGTAAAATATTCAGGAATAAAAGAGGATACAAGAAAATGAAAAGAAATACCCTGCTCATGTTTTGGGAGAATTAACATTGTCAAAATTTTGTATAATTTTGTATACAATTTTGTATAAATGAGATGGATGGTTCGATTCTGTTTGGAATTTTGGGATGATAGCAACATCCGTCAGGGAAAACCAATGATTGAATATGATGTGGTCAATTTCATTGTGGAACTGACCATCGGGAATCTCCCATGTCCATTGTTTAGATAAGGCCTTCTGGAACTGTGAACTACCATGGATGGTCTTGTTCGACATGATGAACTCAGTCTCTCATCCTGTTCGTTCCATTCTAGGCCTTGGGTCCCGACGTGGAGTTCTTCAGCTGTCTTCTCAGTCCTGTCTTGGCATTAAAATCACCGACAATGATCTTGTAGAAGGTGTGGTTTTCTTTATAGGACTTCTCCAGCTCCATGTAGAACTTCTCAATTTCTCCTTCATCATAATTGAATGTTGGTGCATAGACAATAAAGATGGAAACTGCAGTCAGTGAGCCACATCTATTCAAGTGTAATTGTCTGATTTGGATTGTTAGGCATTCGAATGAATCAATGCTTCTGGCCAAGTTCGTGTTGACAAGGACATCGACATCATAACGCCTCTTTTGTCACATGTTCCAAGGAACAATTCTTCTCCAGTGTTGTAAATCGCGTGATGTGGTTGATGCCTTCTTGTCTCAGTCAGACCTATGATGTCATACTTGATCTTTTGTGCTTGGACCTTCAGGTCCTCGATGGATGCATCCGATGCCAGCATATATGCATTGAAAGTACAGACAATCATTTTCGTCCTTTTTCATTTTGGTAGCCTAGTTCGGCCTTGAGATTTTATCAGCCTCTCCTTCCTCATACTTCTCAATGCTGCCATATTTGTGATGCCTTCAGGGTCAGGGGAATGAGACAATTTATTTACTGCTTTTGACATATCGAATATGCCATAGATAGCTTGCCAGGCTCTGCCGCGTTGGTGGGATACTCTTGGTAGTTTACCAGGCTCTCTGAGAGGGATAGAGGCTTTTAGGGTGGCCTCTAATCACCCTTGCAGGTGTTCCCATGTTTCAAACCATATTTGAACCCCATCAAATATGGTGTGGTAATCATGGAAGATGGGTATTAAGCGTCCTATGATGTGTCCGGAAAGCGGCCAGAAGCGTGGTGGCAGCTGGGTGTTGAAGGTAGTGGAGGTAGTGGAGGTCTGCTGATGAGATATTTAACTGGTACCTGGAGGGTGGTGCTTCATGGTGTGATTCCTGAGACGCTGGAGATTGATGGAAGCAGACAGGGCAGGGTAGGGTGTGGCTTCTGGGTTTAATCCCTGGGTCACTGGAGATTGGTGGGAGTAGGCAGAGGATCTCTATTTCTGGGTCTCCTTGATCCTGGAGTCCAAGGTCACGGAGTTCCGCTTACCTGATTCTGTGGGCTTCACTTGTGCGTCTCGGCCTGAGCTTTCGGAAAGCAGCCTGGAGGGTGGCGGCAGCTGGGTAGTGAAGGTAGTGGATTAGGTGCAATTTACTAAATGTACCTTGACTACCCAGAATCGTTTTTATTTATTTATTTATTGTGAGTTTTAAAGATATGAAGCACTAAAATTGAATTAATATACACTATTTATTAAGAGCATTATTCCCATTAACTGTATCAATTGTAAAATTATTCTAACTAAGCAAAATAAGTTGCAGTAAAACAAACCATTCCATAGCAAATTTCCTATATATGGCTTTGATTATAAAACCTTCAATGCTGTGGCATAATGCAAAGCAATTAAAGAACCACAATTACTCAAATGCAATATGGTCATAAATATCAATGGAGCCATACTTTTCAAAGTAAGAATCATCAACAAGCAACATTTGAAAATACACAACTTTGATGTTAAAAATTAATTTTTGTTTTTCTTACATGATTTTTGAAGTATAAAGAACATTATTGCATACATTTTAAATTGAACATGTTTATTATTTTAAGTGTATACATATATATTTAAATTTATGTATATAAGTACACATTATTCCATTCAAATCAATATATTAATCAACTCACATACTTTATTTTTATTTGTGGTGAGTGTGTTTAAGATCTTTTATCTTGGCAAATTATAGGTGTGTAACACAGTGTTATTAGATTTATTTACTATGCTATACATTAGAAATTATGATTCGATTCATCATATTATGGAAAGTGTATAACCAACATCTTCCATTTTTCCACAATTTCTCATGGCATAAATATTTATCTTTCCCCATAAGATTTCCCCCAATTCTCTTCCGTGCCACTAATCCCTTAAATTACTATTTTGTACTGCAAAACAGGCCTCTATTCAAAAATCTTTCCAAGTATGTTTTCTTAAATAATGTTTAGAGGACAAATAAACATCCATCTATCATTCAAGCTGCTGCTTGGAAGAGTGAAAACCTATAATATATATATATATATATATATATATATACATATATATACATATATATACACATATATAATATATATACAGGCTGCTTTGTGCTGAGATCATCTGTGTAAGTATAATTGTGAAGGAGAGTGTATCTGTGAATTTGAGGGCCATATAGAGTTTCAAAACAAAAACATAAAATAGATAAATGTGCATGTAGCTAATAATATTGTGAATTGATAAATAAATTATAGGAAGCTAAACTCTCTTAAGATGATTTATTGATACGTTGAGTTTCCTCATCTTACTTGCAAAATATATCTAAAAAACACTCTCAGGCTAGAAGTAGTTTTAGTGATCCTAATTTTCTTTAGAAATATTGGTGTAGATTCTTAAAGTCAGGTCTGAATACAAGGATATTAGTTAACATTATTTGAGAATTGTTTAACTGGATGACTCTTGGTGCTTTTTATGCATATGCATTTATATACTTTTAAACCACTAAGTCTCTACTCCCAAAAGTTTATAGCCTCTGACTGGTAAATTTTTTATTCACATTAAAATTTTAAGGGTGGAACAGTGTTATTAATTCTTTCCATTTTTATATTATTCTACGGGCTAGCATCCACTTCAAATTAATTCTTTTAACAACATTCTCAGTGGTGATATCAGACCATACCTTTGTAGCATCCATCTTTTTATCGAATTATATTACCATTTTAATATACTATCTGTCCAACTATCCATATTTTTCCATTTTAGTAATAAATCCCATTATAAGCCATGTCATCTCTTCTAAAACTATTCTTTAATGCTGAGTTAACTAGCTTGTTTTACTGATAGCTTGCATTAGTCTTTAGATGCAACTATAAGCTTATTTTAGTTATTTTATTTCACAAAAGTCTGTCAGCATTTTAGCAAAACACATTTTAAGTTTATTCATGTGTACATACAAATAATTCATGTTTGATGAAATACTCATTGGAAGAGATAATTCAAATAAATAAACTCCTTGTATTAGTAATTCCGTCTGATTTGCTCAACAGATTTCCACTTAAAAAATAAAATTTCAGAGCCTTAGGGAATAGGAACAGTCTTGGAAACCATAAGTATCAAGGGTACATCCAACAGCACTATGGGTTCCTAGCTACACTTTATCCTTGGAGTTTCATTTTGACCCACCACTAATTAATGCCACTGGCACAAAATAATAGTGCTGAAATATCATCGTGGCATATATAAAACTGGTGATTTTAGTTGATACACTGTAATATATTTTATCTACTAAATATTTACTTAAATTTATTTGCTAATTATATTTATTTTGAAACCCGCAGTTTATGAAATATACGTAATTAGCACATCAGTTATTGGTTTTATTGACAATATGTTTATTCAAAATAAAACTAATAAACATAACAAGTCAGATACAACAAATCCACAACTAATATTATATTCAATGGGAGAAAATCAAGAGACTTTTCTATAATATCAAGGTAAGGATGTTAACTCTTACCTGTGCTATTCAGCATTGTATTTAGAAGTTCTAGTCACTGTGATTAAGTAAGAAAATTAAATAAAAATGCTCCAAATCAGAATAGAAGAAATATAAATATTACTATTTATAGTAGACATCATATATATATAAATTACATAAATGCATACATATAAAATCATAAACATAGCACCAAAATTATTAGAAACAAAACATCAATATGATAAAGTGACAGACTAAAATCAGTATATAAAAATCTATTACACTCTTATTTTTAATCACTCTTATGAAAGACTTCCTTTATTTTTTTAAATTTTTTTTAGAATTACAAACTTTCGTGCTTGGATTTCAGTTATACAATGATTGAGTACCCATCCCTCCACCAGTGCCCATTCTCCACCACCAATGATCCTAGTACCCCTCCCGCGCCCACATCCCATCCCCCCACCCCACTCCACCTCTGTAGCAGGTCAATCCCTTTTTCTCACTCTTTCCTTCAGGGTCTTGTAGTTTGCAATAGAGGTATTGAGTGGCCATCGTGCTCGGTCAATAGACTACTTGCACTAACATCAGTTGCTTTTGTTCTTTTGGATGTGGGCCAGTCTCTGTGGTGTGAGATGATACCTCAATGTTGAGATAAATATCAGAAGAATCACCTATTTCACATATATGCTCAGGGATGGTGGGTGGCCCAGGGTCCTAGAGGATGCCTGGGGCCCATACGCAGGGAAAACGAAGTCCGGGGTTCGAATAATCTCAATTGCACTCTATACACCAAAAAATCTAGAAGAAACATATTAATAAGAAAGAAATGAAGAAAACAATCTCATTCATAAATTTATGAAAATAATCATATAACTGAAAATCAATCATAAAGAGAGTTTAAGAGCTTAACATGAAAATGTATGTTAGTTAGGTAGTCACTACTGAAATAAATGGAAGAGAAAAAGAAATGGATGTTTATGTGAAGGTATTTCTTGCCAAAAAATTAGAAATTAACATTGTCTTAAATTAACAGTACACTAACATTACCAAGATGGGAGTAATGTGCTGAGTCCAATATACTTGGGTATTTCTGGCTTTTAGGTAGTGAAACATAAAAACATAAAACATAAAGATGCACAATACTTTAAATTAGTGCTACCTCTAAAAATAAACAAAAATAGGTATGAAAACAAAATATTTGATATAAGTTTACAGGATCTATATCAATAATTAAAATAATGTTATGCGAGTTAATAAAGCTGGAAAAACAAAACCTGGTAGTTAAATACAAGCTGAATTTGATAGTTATATGATGTTAAATATGAAAAGTTATTTAGTGGAGTGCCTCACCCAAATAGAAGTCTGTTGAATGTTAGCAGTAGAAATACTGCAATAATCATCTATTCAACTCCTTTTTTTCTTCAATCCTCTAGCCTTCAGGCCAGAGACAAAGGTGAGTAGCATGTAAAGAATCATAATGCAAACGGTCAGTAACCCTAGACTAAGTTAGCCTTCCTTTATTCAATTGACAGTAACACAGAGTTTCAACTATATCTGGAAAAGCAAGAACACTAATTCCCACTTAGCAAATCACAATGACTTTTCACTTAGTGTCAACTAACATACACAAATATACATGCATAACCAACAATCAATTTGAGAAATTAATTAACCTTTCATAAATCATTTTTATTTTATTAAAATTTATTTTGAAGTTATGCTTTATATCATCCTTATCAACTTGAATAACTCTCACACAAAATCAGATGTAATTAAAAAAACAAAAACAGAGGATCGAGTTTCTAAGAAAATCTTTCATGCATTTCAGTGGGATATATAGTTCTCTTTCTGTAAAACTCAGGGAAATATACTTTATGCATGACATTTATTGAGAGGAAAATTAATTACTTGAAAAATAAGTTTTCTAAAATCTTTCTCACACATGGAGATAATGAACAATTCCTCAAACAAAAACACAAACCTATAATTTGCTTAAGGAACAAAAATAATTTTATTTCAAATATTTATTTTCAATTGTCATAAAATAATATTTTCTACATGTTTTAAGGCATATATCTAAAAATAGAATGCTAATAAACAACAGAAATTCCTTCACAATTCACTTAATATTATAGTTCATTGAAGTCGACCTAGATTTCTAGTAGAAATTATTTTTTAAAGTTATGCAATAACTCCCTCATCATTATAAACTCAATCATCTTTTGAAACCATAAGTAAAACTTGGTTGGATTATGTTGAATTTATGATAGAGAGTATCTCCTATTCTGTTAAATTTTGTTAAGTTGGGGAGCCATCAATTATAGAGTGGGGAAAATAAATCTTGGTTTAATCTAAGCTTAAAACTTTATTTTTTTCCCTTACACTCAAGAAATTGTTACAGTATCCCAAGTATATAAATATATAAAAGTAGACAAATCAAGAAGTCTATGATAATGTATCATAAAAAAAATCACATTTCGAGGCCAGGGAGATAATACCACAATAAGGTGCTTTCCTTGTATGAACTTGACCTGGGTTTTATCTTCAGTGTCACATATGGTCCCCCATGCTCTCTCAGGAATTATCCGGGAGTGTGGAGCCAGAAATAAGCCCGGAACACCACTGGGTGTGGTCAAAAATGCATTTAACAATTATGTTTTTAAATATATGACAACTTAATTGTTTGGGGACCATCAGTTAACAAACTATGTTCTAGATCATGTTTTCATTGGTGTCTATGATATACAATTTGAGATGGGTTTGTGAAAAATATGAACTTTAGTATATTGTTGGGAGTGTTGAATCTGTTGACAACCGTGGGATTTCTGGGCTCTTTATTTTTTTATTTATTGAATCACCATGATAACTGTCACCAAGCCTTTCATTTCAAGTCTCGGTTGGTCATACAATGATCAAACACCCGTCCCTTCACCAGTGCACATTTTCCATCACCAAGAACCCCAGTATAACCCCCTACCACCCACGCCATGCCTGTATGGCAGATTTCCACTTTACTCTCTCTCTCTCTCTCTATGTTGATCACATTCAATATTATGACGAAAGACCTAACATTGTAATTCGGAATTTTCCTTCTGGGCTCTTTATAACTCTCCTTCAACTTCCACAATTCTCGATCAGCACTGAAGATGGCAATTAGTAATTAGCTTATCACAGCACAGGTCCCTAATAAGGAAGATGACTATTAAACAGCTGGACTTCCAGATCACCGCTCCACCCCGACCCCTACCCATTTTCTCTATCCTCTTTATAAAACTCAAGTGCTTTACTCAGTTCCCTAACTTCCCTTGCCCCTTTCACTTATAACCTCTCCCTATATTCTCTGAAATACAAAGTTTTATTCAGTATCAGAAGAATCACCTATTTCACGTATATTAATATTTTCTTCACCTTCTGAAGATATTTGAAATTCAGTTTCATTTTTCATCTCAAGGCCTATGAACTTGAATGATAGTTTTTCACTTCTAACTGGCACTAGACATGTTCTCTGTCAGAGCTTTTGTACTTACTATTCCATCTTCTGAAAAGCTTTTTCTAGACTATTCCTTCCCTATCTATATATCTACATCCTTCAGCTCTTTTAATTGATCACCTCTCAATGAGCTTTCACTTCCCTTTCTCTCCTCTTTAATCCTTCTCCCCTTTGTACTTTATAATATTCTCTAGGCTTCACTTTATCATCTTAGAATGATATTAATCAAGTCAAAGTAATAAAATCCTGATTCTTTATTGATACTGTCCTGAAGATATTTTATTTTTTATATGTTCATTTAATAGCAATGAGATTATCTGTGCTTTATCAGTGACTTCTGTATGAGAAGTCTGTGTTATGGACCAAATAACAAATGGCAAATTAAATAAAGTCTCTTAGCTATCTTGAATTTGGAGACTAATGGTCAGTCCAAACCCCTACTATGGTTCAACATGAACTTAAGACTTGAAGCTGTGTTATATAATGTTGCTGCCATTTATTAAATAAAACATGCATGATTTATTTTCTTAAGCTTAATCCCCCTCTTTACTCCATTTCACCATAGAAATTTTTCTAAAATACAAATATCTCTATCTCTAAGTATACATATATTTTGTTCATTGTCTTTCACCCACATTCTTAGAGGTGTTATTATATAGTTTCTATTAATGTGTTGAGTTCTTCTGTCAACTATGCCCTATCTATCTTTGATTTCTCATTTATTAACAGTCATGTAACGAATGGCTGAAAAAAAACGAATGGCTCATACATATACCATTGTATGAGTATATTTGCATGAGGAATAACAAAAGCTCACAAAATCTAGCTAGTGAGTGAAGTCACACAGGTGACATCAATTGGAAAATGCATGCCTAATTTTGTCTTGTCCTTAGCATTCCAATTGCCACCATAACCCCATGTATCTTGGAAAGGAATAACTTAAATGGTTAGAAGAATGAGGGTGAATATATCCTCTTAAAAGTAGTAAATTAGTGAAGAAAATATTTGGAATAATATAAATCCAGAATACATGGAGACTCCGAATGATAAAACTTCATAGATATTATACACTCCTCATCACAGGCAAAGAAAAAAAGACTCAAAGAGATTAAGTGCCAGCACCAATGTCACACAGCTGGTGCGTTTTAGAGCCCTCATTTAAATTCATATCATCAGGAGTTTCCTCAGTATGCGAACATCCATTCAATTTCTGAGAGTTGAAACAGTGAAGAAATCCATATGGGTTTCAAGAAACACGGCACACTTTCCCAATACTCTTTATGTCTTTATCACCAGTCATGCCACTTCTATGAATCAGTCTTGCAATACAAAGATTCCATATACCTAGAAGCAAAAGGTTTAGTATCTCAGGAGCTTTTATGTTCTGTTTTGCCCTTCCAATCTTTTATTTGAACGTTTTCAATGGTACTTTTCCACTTTTAAAAGATTTCCTGTTAATCTCTGATTTCTCTTTTTTTCACATTGTAACTTTGTTTCTTTACAATCTTGTTTGAAAGTTGCTTTCTTCTCTAAAGGCAGATGTTTATTAGTAACAGACCCAGAGAGCCTTCTTGCAATAATGTGGGTGTTTGAACTCCCAGTAGCCATGATGACTGAAGACTGAGTAGAGGTAACAGAACTTGGTTGCGCTTCTCCACTCCTGCCTTTTTTGTATATGTTTGTATATGTTTTGCATAGGGTTATATATTTTTTGTTATGTTTCTCTCAATAGGCTCTGGCCTGTCTGTAGATTTACTTACAATGAAATTTCTTGTTTCTCCTAAGCCCCCTACTAGCCAGTTTTTTGAAGAGCCCAAATGGAGAAAAAAAAACATAATCTAAAAATAATTCCTTATACATTCCTATATTTAGGATACTTATAGAAATCTGTTATTATAGCTTAAATTAGAACTAGAATCATATCTCAAGGGAACATAAAGTCTATACACTGCTCGAGCGGGCCCAGTAACGTCTCCATTGGAGACTTTGTTGTTACTGTGTCTGGTATATCGAATGCCTCATGGGGAGCTTGCCAGGCTCTGCCGTGCGGGCGAGATACTCTCGGTAGCTTGCCGGGCTCTCCGAGAGGGGCGGAGGAATCGAACTCGGGTCGGCCATGTTGGCTGCGTGCAAGGCAAACGCCCTACCGCTGTGCTACAGGCAAATTCATATACAAAAGCATCCAAAAACCACTTTTCTGGTGGTTTATATGAGATAGTGTTGCTTTTTTTTATTCCATGTAACACATTTCTAGTGTCAAGATATATCCATGAAGCAAAAGCAAAAATTCCTAGAAATTTTCATCAGGGATTCCTGTCCCCATTTGTCAACACCTACAGTACGAACTTCAACATTTAAATAGAATCTTAGCATTTACTCAGTAGCAACAAGTTTTTATTCCCCTTAAGGACTTTTCCTTCTTTAGAATATAAGTATGATAGGAATTAAAATACGTGAAATGAAGTAAAAAGAAGCTGTTTCTGACTTTATGCTCTTTAAATGAAGAACTCATCATTAGCACATAATGTATATTTAACATAGTAACAACAATTAGCTTTAGATAATATTAAGGAAGTCTTGAAACACTTTTTTAAAAAAGTAAATATATTTGAGTACTTGTGGATAGGCAGTGTTATTAATAGTAGAGAGTTTGTTAACTTTCTGGGATTTCTTATATTATGAGCTCTTGAAAATACTTATGCTCTCACTCTACAAATGTTTCTGAATACTAGGCTCATTCTACTTTTGGCCTGATGCAATTCCACATGATATTCACTCTTTTGTAAATAGTATCAAATTTGCATCACTAGCACATCAATTGAAAGTGAATAGCTCATTGATCAATAAGATCATCATCTCTTTTCTTTTTATTCAAAATGTACGTTATATATGTCTTTGTACTTTATAATAAAGTATGCTTCAAACTTATCTGTGAATAGCTAAGTTATTGCTTCATCTGTCAGTTAACTATATAAATAGGAATAGTTGGCTACAATTCTTGTCTATTTTCTCTAATTTTCTGCTGCATTTCTTTTCAAGCTTAACTTTCTTAGAAGCTTTAATTGGTCCATTTTTAATCCCATTTGGCATCACATAATTATCGGTTTGACTTGTAGAAAGATAAACACCATACTTGTTGTTAAATATAAAATATTTTATTTTGAGACCTCTGGAGCATTTCAAATTGACCTTTGTGTTATATGTATGGAGTCAGCACTGCACAATATGACCTCATGTAGCATTCTAATATTTTAAACTGTTTTCTCCACTCACTGTAGCACACAATCTCTCTGTTAACTCATATACCTCCCTTAACTTCCTGCTATCTTTATTACAATGACCTTGAGGCTATATTCACTTCTGGCCAATTAAGTTGTAAATCAGAATTTATCACTAATAGTGGAACAATTATAGGCTGCAGTGAAATTGCTCAGCAAAGAGGGATATCTGTATACATTTAGGGTTTGTTTATTTGCTAGAGAAAGACAAATTTAGAGCAAATATAGCTAGTTCTATTCCCTCACCCTCTCTCTCTCTCCAAAAAAAAATAGATAGATCTGGCATATTTGCATCACATTCCCTTTCTAATAAGAAAATTCTCACCATGTGTTATTTTATACACCTTTGGGAAGATTGACTTAATGTTAAATTGTATTAGCAATGAAAAGGAACTTATAAGTATAATATTCAGTTATAATTTAACCTTGCAAAACATAGCATTTTGCTAAACAATGATGTATAAAATTATTGCACCTGCATTAATTGTATTGACAGTCAAAGGCACCTGTTTGAATGGATAATTGCTCTTCTATTTGACAGTTGAAGCAAATAAGCTCTGTTGAATTTGAACATGAGGTGTCCCAATTTACATGAACTGTAGTCAAGATAGGCGTCAACATGGTAATTCTGCATAATAAAGTCAGGAATCAGAGTGAACACAGGATCATAGAACAGGGAAAATAACATATCCATAATTCTATATTTACATTATAGAAAAAATAATTTATTTGATCAAGGGTCGGAGCTATAGCACAATGGGGAGGGTATTTGCCTTGCATGCAGCTGACCCAGGTTCAATTCCCAGCATCTCATATGGTTCCCCAAACACTGACTAGAGTATTTCCTGAGTGCAGGGCCAGCAGAAACTCCTGAGTATTGCCAGGTGTGACACAAAAAAGCAAAAAAATAATTTTTTTGATCACGTGAAAAAGGGTGTAGTATCAAATGCAATGAAGACATTTTCTAATATTTTGAACTAAAATATGTCTAAGATCTGAAAATGTATTTTATATATTATTGCTTGATAATAGTTCTTCTTTTGTATACTGTCAAATCATTTGAGTAATTGAGTAAAAATTATTTCATATGAGTCTATTTAACTCTTTTGAGTTGTTTATCACACAGAAGACCATTCATTTATTATTATAGTGAAGACCCTTAGAGTTTGAGTTTCAATATCTTGCTTTATTAACTTTACACAGAATTACTGAGTGTTTTGTTACCGATAAAAACAATAAAGAGCTCATTTGACAATATATGAACTAAAGGCAGGTGGCTCTAAAGACTGATTATACAATACATTAGTAGTCAATTGGAATAGGGGGAGAATATTAGAGGGGTATGATATATTCGTATATATCTATATACTTAGTTTTTATATTAAGTGTATTTAATGGGGACTAGTAAATATATACATGCCGAATGAAATTGTATTTAAGTCTAAAGTATATTAAAATAAAGCCCATTTAAAAGTCTATGGAAGTTTTTATAAAGTAGATATGCAAACAACTACCAAGTCACTCGTTATATGACACTACTTCACATTTAAAGATAACGCTGAACTTAATTATAATACTATGCAAATTATTTTCTAATTTGCATGATATTATAATATAGTATAATGACCTAATAATTGCAATCTCCCTAGTTAGAAAAGATAAAGTGAAGAAGAGGCCAGGGATATAACTGAAAGAGCTCAAACACATAATTGGCATGCACTAGATTCTAAGTGTGATCCTCAGCACTATATACTCTCCTGAGTGCAGCTGGTAGTGGCACTGGTTGTACCGTCACCTCCTGCATACCTCAAAGCAGGTCCATTTTATTCAAGAATTCCTTGGAATATAAAATTTACTTTAGTTTACTTTAGTGTGTATTTAAATGTTATATAAAAATCTAAATAGGTAGAACAGTTTTCAGATTTTGCTCGATCACCTTTAAATTTTTAGATACATTTTTATGTTTGGTAGTCTCTAATTTAATACATATTTATATTTGTATGTTATATTTTAAGTCAAATTTTAACGTAGTAATTTTTATTTTTTTATGCTTCTATTGAGATACTCTATTTAAAATCTATGGTTGGACTATAATATGAAATGCAAGCTATTTGCTTCATAATTGCTCAAATAATAAAAATTATTAAATATATTAGGTGATTAAAAATAGATACTTATCTGTGGTAATAAGAAGGAGAGCAATGTACCTGTTACTGGAATATAATAAAAATTGAAAAAAGCATAATCACAGACTGTGTGTAAGTATTTAAAGAATATTACTGAGAAAAAGTATTTTGCAGTATCATATAAGGGGGGGAAATAAAAGTAAAGGTAAGAAGTTCTGGACTGCACAGTAATGATAAAATAAAAATTGATACATAGAAATAACATGGTTCAGGCATAATTTTAAGGTTTCATTATTTAAAAAGTCATGAATAAGTTGATTGCTTAGTAATGTCCCAATGACTAGAAATGATTGCATATGAATAGAACTGCGAAGGAAAAGATGAATGAGATAGTGGGTTTCAAACATCCGGACTAGTAAGAATTGTTAATTTTTCTATAGTCATACCACCTTTGACAAACCCCATCTCACCTAAGCTTAGAAGCTAAGCAAAGTTGTACTTGGCCTGGTTGGTACTTGGATGGAAGAATTATTAACTTTACATGTAGGTTTTAAAAACAAAGCTATGGATTATTAATAGATAATTATAATGAAACATGGAAAACTTCAAATATACTTCAAATATACTTGAAGTTTTTACCTGTATCCTGTATTTACACAATATACACAAAGGATCACTTAGCAATATAGTCACTAGAAGTAGGAGATTGTGATAACCTATTTAGAGTGCACTAATTAAATAAAATAAGGTGAAATTGGCAAAGATAACAACAATAAAAAGTAAACATAAATACATCAAATTTAAAAAGTGTTAACATGACAGAACAAGAAAGATAATATACAGTCAGTAAGACACTCGCCTTGTACATTGCCCATCTGAATTCTGTCCTCAGTGTCCAATACAGTCCTCTGAGCCTCCCAAGAGTGCTCCCTGAGCATAGAACTAGAAATCAACCTTGAGGACAATAGTGTGCCTCCCATACAAGAAAAACAAGAACGTTTCTACATGACAAATGAAACTTGAGCTAAAAAGACATTCTACTAAAGAGTAGAAAATATGTTCATATTACACATAAGATGAAGGGATAATATCTAAGATATGTAGAGCACTCACAAAACTTAACAAGAAGAAGTTCAATAATTCCATCAAAAAAGGAGAGAGAACAAGGAAACTTCCATAAATCCCTTATTATCAGCAAATTGACCGTGAGCTATCTTCTCACACCAGTGAAACAGACACATATCAAAATTACTGGAACTCCACTGCTTGGCACATACAAAGAAAGACCCAAAAATAAAATGGAGAAAAGACATAAGTTCCTTGTAACACTATTCACAAAAGTAAAAATCTGGAAACAACACAGGTATTCCAAGAATAGATAACTGAATAAAGAAATTCTGGTACATATTCACAATGGACTATTACTTAAGCATAAGAGAATATAAAGTCATATTTTAAAATATATATAAAGTCATGCAAGTTGATGCTACAGGGATGGAGAGACCTGGAGAGTATCATGCAGAGTGAATTTTGGAATTTTATATAGCACTGTAGCACTGTCCTCCCATTGTTCATTGATTTGCTCAAAGGGGCACCTGTAAAGTCACCATTGTGAGACTTGTTACTGTTTTTGGCATATCGAATACACCACAGGGAGCTTGCCAGGCTCTGCTGTGAGGGAGGGATATTCTCGGTAGCTTTCCAGGCTCTCTGACAGGGATGGAGGAATTGAACCTGGGTCGGCAGCATGCAAGGTAAACGCCCTACCTGCTATGCTATCACTCCAGCCCTGGAATTTTATATGCGATTAAAAATTTACATTTTCTGATAACAACTTTTTTTATACTCCTCAACTTTGCCCTATATTTAAGGGAGAGAGGTTAACATAGAATGATCTCTCTCATATATGCAATATAAAGATACATCATGGTTGAATAATAAATACCCAAAGATAATCACTGTATCACTGCCATCCCATTATTCATCTATTTGCTCTAGCGGGTGCCAGTAATATCTGCATTTGTCCTAGCCCTGAGATTTTAGCAGTCTCTCCTCACTCGTTCTTCCCAATGGTAATTCATTGGAGGCTCTTTCAGGGTCAGAGGAATGAGATACATCATTTTTACTGTTTTTGGCATATCGAATATGCCACGGGAGGTTACCAGACTCTGGCGTGAGCAAGATACTCCCGGTAGCTTGCTGAGTTCTCAGAGAAGGAGAACTAAACTATAAAAGGTTGCCAAAATTAACCTCTGAGTTTTTCTGGGTGTGGTTACAAAACAAAACAAAACAAAACAAAACAAAACAAAACAAAACAAAACCACAAAAGAACACTACTATTCATCTGAGGCTGGAGCAATAGTATAGTTGGTAAGACAAATGAACCTTTTTTTTTGGCTTTTTTTGGACACACCTTGTGATGATCATGGGTTACTTCTGGCGCTGCACTCAGGCATTACCTGGTAGTGCTCACGGTACCATTTGGGATGCCAGAGTTAGAACTCAGATATGCCATGTGCAAGGTAAATGTCCTATTAACAATTCAATATGATGAATATCAGTGATCTCCTGGAAGATCATTTTATTTGTTAGCATATAAAATGTAAGGCGTATAAGCACACATGAAAAATTTATTGCAATTTTATGTAAAATGTTTATTTTTAATCATGTAAAAGAGACTAACATATTACACAAATCACTATATTGATCAGGTAAATGCAGCATATTATAATGAGAAATCTTTCTAATATGACCAATTAGTGATCATGAATAATGGCACTTAAATTCTGTTGAACCTATAGTATAGTGAGTGGGGCACATATCTTGCATGCAGCAAACATGGGTTTGATTCTTAGCATACCACATGGTTCCCCAATCCAGCCAGAAGTGATTCCTGAGCACAGAACCAGGAGCAAGCTCCAGGTGTGGCACAAAAAGCACTGTCACCTAACCCAAAGATGATGGAAACAAAAATTCTGAGAACCGGCATTTTGTAGGAAGTGTGCCACACAAGGCGATTGGCAGATAGGAGAGGGAGAGGGTAAAATCTGGGTTGGAATGAAATGCACAGTCAGGAGAAGGTGGTGGTGCTTATAGATGGTAAAATATTATGTATTTAACCCTATTAGCAACAGTATTGTTAACCACAGTGTAAAGACATACATTTTTAAATGTTCTTTTTCTTTGTTTGATGTTTTTGGGTCACACACTGTAATGCTCAGGGGTTGCTCCTGGCTTTGCACTCAGAAAGTAAGTATTCCTGCTCGGGGGATGTGGGATGCTGAGAATTGAACCCGGGTCAGCCACGTGCAATACAAACACCCTACCCATTGTGCTAGCTCCATCCCCATACATTTTTTTTAAAAAGCACCTCTTATAGAGAAGCATACTGCCAGGTAAGAGTAAGCTGGGAATGGGAAGGCATTGGAGGAGGGAAGCAGACAATGCTGAACGGATACGTGTGGAAATATTATGTGCCTGAAACCCAAACATAAATAATTTCATAATTTCATGGTGACTAAATAAATTTAAATAAGTAAATAAAATAACAACAAACAGAAAGAAAATAAGGGGCATATTTGAGGAGTATGGTAAAGTTGATATCACAAGAATATAAATTTGTAATCATATATAAAATTCCAAAAATTTGAAGATATGAAACTGAAGATATGAGAAAGCTATCATAAGAAATATCTTAGGGGAAACAAAAACAGTCAGTGTAGGGTTTTCTGATTCAGATTATATTATTCCTTATTTTCATGGTCAATTTAACCCCCGTAATTTATAGATTATATCCCTTCTAAACAGGTGTAATGAGAAAGACATTTTAACTTATAGCATCATACACAAATCACTGAATTGTATGACTTTTTTTTCCATTAGTAAAATAAGGAGAATAATTTTGTTTATTTACAGTTTGGTATGTTGCCTCTTGCCATTGGAGTCTAAAGTGTCTAATAAATTGATCCATAGGTGCAAAATAACTTATAACCTCTACATTTATCTTAACATCTGCAAAGATTTATACATCGAACGAATATGTTTCAGTTCATTTGATTCAGTGATATAGCTTTAAACCAACCTAACAACCCCCATCAAAGTGCAGCATTGATTTGTCAAATTATCAATACTCTCAATTAGAGTATGGTATTGAGAGCATACTATATTATGAGCACTGGATGGAAGAAGAGGAACTAACAGACCTTAGGTCTATGACCACAACATATTGTATGTTGGTAGAAGAAAAACAATAAACCAAATATTTTAAAATAAGAAAGGAGAAACTCAGGAAGATGGTGATCATGGTAATCAAACTTGTAACAAATAACAATGATATAATGGAAATATGACAACATGGAATGAGAAAGAGCCAACCATGTATACATAGAAATCTTCACCAAGATCATTGATGATCAACTTCTTTGTTCACAATTCAGCCATCTGGTACATGGTGAACCCTTGTGTTTCAGATGGGTCAAACTATTGGATTTCAAATAACTTTTCTTATACTCATCCTCCCTGACTAAGTTTCACGACATTACGACCATCCTGTTATTCGTCGATTGCCTTGAGCAGGCCCCAGTAATGTCTCCTTCATCCTAGCACTGAGATTTTTAAGAAAGTGCCATATTCAAGGCTCTTTAGGAGAATGAGACCCATCATTGTTACTGGTATTTGGCATATTGGGTATGCCACGGAAAGTTTGCCAGACTGTCGTGTGGGCAGGTTACATTCGGTCCAAAGTCGAATTTGCTGCGGCCACGCGCTTTCAGGAGCTGGGTTTTATAGTCTCTGAGTCTTGGCCATTGATGGGATTACACGGCACCAGGGGGCCAGTTGGTGGGTGTGACTCCCGCATACTGGAATTTGGAGGATCTGGGTGGAGGATGCTCATCCCCGATCCGAGCATGCTTGGAGATCTCAGTCCCGGGACCCGTATGCCTTTGTTCCTCTGCCACTACCTTTGTGTGTGCGGAGAGTTGTCTCAGCATGGTGGTGGCTGGTTCTGGAGATCTTCGGCTGCCAGAGCCCTGGTTGGGGCGGGGAGGGAAACACCCTCCAACTGGCCCCCTGGCGCCGTGTAATCCCATCAATGGCCAAAACTCAGAGACTATAAAACCCAGCTCCCAGAAGAGAACAGCGCAGAGTCTCCTGCCCCCGCGCCTGGCTGTCCTCACCGGGGCCCTTGGAGGGGAGCGGGTTGAGTTTCCCTCCCCGCCCCAACCAGGGCTCTGGCAGCCGAAGATCTCTGACTTAGTTTAGTCACACTTAAATTGACCTAAGTTAGTATATTCCTGTAATAATTATGTGATTTAAGGGTTCAGAAAATAAAATATATAACATGTAGTGAATTCAGTTCATCATTTTTAAAATACTTTGAATTGCATATATTAGTTTTTATAAATATAGCCATGTATGTGGATAAAATTGGTTTGTTTTTGCAAATATATATAGACAAGTAAATTTAGCAAAGAAATAGCTGTGTATATGTGTGTGTATGCATACACATAGTTAAGATACATACCAGGTTATTCTTATTTTGATGTCACTTCTTTTTATTTACTATCATACTATATTATTTTATATACTTAGAATTATTTAATAGATTATTTTTTTGTTTCAGTGTGCAGAAACAATATTTACATCATTTCTTTTATTCCTCAAAATTTAATTCCATTCTTGCCAGTTTTCTAGTATATTTTATTAAGAATAAGAAAATTATCATTATTAACAGCCAGTTTTACAATTTGCATTTTATACGGAGAGTGCCTGCATATTTCAGGATATTAGAGTGACAATAAATAGGAAATTTTTGTGTCTGTGAAATACAGGTGATTTCTTACTCCTGCACAATCAAAAGCAGGAGAGTTCAATGCTTGTAGTTTAATCATCAGAAACAGAGGGCTAACAAAGACACCCCAGCAAGGGAAGAGAATTCTAAAGAAAAATAGAAGAAAGCAAAAAGGATGTTTTCTGAAAGTGTTTGCCTGCCTTTTCAAAACGGATTCAGTCATAAGAGCAAACTAGCTAAGGCTGGAGAAATAATACAGTGGGTACGGCGTTTCCCTTGCATCCACCTGACTGTGGTTCTGAGCACAGAGACTGTGTTTCTGCACCCCTGAGTCCCACCCGAAGCGACCCCTGATTCTTTAGCTCAGAGCCAGAAGTAAACTTGAGCATTGTTGGGTCCACTGCTAGGTGTGCTCCATGCAATAAACCAAACCAAAACAACAAAAGAAATGTCCTTGAAATAGGAAACACAGGAAGTTTTCCTATTGTGCTTCTGCTACTCCAGTAGCCATTGGACAACATGGGTAATGATAATAATAATAATAACAATAAAATAATAATATAATATAAATATATATATAATATGTTATAGTAGCGGGCCCAGTAACGTCTCCATCATGAGACTTGTTGTTACTGGGCCCGCTCGAGCAAATTGATGAACAACGTGACAACTGTCATCGTGACCATGATGTTATATTAGCACTGTAGCACTGTCCTCCCATTGTACATCAATTTGCTCGAGCAGGCCCAGTAACACCGTGAAGACTTGTTACTGTGTTTAACATACCAAATACGTCACGGGTAGCTTGCTGGGCTTTGCTTTGAAGGCAAGATACTTTCAGTAGCTTGCTGGACTCTCTTGAGGGATGGAGGAATCTAACTGGGGTCGGCTGGGTCAGCTGTGTTCAAGGCAAACGCCCTACCCGCTGTGCTATAATCACAGTCACGGTCATGGTCATGGTCTTCCCATTATTCATCGATTTGCTCAAGCGGGCCCAGTAATATCTCCATTGCTGCATTATTCACAATTACCAAAATCTGAAAAAAACCTGAGTGCCCGAGAACATATGACTTGTTAAAAAAAAACTTTGGTACATCTACACAATGGAGTACTATGTAGTGGCTAGAAAAGATGAAGTCATGAAATTTACATACATGTGTACTACATGGAAAGTATTATGCCAAGTGAAATGAGTCAGAAAGAATGACAGACGCAGAAAGATTGCATTCATCTGGGGAATATAAGTAACAAAATGGGAGACAAATACCCAAGAATAACCAAGATAAGTACAGGAGGTTCACTCCGGGACTTGGAGGCCAGCCACACATTCTGGGGAAGAAGACAGCTTAGATAGAGAGAAAAACACCAAGTAAAGAGTGTTGGAAGGACCCTCCCAGGATGAGAGATGCATGCTGAAAGTGGACTGTAGACTGAACACGAAGCCCACTCAATGCCTTTTTACAAACCACAGCATCCAAAAGGAGAGAGAGAACAAGAGGGAATGCCCTGCCACAGGGGTGTGGTGGGGTGAGGAATGGGGGTGTGGGAGAGATGCTGGGAGCACTGGAGATGGAAAATGAGCATTGGTGGAGGGATGGGTACTCAATCATTGTATAACTGAAACCCAAGCACAAAAAATTGTAAGTCTACAACTGTACCTCATGGTGTTTCACTAATAAAAATTTAAAATATATATGCATATATATACATGTATATGGAAAAAACAATAAGGTCAGCTGGCAGAAGACATTTCATGTGTTTCATGTGAGACTTAGGAGTTTGGATTTTATCCCACAAGGACAACATAGGAAGATTTGAGCTGAGAACCAGCATGATAAAAACAGTAACTTGGAAATGTTACTATGTCACTATGTTACTATGCAGAAATGATAGGAGTAAAAGACTGAAGAGAAAAACCAATTAAGAAGCTATTATAATTTCATATGAGTCTAGATTTAAAGTAACAGTTAACGACAAATGAGGAATAAATGCTGGAGAAAATTAAATAAAAATTGTTGAATTATAGAATGGTAAATTGTTGATCACTTAGAGAGGAGACAAAAATCAAAGGTTGCTTTAAGACATAGGCATAGGAACTAGGGAAAAAGTGATGGCATTTAGAAAGAGAAAAAAATAGACTGCCAAATAGAGTGGTTTGTAGGCATCACAAGCATGTGTTCATTGCAAAAGCAACTACATTACAACTTGTCAGTAATAGATCTACTTAGTGTATGTACTGGAAGGGGTGTATGTATATAATTTATTTTAAATTAGACCTTTTTATTCTAAGGAGCTCTATATAAAAAATGAACGTTTTGAAGAATTGGAATGCCATTCTTTTAGTAATTTAAGTTATGGTGACACCAAATGCTGTCAATGCAATGCTCACAAATAATGCATTCAAATAACTCTGATGTTTGTTTCAGATCATTCATTTCATTCATTCATTATCCTGTTATTCGTCGAGTGCCTCGAGCAGGCCCCAGTAACGTCTCTTTCATCCTAGCCCTGAGATTATATTCAAGGCTCTTTAGGAGAAAGAGACCCATCATTGTTACTGGTATTTGGCATATTGGGTACACCACGGGGAGTTTGCCAGACTCTGCCCTGTGGGCAGGCTACATTCGATAGCCTGCAAGTTTGTCCAAAGTAGGAATGAGATAATAAGATGTCATAAAAAGATGTCCTGATAAGATGTCGCACGGCCACGAATCCTGGGAGCTGGATTTTATAGTGTCTGAGTCTTGGCCATTGATGGGATTACACGGCGCAATGTTTCAGATCATTGTTAATTAAATTAGAAGGGTAACGCTTTAGGGGTTATATTATACAATATACAATACATATTTTGTCATAATTATACATATACAAGTTCATCTTGTGAGATATTTTATACTTCCAAAGTTAACATTATCTATAATTTCTTCATTTTATTTTATGGGTATAACATCTAGCCAGTTCTAATTTAAAAATTAAGTAGCTGAATTAAACTAACATTTTCCCTAACTTTTTCACTTAAATGATTTTGTTTATCAAATTATCTTGCTTTGAACTAATCTTAATATAGAATCAGACTCATTCAATAGAACATTTCAATTTTTGTTCACACCAGTAAATTGCTACCACTTATAGACAGATTCAGTACCCGAATAATTCTTTATTGCTCTATGAATGAATGTGAGTATTCACAGGAACTATTTTGTAGTATTTTCTTTCTTCTGACTATAAATGAGGAAAGAAGAGCAGTAGGCATAAAGAAAATAGTACAGAGCAGGGATTTTAGTGTCAGTCTTGTCCTGCTCTAAGCTAAGTGTAGGAAAAAAAAACATATTTATGGAAAGGAAAATGCATAGAAAATTCCTATTGTTTAATCTGAAGATTTAGTAAAAATCTGTTTTCTCAGTATTTTTAATTGTTCTTAGTGTTTACCTCTATAAAGAAAATTTTTATGAATTAAATCTCTTATCAGGAAACATGCTTGTCTTCCTGAAAGCTACACATAGAGGAGGTAAAAAAATTAAATATTTACTGAACATCTTCTGTGTGCTTGTTGCATAGAATGTCTGTCTAAATATTTCAGTGACATAATGAAGTCAGTTCTAACTTTATGGTTTCTATTTTACAGATATAGAAAGTAAAATTTTTAAATGAAAGTCACTAAACTTTTACATCTTATCAATCTAAATCAATATTGTTTTAAAACATACTGCTATGTTTCTAGGCGAAAAGGGAACTCAGATAGAGAAAGGAGCACCAAATAAAGGGTGTTGGGAGGATCCTCCCAGGATAGGAAAAGCATGCTGAAAGTAGACTATAGACCAAACATGATTACCACTCAATGCCTCTTTTGCAAACCACAACACCTAAAATGAGAGAGAGAACAAAAGGGAATGCCCTGCCACAGAGGCACGGTGGGATGTGGGGGTGGGAGGAGGGAGGGATACTGGGACCCGTGGTGATGGAAAATGGGCACTGGTAGAGGAATGGGTGTTTGATCATCGTACAATTGAAACCCAGGCACAAAAATTTGTAAATCTATAACTGTACCTCATGGTGTTTCACTAAAAATAAATAAATAAATAAATAAATAAATAAATAAATAAAACACACTGCTATTTTACACATCACAAAGTGGAAAAAAAATAGTCATTGAGAAGACATTAGAAAAGCACCCCAAGTTCAGAATATTATATAGTAAGCATAAGTGATGTCAACAATATGGTAGACTAGAAAGTTTTTTTTTGATCCTTAAGAGTTAAGGAGTACTATATATAGTCTAGGAAATTTATAGAAGAAATAGAATGATCAGAGATGCTAGCAATGGGATTCAAACAAAAGGGTAGGAAAACCATACGATTTGGCAAATTTCTTCCATTTCTACTCTTGGTTTCACAATTTATAACACTAAGAAGGAAACCCAATACAACCTATCAGGATAGATACTTGGGATACCACAAAACAATACTCATCTGATAAGAAAGCCATGTCCTCATCACAATTTAAACATTATTTTCATTAAAGTGTTTCAGAAAAATAAAGCATCTTTGCAGTCTACCAGCCAGCCTTGAATATATATATTTTAATAGCTAGAAATCACAAGTTATTTTATGTAGGATGATAAGTTTTGTAGTTACCAGAAAAAGTCATTACCATTTTTTGACTCTTCGAAGAGTTATTATGAAAACAAACAACAGCTTCTTTCCTATAGAATGTTGAGACACATCTGATATCTATACAGTGATAAGGGTACTTGGAGGTCACAACTAAAAGACTCATAGATGATGTATAAATTCATAGATGACTCATAAACTCATTCATTTGGTCCAATGATGTTATTGGTATAATGATGTGTGGGACTCGGTTGTCAGCAAATGTCCAGCCCATTGTTTTTGTATTTATGTCTTCAGGGGGTAACTATTTCACCACGAACTCCCATGGAGCTTTACTGGAACACAACACTCTATTCCAGGACTCAAATATCTGCACTAAAGGCATTTATTTCCTTCTGCAATGTGGTTCCCTGATGTGTCTCCTTGTGTTTCATTTTAATTTTGTATAAAAAGTATTGCAAATAGCTATTTATGCTCCATCTATTTTATGGTATAATTCATTCTCTTTGGTGTATAAAAGGTCTAAAAGTCTTCTATTAGCTCTTTTCTACTTTAATTAGTTGCCTGCCAGTCTTGTGTCTTTGAGCTATGAAGTCTACAATTGGTAGCAAGCTAAATTATCTGACACTTTTCTGTCTGTCAATTTGCTATAAAATGTGCCTTAGCAGTTTGTAGCAGGCATATATTATCATTAAGATAATATGTCAATAAGAACTAAATATTTCTTATGTCCACAAAAATATGAATATGCATACATGAATATGCACATTAAAATGAAGATAGTGTTCAATGCAAAATAGATACTGGAGAGAAGTAAAAACAATTAATATAGGTAAGAATGATTTTAACAAACATGAAAATTGTGAACTTGGAGCTACTGTCTGATAGAATAGAATAATAGCATCTATCTTAAACATAATACTTCTATGTATCAGTATTTTGTCTGGCAAATAGAAAGTGTAAAAATTAATATTACATATACATATACTGTAGACTATATTTAATGTTTAATTTAGTTCAGCATAAACATTTTAGGATGGCTGTATATCAGACTTGTATACCTGCTATTGTGAGTATTCTACAATAATACATATACCCATTTTTATGAATTCTTTGGCTAAGCATTAAACAAAGCAACAATTTTTACTTAGGATGTGAAAGTTGGTTTAGAACAATCCATATAGATGATTATTATATGCATTTTGAACGTGGGGATCTTTTTCCCTAATAAAATATATCATACCTCTCAACTACAGTATCCTCATAATATTTTAAAAGATTTTAACACTCATGGATTCTCAAAACATACAAATACTGTTCTCTCAGCAAATTTCATTACAACCTCAAGGCTGTAGAAGACACCATAGTACATAAAAGCACATGCTTCATACACAAGTTACTTAGAGCGCTCAAACATTTGGAAATCCTGTGCAAATTTACATCTATCACAGAGAGCCATTAAAATGTCTATAGAGACAGTCCAGGCTTGTGGAATGGCTAATTTTGACATTCTCTTCTTCGAATGAATCTAAATAACTTTCACAGACTGCCACTTTCATTGTTCCAGTGTCTTCAAAATACTTACCCACAGAGTGCATTATTTTGAATTATAACCAATGATCTCTCTCTCTTTTAAACCACAAAAGACATAAGTAACTTCTATAGATCTTTGTCAATAAAATTAAATAAAAATGATTTAGAGAAGCTCTTGATGCATTTGTAAAATACTAGTGTATTTATTGTGCATGTTATTAATTTTTGGAGCCTAAGAAAATAGAAATGATATTTTGTATTTCTACTAAATCAAGAGTTTGATGTATTGTTGAATGGGTAGTTACACTGATAAATGTTTTACAGAGAACCATACTAAGTTTCTTCTTCATTCAAACAACTTCCTGATAATACTAAAGATTTCACTGTATTTACCATTAATGTTTTTAAATAAACAATTTAAAAAGTGAAAAAAGATAAAAAAATGACTTAAATTTTACTGGTGTATTTTATATTGATTAATATGTTCTTTGTTGGTATGCAGGATATCTTAAGAAATTTTTTATCATTTAAAACTTCACTGTCCCCTGTCATTCATCGATTTGCTCGAGCGGGCCCAGTAATGTCTCCACTGTGAGATTGTATTGTTACTGTGTTTGTCATATCGAATATGCCACGGGTAGCTTGCAAGGCTTTGCCATACAGGCGAGATTCTCTCGGTAGCTTGCCGGGCTCTCCGAGAGGGGCAGAGGAATCGATATCTAGCCAAATAACAAATTCAAGTATTTCTAACTCCGAGAACTTAAAACTTAAGCAGGAATAATGTGCAAGAAACAACAAAGCAAGGTTAGCAGCTCAGAGTTGCTATTACATAGAATCAGGTCAATTCAATTTGCCACATTAATTCAGTACCCTTGGACAAGTTCCTGAATATATCTTTGTTAAACTATTTGTATCAAGGTGTCGGGATTTACAATATTGTTACTACGTTTTTTTATGCATATATCATCCCAACACCTGACCTATCACCAAAGAGCTTACTTTCCTCCACTGTTGTACTTAGGAAACTATGTAAGCTCTGTTAAATAGAAAACAATATTCATGTTCTGACCAACAATTTGTTGTTCTCTTACTATGTTTTATGTTTCTCCCCTCAATGCAGGCATATGATCTCTCTCTCTCTCTCTCTCTCTCTCTCTCTCTCTCTCTCTCTGTCTCTCTCTCTCTGATGGTGGAGTTATGTACATACCTATAGATAAAAGAGCTGATCTCTTAAAATCCTAAAAAAATGTAATTCAGAACATTTTTCAAAACATATAATTTTTAAAAGCTATAAAGCTATAGGAGTTTAAAGAATATTATGGGTTATACTATGCTAATATATTTTAGGTTTCATGTTTAAATATACAAAATTTTGATGATTATATGATTTTAATTAAAATTGCTAAATTGAAATTTGGAAAGTCCTAGAATAGAACATAACATGTAGGAAGAACTCTAAATATAGAATCATTTACCATTAAACCTACAAATAAAGATAGGTCTATTTCTGAATCCAGGCAAAGTGGCCATACTTTCTATGGCAAATTATGTCACGAATCACGAATCACGACCATCCTATTATTCGTCGATTGTCTCGAGCAGGCCCCAGTAATGTCTCCTTCATCCTAGCCCTGAGATTATATTCAAGGCTCTTTAGGAGAATGAGACCCATCATTGTTACTGGTATTTGGCATATTGGGTACGCCACAGGGAGTTTGCCAGACTGTGCTGTGTGGGCAGGCTACATTCGGTAGCCTGCCAGTTTGTCCAAAGTAGGAATGAGATAATAAGATGTCATATTACGTAATAATAATAATAAGATGTAATAATAATAATAAGATGGCAAATTATGTAATGTTAAAATAGGTACTGGAGTGGGTAGGACATTTGCCTTGCACACATCCAACTGGTTTTGTTTCCCGCACATCACATTGTTTCCTGAACCTGACAGGAATAATTCTTTAGTGCAAATGCAGGAGTAAACCTTGACCACTGTTGGGTGTGCCCTCCCTTATCCGAGCCCACAAAAGATGTTAAAATATCGTTAACTACCCCCACCGAAAATTCTAATAAATCTTTATTTTTATTTACCTATACAAGTAAATAATTTCCTCCACCCCTCTCAGAGAGCACAGCAAGCTACCGATAGTGTCTCACCCGCATGGCAAAGCCTGGCAAGTTACCCGTGACGTATTCGATATGCCAAAAACAGTAACAACAAGTCTCACAATTTGTTGTGAGACGTTGCTGGTGTCTGCTTGAGAAAATCGATGAAAAACGGAGGACAGTGCTACAGTGCTACCCGCTATAAGCTAAGTTGCTGGCTGGAGGGATAGCACAGTGGGTAGGGCATTTGCCTTGTAAGTGGCTGAACCAGGTTCAAGTCCTCCGTCTCTCTCTAGGAGAGCCTGGCAAGCTACCGAGAGTATCCTGCCCATACGTCAGAGCCTGGCAAGCTCCCCGTGGCGTAGTCCATATGCCAAAAACAGTAACAACAAGTCTCACAATGGAGACATTACTGGAGCCCACTCGAGCAAATCAATGAACAACGGGAGGACAGTGCTACAGTGCTATAGGCTAAGTCATATTCTAAAATTAACAATGCCTTATGAATGCAATGTTAACATTAGCTTCTTACCAAACTATCATCGTTTGAAATATGTATTTTTCCTCTTCTGGAATTGAAGATCAGAAAATTAAGGTAAATGAAAACTCAATATGATAACCAAGTACTTTTACTTCCCTTACTAGTTCTCATTTCAATAATGTATTAGTGCAATTTTATTTATAGAATATCTTTAAAATGTGTTTTATATAAGTAAATATAACTCTGAGCACTAGAAAATGATCATAACCATAATTATTTAGAAAGGATGAAATATTGGTTAAAATAATAGACTATGTGAAAAATTATCTTTTTGTAATCTTGAAAAGATAGGCATAGCCTACACTGTGGTTCATATTCAGTGATTCTATTGTATAATACTTCCATTAGTGGTGCTTGAGGGAAGATACTATAATTAACTGCCAGACTCTCTGAAAACTTATTGTTAATAAAAAATAACGGGGAAAATAGTTAATAAACTGTAGTTTGAGAGAAAAAATACTATAAATGTGTGAAAAATAAATTTTTCCATTCATTTCAGATCACGTTTGAGATTTCATTAGGATTCAATATATTTTTATTTTCTAGGTTTTTTGTGTTGCAAAATAGTTTTTACTGAAATTAACTTAAAGGAACATGAGAGGAGAGAAAGATAGAAGTATTTGTTTAAGAGTGAACACATGCTTCTCCATAGTGTAAAAGGCTGAGAAAAGAAAGAAAGATGTGTTCAAGAGAGAGCATGGGTTTGGAAAAAGCCACTATATTCATTTCCAATGTCAGGTGGTTTATTTCATCATATGACTTTACAGTTTCACTTATGGGTTGCATAAAGTATAGTCCTCTTTTGTATGTTTTAGTAGAATTCTGTCTTCTATGAATCAGTATTCAATATTTTTCTTTTATACAGAAGCAGAGTCCTTTTTATTCAAGTTCTATTATTTTTATTTTTCAAAATCTCTTTATTTTAATCTATCACTGTCACTGTATCACTGTCGTCTCATTGTTGGTCAATTTACACGTAACATCTCTATTTGTCCTGGATTTCTGCAGGGCAGATACAGTCTGATTGTCCCCGAGGGCACTTTGAAGTTGGCAGCCCTGTTTGGAATTGTTTTTCCATAAATTTTAGTTTCTAGGCAAGCACCTCCTTGGAGATTCAGTTTGCAATAAGTAGAAAAAGGCTGTGGTTGAGTTAACATGGCAGCAGCTGTGAGAGGAAACATGGCTGTGAGGCCTTCTAGAAGTAACAGAGGGTTGGGGGGAGACTGCCCACTCAACACCAAGAACAACACCAGAGTTCTCATCCTGGGCACTGGGGATTTTGAAACTACTCAGAGTTGGGCATCTCTGCAGAGAATATTCATTACGCACTGACATTGAGCCTTTGACACTGCAACTCTGAGAAGACACCAACGTCCTAACCTTGGGCACCCAGGTTACCTGAATTATTTGTAGTTTGTTGTCTCTTCCCAAAATATTTATGAAGAGATGGAGTTGAGAACTTTGTGTAGGTGCATTGTAGGATGCTAGGACTTTGTTGTGGTATACCCCTATGTCTTCCCACCTTCTGAAAGTACTCCACAGTTTTAGTTACAGGAACAAGTGTTCTCATGAATTTTAGCTGCTTGGTATGCCTCTCCTCTGAGACTCATTAGAGCAGGAAAACTGGGTTGGCCAACATGGTAACAGCTGTGGGTAGTGGTTGTAGGTTCTGGGGCTTCTGGAAATACAGGGCGTTGGAGGTTTGGCTCTCACCCTGACACCTGGAAGACATTGGAGTTCTCAGGTTAGACAATAAAGTATATGGAATTATTCACAGTTTGGAGTCTCTGTAGAAAATGTTTGTGATGGTAGAGTAATTGGGCTGTTGGCATTGTCGCAGCAGTGTTGTGTGGGTATGATTGATGCGACTAATATAAGAGGTACTTGGCCTACCAACCTCTTGAGGGTGCCCTGAAGTTTTCAGTCATAGTGACTAGTGTTTGCATGAGTTTAAGCTAGTTGGTGTGCATCTCCTCAGGGATTCATTTTGGAATCAACAGAGGAGGTCAGGTGGGTAAGTCAACACGGCAGCAGATGTAGGGAGGGGGGCATGGCTGAGGGGGTTTCTGGAAAAACAGGATAGTGAAGAGAGTCTGTACATCCTGACACCTAGAAGACAGCAGTATTCTCAGACTGGGCAATGCAGCACCTGAAATTATTCACAATTTGGAGAGTCTTCAGAAACTATTGATGAAGCATTGGAGTTGAGCCCTTGGTATGACTGCAGCATTATGGTGCAGTACACTGTGACTGTCATGATTTCTAGAGGGCGAATACTCAGCCCTCCTACCTCCTGAAAGTGCCATGAAGTTTTCAGCCACAGAGATGAGTGTTTCCATGTCCTTTTACTGCTTAGCATTCATCTCCTGAGAGATTCAGTTAGGAATCAGTAGAGAAGGGACAGCGGTAAGTCATACTCCATGGCTATTGGGGATTGGAGTGACTGCTGGTCTTCCAGAAGTATGGGGGCTGGAGGGAAGCTGCCCACACCAATCCTAAGCTTGGACACCAGGACACCGGAAATTACTCAAATTTTTGTGCCTGTGCAGAGATTAGTGATGAAGCGGTGGAGTTGAACCCTAAGAGTAACTGTATGGTGAGATGTAGCTACTGGTGCTTCAGGATGACAGGTAACTGGCCTGCCTAAATTTTGATGGGCCCCAGACTTTTTCTCTGGGGATCAATGTTTCCATGAATTTACCTGCTTGGCATTTATTTCCTCAAAGATTCAGTTGGAAATTGTTAGAGCAGGGCAGGTGGGTGGGTAAACATTGCGGTGGCCTTGGGAAGTAGGTGTGACTGTTGAAGATTTGGCCGGGTTTGTGCTTGGCCTACCCATCTTCTGTGGGGGTCCCAGATTTCTTCAACTACAGTGACCATTGTTTCCATGAATTTTAGCTTCTTGGCATGCATCTCTCCAAATATTCAGTAATTTGTAGAACAGGGCAGGTAGATGAGTCAACATGGTGGAGGCTGTGGGAGTTGGGCATAGCAGCCAGGGCTTCTCCAGAACTAGGGAGTGGGTGGAGACTGTCTACACTATCACTGAGAAGACACTGGAGATCTCAGTCTGGTCAACAGCTTAACTACATTTATTCCGGTTTAACTTCTCTGCAGACAATATTCAGGAAGCAGTATAGATGAGCCCCTGGATTGGCTGCATAGTGGGGTGTGGATACAGATGTCAGGTTTTCGGCAGGGTGGGTTACTACATTCTTCTGAGGCTTGCCCAGAATATTTCAGCCCCAGAAATGGTGTTTCGATGAATTTTAGTTAACTTGGCATGCATCTCCTCAGAGATTCCATCAGAATCCTCAGAGCAGGGTAGGTGAGTGAGTCTATGGTAGCAACCGTGGGAGGTGGGCATGGATGCAAGAAATGGATGTTCAGGATGCAGTGGGAGAGTTTGTAGGAGATTTTGCACTACAACTCTGAGAAGACAAAAGCCTCTCAGCCTGCACACAAAATTACTTGAAACTATTCACCTTTTTGAATCTCTGCAGACAATATTTGCGAAGTGAGGAGACAAGTTCAACAAGTACCCACTCTAAGCACTCCATGAATATATTGCCAAACTGAGAATAATTTCAGGTATCCCAGTGCATAAACCGAGAACACTGATGTTTTCTTGGTGTTGGTGTTGACAGCCTTCTTCCTCCCTTGTACTTTGGGAAAGTCTGGAAAGTCTTACTCACCATCCACAGCTGCCACCATGCTGACTCACCCACTTGCCCTGCTTTACTGACTCCCAGCTGTTTCATGCCAGACAGCTAAAATTCATGTAAGAACACCAATCCCTGTAGCTGAAATCTCAGGGTACCTTCAGGAGGTGTTGGGGGTCAAGTACCCAGCTGCCAAAGTGGCAGCTGCATGAACACTCTACCACTACAGCCATGACAAGGGTACAACTCCATCAATTTACAAATATTTTCTGCAGAGATGCAGAACTGCAAATAATTTCAGGACCCCAGTGCCCAAGCTGAGAACTCTGGTAGGTCTTCTCAGTATCAAGATGGGTAGACTTCCCTCAAATCCCTAAAATTCCAGAATTCCCTGTAACCACACTCACATCCCAGAACTGCTAACACATTTACTCACCCATTGATACTGCTTTACCAATTTATAAAAAATCGCTAAAGTTGTTGGCAGGTAATTCAAAGTGATTTTTGCCATGGGAAAAAAAATCCCATGGCAAAAATCACGTTGAGCATGGCTACCAGGGCTTCTGGAAGTGCAAGAGTATGAGAGTAGACTGTCCACCTTGACTCTGAGAAGACACCAGTCCTCTCAGTTTAGGCACTGGATTACCTGAGATTATCTACAGAGAATATTCACAAAATGGTGACATTTGGTCCTTGTGTGGCTGCGTAGTGAGGTATGGGTATGACTGTTGGAACTTCAATTGGGAAGGTACTTGATCTGCCCACCTCCTGAGGGCACCCCAAAGCTTTCAGCTATGAGCACCTGTGTCCATAAAATTTAACTACTTGGTATTCATCTCCTTAAAGATTCAGTTTGGAAAACGTATGGCAATGTTGGTTGGTGAGTGAATCAAAATGGCAGCAGCTATGAGATGTACTCATGGCTTCCAGGGCTTTCAGATGTACTGGGGATGTGTGAGGGAGGGACTGGCTTCAGCAGGGCAGGTACGCAGCCCAAACCCTGGATTTATCAGCTACAGGGAATGGTCTTTTTATGAATTTTAACTGATTGACAGGCATCTCCTTAAAGAGTCAGTAGGGGTTTGTAGAGTAAAGCCAGTTGGTGGGTAATCATCTGAAGTTCTATTTTTAAAAGTTCATTAGTGTATCAGTATCTACAGTTTATGTGTTCCTAATTCTTTGTGCTTTTCAAATTTTGTTTTCTTCAATTAGAACAATCCCATATTTCACTTTCATCTTATTGTGTAGGACTTGAAGGATGAAAAAACCACTTTCAGAAAGAGTTGGGTCAGTAATATAAGGCATTTTTTTATAGATTCTTTACCATGCATAACAGAGCACAACAGGAAACAAGGGGAAGCAAACTAGAGTTGTGTGAAATTGCTCATTTATTTTTCTCAAATAGTTTTCAGTTTTTCATGAAGCTGCTGAAAAATTCACAAATTGTATTCAATGAGATGAATATTTGTTTTCCAAGTTTTCATCAAAACTTTCATTTTCAGGTAAATATTGTATCTGCATGACACATCCTATTCCCACATGTGATGGTAGTAAGTGCCTGTTTGTAGGCAAGAAAATGGAAGTGGGATATTAAATATGCACAAACTCACTGGCTGAATAAGGAAAAAACCAAACAGTGTCATGAGTAGTGAATACACAAAAATGTATGTTGGGTAGGAACTTTCTCAGCATTTTTCCTGCTGCAATATGAAGATCTTCCCAATAGGGAATTTTGTTGTGAAAAAGGGAAATTTCTCTTTCTACCTTTCTGGCTAATATTATTGTGGAAAACAACCTTATATGTAAAATTCTCTTCTGTTTCACCCATAATAAAGACAAAAGTGCTGCTAAATTGTGCATATGCTTTGACTTTTCCCCAACATTCTTAGTTTTCATGTATAACATTTTCATTTGATGATAGTATAATAATTCATTCATTTCCTGCTTCAAATTGTAATTTTCTGAATGAACAACTTTAAATGCCATGGTCCCTTAATGGATCAGCAATATGACAGTGAATTTGGGTATCTGCTAGTTTGAAAATACCACGTAAAGGGTACTTTGAAATTGGTTTTCCTCTATGTGCATTTAAATGATATTAAAGCTTTCTTTAATTTGTATGAGGTAAATTATCCCATCATATAACTCTGACAGAGACATTTGTAAGATAGGAGCCCAAAGCAAAAAATGCCATGTTAGGTCCCTATAAGTGGTTAAATGGACAGGCAAGCGTTACATTTAATCCACTATTCCATAAATGTCCTTGCCCTCACTTCTTTCTCTTTATTTTTAATTAATCTCATAAACATCAAAACTCGTTGATACAATTTTTTGCTTTGACAACAGTCCAGGCAGAAAACACCAGTGTTTTTAATTTGGGCAGATAAAGTATAGTCAGAACTGGTGATGTATGTGTGACCAGCCTCAAGGTTTTTAATTTCAAAGTTGAAAATCTGAGAGATTTAATCTGGTTTAGCTAGTTTCTTGTGACACGTCAAGGTTTTGAAGCTTTATTATTATTGTTATTATTATTATTATTATTTCCTATACCTCCAACCTACTTGTGCATTCTTTTATATTATTGAATTTCTCTCATGGTTTATTGAAATTGAGATTACCACACATTCATCTATGTACACTCTATTCCCAAAATACGTAATGTTATTTTCTTAAGCATGTATAATAGGATTTTCAATCAGGTTTTCAAAGTGCAGGTTTAATGAGGATTGAGGTTATTATTATTATTTTTATTTCCCATGCTTTTGACTCTTTTGAGATACATTTTTTTTAATTTCCAATACTTTTGAGTCATTATAGATAACATATACCCTTTTGTTTAACTACAGGTTTTATAAATATTTTCAAATCTTAAAATAATACAGAAAATATTTAAGGTTGATTGTTCCTTTTGAACAATTTCCTACTGCCTCTTTTAAATTTTACATATTTTATTCAATATTTTTATTTTGCTTTCATAAGAACTAACTGTTCAGATGACCAAGTTGCTTTAGTGGACTAAAAAGATAGGATTTAGAGTGGCAACCACATACTGGCAATACTAGTAAAGACAAAAAATCATTTTGGGGTATATATCACTCTAAAATGTTTTTTTTCCTATAAATAAGATCTTATCTAGAATAATTCATGGTCACGGTCATCCTGTTGTTCATCGATTTCCTTGAACAGGCACCAGTAACGTCTCCTTCGTCCTAGCCCTGAGATTTTAGAAAGTGCCATATTCAAGGCTCTTTCAGGGTCAGGAGAATGAGATCCATTATTGTTACTGAGTTTTGGCATATTGAGTACACCACGGGGAGTTTGCCAGACTCTGCCGTGCAGGCAGGATACTTTAAGTAGCCTGCCGGGTTCTCCAGAGTAAGAACTAGATAATAAGATATTGTGTGGCCATGAATGATCTTATCTAAAATAATTATAGGCAGAACTATAAATTTATGATTTGAATTTACTTCCGAAATTGATGATAATTAGAAAGTTTTCCAGGGAGAGAATCAAATTACAGGATTCTTAGGAATTAAGTAACATCTTATAGGTTGCATGAGTACGTTGGCTCATTTAGAATCTTCCATTTTAACATTTACAATTACCTCAAAATATGTATTGAATAGAAATTATATATCATTGTATGATAATATATGCTAAGATCACATTCGAAAAAAAGAAACAGATTTTCCATTCATAAAATTTAGGATCCAAAAGGAAAGAAAAAATTAGGAGACATGCCAAATAGAGTTATTTTGATAGGCACCTAACTTAGTTACGGGAAATATTTGCCCAATGACAATGAGGCAATATCTAAATAAGATTTTCAAATAATTGGGAGTTATTAGTAAAGGTCAAGACAGGCAATGGCATTAATTCAGAGTCAGCTATCATGTAAAAATAGTCGAGAAAAAAGTATAAAACGAGTTTTAAGAAGGTAAAAATCAATCTTAATGACTTGGAAGAATAACCAAAATAATAAGTAAGTCACTCCAAACAGTCTATATTATGAAAATGATGAAACTAAGAGTTGAGAGTAAATAAAGATACAACAATATGCCCGTATAATAATAATAATAATAATGACAGAATTCTTAAATACCGAGTGATTTTAATAGGAGTTATATAGGTATTTAATTTTATATAAATGTTTGCTGAGTTATTTGTGGATTTCCTTAATCCTAACAACTGATCAAGATGGAAAATTTATAAAAGTGAGTGCCCTGAATCAATTTAGTATAAATCCTGATGTTGTTGCCACAGCATATATGAAAGATTGATTATGAATTTTCTGCTCTCCAGGTTTTGATTTTGAAACCTGTACTCACAAGCTTGATTCTTTGTTTTGTGGACAGTCTAAATTGAAAAAATTATTGGCTTGGCTCCCATATATCAGCTATGAATCTGGACATGCAATAACACATCTAATTTTGACTTCCTTTTATTTGCTTATTAATTTAGGGTGGTTGAGCCATAACCAGCAGCATGTGGGGATTACTCCTGACTCTATGCTTAAGGGTTGCTCCTGCAGTGTTGCATTGCCATACCTGTTCGGCTGCATGTGAGATAAGCACCTTATTCCCTGTAAGATTTCTCTGTCCTTTATTTAACATTTAAAAAAGCATAGTGACATCACATTTTCCCGATGTGTAGTGCTATTTATTGTAAAATATTTCGAATATTTAAGGTTTACTGAATATTGTTATTGTGTCATATGCCAAATAATTATCCTATGTAAGGCTATATTCTGTCATAAATCATAACAAAGGAAATCTAATTTTTGTGAAGAAAAATCATGATTTTTTCCTGTATAAACCTCTTACTTGTTTCTGATTCAACTGGTGTCCATAGTAAATTATAATAATATAAGAATTTTATACAATTCACAGATGACTCTGGATGGGATGCAAGAATGGCCAAAAGTTGTAAGTGAAAAAGGATATGACTAAAACTTGGAAAATACCTTGAAATTTATAACTCTAAAAACCATTGCTATAGTTTTAGGTACTCTGAGATAAACAACAGAAAATAGTCCATCTAGATCAATTTGATCAATTTGCTTAGTAAATTATAAATTACTTCTTCTAGAACATTCTTTGAGCACTTAAGTGATAATGATTTTATTAACTATCCTTTTTAATACTGTAGCTATGGACAATAAATTGTAGCTTTGATGACTCTGCTTCTTGAAAAATTCTGGTAGCCTTCTCTAATGAACACATGTATTTATGTCCTTTGGGTTAGTTTCTTGATCTATTTATTTTTTTATGGTGGTGGTTGATGGGGACGGGGGTTGCAAATTACATCCAGCAGTATTCAGGGTTTGCTTATTCCTGACTCTGTGCTCAGGGATCACTTTGAGATGCTGAGGAGTGATTTCGTCAGCTGCATACAAGACAAGTGTCTTACCCAATGTACTATCTTTCCGTAGGAATATTATTAACTCTTAAGAGGAAAGCATGGTTGTAGTTTAAAATCTCGTAACAGGATTTGGTGAGACAAGTATTACTCGCAGTTGCTTCTGTATTACAGTCTCTCAATTAAATGCTTTTGTTCTGCTTAATGTAGACAACTAATTCAGCTTCCTCAGGCTATCAAGAAAGAATGTAAAGCCCCATTTCTTTAAAGGGCTGTAAGAAGGCTCCAGTCATCATCCAGAATACCCTTTTAGCTAAAGTGATACCTAAACTTTACCAGACTAATGAATCGAGACCATTTTATAGGGATTTTATTCTACCCCATTTATTTAATGCAGTATCCAAAATGCTGTACACTCTTTGACTGCCTGGTGAAATGATATGCTAGATATACATTTATTCACAATTCAGAAACACCATAAATGCATTAACAGACTTCTCATTGCGAAATAGTACTTTTTGCAAACACTTCACATGGACTATCAATCAACTCAATTTACCTTTATAAATGTCCTTTATGTGTTCATTTCACAGTGTTATGCATACTTAATATAAAGTAAGATTCAATAAATATTTAAAAGGCTAAATCAAACAATTACGTTTTTCGGTTAAGTCTTACAAATCAACAGTGATTTTAAAGTTCTCATGCATAAAAGAATAGTTTAATAGTTTCCCTGACTGAAAAGCAGGGTGTGGAAAGATTTTTTTTGATAAATAAGAATTAGACTAAAAGGTGACAGGTGGAGGTCACTTATTGTAAATTGTAACAGAAAAGATTTCTTGAGTTAGGGAATCTTTATATGCAAAGTTTGAACTAGGTATACCCACATCACACATGTGCATGTAGGCATGCGCATATACATACATGCACATGCATGCACACACACAGAGTGAGTGAGAAAAAGAGAGAGAAATGGAGGGGGGAGACACCCACAGAGTGAGAGAAAGAGATAGAGAGAGAAGGAGACTCACAGAGAAAGAGAGAGGCACAGAGAGAGAGAAAGAGAGAGAGAGAGAGCTTTACACTAATCCTAAAGCTAAACGTGTTATTTTAGAGAAAAAAATCATTTCTGCAATGTTACCAGCATAGGGTACATTTTAAGCACATATACTTTGAACCAATCTGTAGCAACCCGATTTTATCTATACTAAATTCAGGGAAATTTGAAGACATCCGTGCTTGAATATCACACAGACAATTATGCAGAATATCAAGCTGCTTCATAGGTCTGCAGGGACTGGAAAGAATATCTGAGTAGAGTCTGCATACATATGACACAGTAGGCCATGACATTGAATAATGTAAGTCACTAAAAAAATCTAAATATAAAGCTAAATAGGATTTAAAACAAGTCCCAGGGGAATCAGAAAGCAACTTGGCAAAGCATACACCATTCCCTTGAGAAACAAAGTGAAAGGTGAATGTACGGATAAAGAAACTATCCAAAGCAACCCATGTTAATTCTATAAATTCAAAAACATAGTGCTCTCTCAAAGAATGTTATAGTCAGCAGTACTCACACTAGACAAATAGTCTTAAATGGGCCCAAGATAATAAATATTAGACCAACAAAATGCTCATGGACAATTTTTTCCTAATCTTAAATTAAGTATATTCAGTGAAACATGACAAAATGAGTTTCTAGAAAAAAACTCAAGGTGAATTGTCTTTTTTTAATGATTAAAAAAATAAGTTTCTTTTTAATTTTTGGGCCATAGCCTGTGGTACTTGGGTTTCCTCCTGGCTTCACACTTAAGGACCATTCCTAGCTGGTTTAGGAGAACATATTGGGTGCCAATGATCAAATCTGGGTTGACTGAATGCAAGGTATGTGGTCTGGTCACTGTACTATGACATCAGCCTCCCAAAATTTAAATATTCTGATGAAAAAAATTTTTAAAAAAGAAAAAAATAGTCTAAGTGTACAGTTTTCTATATTCTATTAGATTTGTTTTGCCTTATAATAGGAAACATTTTTCAATGTTCCAAATAAGGAATCAATATGTGTAAATACACACATAATGAGATGCATTATATATTAATCAGAACTCAAGGTGCCATCATGATAATTATTCAAAACAAACAAAACAAACACTGTCATCCTGTTGTTCATCGATTTGCTCGAGTGGGCCCAGTAAGGTCTCCATTTTGAGACTTGTTGTTACTGTGTTTGGCATAACAAATACATCATAGGGAGCTTGCCGGGCTCTGCTGTCGGGGCTGTATACTCTTGGTAGCTTGCAGGGCTCTCCGAGAGAGGCGGAGGAATCGAACCCGGCTCGGCCGGCTGGCTGTGCGCAAGGCACACGCCCTACTGCTGTGCTATGGCTCCAGCCCGATAATTACAATATATAAAAATAACCTTATCATCTGGTAAATTACTTTTCATTAAAATAACCTATATGCAATTATACACTTTAGGTTTCTCATCAAATTTGTCCTTTTAAAAAACATTGCATCAACTATAATTAAACAGGTAAGGATCATTTAATATCACTGTATTAAAGGGGAGATTGACATAACTCCTCTGAAACAATTGAAAATAAATTTTAAATTATGGTATAAATAATTGAAAAATTATTAGAGAGCAGTAGGGAGGGAGATTGCTTAATATTTAGGTTATCTTTGTTTTCTTACCAATTTTCTTTTTTTCATCTTTTTTTTAATAGTGAAACACCATGTGGTACAGTTGTAGACTTACAAATTTTTGTGCTTGGGTTTCAGTTATACAATGACAAGTACCCATCCCTCCACCAGTGCCCATTTTCCACCACCACGGGTCCCAGTATTCTTCCCACCCACCATCCTCCCCATCGCACCCTGCCTCTGTGGCAGGGCATTCCCTTTTGTTCTCTCTCTCCAATTTTAGATCCATTGATTTACCCTCATCAAAATCAAGAGATAGGGGCTCCATCTTAATGATGGTAATGAGATTGCCCTTTAAGGCTACAAAAATAATTTATAATGGCAAGTTTTCCAAAATAAATGCTCTAAGAAAAAATACTCAGGATGAAACCTATAAAACCTTCTCTCTCTCTCTCTCTCTCTCTCTCTCTCTCTCTCTCTCTCTCTCTCTCTCTCTCTCTCCTTCTCTCTCTCTCATCTCTTAGGAAGTACTAGTGAATTTAAGTTTCTCTTCTTGACTGATGGTAGTTGGATATATTCCCAATAATCTCGATTACCAGAATAATGATACCAAGTTTCTGAGAAAAAAACCAATAACTTTTAAATGATAGAAAACTAGAAAAATATGATTTAGCATATTAGTGTGTTCAGTACAAAAACCAAAATCTAATTTCTCATCATCATGAACAAAAATGAATGATCCTCATAGGTTTCTAACATTAGAAAAATCAGCTAATGTATCAATTTTCTCATTTATATGAAGATTTATACCAAGTTTATAAATCTTCATCGTCAAAAATCATAGAGATGTAACATTTTATAATTTTGTAATTTCTCAACATTTGACCGTGTAAAGAGTGAATACAGTGCTAAATCAACATAATGTAAATACACGTTGAATTAAAAAATAATTATTGACCACAGTTAGTTTTAAACAAATACTATCACACAAGTGTCAAAATGAAACCCACTAGATTGATTTTCCGAGCTCTGAATTCTTTGTAATAAAATATTCATATCTATATGCTCTGAGGACTTTGACAAAAATACCCCAATTAACATATCTCAATGCTTCTATCTGATGGTTACCAAATTAGGAATTTAAACAACATAATGGAAGAAGTCTCATGATAAATAAAGCTGGTTACTACAGGCAAACTCAGATGCTTTTTACTGCACTGCCTTGAAACTGCATGCCTAGAGCTACTCACCTGGCAGCCCACAACTCTCCTTGGGAAGGAATCCATGCACCTTCCCAGAGGAAAATCTGTTCAATGCTTAAACAGCTTTGTTTAATTTCCTCTTGAAAGAAAAACTAAAACTTGTTGCAAGGTTCTTCTAAAGTCACTGCAGGTAGTTAACAGTTCAGTTAAAAATAATTAAGCCAATTTGTTAATATGAAACCTAAACTCCTTAAGAGAGAAAACTAAGCTCACAGGATGAAAGAGATTTCCTAAGTGTAAGGTTCTCAGGGGAGGCTTGGAGCCAGACCCAGCAGGAGGTGCTTTATTTTCTACTGTAAATCTTCACACTTCTGCAGAAATTGTTGGAAGCCTGTATCTGTGGGTAGGTTTGCTTATTTATTTATTTTTGCATGTAACTGGTCCCTATTGGGAGTACCTCTAGCTGCTCCTAAGCAGATACCCTACAGCTAGCTCAAAGCATTTATAGGATGCAGAGTGAGTTGAATATAGTGTGACAGATGCTTTCAGAAGGAACAGTCAAGGTAGAAATAACACAAAGAATAACTGAGGTGCTCTGCTCTTGCCTCTCAATAAAGTTAGGACTAAAACGTTTTCCCGCAAATAAGGTTAATATTGTTCAATTATGCTTGACTTAACAATACTTCTGTACAGTCTGTAAATTGTCTAACTTTCATCAGACATAATACCACCTTATAAAAAGGAAAGGTGTTTGATCTTCAAATAAAAAACAAACTAAAGTTTATTCCTACTGCAGTTGTTTATCCAGTTGATTATCAAACTGGATATTCATGTGTGCAGTTATATTTATAAACAGTATATTTATTGGTTCCTTTTTTATTCAGTATATATTTATTGAGATTTCTCAAAAAAACTAAAGATATAAATATCATATGGTCCATTTATGTCACTTCTAGATACATATCTGAATATCTAGAAACATTATTTTGAAAAGATAAACTGAATACTATATTTATTGTAGCTTACTTAGAACAGCCGATAAATGGAAACAACCTAAGTGCCTACTGATAGATGAATGCATGAAACTACATTTTAAATAAATATATGTGTATATATGTATTCGCTGTATTTTGTTGCATGCATTATATCTGCTTATTTTTACTAATGGTTCTCTACTGAAGTCTGGATTTTTTTTGTTTTAATTTTGTTAGGCATCTACATTTTATATTGCTACAAAGTCACTTTGAATCTTATTGGACATTTTTCTCTAGTGATATAAACAGGTAATCTTATCAGTCATTTTGTTCAAAAAAATTTTGAATTATTTGCATATGTTGAATGATCATTGCATCTCTGGAGTAAATTCTACTTGATAGTGGTTTATGATAATTTGATTTATTGTTGAATTTGGTTTTTAATATGTTATTAAGGATTTTTGTTCATGTTCATCAGAAATATTGATCTGTGCTTTTTTTGTGGATGGTTCTTGTATATCTTTATATGAAGGCTACTGCTGATCTTATAAAATTGGTAAGGAAATGTTTCTTCCACTTCACTTCTGGAATATTTTCAAAAGAATAAGCATTATTTCATGTTTGAATGCGCAGTTGAGTTCACCCATGAAGCTATATTTTCCTGGATTTGATTTTTTTAGGTCATTTTACTGTTTTCATCTTTTTTAATTTAATAAGTCTGTTTAGGTTTTCTTTTTGTCCCAAAATTAGAAGGTTGTACAGTGCTAATATGTGTTTTCATTTCCTTAAGAAGACTTGATTTGGATTTCTTGCAATCTATATGTTTCAAGTACTCTCATAATTTCTTATATATCTATGTTTTTGTTCCTTAGTTGTTTGACTGTTTTCTCTTTTTTATTATTGGATACAGCTAAAGATTTATACATTTTTTAAGATATTGCTTTTAGTTTTATTTATATTTGTATTACTTTTTGTTTCTTTTTCATTTATTTTCTCTTCAATTTCAATTGTCTTGCTTCCATTAATTTAGGGGTCTATTTACGCTTCTCGATGGATGCATCTGATGCTAGCGTACATGCATTGAAAGTACAGACGATCATTTTTGTCTTCCTTCGTTGTGGCAGCCTAGGTCGGCCTTGAGATTTTGTCAGCCTCTCCTTTCTCATACTTCTCAGTGCTGCCATGTCGGTGAAGCCTTCAGAGTCAGGTGAATGAGATCAGTTGTAGTTACTGGTTTTGGCATATCGAATACACAACGGATAGCTTGCCAGTCTCTTCCGTGCGGGCGGAATACTCTCGGTAGCTTGCCAGTCTTTCCGAGAGGGATAGAGGCTTTTGGGGCGAACTCTAATCACCCTTGTAGGTGTTACCATATTTGAACCCTATCAAATATGGTACGACAATTCCGGAAGATGGGTATTTAGTGTCTTATGATGTGTCACGCGGTATTAAGTGATTAAGTGAAATTGTTTATTTGAGGATTCTCTTATTTCTTCTTATTCATGAAACGTATCTCTTTACGTTGCCCACTCTGGTGCTGCCTTCTATCATTGTTCATAAAATGTCATTAATTCCGTTTTCTGATCCATTTCTGAGTAAATAAGTTCAACTTATATATTTCTGTGTCTAAAGAAAAAGTTATGTTCAGGCTCTTCTTTTACTGTGGTTCTGAATTATCTCGAAACATTACTAAATTGCTTCTTTTTTTCATTTTTTCTCTTGGGGGAAGAATTCCAAGTGTTGTTAGGGGAGTCAGAGGACACTTTTGCCAATTCTTGATCATTGAGGCCAGAAGTTCCAGCCCAAGGATGCAGTGCTGTTCACACCCTGTGGATAATGAGTGGTGGGAAGGACCTCCAGAGACACACCTGGGGTGCTTGGGTCAGCAAGGGAAACCAAGGCATGCAGGCGCCTTAATCCTTACATGATGTATCTGGCCCAAAAGAATTTCTGCTGTCCACTCTCTCTACAACCCGAAGAGATCACTTGCCCAATTCATATAGAATTGTATTATTATTATTAATTTTAGTTAGGTTGGAGCAATAGCAAAGCAGGAAAGGCCTTTGCCTTGCACACGGTACATCTGGCTGACCCAGGTTCAATTCCTCCGCCCCTCTCAGAGAGCCTGGCAAGCTACCAAGAGTATCTCGCCCGCATGGCAAAGCCTGGAAAGCTACCCATGACATATTCAATATGCCAAACACAGTAACAAGTGTCACAATGGAGACATTACTGGGCCCGCTTGAGCAAATTGATGAAAAACGGGAGAATAGTGACAGTGACAGTGATTAATTTTAGTTGAAGATTTGATATTGTTCTGTTCAAAAATATATGAATTAATTTTAATAGCTGTCTAGAATTGATTTAAACTTTCATATGTTGTTTGTTTTCTTGTGGGCCACACATGTTGGAATTATTCCTGGCTCTGAACTATGAGAATACTCTGGGCAGTGCTTGCTGTATCATGAGATTCTGAGGATTCAGTTTGTGCCTCCTGCATGCAAACCATGTGACCCATCTCCACAAACTTTCACCAGCACTGCACCTACAATTTTAAAAAATAAATAAAATTGTGTTGTAATGTTTGTGTGCTTATATATATCACACCAGAAAATATTTTCTGTTTTTGTATACATTTTATATCTCCCAGCTCAACATTTATTAATACTGAAAACAAGAAATAAATAAGAAAAGTATATCAGTGATTTTAAAATATATAAATTTGCTTCAAATATCAGTGTATAAACATACTGTATTGGTAAATTATAAGCACACTATAATAAATTAGAAAAGTTTACAATCACTTCCTGATATTCTTTGATATAAAAATGTTAATGTCTGGGCAAAGGAAAATACTTTCAATTTATTATTAATATTTTCTAACCCTTTAAGTTTTGTTCATAAGAACAGAGACTTGGATATATTAATAAATTCTAATATTGGTTTGCAAGAAATAATATCACTTTTCTATATTGTATATTTGCTGATATTTTATATTTAATAAGGCTAAATATATTTTGATAGATACATTGCTCTCAGAGTTACTTTATCTTTATTAAAATTATTTTTATTAAATCACTGTGCAATAGTTACAAACCTTTCATGATTGAGTTTCAGTCATACAAAAATCAAACACCCAATCCCTCAACCAGTGTATATTTTTCACCATTAATATACCCAGTATCCCTCTCACAACCCTTAATTCACCCCAACCCCTGCCTCTATCAGAAAATCTACTCTCTTACTTCTAATTTCTCTACTTTTAAGCATAAAGGTTTGCTTTTACAGATACTGAGAGGCTATTCTGTTTAGTTTTTTATCTACCTTCAGCACACATCTCTCATCTTGAGTGATCCCTCCAACCATCTTTGACTTGGTGACCCCTTCTCTATCACAGTTCTCTTTTCCCACAGCACATGAGGCAAGCTTCCAACTGTGGAGCAATCTTCCTAGCCCTTGTCTCTACTGTCCTTGGGTGTTAATCTCATATTATTTTATTTTATATTCCACAAATTAGTGCAGTAATTTTATGTCTCTCCCTCTCATTCTGAATCATTTCACTTAGCATGGTATCCTCCATGTCCATTCATGTATAAGCAAATTTCATTTCTTTATCTTTTCTACCAGCAACATAGTATTCCATTGTGTAGATGTACCATAGTTTCTTAAACCAGTCTGTTCTTGGGCACTCAGGTTCGTTCCAGATTCTGTCTATTGTGAAGAGTGTTGAAATGAACATACGAGTGCAGATATCAAATCTACCCTGCATTTTTGAACCTCCAGGAGAAAGGAAGGAAGGAAGGAAGGAAGGAAGGAAGGAAGGAAGGAAGGAAGGAAGGAAGGAAGGAAGGAAGAAGAGGGATAGAAAACATTAGAAAGAAGCTAAAATATGAATATGGTGAGAGGATAAGAGTTTTTTGGGTATTAAATGATGTGATTGCTTTTATATAAGATTGATCACTTGACTTCCCGTTAATCGTTGATTTGCTAAAGCGGGCACCAGTAACGTCTCCATTTGTCCCTGTCACTTGCTAATGTAGCCCAATGGCGTCTGTTCATTCTAGGAACACAAAGAGCCTCAAACCGATCATTCAGGATCTTGATGAAGAAGTCTGACCATCTGGTAGCTGGGCAGCAACGTGGTCTTTTGACATCCCATGGAATCCAGTCAGTAACATCTCTAGCCCGGTGATCATTTCCAAATCTCATTAGGTGTCCAGCCCATCTCATTTTTGATGCCTTGGCAAATCAGACAGCATCCCTGATTCTTGATCGTCAGTGGAGGTCGGAACTCTGGATTCTCTCTCTCATTTGAGTGAAGTGTGATACTCCAAGTATAGGTCTTTCAATTCCTCTTTGGGAAACACTAATAGCGTTCTCATCCTGTTTTTATAGGGCCCAGGTCTCTGAGGCATATGTTAATGCAGGAAGAACAGTGGAATCAAAGAGATGTGCCCGGAGTCAGAGGTTCTTTGTCTTCTTAGCTATTTCTTCAACGGTCTTTAAGGCGATCCAAGCTGCTCTCTTCCTCCTGCACAACTCAGGTGCCAGGTCATTCATCATGTTGAATTCTCGACCTAGGTATATATAACTGTTGCACTGGGAGATGGTCATTCCTTTGAGAGCGAAAGGAGCGTCAGGAATGAGAATGTTTCTCATAAACATTGTCTTCATAAGATTCAGCTATAGTTCGACCTTTCCACACTCATGGTTGAAGTCGGCCAACATTTGTGCTGCTTGGCTAAAGTTTGGTGTTATTAGAACAATGTCATCAGCAAAGTGGAGGTGGTATAGTTGATGGCCATGTATCTTCACTCCCATTCCTTCCCATTCCAGTCGTCGCATGATGTTCTCGAGGGTGGCACTGAAGAGTTTCTGTGAAATGGTATCACCCTGCAGAACCCCTCTCTTAACATTGATGATTACTTCTTTGTAGAATGGTGAGATCCTGTTAGTGAATCCGTAATAAAACTCAAGGAGGATCCTGATGTATTGAGTTTGAATGCCCTGATTGGCTAGGGCTTCAATGACTGCTTCTGTCTCAACAGAATGAAAGGCCTTCTTTAAATCAATGAATGTTAGGCAGAGCGGCATCTTGAACTCCCGAGAAACCTCAATGAGCTTGGTTATCGTGTGGATGTGGTCGATAGTGCTGAATCCTTTGAGGAACCCGACTTGCTCGCAAGGTTGTCCTTCATCTAGTGTTCTGCCAATCCTATTCAGGATGACTCGAGTGAACAACAGTTTGTAGATGAGAGACAATAGGCAGATTGGGCGATAGTTGCCAATGTCGTGGATGTCTCATTTCTTGTACTGTAGTACAGACCTGCTGGTTTTTCATTGGGATGGAACCTTGCATTCAGACTGGTACCCTGTGAAGAGCTGAGCCAGCGTATTGATGAGTATTGACAGCAGGTTCTTCAGCTGTTCAGGTCTGACCTTGTCTGGGCTGGGTGCTGTTCGTTTCTTTACCAACAAAATGGCGTGTTGTATTTCAGAATGGAGAACATTGGGAATGACATATCCATCCTGTGGAATTCAGTATATGGGCAGGGGGACATGGCTACCAAAGAGATTTGAGTAGAAGTCTTGGATAATCTTCTCCATTGCCCTTCTGGAAGATGTGGTAGATCCATCAGGATGTTGAAGGGCAGTCATCTTGGTCTTGCCATTGGCAAAGGACAGGCGGGCGTTACGAATGCTTTTCCCAACTTCTGCCGCATCTACCAGCACTTCTGCTCTCCTCTCTTTGAGGTCTTCCTTGATCGCATCTGTGCACTGCTTTGTGAGCTCAGACGATTACTTGCGGTTGCCTGAGGCATGCGCCAAACCACGTTGGCGAATAAGCTCAAGAGTTTTCGAAGACAGGCATTTTTTTGTGGCTATCTCTCTCTTGGGATTCCTTGCACAATCATGGAGATGCTGAACCATTCGATCATATTCCTTGTCAATGTCGTCAACAATGGCATCTTCCCATGTCGCAGCAATAGTGCCAAAGAGCTCCCAGTTGGTGGTCGTTCTGGGAGTTCTCTTCTTAACTTTGCAGCCCTTTCTCCCCACTCTGTGGGGAGTAGAGTTTTGTATGAAGGAGACGGTGGTACGATCCCATTTGGAATTTTGGGACAACAACGACATCAGTCAGGCAAAACTGTCGATTGAATATGATGTGGTCTATTTCGTTGTGGAAACGTCCACCAGGAGACTCCCATGTCCAGCGTTTAGATTCGACCTTCTGGAACTGTGAGTTACCATGGATGGTCTTGGTTGGCATGATGAACTCAGACAGTCTCTCACCCTACTCATTCCATTCTAGGCCATGGGTCCCAATGTGGAGTTCTTCGTCTGATCTTCTTGGTCCTATCTTGGCATTAAAATCACTGACAATGATCTTGTAGAAGGTATGGTCTTCTTTATAGAACTCCTCCAGCTCCATGCAGAACTTCTCAATTTCTTCTTCATCATAATTGGATGTTGGTGCGTAGACAATGAAGATAGAAACTGCCGGCAGTGAGACACATCTATTCAAGTGTATATGTCTGATTTCGTTTGTTAGGCATTTGAATGAATCAATGCTCATGGCCAAGTTTGTGTTGACAAGGACACCGAAGCATCCAATGCCTCTTTTATCGCATGTTCCGAGGAACAATTCTTCTCCAGTGTCAAAAACGGCGTGATGTGATTGATGCCTTCTTGTCTCGGTCAGACCAAGATGTCGTACTTGATCATTCGCGCTTATACCATCAGGTCCTCAATGAATGCATCCTATGCTAGTATACGTGCTTTGAAAGTACAGACCATTTTTGTCTTTCTTCGTTTTGGCAGCCTAGTTTGGCCTTGAGATTTTATCAGCCTCTCCTTCCTCATCCTCATGCATAAGATTATTTCATATAAATAAAATAGATATATAATTATTATTTCTATTATTTGAAAGGTGACTCTCTGGTACTATTGAGCTCTTCATCAAAAGGCTTCTGGAGGAACCTTTATGAGTAGAGTTTTATATTTCTTTAATATATAATTAAATTATACGTTTTCATAATTGAAACTGAAAATTATTGAATACTAAAGCAAACATATAATACATGCAAGTACACAATAAGTGCGATATAAATATGTTTAAAGTAAAAATTAAGGATGTAAATGAAAAAATTGATCAAGTAAAAGTCTTCAATAATAACTAATCAAATGCTAAGTATATTAAATGTGGACCATCACAATTGTATTGTCCCCATATTTTTTTTTCAGTTTTTATTTGGGCACTGTGGTTTACAAAACTGTTAATGGTAAGGTTTCTTACATGAAACATTCCAGCATACCACTGTATCCCGGCATCTCCTTCTGCTGAGTGCTTCTTCCACTTTGTCCCAGTGTCTGTCAAGACTCTGTTCTCCAAAGCTTTCTACAAAGACCAATTCTCACTTTCTGTTGCATGTGACTGATATTCCTCTACTATTTTTCTCTATATTCCCCCATAAGAAAGAGATCATTCTGTATTTGTGCAAGGAGCACAAGATAAAAGAAAATAGAGACTATTTTAGAAACGAAGTAGAAATTCTATTCCTTGTATATGCAGGAAAATTATTTGAAAATAATTTATATTATAATATCTATATATTCAAGGGTAAAGTGAGCCTAGTAATATTGAGTTTATATTTATCTTACCTATATCATATGACACTTTTTCAATTCAAATGGAATTAATTTGAAAGTATCATATATAAAATTAAAATTCTGGTTTGTTGATAGTAAAAATACATAAAGTACAGATTCTTATAGAGTAGAAAGAAAAAATATCTGGAATATAAATTAAATGGACTGCCACTTGTATATTTTCCTTTGCCTTCTGGTTCCTCTCAGCCTATGAATTTAGTAAGGAAAACAATAAGTAGCTGAATTATAAAAATAATATATTTTGTTGATTTTCAGAAAAATAATTATATCATGATGAAAACTGTTTTTTAAAATATCACACATAATTGTGCATAGCAAGAGAAAATGAGCTAGTAAATGGACTGACATTAATAATTATACTGACATGCATGTAATTTCAAGAATTGACTAATAAAATGATTGATAATTTTCAGATAATTGAATTTAAAATTATGAAACTTTAAATAAACATGACTTGTAGTTTTATAATATTGAATTAAGTTCATACTAAATGTAGCAAGAATTTATTTCATCAGCAAATCTTTGTGAATAAATGGGCAAAGTAAAATAACTTTAACAAGCTTATTAGTATCATAGTATGTTAAAAGTCATTCTTTTTAGGGCCTTTATTAGTATCATAGTATGTTAAAAGTCATTCTTCTTAAAAATAATGTAGCATGGTAGCACTCTCCTCCCATTGTTCATTGATTTGCTCTACTGGACACCAGTAACGTCTCACAACAAATTGTGAGACTTGCTGTTGCTGTTTTTGGCATATAAAATACGTCATGGGTAGCTTGCTTGTCAGGCTTTGTTGAGAGGGCGAGGTACTCTCGGTAGTTTGCTGGGCTCTCTGAGGAGTCAAACCCAGGTCGGCCACATGCAAGGCAAATGACCTACCCTCTGTGCTATCACTCCCGGAATACATTAAATAATGTAACTTTATTTTTTTTGAAGTAAAACAGATTTTATTTGGAGGCTTTTAGGAAAGAGAAAGAGGGAAAGAAAACAAGTGAGAGTAACACACTCAAGAGAGAACAGTGGTTTCTGCAAAGGTGAGAGAGCCCCTACACACACCCCAGCATTAGATATGGAAGCATGACACATGTGCTTGGCCACGTGGGCATAAGCAGCACATGGATTTGGGCCGCATATGCATCAATAATGGAACTCTTAAAACATATATTTCTACCGGTGCTCTTCATTCTGCAAGTGTTTGTATGTTTCTAGGAATCTATAGAATTCATTAAGCCTTCTATATTCTTATAGACTCACTGAATTTTCTGAAGTCATCAATTTTTAAAGGAATTAAAAATCAGCCTAGATATCAAAATAGAAAAAAAAACACAGTCACAATTCAGAAGACCCTAAAGAGATATGACTGCTAAAAATTATGTGATATCCAGAATGGGAAACAATACAAACCCAAAACCCATCTGATAAGGGATTAATATTCAGGATATACAAGACACTAGTAGAATTGTAGAAGAGAAAAATCTCCAACCTCATCCAAAAAATTGGAGAAGAAATGAACAGAAGCTTTCTCAAAAAAGAAATACAAATGGACAAAAGCACAGTAGAAGTGACATCTGTACCTGTATGTTCATTGCAGCACTATTGACAATAGCCAGAATCTGGAAACAACCGAATACTCAAGAAGAGATAATTGGTTAAAGAAACTTTTGTTCATCTATACAATGGAATAATATGCAGCTGTTACAAAAGATGAAGTCATGAAATCTGCTTATAAGTGGATGGTCATGGGGAATATCATGCTAAGTGAAATGAGTCAGAACGAGAGAGACAGACATAGAATGACTGCACTCATTTGTGGAATATAAAATAACATAATATGAGACTGACACCCAAGGGCAGTAGACACAAGGTCCAGGAATACTGCCCCATAGTTTAAAGCCTGTCTCATGAGCTGGTGAGAAGACAGCTGGAATAGAGAAGGGATCACTAAGACAATGATGGTTGGAGGAATCACTCGAGATGGGAGATATATACTGAAAGTAAATAAAGGACCAAATGTGATAACTTCTCATTATCTGTATTGCAAATCATAATGCCCAAAAGTAGAGAGCATGGGAGAAATTGTCTGCCATAGAGGCCAGGGAGGGATTTAAAGAGGGGGTATACTAGGGATATTAGTGGTGGAGAATATGCTCTCGTGGAGGGATGGATGTTTGATCATTGTAGGACTGAAACTCAAACATGAAAGTTTTGTACCTGTATCTCACAGTGATTCAATAAAAAGAAAAAAAGAATGTGATGCGGTATCTTTGAAAGTATGTTGGAACTGTTCTTTAAAAAAAAACAAAAAGGAAAAGTCGATGAAATCTTAATAATGATGGTTCGCTAATATCAATATTTGTTTATTCACTATTAAAATATGCCACATTACCATAAGATGGTAAGATAGTATCAGAGGAAAATGGGTACATGGCATACATGAACTCTACTCTCTTCACAGTAAATATTATAGTGAATGTTATTCTAAAATGACCAGTCTAATGAAAGGAAAATGATGATAGGAAACAAAGCCATGGATTTTAAGTAGGCATTATACGTTTAACCTGTGGGCAGGTCAAAGTACTTGGAAAGTGATAAACTGTAGAAATAATCACCATATGAAGGAGAAACTTTTTTTTAAATCCTATTAGCACTCTAGCACTGTCCTCCCATTGTTCATCAATTTCTTCAAGCAAGCACCAGTAACATCTCCATTGTGAGACTTTGTAGAAGTCCTCCGTGTGGGAGGAATACTCTTGGTAGCTTGCCAGGCTCTCCGAGAGGGATGGAGCAATTGAAGCTGGTTCAGCCGAGTGCAAGGCAAACACCCTACTCGCTGTGCTATCGCTCCAGCCCACTAATCCTATTAATCCTAGTTTTTTTTTAAATAAGTAAATACCATTGAGGTTTATTTCAATGAGTAATTGGTACATGCATGAAAATTTTAAAGTATAATGAACTTTTGATCCCAAAGGGCTACAATAAAAATATGCTTAAAATTTTTGCATTATGTGCATTTCTATGAGAGTTCTCCATTATCCAGCTCAGTTATATTCTAGGCAATTTCTAAATTCCAACTTCAACTAACTTTTGGCAGTAATTAAATCTGATCAAGAAAAATTGAACCCATTTTCTGAATGAATAGAATAATGAATTGGTTAAAAAATGTATGGAGAACCAAATATACTTTTTCTCCAAAGGTAAAGGTAAAGGCCCTCCCGTTGATCGTCAATTTGCTCGAGCGGGCCCAGTAACGTCTCCATTGGAGACTTTGTTGTTACTGTGTCTGGCATATCGAATACTCTCGGTAGCTTGCCGGGCTCTCCGAGAGGGGCGGAGGAATCGAACTAGGGTCGGCCATGTTGGCCACTTGTAAGGCGAATGCCCTACCCGCTGTGCTATCGCTCCATCCCAAATAATTGAATAAAAATACTGATAAAATTTCACAGTTTTTAATAGTAAAAAGAATAAAGTATTTCAATGTATTACTATAGAGTAAAACTAAAGATCATAATTTAAAAAATAGTAAGATTAAGTGGATCTAAATGCATGAAAGAAGAAAAAGTGATGAAAGAAATAAGTTGGATAGCCATAAGAAATGATGTATAAGGGAGAAAGATTAATGCCTTCAGGGCACACTTTTTTAACCAATCTCAAGTATTATAGTTTTGTTTTGTTTTATTCTTTTGTGTGTGCTGGTGTTGTCTGTTGTACTGTTCTGTTTTGTGGACCTCCAAGGAGTGTTTACAGGGTTCAGGGGTCACATGCAGCAATGACCAACAGGATAACATCTATCTGTACTTGTGGACATCCAAGGCCACATTATGTGATGCTCTGGAGGCTAAACAGGGCTGAGGACAGCCCTAAGCCACATTCCTAATGGACTCTCCAAGTGTAAATTTTAAACACAATAAATATCTTAATACTTATGACCTTGTCTCATTTTCTTTTCAGAATAAGTAATGGTCAGTTATTGTAATCCTAGCTAAAAATTCCCAGAAAACACAAAGATGATAGAATCCACTATGTATGCTTATGCAATTGCTTATACAATCAATTTTGTACATACTTCTCTATGCATAATATTTCTTTATTTCTACTTGCCCTGACGATTTCTTAGTTCTCTTGAAACCAAAATATCATGGTTATTAATATTTGATCAGATTCCTTATAGATCACTTGATCACTTGATTTCCTGTTACTCATCGATTTGCTCGAGCGGGCACCAGTAACATCTCCATTTGTCCCTGTCGCATGCTAGTGTAACCCAATGGTGTCTGTTCGCTCTAGGAACACGAAGAGCCTCAAACCATTCGTTCAGGATCTTGATGAAGAAGTCTGACCATCTGGTAGTTGGGTGGCCATGCGGTCTTTTGACATCCCGTGGAATTCAGTCAGTAACAGCTCTAGTCCAGTGGTCGTAGTTACATGACCAGCCCATCTGATTTTTGACACCTTGGCAAACGAGACAGCATCCCTGATTCCTGATCATAGACTAAGGTCGGAACTCCGGATTCTTTCTCCCGTTTGAGTGAAGCATGATATTCCAAGCATAGCTCTTTCAATTCCTCTTTTGGAGACCCGAATAGCATTCTCATCCTGTTTGCTAGGGCCCAGTCTCTGAGGCATATGTTAATGCAGGAAGAACAATGGAATCAAAGAGATGTGCCCAGAGCCAGAGGTTCTTCGTCCTCTTAGCTATTTCTTCGAAGCTCTTGAAGGCGTTCCAAGCAGCTCTCTTCCTCCTACGCAGATCGGGTGCTAGGTCATTTGTCATGTTGACTTCTTGTCATGTGAGTCTCCGGCCAAGACTCATGCAAAACTGAAGCCCCACAGAACAAGATAAGCGGAACTCTCTGAGACCTTGGATTCCAGACTCAACGGACCCAGGGACAGAGATTCTCTGCTTGCTCCCACCAATCACAGGTGACAAAGGGATTATAATCAGGTGCCCCACCCTACCCTGCCCTGTCTGCTTCCACCAACCACCAGAGACCCAGGGATTGGATTGTGCACAGAAGACCCACCCTACCCCTACCGGGACCAGATAAATACCTCACTGGCAGACCTCCACTACCGACACTACCTCCACTACCCAGCCGCCACCACACTCCAGGACACTTTCCGGACACATTATAAGACGCTAAATACCCATCTTCTGGAATTGCCGTACCATATTTGATAGGGTTCAAATATGGTAACATCTACGAGGGTGATTAAAGGTCTCTCCAAAAGCCTCTATCCCTCTCGGAAAGCCTGGCAAGCTACCAAGAGTATGCCGCCCACACAGCAGAGCGTCACAAGCTATCCATTGTGTATTCGATATGCCAAAACCAGTAATTACAATGAGTCTCATTCACCTGACCCTGAAGGCTTCACCAATATGGCAGCATTGAGAAGGATGAGAAAGGAGAGGCCGACAAAATCTCAAGGCCCAACTAGGCTGCCACAATGAAGGAATACAAAAATGATTTTCTGTACTTTCAAAGCACGTACACTAGCATCAGATGCATCCATCGAGGACCTGATGGTACAAGCACGAAAGATCAAGTACGACATCATTGGTCTGACTGAGACAAGAAGGCACCAATCTCACCATGCCGTTTTCGACTCTGGAGAAGAATTGTTCCTCGAAACATGCGATAAAAGAGGTGTCGGAGGCGTCAGTGTCCTTGTCAATACAAACTTGGCCATAAGCATTGATTCATTCAAATGCCTAACAACCCGAATCAGATGTTTACATTTGAATAGATGTGGCTCACTGCCGTCAGTTTCTATCTTCGTTGTCTACGCACCAACATCTAATTATGATGAAGGAGAAATTGAGAAGTTCTACATGGAGTTGAAGAAGTTCTATAAAGACCACACCTTCTCATTGTGGGTGATTTTAATGCCAAGATAGAACTGAGAAGATCATCTGAAGAACTTCACATGGGGATCCATGGCCAAGAATTGAACGAACAGGGTGAGAGACTGTCTGAATGCATCATGTCGACCAAGACGATCCATGGTAACTCACAATTCCAGAAGGCTGAATCTAAACATTGGACATGGGAGTCTCCTGGTGGACAATTCCACAACGAAATAGACCACATCCTTATAGATAAGCTCTAGTTTTAAAAGTTTTCCATTATGGTGTTTAAAATTATATTTCTTGATTTTTGAAAATTGTTCAGTAAACTACTTACTTTTTCTGCATAGGTTGATGTCAATGATAAAATCAGAGTCATGATGTCATATATATGTAGTCACTTCTCATAAACAAGCTATCATTTTTCTCATTTGCCTCATATATAGACAAGTTCATTTAAGACACTGAAAGCCAGATGAATCCTAAATTACCATATAATCTATAGTCCTGGGTGCCAGATTTTATTTAATCATTATACATGTTATGACTGCTCTCACCCTGCAAAATGTCTCAGTCTTTTTCCTTTTGATAACCTCTAAATGTTATAAGGGAAATGTCATTATGCTTACCATTATATCTCCTAAATCTTAAACAGAAATTGGCATATAAGTACTGAGTAAAATATTAATGAAGAAAATAAAACATCACAAATTATTCATTTAGTAAATCACACCAGGAATAAATAATAATAATAAAATTAATCATGAAAACCTGAAGAAATTAGAATATTTAGAAATCTAGAGGACAAAAATAAGATTTTATGTCCCATAAGATTGCATTTCAATGATAAATAATACTATTGAGATTTGATGAATTGTAAGGTCTATCACTGAAAGTGAGACACAGACATTTGCAATGTTATTTTCATGCTTGAGATTTTATATCTTTTTGTGCTTCTTCAAATTAAGTTTTTAAATACTCAAACCATGATTCAAATGTGCAAGAATTCACTCTTTTGGCTTTAAAAGAATCCTACAGTTTTCCATTTTTCCTGAAAAAATAAAGGATAAAGGAACCAGCAGAAGAACCCAGGTGTACGGGACCTGGGGCTGAGATCTCCAAGCCTGCTCAGATCGGGACTGGGTCTCCTCCACGCAGATCCCCCATTTTCCAGTAGTTAGACAGTTACACCCACCACCTGCCCCTGACACCATGTAATCCGATAAACGGCCAAGATCCAGAGACTATAAAACCAAGTTCCCAGAAGCAAATGCGGCCTTGAGATCACTTATTGTCTAGTTCTTGCTCTTGGAACTGCAGGCTACCGAGAGTATCCTGCTCACACTGCAGAGTCTGGCAAGATCCTCGTGGTATATTCGATATGCAAACCCCAGTAACAATGATAGGTCTCATTCCCCTGACCCTGAAAGTGCCTCCAGTGTGGCACTTGCTAAAATCTCAGTGCTAGGACGAATGGAGACATTCCTGGCAACTGCTCAAGGAAATCTACGAACAACAGGATGACAGTGATACAGTGTGATACAGTGATTTATTATTAAATATGTATTAAGGTAGACTCAAAAACAGTCTAAAATATAGAAACAACATACAAATGCTAAAATATCATTCATTTCAGGAATAGGTAAAGATATCTAAATAATTTAAATCTGAGGGGTAAGAAAAAGAAGGAAAGAAATTAATAACCTATAGATAATTCTGTCATTTTAGGATATTTTAAGTTGATGAACCTATAAAATAAGAGGTGAAATATAACGAGAAAAAAATTTATATTATTTGATAATTCTAGAAAGTTTTTGGAGAACTGTAAAGATACTGGTTATGCTTTGTTCTTTACAACAATATAAACTTATTAATTTTTTAAACATAGCTAAAAACTGTAATATATTAATGAGAATAAATTTAATATAATAAACGTATTAATAAAATAAAAGAGACCCAATTTCCGAACTCCAGCTTTGTACTTTTTTATGAGACATATTAGAACAATAGATATAGTTAGGGTAAAAGCAAAAGAAGATCTATCTCTTGGAGAAAAATGGTAGTGAAGACTACTCCAAATATAATATCAGTTCTCCTTAGTAACTGACACTGATTTTCTTCAGAATGGTGGTTTGTCAGACTTAAAACCCTGGTTTCCCTGTCCCCCGAACAGTGGATACAGTAAATGAAGTATAAATCGTGGCTTCAATAAAATCTCCTTAATACAGATTCACTCAGTTGGAAGAAAAACCCATTTTGCACTTCTTTCTATTTATGTCTCATGGCTCCCTGGAATGTGGATATGAAGTGAGGTGAAAATTAAAGTATCATACTAAAATATGAATAAAAGAGAGAAGGGGCATTTGTTCATGATAAAGTGAGGAGCTGAGATTTCAGCACTGGTCTTTCTTCTGACTTTATGTATGTAACACTGTAGCACTGTCCTCCTGTTGTTCATCGATTTGCTCGAGCGGGCACCAGTAATGTCTCATAGCAAATTGTGTTGTTAATGATTTTGACATATTGAATATGTCACAGGTAGCTTGCCAGGTTTTGCCATGCAGGCAAGATACTCTTAGTAGCTTGCTGGCCTCTCTGAGAGGGGCGAAGGAATCAAACCCAGGTCAGCCACATGCAAGGCAAACACCTTACCCACTGTGCTATAGCTGCAACCCGACTTCATCTATGTAGGAGAAAAAAATGAAATCTTTAGATCTTAATAAAAAGCTTCATTAAATCATATCTGACATATCACAGAAATAATAGTAAAAGTAACGGTGAAGAGGTCTGAAGAGATAGAGATAAGATACTTTATTCACTCATAGGAAAGTTCTGTTCTATTCTGAACCATGCCTGGAGTGACCCCCTCGAACAGAATAACGTCTGTAATTTGAGCACTATCAAGTGTGAACTAAAGACAAAAAAAGCGAAGAAAAAGGAATGCTTATATTAAAATTGATGATCAAATAATGCTATTGAAGAAAAAAAATCACCCCCAAGTAATGACTTAGTCTTATGTTTTAGATTCTGTTGGAAAGTACTTCAAATTATCTTTAGCAAGTTCAAAGGGGTAACTCAGATCTGATTCGCCGAGCTTGGAGGTCTTACTAAAAAAATTCAAATCTGAGTGTGACTCAGGGTAATGGAATAGTGATTCTCTGAATGATTTCACTTCCATTCCTTGCTGTTAAGGTAGGCATAGGCTCAGCTCACCTCCATGGGTTTCCTCAATTTATTTATTTACAGAAACTCACAGCATGGTATATTAGTAGAAATATTAGTGTTCTATAACCTACTCTCAGCAGGGGGATAGTATCACTTCTCCATAATCATGTTTGCCTGATTCGAGAGAGAACAAAGACCCATCAAGGCCTTCTTTAAATCAATGATCGTTAGACAGAGTGGCATCTTGAACTCTCGCTAAACCTCAATAAGCTTGGTTACTGTGAGGATATGGTCAATGCTGCTGAATCCTTTTTGGAACCCGGCTTGCTCACATGGTTGTCCTTCAGCTAGTGTTCTGAATATTCTACTCAAGATGACTCGAGTGAACAATTTGTAGATAACAGACAACAGGCAGATCAGGAGATAATTGCCAATGTCTTGTATGTCTCCCTTCTTGTACAACAGAATGGTTCTGCTGGTTTTCCATTGGGACGGAACCTACATTTAGACAGGTGGTGTGTGAAAAGCCAACCAGTGTATTGAGGAGTACTGGTGGCAGATTCTTCGGGTGTTTTTTGTCTGACCTTGTTTGGACCAGGTTCTGTACACTTTTTTACCGATGAAATAGCGTGTCGAATTTCAGAAGGGAGAACATTGAGAACATATCCATCCTGCGGAATTTGGTATGTGGGTAGGTGGACATGGCTATCAAAGAGATCCTAGAAGAAGTCATGAATAATCTTCTCCATTGCCCTTCTGGAGGATGTGATAGATCCATCAGGACTTTGGAAGGCAATCATCTTGGTCTTGCAGTTGGCGAAGGACAGGTGCGGGTTGCAAATGCATTTTTTTTATACAATGCTTTGGGGAGGATTGGCATTTTAACAATGTTAATTCTCCCAATCCATGAGCAGGGGATATCTTTTCATTTCCTTGTGTCCTCTTTTATTTCCTGAAGTAGCATTTTGTAGTTTTCTTTGTGCAGGGCTTTTACATCCTTAGTTAGGCTGATTCCTAGGTACTTGATTTTCTTGGGTAAAATTGTGAACATGATTTTTTTTTTCATGTTACTTTTTTCCCTCTCATTATTTGCGTATAGGAAAGCCATAGACTTTTGAGTATTGAATTTATAGCCTGAAACTTTACTATATAAATCTATTGTTTCTAGGAGTTTCTTGGTAGAGGGTTAGGGTTCTCTAAGTACAGTATCATATCATCTGCGAATAGCGAGAGCTTGATTTCTTCCTTTCCTACCTGAATGCCCTTAATATCTTTTTGTTGCCTAATCGCTATTACAAGTACTTCCAGTACTATATTAAACAGCAGTGGAGAGAGTGGGCATCCCGTCTCCTCCTTGATCTTAGAGGGAAGGCTCTTAGTTTTTCCCCATTGAGGATGATGTTTGCCATAGGCTTGTGGTAGATAGCTTTAACCATATTGAGAAAAGTTCCTTCTACACCCACTTTGGCAAGGGTTTTCATTATAAATGGGTGCTGGATCTGTCAAATGCTTTCTCTGCATCTATTGAAATGATCATATGGTTTTTATCTTTTCTTTTGTTGATATGATGGATTTTGTTGATTGATTTTTGAACGTTAAACCATCCTTGCATCCCCAGAATGAACCCACTTAGTCATGGTGAATGATCTTATTGAGGAGTTGTTGAATTCTATTTTCTAATATTTTTTTGAGAATCTTCACATCCGTGTTCATCAGGGATATCAGTATGTAGTTTTCTTTTTTTGTGGTGTCTTTGCTTCCTTTTGGTATTAGAGACATACGGGCTTCATAGAAACTGTTTGGGAGAATTTCAGTTTCTTCAATTTCCTGGAAAAGCTTGAGAAGAACAGGCAATAGGTCATTTTTAAATGTTTGGAAAAATTTGCTAGTGAACCATCTGGACCCAGGTTTTTGTTTTTGGAAAGACTTATGATAACAGTTTAGATTTCCTTGATATTAATAGGACAATTCAGGTATTCTAGATCTTCTTGATTCAGCCTTGGGAGATTATAGGAATCCAGGAATCTATCCAATTCTTCTAGGTTCTCTTGTTTCATGGTGTACAGACTTTCAAAGTAGTCTCTGATGATCTTTTGAATTTCTTTGGTTTCTGTTGTGATATCCCTCTTCTCATTTCTGATTCGGTTTATTAGACTTATCTCTCTCTTTTTGTGATTCTTGCTAGTGGTTTATCTATCTTGTTTATTTTCTCAAAGAATCTGCTCTTGGTTTCATTGACCTTTCAGATTGTTTTTTGGGATTCTCTGTCATTGATTTATTCTCTAAATTTTATTATCTTTTTTCCTTCTGCATGGTTTGGGCTCCTTTTGTTGCTACTTTTCTAAGATCTTGAGATTTGAAGACAAGTTGTTTATGTAGGCCCTTTCTTCCTTCCTGAAAAATGCTTGGAAAGCTATAAATTTTCCCCTTAACGTGGCTTTAGCTGTGTCCCACAGGTTCTGGTAACTCATGTCTTCATTCTCATTTGTTTCCAGGTATCTTTTGATATTTTCCTTGATTTATTTCCGGACCCACTCATTGTTCAACATTGACTTGTTTAAGTAGCAGGCATTTGATTTGGTTTTCTGCGTCAGTACATGATTAACTTCTATCTTCAGTATATTGTGGTCTTAGAAGATTGTTGATAAAATGTCTGTCTTCCTGATTCTGTTGAGGTATGCTTTCTGGCCCATCACATGGTCTATTCTGAAAAAATTTTTATGTGCCCTGGAAAAAATTTTGTATTATTTTTTGGGGGTATATAAAGTCATGTATAGATCTATTAGCCTTCTGTCTATTTCTTCCTTCAAAGTCGTTATTTTTTTATTTTTTGCTGAGTTTTAGTCTTCTTGATCTATCTACGAGTGATAAGGCAGTGTTGAAGTCTCCAACCACTATTGTGTCCTTGCAACGTCCTTCTCAAAGTCAGTTAGCAGTTTTTGTAGGTGTTGGCTGTTTCTTCACTGGGTGAGTATACATTTAGTAGTGTAATTTCTTCCTGCTCTACATATTCCTTGATAATAAAAAATGACCTTCATTGTTCCTTCCAATCTTTTTCAACCTGAAATCTATGTTGTCTGATGCTAGTAAGGCCACCCCAGCTTTTTTGAGGAGGTTTTTGCTTGCAGGGTTGTTTTCCATCCTTTGACTTTGTGTTTGTTCTGATTGGTCAGATAGGTTTCTTGTAGGCAGTGGAATGTTGGGTTGTCTCTGAATCCATTTTGCCACTCTGTGTCTCTAATTTAGTGAATTTAGACCACTGACGTTGAGAGAGATTATTGTTATGGGGTTTTTTGTCATCTTTCTGTAAGGGTTTCTTATGATTGTAGAGGTTTGTCTTGTCTTACAGTAGCCCCTTTAGCCCTTCTTTTAGGTTTGGTTTTGAGTCTATGGGCTGGAGCCATAGCACGGCAGTAGGGCATTTGCCTTTCACACAGCCAGTCTGGCCGAGCCAGGTTTGATTCCTCTGCCCCTTTCGGAGAGCCCGGCAAGCTACCGAGAGTATCTCACCCTCACGACAAAGCCCGACAAGCTACCCGTGACATATTCAATATGACAAACACAGTGACTACAAGTCTCACAATGCATATGTTACGGGGCCCGCTCCAGCAAACTGATGAACAACAGGAGGACAGTGCTATACAGGGCTATATTTGAGTCTATGAAGTTTCTGAGCTGTTGGTTATCCAGAAAATAGTCTAGTGTTCCTTTCAGTTTGAGGGAGAGTTTAGCTGGATAAAATATTCTTGGTGAAGCATTCATTTCATTGAGTTTTTTCACTATATCCCACCATTGCCCTCAGGCTTGGAGGCTTTCCTCTGATAGGTCTGCTGTGAATATAAAGGGTGCTCCTTTGTATGTGATTTCCTTCTTTGACCTTGCTGCTTGCAGTACTGTGTCTTTATCCATGGTATCCATCATTCTAACTATGATGTGTCTTTGAGTGTTTTCCTTAGGGTCTCTTTTAGCTGGTACCCTTCAGGCTCCTTGAATCTGGACACCTGCATTCTCCAGCTCTGGGAACTTTTCAGCAATGATTTCTTTAACCATGGTTTTTCCATTGGGACTGTTTCCCTGACCTTCTGGTCCTCCAATGATTCTAATGTTGTTCCTCTTGGAATCATCCTCTAGGACTCTGATTCGCTCTAGAGCTATTTTAATGTCTCTTGCCATTGTTGTTGCTGGTAGGCTTCGTGCTGCTCATCTTCCAGCTCACTGATTCTGCTGTAGCGATTCTACTGTTGAGGGTACACACTGAGATTTTTATTTCATGTACCAAATCCTTTACCTTAAATATCCCACCCACACTGCAGAGCCTGGCAAGCTATCCGTGGTCTATTTGATATGCCATATCCAGTAAAAAAAATGGATCTCATTCCCCTGACCCTGAATACGGCAGAGTCAAGAAGGATGTGGAAGGAGAGGTTGATAAAATCCAAGGCAGAGATAGGCTGCCAAAACGAAGAAAGACAAAAATGTTTGTCTGTACTTTTAATGCTCGTATGCTGCATCTGATGCATCCATTGAGGACCTGATGGTACAAGCTCGAAAGGTCAAGTACGACATCATTGGTCTGACCAAAACAAGAAGACATCAATCACATCATGCCGTTTTTGACACTGGAGAAGAATTGCTCGTTGGAACATGTGACAAAAGAGGCGTTGGTGGTGTCAGTAGCCTTGTGAACACAAACTTAGCCATGAGCATTGATTCATTCGAATGCCTAACAACCTGAATCAGAGGATTACACTTCAATAGATGTGGCTCACTGCTGGCAGTTTCTATCTTTGTTGTCTATGCACCAACATCCAATTATGGTGAAAGAGAAATTGAGAAATTCTACATGGAACTGGAGAAGTTCTATAAAGAAGATCACTCCTTCTACAAGATCATTGTCGGTGATTTTAATGCCATGATAGGACCAAGAAGATCAGCCGATGAACTCCACATCGAGACCCATGGCCTAGAATGGAACGAACAGGGTGACAGACTCTCTGAGTTCATCATGTCAACCAAGATCTTCCATGGTAACTCACAGTTCCAGAAGGCTGAATCTAAACGTTGCACATGGGAGTCTCCTTGTGGACAGTTCCACAATGAAATAGACCACATCATACTCAATCGGCGATTTTGCCTAACCGATGTTGCTGTTGTTCCAAAATTCCAAATGGGATCGGACCACTGTCTCCTTCGTGCCAAATACTACCTCACAGAACAAGGAGAAAAGAATGCAAAGTTTAAGAAGAGGACTCCCAGAACGACCACCAACTGGGAGCTCTTTGGCTCTATTGTGGCAACATGGGAAGATGCTGTCATTGACAACATTAATGAGGAATACGATAGAATGATTCAGAACCTCCATGATTGTGCGAGGATTGCCGAGAGAGAGAGAGATAACCACAAAAAAACGCCTTTCTTCGAACACTCTTGAAATTATTCGCCAACTTGGCTTGGCACATGCCTCAGGAAACCGCAAGCGAACGTCCGAGCTGGCAAAACAATGCAGAGAAGCCATCAAGGATGACCTCAAAGACAGGAGAGCAGCGGTGCTGGTAGATGCGGCAGAAGCCAGGAAAAGCATTTGTAATGCCCACTTGTCCTTCACCAACTACAAGACCAAGATGACTGCCCTCCGACATCCTGATGGATCTATCACATCTTCCAGAAGGGCAATGGAGAAGATTATTCATGACTTCTACTAAGATCTCTTTAATAGCCACGTCCACTTGCCCACATACCACATTCCACATGATGGATTTGTTGTTCCCAATGTTCTCCCTTTTCATCTCGTCAGTAAAGAAACAAAGAGCACCTGGCCCAGACAAGATCAGACCTGAACACCTGAAGAACTTACCATCAGTACTCATCAATACACTGGCTCGGCTCTTCACATGCTACCTGTCTGAATGCAAGGTTCCATCCCAATAGAAGACCAGCAGGACTGTACTACTATACAAGAAGGGAGACATCCACGACATTGGCAACTATCACCCAATCTGCCTATTGTCTGTCATCTACAAACTGTTCACTCGAGTCATCCTGAATAGGATTAACAGAACACTAGATGAAGGAAAACCATGTGAACAAGCCAGATTCCGAAAAGGATTCAGTACCATAAACCATATCCACATGATTACTAAGCTCATTGAGATTTCTCGGGCGTTCAAGATGCCGCTCTGTCTAACATTCATTGATTTAAAGAAGGCCTTTGATTCTGTTGAGATGGAAGCGGTCATAGAAGCCCTAGCCAATCAGGGCATACAAACTCAAAACATCAGGATTCTTCATGCGCTCTATTATGGATTCACTACCAGGATCTCACCATTCTACAAAGAAGTAATCATCCATGTCAAGAGAGGGGTTCGGCAGGGTGATACCATTTCACCAAAACTCTTCAGTGCCACACTCGAGAACATCATGCGAAGACTGGAATGGGAAAGAATGGGAGTGAAGATAGATGGTCGGCAACTACACCACCTCCGCTTTGCTGATGACATCGTTCTAATAACACCAAACATCAGGAAGTGGCACAAATGCTGACCGACTGTGACCGTGAGTGTAGAAAGGTCGGACTACAGCTGAATCTTACGAAGACAATGTTTATGAGAAACAGCCTTGTTCCTGACGCTTCATTCGCTCTCAACAGAACCACCATCTCCGAATGCAATAGTTATATATACCTAGGTCGAGAAATCAACATGATGAATGACCTGGCACCTGAGTTGCGCAGGAGGAAGAGAGCGGCTTGGAATGCCTTCAAGAGCATTGAAGAAATAACTAAAAGGACAAAGAACCTCCAGCTACAAGCACATCTCTTTGATTCCACTATTCTTCCTGCATTAACATATGCCTCAGAGACCTGGACCCTACGAAAACAGGATGAGAATGCTATTCGGGTCTCTCAAAGAGGAATCGAAAAAACTATGCTTGGAATATCACGATTAACTCAAATGAGAGATAGAATCTGGAGTTCTGATCTCCGTCAACTCTCAAGAATCAGGGACGCTGTCTCATTTGCCAAGGCATTCAAAAATCAGATGGGCTGAACACGTAATGAGGTTTACAGACAACCGCTGGACTAGAGCCATTACTGACTGGATTCCACAGGACGTCAAAAGATCACGTGGACGCCCACCTACAACATGGTCAGACTTCTTCGTCAAGACTCTGAATGATCGGTTTGAGGCTCTGCATGTTCCTAGAATGAACAGATGCCATTGGGCTATGCTAGCACACAACAGGGATGAATGGAGATGTTACTGGCACCCGCTAGAGTAATTCGATGAATAACGGGGGATCAAGTGATCAAGTACCAAATCCTTTATTTGTGACAATTTTGTGAGTAGCTTTCCAATTTCTACTCTCATTTCTTCCTGGATTTTCTCGATTGTCTGATCCATTTTTTCTTTTATGTCCTCCTTTAATTTATTGGATAACTGTATCACTGTTCCTTTGAGTTCATTGAACATCTTCATTACTTCATATCTGAATTCTTTATCAGAGAGCTCCTTTATATGAGTAACACCTTTTGAGGCTTTTGGACTTTCATTGTTTTCTCCTAATGGTGATTTGCATCGTTTCTTTATGTTGTTATAGTGGTATGGAGACTGAAATGTTACAGGAGATAGCTGGGGGTGGATAATTTACCTGGGGCGGTATAAAAGGCTAAAGGCCCCAAATTAGGCCACACCCATGTCTGCAGAAACCACACCCATTTCCGCAGAGGCTCCACCACCTATGGGTACCTGGCGGGGGGGTACAGACCTGGGAGAGGATGAAAACAGGGAGCAGCCTTTGAGATGAATAGAAAGGGGCCCAGGGATGGTGGGTGGCCCAGGTTCCCAGAGGGCGCTTGGGGCATTTGCATGGGGGAGGCGGAGTCCTGAGTTTGAGTATTCACTGACTTGGGAGAGAATGAAAACCGTGCATAGCTTTGGGGAGAAACAGGAAGGGACTCAGGGATGGTGGGCGGCCCAGGGTCCCCTATTAAGTGTTTCATGATGTGTCTTATAATAAATAAAAGACTTTTATGATATATGAAGCAAAATTGATAAAACTACATATAAAGGTTGAAAAATGTAAGAGCATAGGATTTTTGAAGAAATACCAACCATTATTTTATAAAACAGACAAAATGAATTAATAGGCACAGCATATTTGCACACACAATTTTTATGCTTGAAAAAATAGATACAAATGAGGCACTAATAATATAGATATGAAAATTTTTTAAACTGATTTTTAGAACGTAAGCACACACTGTTAGCCACACAGAAATAATATTTTAATTAATCTGTTTTAATGTACTTTCATGTTCATAGGTTTAAAAAAGTGCTTAAAAACAAATTTAAAATTTAAAGTCACAAGATAAAAAGTTTTATAAATAATCATACATACAGTGGCTGGAGCAATAGCACAGTGGCTAGGGCATTTGCTTTGCATGCAGCTGACCTGAGTTCGATTCCCAGCACCCCATATGGTCCCCGGAGCACCACCAGGAGTAATTCCTGAATGCAGAGCCAGGAATAACCCCTGTGCATTGCTGGGTGTGACCCAAGAAGCAAAAAAATAAATAAATAAATAAATCATACATACATAGTGCAAAAAAGATACAAGTGTAAAGAAAATAATTCCATGGTAAATTATTATGATTAGAATAGTTAAATATTTATTAAAATTTTGGAAAAAACTACCAACAGATTATATAGTGGGAAAGAGTGATCGTACAGTTGGTAAATCTTGCACAGGGTCAACCCGGTTTCATTCCCTAGAATCCCATGTGGTACCTGAACTCCACCAGGAGACTTCTCTTGGCACAGAGACAGAAGTAAGCCCTGTCACCACTAATTGTGAAATTCTCAAGCCCCCTCAACAACCATTCTCCACACACACAGAAACGTACACACACACACACATACACACAATGATTTTTATGCTTATTACTGAGCAGGAGTTCTTTAATATTTCTTTTAATGTTTTTGTATGTTTTTTAGACCACACCCAGAAGTGCTCAGGGATTATTTCTGGCTCTCTGCTCAGGAATCACACATAGTAGGTTATAGGAGAGCCTGTGGGGTACCAGGGAACAAATAAGGATCCACCACATGCAAGGCAAGTCCCCTATCCATTGAATTATCTCTCTAGCCCAAAATTCCCTGACATGTTAAGGTGGTTAATCATATTACATCTGTTGAATTAAATAAAATACATAAATAAAAGGAAATAACTAATATAAGTAATTAATAAATTATACTATAATTCTATTGATCCGCCCAAATACCACCTGGAATGACTGTGACCATAAACTCCATGACTCATTATGAGGATTTTAATGAATAAAAATATCAAAAATAGAATACAGTGGAATAGGTTTAACAAACCAACAAGGTGGAGGAATGTCTAATAAAATTGGTCAAACCTATACAAAGATATTTAAAAACTATTAAAATGTAGCTGTTAGAAAAGAAGTCATGAAATTTACATACAAGTGGTATTACATGGAAAGTATCATGCTAAGTGAAATGAGTCAGAAAGAGAGGGACAGACATAGAAAGATTGCATTCATCTGGGGAACATAAAGCAACAAAATAGGGGACTAACACCCAAGAATAGCCAAGATAAGTACCAGGATGCTTACTCCATGGCTTGGAGGCCAGCCGCAAATGCTAGGGGGAAAAGGCAACTCAGATAGAGAAGGGAGCACAAAATAAAGGGTTTGGGGAGGATCCTTCCAGGATGGGAGATGCATGCTGAGGGTAGACTATGGATGGAACATGAACAGGAACATTGCCTCTCAATGCCTCTTTTGCAAACCACAGCACCCAAAAGGAGAGAGAGAACAAAAGGGAATGCTCTGCCACAGAGGCAGGGTGGGAAGAGGGGGATAGGGGTGGGTGGGAGGGATACTGGGATCAGTGGTGGTGGAGAATGGGCACTGGTGGAGGGATGGGTACTCCATCATTGTATAACTGAAACCCAAGCACAAAAATTTGTAAGTCTACAACTGTCCCTCATGGTGTTTTACTAATAAAAATTTTTAAAAATCTATTAAAATATATGAATATATGTGCATCATTATGTGCGTGTGTGAAAGAAATAGTGAGAGAGACTAAAAGAAACATAAAAGATAAAAAGGATATATTTATAGGTGCAATGGGGATCAAACTGGAAAGAAGAGATTATTTCTATACTAGAACAAATATTCAGAGAAAGAGAAAAATCAAACCCATCCTTTGAAAAGTATTTACTAAACAGAAATGTAAAATCTGTAGCCAATAAGAAATTAAAATATTTGTTGGAAATCATTTTGTAAATGCCAAGTCCAGATATTTAATGCTATTAAAAAACATTAAACAATGCATAATAGATGATGTATCATTCTCTTATTAAATACATAGATTCAATGAATTTCTAATCAAGATTCTAATACGATTTGGGACTGCAGTGGTAGTACATCAGGGAGAGTATTTGCCTTGCATGAGACTGACCCAGGTTCAATCCTCAGTATCCTACATGGTCCACCGAGCACTGCAACAGTAATTATTGAGTACAGAGTCAGGAGTAATGCTTGAACATTGCCTGGTGTGACCCCAAAAGACAACAACAACAAAAAGGCTTCTAATACAATACGTGGAAAAGTTCTTTTCTTTTTTTTTAAATTTTTTTAGCAATTCTTTTTTTTTTTTTTTTTGCTTTTGATTTTTGGGTCACACCTGGCAATGCTCAGAGGTTACTCCTGGCTCTGCACTCAGAAGTTTCTCCTGGCAGTGCTCAGGAAGCCATATGGGATGCTGGGAATCGAACCTGGGTCAGATGCATGCAAGGCAAACGCCCTACCTGCTGTGCTATCACTCCAGCCACAAAAGTTCTTTTCATACTTTGAGTTTACCTGATATTTTGATTCAAGTATTTAGGAACCAAAAGTTGCTAAGTATAGCCAAAATACTCCTGAGGAATAAAATAAAATTGTTCAAAATTGTATCCATAGTGTGAATTTGTTGTAGATTCTACATATTTTAATAGAGCAATAAACTCAAATATTAAACACAAGACAAGTGGACAGTGAAGTTGTCAAAATGGTATTACAAATTGATGTCAATAGATATGATAAGCAACTGATTTTGGAACAACAGGTAATTTGCTAGAAACACAAATGCTGTTTATTAATTTCTCATGACAGTTTTGAGTTTCAAAAATATACAGAGGAGATTCTATATCATAGTAGAACATATAAAAGTTACCCAAGACACATAATACTAACCATAATAATTATTAGTAGAGAGTGATAAGCCAGTCTGAAAACTTATTAATAAAATGCCTTAAAACTAAGACTAAAAAGAAAGCCATAAAGTGTGATTTTTTTAACATTAAAAATAGAATGCATGCGTAATTAAGTAATGAACAAATACTAAATTATTGTAAAAACATAAATAACAGTAGAAAACATGGGGAAAGTCTTGAAGTATTTATCAAAAAATACACACCATTAAGATATTTGAAAATACAATCTTATCTATAAAGAGGATATGTTAAAACCATACTGAGATATAATTATACATATGGCATAGGTTAAAAAAAACGTATATACCTAGTACTCTTAAGATTGCAAAAAATACAAAATTTTATCCAGAAATTCTCATACTTTGCTAATAGGAGTATAAAAAAATGTAACTTTTTTGAAATAATTGAACATTGCAATTAATATAGTGCAATATTTGTGTATATACTATAAATACTAACACCATTTAAATATGTGGCAATTATATATGTACAGATATTTTCATGATAACTTAAAGACTATAAACCTGAAAAAATATCAGGAGTGAAAGGATAAAATTGTAGTACAGGATGCTCAATGAATATAAAGAATCTACAAACATATTAATATGATGAAATGTCACAAGCCACTAATACTTTAAAACGTCAGCTTGTAGGAAGTGAATACAGCACAGAGTAATTTATATCAAACTAAAAAATGTGAACCGTAACAACACATTGTTTAAAATAGCACTGTAGCACTGTCGTCCCCTTGTTCATCTACTGGCTCGAGTGGGCACCAGTAATGTCTCCATTGTGAGACTTGTTGTTACTGTGTTTAGTATATCAAATATGTTACGGGGAGCTTGCCAGGCTCTGCCATCCGGGCTGTATACTCTCGGTACCTTGCAGGACTCTCCGAGAGGGCCAGAGGAATCAAATCCCGGTTAGCCGTATGCAATGCCAATGCCCTATCTGCTGCTCTATCGTTCCAGTCCATTGTTTAAAATAGAATTATATATGTTAAAGCTATAAAAATGATTAAAAAATAATAAATAAAACGTTTTAGTCTGAGGAACACTGTAAAGGAGTCACGAAATTCCTTAAAAGAAGTTTACTAGTCTTCAAAGAGGTTAGGAGTTTTTTGTTATTATTCATTTTTTTATTAATCCTTATTCACTAAATATTTGCATAATTGTTTTATTATAAATGCAACTTATCTTTATAAAATTATATCTACCTCAAAGCTTCAATAGTTATATTTAAAAAATTAGCGGTGGTTGCATTTTAGAACTGTAAGACTCAACAGTAATGCAATAAATATAAACCTACCTGCATTGAGGCTTGTACTATCTTATTCAATTTCATATGCATTAGAGCTAATGATGGTTGACGTTAAAGCATATGCTTTCTGTTTACTTTAAACTTTCTATGTCCTTGAATTGAGAAATGTATGCACAAATAAAATGAATATATATTACATATATAAATTTTTAACAGTGATAATAATTATACAAATATTTTAAATAAAACACAATAATTTTTTTTTTAAAGTCTGGGGATGGAGCAATAGTACAATGGTTAGGGCTTTTGCCTTGAATGAAGCCATGTTCCATCTCTGGTGAATCCTGTCAGAAGCCATCACTGAACACAAAGCTAGGAGTAACCCTGGACAAAGCAGAGTAACCCTGGACAAAGCAGGGTTTGACCCAAAACAAACAAACAAACAAAAATGTTAAGATATACAACACATCTGAACTGTATAGAATAAAATGAATATATACTGCCAGAATTTACTCAAAATAAGCTTGCATAAAATTAAACAATGTTAAACAATGTTTTGTTTAGAACAACTTGTTTATGACATTACCAGCAAAAAAAAAAAAGGTGGAGTTAATGGGTGAATAATAGGGATGAAGGAAACCAGGTTAGAGTGCTCAGCTATTCTCTTCCAAATGGAAAGAAATTAACATGCAAAGAAGCAGGTTCCTTCTCTAGCATGGGAACAGAGTTAGAAGAATAGACTGTAGCAGGTAGAGTATGATATCTTTTTTACCTATAGCAACTGTGCAAACTATAACAGCCACTCAAATATTTTCTGTTGAAAAGACTGAGACCGAGGATTAAACTTGCTCACGAATAATATTTCTCTCCACTGAAATTTCAGACTAAAAGCTATGGAACACGATCAATGTTATGGACATATGGACATATTTGTATCAATAAATATTGATAAAGGCACTTTACAAACAGAATTGATTTTAATCACTATCCTAAAAACAGTTTAGGGTAGTAGCATACAATATGGCAAATACATTTAATGATGCAAGGCATATTTGAAGATTAAGAGAGAAAATCTTAATAATGTTATCACTAAAAATTAATATCTATATATTATTAAATATATTGACTACTTACAGTATTCAGCATTTTACAATATTTACAAATATAAATTTATATTTTATATCTGAAATTAATTTATCAGTTATTCCTCAAATAAAAATAAAGGCAAAAATAAAATACTTTACAATATCTTACATCTTTTCAGGGACTGGAGCGATAGCACAGAAGTAGAGTGTTTGCCTTGTACACGGCTGGCCAGGCTGGCCCGAGTTAGAATCCTCCTCCTCTCTCGGAGAGCTCGGCAAGCTACTGAGAGTGTCTCGCCTGCACAGCAGAGCCTGGCAAACTACCCATGATGTATTCAATATATCAAACACAGTAACAAGTATCACAATGATGGAGACGTTACTGGACCCATTCGAGCAAATCGTTGAACAATGGGAGGACAGTGCTGCAGTGCTACATCTTTTCAATAGATGAGAAAAGTGATTGCAACTTATATTTAGGTGATGACATTTGGAGCAATTATTTGTAGTTATATAATTGCTTGTATAAAATTAAAATATTTAGTGTTACAGAAAGAAAATGGCATTACAAATTATACTTAATCATTTGCCAAAAAAATAGGACTCTAGGACAAGGCTTACTTAACACACTAATGTATTCTTAATATTATACCATGAGGGAGAATTCTAAAATAAAAGGTTTGAGACCACAAAATTCGGCCATTGGTTCTCTGAAAAACATTTTTACTTATTAGTTTGACAATTTCCATGGCAGGAAAATCTGTTCACCTTTTTAAACTAACATGGCTTATATTAGCCTAGCCAGGTTTTATATATATATATATATATATATATATATATATATATAATATGTATACTTTTTATACACTAATATGATAAAAAATTGCTTTATTCTATTTGAGTAACAGTTGGCTTGAGACAGTGTAGTCTGTGCAAGTCTACTTATTCAATTTTTTATCTTTCTAAACTATAACTCTAGGAAGCAAAAATGTTGAAAGAAAATTAGAGTTATATCTTATTTTTTTGGAAAAAGTATTAAATGTATGAATCCAAGTAAAATATATGTATATATACACATATACATATATATACACATATGTTCAGTTTTAAATATTTTTTAAATGAGGTTGGATTTGGTATGTATGTGTATATATAAATAGTAATAGGCACTGAATACATAAATGCTGAATGGGAATGAAATAGTCTCTCTCCTCATTAACTATTTTCTATTATAGTGGTGCAGATAGCAAATTTAAATAAGCACAATTTTTATAGACTCTACACTTCAATACATATATTAAAACTCTATCATGTTGGAAGGAATAGTCAAATTAGAGAAATAAATACCTCCCCTCAACTCCCAGTGAGGATAGTAAATTCCAGTTCCCTCTCCAGCCTTCTTAGAACAGCGCAAAGGAAGGACAGGAAAGACACAGATACAACACATCACAGTTTCATTATATCTGACTTAAGGTTTTATGAATTTTTGGCTGTATATGTAGACAGCAAATATAGGACTGACAAGGAATAAAGAAATCAAGGACTACTTTGGATAAGATAGTTGAAAAGGAATACTTCCCTGAGGCATAACGGAGAGAAAAACTCTACTTGTGTGATTGTTGTATAACAGAAAGTGGTAAAATGTTGACAAAAATTATTTCAGTCAGGAAAAAATAAAAAATAATACTCAAAGTTGGCAAAACTTGGCATATTTTAAAAAGTCAACATAATAACCAATTGCTGAGACAATCATAAGCTTGAAGAAGCAGGAAGGGCAAATTCGAGGCTCCTAGAAATTTGCAATCACAAGCTAATATTCAATCTTTAAAAATAAATCATTGAAAATGCCTTTCCTTTACTGCCACTGTGATTTACATATTCTTTACAGGGTTTTCAGGCTTTCAGTGGCCCTGCCATTCTGTATCCCATCCCTCCATTCTACATTCCTATCCCTCCACTGCTTGCCCTAGATTCATTCCCTGCTCAGCCCCAGAGCTTGACTCCTTAGAGTTAAATTTTTAAGTTTAATCATTGTAGTTTTTATTCCAATTTCACTTTTTAAAAACCCTGGAAAGATTTAAACTAATAAAATAGCATAGAAAAATTATTTGCTGTAGGTTAAGTATAGTATGTTCAGAGCTAGGTCATAGTAGAAATCCTGGTTTTGAATTAAAATTTATGATAGTTCCAAAGGGAGACTGCAAAGGACTGGAGCACACATGTTGCATTCAGAGGCCCAGGTTGCATCCCTGGCACTGTATGATCCTCTGAGTACTCTGAGCACAAAGCCAGGAGTTGCACCTGAGAAACAGTAGGTGTGATATTCCTTCATGCTTGCCTTTAATTCAGCACCCTGAACTCACACTGCACTTGATGATCTCTGGTGTGTGTCTTTTTTTCCCCTATATAGTTTTAAATAGACAGGACTCTTGATTAAGGTAAACTGACAGAAGTGTATTTGGAATATAGAATAGTAGGAGCAAGGAACTTTGAGATGGTTTATAAGAAGAGGAAAGCTTCCTAGAAAACAGTATTAGGAAAATAACAATACAATTATTTAATGCAAAGGAAGCAGTTGAGTGTTGTTTTCTTTAGAGATCACTCTTAAGGTGAGTTCCTGGAGTCTACAACACCAGGATTCATCCAGGTTTGACGTGTACTACCACTGTAAGAAGAGAACAATTAGAGGAATAAGAACTGAGAAAGTTTCTCTGAGAATGATCCAAATGTCTTGGAAGTGGGCAAGAAAGGATGACCGGAGTCAATAAGGGCTAAAAAAGAAAGACTGAGAAATTTTCTGTCTTCACATCAGAAGATTCACCAAGAGATAAAAGAAGTGCTCTTTGAGGGAGTTGAAAGGATATAGTTCCTTAAAGTTTTCGTTCCGGCAAAAACTGTGGAGAAACTAATTTAAGTAAAAGATGGTTGATAGCAGCAAACATATCTCTCTGAGCTAGAGGTGGAAGGTCAGTAAGGGTTAGGTCTGTTTTCAGGATGTACAAAATAGTGAGAGAATGATAAGCTTTGTAAAAACGGACAACAAGGGGGAATAATAATTCTTATAATCTCCAAGATAAGTGTGGACATCAGACCTACTGCTGCGTTCGCAAATGCTTATGCCTGTTTATGAGATGGCATCTCTCTGTTGTTTATTCATGCTCATGGGATGTTGCCAGCTCTCTGAAAGGGCTCCATGTGTGATAATAGCAGTTCTAAACAGCACTTCCCTGTGGCTAGGCATCAGGTCCTGGTGAGCTTACTTGAAGCTCCCTAGCAGCTGTTCATAGAGATTTGATAGAAGGATTTTTGTAGGCTTTGAGGGGGTTAGTCGTTAAAGGTTAAAATAAGACCGTCAGGCCTTGCTTTCATCCTTATAATTTGTATTTTATTGCTCTAACAGAAAGATGTATCTGCAAATGTTTTTTTAACATATGACTTATTGGCATAATGTAATGTAAAGACTACCTAAGTATTAACTATTAAATTTGACTTGCATTAGAAAAACCTTCTAAGACAATTTTGGAAAATATAAATTATGCATCCCTTCTACCAGCTCATCATCATAATTTTTGAAGATTAATATATGTATACGTTTAAATAATATAGTTTATAAATTTTTCTTGCAAATTGTATTTAAATTTGAATCAATACACTCAATCAGATTCCCCTGAATTGTATTGCAGCCAAGTTCATGGTGTGTACACTGAACAAGAGGTGAAATTTATAGTTAGATAAGATTAAATATAAACTCTAAATGATAAAATAAGATTACAAGATAAGCCCCGCATGTTGATTACTATGTTTGATATTGTTATGGAAAATATGGTTTTTACATATATAAAATAGGTATTTCAATATAACAAAACTAAATGAATGAATAAATAAACCTGTCCATGGCTAGTATATAAACCATACACTGTCGATCAATGTACCCCGCTTAATGTTCAAGAAATACCAGTCTATTTTTGTTGTCACCAATCAGACATTAAATTCTTGGCTATGGGGAGAGACAAACACTTTGGCGTTTCTACTGAGAAACTAAGTAGTCTCTGGCCCTTGTCCATAAAGTACTATGAGGGTTCGTTGCATGCCCTTGTCTTAGCACTGTGGGTCCACATTGCACCGGATGTTTCTGGTGTGTGTCTTTTATTTCCCCAGAAAGTTTTAAATTCATCAAAAATTGGGAGATGGTTTTTCTCAGCTTTGTATTTTTAACATTTAGCACAGATCAAGTATACACAGTTTATTTGATGATTAAATTAAATAGAAATTAAGTTAGGTGAAGAAACACATTTAAAAAAAATAATTGGTAAGTATACTCTTGAAACAGGCATGAGATACTCTGTCGGCAAGGGGAAGAAATTCCCAACTTAGTTTGAATGTGGGGGTAAAGATAAGAGAAGACTTCATAAAAGATGTGAAAGAAAGAAATCAGTGTTTGAAAATTCTTCAAGTCAATTTTAAAAACATTCATGTAAGAGTTGAGAAATGTGTCAATCAAGGAGAAGTGTCTATTTAAGGGTAGGAAAATGAAAGAAGTGCAGTATTGAAGAAGCATACACTGTTTCTCGTGAAGTCTTAGAGTCAGATTAAACAGTGTGACACCTGTATGTAGGGTCAATTTTTATCCTCTTTATCCTCTTTTTCCTGTTTTCAGAAAATGTCAATTTGCCCTGCATTTTAGGTCCTCTGCACAATACGTACTTCTAAAACATAAAACATCTCTGTAGAAAAGTGATGGGATTTAAATACAGCAGAATAGAGTTTCAGCCATGATTTCTCCACTCATTCTATCAGATGAGTTCTTAAATTTTAATAATCAGTTTTGGAATAATAAGAATAATGATCCCTGCTTTACCAAAGTTTTTTTTGTGTCAATAGTATGGTACAATGTATGGAAATATGATTAATAAACTGAAAAATGCTTCATATATATGTATATATATATAGCATTCTCTCATTTTTAGTCTACTCTCATTTTGTCCTTATTTCATAAGATAATTCATCAATTTTTTCCCAGAAACAGATAGAGTATATGCAACTGTAAATTGTGATACTTATCTAAATTACTATCATTTCTTTCCAGTATTCAACATTCTAACTAATTTTAAATTAACACATAATTCTAAAGATTACACAATTTATAATAACTTTTTTCAGTAAAAGAAATTTATAATCAAATAAATGTATATATAAAAGGTACATTTAACAATATCTCATATTCATAACTTTGTAAAACTTTCACTTCTTTGAAAAGAAGAAAATTTTTTTCAATAAATTATTCTATGAATTTGAAATTTTAAAGAAACAGTATATCTAAGTTGTGATAATAACAGTCTTTGACATATTATTTCTCATTTTACATGAGATAAAGTATCAATTTCAAGATATTGGTTACTTCTGTAAATTTTTTTCTTAGGATTACAATCTCTTAGGGACATTGCTACACACACTGGATATAGCAAAGACATAATAGAGAGATACTGCCTTCACAAAATATAAAATATATTGAAAAATATTTAACTTATCAAATAATAAAGTAAGAATAATATATGTGCTGATATAAAGAAACACAAGGATACAATTCTGACATTTGAAAGTCAAAATTAAAAACTAATTGTAGTAAAACCAGGAAACAAAAGCTTAAGATCCTATCTTTCAAATCAAAATATCAGGTCATCTCATGACCTCTCACCTTTTGAATTCTAGTATCTCATCTATTCCAATTTATGTTATTAATGCTTGATTAATTTCATCAAATTAGGTCCATCTTTACTTTCCACAAACAATAGCGCCCCACTTCATTTGAGTGACTTCATCATATAAGATGGTATCATTGTTGGCATGAAAAAAATAACAAAATCAAATAAATTAAAATTAAAATAAAATGAAATCAGTACTCCTAGATTAAGAGAAATTTGAAAATAATGAGAATATTGATTGAAGATCAATGGAAGCTACACTATTTTGTGATACAATAGCCATGTTTTTATAAATTGTCTTTAATCGACGAAGAATTTATAGAATTAATCTCTTAACAATGAAATGCTTAAATGATAATATATCTCAAGTAACCACCCAATAATAATGGTTTATTGTAGAAACCTAAGTATGGGTATTCTGAAGCAGGAGCTATGTGACTCTCACAGATTAATAGTGGTGCTTTGATGAGTAGATTCAATATTAGGGGTGCAAATGTTTTGAGCCAAAGTTAAAATCAGAAAGACAATTTTGATAGCTCAATAAATACCAAAACTATTTGTAGAAATTTTTAGATATTACATATTATTAGGATCTTTTACTGAATTTTTGTGGGAATTGTGTCCTAAAATTTCAAGAGTCATTTATTAGAAATCAATTAAACAAACTTTCTCATGGTTCTCAGATGAAACAGCAATTCTTTATCAGAAATAGCTCTCCCTTGTTTCACTCTTAACACCAACATAGAGGGTCTTTGCTACTCGACATTAGTAAAACCATCTGTGTTTAAAAAATTTTTACTTATATTTACATTCAATTTCATATGGAGAAAGGTACTTGATACTTAGTAGGGCACTAACAAATATATGCTGAACAAATAAACAGGAATTCACAAAACTACCTCAAATAATGAACAAATGTAGGGAAAATGATGGTTAAAAAACCATTCAGCTTGTGGAAGACTAATGTTGTTATATCAGTAAAGGCAAAATTTACATAATGTTTGATTTATTCTCATAAGTAAGATTTTATTAATCAGTGCCATAACACCACAGTGCTTCCTTTAGAAATGAAAAATAACAAGGATTTGCCTTGTCTCAGTACCATGCAGAAATGACAAAGAGATTTTCCTACAGATCAGAAACAAAAGGATTCAAGATATATTACCGAGGCAGTGCCAAGTCAGCCACTGTCTCTATGCATGTAAGGTATATGATTAAACATGAAATGAGTTTTTGAAATAAGAGCCATATCTTGCCCAAATAATTATGTATTAAAACCACTGTAATTTTGGTGGAGGGCTGACAGGTGAAATATCTAGCTGATGACATTCTTATCATATTACTGTTCATTTGCTGTTGCACGTTTCTCCCTTTGTTCCTTGTCTTGGTAGAGCTTAAGAGTAGAATGTTAACACAAGCTTCAAAAAGTTCAGTTTCCACTGTAGATAATAGATTTAAATAAAAAATGATATATTTAGCAGTACCTTGCTTTTTCCATAGTTATCATTAAATTTTTTTTTAATTCATCAGCAGAAGATGCAGCATCTGTTGCCTTTCAAGGAATTCACATATTTTACTTTCATCATTATTTTTATAATTTCTTACTTAGATTTTTTTCTTAATCAGATTTTCAGAAAAATATGTAAGAAAAGGCAACCTATAAAATATGAATATACCTCCTAACAATTTAGATCATCTATACTTTTTGTTATAAAACATAAAAATGTAAGAGCAAAACCAGGTTTGCTGCTAGAAAAATCACAAAGCCTATCATAATTTCCAGTGTTAGAGTTAGAAATGCAATTGAAACTTAGAAATTCATGTTCTAACGGTGCATAGGAAAAATACACAAGGCACCAGATATTGAATTTTTCCTGACTTGGGAGAAGTTATAATCGTTTCTAATTTTCTTTTATGTAATATATGACCATCTGAGATCAAGTAAATAGAAATTTCTAAATGTCAATGTATAAAGTATTTCATAAACAGAGACACAGCCAGAAAGTCTGCTGTATTTCTGGAAATGTTCCCTACCCTTTAAAGTTGACAAGGCAGAGTGCCATCTCAGCATTAATTACAGAATTCAGAATAGAAGAATATTGTGTTTCATTAATATTTTCTGAACTGAAAGAAATACATAATTGTCTCTGCAGTTATGGTAAATTTTTATAAATAATAATTAAATCTAGCCAGAAAAATAGTATTCTGAGGAAGGTGGCTGGTTTGCATGCAGCAAACCTGATTTCAATACCCAACGCTAAATAATGTTCACTGAGCCCCTCTAGGAGAGATCCCTGACAGCAGAAGTAGGGGTAAGCCCTGAGCAAAATTGGGTGTGTCCCCCACCAAAAATAGATAAATAAAACAATAATGAAATCAAGTGATTTAAACGGTGGCTACTGGAAGGTCTCAGCTTTTCACAAACTTTTGGCCAGTACTGAGGCATCGTTTGCCCCAAAATATTAAACTTTATCAACCCCAGTTTTCCTTGCTAGAAAAGGAAGATTTGGCATCCCCTATGAACCGACATTATGAACTCCAGGATCTCAAAAAGCACTAAAAAAAAGACAACTGAACACTAGCAGGTCAGTGCAGGTATCTCTAGATGCTTGGATTCTCTTAAGAGAGCAATAACTAACCACAGCTGAAGAAAAAGTCTTTCACTGAGGATGAATTAAAGTCACAGGAAATTTCACTAACATAAAGCTATGAATGACTCCCTAAAGCAATGGAAGGCAGGGAGGAGGACCCTTCTAATTTAGTAACAATGTTCAGTAAGTTTACAGAAACCAGTACAATTATAAGCTGAAAACAAAATATTCTCCAACCAATAGAGACACTGAGAATGGGTTATTATACATAGCCAATATTTAGTGTTTGAATGAGTATTAGATGGCTAACATATGCGATGATGGCTTTTCTGGTTTTCCATACTCAGGAAAGCCTTTCATACTCCCTCTTTATTAACCTCAGCAATTCGTAAATGATCAAAAACTTTAATCAGCTGTGGTTCAAAGCAACCTACCACACTACATGTATTGCTGACATCCATTTGAATTTGATTTCTTTCATAGTCTCCAAATCAAAAGCTAAGTCACCAATAAACATGTTACTGAGATCTTTTAGTTCAAAATTAACATTTCTTTTCATTGTCTCTTTGATAAGTGGTCCTCGAGTTATCAGTATGTCCCCTCTTCTGTATAATATATTTGTTTGAAATGAAATACAATCATGTAATGCAATGCAAATGTGGGCAACAGGAAATGTAAAGGGACTCTTGACCTTCTGAGAAAAAAATGGTGTCAGAGGTCATAGCTCTGTGGCATTTAATAAGTCACTGCAAAAACTATTGAAGAATTTTTATAGTACTTAGAAAATTTCCAGTAATTCATCAATTCTATCATAGGTAAGCACCCTTTCAAATAGCCTATCTCAGTGTGAGCTGTGTATTGTTGGTACCTCAATACAATAGATTTAATTGTTTAGGGGAAAAAACGTTATCTTAAATCTTAATTATTAAATCTTAAATCTCAGACTCCCTGTTTCACTAGTAAACCTCCAACCAGCAATGACATGAACGTCTACATTAACCTCTACACAAGTTTTTAAATCAGTTACTTCAGTTCTAGAAGCTGAAATCTATCTATGATGAGGATTGCACTAACAAAGAATTTAAAAGTTTCAGTTAAGTTTCCAAAGATATAAGTAAGTTACATACTCAGATGTAAAAGGAAAACTATTGTTTCATTCTTCTTGTCTTAACTCAAGCGAATTCCAAATATTACTGAAACTCAACATCCTTTCCCCTAGTTTCATGAGAAAACAGAAACCTGATAGTTCCAAGAGGAAGATTTTCACCCTTCAGTTCATCTTGGATGCCAATTCTACAAGCACTCAGAACCTTAGTATGATTGATATGTTTGAGTCAGACTAGAGGTAAATAGCTTTTCTTTTCTCCCTAAACAGGAAGAACTTATTAATAAGTTATTTGAGGTGTCCTAGATCACCTTATTCCCTGGGTTTACGCCATCACAATCTCCTTAGTGTTTTATCACTAACCAACTAGACTGCTTCACTTTTTTCTCTCTTTACTTGTCTTTTTCTATAAAGTTAGCAAAATAGTTTTCAAATCATCAAAATCTAGAGAGAAATTTATGTTAAGTAGAATTGTACAACTCACCAAGGAATATAAATCATTCCAAAATAATTTTTAAAAAGCGAGACAATCTACTTGGAGTTAAATAGGTGAGGGACCCATTAGGAATGCATTTTCACTTTTGTTAGTGTAGAATTAACAGTCCATAAAAGACTTATTGGAGAATAATAAGCAAAAATAAATGTCTCCATATATTACTATTTCCCATTCCTTTTTTTTTTGTGAAGGAGGGTTCTATGTCAGAAATTTTAAAGCCCAGAATTTAATTTACATTTCTCTGAGTATAAACATTCCTATGACAGAACTAATTTAAAATGTTTGGGAGTGTGGTATGCAATTAATAAAATATGAATGTGATTTATGTATTTGTTTTCAATATGCCCATCCCTTTGGTATAAGTTCCTTCATCAAAATTCTCTTATCCAGTGGCCCTCTTATATATAGTAGTTCTTTCTATAAATCACATTTATAAGTGGAATCTTCATAAATAAAATAGCATTGCCAATATTTTCAGCATATTTTTGTTTATACTGTACTTTATATTTCTTTAAATAAGGGAATCTACCAGTATAAGGACCAAAAATCTTCATATTCACTACTACTAAGATATTTATGGTACAGTATCGTATATACATAAGATACTAAATAAATATTTACCAATTATTATAAATATAGAATTCATCACTACTAATATTAAATGTTGAATATTTTCAGTGTGATTGACTTTTTAATCCTAACTATTGTACTACAATCTGGCGAAGACATAATTAGACTTTCTCCTAAGAAATACGAAATCTCATGTTTTAGAATTGTTCATATCTTTATTCATTTAGAAAATAACTTAATCCATGAGTTAAGTAAATGTACATGAGAATATTTGTTTATAAATCTTTTTAAAAATTTGCTTGTTAATATCAATTACAAAGCACTAGAAAACAATACAAAGTGGAGTCTATGGTTTTCAAGTCTACATCTCTAATTCATTAGCTAAACAACTGATTATTTTTACTTCAGTAAGCTTCAATTTTTAAATATTCCAATGGAATGAACATTATTTTGAATATTTAAAACTAATATTTCATAGTAGTGGAATGCATATTAGAAGTTAATTAGATGAAAATTAGAAGTAAATTAGATGAATATATACAAAGCAAGATATATAAAATATATTAAAAAATTCAATATTGATCTTTTAAGAAATTGTTATAAATGCCATAAATAGTTATATTATAACATAGTACTTTTATAAGCTAAATATTCTCCACATTGTGCACCATTGACTTTGAAAGGTGTTATTTTGTATTCTATATTTTCTGTATTCTTTCATTTATCGAATAATGAGCAAGATCTCTTAAATTCATTCAACAGTTCACTAGAAAAAAAGTTTTCAAAACGAAGAATAAATGTTTAAGCATTCATTTATTCATTCATTCATATCACTGTATCACTGTCATCCTGTTGTTCATCAATTTCCTCGAGTAGTCACCAGTAATGTTTCCTTAGTCCTAGCCCTGAGGTTTTAGAAAGTGCCACATTCTAGGCTCTTTCAGGGTCAGGAGAATAAGATGCCACGGGAGGTTTGCCAGACTTTGCCGTGTGGGCAGGATACATTTGGTAGCCTGCCAGGTTCACCAGAGTAAGAACTAGATAATAAGATGTTGCACAGCTGCAAATGTGGCCACACGCTTCCGGGAGCAGGGTTTTATAATCTATGAGTCTTGGCCATTGATGGGAGTACATGGCGTCAGGGATAGTTGGTGGGTGTAACGCCTACATACTGGAAGATTCATTCTTATATTCATTTGAAAATGCAGTCATTATAGAAAATAATATTTTGTATTTGGGCTGAGCAATAGCACAGCAGGCAGGGTGTTTGCCTTGCACACGGCCATCCAGGGTTCAATTCCTCTGCCCCTCTCAGAGAGCCCAGCAAGCTACTGAGAGTAGCATGCCCAAACGGCAGAGTCTAGCAAGCTCCCCGTGGCATATTTGATATGCCAAAAATAGTAACAACAAGTCTCACAATAAAGACATTACTGGTGCCTGCTCAAGTAAATTGATGAACAACAGGAGGACAGTGCTGCAGTACTCCAGTCTAGAGTTGGAGAGATAGCACAGTGGTTAGGGTGTCTACCACCTGGGTTCGATTCCTCCGCTCCTCTGGGAGAGCCTGGCAAGCTATCAAGAGTATCTCACCTGCACGGCAAAGCCTGTCAAGTTCCTTGTGATGTATTTGATATGCCAAAAACAGTAACAAGTCTCACAATGGACACAATACTGATGGCCACTCGAGCAACTCTATGAACAATGGGAGAACAGTGCTACAGTGCTACTCCAGTCTAAGTTGTGACAGGAATTTCAGACTTATAGGAATTTCAGAATTCATTTATGGATAAAGTGTAATCTTTTAGTATAAAATTTCAGTGCCCAAAGCAGCTCCTGAAAGAATGTAATATTTTTAATGACATTCATAGACTGTGGAAAGAGCAATATTTTAAAAAATATAAAAGAAAATAACTGCGTTATTCTGTACTGAAATATATAATGCATGCCCTGAACATCAATTAACAGTGCATTTGTTGCAAGAATTGACTAAGAAAATTCAGAAGTTCTGCTTACTAAAAATAAAATAAATAAAATGTTTTCCAACTAAAATAAATGATATATTTATACTTTTATACACTGTGCTGATTTCTAGTACATTAATATTTGGGACACTGCAAATGTGCTAATACAAAGTCATGAAAATGTATGGGTCAAAGAGTTCGCATGGTATTTCTCTAAGCATTAACACAAAGATACTAGCTCCTTTCACTGCAGTCTATAATTCATTTAAGTATTACATTTTCAGTTCTCAATTAGGTTTTAAAATCTTGATAATTTGATGAATTTTCTTATCATCATGCCTAATTTTTAGTAATATAATCCATGACTATTCTTGATTTTATGAGAAACTTTCAGGACCGACCCACTGATTTTTTCATGCTTTTAATATTTATTATGGGCTGGAGCAATAGCACAGTGGGTAGTGTGTTTGCCTTGCATGTGACTGACCCTGTCAATCCGAGTTTGATTCCTCTGCCCCTCTCTGAGATCCTGGCAAGTTACCGAGAGTATCTCGCCAGCACGGCAAAGCCTGGCAAGCTACACGTGACGTATTCGGTGACATATTCGATATGCCAAACACAGTAACAATAAGTCTCACAATGGAGATGTTACTGGGCTCGCTTGTACAAATTGATGAACAATGGGAAGACAGTGCTACAGTGCTTTCATATATATATATATTCATATATATCTTTGAAATATTTTAATATATATTACATCAATCAGAAACATTTTTAGTCTTTCACTGATAAAAGCTAAGCATTTATGGATTAGATAAAAGGTATGAATAAAATTTAATTTTAAATAAATAAATAATCTCAAAGTTTCCTGATGTCCTATTCTTAAAAAATGTGTCTAAAGACATCATGTCCTTCTCAATCACTTTTATTTCAAAATATGCAGATGTAAAGTAGATCATTAAATTTCAGTTCCACAAAACCGAAATAACTGGAGGAAAAATAATACTGATTTAGAAGTTCTTACTCCCCTTTACTTTCTCCATCAATTTTTACAAAAAGTAAATAAGCTTAAAAGGATTAGTGATAAAGTTCATTTTTGTAAAAACTGGTAAAATTATAATACAACAGAATGACTGTTGAACATTTCAATATGTTTAATAAAACCCTGACTCAGTCCTTACAAAAACTTATAAAACTTATAAATGGATTAATTCACTTTATTACATTTTTAAGGAATAGATGCACGGGTTTATCTTTTGTAAACAGAAACAATATAAATTCAGAATATCAGAAAACGTTTGATATTATTTTTATATCAATGAGTACATAAATGATTAAAATAGCACCCGATTACTAAAACAGTATGATAAAAATGTCTTATTTAATTGTAACTTTACTCCATAATAAATTGATTTATTAATAAAAGAAGAAATAGCTAAGAGAACGAAGAACCTCCGGCTCCAGGCACATCTCTTTGAATCCACTGTTCTTCCTGCATTAACATATGACTCAGAGACCTGGGCCCTACGCAAACAGGATGAGAATGCTATTCAGGTCTCCCAAAGAAGAATAGAAAGAGCTATGCTTGGAATATCACGTTTCACTCAAATGAGAGAACGAATCCGGAGTTCTGACATCCGTCGATGATCAAGGATCAGGGACGCTGTCTCATTTGCCAAGGTGTCGAAAATCAGATGGGCTGGTCACGTAATGAGATTTAAAGACGACCGTTGGACTAGAGCTGTTACTGATTGGATTCCACGGGATGTCAAAAGACCGCGTGGCCGCCCACCTACCAGATGGTCAGACTTCTTCCTGAAGATCATGAACGATCGGTTTGAGACCCTTCATGTTCCCGGAGCGAACAGATGCCATTGGGCTACACTAGCACGCGACAGGGACAAATGGAGACATTACTGGCGCCAGCTCGAGCAAATCGACGACTAACGGGAAGTTAAGTGATTAATAAAAGAGGTACTAAATAAACAAGTCAAAATGTTACAACAGGCTTTCATGGTTAAGATGATAAATTTTATGTTTTGTTTTTATCACATTAAAAAAGTTTTCAGGAGTAAAGTGATTTCTATTGCATGTCGTATTTTTTAAATCTAAAATTGCTCAACAGTAATAACAGTTCTTATTTTTTAAACATTTATGTGTTTGAAACAAGGAAATTTACTGTTGTATATATATTATATGCATGTTAACTCTGTGCTATCAATTAATGAAATAAAGGTCTAGAAAATTCTGTATTTATCTAGTTCAAGAAAAGTTGTTACTATAATATTGAAATTAAGTATGTACTACAATAAATAAACACAAAATATTCTAATTTTTATTGTATTTTGCAGTTTAAATAACTAAAATGCAGTATCTACTTGCATAAAATCCCATATGATAAAAATTTCGCAGTGTGAACCTTATTCTTCATACAGTTAGTAAATGTCAGTAATTCTGCAAAATTCTATTAAGACAGCTACATTATTTGCAATATCAAAATATTATTTTGAGTAAATGTGGAATTTTGTGACAACAATATATTTTGAAAGTTTTTCTGAAAATACATACATCTTAACTTATGCTTTTAACAACTCTCACATGATGTAGTTTGTGTGAGAAAAAATGTTTCATCTTGTTAATTAAAAATTGAAGTTAAGATAAATTGAAGTAATTAAATTTGTTAAAGTAAATTCTTTATAGATAATAGAATTCTGACAAAATTCCCTTCTTTCATCAATATCTATGCTTTTGCAAAAAAAATTGTGCTATCAACTATCATTTGATAAATTTACACATTATTAAGTTGAGATGAAAATTTTCCTCATTGTTTAATGTGAATTTAAAATATGAAAACACTTTCAAAATATCTCCAAGGTATTTGTGTTGCTTCTTACTATATAAATGCAATTGAATTAAAAAGAATTAATATGGCTTACTTTATATTTTCAGATAAAAATTTTATTTTCTGGTGGATCTGCACTGGTGGAATAAAGCTATGTGTTAAATACATATAAAAATGCATATTATTTTACCCACTCAAATTGACCCATTTTTTAAATTATGATGTGCTAGATTTTACTTGATTTATAATCATTGTTTTAAGTTTTCTCTCTTCCCTCTACTACATTTGTATCTCTCTTCTTCCCCTATGTCTCCAACTTCTTCTCCCTCTTCTTCTCCACTTTCCCTTTCTTTTTCTTTACTGGTGTTTTAATATAAATGACACCTGCATCATTCTGTTCCTTTCTGCTGCTTTAGCTCAACTTTGTGATTCATTGTTCTCAGACAGTTCCAATTCTCGTGGCCTTCCAGCATAGTAGATGTGCTTTCTCAGCTGTTTATATGGTTTCCTGACAATATTGTGTGTACTGCAAACTAACTAAGAAGGGGCTTTAGCCTCTAGCTTCTAATTATTCTGATTTGTACTGGTTTAATGTCAATTCTACAGGGGCAGAGAGAGGATCAGTCTCAGCCTGTTCCATATTTTCTTAAGACTGATTTTAACTTTCTTCGTCTTATTCTAACAGTATTCACTTTATCATTGTAATATAATGGTTCCTCAATATTTAACTACACTTGTTTTGTATATTATCTGTTTGTTTTCCTGTGATTTCTACCCGTTCTTTCAGAATGATATGTAAGTAATATTTGTGAGGTTAACTGAAGTGCATGTCTTCTTGGAAACATGGGCATAACTTTTTCCTCTAAGTTGCAATTTTTAAGTATATGGAAGCATAATGTGTGGAGGAGGCAACATGTAATTCAAGGAATTAAAGGGATCGAATCCAAAAATCTATCTGGGTCAACTATATTTTATATGGCAAAGTTAAGACATGGAAAATTGAGATTTAGGAAAAGGAAATATATAAATTGTTAGCTAATGTCTGTCCAATATCTGGTAGATGGGAACACAAAGGATAAGAATGAACCGTACAGTTTTTATTTTACTCTTTCAATTTTTTTCTTGGTGTATACCTTGCTCTTATTTCTAGTTCTTATTGTCTGCAACTATATTATAAAAAGTTAAAAAATTACTTGTGGAAATCATTATGTAGATATAGTAATGACACAATGACTAATAAAAAAATTGCATGCATAGCACGCATTTTAAAAATTCTCAAATACATTATTGTATTAAATGTTTTCAATGTGTAATGTGTCTTTGAAGCATCACTTTTTTGAACAGAAAGATAAAAGAAAACTCCTAGAGTACTCTTTGAGTTAAGAAAGCTATCTCAAGTATTAATAATGATTTGAGTTTTTTTTTAATAGTTGCTTAATAACATATTGCCACTTAAAGATAGTGTTCACATTTAATGGAGGTGAAATTCCTGTAAAGGGAATTCCAATCTGAAATAATGATTATCATGCTTTATTGTCCCATCAGAATGAAATTATAATAGGAAGTTACACTGCTAACCCTGAGAGGGCAAGATGCTCGTTTTATAGAAATGCCATAAATATCACATGTTATCTACTAAATGATACACCTACATACAGGATGTTTGAAATTTATCTAGTCTAAGAAATTAAAAGGACAGCACAGAAACTTACCATATAAAATTGCATTGAGTATAATAGATAAAGTGGAATGGTTTAGAAAGGATTTAAAATAAACTATCTGATATATCACTTGAACAGAATGTAAGGCATTGAGAGCAGGCCTTCAAATACCAATGCTAGTGTCATCTTCTGGAGGATCAGAAGATCAGGCTACTAACACCAAACTCCTCAGCCCAAAGACTTCTAGGCTCCTAAAGCAAAAAACCACCTTAGTCAGAACAGTCTAATTCTCTTGCAAATCCTGTTGACAAGTCCAGAACATCTCATTCAGGTTATTCCTACCTTCAGTTAGAATATAGCCTTTCATTTAATATCCTAAAATTGCCTCCCTAACCTTCCCACTCAAATTTTAGACCACCACCTCTTCCACTGAAGGTTTTAACACCCTTCTTAAATTAAAAATGTTTTCTCCGTAAAGTCAGTTTGCTGCCCTGCAAAGCTGTCCAGTGGAAGCTATCTATGACAAAAATTTAGTATCAGGTCATGAGAAGCATTTATTTTCACCCCATCATACACCTTTATATTCCTACAATTGGGTGTGATCTTGGACTTGCATACTGGACAGTGTACAAAGAAGAGTATTGAGGAAACTTCTATTCCTGGGAAGAATAAAATTTCTTTTACATGCAGTTTTGAGTCAGAGGGCCCCAGAGTTGATTTCTGTGAGATAAGGAAGAGAAAGACCCCCAGTTTCTCCCCATCTGCCTCTGCCACCCGGGACCCAGGGTTCCTGGATTCTTGTCTTGCCTCACAGAAAAGAATTTCAGAGGTAGACAAGCAGTGAAGCAAAACAGATTTTATTTGTGGGTTTTGATGAGAAGGGGGAAGAGAAAGTGGGAGAGAGTGGAGAGTAACTTGCTCCAGAGAACCAGGACTTCTTCAAGGGTGGAAAGCACCCCTACACACCTCCCAGCATTAGGCTTGAAAATATGAAAGTATACACCTCAAGAGGGGAGAAGTGGGTGTCGTATGTGCTTGACCACCACATGTGCTCAGTCACATGGGCACAAGCTGCACACGGGCTCTGGCAGCATATGCATGCCCTTCCTTTTTTAAGGTGGCTTTTATAGGGTTTTTCCAACCTGCATCCACACTGGCATCCACCTAGGTAAAAGTCAATTGCAAAGCAGATTGCCAAGGGGGATAGGCCTGGGAGTGGTTAAGATCTTCTTTGAAATTCCTTTCTTGGCCTTTGTTTCTGCTGGAGCATCTCTGGGTCTGTTTCTGGCGCCAGATGAGGGTCTTATCAGGCCTTAGTTCCTGTTTTCTACAAGGTTGACTTTTGCAACTTCAGGGCTATTAATTTCCAGGAAATTTACTGTCATTGCCTTGGGAGGGGGACTTCCCTATCTGTCTGCCTGCCTATATCAATCTGTCAATCATGGCTTTTCTTCTGAATACACGAGATAACTCCAGGGAAGCCCTGAGAACCACTTACAGTAATATAGAACTGAAAGGAAGCCAGATACCTAAATCACCTACTGGAGAAAAAATCAGCTATGTAAGTTTATGGAAATCACTACATCACTATTCAGAGAATATTTGTTTTTATTTCAAGTCACAAAAGTATAGATGAATTTCTGTTATGGCATCTAATAATGCCTACATACATATATATTCTGTTTATCTATACAGCAGTCAACTCAGACAAAAAGACTTTCTTGATATTCATCTTAATACTTTAAAGACGTTTAGGTTTTAGCTTTTTCATTACCAGTAAGTTTCACCCCTCTCTTCTTCAGTTTCTTTTCTCAACACAAACTCTTTATAACCCCAAATATCTCTACCTCTAAAATTTTGCTTGAACATGTACTTTTATAAAACAACCACTACTTATCTCACCCACTCAGTTATTCTCTTTTTGTGTTTTTATTATTAATGCCATATTCATTTTTTTAAATCTGTTCTTCCATTTATTACTTAGTGTTCCTTACTCTATAGCTGTTTGTGTTTTACACTGCCACCATTCTCTTCTCGGTATTGGGAACTTCCTTTGCAAATTGAACTTCCCCAGAAAATTAATCTCTCAACGTGCTTAGAAATAATCCTGTTTCCCTAATCAATTTCTTCTCCTCTTCTTAATAGTTACTTATTTTTTTCAAACATTCTACATTTCCCCGAGTCTTTCAGTCATCATGTTTCTTTCCTAGACATTAGACTGTTTTACACTTGACAGGAAAACAAAAGTTATTGGAATAAACTTCACAAAAACTCTCTTCATGAAACCTAAATTCAGTCCACAACATGTCACAATGGAAAGTATGTTCTAGTCTATTTAATATTTCTCTTATGATTGGTGACTAATATTTCATTGTGTGAAGGTACGTCTTCTTTACACATCTCTCATCAGGCATAGGGTTTTTCTCGTATCTTGGCTCTAGTAATTACACTGCAGGGAACACAGTTGTGAATAAATATTCCTTTCCTTACAATCCCTTTTTCTCCCTTCCAATCATCTCTTCACCTCTCCTCTCTTATCCCCATCCTGTTCTTTCCTTTACTTCTGCTTTTCTTGGGGGGGGGCATACTCAGCTGTTCTGGGGGATTACTTCTAATTTTGCCCTCAGGTGTATATTCTGGCTGGGCTCAGGGAACCATTAGGGATGCTGAGGATCAAACTTGGGTTAGTTGCATTCAACTAAAGTGCCCTACCTGCTGTAATATTGTTCTAGAGCAATATCTTTAAAAATATTTTTATTCAAATTGATACTTAAGGTAATATTACTGAATATATTCTAGACCCATTTCAAATATCCTGGGAAATCTCCATGTTGTTTTCCTGAGGCTGAATCAATATGCATCCTTATTGAAAAAGTGGATGAGTATTTTCTTATCTAGATTTCTTTATCTCTGCTAGCACTTGTTGCTCCTTGTTTTTTTCTGATAGAGGTTGTTTTCACTAACAAAGGTTTATATTGTTTTCTATTTGCATTTCTATTTATTTGATAATAAGTAAGGATGAGCATTTTCATGTGTCTATTGGTCATCTATATATTGTCTTTTGATAGTCTCTGTGCTCAGGGATCACTCCTGGTGGTTCTTGGGGAACTGTGATAGTGCTGGTGATTGAGCCTATATTAGCTGCATGCAAAACAAATAGCTTTCCCACTGTACAATGTCTTCAGGTTGAAATGCTTTTAGTAGAATAAATAAAGTCCTGATAGATATCTCTAATCTTGTGTCAATGATAAGAATGATCTAAAGTTTTCATTATTTAATATAATTGTCAATACCCACCGTGAAAATGTTGAGGATCTTCATTTCTGTGAATGAACTCAACAAAAACCTAAAATGATTTTATCTATCAATAACACAATTCAAAATGGAGCTCTGTATTTTTGGTTCATGGACTGGGAAATTCATAGTCCACGTTCTGTTAGAAAAACAGTATCTCCTTAATTTGCACCATACTTTTAATAATAGTTTTCCTGTACCTGGGGGGCAATATATTAATATTATAAAATTTAAATATGATTCTTAAGAGAGCATCAAGAAAGCATGTATTTATATATTGGCAGAAAGGTGAATATTACATAATTTATTAAGTGGAACACATGAAGCTTAAAATGCATAAAGATTTTTGTTTATTTGTTTTTGGGACACATCAAGATTACTAGGGATTATTTCTGAGTCTGTGCTCAGGGATCATAGGAGGTGCCAGAGACTGAACAAGTATTGGTCATATACAAGGCAAGCACCCTATCTGCAGTGCTGTCTTTGTCCCTTCACATAAGAATTATTTACCAAATCTATATTCTTCTTATGATTGGCATAAAAAGACAAAAAGGCTGACTTTCAAACTACCTCACATAATCAAATTAAGCAATGACTTCTTTTGACAGGCATTTAATGACTGGTAGCCCCCACTATTTTTTTTTTTAATTTGTATTAGTGAAACACCACTAGGTACAGTTGTAGATTTACAAATTTTGTGCTTGGGTTTACAATTATCAAATACCCATCTCTCCACCATCAGACCGGAATCCATAGGTTCATTGAAGACAAAGTTGGAAAAATCCTCCATGATATTGAAACTAATCTTCAAAGATGTCATGCCACTGGCCAAGCAAGTGAAAACAGAGATAGACAAATGGGACTATCTTAAACTAAGAAGCTTCTGCATCTCAAAAGAAACAGTGACCAAAATACAAAGACATTCTATAGAAAGGGAAAGGATATTCGCTGAATACACATCTGACAAGGGGTTTATATCAAGGATATACAAGATACTGGTTGAACTCCACAAGGAGAAAACATCAAACCCCATCAAAAAATGGGGCAACAAAATGAACAGAAACTTTCTCAAAGAAGAAATCCGAATGGCCAAAAGGCACATGAGAAAATGCTCTACATCATTAATCATCAGGGAGATGCAGATCAAAACAACAATGAGATATCATCTCATACCACAGGGACTGGCCCACATCCAAAAGAACAAAAGCAACCAGTGCTGGCACTGATGTGGCGAGAAAGGGACTCACTATTATTTCTTGGATCTATATTTAACAAAGTCAGACTACATGAAATGTATTGGTTATAAGTTTTGTTTTCCTAAGTATATGCCTCATGACTTGCTTAAATTAACTAAAACTTAATCCTTTAAAAATTATTTTCTATTTTCTCAGGTAATTAATGTATATGCATAAAATTATGAATCTAAAAATGATACATAGCCTCTAAGACTGCATACACAGATTAAATGGGCGATTCTATAACAAAATTTTCAAGCATATCTAGACTTCATTGCTTTAAAATATCCTTTGGTTAAATACCATAATTTTTTTTGTTTTCATCAATGAAATACTCTTCATAAAAGCAAATATATCCCCCAAATTTTTATAGTGTACCCTCTCCCATAGGCCTATCATCAGAAACTTTTTATCATCAGATATTATTTGGGAGGTGTATTTTGGGGTGGAACCAATTGATTTTATGGTCAATTTCCAGAACATGTAATGTTTTTAAATGGTTTGTCATCAACTTTGACATACTCAAGTGTGGGAGAGGAGTCCTATTCTCTTTTGCATTCTACAGTGTTGAATAGAAGCCCTGACCTCTACAAACCAGATACCAGTAATACAGATAAAAAATCTCCAGGCATTGATATATGTCTTTAGAAAGGTATATTAAAGAGCTCAGAAAGGTGTAAAAAGAGCTCCCAAATTAAGAGAGACACATTTATAAAATATTTATTAATACATAATGATAATTACAAGTCTCAAGTTTAAACTACTTTTCCAAATTGTAGACAGTTTATATCTTTCTTTTCCCACCTCCAAATTGTCATTATAAACACTTTTAAATTCTACCTTTGGCAAAAGGAAGTATTATCAATACTAATAAGGGTTAGATTAGACACAGGACATAGGAGGGAATGCTGAGCCTCTAGAACTTTTTTCAAAAATTATCTATTCCGCAGATAACGACAGTTGAGTGAAACATGACATTATTTTTATCAAGTTGCAATAGAACTTGATGAGTTTACTTATTCAACCAAGTTTCCAAAAACTTGACATGTCTCATAAAGAAGCATGTATTGTTCTTATTATGACTGAAATATAATTACCAGCATACTACTACTCCATATTTCAGCAATCTATAATCCAGATAAATTGTCTATAAAAGTATTGATTTAGTCATTAAATATCATAATACATTTTTGAGATTGAATTTTAAAATATTAATATTAACATCCCAAATAAATAACTTTTACAAAACTGTTGGTAAGTGGCTCAAAAGTTCTTCCTATATTTTATGTCTAATCTGAGTCTTCTGAGTTTCAAAATTCATATGAGATGTTATCCATTTATAGCTGTCCATTGGACATCTTACAATTCGTATCTAAAAAAGTACATTCATCACCCCAAATTCTGCGTATGTCCCTTCTCATTTTCTCTTTGCTACAATTTATTAATCTATAAAAGATTCTTGCTCTCTAGTGAAAACACTTGTGAGTGGTAACACTTTAGAACAAAAAGACTGTGAAAGACCTCAATGTAAGTGATAGATAATCAAATTCTCTGAAAACAAGACCATTGGCTGCATGAAGAAGGAAGGTTACTGTTACAGGGAAAAAATATCTGGTTGTAATTGTTTGGAATTAAATAGTCCTAAGAACCAAAAGCTGAAGTAGACTGTTAATCTACTACTGCTGCTATAAGGAATTGTCATAAACGTTAGCAGCTAACAATAATATACATTTCCATTTCTTCTCTTTTTATTTCTGAATGACATATATACAAGTCAATTACATACCACAGTTAATGAAAGGTTGGTGAAATAAGGGTTGTTGAAAGGACTATCAAAAAGTATTCTGCAAAACTGCAATATTGAAGGTGCAAAAGTTTTAGCAATAATAAAGTCTACGTTAAAACTATGATGAATAAGATAAATAATGGCCTAGGATAAAGCATAAATATATACTTACATATGAGTATGCAACTCTATAGCAAAAACATCAATAAGAAAAATCATGGTGGGCTAGAACAATAGTACAGCAGGTAGGGTGTTTGCCTTGCACATGATGAGTTTACGTTCTATCTTTGGCACCCCATATGGTCCCCTGAGTATTGCCAGAAGTAATTCCTGAGTACAAAGCCATGAGTAGCCCCTTAATATCCTCAAATGTGACCCAAACATACAAAGAAAAGCACAAAATCATTGTGATGAATAAATACTTATGAGAAAATTATATTTGTAGTATAAAAAGAAAGAGTGGTTAGATAACAAGTTGTGTTATATAGGTGTGAAGAAATGAATTGTATCCCTCAATAATTTTTATGTTGGAGTTCTAATGCTCAGTATCTTTAAAGATAGCATATTTGTAAATAGGGCCTGTGGAGATTTATAAAATTAATAGGAGGTCATTTTCTTAGATTATAATCCAATATTACTATTTTTTTCAAAGGTAATTTAGAGACAGTTGAAAATAATTAAAAGACCTTTGGCGGTCACCTACCAGAAAAGGAGTATGACTTCAGAAGAGACCAAACCTGTTCACATTGCATCTCAATTTCTAAACTTCTACAAACAATGAAGCCCTTTATAAACTATCTAGTTTGCAGTACTTTATTATGATAATCTTAGAAAATGCTACAACAGGATATTTTGGTCGGTTTATGTTAGTTCCAGAGAACACAGTAAATAGTTTGATGAGCTGAAATGAGAGTAGTTAGATACTAAATCAAATTAGAAAAATGAAGCCAAGAAAGATGAAAGAAATCTTTCCATATTATTGGATACTTATCAAATAAATAAGAATTTGAAGGGACTTTTTGGTTCTATGTGCATTGCAACCTTATTCACAATTGCCAACATGGAAAAAACCCACATATCCAAAAACTGCTGAGTGTATAAATTGTAGTATGTGTATACATGCATACATCCACACATACAAACACAAAGGAATATTACTGAGCTATAAAAATGATGTGATTTGCTGCTACATGGATGGAGCTATAGGATATAATGCTTATTGAACTTATTCAGAAGGAAATGAACAATTATAGAATTGTCTTACTTGTATACGAACTTCAGAGAAACATGATAGTGAACAACAAAAGGTCAAAGGCAAAAATGCTTGAATGCAAATATACATACAAGAGTCTACAAGGTGTGGAAGAGGAAAAAGGGGATTAAATAGGAAGGGTCCTTGGGTCATGAGAGAGCAGACAGAAACTCTGCCGATGAGTATGGTGTTGAACCATTGTATGTGTGTGAAACCATGATTAATAGTACATGGCACCACAATGAAAATTGGCAGAACAAAAAGGAATCCTGTAAAATAGAGTGACCTAAAAATCTTGGACTTTTTGTGCACTGTAAATAAAACAGATGCATACAATGTAGAGGATTATATAAGGATTAACATTAATTTGTTAACAGAAAGGGACATATTTAACCTAACTATTATTTGCATCTTAGAACTTACTTTTCTGGCAGTAAGATAGGTAGAAGTAAGTCATTCTAAGGGCAAAAGCAATCTAATGTTTATGTGACTATTAACACAAAATAATTTTCTCAGAGAGGGTTTTCTAAAGGGAAGCTTAGTTTTTCTTATTTAAATTTGATTGCATTGCAAAGAAATAAGTGGTATTGACAATGCTATTTGAAGAATTTAGTAGTTACTTGTACCTAGAGCTAAAAGTCTGACTACAAAATTAATTAATTAATAGAAAGTCTAAAACACAGTGCTATATATACAATTGGCCCTTACTAAATGCACTCTGAAGTAAATATCACTGAATTAGTGCCACCAGCAAGTAGGCATATTAAATAATGAAGTAAAACTAGCAATGAAAAATAACAAAGAGGTTGAGTTAGTTATCAAATTCACATATAGTGGCAATATTCTGAATGCAAAATAAAAACAATACAACATAAGAGAGTAAAGTCATTAGAAATCAACAGACCCACTCCTTTAGATTAAATAGTCAGCTTTATAATTGTGAATCACATTTTCTGCAATTTCCTGGAGGAGTTTTTGTTTAACATTTAACAACAGAGTGCATTGACAAATACTTGGCAACCCATATCTTAATAAGCAACAAGGAGCAACTAATCAATAAACTGTGAAATGACTAATATTAGCAATTAATGCTGAGTATAAATTACAGCCAGATACAAAGGTAAATATACCCTATGCATTATTGCTTAGATTTAATTGATAATGAGGTATAAAGATTTTGATTTATTCTTCCAATAGTGATAGTTATTATAAAGACCCCCTAAGCGTGAATGACCATTTAGTATCCTGACCAGTATATAACATTTTTACATAGAGATACTTTAATCACTTTAGAAATTGGCAACATTTGTTATGTGTCAGCTGTAGTTCAATTAGCTCTTACTGTATTATCTATGATTTGCTTACTATGTATGTTTTCATTTTTTTATTGTTTTCAATAAATTTTTATTTTCCCAGCAATTTAGAGAAATAAGTTATTAAGAAAGATGGAGGTCCCTCCTTTAGTTTATCAATGAGATACTAAATGAAAAGGTGTCCTAAAAATTTCTATATTTTTTGACTAAATGGTCACCAAATAGGAAAACTACTTATCCGTGCTATTAAGTATTTTTTAAAAGGCCAAAATGATAATATAGAGATTAAGGTGCTTATCTTGTTGCATGAAGTTAACTGGTTTGATTCTAAGCTTCACACATGATCCTCTAAACACTGTCAGGAGTATTCCCAGGGCAGACAAAGGATTAGTCTTTGAATAGTACCATATATCGACTCTAAAACCACCCAAATTTAATAAATTAAACCCTCTTCAATTGCAGCTCATAACCACAGAGTTTAGTAAATTTAACATTAGTAAGTTAAAGTTATTAACAGAAAACAAATACTATTTTTCAAGCTTGAAATTAGAAACTAGAGTAATGAATATAAAGTAAGTAGATAATTAAAACTATAATTAAAGTTATGAGAATATTGTTAAGAATAGAGACTTAAAGGATGACTGTATATAGAACTCTAATGCTTTTTATGCTATATCTGAAATTTACTGTTTTGAATCTGTGGTAAGGACAATAATATATCTCATTTGTATAGCTTGGAACAGCTTAAGTGAATTGAAATATAACTTTAGAGCAAATCCCTAGGTACCATAATAATAAATATTTTAGTATCAGTTTTCTTTGTGACTTTTATCATCATTGCAAGAAACTCAATTATGCCACCACAGTATGTTGTTACTTTTTTCTAAGATAAATTTATTTTTATAAAATAATCCTTCATTTAAAAGGGAATCTTTCTTTTTGTGTTGAGACCATAAGAAAACTTAGACTCATTATCAACTCTTATCTCAGTTAAGGTGCTAAAATAAATCTACTTCCAAATGCCAGGGAGAAATCCTCATCTTGAAAGGGGTTCAAAGAAATAAAGAACTGAATTAAAAATTTAAAAACAGTAAGCACTCCTGGCCAGGAACTGTTGAAAATGTTGATTTTTTTTTCCTTTTAGACCCTTCCCAGAAACTTAGTTGTAGATTTTTAGACACAATAGCATGTATGTCAGTTGACCTTGGCCCATAAGGGAAGTTACTAATCACTTCAGTGCACTCTTCAATTCTACAAAATTTGCCTTTTCTAAAAAAATTGGTATTCTCATTTTTTCTATATAAAGCAGTTTTCATATCCAGAGAAGCAAGTAGCTACATTGAGGACATGAGTTCATGTCCTCTTCAAACCAACTTTTGTGTTTCTGAATAAAGTTATGTCTTTATCACTCATTTTCTTGATCAGTTGGCCAATTAAGTAACAGTGGAACTGAACCTTCAGGATTACAACTCCCCCCCCCCCCCGAGTTTTTCTGGGATTGAATCAGTAATGAAAATTGCATCAGAAGAATTAGGAAAGAAATAATAAATGAAATGGCATATGTGTATAGAAATAGATGGCAGTGAATACTAAAGAATTTTGGAGCAGACCTAGTGTCACTTTAAAACGTAGAGATTTCATATAAAAAGGGAAGGCGGGCTTGCTTCATCTATACTTGGATAGTGAGAAGATGAGTTTCTTAGAGGGAGCTTGTCTATTAGCTAAATCACTTGATCGCTTGATCACTTGACATTCTGTTACTCATCGATTTGCTTGAGCAGGTGCCAGTAATGTCTCCATTCATACCTGTTGCATGTTAGCGTAGCCCACTGGCATCTGCTCCCTCCAGGAACACGAAGAGCCTCCAACTGTTCATTCGGAGTCTTGATGAAGAAGTCTGACCATCTCATAGGTGGGCGACTGCGCAATCTTTTGATGTCCCATGGAATCTAGTCCTTAATGGTTCTGGTCCAGTGGTTGTCTCCAAATTTCACTACATGTCCAACTAATCTGATTTTCTACACCTTGGTAAACAAGACAATATTTCTAATCTTCGATAGTCAATGAAGGTTGAAACTTGGGATTTCTTCTCTCACTTGAATGAAGCATAATACTCCAAGCATAGCTCTTTCGATTCCTGTTTGGGAGGCCCAAATAGCATTTTCATCCTTTTTTTGTAGTGCTGTTAGTCTACAAGCTGTCCACTCAAATCATCCTGAATAGAATTGGCAGAACACAAGATGAAGGAAAACCATGTAAGCAAGTGGGTTCCGAAAAGGATTCAACACCATCGACCATATCCATACAATAACCAAGCTCATTGAGGTTTCTCAGTAGTTCAAGATTCCGCTCTATCTAACATTCCTCAGTTTAAAGAAGTCCTTTGATTCTGTTGAGATGGAAGAAGTCAACGAAGCCCTAGAACAGGGCGTTCAAACTGAATATATCTGGATCCTCCATGAGCTGTATTACTGATTCACCAAAAGGATCTCACCATTCTACAAGGAAGCGAACATTGACATAAAGAGGGGTTCGTCAGGGTGATACCATTTCCAAAACTCTTCAAGGCCACCCTTGAGAACATCATGCAATGACTGGAATGGTAAGAAATTAGACAGCCGGCAACTATACAACCTCCACTTTGCTGGTGACATTGTTTTAATAACAACAAACATTAGCCAAGCAGCACAAATGCTGGCCAACTTCGAACGTGAGTGTGGCAAGGTCGGACTACAGCTAAATCTCATCAAGACAATATTTATGAGAAACCATCTCATTCCTGACGTTCCATTAACTCCCAATGGAATGAACATCTTTGAATGCAGCAGTTATGTGTACCTAGGTCGAGAACTCAACATGACGAACTACCTGACACCTGAGTTGTGCAGGAGGAAGAGAGCAGCATGAAAGAGCATCGAAGAAATAGCTAAGAAGAAGAAAAAACTTCGGCTCCGGACACGTCTCTTCAACTTCACCATTCTTCGTGCATTAACATATCCCTCAGAGACCTGGCCTTAGGAAAAATTAGGTAAATATGCCTGAATAATACCCCATCCCTCATTCTCTTCGCATATAAATATAGAAAATATGATTGCTTCTTTGATTAGGAAAATGACAAAAGACTAAGACCAGGAAAGAGCTTCTTTGCAACCACTGGGACTTTACAACTTACTCTTAAAATAATCTGAGTAAGGTGAACAGTTGCTCTGGAGCCCCCCATGGATTTAACTCTTCCAAATGTAATGAATACGTTAACTGGAAGAGAGTTTATATTACTCTGGCATATTGAGAGAAATGTAGATCCCCATACCCTAATGTAGTTATCCTTCCGGCAACATTCTCAACAAGTCTCTTCCATACATTTTATTTGTTTTAGTTAAACATAATATTTAAGCTCAAATTTTACCCACTCTTTCACATTTCTCATCTCCTAATACATATAGGAGTCATACTTACAAGTAGATGTTTTCATGTGTTTGTTTTACGTTTGCCAATCTAACATAACAAAATCCTAGTCAGGAACCTAGAAGAAAGACATTTATATCTTGTCTACATCATTCACGATCACGATCACGACCACCCTGTTGTTCGTCGATTGCCTCGAGCAGGTGCCAGTAACGTCTTCTTCGTCCTAGCCCTGAGATTTTTTTTTTTTTAAAGTGCCATATTCAAGGCTTTTTCAGGGTTAGGAGAATGAGACCCATCATTGTTACTGGTATTTGGCATATTGGGTATACCACGGGGAGTTTGCCAGACTCTGCCGTGTGGGCATGTTACATTTGGTAGCCTGCCAGTTTGACCGAATTAGGAATGAGATGATAAGATGTCGCGCTTCCGGGAGCTGAGTGTGATAATCTCTGGATCCTGGCCGTTGTTGGAGTTACACGGCAGTTGGTGGGTGTAACTGTCTAGTTACTGGCAGGTCCAGTCCCAAACTGTACAGGCTTGGAGATCTCAGCCCCAGGTCCCACACACCTGGGTTCCTCTGTCAGTTCTTTTATGCGTGAGGCTCATCCAAGTGTGTGGAGAATGCTCCCAGCAAGGCCTTGGCTGGGCCTCGGTGGTCTTCAGCTGTTGGGCCCTGGTGGAGACAGTCAGGCATAGGGTAGGAGACTCTGTCTTGTTCTCTCCCAGGAGCTGAGTGTGATGATCTCTGGATCCTGGCCGTTGTTGGAGTTACACGGCAGTTGGTGGGTGTAACTGTCTAGTTACTGGCAGGTCCAGTCCCAAACTGTACAGGCTTGGAGATCTCAGCCCCGGGTCCCACACACCTGGGTTCCTCTGTCAGTTCTTTTATGCGTGAGGCTCATCCAAGTGTGTGGAGAATGCTCCCAGCAAGGCCTTGGCTGGGCCTCGGTGGTCTTCAGCTGTTGGGCCCTGGTGGAGACAGTCCACCATTATTGGAGACAGGGCTGGAGCGATAGCACAGCGGTAGGGCGTTTGCCTTGCACGCAGCCAACATGGTCTACATCATTACTGTAGATTTTTTCACCTTTAGTTATTGAGCTATCACTACGCAAAAAGTGATAATAATAAAAGGCAACTTATGTGTCTTTGGACTAACAACAAATTTTTAAAGTTCATGTCAAACTTTTATCCCTCATTCCTTTTCCCTATGTCTTTTTCGCAACTCAAGTAAAACCAACAGAATCTGAATTATACTCTTCAGCAATTTAAATAATGCCATTATTCTTTTGCTCATCTTTTTTTAATCACAAATTTAATCTCCACAGTTCTATGAAACCTGCAGACACAGAAGTTCATGATTTATGAATGTATTTGATAGCCTCACCCCTGACATCCTAGCCTCAAATCTAGGCTCTTACACTGCCTACTTAGCCCTGTTAACTGATTTTAATCTTGCGTATTAGAGGAGCCATTCAAATATTCTTAAACATTATCATCTTGGCACTTTAATTGAAATATATCTTTGCATTAAGAACTGGGACATAACAGTGAATAAAAGCAGCTCTTTATTCGTAGAACATATGCTAATGTTGACCCAACTCTTTCTGGCTTTTCAAAGGACACTCATGCTTTCCTGGAATTCCCTGAACTCAGCACTTTGATGACCATGGCTATTTTAACTTCCTTGCTATCCCAATTGCAGAAAAGCTTTTGGCATTTGGATTTTGTGTTCATCTAATGACAACTGCAATTAAAGATTTACCACATCAATAAGCTAACTTTCTAAGGCTATTTCAAAGGGTGAATTCAATATTCAAATGTCATGATGCTTATTGATCTCTGAGTTACTATTTATGTAACTGCATAACTACTGATTGAAAATTTTTCTAACAATTATTGATAAAAATAGTGAAAAGAACTAATTTTCTTCTATTAGTCTGCATTCATATAATCAGAATATAGTTTAAGTCCAAATAATTCATTGTTCAGCACTAAACTTATGTAGAATTAAGAAGCCAAACCTTCAGCTCTGATCAAATAGTGCTTATTTTGTGAGGATGAGTCTCCCAGCTGCACTAAAGATTTCTGAAAATGCAATTTTCTCATTTAAGAATGACTTTTAGAAGGACTCCCCCCAAAGTGCATGTTCAAACATTTGAGAAATAAGAGGCTTCAACTTTTGCACACCATGGTAATAGACAAAAATACTTCGTGTTCCGCTGTGAAATCGAGGTTCACAGGCTACAAGTGAATGTTTCCTTTTGAAAATCCTCGGGACATTAAGCACTGAGTCTTTATGTTGCTGCTATAAGGATTTTCAATTTCAATTTTATTTTTACAAGATAGAAAAATGTAAGGGAAAAATAAAGCAAAACAAAGCACTCGAAAGCAACTTGGGAATGTTTGTTCAAAATTTGCCTGAGGCTGTATATACACAAGAAAAGTGGATTGGAGAATTATTATAATTATCTGAATAAGTGTGCCATTAAACATTTCATCTTTGCCAAAACATCTATTCACATAATTTCCAATCCTTTTTTACTAATGTGCTTACTGAATACCAAAAACGAAGTCATTTCCAGTTATCTAGTAATCAACAGAAGAACAAATTGGAAGCTCTAACTTGGCTAATATTCCTTTTTAGGTTTGGTGTTTCTAATTGGCCAAAGGGGGAGAAAAACAATTTTAATTAATTTTATATGTGTATTTTCTGAAAGAAAAAAAAAGACTCAGAATAATCATAAATATTTCAGACAAAAACTATCTGTATTACAGATATACTTTCCTTTACTTGAGCAATTTTCTTCAAAGAAAATAAAGCAGGCAAATTCCTCAAATTCTAAGCTTTTAACTTGATGCAAATCACTGATAAAAAGCAATGAATTTTCATTTATATTTATGAGAAAATGAAATAAATATTTTAAACATATAAATATGTTTCTGCCAGGTTTTTTCTCCCAAAGTAGTTAAAAAGTAAGAAGAAAGCTGACTTTTGATGAATCTCTCATCTGACTAGTAAGTTTCATAGTTATTTAATATAAGTTAGTTCTAATACATAAAATTGGTTCTAAATTTTTATTTACTAATAGTTAAAATTTTATTTACTAAATATATATTTATTTTTATATTTTATAGAAATAAACTCTTCATCAAGATCCTGAACCATCGGTTTGAGGCTCTTTGTATTCCTAGAACGAACAGATGCCATTGGACTACACTAGCACACGACAGGGACAAATGGAGATGTTACTGGTGCTCGCTTGAGCAAATCGATGATTAAAGGGAAGTCAAGTCAAGTGATCAAGTAATAGAAATAAAATATAATTATAAATACATAATTGCATATGACTATATAAATTTGTTAATATAAATTATTAATATAGAAATGGGCTGGAGTGAGAGCACAGTGGTAGGGCGTTTGCCTTGCACGCAGCCAACATGGCCGACCCGAGTTCGAGTCCTCCACCCCTCTCGGAGAGCCTGGCAAGCTACCAAGAATATCTCGCCCACATGGCAAAGCCTGGCAAGCTCCCCATGACGTATTCGATATGCCAAACACAGTAACAAGAAGTCTCACAGTGGAGACGTTACTGGGCCCACTCAAGCAAATCGATGAACAATGGGAGGACCGTTATAATGTAGAAATACAATTATTGATCTATTGATATTATTTAAAAGTAGAAAATGCATGTAACGGATCCTTTTGTGGATTCTTGCAGTAGTTAGTATAATTATTATCCCTATTTTAAGATGGAAAAATAAAAATTCCAAATATTAATCTAAAAATACTTATTCTGTATCTGATTATGCACATACAGCAAAAGGACAAGTTGTGTATCTAGAAAGAAAAGGGAGAAAGATAAACAAATGTAAATGTATCATTTATAAACATAAAACACTGAAATTCTGTGTATGTATGTCAGAAAGCAAGAGAGCATAGCAATTCATGTAATGATTATGTAAGTTTTAAAAGCCAACTAAAGGCAAACAAGTCATCAGGACATTAAAATCAACAGCAAAAAAGGTTGCCTCATACTTATATGATAATTGGCATAAAATAACAAATATATTCTGTTTGATAATTGCCTTAGTTTTATGAAGAGACTACTTTCTCTAGGTGATAATGATAGATATTTTTCAATACACATTTTTGTTATTTTTCTATAATAAAAAACAACATGAAGAAATTAATCACATCCAACTGAACAATAAATTATATTATTTATATACTCACCTGCTATGTAAATGATGCTTTCGAAATGTTACTATTTTGTAAATTTTTGAACTAATATTTGATGATACGTGTATTTTATTATATGTGTATGCAAATAATTTTTAATTCTTTACCTTTTATCATTATTATATTTCTCCATATGAAATTTGAAAATTATTAATATGTATACATTTTTCCTGTTTTGAGGCCATACCTAGCTCTGCTCAGGATTTCCTACTCACTCTATTCTCACGGGGTCATCTATAGCATTGATGACTGAACCCAAGTTGATCATATGCAAGGCAAGTGCCCTACTCTCTGTACTACTTATCTGGCCCCAGATAAATATTTTTAAGATAATTTTCCACGAATAACATGATTGATTGGTGAAATTTGTTGGTGAAATAAATCATTATTTATTAATTATTCCTAAGAAGCAGTCATGTATGAACAAAGAAACAAGGAAAAGAAAAACAGAAAATTATTTGTAAGGATATTTATATGAGTAAGAATTGGTTCAGTATCCAATTGGTTTTGAGCCATATATAATGGTGCTCAGGAATTTCTTCCAACTCTGTCCAATTTCTCCAGCTCTTCAATGATTGATTCTTTTTGACATAAATATTGTATCATTGATTTTTAATTTGGATTCAATTTTCTGTATCTTCTAGGATGTTTTAATAACAGTATTTTTAAACAAAATATTTTTTGCTAATCAGAAAAAATTTCTCATTAATTGCTACTACATAATATCAAAATACAGTTCTACAGAATTACCTTTATTACTTTTAACCAAAATATAGTCTATCTTCATAAAATACGATAACAAATGTGTCAAAAATATTAATAATCTTGTATCTTTGACTATGCACATGTACTTATAAATGTTATTATTATTTCTTATTTGAATATTTGTCACAGCAAAAATGTATAACCCAGGTAGAACATTGAAAATAATGCAAGTATACTTTTAACAAATAGTTTACATTCCATTGTTGATGGAATATTTCTAAACTGTTGCTTGAGTAATGTCTCAGATAAAATATTTGACAGGTTAATTACATCATGTTGCTTTAAAAAGCATTTCCTAGTATTTTGTGTAGAGTTGGTTGCATCTTAATTTCTTTGATGTGTTTTTCCTATGGTTCTCCTTTTATGAAAACAGAAAGAAATGTGTTTAATTCAGCCTACTAAACAAATTTCATCAGATCCTTCCATTCTTTCTAAGTCTACCCGTAACTTTCATTGGATTTTCCTTCAAGGTTTAAATTGTTATTAATTTGAGTGGCCAATGTCAGGGTGGTATTTAGTAAGCAATTTTGCTATTGATGCCTTAGAAGTAATGAATTACTTGCAATTTTCAGATTATTAAACTCATCTAGGCAGAGCCACTTTTCATGTAATTGTTTTAATTATCTTTCTCTACCCACCATTTTTAAGAGTAATTAGGAGAGAACAAAAGATAATCCCATTCATTCTATGTTCAACTGAATGGAATTTGAGCAAATAGTTTTGTTTAGTTTTTATTTTTTCAGCAATATAGTCCTTGAGCTTTAACTTAGAAGTAGAGAAGGATTTACCTGACTATTGATATAATAGCAACTGGTTTCCTATTTGCCCTGGTTAGTATAATTCTAGCTTCTAGTGACTATAAATCTCTCATAGAACGTGCAAAGAGAACTAAAACCTACAATGAGAATAGCAGTAGTACAAATACTAGTCGTGATACATAGACCAAGTAACAATAGGATGCATAATTTAAATTATTTATTTATTGTATGTTTGTTTTCACTAGTGATAAGATATGTTCCATATCCTATTCTAGCTATGAAGAAAAAGTATAAGTAAAGTAAAGGCCCTCCCGTTGATCATCGATTTGCTCGAGCGGGCCCAGTAATGTCTCCATTGGAGACTTTGTTGTTACTGTGTTTGGCATATTGAATACATCACGGGGAGCTTGCCAGGCTCTGCTGTGAGGGCAAGATACTCTCGGTAGCTTGCCAGGCTCTCAGAGAGGGGCGGAGGAATCGAACTTGGGTCGGCCATGTTGACTGCATGCAAGGCAAACGCCCTACCGCTGTGCTATCGCTCCAGCCAAAAAAGAAAAAGTATAGAAAAAAAGAAAAAGTATAGAAAGGCAAAAGAGAAATGAATATTGGTCTTAGATACCATCAAAGTATAACAGTGGAATAAGGAACAGAGCAAATGAAGAGAGAAAAGGATAAGTGATGAGTATTAAAATATATAAAAATTGTTTACTATCAATATTTTCAGACCTCAAAATAGATTTTATGCCAAATCTACCAAAAACTATAGAGATGCCCATATTATTTATAATAATATAAATAAGTAGGGAGCTTGTCTTGTGCTCCCACTATCTGTATTTTGATACCTGGTACCCCATATAAACCCTGAGCCCCACCAAGAGTGATCCCTAACCATAGATTAAAGGGAACCATGAACACTACTGGTTATGTCTCAAAGGCTAAAAGAAAAATCTCTATCTGTGAAATTTTTTTAAAGAAGTCAAGAACTACATTTTGTTTCACATTTGATGAAAAATTTCTATAGATGAGAGAATTTTATGTCTCTTTATAGAAGAGAAAGATTTATGATATATCAGAAAAAATCCTAGCCATCCTTGTAAATTTCTTAATGATGGAAATGGATGGAACCCAGATAGTATATGAAGAAATTGGACTTTATTAGGAGAACAATTTATTCCTTTACCTTCACATATTGGAAATAGATAATGAAGATTCAGGAGCCAGGATCTTCAGAAATAGGATGATAGGAAGATAAAGGATTTGGAATTGCTAGGTGAATTATAAAAAAAATGAAAATAAGTTCGAAGAGGATAAGAATTTTAATAATACATTATTATAATTAAGCAGGGCTATCAAGGTAATATAAAGTATAGTAAATTCAAAAGTCATTGATTTCAGATGTGGTTGACCATTGTGGTTTGAAATTGCCTTTGCAAACTAAGGAAAGGCAAATTCTGCATTTAATTCAATGTCTTGATATGACTTTGGAATGTTTCTGACATAAAAAGAGATAAGTAATTATTTTTAACCACACATACTGAACTATAGAATAGGAGAAAAAAGATTCAAGACTGATCGGTTGTAAATCATGTAAATCATTGAATAAAAGAATGAAGTGTCTTAATGGGATCAAATTGCAAAGTTAGGAAGCAATGGTCAGAGTCAAAGGAAGCAATTTCTAGTGATGAGTATTAATATCCTGATTTACAATTTCCACATTTTGTATGCTATTTATTTAATTTTGAAGGTTGGATACACTAGGCAATGCTCAGGGTTTAATTCTGCCCCTGCGCTCAGTGACCACTCTCATTGGTACTCAGGTGACCATATAGGGTGCCCAGGATCTAACCAAGGTCAGACACATGCAAAGCAAATGCCCCACATGCTGAACTACTGTTCCACCACCACCCTTTATTTATCTCTTAATGTAACTATAAAGGGGCTGGAGAGATAGCACAGCGGTAGGGCGTTTGCTTTGCACGCAGCCAACATGGCCGACCCGAGTTCGATTCCTCCGCCCCTCTCGAAGAGCCCGGCAAGCTACCGAGAGTATCTCACCCCGACGGCAGAGCCTGGCAGGCTACCCGTGACATATTGGATATGCAAACACAGTAACAACAAAGTCTCCAATGGAGACATTACTGGGCCTGCTTGAGCAAATTGATGAACAATGGGAGGACAGTGACAGTAACTATAAAGCATTTATTATTCTCCCTTTAATTTTATTTTTCTTTGTTCCAGAAGCATTGTTATCTAATTTCCTCATCTCTGAATTTTTCTGCCCACCAATACTTTATCAAAACCAAATACTTGGAGTTAAGAATAATCACTTAGAGATATTAATTATATAGACATTAAATACTGGAGGAGCAGTTCATATACATGTCTCATAGCTCTTGTCAATACATTTCTTGAAATGATTAGTGAATTAGAGTAATTGTAAACAGTTCTGAATGATAATTTTATTTCATGCATTATGCATATAATTTATGTAGCTCATTTCATTTATCTCTCACAAACATGAAGTAAGTGCCAGTCCAGTTTAGAAACAGGAAAAACAAGTCAGTAAAATAACTTGCACAAAGCAACATAACTAAGATAGCAGTAGTTTAAAATATCCAGTAACCTGATCCTTAAAGCCCACCCATTATTTCTATGATATAGTTGCCCTCTATGCAGGTAAGCTTAAATATTTTTTTATTTTAGCAACAATGCACATTCATATATGAAATTCATAGTTATAAGAACTCCTAGTATTCTTTATGTTCTGTCAAAACATTAGATATTTCTTCCTGCACAATTCTAGAAGCCAAATGGGTCACTAACAAATATTTAAATTATTGAATAGAAGTGGAATTCAATCAGTAAAGCAGATAAAATGTGCTTCTAATATTTTTTCCAGTAATTGATTATTCATTCCTAGGAAATAGTTCAAAGGCCTAGAGCACATACTCTGTATGCAGGAGTTCTGGGTTCAATTCCTTGGCACCACATGATTCCCTGAGCAGCCAGGAAGGGGTAATCCTCAAGCAACACCAAGTGTGGATTAAAAAACAAAGTGAAAATATTCACTGAAACATAAATTTAAATAGAATTCAAACAAAAGTTTTATATAAAGTTCCATCATTCTTCTAGCATAAACATTTGACAGCAATTTACATAAAAGTAAATAGATAGAGACTATAATAGCAAAGTATTTATAATAACCTACAAAGACAATCTTTAATACTGTCAAAATAATGATATAGCATTCCTCCTATAATATCCTCTTGATAAATATGTCAAAGAATATTATTCAACTTAAACTTCTTTGGTGTTTCTTGTTCCTAGAACTCCAGTGTTTTCTGTCTACCATCACGGCAACTTTTATAAATATATAGACCATCACAATAAATTAATTTTGTAAATGTATTCTATAATATAAATATTATGTTTTACCCATTTTAATTTTTTATTATACATGTATAATTTTTTTATACATGTGAGTAGCATCTGTCTGTTAACATAGGGTTTCCTCATTCTTATCCTTTTGTGTGTGGAATAAAATTCTTCCACTGCGGAATGAATTTCGTTTTATATTTTATTTCCTAATTTCACTGATAACAATTCTCTACACAAATGTCTAAATTAGATCAATATAAGTTGAATGAATGAGGGTTAGACTGAGGTTCTGGTACTTAAAAATTATTCCAACAGAATTACAAATCATGGCTAGTGACCATGTTCTTCCATTAATATATTTCCCTTTCAGCTTTTTGGTGCATGAAGTACATAGAGTGAAATCTGCAAAATGTTGGATATAAAAAAAATCAAAGATAATTTATGAAGATACAATCTTTAAAATAAATATATAGTCATGCATGTAAATAATTTTCGTTAAAATAGTTCCTCCCTGTCCACTGTCCTCCCGTTGTTCATCGATTTGCTCCAGCGGGCCCAGTAATGTCTCCATTTTGAGACTTGTTGGTACTGTGTTTGGAATATTGAACACGTCATGGGTAGCTTGCCAGGCGAGCTTGCCATGTGGGTAAAATACTCTTGGTAGCTTGCCGGGTTCTCCGAAGTTCCTCCCTATGCCAGCAATGTTTTATTCTGTAACAGGATTAAACATTATATTATCATTTTATGAAAGAGTATGCAAAAATCACTGAGATGGAGTTAGGATGGAATTGGTCAAGAAAGGAATCAAAGAAAAAGAAGGTTTCCAACTAGAAATATAGTTTGTATTTTGGGTTCACAAGATTTACCCAGATTGTTCTAGGGACTTGAAGTACACCTTGTCTTATTAAAGTTAACAAAAGTCTTTAGACCTGCTGGTAAACATTTAATTAATCCATCTTTCCCCCTCAGTTTCTCAAGATATAATTTTCTTTTTAAAACATACTTACATTACTTATTACAATCACAGGAGACGTGTGAGGTGGTGTTAATATCAATGTAAAAAAGATAGGCCAAGTTGAAGTGATGCACAATTTTTTGTAGGGAAATTATATTGTATATTATATGTGTGTATATATATGTATGTGTACACACATATATATATATACATATATATATGCTTTTTTTTGGGGGGGTCACACACAAAGGTTGCTCCTGGCTCATGCTCTCAGGAATAATCACTCCTGGCGGTGCTCAGGGTACCATATGGGATGATGGTAATTGAACCCAGGTAGGACTAATGCAAAGCAAACATCCTACCTGCTGTGCTATCGCTCAAGCCTACATGTACATGTATATGAAACTACTGAAAGGTATGTGCAGAAAGTAAGTATATAAAATATTATTTTGTAAAAAATTAGTCTAGTCTTAACATTGAAAAAATAATTTTAGCAAGAACAAATAAAATGAGAAGGAATCATAAGAATGCGAGTAGCTAAAAAACTAAAAGAAAAAAATTATTAACATAGATATTTTTATTACATTTCAAGTATTTGGAAAGTAGAAATCACGGGGTTTATTACCAACAGTTGAGAATTAAGAAGCAAATACTACATTCTATTTTTTTACTTAGTCAAGGGAGTGTATAGTAGCACACAGTATTTCAGAAAATTCAGAAAGAATAATGAATTCTGACTCAGTTTCTCTCAAAGCTGTCAATTTTTAGTTTTATGTTTATTCTTATGCTTTAAGAAACTCTATTGCAATTGTTATGCTTCAAAAGTGTGTCACTTAATACACGAAGAAAGAATTCATTTTAATTTTAGTAGTCCTTCTAAAAACAGCACAATTCTACATATTATTTAGTGGAAATACATTTTTTCTCAAGACAATTTTATTTAACAGCCTATACTCAAAACATCAGAGATTAAAAACTAATAACCTGTTTTCACTACCCCTTTGGACAATCACATGCATGAGTTTGCATAAAACCTGTATTAGGTATGTCATGAATTTGAGCATTTAATAAACATTATTTTTATATAAAGTTTGTCAGTCCCAACATTTTACATATATATATACACATTTATATTTATATATGCATGTCCATTTGTTCATAATAAAACATTTTGTGAACAAAATATTTCACTTTCATACATGTTTTCTTGAATGACATATCCTGAGAATTTAAAAAAATGTAAATTTAACTCTACTTTTAGATATAACTTTCAGTTCTAACTCCCCACCTCCCCAGTTTGTCACCTAGTATACCAAAACATTGAATTAGCCACCGACACCATTGCTCTTCACAGATGTGTTCTCTGACCTTCCAATCAGTTCATACGAATATGATAGCAAGAATACAATAGCCATTTCTTTGTAGGCAGTACTAATGTTGGAGTTTTCCATTTCCTTTTATAACCCTTTAATCACTATTTCCACTACCTAACTATATATATGTGCTTATATTTATTTCTTTATTTCTTCTTTTTCTAGTATCTCTCATTATTTACCAGAATTACTTAGCACATAAAGTAATTAAAAGTATGTTACATTAATAAACCATGATATATTTTGCTTAGGATTTCTAATTAATTATTCTATAGTTCCTGAAAGTTACCTAATCCTTCTTTTAAAAATTTTAATTTGTCTTTCCTGTATATTGGGCTTTTATTTGTTTGTTTGCTGTTACTTTATCTTATTTTCAACAGACAGAAATACATACAAAAATAATTAAATGTTGGACCAGGATATGGTTCACTGATAGAGCAGATACTGCATAATTTGAATGAAACCCTGGCTTCAATGCCAGGCTCAAAATTCAAAACAAAGCAAAGCTAAAATAAAGTAAAACAAAACAATACTAAGTGTCAATAATGCTTCAGAGTCTTCAGAAGTTATGCAAACCTGAAATTTAATTTTTAAGGCTGGAAAGATAGTAAAGCAAGTAGGACTTTGCACTGTTTCATACACAGCTGACCAGGGTTGGATCTCTAGCACTATATACAGTGTACCAGCCCTGCCTGGAGTGATCTCTGAGCACAAAACCAGGAGAAAGCCCTGGGCACTGTTGGGTGTCCCGTCCCCCGCAAAAAAAAAAAAAAAACCTTTTCAAGCGATTTACTCATTAGTTTTATAGTATAGTTGAGTTCATTAAATATCATTTAAAAAATCATACAATGCAACAGTTTCTACAACTCACACTCAGCAGGAAATGGCAAAGTAACTTAAGTTATGTTTTTATTCTCTCTTCTTTCTTTCCTTTCCCTTCCCAGGAACCTCCAAGACAAAAGGTCACTTTAGCCCTATTTTATTCTTAAGAAAGATTTTAGTGCTTTTGACATGTGTCAGATTGCAAAGTCCTTAGAGACAAACATTTCTGTTTGCCATCAGAGAATTCATAACACAGACAGTTGTGTGTGGCTTTCCTTCCTTTCCTTTGTTCCTTACCTAATCCACAGACCACAACCCTGACCCTTAGAGAGCAACTCCAGATCCAGGAGGGTAATTCAGTCTCTGGGCTATTAAATCACTGACTCCTTAGCACACTTGCTCTGCAGGAGTGGCAGCAAACATCACTTGTGATGATGTTTTATATGTGATGTCATACTTTGTTCCTTCGAAAGCAGATTGAAATAGTCAACATATTACAGAATAATTTCTAAGGTATGCAATTAGAACACCTTCATTCTTTGCTGGCAGCTGTTTTCTTGTCATCCATGTCATAATTTGTGCTATTAATCATTTAGTTTGGTTTAACAATCTTAAAACATAGTATAGAATCTTGTTATGTTTGCCTCTGAAAATAGTGACATTTTTGGCTTAAGTAAGTTTAAAATGCCACAAATGTAAATGTAGTGATTATACAAAACTTTTCTTCACTCATGAAGCATTTTCCATGAATATGTCATTAATAATTTTAAGAGCAAACTTTAGCAGACTTGTAAAATGTGTAAAAATACCACTTAATTTTTAGTCTCATATTAGATATTTATGTATAGGATACTAATAAAAGTTCTCCATAAAAAGATTATTTGGAAATATATCCAAGAAATATATTAATATATATAATATAAAAACTTGAATAATATGAATACATATATACTTGGACATAGAAATGTATGTATATATACATAATCACATATACTTATATATAAAAGAAATATTAATATATACTATGTACATATACACTAAGATATGTTTGTACATATAGATAGATATGTGAGTATATGTATATAGATATATACATACTTGGATATATATACAGATATATATCTGAGTAATCTTAATCTTTTCCCTATGGAGACTTTTTTTTCATATCCTATGATGTTTCCTATACATAAATACATAACATAAAATACATAATATAAAACTAAAACTTAAGTGGCATTGTTAGACATTTTACAAAAGTCTACTAAAATTTTCTCCCAAAATAATAAAAATTAGCAGATAGCATGATCATGGAAAATGCTTCAGGATCAAAGAAATGATTTGCATAATCACTATATTTTAGATTTGTGATAGGTTAAACTTATTTATGACTGGAATGATGTCATTTTTAGTAGAAAATATTATAATTCTGATATTGAATTTTAAGATTATTAAGACAAATAGAAATTATTCTAAAAGCACTACTTATCACTTGATGATAAGAAAACAGCAGAAAGATCATATAATATATATATATCACAATCACAATCACAATCACAACCATCCTGTTATTCGTCTATTGCCTCGAGCAGGCCCCAGTAACCTCTCTTCATCCTAGCCCTGAGATTTTTTTTTTTAAACTGCCATATTCAAGGCTCTTTCAGAGTTAGGAGAATGAGACCCTTCATTGTTACTGGTATTTGGCATGTTGGGTACGCCACGGGGAGTTTTCCAGACTCTGCCGTGTGGGCAGGTTACATTCGGTAGCCTGCCAGTTTGTCCAAAGTAGGAATGAGATAATAAGATGTCATAATGAGATGTCGCGGCCGCGCTTCCCGGTGCTGGGTTTTATAGTCTCTGAATCTTGGCCGTTGATGGGATTACATGGCGCCAGGGGGCCAGTTGGTGGGTGTGACCCCTGCCTACTGGAAATTGGAGGATCTGGGTGGAGGATGCCCAGCCCCAATCCAAGTAGACTTGGAGATCTCGGCCCCGGAACCCGCGTGGCTTTGTCCCTCATGTGTGCGGAGAGTGGTCTCAGCATCGTGGTGGCTGGTCCTGGAGGTCTTTGGCTGCTGGAGCCCTGGTCGGGGCGGGGAGGAAAGCTCAACCCACTCCCCTCCAAGGGGCCCCAGCAAGGACATATGGGCTGGAGCACAGCAGCTAGGGTGTTTGCCTTGCACACAGCCAACATGGCCAACCGTAGTTCAATTCCTCTGCCTCTCTCGGAGAGCCTAGCAAGCTACTGAGAGTATCTCACACATGCAGCAAAGGCTGGCAAGCTACTGATGGTGTATTCTATATGCCAAACACAGTAACAAGTCTCACAATGTTACTGGGCTGCTCGAGCAAATTGATGAACAATGGGAGAACAGTGACAGTGATATATATGTATATATATGTATATATATGTATATATGTGTATATATATGTATATATATATATATATATATATCTCCAAGTAATCATAATCTTGTGTGTGTAAGCTCAAGGGTTGTGTGCTCAGGAATCACTTCTGGAGGATTTCAGGGAGTGCCAGGGATCATGCCAATGTTGGACACACTCAGGACAAGCATCCCTGAGCACTATACTACCTCTCTGGCTCAAGTACTTTATATTGATTATCACATTAACAGTTTTAAATATTTTGAAGCAATCTTTTATCAGAGGATAGATTAATATTTGATTTTAATCTAAGAAAGCTCTCTAGCAATAAAAGGGATAGAACAACCCGGTTGCATTTCTACTCAGCAAAACATTTGAGCAGGTGGTTCAACATGTGGCTTTAACAAAACCAGTCTCTTTCGTGGTGGGTTGTTATTACTCTACATAGTTGGGAAGACTGCTGTGACTGACAGTCCATCACATAAACATTCATCTCATTATCATACAGAGCTTCACAGAATCAAAATATTCACCAACATATTTTTCTTCAATTCAAACATTGAATACAGGAGATATGCTCTCTATTTCTAGTTTCAGAAAATGAATATTCCTATTAGGATGCCAAAACTACTAGTATCATAGTCATCTCAATAGGGAAGATGGGCAGCTTTTTAATTGGATGAATTTGTGGAATAATAGAAAGCAATGCTTAAAGAAATATAGTTCCAGAGACATTGTGGATGATTATTTATTCTTGTTCCAACAAGTTTATTTTAGATCTTGGACCTTAATATCTTGTCAGCATTCCAGCCAAAATCTGGCATAAATGTGACTGACATTTACTTTTAGACTATTTCTTCAATATATGTAATGAATATCTTTACTCATTTCCTTATATCACCTCTGGACCTATGGAAAAAGTCATCCTATGGAAAAAATAGATATAATATTTTTTACACCACCCTACTAACCTGTAGAAAGGCAAAGACAATTTCACCACACATCTCTGCAAATATTTTACGATACAGGTTTAAAGTTCACTTTCAACCTCCCTTAATAAATCTGATCAAGATTATTTATTATGTTGGAATCATGTTCATAACAAAGATTTTAGGTCATCAAGCTATAGTGATGTCCCCAGAGAAAAAACTGATCTGGAATTTCTCCTTAGGATATCTGTAATTTATTTAACATCACTAAAACCCAAGTGTTTTGAAAGGATTTCTTTTCCATTTCAAAGACTTCTCACTCATTCAAGTTTCTCATTGCTTTTTAATTAAGTCCATCACTTTTATATATCAAATGGTTACTAATGTTGAACATGCTAGAATCTTTGTGTCTAAAACCACAGAAACTCAATGCAAATTACTCCATTTTCTTTTGCATCTTGCTTTTGAGATGAACGTAACTTCCATGACACCTATATTATGGTTGAAGACATGATGTGGAAGATTCATTTATACTGAGTGTTAAAGAATTCAATCAGAAGAACAATGCTATTGAAAAAATTTCATTATTGTATATTAAATTTTTTCTCATAATTAGCCTCCCCATAATACCTAAAGACTCTATTTTAAACTTAAACATTTATTGTGAATGATTAAGTCACAGAATATTATTCACAGTTTGCTGGACAACATCTTTGTATCTACTTAGAATAATTTAAAAGCCTGTGAACACAGCAAAAAGCAAATTTTTAAATTGGTTTTTGCCCTATGCTAGAAGTCTGGCATTTGCAGGAGATGTAGTTATAAGTAAAACATTGTACTGGGCTAACGATTCATAAGACACTCTTGTTTATATCCTCCACTCATTGGAATGAACTCACTATTCTTTTTCCTTACAATAGGTGTAGACACAACTTATAAAAGGAATGTGGTGAACACTAGTTTAAAAAAAAAACAAAAAAGAGAGAGAAAGAGAGAGAGAGAGACAGAGAGAGAAAGGGAGGGAAGGAGAAAGGGGGAGAGAGAGCGAGAGCAAGAGAGAGAGAGCGCGAAAGAGAGAGAGAGAGAGAGAGAGAGAGAGAGAGAGAGAGAGAGAGAGAGAGAGACTAAAACTACTTGAAGCATTCTTTCTTGGACTGGCTCTTCTCCAAAAGACAACTGACAATTAGGTAAGTAAATGAGACCTTACTGAAACAACTGACTTTCTCTGATTAAAATGCCATGCAACATAATGACATATTGCAGAGGGAACAACCTTTCCCTTCAAGCTCACTGCTCTCTTATTTAGTTATCATTCAGTATTGGGTAGAGAAGCAGCTAAATGTACAAAGTTTAGGGTCAAGTGAAAATTACCCGAAGCTTTATGGGTAATTAGGTTGGGTTATATTAGGCAAGGGAGTATTCATTAGTTACAATGCAAACACTATGTGGTTACTAGACAGTCACATCCCGGCATGGTTCCTAGTTCAGCATATAATTACCTATTCACCAGATGATCAATTTTGCAGCCGGGTGAAGAAGGAATCCTCAGGAAACACTGTTGTGTCACCCTCGAAACATGGTCACTAGCAGACCAAGTGGGTTAGAAAAGAGTCCTTTATTTTGGAAGAGAAAATAAAATAGTGTTTCTTATTCCCTTGCTCCCCAGAGAATCTTTTGAAACCTGTGCATTAGAGATTTCCTACGTGTGATCTGATATAGTACATAAGAGACTTTATGTTCTAAAATATCAACTTTACTGGTTGCTCCATTACCATTGTAGATAAATTTACCCAAATATTTGATGTCTTTCAGACCAAGGAAGAACACAAATTTTACTGAAAATATAGTTGCTAAATCATTCTTACCTAACAGATTAGATAACAATTAATATAGATAATAATAATAGATTGAACTTATCCAAGACAGTTATTTTTTTATTTTCTGTCAATAACTAATCATTAATTAAAAGTATATTTATTGTCAGTCTGGGTTGTTAGATGATGATAAATTATATAAACTCAAATTTAAACCCAGTCTTGATGATTTCAAACATTGTTGGTGAATTAAAGATTTTGACAAGGACAACTGATTGATTAAATTAGGACAACATAATCTAACCTTACTTGCCAGCTATCAGGGGAAGCAATAAGGTAGCTTTCAGTAAAATGCTGTCATAGAACAAATAGTTTGTGGACAGACAAATCAAAAATGAAAAAAATAGCACGTTGAAAGTCTGATAAGTGAAATAAAACAACAACAGAAATGAATCACTTCCTTCCACCTAATATCTGGTGTGTTGAATTACAATTTGATGTGAAAATAAGTGTCTTGTATGGATATGAAAAAACATTAGTTAAACAAAAGAAAAAACAGAGCAATAAAAATCTCTTTCTTCATAAGATTGCTTAGAGACAACACTTCACAAATATGATCAGTAAACCAAATTCTGTAAATTCTTGAATATTCTATTTTTTGGTGATTTTTATCTATTGAGTCTTAGAATAAATTAATAATAAGTTCTGCTTGAAACTTATATTAATGCTTCATATAAATTGTACTTGTATCATCTATAAAAATATCTTTATTAGCACAATATTTTATTAGACATAGGTAGAGACACTAACGTAGGAAGCATGATATAATTTAAGATTCTAACTATATTTTTCTTAAAATGCAAATGAGTGTGAATATGTAGTTTGATTTTTAAGCAAAAATTTTTCACAAATTATCCACTTTTTACTAAAGATAATGGATATATTTAACTTCCTATGGAAATTTAAGACATCAAAGTTTACCGACGGAAATGTTTTAAATAGAAACACTTTTCCTGTGTTACACCAAAAATGCTGAAAGTTGTGAGTAGAAAGGCAGATAGTTGCTACTTAATCTCATAAAAATCCTTTAACTCATAAGAATATTGTTTAAGGTGCTAGCATTTAGTATTAAAATACACATACTGGAGAAAGACAAACACTGGATGATGTTATTCATACATCTTATATATAAAGAAATAGAACAGACCATGTTCAATGAAAACAGGACTTTGGACTTTGGAAAACAACACAGAACTGAGGCTATAAATTGGGGCTGGTTAAAAGGATTAAATTGAGAGTGGTGGAGAGTTATTGACACTAAGGTTCTAGTCACTGTCACTGTCACTGTCCTCCTGTTGTTCATCGATTTGCTCGAGCAGGCCCAGTAACAGTCACAGTGTAATAATATTGTATCTCTAAATTATTTTCACAGTTATATTACAAAGAAAGTTTACCTTAGTAAAAATAAATTTTAAAGTATTAAATAGAAAAACAAAATATACATCATATTGCATTCAAAAATGAAATTTTGATTTTTTATAAGGAAGCACACTACTTTCCCAGAATAATAATTATACACGTTTTCAGTGAGTGAACATCCATCTGATGTGTTCAAAGAGCAAATTGATAATAAAACAGTAAGACTTTTCAGTAATTGGAATAGTGATTGGGGATTTGGGCAGCATTCATTCTGATCACTAATCCTTCTATAGCAATAGGCTAGAAGATGAAATTATGTTTGCCTTAATGTCTAGATGGTAGCATTAATGCAAAACATATCTTAATGATATAAAATCCTATTTTACTATTAAACATGGCTTTCCTTTCATTTCGATAACCAAAATGAAAAATAAAATTACCCTGTGTGGAATTACACCTCCAGAAGTCTCCACAAATTGTTTTAGATAAAACCCATTATTCATAAAAGCACTTTTCTCTGCCAAAACCATTATAAATATGCTTAAACATTCTATGTCTTATCTAAATGTACTTTATTTACCCGGATATTTTTTGATTGATGATGAAAACCAACTTCAGAGACATGTTAAGAATGATCCCAGTATAGATTTGGTACTGAAAATAAAAGCCTGATCACCGTGGGACCATTTGTCAGTGATCCATCCTAAAACAAGGAAAACATAACAAGAGTCTGTCTATCCTGCCATTAAAGGTCCTTCAGATCATGAATGATTGCTAATCGTGTGCTTAAAAACCAATCTGATAATATAATGAACTCCATTCAACCTGGGAACTGACAAGACTGTGCCTGTGGTGGCTGGAGAGATAGTACAGTTGGTCTGGCATTTGCCTTGTACTAAGTGACAGGATTCGATACCCAGGATCTTATATGGTTCCCCAAGCACCACCAGGAGTAATTCCTGAGTACAGCGCCAGAAATGACCTCTGATAATTACTGGGTGTACCCTCCTTTCCCCAAAAATCCAGACTATGCCTGAAAAAGAAATATACATTTTATTACATATTAAAGAACTCTTCACATAACCCCAAAATCAATGCAGTGCTAATATTAAATAAGATTTTTGATATTAACAAGTGATATTATTATATTATGTTCAATATGTAAAAAGGCATAGTTCTACATAGCATTTAAATAAAATAATCGTATAAATTTAAGTTTTAAGGCATATAAATGCACTTAGATATGAGGTTTGATGTAATTAAAGGCACTCCATATAATACTTTGAGTTACTACTAGTTTGGCAACTAATGTGAAAGAAACATTTATTATAAGGTAAGATAAGAAAAAATTTCTAAAAAAAACTTAAAATAATTTGATAAGTCATATACTTGAGTATGTTTTATATGCTCAAGTATCAATAACTTTGAAGTAAATTTTTTGAAGAATATCAGGAGAAACAAAAAATTTATGTTCTCCATAAATTAAATGCCTTTGTAATGTTGTTTTAACGTATGTGAGTAGAAAAAATCAAAAGTACTTCCATTTTCATAGAGTTATCAATTTATTTTAAAAACGGATAATTTTTATACTTTTTAGGGTGATAGAACAGAGATATTAAACAATAGAATATTGCTTTTGTTGCCAGTATAGTTCTTGAGAAATAATTGGAATTTATTAGTTTTTTTTTTTTTTTTTTGCTAACACCTGGCGATCCACAGGGGTTATTCCTGGCTCTAGTACTCAGGAATTACTCCTGGCAGTGCTCAGGGGACCATATGGGATGCTGGGAATCAAACCCAGGTTGGCCGGTTGCAAGGCAAACAACCTACCCGCTGTGCTATCGCTCCAGCCCTTGAAATTTATTAGTTTTTTGTTTCATGTTCTGCCACAGATCACTAAAGTATTCCGTTCTTAGATTATGAAACAATTGTGTAGTCAAATTATACAGTGTAAGTATGATTATTTGGTTAACGATCATGAATCCAAACAAAAATTTACAACCAATTACCTTTCAATTAAAAAACATGTCATTCTAGAGCCCAAATCTTTTACGGGACTTTTCTTACCATGAATGTCCAAATTACATAATAGCTGATCTTATTAAAAATTCTTCATCATATTCATTTATTTTTAGGTCAATAAATACTTGATAATCTGAGATTCTAATTCCAAAATCATCCAAGTAAGTTTCAAGAAAAATAATGTCAGAATTTGTTCAAAAATTGCCACTAATAAATAATATAACTAATGAAAACCACATTCTTATAACAGTTCGAAGATCTATGGTATGTGAACAAAATACAGATATATGGATAAATACATACATATTTTCAAAATCAATTTATATTAAAGTTCATTCACAGAAAGCAAATTACTTGTTTAGAATACTTGTAAAATCGTTCAATGTAGTAAATCTGCAATTTTCTCTGAGTAGATATAACATCAGTATATACCTACACCAAATATAAAATTCCTTTTAAAGTCCCCCTTTATATATATTTTTTGAAATTTTTGTTTTTGTACAAAAATAGACCCCTCCCTATGTGTACATATCTTCTAATATAGCCAAGACTTCCCTCTTGTGGCTGGTTGATGTCAAAATATACTCATATCTTTTAAGTGACCAATTTCTTAAATTGCTTCAGCAAGAAAATTGAACAGAACAAAACGGCGTAGTTTTATATGTGAAACAAATTTTGTTGAGTAAGTGCATTTTATGATATTCTCTGAACTTTTTTCATTTTTAAAATAGTTAATTAAACTCACTTTTCCACCTAATACTTTTTAAATAATTTTTCTGAATACTTGCTTAAACTCTGCCTTTGCTCTCACATATCTAGGAATATTGCTTGATCAAAATGCATGTTAATAGCATCAAAATACTTCCAAAATATAAAACATTTCCTATACTATTAAACTCTTTCCTTTCTACCTTAGTGAAAAGAATAAAAACAAATTTAATTAGCATTACTGGCATAAAAGTCAACAAAAAACTTGACTTTTCTAAATTCCATTTTTATTGGGTAGTGCTAAGAAATGAGAGGCATAACCTTAGACTTTAATTCAGTATCATTTTTGAGTTAGGATAAAAGTTTCTCTTTTAAACAAAAAATTATGAAAACTTTAGAAAAGCTACAAAGATAAATTGAGGGTCTATTTTATTTAACCCACTATATCATTTATATTTTAATTAAAATCCAAAACTATGTGAATATGTTACTAATATCGATATTGCACAGGAAGAACTTGCTATTTTGTTGATTTCACTGAATAAGTTCAACATCAATAAAACACTCATTTCATAATTATATTAGATTTACTAAATAGTCTACATTTTTCTGCCTTATTTTTCCTTTCTTGGCTGTATTCTCAGTTTAAAAGGAAGACTTGGGATAAAAAAGCATAAAATGATTTATTCAATGCAAACATAACTGTTCAGTTAAAAAAAGAAATGAGGTGAATTCATTAATTCAAAAGAAAATATTACAGACATTATTTTTTGTGATCAATAGTCTTTATCTTATTCAATCTAAGATGTTCAGGTTTGAGAAATTGTATATAAATACTTATCGATATAGAATGAAATTAAATGACAGAGATACTATAACAGACTAATATCAGTTTCAAAAATATACTATCCTATGAAAGAATACAAATTATTGAAACAAACAAAAAAGAAATTAAAAGGAACTAGAGATGATACATGTGAACATTTCTTTAAAACTGAAACTTAAGAATTGAAACCATTTACTAAAAAGATGTTTTAGTTATTAATAAGCTTGTCAGCATTTTCCCTTTCAGAATAGGCTTCAAGCCTAGTTGCTGTGTTTCTTCTTTAAAATGTTTAGAAAAATGATTTTAATGGCCAACTATTTTTGACACAGTGTTTACATCACTGTTCATCATGTCTCATGAATGCCAAAACATGATTATAATTCAGAGGATGTTTTCTTTTGAAACTTGTAAAAAAAAAAGGGGGGGGAGGTGGTAAAGTGAATAAAGTTTTAATGAACTTTTCTCCTTTTAATATAATTGAGAGAAATTCTTTGATTCTGGGCCTAAGCAACAGTATAACAGTTACCTTGCACATGGGTCTGAGTGCCAGGAATGACCCCTTAGGACAGAACCAGGAGTAAGTCCTGAACACTGCTCGGTGTGGTCCAAGAATAGAGGAAATTACTTTTTTTTTTAAAAAAAAAGGGCTGAGACATTATAATCATCATTGATTGTTTTAGAGTTTATATTCCTTACAGCAAGGTTTCCAGTGATTCATAATGAAAGCAACTTTAGGCAAAGATAAATATGTCAAAGAGGTTGGAACCTCCCTTTATGTAGTAAACTGCTATATTCCCTTGAATAGGAAATGATCTGAGATAGACTTCCTAACTAATGCTGAGGGAGATTATACATTAATTTGTAGCATAAAAGCTTCCATCAGAGCAGACAATACTTTTTTGTTTCCAATTGCTCGTTGTCTTTAATTTCTTTAAGAATAAATCATGCAAGAGTAAAAAAAAAATCTGTATAGTCAAAATATCACTTTTCTTAATTCAGTGTCATAAAGAAAATTTAAAAAAATCAAAAATTTTCAAATGCTGCATAACTGCTGAAGGTATGCATGATAGATAAATAAAATGTGGTCAATTTGGTTTATGGACCATATTAAAAGGTAAAGGCCCTCCCGTTGATCGTCGATTTGCTCGAGCGGGCCCAGTAACATCTCCATTGGAGACTTTGTTGTTACTGTGTCTGGCATATCGAATACTCTCGGTAGCTTGCCGGGCTCTCCGAGAGGGGCGGAGGAATCGAACTCGGGTCGGCCATGTTGGCCGCTTGTAAGGTGAATGCCCTACCCGCTGTGCTATCGCTCCAGCCATATTAGATTTATACTATCATGCATACTTTTGCCAAAAACAATATTGTATTAGTAGAGCATACAATAGTCTTGAATACAAAAGACAGATTTGGACATATGTTTATTAAAACGTGTGCACTTGCAAGTTGTATATTAATTCCAATTGTCACAAACAATCAAATATATTTTAACTGATATATATATATAAAGAGAAATAAAGAAATATATAATACATATAGTAGCACTGTAGCATCGTCCTCCCATTGTTTATCAATTCACTCAAGCGGGCACCAGCAACATCTCACAACAAATTGTGGGACTTGTTATTATTATTTTTGTCATATAGAATATGTCATGGGTAGCTTGCCAGGCTTTGCCGTACGGGTAAGATACTCTCGGCAGCTTGCCGGGTTCTCCGAGAGGAGTGGAGGAATTGAACCCGGGTCAGCCACATGCAAGGCAAACATCCTGCGCGCTATGCTATCACTCCAGCTCAATGAATATTTCATAAAATAGTTTTTTTCAACAAAGGCATCTAAACTCTGTTAATAAAATATTTGATCTGTTACTACCATAACAGAAACAAATTTATGCTTTCAAATTTCAGTTATGAACTCTAACAGGTGAAAATTTGTTTGTAATCTTGAAACCATATTTCAAAATGTCAACTTACTTTTGTTCACATGTAATTTAGAGTATCTTCGAGGTTCTTTTTTAATAATTAAGTCTATATTTCAAAATATATAATTAATCTGTCAACAGCTTAATCGATTTTTGGAAAATGTGTAAATAGTATTTTTTAAAAAACCGGGGCTAGAGAGATAGTACAACATATAGGACACTTGCATTGAATATTAGCACCTCATATGATCTCCTAAGTCTTGCTAGGAGTGATATCTGAGCATAGTGCCAGGAGTAGACTTTGCGCAAAATGACAAAAAAAAACAAGCAAAAGGAGCATTGTCATGACAAACTAAGAAACAATACATTCATAAAGAATAAATCAGAGAAACATCCATGAGGTCAGAGAGACAGAAGAATGGGTAGGAGCTGCCTCAAGCACAGCTGATCTAGGTTTGATCCCTGGCATCACATATGGTCTGGCCATACCCAACCAGGAGTGATCCCTGAGAGCAGTCAGGAGTTAACCCTCAGAACATCCAGATGTGGCCTTAAACCTAAAAGAGTAAAGAGAAACATCTGTGTCACCAACAAAATCTGAAGTATCAAAAATGCTTAATTTAATGTAATTTATTTTCAAAAATAAGCACATGGTATATAAGCACGGTTCTCCTGTTGTTCATCGATTTGCTCTAGCAGGCCCAGTAATGTTACCATTGTGATACTTGTTGTTACTGTGTTTGGCATATTGAATACATCACAGGGGGCTTGCCAGCCTCTACCATGTGGACAAGGTACTCTCAGTAGCTTGCCAGACTAGGCAAATGCCCTCCCGCTGTCCTATCACTATTCAAATTAATAGTGTCATTTGTTCTTCATAACAAATTTAAGCTAAAATTTGCTATATTTATGTTATCTAGGGCTGGAGCGATAGCACGGTGGGTAGGGCATTTGCCTTGCATTCACCCAACATGGTCGACCTGAGTTTGATTCCTCCACCCCTCAGAGAGCTTGGCAAGCTACCGAGAGTATCTCACCCACACGGCAAAGCCTGGCAAACTACTTGTGACATATTTGATATGTCAAACACAGTAACAACAAGTCTCACAATGGAGACCTTACTAGGCCTGCTTGAGCAAATCGATGAACAACGGGAGGACAGTGACAGTGAGAGTGACAGTGATATGTTATCTAACTAATGCTTATGGGCCCTATGGACCAGTCTCAGCAAGATTTGAACAATGTGGCTGGATGAAATTAAACTGTGCAAGACTCTGTAAGACAATGTTACTAGGGTTCAGCTGTGTTGAGGGTTCCTAAAACTACACTAGTGGTGTTTGAGAGGCTAGAGGCTACACGACCCCCAGTGGTGCTTGGGTCAGGAACAATTGTTGCAGATCAAGGTTCTGTACATGGAAGTCATTTCCTCTAATTCTCCGACCTTTCTCCATTGCCGTTATATTATTTCTTTAAAAATCAAAAGTGCAAATTTTATAAATTTAATAGTTTAAACTTAATTCCATTAGCGATGGAACTAAAATTTTACACTGATATTTTTATTTGGTACAAAGTACTTTCTGCCATAATTTTTGACATAATTGGTGTGTGTGTGTGTGTGTGTGTGTGTGTGTGTGTGTGTGTGTGTGTGTGTGTCTGTGATGGGGTGGGGTAGAGGTGTCAGATTAAAGGGTGCTCAAAAACTTTTATTGTATCTGTGCTTAGACATAAGTCCTTGAAATGCATAAGGACTGTAGGCAAAGCAAATGCCTTACCCACTGTAATATCTCTCTGATCCCCACATCTTGTTTTTTGAATCTTACTGAACTCTGTGTTGCTCACATCCCAAAAGTGTGCTTAGTTCTCAATAGGTGTACTATAAACATTTGTCATACAGTTAGATTGAATAGCCCCTACTTACCTCAATTTGGCAGTAAAATACATAAATAAGTAGTTATAGTAAATATTAATATTTAAATTTAATTCTAGTCTTAAACACTTGCAATATAATTTAAGATTAAATAATGTATTTCATAAAATGACTGCTTCTATATTTCCATCAAAATTCTTTGTTATAGTTGCTAAATTACAACTAAGTAGCCAATATCCTATTACATTCTTGCCCTTTAGAAAAGCTTTTCAAAATGTGTGTATCAGAAATGGGTAAGTTAGGCATTATCAAAATCATAGAGCTAACAACTAAAAAGCAGCATGTTGGTATATGTATTTTAGTCAAGATTTTATTATTAAAAAACTGTTTTCATATCATTCTAATGCATGTTTGAGACAATTATTTTTTCTTTATGCATTTATACCTAGAAATTAAATTACATATGTACATAGCTTAAGTCTATGAAACCAATATAGATAATTGAAATAAAGTTGTCAAGATTTTAAGAACTGCATTACAACAAACTGCTTTAAAATTTTTTGCTTCCAAAGAAATTTTCCAATGTTGGTATTTTGAAAATTAAGTGTCTTTTTATTAATCTTGAAAAGAATAACTATATCTGTGATATTTATGCTGTGAAAAGTTTTAGAAATTTTAATGTTTTAGCTGTACTTTGGGTTAAAAAGGCCAATATTTTGGAAGGGTATTAAAGTTTATCAATATCTTTTATTTAGGCTAGTAATTAATTTATTTTAATTTGCTCTTGGTTACCTATATTTCTTTCCTTTCTTATTTTTCTTCAATTTTAGTTTAACAGTATTTACTTAAAGTAACTCTCACTTAAGTGAGCAGTATGAAACAATAGTTCCATGATGTGTTTTAACAATTTGCATAAACTATTTACCACCTTAGAAATGAGACATATACAGATTTCCCTCTTTATCTAAAAGTAGGAAAATAGAAAATAGAAGTGCTTTTATGAAATCTGAAATGACAGAATCTGAGGAAGAAATTGTCATTAATTTTTATTAGAAACATTTTTATCATTCCAAGACATCTAAAATTCTCTAACAAATTGTAACAAATAACATGCAAAAACTAAAATAATAGCAATGTATAATAAAAACAAAAATAAAACTATGGAGACATGCCCTGAATAAAGGACAAATAAGGAATAAGGTAGCTAGAGTGATACCACAGCAGGTAGGGTATTTGCCTTGCATGTGGCCGACCCGGGTTCGATTCTTCGATTCTTCCATCCCTCTCTGAGAGCCTGGCTAGCTACTGAGAGTATTGTCTAATGTACCACTGTTACCACTCTGAGTCCTCTACTTTGTCTCATTCTCTTCTTGATTCTGTTAAGTGCAGTTACATTAGCACTATAGCACTGTCATCTGTTGTTTATGGATTTGCTCAAGCAGGTACCAGTAACGTCTTCATGGTGAGACTTGTTGCTGTGTTTGGTATATCGATTATGCCCTGGAGAGCTTGTCAGACTCTGCCATGTGGACTGGATACTCTCAGTAGCTAGCCAGGCTCTCAGAGAGTAACAGAGGAATCGAACCCGGGTCAGCTGCATGCAAAGCAAATGCCCTACCCGCTGACCTTCTAAAATCCCAGGTATATGCATAAAATATTTTGAACTTTTTAAAAAGGTAAAATATGACTCTATAATAAAACATGAATGATACTGCTAAATGGAGAAAATCAAACCAAATAATCCCCTCATAGATGTTACATTAGAAATAACATGATGGAATAAATGTTAAGAAATAAAATAAAGGAGAAAGTGATGTACAAAACAAACAGACAAAAGTCAGATTATGACCGTAGAACTGAGTTTACCAAGGAAGTGAAAGAAATGAAATGAAAGAGTCTATGGGGTCTAATGGAATATGGTGGGTAGTGTGGCAATATTTTATTCATTAAAACATATATACATTGATAGCCTTGGAAACTAAAGTTATGTCACTAATTTTTTCTTAAATTAGTCAATATGAATCCAATTTAGTTCAGTCTAGATTTTTAATTAATTTACTCATGACTAAAAGAACCAGAACAAAGTACTGGTTTTAGACATTGATTATGTCTCTCGAACAATATCATCAATATTCAGGTACTTAATAATCAATGATAGATCGATCTCATACCTTGCATATATGAGGTTTGGAGTTCAGTTCCTAGCACCACATATAAAAGTATGAACTCAAAACATTAGTCTTTTTCTAGACTATAATTCCTCTCTGAAGATCCATGTTCGGATGTGATTTCTAACTACAGCTCAGACCTTTTTAGCTCTTTATTTATCTACTTCATCTATTTACATTATTTTGATAATTCCACTAGGAACAAATCTTTTAGGTTAAAACATACCAGGGAAAGGTGGATTGGTGCTTATCTCCAAGCCATTTGATATGAAAGGTATAGCATGGACTTATTTGACTAGTCTGGATAATTTGACCACAGCCATTGCTACAGGAGAAAAGGTTATAGATCAGCCGTACTGAAACAGGAAGTATCCCCAGAGAGGAAGTCGAGTTATGAATATATCTGGGATTTTAGAAGGTCAGCTGGGAGTTTGGGAACTGACATCTCTCTACTACAAAGCCTCAGCATAACAGTAACCAGGCTGAGTGAAAGGGAATGTGTATCTCTAGGTTGTTTAGTGTATCCAGAATAAGTGCACATCTACAGTGAGTAGGATCTATAACATGCTAAATAAGCTCAAGTCTGCTGTTGTTGAAAGATTTCTCACCTTCAAAACTTTTTTTTTGCTTATATTTGGGCCACACCCAAAGATGTTCAGGGAAGTCTCTTGACTCTGTTCTAAGAAATTACTCTCGGCTGTTCTTGGCATTCTGTAAAGGATGTAGAGGATCAAAACCAGGTTGGCCTTGCTCACGCAAGGCAAGAGCCCTACACGGTGTAATATTGCTCCTGCCTAGAAAAAAAAAAGTCTTGAAGAATTTTGATCCTTCTCTCCCTTTTACTTTTTCTGTATACAAACTTGAACTAATTATTCCAAGGAAGTAGATTCCAATCTATTTTAGAGGTGAGAAACTTATTAAAACTCTCCATTCATTCCCCATATTCAACAGATCTCAAGGAAATGCACAAATGATAATTCATCCAAAGTATGGGGAAAAGAGTCAAGAACCATGTACAGTCAAGGCAATATGAAATTAAAATCTTCTTTACTGCCACCAACTTTCCTTCCCAAAGTCTATACAATGGTTTTCCCATTCCCCTCTCATTTTCAGACTGTGGGCCCTTCTCCCATTAAAGTAATAAATCATGAACACCAGGGTTCCTCAAATTGGGCACTCAAGAAATATGTGTTTTAAATAGTTATACATAGCAAAACTCAAACAAATGGAGAAAATGAATACACACTCTCTTAGCTGTTCTCTGCTCAGTATAGTTTGGCATTATGTAACATATAATAGGTATTACATAAGTTTTGTCGATTGATAACATAGTGAGAGACTTCCACTTTATAACTTATGGAGATAGTAACCTTAATTAAAATAACTATTGCAATGATTATTTAGAAAACTAAGACACAACAAATTTTAAAAAAGAGGAGTGAATAAAGTTTCTGAGATTCAGCTACATCAATACCAATTAATAATCAAGCTCTGTATTACCCTTGTGAACATTTTGAGAGAAAAAAATGTGATTGCTTCTTGAGAGCTTCTATAATGCAAATAGAATCTTTAGACTCCATTGTTGCACTGATGATTCACTGGTAAAAAGCAAGGAACTTTTCTTTGGCCTTCATTATGAGCACATTTCCGGCCTGATTTGCTTGAAATGATGTAAGTTCTACTGAACCTGTACTGTGACTTTTCATATCAGGAAAGAATTAATAATGAGAAAAAGACAAATATAGAAAATGGGGGACATAAAAAAGTGAAATATACTAAAAATTAAAAAAAAAACCCAGTAACAACTAAAACCCTTAGGCCTGAAACTTAGCACAATGGTTAAGGCACTTGCCTTGCTCAAGACCCACCTGACCCCATATATGGTACATTGTCCTTGGAGCAACTTCAGGATTAAAATCTGAGCATCATTTCTTGTGGCCCCCTAAGAAAAACAAACAAAACAAAAAAAGACGCATAGCCTGTGTATGCTTTATACTTTAGATGAAAATATTTAAAATTCTGTAGGACAATAGTACTTCCCTGACTATTCAAAATCTTTTGCCATGCATTAAAAGAACATTTGTTATAGTATCAGAAATATAACCTGTTTGATTTATTTTAAGCTTTCTACAGCCTATACCAAGAAAGAAAAGATTCTATACAACAATGCCCTTATATGGTAATCTTTACTACAAACACTCATTTGGCAACGTTAACATTTGTCAGTTCAATCATTTAACACATCTTGTGCCCATTACCAGACAATTTCAGTAAATTTGAGTAATATTCATTCATCCCAGACCATGTAAGTTTGGACAGAAATCACAAGCCAGATTCTTATTTTACTGTGTAACTCCCATTTTTGCAAGTGCTAATGTAAAGTTGTGACAACCTGTCATAAACACATGAATCTAGAATAGCCACAAGCAGTACTCATAGCTTCTATACCCAATGATATCACCAAATATAGGATTTATTTTTACATCCTGAGTATCTGGACATTTCATAGTGAGGTAAACTATATATAATTAATGTTTTTTAAAACTAGCATTGAGAAATAAAAAATAGTGTTCAGAAATTAATATAACTTATATTAATATAAATATCATATCAGAAGTAAACATGAGGACTCCATTTTGAGCTATATTTAGAATACATTTGATACTTTCCTTCTTGAGAAAATAAAGTATGATGCTACATAATCAGGACTAGCATAAGACATGCAGAAAACAAGCCTGGTTGTTCTAGATTTATTGGTTCCTATCCAGATGGCTACAGTTAGTTATGTATTTATGCAATATAATGTGTTAGTTACTTAATTCAATGCATCGGGTCAGACTCAAAAGATAATAGCACTAAGCCTCCAGTTGGAAAATATTAAATCCATTCCTCCACGTTTGAGGAAGTCTTCTCTTCTCCCTTTGTCTTGAATACTTAGCTTAGCTATAGAGATAAAAATTGTTGCATCAGGAGTGTTTATTTGTAAAGGGGTGCTGAAATAATGAAATGTTCCTTTGACTTAAGAGTTTACTAAAATTGTCCACTTTTTTCCCATGGGGAACCAACTTAAAATATCTCCTCTAGAAATAATCACTTTAGGAAGAATCAAGCTTGCTGCTTAATAATCAAAAGCTTCTGAGAATGATCTACAATTTAGAATTCTATCAGAAAGTCATCATTTGCTGTAATGTGCTAGATTTTATGAATAAAAGTTGTTTTCCCTGGCCCTTCTATGCATTAACATTTTTGATTTCTGGTTAGTCAACAGAAACATTCTAATGAGCTGTAAAATGATTTTTAAAAAATACTATAGAGTTTTATTTAGCTTCTTCATTTTCATAAATAAGAAATCACAACTACAAGAACTTTAGAATCTGTAAGGTAGTGAAAGCCATTTTGTCACCATTCTGTTTACTAATAAAGGGAAAAAAACATCAATATAAAAATATTATGTATATGATAAAATATTAGTAATTACCATCATGTATTATATCTCGAGAACTCATTTGCCTTGCTAAACTATACTTTAGCCAATATCCCCTTTAACTCTTCCTCTCACAGCCCTATTACTTCCATTTCATTCTTTTGTCCATGTTTGACTATTTTACTTAATTTCTTAGGGCTGGAGCAATAGTACAGTGGTAGGGTGTTTGCCTTGCACACAGCCAACATGGCCGACCCGAGTTTGATTCCTCCGCCCCCCTCTCGGAGAGCCCGGCAAGCTACCGAGAGTATCTCGCCCGCATGACAGAGCCTGGCAAGCTGCCCGTGATGTATTCGATATGCCAAACACAGTAACAACAAAGTCTCCAATGGAAACGTTACTGGGCCCACTCGAGCAAATCGATGAACAACAGGAGGACAATGACTTAATTTCTTATTTGTGAGTACTGAACATGAGCATCTCTACATGTAAATTTTGTGCTCAGTCCACTGTTATTTTTATTTTACTTAATTTTATTGATAAATATTTGACATACTATTTAGCATTGTGATCATTTTATACATACAGCTTAAGATATAATGGTTTAATATAATTTGAAATAGTCAGTAAATACATTTGGCATGCTTCTGTATAGCACTCTTATTTTTTTATCATGTGATGAGAACATGTAAGAAACATCCATATTAATAATACAAGGCAGTGTTAATCATAATCATCTTGCTGTACACTATTATATCAGTACAACTTTCCTATATTATATCTGGTTGCTATAATTTTTGTCACATTCATGTATTCTCTCCACTTTCCAACCTTTTGCCTCTGGCAACCAATAATCCATTCTCTTTATCTGAGTTCATTTGCTTGTTTGTTTAAACATTACCTGTAAGTGAAATCAAACATGTCTTCTCTGCTTCCTTAACATAATGTCCTCAAGGTTTCCTCATGTTTTCACAAATGCGGTTTCCCATTATGGTTCCAAAGAAACTTACAGGACGTGCGTCCTCAATAAAATGTAATAACTGACATTTAAAGGTGCAACATTAATTTTTCATTTTATTATTGTATTTTTCTTCCTATACCTCTTGGAGAGCCAGGCAAGCACTCAGAGTATCTCACACGCAAGGCAAAGCCTTTTGATATGCCAAACACAGTAACAAGTCTCACAATGGAGACGTTACTGGGCCCACTCAAGCAAATTGATGGACAATGAGGACAGTGCTACAGTGCTACTTTTAAGAAGCATTAATGCATGATTTTATCTATAATACAAAATATTCTATAAGGAAAAATATTAATTGATTCTACTACTCACTTTAGCTAAAAAGGAGAAACTGTCATTTTAAACTTCTGTGGTTATCTAAATAGCTAACAAATCATAGAACTAGTGACAAGTTCATTTTTGAAGGTCACTAATAATTAGTTTTTCTATGTGGAAAGTGTTTTACTTATATTTGCATCTTTGTAAAATAGTTTACTTGAATTTTAAGGTTATTTATGAGAGCTTTATTAATATTTAAAAGTAATATCTAAAACTAGTTTCAATCCAGTTACCATGTCTAAGGTTTGTAGCTACATATTGTGAAAAATAACAGTCAAGGGGGCAGCCCTTGACTTTCTGACATGAGTCAATAGTTACCAATATAGTGATGAGGTTAAAAATGCAAATTTTATGCTGAAATATATAAATAAGTTGAAAGCATTTAGGAAACAGGTCACCTTTGTATTTATATTACAGCAAAGAAGGAAACTATAAAATATGTGCAAATTGGTAGGAATTTTTATAATTTTAGAATTATAAAAAGAAAGACTTTTAACTCATTCACGCCACTATTTACCATTCCAACACTAAACCTTACTATTTAGATTCACAAAAAAGATTGCCCTTGTTATCTCTAAATACAGATCTTTAAGCTCTACAAAGCAATTTAAGAAAGAGGGAGAATACTACTAATTCTAGCTCCTCTTTCAAGGGAAGAAAATGAATTAACTATACTGCCTTCACAAATATGTTTATAGTATTCTAAATCGGAATGGTCCTATGTTATGAATAAAACACACTCCTGAAATCTTATCTTCATTTGACTGATAATGAATATATCATTATATATACCTGATTTCCCATATCTTAATTTACATAGTGAAGAAATAAAATATGTATGCTTACCTAAGAAATCCGAAAAAAAAAATGATAATTCCTTTGGAAACTTGTAACATGCTCTTTAGGAGAAGTTTTTATTGACTTGCCTGGATTTTTATCTAAATACAGTTTATAGACTGTAATGCCATGAACTAGTTAACCTAACTCTGCCTCATTTTTCTGACAAGAAACTTGTCAGAGAAATAAGGGGCTGGAGTGATATGTCCACCCTGGGTTTTATTCTCAGGACCACATATGATCCTTTTAGCTTGTCAACAGTGATCACTGAGTACAGAGCGAAGAGTAAGCTCTGTGCACAACTGGGTATGACCCCCCCAAAAAAAAAACAAGGAAAAAGTGAGAAATATGAAGTCAATTATATTACTTACCTCACTGGGTCATCTTAAAATAATGTAATAAATTAATTTAGGCAAAATTTTAATGTCTGATATATGATAGTGAGTTTGATGTCTAATAAATAATGTACTTAATAAAGTTTAATAAATATCTCTGCATGATATGCTATTATTTTAAATATGATGTTAAGAAATATTATAGTATTCTTTATAGAAAATGTAAATCCTTTATACTGTAATTTAAACACATATTCTTGTTGGTGGAAGCAAAGCTTAAAGAAATGATTCAGCACAGCAAGTGTGAAAATAATCTCCAAAAATCAAAGGTAATCAAATGGTTCCCCAGCCTTTTACTGCCTAAAACTGTCAATTTATTGCATTACAGTGCATCATAAGGATGATGTTCATCACAATTTGCTTAAAAAGTAATTGCCTGATATCAAACATCGTTAAAAGTATATAGAAAATGTGGTAACTAACTAGAATATAAATTGAGTACATATTCTTACATATGTAGTTGTAGTTTCAAAACTATATATTTTGTTTAAATAAGTAAAAATAGTTTGATATAAACATGATTAATAGATAAGCAGTGATAAGATATGAGTTACAAATTCCAGAGTAATATTCTTTCTATTTAAATAATAACTTGGCACTTTTCTTAAAAGATCAAGGAAAATTAATGATTTATCCAAAAATTAACTTTTAAAGGCTCAAGTAGCAATATTCTTTGAGCAGAAATAGAAAAAATATCATAAAATAAGAGCCAAGTCATTTTAAAGAGACGAAATGATTTTCTACTATTAAACATGAAAATTGAATAGCAGTAGGTTGCTTATATTTATAAAAGAAAACAATTGCTCATGAATACTATATATATTTATTTACAGTTTTATGTGCATTTCCAACAAATACAAAAAACTTACTCGTGCTTGCACATAAAAAACTACGAAATATGAAATGTCAGAGTTAATCATTTCATTTGGGGGTAGATGTACAAGTGAAGATGAGGCTCACTTTATTTTTCTTCTAATAAGAAGGCATTGCAAGAGAAAATATGGAAATTTCTAACACAGCATAGCATAGTATATCATACATCTGAAGATAGATTACTTTAAGAGAAAAACAGGTGTTCTTTGCTTTAAAGTTATTATGACAATGATATGAGAGGTAAAAATTGACTGGATTTTGTTGCTCCTCGGGCCATAGTTCTGGTTACATTTCTGTAATATCATAGAACACAAAGTTCATTGTGTTTTTTAAAAGTGCCTGCTCTGAATGTCTTCACGATAATATTTTCACTGTGCCAATCAGCACAATTGTTTTGATCATAATAATCATCGTTGAAAGAAAGAATTTTGTATTTTAAAGATCTGTCCATAAAAATAAAAGAATTGATTGTATCAGTAAACTCAAAATAATCTGTTCTCAAGTTGTGAATTATAGTAAGAATTTCCAAAATAATAATATGCTTTGAGACCAAGGAATAGCCAAATATAAAAGATAGGCACATCGTTCGATGAAGCACAAATAAGAAGCTTTTTATGGATATAATTTCCATAATCCTAAGGATAGTATTTTTCAACTGCTAAAAGTCTTGCAATTTTAAATTCCACTAAAATTATAATGCTTGAGTTTATTATTTGGCACAGTAGAGTAAAAATAACTGGGTGAGTGGATATGAAAAGTTTACTCAAACTGTTAGTTACTCTATACAACTGAACAAAACATCTCGCATATCAAGGATGTCAGTTATGGCAAAAAGTAGAAAGAAATTCAACAAAATATCTTATTCTACCATCTTGTTTATATGAGATCAGACATGGTATTTATTTCTGAGTTTCTAAGTTTTTATTTTTAACCACATTACAAGTTTTCAAAATTGTGTTGCTATTTTTCAGCAACAGAAAAAATTTGAGAATGAAGAAAATGATTTTTTTAATTGAATGTTTGAGATATGCAGTTACAAAGATGTTCATGCTCTGGTTTCAATCATACAATGTTCCATCACCCATCTCTCCACCAGTGTAAATTTCCCACCACCAATGTCTTCACTATCCCTCCTATCACCACCCCAACCCCTAACCCCACCATCCTGTCTCTATGGTTGGCACTTTTCTTCTTTCTCTCTCACTCTCCTTTTGAGGATCAAGCCTGATCCTCAAAACCTGAGGATGATCCCAAACCTGAGGATAAATTTCTCTCACTGTGGTGTTATATTAACTCAAGTTCATGCTCACATTAGGAAAAGAGATTTATTTTACATGAAAAAAAATAAATTACAAAATGTTTTACAAAGCTGAAAACTTTGATTCTATTTCTCAATAATACTTAATATGGTGTAAACTTGCTTCACTATTGCTGTTCAAGGGAAAAATCAAAGTTGTTCTTCAGATTAGCGAGCCAGTTTCCTGTTTTCAGGAGAAGGTTTTCAATTCTCTGCTAATTTATACTGTGAAATCAAAGTATCTAAAAATTCAATCATCTCACTCTAGGTCTAAAAGAAAGGGAACATAAGGCAGAACATAGAAATAAATAGACATTTGTGAGTTTTTGTCATTTAATACACATAGCTTTATACAAGTTGCTGATTCTTCGTGTCAAGTTGTTATTTATTCGTATATTTATAAATGTCTTGCAGGTTAAATAAGTACATATGGGGGTCCTAATATCTAGTAACTTGAAAATAAGTGTTGTTAGATACAGTTTAGCACTATATTTCCTCCCACTCTATTCTTTCCACTGTATGCTTACTTTAAATTTCTGAGGCCAGATCAACATTAAAGCAAATCAAATGCTTGCCTGAATGTTGATGACCTGGGTTTAACACACAGTAGCCCACATGGTCTTCATAAACCACCAGCATTAATCCCTCATGAAGCATAGAGTCAGGAGTATTTACCACCTGGTGTGGCCCCAAAATAAACCCAGAAAAATTTCAACATAATATTTTTGCTGTTATTTTAGGGCCTCACCAGGAAATGTTCAAGGCTTATTCCTGATTTTGTCCTCAGGGATCACTTCTGGTGGGTTCAGGGGTCCCTATGGGAAGCCTGAAATCTAACCTGTGTCAGACATGTGCACGGCAAGCAACATACCAGCTATTGTCTTTCTGACCTGAAACAGATTTTTGAAAGCCAAAACTATTTGTAGAACTTATAATCTTAAATTATTCCTTTATCCCGAATAAATTTGGCCTTTGTCTCATTTGGTAATGTTAGTCATTACTCCTACATTTTTTGCACATCAAGAAAGTGAATTATCTTGGGAAAAAGAAAATGGAAGGAATCAACCTCCCTAACTTCAAACTCTACTACAAAGCAGTAATAAATAAAACAGCATCGTAATGGAACAAAGGCAGAGCTGTAGACTAATGGAACAAGGTTGAAAATAAACCACATCTCCCCCCAAGCATACGACCATCTAATCTTGATAAGGGAGCAAAAGTGAAGTGGAAAAAGGAAAGCCTCTTTAACAAATTGTGCTGGCAAAACTGGACGGCTACATGCAAAAAAGTAACGCCATGTACAAAAGTAAGATGAAAGTGGATTAAAGACCTCAACATCAGACCAGAAACCATAAAGTACCTTGAAGAAAAAGTTGGCAAAACCCTCCATGACATTGAAGCTAATGGTGTCTTCAAAGATGTCACGCCATTGGACAAGCAAGAGAAAACAGAGATAGACAAATGGGACTATCTTAAACTAAGAAGCTTCTGCACCTCCAAAGAAACAGTGGACAAAATACAAGACAGTCTACAGAATGGGAAAGGATATTCACTGAATACACATCTGACAAGGGGTTGATATCAAGGATATACAAAATACTGTTTGAACTCCACAAGAAAAATCATCCAACCCCATCCAAAAATGGGGCAATGAAATGAATAGAAACTTTCTCAAAGAAGAAATACGAATGGCTAAAAGGCACATGAGAAAATGCTCCACATCATTAATCATCAGGGAGATGCAGATCAAAACCACAATGAGATACCATTTCAGAAAACAGAGACTGGCCCACATCCACAAGAACAAAAGCAACTGGTGCTGGTGCAGATGTGGCGAGAAAGGGACACTCCTTCACTGTTGGTGGGAATGTCGACTGGTTCAGCCCTTCTGGAAAACAGTATGGACAATTCTCAAAAAATTAGAAATTGAGTTCCCATTTGACCCAGCAATACCACTCCTGGGAATATATCCCAGAGAGGCAAAAAAGTATAGTCGAAGTGACCTCTGCACTTGTTTGTTCATTGCAGCACTCTTTACAATAGCCAGAATCTGGAAAAAAAACTGAGTGCCCGAAAACAGATGACTGGTTAAAGAAACTTTGGTGCATCTACACAATGGAGTACTACATAGCTGTTAGAAAGGATGAAGTCATGAAATTTACATAAAAGTGTACTACATGGAAAGTATCCTGCTAAGCGAAATGACTCAGAAAGAAAGAGATAGACATAGAAAGATTGCATTCACCTGGGGAACATAAAGTAACAATATAGGAGACTAACACCTAAGAATGGCCGAGATTAGTACCAGAAATTTTACTCCATGACTTGGAGGGCAGCCACACATGCTAGGGGAAAAGGCAGCTCAGATAGAGAAGGGAGCACCAAATAAAGGGTGTTGGGAGGATCCTTCCAGGATGGGAGAAGCATGCTGAAAGTAGACTAAAGACCAAACATGATTGCACCCATTGCCTCTTTTGCAAACTACAACACCCAATACGAGACAGAGAACAAAAGGGAGTTCCCTGCCAGAGAGGCAGGGTGGGATGGGGTGGATGGGGTGTGGTCGGGATACTGGGATCCGTGGTGGTGGGAAATGGGCACTGGTGGAGAGATTGGTATTTGATCATTGTATGATTGAAACCCAAGCACAAAAATTTGTAAGTCTACAGCTGTACCTCATAGCGTCTCACTAATAAAAATAAAAAAAGAAAGGGAATTATTAGCTTTGGCTACTGTGACTTAATTTCTATCCAATAGCAGGCTAAATATGTTTTTTAAATAATGGTAAATGAAAAATTTTGCTCGTTGATGTAAAATTTTTGTGAAGAAGCTAATACCTGCTCTGAAAAGGACTGATTTATTACTTTCCAAACATATGTTTGCTTTCTTTTGTAGATACAGTCTTAGAGTCGACCACTCCATAATTGACTTCTTATGAATGTTTTCTATTGAGTCATTGACCTTGGTGCTATGTCACAGCTTGAGATAGTGGTCCAGAAAACTCCTATGCACCACTGAAAGATCATAGGAATACTGCCATTTATGTCTGTTCCCTGAAAGGTATTTGATGAATACAAAGTCTTTAAAGATTGTTGGATACATTTACTATTCAGAATCAAACTGAAGTGTTATTTTTTTAACCCAAAACTCAGAGGGAATGTTATTTTTATATTCACTGACATTTAACAGAGTTGAATATACTGTATATGTTACTTTCCAGATAGAGTAAATGCTGAGGTCTGCTGTTTTATTTATTTATTTTTAAAGAAAACAGCTCTCATCTTGGTAATTCGGTTATGTTGCATTTTTGACATAAAGCAAATAATCTCAAGGATGTGATCGTATTTTATTTTAATACTAGAATAAAAGGAGGTTTTTATTTTGTTTTATTTTATTAATTAATTTTTTCTTAGTGAGACACCATAAGGTATAGTAGTAGACTTACAAACTTTCGTGTTTGGGTTTCAGTTATAAAATGATCAAGTACCTATCCCTCCACCAGTGCCCATTCTCCACCACCTATGAACCCAGTTCCACTCCCACCACTCCCATCCCCCAACCCCGCCCTCCTCTATGACAGAGCTTTCCCTTTTGCTCTCTCTTTTCTTTAGGGTGTTATGCTTTGCAATAGAGGTATTGAGTGGCCATCGTGTTCGGTCTATAGTCTACTATCAGCATGCATCTTGCATCCCAAGCTAGTCCTCCAAACACCCTTTGCTTGGTGCTCCCTGCTCTATCTGAGCTGCGATTTCCTCCAGCATGTGCTGCAACCTTCTAATCGGTGGAGCAGACCTCCTGGTACTTATATCAACTATTCTTGGGTGTTCATCTCCCATTCTGTTATTTTGTATTCCCCAGATGAATGCAGTCTTTCTATAGCTGTCCCTCTCTTTCTGACTCATTTCACTTAGAATGATACTTGCCATGTAGAACCACTTGTTTACACATTTTATGACTTCAACCTTTCTAACGGTTGCATAGTATTCCATTGTGAAGATGTTCCAAGTTTCTTCAGCCAGTCATCTGTTCTTGGGCATTTGGGTTTTTTTCAGATTTCGGCTATTGTGAACAGTGCAGCAAAGAACATAGAAGGGCAGATGTCATTTTGATGATACTTTTTTGCCTCTTCGGGATATATTACCAGGAGTAGTATTACTGGGTCGAATGGGTGCTCAATTTCTAATTTTTTGAGAATCGTCCATACTGTTTTCCAAAAGGGCTGTACCAGTTGGCATTCCCACCAGCAGTGAAGGAGGAGGGTCCCTTTCTCGCCACATCTGCTCCAACACCACTTGCTTTTGTTCTTTTGGATGTGGGACAGTCTCTATGGTGTGAGATGATATCACATTGTTGTTTTGCTCTGCATCTCCCTGATGATTAGTGATGGAGAGCATTTTCTCATGTGTCTTTTTGCCATTCGTATTTCTTCTTTGAGAAAGTTTCTGTTCATTTTGTCACCCCATTTTTTGATTGGGTTGGATGTTTTCTTCTTGTAGAGTTCAACCAATGTTTTGTATATCCTTAATATCAACCGCTTCTCGGAAGGCTATTGGGTGAATATTCTTTCCCATTCTGTAGATTGTCTTTGTATTTTGGTCACTGTATCTTTTGGGTGCAGAAGGTTCTTAGTCTAAAATAGTCCCATTAGTTTATCTCTGTTTCCACTTGATTGGTCAGTGGCATGTCATCTTTGAAGATACTGTTAGCCTCAATATCGTGGAGGGTTTTGCCGACCTTGTTCCTGTTTTTTTCATTTTTTTCAATTTCCTGGAAAAAGTTGAGGAGAACTGGCAACAGCTATTCTTTAAGTGTTTGGAATAATTTGTTAGTGAATCCATCTGGGCCTTTGCTTTTTTTTTTGGGGAAGACTTTTGATTACAGTTTTGATTTCCTTGATATGAATGGGTCTATTGAGGTATTCCAAGTTTTCTTGGCTCAGTTTGGTAGATTGTAGTAATGCAGGAATTTATCCACTTATTATACATTCTCTTATGGATTCTGGACTGATATTGAGGTCTTTAATTTATTTTGATCTGATTTTTGTGCATGATGTTAAGTTGAGGTCAAAGCCCATTTTTTTTTTTTGCATGCGGGCTGTCCAGTTATGCCAGCACCATTTGTTAAAGAGGCTTTCATTGATCCTATTCACATATCTTGCTCCCTTATCAAAGATTATATGTTCATACATTTTTGGTTGTGTGTAGGTATATTCCAACCTGTTCCATTGATCTGTGGCTCAGCTTTTGTTCCAGTACCATGCTGTTTTAATTGTTACTGCTTTGTAGTAGACTTTGAGGTTGAGGAGGGTGATGCCCTTTAGATTTTAGCTATTCGTGAACATTTGTTGTTCAAAATGAACTTTAGGAGTGCTTGATCCATTTCTTTGAAGAATTTCATGGGTATTCTTATAGGGATCACGTTGAATCTGTATAGTACCTTGGGGAGTATTACCGTTTTGACAATGTTAATTCTTCCTATCCATGAGAAGGTGATATGTTTCTATTTCTTCATGTCCTCTTTTATTTCGTGAAGTAGAGTTTTGTAGTTTTCTTTGTAGAGGTCCGTTACCTCCTTAGTTAGGCTGATTCCAAGGTACTTGATTTTCTGGGACACGATTATGAATGGGATTGCATTTTTCATGTCTCTTTCCTCTGTCTCATTATTTGCATATAGGAAGGCCATGGATTTTTTTTCTCTCTCTTGCAACTTTCTTATTCTAAGCACAAGATGCCAAATTCTTGCTTCTATTTATTTAGCTAGATATGCTAGATTCTAATCTCTATTTGCTATCTGAGAAGAAGTTAGGAAGTGGTTGCCTCGGCAGGATGAGTCAAGTGGCACCTCTAATTCTTAGTGCTCCAGAGAGACAGACAGCACTGACAGATATTTCACAAGTTTGGTCACTTTGTAGACTTTAATAGATGTCTGATATGTCATTTTTAAGAACCTATCATGATACAAATAAGAAAATGCAAACAGAAAACACTGAGCAAATACATATTACCAAGCAGATACTTAGCACACCATTTTCTTTCTATGTTGGAAGTTAGAATCCATGAAGAGTGATTTGATATATTAATGCATTCTTTTTATTTGTTTTTTTTTCTTTTAGTCCAGTATGAATTTGAGGGACAGAGAACAAGAGAATTTATATATTATACTAATAAAAACTTTCTTTGGTTCTAATTATTATTTACTGTATTAAAATCAATAATTTATTATTGAAATGACATTGAAGACAGGAAAATATATATGCATATGCATGCATTTTTGAAATATAAATGTTTTATAAACTGCAGACCTTAGATCAATGGTTAAACTTTGAAACAGGTGTACGACCACCATCCCCTCACCACATGCCATGACTTGGCATTGCCAGAGACTGTCAGTATTAAAGCTGGTCCACCACCCCCAACCACTTTGCCTTTCATCAGCTAAAGCTCTCAGCCAGAATGTGGTGACAGAAGCAGCCTGCGATGTATGTCAACAGATTATCAGAATGGTTAGTAATATTCCCTTGCTAAGAGCCTTTTTAAATCCCTGCATTGGCAATCCTAAAGCTCAGTTGATTTTTGTTACTTGCTGATAAGGCCTTTAATGGCCAAAACCTGATATATTTTTAGATCCTTTGTCACCATGGGTCTCCTGTCACTCACTGAGGTTGAAATCAGCAGGTTATTAGTTTGCCCCATGTATAATCTCAAGTCCCATGGAACAAGGGCTTGTAGCAAGCAGGCATCCTGACTCTGAAATTTGCTTTTGATTTTTATTCATCAAGCAATGTCATTTCTGCCTTTAAAACTTAACGTGAAAACATAGTTGTCTGGAGTTATGTTAGAATTCTCTGAAGGAAAACATTTTATGACAGTCTGCTATTTTTCATTGAAATTATATATATTTATTTACATATACATGTGTCTATGTATATATGTCTCTGCTTAACACATCAAAATATGATTAAAGTATTTTTAAATTGCTGGTTAATTTTTTTTATTCTAAAACAGGTAATTACAATCACTTTTTAGTTTAGATTCATCTAAAGACAGATGGAGACAATTATGATATGGGGGAACTAGAGAAAACATATTTTCAGTACTCCAAGTATTACTGGGTTATGATATTTTGAAAGATATAATGTAGAAACAATCTTTTGGTTACTACCTAAATGTTTTTAATAGATGTTTGTATATCACAAATATTATCTGGCTGCAGCCATTATTTTGTAATTGTAGCTGCCACTTTTTTAAGCAAAAGAACTTAACAAGAATTTGGTGAGAGATATAATGTAGAAAACAAGGCATTGGTTTTGCATGTAGCTAACCCAGGTTTGACCTTTGCTACAGTGTATGGTCCCTTGAGCACCATCAGGAATGATTCCTGAGCTTAGAGCATGAGTAAGTTTTGAGTAATTCCGGGTGTGGTAATTATTGTTCCTATTAAAATAATACAAAAAATTACAGAATAGATGGCAATATGGAAGGAAAATTTGAAAAAGTCACTGCTCTATTTTTCTAGGGGAGGAGAAAGTCAGCACACAAGAGAATGAGACATACAAGAGGCATACACTCAGGCAAAGTAAGTACGTATGGGTTTGAAATTGGATTGGAAACATAGATAATCTTATTTGCATGAGAGTGAAAAACGAACTACCCTGTTACCTTGTAGCGCTACCTCTAAAAAGGCATTTTTCAAAACTTTTAAATTACAAAATCAAATTTCAGAAGATTATGGTGACACTGTCCTCAGTTTCTTATCCATTAACTTTTTTTGCTATTGTTTTGGGACCACATCTATTGGTGCTCAGGACTACTGCTGACTCTGCTCAGAAATCACCCCAAGCAACATTAAGGGGATCATACGAGATTCCCAGAATCAAACTGGGATGAGTCACATAAAAGGCAAGCAAGTACCCTACCCACTGTATTATCTGTTCTGTCCCAGACTTCTGAGTCCTTCCGTTTTCAGAAAAAAAAATTTAAAAACATTCCTATCTCCAAAGAGCAAGTCGCATAAGGGCTAGCCAGGGTCTAACCACACACAGGAAGATGATTGCACTGAAATGTGATGTGTAGAACCCACAGGGTATATGTTAGTATGAGGCATCATGGGGTTTTAGAATAAATAATTTAGTTCAATGAAAGAAAAAATCCACTTAAATAAGAATGAAGAAATGATTTGAAGACATTGAGTGTGAAATATGATAAAGATTTTGCCAGAAAATTTCTTGGTCAAGGATAACTTCGATAGAAACTGAAGTACATAATTTCATCCAAATATACATTTCGTCCCAGTACTAAAATTCTATGGTTATTCACCATATTTGAATATTTGAGCTACTCCCCTTGGTAAAATTAATTTCACTGTGGGCAGCAGCCCCATCCTTAAAAGCTAAGACTTATCTCATTATTGTGTGTGTGTGCATATGTGTGTGTGTGTCTGATACAAGACACAAAAGAAGTTTTACATTAGAAACAGCCCCTGATACCTAGTAAGTAGCAAGGCACAGTAAGTTTTCTGAGAAAGAGTGAATTACTAAATGAATGAAAGCAGGGCAGTTACAGTGATGGATGATGGTAGAACTCATATGGTAGGCTCACCAGGGATCTCATTCCCTTTGCTTGCTTTACACTGATTTTCAAAGACATGAAGTAATGTGTGACTTTGGAATGTTACACAAACAGCATATTTTTCCCCCATCAGCATTTGTATATGAAGCTCAGCAGTACGTACATCCTACTGGTTGTTTTTTTTTTTTTCCTGAACAATTCCACTGCGGTTTCTGTCATTTCCACAATAGTGAAATTGCTTACTAATAATGACTTTGATATTACCAAAGCTAAATTACCAAAGCTATTTATTTTTGTGGTGCTGAATCTCACTAATCCTTCCTGTCTCTCACAAAATGGCTTAAGATCATACAGAAAACCTGCTTTTGAACAGACATATGCTATTATGTCCCCTATCTCCTTAATACTTCTTTAGCATTTCCATTGTTCTTGGAAGACAATTAGTATGAGGGAAAAATGAAGGAAGTGACCAGGAACATAGGAGGCAATGGATATTCTGTTAAATACAGATTACTTAGCATAATTTACTTTTTAAATACCTGATTTTTAAATCCTGCATGTAAGCAGCTGTTTGAGATCTGTATACTTCATGAAATACATGATAAATTTAACATTCAAACATACCATTGGGATAGTTGAAATCGAATATTAAGACAACACAAACCTGTGAAATAACTTAACAACCTTTATAATAGAATATTATGAAGTTCAAATATGTAACATAAAAACTGATTGTTTTAGTATTTATATGTTTGAATATCAGAACATCATGTATACAGGTTATCTGTAAAGTACCCTAGATGAGTTAAAACTTAAATCATATTTTTCTAGAAAATTGTGCAAATAGATTCAGATTAGAGTCTAGGGACTGATAATTTATGTGAAAAGTATACATAAACAAAACTACTATCACAAAGATTTAGAAGTAGGAATAGATTGATATAACAGTTCTCGAAACCCATTACCAATTTCTGATTAAGATTTTTCAGTGTGTTAAATTTAACCAGATCGAATATTTGTGTCTCATTCCACTGAACAAATTTAAATGAAGGATTTGCTTTTTAATGAGGCATTTGCATTTAATCATAAATTGGAAGTGAAACATTTTTAATTTGGTTATTTCTATTGGAATATGTTCTTTTAGACTTTATGTTTATCCTGCACTAAAGACACAGATTTCTAAAAACAAATTTTGAAGATAAAGGATGAGTGGAACATTTATTTATAAAGAAACGTAAAAAATGTAGAACTCACAATAGAAAACCAGAGTAGTCTGATAGAAATTTGGAAAATGTTATCACAAAACCATTTGTAATGGCTCCAGAAAACTATTTTTAAAGGAAAATAGAAGTTTTAGTACTATAATTCACAAGAATGAAATTTTTGATAGAGAAAAACTATTAGTATTAAGGAATACAAAACAAATTTAGAAGTAGTATGTCAAACACATTTTACAAATTATTTAGGGAGAATTATAATATCTTTTAGTTATAGCAAAAACAAAGAATTAAAGAAACATATTTATATGCAATTAAATTTGAATTAATGAGAATTATAAATTATCCTTGAAACTTCTAGTCCTTCCTTCTCCCTTCCTCCTCCCTCCCTCCCTCTCTCCCTCCCTCCCTCCCTCCTTTCCTTCCTTCCTTCCTTCCTTCCTTCCTTCCTTCCTTCCTTCCTTTTTTCCTTCCTCCCTTCTTTCCTTACTTCCCATGATATTATGCAACTTTTTCTAGCATTGTGGCAGTTTCTTTATATATAGCAGATGGCATTGAATGAATGTTTTGAAAACAGAGATTATAGGAAAGCTTCTTTCCTTTCTTGTCTTCTGTCTTTATTTTTATGGTAATGGGCCATGCCTGGCAGTGCTCAGGGATTACTCCTTGCTCTGTGCTAAGCGATCACCCTTGGTAGTGTTCAGAGAACCATAAATGGTGCCAGGGATCCAAGCTGGCCAAGAAAGTACAAAGCAAACACTTTCTCTATGACTCAATTTTGTTTTTTTATACTAATTGAGGTGTAATTTACAGACTATAAAATTTAACCAATTAAACTGAGAACTACAATTGATTATTATATTATCCAGTCATGTAAACATTCACTGTCACTGTCCTCCCATTGTTCATCAATTTGCTCGAGCGGGCCCAGTAACGTCTCCATTGGAGACTTTGTTGTTACTGTGTTTGGCGTATCGAATACATCACGGGTAGCTTGCCAGGCTCTGCCGTGCAGGCGAGATACTCTCAGTAGCTTGCCGGAATCTCCAAGAGGGGTGGAGGAATCGAACTTGGGTTGGCCATGTTGGCTGCGTGCAAGGCAAATGCCCCACCGCTGTGCTATTGCTCCAGACCTAGCACAGCGGGTATGGCGTTTGTCTTGCATGCGGCCGACCAAGGGTCCATTCCCAGCATTCTATATGGTTCCCCAAGCACTGCCAGGAGTAATTCCTGAGTGCATGAGCCAGGAATAACCCCTGTGCATTGCCAGGTGTGACCCAAAAAGCATGTAAACATTACTGTGACCTAATATCAAAATTGTTTCCATTTTTGGAGGGTATTTGAGACCTTACCCAACCAGAGCTCAGGGGCTCTTCCTGGCTTTGTGCTTAGAAGTGGCCACTGTTAGTAAATAGGGGACCATATGTGGTGCACTAATGGGACTTAGCTGCATGCAAGGTAAGTGCTTCAATTCCTGTACTCATGTGCTGTCTCTAAAATCCCTAAAATATATTTTATCCTTCCCAAAGACTAATGATCCATAAGCAGTGCTCTCCATTTTCACAGAATTCTCCAACCCACCAGCCCTAGGCAACTGTTAACTTTCGTTCTCTTTATAGTTCAATTCGTGTATTTGCATAAGAAGAATTATATAATATATTGAGTTTTATGACTGACTTTTATTTTACTTAGTAAGTCTTCAAGAATGATGCACTTATAGTACTTTACATTTTTTATTGCCCGAAAATATTTCACTGTAGAGATACACAATATTTCATTCATTTATCAGTTATAAAACATTTGAGTTGTTTCCAAAATTAACTATTAGAATGATGCTATAAATATTTGTATACAAGTTTTCATATGGATATATTTTCATTCCTCTTTGGTAAGTTTAGGAATAGAATTGCCTTGCCTCTTTGAACAATAAGTATGATGAACTTTTAACTTAAAACAAAGAAAATTTAAGCACTGTTTTTGGTAAATACAAAGTTTTTAAAGTGTTTTAGTGTTATAATGTTATACAAGTACAATTTGTATTCTGAATTATAATCTTCATACTTTATAGGGGCATCAGACTGTCAAAAAGATACTCAACTTTTTGTTTACTACATTCTACCTACTCAAGCAGAAAATTGGAGCAACGCTATTTTTGAAATTTGAAACAATATGGTTTAAAGCAAAAAGTAATTGAAAACAATCCAATTAAAAACAATCAAAGTTTGATGGGACTCTTTTCGCTAATAAGGTGACAACATTGACATTATTTGATAAAAATATTAAATTAGGAAATTATTCAGGAGATATTAAACAAATTAGATTGGCACAATAACACATTTGCTATAATCTTAACTGGCAATGTGCTGAAAAATGATCATCAAAGCATGTATACATAGAATCTGGTGATTCTATTGCATTAAAAGCCAGGGTTATGGAGGAAAGTGGGTTGTCTTTTATTAGCATTGTTTTCATGTAAAAAATTGTCATTATACCATATTTAAAAGTGATGTGTAGAATAAACTTTTTCTATTATAAGATATCCGAACAAAAAAATTAGCTTTTTTCCAAAAATAATTCAAACATTTAAATATATGGTTAAGGTTATGCATCTTTCATACTTTTTACTTTTTCTGTTTTGTTTTGTTTTCAGGTCACAACACTTAGAAGCCACTTTTTTGAAAAGTTTTCTAGAGTACAATAGAATATGGTGAATTAAAGATAATATTTTTACTTAAATCTATAGACTTATTCACCCTACATAATTAAAATATTTGACCCTTTAGTCACTACCTCCAATACTTTTCTAGTGATTTTGACAGTAAATAATGCATAAATTAAAAATATAAATAACTGACATTATTTAAGAATGTAAAAATCTTACAGTTAGAGCACTTGCTTTGCACACAGCTAATCCCAGTTTGAATCCTGACACCTTATATAGTCCCCAGAACACCAACATGAACACTCCTGAGTACATGGCCAGGAATACGCCCTGAGCACTGCCAGATGTGGTCCAATATCCTCACCCCCGCACTCTGGACAAACATTCAACTATTTTAATGTCCTTGTTTGTTTGTTTGTGTTTTGCTGTTTGGGTCACACCCTGAGATGCACAGGAGTTACTCCTGGCTCTGCACTCAGGAATCACTCCTGGCGGTGCTCGGGGGACCATATGGGATACTGGGAGTCAAACTTGGGTTGGCCGCATGAAAAGCAAATGCCCTACCCACTGTGCTATCACTCCAGCTCCTGCTGTCTTAGACAAAAAGCAGATTCCTTTATTTTTTTGTCCCCCATTTTAAGCAAACCCATTCATTGCTTTCTATCTGAAGAAGATATTTGGAGCATTCACATAGAGCTTCTTCCCAGAGCAGGTAAAGTTTTAAGTTTAACAGGTTTATTAATGTGCTAAGTGTCCTTTGTCTCTCATCTTTAAACTACTTTCTTTTTTTTTCATCAATGTGCCCCAACTTTGGCTTCCCACTGTAGTAACCCAGGAAGCATAAAGGTAAGTTTAAATTTCCTAAATTTAAAATAAATATGTCATTAGAGAACAATCTGACTTAAATATTGAATTAAAATATGGCATGTGTATAATATATATATATATATATATATTCACTATCACTGTCACCCCCTTGTTCATCAATTTCCTCGAGCAGGCACCAGTAATGTCTCCATTCGTCCTAGCCCTGAGATTTTAGCAAGTGCCACATTGGAGGCTCTTTCAGGTTTAAGGGAATGAGACCCGTCATTGTTACTGGGTTTGTCATATTGAATATGCTATGGGGAGCTTGCCAGACTCTGTCAGGCAGGCAGGTTACTCTTGGTAGCCTCGCAGGTTCTCCAAGGTGAGAACTAGACAATAACCTTCCAGGAACTTGGTTTTATAGTCTCTGGATCTTGGCAATTGATGGGTTTTCACTGTGCTGGGGGAAGTCGGTGGGTGTAACTGCCTAGCTACTGGAAGATGATGGATCTGAGTGGAGGAGGCCCAGTCCCAATCCCAGCAGGCTTGGAGATCTCAGCCCCGGGTCCAGCACATCCGGGTTCCTGTGCTGGTTCCTTCATGCATGAGGCTCGTCCGAGCATGTGGAGAGTGATCTTAAGCATAGCTGTGGCTGGGTGTTAAACTCAACCTGCCCCCCTTCAAGGGGCCCCAGTGAGGAGAGATAGGCATGGGGGCAGGACACTGCATTATTCTCTTCCGGGAGATTGGCATATATATTTAAAAAATTTAAAAAACATTTAATTCTATTTTATATCCATTTTGAAAATCATTGATAAAATATATGACTTAGCTAACTTAACAGTCTTTGTACTGACAAATATAAGTGTTGCTTATTATCACTCATATTTTATTATACTTTTATTACATTTCATGTACAATTTCACTTATGACAATGACAAAGCTTTCAACATCAAGAAAACATGTAACTCTAATTATTTGATTGACTCACACAGATCTACCAAGACACTGTTTTTTTTTCAATTCTTCTATTTGATTCAAACCTTAAGGTCCAATACTGTCAATATGTTTTCTCTTTTTATCCATAGAGAAAATGAAGTCTTCCAAACTGAATCTTCTAAGTATAAAATATTAGAACCACTAATATCATGCCCTGTTTTCCTTCACTCCTATAATAATGGATACTTGTTTTCTTTCTCTATTTAGGAACTTTCCTCTAATCTCTGCTTTTAGTGCATCCATCCAATGTCATATGCTCTATATACCACCCCATCACAATGCTGGAAAACTATATAATCACAGGCTAAATAACAAAATTAGAACACAGTCTCAAACTACACACAAAAATTAATGCAAAATAAATGAGTACTTGATAATAAGATATGAAATTATAATAAGAAAATATAAGCAATATATTCTTTGATATTCTTTGGTAATGCCTGAGAATTTGACTCCAATGTCAAGAGAACTAAAAACAAAACTTAATTATACCATACAAAAAACAAAAGAAATTCATTAAAGACATATCAAGTGGGAGAACATAGTTATACCTCACATATTTAACAATAGATTGGTATCTGAAATCTACAAAAAGTTCATAAAACTCATCAATAATAGCCACATAGCAATGAATTAAAAATGGACAATATATTACTATAGACATTCCTTCAAAGAAACCATATTTATGACCAAGTACACATATAAATGCTCATTGTAACTTATTTTCAGCATAATGCAAATCAAAGCTATAATGAGATTATAATATCATATGTGAGAATGGCCTATATCTAAATAATCAGAAATAAAAATTGCTGGTAGGAATGTGGAATGAAATAAAATCTACTATACTATTGGTGAGACTCTAAATTACTCTAATTAAAGATGAAGTCATGAAATTTACATACAAGTGGTACTACATGGAAAGTATCATGTTAAGCGAAATAAGTCAGAAAGAGAGGGATAGACATAGAAAGATTGCATTCATCTGGGGGAACATAAAGTAACAAAATAGGAGAACTAACACCCAAGAGTGACTGAGATTAGTACCAAGAATTTTGCTCCATGGCTTGGAGACCAGCCACACATGCTCGGGGGAAAAGGGAGCTCAGATAGAGAAGGGAGTACCAAATAAAGGGTGTTGGGAGGTTCCTCTCAGGATGGGGGAAGCATGCTGAGAGTAGACTATAGACCAAACATAATTGCCACTCAATGCCCCTTTTGCAAACCACAACACCCAAAAGGAGAGAGAACAGAGGGAAATGCCCTGCCACAGAGGCAGGGTGGGATGAGGGGATGGGGGGTAGGACGGATACTGGGATCCGTGGTGGTGGGAAATGGGCACTGGTGGAGGGATGGGTATTTGATCATTGTATGATTGAAACCCAAGCACAAAAATTTGTAAGTCTACAACTGTACCTCATGGTGTCTCACTAATAAAATAAATAAATAAAAATAAATAAAATAAATTACTCTAATTTCTGGAAAACAGAATCGCCAACTTATTACAACAGATATATTACATGATACAGCACAATTCTCTGCTTGTGAGTGTCATTATATAGTTTGTGCTTTTATAGGACTGAATTTAGGAAAACTAACTCAAGTTTGATAACCGTCTAGGTGATATTTCTGCATTTAAAATAAAGTATTTTAACTGTGATGTAGAAATCCTATGTCTTCTGTCAGCATCCATGAAACAGTGGAACTTAAGTTGTTAACAGGCAGGAGACCTAGTCCTTCTTATTCTTGAAATATTATAGATTCAACTGAGACTTAGAATAGAACACCTTTTCTCAGAATAAATTTCTGGTGAAGATATGTAATTTTTGACATTATTTACTTGTAATTGTAAATTAAAATTATGGGTTTAGATGGAATTACCTGATTAATCTCCAGGTGACTAGGGAGAGCCCCGGTGGCTCTCCCTCTCACCGCCAGAGTTGGGTGTTCTTGGGCTGCTTCCCCAGCCAGGGGGGCCCAGAATATGGTGGGACAGAGGAGGAAACGAGGGCCAAATCGGTTGGTTGATCAGATGTCATTTATTCCATTGTCCCCACGTGCCTGTACCAGTCTCTCTAAGCCCCCAATTCTAGTGTCACACTGCCCCTCATTTCCTTCTCCTCCTGTCTCTCCCACTCATCTCTCTACATTTTGTCTGACTGCTCTTCTCTCTCTCTCTCTGTCTCTTTCTCTCTCTCTCCTCTCTCTCTTAGTTCTCTTCCACTCTCTTGACTCTCCAACTCCCCAGCACTGTGGGTAGCTGCTACGCCCAGTCTGCTAGCAAAATCAACATATGATAGCCTTTCCTGACCGCCCATAAGGCTTAAGGGCCAAAACATCACTCATTATTCCAATAACTTAATTAACATCTTAATTAACATCTTAATCCTATTTCTTAATATTATTTTTGTATGGACACAGTAAGAGATACATTGAGGCTTGTAGGGTGGCTCCCCTGGGAACATCTTGCTACAGACTCATACTAAATATAATTCAGAATCAATTAACTACCAAGTTACTAAAGCATAGCATTAACTGTCTTCTTGTGTCCATACAAAAAGGATATTACTCTAAATTAACTATGCAAAGGACTTAAAGAGAAGAGAAAAATAATATTTATAAGTCAACAGATCACAAAGAAAGAATTTACAAATAAACACAAAGGAATGGGAGCATTGTGATAGGAGTGACCCAATAAACCTAAGCTCCCTGCAGCAAGGCAGAAAGGACAAATCAATGCTATCCTACAATTGCCTAAGGAGAAAGTAGAGGCACAAGTATTTGGACTTTTGAATTCTAAAACTTTGGCTTTGAATAGTCCTAATAAATTTATAATTCTAAGAAAGAGATCTTTTTCCTCTTGACTGTTTTTGCTCTTTTGTCCTAAATTAACTGTGCATAGGTGCATAAATATTTTTCTTAGCCCTTAATTCTATACTTTTGAACAATGCATAATTTTTAGTTCAATTTGACACCATTTTGATTACTATAGCTTTATAATATAGTTTGAATTCAGAAGGCATGAAAGCATGCACTTCCTTTTTCCTATGGCAGTGTTTTGTACATAGGGTTCTATGTAACTTTCAGTAGTATTTGTTATATTTCATTTAAGGAATTTTTAATTAAAATAGGAATTTTAATGCTATTTTCAGTAAATAAGTTTGGTACTTTGTTAGGATGACCATTTTAACAAAATTTATTCTTTCAATCCCTGAACATATAATATTATTTCTCTGTCTTATATTTATTTATTTTAGTTTTATTGTCCAGGTTTGATCCCTATGATCCCAGTTGTTCTTGTATGTTCCTCACCTATTAAACATTCCTGCTTTACTAAGTTGATTATAAGGATTCTTATTCTTTTAAATGTGATTTGTAAATGGGATAACCTTCTTGATTCATTTAACCTCCCACTTATTGTTTAGAACCAAGTATTCTGTGAACAGGCAGTAAGAAATTCTATCTTGTTAAACTATTGAGCAGTTAATTATCATTTAGTCAGAGTTTAATAAACTTGATCTCTTTAGTCACCCATGAGATAAGCATAAGTATTTTATTCTGAAACAATCAACAGGGATGAGTAGAGATGACAGATATTTTTTTCTCACATCAGGCAATTTAAATGTTCTGTATTTCTAGAATTCTAGAAATTGTAGAATCTTAACAGAAATTTTTTTCTATGCCACAATTTCAGTATCCATTATAGCATTTAATAAAATTCTAGGTGACGTATATTTGTATGTAGAAAGTGGTTTTAAAATGAAAAAGAGAGTTAAGAAAAATTTAAAAAAGCATTATGCCAAAAGGAACCATCGATCATATTTACAATGATTAACAATGTTCTTTCTGTAACATTGTTAAGGTTATTTTTAATACATTGATTTAAATTGAAACTTATCATCTTTATCACTCAAGATGTATTTTTTATTTTATGATGTAGAATTATAAAGATTACCCATTGAACTTGCTAAAGAGATATCACTATTTCTTTCCCTATGATCCCAGTTGTTCTTACATGTTTCTCACCTATTAAACATTCCCAGTGAATTCCTTGAAAACAGTGTGGAAACATCTTGCTATTTTCTCCTTTTAAAAGAAAATCATTTTGCTAGTGTAGCATCTCACAAGATAGCTTTACCCCAGGCAAAGCTGTGGAAATGGATCATGAGCTTTGCCAACCTACTGTGACTTTTGTACCCCCTGCCTTAATTTGAACCCCTGTGTGGGGTTGTAAAACTGCAGTGAGATGAGAAAATAATGTTAATATATTTAGAAAGTTACTAGTCAAGCCAACTTAAAGGGATCCCCTTTAAATTGTTCTTTAGAATCCATAAACAGTGAATCAACAATTTCATTTCCAACTTGTCTACCACTATCCTGTCAATGTCTTAATGTCTTGTTTGCTCACAATTTCCTTAATAGTCTTCCTGAAAGATTATTTAATGGTACTGTTTTTATTTTTACTTACAGACTGGCAATTTTCCATTGAACACTAAGAATTTTTGTATATAACACACTTTATAGTATAAAATATCCCTTAATTTTAGTATTTGCTGTCATTTGCACATTTAAAAATAGATTTCCTAGATTTATACTTGTGCTTCAGTTGCTTTTGTTAGCTACCATTTTTACCTTTTTCTCTAGACTAAAATTGATATTGCCACCCCCCAGAGCATAACATGACTTTACCAGCATTAAGACATAATTAAGAGAACGAATTCAGTGTTTCCTGGCTTTCTAATATTGGCTCTTTAAAATATAAATTCAGTTATTAGGCTCTGCCCTGAGGGGAAATACCAGTGACAACCCAATCAGTTTCTGGCAGTTAAGTTTCAAAAACAGTGGGGTTTCTGTATTGGTTCTGGGCAATTTATCTGCTGCCAGTCAGGGATCTTCCTTTAGATTTATCTTTTTTAAAACCCATCTAGGGGCAGACTATTGATTGACATATAAATATGAAACATCAGTATGATGCCAGATCTGTACACTAACAACAACGAATCTGATTATTGTTCCATTTTGATATTGGAATACTTTTACATATCCTTAACTAGAACCATATATATAAATGTCTTACTCAATACTGAGGATATCATGACATTTAAACAGAATGTGTTATAATGAGAATCCAAGCTTTAGGGAAAAGGTTAATAAAGATTAGAAAAATAGTAACTTGGATATATATGGAGAGGATTTAGTAATTAAAATCACCGTAGTGATGATGATGTTAAAGATGATACAATAATGAGACTTTATAATATATAAGGTCTTGGCATTCCTGCTCACAAAGCTTCCATTCAATGCTAATATAGCAGTTCTTTTTAAGAAATGAAGAAATAAGGAAGAGATTCTGAAAAACATAACATTCATTCCAGTAAACTGACTACTCCAGCACAATGTGAGGGCCAATATAAATTCTAGCAGAGATATTGTAAAGTGAATGTCCGATATTTCTGCAACACAGGTTTTGAAGTCACTTTTGAATTCACTATAATGTAGTGAAAATTTATTAATGCAGTGTAATAATACTCGAATCAAATAAAGCTTTTGTTCCTGGGAGCCCACAAGTTGCTACAATATTTTATGTTTCCCCCGTTATAATAAATTCAGGGTTTTGGCAGGCTCCTGTGAGTATTTCATTTTGCTTTTCCCTCATCCTTCCTATTTTCCTCATTTAGCCCATGAAGGGAGAAATGTCTAACATTTCTATAAATAATATACTTAATTTATTCTTATGAGGTTTTACAAAGAGAGAAAGTAAGAGCTGTTTCCAATGTCTTCAGATACATACATTTAAGACTCATATTCAATCAATATGGAAAGAGTTTACTGATATCAGCAATCCATTGATATAACTTTAAACTCAGCTTTAAAAAACTAACTTTTGAATAGCCAAGGCTTCTCGAAGAGATAAGACAGCAGGTTAGGCATTTGCCTTGCAAAGGCTGACCAGGATTTTATCTCTGGCATCACATATGGTGCCCCAAGTACTACCAGGACTAATTCCTGCACATAGAACCACAAGTATCCCCTGAGTACCATCACATGTGACCCAAAAGCAAAGATTCGAACAAACAAAAAACTTGATACTAAAATTGTTAGACAGTATCACCAAAAGCAAATTTGATTTTTCAAACAGATTTTTAATTGATAGACCTTATCAAATTAAAATTAACTTTATTGTAAAATAAAATGCATACTTTTGTAAAAAAGTAAGAACTAACACAACTGAGTTACAGTTGAGAGTATTTATTGATATTCAACATTCAACACAAAACATCTGTACACATATGTCTTTAATATGTTTGCTGCAAAATTTTCTAAGATTTACATTCAGCCAATATTTCTTAAAAATCTAAAAGAAATGCACAGTATTAATTGCAATTGTATTGTGCCCCTCATATCTATAAACCACTTAGATATAATTACAAACCTTTTGCGAATTTTGCTATTAATATAACTTTTTAGGTATTAAAATTATTACTCTATCAGTTATTTTTTGGTATTTAACAATTAAGATAATTCAATTTTCCCATAATTATGATAGAAATTATCTTAATTAAATTATTATGTATAATAGTGTGCTATGTTATGTGCCAATAATAACCAAAAGTTATTCCACTAAGGTATCTAAAGTGAATCAGATTGTTTTTTGTTTTGGCCTTTGGTTTTTAAATTTCTGGTCTTTTGCCATAAATCTGCATGCTTCTACCAGGGAAAGACTCAAATTAGACCCATAATCCTGACTCAGAATAATGCCCCTACCAGTTCCAGAATCTTTGGAACATGTCTTTGGGGTGCATGCACTCTTATTGTTTCTCTTTCTTTAAGTGTATTTTCCCCCAAACCATTCAGTTCTGCTTGCAAATACAAAATATCTGCTAACTCATCTTTTTCATACTTTTGTTTACCAGATAAACATATGCAAAGTTTTAAAGTGTAACCTCTAATAAATAATCTTAAATTCTTGAACATTTTTTTAAAAAAATGAAGTAATGAAAGTAGAAGACTAAATCCATTTCCTCTCAAGTTAACACATAAAGTTATTATGTAGAATAGTACACAAAGTATAGCAGCATGTTTATTTAACAAAATGTATTTGAGCAGAGAAAAGTTCCTAACTTTGTACTAATAGCGAGAGATAGAATGGGAAATGTACCCGAAATCATAAAGCTCATAGTCTACTATACTCAGCACATTTTTTAACCCTAAACAATTATTTCCCTCCTGAGTCTTTTTAATTAGACAGTTTCATTACAATTTTTGCAAAAAAAAAAAAACTAATTGTATATTTAATGGCCTCTAATAAGTAGAAAACTTAACTTCTTATTTCACTTTGAAATATCTAAGAAAAATAGAAATATCAAAAAATATTTATTAAGGAAACAACATTAGTATAAAAAGAAGTTATACTAGATCTATTTCAATTTCTGAGTAAAAGATTTAAGTTTATATTCAGCAACAACAAAGAATCATATGTCATGGCAAGAGTAAATAAAATTTATAGATACATTTCAACCTGAATTTGCAGAAATCATTATAGTAGAATGTCATTCATATCCATTATATATATATTTTAATATTTCAAAGAAGAACATAAGAATATTATTAGCCTTCTATCTGTAAATAATGGATCGGTATCCTTGTTTTTACTTATCATACATTATACCTGACAACTTATATTTGGAATAACTAAGTTATAAATTACCCCTAAGCAATTGAGTCAACTAATCCAATGATGCTCTATTATCCTTTCTTCCCTAGTACTGAAGTATGTCTTTCTTCTAAGGTCCCATAGGAATTATTACTTTTTCTACATTTTCTCTTATGATTTCTTTTATCCATGTGAGAATGAGAAAACATGTTTTAAATTTTTTTCTTTTACCTTCATATATTTGGAAATTCATTGATTATAATTTGACATCTACAAATGGAAGACATTGTTAAAACAATAAAATAAGGGACCAAAAAGATAGTGCAATGGGTAGGGCACTTGCCATGTATACAGTCTCCCTGGTTTGATCCCTGGCATCATATATGGTCCCTGAAGCACTGCTAGGAATAATCTCTAAGCACAGAGCCAGGATTGACCCCTGGGCATTGCAGAGTTTGGCCCCAAACAAACAACAATAACAAAAAACACAAAAAAGATAACCAAAATGAAGTTGTCCTTGTTAAGTCTCATTTTACTGAATAGAGACTTAATTTTTGGTTTTCCTGAAAATTAAATGTTAAAGTACTCAACCTGATTGGCATCAATTAAATAATTTGCTTAATAGATCCAGCAACTCTTAACGGAAAATCATAACCAACCTATTTTTTTACCTAGGATAACTTTACAGTTCCATCCCCATTGTGTCTATCTGAGTCTTTTATTTTGTATAAGTTTTTGTAGATTTTACTCAAATAAACTCAAATTTTAATCCAGTCAAAAATATATTTTACTAAATATTTTAACAACTTCAAATCTTGCTTCACCAGAAAATCTCCCACAAGTGCTATTATCTACATATTTATATTCTCGTTTACCTGAATGTTTATATTTATCTGTGGAAAGTTGATAAATTCACAAAGGACAACTGAAGCAGAAAGCATGCTTAGAATAGAAGCAAAATTATTTTACCTTTTAAAAGAAACATGATGACACATATATTTAATCAAATAAATGCGAAGATATAAGAATATGTGATTTTGCTCAAAAATATTTTCAGAATATTCTTGGTCACTTGATCACTTGATATCCTGTTACTCATCAATTTGCTCGAGCAGGCACCAGTAACCTCTCCATTTGTCCCTGCTGCACGCTAATGTAGCCCAATGACATCTGCTTGATACAGGAACACAAAGATACGCAAACCGTTTATTTCAGGGTCTTCATGAAGAAGTCTGATCATCTCATAGGTGGGCAGCCACGAGTGAATTCCTATCCATTTTGGGATATTAAATGTAGTTATATAATTCTATTATTATTATGTTGCACTATTTTGGGTCACACCCAGCGATGGTCAGGGATAACTCCTGGCTCAGCAGTCAGGAATCACTCCTGGTAGTGCTGGGGGACCATATGGGATGCTAGGGATCAAACCTGAGCTGGCTACATTCAAGGCAAATGCCCTACCCACTGTATTATCAATCCCCGTTATATCATTCTAAAGGGTTAAAAAGAGACAAAATCAAAAACAAAGTGACATTGGAAGAAGAGAAATTTTTTTCCAAAGACTTTTAAGTAATTCCTAGAGTGATTAACTAATACACATAGAAATCAGAATTCCAAATCTATAGAAGCACAATGGATATTGATATTCAAAGATAAGGAATAAGATAAGAGCTTGAAACTTCAAGAAGAGAGAAGGAGTGTCCGATGACAAATGAAATTCAATTCAGAGGACAAAATCCAGAATTGGATGTAATTGGATGTTTGCCTTGTCCCATGGATAGTGTTCTCTATTGGAAAGTGTATTTCTTATAAAAATCCTAATTCTCAGTAATATCCCCAAATTATATGATAGAAATTTAATATTTTAGTTAAAGATTCTCTTGAATCTCCAGAGCACATAATTTTAAACAGACTGCGTTCAAAATTACCCACAAGCGAAAGTAAAACATCTTGGAGAGCCCTGATTTGAGCATCTTGAGGAAGAATCATTTTTAATATCTTGAAAGAGGCCTGTTCATGGTAATGTATAAGAGTGCTTATGTGGTAAACCCTTCACATGCAATATTTCTTTTATATATAAACTTATGTCCCATATACTATGTTACATTTACACATTAAGAAGTGAAAATCTATACAAGTAGGGTGTCTTCTTGATTTCCAGTAGTTAGCATAAAGTAGAGGCTGTGAAAAATACCCTTTGGCCTCAACGTAGGACCTCTTTATTACACAGTCAGTATAATACTCCGTGAACTGTAATCGAAGCCTGCTCAGACAGTGAATAATAAAGATGTTCAAAAGGTAAATGCTGGGGCTTGAGAGATAGCACAGTGGGTAGGGCGTTTGCCTTGCACGCAGCCGACCCAGGTTCAATTCCCAGCATCCCATATGGTCCCCTGAGCACCGCCAGGAGTGATTTCTAAGTGAAGAGCCAGGAGTAACCTCTGCATCACCAGGTGTGACCCAAAAAGCAAAAAAAAAAAAAAAAAAAAAAAAGGCAAATGCTGTACATAAACATTAAGAAAAAAAAGTGCTTCATATAAATTTAAGAGAAAGAGAAAGCCATATTTTCTTTGAGACAAAGTACTATTGGTCTCAGACTGCAAAAGTAGAAAAGATAAACAGGGAGAAAGTTGTCCTACTTTAGACAGTGAATCGGTAAAGTAGATGTGTGGACATCTTACTGACAATGTTTAAGAATAAGGCTTCGAATATTTTGGATAATCCCAAAAGACACAACACTTTGTCTATTAATCACATTTGTAAACTAAATATATCAAATTCCCACCACTTTTTTTTTCTCTCACGGGGTATCATTTATAGTTACACTATCAGAATTCTCCTGGGGATTTGAATACATCCTCATGATTTCCACATAGGTACTTAAAGTTACTTGAACGAACTTCCTGGTCCCAAACTGCCACAATGATTTTTTAAGTTATTTATAGTTAATATAGACTCAAAAACCAGAGCGTTCACCTATAAAACAGTGCCAAATTTCAGAATGTGGTGTCAAAACCTTACTAGCATTAAAGGAAGGAAACACACTTTTTATAAAAGACCTTAGCTGAAGTTTTTCAAGTAGAAAAATCATTGCAGTTTTATAGAAAATAGAATTTCTTATAATTAAATTCTTTAAATTGTGAATCACTAGACTCTGAAATAAACGACAAAGTTTAATAATTATTATGTGTTCGATCATATAAAAATATACACAAACATATACGCACACACATACAAATATACAACTAAACTCAGGAACATTCTTTCATACCTAACAACCTCAAAAAAAGAGGAAATTGAAACATTTGGCATGTTAGATGCTGAATCCCAAGAAGCAATTATAGCAGGTTTAAAAAGTGAATAAATTTGTTTGGTAAAACAGCTGCTTATTATTATAAATATTCTACAAATGTAGCTTCTGTGAACTTTTCCCTTTTGAAATCTCTGAATGTTTTTCCCAACTGAATAAAAAAAAATTGTAGTTCTGAAGGAGTTTGCAAATATTTGGAGCATCTAATTAATTGTAAAGGCTAGGTTTCCCATGCCTTAAAGTCATACTTAAGTGATGTTTTACAGAGCATGTGTCAATATGCCAAATGGTCGCAGTTGGTTTCTTTTTTCCAGTAAACTTTCATGGAGCTATATTTAATGATCCTGCTCTTTAAAAAGGCTCCTTCATGTCTAATAGAATAATATCACATTACTATGAATGGAGAGATTCCTTAAGTAGTTAAGGCTTTCCACAGATTTTCTAAGTGCCTATTAAAATGGCTTTTTTCTTTGCTATACTTTAGAAACTACCTTTTGTTGTTGCTTTTATTGTTGCTGTATACTGGTGGTAGTAATTATTGACTTAAAAAGAAACAAATTCTTACAAACAAAAAAGCTTGAAGGAGAAAGAACAAATGTGGAGGATGAACTTATGCTTTTTTGTGTGAATTTCCATCTCCTTCTACCACTATTTTCTTTTTATTTATTGAAATGGCTTTGTAGCTCAGCTAGGGAGAAACAAAAGGAATGAAAATTCATTTAAGTACTCTCTTTTATTTATGTTAACATTTCATCATATGCTGTTTAACAATTTACTAAATGTTTATTATGCACAGTGTTGCATTCTCAAGAGAATAAATAAGTTTCTGTCAGCACTTCTTTTATGAAATCCTATTTTGGTTGTGGATTTTAAAAATTCATAATAAACATTTCCTTCAGGAAGAAGCCAAGAAAGGAAATGCTTTGACACTGTTGATAAGTGAGCTTGTAACTTAAGAAATGGAAAACAAACATGTGCATAAATATTCACTCTGTGCAAGTGTAGAGAGGAGGAGGGGGAAGTGGAGAGAAAGAGAGAGCTCACACATGAAATGATTAATTCCTGGATCTTATGATCTTATGGGTGAAATAAAAAGCAGAGCTTTGTGATATTTTCACTGTTAACATTCCCTGGTAAATATATCAACTGTTAAATATGTCAGCAGTCAGTTTTGCAAACTAGAGATATAATACTATAAAATAGACTAAACAATAACCCAAATTTTCTCAGCTCCATTTTAATATTATTCTACTAAATTAATAAAAAGAATAAAAAATACATAGTAAATGTCAAAAGATAAATACCAATTTTCTGTAGTATTGAAATAATATATATTAGATTTTTATTGGGGATATATAGATATTAGTATGAATTGCTGGATGTTTGAAAAAAACACTTGTAAGTTATATAGTGAAAGTATAAAAATTTGAAAATCACCTGCAAAGTTTCAATTAGTTATTTATTTTTTAAAGGGATGAGAAGCTTATTGGTTCATTACTTGTCAAACACTTTAATCACCTTCTCTATTGGCTTATTTAGAGAATTGATTTTGGGGGGTATTTTCTTGGGGAGACACTATGCTGAAGGATTATTGGACCACACCTAACTATACTACATACTTCTGGCTCTGCATTCAGGGATCATTCCTGGAGGGCTCAGGGAACATATGGGATGCCTGGTCAGACTCATGTACAGCAAGCAATCTTCCCACTGTATCTCCTTCCTCCCCCACCTTAAATATTTAACACATTTATTATATACCATAGGTAGTATAAAATTTATATTGTAGCTTATATTGTATTATAATTATAAAATAGAAATATATTGTAGTTTATAAATATGTTAAAGTTTTGACACATTCATTCTACTTATACTTTATTTCAAAGCGAGGCTCCTAAACTAAAAGAAGCCTCACTTTGAAATAGGTTAATATTAGAAACAGAGCTATTCATAGTTTGAATGTTGGGGCATAGAGGGACATTCCCCTAAGCCTTTGTGGGTATCCTTGTACTAGATGAGTAATCCAAACAGCTTGAATATATTAGCACTGTAGCACTGTCCTCCCTTGTTCATCGATTTGCTAGAGCGGGCACCAGTTATGTCTCCATTGTGAGACTTGGTGTTAATGTTTTTGGCATATTGAATACGTCACAGGTAACTGGAAGTTAAGTTCTAAAGAAGTTATGGCAGACCGGTAATATTTATCTAATTTTAAGGGCCTCGGGGTTTCAAGAGAAGTGGGAAACATAACACAAGATTAGTGTTAAAGATTTCATTTTTATTCGGAAGGCCAAAAGATAAGTTTGCTAGACAGAAAAGACATTTAATATTCTCCCAACCCACACTACATTTTTATGATCACAAAAAGTATTCAATAGATAAACATTTAGTATTATCTCCTTGATTAGCAAAAGGGCAAAGAATTCAGACAAGGACAAAAAGAGTTTGCTTAGCCTCTAGGGCCTTTCACTACTTTTAACATAGTTTGCATTACTATGTAATGGTAACCATTTCTACTGAATTTTCCTGGAAACTTAATTGGCCCTATTTTCTTATCCCCAAAATTTGGTCATATTGAGCCTATATAACGCATTGCAAGTTACTAATCCTACATTACTGAAGTTGTGATTATTCTTGGTTGCAAGATTAGACTTCCCAATCAAGCAATTTGTCTAGCACCTTAATCTCACTGTACCTCTTAAGAGAAGATTGTGATAAAGATCTCTTTCTGTACCTCTGAAGAGGGGATTGTGATATAGATCTCTTTCTAATATAATTAAATTAAGAGACTACTTTTTCATTTGTATGAAATATTTTCCAAATGTGGTTATTTTAGAAATATACGATAGCACAGTGGTAGGGCATTTGCCTTGCACGCAGCCAACAAGGCCGACCCGAGTTCGATTCCTCTGCCCCTCTCGGAGAGCCTGGCAAGCTACTGAGAGTATCTCGCCCGCCCCGTGACATATTCGATATGCCAGAAACAGTAACAACAAAGTCTCCAATGGAGGCGTTACTGGGCCCGCTCGAGCAAATCGATGATCAACGGGAGAGCCTTTACTTTTTACCTTTTGTAGAAATATACAAGACATAAAATAAATATCTTCATGAACCAGTCATAATAGTTAATATCTTGATGATTATTCCCCATGTTATTTTTAGCTTTATAGAGCTTTATTTGATATCAATATAGTGAACATTTGCCAAAGTATTAAATGTCCACGAAGTACATGCTGTTTAATATCTATTTAATTGCATCAAAATTTAATTGCATGTATATATTTGCATTTGCATAGCTCGTTTACCCAATCTTATGAGAAACCTCAATGAACACCTTTAAATAACTAAAGATGTTCATTTTTATATTAATTTTCTGAGATAAATAGCAAATTAGCAGAAAGTCAGTGAGCAAAAATTTTACCTATTTGTTGTAGAACACTTTCTATAGTCAGAGGCTAGACCGAGTTTATCTGAGTTCTTACCTGTTTCACCAAAGCTCCAGTCCAGGTCAGAAAGGATGCTTTCTGATCGAAAAAATGAACCACAAGAGAATCTGTGTTGTAGCTTCCTCGGGTTATTGACAGACCTCATTTTCTTGCTGCTATACCAAAGAGGACTTTAGCTTCTTGATACTGGATGAAAGGCCCCCCAATCTGAGCAGACTTTTTCAAATACCTTGACATATCAAATCTCTAGTCACCAAAGATGACCTAAGAGATAAGGTCATCAAATCTCTCTCTGAGTTTCAAAATAAGTAACAATTTCCTTAACTGTCTAGAAAAATGCTTATTACTCAGAAATAATATTGAAAAAGCAAGTCTCTATTTCCTCTTGCCCTCAGATCCATTTTTTCCCCAATGACCTAACGTATACCTCAACCCCAGGTCTATCTTAATATTCCTGGAATTTCCCAGAACCATAAAATTCTGCCAAAAAAGTTAGGTTCCCCAGAATCACAAAATTCTCACTGTGAGTTTAGGCTCACAGTGAGACTAAGATAACAGATAATGCCTGAGGCAAAAGGCCAGAAAGATTCAAAGTAACTAGACAACATATATATATATACATATATATATATATAAAATTCTTATTAGTGAGACACCATGAGGTACAGTTGTAGACTTACAAATTTTTGTGCTTGGGTTTTAATTATACAATGATCAAATACCCATCCCTCCACCAGTGCTCATTTCCCACCACCACGGATCCCAGTATCTCTCCCACCCCCCAACCCCTCCATCCCACCCTGCCTCTGTGGAAGGGCATTTCCTTTTGTTCTCTCTCTCTCTCTCTCTCTAATTGGGTATTGTGGTTTGCAAAAGAGGCAATGCATGACAATCATATTTGGTCTATAGTCTACTTTCAGCATGCTTCTCCCATCCTGGAAGGACCCTCCCCACACCCTTTATTTGGTGCTCCATTCTCTATCTGAGCTCCCTTTTCCCCTAGCATGTGTGGCTGGCCTCCAAGCCATGGAGTAAAATTCCTGGTACTAATCTCTGCCATTCTTGGTTGTTAGTCTTCTATTTTGTTACTTTATATTCCCAGATGAATGCAATCTTTCTATGTTCACTGCTGGTGGGAATCCCAACTGGTTCAGCCGTTTTGGAAAACAGTATGGACGATTCTCAAAAAATTAGAAATTGAGCTCCCATTTGAACCAGCAATACCAGTCCTGGGAATATATCCCAGAGAGGCAAAAAAGTATAGTCGAAGTGACATCTGCACTTTTTTGTTCATTGCAGCACTCTTTAAAATAGCCAGAATCTGGAAAAAACCTAAGTGCCCGAGAACAGATGATGGTTAAAGAAACTTTGGTACATTTACACAATGGAGTAATATGTAGCTGTTAGAAAAGACAAAGATATGAAATTTACATACAAGTGGTACTACATGGAAAGTATTGTGTTAAGCGAAATGACTCAGAAAGAAAGGGATAGACAACTTTTTAATTTCCTGGATTATCCCTAAGAGATAGACCCACTTTTCCTATAAAACCCCCGCAAAATGAGCCATACTTAAGTTAGACTTATACCAAGTTCTTCCCTACAGGGGGAATTAATTTTCTCTCTCTTCTAATTTCCAATAAACTTTCTGCTGTCTAATTCAGTATGAGCATTTTTATAACTCAATGTTTTCTTTTTTTTAATTTTTTAAATTTTATTAGTGAGACACCATGAGGTACAGTTGTAGACTTACAAATTTTTGTGCTTGGGTTTCAATTATACAATGATCAAATACGCATCCCTCCACGAGTGCTAATTTCCCACCACCATGGATCCCAGTATCCCTCCCACTCACCCCCACCCCCACCATCCAAACCTGCCTCTGTGGCAGGGCATTCCCTTTTGTTCTCTCTCTCCTATTGGGTGTTGTAGTTTGCAAAAGAGGCAATGCGTGGCAATCATGTTTGGTCTTTAGTCTACTTTCAACATGCTTCTCCCATCCTGGGAGGATCCTCCCAACACCCTTTATTTGGTGCTCCCTTCTCTATCTGAGCTTCCTTTTCCCCTAGCATGTGTGGTTGGCCTCCAAGCCATGGAGCAAAATTCCTGGTACTAACCTTGGCCATTCTTGGGTGTTAGTCTTCTATTTTGTTACTTTATATTCCCCAGATGAATGCATTCTTTCTATGTCTATCCCTCTCTTTCTGACTCATTTCACTTAACATGATACTTTCCATGTAGTTCCACTTGTATGTAAATTTCATGACTTCATCTTTTCTAACAGCTACATAGAACTCCATTGTGTAAATGTACCAAAGTTTCTTTAACCAGTCTTCTGTTTTTGGGTACTCAGATTTTTTCCAGATTCTGGCTATTGCAAAGAGTGCTGCAATGAACAAACAAGTGCAGATGTCATTTCGACTATACTTTTTTGCCTCTCTGGGATATATTCCCAGGACTGGTATTGCTGGTTCAAATGGGAACTCAATTTCTAATTTTTTGAGAATCGTCCATATTGTTTTCCAAAAGGGCTGAACTAGTCGGCATTCCCACCAGCAGTGAAGGAGGGTCCCTTTCTCGCCACATCCGCACCAGCACTAATTGCTTTTGTTCTTGTGGATGTGAGCCAGTCTCTGTGGTGTGAAACGATATCTCATTGTGGTTTTTATCTCCATCTCCCTGATGATTAATGATGTAGAGCATTTTCTCATGTGCTTTTTTGCCATTCAGATTTCTTCTTTGAGAAAGTTTCTGTTCATTTCGTCACCCCATTTTTATGATGGGGTTGGATGTTTTCTTGTGGAGTTCAACCAGTACTTTGTATATCCTTGATATCAACCCCTTGTCGGATGTGTGTTCGGTAAATATCCTTTCCCGTTCTGTAGACCGTCTTTGTATTTTGGTCACTGTTTCTTTTGTAACTCAATATTTTTACTCTACAAAATATTGAAGAGTTTGGGAACTATGGAAGAACACAGAGACCCTTCAATACCACTCCTGCATCAGTGTCATCTCCCCCAATATCATTTCTTCAGAAAAAAATTATGGCATGGTGCAAATATCTAGGGTAGTATTTCTCAAAATTATGATTATCTGTGGCCTACAAGATATTCCAAGTCATCACAGATAAAATTACTTTGATGGGGAACCTTGGCATGAGACCATAGGCTGACTAGTATGATACGGGATGGGAAGAGGCAGCACAAGGAACAAGGTCAGTTGGAAGGAGACTATGTGTGAAAAAAAAATCTATCTAATGTAGAGCAGCTTGTTTTGTCACTTGCACCCTTTTATTTGAGACCCCTTCTTCTCACCTTGAGGCCCCACTCCCCATTATTAGCACAAGAATAGAAATTCCCTGAATCCCCTTACTCTAGAATTATAATCATCTAAATACACTGGAGATATGCAGTTGGTTTTTTTTTTTCCTACAAATCTAATTCTAATTTGATACCTTACTCAGCCTGAGAAGAATGCAGAGAAGTGGGAGAATTCCCCTTTGAGTTAGTCAGCCTGGAGAAGTTATCTGCCATTTGCCATAAAAAATCCAGAGTCCTTTACTTCTTCACACTCAGCTAGAAAGGAACCCCAGAGCTCAAGAAACAATTTCATATGTATCATGAGTGCATCATCTCATCACCTTTGCTATACTCTATAATTGAATGGAACTGAGTCACAAGTACATTGATCAAAAGTATCAATAAGAGAAGTGGGAAAGCACTGCTATAGTTTCTTCTGAGTTTTCTTTGTATATAGAGTTGTCTCAAACAAACATATCTCAATTACAAATAAGTGATGTGATGGAGCGATATTGTCTTAGTGACCTTTAATTTGTCACTTCGAAAACTAGTAATTTCCTTCTCTCAGATGTACTGAACAACAATCCAGTGAGGTCTCACATTTCCTCAGTTTTATCTGATCCATAGGAATATAGCACTTTTCAGGGCCTCTCCCCCTCGCCCCCAAATTTTATCTAAAACATGTAATTTTAGTCAGGGTATACACACTACATTAAAAAGCATCTTATATAATTCATGCATATTTTTGTTCATACAGCAGATAGGGCATTTGCCTTGCACACGGCCGACCCGGGTTCAATTCCTCTGCCCCTCTTGGAGAGACTGGCAAGCTACCCAGAGTATCCTGCTGTCACAACAGAGCCTGGCAAGCTCCCTGGTGTATTCAATATGCAAAAAAACAGTAACAAGTATCACAATGGGGACATCACTGGTGTCTGCTCAAGCAAATCGATGGGAGGACAGTGCTACAGTGCTATAGTGCTATATAAGTCTATCTCACAAATCCATTATTTAGCAAAATAATGTGACCACCATAAAGTTCTTCCCTCCCATAGTCAAGTTTCTCTATTCATCTGTTTAATAATCACTATTTTATTATTTATTTATTTGTATATTGCTTCATATATGTTTATTTAATAGAATCCCTGTTTTATTTAATAAAATTATCTACTCTGATCTAGCCACCTGGCCGGAAACTAAGAATATAATGATGAACAAGATAAGATATAATTTTTCAAAAAAGCTTAGACTCTAATTATTGAGGTAAAGATATATTTAAAGAACTGAAACAATGACTAGATTGACAAAAGAGATTTTAAGTAAAAGATGTGATGTGAACTATAAAATGTCAGTGGATAGAGTGGATATTATTTTTTAAGTTATCACTAGGTATAGATGTTTAGCTTGTGATTGCCTGTCTAGGTCCCCAACCCAAAGAATTTTCAGTCCAGATATTCAGAGAACTAAGAAGGAGGAAGCTGTAAACTTTCTTCATCTTCTCACCAATACATAGCAACATAGCATGGATTCTCTTTAATTACAAGGCTAATTTGAATCTAGTAATCGGGTAGGAAAAACGAGATTATACAACTGTTCCTTTTTGCTATTCCTCTTTACTTTATAAATAGGCTTTGCTAACACACAACAATGGCAGAAAGTAGTGTCTTTTAGATTACCCTTCATATCACTCTGAACTGCATCTTTGTGTAAGTGAAAATGCTGTTCACCTCGGAAAAGGCAAAGCATAAGGTTGCAATTAACATCCTCCAAGGCAATAAAGACAAACTCTTCTCAATCTTTTCATCCATTAGCCTGGATGATGGAAATTCAGGCTTTATTTAATAGGTCCTTGCTATCAGAAGTGCTTAGTATTTGACAAATTTTAAGAAATATGGGCAAGATATGAAAGGAAATGTCCCTTTGCATAAATCTCATTCTTTTCTTCATTTTGTGCAATAAAAAACAGAAACTAAGTCTGATAAGACCCTAACCAATCTACAGCAACAGACTCAGAGAAGCTCCTGCAGAAACAAAAGGCCAGGAAAAGGGATGTCAAAGAAGACCATCACTAACCCAAACCTACCCCCCTTGGTAACCTCCTTAGCAATGGACTTTGACCGAAGTAGAAGTCCCATGTGGGTAGAGGTTGGAGAAACCTTATAAAAACCCACTTGGAACAAATGAGTGACACACATATGAGGCACTTCTGTCCACATGGCCAAGCACATGTGGTGCCTGAGCACATATGTTGCCCGCATCTCCCCCAGTCTTGAGATGTGTAGTTTCATGCTTTCATGCCTAATGCTGGGATGTGTGTAGGGGCTTTCTCCACCCTTGGAAAAGCTATGGTTCTCTCTTGATCATGTTATTTTCCACTCTCTCCCCTTTTTCTTCCTCCTTCTCTTCAAAACCTCCAAATAAAACCTGTTTTACTTCACTGCTTATCTGCTCCTGAATTTTTTTTTTCTATGAGGAGAGACAAGAACCCAGTAACCCTGGGTCCCGGGTGGCAGAGGCGGATGGGTAAAATGTGACCATCTTTGTCCTACCAGCTTCACGTAAGCTACCCATGCAGGCCACGGACATCATTAAGATTTGATAACATTGCTTAAGACTTGGTCATTGAATATTACTTAACAATTCCATTTAATAGAAATATATGTAGAAACAAATATAGTAAAAGGACAGAATACATAGGAAGTGAGATGATTCCTAAGAACACCGCATCCCATTTACAAAGCACATTATTTTAGAGAGAAAAGTTTTCTTTACATTGTTCACTTTTTATATTCAGAAATACAGTAGTTCTCTGTCTAAATATGTTATGTCTTTCAGAAAATTTTTAAAGTTCTCAGTTTAGGTCTTACTCTCATTACAGTTGTTTTTTAGGTAATATGTGAGACTTCAGCTGTCACAATATATGTAACAACACCTTCCATTATACTTATAATTATTTCTGATTATTGAGAAAGCAATTGATTTTTATATACATATATTTTATCATACTAATTCTGTAACATTTTAGTAAATCAAATGGTAATATCACTGAAAAAGCAGCGTAAAAACTTAACATGAGTTTTGATATACAGTTTTTATTAATTAGTTATTTCAGAGGAAATTTTTTTTACATCTAAAATCTAAAATTTCTTTTCAGTCTCAGAGGATCTAGACTATTCAATGTCAATATTAAGGATAATCCAGGCATTTCTTCAATCTCCCATACAAATAAATTTGTACATGTACCTTGAGATTTTGAACATAATTCTTTTCATTCTTTTTATTCTGTCTTTTGCTGCAAGGTATATTTCTTTATTAAGGTCCTAGAAAAAGAGAAGATAAATAACAAAATAAAAATGAGGACTTCTTCCTCAAATCTTTGATGTCGATGCCAAAATTAAGATATCTCTTTTGATTTCACCTCTGTATATATCTCCTTGCCCATAACTCATATTTTATTTACACCACTTTAAATTAGTAGAAAAATATCATTTTAACATAATTATTTAAATTTTCTATATTAAAAAACTATATATATATCAAATTGTTTAATTGAAAGCAACAAGTAGTGTGAAATTATACCTTAAGACTCTACTTTCATTTTTTACTTTGTTTTCTTAAATTTAGAGGGCAATTGTACTACATAAAATTCTGAGCCTCTTAGAAGTCGAATTTTCATATTTCACACAATAAATGAAAATTTATGACATATTTCCATTAATCCACAATGAAGAAAAGACACTATCAATAAACTATTGATCAAAGTGGTCAAATATGAGGATGCAAAGATAGTCCAATGGCATAGGTACTTTCCTTGAAGTGGTTCAACTCCTGTTCAACTCACGGCACCACCCAGATGGCATCCGTAGTACTGCTATAAATGATCTCTAAGCAATGAACCAGTAGTAAGCTGCTCAGAACATTGTCAGGTGTGACTCCAAACACATAATAACACTACCAACCAAAATGGTCAAATGTTTGCACATCTACTCTCTGTATATACAGTGCGCAGTGTATTTAAAATGGTTAGGCTTAATTTAAGTATAATGTCTAATACTAGATGCAATAAAAAAGATTTCTTTCAAACAGAGAGTAATGCATAAAATCTATAAAAGTCTATAAATGTCCTTGACTGGAGACTTTTGTAAGGAACAAATGAAACATTTAACCAACTCTAGTTTTCCCTCATGTTCTTTTGAGTAAAGCACCTGTGATTTCATCTGCTAAATCTTTGCTCGGGGTGATAGGTGAAGACAGACTTTCTTCTTTTTGTGCTTTAACATCTTCAGATACTTAAAGCCATTTGTGACCTAAAGTTAGGTCACATACAAGTAAAGACTCTCTTACCATGTAGCCCCACCCACAGTCCAGGTATATAATGCCATACTTTGAAACCTGTTTGACTTTGTTCTATTTGTTCTTGGTCTTAGGTAGATAGTTCCACCTCTGTGATTTAGGCCACCCTGGAACTTGTCACTGAGGGGAATATTAAAGCTCTCTATTACTGTGATTCCCACTTCTCTCAATAATTACACCCTGCAAAAGGTCAAAATGAATATCTGAGGACCCTATAATGCTGTCTGTAGCTTAAGTCATATAAGCACCAAATGTTGCAGTTAAGCTTCTTTGGAGAGTATTTCTGGCTGTTGGTTGTTACCTGACATTTTAGCAAAGAGGTAGCCTAGGAAGATAGCTTTTATTTCACATCTATCACCCCAATGTTTGTTTGATATACTGTGAAGTTGTAAGAAATGGATGATCTCAGAAAACATATTTTTTAAAAATAAGACAAGTATAGGGGTCAAAAACATAGTAAAGGAGGTAAAACACTCTCTTACATGCAGTTCACCTTGGTCCATCCTCACACTGAGTCCTGCCAGCGATAATCCCTGAGCACAACCAAAACTAAAAATAGGACCAGTAATAATCTACTTGTAAAGAATTAAGGGTGTGTGTGGGGGGGGACTGGTGTGTATAGATTGGCGTGGCTACATCCACTGGTGCTCAAGGGCTAATCCTGGCTCTGTGCTGCAGGGATTTCTGCTGAGTCTCAGGGTACCATATGAGATGCCAGGAATCAAACTGGGATTTCTCCATAGAAGGCAAATTCCTTATTTCTTGTCCTGTTTGTCCTGCTGCTCAGGCCCTACAGTGCAAGAGATTACCATAGCCACCTACTGCTCTCAGGCAAAATCTCTCAGGGCTATGCCCTGGAAAACATAAGAGGCATGTAATTCTGGGAATTGAAACCACACAAGGTGAATGCCAGGCATGCACCTTAACTAGCATAAGGTTTCTGCCCCCAAATTCATCCATTTTTAAAAAAAGTAAATTCAAATTAATTTAGTATTTTGTGTGTTTTTATTTACTAAAATTGCCAATCTTAGGCTAAAGGGTAAGCTTAGCTTGTTTCTTTTTCTATAATATTAATATGATATGCTATAGAGATTTAGAACCAATTTACAAACTGGAGATACATTTTGTGCACTTGTTTTAATGTGATCTAAGACTCTTAAATGTATATGGGAGTCCCAGAAGGTAGACAGGGGAGGGAAAAATTATAAAAGGTTTATTTGATTTGAAGATTTGTGTTGGGGAGGCATGCCTGACAATGCTCAGGGATTACTACTGGCTCTGCTCTAAAGAGTCGTTCTTAGTGGCACTCAGAGGACTATATGGGATATCAGGGATTGAATCCAAGTCTGCAGTGTGGAAGGCAAGAATCCTACTAACTAAAATATCTCTCCAACCAATTTGGAAATTTTATTATTTTTTAAATTTTTTGACTTTTTTGTTACCTACCAGTGATTATTAGAGGTTACTCCTGTCTCTGCACTCAGGAATTACTCCTGGTGGTGCTCCAGGGATGCTAGGAATCGAACCTGGGTTGACCACATGCAAGGCAAATATCTTAGCCACTGTACTATTGCTCCCACCCACCCTGGAATGAGAAATTTTAATTCAAATTCAATATTAATATCAAAATGAGAAATTTTAATTCAACTGCAATATTAATATCAGGACACATTATTAAAATTACAAAAGTGCAATTATTTTTAAATTATTTCATTTTAATAAATTAATCTTGGAAATGGAAGGAATCCAAATTGAACATATCTGGAGTTGGAGAGAGTACAATATGTAAGGCACTTTCTTTGCATGTAGTCTACTCAGACTTGATCCCTGGTACCCAATAAGGTCTCCAAGCCCACCAGGAGCACTTCCTGAGAGCTAGGAGTAAGCTCTGAGAATCTCTAGGTGTAACCCCAAGCCTCTCCAACTAAAATAAAATAAACACATCTGTTATCACATAAAACCCACAAGTTTTAGAACAATTTTGAGATGGCTTTAGTTTTAAAAGATATATAATAGAGTAAAATTGAAGCAACATTGTATTGCAAGATACAGAGTCATAGAATTGCATCTCCTCCTTTTTGAACATCTCCCATCTTACCCACCTTAGACCATTTCTTCTCCCTTAGGTCTCAGATGTCCCTCACACAGAGATCCTTCTTTGTAAAATATATCTTACACTCACGGAGAAATTGGAAGTTGTAAGTTGTTGGCAGACTCTCCAGACGGCTCTCTCTTGCTGCCTGCATGAAGTGCTCTCAAGCCACTGTGTATAGAACAGATCAGGATGACTACTCCTTTGTTGCTCTGCTTCTGTGTGTGCCACTTTGCTCTCATCTGCCTCTCTATTTCTGATTTTTTTCTCTGTAGTCTCTCCTCTGGTCTTTTCCGATCTCTCTCTGGAGCTCTTCTGCTTTTCTCTCTCTTTCTCTCCCTCTCTCTCTCTGGAGTGCTTCTAAGCTTCTCTCTCTGGATCCCTTCTCGATCTGGATTCTGATTCTGCCCTCTTCTTCCATTCTCTGCTTCTTCTTCCCTGACCCTGACTTCCGGAACCCGACCCTGACTACTGGAGCCCGACCCTGACTTTTGGAGCCTGACCTGTTCTGATCTTATAGTCTTAGTTTATATAGCAATAATGTAGGGTGGGTTGAACATTAACAAATTAACAAAGAGTGGTAAGGCCATTACTCCAGGACATTAATTCAAGGATAAAATTTCATCTTACTAGGAGATCCTTTTAAGGGCAGGATACCATCCAGGGTGTGTTGCTTTCTTATTTCAGGTAGTAATCCATTTAAATAGTTGTAGTAAATCTACTTCTAATATTTCTAGCAGTGTCATTCTGTATAGGTAGAGTAAGAGATCACTTGATCACAAGACATACCCTTACTCATCGATTTGTTCGAGCAGGTGCCAATAACGTCTCCAATTGTCCCTGTCAAGTGCTAGTGTAGCCCAATGATATCTGCTTGTTCTAGGAATACGAACAGCCTTCAAGGTCTTGACGAAAAAGTCTGACCATCTCATAGGAGGGCAACCACATGATCTTTTGACGTCCTGTGGAATCCAGTTGGTAATGGCTCTAGTCCAGTGGTCGTCCCCAAATCTTTTACATGTCCAGCCCATCTGATTTGCAATGCTATGGCAAATGAGACAGCATCCCTGATTCTTGATCATCCATGGAGGCTGGAATTCCAGATTTTTTCTCTCATTTGAGTGAAGCGTGATACTCAAACATAGCTCTTTCAATTCCTCTTTGGGAGACCCAAATAGATCCTCATCCTGTTTTCATAGGGCCCAGGTCTCTGAGGGGTATGATAATGCAGGAAGAACAGTGGAATCAAAGAGATGTGCCCAGAATCGGAGGTTCTTTATCCTCTTAGCTATTTCCTCGACACTCTTGAAGGTGTTCCAAGCTGTTCTCTTCTGTCTGCACAACTCAAGTGACAGGTCATTCATCATGTTGACTTCTCGACCTAGGTACAAGTAACTGTTGCAGTCGGAGAAGTTCATCCCATTGAGAGTGAATGGAACATCAGGAATGAGACCATTTCTCATAAACATTGTTTTCATGAGATTTATCTGTAGTCAGACCTTTCCACACACATGGTCAAAGTTGGCTAGCATTTGTGCCACTTGGCTTATATATGGTGTTATTAGAATCATGTCATCAGCAAAATGTAGGTGGTGTAGTTACCAACTGTCAATTTTAACTCCCATTTCTTCCTATTCCAGTCATCACATGACATTTTTGAGGGTGGCCCTGAAGAGTTTCGGTAAAATGGTATCACCCTACCGAACCCCTCACTTGATGTCAATGATCACCTCTCTGTAGAATGGTGAGATTCTGGTAGTGAATCCCCAATACAGCTCACAGAGGATCCTGATGTACTGAGTTTGAACACCCTGTTTGGATAGAGATTCGATGACCACTTCGGTCTCAGCAGAATCAAAGGTCTTCTTTAAATCAATGAACGTTAGACAGAGTGTCATCTTGAACTCCCGAGAAACCTCAATGAGCTTGATATCGTTGGATATGGTTGATGGTGCTAAATCATTTTTGAATCCAGGCTTGCTCACATGGTTATCCTTCATCTAGTGTTCTGCCAATCCTATTCAGGATGACTCAAATGAACAGCTTGGACAACAGACAACAGGCAGATCAGGCGATAGTTGCCAATGTCATGGATGTCTCCCTTCTTGTATAGTAGTACAGTCCTGCTGGTTTTCCACTGGAATGGAAAGTTGCATTCAGACAAGTAGCATGTGAAGAGCCAAACCAGTGTATTGATGAGTACTGATGGCAGTTTCTTCAGGTGTTCGGGTCTAACCTTGTCTGGGGCCGGGTGCTGTTTGCTTCTTTACCAATGAAATGTCGTGTTGGATTTTGGAAGGGAGAACATTGGGAACGACATATCCATCCTGCGAAATTTGGTTTGTGGGCAGGTGGACATGGCTGTCAAAGAGATCCGAGTAGAAGTCGTGGATAATCTTCTCCATTGCCCTTCTGGAAGATGTGATAGATCTACCAGGACATCGGAGGGCAGTCATCTTGTCTTGTAGTTGGCAAAGGACAGGCAGGTGTTGAAAATGCTTTTCCCAGCTTCTGCCGCATCTGCCAGCGCTGCTGCTATTCTCTCTTTGAGATCTTCCTTTATCACTTATCTGCACTGCTTTGTGAGCTCGGACGTTCGCTTGCTGTTGCCTGAGACTTTTGCCGAGCCATGTTGGTGTATGATTCGAGAGTTTTCAAAGACAGGTGTCTTTTTGTGGTTATTTCTCTCTCAGCAATCTTCTCTCAATCTCAATCATGGAGGTGCTGAACCAGTCCATTGTATTCCTCGTCAATGTTGTCAATGATGGCATCTTCCCATGTTGCCCCAATAGTGCCAAAGATCTCCCAGCTGATCGTCGTTATGGGAGTTCTCTTCTTAAACTTTGCAGTCCTTTCTCTCTGCTCTGTGAAGTAGAATTTTGCACGAAGGAGAGAGTGGTCTGATCCTGTTTGGAATTTTGGGACAACAGCGACATGGGTCTGGCAAAACAGTTGATTTAATATGATGTGGTCAATTTCATTGTGGAACTGTCCAGCAGGAGACTGCCATGTCCAATGTTTAGATTCGGCCTTCTAGAATTGTGAGTTATGATGGATGGTTTTGGTCGACATGATGAACTCAGACAGTCTCCTACCCTCTTTGTTTCATTATAGGCCATGGGTCTTGATATGGAGTTCTTTAGCTGATCTTTTCGGTCCTATCTTGGCATTAAAATCACCAACAATGATCTTGTAGAAGGTGTGGTGTTCTTTATAGTACTTGTCCAGATCCATGTGAAACTTCTCAGTTTCTTCTTCATCGTAATTGGATACTGGTGCATAGACAATGAAGATAGAATCTACTGGCAGTGAGCCACATTTATTTAGTATTATCGTCCGATTCTGGCTGTAATACTTTCGAATGAATCAATGTTTCCAACAAGTTCGTCTTGACAAGGACACCGACATCAATGGCGCCTCTTTTGTAGCATGTTCCGAGGAAAGGTTCCTCTGCAGTGTCGAAAATGGTGTGATGTCATTGATGCCTTCTTGTCTCAATCAGACCAGTGATGTCATACTTGTTCTTTTGTGCTTGCACCAGCAGGTCCTTGATGGATGCATCTGATGCCAGTGTACATGTATTGAAAGTACAGACAGTCATTTTTGTCCTTCTTCGTTTTGGCAGCCTAGTTCAGCCCTGAGATCTTATCAACCTCTTATTCCTCATCTTTCTTAACGCTGCCATACTAGTGGCTCTCTCAGGGTCAGGAGAATGAGATCCATTCCATTTCCTGGTTTTGGCATATTGAATACACCACGGATAGCTTTTCAGGCTCTGCCTTGCGGGCGGGATTCTCTGGGTAGCTTGCCAGGCTCTCCTATAGGGATAGCGACTTTTAGGGTAACCTCTAAACACCCTTGCGGGTCTTCCCATGATTCAAACCATATTTGAATCCCATCAAATATGGTGCAGTAATCTTATATTAAGTGTTTTATGAGGTGTTGTGGCTGCAAAGATTATATGGGGTTTCACTCTTGCGTGAGTCCCGGCGTAAGTGTCAGAAAAGCCCCAAAATACGAGGGAAGCGGAATTCTGTGATTCCAGGTTCAGTGAACCCAATAACAGAGATCCTATGCCTGCTCCCAGCATCCAGGCAGACCTCCATTACCTCCACCACCTCCACTACCCAGACACTCACACACTCCAGGATGCTTTCTGGACACTCGGTCTGAGACTCATGCACAGTAAGAGATATATCAACTTAATGTTTGTTTCTACCTGAGGACATCTTACTATATATTTCATACCACAGTCCTCAGGCCTGGTTAGACTTCCTAACACCAGCAGTGTTCTAGTCTCATTCTTACATTTGGATCATGACAGCATTTGTCTATGATCATGCTCTCAACTTATAGATGAGTATTGTGGTGCTTTGGCATGGCCCATTTCGATGCCAGGGTAGCTCACAGCTTGCCCTGGGTCGATTTAGTCCCTTGTCGGGACCCTGCTTTTGGGATGCTAGGAACTAAGGGTAACTGAGTCAAGAAACAAGATGCCCAGTAGCAAATATTGTTGGAGTCAATCAACTCCCAAGTTACAAAGAATAATATTAACTATCTTTTTGCATCCATACAGAAAAGACATTGCTTTAAGGTAAACTAAGTTCCCTACGGCAAGGCTGAAAGGACAAACCCGATGTTATGCTACACTTTTTTGACTACTTCCCCCTTTCATTCCTATGCCTCTCTCTTCCTCACTAGGGTGAGAATTTTTTTTTTTTTTGCTTTTTTGGGTCACACCTGGCAATGCAAAGGGGTTACTCCTGGCTCTGTACTTAGGAGTTACTCCTAGTGGTGCTCAGGGGACCATATGGGATGCTGGGAATCGAACCTGGGTCAGCCGCGTGCAAGGCAAATGCCCTACCCGCTGTGCTATCTCTCCAGCCCCTAGGTTGAGACTTTTTTGATGACATGAATTGCTTCATATTTCTCTCTTTATCCCCCAAAACTGAGCAGCAATTAAGGCTTGTGACACATTGACTGTGTGATGGAAGAAGGGAAATCTAAAATAAAATTATAAGACAATAAGGGCTACTAAACCAATTTTGAAGTAAGGAAATTCATAAGACAATTACAATACACAAACTTATGTCTTTAAAATTAAAATAAAAGATCATTAAAATAAGGTAAGGCTAAAGAAAATTCAAATTATATTAAATTTTAAATTTTTGAATCCTACCCCAAAAAAATTATGTTTTGCATTTAAACTAAGCTATGCACATAAGTTTCAATATAAGCATTTTACTACTGTCACCTTACTCCTTACTTGGTGCTCTTTTGGAAAATAATATATTCAACACAGGTAGATGCTTATCAAATAGCTTTTCCTATTTACTAATAAAATAAAGCAATTAAACTATATACCAATAAATTATTTAGGTATTTTTAAATTTTAATGATCATATATAACTAGCAGCAAATTAAAGTACCAGTAAATTCTAGAAAACCAAACATTTAAAGAAAATTAAAAATATTAGTATTTAACCCATTCATTCTCTAAAATTTATTCAAGATGAAAAGTATATTATCTATAGATATTAATTCATTATGTGTTAGAGCAAAATATTGGAAACAACCTAAAAATTCAGATGATGAATATAACAAACATAATTAATTGGACATTGCTAAGTTTTTTAACATAACATATAAAGAAAACTGTTACATAAGGAGCTATTTATATTACATAATCAAACAATATGACAAATTAAAATTTATACAAATTGTTATTAATAAAACTAAGAGTAAGTGCTATAAAATAGTCATATTTTTGTGCTGTCACTTTTTTATTATTTCAAATGTCACTTCATTGAAACAGAATTATTCTATGATGTAAATAATTCCAATATTACTGATATTTCACAAACAAGAAGTCACCCAGATGTTAAATAACTCCCTTAAAGTAAACAGGGTTAAAGAGCTTGCCTTGCATTTGGCTGACCCTGGTTTGATGCCCAAGCTGCGTACTACTTCCAAAACAGTACTACACATGAGCACAGAGCCAGGACTAGCTCCTGAGATGCTGACTGTGGTTTAAATCCCTCCTCTCTAAAACTGCCAGAAAAGTGGCACAACTGCTCAGTTCCAAGAATGTTTAAATGCCGTAGTTTAGAGTCAGAGATAGCAACTCTAGGCACAGCTTTTATTACCTATCAGTGTCCACGTATATCACCTTTATTCCATGTTCTCAAACTTGTGTCATATTTTATAGAGAGCTTATTATAATCCACATATTATATCACTGTATCAGTGTCATCCTGTTGTTCATTGATTTCCTCGAGCAGCACCAGTAACATCTCCATTTGTTCTAGCCCTGAGATTTTAGCGAGTGCCACATCAGAGGCTTCTTTCTGAAAAGGAATGAGACCCATCATTGTTACCTGGTTTGGGCATACCGAATATGCCACAGGGAGCATGCCAGACTCTACCGTGCAGACAGGATACACTCGGTAGTCTACCAGGTTCTCCAAGAGTGAGAACTAGATAATAAGAGGTCGCGCAGCCACAAATGCGGCCATGTGCTTCCGGGAGGTGGGTTTATAGTCCCTAGGTCTTGGCCATTGATGGGATAACACAGAGCCAAGGGCAGTTGGTGGGTGTAACGCCTAGCTACTGGAAGATGGGGTATCTGGTTGGAGGAGGCTCAGTCCCAATCCGAGCATGCTTGGAGATCTCAGCCCTGGGTCCCACACACCTGGGTTCCTCTGCTGGTTCCTTCATGTCTGAGGCGTGTCCAAATGTGTGGAAAGTCGTCTTAAGCATAGCTGTGCCTGGTTCCAGAGGTTTTCAGCTGCCAGGGCTCTGCTCAGGGTGGGGAGGGAAACATATTAAGTACATATTAAGTACATATTATTCATTGATGATATTTAATTTGAAAGGATAAAACCTAATAAAATCAGAACCTCGAGACATTAGATGAACTATACTATTTGATCTGAACTTAGGCTTTCTTGCATTACAAAGAAGTTTTTTGGTACTCTATTATCTAAGTGCTGAGCACTGAGGTTCCAAATTGATGTTGAATTCTTCTCTATGTCAGATAGCATGCCAGAGGTATAGGAAATTGCAATACCAGGAGGGGAGCAAGAGAGAGAGAGAGAGCGAGAGAGAGAAAGAGAGCAAGAGCGAGAGAGAGCGAGAGAGCAAGAGAGAGAGAGACAGAGAGAGAGAGAGAGAGAGAGAGAGAGAGAGAGAGAGAGAGAGAGAGAACGGAAGACATTAGTCTCAAGGCATAGGTGGAAATCAGTCAAGTGGAAAGGAAGCAGGTGCCTAAGGTAGATGGGAAGAGACACAATTAGTATTTCCCTAGGTTTGCACTGGAGCCTCTTGAGGCTCATGTAACCACTTCCCAGCAGGTGTACAGTCTGGTACCTGAGACAGCAGGCTGAGCTGAGGGACTTCAGGATAGCAGCTAAAACGCTGGAAACAGGGTTGCTATCCCAGGGAGGAAAGGATATGTGGCAACGCTCCACACCTCCCTGAAGAGTGCTGCTCCATTTCCCTTAGCCACAGTCTCAGCGAGGTGTGCTGTAAACAGGCCCTGGAAATGCATCCGTTCTACTGTCATTTCCATTCCAGCATGGCACTTCAGCAGCCTTGTTTCAAGCCATATCAAGTTCAAAATCTTCATACTTGAGCACAATCCAGCGACACTTTACTGGAGAGTGTCTGTGTTAGAAAGATTAAAATCATAAATGTGAACATTCTTTTACATATTCCACTGCTTTTTTAAAAAAATTGCTATTTTACTTTGGCATCATCTAGTCAAAATTAACAACAGGTTTAAGGTGTGTTTTCCTCTTCAAGATGAGCTGACTTCACAAACTCATAAACTCAGTGACTTTAAGGTGTCTAATTCACTGAGATTCAGACCCAGATTTGAGTCTTATGCACATGTTTTAGAAGCACAGGAAACTCCATGCCCCTATTTACTTTAAGCAGGAACATTGTCAAAGACAAATGATATATTAATGAAGGTGTTGGAAATAAAATAGCAAAATTCAGTTTATGTATCCAATTCCTAGGCTACTTTCCAAGTAGTAACTTGCTAGGCAAAAATATTGCTTATAAAAATAATTGCATTATCATGCCTCTAACAACCATTTTCCTTTAAAATACACACATATCACAAGAGATATGTACACGTCCAAATATTTTCATCCTGTTTATTTTTGATAGCAAAGCAATGAAATAAAATAAAGGATATATGTTAAAACATTGAAAGATATAATACAAAACAATGAAACCTGTTTTATCTTGCTTAATAAACAACGAGAACTTTATGGGCCTTCATTAAGAATCTTCTTACAAACTGTTATAAATTCAAAATCATATTTTTCCATATCCACAACTTATGTGTATCAGGTCACATATGCATATGCCTATATGTATGCAGCCACAGAGAAAAATATGATGTTTTATATGTTTAAACATAATTTAAACTTGGAAAATTTCTATCGTGGTGGCTTATTGCTACAGAAATTTATCCAATGCAACAATGTTTTGTTATACTAAGGCACTATATAAACATATTCAGGTGAGTTGTTCTAAATGATACTAGTACTAAATCTCAACAAAGACAACTTTTACAAAATAATCCTTCGTCTCTGGATAAACTGTATGTCAACACTGGATACACTTGGTTAAATTTTTCTATGTGTCAATTATGGATGTTAACAGAACAGTCTTCTCTAGACAGTTATAGTTCTTATAAGCTTAGCATCTTTATCTGTGCTCATTTTACAAGTTGAATTACAAAGAAAATATTGTTATAAATATCATAATAAAATACTTTGCTTTGTTAATGACAATTATTGTTTAACACAATGTGCCAATATAGTCTGCATTTTTATAAGGATTAAAGAATAATCAAATTTTAGCCTCATTTTTACTAACAATAAACATAAGCCCTGATGAGTCATTAGCCTTTCTGAAGTCAGATTCCTATACTCTAACATATGTCACAGCTCTCAAATCCCTTGAGTTCATGTATCACTTCAAAATCAAAATACTGCTTTCTTTTTGTCATGCAGTAAATATATTTTAACCTTCTACAAACAACACAGGATATATAGTATTATACTTCTTTCACAGAGGCTATCATGTAGATGCCAAGACATATACAAAATGCAAGAAATTAAGGTGGCATGTGATTAACATCGTAGGAAATGTGTATTTTTTTCTTCAGTTATTTGGATTTTGGTCCACAACCAGCGGTAGTGAGAGATGGATTATTCCTGGCTTTGGGCTCAGGAATAGGTCCTGGTGGGACTCAGTGTAAACAGTATTGGGTGATGGGGATCAAGCCTGTGTCGGCTGCATACAAGAAAAGAGTTCTATGTACCATACTACCTCTCCAGTACCAGAAATGTGTATTTAATAAATGCTCTTGAATTTCATAGAGCAGCAGTCTGCTACACATAGTCAATAAATATTAATAAATATCTACCAGATAATAAACAATGTGATGAAATCTTGGATTAAAGGATAACAAAGTCAGGTTGATTCTTTTAATATTTACTGGGTCAGAGCATCAATATAAGTAGAATTCTAAATACCAACTGTCTGAAAATTCTAAATGAGATTGTTAATAAGCTTACTACTTATTAACAAAACTCCTGGCATTCAATAAATGTGTTGTCATTGTTCCTTCACAAGTATGATTTCATCACTGCATCACTGTCCTCCGGTTGTTCATCGATTTGCTCGAGCAGGCCCAGTAGCATTGTGAGACTTGTTACTGTGTTTGACATATCAAATATGACACAGGGAGCTTGCCAGGCTTTGCCGTGAGGGCGAGATACTCTTGGTAGCTTGCCGGGCTCTCCAAGAGGGGCGGAGGAATCAAACTCGGGTGGGCCATGTTGGCTGCATGCAAGGCAAACGCCCTACCCGCTGTGCTATCGCTCCAGCCGTGATTTCATAGTAACCTAAAACATCGATTCAAGTTTTTAGGTAAAGGTAAAAGGTAAAGGCCCTCCCGTTGATTGTCGATTTGCTCGAGCGGGCCCAGTAACGTCTCCATTGGAGACTTTGTTGTTACTGTGTTTGGCATATCAAATACTCTCAGCAGCTGGCCGGGCTCTCCGAGAGGGGCAGAGGAATCGAACTCGGGTCGGCCATGTTGGCCGCTTGTAAGGCGAACGCCCTACCCGCTGTGTTATCGCTCCAGCCCTCTGGCTAGAACCTCCAAACAATTTTTTAGAATATTTAGAATTATTATACACATCTGGATTCCAGCCTGTATAACTTTATTTTTTCCTCATTTATTTTCCTAACTTTGGCTCCACTTTCCTTCGTATGCCATATGTGCTGTGGCTGTACAAGATTCCTAATATATAAGAACCTTCAGTAAAAGTGAATGATGTCTTTTAAGATCTGAAGATAGCATTCCAGACAACAAACAAAAACTATCAAGTCATTGGATCACAGTACAATTCTAAGACTATGCTGAAGAAAGTTGATTTGTTCAGTTTTGCAAGAACTATAACAGGAGATAAATATTTACGTTAAATATATAAAGGTAAGTCTAGATCATAGTGTTAGAGGCCTGAAGTTTGAGTTCTATTTGGTTGGCAAAGAAGAGTGATTTGAAAGTTATTGAGAAGAGGTGACATAATCAAAACTGTACTTTAGGAAGATTAATTTGACAGTCAAATGTGGAATGAGTAGATGAGAAGCAAAATGTTAGACAGGGACAAGAGTTATAGCGGAAGTGGAGTTAAGAGATAATAAGAATATATAACTGGGGCTGGAATAATGTGCAGGGATAAAGGGTTGTGTGAGAATAGAGGGAAAAAATGACAAGCCCTGATGTATTATTGGTAATGGGGGAAATGAGAAAGATAAATCAAAAAGGACTCAAAGGTTTAGAGATTGTAGCTAAATGTGAATATGGGGAATTATCTGCAAGGAATGAGGAGGTGGAACTAAACAGTGAGAGTAAAAGGATGAGGGGCATTGGTGTTGTGTTATTAATGTTACTAAATATCTAAACAAGGTGAAAATACCTATTCTGTTTTTGCTTTTTGGGTCACAGCCAGCAATGCACAAGAGTTACTCCTGGCTCATGCACTCAGGATTTACTCCTGGCAGTGCTTGGGGGACCATATGGGATGTTGGGAACTGAAGCTGGGTCAGCCACGTGCAAGGGAAATGCCCTACCCGCTGTGCTATAGCTCCAGCCCCTGAAAATGCCTTTGAGGACTGGAAAAATGAAGTTCTGATACTTGGAGGAGCCTCTTTCTATCTCATTTGGGTGTCAAGATAATAAATCTAAATTTTGTTTACATATAAACTAACATTTTATGCAGTTTTTTCAAAGCAGACATAGGGATTTTTATCTGATTCATGGGTTAATTTGTCAAGAGAAAAAAAATATATATATACACATATATAATCTTCCTTCTAAAATCTTTGTTATTTACAGTTAAAATCATTAAATTCATTTTAGCAAATTGCAACATATAATCTAGAGCATAGTGGTGTCTCCTTTATCAAGATTTAGCATTATCAACCTAAGTTTCTTCCTGGCATAAATTGTTTCTCAGTACCAGTAGTGTTTGATTCTGGGAATGTTGAAGTTGTTCTTGTTTACAATCTGTACATGTTTTTAGCAGAGCTTTTGAGCAATGAGTTTGTCTCTGGAGTGACATTGACCTCAAATCTGCTATGATGAGCCAGAAGCTCTTCCAGGTCTCAGGTGATGTGTCTGCTGGCAGTATTTAAAAGACTTCCTCTTTTGCCCTATATACATTAGCCAATCTTGGATATCTAATGCAAATGCATGTTCACACAATTCATGATCTCAAGTAACAATAAAATATGCTAATTGACTAAAACATTTTTTCCTTTATCTGCTTAAGAACATTCCCTAATGTTTCCTTTTTTATTTTTTCTGATATACCTCAATATTTAATATATGTGAATAGTAATCAGTTCCAAAACAGGAAAATAAATCTTATTTTTATAGTAAAATTGTATTATTTGCACAAATATAAACATGACCCACAAACTATGCTAGATACATTTTCTGGAAGGGCAAGAATCCGTAAAAGGTCATAATAGTTCATTGCAGGTGAAACCCTCTGCTTACTTCTTGTTACAGATAAGTCTAGGTTTCAGAACCATTTTCTCTGTCAGAGTCTCAATGTTCAGAATTAATAGCTAGTTCTATATTCTAAAATGCCTTTACAGATTACTCAAACATATATATTGAACTTAAATAGCATAAAAAAATTCTTGGGTTATGTAGATAGCATTCTGCTAAGTATTACAGGATGATTGTTGGCTTATAGAAGTTTACGTAGGAAAATACACATGGAAAGTTTAAATGATTCCTTTCATAAGAAAAATATGTCAGGCCTGTAAAAGGGGCCATATGGCATTCATTTAAAAAAGCATATCTTGAGAGACAAATATAACTAAAGATTAGTAAAACTTAAACGCATTTACTGAATTTAAGTAAACTTATTGCCTCTGGCCTCTCAAAGTCAACTAGGGAAGGAATAGATAGATAATCTCATTGTTGTCTCCAAAGCAAATACTTTGAAGTTTCCTCAATCTGAATAGAATGACCTATTTCTTAATTCCTTAAAAAAATAAAAACGAAAACAGAGCAAAGACAACTAGGACCAGTGTATCACAAACTTTTTTATTTATACCCACTTCAAATCTTGTTTACTTCTGCACCCCACTGTCCTGCTAGTCAGCCTCTATTCCCATGCCATGACCTCCTATTGATGAAATTATTACCTGTTACCCTTGGAATAATCCCAGTTGAGAAATGCTGCCCCACACAAAACGCCATAGTCCATCCATCTGATTGAAGTCTAAACTATGAAGCAAAAACTAGTAAATGCTGCTATAAATTCTGCAGAGTAGTAATAAAAATATAGAATGCTATGAGAATTATTTTTAATAATTTCCTTTTCCAACAGCCATAAAATATTCATTTCCTTAATTTTTCTATAATGTTATATTTCATAATGTTTTTATCTTATTATTCTCAAATAGAATTAATACCTTGAAACAGTGTGCACTGGTTTGAAATTTACAAAATTAAAATTTTTATCAAACTGTCAATATTTTTAAATTCCTAAGGATTTATTATCCTTTAAGAATTTAATCATTATGTTGCCACTGGAGATTGTGAGGAACCAGAGCGAAGAATTAAACAGTTTTAAATTAAACAGTTTTAAAATAGACCGAAGACCTCCAGAACCAGCCACCGCCATGCTGAGACCACTCTCCGCACACACGAAGGTACCGGCAGAGGAACAAATGCACGCGGGTCCCAGGACTGAGATCTCCAAACTTACTCGGATCGGGGCTGAGCATCCTCCACCCAGATCCTCCAAATTCCAGTAGGCAGGGGTCACACCAACCAACTGGCCCCCTGGAGCCGTGCAATCCCATCAACGGCCAAGACTCAGAGACTATAAAACTCAGCTACCGGAAGCATTTGCGGCCGCACGACATCTTATCATCTCATTCCTACTTTGGACAAAATGGCAGGGTACCGAATATAACCTGACCACATGGCAGAGTCTGGCAAACTCCCCGTGGCATACCCAATATGCCAAATACCAGTAACAATGAAGGGTCTCATTCTCCTAACTCTGAAAGAGCCTTGAATATGGCACTTTTTAAAAAAAATCTCAGGGCTAGGACGAAGGAGACGTTACTGGGGCCTACTCGAGGCAATCGACGAATAACAGGATGGTTGTGATTGTGATTGAAAATAGGCAATCTGCATTCTACTCCTTGACGACCATGCCTTGTTGATGAAGTTGTCTGTGACAATAGGACCAATAAAGATTTGCTCATATTTCTGTACTGCACGGTCAGTCTCATGTGAACACTCAGATACCCAGATTTGTTGTCTATTCTTGAAAGAAGTGAAGGAAAATAATAAAACTTTAAAAAGTTACCTTAAAAAATAGAAAAAAATGTTTTCAAAATAGAACTCTACACTATCCAAGATAAAAGGAGCCCCATAAAGAATTACATGTGCCATTTGGTATGATGGCTACCACCACAACGGAGTGTGTGCAATAAATAAAGAGGAAGACACTGCATACACATAGCAGAGGACTGCAGGTGACTCCAGAATGTAACGTACCCTGATTGCTTTTGCAAAGCAGGTCTTATAGATTTTTATTTCCCCAAGCATCTGTGGCTTTCGAATTTCAATGCAGATAAAAGCAGATTGCTATGGCAAGGGGAAAAACTTTGAACTTTTGGTACTTTTATTGTTTATTTTTTATATTCTTATCAAAACGTTTGTTCCTGTTGAGACATTTTCTCTCTGAGGACAGTAGGCTTTTCTCCATTTAGATGGGTACCATTCAGAATCCTATCAGGTCTGAGTTCCTGTCGAATCATTGCCAAAGTGGATTCAGCTTTCATGCCTTTTGGGTTGTAACAGAATAATTATGTTTCAGATAACATTATTTCATTGCACTGTATCATTCTAGCACTGTCCTCCCATTATTCATCTATTTGCTCAATCGGGCACCAGTAATGTCTTCATTGTGAGACTTGTTGTTTCTGTTTTTGGCATACCGAATACAACATGGATAGCTTGCCAGGCTCTGTCATGTGGGCAGGACACTCTCCATAGCTTGCCATTTGTGTAAATCTTTAAAACTTCAGAAATTTTTAAAAGACGAACAAGCAGAAAAATTAGACGAGTCACAGTTATTCTCCTCAAAATTAAGTATAAAGGTGAGGGCGCTTGCCTTGTACATGGACAACCCCATTTTGATTCTTAACACAGCATATGAAACCCCAAACAAACATCTTCAGAATGACCCTTGAGCTCAGAGTCAGGAGTAATCCCTGAGCACCACCAGGTGTAACCCAAGAACCAACTAAAAAAGAAAGAAAAAAAAGTATCACAGTTTTACAAGCATTGCATTGGGGAGAGGATGAGGGAAAAGAAGATTGGACTAGAATTGACATAGGAGCAGTGGTGAGTGTAGGGGATTCTTCAGTGTTGATGGGTACAGTAAAGTTGTATATGTTACTAAAAATGTTTAACAGTGTTAGGGCGTTTGCCTTGCATGCAGCCAACATGGTTGACCGAGTTCGATTCCTCTGCCCCTCTCGGAGAGCCTGGCAAGCTACCAAGAGGATCTCGCCTGCACGGCAGAACCTGGCAAGCTCCCCGTGAGGTATTCGATATGCCAAACACAGTAACAACAAAGTCTCCAATGGAGACATTACTAGGCCCGCTCGAGCAAATCGATGAACAACGGGAGGGCCTTTACTTTACTTTATTATAGTAACAAAGTAACCTAAACTATTATAGAAAAACTTACAAGTTCTAAAGCTGGAGCATAGTTTTAGCTCCACCTAAAATAGATGTAGAAGAGCTTACGAGCTAGTGTAGACAATGCCTTACTAATTGAAGTGGCCTAAAGAATGGAAATTCATGTTAGAAGATGACCCATCAAATAGAAATGCTTTTTTCCCCCCAAGTTAACAGAAGTTTATAGCCAGGGTTCAAAACCTAGTCTCAATGGGATTCCAACTTAATGCTCTCTGTTTCGTGTTCTATTGTGTTTGAGATTTGCAAGTTTTTCTTTTACTGAGAATTTCTTCCTCCTAATTGCTCTAAGGCAGAATGTAATGACTTTTTTAAAGTCAACTTTTCAGGTTGAATGTTGTAAAGGTAGAGCTATGCTATATGAAATGTAGGATAAACTGGTATTTTTACCAGTTTATAGAGAGGCATTAGCAATTACATCACATCCCCATATATAGTAATGTCAATGGAAAGGCATTGAACCTGATGATAAACATGAAACAACTAAAACTTCTAGAGGATAATAGATGTAGTATGAAAAACTCAGCATGGGCTCAACAAAGTTTGGAAATATTAAACTATTTTGCTTTGGAACCAAAATGCCAATGATTCACAAGACAAATCCACTTTTAATAATGTCAGGGAATAGGTGTTACAATGAGTATTTTATGAAAAAGCATTTTTATTACTTGATGGATCCATCTTATTCGTTAATGTTATTGATGTCTAGAATCTAGTAAAAAGTTGAAGCAAACTCCTTTTGCTTGGATAATAAGAGACAATAAGTCTTTCACTATAAGGTAAAACAGTTTTTTTTACTTACAAGTTTAAATTAGAATCCCAAGTAACACTTCATATCAGTTGTATAAATATTTAAATATATAATAATATACAATTTATATGATGAAATGGTGATCATAAACCTTTTGTAGACCTTCTGCAGAAGCATCAACGTGGGTATATTTTCACTCAGCAGGCTTTATAATTTATTCTGTATTTATGGCCCTATGTTTATAGTTCAATTTATAGAAATTTATCTAATTCATAGTTTATAAGAATACTGCTTAGGAAAAGAAACAATTGCCTGTAATTCTTTATTCAGAAGGTTAATAAATATATTCTAGTAATAGAAGAGTATGTTATAAACATTTATCTAATGGGTAGCTTATCAAAATACTGCTTAGGAAAAGAAACAATTACATGCAGTTCCTTATTCAGAAGATTAATAAATATATTCTAGTAATAGAAGAGTATGTAATAAATATTTAAATTTAAATTTTCAATTTATTTTCATACAACAAGTCTAAGATTGAACTACCTCTTTCCTTGTACATAAGGAATATTTTGACTGCATGTATTTAACACATGCTTCAGAGAACTTAAGATTTATTTACATCCTTAGTATGTAATACTCTACAATGAACAGACATGACATATTTTCAGATGAAAAGGAAAACTGTAGAGCTTTATGAAAAGTCTCTACCAATTCATATCTTAAAATTAATTACATATGTAAAAGAATTCATATGTAAAAGAATTCATACAAGTAAATATATTGAAAATGTGCTCAAATTTAAATATCAAATTATCTGTGGAGGAGAGAAGAGCAGAGACATTTGAATAAAGCTTAAATGGTTTATTCTATATATTTCTGAAATGTTTGGATCTTTCAATAAAAATGTTTTCATATATTTATGTTCAAAATCAAAGTGCATTTTTGAAAGGATTATTTGTCAAAGACCTAAGTTTCACAGATATATTCCAAATGCCAGCTACTTAAAATAGTTGTTAATTAGCTTAATTATGCAATTTTCCTTCAAATTTATTTTTTATTTTGCAAAAGCAGAGTAAATTGTTTACATGATAGAATGCATGTGTTTTAGAAGAAAAGGGTTTATAATTTATTACAAAATTATTTAGCCCATCTGCTTATTAATGACTAAAAGAATGCAGACACTAGGTTGGTCATTATATTTGGATGAGTCATCAATTTTCCATTTTGAAAAAGAATAAAATTGAAAAAGCTTTCAAGAGCAAATAATAATTTTGAAGTGAAAAAAGAAACCATTCTAACATGTTTATTCACTTGAGAAAAATAACTAGGACCTGAATTGTAAGTTAACACATCTAATTTTTCTTTATAAAAATATCAGAGAAGGTGATATTAAGCAAAGAGCACATATAGTGTAATATACGGCCACAGAACACTGATTATCACTTAATAATTTTTAATTTTCAGTGAATATTTTCAAAAAATTTTCATTCTACTTGATAAATAACTGAAGTCTTGAAACTTAAAATATCCAAAGAATAAATGCCCCCAAAGAATGTTTGAAAAGTATGATATTTAATTAAAATGCAACTTAAAAGTCTTTAGACAGAAATCTACACCAAGAAACAATTATGTGTATATTTCATTTTAAAATAAAACAAAGAGAAAACCTGCCTAGAAAACACATTGCAGACAAAAATTTATGATAAACACAACAATTCAGCATTATTGGAGATTTTGTAAATGGTTTGCCTACTATTGGCCCAGAGGTATATTTTTATTTTTTATAGGAAGTGCAACATACTTATTTTAAAAGGAATATAATATTATCTTTTCAGGAAAGTCACTTTGGCTATTTAAATTATAATATTTTTTCACTAAAATACAAATTTACTCCAAATAATAATATATTTGGAAAAATATTAACATGTTGTGCTTGGCAAGAAAGATGAACAGAAAATCTAAACACTATGTATAGAGGGTAATATGATTAACTCCAAGATATCTATAAACCATGTCTATGATTCCAAACCAAATGAGGCTTCAATTAAAATGCGAATATTGAATCAAACTAAATCCAGTTTTTAGTATTGAATGTGCTTTATAAACTGAATTTTGGGTTTATATTTACCTTTATTCAATTTGATCAAGTATGGTGCATTTGGAACAAAAATTAATAAAAATCTTTTAAAAAATAATTCAGGCAAGAAAAATACAACTGGGAAATTAAAAAGAATTTTAATATAACTTCCTTGCAGATTAGCATAGCTATCCATAGAAGCACTTCTGTCTCTCTTACCACTTGCTTACTTTTACTGATTATAAATATCATGATCAGCTCTTTAATGAATAATTATTTAAAAGTCGTTGACATATGATGAAATATCGTTGACTTTATAAAATGATATATTTTATGTCCATCATGCCTAATTTTATTTTTGTTCAGTTTTATTCTGATATAAATTTAAATTCTACGATGTGTGTTCAAGTCAATGAAGTTCCATGTTGCCTTTTTTCAACAACTTTGTAATTGTTGAAATTACACAACTCCAACAACTCCACTTGTTTTTTTGTCATTCACACTGGGCCATTAGACATTTCCCTACATCTCCAACCCCATGATACACACACTTTTTTTCTGTCATATTGAGAGTTTACTGGAAGTATCTTGATCTTCTTTCTTTCCCTTTAGTATGTCTTTAGCATCATTTTCTAAAAGCAAGAAATTATTGGGACCAGAGCAATAGTACCACCAGTAAGGAATTTGCCTTGCACTTTGCCGACCCAGGGTTGGAAACCAGTACCCCGAGCCTTCCAGGCATAATGCTTGAGCTCAGATCCAGGACTAAGCCCTGAGAACCTTTGAGTGTGAACAACAACAAAACATAACATTTTTTAAAGCAAGAAATATCTTTCATGGGTAAAATAAAATGGTAAGATTTAGGAAATAGAATTATCTAAGCTCTTTTATATTTGTCATTCTCCCAACAAGGCCATTTTAACTCCCCCCTCCCCACGCCTTGAGACCCAATTAAGATCATACATTGCTTTTAGTTGATAAATCTCTTGAGTTTCTTTTAAGTAAGGATAATCATTCTGCTTCTGTATTTTTGACTCAGATATTTTTTTGGAACACAGTTCAGCAATTTCATAAAATATATTTCAACTTGCTATTGTTTTATGTCTCCAAATTTCTGGATTTGGGTTATGCATTCCTAAAAATACAGTGATCTGTAATATATGAGGAAATACAAGGGTGAATGAAGAATGAGGAGATACACTGCATGGAGTTTTCTCCAAAAGTTAAGAAATACAGAGATCATATAATTTATTAGATCCATTTCTACTTATACTCAAAAAGTATATAAAAAGAAGATATAAAAGTGCTTTTAGCACTCCCAGTTTTGTTGCAGCATTATTCAGAATAATCAAGATGAGAAAATAATGGATAAAGATCTCACACACACACACTATTACTCAACAAAAAGAAAGAAAACTAATCTGTTATTTTTCACAACTAAATCAGATTAATCAAAGACAGAAAAGCAAATACTTTTTGCTACCATCTGTACGTGGACTCTAACTATAACTCATAGAAAAAGAGAAGAAAAGTGGTGCCATAGCATGTCATGTTAGGTGAGGGTTATGAAGAGAGGGTGGTGAGGCACAAAAATTTTCAATTCTATTGTACATAAGATCTGTGGCTTTAAAATGTAATATAGTGACTGTATTTGATAACACTGTGATATAGAATTGGAATTTACTGAGAGAACAACTTAATTCAATGTCATCATCAAAAAATAAGAAGAAATCAGTGAGATGATGAATGTTAATTAACTAGATGAGAGAAATCCTTTTATAAGGTACATATGTATTAAATTATTGCCACAAATGCTTTAAAAACCTTACAATTTTACTTGTCAATTATATTTCAATAGGACTACACTTATTTATAGTGCACTTATTTGCAGTGGAGAAGTAAAATCTTGACAAATAGCAGTAAATCTATTTTATCATGGACACCTATAGTCTACTATCTTATCAAATATGAAGAAAGATTGCTCAGATAACCACTGCATGATCTCCAGATATTTTTATGTATTTCATATATACTTCTTATGGTCAACAGTATGAAAACAACATGTTAATGAATATTATTTCAAAAAATGCATAATATAGAATATTTTAATATCTATTTATCATGGTCAAGTTTCAAATACTATTGAACTGTCTCTTCTTTCTGTTTATCCTCTTATATACCCACCTACTTTCCCTTTTTTTCTCCTTCAAAGGCATTATTACTCATGTCACCATTTTTAGCATCATTATTATCAAGGTCTAAATGACTAAAATTAGAATTTTTAATCCACTGAACATTATTATTATCTGACTTTTCAAGTTTGGTTCTTAATTTACCAATTCAGCATATCTTTACAGTAGTTCAGACTTTTAAAATAATTTTATGCATAATGATAATTTATGAAATAAAATTCAGGAGGAGGTCTACATTGGTGTGAAGAGAATAAGCTTATAGCTTTTTGAGACAAATCTATGTAATAAAATGTCATTAGTATTTTATTGATGCTACAATATTAGAGACTTATAACATTGATTTTACATGGATATGTTCTTAAAATGTGTAAATACATTTATTAGAAAAGATGGTATATTTCGAGGTTGGCTTTGTGGTCTTAATCATTGTTGTTTACTATAACACAATGCAGTTTTGAACGGCAAAAAGAAAATAAATAAAATGTAAGTCTATGCAATATTTTTACACTATAAAAAATTCAGACATTCTCTACTATAAACTCAAAATACTCAATTTTGTCATCAGTAGTTTAGTAATTTTGACCATGAAGAATCGAATCTGGGTCAGCCACATGCAAGGTAAATGCCCTACCCACTGTGCTATCTCTCCAGCCCCTCATAACAATACTTAAAAGTTCCATTTCTTTAAATAAAAACTTTACAAGAAAATAAATGAAATGGAATCAGCCAAATGTATGTAAAGATTATTAAAGCTCAAGTAACCTAATACTTACTCTGTACTTACTTAGGAAATCTGAAAAAGTATAGTTCACTAATGTCACAAAATAGCAAATAAAGAGACATGTGATCAGCTAAGATTCAAAATGAAACATTGTTATTCTTTCTCCTCCTGATGCCAAAGAAACTGTGCAGAATGTCATTCTCAGCTTTATTTTTCACGTGCTTTTTTCAGTAATACCTCCTCTTATTTGTTCTATAAAATAATTTCTCTCTTCTATTAGGAAAAAGAATACTTGTGAATTAATTGTAATCCACATTCAGATTTTATCACACACAGCAAAAGAGAAGTTTAAAATATCAGCAGTAGCATTAAAGTACTATAGAGTAAAGACATGGTCAAAGTTGGCCAGCACTTGTGCCACTTGACTAATGTTTGGTGTTATTAGAATGATGTCATCAGAAAAGTGGAGGTGGTGTAGTTGCCAACCGTCTATCTTCACTCCCATCCTTCCCATTCCAGTCATTGCATGATGTTCTCGAGGGTGGCATTGAAGAGTTTCAGTGAAATGGTATCACCCTGCTGAACCTCTCTCTTGACATCAATGATCACTTCTTTGTAGAACGGTGAGATCCTGGTAGTAAATACGCAATACAGCTCAGAGGATCCTGATGTTTTGACTATGAACGCCCTGTTTGGCTAGAACCTCGATGACTGCTTCAGTATCAACAGAATCAAAGTCCTTCTTTAAATCAATGAACATAAGACAGAGCAGTATCTTGAACTCCCGAAAAACCTCAATGAGCTTGGTTACCGTGTGGATATGATCGATTGTGCTAAATCCTTTTCAGAAACTGTCCTGATTGCATGGTTGTCCTTCATCTAGTGTTCTTCCAATCTATTCAAGATGACTCTAGTGAACAGCTTGTAGACAACAGACAACAGGCAGATCGGGCAATAGTTGCCAATGTTGTGGATATCTTCCTTCTTGTACAGTAGTACAGTCCTGCTGGTTTTCCAGTGGGATGGAAACTTGCATTCAGACAGGTAGCATGTGAAGTGCTGAGCCAGTGTACTGATGAGTACTGATGGAAAGTTCTTCAGGTGTTCAGGTCTAACCTTGTCTGGGCCAGGTGCTGTTCGTTTCTTTACCGACAAAATGGCATGTCAGATTTCTGAAGGGAGAACGTTGGAAACAACATATCCATCCTGCGGAATTTGGTGTGTGGGCAGGTGGACGTGGCTATAAAAGAGATCTGAGTAGAAGTCATGGATAATCTTCTCCATTGCCCTTCTGGAAGATGTGATACATCCATCAGGACGTCGGAGGGCAGTCATCTTGGTCTTGTAGTTGGAAAGGTCGGACTCCAGCTGAATCTCCTGAAGACAATGTTTGTGATAAACAGTCTTGGTCCTGACATTCCATTCACTCTCAACAGAATGACCATGTCCGAATGCAACAGTTATGTGTACCTAGGTCGAGAAGTCAACATGACAAATGACCTGGCACCTGAGTTGCACAGGAGGAAGAGAGCAGCTTGGAATGACTTCAAGAGCATCAAGAAAATAGCTTAGTGGATGAAGAACCTCTGACTCTGGGGTCATCTCTTCGATTCCAATGTTCTTCCTGCATTAGCATATGCTGCAGACCTGGGCCCTAAGTAAACAGGATGAGAACTCTATTTGGGTCTCTGAAAGAGGAATCAAATGAGCTATGTTTGCAGTATCATGTTTTACTCAAATGAGAGAAAGAATCCAGAGTTCCGACCTCCATCAACAGTCAAGAATCAGGGACGCTGTCTCATTTGCTAAGGCGTCGAAAATCAGATGGGCTGGACACATAATGAGATTTGGAAATGACCGCTCGACTAGACCCATTACCGACTCGATTCCACGGGTCATCTAAAGACCACGTGGCCGCCCACCTACAAGATAGTCAGACTTCTTCGTCAAGACCCTTGACGAAGGGTCAAGGTTTGAGGCTCTTCGTGTTCCTAGAACAAACAGACGCCACTGGGCTACACTACCATGTCACAGGAATGAATGGAGAGTTACTGGTGCCCGTTCTAGCAAATCGATGATTAACCAGAAGTCAAGTGATCAAGTGTAAAGACAAAGTTTTATGGGGACAGAATTAACACATTTTATACCCTAGAAAAACTAATGATTAAATTAAAATTAAAACATCACACATAAAAGTTTTTCTTTCTTTCATGATAACAACACATTAAGTTTCAGTTCATTATCAGTTCTGTAAAACACAAAGAGATTTCAATTAATCTCCTTTGACTGGCTTTCATGGTTAAATGGAAGTATCTTTAAAAATGATTTTACCTAAGTCAGTCTAGTTTTGAATATTTCAAAAATTCAGAAATGTTAAACAAAACACTAATTTTCACTTTCCAGATTGGTATTTTATTTATAATATAGAGGAAATATATATATATATAATATATTTTATAAATAGTATTTTTTTAAAAATTTTTATTAGTGAAACACCAAGAGGTACAGTTGTGGACTTACAAATTTTTGTGCTTGGGTTTCAGTTATACGATGATCAAGTATCCATTTCTCCACCAGTGCCCATGTCCCACCACCACGGATCCCAGTATCCCTCCCACCCCCCACTACCCCCATCCCACCCTGCCTCTGTGGCAATTGTGCCCCAGAAAATCAAGTACCTAGGAATCAGCTTAACTAAGGAAGTAAAGAACCTGTACAAAGAAAACTACAAAACACTACTTCAGGAAATAAAACAGGATACAAGGAAATAGAAAAATATCCCCTGTTCATGGATCGGAAGAATTAACATTGTCAAAAAGGCAATACTTCCCAAAGCACTGTACAAATTCAATGCGATCCCTTTACAACACACATGACATTCTTTAAAGAAATATAAATACTATTTTTATATAATTTCTAGGAATAGTAAAGAAAATGCACTTGTTAAGTATCTAGCAGTATTTAAACCATGGTTTCTTATCATCAAGTCTTAATTTCCTTTAATTCAGGGGTTCTGTTTGAAACACCTTAATTAGCAGAGTGATAAAAATAGTAAATTGTAAAAAGAGTATAATTCTAAAAACTACACAGATTGGTCATAAAATCCTTATAAAAATTAAAATTCTGAAACATTAAAAACATTAAAAACTGACAATGTACACAGGAAGGATACTATCTACATTGCCCCCCAACTCAGATGGTTCCCTACCTCTTAATTAAGTTCCCAGTTAATAGATATCTTTCCAATTAAAACTAATAAACTGGGCTCTTCAACCTACTTTGGGGGAAAGAAAATGCTTTCCATAGTAGAAAGCATCAATCACTAATGCCACTAAAATACATATATACAAACAAATATATATATTATATACATAAATTCTAGATAACTAATAAATATGAAGGTTGATAATTTATTACAGAAAGACAAAATATATAAAAATATTAAACATGAGGGGCTGGAGCAATAGCACAGGGGGTAGGGTGTTTGCCTTGCACACATCCGATCCGGGTTCGATTCTCAGCATTCCATATGGTCCCCCAAGCACCACCAGGAGTAATTCCTGAGTGCAGAGCCAGGAGTAACCCCTGAGCATTGCTGGGTATGAACACAAAAATAAACAAAACAAAACAAAACAAAATTATTAAACATGAGAAATTGACTAAAATTATCATTTAAGGAAACCATTAGCTGCCACCCACGATCGGCTCCCTCAGCTCCAGAACGGCCTTGATCCCAAAGGCACACAAACCAGTCTCAAAACCCAGCGAATTCTGGCAGAAATGTCTCTGGACTGTGAATTAAGCTATGGCCCCTTGCCACCCTGGGTGGGAAAGGGCGTTTTCTCATCGCCTTTCCCCTCAGTGGCAGCATGGTGACTGCTATCGTTGAGAGCCTATTGGACTGAGGTATGACCCTGCAGTGATAAGAGATGCGGGGTCTCATGGGATGGGGGATGGAACCGGCACTTCCCACCCAGGCGAGACCTTGAGCTGCTGCCCACAAACGGCTCCCCTGGCTCCGGAATGGACATGATCCCAGAGGCACACAAACCAATCTCGGAACCCAGCAGCTTCTGGCAGAAATCCCTCTGGACTTAATTACTAAAATATCAGAAATCCAAAATCATTTGGCTGCACAACATCATATGCTCTTCATTATCAGCAATAGAAAGCAAATTACCTAATGATGTCCTTTCGGCAGGTCTGATTGTTGGAGGAAAATTCCAAATAATAATGGTGGTTCTTTCGTCGAAAAATTGAATGTAATCAAAGTAGAGAGAGAGTTAAGTAAAAATCATTTGCCACACAAATAGGGGGATGGGTGGGATGGGGGTATACTGGGGTTCTTGGTGGTGGAACATGTGCACTGGTGAAGGGATGGGTTTTTGATCATTGTATGACTGAGACTTAAAACTGAAAGCTTCGTAACCATTCTCACAGTTTTGTAAGGGTCTATCTCACAATGATTCAATAAAAAAAGAAAAGAAAAAAATGTAAAATAAAATTAAGTTCCTCAGTTAAAAAAAATATATATATATATCATTTAGATAACAGCAAAGATAATTTTACAAGTTATGTAACAGTTCTAACCCTAATGGTGGAAGGGGAGCAGGGCGGGGGGGGACGAGAGTAAAGATAACTGAAAGTTACAGTTTTTCAGTTTATGTGTTAAGTATTCATGATTTCAGCAATAAGAAAAATACTAAAATGTTTGATGAAATTAACTTAATGAAAGATGCTTTGGGAATTGTTATGGAATTTTTCATTTATTTATTTATTTATTTATTTATTTTTTATTGACCCACTGTGAGATAGACCCTTACAAAGCTGTTCATAGTTGGGTTTCAGTCAAAGAGTATTCCAACACCCAACCCTCCACCAGTGTATATTTCCAAGCACCAGTGTTCCCGGTTCCTTCCTATCACCCCTCTACCCCTCATCCCCTGCCTGCATCTATGGCGGGCGCAATTTTGGATTTCTGATATTTTAGTTATTTAAGTCTGGAGGGATTTCTGTCAATACCAGATAACTACGAGATTGGTTTGTGTGCCTCTGGAGCCATGGCTGTTCCTGAGAGCCACTTGTGGGGGGCAATTCAAGGCCTCTGTAGGGCATGAAGGACATGCCAGTTCCGCCCCACATTCCATGAGGCTGCACTTGTCCCATCACTGCTGGCTCATACCTGGCTGTCTAATAAGTTCTAAGGCAGCTGCCACCATGTTGCTGGGGTTGGGCGTGGAAAGGCAGGAGAGACAGACACCTTTTCCCTTCTGGGGGGGAGGGGCACAGTACCATAGTTTAATGCATAGTCCATTCACATTTCTGCTGCAAGCTGCTGAGTTCTGAATTAGGTCTGTGTGCCTCTGGGGCCATGGCCATGCTGGAGAGCCGCTCATGGGGGACAACTTGTGGCCTTGGTAGGGCGTGAAGGACATGCCGGTCTATATTTGTTAATCACAACAAAGCATCATGTTCATTATAACATAATGTTCACTCTAAAAAAAACCTTAAGATTATTATCCAAATGAGCATTTTATCAGAAGTACCAAAAGAAATGTTGCTTAACTATATAGTTGCAGTTTTCATTGCACTTCTTTTTCCTTCTCTTTAGAGAAAAAATAATGGTCCCTACATCATGTTTTGCTACCTGGATGTATCAAACATGAATCATACATTGTATGTTGTTTGTAATCCTATTATATTTTGCTATTTCTTTTCCTTTCTTCTCTTCCTTTGTTGCTTCAATGACCAGGAATCCCACAGATGCTCTGTTGTGTTACTCAGGCTCTTGACCATCGTTCTGACATACTCTACCAGAGCTCACTAGAGGTTACACACTTTTTTTCTCCCTTACATATAGAATGTGCACATATGCTCACTGGATGCACAGGAGATCTGGAAACCACTTAGTTATTCTCAGTCAACCAATCAGTATAGTTGAATGGTAAGACCTGAAGGCATGGTTAGGACTCAAAAGCTTTGTGGTGCTAGACACCTCCAGGGCAATGCTTGGGGGTCTGCAGGGTTACAGGAAGTAATGCTCGTGGATAGTTAATTATTATGCTCTTGGACATCCTAGTGTTAGTGCTTACTGGGGATTGTTGTGGTGCTCGCACCTGTGCTCACCTGATTGTCCTCTACTTGGTCACTGAGTTCAAGTATCCTTTAGTCATGGTGTTCACTCTATGTTGAGCATTTAGGGAAGTGCTTTCAGAGACCTTGTGGATATGTGCTGAAGGTTGCAACCTCTTACAGCACTAAGGCCCAAACAGCAGAGCTCAAAGACTATATTTAGCAACTGAAAGAGACATCAGGGATCAAACTCTTTTTCTTTTTGCATAATGAAAGCTTTTTCCTTTTTTTAATTTTATTGAATCACCATGAGATATTACAAGCTTCCATGTTTGGGTTACAATCACACAATGATAAAACACCCATCCCTCCACCAGTGCAAATTCCCCACCACCTTTCCCACCCTCCCCCCACCTCCATGGCAGACAATTTCCCTCATACTCTCTCTCTACTTTTGGGCATTATGGTTTGCAATACAGACACTGAGAGGTTATCATGTTTGGTTCTTAATCTACTCTCTGCACACATCTCCCATCCCTCCTGGTTCCTCAAACCATCATTTTCTTAGTAGGGATCGAACTCTTGATTTCACATTTAGAACCAAATTCTTTTTGCTGCTGAGTCATTCCTAAGACCCCATGTTTGTTTTTTCAGATTCTACTCGCTTTTCTTGAGCTCTGAATTTAGGCAATTCACAGGAAAATGATTTTATTGAACCAAGTAATCTCAGTAAGGGACAGGCACAAATTCACTAGATTCATTTTTCCTAGAGTCATTATCATGCTCAATCAATTCTATGCTACCATCTCAATAAATATCAGTCAGAATAAACAGCTTTTTGGATATTATGATTCTCAGCAACACTGTATTCACCTAATAATAACTCCAGTGCAATGCAGTAATTTAGGTTCCTTTTAAAATTTGGAGTTCCTCTGACTACCTGCCTAATAGTACCCCAAGGCTGTAAATGTACATGGGATGAAGGTGAAGAACTTGGAAAACTCACTGTTCAATAGTCAATCAAATCTTCCATTTTAATCAAAATTTCAGCTGCTTACCCTTTGAGAATAGAACCCAAGGGGAAAATCCAAAGGTTAATTCTGTGGTTGTCTGACACTGGAGAACTCTGGCTTGAAGGGACATTCAAAACGTATGTTTTCTCTCTCTTTTCAGGTGTGTGTAATGTCTTTGATATTAATAATGTCACTAACAAGTAGTCCATAACTTTCTTCTTCATTCAATTCTTCATTCAAAATGCACCACACCAGAATGGTAAATCATTCTTCCTTCTCAGCCAGTCTTCGATTCTATCCACAGCTGTGTTAATACACTCCCATAGTCTAATTCCCAACATCATGACTTTGGTCAAATAAATAAAACACACTTGCAAAATATTCCAGATCTTTCTATCCTCTCCCTCTCTCACCCCACACTTTTAAATCTCCTTCATGCCCTTCCTTCTCATCTACTCCCCCTCTCTGTCTCAAAAATCTACTATCTACACTGGAATTACACAAAATCTCATTTTAAGTCTCCTTAGATAACACAATATATTCCTGTACCCTCAAACCCACTATGACAAATAACAAGCTCTTAAAAATATAAAAAGCTTTGAAATAGTGAATCATTTTGTGGTGAAATGAAGCATCTTAGAATAAAGAAGATATACTCCATATTTCCAGGAAAGTATTTAACAGAATCCAAAATACTACCTTCTGATATGCCTTAGCCAGATTTTCCTTCTTGGGAGATATAAGACTCACAAGAAGACATAGTTTCCTAATAAATGTTGCAACTAAATCTTGTAAAAACTTGATTCTAATTTTTCTTTATCACATGACACAGTTAGAAAGAAGTCCATTTTAAGATATCATATTAATATACTTAAAACAGTATCTTTCATTGGCATATTTCCATGAAACTATACTTGCTTGTCAGAGAGCTCTCTTTTTACATTTTAAATATTCCCTATTTAAATTATTAAATATTTCCTAAAATATATCCTATATAAAAAACCATTGGTGCAAAATCTCCTATTGAAGTTCACGACCAAATCTGGAGTTCTCTTGCTTCAATTTGGTCTATGGACTTTTCATTCTTGACTCATCTTTAATACTTAAAAACAGGATCCTTTCTCAAGTGGCTCTTGAATCATGATCGTTACTTTTTAATAACTAAGAGAGAACAATCTATTAACAATTAATTAGAATAAATGAAAGGGGATTCTCCCTGAATGGATGAAAGCAAACTGCTCATGTTTAGGGAAGACTTACTGAAGTACTTCAAACTGTAAGATAGGCAATCAAAAAAGGTAGAAATATTTTCATTAAACTGTGGCCAGAAATGATTAAGAATGTCTCTGCAGATTAGAAGTGCAAATAAAGAGCAGCACTCTACCCTGAATTAAAATATATGTATACATCACTTTATTCATAGGAACGTCTTTTATAGCAAGTCTGTATGTTAGGAAACTATAGTGAAATTTAGATTACTCACTTTCTTATTTAAATATAAAACTGTTGGGCCAGAAAGAGAGAGACAACTCAGAAATCAGAGGCACGTTGTTTGCACATGTTTTTCTGTGCTAGTATGTTGCATTGTATGGTTTCTAGATCACTGAGGTGTGCCGTCCTAGAAGTCCACAAGTATTACAGAGCATAGCCTGGATGGCCTTAATAGTTCTGGTTTAGAAATGCCTCTTTGTAGGCTGATCACTGATCCAGCTGACTGGGTGGCCTGAGCATTGTTGCAAGTCGCCCCTGGAACTTGTGAGCACGTCTTTGGAAACACCCAATGCATGAAAAAGCACTGCCCTACTTATAAGGCATTTCTTGCTTCATTTTTTAAAAAGGGTCTACAGCAAGCACTCAGAGGGTTGAAGGTCCCGCCAGAGATTCTCAGCCAATTAGGTTTGTCAATCATTGTGAAGGACTGAGTGCTACTCTGGTCCTATGGTACTGGGGTGACCCAGCTTTGTTCAGTAACCTCCAGGACTCCTTCTGGTAATGCTTGGAGAACCATGTGGAACCAAATCCAATCTCATGCAAGGTATGCTTTTTAACGACTATGCTATCTTTGCAAAATCTATGACAAATTTCTTTTGATAGCTTTTATATGTAATATTTTTATTAGAAAATACCACAGTAATATATTTTTATTATAGTTAATACACATATTTTAACTAATGAAAATGATATATTAAAAGGAATCAAAGACTTGGAAATTATTATAATCAGTTAGTAGATTTTAAATTAGAGAAAAAAATCTTTGTTTCTCAAAAGTCCTAACTCAGTTTATGGTTCTCTAAATTAGTTGATGGGATGAGATTGACCAAAAGAGAAAAACTTAGAAGGAAAACAATACTTCCTATAAGGTTTGATTCTAATATAGCCTAAAAATTCAAATATCTGAAGTTAGCTAGAAACAGATGAATTGTGATTCTAATTTTTGATGAGTCATACCACTCAAGAGAAGGGGTATTTGAATATAGAATAAGGTTGTTCTAATTTTTTGATATTATCCTAGAGGCTTTTTAATATATTACTTATATTTTTTTTCTACTTGAAGAAAGAAATGATCTGACCTCTAAGAGGCACATTTTCAATAAATTCCATAAAACAGCAGGAGGGAATGCAGATTGAAAACGCAGTTCCAGCATCTTGCACTTTAAAAAGCTTTTAAAGCCTGTCTCATGCATTTATCTTTTAACAAAGATGAATGCACCAGACACCTTGTATTCCACCCTGCTTGGTAAGGCAGTGATAATGTTAAATCAATGACACAATGATCAAAAATGAAAATGGATCAATATTCTGATCAATTGAATTGCTTTAGATATTAAAAAGTAATTATTCCAGAACAGCTCTGCAATGGTGAATACAAGAGTATGTGTGCCTTGTCTAATAACTTTCACTTTAAATATTAACAAACTCAGCTCACAAATAAAATAACAAATTTTCGGGATTGTACTGAGCACAATGTTAGCAGAAAATGTGTCTGGTACAGATAAAAATACAATTATAGTCTTTCATACACAACTCCATAAGAGGAGATTTTTTTTCTCGAAATAGATGGAATTCTAATTTATAACTACGTATTATTTTTTAAAATTCGGGCATTTTTTTTTAGAGAGAACAGGTAGAGGTCCTACCCCAAGCACCAGACATAAATCAGAGGTGCTAGACAACCATCACAATACATCGATTTATAGCTGCAGGTGAGGGTCACAGTAGGTAGAATTAGAACTGGTTCCTGACCTTAAGGAACTTACATTCTAGTTAGAAAGTCAGACCCAAACACATAAATCAATGCAAAAAGACTTAGAAGCAAAATAATGTAATGAAAGGTAACTTTTATGGGCAGAGTACAAGAGGCCAGATACAGTTGTAAGCACTTTGTATGTTGCTCTTAATTCTGTTGGTGTGCTGCCCAGAGCTTCTTCCGTGATAAGTTGCACCCAAAACCTAGCTGTCAAGGGCATTGGTTGTAAACTCAAAACTGACTCAATCTCCAATATAGTGTTCCCTATGTAAAGAAAGTCAGTGCCTTGAGAATTTATACACTGCCAACTCCCAGAATTCAGCTGCAACAATTATCTAGGCTTACTCGAGCAGACCCAGTAACGTCTCCATTGGAGACTTTGTTGTTACTGTGTTTGGCACATCGAATACATCACGGGGAGCTTGCCAGACTCTGCTGGGCGAGATACTCTCGGTAGCTTGCCGGGCTCTCAGAGAGGGGTGCAGGAATCGAACTCGGGTCGGCCATATTGGCTGCTTGCAAGGCAAATGCCCTACCGCTGTGCTATTGCTCCAGTTTGTATATAAAGGTAAAAGGTAAAGGCCCTCCCGTTGATCGTCGATTTGCTCAAGCGGGCCCAGTAACGTCTCCATTGGAGACTTTGTTGTTACTGTGTCTGGCATATCGAATACTCTCGGTAGCTTGCCGGGCTCTCCGAGAGGGGTGGAGGAATCGAACTCGGGTCGGCCATGTTGGCCGCTTGTAAGGCGAACGCCCTACCCGCTGTGCTATCCTCCCATTGTTCATTGATTTGCTGGAGCGAGCCCAGTAACGTCTCCACTGTGAGACTTCTTACAGTGTTTGGCATATCCAATACATCACCGGTAGCTTGCCAGGCTTTGCCATGCGGGCAAGATACTCTCGGAAGCTTGCCCTACTCTCCAAGCGGGGCGGAGGAATCAAATCTGGCTCAGCGGGGCCGGCCACACACAAGGCAAATGTCCTACCACTGTGCTAAAAAGCAATAGTCCATCTTTCATAAAGTAGAACTAGCTGGGGTAATTTCAGGTTCATAGATTCTTATACGATCAGTAAGGCTTATCTCTGACAAGAAGTTCTTTTTTTTTTTTTTTGCTTAGCACAAAAGCGAGAATTTCTCTTTTATTTGAGTTCCCTATCTAAATAAAACATTTGGGGGAAATAATTAAAGTTGTATATATATATTTGCATATATATATTTAGACACACACATATATACACACACATATATATGTGTATATATATATATATATATATATATATATATATATATATATATAGTGTCACTATATGACCCCTAAGTACTGCTGAATACTGCCATGGAGGTATAAAAACAAGTAGAACACCTGGTGATCACTACACTCTACCTCTGCATTTACTCAATGAGTTCACAACACTCCTATAAGTGGCCTGCAAATTAAATGAATTATTTATTTTATATAGAGAAAATAAATAAATCTTTGCACACTTCTTTCTTCTTCATTTTCTTCTTCTTCTCCTTCTTCTTTTCTTCTTTCTTCTTCTTCTTCTTCTTCTTCTTCTTCTTCTTCTTCTTCTTCTTCTTCTTCTTCTTCTTCTTCTTCCTCCTCTCTTCTCTTTCTCCTCTTTATCCATTCTTCTTAGCCTCCTTCTTCATTTCTTTTCTTTTTTCATTTCTTGCCTGATTTTGAACAACACCTGGAAATGCTCAGTGCTTCCTCCTGGTTCTGTAGTCAGGAATAATTTCTGGAAAACTTTGTGGACAACATGGGGTATGCAAATAAGATTAGGGTTAACTGTATACAAAGCAAACACCATACCTGCTGTACTATTACTCCAACCCCTGTTGTTTTGTCTTTTTACATCTTTTTTCCTTGTTTTGTTCTTTTTGCCTCATCTACCGTGTCCAAGCACACACTGATACATTCATCTGCTTTTTTCTTTCTTGATTATTACTTCCATATTTCTCCTACTGTGCTTTTCATCACTGTGACTGAAGTATCTTCATAGATTTTCTCTCCTTGAGAGATTTCTCCTTTTACCTACTTAAGTCAATGACCAGTCTTATCACTGCCACTCTGAATTCTTCCATCAGAGATTAAAGAACACTTGTTTCCATAGATTCTTCTCAGGTTTTGGTTTTCATCCATTAGTGCAGATGAATGTCATCATATGGCTCTTATAATTTAGATTTTCATGGTGATGATTTATTTTTGTATAGGCCAGAGTGGGAGTGTGTAATTTCTGTGTGTTGATTATCCCTAGAGACAGGGCTAATGCTTGGAATTTTCAGTCACAAGATTCTTTCTTCAGCTAATACAAACTACCTGCCACATCTGTTTGAACACAGCTGTGGTGTTTCCCCCAAGTTTGGGCCCAATAAAATGCTGATGCTCAAAAGTTCCCCATCACCTTGCACCTCTAGGCAAACATGATTGATCCTTGCATTTGGACACTCACCGTTATCTTCAGGTACTCGTCAACTTCAGAAGCATCTGATGCTCATTATTTCTGAGACTGACTGGATCTGGTTTCTTGCTACATCTTCAAACATTCAGGCTGAACTTGAGCAGGGAGTCAGCTGCAGAAGTGAAGAATTGGCTCTGTCGCCTCTGGAACATTAACTGTTGTTCAGTTCTCTGCATCTCTTCCCTATGTTAGGGACAGAGATCTACCCATCCTTCTGGCAACAACTGAATCCACAAGTGTCAATAAGCCCTCAGTTCTGCCCCTGTGTCTCAATCCTCTTGTCAGGATAGAGGCCCTGCTCCTTCACCTGCAGGGCATGTGGGTCTGACTTAGGGACACTGCCTTCCAGTTAGGATATAGATTCGCCCTTTATATAGACGGAGATGCCTGTTGACCGGGCCATTCCTTTTAATAAAACAGAAAGCAAATGCACCAGACAGAAGACTTGTAGAACAGACAGATGGGAGGGATGTTCCATCTCTGACTGGAATCACGAATACTCACATGGCAGAAAGCACATACTAAAAGTCAAACTTGGGATGGAGCTTCTCCTCAGAAGGCAGAAGGAGTCAGAAGTGGGACAGGACAAAAGACAGATTTGGCTTTGTTCACCTACACCTGCTGGAGCTCTGCCCATGCTTCACCACCTACACTATGAAATACTGGCCATTAGGTGCCCTGTCAACTAGCTAGGCTTGTCAGTGTACAAGCATCTCTGTTCCAATCCAATGCTCAGCCAGTGGACTGTTTGTGGCAGCAGTGGAATTTAGTTTTACATATCTAGACATCTGACTCTGAGAGACTCAGCACACCCCTATCCCTCCATGGAAATGTGTATCTTGGTGATTTCCTTGAAAGCCTTTGAGGCATTTTCAGTGGTTAGAGATAGTCAACTCTTTGTTTCGATTTATCTTCTCAGTGGAGCCCATCCAAGACTTTGATTAAAGTTCTACTATTCTTCATTTTCTGTGCTTTGGTAGTGGGAAATTTTACCCGCTACTCCATCATCTTGACCCATGCGTTGCTGAAACTGTGATATCTTACAAACATCAGATTAACAGTTTATTGATTAATCAGTTGTGAGGGGAGAAGGAGGAGAAAGCCTATGTACTTGAAATAGCTTGACTCAGATATGGATAGGTAATCAGCACTTTGAAGCTTTTAGACTTGATAAGAGTCATTTAATGGTCTGCTTCTGATAAAAATAAATATACAAGAGGTTCATCAGAAAACATGAGACTTTATCTCAATAGGCTTATAAATTGGGTTGACTGGGAGAAAGAAGAGAACCTCTAAAAATTTACAGGTGATGTCCACTTTGACAGAGTGTAGAAATACCTGTTTAAAGAACATTCCTTCCATTATTAAAGCTTTTCTTCTTTCTACAATGAACCTTTAGTTCTAATAAAAGAAATGAGAGATAAATGCAAAATTTTCTCCTTCCCCACAAGAATGTATTTGATCCACACTTAAAAATTCAATATAAATAATTACATTATTTTTTAAAAAATATTGAATTTCTATGAGATACAGTTCAAAGCATTCATGTTTAAGATTCAGCCATACAATAATCGAACACCTATCCTCCACCAGTGCACATTTTCCACCACCAATGTCCCCAGTATTCCCCACCCTCTATCCCAGACCTTGCAGTGCCTCTGTGGCAGACAATATCCCAAATACTTTCTCTCTACTTTGGGCATTATATTTTGCATAAATTTTTCCACCACCATTCAAGCCTGCTTGCCAGGGATAGACACTAGATAATTTATTTTCCATTGGTCATTTTGAATATCATGAGAGTTCATGCGGCCACTTTGCAGTCACACACTTATGAATCCTAGATTGTAGATGGTTGGATTCCAGAGACATCTCTGTAGACATTAGTTCATTTTGTGAATCAATTGGGAGTCTCTGGACCAGGGCTGTTGGTGCGCCCAGATGGCACCCAGTGGAAGCTTGTGGGCATGAAAGCTTGGCTACAGAGCAGGCAGAGAGATGGGATGGGACCTCTCAGTGCCTCTGCCACCATGTGGCCTGGAGATGCCCACATACTTGGGCCTTGCTTCTGGGAGCTCTTGGGTGCCGGGATTCCATCTGGAGTAGGTGGGGAGACTGCACCTGCTGCATCTAGAATGCCCCAGTGAAATTGGCTTGGTAAGGGGCCTGGAGGGATCTCCAGTGCTGTGGTGCCATCTGGTACTGGTTGCTCTGTCTCTGCACTGGGGCTGTTGGTGCCAAATTAACAATTTTTGATTTCATCAGACGAAAGCACATCTAATTTGAACTGAATTTCCAGGAATAAATCATGCTCTCTTACCTAATGCACACACTTTTGTCTGGTCTAATTATTATAGACTAAGAATTTGAGATAACTTACTATAAATTATAGGAGGGCTGGAGCGATAGCACAGCTGTAGGGCGTTTTCCTTGCACGCAGCCAACATGGCCAACCCGAGTTCGATTCCTCCGCCCCTCTCAGAGAACCCGGCAAGCTACCGAGAGTATTCGATATGCCAAACACAGTAACAACAAAGTCTCCAATGGAGATGTTACTGGGCCCGCTCAAGCAAATCGACGAACAACGGGAGGGCCTTTACCTTATTATAATTAATCTTTTAAAAGAGTTTTTTAAAAAAAACAAATCAGTTTTTTTTAAAAATATACTTTCCATGAGACAAAACTATGAAAAGAAATGGAAACAATTAGAGAATAAGGGAGAAGATTAGAAATGAGATAGGGGATATATGAGAAAAACAAGAAATAAGTCTTGGGAATTCAGTCCAATCTTGTGAAGCATCTGTAAATTAACTATTGTAATTGCATTGTAATAAATGTACCTTGATAAGTTTAATTTACCTTACAGGATAAGAAAGTTACTTTCAGAAAATACTTAATCTACTAATACTAATATAAGTGAGTTTGATTTATACATGAAATTGAATGTATTATTAACAAGGGCAATTCAAAAAATGGAGTATCATAACTTCATTATTATTCAGGATTGAATCTGATTATGTGGCATTTAGCTTTGCTTTGCCTTAAACACTTTAAGAGTCTGTTTCCTGAACCATTTTCTCAAATAAGTTTTGTAAAAAAATTCTCCACTATAACACTATCAAGTATCAGAGATTCAAACTTTGTTTTAGTTTTCCAAGCAGAGATACCTCAAGAATATTCAGTAACTTATCCCTTCAACAATTATCTATATTAAATAAAACAGGTATTAGTTGAATCTTTAACATAAAGGAAATTAGACTGTGATAGTAAATCTGAAGGGTAATTCCATGGCTTCAACTGATTTTCGTGAGAAAATATTACATAAGAAAAGTTTTAACTTTATTAATTCTACTGATGAAAAGACATTTTCTGTTCCATATCACACAATGTCTGAGAAGGTGAAGAACTACAAACCGTAAGCCTCTAAACTTTAGTTGATGCATTACTTCTCCAAATTCACAATACTTTTGAAGGGCCTCAGATCTTAAATCAAGGAACTTACATTATAAAGAGCCAGAGTGAAATAACTATTTCTATATATGGAATTATTTTTCTTGTCTTAGTATCTTAATATGAGATATGCTAAGAGCCATATATTTTACCTAAATATGAGAGTAATAGATGTTTTGTCTAAAGACTTAGGTGACAATTACATGTACAAAACTATTGTGATAGAAATCTTCCCTACTTCTTTAATCTATCATTGATAAATCCAATCAATATAGTCTGTTCCTAACCTCAAATTTCATTATATTTGGTTATTTTTTCTTGCAGTTGTAGTATGTATAACATTGATTACCAAAAGACAGTTGGAAAAGCGTATTGTCAAAATCCCATTTTTCAAATGTATTGAATTTTAAGATATACACAGTCATCTTCCTCTACTACTATTACATGTCTCTCCTAATCTCAGTAACTGTCATGCCCTTCATCTGTGAAATAGAAAAATAAATGCTGCTTATCTCAATAGGTTTAGTGTGTATTTTAAATGAGACAATGTGTACAAGTTAGCTTAAGAACATGATTTATATACACTAGTGTTTGCTCTTTACACAGTATTTCTTATTTTTTGCACAGAATTTTTGAAAGAAAAATGATCATATTCACAATTTGTCACTGTGATCAGTGTTTTTATTCATGCTCTAGAAAATAAATCTATTAATGAGAAGAGTAATCAAGTTGTAGTAACACATGTTACTATAGCTGTGTTAAAGTTCACAGGAGGATATTCTTAAGAAGTTTAAAGAAACTTATTATTGTTCCTAATGCTCCGGGTGCTACAACACCGAGATATACTAAAGACTATTTCTCTATGCCAGAAAAAATGTCTTACTGCATTCTTACCTTTGTCACTCCCAATCACAAGTTAGGAGATGACTTGACAGCTAGTTGGTCTGACATTTTGAGGAGCTAAATAGCCTTAAAGAAGCAGTGCCTTATTGCTCCAGTAATGCCAATTATAAAGAAAAGAAGATGCGTAGTAGTCAGTAGGTGATCCAAAAAGAAAAGAGTTATAGGATAGAGTCCAAAGGAACCCGGATTCAAATATCCAGCACATATTTAATGAGAATTTTTTATACATTAGCCATTATGCTATGAATAAAAGATACAATGAGAGCGGACCTAGTCAAATATAAAGCAAATAAAATCTTTATTCTTTACAAGTTTCAAATTGTCAATCATGTGTTTAAATTTAAGACTACAGTTTTAAAATACAATGATCAGATTTTAATAGAGAATACTTGTCAAAGAGGTATAGAATCTAAAAAAGAACAAGTCAGCCTTCCAGAATGAGTGGAAAGGAGAATATTTGAGTAAACTGTCAAAGGGTGTGCAGCAACTGATTTAGTATATGAGGAGGGCAGCAGTGGTCCATGAGAGAATAAAACGAATATAGTAAATTTGACATGACATATATAGGTGATACTGAATGAAGACAGAGAACCAAGATGAGTCTCAGAAGTCTATCTTCCTGTAGTCGCCATTGCTATTGCTGCGATAACCAGAGAATTCACACTTGGTTGCAAAGTGCTCTCCTATGTTATAAACACATGGTGAGATTATGCAGATCACACTTTGTTTTAGGATAAGAGACCCTAAGTGGCAGAGATGTGGGGATAATACTCAGACATGTGCAGCAGTGTTCAAAGTTGAATGTATAGCCTCATAGTTGCAAGCCAGGCAGGAACTCAACAGCTGTGCCCTGACCACCACCACCAAAAAGTCAGCTCATGCTGAGGTCTTAGGTTCTAATCAGGTATGCTGTGGAAAAAAATAGAATTTTTTTTATAAAACTGCATGATTTTAGACAGAAAAATAACTTGAGGGGCCTGAGAAATGCAGGTGTCAAGGTGCTTGCTTGCCTTGCAAACAACTGAGCCCAGTTTTATTATTAGTATGGTCATCCATTTGAGGGAGGTTAGAGAATTTATGGGGACATAAGCATTGCTCGACATTATCCCTCAACATAGAGCCAGAGTAAGTCCTGAGCACTGTCATATGCGATACCATAAACAAAAATTATTAATGACAGTGACAAAGACGTGGACAACTGGCAGCAGGATGTAAAGGGACAGCCCTTGTGATGACATCAGGTAGAATCTGACTATATTTGACAAGGGACAAAGACAAAATGTAGGTGGAAGAAGATGGTAAACCTGAGAGGTACATGAGATGAAAAGAATAGTAGCTTCAATAGGGAGCTCAGGGAAAATACATATATGACAGAAAAAACACATCAGTCAGTTAGACATACCGTGAATATTCGATATGCCAAAAACAGTAACAACAAGTCTCACAATTTTTTGCGAGCCATTACTGGTGCCCGCTCCAGCAAATCGAAGAACAATGAGAGAACAGTGCTACAGTGCTACAGAGGACAGTTATGTACTTTGTACCAGTGTAGATAAATAGTGCTACAGAATGGTTTATAACAAAGTCTCAGTTATAGGAAATTCCTAATCAAGCATAAGACATTAAGCAAGTAAAAACAGTTGCCTGAGGAGGCATCCAAATAAATAGCCCAAAGGTAAATTATGCTTGATAAGGAGTTTCCTGTTACTGAGTTTCTGAGGGCACTGCTATGTGTTGAATATAATGGAACTATTTGCACTTTTAAAGGGTCTCAACTGCTTTGATGCCTGGATCAAAGTGTTGTTATAGAGAAGAGAATACAGTAGGGAAGACTGCTAGAGGTTAAATTACACTCTACAGACTTCACCTTTGTTACTCAAAGTGTAGGGATAGCCAGTGCTCCTATAGCTTTGTTTGCTTTTCATATTCAGTTAATACAAAAGTTAATGATTTTGTAAAGCATGCCAAAAGGTGGACGAGACTAGAAATATGATCGCATGCTAGAATGTCTTGGAAATTTTTATGAAATTTTTGAAATAATTATATTTTAACATTTATCTCTCTGACATTACTAAATTTTATCTACTTTAAATTAGCTCGCAGGTCACATTTTAAGTAGTCACCAGGAATGATAGTAGCAGAATGAAAGCAAAAGATGGATTTGAGAGCTATACACATAGTGAAATGTCTAGTGCTTGATGAATATTCAGATCAGAGGGTTTGGATCAAGACAGAGAGAGCTAACAAGAATGATAATTGGATTTTTAACCCAAACTATTGAATGAATCATTGAGTTATTTACTGAGAAAGGGAACTAGAGACCATGTCCACGTCAGATATAGATGTAGAAGAAAAAAAATGTTCAGATAGATATGTTGAATCTGCACAATTGAGGATTTTAGAATGGTGAGCAGGGTTTATAAGTTACAGACTAAAAAGATGATTCTGACAAAATGATAGTAGTAATAAGCATTTATAAATAGTATCAATACTTATGTATATCTGACAAATACTTAAGAAGTTTAGATCTCGAACTGTCTTTGCAGTAGAGGAAGAATATTCTTTTTTCTTTCTTTTTTTTTTAATTTCCACTGTATAGAAAAGAAAATTGAGTCCTAGAGAAGATGAATTGTTTATTTGATATTACTGTTGAAAAGAGAAGAAAAGTGATTGTCCTTAGTGTAAAGAGAAGCAATCTGATCCAATGTGTATTTTACCTCCAAAACAAACATCTAATAAAATAACAACAACAACAAGAAAATTATGTTTAGGGTACTAGACTGAGTTCTAAAATTCTTAATCTTAGCTTTTGGAAAAATTGTGTTATGATCATTATAGCCCTTTTAAAACTTTTTCTGGCTTGGAGACAATGCCTAGAAGTGCTCAGAGACTATTCCCACCTGTGTGTTTGTGGATCACTTATGCACAGGTGACAATATAGTGAAAGGAATCGAACCTGCATAATTCCTATGTGCAAATATGCTCAACCCATTGAACTATCTCTCAGTCATAACTGTTATAATTGTACAACATTTTTTGTTATTTAGAATTGTGGCTTCCAGCCATACTAAGTAATAAAGACTGATCAGAAAGAACATCTCTTTTCATGTATCAGTTACTTATAAATTTTATTCACCAAATTTTGAAAACAGGAAATAGAATAATTTTTCTCCTTTTAATTGTTTAATCTCTATATTTGCATTGGCACTATGGGTTCCCAAATAAGTTGCAATGTAAGCATTGCCATATATAATATACGTGCCAATATATATGACAATAATATTTATGCCAATTATATTATTAAGGGCCGGAGTGGTAGTGCAGTGGGTAGGGCATTTGCCTCACACACAGACATCCCAGGTGCAATCCCTGGCATCCTGTATGGTCCTCAAACCGTACCAGGAGAAATTCCTCAGTGCAGAGTCAGGTGTAATCTCTGAGCATTGCTGGGCATTGCCCCAAAACAAAACAAAGAGTGTTGTTGGATTTAACATAATTTGGTCACTTTAAATACACTACTAATTATCAACTATTATTTAATAATAATGAATACATATAAATTAAATACTAGGGTGTCATAGGTTAGGGTATAGGATGACAAAAGCATTAGTTAGGCCAGTATTAGGACTGGTAAATCGGGCAGAGATCAGAAGCTCAAGAAATCAGATAAGCTAGGTATCTAAAGTGAAAGTACAAAGTAGGAGAGCTTGATGATGGTTATAAGTCCTGAAATGCCTAATTTGAATCTTCTGAGTCTTAGTGAATCTATTTGCTTTAATTTTTAGACTTCAACATAAACCAGAGTTCTGGAAAAACTTAAGCAATGTAGGACAAAGTGAATTTTGATGAAAATGTGAAAAAAAATAAAGGTAAATTGCAGGCCAGATATACTGAATTTTATCACTGACACTACAAGTCAGCACTGAGGTGGCATCCAGGGAATATTATATGGGGAAAAATTAGAATTATGAGGACAGACAATAGTACTGGGCCTCAGGTGGACTAACTAAGCAAACAGTTTGGGAATTGAAAGTAGTTCCTATAATTGAATGGGATAACTAAGAACTACTCATTTCCTTCAAAAAATAACTAATGTAAATTTTACTTCATTTGTGTGACCACAGTCTGATGCTTCTAAACTAATTTAGGGTATAGGAAAGAGAAAGTGCTTCTGCATCTGCCCTGAAGTCTACAGATAGTTCAGATTAACTAACTAGTCCGACATATTCTGGATTCTCACTGCCAAATTAAGGCTGAAAAAGAGGAGAGAGAAGAGAGAGGACTGCAAGAATGAGGAAGTGCAGTAGTGTAAGTATTTTGGTGACAGAGGACACAAAATATGAGGGATATCAAATTATTTCCCTAAAACATATGGAATCTTGTAAATGAACTTCACTTCAGTAAACCAAATGAGCTAAAATTAAAAATTAATTAATGAAAAGAAGCAGGACGTTCAGAAAGAGAGGGATAGACATAAAAAGATTGCATTCATCTGGAGGACATAAAGTAACAAAATAGAAGATTAATACCCAAGAATAGACGAGATCAGTACCAGGAGGATTAATCCATGACTTAGAGGCCAGCCGGGCATTCTAGGGGAAAGGGCAGCTCATCTAGAGAAGGGAGCACCAAATAAAGGGTGGTTGAAGGTTCCTCCCAGGATGGGAGATGCATGTTAAAAGTAGACTATGGACTGAAATGATTGCCACTCAATGCCTCTTCTGCAGATCACAACACCCAAAAGGAGAGAGAGAACAAAAGGGAATGCCCTGCCACAGAGGCAGGGTGGGATGGGGGGATGGGGGTGGGAGGGATACTGGGATCCATGGTGGTGGAAAATGGGCACTGGTGCAGGGATGAGTATTTGATCATTGTATAATCGAAATAAGTGATTAAGTGATTAAAAAAAGAAGCAGGACGTGTTTGTAAAACTGTATATGAATAAAATGTAAGGACAGAAAATTGGGGGTTTGTGGCTTTCATAGATCGAGTGACTCTTGTTAATTTCAACATTTTTTTCTCTGTATGTGTGTCTGTCTTCCTCTTTCTCAGAGTTCAGAGCAAGTTTAAAGTCATTACTTTCTATCTCTGGATTTTCCTTCAACTGTCAGTTCCAGACACAAATCTCATATCTCATCATAAATTGTATCAAAATAGTTTTTTAAGATGTTATTATCAATTGAAAAAATCTTGTATAGTGCATTGCTTCAGCAAGGCAATTGACAAAGATTCTCATGCAAAACTAGGATTAGGGTGACAAAATTCCATAAAAGAAAGGAAAAGCACTTATATTAGTAGCTCTTTTGATAGCCTACTCAGAGAATAATTTCAAATCAATAATTTGAAGAAATCTTTAAGAACTTAGGCTGGGGAGATAGCTTAGTGTGTTTTGCATGTGAGAAACCCCTAGTTTGATCTATGGCACTGCGTGTTCCCCTGAACACCAGCAGGAGTGAGTTATGCCAAGAGTAACCTTGAATATCATAGGTATTATCCAAAATGTCAGCCTCTCTCTCAAATTAATTCTATAGAACAAACTTAACATACAAGCTGTGATAGCAATTTCTAACTATAGGCAATGTAACTCTTCTAGACATTTTTGTTAGCTTTATAGCATTGTAATTAATAATAATGATAATAACAGTAATAATAACAGCATCTTCAAATGGTGTTTCTGACGAATACACTAAAATTTTATTACAGGTTAACATAATCATCTATTTTATTTAATTTTAAAAATCTGATGAGATTTGCTTCTCAAAGATAAAATATGTATCCCAGGGATCAGGGACATAGTACATGGTTAGGACATGTATATTGCATGAAATTAAGTCCAGTTAAGTTACTGGCACCATATGGTGTCCTGAGTACTACCAGGTACTCAGCCCTGAAAACCCCTGCACACCTTTGGGTGACAAAGGTATTTCCTCGCACCCAAAGATCTGAGAAGCACTGCACCCTTGATTCTTCATCTTGAACCACCAGCCTGTTGGCAGAAAAATACAGGGTTGGGCTGCTGGACTCCAAAGAAATTTTGTGTGTCCAACTGAACAAGGAGTAGAGGGATCTTTCAGCAGATCAACACTCCTATCACTGGTGCTGAAAAAGATATGGAGTTTGTAAGAGGGAGCAGCTATAAAGTCAAATAACAAACACATATACTCAACTGACAGTTCAAATATAATCGGTTCAATTATAATAATACCAAATTTTATATTAGGATTTATATCTTTAGAGGCAATGCTTCAGAGATTTTATCTAGGAATTTTGTTTTTTGAGCATCAGAGTCAGCAACACCCTAAAGCAGACATTCTCATCTTCCTAAAATGGCTGTCAGAACAATCAACAGAAAAATGTTTTCTTTTTGTTTCTGTCTTTGTTTGGAATTCACATCGGAAGTGTTCAAGTCGTATTCTTGTCCCTGAGCTAGTGATTACTTCTGGTGGCTCAGGAGACCTTACAGGGCTGCAGGGATTAAACCTGTGTCACCCACATGCAAGGCAAGCACCACACCCACTGTACAATGAGTCTGGCCAGAAACATGTTTTCTAGTTTTATCTTCCCCCATCATGCCAACTCTTTCCCTTCAATACAGTTAAACTTTCAAACACATATGAGCCGCTTCCTGCAAGTAAACAATTACCAATGGATTCTGAGAAGTTTACTAGAATACACTAGTTAAGATGCACACACACCTTGGTTCATAGAAACTCTCTTGCTAGAAGCACATAACTGGGAAGCAGAGGTAAAGCTATAAAACTCACAAATGTTTTCAGAAAGCAATATGACACCAGTGAATTCAAGCTAGGCAACTATACTCATCGTTGCATTGTAAATATAAAAAAAAAATGTTCAGTGAGAGAAAACCCAATGTATACCATAAAATTCGATAAACGTTAAAATAACAACACAAGAAAATTAGTTTGGAAAATTTAGAAGTATAAGATAAAAAATATAGAATCAGGTAGATACTATGTAAAGGTAAAGGCCCTCCCGTTGTTCATCGATTTGCTCGAGCGGGCCCAGTAACGTCTCCATTTGAGACTTTGTTGTTATTGTGTTTGGCATATCGAATACGCCACGGGGAGCTTGCCAGGCTTTGCCTTGCGGGCGAGATACTCTCGGTAGCTTGCCGGGCTCTCCGAGAGGGGTGGAGGAATCGAACTCAGGTCGGCCATGTTGGCTGCGTGCAAGGCAAACGCCCTACCGCTGTGCTATCACTCCAGCCCTTCACCTTAGTCCTGGTGAAGTGATACTACAAGATACTATGTAAAAATATAAATAATTTTCTTTGATTCATTTCCATTTCACGTAAGCATTCAAATATTAAGGAAAATTATAAAGAAATAATGCAAGTTAGAGAAGGAAAAACACATTTTAAGCTTTTAATTTTTAAGTACACATTACATAATTGTAATAAGGAAAACACTTTTTCTAATACTCATTATTTAACTTTGCTACATATTTCACACATTATTAAATGGTAGTAGAAAATTTTGATTGAAAGAATGCATGATTAACACAATATGTCTAAGAGAGAACACCAGTATGAAGGAAATACTACATAATTAAAACTCACCTTTCATTGTTGCTTTTATATAGTATTGTCTAGAGACTTTGCTAAATTAGAACATGAACTGGATGTGGGGTAGTAGGGAAACAGAAGCTTTGAGAATCATTGCTTTCCAGTTTGACAGAACTAATCTAACTTTGAAACTATGTTGGAATATTAAAGGAATCATTGATAATAAAGGAATATAGAATCCAATAATTCTCCAGAATTGATAAAAAGCACATACACATACCCCCAAATAAAAAATGTTTTGGATCAATTTTCATGAGCTACCACTTCCTCATATTGTAACCAAAAGTTACAATATAATGAGGATAGACTCAATTCTAAAAAGTTTCTTAAGGGTCAGAGTGTTGGTTTAAACAAAAGAACAGCTGTCAAAAGCAGTTTCACCTAAGAGTTTTTGTTCAGGGGAAAGTAAGAAAACTTCTTTTGTGCTTGTGACATTTTGTTGTTGCTGTTGCCCCTGCTGTTGTTTTGGACTACACCAGTTGTGTTTAGGATTACTCCTTACTCTAACCTTGAGGCTTTTTCCAAAATGAAACTTGGGGGGCCAGATGGGGTGTTGGCAATTTAACTCAAGTGGGCTGCATTCGAAGCAAGCACCTTACCCACCATCTCTCTGGCTCCCACAAAATACTTTATAATGAAAGATTAACAGTTCTGAATGACTAGGTTCTTATCTAATTAATTTGAATTTGAAACTGCCATATATTTATTGAACTTGTTTTCTCAAAAACTAGAATATCAAGAGAAGTTTATATGCACATTATGCAGAGCACACAACCTGTTTTCCATGGCCTTGTTCTGAAAACTCTAGGTTTCTCTTGCTATTTATGCCAAATTATATTTGCTTTTCATCAGTGTCCATTGGCACTTTGACAAAGTGCTGAGTCAGCCGAAGTCATATAATACTTAAGTCAGATTTCTAAAAGATTTTCTCCCTTATAAGAGCAAAGCTTATGCTCCATTTTGTTCAGGAGGCATGAATTAGTTAACGTTTCTAAGTCTTTATGAACATGAAGAATAACACATCATTCTAAGTCTGACTGTTAATATGTATTTGTTGCTATATGAATCAAGAGGACAAAAACACCTTACACTCTACTCATAGAAACATTAATGCGTACTATGATTGTCAGGATACCTGACAATGACAAAACGTTGCTTTGCCTTCACATTTGACAACAGTTGATAAATTGGACAAATCAATATTCTGAAAAAAAATCACCATTTATCAGAAATACAATTTATTTGAGTCATAGATAAAATACTAACAAAGATTTTGCATGTGTTGACGGCATTATGGATTATGGTAAGAGAATTACACAGCACAATGTCAATTATAAATTCAAAATCTTTTTACAAAAATGAGATTTGTCATATTTCTGTATGTTTCATTTTTATAGATGAACTACCACTTTACCAAAAGTTACAATATAATGAGGATAGACTCAATTCTAAAAAGATTCTTAAGGGGCCAGAGTGATGGTACAGCATGGAGAGTTGCCTGCCTTGCACATAATGAACTCAGATTCAATTCCTGGCATCCAACATATTTTTCTGAGCAAGCCAGCAGTAATTCCTGAGAGCATAGCCAGGAGTAACCATGGAGCATTGCAGGGTGTAGCCCCAAAACAAAGTCCAAAGGGGAAAAAAAAGATAAATAGTTTCATAAGACCTAGGTAGAAAACATTGTTTCTTTCTTGATAGCATCTGATAGTATTGAATCAGTTTTCAGGAGTGAATCAGAGCATCTGTACTTTTTAGCACGATTTACAACAGCTTTTGTTTTTATGTGATTAGGCTTATAAATCATCCATAGCTAATTCCTACACTTCTAGCTGATTTCTCTTTCTGAAAACTTTTAGTATTTTTGCTCTGAGAAAAGACACTAATTGTGGTCACTTTGGCCATAAGATGTGAATTGACTTGGTTCAGATTTTAGTAAAACCAAATTTGTAAAAAAAAAAAAAATTAACTTGTTTCTTCTTTTCAGTTCCTAACTTTAAGTTTCTAACTTTTGCAAAATTCTTTCTCTTCATTGGGCCTTTGGTTTTGTCTATTTCCAACCTCACTTGAAAAAAAAATGTTTGGTGTTATCAGATCATAGTAATTCCACTTCTGGTCCTCGGCACCAGCCCACCCTTTGATTACTACAATACCCTTCAGTCTTGCTCTGGCAGTGCACCAACTTCTTGCTTTTAACTATTTTAAATTCAGACAAAAGACTTAACTTCGGGCTTTGAAGATATTCTGTCTGTTCAGTTGAATTCTGTGTTTTCACCTTGTCTACTTTTACTGTTTCATCTCATTTTTCTTTAAAGTACAATCTGTCAATGTATCTTTGTTTTATTTATTTTCATCCACCTTTTTTATTCTTTCCTTTTCAACTGCAGAACAGGAGGTGCCATCAAGAGACAAGCAGTCAGGTGCATTGCCAGCATATGCCAGAATAGTACAATCAACCCAAATCTCAAACTGGACTCCTGTTGGCACAATAGTGTCACCTCATTTATTGAACAATTCATATGATCACGATAGAGGTAAAAGTACATAAAATCTAGACAAAGTTTATTTAATCTATGTTTAGACCATCATTAATTGTGACCTCAAATAAGAAACTGACTGTGTGGCTTTGTGAAATGGAGACATAATAGGTATATACACATCATGAGATAGTTGTCAAGATCAGATAAATTCATGGATCTAATAGGACTTAGAAAATTGTGAAGTAAGTTTTGCTTATATGAGAACATCTAAAAACAACTAAAACCCAGTTTCATTGTAAAAAATATTAGAAATTTATTATTTTTCCTAAGATATAAATGTATAAATAACCAGGTATAAAATGTAAATAACAACATGCATGGTGGACAAGTAGCAAAACTATGAAAATCAAACTGTAGCCCAGATGACAGAAGCTTGGTAGAAAAAAAATGATCAGTATCATTTGAGACAAATTCAGGCTTGTTGTGACAATATTCATACCTCAGAACATTTAAAATAGTGTGCCTCTATGTGTATTTGAATGCTGGTGCTAGTTGGATGTATATCACTCACATCTTAAATAATCGTACCAATTACATAATAATCATACAAAGAACATCTCTGTATGGTGCACACTAACGTACTCTGTTTGTCTAAGGCATTCACTGTATCACTGTCATCCTGTTGTTCATTGATTGCCTTGAGTAGGCCCCAGTAACGTCTCCTTCCTCCTAGCCCTGAGATTTTAAAAAGTGCCCCATTCAAGGCTCTTTCAGGGTCAGGAGAATGAGACCCATCATTGTTAACGGTTTTTGGCATATGGAATACACCACGGGGAATTTTCCAGACTCTGCTGTGTGGGCAGGATACTTTTGGTAGCCTGCCAGATTCTCTAGAGTAAGAACTAGATAATAAGATGTCGTGGCCATGCGCTTCCAGGAGCAGGGTTTTATAGTCTCTAGGTCTTGGCCATTGATGGGATTACACGGCACCAGGGGCAGTTGGTGGGTGTAACGCCTGCATACTGGAAGATGAGGGATCTGGGTTGAGGAGGTCCCAGTCCCAATCCAAGCAAGCTTGGAGATCTACGCCCTGGGTCCCACACACCTGGGTTCCTCTGCTGGTTCCTTCATGCGTGAGGCTCGTCTAAGGCATTAGAAAGATGAATTCAAATAATTTTACATGAGAGAAGAAATGTCTTTATTAAAAAAATTGAAGTAGCAAATATGGTCATATTACACTAAATTTGGAAATAATAAGGAATTCTCCAGGGAGGAATGTACTTTGGAATCTTAGAGAACTGGGCATATCTACAAAATACCTTTTATAAGAGAAATACTGGTCTCCATTTCATTGTTGACCATTACTAAACATCTATCTCATTTTTTGCCTTGTGCCTTGTGAAGAAACTTTTATTTCACAAGGAAACTATGAGAACAATGTGAGTCTTTGTCAGTAGTATTGATCTGTAGTTAGTCTTTGATTCCATAGACAGGAATCATTATGTGTCAGGTTGTGTGATCTCAGTACAGATCTCACTCTATGAAGGCTCCTTCAAAGTCCAAACCAAAATACTGCTGTGAGAATCAGAATAGGTAGGAATGGACTCTCAACATTAAACTCCAATCAAACTGTTCCAAAAAGAGACATTTTTATGCCATCCCATCTTTAAACAATATCACTTCAAAATAATTTGTTAGAGACTTCAATTTATCTGAATGAAGACCTTCCTGTTACAGCAATATGGAGATCAGCACCAACTCCTGGGCTGATATGGCTTTCTCATTAGGTCCCAGAATACTTCACAATAAACTAAGCCTGTTGTATAAACTCTGTCAGTTTAGTATATATTATGCCAAAACCAAAATTAATTTAGATAGAAAAATATCAGTGGAGTCTATTTAAGAGGAATAGTAATTAGATATCTGGGTTACTGGTATAATCCTTAGTGAGTAGCACAAAAATACCTAAATAGATATTTATTACATACTAAATTTATGTCACAGGGAGCTTGTCGGGCTTTGCCATGCAGGCGAGATACTCTTGGTAGCTTGCCCAGCTCTCCAAGAGGGGCAGAGGAATTGAACCCAGGTCGGCCATGTCGGCTGCGTGCAAGGCAAATGCCTTACCCGCTGTTCTACAAGTAGGAACCAATAGCACAGTGGTAGGGTATTTGCCTTGCGAGCACCCAGCCAGGCCCAGCCGGGTTTGATTCCTCCACCCTTCTTGGAAAACCCAGCAAGCTTGCACAGCAAAGCCTGGCAAGCTACCCATGATGTATTCAATATGCCAAATACAGTAACAACAAGTTTCAAAATGGAGATGTTAGTGGGCCTGCTCGAGCAAATCAATGAACAACAGGGGGACAGTGACTCAATTTATATATTTCAATTGCTATATTTCTGCTTTGAATGGTCTATGGTTCATGCGTATCAAAATTTAGTCACTGTCATTAGAAGTCTTATATCCTAAGGACTAACTAAAAAATAGAAATTCTATAGAATCATTCTATGATAGAAAATCTAAGGCAAGAACAATGTCAAATTACTGAATACTTCCTTTTGTCATACAAGTAACAATAAATTATATGACTTAATTTACTGCAATGCAAAATTTCCAACAATGTATTTTACTAACACTAGCCCCTATATTTTAGTAACATTTCGTATGTTTTTATGCCAAATATTCTAAAATATTTTGTAAGTTTAACTATTCTGAAAGATGGCTAACACATTTTATATTTTGCTTAATAGACTCTCTTGCATAATGAGATGAGTTCACTTTTATATGCCTTGTATATTGTCCAATAAAAACTGAAATAACTACAAGACTTATAAAAAACAAGTGAAAGGGGAGAAATAGAGAACAATTTATGAGCAGGTGAGTCCTACCTACCATATTTAGTATACATCATATGGGAAAGTGGAATCAATAGAACCTCTCAATTCATAAATGATATTCAACAGTAGTATCTACAGGTTGACATAGAGATGACTGACCAGAGTTTACCCATGAATTATGTTGAATCTGGAAATTTGTACTAACAAGATATCCTTAAAAGTATACTTTCTTTTATACTATGTAGCATTTTTAATCACAGCTCAAATAAAGTCATAGTATATACAGGATCAAAAATCTTATAAGGAGGACTAATTTTTTTCTACAGTAAAAATGTAACATCAAATTTGTTTACATGTCATCTCTCTGGTTCAATGATTAAGCAAACTGGCGAGAAACATCCAATAGTGGGTAGGACATTTGTTTTGCACATAGCTGGCCAGAGTCCAATCCCCAGCACCACATGGTTCTATGAACCCTTCTGAAAATAACTTCTTAGCACAGATCCAGGAGTCAACCCTGAGAACTGGTGGGCATGCCCCAACTCCTGAAAAATAAATAAAAAATTTCATATGAGTAGAAACCAGGTAATTAAATTTTTTATTTCAAATGATATTAGGGAAACATGAAATAAATATGAATAGAAAGAGAAACTAGCCTTAGTGTTTTCTTCTAGAAAACTTTATTTCATAGAGTTCTCAAATAAACTATGTGCTGGGTAAAAGGGCAGGAGGATTGTTGCTGGGTTCCCCAAAACATATTTATAAAAATGTAAAGAAAATATGAGTGCTTATCTTGGAACAAAGGTTGAGACTTCTGAATATTTTAAAACCTATTGTGTATAAAGGGGAAAGTAAATATATTCTTATATTTTCAGAGATCAAAACTAAGATTATTGAGTTAAAAAGATGCATATTACATCTCTCCACAAGAGAAACATTAGAATGATATGAAGTGGCTAAAATACTAAAATTTAATAGTATTGTAAACCAATAATGTCACACACACTGTCCTCCCATTGTTCATCGATACTAAGTTTGAAACAGTCATAAAAAGTGAAGTGTTGGGGTAGTGAGATAGCTCAGTGGGTGGGTGAATATGCACTGGGACCTAACCTTGAAACTCCTATCACATAATCCCTCCACTCTGTTCCACTAGCACTGCAGGTATGACTCTGAAGTTCTCCAAGCCTGAAGAACAATTCTGTATCCTCAGACCAGAATACTGAACTGCCTAATCTTGTTTGTTGACTACCTCTAGCAGAGGCCAAAGAACTTCCTGAGCACTGCTTGGAGAGGCCTCAACAGTTATTCATTAATAACAAACTGATTAAGATGAAGCTTTCATTTATGTCTTCTACATTTAAAACTTCTATGTGTGCCTTTAAGCATTAGTACTTGTATGAGAATTTTTTTGAATTACAGGTGAGAAACCTTTTATCTTATAAATTCCTGATCTGCTTCTTAAAATATTTGAGTTCAGAGCAGGAAGTTTAATAACATGATTACTCTTAAGTGATATGTTCCTAATAGAAATTTTAAATGTACTAATTCCTTATGCTGTTTTTTACCTACTGAATTTGTTTGTGTGTTTGTGTGTGTGTGTGTGTGTGTCTATGTCTGTGTGTGTTTGTCTAAGATTACAAGGAGTTACAAAAGGATTTAAGCCAGATCTATAATCACCTGTTTTAAGGTCTTGCACTCAGTTCAATTTTATGTCTAAGATTATCATATAATAAAGATGAATGAATATTCAATTCCTATGCTGCTTAATACTTATTTAAAGAAAATTAAATATTCAAATTTACTTTCTGTAGTATAAATGTGGAAGATTAAGTTTTCATATGTTTCACATTTAGTGACAAGGGAAACAATAAGAAAATAATAATAATTAAAATAATAATAAAAAAGGAAGACCATAAAAGTTAGTAAGGAACTTATAAACTATCAAGAACATTTTTTGTAGCTTTGAAGTGTTTTGAAATCTTTAACAGTTATCAAATGACATGCCACAATGAAATTGGCGCTACCTTTCCTAAATCATCTTGTTAGCATGCTTCTGAAGGGCATCCTGACCTATGTTGCTCCAAGTGTCCAAAAAGCTTCAATTTTCTACCTTGATTTTCTCTGATTATTGACAATTTTCTCTGCTAGTCACTGCTTGACTGATGAGACAAAACTCAAGGTGATTGGCCAGGTTAACAAAGTGAGAACATTCCAGTCAATCAGTATGTACCTCATTAGTATTGATCTCTCTTGTAATTCACGAGAAATCTTGAAATATACAAAATAATTCACTATATAATAGGAAAAATGTTCTTGTTTACCTTACCTTCATAGAGACTTTCAGTATTTGGTGATTAAAATCCAAAATACTTCTCTCCCAGTCTCCATTACTGAGTCTCTCTGTAGTATTATTCTTATAATTTTGCTCTTGGAAGTAGCAATTTTTATTTCTTCAACCAACATAGCATAAGTTATTTAATATTTAAATCCAATTTTGGTTATAAATTTTATATCTACAGAAGACTGTGCAATCAAAGGCTTTTAGAAAAGTAATTTCAAAGACACAGGCTTTAAATTTATTTTAGGACATGATTAATTATCAATAAAACATAAAGTTGAATTTACAAATATTTTATGATAGCTTTTAGCTTTGTTTTATTGTAACTTTTCTAACCTGACAATAATTTTAATTTACTATCTTAAAATAGTGTTGAGTTTGGAAAATGACCAAAATGTATTTAAATCTATAGGAGAGGCTGAAGAGGTAGCCCAATGGACTGGACAAAATGGTTTGCTTGCAAGAAGCCCAAGTTCAATCCCTGGCACTGCATGGTTCCCTAAGCATTAACAGGAATTGCCTTTGAGCAATGACCCATGATTAGTCCCTGAGCATGTTGGGTTTGACTTCTCCTCAAATGCAAAAAAAAAAAAAAACAGATATATAAAAGTTGAAAAAATATGTAATTAAACAATATAGACTAATACTTGACTATATATCAGCCTAGTAATTAGTGTTCTGAAGTAAAATTATATTATTCATTAAATGACTAAATAAGTGAGCTGATAGAAGTGAGATAGCAATACATAAATTCTTTTTGAAAAATGTAAAATTTCTATTTGCAATTAATTCCAAGCCTATTTTGTATACCAAATTAAAACAACAATTTGGCATATTCCTGGGTATCAACAATGTCATATATTCTCTCACAAATGCAATTGCAAATAGGTCTTCTGATATTGATCAGAAATAATGTAGCTAAGAGGATTTGGATAGTTTAAATGAGTGAAAAAGGGAATATTGCAGATAAGGACATTCAAATGAACTATTATATACAAAATGTTCTCCAGATGATTTCTTAATTAAAATCTAAAAGTTTTATGTAAAACTTTTCTCTAGATTACAAAGCTAATATATTAGATTGAATGCATAAAGAAAATGTAAAACATTTTTATTTTTATGATTATGTCTGTGTATAGCTTTTTTTGTTAAATTATTTTATTTGAGTAAAATATGTGGGATGAATAGTTTTGCATAATAATTTATAAAATATTTAAATTTTTGACATATTTAAAATGTAATAAAATTTTATTTGATTATTCTCATTATTTTAAAAGCAATATTTTAGAGACAAACTTAATTTTTTTGCTTGTGTTAATTTGGGTGTCAGACTGAGCAATGTGTGTGTGTTACTGCTGGCTCTTCACTTAGAATTACTCATGGTGATGCTTGGGGGGATCATATGGGATACTGGTGGTGGAACCTTGCTTGGACACATGCAAGACAAGTGTCTAATTGTGTACTTAGGTCCCAGTAAATTTAATTTTATGGACTGGAGCAATAGCACGGCAGTAGGGCATTTGCCTTGCACGCAGCCAACATGGCCGACCCAAGTTCGATTCCTCTGGCCCTCTCAGAGAGCCCGGCAAGCTACCCGTGATGTATTTGATATGCCAAACACAGTAACAACAAAGTCTCCAATGGAGACGTTACTGGGGTCACTCGAGCAAATTGATGAACAAGGGGAGGACCGTAACAATGACAGATTTACTTTGGCATTATGTTTTAGAAATAATACATAAAAAAACAACCATTGGTGGCCAGTGCTATGGTATAAAGGGCAGTGTGCTTCCCTTGCTTGCAACCAACCTGGGTTTGATCCTCAGCATCCCATATTGTCCTCAAGGCTACCAGGAGTAATTCTGAGTTCAGAGCCAGGAGTAATCTCTGAGTACCACCCACCGTGTGTGGCCTAAACAGAAAAATAAAAGGAAAAAGAAACATTAATTTGCATGTCAGCACTAATAACATGACTTAATGATTGTTTAAAACAATTATTAAGTTGATTGGAGGGGGTCCTGTATGTGGGACTAACCATAGATCCTGTTAGGCTCTTTTAACCACTTCATTAATGATCAGGAGAAAAGTAGACATAATATGTTAATTAAATTCCCTAGTGCCGTAAAAACCTAGTACAATATATATAATGAGTCAACCCATTGAATTTAATTGAAATATGCCCAAAGATAAACTTTTAAAATAATAGACTGCAGTGAAATTTGTATTTAACAAGAGTTCATGGGATAATGTTTAAAACTTATATGGCCATGATACAATTTCCTAAAATAGCAAGAAAATCAGTCGGAGGTATCTTTTGGCTTACATGTCAGTGACAACCTTAACTTCTTTGCCAAATGACATGAAAGCAAAGAAGGTATAAGGTGTATAGAGCAATAAACATATTGAAAAATATTCAGGCTTATACCAAGAAACTGTCTTTGATCATCTGCATTTTTTCTTTCTTTTTTTATTTTTATTTTTATTGGCTGGAGCGATAGCACAGTGGGTAGGGCGTTTGCCTTGCACGCAGCCAACATGGCTGACCCGAGTTCGATTCCTCCGCCCCTCTCGGAGAGCCCGGCAAGCTACCGAGAGTATTCGATATGCCAGACACAGTAACAAAGTCTCCAATGGAGACGTTACAGGGCCCCTCGAGCAAATCGATGATCAACGGGAGGGCCTTGACCTTTTTATCTTTACCTTTTTTTATTAGTGAAACACCATAAGGTACAGTTATCGACTTACAAATTTTGTGCTTGGGTTTCAGTTATACAATGATCAAGTGCCCATCCCTCTACCAGTGCCCGTCATCCATCACCACAGGTCCCAGCATCCCCCCCACCTCCATCCCCCCCATCCCATCCTGCCTCTGTGGCAGGGTATTCCCCCTTGTTCTCTCTCTCTTCTTTTGGGTACTGTGTTTTGCAAGAGAGGTATTGAGTGGCAATCATGTTTGGTCTATAGACTACTTTTAGCATGCTTCTCCCACCTTGGGAGGGTCCTCACCACACCCTTTATTTGGTGCTCTCTTCTCTATCTGAGCTTCCTTTTCACCTAGCACATGTGGCTGGCCTTCCAGTCATGGAGCAAAATTCCTGGTACTAATCTCAGCCATTCCTGGGTGTTAGTCTCCCTTTGTGTTGCTTTATGTTCCCCAGATGAATGCAATCTTTCTGTGTCTATCCCGCTCTTTCTGACTCATTTCGCTTAACATGATACTTTCCATGTAGTACCACTTGTATGTAAATTTCATAACTTCATCTTTTCTAACAGCTACATAGTACTCCATTGTGTAAATGTACCAAACTTTCTTTAACCAGTCATCTGCTCTTGGGCACTCAGGTTTTTTCCAGATGCTGGCTATTGTAAAGAGTGCTGCAATGAACAAACAATTGCAGATGTCACTTCGACTATACCTTTTTGCCTCTCTGGGATATATTCCCAGGAGTGCTATAGCTGGGTCAAATGGCAGATAAAATTCTAATTTTTTGAGAATCGTCCATACTGTTTTCCAAAAGGGTTGGACCAGCCGGCATTCCCACCAGCAGTGAAGGAGGGTCCCTTTCTTGCCATATCCGTGCCAGCATTGGTTGCTTTTGTCCTTGTGGATGTGGGCCAGTCTCTGTGGTGTGAAATGATATCTCATTGTGGTTTTAATCTGCATCTCTCTGATGATTAGTGATGTAGAGCATTTTCTCATGTGCCTTTTTGCCATTCGAATTTCTTCTTTGCGAAAGTTTCTGTTCATTTCCTCGCCCCATTATTTGATGGGGTTGGGTGATTTCTTCTTGTGGAGTTTAACCAGTACCTTGTATATCCTTGATATCAACCCCTTGTCAGATGTGTATTTGGTGAATATCCTTTCCCATTCTGTAGGCTGTCTTTGTATTTTGGTCACTGCTTCTTTTGAGGTGCAGAAGCTTCTTAGTTTAAGATAGCCCCATTTGTCTATCTCTGTTTTCACTTGCTCGGCCAGTGGCGTGACATCTTTGAAGATACCACTAACTTCAATATCATGGAGAGTTTTGCCAACTTTGTCTTCAATAAACATTATGGATTCTGGTCTGATGTTGAGGTCATAAATCCATTTTGATCTTACTTTTGTGCATGGTGTTAGGCAGAGATCTGAGCCCACTTTTTTGCATGTAGCCATCCAGTTTTGCCAGCACAGTTTGTTAAAAAGGCTTTCCCTGCTCCATTTCACTTTTCTTGCCCCCTTATCAAAGATTAGATGATTATATGTTTGGGAGGAAATGTCAGTATATTCAACTCTGTTCCATTGGTCTGCAGCTCTGCTTTTGTTCCAGTACCATGCTGTTTTAATTATTACTGCTTTGTAGTAGAGTTTGAAGTTAGGGAGGTTGATTCCTCCCATTTTCTTTTTCCCAAGAATTGCTTTAGCTATTCGTGGGGGCTTATTGTTCCATATAAATTTCAGGAGTGTTTGCTCCATTTCTTTGAAGAATATCATGGGTATCCTTATAGGGATTGCATTGAATTTGTACAGTGCTTTGGGAAGTATTGCCATTTTTGCAATGTTAATTCTCCCCATCCATGAGCAGGGGATATTTTTCCATTCCCTCATGTCCTCTTTTATTTCCTGAAGTAGCGTTTTGTAGTTTTCTTTGTACAGGTCTTTTACTTCCTTAGTTAACCTGATTCCTAGGTACTTGATTTTCTGGGACACAATTGTGAATGGGATTGTTTTCTTGATGTCACTTTCTTCTCTTTCACTATTTGCGTATTGGAATGCCATGGATTTTTGGGTATTGATTTTATAGCCTGCCACTTTACTATACAAGCCTATTGTTTCTAGGAGTTTCTTGGTAGAGGTTTTAGGGTTCTCTAAGTATAGTATCATATCATCTGCGAATAGTGAGAGCTTAATTTCTTCTTTCCCTACCTGGATGCCCTTAATATCATTAGCATTTCTTTATAATCAAATACTTTGAACTCTCACTGCAAATGCAGTCTTGCTTCATTCTTTGAAGAACAATCCCCAAACTGTAAGACATTCTGTCCAAAACTCTAGAACAAGAATCATCAATAGATCCTGCTGTTATCTGGATCTACCAACATAGTTCCTCTTGTACAACTGAATGTCTGTCCTCAACTTGAGTGAATTTTGAAGCGCTTTCCATAATTTTACTTTTTCTTTCTACAGTTCTAGCTTAAAGCCTATCTTTATAATATATCATGGTCTCCAACTCCTTTATGTGTTTTTCCTTCTTGTTACCAATCATGCATCTTACTTCACTCTGGAAATTTCTTTTTCTAAATCCCTTTGTCTGTTTCATACTGATAGTGCCTACCTATCTAGTTTTCCTTCCACTTCCCTGAGAATCAATACACTGAATTGCTGCAGACTTCTTTTTCTCAGGTTAACTTCCTTCCTTGTTGGATCACCATTATTCAATCTCTATTAGTAACTGTAGTAACTGTTCATTACTGCAAATTATAAGTAATTTATACATAATTACAATCAATCAATAAAATAGTTATCTAATTTTAATACAAAGCAGCATCGGTTTAGTTCACTATTAGTTAATAGCATATATGAATTTAAATAAAATATTCCCCATTGAAGATAGATAATTCAAGATTAATACTATATAATCAGTTGATCTTAGAATTTAATTTAATAATTTTGTTAAGAGAATAAATTTAAATAGGTTTTGTGCTTGGCCTGTTCCCCCTGGTGTCCTGGTGGCTGCCATCCTCCAGAGGCCACTGGACAGTCAGGTTTGGGCCTGCAGTGACGAGACACACGAGGCCTCACAGGATGGGGGTGGAGCCGGCCCTTTCCTCTCTACCCCAATGAGACCCCAAGTAACCACCCACGAACGTCTTCTTTGGCTCCTGATCAAACTGCTTAATGGCCATGATCCCAGAGACTCAGAAAACAAATCTTAGAACCCAGCGGCTTTTGACAGAAATGAGTCCGGACCCTGCAGTAGGTTACTGTTGCCAGGCCACCCCAAGGGGAAAGGGTGCTGTCCCTCCGCCTGCTTCCCCTTGGCGGTTCAGTGGCTGCCATCCTCCAGAGGCCATTGGACAGTCAGGTTTGGGCCTGCAATGATGAGACATGTGGGGTCTCACGGGATGGGGGTGGAGCCAGCCCTTTCTTCCTCATCCCAATAAGACCCCGAGTCGCTCCTCACAAATGACCTCTCTGGCTCCTGGCGATGATCCCAGAGACTCAGGAACAAATCTCGAAACCCAGCAGGTTTTGGCAGAAATACCTCCAGATTTAATTGCTAAAATTTTGGAATTTCAAAATTGCACAGCCACTACTGCAGCCGCATGACATCATGTGTTATTCATGACCAGCAATAGAAAACAAATTGTCTACTGTTGCCTTTTTGGCAGATCTGAGTGTTGGGGTAAAATCTAAAATAATAATGATGGGTGTGGTGTCAAAATATTGAATGTAATCAAAGTAGAGAGAGAGAGTAATGTGGAAATCATCTGCCCCACAGGTAGAGGGAAGTTGTGGGATGGGGGTATAGTGGGGTTTATGGTGGTGGAGAATGAGCACTAGTGGAAAGTACGGGTGTTTCATTGTATGACCAAGACTTAAACCCGAAAGCTTTGTAAGTGCTCTCATGGTGATTCAATAAATAAAATTATAAAAAATGAAAAAAAGTAAGGTGGAGTTCATGCCCAATTCAATCAGCCTAATCAATGGCTGAATAAATAGCAGTACTCTGACATAAAAAAGAAAATAAATTTATTACTTACCAATGTTTTAAGCTATACTAATCTAGATCTTGAATCTCTAATGTTAAAAAAACTTTGAAACAATTTCCCCTTATATTGAAGACAGCTTTAATGTTTTCATTAGTTTTTAATTAAGACAGTGATTTACTAAGTTGTTCATAATACAGTTTTCTCAGGCATACAAGATCCCAACACCAATTCCACAACCAGTGTCCCCTTCCCTCCATAAGTTTCCCAGCTTCCTGCCACCTCCTATTCTGCACCCTTGGCAAGCAAATAACAAATTTATTTCATATAACTTGTTCTTCCACAATAACTTAAAAGGGTGGCAAATAGAATTATCAGAAAATCAATCAATAAGTCAAGTTGTGATGGTTAATTGCTATTTGTTTTTAACCTTTCTAAATCTAATAGAGAGTAATCATATGCATCATTTGCGAGTGTCATATGCAATGGACATATAATGAGAAGCTTCTCCTGTTCTTTAAAGGAGATCTTTTAATGCTTCTTGTAAGACTTGTTTCAAGGCTATGAATTCCTTATGCTGTTGCCTGTACATGAAAATCTGTATAGTTACTTTGAGGCTTTTTAAAAATAATATTGGAGGGGCTGAGCTATAGCATAGTGAGTAGGGCATTTGCCTTGCACACGGCCAAACTGAATTCGGTTCCCAGCATCCCATATGGTCTCCTGAGCACCACCAGGGTAATTCCTGAGTGCAGAGTTAGGAGTAACCCCTGAGCATAGCTGGGTGTGACCCAAAAAGGCAAAAAATAAAAATAATATTGGAAAGTTGGTTTCTGGTCAGTCATGTACAACAGATGAAGCCAAAACTCAGTTTCTAACATCACACACAAAATTCAAATCAAAATGAATTAAAGAACACAATATCAGGCCTGAATCCATCAATTGCACTCAGGAAAATTATAGGTAGAACACTTTACCGTTCTGAGCAAAGAGGTATCTCCTAGATGTATCTTCAGTAATTCAGTGCCATTGACCAAGCAAATGGAAGCAAAAATAAGAAAATGGACAATAATAAACTATACTGCCAAATATTATTTTGGCCAGAATAAAAAAAACTGGGAGAAATACTTTTCTACCACATATGTGACAGAGTGTTCGATATTCAAGATATACAAAACACTGGTAAAAATGTACCGCAAAAAAGCAAGTCACCCCATCAAAAATGGGGGGAAGATTTGAACAGAAATTCTTGAATCAGACATGCAAATGGCAACACATATACAAAAAATGCTCGGCATGACACCTCATCAAGGAAATACAAATCAAAACAACAGATCATCTTATGCCAGCAAGACTGGCACACATGACAAACATTATAGATGTGGGGGTTGAGGGGAAAGGGATCCCCATTCATTGCTGGTGGGGATGTTTACTGCTTCAGCCATTTCTGGAAAATGTTTTGGATACTTCTTAAAGTATGATTTTAATTTCATATGATCTAGCAATTCCACTTCTTGTATCTACCCTAAGGACCCCAGAACTCTAGAAAAGATGTTTGAATTTCTTTGTTAGTTTTTTTATTGTTTTTTGTTTATTTGTTTTGTTTTGAGGCCCCACCTTGTCCTCAAAGGGCTTATCCCTGGTTCTAAGTTCATGAGTCATTCTGACTGGGTTAAGGGGACAATATAGAATGCTGGGGATAGAACCCAGATCAACTGCATGCAAACACCTTACCCACTGCACTACTCACCACCTCCAATACCCCTATGTTTACTGCAGCACATTCACAATAGGCAAAATATGGAAAACCCAAGTGCACAAGAATAGGTAATTAGATAAAGAAATTATGGTACATATAACAATTGGAATACTACTCTGTTATGTAAAAAGATGCAACCATGGAATTTACTGCTATGTGAATGGACCTGGAGAATTGGAAATTATTATGCTCACTAAAGAAGTGTGAAGAAGAGGAATAGACACAGAATGATCCTTCTTGTATCTGTGATATAAAGAAACAGAATTTGGACACTAATCAGTACCCAAGGTCAACAGAAATTGAAGAAAGAAAGAATTGATGATATTATCATTATTATTATTATTTACTTCACTACATGTGTAAACATGTAGTTTTCTTTTTGCTTTTTTTTTTTTTTTTTTTTTTTTGCTCTTTGGGTCACACCCAACGATGCACAGTGTTTACTCCTGGCTCATGCACTCAGAAATTACTCCTAGCAGTGCTCAGGGTTCTATATGGGAATCAAATCTGGTTCGGCTGCATGCAAGGCAAACGCCCTACCCACTGTACTATCGCTCCAGCCCCAAGGTATAGTTTTCTTGTATTTCAATTTTCACCTTAGGTTACATTTTGGTACGAGTGAATATCAGCCAATATACAGACACTATATGAAATGCAAATACATTTTTCATCAGAAATATAAAACAATATTATATAATCCAGATAGATATATCTCCACAGTTTCATTCCCTTTTAAAATATTTGTGTATTATCTAATATAATATTTAGATCATCTCTATAATACCACATGCTTCTTTTATTAATCTTTGTTTCATAAAGCAGGATTAGCAAACTTCTTCAAATCCTCATTCTACATTTCCTTAGCCTAACTTTTAACTTATCTCTGTTATTTGAGGTCATTACTTATTTACTTTTCTCAAGAACAAGATGATCTATTTCTAAATACCAGTATGATCCTATCATTTCAGGAGAGGAAGTTGGTGTACTAATTCCACAGCTTCCAAATTATATTTAATCCAAGTTCCCCCGATTTATATAATAAAGGCCATGTAACCTTTCCCCAAAGCCAATTCTATTCTCAGCCTCCCACAAAAGTAACAACCAAATCCCTTTTAGGTAGCAAGAAAAATAATTGTGAAAATAATTTGAAGACTAAGAATTAATATAAATCTCATACCAGCTCACTTTTAATATTTCCAGTGTGATCCAAGCTGTTACATTATTTTCAGAAATTTTGAAATAATTTCCAAATGAATCTGTTTTTCTACTCATATCTCTTCCAAATCATTCTGTATGCAGCAGCCAAAATGACATTCTGTTGCACTGCTTTAAACTTCTGTGTCTGCACCTTGCACTTGAAATTTAATATAAATTTTTCATCAGGAACTAAACTTGCATGATCTGGCCCCTGATAACCTTTCCACTTTAATACATGACACTTGCTCTCTGGATCTGTAGCTCCAGTTCACTATGCCACATGGTACAATGGTCTTTCAGTTATTAGAGTACAATGATCTCTTTCCTCTGTTGGTCTTCAGTTTGCTCAACTCTTTGACACACTTGTTTTTTAGATTTTGTCCTTAAAGTTTAAGATATATATATATATATTTATTTCTGAAAATATTTTATAAAATATCTTTCCCTATATACTCTCAGCCACAGAACTCTTTTTATTACTTTGATTCTTCCTGATTGTAATACAGTATTTTATTAATATAGATTTGTCATATATAACATAATAAATAAGAATGTAAACCCTGTTAGGGCAGATTTGAAAATGTCTTAAACTTGTCAGTGGATGAATATTAGTAGATATGCTAAAATTTAACAATTATCTATAGAATGAAAAAAAGAAATCGCTCTGCTTTCTCAAACCTACCACCATTTAGCAAATAGAGATAAGAGTTGTAAACGGTTCCCAAAGTTCAATCATTTTAAACCTCACTAGACCTCAAGGTACAGTTTATTTCTGCACATTCTAAAATTTCTTGATTACATAGAGGAATGCAAAGTGATAGGCTTCTTGCCAGATTTTAGTAAAATCTTCCTGCTCTGTTGAGAAAGGTAATAAACCACCTAAGGAACACTGAAGAACAGCTCCTATCTAAATTGCTAAATTATCCTATTGGTTGAGAATCAGAAATACTAGGCAAAACTTTTGGATATTTTTCTTACCTGTAGAAATCTAATGGCCACTCCTTAAAATGGTACACATAACTATCAATATTCAGATTTAAGTTTGTCATCAATTTCAGTTAACTACTTTGCCACATGGTGCACCATATAGCAACAATCCTTAAAAAATAGAGACCAAAATACATAAAATACGTGCCAGTCTCTGTGGTATGGGATGATACTTCATTGTTTCGATTTGTAGGGCATTTTTCCATGTGCCTTTTGGCCATTTGTGTTTCTTTTTTGAAGAAGTTTATTTCTTCTCCCCATTTTTTATGGAGTTGGAGGTTTTTTCTTGTACAATTCTACTAATGTCTTGTATATTCTGGATATTAACCTCTTATCAGATGGGTATTGGATAAATATTCTTTCCCATTCCATGTGTTCTCCCTATATTTTGGTCACTGTTTTTTTTGAGGTACAAAAATTCTAGTGTAATGCAGTCCCATTTGTTTATGTTTATTTCCACTTGCTTGGTCAGTGGTGTATCATCCTTAAGGATGCTTTTAGCATGAATGTCATGGAGATTTCTGCCTATGTTTTTCTCTATGTGCCTTATGGATTCAGGTCTGATATTAATTCACTTTGATCTGACTTTTGTACCTGGTGTTAGCTGGTTAAAGATATTTTGGTACATTTACACAACGAAATACTATGCAGCTATTAGGAAAGATGAAGTCATGAAGTTTGCTTTTAAGTAAATGGTAGTATCATGCTAAGTGACATAAGTCAGAAAGAAACGGACAGACAGAATGACTGCACTCATTTGTGGAATATAAAATAACAGAATATGAGACTGACACCCAAGGACAGTAGACACAAGGGCCAGGAATATTGCTCCATATTTGGAAGCCTGCCTCATGAGCTAGGAGAGAAGGCAGCTGGAATAGAGAAGGGATCTCTAAGTCAGTGACGGTTTGAGGGATCATTTGGAATGGGAGATGTGCGGCTAAAAGTAGGTAAAGAACCAAACGTGATAGAGTATCTGTGTTGCAAACCATAATGCCCAAAAGTAAAGAGAGAGTATGGGGAAATTGTCTATCATAGAGTCTAGGGGAGGGTTGGTATGGGGCGGGGGGATACTGGGGACATTGGTGGTGGAAGATACACATTGGTGAAGGGATAGTTGTTTGATTATTGTATGACTGAAACTCAAACATGAAAGCTTTGTAACTATCTCATGGTGATTTAATGAAAAAAATACTTAAAATAAGCAGAATATCCCCAGTAACCTGGCTTCTTGATACTCCTGAACATCTCCCACATTAGTCTCTAGCACAGCGGTAGGGCGTTTGCCTTGCACGCAGCCAACATGGCGGACCCGAGTTCGATTCCTCCGCCCCTCTCGGAGAGCCTGGCAAGCTACCGAGAGTATCTCGCCCACACGGCAGAGTCTGGCAAGCTCCCCGTGACGTATTCGAGATGCCAGACACAGTAACAACAAAGTCTCCAATGGAGACATTACTGGGCTCGCTCGAGCAAATCGATGATCAACGGGAGGGCCTTTATTGAATCACTGTAAGAAAAGTTACAAAACTTTCAAGATTAAGTCTCGGTCATACAATGATCAAACACCTTTCCCTTCACCAGTACTTTCTATTGAGCTGAATTAAATCCTTGAGAATTTTGCAGTCCACACACACCCTGTCACACACCCCTCCAGAATTTTAATGGCTTTGAGTAATTTTGCTTAACAAAATTTAGGTGATTTACTCACTTCACAAATAGTCATTATGAGTATTACATTAGATAACCAAAGAATTACTGTCAATCTAATACAATTTTTTAGTTCCTACTATCATCCATCTCATTTTACTCTTTACAGTAATTTCCTATGTATATAAGTAAGAGGAAAAAGTATATTTAGAAAAATTTACCCTATAATTATTAATTGATCAACTCAAAAATCACCAAAGTTCACCCAATAGTAATGAATTATATAGTGAAATTAAATTTAAAAATATTTAAAAATTAAAAAAACAAAATTTTTATACTTCAAGACTCAAATATATATACTTTTTTAAAATATCTGGCCAGACCGAGCAAGTGAAAACAGAGATAGATAAATGGGACTATCTTAAACTAAGAAGCTTCTGCACCTCCAAAGAAACAGTGACCAAAATACAAAGACAGTCTACAGAATGGGAAAGGATATTCACCGAATACACATCTGACAAGGGGTTGATATCCAGGATATACAAAATACTGGTTAAACTCCACAAGAAGAAAACATCCAACCCCATCCAAAAATGGGGCAATGAAATGAACAGAAACTTTCTCAAAGAAGAAATCCGAATGGCAAAAAAGCACATGAGAAAATGCTCTACATCATTAATCATCAGGGAGATGCAGATCAAAACCACAATGAGATACCATCTCACACCTCAGAGACTGGCCCACATTCAAAAGAACAAAAGCAATCGATGCTGGCGCGGATGTGGTGAGAAAGGGACACTCCTTCACTGTTGGTGGGAATGTCAACTGGTTCAGCCCTTCTGGAAAACAGTATGGACGATTCTCAAAAAATTAGAAATTGAGCTCCCATTTGACCCAGCAATACCACTCCTGGGAATATATCCCAGAAAGGCAAAAATGTATAGTCGAAGTGACATCTGCACTTGTTTGTTCATTGCAGCACTCTTTACAATAGCCAGAAACTGGAAGAAACCTGAATGCCCAAGAACAGATGACTGGTTAAAGAAACTTTGGTACATCTACACAATAGAATACTATGTGATGACTGGTTAAAGAAACTTTGGTACATCTACACAATAGAATACTATGTAGCTGTTAGAAAAGATGAAGTCATGAAATTTACATACAAGTGGTACAATATGGAAAGTATCATGCTAAGCGAAATGAGTCAGAAAGAGAGGGATAGACATAGAAAGATTGCATTCATCTGGGGGATATAAAGTAACAAAGTATGAGATTAATACCCAAGAATAGCTGAGATCAGCACCAGGAGGATTACTCCATAACTTAGAGGCTAGCCGGGTATCCTAGAGGAAAGGGCAGTTCAGCTAGAGAAGGGAGCACCAAATAAAGGATGTTTGGAGAATCCTCCCAGGAGGGGAGATGCATGTCGAAAGTAGACTATGGACTAAACATGTTTGCCACTCAATGCCTCTTTTGCAGACCACAACACCCAAAAGGAGAGAGAGAACACAGGGGATTGCCCTGCCACAGAGACAGGGGGGGATGGGGGGATGGGGTGAGGGGATATTATCCATGGTGGTGGAAAATGGGCACTGGTGGAGGGATGGGTATCTGATCATTGTATAATCGAAACCCAAGCACAAAAAATTGTAAATCTACAACTGTAAAAAAAGAGAAAGAAACAAAAAAAATAAATAAAATATAATAAAGAGAAGGGAAAAAATTAAAAAAAAATAAAATAAAATAAAAAAAATTTTAAAGTAAAAAAAAATCTGGCCAGATAAATTCACCTTCCAAATTAGTTTATCTTAAATTGCTTCTCCTCCACTTTGTATTATCTGACAAGATTCATTTTAATTGCACTAATATTTATTAACTAATTACAATGCAATAGTTATATGTTCTACTTAAGTAAATGAGCAAAAGTAAACATTGAGTCTAAAGCTTAACCAAATAGTATATTTAAATAAAAATATCATAATGACTATATAATATTGGGCATTGAGATATGTATACTAAGGAAAATCAATACAATACGATAAAGAAATAAATTACATATATTAGATTTATACTTGGAATCAAGGAAAGTCTCCTAAAGAAAATGATTCATTATTTTAAATAACTAATAAAGATGAATGAATTAGCATACAAAGAAGGAAAAGAAATGAAATCTTCCAGGGGAAAAATAATGAATAAAAAGTCACAGGGTAAAAATTAACCTCAATTAAAGGGAAAATTTCCAAGGATTTAGGTCAGCACCGTGGAAAGCAGAGACTAAGGTGGAATACTTGCAGGGTTAACAAGGAGTCAGGAAGTATTTAAGATTCTCACTATTTTAAAACTATTGGTCTTTATGTTTTTAAGACCCCATTGGAGTTTCTGAGATGGAGGTATTGAAGACATTAAAAAAAATTGGTTTCAGTAGAAAACTGGAGAAAAGACAGGACATGGAGAGAACTTGATTAAACTATAGTGGTAAATTGTCAGCTTGTCTGAGCTAAGGTATCCACTTACCAGATAAAAGATTTTTGAATGTCTTTGTGAGGGAATTACTAGAAGAAATTAGTGTTAAAATTGGTAAATTTAGCAAAGGGAATTAACCTCATCAATGTGTTCTAGCATCATGCAATCCTTTGAGGAAATAATCAGAACAAATAAGTGAGAGGAAGGACAAACCTATTGTTCCTTTGCTTGAGCGGGCTGTCTATTTTTTGTGCTGATAGATTATCATTCATTGATCTTTTGTTTTGCATTTCAGACTGGGACTTTTATCTCCCTACCCCAATTCTTAGGCTTTTAGATTTAATCTGATTTATACCACTGACTCTTCAGTTTCCTAAGATAGAGGCCACAGGACCTCTGAGATCGTAGGCAAATTCTATACACTCTCTACCTATTATCTATCTATCTATCTATCTATCTATCTATCTATCTATCTATCTATTTTCTATAGTTTCTGCATGTCAGGAAAAATCTAATACATAGGTGAAAGACAGGGATAATTTTTATTTATTTTTTTTTTATGTAATGAGGATACCTTGGAGGGACATGGTAGTATTGAATCTAAATGGAATTGGATTACTTAAATCTTTCAAAAAGATAAGACCAGGCTTGATGTGATAATTGAGAAAGTAAAGGATTTAGTATTATAAGGGAATATCCCTGTATTGTATTTTAACAAGTAATGTATTATATTTTAACAAGTACTTTAGCTGGGCTGGAGCCCTACAGCAGGTAGGGTGCTTTTCTTGCACACGGCTTACCCAGGTTCGATTTCTCCGTCCCTCCCAGAGAGCCTGGCAAGTTATCTAGAGTATCCTGCCCACACAGCAGAGCCTGTCAAGCTCCCTGTGACATATTTGATATGCCAAAAAAAGTAACAAGTCTCACAATGGAGACATTACTGGTTCCCGCAAAGCAAATCAATGAACAAGGGAAGAACAGTGATACAGTGCTATTTTAGCTGTTATTTTTAATAGTAAATAATTTAATAATTTAAGAGTGAATATTATAATGTATTCTATTAGTATATCATCATGAATCCAAAATTATGCAAATCGCGTTATGATATAATTTGTAGCTGATGAATTTGTAATACTTAAGTAATGTAGAGTAGATGATAGGTCTGGAATTTAGAAAAGAGTGAAGAGATTTTATCTATCTATAGATAGACAGATATACATACTCACATATATACATTAACACTGCAGAGTCTGGCAAGCTCCCCGTGGCTTATTGTATATGCTGAAAAGAGTAACAATAATGGGTTGCATTCCCCTGACCCTGAAAAAGCCTACAATATGGCAACATTGGGAAAGATGAGTAAGGATAGGCTGCTAAAATCTCAAGGCTGGGACAAATGGAGACATTACTGGCGCCCTCTAGAGTAAATCAATGAATAACTGGATGACAGTGATGCAGTGATCTACATTAAAAGAGAAAGAGAGATAAAGAGAGAATAGAACAAAAGGGTTCCAGGTTAAGTGAAATAAGTCAGAAGAATAATATTAGTAGAAGACAACACTTATATGTGGGGAAAAAAAACAGCACAAAAATAGGAAAAGAAAAAAATTAGAAACTTTAAACGGCACGCCTGTGGTTACATATGAGTGGGCTGGAACTGGGAATGTGGTTCCAGTAGACTGTGGTGGATGGAGATGAGTACTTTGAAGCTGGTTGTAGTGTTGTAACACATATTTAGAAGAGGCAACAACTTTTTTTTTTTGGAAGTGAAAATAAGTTTTGTTTGAAAGTTTTATGGAAGTGGGGAGAGAGAGTGAAAGAGAGAAAGCAAGAGATAGAATCATACACTCAAGAGGCAATATAGATTTCTGCAGAGCACAGAGTGAGCCCCAGTATACACTCTAGCATTGGAAGTAAGAATGTCCACACCACAAGAGGGTAAATTGGGGCAATAAATGTGCTCGGATCCACATGCATTCAGCCACAACACATAGCTCAGGCAGAGTATGTACACTAAGACATGCAATTTAAGTCCTAAAATATGTACAGTTGATAAAAATAATATCAATATGATAATAGTCCTTTTAAAAGAATGTTAAAAGTCTGTGGTAGGCCTTGGATAAGTGGAAGACAATAAACCAAAATGTTCATTGCAGTATCTCCTTAAAAGGACGAGATTTTTTTGTTAAATGGCAATGTTGAGGAACGGAGAAATTTTAAATATTTCTAACATAAGAGTAGGGTTTCTAGGAAGGCATAGAGAAGTAAAAGTATTTACTTGCAAATAAGACAAAATCATGAATCCTATGACTGACACTAGATCTTAAATTTTGAAAGAATAATGACCAGCTCTTAAAACACTACAGAGAAAATATTAATTTGGATAGCTCCTTCAATTACTATAAGAAACCAGAGATATATTTGGGAGAAGAGGATGAGGACATAGAAGTGATAAATTTAAGAAGATTTCCAGGCTATAGAGAAATGTTTCTAAGTAGACTGGGTCAAGGACGAGGAATCTGAAGTACTCTGGGGATGCTGGTGAGAAGAGTAGTTTAGCACTTTTGGCAGTGGCAGAAAATTTGTGATAAAATATAGTGATTATTTTCAATTCAAAAGACCTTTTGATAAGCACAATTTTGTTCTTTTTTTTCTATTAGTTTTTTTTTTTTAGTGAAATACAATGAGGTATAGTTGTAGACTTACAAACTTTCATGCTTGGGTTTCAGTTATACAATGATTAAGTCCCCATCCCTCCACCAGTGCCCATTCTCCAACACTAATGATCCCAGTAGCCCACCTCCTCCACCCAAACGCCCCCACCCATACCGCCCCGCTTCTGTGGCAGGGCTTTTCCTTTTGCTCTCTCTTTCCTTTAGGGTGTTGTAGTTTGCAATAGAGGTATTGAGTGGCCATCATGTTCTACTTTCAGCAAGCATCTCACATCCAGAGCAAATCCTCCAAACAACCTTTACTTGGAGTTTCCTTCTCTATCTGAGCTTCCTTTTTCTCCAGCATGTGCTGCTGGCTTACAAGCCATGGAGCAGACTTCCTAGTATTTATCTCAACTATTTTGGGTGTTCACTCCCATTTTGTTACTATTATATTCCCCAGATGAGTGCAGTTTTTGTATGTTTGACCCATTTTTTCTGACTAATCTCACTTAGCATGATATTTTCTATGTAGAACCACTTAAATGCAAATTTCATGACTTCCTCTTTTCTAACAGCTGCATAGTTTTCTCTTGTGTAGCTGTACCAAGGTTTCTTTAGCCAGTCATCTGTTCTTGGGCACTCTTTGATGGCAAGTGACTAAACCTGTTTACTGCCTCAGGGAGTTCAGTACTGATGGCTACCAGTGGGATATTCATAAGTTACAGAAATTCTAAATCATATTTAGAAAGTAAGGCAAATCTTATAGATGCCAAACTGCAGCAATTCAATGTAGCTATATATTGGCTAGGGGTAAGTTGTCCTAGATGAAATCATGAAATACAAGTTGGTATAAAATTACAAATGTTAGGAAGACTAAAATATGAGGATAAGCGATTTTTAAAAAAAATAAAGGAACAAACAATTCATATGTACTAAATGATTTCAAATGTTCTCTTAAAATAATTACAGAAGAAAAATGAAAAAAATTGAAAAATCTTTAATTTTTAGGGAGATTAACTTGGTATTTTCTTTCTTTTAAAAACTTTTATGTGATTTGTAACACACTTTTAGATCTATGATTTTGTCACCGCAAGTCTCACCTATTCTCTGTTAATAACGTTGGAAAAGATGCCAAAACAAAATCCTGACTGTCATATCTCTGGAAGAATTTTGTCTTTCAAGACAGAGCATTGCTTTAAAATAAGTTAAATTTAATTTAAATTTAAAATGAGTTAAAGTTAAAGGTATCTTAAAACAAAACAACTTTCTAAATAGGTAAGTTACAGACCACAGGTTAGTAGAGAACTAAAGAAGATAACTGCTTTCTCTATTGGAAATGATCATCTAAAGTCAATGTAATGCAAAGAGTTTCAAGTATAATGGATATGGCACATTTCCACAGAGTGATAAATATATCATTTTATGCATTCATCAATTACGACTCAGGTCATTTCTGATAGCAATGGAATAATAAGAAAGTACTAATAATCATATTGTATTGTTATTTTTATCCACTAAACTTAAATATTAATTTATAAAACTACATACTATCATTCAAAACAACTGTAAGAATTTAAAAACAAACTGAGATTTCAAATATAAAGTTAAAGAGCTCTTCCTATCTGTCCCCAACGCTGTGCCCAGTCTTCTTCCCTCCAGCTCAGTCATTGCTCGAACCCAGTACATGGCTTTCTCAGCGAACATGCCCCAGATGTCCTCTAGGACCCTGGGACACTCACCATCCCTGAGCCTCTTCCGGTTCATCCCCAATGCTGTGCCCGGCCTTCTTTCTCCCCTAACATGTATCCACTCACACACACCAGGTAACTGAAGGGGCGTAGCCTCCTCAGAAGTTGGCTTGGCCTAATTTTGGACTGTGGCCACAGGTAGTTTACTCATACCCAGCAATCTCATGTAACATCTCAGTCTCCATACCTCCACACAAACATAAAGAAAAATTACAAAATCCCACCACGAGGGGAGGATGATGAAAAGAGTCCAAAAGCCTCAGTAGGTGCTACTCACCTAAGGACCTTTCTAAGAAAGTATTCAGATCTGAAGTAATGAAGATATTCAGTGAATTCAATGAAACAATGAGGCAGATACCCAGTAAATTAAAGGAGGACATGAGAAAAACAATTGAAAAAATACAGGAAGAAATGAAAGCAGAAATTGGAAAGCTACGCACAGAAATGTCATGAATAAAAGCTTCCATAGATTAAAAAAAAAAAACTCAGTCTGTGCCCTTAACAGTAGAATAGCCACAGCTGAAGACAGAATCAGTGAGCTGAAAGATCAGCTACACCAAGCCTACAGGCAACAACAAACAAAGGCAAGAGACCTCAAAACAGCTCTAAAGCGAATCAGAGTCCTAGGAGGTGACTCCAAGAGGAAGAACATTAGAATTATTGGAGTTCCAGAAGATAAGGGAAACAATCCCAATGAAAAAGCCATGGTTAAACAAATCATTGCAGAAAAGTTCCCAGAGCTGAACAAAGCAGCCATTCAAATTCAAGGAGCCTGAAGGGTTCCAGGTAAAAGAGACCCTAACAAAAACACTACAAGACATATCACAGTTAGAATGATGGATGCTGTGGATAGAGACAAAATACTGCAAGCAGCAAGGTCAAAGAAGGAAATCACTTACAAAGGAGCACCCCTTAGATTCACATCAGAGCTATCAGAACCAGAAAGTAATGGTGGGATATAGTTAAAAAAAAAAAAAACTTGCCGAAATGAAAGCTTCAACAAGAATACTCTATCTGGCTAAACTCTCATTCAAACTCGAAGGAATGGTACACTATGTTCTGCATAACAGCAGCTCAGGAACTTCATAGACTAAAAACCGAACCTAAAAGAAGGGCTAAAGGGGCTATTATAGATAAGAAATGCTAAAAGCACAATAAAAGTTACAGAAAGATGACGCAAAACCCCATAACAATAATCTCTCTCAATGTCAATGGTCTAAATTCACCAATTAAGAGACACAGAATGGCAAAATGGATTCAGAAAGAGAACCCAACATTCTGCTGCCTACAAGAAACTCATCTGAATACTCAGAGCATACACAGACTCAAAGTTAAAGGATAGGAAACAATTCTGCAAGCAAACAGCTCCCTCAAAAAAGCTGGGATGGTCATACTAGTATCTGACAACATAGATCTCAGGTTGAAAAAGAAGAGAAGGGACAGAGAAGGCCATTTTCTACTTAACAAGGGATACGCACAACAGGAAGAAATCACACTCTTAAATGTGTATGTAACCTAATAAGGGAACAGAGAAATATTTAAAACAACTGCTAAGAGATTTTAAGGAGGACATTGCTAGCAACACAATAGTGGCCGGACACTTCAACATCACCGTATGGCCTCTGGATAGATCAACAAGAACAAAACTCATAAAGGAAACACTGGCTTTGAAGGAAGATAGAAGAGAGAGGACTAACAGACTTATACAGAGCTTTACACCCCCAAAAGAAAGAATACACATTGTTCTCCAGTACACAGGAAACATTTTCCACAAAAGACCTTGTGCTAGGCCACAAAACATACCTCAGTAGAATCAGGAATATAAACATAGTATCAACAATATTTTCAGACCATGATGCACTGAAGATAAAAGTGAATCACACACACACAGACATGGAGAGCCAAATAAAATACCTGGAAATTAAACAACTCAATGTTGAATAATGAGTGGATCAGGAAGGAAGTCAAGGATGAAACCAAAAGATACCTGGAAACAAATGAGAATGAAGACATGAGCTACCAGAACCTATGGGATGCAGCAAAAGCCATGTTATGGGAAAAAAATTTATAGTTTTGCAATCCTTTCTCAGGACTGAAGAAAAGGCCCACATAAATAACTTGAATTCCAAGCTCAAGATCTTAGAAAAGGACCAACAAAAGGAGCCCAAAACATGAAGAAGAAAAGACATCACAAAATTTAGAGCAGAATTCAAAAACTTGGAAACCCAAAAAACAATCCAAACTATCAGTGAAACCAAAAGCTGGTTCTTCAAGAAAATAAACAATATAGAAAACCACTAGCAAGACTCACAAAGAAAAAAAGAGAGAGGACCCTAATAAACCGAAGCAGAAATGAGAAGGGAGATATCACAACAGAAACCAAAGAAATTCAAAAGATCATCAGACACTACTTTAAAGTCTGTATGCCATGAAACAAGAAAACCTAGAAGAAATGGATAAATTTTTGGCTTCCTTTCATCTTTTAAGGCTGAATGAAGAAGATCTAGAGTACAGAAATAGTCCTATTAATATCAAGGACATTGAAACTGAAATCAAAAGTCTTCTCCCCCCCAAAAAAGCCCAGTTCCAGATGGATTCACTAGAGAATTTTTCCAAACACTTAAAGAGGGCCTATTGCCAGTTCTTCTCAAGCTTTTCCAGGAAATTGAAGAAAAAGAAACTCTCCCAAACAGTTTCCATGAAGCACATATCTCTAATACCAAAAAGAAATAAAGACACCACAAGAAAAGAAAACTACACGCCGATATCCCTGATGAATACGAATGTGAAGATTTTCAACAAAATACTAGCAATTAGAATTCAACAACTTATCAAAAAGATCATACACCATGACCAAGTTGGATTCATCCCAGGGATGCAAGGATGGTGTAACATTAGGAAATCAATCAACATAATCCATCATATCAACAAAAGAAAAGATAAAAACCATATGATCAGATCAATAAATGTAGAGAAAGCATTTGACAAGATCCAGCACCCGTTTAGGATGAAAACCCTCACCAAAATGGGTATAGAGGGGGCTTTCCTCAATATAGCTAAAGCCATCTACTATAAGCCTATGTCAAGCATTATCTTCAATGGAGAAAAACTAAGATCCTTCTCTCTAAGATCAGGGATTAGACAAGGATGCCCATTCTCTCCATTGCTGTTCAATATAGTACTGGAAGAACTTGCAATAGCAGTTAGGCAAGAAAAATATATTAAGGGCATTCAGGTAAGAAAGAAAGAAATCAAGCTCTCACTATTCGCAGATGATATGATACTATACTTAGAGATCCCTAAAACATCTACCAAGAAACTCCTAGAAACAATAAACTTGTATAGAAAAATTGCAGGCTATGGAATCAATAACCAAAAGTCCATAGCTTTCCCATATGCAAATAGTGAGAGAGAAGAAAGTGACATGAAAAAACAATTCCATTCATAATTGTACCCCAGAAAATCAAGTATCTAAAATCAGCTTTACTAAGGAAGTAAAAGACGTGTACAAAGAAAATTACACAAAACTCTACTTTAGGAAATAATAGAGTACACAAGAAAATGAAAGGATATCCACTGCTCATGGATCAGGAGAATTAACATTGTCAAAATGGCAATACTCCCCAAAGCACTGTACAAATTCAATGCGATCCCTATAAGATACCCATGACATTCTTCAAAGAAATTGAGCAAACACTCCTGAAATTTATATGGAGCAATAAACTCCCACGAAATGCTAAAGCAATTCTTGGGGAAAAGAAAATGATAGGGATCAACCTCCCTAACTTCAAACTCTACTACAAAGCAGCAATAATTAAAAGAGCATGGTACTGGAACAAAGACAGAGATGCAGACCAATGAAACAGGGTTGAATATACTGACAGCCCCCCCCCCCCAAACATATGATCATTTAATCTTTGATAAGGAAGCAAGAAATGTGAAGTGGAGTAAGGAAAGCATCTTTAACAAATTGTTAAAGGCAAAACTGGACAACTACATCCAAAATATTGGGCTCAGATCTCTTCCTAACACCATGTACAAAATTAAGATCAAAATGGATTAAAGACCTCAACCTCAGACTGGAATTCATAAGGTACATTGAAGACAAGGTTGGCAAAACCCTCAATGACATTGAAGCAAACAGTATCTTCAAGGATGACATGCCACTGGCCAAGCAAGTGAAAACAGAGATAGAAAAATGGAAATACCTCTAACTAAGAAGCTTCTGCACCTCAAAAGAAACAGTGACCAAAATACAAAGACAGTGTACAGAATGGGAAAGGATATTCGCCCAATAAACATCCAACAAGGGGTTGATATCAAGGATATACAAAGTACAGGATGAACTCCACAAGAAGAAAACATCCAACCCCATCAAAAAATGGGGTGATTAAATGAACAAAAACTTTCTCAAAGAAGAAATCTGAATGGCAAATTGTCACATGAGAAAATGCTCTACATTACTAATCATCAGGGAGATGCAGATCAAAACAACAATGAGATATCATTTCACACCACAGAGACTGGCCCAAATCCAAAAGAATAAAAGCAACCAGTGTTGGCGTGGATGTGGCGAGAAAGGGACCCTCCTTCATTCACTGGTTGTGGGAATGCTGATTGGTCCAGCTTTTTTGGAAAACACTATGGACGATTCTCAAAAAATTGAAATTTGAGCTCCCATTCGACCCATTAATACCACTCCTGAGGATATATCCCAGAGAGGCAAAAAAGTACAGTCGAAATGACATCTGCACTTGAATGTGCATTGCTGCACTGTTCACATTAGCGAAAATCTGGGAAAAACCCAGGTGCTTGAGAACAGATGACTGGTTAAAGGAACTTTGGTCCATCTACACAATGGAGTACTATGCCGCTGTTAGAAAAGATGAAGTCATGAAATTTACATACAAGTATTACTACATGGAAAGTATCATGCTAAGTGAAATGAGTCAGAAAGAGAGGGATGGACATAGAAAAATTGCCTTCATCTGGGAAAGATAAAGTAACAAAATAGTATACTAACTCCATAGAATATCTGAGATAAGTACCAGGAGGTTCACTCCATGGCTTGGAGGCCAGCCACACATGCTAGGGCAAAAGGCAGCTCAGAGAGAGAAGGGAACACCAAGTAAAGTGTGTTGCAAGGATCCTCCCAGGATGGGAGATGTATGCTGAAAGTAGACTATAGACCAAACACGACTGCTACTCAATACCTCTATTGCAAACCACAGCACCCAAAAGGAGAGATCGAACAAAAGGGAATGCCCTGCCACAGAGGCTGAGTGGGATAGGAAGTGGGGGGAGGGATCATTGGTGGTGGAGAATGGGCACTGATAAAGGGATGTATACTCAATCATTTTATAATTGAAACCCAAGACAAAAATTTGTAAGTCTACTACTGTACCTCATGGTGTTTCACTAATAAAAATCCAGCAGCCGAAGACCTCCAGAACCAGCCACCACCATGCTGAGACCACTCTCCACATGCATGAAGGTATACTGGCAGAGGAACAAAGGCATGCTGGTCCCGGAGCTGAGATCTCCAAGCCTGCTCGGATGAGGGCTGAGGGCTGAGCATCCTCCACCCAGATCCTCCAAATTCCAGTAGGTAGGGGTCACACCCACCAACTGGCCCTCTGGCTCCATGTAATCCCATCAACGGCCAAGACCCAGAGACTAGAAAAACCAGCATTCGCAGCCACACGACACCTTATTATCTAATTCTTACTTTGAACAACCTGGCAGGCTACCGAATGTAACCCACCCACATGGCAGAGTTTGGCAAACTCCCCGTGGTGTACCCAATATACCAAATAATAGTAACAATGATGGGTCTCATTCTCCTAACCCTGGAAGAGCTTTTAATATGGAACTTTTAAAAAAATCTCGGGGCTAGAATGAAGGAGACGTTACTGGGGCCTGCTTGAGGCAATCGACAAACAATAAAAATTAAATATATATATATATATATATATATATATAAAGTTAAAGAGACATATCTAGCAATAGTCAGTTGCTTAAGAAATAATTTAGAAATATTATTTGAGAGTAAGTTCAGGGCAAGAATTAATTATATCAAGATTATGGCTGCAGTTTAAAGATGAGTTTATAGCAATTGTCTCATGTACATTGCCAAAGAAAGTTTGAGTTAGTTAAACTTATCTAATATGCTTTTTTATATTGTAATAAATCAGTCAATATCACTTGAGAAGTGCTAATTTTAAAATATATGCTCACTTTTATTTTTAATATATTATAGAAATTCATAAACAGATGAAGCTCCTTGTTCGTTTCTTCCTAGAATGAATTATAAACAAGGAGTTTTTTTTTTACGGGAGAAAGTTGTTAATGTAAAACAATGGGCATTAAATTCAACCCAATAAATTCACTTTCTAAATGTTCACTGAACATTAGTCAAACAAAACATTGCAAAGCATTTGAATAAGTATGCATAAGATTTAAAAGAAATTTCTCATTAAGCAGATTTAACCTAAATATCAAAATGCAACTAATTCTATATAATTGGGAAATGCCATTTTACAGTATCATAGTAGTATCTGATGAATTTTCCAATGCAAATTTCTATCATTAGTAAAACATTCTAGAAATTTATAGTAAATAATAATAGCAGTAATAATTTCTTCAGTGTGTGCATGCTATCATTATCACAATATGAAGATGCTGAAGCATTAGAGTGGGCCCCTGCTAAAGTAAATCTCACAGTGGTTCAGGTTATTCCCACATCTCAATAATTTGTTTCTAACCAACTGAATATGACAAAATTGATTAGATGGCACTTCCTTTATTTGGCTTATAATCTATAAGAACTCAACCTTATCAAACTGGAAAGTATTTTTATTGACTTTGAATAAATAAGCTGTTATAATGTGAACAGTCCATAGATAAAGACCCACAGCAAGTAATAGGGAATGGTCACAAGGAAGTGAGACCCAAGAGTAAAGCCTTCAGTAATATCACAATATTGAAATCACCTAGAATATGAATTAAAGCAGAAGAGGGCCCAATGCTCAAGAAGAGACCACAGACTAGACTGACACCCTGCATACACTTTGGAAAACTTTAACAACTATGCACAAACTTTTGACTCCCACGTGAAAACCATGATATAATAATGGGGTGTTAGTCTATGTTACTACATCTGTTGTAAGTCAATAAATAATCACAAGATTTGTGTTTTCAAATAAGCAAGGGAGATAGCTCACAGGACTAGAGAATATACTGTACATGCAGGAGGCTTGGGTTGAGTACGTGGGCAGAAGCACCACCCAGAAACGAAGCCAGGAGTATCCACAGGGCACTACATAATGTGAAACTAAAATAAAACAAAAAAATTTTAAAAAGAAAGAAAGAGGGACTGTAGCAATAGCACAGCAGGCAGGGCATTCGCCTTATATGCCACTGTCCTGGGTTTAATTCCCAGCATCCCATATGGTCCCCTGAGCACAGCCAGAGTTGTAATTCCTGAGTGCAGAGATAGGAGTAACCCCTGTTGATCACCAGGTGTGACCCTCCAAACAATTTTTAAAAAGAAAACAATGTTTTTCTTTCTTTATTTTTAATTTTTATTAGTGAAACACCATGAGGTACAGTTGTAGACTTACAAATTTTTGTGCTTGGGTCTCAGTTATACAATGATTGAGTACCCATCCCTCCATCCATGCCCATTCCCCACCTCCAATGCTACCAGCATCCCTCACATCTCCCCACCCCCCATCCCACCCCACTTCTGTGGCAGGGCATTCTCTTTAGTTCTCTCTCTCCTTTTGGGTGCTGTGGTTTGCAAAAGAGGCATTGAGTGGCAATCATATTCGGTCTATAGTCTACTTTCAGCATGCATCTCTCATACTGGGAGGATCCTCCCAACACCCTTTGCTTGGTGTTCCCCTTTCTATCTGAGCTGCCTGCTCCCCCAGAATGTGCGGCTTGCCTCCAAGCCCCGGACTGAACCTCCTGTACTTGTCTAGGTTATTCTTGGGTGTTGGTCTCTCATTTTGTTACTTTATATCCCCAGATGAATGTAGTCTTTCTATGTCTGTCCCTCTCTTTCTCACTCATTTCACTTAGCATGATGCTTTCCAAGTAGTACCACTTGTATGTAAATTTCATGACTTCATCTTTTCTAACAGCTGCATAGTACTACATTGTGTAGATGCACCAAAGTTTCTTTAACCAGTCATCTGTTCTTGGGTACTCAGCTTTATTCAAGAATTTGGTTATTGTGAATAGTGCAGCAATGAACATAGAAGTGCAGATGTTATTTCAACTGTACTTTATTGCCTCTCCAGGATATAGTCCCAGAAGTAGTATTGCTGGGTCGAATGGGAGCTCAATTTGCTAATGGCATTAGCTGTTTCCAGGTATCTTTTGATTTCGTCTTTGACTTCCTTCTTGACCCATTCATTTTTCAACTTTGAGTTGTTTGATTTCCAGGTGTTTGATTTTTTTCTCTATGTCTTTGTATTATTTGCTTCTATCTTGAGCACATCATGGTCTGAAAAGATTGTTTATACTACTGCTGTCTTTCTGATTCTATTATGATATGTTTTGTGGCCTAGCACGTGGTCTATTTTGGAAGATGTTCCGTGTGCACTGGAGAAGAATGTGTATTATTTCTTTTTGGGGTGTAAAGCCCTGTATAGGTCTATTATCTCTCTGTTTTCCATTTCTTCCTTCAAAGACAATGTTTTCTTTTTGGGTTTTGTTCTTTTTGCTCTACCCAGAGCTGATTAGGAGATGTTGAAATATCTAACTACTATTGTGTTGCTAGGAATGTCCTCCTTACAATCTGTTAGCAATTGTTTTAAGAATTTAGCTGTTCCCTCATTAGGTGCGTACACATTTAAGAGTGTGATTTCTTCCTGTTGTGCGTATTCCTTGATAAGTAGAAAATGTCCTTCTCTGTCCCTTCTATTCTTTTTCAACCTGAAATCTATGTTGTTGAATACTATTATGGCCACCCCAGCTTTTTTGAGGGAGCTGTTTGCTTGCAGAATTGTTTTCCATCTTTAGCTTTTAGACTGTGTTTGTTCTGATTGTTCAAATGTGTTTCTTGTAGACAGCAGAATGTTGGTTTCTGTCTCTGAATCCATTTTGCCACTCTGTGTCTCGTGATTGATGCATTTAGACCATTGACATTGAGAGAGATTATTGTGGTGGGGTTTTGTGCCATCTTTCTGTAGGAGTTGGTTGTGTTTATAAGTGATTTCTTTCTTATATCACAGGAGCCCCTTTAATCCTTCTTTTAGATTTGGTTTTGTGTCTATGAAGTTCCTGAGCTGTTGTTTATCTACAAAATGGTGTATAGTTCCATCGAGTTTGAGTGAGAGTTTAGCTGGATAAAGTATTCTTGGTGAGCATTCAGTTCATTGAGTCTTTTCACTATATCCCACAATTGTCTTTGGGCTTGGAGGGTTTCCTCTGATAGGTCTGCTCTGAATCTAAAGAGTGCTCCTTTGTATGTAATTTCCTTCTTTGACCTTGCAGCTTGCAGTATTGTGTCTCTATTTATAGCATCCATCTTTCTGATATGATACGCCTTGGAGTGTTTTTATTTGGGTGTCTTTTAGCTGGCACCCTTCTGGCTCCTTGGATCTGTATGTCTGCATTATCTAACTCTGGGAACTTCTCAATGATATCTTTGACTGTGGCTTTTTCACTGGGGTTGCCTCCCTGTCGTTCTGGCACTCCGATGATTCTATTGTTGTTCCTCTTGGCGTCATACCCTATGTCTCTGATTTGCTTTAAAGCTATTGTGAGGTCTTTTCCCATTGTTTGTCATTCTCTATGTGATTTCTGTTGCTCATCTTCAAGCTCACTGATCCTGTCTTCAGATGTATTCATCCTACAGCTGAGGTCACCTACTGAGTTTTTAATTTCGTCTACTGATTCCTTTATTTGTGACACTACTTTTTGTAGCTTTTTTATTTCTCCTCTCATTTCTTCCTGTATTTTCTCAACTATTCATTTTATTGTTTCTTTCATTTATTCCTTTACTTTTCTGGATATCTCCTCCATTGATTCTTTGAGTAGCTCCTTGACCATCCTCTGCATTTCATCTCAGAATTATTTATTGGAGAGAGCATATTTGTGGATTACCACGGTTGAGAATTCAGAACTCTTTTCTTCATCCTCTTTTTTAATGGAGATTTGTGCTGTTTCTTCATGTTGTTTTGGTTGTGTAGTGGTGAAACCCTGGAATTCACTATTACTGTTTCCTCTTATCATGGGGAAGGATTCTGGATAGGGTTGGTTGATGGTGGTCACACTTCTCCCTTTCTAGAGTCTGACCTTCTTCTCAGACATTATTCTTTGGCTTATGATGGGCATCTAGTGAACCGCTATAGGAGGTACTCTTTTAATATTAGGCTTAGCTTCTTGGGTACTGGTCTTTTGCTAGAATTGGAGTAGGCAGTGGGTAATTTTTGTAGTTGTGATGGCCAGGAAATTTTTCCACAGTATTAGGTGATAAACGCTGTGATGAAAGTCTAGAGTGCTGGGAGTGGGGAAGATAACTGCAGCTACAGAGAAGCAGCCCATCCTGGAGAAACGGCCTGCCCCCAGAAGACCACGCCCACTTTGAGGAGGTCAAGCCCCCACAGTGGTGGCCACACCCCCAGCCAGTCCAGATGCTATTGGTGAGGGGCTGGGACTAGTTGTGTAAATTAAATGTCTTTCTAAGCCATCAGTAACTAAAAGTTTCAGATATATTGTTACCCTTTGAATAAAATTGTACTACTGGAATTAAGGAGCATAGAAACCAGTAAGTTTGTTCATCTAGTGAACAGAGAAGTGCCCTTGATCACCGATCATCCAGTTGATGTTTCTGGTGTTAACAAAAAAGCTTTTTTCAGAGAGAGAGAGAACTTAACTGCTTTTTAAATTTCAAAATGAGGCCTTGATTTTCTCTTGCCCTGGGTCTTGCTGACATGTCCCAGGGTTTCACTGCTCTGCCTCATTGCTTGCGTTTTGCTTCACTGTATTCGTTAGCCCAGTATTTGAAGGCTCTGTCCTCTGTTTGCCATCAAGCAGCTGCTACAGTGCCTCACTGTCATCCATCTTTCAACAAGAAAAAAATGCTTTTTTGGCTGAGGAACTAACAGTATTCTAAATTCAGAGCAAATGAACAAATTCAAGGAGTGATACTAAAAATATGTAACTGGTTTCAGGTATTAGATTAATTGTAAAAGGAAATAATTGGAAAAAGTTTAGACTTTGCCCTAAACTTTAATTTAGTAAAGGATCTAGTTTGTATACTTGGCATACTAATATTCTCAGAAAAGAAAATGTTTTAAATAAGTAAGTGAAAGGGGAATGGTAATTAATCTATGAAGTTAGCACTTTTCATTATTGGATACAGTAGTTTTCCTAATGCTGCAAGTAATTAAATAAATAATCATGAACTTGTTGTCTAGTTTTAAAACATTTCCCTGATTCAATAACTATTCGCTATAATACTTATCATTAAGAAAATGTATTTTAAAATTTACATTTCTTTATAAAGTTTATACAGATCTTAAACCTGATAGAAACTTGGTGATGAATAACCCAGGTGCTGTGTTAATATTGCCTTGTAAATCTCAATACCTATTGCCATTACTACCTCACCAAAAATGTTCTGTATTTTAAAAGAGAGGGGGACTTATTCAATATAGTGTTTATCCCCTTGATACTGAAAGGAACTGGCAGAAGTGAATTTTTACAAGGAAGGGCACAGAGAATAAAATAAAAATCCAAGGCTATTAGTCAAAAGGAACAGGGAAAAAAACTAAGTTCTTCAAGGCAAAGTGATTAAAAGCATGACACTGAAAGGTCCAAAGGGAATAAATGTTTCAAACAAGGCTGGAGTGTTAAAATATACATCTGGAAGGATTTGACACCTAAATTTCTAAAGGGCTTGAATGATTTTCAGCAGACCTCAGGCTAAAAATTTGTAATGAGAACTTCTCAGAAGCAAATACCAAAGGGAAGAGTCACCTGTTGATAAAAAGGAATTTGTGTTTAATTTTCTTTAATTCACATTTGTTTGATTTTCTTAAATAAGGATTATGACTCAGCATTACAAAATGAAAAAGAAAAAAATAATAGATTATATCACTAACTAGGATATTTCTATCAAAGTTTTGTAAACATTGCCATTACAAAATTTCCTTATAACACCTACAATTATAATTTTTTATAAAGCACCACAGTGAAATGAAACAAACAATAAGAAGAAAGGGGAATTATCTACCTATAGTGTTATATCAGGTAAACAATGGCTAGATATATGAAAGCCATGGAGATGGTGTAAATGAGGGATGTCCTCAAGTATATAGAAAAGTCAATCAGCCCACAAATATGAAAGTCAGAAAATACAAGCATAAATAAACATTTAAGGTTAGATTTTTAGTAATCATCCATTCTTTTAACCCTAAAGAGAAGTTAATGGTAACACTTATTTGTTTTAAATGCTAGCAAAGGTCTTGACCAATGGGGCTCAACTATTTGACTGTGTTAGATAATAGGGACATTACAAAGTAGAGTAAGGAAAATAAAATTTGTGTCAAAATTTAGCACTGGATATTTCCAAGTCGTATAAGCCTGAGGGTGGCCTCTATTGTATACTATCTGTGGTGAAAATGAAAGAATGAGAAATTGGAGGGAAAAGGTAAATGAGTTTATTGAAGAGAAAGATAAATTCATTTCATCATTCAAATTATGGGATACGTAGATACTTTTCAAATTGTATAAATTTACAAACTCGTAAGAAGAATCTTTGATATTTTGTAAAATCTCTAACATTTTACTCATTGGGAACATAAATTGTGATTTACTAAGTATGTGAATTTACTAGTACAGGTATGTTTTATTTTATTTTACTATTTTTTTTTTGTGGGACCCGGGGCTGAGATCTCCAAGCCTGCACAGTTTGGGACTGGACCTGCCAGTAACTAGACAGTTACACCCACCAACTGCCGTGTAACTCCAACAACGGCCAGGATCCAGAGATCATCACACTCAGCTCCCGGAATGACATCTTATCATCTCATTCCTAATTTGGTCAAACTGGCAGGCTACCAAATGTAACATGCCCACACGGCAGAGTCTGGCAAACTCCCCGTGGTATACCCAATATGCCAAATACCAGTAACAATGATGGGTCTCATTCTCCTAACCCTGAAAAAGCCTTGAATATGGCACTTTAAAAAAAAAACTCAGGGCTAGGACGAAGAAGACGTTACTGGCACCTGCTCAAGGCAATCGACGAACAACAGGGTGGTCGTGATCGTGATCGTGATTTTTTTTTTTACCCTCCCGTTGATCGTCGATTTGCTCGAGTGGGCCCAGTAACGTCTCCATTGGAGACTTTGTTGTTACTGTATTTGACATATTGAATACTCTCGGTAGATTGCCGGGCTCTCCGAGAGGGGTGGAGGAATCGAACTCGGGTCGGCCATGTTGGCCGCTTGTAAGGCGAACGCCCTACCCGTTTAACTTTATTTAATTTTTGTGGGAGGTAGAACATCTGGTGATCTTAGGGCTTACTCCTGACTCTATGCTCAAGAATCAAACCTGGCAGTGCTCAGGAGATCATGTGGGATACCAGAAATCAACCTCAGGTCAACTGCATGCAAAGCAAGCACTGTACCTACTGTAGTATTAGGCCCCATTTCTGATTGAGTGAAGATTAAGAGAGTATGATATGGTGCCATAGATTAAGTCCAGGTGCCAGCAAGATAAACAGACAAGCACTTTATCTCTCTGGCATGAAAACTTAAATAATAGATTACGTTTTTACTTAAAACAAAGCCTTCATGTATATAATAAATCACTTAATCACTTAACTTCCCGTTAGTCGTCGATTTGCTCGAGCGGGCGCCAGTAACATCTCCATTTGTCCCTGTCGCATGCTAGTGTAGCCCAATGGAATCTATTCGCTCCGGGAACATGAAGGGCCTCAAACCAATCATTCATGATCTTGACAAAGAAGTCTGACCATCTGGTAGGTGGGTGGCCACACGATCTTTTGGCATCCTGTGGAATCCAGTCTCATAATAAATAGACAAGAATATATATTATACACATGTTATATGTGTATGCATATAACATATACATATGTATGTGTTATATACATATATATGCATATATTATATGCATATATATTTTTATATACACATGTGTGATTATGTGTGTCTGTGTGTCCTCATAAGAGTGCAGACTAACAAGGAAGAAAGTGAAAATTGTTGGGTACTTTTGGTCTCCAATTCTTTTTTGTTCAAATATATATTTTTGTAATTTAGACACTCTGACACAATGTGAGCATGTTTCTTTCAGAAAATCATAGAATTTCAGGCAAAAAATATTTGAAAAACTTATTCTACTTCCAGTGTCAAATACCCTTTATGGCTACTCCAGCTTCACTCTGTACCTTAGCCTGCCTCCTAAATAGGCATGATTTTAAGTTTAATTATTGTAATTTGCATCTCATGCTTGCAGCATTGATAACTCTGTGGCATTATGTACATATACATATATATACTACACATCTACACCACTGATGTGTCCCAGACCACTGACTTTTGCACCTGGTACTTCCCTACCTATTACCCTCTTATAACTTCTTCCCTCTATTTCTCTCAATCCTTGTTTTTTCCATTTCTATAATCTAAGGAAAGACTTAGTCCACTTTTGGTATGTTGAATTTTCTTGTCCCTGTTGTTATTCTATATACTATAGAAAATTGAAATCATCTGCTCCTTGGCCTTCTTCATTCTGACCTATTTTACTTAAAAAGATATCTTCCAGTTTGTCCACATTGCAGTGAATTGCATGATTTCATCTTTCTTGTGGCTTCATAGGTACTATTTTATTGTATGTGTATATTTGCCATACATTTGTTATCCTCTGGGCTGGAGCTATAGCACAGTGGTAGGGCGTTTGCCTTCCACACAGCCAACATGGCCGACCCGAGTTCGATTCCTCGCCCCTCTCGGAGAGCCTGGCAAGCTCCCCATGATGTATTCGATATGCCAAACACAGTAACAACAAAGTCTCCAATGGAGACGTTACTGGGCCCGCTTGAGCAAATCGATGATCAACGGGAGGGCCTTTACCTTTACTTTTTGTTATCCTCTTATCTGATGGGGAGCACCTGAGTTTATTCCACACCCTATATATTATACTGAGTGCTGTAATGAACAATGGTGTACAAATTATCCAACTCTTGACAATAGATTTGTTTTCTGCTACCTGTAAAATCCAGGGCCTTGAGTGACTTTTTCAAGTTTGTTTCATTTTCTGCTTCAGCAGCCCAGCAGACCTCCATTATCTGCAATACCTCCACTACCCAGCTGCCGCCACACTTCTGGACACTTTCCTGACACTCAGGCCAAGATTCACACACGAGTGAAGCCCCACAGTATGAGGGAAGCAGAACTCTGTGACCTTGGACTCCAGGCTCAATGAACCCGCGAAAAGAGATCCTCAACCTGCTCCTAGCAGCCCGGTAGACCTCCATTACCTCCTCTACCTCCACTACCCAGTCGCCAACATGCTCCAGGATAAAATAATACAATATTACCGCACCATATTTGATGGGGTTCAAATATGGTTTGAACTATGGGAACACCTGCAAGGATGATTAGAAGTCAACCTAAAAGCCTCTATCCCTCTCGGAGAGCCTGGCAAGCTACTGAGAGTGTTACGCCAACACATCAGAGCTTGGCAAGCTATCCATGGTGTATTCAATATGCCCAAACCAGTAAATGCAATGGGTCTCATTCCCCTGACCCTGAAAGAGCCACCAATATGGCAGCGTTGAGAAGGAAGAGGAAGGAGAGGCTGATAAAATCTCAGGGCCGACCTAGGCTGCCAAAACGAAGAAGGACAAAAATGACTGCCTGTACTTTCAATGCATGTACGCTAGTATCAGATGCATCTATCGAAGACCTGATGGTTCAAGTGCAAAAGATCAAGTACGATATCACTGGTCTGAGGTCTGACTGAGACAAGAAGGCATCAATCACACCATGATGTTTTCGACACTGGGGAAGAACTGTTCCTCGGAACATGTGACAAAAGAGGTGTCAGTTGTGTTGGTGTTCTTCTTAACACAAACTTGGCAATAAAGATTGATTCATTTGAATGCCTAACAAATCAAATAGTACGATTACACTAAATACATGTGGCTCACTGCTGGCAGTTTCTATCTTCATTGTCTACACACAAACATCCAATTATGATGAAGAAGAAATTGAAAAGTTTTACATGGATCTGGAGAAGTTCTATAAAGAAGACCACACCCTCTACAAGATCATTGATGGTGATTTTAATGCCAAGATAGGACCGAGATCATCCGAAGAACTCCTCATTGGTACCCATAGCCTAGAATGGAACGAACAGGGTGAGAGACTGTCTGATTTCATCCTGTCAATCAAGACATGGAAACTCACAGTAACTCACAGTTCCAGACAACTGAATCTAAACGTTGGACTTGGGAGTCTTCCGGTAGATGGTTCCACAACAAAATTCACCACATCATATTCAATCGACAGTTTTGCCTGATCGATGTTGCTGTTGTTCCCAAATTCCTAACTGGATTGAACCACTGTCTCCTTCATACAAAATTCTACTTCACAGAGCGGGGATAAAGGGCTGCAAAGTTTAAGAGGAGAACCCCCATAACGACCACCAACTGGGAACTCTTTGGCACTATTGCGGCAACATGGGAAGATGCTGTCATTGACAACATTGACAAGAAATAGGATCGACTGGTTCAGCACCTCCATGATTTTGCAAAGAATGCCAAGAGAGATAGCCACAAAAAGACCCATGTCTTCAAAAAATCTCGAGCTCATTCGACAACGTGGCTTGGCCCAAGCCTCAGGCAACCGTAAGCAAACATCCGAGCTCACAAAGCAGTGCAGAGAAGTGATAAAGGAAGACCTCAAAGAGAGAAGAGCAGCAGTACTGGAAGATGCGGCAGAAGCTGGGAAAAGCATTTGCAATGCCCACCTGTCCTTCACAAACTACAGAACCAAGATGACTGCCCTCCAATGCCCTAATGGGTCTATCACATCTTCCAGAACGGCAATGGAGAAGATTATCCATGACTTTTACCCCGATCTCTTTGATAGCCATGTCCACCTGTCCACATACCAAATTCCACAGGATGGATATGTCATTCCCAATGTTCTCCCTTCTGAAATCCAACATACCATTTCATCAATAAAGAAGCAAAAGCATCCGGCCCAGACAAGGTCAGACCCGAACATCTGAAGAACCTGCCGTCAATACTAATCAATACACTGGCTCAGATCTTCGCATGCTACCTGTCTGAATGCAAGATTCCATCCCAATGGAAAACCAGCAGGACTGTACTACCATACAAGAAGGGAGACGTCCACAACATTGGCAACTATCGCCAATCTGCCTGTTTTCTGTTGTCTACAAGCTGTTCACTCGAGTCATCCTGAATAGGATTGGAAGAACACTAGATGAAGGACAACCATGCGAGCAGGACGGTTTCTGAAAAGGATTAGCACAATCGACCATATCCACACGATAACCAAGCTCCTTGAGGTTTCTCAGGACTTCAAGGTGCTGCTCTGTCTTATGTTCATTGATTTAAAGAAGGCTTTTGATTCTGTTGAGACTGAAGCAATCATTGAGGTCCTAGCCAAATAGGGTGTTCATAGTCAATACATCAGGATCCTCTGTGAGCTGTACTGCGGAATCACTACCAGGATCTCACCATCCTACAGGGAGGTGATCATTGATGTCAAGAAAAGGGTTCAGCAGTGTGATAACATTTCACCAAAGCTCTTCAAGGCCGCCCTCGAGAACATCATGCAACGACTGGAATGGGAAGGAATGGGAGTGAAAATACATGGTCGGCAACTACAACACGTCCGCTTCACTGATAACATCGTTCTTATAACACCAAACATCAGCCAAGCAGCACAAATGCTGTCCAACTTCGCCCGTGAGTGTGGAAAGGTCTGAGTACAGCTGAATCTCACAAAGACAATGTTTATGAGAAACGGTCTTGTTCCTTACATTCCCTTTACTCTCAACAGTATGAAAGTCTCCAAATGCAATAGTATATTGAGAACTCAACATGAGGAATTACCTGGCACCTGAATTGCACAAGAGGAAGAGAGCAGCTTGGAATGCCTTCAATAATGTTGAAGAAATTGCTAAGAGGACCAATAACCTCTGGCTCTGGGCACATCTCTTAGATTCCACTGTTCTTCCTGCATTAACAGACGCCTCAGAGAACTGGGCCTTATGAAAACAGGATGAGAATGCTATTTGGGTCTCCCAAAGAGGAATCAAAAGAGCTATGCTTGCAGTATCATGTTTCACTCAAATGAGAGAAAGAATCCCGAATTCCTACCTCTGTCAATGGTCAAGAATCAGGGTCACACTCTTGTTTGCTACGGAGTCGAAATCAGATGGGCTGCATACACAATGAGATTTGGAGACGACTGCTGGACTAGAGCCATTACCGACTGGATGCCATGGGACGTCAAAAGATCGTGTGGCCACTCACCTATGAGATGGTCAGAGTTCTTCATCAAGACCGTGAATGATGGGTTTGATGCTGTTCGTGTTCCTAGATCAAGCAGACACCAATAGGCTACAATAGCACGAGACATGGATGAATGCAGACGTTACTGGTGCCCTCTCGAGCAAATTGATGAATAAGGGGATATCAAGTGATCAAGTGATCAAGTTTCATTTTCTAGGATTCCACTAAACTTAAAATACAGAGTGATTTCCTTCAACTATCACCTCCAAACTGATTTGTACTCCTATCTCTCTGTGGCGGTTCTAATTGTTGACTTAATTCTTGCCTTTCAGAAGTCAAGCATAGCAAGACTGGTTTGTTGGTATAATATTGACCAAATAATCTATATTTTAATCAGAGACAAAAATTGACTCCATCCACCAGAAATGGAAATTAGTCTCTAGTTTTTACTTCTAACTTTTATCTTGTTATTAGCAGAATCTCCATCTATATGTCTTTCCACTAACATTCCTCTATATTTCCTATGCCAAATAAATTTTAATCCAGTGTTGATCTCTGATGTCTACAGATTTTGTTTGGCTCCAAATAACCTTGAATAAATTTAAATTTTTACTTTCACCAAAATTCAAGATTTATATATATATATATGTGTGTGTGTATATATATATATATATATATATATATATATATATATATTGCCTCCTGTTCATTCACTTATCCAGTAAGTATTCCCTGAGTATTGCTACATGCCAGACACTCTTCTAAATGCTTTAAAAATGGGCACCAACTGAATATGGCTCCTTTTCAAGGGATTTACAAACTTTTGCAATCTACAATTTCAGTAATGTGTTGATATTATTTCCTAGGAGATTAAAACGACACCTTGATAGATCTCTCCACATATTTATCTCTAAAAACATCCATTGCTCTCAGACGATAAGCTCTTTTGCTGAAATATAGATTAATGGTCTGGTAAATGGAGCAAAAACTGGAAATGAAATCATGCTCTTTCAGTTCAAGTCTCATTTTGTCCATTTTCTGACTATGTCTTGAACAAGATCCAGTGAAGTGGTTATTCCAAAAGTATGAGTGTCCTTATTTTTCAAATTATTGTAATAGTGCACTACTCATGGGTTCATGTGAAGATCACTTCAAATATCTCATGGGAAACCCAGCACAGTAACTGACTATATAACTGACATTAAATAAATGTCATCTTACTCATATAAATTAAAAGAACAATAGTTAGTTGGATGCCAACCAACGACTAACATTTTATTTTGAAATAATTTAATTATAATTATCCTATATAGCATTTACTATGATTCTAAAAATTCCATGCCTTTTATAATACTCTGAGTAATATAATGCATGTTTTGAAGGAAATTAAGAAACTTATTAAAAATAACAGGTAAATGCTGCTACCCCTTCTTTCCTAAATTCTATGCTATAAGTTTCCTAAAAGCAATTGCATTCTTTTAAATAACAAACATAGAATTATAAAAGTAAAAAATAAATATTCATACAGAATTTATAGACTTTACGCAAATTTATTGCTTGTCCCACTAATGTACCTCATAGCAAATAAAAGAACAGATTTCCTTTCCCAAAATCTAATCCAATTTTATAAGCATAACCTAGCTATTAATACACTTTAGTTTTATTTAAGCCATAAAAGTATTTCTTTCTCTTTGTATTTCTTAAGTATGGTACTTGAAAGAATATAAGTCAAACATAGCCAAAAGTTTGCCTTACCTGAGGAGTTCTTATGTAGAATCTGTTGATGATTTTGACAAAGAATACCATGACTCTTGTTCTGTCTCTCTCAGTATAGTACATGTGTAAGCACTTGAAGTTGATCTGTTCCATTAATAGTGACACTGAATTTCATCACTACATTAAGACATTTAAGCAACCTCCTATTCTAAAGAGATACTCATTCTAATTCAGCTATCAATAAGTGTCAACTCTGGAGATCTTTTGAGAATGTGTAACTTTTGTTGCTCCCTACATTTTTCCATTAGTTTTACCACATAAAGATAATTTGTACTTAAAATAATTATTACTGTGTATATTGCCAAATAATGATTGTCTGATTGCTTCTATATCTGTTAATGTAATTGTTAAGTAGCATTTGTGAGCAAATAAAGTGATAATTATTTATCTAACAACTAATGTTAAAGATAAACTACTGGCATAAGCATTAAGAATAAATGTTGTTCTTTGTTACATAAATATTTCTATAGTCTAATCAATAGTTATCCTTAGGACATCAACCCCCTAATGATGTAATTTTAGACCTGGATTAAAACTCCAACACAAAGAATACAAAACAGACAAAACTGTTGGTCTTTAGTACAAAACAAGAGAATGGAGTTCACTGACAGATTAGTCAAGTAACATTGACTAAATGCACTGAGAACTAAAAAAAAGGTTATTGAGGGTCAGAAAGATAGCAGAGAGGTTAGGCATTTGCCTTGTATATGGCTGTGGCCTTGACAATGATTCAAATCCCCATACCACATGTCACTTCTGGAGCCCTCTACAAGTGACTGCAAAGCAAAAGCAAATAAATAAATAATATCTAGATATATCCTCCACTATGTGTTATCCATTATTCATCTATTCAAATTTCTTTTTATATCTTCCTCTATATCTTCACTGTGAAGTCTCCCAAATGAGGAAATCATTATAGTTTTAGAAGTAGAATTGTTATTGGCACAATATTAAAGAAGGCAAGAAAGAAAACTCTGTCAGTAATAAAGTAGGTGGAGAATTTTTCCAAGGTGCTTTTCTACACAAGTTTGACTTTGTGCATTATACTTTTGTTTCTCAAGAACCTAATATTTTGGTTTTATGATACCATTTTATTTCTAATTCCCAATACAAATTTTCTGAACAGCACAATGGAGCACCCAATGAGGAATAGAAAAGTGAAAAAGTTTGCTGTGTAAGTCAGGCTTCTCTAGAGAAACAGAACCAATAAGATATATACAAATATATATGAAAAAATTTATTAGGGCAATTGACTCACACAGTTATAGAGGCTAAAAAGTTCTATACTTTACCACAGTCTGCAAACTGGAAATTCTATATTATGGTAGTATAATACACTCTGAGTTTGATTTCACCGATCTAAAAACCAGGAATGCCATTGTCTGAGGCAGCAGATTATGAATGCCCTAGCTTAAGGAAAGAGAGTAAATTTATCTTTTCTATGAATTTTGTCTATCTATTCCTTCAGTGAATTGGATAGGATGGTGCCTGTCCAGATTGCTACATATGAATCTCCTTACCCAGACGACTTGAATAACATGCTTATCTCCATGATGGGTAGAGTTGCCATATATTCCTGCTGCAAACATTTTTTATCTGATAACTAATAATTAATCATTAAAAGGAGGGATGGGTACTTAATCATTGTATAACTGAAACCCAAGCACAAAAATTTATTTATTTATTTATTTTCTGGTTTTCTTTTTTAAATTTTTTTTATTAGTGAAATACCATGAGGTACAGTTATAGACTTATAAATTTTTGTTCTTGGGTTTTAGTTATACATTGATCAAGTACCCATCCCTCCACCAGTGCCCATCCTCCCCCACCACGGGTGCTAGCATTCCTCCCACCCCCCATCTCCCCCGTCCCACCCTGCCGCTCTGGCAGGGCATTCCCCCTTGTTCTCTCTATCTTCTTTTGGGTACTGTGCTTTGCAAGAGAGGCATTGAGTGGCAATCATGTTTGGTCTATAGACTACTTTTAGCAAGTCTCTCCCACCCTGGGATGGTCTTCACAACACCCTTTATTTGGTGTTCTCTTCTCTATCTCAGCTTCCTTTTCACCTAGCACATGTGGCTGGCCTTCAAGTCATGGAGCAAAATTCCTGGTACTAATCTCAGCCATTCCTGGGTGTTAGTCTCCCGTTTTGTTGCTTTATGTTCCCCAGATGAATGCAATCTTTCTGTGTCTATCCTGCTCTTTCTGACTCATTTCGCTTAACATGATACTTTCCATGTAGTACCACTTGTATGTAAATTTCATAACTTCATCTTTTCTAACAGCTAAATAGTACTCCATTGAAGCACAAAAATTTGTAAGTCTATAACTGTATACCTCATGGTGTTTCACAAATAAAAAAAATTTTTAAAAATCATCCAACGCCATCAAAAAGTGGGGCACTGAAATGAACAGAGTCTTTCTCAAAGAAGAAATTTGAATTGCTAAAAGGCACATGAGAAAATGTTCTACATCATTAATCATCAGGGAGATGCAGATCAAAACAACAATGAGATATCATTTCATACCACAGAGACTGGCCCACATTCAAAAGAACAAAAGCAACCTGTGTTGGAGCGGATGTGGCGAGAATGGGACCCTCCTTCACTGCTGGTGGGAATGCCGACTGGTTCAACCCTTTTGGAAAACAGTATGGACGACTCTCAAAAAATTAGAAATTGAGCTCCAATTTGACCCAGCAATACCACTACTGGGAATATACCCCGAAGAGGCTAAAAAGTATAGTCGAAGTGACATCTGCACTTGTTTGTTCATTGCAGCACTGTTTACAATATCTAGTATATGGAAAAAACCTGAGTGCCTGAGAACAGATGACTGGTTAAAGAAACTTTGGTACAACTACACAATGGAGTACTATGTAGCTGTTAGAAAAAATGAAGTCATAAAATTTACATACAAGTGGTACTACATGGAAAATATTATGCTAAGCGAAATGAGTCAGAAAGAGAGGGACAGACATAGAAAGATTGCATTCATCTGGGCAACATAAAATAACAAAATTAGAGAACTAACACCCAAGAACAGCTGTGATAAATCCCAGGTTGTTCACTCCATGGTTTAGAGGCCAGCTGCACACTCTAGGGGTAAAGGCAGCTCAGATAGAGAAGGGAGTACCAAATAAAAGGTGCTGGGAAGATCTGCCCAGGATGGGAGATGCCTGCTGAAAGTAGTCTAATGACCAAACATGATTGCCACCCAATGTCTCTTCTGCAGACCACAGCACCCAAAACCAGAGATAAAACAAAAGGGAGTGCCCTGCCACAGAGGCAGGGTGGGATGTGAGATGGGGGGGTGGGAGGGATACTGGTAATGTAGGGGTGGAGAATGGGCACTGGTGGTGGGATGGGCACTCGATCATTGTATAACTGAAACCCGAGCACAACAACTTGTAAGCCTACAACTGTACCTCATGGTGCTTCCTAATAAAAAAAAAAAGATAAAATCATAAAAAGTGAGAAGGCATTAATTCAAAAAGACATAATAAACCATGCGATATTTATAAAAATTTAATTTACTATTTTTGGTTTGGGGGCTAACATTGCTCTTCTTTATTAAATGATATATCAGTTTTTAAATACCAGGATTGGTAAAAATTACCACCGAGCTTTCTTTTTATTGCTTTCAAAACACTTCAACACTCTTGTTTGTTTTTTGCACCTTGTCTCAAATATGCTATTAGACATTTCAAAGTGCTATGAAAAACAAGCATTTAACTTCGTGCCTTTGAGGCTTTTGGCCACTTTCTCTGCCAATATAGTATATTTTAAAATGAAAAGCCAAGTTTTGGGTCAAATTACTAATAACAGCTTGATAAAATTATTAGTGATGTTGCTAACTACAAAAAATGTCACTTAAATTTTATGTTAAATATGACATGTGTTTAAATGTAGTTAATACGGTGTAAGTGTCCACATAAACTAAAAATTTATCACTAATGGTCTCAAAATTTTAATTTTGGTCACCTTTGTGTACTTTACATAGCTTGCTAAATGTTGCAAAATGTTATTTTTATAATTTTAATTTTATTATATCTAGTAAGATTGTTTTATTAGTGCCCCAAATATGGCATTTATATACAAATTTACTGCCCTCCACTATTACCAAAGTGTCTAGAAATGTTCATGATTGTCCTAACTCACCTTTAATCCAGGCATTATATCCCCAACTCCAACTTTTCCCCTTCAAGGACTGGTAATCTAGGGTCAAAGGTTTTAAAATGTTCACTATTGTCTTTTGTTTTGTCTTAATATATTCCATAGATGAGTGAGATAACCCAGTATTTGTCCTTATCCCTCTAAATATTTTGCAGTGTGAAATTTAGATTCTATTTTTCACACTTCAAATAGCTTCTATCATATCATTTTAGTTAAGTCTACATATCATCTATTTTTTAACCTTAATATCCGTGTCTGCTCATTATGGTATAGACCAAACTTAAACCCAAATCCATCAAACCATAATTTCAACTACTTATTTTTTCTTACTTTAGTGGCAAATATAGGAACTTTCACAGTTAAGATTGTATATTAGTGGTATTTTTTTTTATAAATTCTTGAATGTAGAGCAATTGTCACTTATAAATGGAATGGTAATAGTGTAGCTACAATTCTAATTACATATTAATTTGGGGATAAGTTAAGTTTGTAGTTTTCAAATATTTATATTAAACAACTAATTGGTCCTGCTGTCTCAATAGATTAGAGATGATTTCTATAAGCAGATTAAGTGAAGCTCTAGTAGTCCAATAATCAGGAGACCTAGCATCTAGATTTAGCTCAATACTAATTAGTTATTGTGTCTTAGGTGACTTAATGACTATCACTCCCTTTGATTCTTTTTATCTGTAAAGGGGAAGGGATAGATAAATTCTCTTAAAATTACTCTGAGATAAATTCACTTATTCTAAAGAAAAATTATTATTTTGATTTTTTAAAATTTTTTATTGAATCACCGTGAGATAGTTACAGGCTTTCATGTTTGGGTTACAATCACACAATGAACAAACACCCATCCCTCCACCATTGCACATTCCCCACCACGAGTGTCTCCAGTATATCTCCCCTTCCCCGCCCTCCCCATGCCTCCATGACACACAATATTCCCCATACTCTCTCTCTTCTTTTGGGCATTAAGGTTTGCAATACAGATACTGAGAGGTCATCATATTTGTTCCATTATCTACTTTCAGCACACATCTCCCATCCCAACTGATTCTTCTAGCCATCATTTTCTTAGTGATCCCTTCTATATTCCATATGATTTTGAGTTTCAAAAATTTTATTAATATTCTAATTAGCAACAACACTGCATATGCATGTTGTATGTCCATACGTTTATATTCAAATATGGTGTTCAACTTTCAATATATATAAACCACTTCCTCTTAATATATAATTTCCCTATGTCTATTTTTTAAAATAGACCAGTGCTTATTCTTCAACCTATCCTAAAATATCATTAATTTGATTTGGGCATAATAGAAAACAAAATACCATTAATTCAAATTACTTACATAGAAATCTTAAATTATACTATACATATCTACATAATTTTTCTCTTTCTTAATAAAACTTTGCATTATTCAACTAAGTATAATTTCCATTTTTAACAACCTTCTGTTTGTTATTATTTTCATATTATGAAAATGTGATTTTATAGGACTATAAAAATAGTATAATCTGTCTGAAAATTTTCACAATATCATTAAAACACATCCTGGTGATTCTTTTGTTATTATATGAGTTTGGTTGGCATGAACAAATCTTTGTCAAGTCCAGATGTCTCTAGAACACTGACAATAAATAAATAAATAAATAAATAAATAAATAATACTGCCGAGTCAGCAAAACTCTGAGTAAGCCCTAGTTATCTGATTATAGAAAGTCAGACTTTACACCAGTAATAATCCTATTTTTCCAGAAGTTCCTCTTTTGCGTATCATTTTCTAATTGCTTAGTAGCATTTTAGCTAGAAGCCAGGGTTATTTAGTTTAAAAGAGCTCTAATAAGTTTGTATGTAATTTGTAATTTTTATAAATTTTGTGTCACTCATAAAAAATATTTTAGGATAAGAATCACAAAATTATTCAAGAGGCTTTCTTTAAAATAACATTAAAATGTCAGAAAGGAGTTGGAGAGCTAATACGGGGGCCAGTGTGTTCACTCTGCATGCAATCATCACTAGTTCATTCCCCAGCACCACTGAAGCAGAGCTAAGAGTAATCCCTGAGTACACAGTTCTGTGTGGCACCCAAACAAAACAAATCTAAATAACAACATCAAAGAAAATGTAAAAAAGGCCCAGTATTATTTCACAATGTATAAGTCTAACTAATGCCAGAATGTGTCAGTCCATCTCAAAGCAAACATTCGAAATTGTAGTTCACTTGAAATACTGGATATTTTTTTCTAATTTAGAAAAATCATTCATTTGATTTTCTATTGACTTTGTAAAATGGATATCTTAAGTCTGAACCAAAAGTTGTACCATCATACATGTATTGCCTGCTTATAAGTCTAATCTATATTCTGATCCTGCGTATTTGTATCCAGGTAATCACAATCAGAAATTTGGTTGCAGGGTCTTTGTCAATTATTTTCAAAGACTTTGCATGCTCATGAATATAAAGACAGCCTACAATCTTTTGATAATTCAGTACTGTTTTCATCTAGGTGCTGCCGTATTTTTTATTTTTAATTATTATTATATTTCATAGTTATTTACATATCACTGGAGCAATAACACAGTAGATAGGGCGTTTGCTTTACGCACAGCTGACCAGGGTTCGATTCCTGTGCCCCTCTTGAACAGCCCGGCAAGCTCCCGAGGGTATCCGGCCCACACGGCAAAGCCTGGCAAGCTACCCATGACATATTTAATATGCCAAAAACAGTAACAACAAGTCGCCCAATGGAGATGTTACTGGTGCCTGCTCAAGCAAATCGATGAACAACAGGAGGACAGTGCTACAGTGACAGTAATTCATAGTGATTTCCATATCCCATTTAATAGCTCTTGTCTCTAAGAATAGCACATGGTACCGAGATATATGACAGCAATAAGATGCTTGCCTTGCATGGAGTTTTCTTGCATTGATGTTCAGTGCCACATATATTTTTCTGATCCATGTAAAGAGTAATCTTTGAACACAGAGCCAGGAGTTAATTTTGAGCACTGAAAGATTTGACACCCAGTAAGCAAAAAGTAAAAGAAAAATATATAGCACATGTGTGTGCATACGTTCCAATGTATATTCTCATGTATCCTAACAAATGAGTATATAACAGAGAGAGAGATCATTACTCAATGTCTCTATTCTCTGCCCTTTCTTTTCAGCCCTTGTCTTTCTCAAATACCAGTGATCAGTACTATTTTTACATAAGATTTAGTGTTTTATACCCTTAATCATGAGACTTCTGAATCTTCTAACAGGTATGAATGATAAAACTTTCTTACATGGTAATAAACTGCTTGAACCTTGAATTCCTTTCTTTATACATGGCAATAGAATCCTATGTTTCTTGCACAAACACCAGAATCCAGGACAGATAATGATTGAATGCCTTCTGGCAAATGCTTTGCAATATCATTTCAATAACCATAACTAGAAGGAATTTCATCTAGTGAATAGTACCCATAGCTTACATGCAAAGGTGATAAAATGAAAGGAGAATGATTGCTGTCCAATACCTCATAGCCAGTTAGTGACAGAATCTAAAGTGCCCAACTCAAATGCCCATGTCCCCTCCTTCTTAAGAAGCATTCTCACAATGAGAAAGTTTTAAGTCTACCTGTGGTGTTGAGCAAAATAACAAAGAGAGGCAACTGCACACTAACATATCACTTCAATTCAGTTTTATTTTCCAATACACTACATGCTATAAATAATAAAAGAACTATATATAATGTGTGCATATGTAAAACCAAACTCTAAATTTTAGTTTGTACTTTTTATGAGGGGCTGGTCTTGAGGACAAGGATGGGCCTTGCCTGGTGGTGGTTATTTGGAGTTACTTCTGGCTCTTTGCTGGGGGGTTAAGGGGCTGGTAGGGATATCACACCGTAAAGAATGCAGGAGAACATTAGTTCACAGGAAAGAAACAAGGAACTACATCATGCAAAGCAAGCTCTTAGTCCTTACTCTTTCTCTGAACCCTATTACATCTTTTGTAAAGTTTTGGCTGAATGTAGCTGAATTTATTGTGTGCCAATTGAACTGGCACAGTACACAAGTAACTTCATGCTTTGAGACGGTTCTGGGAATCTCCCTTTGATTTGGGGACTGTCATTCACCCATGCCTGGAAGGAATGAATAATGGCTGAAGTGATTGTGGAAAGACAATGACCTCATTAATCACTGCAATGGAGATATGGGTTATTCCTTGCAGTGATTCATTACAGAGTGCATCAAATAATAAACACTGACAGCTAGCTGATAGTGAGTGAAGACTGACAGATGGTCAATAAATTCAAAACTGGCATATTTTGTAAATTCATTTTGCATTTGAAGGCTTTTGGTGCCTTTAACCAGAACTTTAAATCATCAAAGTTGTCCTCAAGAATAAGTAATTAAAATTTAAACGTGGAAATTTCAAATATTTGAGAACAACAATTCCTATACTCATATATTACTGTAGTTTGTCCACTTGTTTTTTACTATAAAGAAAAAAATAAGGGACTGGAGAGTAGTATAGTGGCAGGGCGCTTGCCTTGCTTTCAGCCAATCAAGGTTCAATCTGTGACACCCCATATGTTTCCTTGATTCTTACCAAGACCAATCCCTGAATGCAAGCCAGGATTAAGCTCTGAGTACAGCCAGGTGTGTTCCTGAAAGAAAAATAACAATAATAATTTCTTAGTTTATTAAAAGAAAAAATAAAGTAACTAAATCACATATACTTCTCTATAAAAACCATAAAAGGTCTTTATAAAATAAAAATGCTCCCACAAAATTTATGTAAATTTTGTCCTGCTAGAAATTATCTCCAATCTAAATATGCAAAACTAAAATGTGTAACAAGAGTAAACTTAAATAATGTGTAACTTATAAAACACATATTTAACAAACCCAGATATTGTGCCATGTAAGATGCTAGTTACTATGTGTTATGCAGTTCCCTTCTCTTCAACTTCCAAAATTCCAAGTCTTATTGCAGTGCTTTTGGGAGACTTATAAAAAGCATTGCAGTTTCAAAGCCCAGGGCAGTACATTCAATAAAGGAAACAAACCTGCCTTCTGTGCTATCGTGTTAGGAAAGCCTGCACCAGTATTCTTTTTTGAAAGTTCTCCTCACAAAGCAAGATTCTAAAAGAAATTTTGCCTGAAGAATAATGAGGAAATGCTCATCTCATTCCTTTTATTAGAGATAAGCCTATGTTTAATGGCTTATATTAAATATGATAAATATCCCATAGATATTTCCTCATGGAATTAGTTACATTCTAGATTTTTCTATTTGTCTCATACATAGATTCTGTTTTCTATGTCTGTTGTGGGTTTAATTGCATGCCTGAGAATCATCAATTGATTTTCTAACCTCCCTAAAATTGTGAATGTAAACTTACTTAGAATTAAGGTCTTTGTGTATATAATTGAATTTTGAATAGAATCACACCAAAGGAGGGTTGGATTTTATCCAATATGACTGGTGGCAAGGGTGGAATATGGCTGATCTGGGAAATAAGGTCCAGGAAATTCCAAGAAATCAGGTTGTTTTGCTTGGTACATGATTGAATAGATACGTATGCTTACTGTCGGCTGCCTATCTGCCTGTATGACATAGCGCACTAATGATTATACCATTATCCAAAAGGTCTTGGAAGAAAAAAAAGTCCCTTACCCCTGCCCTACTAAAATAAGAGAAATCACCCCCCCAAAAAAAAACAGAACCTCACATAAAAGGAGAACAGTTAATGAAAGAGAGACTAAAGCAGCTGCATGTCAGTGTCAGTGTTGCCTACAAGCCACCAGAATCTAGGAAGAGGCCACAGAATATTCTTCTCAGCTTTAGGAGGAGCTGGGTTCTGCTGAAACTTAGACTTCAGACAGCCAACCTACAGATCCAAAGATAATGGTTTTGTCTTGCTCTAAGCCTCCTTGCTTGTAGGGATTTCTAGCCCTAATAAACAGATGCTCCACTCATTCTGCTGTGTGACCAGAAATGCCATGTAAATGGACCACAACAATGGGTTTCCTTTTATGTTTGGTTAAATTAGACAAAAACAAAATACTGCCAAGGAATTCATGGTGGTAGGTGGAGAAATGAAACAAATACTCATAATCTTCCATCTTTCCTGGTAGTTGCTTTGACTGAGTTGTTTCTCTCCCAAAGGGTCCAGGTCCTGCCAATAACCCTCTCCTTACACCTATGCCCTCAATCTGGTAACTATATTGCATCCATTTCCCTTTCAGATTTCTGTCTGACAGCAGTTACCAACTTGTACCATCTATAATATTGTATAGAAAATTGTTATAAACTTAATGAACTAGACTTACATTGTTTATATCAAAGTTTCCATGGCTAGTAATCATATGTGGTTTAACTAAATTGCATATTGCACCTCCCAAAAGATAATGTTCAAGATATAGTCAAGTACTACAACTCATCCAAAGACAAAACCAAGAAAAGATTAAATTTATTTGAATTTACTTGACTGCCTACTGGATATACTTTGTTCCCACAATGTGACTACTCGCTTCATAAGATAACAGAAAATAAAAGGATTCACCAGAAATTCAAGACTAAACATATTGATATTATAATTACAGAAGACATATAGTCTCAAAGTTAAGATATTCTATTGGTTATAAACAATTTAATCAGGGCATGTCAATTCATGTCACTGACTATTGCACAATCATTGGGGATTGAAGCTGCTGAGCACACCGTCTCTAGTTAAACTCCTTAAATCTTTCTGAACGTTGGTAAATAGTCACCTCTTTGAGCATGCCATCTGTTTCCTTCCTGACTGATATGTTGACGAATAAACAAAATTTAATCACTCTTTTTCCTAGTCACTGTGATGAAATATTGCGCTCTCTGAATAATGTGCTGGTTTTCATGATTTGACAAAGTTAAAGAAAGTGATGTAGATTTGATCATAGCAAAGCAAATCAGTCTTGGACATATCAACATATTCTGTCATACATTCCAATATAATATATGAATTAGAGAATTTATCTAAGTGAAGTAAATAAATTCTCTTTTTAAAGTGGTTTACATTCATGTCATATAAGATCCAAAGCAAAAATAGTAGGAGAGTGAAATGGTTTAGACTATAAAGCAACAGGGCTGATATAACAAGGATATGACTAGAATAACTGAAAATGCAGTATCAGTATTGAAATTAAACATAATCATGTAGAGAAAACAGACATCAGAGATGGAAAGGCAATACCAAATATTATTTATAAATGATGAAAATTATAGACATGGATAATTATAAAGTGTTTTACTGTACTTTACCTATTACACTTAAAATTTCAACTTATTGTGAAAATTAAAGCTTTGTGGCATCCTTACTTCAAACAAGTCCATGGACAACTAAGTTAGTATTGCACTCTTTGTGTCTCTGTACTGTAGTATTTTTAGCAATAAAATGTTTAATATTTTAGAGTGCTATTTTAAATATAATTGTTGTTATTACATGCTTAAGAGACTATAGTATCACCTAAACTTTTATAGGTACTAGGAAATAAAAAAAATTCATAGTACTTGGTTTAACTGTGATATTTGCTTTATCTTCTGGTCTTTAGCTGATTCTGAAATTTTTTTGAAGGGTGATTGTAAATGAGACAACAAAATAGAAATTTTTAGAGAAAACTTAATGGGAAAGGTTGGGATGTATGCAGGACAGGGCTATTATCAGAAGCAATGCCCATTGCATTTAGAGCAATAACAGGATAGCTTGACATAAAATTTCTATACTTGAAAAAGACAAGTATCTAAGCGATTATCTTTTTAAGAAAACAGGTAAAAAGTTGTTTCCCTTTTCTCTTGGTGTTTTTATTTCTTGATTAGTAAAGTACTTCAAAAACAATTTCAAAGAAAGAAGACCAAACATGAAGCAAAACCAAGGAATACAGAATCTTTTTTACAAAACAAAGAGAGATTAATATCATTTTTAACTTTAAATCTATAATGCAGTAAGTTTAACATCTACTTTGCTTACAAGAACAATTTGAAGATAAGACAATAAAAAGAAAAGTACATTTAGAAATAAAAAGCAACAAATAAATGTTATTAAAAATACATTTCAAAGTGGAATTATGCGGCATACATTTATGACATTTATAGGGCTCAGTAAAGCATCTCTTTGGGGCTATCTTTAAATATTGTCATTAAAATTTCAAGAGCACTTTTTTTTTTCACTTTGCTTATGGTAGGTCCATCTTGGTAACTATAGGGCTAAACATAATACATAAAAATATATCAACTTAATGGCACTAGAGAATTTTCCCTAAGACATAATTCAGTAATTCATGTCAGTTCAATATTGTGAAAAATGAGAATAATATTTTCTAATATTTCCTGACATAGTTTTCTTCTCAGTAATTAAATACATTTCTAGGAAATGTTATATTGGAGAGAGAAAAAATATTAAGGATTGTTCTACTTAAAAAAAAAACAAGGAAAATATGAGCTTTATTTAAGGCTAGAGGACAAAAGAAAGACAAAAAGCAAAAAAAAAAAAGAGATGCCAAACTTAATTTTTTTTGCTATGCTAGCATGCATGAGTAGGAAGGCATTGTGATAAAAAGAGAATCAATAATTTAGGAGAGACGTAATCTAAAGGGCTTATAGGAAAAATACCACCTAGGATGTCTTCCATTCACATAAAATGACAACTGCACAATCACGACCAAGTGAAAAGTACTGGGAGAAGAGACACAGGATTAGTGCCCCTGAGATTACTCCTGTTTCTGTGGGACACAGCAAATGCTTGGGAGATAAAATCTAGCCTGTTTCCCATGAACACTGTGGGATCATGTTTATCATGTGGGATCGTGAAGAACCTAGTCACAAACTGGGATTTAAAAAAAAAATAACGAGACAACAACTCTGTGCCTGGATCCAGAGAGAAAGTAGAGTGGTTAAGGGGTAAAGCACTCTTCATGGTTCCCTAAAGCCCAGCAAGGAATGATCACTGAGCACCAAGCCAGGAGTAAACCCTGAGCACCACAGGATATGGTTCAAAATCAAACCAAAAATATGTATGTAGAACACATTTAAATATAAAATTTGGCTGAAATGAGGAAGTTTTCATAGGAACAATGCAAGACCAATAAGGCCATCTCAACTAGAAGGCAGTCTAAATATGAAGTTTTCCCAACTGCAGAAAATGATGGCAGGATGCTCCCTGAGCAGATATGGCAAAAGTTCTGTCATAAGGACCAGTGAGAAAGCAAAAAGACTACAAAAGGGTCTATACTTAGATGTAATCTCTACACCTATACCCAGAAAGACAGTAACTTGCTTTTTCCCTACCAGTGAAATCTGGAGGACTGCAGTCAAAGAAGCATTTCTGAAAAATACCTGAATTGTGTATTACGTTAAAAGTTATCCAGTAGGAAATGGACATATGCCAAAGGATATTAGATATGTGGCTAAGGGGTTGAGAATCTTTAAATCAGTTATAGAGGTATCTGTGCATCTCTGAATACAGTACACACATTCTAGCTTTGCCTCATTTTCAAACTTGTTTTCTACCTACAATTAAAAGAAATATCACATTTCAGACTCATAAAGAATTTAACCATAAAACAAGTGAAAATGTAATTTGCAGAACTGTCTACTTTCCTGTCAAATGACAGATTCTGAAATGAATTTCTCTGTGTAATATGGTGCATTATATGTGACAAGTGTTCAATGAAACAGGGCAAGTATCCACAGGCAAGAGTACATTTCTCTCTTTGGAATGTGATATGAAACCTTAAACCAGGAGGCACGAGAACTGTAATTTATGATTACTTCTCTTATAATTCACAGGTTTTTTCAGTGTAATAAGGTAATCAAAATTATGTGCTTCTAAGTGGGAATTTTGAACTGGAATTCCAAATCTGCCTTGAAAAGAGAGCATAGTAAATAAGAACAAGATTGACTTAACTTCTTATTTTCACTTTATTTTAGTCTTAATTTTATTCAACCTATAAATGCACAAAATCCACAAAAGTCAATTTTGTAAATCTAAATATAACAATAATTTATTTCAAAAAGAGGAAAAATGTCCAGTTCTCTTATCAGAAAAATATATTGATATTGTTATTATTCAGATATTTGCAATTTAAAGAATTTTACCTTCATGAGCACATAATAAAAATTATTTTAAAATTTCAGGTTAATTTTTTGTTTAAATTCTTAGAAATTATTACTTTATAAGCCAATCTAGATCATATATACTACTGCTGATAATAGTTATAGTACAAAAATCCACACATGTAGGATAACACTCTTTTGTCCTTCCTCAGGTAGCTTAGGTTTGTCAGGTCACACCCATCTAAGAACACTGAACTTGTATTGTAAGCAATGTCCTTTCTGTGTGGACACAGGAAGACAGTTAATATTATGCTTTGTAACTTGGGAGTTGATTGACTCTGAATAATATTTACTCCTGGGCATCTGATTTCTTGACTCAGTTGCCCTTAGTTCCTAGCACCCCAAAAGCAGGGTCCCGACGAGGGACTGAATGGACCCAGGGCAAGCAGTGAGCTACCCTGGCATCGAAATGGGCCAGGCCAAAGAGCCACGATACTCAACTATAAATTGAGGGCATGATCATGGACAAATGCTGTCATGATCCAAAAGTAAGTAACGATGAGACTAGGACCCTGCTGGAGCTAGGAAGATTAACCTGGCCTGAGGACTGCGAAATGTATAGTGAGATGTTCTCAGGAAGAACCAAACTAAATTTATATCTCTTACTGTGCTCATACAGAATGACATTGCTAGAAATATTAGAAGTAGATTTATTACAACTATTTAAGTAGATTGCTAACTGAAGGAAGAACACACCCTTGTTGGGATCCCACCCTTGGGTGGATCTCCTAGTAATCTGAAATAATCTCTGTAGATGAGATTTTATCCTTGAGTTAATCTCCTGGAGTAGTGGTCTTACCTCTCTTTGTTGATTCGTCAGTATTCAATCCACCTTTATGTCACCACCTTATGTGACTGCTATATAAACTAAGACGTGAGCTCGGAAAAGGGGAAGAAGTGAGAGAGCTCAGGCTCCAGAGATCCAGAGTCAGAGCCAGAAGGAGAGAGGTTCCAAGACGGACCCAGGAGAGAAGGAGGCAGAGAAGGACAGGAGTGAAGAGGATTGGAATAAACTACTATTGATATAGACCGGCCTGGCCCCCGCTTCTTCTTCCGTCTGCCCTTGGCCAACAGCAGATCCAGGCCACACACAGTGGCTCAGGAGCACCGAACGCAGGCGGTGAAAAAGTGCCGTCCAGTGAGCCCGCGAACATACAACCTTCGGCGTGACAAGATTTTACACACACACATACAAAATATGTTTGAACTTTCTAGAGGGAAATAATTGCTAGAGTTTTACATATGCCAGGCTAGAATTCTCTTCAGAGATAGTTTAAAAATCAAGAAAACTTGATTTTTAAAAGCAAACTACTCTGAATTTCTATCTCTGCATCAAAATATAGAGTTATGCTAACACCCAAGCTATGTGACTTTCTTTAATGTGATGATATGAAAGAGACAGGTCTGTGTCACAAAAACACACTAAAACTGTTCTAATCCATCTATTCTTCCTTTCTGAGAGTTTTCAAAATAGTCATCACCTACCTTTTAAAAGAGTCTCTGAAACTGTGACATAATTGGTTCCTAGAATTTTGATTTCTAAACCAGATATTAAATTAAGATGGACTTTCCTCTACTCTGCAGTAATATATTCTAATCGATTTTATATATTTGATAACACTTAATATTTTACAAATATATGTACAAATAAAACAAATTTTCTGATATTTGTGATATTTAAAAGTTAAGAGACCTTGGACTTGCATATATCTTTGTTAATAGGGAATGTCTAGTTTCTGCCTAAGTATTAGCTACAAATGAATTTTAAGAGTTTGCGAGTGAATGTTATGTAATAAACATGATAACCTCTCATTATTTGTAGTACAAACCATAATGCCCAAAAGGACAGAGAGAAAGAGAGAGGAAGAGAGAGGGAGAGGGAAAGAGAGAGAGCGGGCGAGCGAGCGCGCGCGCGCGCGCGCGCGCGCGAGAGAGAGAAAGAGATAAAGTAGAGACAGGCTTGGGGGAGGGTGGCTGGAGGAACTGGGGACATTGATGATGGGAAATAAACACTGGTGGACGACGCATAAATGTTGAAACATTGTATGACTGAAATCTGACCATGAATAGCTTAGTAACTCTGTTTATTGAATCTCATGGTGATTCAATAAAAAGTAAATTTCAAATAAAAGAGTTTGTGAGTGGAAATCACGTACCTAAATTTTGTATAAGCTTGATTTTAAAAGCAAACGGTAATGCTTATGTTTAAAATCATTTACACTTTGGGCTACATCTGCTTTGCATCTTGTATTTTTCTTCGTGTACTCAAAATACATTGACAATAAATTTTAAGTAACTTCAGAAAAATCTGTATACAGGTTCTATGCTTTAAATATTTTAATTTTTTAGAAAATTCATGTATGGTAAGTCACAGTCACACTACAAAATTTATAGTCCTTGAGTAGCTGTAATTTCTGATTCTGTCAAAGACTTACAGCATGACGATTCCTGTCTTCTCTTTTAATCTCAGGAAATTTCCCCTGCCGACTTTGGCAGGATGATAATCCCCCAATAATTTTCTCCTCCATGCTTAGTATTCATGAACAAGGTTGATTAAAGAACTGGTATGGATGGGACCTATCACAGTCGCACTGTCAGCTAACTAACAAAACTGCTTAGACCTTACAAAATATCCATGGTGTGATTAAACGTAGATGAGAAGTGAGAACATACTTGCTGATCCTGTTGAAAATCATATTCAGCTATGTAACATTGTCAGAAAAATACAGCTTATATGGTAGGTTATTTAACTATATTCTGTTTAATGCAGAATATTTTTGCTGCTTAAAAGCTGTCACCTTCTTGGTCATTACCCCTTCCAAAATTGGTGGTCCCTGAGAATGTAGGGGATTTTTAAGGAGACAATACAAGGTATAGAGCACATTTTATTTTTTTTTAATTTTTTTAATTAATTTATTTATTTATTGACTCACCATGGGAAAGGTTACAAAGCTTTCAGGTTTAGGTCTCAGTCATGCAAATATCAAGCACATTTCCCTTTACCAAAACTTATTTTTTACCATGAAGAACCCCAATAAAACTCCACCCCCCACCCCTCCGAGTCCCTGTGGGGCAGATGAATTCTAGTTAACACTCTATCTGCTTTGATTAGATTCATTGTTTCAATAAAAGATTCACCACTATTATTTAGAGTTTACCCCCCCCCCCCCCGAATCAGACATGCTGACAAAGCACTGTGAAGTGATTTGCTTTCTACAGCTGGGTTCAAGAATTATTTGTTGGTTTTGGATTTCTGCTATTTTACTTATTGACCCTGGAAGTATTTCTACTGAAAGTCAGATAGTTAAGAAATTGGTTTCTGTGCTCTGGACTCGTGGCCGTGCTGGAGAGCCGCTCATGGGGGGCAACTGGTGACCTCGGTAGGGCGTGAAGGACGGACCAGAACGCCCCCCTTCCCATGAGGTTTTAGTCTCCCCCAGTCCCCCGGCTCATACCTGCTGTCCACAAGGCTCCCATGCGGCCACCATCTTTCTTTCCAGAGAGGAGAAGGCGACTGGGGCAACACCCTTTCCCCTCCGTACAGACCTGATGGCCTGGATTAACGCATAGTCCGTTCACTTTTCTGCTCCAAGCTGCCGGGTTCTGCATTAAGTTCTTGTGCTTCTGGGGCCGTGGCCATGCTGGAGAGCCGCTCGCGGGGGGCAACTGGTGACCTCGGTAGGGCGTGAAGGACGGACCGGAACGCCCCCCTTCCCATGAGGTTTTAGTCGCCCCCACTCCCCCGGCTCATACCTGCTGTCCACAAGGCTCCCATGTGGCCGCCACCTTTCTTTCCAGAGGGAGGAGGGCGGAAGGGACCAACACCCTTTCCCCTCCGGGCAGACATGATGGCCTGGATTAACGCATAGTCCTTTCACTTTTCTGCTCCAAGCTGCTGGGTTCTGCATTAAGTCCTTGTGCTTCTGGGGCTGTGGCCGTGCTGGAGAGCCGCTCGTGGGGGGCAACTGGTGACCTCAGTAGAGCGTGAAGGATGGACAGGAACGCCCCCCTTCCCATGAGGTTTTAGTCGCCCCTACACCCCCGGCTCGTACCTGCTGTCCACAGGGCTCCCATGCGGCCGCCATCTTTCTTTCCAGAGAGGAGAAGGCGACTGGGGCAACACCCTTTCCCCTCCGTACAGACCTGATGGCCTGGATTAACGCATAGTCCGTTCACTTTTCTGCTCCAAGCTGCCGGGTTCTGCATTAAGTTCTTGTGCTTCTGGGGCCGTGGCCATGCTGGAGAGCCGCTCGCGGGGGGCAACTGGTGACCTCGGTAGGGCGTGAAGGATGGACCGGAACGCCCCCCTTCCCATGAGGTTTTAGTCGCCCCCACTCCCCCGGCTCATACCTGCTGTCCACAAGGCTCCCATGTGGCCGCCATCTTTCTTTCCAGAGGGAGGAGGGCGGAAGGGACCAACACCCTTTCCCCTCCGGGCAGACATGATGGCCTGGATTAACGCATAGTCCTTTCACTTTTCTGCTCCAAGCTGCTGGTTTCTGCATTAAGTCCTTGTGCTTCTGGGGCCGTGGCCGTGCTGGAGAGCCGCTCGCGGGGTCAACTGGTGACCTCTTAGGGCGTGAAGGATGGACCGGAATGCCCCCTTTCCCATGAGGTTTTAGTCGCCCCCACACCCCCGGCTCATACCTGCTGTTCACAAGGCTCCCATGTGGCTGCCATCTTTCTTTCCAGAGAGGAGAGGGCGAATGGGGCAACACCCTTTCCCCTCCGGACAGTCATGATGGCCTGGATTAACGCATAGCCCGTTCACTTTTCTGCTCCAAGCTGCTGGGTTATGCATTAAGTCTTTGTGTTTCTGAGGCTGTGGCCGTGCTCCAAACTTAACTATGATTTTCAGAGAGAAAAGTTGGGTCATTTACTTCCCATGGGTCACTTTGTATATAGAGAGATGTTGCATGGCCGCTCATGCGGCCGCGCGGTTTTGAGGAAAAGTCCTAGTTCCTGCATACTGGAGCTGTGGTTGTAGAGGCTTCTGGTCACCGGGGTTCCATCTGGGGGAGGCGGATGCGGTACCTACCCCATCTGGGGCTTCCCGATGATCTCGGCTCTTTTTGGAACCTGTTTTTTTTTTTTTCCTTCGGGATCTGTGGATCCCGCCCTCCATGTTGTTCTTATCTTCGGCTGAATTCTGTAAATATGGCGCTGGGGGGCGGGCTGTGGGCGTGACTTCCGGAATCTGAGGTTACCTGGGAGTTGCAGTCCCGGCAGATTTGAGGAAAAGTCCTAGTTCCCGCATACTCGAGCTGTGGTTGTAGAGGCTTCTGGTCACCGGGGTTCCATCTGGGGGAGGCGGGATGCGGTACCTACCCCATCTGGGGCTTCCCGATGATCTCGGCTCTTTTTGGAACCTGTTTTTTTTTTTTTCCCTTCGGGATCTGTGGATCCCGCCCTCCATGTTGTTCTTCGCTTCGGCTCCACATTTTATTTTTAATATTATCATGAAAATTTGGTAATTTATAGTCTCATAAATGTCCATATTTTAATATAATTCCCATTTTGCTTAACTTAATTGTTTTTGAGATATATAAATTAGATAAAAATACCTGTATATCAGGAATTCTGTTTAGTCTTATACTAAATACTTTTCACAGGGGTAATTATTGTCTTAATACTTAATACTTAAATACTGTTGCATTAACCATTACTAGATAGTAGAGAAGAAAACAGTCAAATCATACTTTCTCTGGTAACAAATTCACCATATGCCACCAAGGAAATAATTTTCTTCATTGTTTCCTTGATTTATTAAATAAATATGAAATCAGTTACTACTTTCAGTTGAACATAGTATAAAGTTAAATTGAATTATGTATAGGGATATTTAAATAGGGTCTTAGGAAGTTCCACAAATATATCATATGTAATGATCAGTTTACAGACTCAAAATCACTCTAGGTTCATCTTTTATTGTACTTCTATAACTTAAAAACAGTGTTCTGCAGAAATTCCCTACCAGTGAAAATGTTATTGCCACTTAACTGTGGTTTGTATCCATCAGTCTGCGAGCTAATCTTTATCTACAAAATCATGTTGGTCCATAGATACAAAAATTTAAAAACACTACCTTAAAACTTAAGTCTAAAGTAATATTTTCAAACTGTAGTGAACATCAGAACCTCACAGAAAGCTTCCCAAAACACAGGATTCTAGGATTCATCTCTAGAGTTTCTGATTAATTAGGTCTCAATATTGTCTAAAAATTTTTATTTTTAACTAATGTCCAGAATATATTGATATCTCTAGCTAAGGCCCTATAGCAGAAACTCATATAACTCTGTTTTTCTTAGGTGAGTTACATGCTTAATAAGAGAAATTTACAGCAAAACATATACATTAGGTCACTTAATATAATCTTTATTTTTTTCTAGCACACAATAGCTAGTAGTAATACAGCAACTCAAAGAAAATAATATTAACTGTGTTATATTACCAAGCAATCATATTCCCACTAAATACCCCCTGTAAAAGGTATTCCCAAGTTGGAAGTTAGCCAAACCTCCTCAAACACTTTCAATTTATAGCACAAAGTAATTTCAGAATTGCTATATTGCAATAAATCTGACTCCAAAATATTATATCCTCTTGCTCAGACTACTTGAGCAATAGCAAACAATGACCACTCAGATAACATATATACTTATGTATATATATTCTGTGCCCCTACGGCCACAGAAAAATAAGCACTTATTTTCTGAAACTGAATAAACAAACATTTTATCACTCTAGTCACTTTTAATACACAAATTCTTATCTGAGCTCTGTGGAGAAAATAAGGGAGAGGATTATGAGCAGTTTTTTAGCATTGTTTAACTGGTCACATTTTCTTCTACAAAAGAGATTGCTTACACTATTTTCTTGTATTTGGTGAAGCTAAAGAACTAATGCTGAAAACATTAAAGCAGTAATATTTAAAGCCTGATAGAATCTGAAGTGAGGTCTGCTTCCATTTATTTCTCTGCTGTGTATGTCAGTTAGGAGACTTCAGAGGACTTCTCATAATAAGAACTAGCTTTTCCATTCTCTTGCCTTTTCCTATTATCCTACAAGTACAGCCACCTGCTCAGATAATCAACATGACTTTCTATGACTTCTCCATAAATGAAGCTCACTTCACTAACCCAAGGGTACTGCCAATCTAAAATATTGATATGAAAGCCTGAATTTCACATTTTATGATCAGCCAACTGTACTTAGGCATACATAGAAAAGAATCATTTTTTTAATCTTTGAAGATCATGTTACAATTGGTCCTCTCGCCAACATTAGAAAGCTATAATTTTGAATATCTAAAGCAACATCACTAAAAATTCAGCAATATAAGAATTCTTTCCACCCAAAGGGATATCAAGGATGCTATTTCTTGCACACATAAATTTCTAGAAACAACATTAGGATGTTTTTAAGGGTTTTCATATAAACATAAAACTATCAAGAACATAGTTCATGCTTTTAGCTCTATGTTATCTTTGTCAAATATTTACGAATACATTGATTATTTCCTGATATCCTAATATTAGAGATTGTCTCCTTTTTCAGGAGGAGTAAATTTTGGAACTGTCATTTAAATCATTTATTCTTTTCATAAAAGGGAATGTAAAATTATGTATTCTTTTATTGTCATTTGTGAATGTGAGAACTTGTCTGTCCATCGAAGATATGACATTCTGACTTGATAAGATTATATTTCCTTTAAGTGAGATAATGGTATTTTAATTTGACTTCTTCCTCTTCCTAAATTATATTCTAAAACACTTGGATTGTCACAACAAATGAAATCTAAGTGGAAGCTGAGTCTTTGGCAAAATAGACATCATTGTGGCTAAGTGCTGCATTTTCTACCATCTTAATGTGCAGTGGTACTGTTCTGACTACATTTGTTGAAAACACCAACTCAAAATTACCTTGGGCAATTGTTCTGCCCCATTGTAATTTAGCAATTATATCTTGCTTTTCACAGTATTGATTTTAGTAAGTTTCCTTTGGTCTAGATAAAAGGGTAGGGGCAGACATAACTTTCCAACAATGTCATGAGTATACTATATGTATCAGCTATTAGACGAAATTAGTTATGTGTAATCACAATGTATATATCATTAAGTGGCTACTACATGTAAAAACTGAATATGGATCTGAGTTTGTGACTGGGATCTATTTTGTGCTACTTATGGAAGTCTCTTAACATGAAGGGAAAAGGGCAGACATGATAATGCCTACTTCATAACACTGTTACAAGCATCCACCAATAAATAACATATTTTAAAATTTTCTTGAACTATAAATCCTTCATATAAATATTAGCTATTTCTCAGTCACATACTTCAATTTTCAACTTTTTTCTCAGATGAGTAGTTCTTCAGTATAGGTCATCTCAAATTTTAATTCATGGCTTCAAAACTATCCATGCAAGCTGATTCCAATGTTTTTATTTCTTATTTCCTCCCACCCTAACCAATTCAATTCACACACTTCTAAGAGCTCTCTAATCTCAAGATAATATCAGAATAGAATCCATCCCTTTCCTCTTATACTTTACAATTAATTGCTTTATATTCCATTTTTTAGTCACTTGTGCCACCTCCCAATTCTTATCAAATTCTCTCTTCATAATATCTATCAAAAGGTTATTAATCTTAGTGCTTTTTTGGCACTAATATTTTTCATTGCCATATTTTTGTTTCCCTCACTCTTGAAAGTCAATTCTTTCTGGATTCAAGCAAAATATTGCTAACAGATCTCCCTGTCTCAGTATTCCCAATCCATTTCATCTCTCAGTAGTGTGGCCAAGGTTCTCTGATTAAACATATATCTTACACATCTTACAGGTTACTCTATTCCATTTATTTGTGGTCATCATCTGGGAGAACTGTAAATTTCTACCTGCAGGCTTCCCTATATCTCACTGCTTTCTAGAGCTACTTCTTTTCAACTTCTATGAATGCCCTAATTTCCAATAAGGCTGAAATTAAAAGTTCTATCTAGATACATCACTGTTGTACTAACTCCCTAAAATATAAATTTCCCTTTATTCTTTGACTTTTATTCTTGGTGAAACATTTGGTACAAATTCTTTTAACTTCTATATCAGCCTGTAACAGGGTCAGTTTATTTACTATGAGGTGTTTTTTGTCATATCCCTGTCACTTATGTTTTGTCATTATTTGCATTCTGCTTATTAAAATGTGAGCATTTTTATTTCTATATTTAAATTGTGAGTGTCATTGTTGTTGGGTATTGCACATGTTAAGTAAATGTTTGCTTAATAAGTACTTTTTATGTTTGGCTTTTTGGATCACACTGTGAGATGCTCATGGACTACTCCTGCTTCTGCATTCAGGAGTCATTCCTGGTGGTGCTCATGGGACCATATGCGATGCTGGGAATCAAACCCATGTTACCCTCATACAAAGCAATCACCCTTCGTGCTGTACTATCCCTCCAACCCTGAGTAAGCACATTTTTATACTCATTTTTTCATAACTTTTTTTAAAGTCATCAAAATAGAGTAAACAACTAAATTAATAAAGTTTATTTAATTACAAAATTGTCACCCTATTTTAGTGTATATATCTTAAACAAAATTTTACTATTAATGTCTCACATAGTTCTAAAGTAAAATATTCAATCTTCAAGAAATAATTAGAATTCTTACCGAATTATTTCACTCCAATTCCACTTATTTTTTTCAGAAAGGGATGACACTAAATTAGAATCAAACCTAACATTGGAGATTTACTTGATGCTTAATATCTTTTGTCTTTTACCCATTAAGTACATTTCATTTTTTATTTTCATTTCATCATCCTGTTATTCATCGATTGCCTCGAGCAGGCCCCAGTAACGTCTCTTTCATCCTAGCCCTGAGATTATATTCAAGGCTCTTTAGGAGAATGAGACCCATCATTGTTACTGGTATTTGGCATATTTGGTACGCCATGGGGAGTTTGCCAGACTCTGCCCTGTGGGCAGGCTACATTCGATAGCCTGCAAGTTTGTCCAAAGTAGGAATGAGATAATAAGATGTCATAAAAATATGTCCTGATAAGATGTCGCGCAGCCGCATTTGCAGCCGCGCGGTTCCAGGAGCTGGATTTTATAGTCTCTGAGTCTTGACCGTTGATGGGATTACACGGCGCCAGGAGGCCAGGTGGTGGGTGTGACCCCCGCCTACTGGAATTTGGAGGATCTGGGTGGAGGATGCTTGACTCCAATCCGAGAAGGCTGGGAGATCTCGGCCCCGGAACCCGCGTGGCTTTGTCCCTCTGCCAGTACCTTCATGTGTGTGGAGAGTGGTCTCAGCATGGTGGTGGCTGGTCCTGGAGGTCTTCAGCTGCCGGAGCCCTGGTCGGGGTGGGGAGGAAAGCTCAACCCGCTCCCCTCCAAAGGACCCCGGCGAGGAAAAGCCAGGCGCGGGGGCAGAAGACTGCACTGTTCTTGTCCGGGAGCTGTATTTTATAGTCTCTGAGTCTTGGCCGTTGATGGGATTACACGGCGCCAGGGGGCCAGGTGGTGGGTGTGACCCCCGCCTACCCATTAAGTGCAAGAAATATTAAATTTAAAATACGATAAAAATTTTTTATTATAATATGCATTTATACTAAAATATTTGTCACTTTATGTATTTTAAATTTGCACAAAATAATTCTAACTTTGGTTTTGTTTTGGTTGATATAATTGGTGGCAATATCTAACCGATTCTCTGTGGGTTTTTTGTTTCATTTTGGTTTTGGCCATACCCGGTGGTGCTCAGGATTTACTCCTAGCTGTTATTACCTCTCCAGCCCTTCTAACTGATTTTTCAGAAAAATCAGACACGCAATCATAAGAAGATGCTTTCTGAAAGTAACTTCAAGTTCCTGGAAGATAGAACATGATCTAAAGACTTTTGCCGAATTTCAAACAGGTACAGCCCGCCTCCAAGGGCCTGGGACCCTTTCTGGGCATGCGCACGTAGATCCAGCCCCTAGACAGCCGGTTTTCAACCCCTGAGCTGCATGGGACGGGCACGGAGGCCCAGCTCTGGGCAACAAAGATGAAAGGTTCCAATTTCAAACAGGAGACGTTCCCAACTCCTTGCCAGTGCCAGGGACTGTTTCCAGAGCCGCGGCCGCTAACGCGGCCACGAAATATTTTCCCGCTACATATGCCTTAGGAACCATAAGCTACCTTCTTAGATGGAAACTTCTCTATTTTAGCTCAGCCACTAGAAACACAGTAGCCAATAACTCATAAGCCTATCTTAACTCACACTGCATATCAAGCAGAATAGTAACAGTGAACGTGAAGGACTAAACCACACTGGTAAACAATGGTAAAGCAACGCAAAAGCCCACCAAACTTTCATATTGAAGAGTCTAGTCCAGATGACACCAACAGTACTGTAGTGTTAGACAACCTCTCTGACAAGGAATTCAGGAGGGAGCTACTTAGGATGCTTAGGGAATTAAAAGAAACAATGGAAAGCAATGCCAATAGAAGACAAGAGGATCTGAAGGCAGAAATGAGGAAAATGCAATCAGAAATATCAGACCTGAAAAATCTCATAGGCGAATTGAAAAGCTCAGTGGAAGGCCTCAGCAGCAGAGTAACAGCGGCTGAGAACAGAATCAGTGAACTCGAAGATGAAGTTCAGAGACTCTCCAGAAAAGAGCAGAAAATGGAAAAGAGACTCACAATTCGGGAACAGATGGCAAGAGAAGATCGTGATGAAGCCAAGAGGGGTAACATAAGAATTATTGGAGTCCCAGAGGTACAGGAAGAAAACCTCGATGAAGAAGAAACTGTCAAAGAAATCATTGCTACAACATTTCCAGAGCTGAAGAAAACTTGTGACCACATTCAGGAGGCCCGAAGGGTACCAGCTAGAAGAAATCCGAATAAAAATACCCCAAGACACATTCTGATCAAAATGACCAAAACCTTAGACAGAGACAAAATTCTGAAAGCAGCAAGATCGAAAAAAGAAATCTCTTACAAAGGAGCATCCTTAAAATTCACAGCTGATTTTTCTGATGAAACCCTCATGGCCCGAAAACAGTGGTGGGACATAGTGAAAAAACTCAATGAAATAAATGCCTCTCCAAAAATACTTTACCCAGCGAGACTCTCATTCATAATAGAAGGAACAACACACAGTTTCACAGACAAACAACAGCTCAGGAACTTCATAGACTCAAAACCATGGTTACAAGAACAACTAAATGGGCTACTTTAAGGCAAAAAAGGACCCTCAAATACACCAAATTTTAACAGAACAATGGGACAAAATCCCATAGCAATAATCTCTCTCAATGTCAATGGGCTAAATGCACCAATTAAAAGACATAGAGTGGCAGGATGGATTAGAAAATTGAACCCAACATTCTGCTGCCTGCAAGAAACGCATCTCAATAGTCAAAGCAAACACAGACTCAGAGTCAAAGGCTGGAAAACAATCCTACAGGCAAACAGCTCCCATAAAAAAGCTGGGGTAGCCATCCTTATATCAGACCACATCGATTTCAGAGTGAGGAAGGTCATAAGAGACAGTGAAGGCCATTTCTTATTGATCAAAGGATCTGTACAACAGGAAGAACTTACAATAATAAATGTATATGCACCGAATGAGAGACCAGCAAAGGACTTAAAACAACTACTCATAGATTTGGAAAAAGACATCAATAGCAACACAATACTAGTGGGAGACTTCAACACTGCTTTGTCACCTCTTGATAGATCAACCAGACTCAAGCTTAGCAAGGACATACTTCATTTGAGGGAAACAATGGAAGAAAGGGACTTGGTAGATATATATAGGACACTTCATCCACAAAAAGCTGAATACACATTCTTCTCAAGCGTCCATGGAACATTCTCCAAGATACACCACATGCTGAGCCACAAAACTTGCCTCCATAAAATTAAGAAGATAGAGATTGTATCAACAATCTTCTCAGACCAAAATGCGCTGAAATTAGAAGTAAATCACACACAAAAACAGAAAACTAAATCAAACACCTGGAAATTAAACAGTGCACTATTGAAGAACGAGTGGATTAGACAGGAAATCAAAGAGGAAATCAAAAGATTCCTAGAAACGAATGAAAATGAGAACACGAGTTACCAAAACTTATGGTACACAGCAAAGGCTGTGTTAAGAGGAAAGTTTATAGCTCTACAAGCATTCCTCAGGAAGGAGGAGCGAGCACACATAAGTAACCTAACCTCACAGCTTAAGAGCTTGGAGAAGGACCAAAAAAATGAGCACAACTCGAACAGGAGAAAGGAAATAATAAAACTCAGAGCAGAGATTAACGAGATGGAAACCCAAAAAACAATCCGAAAGATCAATGAAACCAAAAGCTGGTTCTTTGAGAAAATTAACAAGATCGATAAGCCGCTAGCAAAACTCACAAAGAAAGGGAGAGAGAAAACCCTAATAAACCGAATCAGAAATGAAAAGGGGGTCATTACAACAGAAACCACAGAAATTCAGAGGATCCTCAGGGAGTACTTTGAGAAGCTTTATGCCACGGAACATCAAAACCTCGAGGAAATGGATAAATTCCTAGACTCCTACAGACTCCCAAGGCTGAACCAAGAAGACCTGGAATACCTGAACAGACCTATCACCATCAAGGAAATTGAACTGGTAATAAAAAGTCTCCCCAAGCACAAAAGTCCTGGCCCGGATGGATTCACTAGTGAATTCTTCCAAATCTTTAAAGAGGACTTACTCCCAATGCTCTTTAAGCTTTTCCACGAAATTGAAATATCAAAAACACTTCCGAACAGTTTCTACGAAGCGAATATCACACTGATACCAAAAGCAGACAGAGATACCACAAAGAAAGAGAATTACAGGCCGATATCCCTGATGAACACAGATGCAAAGATCCTCAACAAAGTACTAGCAAATAGAATCCAACTACTCATCAAAAAGATCATACACCATGACCAAGTAGGATTCATCCCAGGGATGCAAGGATGGTTTAACATTCGAAAATCAATCAACATAATCCATCATATCAACAAAAGAAAAGATAAAAAGCATATGATTATATCAATAGATGCAGAGAAAGCATTTGACAAGATCCAGCACCCCTTTATGAGAAAACCCTAGCCAAAATGGGTATAGAGGGGACCTTCCTCAACATAATTAAAGCCATCTACCACAAGCCTACAGCAAGCATCATCCTCAATGGGGAAAAACTGAGAGCCTTCCCTCTAAGATCAGGGACGAGACAGGGATGCCCACTCTCTCCACTTCTGTTCAATATAGTACTGGAAGTACTTGCAATAGCGATTAGGCAAGAAAAAGATATTAAGGGCATTCAGGTAGGAAAGGAAGAAATCAAGCTCTCACTATTCGCAGATGATATGATACTCTACTTAGAGAACCCAATAACCTCCACCAAAAAACTCCTAGAAACAATAGACTCGTATAGTAAAGTTGCAGGTTATAAAATCAATACCCAAATGTCCATGGCTTTCCTATACGCAAACAGTGAGAGAGAAGAAAGCAACATGAAAAAAACAATCCCGTTCACAATTGTGCCCCAGAAAATCAAGTACCTAGGAATCAGCTTAACTAAGGAAGTAAAGGACCTGTACAAAGAAAACTACAAAACGCTACTTCAGGAAATAAAAGAGGACATGAGGAAATGGAAAGATATCCCCTGCTCATGGGTCGGGAGACTTAACATTGTCAAAATGGCAATACTACCGAAAGCATTGTATAAATTCAATGCAATCCCTATAAGGATACCCATGACATTCTTCAAAGAAATGGAGCAAACACTCCTGAAATTTATATGGAACAATAAGCCCCCACGAATAGCTAAAGCAATTCTTGGGAAAAAGAAAATGGGGGGAATCAACCTCCCTAACTTCAAACTGTACTACAAAGCAGTAATAATTAAAACAGCATGGTACTGGAACAAAGGCAGAACTGCAGACAAATGGAACAGGGTTGAATACACTGACATCTCCCCTCAATCATATGATCATCTAATCTTTGATAAAGGTGCAAGTAATGTGAAGTGGAGTAAGGAAAGCCTCTTTAATAAATTATGTTGGCATCATTGGACGGCTACATGCAAAAAAATAGGCTCAGAACTCTGCCTAACACCATGTACAAAAGTAAGATCAAAATGGATTAAAGACCTCAACATCAGACCAGAAACCATAAGGTACATTGAAAATAAAGTTGGCAAAACCCTCCATGACATTGAAGCTAATGGTATCTTCAAAGATGCCACGCCACTGGCCAAGCAAGTGAAAACAGAGATAGATAAATGGGACTATCTTAAACTAAGAAGCTTCTGCACCTCCAAAGAAACAGTGACCAAAATACAAAGACAGTCTACAGAATGGGAAAGGATATTCGCCGAATACACATCTGACAAGGTGTTGATATCCAGGATATACAAAATACTGGTTAAACTCCACAAGAAGAAAACATCCAATCCCATCCAAAAATGGGGCAATGAAATGAACAGAAACTTTCTCAAAGAAGAAATCTGAATGGTAAAAAAGCACATGAGAAAATGCTCTACATCATTAATCATCAGAGAGATGCAGATCAAAACCACAATGAGATACCATCTCACACCTCAGAGACTGGCCCACATTCAAAAGAACAAAAGCAACCAATGCTGGCGTGGATGTGGCGAGAAAGGGACACTCCTTCACTGTTGGTGGGAATGTCCACTGATTCAGCCCTTCTGGACAACAGTATGGACGATTCTCAAAAAATTAGAAATTGAGCTCCCATTTGACCCAGCAATACCACTCCTGGGAATATATCCCAGAGAAGCAAAAATGTATAGTCGAAGTGACATCTGCACTTGTTTGTTCATTGCAGCACTCTTTACAATAGCCAGAAACTGGAAGAAACCTGAATGCCCAAGAACAGATGACTGGTTAAAGAAACTTTGGTACATCTACACAATGGAGTACTATGTAGCTGTTAGAAAAGATGAAGTCATGAAATTTACATACAAGTGGTACAATATGGAAAGTATCATGCTAAGCGAAATGAGTCAGAAAGAGAGGGATAGACATAGAAAGATTGCATTCATCTGGGGGATATAAAGTAACAAAGTATGAGATTAATACCCAAGAATAGCTGAGATCAGCACCAGGAGGATTACTCCATAACTTAGAGGCCAGCCGGGTATCCTAGAGGAAAGGGCTGTTCAGATAGAGAAGGGAGCACCAAATAAAGGATGTTTGGAGGATCCTCCCAGGAGGGGAGATGCATGTCGAAAGTAGACTATGGACTGAACATGTTTGCCACTCAATGCCTCTTTTGCAGACCACAACACCCAAACGGAGAGAGAGAACACAGGGGATTGTCCTGCCACAGAGGCAGGGGGGGATGGGGGGATGGGGGTGGGAGGGATATTATCCATGGTGGTGAAAAACGGGCACTGGTGGAGGGATGAGTATCTGATCATTGTATAATTGAAACCCAAGCACAAAAAAAATTGTAAATCTACAACTGTAAAAAAATAAATTAAAAAAAAAATAAAGACTTTTGCCTTGCATGTAACCTGCCAGGCATCTATGCCTAGTATTATGTGGTCTTCTAAGCATTGTAGTCCTACAAGACTCTCTCCTGCAGCATTGCTAAGTGTGGACCTGGAAGTTCTGAGCACAGCTAACCCCCTACACATACACACACACACACAAACACACACACACATTTCCTTATTTCATAAAAATTGTGTTTAAATAACTAAATTCAGGAAAAATAAATCTAAATGTAACAGCCACACAGAAAGAAGAAAGAAAGCATAGTTAAGATGCTGCACAAATTGCATTGTAATTGACATTAACTAGTTGAGGTCAAAGCTCAAATTTATCAGTTGTTTCCTATAAGTAATTTTTCTGATGTTTCTTCTTTTTTAATCCTGTAAGTAGACCTACATCATGCTATTTACATTCTTCTACAAAATGTTGTACCCTATCAATGAAAAATAAATACATTTATTTAAAAACATCCATAATTCAAATTCTTATCTTTAAAGATTCTTTCAAAAGGAAAGAGTCTAATATAGGCTTGCTATTCCCTTAGAAAAATTGAAGTGTTATAAGCAAATTCTTTCACTAGTATCATATGTTCATGTAAAACGCTAAACTGCACAATGATTTTGGTTTTATAGTAATAAAAAGATAACAGGGGATATTAAAAAGTATTTTTCTATAATTTCTTTTTGGAGAAGTGAAATAAAATGAAGTTTGATAAAATTCTCTCTAAATATCCTTTAGGATTCCTATCACTACCATTTATTAATTTCCCCTCTAGTTAAGCAATAAGTCAGTTACTAGACAGAAAATATCTCATGTGCTAAAATAATCACTTTAACTATTAATCATAAAATCTTTTAAATGTACTTTGAAGTAGATTGCTTTTACTACCATTTTCAAGTAAATATAAAGAGTTTGGAGGATCCCCCCCAGAATGAGAGATGCATGATGAGAGTAGACTATAGACCTAACATGATTGCCACTCAATGCCTCTTTTGCAAACCACAGCACCCAAAAGGAGAGAGAGAACAAAAGGGAACGCCCTGCCACAGGAGTGAGGTGGGATGGAAGGGGGGGGCATGGGAGGGATGCTGGGATCATTGGAGGTGGGGAATGGGCACTGGTGGAGGGATGGATACTGAATAATTGTATAACTGAAACCCAAGCACAAAAATTTGTAAGTCTACAACTGTACCTGGCAAGCTCCCCGTGATGTATTCGGTATGACAAAAACCATAATAATAAGTCTCACAATGGATACATTGCTGGTGCACGCTTGAGCAAATCAATGAACAACAGGAAAACAGTGCTATAGTACTACTCTTCTGGAAAATATGGTTTGTGGGTTTTCCTATCATCCCCCCAAATTCAACACATTATCAACACATTATCAATGCCATTGTTAAATTTGATTTTTTGGGGACCCTGTGATAAGCCTGGTATCATAGAAACACAGGGACAACAAATTATTTAAATCATCTCTTAAATATATACTGCTAGTTTAATAACTGTATTATAGTGTCATGGTTCCCTGCATAAAACCAAATTTGTTTCACTGCCATCATGTACAATCAGTTATAGAAACCAAGACTTCAATTCATTTTTGGTATTTTTCCTTTATGGTTTTGACTTTGTTGTCTTAAAAAGACTCACTGTTTGTGACAGGATCTGTTCTAGCAATCAGCAGACAGGTGTCCACTGAGGGAGGGAGGGAGGTAGGGAGGGAGGGAGGGAAGGAAGGAGGGTAGGAGGGAGAAATGGGGGGAGGGAAGGAAGGAAGGAAGGAAGGAAGGAAGGAAGGGAGGGAGGGAGGGAGGGAGGGAGGGAGGGAGGGAGGGAGGGAGGGAGGGAAGGAAGGAAGGAAGGAAGGAAGGAAGGAAGGAAGGAAGGAAGGAAGGAAGGAAGGAGGTAGGGAGGGAGGGGAGGAAGGAGGGTAGGAGGGAGGAATGGGGGGAGGGAAGGAAGGAAGGAAGGAAGGAAGGAAGGAAGGAAGGAAGGAAGGAAGGAGGGAGGGAGGGAGGGAGGGAGGGAGGGAGGGAGGGAGGGAGGGAGGGAAGGAAGGAAGGAAGGAAGGAAGGAAGGAAGGAAGGAAGGAAGGAAGGAAGGAAGGAACGAATAGGAAGAATAGGGAAAAGCAGTTGAGGGGGGGAAGGGGTTATGCTAACTTTTTCCTACACCATTGATTGTCAAGGTTACTATTGGTAGAGAAATAGAAAAATAAGCTGGAACCTGCCTGCTTGAAGCTTCTGCTAGCTTTCCCCGACTCTGAGAGACATGACGGGATTACATAAAAATGCCAGTGATAACAAAAAGAAAATTCTATCAGCAGTTTTTCTTGTTTGGAGGAGGAACTGCTTGAAGCAGTGACCTCCTTGCTCGTCTCAATGAGGTCCAGAAACTGACTGTCACTCCTGCAATTATGATTAATGGTGGTCCGGTTGGTGACATATTTCTAACCACAGTCTGGAGAGAAGGAAGATGCGGTTGCATCGCGGTGTATTGAGTCAATGTTCCAGCAAAAGATCTATTTGCTACAGATACAGGCTTAGCTTTCAACAAGACTTCCTCTTGATTCTGAGGTGAGACATCCTATCATGAAAGAACAGAGAGCCCAGTACAAAGAATGACTGCTAAGAAGGATAAAACATTAAATTAATTTTCAAAAAACCTTTTGTACTGAACTGCAAAATGCAGCATAATGAATAATTAAACAATTAATAATGTAATCCTCTTAAAAGCACAGAACCACTATGAGAGAAGATTAAGTGTTTAACAGTTTCCAGTATAATGCAAATGGTAAGGATGAGCTTCCCTCCAGCCCCCACTTTCTGGTGTAATAGAATTGAAAGCACATTTCCAGGTTTTAATTAAATACTATTAAAATTTTAGTAATAAGCCAGAAACAACAGTGCTGCAATATGTAAAGATTATCAGATACAAAGGTAAGTACACAATAGCAAGAAACTAACATTTATGTTTCCCTTTTTATAATAAGGAGGCTATTTGAAAGAATATATTCTCTTTCTAAACTGTCATGATGCACACCAGCAAACATCAAGTTAAATACTAATCTGTGGTAATGACTATTATATTGGGATTTAGATTAATGGATTTCAATGACAGTCTATTCATAAGGGAAAGAAACTAGAGGAAAACAATGTAGAGCTGTTGAAGAGCTATAAAACAAGGTAACTGATGTATCTGAATTTCACTCATCCATTTTTTTCCTGAGATACCTTTAATATTTTCTACAACAAAAAGAATCTGTGCTCCTAGAAGTGGTTTTTATGATTTCTTGAGGTATCATGAATAAAAGTTATTTTAGTTCAGTTTTACAGAAGCAGAGCCTAAGAGTCAAGTGTTTCATTGAGGAAGTTCTTCTAGAAGAAAGAGCAATGCAGAGGGAAGTATAGCCAAACAGGGGTAACCCTACTCAGCCTGATCCTATTGAGAGCCTCGGAGCATAAATTATTCCACTCAGTTTGCTTGTTCATTTGGCCAAACTATTCCTACAGTTCAGGGTTGAATGCACTGATGGAGGATTGGTGCACACCACAGTGGCTCTGAATGGCAGAAAGGATTCCAGAATCCATAGGGATCACCAATATTTCTCTGCCTTTGTAAAGAAACATGATTACTGGGACTAGAGAGATAGGTCAGCCTGTATGTAGGGCACTTGCTTTGCATTAGACTGATCAGGGTTCAATCCCAGCATTATGTATAGTCCCTGAGCTCTATCAGCAATGATCCCTAAGCTTAGATCCAGGAGTAAGTACTGGACACTGCCAGTTCTGTTCCAGAAGAATAAGAAGAAGGAGGAGGAGGAGGAGGAGAGGGGGGAGGGGGGGAGGAGGATGATGGGGGAAGGAGGAGGAAGCGGAGGAGGAGGAGGAGGAGGAGGAGGAAGAGGAGAAGAGAGAAAGAAACATGCTTATCTATAATTATCCACAAACTAGATTAATTGTATGGTCAAGTACATTGCAAGCTAAAAATGCTAATTTTATACTTCACTTTACCCCATTCCCCATTGCATAAATACTACACAGAGACTCATTCAGACATTGAAGATAGAGGATCTTTATTACTATTAATATTTCACTTAACAAAAGGATTTTACAATGGGGGGAGAGATTGTACCGTAGGGATGGCACTTGCCTTGTATGGAGTCAACCTGGGTTAGGTCCTCAGCACCACATAGAGTCCACTGGATTCTGTAGGACGGATCCCTAATGATAAGAGATAAGAATAAACCCTAGTCTGGTGTGGCCCAAAAGCAACAACATACATGGATTTGACCTAAAACAATGGAGTACTATGAAGCTGTTAGAAAAGATGAAGTCATGAAATTTGCATATAAGTGGATCAACATGGAAAGTATCATGTTAATTGATATGAGTCAGAAAGAGAGGAACAGGCATAGAAAGATTGCACTCATTTGTGGAATATAAAGTAAAAGAATGAGAGACTAACACCCAATAGTTGAAGAGATAAGTTCCAGGAGGTCTGCTCTATGGTTTAGAAATCGGCCTCACATGCTCGGGGAAAAGGCAGCTCAGATAGAGAAGGGAACACCAAGTAAAGGATGTTGGGAAGACCCAATCGACTTTAAAGATGCGTGCTGAAAGTAGACTATATACTGAATATGATGGCTGCTCAATACCTCTATTGCAAACCACAACATCAAAAAGGGAGAGAGAACAAAAGTTAATGCCCTGCCACAGAGGCTGGGTGGGGTGGAGTGGTCGGGGTGGGGTGGTGGTAGGGATGCTGGGTCCATTGGTCGTAGAAAATGGGCACTGGTGGAGGGATGGGTACTTGACCATTGCATGACTGAAATGCAAGCACAAAAGTTTCTAAGTCTGTAACTGTACCTTAGGGTGATTCACTAAAAATAAAATTATATATATATATATATATATATCTTAGCAAATACATAGGACAAAGGGAAGAAGAAGGAGTCTAGTGAGAGACGTTTCCAAAGGAGTCACAGTGAAATGATAGCATGCAGATTTTACTTCTGCTTTCTATTAATAGGTGAAGAGATTTTTAAGTGTATTGTTTTTCTTATTTTATTTATGAGCTGTGATAAGAGTGATAAAGGACTCAACTGGTATGAAAACCTGATTCAGTTCTTAGTAACGAAGAATTGCAGGTCCACCTAGCAATTGTGAAGAGATGTGAGGTACTTGCTCCCATGGAAAATATTTACATGCAACAAATATTTATTTCAGTGCTAATTCCATTATGCCTTCAGAGTCCCTATCAAATCAATCTTTTTCCCAAAGACATATTTTTTAGAATGATAGATATTTTTCTGCTACATGGGGAATAAAAAATCTTGATCATCAAGGCAAAGAAGAATCAGAAGAACATCAAAGAGTAGGTGCTTGAGAAGATGAACTTGATGGGAATCTATAGACTGAATGGAATAAATCAGGTCATAAGCCTATAGGGAGTAAGGAGCAGAGAGAAGTAAAGAGGAGGTACATAGTTGATTTAGAATCTTTACAGCTAGAGTTTTCTCCAGAGCTTATTTCCCTTTAGAACATTCTTGCTGGTTTTGAATTCAAAAGCTCTCTGAAACTCATCTCCATGGGGTACGGTAAGAAGCCCTTGGAATTTAATTCAGAAATACCAATATTCTAATTGCACGTTGGTGCATGCACTTAGATGCATGAGCTGGGCAATATATGTTATTTGGATTATAATATATTGCCCACAGAAATGCTGCCAAAGTTAAACAAACTAATGGATGTCAGGTTATAGCATATTGTTGGTCTCTTGTAACTTATTATCTTCCCTCTACATATCTTTACAATATTGCAAGAACTATGTTAATGGAAAGTGTCTGAGTTCCAGAAATGATGAGTTAAATAGCCATTTGATGGGTAGCATGGAAGCTGTGATGCTAGAAGGACCTGTAATTTTTTCTTAATAAGAACTGCATCAGTTTACACATCAGTCGTATCCTTTATCATTCTTATCACAGTTAATTAATAAAATAAGAAAAGCGGTACATGAAAAAATCTATGCACCTATTAACTGCTAGCTACTGGGTTTGGTACTTTATAATTCATTTGATTCTACAACTCCCTACAAAGTCAATCTTACAATAATCATTTTATAGATGGGGACATTTAGTTTTAGAGAAGTAAAACCACTTGCCAAATTATACAGACAGTAAATGATAGTGAGAAGTCTGCTTAAATCTGGGACTCCCAGATCTCATTTGTGATTCACTGTGATCCATGTTTGGACAGTTAGATGGTTCTGAAGGGCTGTGAGGAAAAAAATTCTGTTAAAGAGAAGCTTTTTAAATAAAAATTGGATGATAATAGATTTAAATCACTGCAGTATTTGGATTTTACTAAATACATTTAGAAAGTGATGAAAAACACTTTAAAAATGTCATAATTTACAATGTACTGAAAATAACTTTGTTTACAATTGTTTAAACTTATGGTATGGAATTTCCAGATATAAGTATAAACATGGGCAAGAAACAAAAACTTTTTTAAGAGAGTATGATTTCAATTTTTAAAGGACACTTATCTAAAGTAGGATTTCTTTAGATGTGAAGGGCACATAGGTATAACATACTGGTCAGAAACATGGAATTCTTACTATTTGTATAAAGTGGGGCATGTGAGTTAAAGTTAGCTTATTTGTGAAAAATGGATAGAATTAAGGATATAATAAATTCCCTTTTTCAACGGTTATCAAATTCCAATTCATATCAGAATCACTCAGAGCTTTTATTCAAATATATACTGCTAGGGAGGCTTTTCAATTTAGGACATTTGATATTGGACTCCAAATTTTGCATTTCTAGGAAGTGTTTAAAATGATCCAGATGCTTCGGGACAGACAACAGAGTTTAGGAACTTTAGGCCTAATTTATAAGGTCATGTGAGTATTTAAAATAATAGTTCATCAAATACTTCAATCAAATTGGCAAATAATAAATGCAAATTACCTATTAACTGACAAACTCATCAATAAGTATTGGATTCACTGTAAGGAAAACTGCTGTTGCAGTTAGTTAAATAAAAGGGTATTCATATATTTCTTTTAACAAGAAGTTCAGAGTTAAAGATTTCAGATCTGTCATCAATATTAAGCAATGTCACCTGGCTTTCAGACCATCTCTAACTTGTTATTTAATTATCTTTAGTCCGTGTTTTTATCACTATATTTAAGAAATAGTTGTTTCTGACGTAAACATGTTCTGCATTTGCTTATGGTTCTGCATCCCAAGACATCTCTCTACTCCATTTTGTCCACTCACAGAAACTCTGAATTTCACGGCTTCAACATTTGGTCTCCTGATCTTTAATGGACAAAGTAGGAGAGAATACAGGCTTATTACAAAGATTATATAAAAGATAAAAAAGAAAGAAAGAAAGAAAGAAAGAAAGGAAGGAAGGAAGGAAGGAAGGAAGGAAGAAAGAAAGAAAGAAAGAAAGAAAGAAAGAAAGAAAGAAAGAAAGAAAGAAAGAAACCGGTTAAGAGACACAAAGGAGAAAGTCTTTAAGGCACCATAGAGTTTAAGTTTACCCTCCTGGTACATAGGTGCATTTTGCTCACTAACCTAAAACTTTTAACCTCTATATTCTGATATGGCTCTTACAATAAAGGTAACTTGCAACCAATTCATGGCAAATTTAGTCTAGAATTTTAATTGTTTATATATAAATAATCTAACTCGGGCATGTAGTGATCAATAGTAAACAGAACAGTTCACTATTATGTGAACCAGTTGGTTATAAAAATAAAGGAATAAACTCTAATAGATGGTATATAGGCATATGATAAAAAGTTCTTAAACATCACAAAATTGAGACTAATTACCATTCAGAGCATGTGCTTACACTAAGAACTATTTAAATTAAAAGAAAAAATATCTAGAAAATACCTTCTAAAAGTACCAACACTGTTATTATACTATGGTGTCCAACATAAAATAAGGAAATACTATATATTTATCCCAAGTTTTTTTATATAATCTTCGTTCTTTTTTATTTTCCTAAGGAAATACTTGTCCAATTTTTAAAGAAAATTGGGGTACAATCTGATTTGCTATTAAGTATCCCTTGTGTCTAATCATGTATTTATGTTGGTATTCAACTATACACTAATAAAATATAAAAGTTCAGTTCTCAACATTTAACTACCCTGTTGACATTAAAACTACTTTAAAGGACAAAGGTATCATTTGTATGGGAAGACATTTGAAGCAGGTGTGAAAAGCCTATGACCTCAGAGCCTCAAGAAAATTAGAATTATTCTCGACACTCTTCCGAGAATAAGTGGTAGATGATGAGTTGTGAAATTAAGTCTGTGTATCACATAGCACCAAGAACTTTGAATCCTTACAAGTATATCAAATTTGAATGAGAGAACAAGTGGAATTATCACAAAAGCTATCATATCTAAATCATTCCTGGATTCCGATCAAAGTTGGAAAACCAGGAAATATTATTTCCAGTAAAAATTGTGAGCGTATTTTTGCCAGATAGTTGATTAAATTATTTCCCTGAAGACTGACAGGAGAAAAATAATAATAATAACGTTTAGAAGCAAGAAACATAAATAACACATTTATTCAAGTAATACTCTTTAATTGAGGCTCTATTTGATCTATTTGTACCAGTGCACACATGAGGATGCTCTCATGCATGGAACCCTGAAAACCAAACAATACAATAGTTTGCCACATAGTATGGGTTAGGACCCATTCCAGAAAGCTGAAGTCTAGGGGAGGAGCAGGCAGAGTGAGGGAAAGGCATTGTTTCTATCACACCGGCTGTTATACACTTTCCAAATCTAAATCCCAAACTCACTTAATGGCTGCTGGATTTCCTTCTAAATGATAATATAGATACCTCGATCTCAGCTAAATCTAATTTTATTCTCATCTCACTTTGCTGCAGCATTTTTTTCCTTCTATGATGCATTTTTCTTGAACAATCACCAAACTGGCACATTCTGACTAGCTTGTCAGTGAGGAGAAGGAATTTATGTTTCATAGGAAATTAATCTAATCAGCAGAACATTTATAAGAGGACCAAGCCAGACTAGCTTACAAATGAACAATACCTGAAGGAGAGAAATTTTGATCTCATTATAATATGACCTTTCAAAGCCTAGGACACAATTGCTTAATTCTCCTTGCTAACTCATTGTGCCTAAAGTTTACTGCATGATTTTCAGGGAAAATAAGAAAACTGAAAATCACCTTATTCTAATAAAATAGAAAGCAGGAGGTAAAGCAATAATAACCTTTAATGCTGTGATGAAAATAGCCTTCATAAAATAAGAATAAACAATACTGCAAATATACTTCTGCATACAATGTAAGCTAGACCTCAACGTGTAATAAAATATTAGTATCTTTACTGCTAGCATAATCTTAACTAATCATTTCTTACATTGTTTCTGTAGTTACAGTAAGTCATCTGCTTGAAATCTGACTGAATAAGGTTAACACAGCAACTGAAAAGACTGTGACTTCCTTCTCTTTTCAATTCACAAATTCTTTTTTCCTTGATGTTTCCACACATCCCAAACAGGATCAACTTCTACTCTTTCCAGAATGTCACCAACCACAAACAGATTCTTCTTAACAATCCCCTTCTTTGTAATACATAAACACATTCTTCAGGGGCACTGTAATTATCTAAAATGAGTTTTAGTACTGCAAATTACTTCAGTACCCCTATGATTTATCTGTAGTAAACACACTTTATAATATTTATATTCCCATTAAAACTGCCACTAATAATGAATCGACAGTACGTAAACATTTATATGCTACAACATGGCAAATACCGGATGCCCCTATAATAGTTATATTTCTTGCTCTTCCTATCATGTTGGGAAAAACCAAACCTTGGCATTTTGCCATGTTTAGGAAAATACTTTTGAAAATGGCTCAGCACATTGCACTTCACATTTGCAACCATTTTCTTTTAAAAGATGGCATTTGTCCATACTTACGAGGTCTGGGTTATTGCATTTTCACATTATGCATCATTACTCCGAGTAGGTGTCTTATCAGCAGCTCCAGTTGCTTTGGAGAAGATTGGAATTAAGCACTGGAAGCTTTTTATTTATTTTACATGCTTTATTCCTATAAGATTTTCTGCATATAAGCTTCTTTGTTTAGCTGAGAATAGGATACATTGCCAAGTCATTGTAAAATTTACATCTTGCTTTTTCTTCTGTATTCTTTCCAAAATTGGATTGAAAAAAAAGTATAGTGTTTAATTAAAACTTGGACCAACAATAGATTTTCCCCCTAAGCAGTGACATTTCTGATCAGTGGCGAGGTTTTATAAAAGCCTAATAAGCGGTGTTTACTGCTAAAGTCACAATCAGACTTCACATTATGTGTCAGCTAAAACCTGTAGCATTCTAGACAATATTCATTTAAAGATAACAACACCAAGACTGATCTAACTATAATCAACAAAATCATGGAGAAATATGAAGCTAATGTACATTTTCCTTTCAATATATGTGAGCCAGAGTGATCCCCCTCCTGACTTTAAAAGGGAAAAACATAAAGAAAGTTTTACTAATTTTTTAAAACAATTTCATAAAGGGTCTATTATCATTAACTTTTACTTATTAAAAACTTCATGATCCATTTTATCTTGAAGTAAACACTAAACATCACCCTCCCAAAAAATATCTCAATGATGCAAATACCCTCAGTAAAGCCTATAACCTGCTTTGATTGAATACCTGTTTAAGAAATCTCAAGAAAACATAAAATGTTAACAAAATCTGTGGCTAAGATCATTAAGAAAAAGGCCCCACTTTGTCATTTGTCAAAAGAAATTAGTAAATACTACTTTAATGTGGAAAAATATAGCCTTTTTAAAGAAAAGTCTTATGACTTTGAACACTGTGCCGCCTCTAGTTCTTCTCTTTCTCTGGTTGTCTACCCCTTGATCTATGCCTTGCACTCAACAAGTTGATATTAAAATCCTATGTGATTCATTCCTTGCTCTTTTTTCTCTCCCGGGTTATTCATTTTTAGTACTTTAAAATTATCAAGTGCTGAAAGATAACCAAAATGTTATATGTAATTCTACAAGATCCAGCATTCCTCTTTCCTCTTTTAAAATAGTCTCTTGATATCTAACTATCTGCCTATCTATCTGTCCATCTATCTATCTGTTACTGGTTATTTGGATTCTCCAACAGTGCTCAGGACTTACTACTGGCTCTGTGCTCAGAGATCCCTCATGACAGGGCTCCTGACATTACCATAAATGATAATAACTGATCACCATTTTATTTAAGCCAGGATCTAACTGAGGTTAGATTCATGCAAGGCTAAGTGCCTTAGCCCCTGTGCTCTCTCCCTCTATTTCCTCAGTTGACATCTTCTTATTTTAAAATTCCACAGAATTCAACCAAATCTTTGAGTATTACATACTTTCCTTCTAATTTTTCATAATCACTGTATCACTGTCGTACCGTTGTTCATTGATTTCCTAGAGCAGGCCCCAGTAATGTCTTCATTCACACTAGCCTAGAGATTTTAGCAAGTGCCACATTGGAGACTTTTTCAGGGTCAGGGGAATGAGACCCTTCATTGTCACTGGGTTTTGGCATATCGAATATGCCACGGGGAGTTTGCCAGACTCTGCCATGTGGGCAGGATACACTCTAGAGCCTGCCGGATTCTCTGAGAACGAGAACCAGACAAAAATGTTTCATAATATGTCTCAATAACATAATATTTTTGTCTAATGCCTCCAACAATTAAACAAAATGAATATTAAAGCAGTATGTAACATCTTCAACATCAGCATATTCTGAACAGTCTAGCTTCAAGGTATATTGAAAAATTATTCTAATTCCTCCATTTCTATTGCTATCAATTGATTCAACTCATTCAAACTCTAACACTCTTATCTTTAACCTTCCATGTCCAATTCCTACCACTTAATTCTCTTTAAAACAGCAAAAGTGAAATTACTATATATCTACATATATATGTATATGTATGTGAAGTTTCATGCCAACTACCTATATATCCTCAAGCAGCTTCACAAAACATTACAAATAAAAGCAAACTCACTGCCCAGATCTAAGACTTCAGTATCTGTTACTTATCTTATCAATTTTCACCATTGTCTTACTAATTAATTTTGTTTCAAACACCCCACTTTTCTCTGCGGAGCAATCTACATTAACAAATAGGTACAATTCAAACTCTCTCTTCTATCTAGAATTCTTTAACATTGGCTAGCAAAAGTCCTCTTCAACCAGAACCTAAAAAGCACTTCTGAAATGCCATTCCTCACACTTTATTCTTTCTGTTTGCTTTATCTCTTATAAATTTTTAGAACTGCCCTACAAACATGGGGCAAGATCTATAATACAGTGGGTAGGCCACTTGCCTTACATGAGGCTGATTGGGCCCAATTCCCTGCATCACATAGGGTCACCAGAGCCTTCCAAAAGTAATCCCTGGCACTGAGCCAGTAATAAACCCTGAGGCGTTTGCCTTACAAGTGGCCAACATGGCCAACCCGAGTTCAATTCCTCTGCCCCTCTCGGAGAGCCCAGCAAGCTACCTAGAGTATTCGATATGCCAAACACAGTAACAACAAAGTCTCCAATGGAGGCGTTACTGGGCCCGCTCGAGCAAATCGATGATCAACAGGAGGGCCTTTACCTTACCTTTACCTTACAGTAAGATCTGGCCCCAAAACAAAACAAAAAACTATGCTACAAATGTTTTTATTTTTTTTGAACTCTCACATTTAAAGTTACCCCTTCAATGACAGCCAGCACATTATCGATGCTTAATTATGTTAAACAGTATTAATATTTCATTTAATTTAATTTAGTGGGTTATGAAATAATGAGAAGTCATTGGAAACTATAGAGGATTAGCAAACTATCTTAGCTATTATCCTAGAAAGGCTAAAGGAAAGCAAATAAGAATATTTCATTGAAGAAGGCAAAAGAAGTTTTCTTAATCTCCTTACTCAAAAAATAGTTCAAGAAAAAAATAAAGAACAAAAAGTGAAAAAATTATAGATCCTTCAGAATAGTGATTACATAAAATCATAAATAAAAATTTCAGAAAATACAAAATTAAGGCACATCTCAAATAAATTGGTGATTATATTTATATTTAAAGAAACTAATAATGATTAAGAAATTTCCAGGAAAGCCTAAAAATTTTAAATATGCTTGTATCCAATAACATTACATCAAAATTAATAAGATTTGCAAAGTGTACTGCAGGGGAAAAAAGCCAAAATAGCACATATAAATTTTTTACAGCATGAGAAAAATTTTTATCATGTATATCAGATAAAACCCCAAAACTATATGTTAATTTTTTTCAAGGACATTATCAATGCAACTGTAAAAATTGAACAATGTCTCTTGATGTAAAAAAAAAATGCACCAATAACATTTTCCTTAATTGCAATTAAACGTGGTTTCATTTTTTAATTTACTAAAAGATTTCCATTTACTATATTAATTTTATTTAAAAAATAACAAATAACAGTAACTGATTTAAGGAAACAATTGAGAAGGACAATAGTACTAGTGCAAACACAGTTAAATGACGATGAATTCTGAACACAAAGAGAAAGGGGAATAATTTGAGGAAGAGAACTTGTCAGGAGAACTTGTGTGGAGAACCAAGAAAAGAAACTTAGCATGCAAATAAAAAAAGAAAATGAAATGAAGTCCAGTATGGATGAATTCTGAGGGAGAAAGTTAAAGTGTTAGATGAGTTAGAGGTCATCAGTAGTAAATAATAGAAAGAAAAGAAAAATAATGTTCTGAAAAACAGTTATAGGAGAAGTAGACAGGCTAATGAGAGAAAATTAGCAAGAATTAAAGAAGCAAAGACAAAAGAATCAACCATGGCAATGCATGTCTGTAGCACAGAGTAAGAAGCGTTTCAAGAAGAGAATGACCAACTTCCCATCAGTGCAGAAAAGACGAGATGAAAACCAAAGTGGACCATTCGGATTTAGTAGCAGTCATACTTTTCAGTTCCCAAACAAGTAGAATTACAATGTCTAAGGTTTCTGACTCAACACTTTGTTTTGTTTATATTTGGGGGCTATGTCAGCGGTGCTAAGGGTTTACTCCTGGCTCTGCTCTCAGTGATCACTCCTGTAGGTACTCAGGGGATTATATGTAATACCAGGGATCAAAACCTAGGTTGGCTGCATGCAAGGCAAACTATTTCTCTTGATATTAGATGAATAGAAAAAGGGCTGTTAGACAGAGGTAGGTCTTGATCTCTCTCCAGTGTTCTGACCTATTTTTTCAGAGATGTAGTTTTCACATTTTATCTCTTGAAAGTGGATTTTATTAAAGGATCATAATTTTATATTATACATTTAACTAATTGTTCATGTTTCCCTTTGACAGAAAATGTACATCCTTGGACTAGATGTTTTATTCTGAGCATTTTTAATTTCTCTTCTTCTGCCAAATTGGGGTATATTATAACTAAAATACACCATTTTTAAGTTTAAGAAAAGTAATGTACAACCTATGGCTGGCACATAGCAGATACTGATCAGCAGCTTGGATTCCAATTTTGTTCCAGCAGTTCTGCCTGTCATTACTCTCAGTCCATTCCCCTTCTGTAAATCATCCGGAGAAACTGAGTCTAGAATGCGCCCTTAAACATAACACTCTTATAAAGGATTATATGGCAGATTCCACACAGAACCAGTGTTTTACTACAAAGCAGTCTTCTGTGTGTCATAGAGTTCAAATAAATAATTACTGTTCAATGAAATATCTGTGAAAACATAGATAAAAATGTTCACTTCCTCCCCAAAGCAACTCTAGAAACTCATGAAATTATATTTCCTGAAATTAGCATTCAAGACATAGTTGGTGTACCATAAACATTGCTTAGAATATTACCGTTATTTTAACTTATTCTTTTTAGAATAAATCAGATTTATTGAAGAACATTTATAGAAGCCTGGTGAAGACAGTGCTATGTAATAAAAAGAATTGTTTTTTTCTTCTGACAGTGAACACTTATTAAGCACCCACTAGGTAATAGAGCTAATGGAAATGAACATGAATTAACACAATTCTTCTCTGCAAAAAAATGTTTTCAATGACTTCATTTTTAAAATTTTTTTTTGGATTTGGGATAGCCAAATAAAATGGTTGTATTAGAGATTAGTCAGTTATCAAATGTGATTTTTGCAGTAGCAAACATTTTTTCTCATTTTATGAACACACACACACTCACACACACACATACACACACAATAAAAGCATCTGAAATAGGCAATCTTCTATTATTCTAAATGTGCTCCCTGACTGAGACCTGGTATGCCAGCCTGAAGCAAATAATGATAGCCTAGCTATTAACTCCAAGAAATAGGGAACTATAATGGAAACACTTGGAGGCTAAGGAGTGGGCAAAACTACTGTCCCAATAATGGCACTTCAGTGAGACACATTTGTCCAGATTGCCATGTCAGAGTTGAGTGGTGGCATGTAGCAGCCATTCCTGACTTTTACACCAAAATTCAATTTTAATTTGGGGGGAAAGCTTAAAAGAGAAAAAAGCATAGTATTCCTTTCTTTGTTACTGTATCCTGTTGCTTTGTTGGTAATATTGTTGGATCAGACTACTTCTAAATTACATCTCTGCCCAAAGGTAGCATAAGTAGATGTGGAATTTATGAGCAGAGATTGCTAAACTAAATTAAAACAGATGTGATTTTATAGTACAGCAAATAGGGTGATTGCCTTGCCCGTAGTCAATATAAGTAAGATCCTTGGCACCATATATAATCGACAGAGCCATGACAGAAGTGATGCAAAGGCTCAGAGCCAGGAATAAGTCTTTAGCACTGCTGGGTGTGTCCAGGTACCCCTAAAAATGTCAAAGAGAAATATCTGAATTGTGATACTGAATAATTTTGTAGAGTCCTTGTTGAATGACTCTAAGTGTTGAGTACACATGTTCTAATGCAATCTACCAAGTATTTACCACTTTTCTAATTCTAACACTACTTTCTTTGTGCTAGTGCTGGGGCCATGATACATTGCCATCTAAACTTATTTTGTAATTCAATTGTTTTTAGATATCTTGTAATTAGCTCAGCTAGTAAAATTTGTTTGTAAACCTATTATATAAGTCTGAATGAAAAATTTTGTATAGTAGAAAGTTTATTGTCAAAAGAAATTTATAAAAAATTAAAATATCCTAAAATGTCTGTAGATTTCAAGTAGGCACAAAGTGATAATTTCAAATTTACATTAGAAATTAAAAGAAAAAAGAGGACATTAACTGATCCAAAACATACCTTGATTTTAATTTAGATGTATTTTTGTATAATAGAGTACACAGAACTTAAAAGATAGTTTGATAAATTTTGAAAAATTAATATTTTTGTGTGATCCACAAAAATATTTATTATGATTATAAATGTTTCTATTATAACCTCAAAGTCTTGCATGTCCCTTACCATTGAATCATACCAAACTCTCTTCACTTAATATACCGCCTCTGATGCCTCTGACTATAAATCAGTTTTGTCTATTGTACAATTACAAAATGTAAAAACTTGTGATTGACGATTTTCACTGAGCATATTGGCTTTTAAAGTAATCCAAAAGTTTGCAATAATATTTGTATACAATCTGTACATATAGAATATATTACATTATGTGTAACTTCTTTATTTTTTAACCCACCAACTGCCGTGTAACTCCAACAACGGCCAGGATCCAGAGATTATCACACTCAGCTCCCGGGAGAGAACAAGGCAGAGTCTCCTACCCTGTGCCTGACTGTCTCCACCAGAGCCCAACAGCTGAAGACCTCCGGGGCCCAGCCAAGGTCATGCTGGGACCACTCTCCACACACTTGGATGAGCCTCACACATAAAAGAACTGGCAGAGGAACCCAGGTGTGTGGGACCCGGGGCTGAGATCTCCAAGCCTGCACGGTTTGGGACTGGACCTGCCAGTAACTAGACAGTTACACCCACCAACTGCCATGTAACTCCAACAACGGCCAGGATCCAGAGATTATCACACTCAGCTCAGAGAACAAGGCAGATTCTCCTAGGCCGCATGACATCTTATCATCTCATTCCTACTTTGGACAAACTGGCAGGCTACCAAAAGTAACCTGCCCACACAGCAGAGTCTGGCAAACTCCCCGTGGTATACCAAATATGCCAAATACCAGTAACAATAATGGGTCTCATTCTCCTAACCCTGAAAAAGCCTTGAATATGGCACTTTTAAAAAACAATCTCAGGGCTAGGACGAAAAAGACGTTACTGGCACCTGCTCGAGGCAATCGACGAACAACAGGGTGGCCGTGATCGTGATCATGATTATTTTTTAACAAAGTAGAATTTACAGTCTATATTCAAATTACTTAGGCATTTATTTGCTAGTGCACATTTGGAGTACTTTCTGTTTGAGGCCATTATAAATAAGATAGCTAGAGAGCATTCTTGTAGAGAATTTTTGTCAATATATGTTTTTTTTCTTTTCAAATAAATACTAGGGAGTAAAACTGCTGAGTCATAGAGTCATTAATTGTAACTTTAAAACATACTGCCAAATGGTTTTGCAAATTAATTTTGTCATTTTACACACCAATCTCTGATGTCAAGGCTCCAACTGCCATAAATTCCTGTCAATATTTAGTCTTGTCAGCTTTTTAAAATTTATTATAGAAAGTATGTACTAAATCTCAGTTTTTAGTCTCATTGTGCTTTGGATCTTCTGTTTTCAGTATTACTGATTTTATGGCTTGGGTATATAGCTATACCACGCTCTACACCACTGATGTACTCAAGTCTCTTAACCCCCTGTTACTTCCCATTAACTTAGATGAAACTCAGGATGAAATTTCAAGAACATAAATATATTATTATTTACATTATAAACTAGTATTTTAGTTATATAATTTTACAACTCAAATTTTCTCTTTTTTTTCTTTTTTTATTAGTGAAACACCATGAGGTACAGTTATAGGCTTACAAATTTTGTGCTTGGGTTTCAGTTATACAATGATCAAGTGCCCATCCCTCCACCACTGCCCGTCATCCATCACCACAGGTCCCAGCATCCCCCCCCATCCCCCCCGTCCCATCCTGCCTCTGTGGCAGGGTATTCCCCCTTGTTCTCTCTCTCTTCTTTTGGGTACTGTGTTTTGCAAGAGAGACTTTGAGTGGCAATCATGTTTGGTCTATCGACTACTTTTAGCATGCTTCTCCCATCCTGGGAGGGTCCTCACAACACCCTACATTTGGTACTCTCTTCTCTATCTGAGCTTCCTTTTCACCTAGAGCATGTGGCTGGCCGTCCATTCATGGAGCAAAATTCCTGGTACTAATCTCAGTCATTCCTGGGTGTTAATCTCCCTTTTTGTTGCTTTATGTTCCCCAGATGAATGCAATCTTTCTGTGTCTATCCCGCTCTTTCTGACTCATTTCGCTTAACATGATACTTTCCATGTAGTACCACTTATATGTAAATTTCATAACTTCATCTTTTCTAACAGCTACATAGTACTCCATTGTGTAAATGTACCAAAGTTTCTTTAACCAGTCATCTGTTCTTGGGCACTCAGGTTTTTTCCAGATTCTGGCTATTGTAAAGAGTGCTGCAATGAACAAACAATTGCAGATGTCACTTCGACTGTACCTTTTTGTCTCTCTGGGATATATTCCCAGGAGTGCTATAGCTGGGTCAAATGGGAGATCAAATTCTAATTTTTTGAGAGTCGTCCATACTGTTTTCCAAAAGGGTTGGACCAGCCTTCATTCCCACCAGCAGTGAAGGAGGGTCCCTTTCTCGCCACATCCGCTCCAGCACCGGTTGCTTTTGTTCTTGTGGATGTGGGCCAGTCTCTGTGGTGTGAAATGATATCTCATTGTGGTTTTGATCTGCATCTCTCTGATGATTAGTGATGTAGAGCATTTTCTCATGTGCCTTTTTGCCATTCGAATTTCTTCTTTGCAAAAGTTTCTGTTCATTTCCTCACCCCATTTTTTGATGGGGTTGGGTGATTTCTTCTTGTGGAGTTTAACCAGTACCTTGTATATCCTTGATATCAACCCCTTGTCGGATGTGTATTTGGTGAATATTCTTTCCCATTCTGTAGGCTGTCTTTGTATTTTGGTCACTGTTTCTTTCGAGGTGCAGAAGCTTCTTAGTTTAAGATAGTCCCATTTGTCTATCTCTGTTTTCACTTGCTCGGCCAGTGGCGTGACATCTTTGAAGATACCCTTAGCTTCAATATCATGGAGAGTTTTGCCGACTTTGTCTTCAATAAACATTATGGATTCTGGTCTGATGTTGAGGTCATAAATCCATTTTGATCTTACTTTTGTGCATGGTGTTAGGCAGAGATCTGAGCCCACTTTTTTGCATGTAGCCGTCCAATTTTGCCAGCACAGTTTATTGAAGAGGCTTTCCCTGCTCCATTTCACTTTTCTTGCCCCCTTATCAAAAATTAGATGATTAGAGATCATCAGAGACTACTTTGAAAATCTCTATGCCACGAAACATGAGAACCTGGAAGAAATGGATAAATTCCTGGATTCCTACCATCTCCCAAAGCTGAATCAAGAAGATATAGAGTACCTGAATAGACCTATTCACATCAAGGAAATTGAAACTGTAATCAAAAGTCTTCCCAAAAACAAAAGCCCAGGCCCAGACGGATTTACTAGTGAATTTTTCCAAACATTTAAAGAGTACCTATTGCCAATTCTTCTCAAGCTTTTCCAGGAAATTGAAAAAACAGAAACTCTCCCAAACAGCTTCTATGAAGCCCATATCTCTCTAATACCAAAAGGGAACAAAGACACCACAAGAAAAGAAAACTACAGGCCAATATATCTGATGAACACGGATGCGAAGATTCTCAACAAAATATTAGCCAATAGAATACAACAACTCATCAAAAAGATCATACATCATGACCTAGTGGGATTCATCCCAGGGATGCAAGGATGGTTCAACATTCGGAAATCAATCAACATAATCCATCATACCAACAAAAGAAAAGATAAAAATCATATGATCATATCAATAGACGCAGAGAAAGCTTTTGACAAGATCCAGCACCCATTCATGATGAAAACCCTTGCCAAAATGGGATATAGGGGACTTTCCTCAATATAGTTAAAGCCATCTACCACAAACCTACAGCAAACATCATCCTTAATGGGGAAAAACTGAGAGTCTTCCCCCTAAGGTCAGGGACGAGACAAGGATGCCCACTCTCTCCACTACTGTTCAATATAGTACTGGAAGTACTTGCAGTAGCGATTAGGCAAGAAAAAGATATTAAGGGCATCCAGATAGGGAAAGAAGAAATTAAGCTCTCACTATTCACAGAGGACATGATACTATACTTAGAGAACCCGAAAACCTCTACCAAGAAACTCCTAGAAACAATAGGCTTGTATAGTAAAGTGGCAGGCTATAAAATCAATACCCAAAAATCCATGGCATTTCTATACACAAATAGTAAAAGAGAAGAAAGTGACATCAAGAAAACAATCCCATTCACAATTGTGCCCCAGAAAATCAAGTATCTAGGAATCAGTTTAACTAAGGAAGTAAAAGACCTGTACAAAGAAAACTACAAAACGCTACTTCAGAAAATAAAAGAGGACACGAGGAAATGGAAAGATATCCCCTGTTCATGGATGGGGAGAATCAACATCATCAAAATGGCAATACTTCCCAAAGCACTGTACAAATTCAATGCAATCCCTATAAGGATACCCATGACATTCTTCAAAGAAATGGAGCAAACACTCCTGAAATTTATATGGAACAATAAGCCCCCACGAATAGCTAAAGCAATTCTTGGGAAAAAGAAAATGGGAGGAATCAACCTCCCTAACTTCAAACTCTACTACAAGGCAGTAATAATTAAAACAGCATGGTACTGGAACAAAAGCAGAGCTGCAGACCAAATTTTCTCATTTTTAAGTTTCAATATTCCTACTGGTACATGCGTCCTTTTATTTAAAGACACAAAAATACACATACACATACACACAATCATATTCTGCCATGTGTTTGCTTATTAATTCTAATATCTCTGTCTCTAATCACTCAGTTGGCCTCTATGACTATTCTTCCTCCTGAGTATAAATGGCAGGTTCTTTTATCTATGACTATGTATTAATATTTTATTTTTAAGCAAAATGTTACAGATGCTATGTTATTGGCTAAGATTTTAGTCTCCCTTTCAAGAATGTTGAGTATTATTTTGATTTTATCAGAAAATTAATTTGACCATATCACTTTGATTATTGGGGCTCACCTATGTTATTCTCTATATTAAATCTATAGAAGTCCTACTCTTTTCATATAAATTTTCAGAAAGAAATAAGGAACATACTTGATCACCATCCTTACCTCTATCAGAAATATGTGACTTTCACAGTTTGCATTTATATCACAACTTCCCTATAAATTTATAGCTCAATATTTGGTGTAAAATTTACTAACAGTTCCTTAGCATATTTTGCAATTTAAATAACTACTTTCTACCTAAGTTTTGATTCTACAAATTCCAGCTAAATTATCAAACTTAAACTCCAATTTTTACCTTCCCAATTCAGGAAGACTACCTTATTCTGCTATGCCTCCCCATCCATGCTTTGCAATCAGTGAAGTGTCTTTAAGAGAAGAAATGGTGGCTGTAAAATTCACTTTGTGTTTCTTTTCTCTCAGAGGAAGGTTGTTGCCTCTTGTGAAATACCGAATACTATTGCCACATATGTTGTGTTCAGCTGGATCAGTTCTTAGTGTGCTAGTTAACCTAGGCCAGTTGCCCTTTTGTACCATGGTATGAGTCCCTAGAGATCTATTGTTTATGAAAGTTAGTATACATCAGTAACAAAAAGTATGGATGCTACTGAGTAAAAGGTCAAAAAATATAAAGGACTTCAAATAGTTCATTAAAAAAAGCAATTTAAAAGGCCCTGTTTCTATAAGAATATATGCCCTGATTTTGCTATATTCAGTGCTTAACAGACTCTGTCTGTACTATGCCCTTTAGTTAAGGAAACTTCCAAACAAAATGCAAGCAACTTAAGAACAATTGCATTCAAAATTAAACACCATGCATATACTCTTAAAGACAATATGTGAAATTTGATTTTTATAAAGCAAATTGGGTTGAGCTATATGTAACATTTTATTTCACTTCTTTACTCCCTTAACTATCAGACAGATTCATGCACAGGCAGTTGTATAAGCAAAATTGAATGCAGACACTGGACTCGTAACCCTTATAACTTAAACTGTACATAGCTTAAACTGCCAGGTTATTCTGTTCCTAAAGCCAAACTGTTTAACATTCTACTTCTGCTAGGATGACTCACAGACCTTAACACACACACACACACACACACACACACACACACACATACAAATCTCATGAAAGTTAAAGATGTCACAGCTGTTGTCAAATATAAAGAAAAACAATTGACACAACATATTTGAACTAGCACCACACCTATTGTTGCTATTTTTGCTAATATTCTATTACAACTTAGTGTCATTTTGTTTGTTTTACTCCAGTATTTACATTTTATTTTTATTTATTTGTTTTGGTTTTGGTGCCATACCCATTGATGCTTGGGGGTGAATCCTGGCTGTCCACTCAGGAATTAGTCCAGGCAGTGTGTGGGGAATCTTATGGGATGCTGTGAATTGAACCTGGGTTGGCCTCATGCAAGGCAAGTGCCCTACCCATTGTACTATTGCTCCATACCCCACTAGTTACTTTTTAAAAATAGAAAGTCATTACAATTTCACTACTTCCAAATCATACATTAAAAATGGAATGGCATCCAGATGAAATATGAAGACTAGTACAAAAAGGAGGTGTTTTGCTGTTGTTTTTACAGAACAGTCCCGCTTCTCTGTCTACTAAGAGGTATAGTGGCGGTGATGGTCTTAGGAAGCAGCAATAGTTGCAGAATGTAAAAGGTTTCTGGACAAAGATGAGAAAATGAATTATATTAGAGAAGAAAATAGATAAGATTCAAAAAGGCTTTTGCTAAGAAACCTTCAAAGAGAAAAAAAGAATAGACTAAAAGATGAGCTACAGTAAAAGAGCAGCAGAGCAGAGCACAAGAGAAAGAGATACGCAATGGAACCCCTTCATCTAGTTTAAAGTCAAAATAGTCCATGGGGAGGGGACCTTCAAGAGAAAAGTACTGAACAAACGTGTGTGTAGAGAGGAGGAAAAGGATGTAGTACAAGGGTCTCCTTCACCGTTCACATACTTAACTGTCTGAAATGTAAGGCTGATTACTCCACTGTGAATCACTAGATTAAGCCTTTTCTTTCTTTGCTTCTTTCTTGATTTCAGGAAGAACACCAGGCATCCTCTTTCATTCTTGGACCAAGACAGAGCTGTGGTGTTTTCTGATGTCTGATTGATGCTATTAAGCAAAGTGAACAATGGGCAGGCATATAATATACAAAATTATTAAGCAATATAATTTATACACTTACTACAATACATAAAATTAAGTTGAAAATCCAACATTCCAGTAAGGAAGGTACTAAGATGGGAAGGTCAAGGTTAATACTCTGTCTTGAAGAGTAAGAAAATGGTAGAGTCATAGCTCAAACTCTGGTATCTCTGTTGATCAAGTTACACTCCTTCCATACAGACATCTCCTCTTCCTACTGTTTCTGAATATTTTAGAAGGAAGCTGACCATTTATGTATGTCCCGTTGAAAAATTAAATATTGGCGTATGTGTGTATAAATGTGTTCATTTAATATACTCAGGACATGAGGAAATGCCACAAATATCATTTCTTAACATTGTTTGGTCAGACAAGATAAAAGCAGATGAAATAGAGTTTACAGTCTTTACTCAAAAATGATAGAATTAAATAAAATTTTAAAAAATAAAATGTATCATGTTAATAACACCTAGCATCTGTTTCTTTTTTTTGGAAGTGTACAAAATTATTTATTTTAAGTATAGTTTTTAGCTAATGACATATATTGCTGCAAAGTAGCCCTGCCTCCCTAAACATGAAGATTCCTAGCTACAAGGGACCCTCTCTAAGTCCCTTGCTATAGCCTCTTTCGACGATGCCATATTGTTAAAAATAAATTGGGGAACTCCATTATTTTTATTCTCTCTTCTTTGTCCCATAAGTATAATATGCTGCTTGTAAAAACTTTTTAACTTCAAAATACTTTGTACCGCTGCTCTGGACCTGAATTTCAGGTGCTTGCCTAATTAAGGTTCATTCACATTAATTAATTAAATCTCCTTGCTTTTTCATCTTAAGATCTTGGTGTTATTGATTAAGTGAATTCAGTTACAACAACACATATATGGAAATATTCAAATTTAAAGTAATTTCCTTTGAAAGAACCCCATAGTGACCTAATGCATGGCTGTGGCGAGTGAGTTTTATTTCTTTTGATGAAGAAACAACCTCAGTTATGATTTTTTTGGAGCCAGCTTTAAAGGCCATTATAATATGTTCAGTGATTGATAGGCTGATTCAGAATTTCTTGTGTGTCTATAATGTCATATTGAGATATTGCATTATTTTAAGATTCCCAAAATTTTAACAAAATTAATAGAACTCTTCCAGTGTTATTCTATCAAGTATAAGCCCTCAAAATTGCAGTATATCTTTAGGCTGCAGACATAAACAGCATTGTATGAAAATAGAAAACATGTTCAAGAATTGTATACTACAGTCATTGATCTTAGAAAAGCATCTGTCTGGTGGAGCAAAGCAGAATACTGCACACCAAAACAATATTATATTTGTTTAGTGCTCCCTCAATCTTTTATGATATATGTACCTATCTTTTAAATCTGAAATACTATTGTAACAGTCTGGATCATAAAATTATCTCCAAAACACATGACAAATTGTATATCTGGTAAAGTAACAGACAAGGTAACTTGTATTAATTTTTTTCTTTGCATTTTACATACAAACACCCAGTTGAATGGGGATAAAAGACAAACAATGTATTCAAGGTCATTTGTCATTAATGAAAGTTTCTTTTCTCAAATAAGTTTCACATGTAAAAAATATCTGGACATATCACCAATGTCCGCTTAATGCTGCACAATTATTAAGACATCTACTTTCTTGCATCTCTTTAGGAATAAAATTTCAAAGCTAAAATCTTCCCTTAGTGTTTATCAATTGCAAATCACCAAGTTCAACACTACATTTTATGTGTCTACAAACAATTTATGTTTTATGATCTCATGGTTCACTTTGAGAGTACTTAATTCATCACATTATAAGTATTAGTTTAAAAGTTGTGAAAGTAACGTCTGAAATTTTTCATTTTAACCTGATATAAACTTATGATGATTTTTATTTCTAGATTCTTGTATTTCCTTATTGAAGAAACCTCTGATAATCTCTCTAAAACATAAAACAAAATGATGGATTTCTGTGGTGTGTAATTTATGGTTTGTTGGTGATGTCCATACTATGAAAATGAAGGGTTAATTTTGATGCTAAGTATGGTCCAAGCCAACCATTAAAATGTCACCTCTAAATAGATCTCCTTTTTCTGGTTGACCTCCATTTATACCCTAATCCAAAAGTCAAATAAGCATTTTTGCACAAAAAATAAGAGCCAGGGTGTGTCAGTACGTATATTTTTATTATATTTTATTTAATGTTTATTAGTGAAACACAATGAGGTACTAATGTTGACTTACAAACATTCTTGCTTGAGTTTCAGTTATACAATGATCGAGTAACCATCTCTCCACCAGTGCCCATTCTCCAACACCAATGACCCCATTAACCCTCACCCCCACCCTATCCTCCCCCCCCATCCCGCCCCACTTCTGTGGCAGGGCATTCCCTTTTGCTCTTTCCTTTAGAGTGTTTTGGTTTGCAATAGAGGTATTGAGTGGTCATTGTGTTTGGTCTATAGTCTACTTTCAGCACTCATCTCCCATCCTGAGTGGATCATCCAAACACCCTTTTCTTGGTGTTCCATTCTCTATCTGAGCTGCCTTTTCCCGCAGCATGTGTTGCCAACTTCCAAGACATGGAACAAGCCTCTTGGTACTTATCTCAACTATTCCTTGGTGTTCTTCTCCCATGCTGTTACTTTATATCCCACAGATGAGTGCAATATTTCTTTGTCTCTCCCTCTCTTTCTGACTCATTTCACTTAGCATGATACTTTCCATGTAGTACCACTTGTATGCAAACTTCATGACTTGATCGTTTCTAAACTTCTTAACATGAAAGTCTCCCAAAGGACGGTTCCGCAATGAAATTGACCACATCCTATTCAATCGCTGGTTTTGCCTGACTGATGTTGTTCTTGTCCCAAAATTCCAAACAAGATCAGACCACCATCTCCTTCATGTAAAATTCTACTTTAAGGAGCGGTTAGAAAGGGCTCCAAAATTTAAGAAGAGAACTCCCAGAACAACCACCAACTGGGAGTTATTTGGCACAATTGAGACAATATGGAAAGATTGATGCAGAGTCTCCTGCCACGACGCTTGGCTATCCTCGCTGAGACCCCTTGGAGGGGGGTAGGTTGAGCTTCCCGACCCACCCTGAGCAGAGTTCCAGCAGCCAAAGGCCTCCAGAACCAGCCACAACCATGCTGAGACCACTCTCCACAAGCATGAAGGTGACGGCAGAGAAACAAAGGCATGCGGGTCCCGGGGCTGAGATCTCCAAGCCTGCTCGGATCAGGGCTGAGCATTCTCCAGCCAGATCCTCCATTTTCCAGTAGGCAGGGATCACACCCACCAAATGAGCCCCCAGGGCCGTGTAATCCCATCAAGAGCCAAGACCCAGAGACTTTAAAACCCAGCTCCCAGAAGAGAATAGCACAGAGTCTCCTGCCACCGCGCTTGGCTGTCCTCACCAGGACCCCTTTGAGAGGTGTGGGTTGTGCTTCCCTCCCCACCCTGAGCAGAGCTCCAGAAGCCGAAGACCTCCAGAACCAGCCACAACCATGCTGAGACCACTCTCCACACGCATGAAGGTACCGGCAGAAGAATAAAGGCATGCGAGTCCCCGGGTTGAGATCTCCAAGCCTGCTTGGATCGGGGCTGAGCGTCCTCCACCTAGATCCTTCATCTTTCAGTAGGCAGGGGTCATACCCACCAACTGGCCCCCAAGGGCCGTGTAATCCCATCAACGGCCAAGACCCAGAGACTTTAAAACCCAGCTCCCCGAAGCAACATCTTATCTCTTTCTTAATTTGGACAACCTGGCAGGCTACTGAATGTAACGTGCCCACACAACAGAGTCTGGCAGACTCCCCGTGGCGTACCCAATATGCCAAATACCAGTAACAATGATGGGTCTCATTCTCCTAACCCTGATGGGGCCTTGAATATGGCACTATAAAATCTCAAGGCTAGGACAAAGGAGAAGTTACTGGTGCCTGCTCGAGGCAATTGACTAACAACAGGATGATCGTGATTGTGATCGTGATGGGAAGATGCTGTACTGGACAACATTGACGAGGAATATGATCAACTGGTTCTGTACCTCCATGATTGTGCAAAGAATGCCGAGAGAGAGATAGCCACAAAGAGACGCCTGTCTTTGAAAACTTTTGAGCTCATTCGCCAATGTGGATTGGCCCAAGCCTCAGGCAACCACAAGTGAACATCCGAGCTCACAAAGCAGTGCAGAGAAGGAATAAAGGAAGCCCTCATAGAGAGAAGAGCAGCAGTTCTTGCATATGTGGCAGAAGCCAGGAAAAGTAGTCGCAATGCTCACCTCTTCTTTGCCAACAACAAGACCAAGATGATGCCCTCCAACATCCTGATGGATCTATCACATCTTCTAGAAGTGCAATGGAGAAGATTATTCATGACTTCTACTCGGATCTCTTTAATAGCCATGTCCACCTGCCCACATACCAAATTCCACAGGATGGATATGTCATTTCCAATGTTATACCTTCCGAAATCTGACACACCATTTTGTCAGTAAAGAAGCAAACAGCTCCCAACCCAGACAAAGTCAGACACGAACACCAGAACAACCAGCCATCGGAACTCATCAATAGACTGACTATACATGCTACCTGTCTGAATGAAAGGTTCAATCCCAGTGGAAAATCAGCAGCACTGTACTACTGTATAAGAAGGGAGACATCCAAGACATTGGCAACTATTGCCCAATCCGCCTATTGTCTGTCATCTGCAAGCTGTTCACTTGAGTCATCCTGAATAGGATTGGCAGAACACTAGATGAAAGACAACCATGCGAGCAAGCCCGGTTCCAAAAAGGATTCAGCACCATCGACCATAACCATACAATAATCAAGCTCATTATGGTTTCTTGAGAGTTCAAGATGCCACTCTGTCTAACGTTCACTGATTGAAAGAAGGCCTTTGACTCTGTTGAGACGGAATCGGTCATCGAAGCTCTAGCCAATCAGGGCATTCAAACTCAAAACATCAGGATCCTCCATGAGCTGTATTACGAATTTACTACCAGAATCTCATCATTCTACAAGGACGTGATCATCCATGTCAAGAAAGGTGTTTGGCAGGGTGATAACATTTCACCAAAACACTTCAGTGCCACCCTTGAGAATGTCATGTGATGACTGGATTGGGAAGGAATGGGAGTCGAAGATAGGTGGTGAGCAACTATACCACCTCCACTTCGCTGATGACATCATTCTAATAACACCAAACATTTGCCAAGCAGAATAAATGCTGGCCTACTCCGACCTTGAGTGTGGAAATGTCAGACTACAGCTGAATCTCACCAAGACAATGTTTACGAGAAACGGTCTTGTTCCTGACACTTCATTCACTCTCAACGGATCTAACATCTCTGAATGCAACAGTTATGTGTACCTAGGTCGAGAAGTCAACATGACAAATGACCTGGCACCTGAGTTGCGCAGGAGGAAGAGAGCAGCTTGGGACATCTTCAAGAGTTTTGAAGAAATAGCTAAGAGGATGAAGAACCTCTGGCTTCGGGCACATCTCTTTAATTCCACTGTTCTTCCTGCATTAACATACGCATCAGATATCTGGATCCTATAAAAATAGGATGAGAACTCTATTTGAGTCTCCCAAAGAGGAATCGAAAGAGCTATGCTTGGAGTATCACACTTCACAAAAATGAGAGAAAGAATCCAAAGTTTCGACCTCCGTCAATGGTCAAGAATCAGGGACACTGTCTCATTTGCTAAGGCATCGAAAATAAGATGGTCTGGACAAGTAATGAGATTTGGAGATGATCTTTGGACTAGAGCCATTACTGACTGGATTCCACAGGACATCAAAAGATCATGGCCGCCCACCTATGAGATGGTCGGACTTCTTCATCAAGACCCTGAACAATCGGTTTGAGGCTTTTCGTGTTCCTAGAACTAGCAGACACCATTAGGCTACACTAGCATGTGACAGGGACAAATGGAGACGTTACTGGTGCCTGCTCAAGCAAACCGATATGTTACAGGATTTCAAGTGATAACTTGTGGGAAATTTACCAAGTAAACCAAGTTTTGACATTTTTATTAGACAAATCACTGAGCTCCTATTTCTTTAAATTTGAATAAGTTAATGACCTCATTTTTAAATCATAAATATAAACATTAAAAGTTTCTGTAGAAGTAAATACAAGGTGTTCATATAAAATCTAGATCTGTAGATCATAACATAATTTTCTCTCTTTTATTTTTTTATGTGCTAGCGATATTCTGATATTCTAGAAAGTAATCTTTATTTTTTTTGGCTTTTTGGGTCACACCCGGTGATGCTCAGGGGTTACTCCTGGCTCATGCACTCAGGAATTGCTTCTGGCGGTGCTCAGGGGACCATATGGGATGCTGGGAATCTAACCTGTGTCGGCCATGTTGGTTGTGTGCAAGGCAAATGCCCTACCCGCTGTGCTATAGGCTCCAGCCCCATGGAAAGTAATCTTATGATAATTTTTTTTTACTTGTACTTTGCAAAACTGAAGAATAGAATTGCATATGTATTCAGATTAAGAGATCTTAATTAAATTAATCAGTCAGCGGAGGCAATGATTTTAAATAAAATTTGGTTGTATGCTTTTCAACTCAGTCCAAAAGTCTTCATTAAATACAAGATTTGCTTGTCCATAATACAATGGAAATGCCTGCATAGGAAATTACTAACCTTGGAGAAATGGATAGCTTTTATTTGGCAAAAATGTTATCTGACTTAAGATAGAAAATAAGAACAACTAAACTATATTGTATCTCAGAATGAGTTACTAGTTCCCTTACTCTGAACACTTTGGTAAACATTTTGTGGTGGTGGGGATGTAGGGGAATGTGGTTATTGTGGACATGGTATATTTGGTTCATGTTTTGACTTGATAACTTCTGAAAGCTGTATTTTCAGACGGAAGATAGGGAATCATACAAACTTCCAAAATGTAAATATATTTCACCTATCTTAATCTTTGAAATAGTTATCTAAAATAGCACTTTAGAAATAGTAACTCAACCAACACCCCTAATACTCCCTGAAAATGTAAGATCTCTTGACTATAAAATCCAACTTTCTTCTAAAACTGTGGATTTTGCAAGGTAGAGATCAATTAAGAGAGAGTAGCAAGGATTTATTTCCATTAGAATACAAAAATTACATTTAAGGAACATTTAAGTGGTGACAGAAGAATTGCTTCCCCATATCTTTAAAAGGGCACTTGCAAGATAATTCTTGTCCTGCCAGTAATCACTTTTCCTTCCTGCTGTTCATCCATTTTCAAGTCTTTTGAAGAATAAGTATCTTCTTTTTTAAAAAAGAAGTGAAATATTTAAATTATTCCTAATCACTTGGCCTATACACAAAATATCACTGCCATATTAAATAACTTGACCTATATACAAAATATCAGTGCCATATTAAATATTAAGCATAATCTAAAAAATAAGAATTTGATACACTTTAATATAGTGATGTTAGATTTTCAGTACAAGAAATACACATTAAAATATGTTCTCCTTAAGCGATTTCAAATTCATTATTAGACAGTTATGTTTTCACCTTAGTTTTCAAGGCAGAACTGACAGTATTCTATGAATAAAAATGAAAAGTAAATTCCATAGTCAGAAAGTCTAGGGACAATGAGCTCTTTTTTCATGGGACTTGAGATTATGCATTGGGCAAACTAGTAGCCTGCTGATTCAACCACAGTAAGAGACAGAGTGGTTAAAGTGAGATGCACACACACACACACACTCCTGAAATATATTGGGGGTCTGAATAGAAGACTTTGCAATAGGAGGAAGAGTCTTATTATCAAAATATAAAAATAAATATAAAAATTGTGATGCTCATGTATAGATTTTAAAGTATCTATAAAGAGAATATTATTAGTCTTTATCTTCATATTAAACATGATAAAGGAGAAGGAGAATTGTATTTGCACAATGCAAAATACTGCTTCAGATTCTTAATCTCTAAAAAATTCTTCATTCATCATCATGTCAGCCACTAAGTTTAAGGCATGATTATATCTGAATCAGTGCTGAAAGGGCTCTTGGAGATTACCTAATTAAATGCCTACTTTTTTGTTGTAAAGCAAATTCACAAAGTCACTCAGCTATTTAGTGGTCTAATCATGAATAAAACTCAACTATTCTTATTTGCCATCAAAAAATTTTGTTTTGTTCTTTTTTGTTCTCTCTTCCTTCTAGTCAATAATATTTTTTACACAATAATTGGCTTTCAGACAAACTTCATTGTGTGGTGAAAACTACACTTCACAACACAGCTTCTTGTGCATGTATACATATACACACGCGCACACATGCAGATCTGCCAACAAAAGCTTCTTTTTCTGTTGTTGATTTTGAGATAACAGTTGTTTATAGGAGTGTAAATGCTAAAAACTTGGAAGGCTACAATGTGACCACCTGATACAAAATATTGATCACTTCATCACTTGATATCCCGGAACTCATTGATTTGCTCGAGTGGGCGCCAGTAACATCTGAATTGGTCCCTGTCACATGCTAGTGTAGCCCAATGGCGTCTGCTTGTTCAAGGAACAAAGAGCGCTTTAAACCGGTCATTCAGGGTCTTGACGAAGAAGTCTGACCACCTCGTAGGTGGGCGGCCACACAATCTTTTGACGTCCTATAGAATCTAGTCAGTAATGGCTCTAGCTCAGCAGTCGTCTCCAAATCTCATTGCATGTCCAGCCTATCTGATTTTTGACTCCTTGGCAAACAAGACAGTGTCCCTGATTCTTGACCGTTGATGAAGGTCAGAACTCAGGACTCTTTGTCTCATTTGAGTGAAGCGTGATACTCCAAGCATAGCTCTTTCAATTCCTCTTTGAGAGACCCAATAACATTCTCATCCTGTTTTCGTAGGGCCCAGGTCTCTGAGGCACATGTTAATGCAGGAAGAACAGTGGAATCGACGAGATGTGCCTGGTGCTGGAGGTTCTTCGTCCTCTTAGCTATTTCTTCAAAGCTCTTGAACGTGTTCAAAGCCGCTCTCTTCCTCCTGTGCAACTAAGGTGCCAAGTCATTTGTCATGTTGACTTCTCGACATAGGTACACATAACTGTTGCATTTGGAAATGTTAATTCTGTTTAGAGCAAATGGAGCATCAGGAACGAGACCTTTTCTCATAAACATTGTCTTCATGACATTCAGCTGTAGTCCGACCTTTCCACACTCATGGTCGAAGTGGGTTAAGGGATAGCATTTGTGCTCCTTGGCTAATGTTTGGTGTTATTAGAACGATGTCATCAGCAAAGGGGATGTAGTGTAGTTCCTGACCATCTATCTTCACTCCCATTCCTTCCCATTCCAGTGGTTGCATGAGGTTCTTGAGGGTGGTACTGAAGACTTTCAGTGAAATGGTATCACCCTGCCGAACCCCTCTCTTGACATGGATGACATTCTCTTCTTTGTATAATGGTGAGATCCTGGTAGTGAATCCATAATACAGCTCATGGAAGATCCTGTTGTATTGAGTTTGAACGCCCTTGTTTGGCTAAGGTTTTGATGACCGCTTCAGTTTCAACATAATCAAAGGCTTTCTTTAAATCAATGAACACACATTAAAGTGCCACTATCCCGCCAACTCTGTCTCTTTATTGTGTATCTTCCAGCTGTTAGTAACCTCAGTTCTATTGTCAAATTCTAAGGCTGAATCAAAAGTTTCTTGAAACAATTCTCACCACAAATACTGACAATAAACATGTGCTACAAATAAATTTTAAACTGATTTCTTTGTATTCTATTTAAAAATTTTAATGATGACCAAGACAGAAAAATTAAATTTTCATTGTAGACTAAGAGGCATGATACATTTTTTTTATCTTTTTGGGTCACACCCAGCAGTACACAGGGGTTACTACTGGCATTGCCCTCAGGAATTACTCCTGGCATTGCTCAGGGGACCATATGGAATTCTGGGAATCGAATCCTGGTTGGCTGCATGTAATGCAATGCCCTACCCGCTGTGCTATCATTCCAGCCCCAAAGATATGATACATTTTGAAATAATAACTACAGTCTAGCCTGCTTATTATCTCCTTGAAAGAGAAAATTTATCTGTAATTTTTATATCTGTAATTTATATAGTACTATGATATAATATTACTTTAAGTAGCACTGTCCTCCCGGTGTTCATTGATTTGCTGAAGCGGACACCAGTAACGTCTCCATTGTGAGACTTGTTACTGTTTTTGGCTTATCGAATACGCCATGGAGAGCTTGCCAGACTCTGCCATGAGGGCAGGATAGTCTCCATAGCTTGCTGGGCTCTCTGAGAGGGACAGAAAAATTGAACCCAGATCAGTCGTGCAAGGAAAAATGCCCTACTTGCTGTGCTATTGCTCCATCCCATTACATTAAGTATTAATTAAATTATTTTTTAAAAATTTAAATATAAGAAGGAATTTTTAACAATCAGATAGGCACCAGAATAGTATTCCCTCTGGATACAGGAACACTTGAGCAAAAGTGACTGTGAAGATTTTATTCATTATGCAAAACTTTCCTGTGTCAATATTCACACAGTACTATTTTTTCAGCTAACACACTGGCCATTCAAGTTAGAAAGAGTGTGATCTAGAAAAGACTTCTTTGTAACTGCTTCTACCATCTAAATTTCCTATTTCTGGGCAGAAACATTTGTACGCCTACCATGTATTTCGGAGATGTCGGAAAATCAGAATCACTTTCTCCATAATTACTTTTCCTCTCATAAGTAAATTGGGTTTTCCACATTTTGCTAAATAATTTTATTTATATAATCTGTAAAAAAATGTCTCCAAGTATATATATATATTAGTTCAGTGGCCTCAGGGACAAACCATTCTTTGGTCCAATTTCTCTCTCTAAACAGATGATGGAGAACCTTGAGATTCAATCTTAAATTATTTGAAACCTCTGTATCCCACCCCTTTTCTATATTTCCTCCCATGCATTCCAACTGTTTGTTTTTCTTACGTGCTGTAATTTTTGCTATCTGTACCACACATAAACAACAAAAACCCATAGTGTGTGCTTATATATGAATATGGATATATAGATATATGAATTTTGAGAGGTAGGATATGCAAATATACCTGACTATTCAGGTGAAACATATATGTGACCTATCTCCTTTTGTCACATACTTGCATCTGTCATACCTGTATGAATACAAATTCAGGCAAACACAACAACAATAATCCTGTTTAGAGATCATGTGATCTTTGTAAGGCAATACTTTCTATTCATCACAAATCACACAAATCACAAATCATCCTGTTATTCGTCGATTGCCTCCAGCAGACCCCAGTAACGTCTCCTTCATCCTAGCCCTGAGATTATATTCAAGGCTCTTTAGGAGAATGAGACCCATCATTGTTTCTGGTATTTGGCATATTGGGTATGCCACGGGAAGTTTGTCAGACTGTGCCGTGTGGGCAGGCTACTTTCGGTAGCCTGCCAGTTTGTCCAAAGTAGGAATGAGATAATAAGATGTCATAATAGGATGTCGCGCGTCTGCATTATTGCTGGGAGCTGGTTTTTATAGTCTCTGAGTCTTGGCCGTTGATGGGATTACAAGGCGCCAGGGGGCCAGTTGGTGGGTGTGAGCCCCGCCTACTGGAATTTGGAGGATCTGGGTGGAGGATGCTCAGCCCTGATCCGAGCAGGCTTGGAGATCTCAGCCCCGGGACCCGCGTGACTTTGTCCCTCTGCCAGTACCTTCATGTGTGCGGAGAGTGGTCTCAGCATGGTGGTGGTTGGTCTATTCATATTCATTTCTATTCATAGTTCTGTGATTTTTTTCATTGCTTTCAACTAAAGCAACCAAAATATTATAAGTCAGATAGTTATAATTAGTCCTTCTACTTTAAGAGAAAAGTTGAATGGACATACTGACTTGGCTTCTTGGTTACCTCCCACTTCTAATATTCAAGTCTAATACTACAAGAAAGACTCAGTTCCTTGGATTAGGTTACCATTTATAGTTCCTCCCAATTGTCCAGATGCTCCCTGGGAAAATATGTTATGATCATCTGAAAAATTATGGAAAGGATAAGTAAAAGGAATAAAATCAGAGAGAAATTAATTTTTTATTAGGTGTTCAAAAAAAAAAACCACATAACCACAAAAACTAATGCTAAAATGAAGTCTGTCCACAAATATCATTAATTTGTTAGTTTCGTTTTGTTAGCAAAAACGCAATAGTTAAAGGTCTTTGGGAGGATAGCACTTAAATAAAATAAATATTAATCATGGCTAACTCATATCCAACTCTGAAACACACAGATCTTTCAAAGAAAGAAAGCAGTTAAGTTTAAAAGGATAGATATACATAAACACACAGTGAAAATTTCAAAAATAAGATTTCATTTCCACATGGTTAAAACAATTTTCAATCAGTTATAAAGTGAACTGCTATGAAATATGTTCTCTGCTCTGTGGAGAAGATATAGAGATGATCGTTGATACCATTTCTACCTCTTCTATTTTTCATATTTGACCAAGGGAATCCATATTTGTTGTTTTTAAAAATAAAAATTACCCATAAGATAAACCTGGTAAATTTTGCTTATGAGCATTCTAGACCTCAAGCAATATAGTGGCCATTTATTCTTCCCTTAATGCAATATAGTTGTACAGTTCTCTGAAAAGATCTATCATTTCAAGAAAAATTATATAAGCAATAGGCTAGACCAAAAATATTTCTTAAAAATATTCTTATTCCTATATGCCTTCAGTTAAATATGGATAGAAATGTTTGAGGTAACTTACAATGTCAAACAAGAAACCAGATGGGTTCTTCTTATTGAACACAGTGAAAGGTTAAGCAATATGAAATTTGACAAGGCATCTTGACCAATCTCCTTCAAAACTTTGTTTCAGAATGCCTTTAGTTTTTTTGTGTTCTGCTTTCAGCCTCAAGACTTGTTTGAGGGTGATGAGGGACAATAGTGGCAGGTTAGATAAGGTCTCTGAAAGCACGTTCTTCGAACTCCAATGTAAGAAAACAAAAACAAAAAACCAATAGTGTCTGTCAATCTGAGGTGCTGCAAATCAGTGACATAACCGCAGCTGTGTCCAGTCTGCAGAGATTTAATTTAGAACTAGAAGCACTTGGAGAAATGTTGAACAGTATCCCAGAATCATAAATTGTTTTCTCCAAAATGATCCAGCTAAATAATTTAGGCTCTTAACTATGGCTTCTTTCGCCCCTTTCCCCAGAAAATAAGTGCTTTGGATATGTTACAAGAGCAAATTGGCATGTGCTACACACCTTTAAAGATTTTTAAATATCAGAATCACTTCCATAAGACCAGCTACATTTTAAGCCAAAGCTTTTATGCAAACACTTCAGAATGTCTGCATTTAGTGTGTCAAGCATAATGTAATCACTTCATTTGAGAAGAGCAATGTATTCCACGCCACCCACCACCCCCAACACCCTTTTAAAATCCTTGGTCATGCATAAAGAGATCACATGAATATTTGTGAAAGGCTATGTTGCTGAGCAATAATTTATTGAAGAATGGGCAATTGGTGTCTCGTTGCTTGTGGCATTTGTGGCTAAATCAAAACTCCAGAGCTGAGGAATGGTTTCCATTCAAATAATTGTCTAGAAATTGGCCTCATACTGGTCCTGAGAGGAAAAATATCATTTTTCATAGAAATGAGTCAGTATCATGTTAGAAATTGAAGACATTTATTTACTAACAGGAAACTTAGAGTTTTTAAATGTGTTATTTAGCCGTCATATTACCAACTAAGATGAACTTTTCTTGGATAGAGTGGAATTTAACGGCACTAAGTGAAGAAGTGATACTGGGAATTTCAAGGACAGAGTTCTCAACTTCTTCCATTAAAACTTGATGCATGTATATGCTGAGGAGTTCCATGAATCACTTTCAAAAAGTTAACCTTTAAAATTAATAGGGACAATTATTTTTTTTACAAATAAATTAAGTTTATTGATTTTTAAAAAAATTTTTTTTATTTAATCATTTTTTTATTAGTGAAACACCATGAGGTACAGTTATAGACTTATAAATTTTTGTGCTTGGGTTTCAGTTATACAATGATCAAGTACACATCCCTCCACCAGTGCCCATCCTCCCCCACCACGGGTCCTAGCATCCCTCTCACCTCCCATTCCCCCCCCCCGTCCCACCCTGCCACTGTGGCAGGGCATTCCCCCTTGTTATCTCTCTCTTCTTTTGGGTACTGTGTTTTGCCAGAGAAGCATTGAGTGGCAATCATGTTTGGTCTAAGACTGCTTTTAGCATGTCTCTCCCACCCTGGGAGGGTCTTCACAACACCCTTTATTTGGTGCTCTCTTCTCTATCTGAGCTTCCTTTTCACCTAGCACATGTGGCTGGCCTTCAAGTCATGGAGCAAAATTCCTGGTACTAATCTCAGCCATTCCTGGGTGTTAGTCTCCCGTTTTGTTGCTTTATGTTCCCCAGATGAATGCAATCTTTCTGTGTCTATCCGGCTCTTTCTGACTCATTTCGCTTAGCATGATACTTTCCATGTTGTACCACTTGTATGTAAAGTTCATGACTTCATCTTTTCTAACAGCTACATAGTACTCCACTGTGTAGATGTAGCAAAGTTTCTTTAACCAGTCATCTGTTATTGGGCATTCAGGTTTCTTCCAGTTTCTGGCTATTGTAAAGAGTGCTGCAATGAACAAACAAGTGCAGATGTCACTTCGACTATACATTTTTGCCTCTCTGGGATATATTCCCAGGAGTGGTATTGCTGGGTCAAATGGGAGCTCAATTTCTAATTTTTTGAGAATCGTCCATACTGTTGTCCAGAAGGGCTGAACCAGTCGACATTCCCACCAACAGTGAAGGAGTGTGCCTTTCTCGCCACATCCACGCCAGCATTGGTTGCTTTTGTTCTTTTGAATGTGGGCCAGTCTCTGAGGTGTGAGATGGTATCTCATTGTGGTTTTGATCTGCATCTCTCTGATGATTAATGATGTAGAGCATTTTCTCATGTGCTTTTTTGCCATTCGGATTTCTTCTTTGAGAAAGTTTCTGTTCATTTCATTGCCCCATTTTTGGATGGGGTTGGATGATTTCTTCTTGTGGAGTTTAACCAGTATTTTGTATATCCTGGATATCAACCCCTTGTCAGATGTATATTCAGCGAATATCCTTTCCCATTCTGTAGACTGTCTTTGTATTTTGGTCACTGTTTCTTTGGAGGTGCAGAAGCTTCTTAGTTTAAGATAGTCCCATTTATCTATCTCTGTTTTCACTTGCTCGGCCAGTGGCGTGGCATCTTTGAAGATACCATTAGCTTCAATATCATGGAGGGTTTTTCCAACTTTATCTTCAATGTGCCTTATGGTTTCTGGTCTGATGTTGAGGTCTTTAAGCCATTTTGTTCTTACTTTTGTACATGGTGTTAGGCAGAGTTCTGAGCCTATTTTTTTGCATGTAGCCATCCAATGATGCCAACACAATTTATTAAAGAGGCTTTCCTTACTCCACGTCACATTACTTGCACCTTTATCAAAGATTAGATGATCATATGATTGAGGGGAGATGTCAGTGTATTCAACCCTGTTCCATTTGTCTGCAGTTCTGCCTTTGTTCCAGTACCATGCTGTTTTAATTATTACTGCTTTGTAGTACAGTTTGAAGTTCGGGAGGTTGATTCCTCCCATTTTCTTTTTCCCAAGAATTGCTTTAGCTATTCGTGGGGGCTTATTGTTCCATATAAATTTCAGGAGTGTTTGCTCCATTTCTTTGAAGAATGTCATGGGTATCCTTATAGGGATTGCATTGAATTTATACAATGCTTTCGGTAGTATTGCCATTTTGACAATGTTAAGTCTCCCGACCCATGAGCAGGGGATATCTTTCCATTTCCTCATGTCCTCTTTTATTTCCTGAAGTAGCTTTTTGTAGTTTTCTTTGTACAGGTCCTTTACTTCCTTAGTTAAGCTGATTCCTAGGTACTTGATTTTCTGGGGCACAATTGTGAACGGGATTGTTTTTTTCATGTTGCTTTCTTCTCTCTCACTGTTTGCGTATAGAAAAGCCATGGACTTTTGGGTATTGATTTTATAACTTGCAACTTTACTATACGAGTCTATTGTTTCTAGGAGTTTTTTGGTGGAGGTTATTGGGTTCTCTAAGTAGAGTATCATATCATCTGCGAATAGTGAGAGCTTGATTTCTTCCTTTCCTACCTGAATGCCCTTAATATCTTTTTCTTGCCTAATCGCTATTGCAAGTACTTCCAGTACTATATTGAACAGCAGTGGAGAGAGTGGGCATCCCTGTCTCGTCCCTGATCTTAGAGGGAAGGCTCTCAGTTTTTCCCCATTGAGGATGATGCTTGCTGTAGGCTTGTGGTAGATGGCTTTAATTATGTTGAGGAAGGTCCCCTCTATACCCATTTTGGCTAGGGTTTTCATCATAAAGTGGTGCTGGATCTTGTCAAATGCTTTCTCTGCATCTATTGATATAATCATATGCTTTTTATCTTTTCTTTTGTTGATATGATGGATTATGTTGATTGATTTTCGAATGTTAAACCATCCTTGCATCCCTGGGATGAATCCTACTTGGTCATGGTGTATGATCTTTTTGATAAGTAGTTGGATTCTATTTGCTAGTAGTTTGTTGAGGATCTTTGCATCTGTGTTCATCAGGGATATCGGCCTGTAATTCTCTTTCTTTGTGGTATCTCTGTCTGCTTTTGGTATCAGTGTGATATTTGCTTCGTAGAAACTGTTCAGAAGTGTTTTTGATATTTCAATTTCGTGGAAATGCTTAAAGAGGATTGGGAGTAAGTCCTCTTTAAAGATTTGGAAGAATTCACTAGTGAATCCATCCGGGCCAGGACTTTTGTGCTTGGGGAGACTTTTTATTACCATTTCAATTTTCTTGATGGTGATAGGTCTGTTCAGGGATTCCAGGTCTTCTTGGTTCAGCCTTGGGAGTCTGTAGGAGTCTAGGAATTTATCCATTTCCTCGAGGTTTTGATGTTCCGTGGCATAAAGCTTCTCAAAGTACTCCCTGAGGATCCTCTGAATTTCTGTGGTTTCTGTTGTAATGACCCCCTTTTCATTTCTGATTCGGTTTATTAGGGTTTTCTCTCTCCCTTTCTTTGTGAGTTTTGCTAGCGGCTTATCGATCTTGTTAATTTTCTCAAAGAACCAGCTTTTGGTTTCATTGATCTTTCGGATTGTTTTTTGGGTTTCCATCTCATTAATCTCTGCTCTGAGTTTTATTATTTCCTTTCTCCTGTTCGGGTTGTGCTCCTTTTTTTGGTCCTTCTCCAAGCTCTTAAGCTGTGAGGTTAGGTTACTTATGTGTGTTCGCTGCTCCTTCCTGAGGAATGCTTGTAGAGCTATAAACTTTCCTCTTAACACAGCCTTTGCTGTGTCCCATAAGTTTTGGTAACTCGTGTTCTCATTTTCATTCGTTTCTAGGAATCTTTTGATTTCCTCTTTGATTTCCTGTCTAATCCACTCGTTGTTCAATAGTGCACTGTTTAATTTCCAGGTGTTTGATTTAGTTTTCTGTTTTTGTGTGTGATTTACTTCTAATTTCAGCGCATTATGGTCTGAGAAGATTATTGATACAATCTCTATCTTCTTAATTTTATGGAGGCAAGTTTTGTGGCTCAGCATGTGGTCTATCTTGGAGAATGTTCCATGGACGCTTGAGAAGAATGTGTATTCAGCTTTTTGTGGATGAAGTGTCCTATATATATCTACCAAGTCCCTTTCTTCCATTGTTTCCCTCAAATGAAGTATGTCCTTGCTAAGCTTGAGTCTGGTTGATCTATCAAGAGGTGACAAAGCAGTGTTGAAGTCTCCCACTAGTATTGTGTTGCTATTGATGTCTTTTTCCAAATCTATGAGTCGTTGTTTTAAGTCCTTTGCTGGTCTCTCATTAGGTGCATATACATTTATTATTGTAAGTTCTTCCTGTTGTACAGATCCTCTGATCAATAAGAAATGGCCTTCACTGTCTCTTATGACCTTCCTCACTCTGAAATCGATGTGGTCTGATATAAGGATGGCTACCCCAGCTTTTTTATGGGAGCTGTTTGCCTGTAGGATTGTTTTCCAGCCTTTGACTCTGAGTCTGTGTTTGCTTTGACTATTGAGATGCGTTTCTTGCAGGCAGCAGAATGTTGGGTTCAATTTTCTAATCCATCCTGCCACTCTATGTCTTTTAATTGGTGCATTTAGCCCATTGACATTGAGAGAGATTATTGTTATGGGATTTTGTCCCATTGTTCTGTTAAAATTTGGTGTATTTGAGGGTCCTTTTTTGCCTTAAAGTAGCCCATTTAGTTGTTCTTGTAACCATGGTTTTGAGTCTATGAAGTTCCTGAGCTGTTGTTTGTCTGTGAAACTGTGTGTTGTTCCTTCTATTATGAATGAGAGTCTCGCTGGGTAAAGTATTTTTGGAGAGGCATTTATTTCATTGAGTTTTTTCACTATGTCCCACCACTGTTTTCGGGCCATGAGGGTTTCATCAGAAAAATCAGCTGTGAATTTTAAGGATGCTCCTTTGTAAGAGATTTCTTTTTTCGATCTTGCTGCTTTCAGAATTTTGTCTCTGTCTAAGGTTTTGGTCATTTTGATCAGAATGTGTCTTGGGGTATTTTTATTCGGATTTCTTCTAGCTGGTACCCTTCGGGCCTCCTGAATGTGGTCACAAGTTTTCTTCAGCTCTGGAAATGTTGTAGCAATGATTTCTTTGACAGTTTCTTCTTCATCGAGGTTTTCTTCCTGTCCCTCTGGGACTCCAATAATTCTTATGTTACCCCTCTTGGCTTCATCACGATCTTCTCTTGCCATCTGTTCCCGAATTGTGAGTCTCTTTTCCATTTTCTGCTCTTTTCTGGAGAGTCTCTGAACTTCATCTTCGAGTTCACTGATTCTGTTCTCAGCAGCTGTTACTCTGCTGCTGAGGCCTTCCACTGAGCTTTTCAATTCGCCTACGAGATTTTTCAGGTCTGATATTTCTGATTGCATTTTCCTCATTTCTGCCTTCAGATCCTCTTGTCTTCTATTGGCGTTGCTTTCCATTGTTTCTTTTAATTCCCTAAGCATCCTAAGTAGCTCCCTCCTGAATTCCTTTTAAGAGAGGTTGTCTAACACTACAGTACTGTTGGTGTCATCTGGGCTAGACACTTCAATATGAAAGTTTGGTGGGATTTTGCGTTGCTTTACCATTGTGAGAGGTGTGATTTAGTTCTTCACGTTCACTGTAACTATTCTGCTTTATATGCAGTGTGAGTTAATATAGGCTTATGAGTTATTGGCTACTGTGTTTCTAGTGGCTGAGATAAAATAGAGAAGTTTCCATCTAAGAAGGTAGCTTATGGTTCCTATGGCATATGTAGTGGGAAAATATTTCGCGGCCGCGTTAGAGGCCGCGGCTCCGTAAAGATCCCTGGCACTGGGCAAGGAGTTGGGAACGTCTCCAGTTTGGAATTGGAGCCGTTCAGCTTTGTTGCCCAGAGCTGGGCCTCCGTGCCTGTCCCGCACAGCTCAGGGGTTGAAAACCGGCTTTCTAGGGGCTGGATCTAGGTGCGCATGCCCAGAAAGGGTCCCAGGTCCTTGGAGGCGGGCTGTACCTGTTTGGAATTGGAGCCGTTCAGCTTTGTTGCCCAGAGCTGGGCCTCCGTGCCCGTCCCACGCAGTCCCAAATTCTAATTTTTTGAAAGTCGTCCATACTGTTTTCCAAAAGGGTTGGACCAGCCTGCATTCCCACCAGCAGTGAAGGAGGGTCCCTTTCTCGCCACATCCGCACCAACACCTGTTGCTTTTGTTCTTGTGGATGTGGGCCAGTCTCTGTGGTGTGAAATGATATCTCATTGTGGTTTTGATCTGCATCTCTCTGATGATTAGTGATGTAGAGCATTTTCTCATGTGCCTTTTTGCCGTTCGGATTTCTTCATTGCGAAAGTTTCTGTTCATTTCCTCACCCCATTTTTTGATGGGGTTGGGTGATTTCTTCTTGTGGAGTTTAACCAGTACCTTGTATATCCTTGATATCTTTCCCTTGTCGGATGTGTATTTGGTGAATATTCTTTCCCATTCTGTAGGCTGTCTTTGTATTTTGGTCACTGTTTCTTTTGAGGTGCAGAAGCTTCTTAGTTTAAGATAGTCCCATTTGTCTATCTCTGTTTTCACTTGCTCGGCCAGTGGCGTGGCATCTTTGAAGATACCACTAACTTCAATATCGTGGAGAGTTTTGCCAACTTTGTCTTCAATAAACATTATGGATTCCGGTCTGATGTTGAGGTCATAAATCCATTTTGATCTTACTTTTGTGCATGGCATTAGGCAGAGATCTGAGACCACTTCTTTGCATGTAGCCATCCAGTTTTGCGAGCAATATTTATTAAAGAGGCTTTCCCTGCTCCATTTCACTTTTCTTGACCCCTTATCGAAGATTAGATGATTATATGTTTGGGAGGAGATGTCAGTATATTCAACTCTGTTCCATTGGTCTGCAACTCTGCCTTTGTTCCAGTACCATGCTGTTTTGATTATTACTGCTTTGTAGTAGAGCTTGAAGTTAGGGAGGTTGATTCCTCCCATTTTCCTTTTCCCAAGAATTGCTTTAGCTATTCGTGGGGGCTTATTGTTCATATACATTTCAGGAGTATTTGCTCCATTTCTTTGAAGAATATCGTGGGTATCCTTATAGGGATTGCATTGAATTTGTACAGTGCCTTGGGAAGTATTGCCATTTTGACAATGTTGATTCTCCCCATCCATGAACAGGGAATATTTTTCCATTTCCTCATGTCCTCTTTTATTTCCTGAAGTAGCGTTTTGTAGTTTTCTTTGTACAGATCTTTTACTTCCTTAGTTAAGGCGATTCCTAGGTACTTAATTTTCTGGGGCACAATTGTGAATGGAATTGTTTTCTTCATGTCATTTTCTTCTCTGTCACTATTTGCATATAGGAAAACCATGAATTTTTGGGTATTGTTTTTATAGCCTGCCACTTTACTATACAAGCCTATTGTTTCTAGGAGTTTCTTGGTAGAGGTTTTAGGGTTCTCAAAGTATAGTATCATATTATCTGCGAAGAGTGAGAGCTTGATTTCTTCCTTTCCTACCTGGATGCCCTTAATATCTTTTTCTTGCCTGATCGCTATTGCAAGTACTTCCAGTACTATATTGAACAGCAGTGGAGAGAGTGGGCATCCTTGTCTCGTCCCTGACCTTAGGGGGAAGGCTCTCAGTTTTTCCCCATTGAGGATGATGTTTGCTGTAGTTTTGTGGTAAATGGCTTTAACTATATTGAGGAAAGTACCCTCCATCCCCATTTTGGCAAGGGTTTTCATCATGAATAGGTACTGGATCTTGTCAAATGCTTTCTCTGCATCTATTGATATGATCATATGCTTTTTATCTTTTCTTTTGTTGATATGATGGATTATGTTGATTGATTTCCGAATGTTGAACCATCCTTGCATCCCTGGGATGAATCCTACTTGGTCATGATGTGTGATCTTTTCGATGAGCTGTTGAATTCTATTGGCTAGTATTTTGTTGAGAATCTTCACATCCGTGTTCATCAGGGATATCGGCCTGTAGTTTTCTTTTCTTGTGGTGTCTTTGTTTCCTTTTGGTATTAGAGAGATATGGGCTTAATAGAAGCTGTTTGGGAGAGTTTCCGTTTTTTCAATTTCCTGGAAAAGCTTGAGAAGAACTGGCAATAGGTCCTCTTTAAATGTTTGGAAAAATTCGCTAGTAAATCCATCTGGACCTGGGCTTTTGTTTTTGGGAAGAATTTTGATTACAGTTTCAATTTCCTTGATGTGAATAGGTCTATTCAGGTACGCTATATCTTCTTGCTTCAGCTTTGGGAAAGATAGGAATCCAGGAATTTATCCATTTCTTCTATGTTCTCTTGTTTCGTGGCATACAGACTTTCAAAGTAGTCTCTGATGATCTCTTGAATTTCTTTAGTTTCTGTTGTGATATACCCATTCTTATTTCTGATTCGATTTATTAAGGCTCTCTCTGTTTCTTTGTGAGTGTTGCTAGTGGTTTATCTATCTTATTTATTTTCTCGAAGAACCAGCTCTTGGTTTCATTGATCTTTCGGATTGTTTCTTTGTTTTCCATGTCATTGATTTCTGCTATAAGTTTTATGATTTCTTTCCTTCTGCATGATTTAGGCTCTTTCTGTTGATCCTTTTCTAAGATCTTGAGCTGTGAGATCAAGTTGTTTATGTGCATCGTTTCTACAGTCCTAACATATGCTTGCAGAGCTATAAATTTTCCCCATAATACAGCTTTCGCTGCATCCCATAAGTTCTAGTAGTTTGTGTCTTCATTCTCATTTGTTTCCAGGTATCTTTTGATTTCGTCCTTGACTTTATTCTTGACCCACTCATTGTACAGCATTGAGTTGTTTAATTTCCAGGTATTTGATTTTGTTCTCCGTGTCAGTGTGTGATTCACTTCTATCCTCAGTGCATCATGGTCTGAAAAGATGACTGATATTATTTCTATCTTCCTGATTCTGTTGAGGTATGTTTTGTGTCCTAGGACATGGTCTATTTTGGAAAATGTTCCGTGCGCACTGGAGAAGAATGTGTATTCTTTCTTTTGGGGGTGTAAAGAACTGTATAGGTCTATAAGCCCTTTCTCTTCTATTTCTTCTTTCAAAGCCAATAATTCCTTGCTGGGTTTTGTTCTTGTTGATCTATCCAGAGTTGATAAGGCGATGTTGAAGTCTCCAAGTACTATTGTTTTGGTAGCGATGTCCTCCTTAAAATCTGTTATCAGTTGTTTTAGATATTTAGCTGTTCCCTCATTAGGTGCATATACATTTAAGAGTGTGATTTCTTCCTGCTGTATGTATCCCTTGATGAAGAGAAAATAGCCTTCACTGTCCCTTCTAATCTTTTTCAATGTGAAATTAATGTTGTCGGATACTAGTATGGCCACCCCAGCTTTTTTGAAGGAGCTGTTTGCTTGCAGGATTGTTTTCCATCCTTTGACTTTGAGTCTGTTTTTGTTCTGGCTGTTGAGATGAGTTTCTTGTAGGCAGCAGAATGTTGGGTTCTGTCTCTGTATCCATTTTGCCACTCTGTGTCTCTTAAATGGTGAATTTAGACCATTGACATTGAGAGAGAGTATGGTTATGGGGTTTTGTGTCATTTTCTGTAGGGTGTGTTGTGGTTGTAGGGTTTGTCTTGTCTTATAGTAGCCCCTTTAGGCCTTGCTTTAGGTTTGGTTTTGAGTCTATGAAGTTCCTGAGCTGCTGTTTATCTAGAAAATAGTGTACTGTTCCTTCGATTTTGAGGGAGAGTTTAGCTGGATAGAGTATTCTTGGTGAAGCATTCATTTCAGTGAGTTTTTTGGCTATATCTTGCCACTGCCTACGGGCTTGCAGGGTTTCCTCTGATAGGTCTGCTGTGAATCTAAGGGGTGCTCCTTTGTATGTGATTTCCTTCTTTGCCCTTGCTGCTTGCAGTATTGTGTCTCTATAGGCAGCATCAATCATTCTATGATATGTCTTGGAGTGTTTTTGTTGGGGTCTCTTTTAGCTGGCACCCTTCAGGCTTCTTGAACCTGAATGGCTGCATTGCGGAGCTCTGGAAATTTTTCAGCAATGATTTGTTTGACGGTGTTTTCGTTGGGATTGTTTCCCTGAGCTTCAGGTAGTCCCATGATTCTAATGTTGTTCCTCTTGGAATCATCTGCTAGGACTCTGATTCTCTGAAAAGCTATTTTGGGTCCCTTGCCACTGTTTGTTGTTGCGTGTTGGCTTGTTGCAGCTGATCTTCCAGCTCACTGATTCTCTCTTCAGCTGCGGTTATTCTATTTTTGAGAGAAGAAACTGAGTTTCTCATTTCATCTACGGAGTCTTTTAATCGTGACATTTCTGCTCTCATTTCTTCGCATAATTTGTCGATTTTTTCTGTGGTGTTACTGGCTGTCTGTCTGACTGTTTCATTGAGTTGATTGAACAATCTTGATGACTTCGTATCTGAATTCTGTGTCAGAGAGGTCCCTTAGATGAGCTGTATCGACAGAATGTTCTGGATTGTTTTTGTTGTCCTCCACTTGTGGTGGGGACTTTCTTTGTTTCTTCATATTGCCGGGTAGGTTGGGGACTAAATTCCTTGGGAACTAGGTTCCTTAGAATGGGTAAACAACCTGCAGCGGCCGCTGGCCGGAAAATAGGCCATGCCCACTCTGAAGCCACGCCCACTTCTGAAGAGGCCACACCTCTACGGAAAACTGGGTTTGAGATGAGACGGGCGCCGCGTGAGGAATGAAGAGGGGACGGCAGACGCTCACAGCTGTGTTTCTCCAGGCGTCTGCGGGGAAGCCTGAGGTCCCAAAGGGAGAGATGGAAGTCCCGGGGCCACACACCAGGGGCTGATCTGACCTGGGTTTGAGGGGGACAATTATTTTTAAAGTTTAAATTTATTTTAGAAAAAAAAAACATCTGTAACCAATGAAATAAATGACTTGATAAGTACCTTAGATTGGAAACAGTATGATAAAAGCATGTTCAGAAAACAGACTGAAAGGAGTAGAGGCAGATCAGAGAAAAAGGAAAAGGAACAATATGGAAATGCAGGTAAATGAGGAAAGGAGATGATGAATTCAGTGTGTAAAAATGAGTGACAATTTAATATTTGGGGGGTGCACAACCTAAAATACTTGGATGTGCTCCTAATGTAATAATGTTCAGGACTACAGTGGCTGTACTTAGCTGGCCCAAAAGTGCCAATAATCAAAACCTACTCAAGCTATTTTAGAAGCTGAAAGTCACATTCTCCACTAATTTTGAACAAAATTAACTGTGAAGTATGAACTTGGTCGCTGATATGTGAAATATGACATATGATATGATTTGTTGACTTCATACCTAGGAAACCTTCAGAAAATTCATATCTAGGAAAATTCAAACCATACCTCATTTGGAATGCTAGAAAATATTCTCTTTCCAGGACTGAGAATCAGCATTCACATGCTCATTAAAGATTACTATTCTTTTTGTGTGTGTTTCCATAAAAACTCTGCTCATATTTTCTTAAATATGCAATATTTACTATATATTTATTTCACCTTATTAAGCACTTTGTGTAATTCCTAAAAATATTTGTCAATAATATTAAAACAGCCTGATATTTCAAACATCTTAATTTTCTTTCTTTTCACTTTATTCTGCTAAATATCCACTTTCCACATAGATATCAGGAAGTATTTTTTAATTACTTCCTGGTTTTTATTTTTGGAGTAATTTTCATATTGAGTTTTTTTATTTACAGGTTTGTTTTAAATTTATTGTAAGAAATATGTCTGGTAAATATATTAGCTGAGAATTTCTCCAGTTTAACAGGAAAACTGTACACTGATCCAGGGGACTCAAAGAAAGTCAAACAAAATAATTTCAAACAGTACACCAAACATATTGTAATAAAAAATGCAAGTATCAAAGGGAGAACTATATTCGTGAAGTGGCAAGAGAGTAACAAAGACTCAAATACACAAAACTCAACATAAAATTCACTTCAAAATTCTCAAACAAATTATGGGAAAGAAGAGCATAGAATTATAATTCAAAGTACTAGAAAAACAACCCTTGACCAGGATACCACTTTCTGTAGCATTATGATTCAGATTTGAAGGAGGGAGTAATAAAAAACACTCCTATAAAAATAATAACTAAAGATATTAGATGCATATTAACCATTTTCCAATAACTTCAGGGCCCCGTTATAAACTGAACTGAAAATGACAAAAAATGAACAAAGTCCTAGTAGAAAAATGGCAACACTTTCCTTAATGTCAAAAATTTCTCTTAATGGTCTGAACTCTCTTATCAAATGGCACAGAGAAGCTGAATGAGTCTTGAAGAAATATACAACCTTATGTTGATTACAAAGGACACTTGAACTCCCCGTGATAAATAAAAGTTCTGAGTAAAAGGTTGTAAAACTACTATATATCTTAATGATAAACTAGTAAATGCAAGGACAGCCAAATTTGTGTAAGAAAAATATGGCATTCTAGCTAAAAAATATTCCCTGCATCATTATACAAGATTGGGCATTGTATACTAGTTAAGAGACCAGTAGTTTAGGAGAACTTATCCTTCAATCAACATATATGCATCAAATTAAACTTTATAATGTTAATAGAACTGAGAAGAGATAAGTAACAAGGCTAGTGGAAGTGGGAAAATTTAGAACCCACTTTCAACATTGGGCAGATGTATCAAATAAAATCAAGAAACAAAGCTAAGTGAGAAGTTGGAAGAACCAGATTAATACATAAGTACAGGATTATTCACCCTCCAAAATGCTCAAAACATATTTTTCTTTGGTGCATATGGAACATATACCAAGAAATTCCACATTCTAGGTCACAAATTGAGTGGCCATGAAGTCAAGAAAATAAAAATTATTTTTTTTTCTCAAATTATAGTTTCTTCTGAAAAAACATAATTCCATGAAAGTTCCATTAACCATCAAAAGAAAGCTGGGAACATCTGGAAACTAGACAACATATCATTATATAACTCTTGGGGCAAACAGGAAATAATACAAGAAAAAAATCACATCAAAGCAAATAAATATTAAGACACATGCTATGAGAATGTATAGATCACAGCAAAAACAGAAGTAAGGGAGCAGGGTGTTCATAACAATATAGGCTTACATGAGGACACAGGAAAAGGTTTAAATAAATAACCAAATCTCACAGCTTGAGAAATTAAAAAAATAAAAACAAACACATCCAAAAGAACAGAAGAAAAAACTAATTAAAAAATAGTTGGAGCAAAAGTCAATGACATGGAGACAAAGAAAATTATACAGAGTCAAAAAACCCTAGAAGCTGAGTTTACTAAAAAGAATAAACAAGATTAACAAACCCTTAGCTAGACTCACAAGGAAAATTATATGGATGATAAATTAAAAGGGTGAAATTCCAAGACACCTTAGAAATATAAAAGGTCATAAAAGGTTGTTATAAAAACTTTATTCCACTAACTTGGACAATATAGGCAAGATGAAAGAATTCTTAGAATTATATAACCTCCAAAGACTGGATTATTAGAAAGAATAAAACCTGAATATAGAAACAATGAGTGAAGAAATCTAAATGCTAACTTAAAAAATGTCCTCGAGAGCAATTGCTTAGGTCCAGATGGGATTAGCTATGACTTATACCAGAGCTTCAAAGAAGAATTACTATATAGATGCCTCAAAATATTCCAAATTATAACATATTAGGAATCTTACCTAACAGCTTCTATGAAGCAAACATTGTCTTAATAACAATATAAAGGAGAAATTATTACTAAAATATTTATATACTATAACCCTGTTGAACATCAATGTAAATATTTTCAACTAAATCTTGGAGTGAACCCAATCCAACATTTCAAAATAATTCTATACCATGATCAAGTGAGATTAACTCCAGAGACGAAAAGTTTGTTCAATGTGAGAAAATCAATTCTTGAAGCCAACCCAATGCATCTTAAAATAATCATAGTAGACCCAATTTAACAACATTTCAAATAAATCATATGCGATGATTAAGCGGGATCCACTTCAGGAAGGCAACGATGATTCACTATACACAAATCAAGTAGTTTACCATCTTAACAAAAAGAGAAGTTGTACTCAAATAATCATATCATTTGACGTAGAAGAAGATTTAGAACAAGATTTAGCATTCATTCATGGAAAACCCTAAACAAAATAGGGAAAAAAGGAACATTTCTCAAGACAGTAACAAGCATTTAGACTAAATCCACAACTAACAACACATTCCAGGACAAAAAAAAAAAAACATAAAACCTTTTTTTCTGGAACGTAGCAAGGATACCACTTTCTTTATTATTATTGAATATAATTGTGTAAGTTTTTATTACAGGAGTTAGAGAAGAAAAAGAAGAAAAAAGAATCCAAATTGAAAAGAAGTAAAACTTTCAGTATCTGCATATAATGCAAATATATACACAGAAAACACTATAAACTCCACTAAAACCTGTAGAAACAATAAGTCCACAGAAAGTAGCAGATTATAAAATCACTTCACAATATCTGTAGCATATTTATTTGCAAGTAAGAAACTGATGAAAAAGAATCCCCCCTGCCCCCATCGCAAAATGGTATGCCATTCTAAGTTAGTATCAAATACCTGGGACTCAATTTACAAAAGATATGAAACATTGTATGCATCAAAACCTTAAGTAACTGCTGAAAGAAGTAAAAGGTCACTAGGAAAAGTAAAATAATACTCCATGTTCATGAATTTGGAAGAATTAATATTGTCAAAATGACCATCCCACCCAAAGCATAGAACAGATTTTAATTAAAACCCCATCAAGATTCTAAAGCCATTCTTTAGGAACTTAGAACAAATTGCATTTAAAAGTATGTGATTTCATAAAATCCCTAAATAATCAAAGCTTTTCTAGGGAAATGAAAGATATTTGATTCTCTAACTCTAAATGTTACTATAAAGTGATGACAATAAAAACTATGGTTTTGGAATAAACAGAGATTCTCAGAATAGAAGAATCGAGAGACCGGATATAAACCCTCACTTTTATTAATTATTAGTTTACAACAACATATCTGGATACAAAAACTGGAGAAAAGAAACTCTCCTAAACGAAGAAAGTAGTGAAAACTGGATAGCCATTTGCTAAAAAGTAAAAATGAAGATTTGTAATTTACACTATACAAAAATATTTATTCAAAGTGGATTAAAGATTTTGAAAGTATAGCAGAATTGATAAAATATTTTCAAGTGAATTTAGGCAAAAAATTGCCAATATATATCTACATCAAAAATGTTGTAAATAATTAGACTCCATAGCCAAAGATAAAAAAATTAAAAATAAGACTATATAAAACTGATAAGATTTGCATGGTAAAAATAAAACTTAAGCCTAAATAATAATATCCTACTAGAGGGGAGAAAATATTTTCATACAACACATCAGATAAAGGGCTAATATCCAAGATATATAGAGCACTATGAAAGCTCAACAGCTAAACCAATATAGCCCCATCAAAAATGGGGAGAGGAGATGAACAAACACTTCTTCAAAGAAGACCTAAGGATGGTCTCTAGGCACATGAAAACACGTTCATCATTAAGTATTTTCAGGGAAATGAAAATCAAAATGACGAGATAACATTTTATACCAGTGAGAATGACAAATAGTAACAAGACAAAACAACCCATGTTGGCAGAGATGTTATGAGAAAGAATTCCTCATTCACTCATCACAAAATACACTTTATCACGCTATACTAACCTTGCCATTAAACGTGGGAATTAAATGTCTGTCAGTATGATAACTAATATGACTGTAACTTATTGATTATATGTCCAGATATATCTTTATATATTTATTTATATCTTATGTACTTATACCTACATCTAAAATAGTATACCTACATCTTTTCCTGTCAGAGCATACTGTTGACTTTTAGCAGAGTGAGTGCTATGAATTGATCAAGACAAAAATCAAACTGAAGCTTCCTTGCAAGCTCCCAGTTCATGTGTATTTAATCAATAATTAAAGTCTTGAAAAGTTCAATTCAATAGAACCATTCTCATGTTCTGTGGCCTTTGGTCATTTGGGTCATTTGTTATTTCTTTACTATGTTTCTTATCTCTATCCACTTAGGTCAATTCCTACAGCATTCTTAATTTTCTTTCAAAAAAATATTCACAGGTATATTTTGTTGTTGAAATGTTTTGTGACCACATGCAACAATGCTGAAAGCTACTCCTGACTTTGTGTCCTGTGTTTTTGTAAACCATATGATGCAGGAGATTGAACATGGGTCAGCCACATGAAAGAAAAGCCCTAAAACCTATATTTCCTGTCTAGGACCAAAATTATATATAAATACATTATAACATGATAGCACAGCGGGAGGGCGTTTGCCTTGCACGCAGTCAACATGGCCGACCCGAGTTCAATTCCTCCGCCCCTCTTGGAGAGCCCCGCAAGCTACCGAGAGTATCTCGCCCACACGGCAGAGCCTGGCAAGTCACCCGTGATGTATTTGATATGCCAAACACAGTAACAACAAAATCTCCAATGGAGACGTTACTGGGCCCGCTTGAGCAAATCGATGAACAACGGGAGGGCCTTAACTTTACTTACTTTACTTATAAATATAAATTTATTATATAATATATGTTTCCCCTAAGCTCATGTGCCAAATGCATAACAAGATTTAATAGAAACACATGTCTCACAAACACATAAACACCCAATCATCATGCTTATGAACTAAAAAAGATCCCCAAAATTATATCTTTAACTTCTACTTGTCCCTGTTATAACTAAAATATTATGAATGAATGCATAAATATTAATTGTTTATTACACATTAGATATTGAGGTGGCAATCAATATTTTAAGATAACCAATTCCAATTTTTGTTCTCTTTGCTAATAGAAAATCAACCTAGATAAATAATTAAAAGATAAATAATGAGGTATATATTATAATGAAGAAATGTACTAGACTAGTTGTAGGGGGAAAGGATCAATTAATTCTATGTAGAAGGGAGAAAGCAGGCTAACTTCAAAGAAAAGTTGACATTCGTGCGGGACTTTGAAGGATAATCTGCAGTTAGTGTGAAAAATACATCAGAGGGAAAAAAATATCCAAGGCATACAAAACAATCTGGGAAAAGTGAGGAAGGCATTGACAAGCATGTCAGGTCAAAGGCCTTGGAGTGGGTGAATTTGTGTGTCTACAATACAAAGATTATGAGTACTGCATGATAAGCTAAAGAGGCAGACTAGGATAAAATTGTTGTTTCTGAAGTACTATGCAAAGAATGCTAGAGTACTTTCGTCTGAACACTATGGGTTCTCCTTTTCTTTCAGCTAATGCAAAGTGTTTAAGAATGGAAATGAAAGGCAATATAGGTGTAGTGGGGAGGGGTAGCCCCAAGAGTCGAAAGATCTCTGGTACCAATCATCAGGTGAAATCATATTAGAGCAATAGCATTCTCTTGAAAGGTAAAAATGAGCTCTGGTGATTACTGGAGTGTGCACCATAAAACATAGTGAAAGAAAAGAAGTATCACTTGGGTTCTAAGGAGATTATAAAAGTATGGAGAGAAGGGTCACATAACAGGGACAATGTTGGGTTAGAGAGATTAGGACAGGAGGTAAGGCCTTGAAGGTAGCCTAGTGTTCAATGCCCAGAACTAAATATGGTCTTAGAGCCAAGGGTCATCCTGAGCACAGAGCCAGGAATAGCTCCTAAGTACAGACAGGTGAGACTCCAAAATAAACAAATAAAATGGTTATGGATTGCAGAGATGATTGCATATTTTTCAGCCTTCATACTGTTTACAGTCTAGTAAAAGAGACATACTATTACTACCTATATATATCAAAATCAATTCAGGAAAATTGATATTCTTAGCAGCTGGAAACAGAGAGAACATCTAAAGGGAAATTCAGCATTTGTTCAGGAAAGGTACTGATAAATCAGCGAAGAGTCTAAAATGATACTTAGAATTTGTAGACCCAGCTTCAAACTACATGTAATATTGATCCAACACAGTAATTCTGAAGTAAAAGAAGACAGTTTTGGGAATGGAGAAAAATAGAGAGGGATACACAATATCGGACACAAGTGAAAAGGTGACCAGTGTGTATATGGCGGTGAAAGATTTGTGTTTTGTATTGTATGAAATGCTTCCTAGCTTCTCTTAAGAATTCTATAAAGGTAAAGGCCCTCCCGTTGATCGTCGATTTGCTCGAGCGGGCCCAGTAACGTCTCCATTGGAGACTTTGTTGTTACTGTGTCTGGCATATCGAATACTCTCGGTAGCTTGCCGGGCTCTCTGAGAGGGGCGGAGGAATCGAACTCGGGTCGGCCATGTTGGCCGCCAGTAAGGCGAGCGCCCTACCACTGTGCTATTGCTCCAGCCCTAAGAATTCTATAATATGAATTAAATTAAACTATCATTTGGAAATCTCCATTTCCAACTTTAGGTTACTACCAAATTATCTTACTCATATGTAAAATGTTGGCCGTTGTTGCGATTACACAGCGCTTGGGGCAGTTGGTGGGTTTAACGCTTAGCTTCTGGAAGATGAGGGATCTGGGTGGAGAAAGTTCAGTCCCGATCTGAGCAGGCATGGAGATCTCAATCCCGGGTCCCACACATCTGGGTTCCTCTGCCGGTTCCTTCATAAGTGAGGTTCATCCGAACGTGTCGAGAGTGGCCTTGAGCATGGCTGTGACTGGGTTCTGAAAGTCTTCAGCTACCAGGTTTCTGCTCGAGGCAGGAAGGGAAATTCAACCTGCCCCCTCTAAGGGGCCTCAGTGAAGACAGCCTGGTGCAAGACCAGGAGACTCTGTGTCATTCTCTTCCAGAAGGTTTGTTTTATAGTCTCTGGATATTGGCCCGAGAGTCTCCTGCCCAAGTACCAGTCTACACTGGGGCCCCTCAGAGGGAGTGGGTTGAGTAATCCTATCAATGGCCAAGATTCAGAGACTATAAAACAAAGCTCCCAGAAGCACACAGATGCATTTATGGCCACATGACCTCTTAGGGTCTAGTTCTCCATCTCAGAGAACCCGGCAAGCTACTGAGAGTATTCTGTCTGCACTGCAGAGCCTGGAAAGCTTCCTGTGGCATATTCAATATGCCAAAAACAGTAGCAATGATGAGTCTCATTCCCAGACTCTGAAAGAGCCTCCAATGCAGCTCTGTTGGAACGGATGAGTAAGGACTGGCTGCTAAAATCTCAGGACTAGGACAAATGGAGACTTTACTGGAGCCCACTCAAGCAAATCGATGAACAACGGGATGACAGTGATACAGTGATATGTAAAATATCTTATGGAGAACAACTACCAAATTATCTTAGTCATATGTAATACATGGAGACAAAACAAGGGAATGGATAGTACAACTTATAAATGTTTGCCCTAGGATCACAAAGCTTACTAACAAGGAGTTGAGTGATGAGTAGGAGAAAATGAACATTGGACAAGAGGTGACATAAAGATAATAGTGGGGGATTTGGGGCACTTTATTTGTAAAGCTCCGTTTTATAAATCAGTACTATAAATTTTAACAGTTACTGTAACCATGTAAGCAAACAATAATAAAAGTACATCAACTAAAAAGGTTATATTATTAGTAAAGTCACAAAATAATGTTTTAAATTGTTTTGTATGAGTAGAGACCAGAAGTATAAAACAAAGAAGGAATAGTGGGAATAACTAAAACAATAATTTAGGGCCAAATTTTCAGTTAAAACTTGTCTAGCTCAATTTTTCTCAATAGTACTTGACAGATTTACCCTACTTGCTCCTATTCCTTTCCATATTTTATTGTTAATATTTACAAAATGGCATAAAGGATAGAACAATGTCTGCAAGTTACTCAAGTATAACTTTAATAGTTCTCTATTGTTTGAAAGAAACCATTTTAAATGTGTTTCTCTTAAGCTCACAGTGGAGAAAAATTTGCAACAATGCATGTAAAGTAAAGTAAAGGCCCTCCCGTTGATCATCGATTTGCTCGAGCGGGCCCAGTAACGTCTCCATTGGAGACTTTGTTGTTACTATGTCTGGCATATCGAATACTCTCGGTAGCTTGCCGGGCTCTCCGAGAGGGGCGGAGGAATCGAACTCGGGTCGGCTATGTTGGCTGCGTGCAAGGCAGACGCCCTACCCGCTGTGCTATCGCTCCAGCAACAATGCATATTAGGAACAAACGTACCTTGGACTACATGATCTCCTGGTACACAATATCACTGATTTCTTCCTATAACACTTCCTTGTCCCTAATAAAAGTTAAATCAATGCAAATAAAAATTTCTTGCAGCTCTAAGTTGCAAAAGAATTTGTAGAATTTGTAGAAAGAGTGCTCATGAATGTACATTCTACCTCTATTCACTCAGTATTGTAGCCCTTGTTACATATGCACATATGTATAGTACTAAATAAGCTGACTTTTAATAGGACTTTTTTTCTCAGGATCAAATTGAGTCTCCCAGTCACCTTACAGGTTAGATAAGTATCATACAGGACTAATTTTGTAGACCTCTATAAAAAAAAGAAAAGGTTTTAAATATCAGTGTCATTACACTTACATTATTCTCGAACAGTTATTAAAACAAAGACAATCTTCTATAGATGGCTCAATGGACCTTGCATTTCTTTCCTCTACATCTGTAATGAATTGAACAGATTTATATTTTCAACAAATCAATTGCCTATCTCTTAGTACACATTATTGTTCTACTAGAAAAGATGAAACATTTTGCTCTTCTCAGCAAGGTGTGATGACACATTAAATGAGCACAGGGTTTTTATGCAAATTATTCACTGATAGTAGTGAAAATGGAACATATTACTTAATATCAAAGTTAAATAAGGCAAAACATATATTATAAGAGAAATGATTTTTTTCTTTCAACTTAATTTTAAAGCCAAAGATTAGGAGCACACATGCATTTCATTCTGCCCGCAAAGCATATTTAGAGAAAAGCATTGCTCTCACCACAATTCACTTAAAAAAAAAACTTTACTCTTTTTAAGGACATCAAAGAAAATAATACCAATATTTTATCTTTTTTATAGCATGTCACAGCACTTCTTGGTTACTGCATAGTATTTGGCAGTTTCAACACACCAAATCTAGAGCCATCCAAAAATTCTTTCTGAAAATGAACAGTTACTGGGTAGATTATTCTGGAATTTCATCTTGAAACTTCTGAGGCACACATGAAAGTAAGAGGATTTTTACATCATTTTATTAGAATCACTTACACACATTAGGAAAATTGCTTCAAAAATATTTAGTCCAATCACAAGAATCTTTGAGAACCATTTCAGGTTAATCAGTACTTGTTAAGAATCCGCCGTCTAGTTTCAAAGCCTCACCCTCTACTATTAAACTTATTGCTGTCATACGATTGGTTAAATAATGTATCTGAGAGGTAAATGTGGAACTCATAACTGTTACCAACCATAAATTTATCCCAGATAACATCAAATCAATGTAGATAATCATATTGAGAAATGATAATAATAAAACTTTCTGTAATGATGATTGTTTTCCTTGCTGCTGCTAGTTTTTAATTCTCTTTATCACCTAATTTTCATTGTTACTTCAGAATACTGATTTCTAAGCATAAAATATACCTAAAACTAAATGTAATGCTATATTACAGAAAAAAAACAGTAGCACTGTTTCGTGCTGAAGCTGAATTAGTTTAGCAAATCTATATAAACACAAATCTCAGAGATGTTTTAATGCAGTTCTCTATTTCTTGGTAATAATATGTCAGTACTCACTAGATATATAATAAAATAAAGTTTAAGACCTTCTAAGTCAGCAACCATTTTGATATAACTTGATATCAGAATGAACAGCTGTTGCTTAGAAATGTTTCTTAAGAAAACTATAGATGTAATCATCCACTATTGAAATATAAAAAAGAATTAGAATATAAAACATTAGCAGATGTAAGTGTCTCTCTATTTGTGAGTACATTTTAACTATTTTCTTTCCACCAATATTAACAAATATCTCAGTGCAATCACCCATGTACCAACACTTATTGTTCCTTCCAATCCACCTCCCACCAACATTTACAATATAATTTTAATTGTCAAAAAGGCGGCGAAAATAGACACACATTTTTGTACACAAAAACAAAAATAATTAAATATATAAAAGTGAATAGATTAAAAAATCTTACTTTTTAAGCCTTTGAAATAGAGTATCATCTTTTATCAAAATGATTTCTGCATTCCTTTAATTGCATATATCCCCAAACAAGCTTAAGTAACTCAGAAAAGAAAAATGACAAAGCCATACAAAGTACTAGGAAAGCATCTCACCAAGAAATTGTAGAATATTTAATGAGATAAAAGGAAGGAATAGGAAGACATCACAATTAACGTTAAAAAAATATTTATTAATTATATTCAGTAAACATCAGCACTTATGTTATTTAAGTATCTGAAGTATAAATAACAGTTAAAACATAACTCTGAAAATAACTCTGGCCTCATTCACTCAGGTACCCGCCCTGTGGCAGAGCCCCTTCCCGGAGTTATTCTCCCACTACATATCCCATAGGAATCATAAGTTAACCTCTTAGATGGAACTTTCACTAGGTTAGCTTAACCACCAGAAACACATTAGCCAATAACTTATTAAGCTCATCTCAATTCATTCTGCATCTCAAGCAGAATAGTAACAGTGAATGTGAAGGTCTAAACCACACTGGTCACAATGGTAAAGCAAAGCAAAAGCTCACCAAGCTTTCTTGTTGAAGAGGCTAGCCCAGAAGACACCAACAATAATGAAGTACTAGACCACCTCTCTGACAAGGAATTCAGACGGGAGCTACTGAGGATGCTTAGGGAGCTAAAAGAAACAATGGAAATCAATGCCAATAAAAGACAAGAGGATTTGAAGGTAGAAATGAGGAAAATTCAAACACAAATGTCATACCTGAAAAACCTGGTAACCGTATTGATCATTTTGATCATTTTGAGGCTTCAGTGGAAGGCCTCAGCAGCACTGTAATAGCTGCTGAGGACAGAATCAGTGAGCCTGAAGATGAAGTCCAGAACTCTCCAGAAAAGAGCAGAAAATAGAAATGAGACTAACAATTCGAGAACAGATGGCAAGAGAAGATTGTGATGAAGCCAAGAGAGTTAACATAAGAATTATTGGAGTCCCAGAGGGACAGGAAGAAAACACTGACTAAAAAGAAACTGTCAAAGACTTCATTACTATGACGTTTTCCGAGCTGAAGAAAACATGTGACCACATTTAGGAGGGCCAAAGGGCTCGAAGAAATCCGAATAAAATTACCGCAAGACACATACTGATCAAAATGACCAAAACCTTAGATAGAGACAAAATTCTGAAAGCAACAAGATTAAAGAAAGAAATTTCCTACAAAAGAGCATCCTTAAGATTCACAGCTGATTTGTCAGACGAAACCCTCATGGCCCGAAAACAGTGGTGAGATATAGTGAAAAAACTCAATGAAATAAATGCCTCACCAAAAATACTTTACCCAGTGAGACTCTCATTCATAACAAAAGGAACAGAGTTTCACAGACAAACAACAGTTAAGGAACTTCATAGACTCAAAACCATTATTAGAAGAAAAACTAAATGGGCTAATTTAAGACAAGACAGGCCCCTCAAATATACCAAATTTCAACAGAGAAATGGGACAAAACCCCATAACAATAATCTCTCTCAAAGTTAATGGGCTAAATGTGGCAATTAAAAGAAACAGAGTGGCAGGATGGATTAGAAAATTTACCCCAACATTCTGCTGCCTGCAAGAAACACATCTCAATAGTCAAAGCAAACACAGACTCAGAATAAAAGGCTGGAAAAAAATCCTACAGGCAAACAACTCCCAATAAAAAAGCTGGGGTTGCCATCTTAGGTTCAGAGCACATTGATTTCAGAGTGAAGAAGGTCACAAGAGACAGTGAAGGCCATTTCTTATTGACCAAGGGATCTGTACAACAGGAAGAATTTACAATACAAAATGTATGTGCACCTATTGAGGGACCAGCAAAATACTTAAAACAACTGCTCATAGATTTGGAGAAAGACATTAATAGCAACACAATTCTAGTGGGAGACTTCAACACTGCTTTATTGCCTCTTGATAGATCAACCAGACTCAGACTTAGCAAGGACCTACTTTATCTGAGGGGAAAAAATGGAAGAAAGGGACTTAGTAGATATATACAGGACACTCCATCCTCAAAAAGCTGGATACACATTCTTCTCAAGCCTGCATGGAACATTCTCCAAGACAGACCACATGATGAGCCACAAAACATACCTCCATAAGATTGAGAAGATAGAGATTCTATCAAAAATCTTCTCAGACCATAATGCACTGAAATTAGAAGTAAGTCAAACACAAAAACAGAAAACTAAATCAAACATCTGGAAACTAAATAATTCCCTATTTGAGAACAAGTTGTTCAGAAAGGAAATCAAAAAGGAAATCAAAAGATTCCTGGAAACGAATGAAAATGAGGACATGAGTTACCAAAACTTATGGGAGACAGAAAAAGCTGTGTTAAGAGGGAAGTTTATAGCTCTACAATAATTCCTTAGGAAGAAAGAGCGAGCCCACATAATTAACCTAACCTCACAGCTTAAGAGCTTGGAGAAGGACCAACAGAAGGAGCCCAATCCAAACAGGAGGAAGGAAATAATAAAACTCAGAGTGGAGATTAACGAGATGGAAACCCAGGAAACAATCCAACAGATCAATGAAACCAAGAGCTGGTTCCTTCAAAAAATAAACAAGATCGATAAGACTCTAGCAAAACTCACAAAGAAAGTAAGAGAGAAAATCCTAATAAACCAAATCAGAAGTGATATTTGACAAGAATTGCAACAGAAATTACAGAAATTCAAGGAATCCTCAGGGAGTACTTTGAGAAGCTTTATGCCATGGAACATGAAAACCTCAAGGAAATGGATAAATTCCTAGATTCCTATAGACTCCCAAGGCTGAACCAAAAAGACCTGGAATACCTGAACATACCTATCACCATCAAGAAAATTGAAATGATAATAAAAAGTCTCCCCAAGCACAAAAGTGAATCCAGATGGATTCACTAGTCAATTATTCCAAATCTTTAAAGAGGACTTACTCCCAATCCTCTTTATGCTTTTCCATGAAATTGAAATATCAAAAACACTTCCGAATAGTTTCTACAAAACAAATATCACCCTGATAACAAAAGTAGACAGAGATACCACGAAGAAAGAGAACTATAGGCCGATATCCCTGATGAACAGAGATGCAAAGGTCCTCAACAAAGTATTAGCAAATAGAATCCAAAAACTCATCAAAAAGATCATAAACCATGACCAAGTCTGATTCATCCCAGGGATGCAAGGATGGTTGAACATTTGGAAATAGATCAAAATAATATATCACATCAACAAAAGAAAAGATAAAAAGCACATGATCATATCAATAGATACAGAGAAAGCATTTGACAAGATCTAGCACCCGTTTATGATGAAAACCCTTGCCAAAATGGGTATACAGGGGACTTTCCTCGATATAGTTAAAGCCATCTCCCACAAGCCTACAGCAAGCATCATTCTCAATGGGGAAAAACTGAGAGCCTTCACTCTAAGATCAGGGACGAGACAACGATGCCACTCTTTCTACTGCTGTTCAATATAGTACTGGAAGTACTCCAACAGCTGTCAGGCAAAAAAAAGATATTAGGGACATTCAGGAAGGAAAGGAAGAAATCAAGCTCTTACTATTCACAAATGATATGACACTATACTTAGAGAACCCTATAACCTCCACCAAGAAACTCCTAAAAACAATAGACCTGTATAATAAAGTTGCGGGCTATAAAATCAATACCCAAAAGTCCATGGCTTTCCTATATGCAAATAATGATAGAGAAGAACCGACATGAAAAAAAATATCCCGCTCACAATTGTGCCCCAGAAAATCAAGTACCTAGGAATCAGCTTAACTAAGGAAGTAAAGGACCTATACAAAGAACACTACAAAACGCTACTTCAGGAAATAAAAGAGGACACAAGGAAATGGAAAAATATCCCCTGCTCATGGATCGGGAGAATTAACATTGTCAAAATGGCAATACTTCCCAAAGCACTGTACAAATTCAATGCAATCCCTATTAGGACACCCATGACATTCTTCAAAGAACTGCAGCAAACACTCCTGAAATTCATATGGAACAATAAGCCCCCACAAATAGCTAAAGCAATTCTTGGGAAAAAGAAAATGGGAGGAATCAACCTCCCGAACTTCAAACTGTACTACAAAGCAGTAATAATTAAAACAGCATGGTACTGGAATGAAGGCAGAGCTGCAGACCAATGGAACAGGATTGAATACACTGACATCTCCCCTCAAACATATGATCATCTAATCTTTGATAAAGGAGCAAGAAATGTGAAGTGGAGTAAGGAAAGCCTTTTTAACAAATGGTGCTGGCAAAACTGGACAGCGACTTGCAAAAAAGTGGGCTCAGATCTCTGCCTTACACCATGTACTAAAGTAAGATCATAATGGATTAAAGACCTCAACATCAGACCGGAATTCAGAAGGCACATTGAAGACAAAGTTGGAAAAACCCTCCATGACATTGAAGCTGATGGTATCTCCAAAGATGTCACACCACTGGCCAAGCAAGTGAAAACAGAGACAGACAAATGGGACTATCTTAAACTAAAAAACTTCTGCACATTCAAAGAAACAGTGACCAAAATACAAAGACACTCTACAGAATGGGAAAGGATAGTCGCTGAATACACATCCGACAAGGGTCAGTATCAAGGATATACAAAGTACTCTTTGAACTCCACAAGAAGAAAACATCCAACCCTATCAAAACATGGGGCAACAAAATGAACAGAAACTTTCTCCAGAAGAAATCAGAATGGTAAAAAGGCACATGAGGAAATGCTCCACATCATTAATCATCAGAAAGATGCAGATCAAAACCACAATGATATATCATCTCACACCACAGAAACTGGCCCACATCCAAAAGAAAAAAAGCAACCAGTGCTGGTGCGGATGTGGCGAGAAAGGGACCCTCCTTCACTGCTGGTGGGAATGCCGACTGGTCCAGCCCTTTTGGAAAACAGTATGGATGATTCTCAAAAAATTAGAAATTGAGCTCCCATTTGCCCAGCAATACCACTCTTGGAAATATATCCCAGAGAGGCAAAAAAGTATAGTCGAAGTGACATCTGCACTTGTTTGTTCATGGCAGCACTGTTTACAATATCCAGAATCTGGAAAAAAACCCGAGTGCCTGAGAACAGATGACTCCTTAGAGAAACTTTGGTACATCTACACAATGGAGTACTATGTAGCTGTTAGAAAAGATGAAGTCATGAAATTTACATACAAGTAATATTAAATGGAAAGTATCATTCTAAGTGAAATGAGTCAGAGAGAGAGGGACAGACATAGAAAGATTGCATTCATCTGGGGAACATAAAGTAACAAAATAGGAGACTAATACCCAAGAATAACCGAGATAATTACCAGGAGGTTTACTCCATGGCTTGGAGTCCAGCCACACATGCTAGGGGAAAAGGCAGCTCAGATAGATAAGGAAGCACCAAATAAAAGGTATTGGAAGGATCCTCCCAGGATGGGAAAAGCATGCTGAAAGTAGATTGTAGATGGAACTTGATTGCCACTCAATGTCTCTTTCGCAAACCACAGCATCCAAAAGGAGAGAGAGAACAAAAGGTAATGCCATGCCACAGAGGCAGGTGGGAAGGGGGGATAGGTGGTGGTTGGGATACTGGGATCCATGGTGGTGGAAAATGGGCACTGCTCAAGGAATGGGTACTTGTTCATTGTATAATTGAAACCTAAGCACAAAAATTTGTAAGTCTACAACTGTACCTCATGTTGTTTCACTAATAAAAATTTTTAAAAAATAACTCTGATGCAAGGAATCCTTGACGACATTTTATTCTCAAAGAGAAACATGATTTCTTATTGATATATAATTTTTCATATGTTCTCTAGTGATATCTACAGCTACAAATGGCCTCTTTCTCAGGTAACCATTTTTAACCTATTTTCAAGAATCTTCAAGTTTCTTCTATTAAACATTATTTCACTGTATCACTGTCATCCCATCATTTCGTTGTTCATCAATTTGCTTGAGTGTGCGCCAATAATCTCTCCATTCATCCCAGCCCTGAGATTTTAGCAGCCTCTCCTTATTCATCCTTCCCAATGGTGCTATATTGGAGGCTATTTCAGGGTCAGGGGAATGAGACCTGTTTTTGTTACTGTTTTTGACATATCGAATACATCATGGGGAGCTTGCCAAGCTCTGCTGTGTGGGCAGGTTACTTTCAGTAGCTTGCCCGGATCTTTGAGAGAATATATATAAGAGAATACAAGCATGTATGTTGAAACCAAATACATGAGTTGAGCTTTAGGTATGTCAGTGGGCCAGACTATAAAAGGTCGCACCCTTGCTTCTGGGAGCTTTGTTTTATAGTCTCTGGATCTTGACCATTGAAGGGATTATATGGGGGGGAGGGGCAGTTTATGGGTGTGACTATCAAGCTACTGGAAAATGGGGTATCTGGATGGCGGAGGCCCAGTCCCAATCCAAGCAGGTTTGGAGGTCGCAGACCTAGGGTCCTGCATAAATTATTTAATAAATAAATACATGAATTACTATTTAACAAATAAAAAACATGAATATCTCATTAAATTTGTTTTTCCATATTTGATTTTTTTAAAACTACAAATATGATATATGTTGAAAACATTTGGATAGCCATATAATATATGAATTTATTAATGCTAATAAGAAAGACTTGAAAAATATGAAACTGATACCTAGATTTACTCAGTACAGGTTGGACTGCACTGTAGCACTGCACTGTCCTCCCATTGTTCATCAATTTGCTCAAGCGAGCACTAGTAAGGTCTTACAACAAATTGTGAGACTTGTTGTTACTGTTTTGGGCATATCGAATAAGTCACGGGTAACTTGCCAGACATTGCCGTGTGGGTGGAATACTCTTGGTAGCTGGTCAGGCTCTCCGAGAGGGGCAGAGGAATCTAACCCAGCTCAGCTGTGTGCAAGGCAAATGCCCTACCTGCTATGCTATCGCTCCGGCCCAGAGGACTACAGAGAAAAGAGGGGAAAAAAAGAAACTTTTCCTTTTAGGTAGCAACAACAGGCTGGAAAGAGACAGATCAAAGTATATTTACAAATATGAAGATAGCACTTCACTGTCCTCCCCGTGTTCATCGATTTGCTCGAGTGGGCACCAGTAACGTCTCACAACAAATTGTGAAACTTGATGTTACTGTGTTTGGCATATCAAGTACATCACGGGTAGTTTGCCCGGCTTTACCGATGGGAGAGATACTCTCGGTAGCTTACCGAGCTCTCTGAGAGGGCGAAAGAATCGAACTTGGGTCAGCCATGTTGGCTGTATGCAAGGCAGATGCCCTACCCACTGTGCTATCGCTTCAGTCCAACATGAAGATAAAATCAGATTATTGTTGTGACTAAGATTGTCATTATGGCTATTTTGATTAATGCTGTAGGCTTTTAATAATTTGTACATGTTACCAAAATTATGATAGAATATTAAGTCAAATCGAGAATAATATCATTCAACAAAGTATTGTATTTCTTTAACAATCTACACTAAAAATAACCTCAATAGATTAAATGTTGTAGATGTTCAACGCTCCACACTCAGGAATATTTACCACCACCCTGAATGTCTCTTTAAAACTTACTTCATAGTTTTTGAGACATTACTATGTATCTCTATAAATTTATCTGGTTTGACATGTCATGATCATCCAAAGGAACTTGTAAGAACCTTATCTTTTGCAGTTTGGTATCATTTACCACTCATGTCACATAAAAGGATGCACAGAATAAGAAAAAAATCACTTAAACACTTAACTTCCCGTTAGTCGTCGATTTGCTCGAGCGGGCACCAGTAACGTCTCCATTTGTCCCTGTCGCGTGCTAGTGTAGCCCAATGGCATCTGTTCACTCCGGGAACATGAAGGGCCTCAAACCGATCGTTCATGATCTTGACGAAGAAGTCTGACCATCTGGAAGGTGGGCGGCCACGCAGTCTTTTGACATCCCGTGGAATCCAGTCGGTAACAGCTCTAGTCCAGCGGTCGTCTTTAAATCTCATTACGTGACCAGCCCATCTGATTTTCAACACCTTGGCATATGAGACAGCGTCCCTGATTCTTGATCCTCGAAGGATGTCAGGACTCCGGATTCTCTCTCTCATTTGAGTGAAACGTGATATTCCAAGCATAGCTCTTTCTATTCTTCTTTGGGAGACCTGAATAGTGTTCTCATCTTGTTTGCTTAGGGCCCAGGTCTCTGAGGCATATGTTAATGCAGGAAGAACAGTGGAATCAAAGAGATGTGCCCAGAGCTGGAGGTTCTTCGTTCTCTTAGCTATTTCTTCGACGTTCTTGAAGGCATTCCAAGCCACTCACTTCCTCCTGCGCAGCTCGGGTGCCAGGTCATTTGTCATGTTGACCTCTCGACCTAGGTACACATAGCTGTTGCATTCGGAGATGGTCGTTCCATTGAGAGCGAATGGGGCATCAGGAACGGGGCTTTTTCTCATAAACATTGTCTTCGTAAGATTCAGCTGTGGTCCTACATTTCCACACTCACGGTCAAAGTCGGCCAGCATTTGTGCCGCTTGGCTGATGTTTGGTGTTATTAAAACAATGTCATCAGCAAAGCGGAGGTGGTGTAGTTGCCGACCATCTGTCTTCACTCCCATTCCTTCCCATTCCAGTCGTCGCATGATGTTCTCGAGGGTGGCACTGAAGAGTTTTGGTGAAATGGTATCACCCTGCCGCACCCCTCTCTTGACATCAACGATCACTTCTTTGTAGAATGGTGAGATCCTGGTAGTGAATCCGCAATAGAGCTCACGGAGGATCCTAATGTATTGGGCTTGAATGCCCTGATTGGCTAGGGCTTCAATGACCGCTTTCGTCTCAACAGAATCAAAGGCCTTCTTTAAATCAATGAACGTTAAACAGAGCGGCATCTTGAACTCCCGAGAAACCTCAATGAGCTTGGTTATCATGTGGATATGGTCGATGGTGCTAAATCCTTTGTGGAACCTGGCTTGCTCGCATGGTTGTCCTTCATCTAGTGTTCTGCCAATCCTATTCAGGATGACTCGAGTGAACAACTTGTAGATGAGAGACAATAGGCAGATCGGGCGATAGTTGCCAATGTCATGGATGTCTCCCTTCTTGAACAGTAGTACGGTCCTGCTGGTTTTCCATTGGGACAGAACCTTGCATTCAGACAGGTAGCGAGTGAAGAGCCGAGCCAGTGTATTGATGAGTACTGATGGCAGGTTCTTCAGGTGTTCAGGTCTAACCTTGTCTGGGCCGGGTGCTGTTTGTTTCTTTACCAACGAAATGGCGTGTCGGATTTCGGAGGGGAGAACGTTGGGAACGAAATATCCATCCTGTGGAATTTGGTATGTCGGCAAGTGGACATGGCTATCGAAGAGATTTGAGTAGAAGTCATGGATAATTTTCTCCATTGCCGTTCTGGAGGATGTGATGGATCCATCAGGACGTCGGAGGGCAATCATCTTGGTCTTGTAGTTGGCAAAGGACAGGCGGGCGTTACGAATATTTTTCCCGGCTTCTGCCGCATCTACCAGTACTTCTGCTCTTCTCTCTTTGAGGTCTTCCTCGATCGCATCTCTGCACTGCTTTTCGAGCTCGGACGTTAGCATGCGGTTGCCTGAGGCATGCGCCAAACCACGCTGGCGAATTAGCTCAAGAGTCTTCGAAGATAGGCGATTTTTTGTGGCTATCTCTCTCTTGGCGTTCCTCGCACATTCATGGAGGTGCTGAACCAGTTGATCGTATTCCTGGTCAATGTTGTCAATAAGGGCATCTTCCCATGTTGCCGCAATAGTGCCAAAGAGTTCCCAGTTGGTGGTCATTCTGGGAGTTCTCTTTTTGAACTTTGCAGCCCTTTCTCCCCGCTCTGTGAAGTAGAATTTTGCACGTAGCAGATGGTGGTCCGATCCCGTTTGGAATTTTGGGACAACAGCGACATCAGTCAGGCAAAACCGTCGATTGAATATGATGTGGTCTATTTCGTTGTGGAATCGTCCACCGGGAGACTCCCATGTCCATCGTTTAGGTACTGCCTTCTGGAACTGTGAGTTACCATGAATGGTCTTGGTCGACATGATGAACTCAGACAGTCTCTCACCCTGTTCGTTCCATTCTAGGCCATGGGTCCTGATGTGAAGTTCTTCAGCTGATCTTCTCGGTCCTATCTTGGCATTAAAATCACCCACAATGATCTTGTAGAAGGTCTGGTCTTCTTTATAGAACTTCTCTAGCTCCATGTAGAACTTCTCGATTTCTCTTTCATCATAATGAGATGTTGGTGCGTAGACAACGAAGATAGAAACTGCAGGCAGTGAGCCACATCTATTCAAATGTAAACGTCTGATTCGGGTTGTTAGGCATTCGAATGAATCAATGCTCTTGGCCAAGTTTGTGTTGACAAGGACACCGACGCCTCCAACACCTCTTTTATCGCATGTTCCGAGGAACAATTCTCCTCCAGTGTCGAAAACGGCATGGTGAGATTCGTGCCTTCTTGTCTCGGTCAAACCAATGATGTCGTACTTGATCATTCGCGCTTGTACCATCAGGTCCTCGATGGATGCATCTGATGCTAGCGTAAGTGCATTGAAAGTACAGACGATCATTTTTGTCTTCCTTCGTTGTGGCAGCCTAGGTCGGCCTTGAGATTTTGTCGGCCTCTCCTTTCTCATCTTTCTCAGTGCTGCCATGTCAGTGAAGCCTTCAGGGTCCGGTGAATGAGACCAGTTGTAGTTACTGGTTTCGGCATATCGAATACACAATGGATAGCTTGCCGGGCTCTTCCGTGCGGGCGGAATACTCTCGGTAGCTTGCCAGTCTTTCCGAGAGTGATAGAGGCTTTTGGGGCGACCTCTAATCACCCTTGTAGGTGTTACCATATTTGAACCCTGTCAAATACGGTACGACAATTCCAGAAGATGCATATTTAGTGTTTTATGGTGTGTCGAGCGGCCGCGCATTGGCTGCGCGGGTCCAGAAAGTGTCCTGGAGTGTGGCGATGGCTGGGTAGTGGAAGAAAAAAATGTATTCACTTAATTTCTAAATGGCAAATCTCAAAAGAGTAAGTATAACAAGAATGATTGCAATACTTTGTTCTGGAAAAGTCAAAGTTTGACCTAAAATATGGTATAGCACTGCACTGTCCTCCCATTGTTCATCGATTTGCTCGAGCGGGCCCAGTAACATCTCCATAGGAGACTTTGTTTTTACTGTGTTTGGCATATCGAATACGTCACGGGGAGCTTGCCAGGCTCTGCCATGCGGGTGAGATACTCTCGGTAGCTTGCTGGGCTCTCCGAGAGGGGTGGAGGAATCAAACTCAGCTCGGCCAGGCTGCCTGCAAACAAGGAAATGTCCTCCCACTATCACATTAGTATTGCTTTGGCTAAAGTTGTTGGCCAACAAATTCTATACTTTTCATTATGTGCATATAATTATCTTTCAGCATGGCATAAGTCTCTCAACTTTGCTATCTTATAACAAAAACTTTTTTTCAAACTCATCCTACAGGAAGGTTGGAGAAATCACTAGGAAGAAAATTATAATATTAAAGTTTATGTTAAGGTTAATGAAAATTATGACTTATGAAAGTAGTTATAATAAAATAAGGAACTTGAAGAGATGCAGGGCTGGAGCGATAGCACAGCGGTAGGGCGTTTGCCTTGCACGCAGCCAACAGGGCCGACCCGAGTTCAATTCCCCCGCCCCTCTCGGAGAGCCCGGCAAGCTACCGAGAGTATCTCGTCCGCACAGCAGAGTCTGGCGAGCTCCCCGTGACATATTCGATATGCCAAACACAGTAACAACAAAGTTCCAATGGAGACGTTACGGGAGTTGGCTTACATGTAGCTAACCCAGGTTTGATTTCTGCACCCCATATGGTCACCTGAGTCCTGCCAGGAGTGAGTGTGGGTGCTGAGTCTGCAAAGTCTTAGGCATCACTGGTTTTGGTCACACCCCTCAAGAATAAATTAAGATAAAATAAATTTGAATCCAAGAAAAACTTATTTAAGAAACAAAATACTACAGAAAGATCTCTGAATTTATTTCAATTACTATAGCACAGCGGGTGGGGCGTTCGCCTTACACGCAGCCAACATGGCCGACACGAGTTCGATTCCTCCGCCCCTCTCGGAGAGCCCGACAAGCTACCGAGAGTATTCGATATGCCAGACACAGTAACAACAAAGTCTCCAATGGAGACGCTACTGGGCCCGCTGGAGCAAATCGACGATCAACAGGAGGGCCTTTTATTCTAACAACATTATATCCAGATTTTAGTTGATACCTATTATTATTATTATTATTATTGTTTGCTCTTTGGGGTCATACCTGGCGATGAACAGGGGTTACTCATGGCTCTGAACTCAGGAATTACTACTGGCAGTGCTTGGGGGGAACCATATGATATGCTGGGAATCAAACCCAGATCGTCCGTGTAAAAGGCGAACTCCTAACCTGCTATGCTATCACTCCAGGCCCTAATTGATATCTATTCTTGAAACTCATGAATATATCTCTGTGATCACTAATAGTCCTTTTGTATTAATAACTAATATATCATTGAAGTTATACAAATTAATATTTATTTTTAAATCCTCAACTATGAAACAGGACAATAAATTCATAATCTGACCAAGAAATCCTACTTAAAATATATTTGAAGATAAAAAAAAAAGACTCTGTGGGTTCTAAAGATCTTACACCTCACAACAATATTTTCCTGAACATTTTATTTTGAAAAATATCAAGTTCATATATTAATAGTACAAGGTAAGCTATATTCCTTTCACTAGATTTACAAATAGCTATTTTTTTAAAGTTCTCTGTGTCTGCTTATACAGACATATACTCAAATGCCATAGATTAACGATAGCACAGCAGGTAGGGCATTTGCTTTACACACTGCCGACCTGGCATATCTAGGTTCGATTCCTTCACCCCTCTCGGAGAACCCAGCAAGCTACTGAGAGTATCTTGCCTGCACGGCAAAGCCTGGCAAGCTACCCGTGACATATTTGGCATACCAAACATAGTAACAAGTCTCACAATGGAGACATTACTGAGCCTGCTAGAGTAAATCGATGAACAATGGGAGGACAGTGTTATAGTGCTACCATATATTAAATATACTCAAAAATATACTTAATATCACTGTATAACTGTCATCCCGCTGTTCATCAAATACCCTGAATATCCAGCAGGCCAAGTCAACAGGAAGCAGAAAATCTCAGTTATTCAAGGCAATAAAAATGTATTCTTGGCAATTAAAAATCTTCTGAAAGAGATAAATTTTATATTAGAATATGGTCATGTTTAAAAGCAAATGTAATATAGCTCTGTTTTTGCTGGCTGAGTTATAACTCCTGCTTTACAATTTAAAAAAATCTGGGAAAACTAAATCAATAATTTTTCATGGGTTTGCAATAACAAATGTTATTGAACAAACTGTTACCATATGAACTTGAATTCCAGATACATTAAGGGACTGAGGAGATAATACTGTCTCTTCAGATTAAAGGCACTTGCACCCTGGTTCTATCCCTGGCACTGCATGTGGTATCCCAGGAAAGCCAGGACTAATCCGTGAGCACAGAGCCTGGAGTAAACTCTGAGTACTACCAACTATGACCCGAATCCCTCTAAAAAAAGAGAGCTCTGTGATCAAACTCTGCGTATCTAGACCAAGAATCAATAAAGCCCAAAACTGGTAGAAACACTTATAAAATGATTTTCAACAAATTGCAGGACCTTGAGAGAGAAATTCCTGTACCAGAACGGCATCTAATCTTACTTGGAACTGAGCTTCAAAAGCTCCACTTTCAGGTGTTCCTGGTGCCTTAAGACTGGCAGTGGTAGGTGAAAGGTAATGCTGTAAACACATTTTAAAACTTACTCCATCAAAAACATTCATGCACGAGACTTTTGCAAGAAAGAGCTAAATTCTGCAAGTTCATCACTACTAGGAAATAGTAGTGATGAACATGACTTTTTCTTCTCCCCATCATTGTTTTAGTTTTAGTGGCACAGAAAGAAAACATTCAACAAGGAAAACAATTGAGACAGACAGAGAAGGAAAGAGTTGTACCAACAAGGAAAACAATTGAGACAATTAGACAGAGAAGAAAGAAAAGAAGAAAAGAGTTGTACCCGAAGGTAGAAAGGACAGAGAAACTACTAAAAGAATATTTGTAAAAGTCACAAAACCAAAACATAAGCCCTATAAGGACTTGATATTTAATTGGCTGAATAACATGTAAAAATGAGGGCAAACCTAAGTGAAATGGAAAATAGGAAACCAATTGAATTAACTAGTTCGAGTCAACAGCAAAACAAAGTATGCTCTTTGAGAAGATCATTAAAATTAATTAGTAGTCATGTTATCTGGAAAGTGGAGAAAGGACACAGATTACCAATATCAGAAATTTATAAGTCATTAAATAAATAAGCCATAACACAAATCTAGAGACACATTTTTTAACTTGGAATAAATGAACCAATTCTTACAAGATACAGATAACAGACAGACAGACAGACACACACACACACGCACACATACACAAAAACAAACATAGATAAGCTGAATAGTCTCATATCTAGTAATGAAATTGTATCAATAAGTAATGGCTTTCCAAAACAGAATGTATTATCAGATGGAATCATGTCTGAATTCTATCATACATTTTGGGGTTTTTTGAATGGGGGCATATCTGGCAGTGTTGGAGGGCTTACTGCTAGTATGGACTAAATAATGCTCAACCATTTGAAAAGTAAATGCTTAACTTCTGGATTTTCTCTCCAGCCTGATACCATACATTTAATGAGGATATAATATCAATCTCCCACACTTTCAGGTAAAAGATACAGGGTAAATTATTTTCTTGTTCATCCTAGAGTGAGAAATTTCCCCTTAATATTGGGAACAAGTTAAAGATGACCTATCTCATTTATCTCTTATCTCATAATGTTGTTAAATGTTTCCTCAATGACTAAAAATATTGAACAAATATTCAGATATTTATTTTTCATTAATATGTTTTCTTTGTTGAAATACTATCTTCTGCGCTCTATACATATGGACTACTTAGGTTTTCTTTGCTTTTTAGTTTATAAATTTTCTGAATGTGAGCCCTTTAAAATAAGTGGTTTGAAAATATGTTTTCCCAGTTGGCGGCTGTTTTTCATTGTCTTAACAGGACCTTTCAAAATGCAAAGCTTTTTAATTTTGATGAAATACAACTTATTGATTCCTTTATGGATTGTACCTTCAGTGTCAAGTTTAAAAACTTGTCACCTAACTCTAAGTCATGAAGAGTTCCAAGTTATATTCTATCCTAAAAATGTTATAGTTTATCATGAGCGATAGCACAGCGGTAGGGCGTTCGCCTTACAAGCGGCCAACATGGCCAACCCGAGTTCGATTCCTCCGCCCCTCTCGGAGAGCCCGGCAAGCTACCGGGAGTATTCGATATGCCAGACACAGTAACAACAAAGTCTCCAATGGAGACGTTACTGGGCCCGCTCGAGCAAATCAACGATCAACGGGAGGGCTTTCAACCCATATTTCAGTAGTATTGTATAATACTATGTGTAATACTGTGAGGTTTATATCTAGGACCCATTTTTTTAAAGGTGCAGGTGATTGATGTCCAATTGCTCCAGTATCACTGTATCACTGTCATCCTGTTGTTCATCGAGTTCCTCGAGCAGGCAACAGTAATGTCTGCTTTGTCCTAACCCTGAGATTTTAAAAAGTGCCACATTTGAGGATCTTTCAGGATAGGAGAACAAGACCCCTCTTTGTTACTGGTTTTTGGCATATTGAATACACCAGGAGGGGGTTTGCCAGACTCCACCATGTGGGCAGTATATTTTGATAGCCTGACAGGTTCTACAGAGTAAGAATTAGATAATAAGATGTCGAACGGCCGCAAATGCGGCCGTTTGCTTCTGGGAGCTGGGTTTTATAGTCTCTGGGCCTTGGTTGTAGATGGGATTACACGGTGCCGGGGGCAGTTGGTGGGTGTAATGCCTACATATTGGAAGATGGCGAATCTGGGTGGAGGAGGCCCAGTCCCAATCTGAGCAGGCTTGGAGATCTACACCCTGGGTCCCTCACGCCTGGGTTCCTCGGCCGGTTCTTTCATGCGTGAGGCTTGTCCAAACATGTGGAAAGTGGTCTTAAGCATGGCTGTGGCTGGAACCGGAGGTCTTCAACTGCCGGGGCTCTGCTCGGGGTGGGTAGGGAAACTCAACACACCCTCGTCCATGGGGCCCCAGTGAGGACAGCCAGGCGCAGAGGCAGGAGACTCTTTATAGTTTAATGCTCCATTACCATTTGTTAAAATTATTGTTGCATTGTCAAAAAAAAAACTGTGCTCTATAATCTATAAATGTAATAAGCTTTTGGTTTTAAAATTGCAAAATCAATGGTTCTAAAACCAATATGTGGGCCAGAGCTAATGTATAGCAGGTAGGGCATTTGCTTGCAAACAGCCAACTCAGGTTTGATCCTTGACATCCCAGATGGTCCACCAAGTACCTCTAGTAGTAATTCCTTAGTGCAGAGTAACCCTGAGCATCACTGGGTGTGACCCAAAAAGCCAAAAAAGAAACACAAAAACTAAAAGTAAAACTATTATGTGGTATATTGAGAAACTCAGAAGAACTTCTGTTTCACCATATTTAAACTTAAAAGTCAAAATTTGTGACATTTATAATAATTTTCAATGAGGAAGGAATAATTTTTCCTTAAAAATATATTTTGCTCTTTTAGATACTTCACATCTGTTGACAATAGGAATTGTACATATTTACATTACAACTTGGTCTTATTATTAGATAATTGTGAGATTACAAAGAAAATCAATCTTATAAAATGTAAAATTTGGTTTATAATATTTAAATCTCATTAAAATGTGTGTAATAAAAGCTACTATTAATAAATATCCCTTCAAAAGCAACAGCTAATTTTTTTAAAACACATAAAGTCACATAAACTACACTTAAAGATGAGCATAGATTTTGAATTAGAAAACTCAGCAAACAATGCTAATTTTATAATGTTAATTTTTAAAGTAGCAATGTTGGAATATGTAGCAGTGTAGCACTGTTCTCCCCTTGTTCATCGATTTGCTCAAGTTGGCACCAGTAACGTCTCCATTGTGAGACTTGTTACTGTTTTTGGCATATAGAATATGCCACGAGGAGCTTGCCAGGCTCTGCTATGTGGGCAGATACTCTCACTAGCTTCCCAGGCTCTTCGAGAGGGGCAAAGGAATAGAACTCAGGTCGACCTGTGGTAATATCAAATTCTGGAGAGGTAAAGATAAGTTGGAACTGTGAAGTGGTACAAACATTATAGAGAACAATTCTGTAGATTTTTCAAAACTATGTCCATACAATTTCACCCTTCAGCATTTTATTATGGAGAAATGAAATCCTATTCAGATAAAGATCATTATATGATATTTATTTGTAATTAAAATCCAGAAACAACTCAAATATACAATAATATTTGGTTAAACAAGTTGTGATGCATTAATGTTACGGATACTAGTCATTAATCAAAAACCGAAAAATGAGGGATCTCACCAGAAAGATAACAGATGAGAAATGATGCTGTACCAACTTAATCCCTGAAATTTTAACTAAGTGATAAATAGGTTGAAACAAAAACCTTGAAAGGGACCTAGCACTCAGAAAAGTTGACCTTTCAAAGGGAAAGTCAGCAGGAATAGTTGTGGAGGTTAGGAACAGCTGTAACAAAATAACCTTTAATGTGCAGCTGCTTACTATGACTTGAGAAAGGGATAAAAGCTGTGATTTGGAGTCATGTTTTTGAAATGTAAGCACTCACAAACATACCTGGGACTCTGATTCTTGAAGACTCTGATACAAAGAAGAAACTTAAGAGAGGAAGTGAAGAAGAGCCTCAGTACTAAGAGCTAGGGGGTCAGATAGACACTAATAATGCCTGAAGATACAGACTTCAAGAGAGCAACCCAGGAACCAGGCTTAAGTTTTAGTATCACACTGCTTTACAAATACACAGAAAAGAATAACATATTTAGGAATACACTAATAAGAAGAGTGAAATATCTATGTAATAAAACTACGAGAAACTAAATTTCATATTATAAAGCATTAAGAAACATAAAGACAATTCTTGTAAATTAATTTTGACTACTGATGTCAAAATGTCCGTCCATTCTACTAAAAGCAGTAGGTGGTTTTAATACGATCTCAATAAAATCTCCAGTAACATTTTTCAGGAAATAGAATGGAAATATCAAAATTTATAAGGAATTATAAAACACCTGAATTAGCAAGGCTAATCCTGAATATATCAATACACCTAGCTGCAAACTATTTTACAAAGAGACAGTAATTAAATCTATAAGGTATTATAATAATAGAAACATAAATCTATAAGATATAATAGAGAACTAAGGAATAAACCCATCCTTTTATGATAAAGGATCCAAGATTATCCAATGAAGAAATAGATCCCATTAACAGATGGCATTAGGAAAACAAGACAGTGTTACACAAAATAATGAAACTGGACTACTTTCTCACCTCACATTCAAAACTGAATTCAAATGGATTGCAAACCTTAATATAAGACCCCAAACTACAAAACACATAGAAGATAACATCCAATAAAATTTTCCCAGACATAAACATTTATAGATGATTGGAGTGATAGCACAGCGGTAGGGCGTTCGCCTTACAAGCGGCCAATATGGCCGACCCGAGTTAGATTCCTCCGCCCCTCTCGGAGAGCCCGGCAAGCTACCGAGATTCGATATGCCAGACACAGTAACAACAAAGTCTCCAATGGAGACGTTACTGGGCCCGCTCGAGCAAATCGACGATCAACGGGAGGGCCTTTACCTTTACCTTTACCTTTTGATATTCAATCCTAATAGCAAGGCAAATGAAAATAAAGTAAGCAATTTGGACCAAAATTGAAAAAAAATTGCAGGGCTGGAGAAGTAGAAGACACATATGGCCGACACATTCTGGTTTGATACCCAGCACTACCTATGATCTCTTGCGTACTATCAAGAGTAATCCCTGTGCTGAGATCCAGAAATAATCCCTGGGCAGTGCTGGATGTGACATAAAAAAACAACAATAATAAGAATTGAAAATTGAGAATAATTTATATAGATGAAATAAATGTAAACAGGGGTTACAGAGACAGTACAGAACAACGCACAGGCACCTGCCTTGCAAGTGTTTCACCCGGTTTCCCGTAAACACCACCAGAAGTGATTCCTGAGTGCAGAGCCAGGAATCATCAGGTGAGATCCCAAAACCGAAATAAATAAAATAAGCAAATCAAGAGTATATCAAATAAGATAATTAATTTGTGTTTGATATGTCCAATAAGCTTGTGGCTGGGGCCCACGGGGAGCTTGGGAGGAGGCTGAGTCCGCTTGGCGATCTCCTGGTACCGGAGCTGCAGCTTCACCTGCAAGTCATGCCCGGACGCCCAGTACTTCCACTACCCAGCCGTTGCCACACTCCAGGACGCTTTCCAGACCCGCGCGGCAGCTCCGGCTGAGACCCACGCACAACTGAAGACCCACAGAACAAGATAAGCGGAACTCTCTGAGACCTTGGACTCCAGGCTCGGCGGACCCAGGGACAGAGCTTCTCTGCTTGCTCCCACCACCACAGCCGTTGCCACACTCCAGGACGCTTTCCGGACCCGCGCGGCAGCTCCGGCCGAGACCCACGCACAACTGAAGACCCACAGAACAAGATAAGCGGAACTCTCTGAGACCTTGGACTCCAGGCTCCGCGGACCCAGGGACAGAGCTTCTCTGCTTGCTCCCACCACCACAGGTGACAAAGGGATTCTAATCAGGAGCCCCACCCTACCCTGCCCTGTCTGCTTCCATCAACCACCCAGGGATCGAATTGTGCACAGGAGACCCACCCTACCCAGATAAATACCCCACTGGCAGACTTCCACTCTCGACACTACTTCCACTACCCAGCCGTTGCCACACTCCAGGATGCTTTCCGGACACATCATAAGACACTAAATACCCATCTTCTGGAATTGTCGTACCATATTTGATAGGGTTCAAATATGGTAACACCTACAAGGGTGATTAGAGGTCACCCTAAAAGCCTCTATCCCTCTCGGAAAAACTGGCAAGCTATCGAGAGTATTCCGCCCGCACGGAAGAGCCTGACAAGCTATTCGCTGTGTATTCGATATGCCAAAACCAGTAACTACAACTGGTCTCATTCACCTGACCCTGAAGGCTTCACCGACATGGGAGCACTGAGAAGGATGAGAAAGGAGAGGCCGACAAAATCTCAAGGCCGACCTAGGCTGCCACAACGAAGGAAGACAAAAATGATCGTCTGTACTTTCAATGCACGTATGCTAGCATCAGATGCATCCATCGAGGACCTGATGGTACAAGCGCGAATGATCAAGTACGACATCATTGGTCTGACCGAGACAAGAAGGCACGAATCTCACCATGCCGTTTTCGACACTGGAGAAGAATTTTTCCTCGGAACATGTGATAAAAGAGGTGTTGGAGGCGTCGGTGTCCTTGTCAACACAAACTTGGCCAAGAGCATTGATTCATTCGAATGCCTAACAACCCGAATCAGACGTTTACATTTGAATAGATGTGGCTCACTGCCTGCAGTTTCTATCTTCGTTGTCTACGCACCAACATCTCATTATGATGAAAGAGAAATCGAGAAGTTCTACATGGAGCTAGAGAAGTTCTATAAAGAAGACCAGACCTTCTACAAGATCATTGTGGGTGATTTTAATGCCAAGATAGGACCGAGAAGATCAGCTGAAGAACTTCACATCAGGACCCATGGCCTAGAATGGAACGAACAGGGTGAGAGACTGTCTGAGTTCATCATGTCGACCAAGACCATCCATGGTAACTCAGAGTTCCAGAAGGCAGAATCTAAACGATGGACATGGGAGTCTCCCGGTGGACGATTCCACAACGATATAGACCACATCATATTCAATCGATGGTTTTACCTGACTGATGTCGATGTTGTCCCAAAATTTCGAACGGGATCGGACCACCGTCTCCTTCGTGCAAAATTTTACTTCACAGAGCGGGGAGAAAGGGCTGCAAAGTTCAAAAAGAGAACTCCCAGAATGACCACCAACTGGGAACTCTTTGGTACTATTGCGGAAACATGGGAAGATGCCATTGTTGACAACATTGATGAGGAATACGATCGACTGGTTCAGCACCTCCATGAATGTGCGAGGAACGCCAAGAGAGAGATAGCCACAAAAAGTCGCCTATCTTCGAAAACTCTTGAGCTAATTCGCCAGCGTGGTTTGGCACATGCCTCAGGCAACCGCAAGCTAACGTCCGAGCTTGCAAAGCAGTGCAGAGATGCGATCAAGGAAGACCTCAAAGAGAGAAGAGCAGAAGTACTGGTAGATGCGGCAGAAGCCGGGAAAAGTATTCATAAGGCCCGCCTGTCCTTAGCCAACTATAAGAGCAAGATGACTGCCCTCCGACGTCCTGATGGATCCATCACATCCTCCAGAACGGCAATGGAGAAGATTATCCATGACTTCTACTCAAATCTCTCCGATAGCCATGTCCACTTGCCAACATACCAAATTCCACAGGATGGGTATGTTGTTCCCAACGTTCTCCCCTCCGAAATCCGACACGCCATTTCGTTGGTAAAGAAACAAACAGCACCCGGCCCAGACAAGGTCAGACCTGAACACCTGAAGAACCTGCCATCAGTACTCATCAATACACTGGCTCGGCTCTTCACTCGCTACCTGTCTGAATGCAAGGTTCTGTCCCAATGGAAAACCAGCAGGACCGTACTACTGTTCAAGAAGGGAGACATCCATGACATTGGCAACTATCGCCCGATCTGCCTATTGTCTGTCATCTATAAGTTGTTCACTCGAGTCATCCTGAATAGGATTGGCAGAACATTAGATGAAGGACAACCATGAGAGCAAGCAGGGTTCCGCAAAGGATTCAGCACCATCGACCATATACACACGATAACCAAGCTCATTGAGGTTTCTCGGGAGTTCAAGATGCCGCTCTGCTTAACGTTCATTGATTTAAAGAAGGCCTTTGATTCTGTTGAGACGGAAGCGGTCATTGAAGCCCTAGCCAATCAGGGCATTCAAGCCCAATACATCAGGATCCTCCGTGAGCTCTATTGCGGATTCACTACCAGGATCTCACCATTCTACAAAGAAGTGATCGTTGATGTCAAGAGAGGGGTGCGGCAGGGTGATACCATTTCACCGAAACTCTTCAGTGCCACCCTCGAGAACATCATGCGACGACTGGAATGGGAAGGAATGGGAGTGAAGATAGATGGTCGGCAATTACACCACCTCCGCTTTGCTGATGACATTGTTTTAATAACACCAAACATCAGCCAAGCGGCACAAATGCTGGCCGACTTTGACCGTGAGTGTGGAAAGGTAGGACTACAGCTGAATCTTACGAAGACAATGTTTATGAGAAACAGCCTTGTTCCTGACGCCCCATTCGCTCTCAATGGAACGACCATCTCCGAATGCAACAGCTATGTGTACCTAGGTCGAGAGGTCAACATGACAAATGACCTGGCACCCGAGCTGCGCAGGAGGAAGAGAGCGGCTTGGAACGCCTTCAAGAACGTCGAAGAAATAGCTAAGAGGACGAAGAACCTCCGGCTCCGGGCACATCTCTTTGATTCCACTGTTCTTCCTGCATTAACATATGCCTCAGAGACCTGGGCCCTGTGCAAACAAGATGAGAACGCTATTCAGGTCTCCCAAAGAAGAATAGAAAGAGCTATGCTTGGAATATCACGTTTCACTCAAATGAGAGAACGAATCCGGAGTTCTGACATCCGTCGATGATCAAGGATCAGGGACGCTGTGTCATTTGCCAAGGTGTCGAAAATCAGATGGGCTGGTCACGTAATGAGATTTAAAGACGACCGTTGGACTAGACTTGTTACTGATTGGATTCCACGGGATGTCAAAAGACCGCGTGGCCGCCCACCTACCAGATGGTCAGACTTCTTCGTCAAGATCATGAACGATCGGTTTGAGGCCCTTCATGTTCCCGGAGCGAACAGATGCCATTGGGCTACACTAGCACGCGACAGGGACAAATGGAGACGTTACTGGTGCCCGCTCGAGCAAATCGACGACTAACGGGAAGTTAAGTGAAGTGATTAAGTGATGTCCAATAAGAGATGAATATCCAAGGTATATAAATAATTAATGCAAATTAACAAAAAAGGACAACCAATGAAAACTAGGTAGAATTTGATTATGAACTTATTCAAGGAAGACATATAGAAGACTGATAGTCAAATAAAAAAGTGCATCATTATTATTACCATAAGCTATGACTTCACACCTGTAAACATTGTTAACATCAAAAGGAATAAACACTTGGACTGGACAAATTTACAAAGGAACACTGCTGTAGTGTTAGTGGGAATGTAAATTGATGCTATCATTTTGGAAAATGTTATGAAGCTTCCTCAGATGCTAAAGAAGACTTGCTATACAAGTTAGCAATTCCCTTTCTGAGCATTTATTTGAAGAACATTAAAACATTAATGCAAGTTATACCCTGCCAATACTTGTTGCAACATTATTTACAATAGCAAAGATATGTAAGAAGTCCTTTGATAGATGATTGGATAAAAATGTATTAAATTTATACAGTCAAGCACTATTTAGCTGCAAAAGACAAAGCTTTTCATATTCAGAAAAAGGAAGTAGCTTGTGGTGTCAGAAAATGAAAGACAGATATTGCATTTTTACAGTAGTCTGTTATAGGAGAATTTAAAATTAACAGACAAAATAATTGAAAATTATAAAGTACTTGATGGGAGACAATATAGCTAATGTTACCTGAGGAGAATATTTGTAGAACACAGGTGGAAGAATATATCCCCCCAAAATAGATCATTTTAAAATTTTTTAAATGAATGTAATTATATATATGTATATTTAAAGATACTGACAGATAGAAATTTTTGAATGAATCTCAAGATTATTGTGCTGAGACGTAAGAGCTAGCCCTAAGGGAATCTATAGCATGATACTTCATTAATTAAGGACTGAAATAAAAAAATATATAGAACTGGAGCGCAGATTACTAGTTGCCAGGAACTAGGGAGTAACATCAAGGATAGAGAGGTGTGTGAGTATAAAAGGCAGTATGAATAAAACTTTATACTGCTGGAACTGTCTGTATCTTGACCATAAATATATAGAGAGATGATAGATAGATATAGATATATGTATACATGTATATATATAGAGAGAGAGATATGTATATCTGTATATAGATCATTTCACATATATAGATCTTGGCAGTCACAAGTATATATATATGTGAAAAAAAAGTACAAAAGCAAATGTGAATACACAACTGCCAGTGAGTGCCTGTAATACTATAAGATCTGAGTGAGATGAATGGATTATATCAATGTCAATATTCTGTTGATTTACCGAAGCCTATCTAGATTTACAAAAGCTTGTCACTGGGGAAAAAAAGATAAAGTAGACCAAGAATCTCTCTGTATTATTTCTTACAACTGCGTTTGACTCTTAAAATGTATTTTAAAGTAAAATGTAGAAAAGTAAAAGTAAGTTTAAAATGTATTTTAAAGTAAACCTACAAATAGTCTCTTCTGACATATACATATTCCCTTAAGGTAACTTTAAAATAAACTGACTTGTACTAGCATAATAAACACATCCAGAAATTGTTTATCAGAATGGATAAAGATATAATGTGCATTTGTTATATTATAGCTGCTGTTTGTATTATTATGCCTATAAATATTATAATTAAATATTTTGAACTTACTTTTATGTCCAATACTCTGTCTTCAATTATCTTCATAGTTGACTTCTCATATTATTTGGGTCTCAGAAGATTTTATTGTAGGAAAATACTATTTCCTTGGCTAACCTATCTCAAATAATTCTGCTCTGTTTTTATACTCTTCATTGCTCCCTACTCCATATCTTTCCTCGATTTAATTTTCTTCTTAGCACTTATTATTAAAAACAGCATTACATATTTATGTGTTTGTTCATTCTCTTCCCTTCCAAACCTATGAGAACAAGGCTTCTATTTTTTGTTTACTTTTATATTACGTTTGACAAAATGTCTTCCATAAGAAGAATCAAAAACTATAAGATGAACAAAATTTGCATGGATGAAAGCTTTTATTTAAAATAACAGTGAAAGACAGCATTTTTTTCTATTTATTTTTTGAGTAACACATTTGAATAAAAAAAATCATAGAAAATACATTTGAAGTCTTTTTCAAGAGTTAATAAATTACCCAGGAAACTCTCTTTAGAAAATAATTGTGTGTACTTCATCACACATTCACACACACACAAACACACACACAGACAGACAGAGAGAAAGACAGAGAGACAGAGAGAGACAGACAGAGAGAGAGAGAGAGAGAGAGAGAGATGAAGAAAAAATTCTAAGGCTTAACACAATTCTTGTGCTTTATTCTTAACTAAGGATCCCTCTTGTAACCTCCAGGTTTTACTCTTCTGCTTCCAGTCACTATTCAAATTAACCGATTCTTGGAGTTCCACCTCTTAGGGTGAAAGCACAGTTGCCTCTGAGAAAATTACTGTTTAACATTCACTTTCCATATGTTGTCTCTTCCTTGAAGTTTCTTTTAAGCCCCTTATGCAGAAATTCTGTAACTCACCAAATTGCATATATATAGGCCTGCCCAATTTTTTCTCACAGGATACTCAAGAGTCAATGGAAGCAAAAAAACAAAGAGATAGCATTTTCAAAATATCTCCTGCGCACCACAGCTGCTTTTGAGGTAATTCCCAATAAGGCTCCTTTTGTTTCTGTTATTAACAGAACACCTTTTCCCCTCAGGTCCATCATAAAGTCCTTTACAGCAACTATTCCAATAAATTCATGTGCATTATTCTTCAATCAAGGGTAGAAAGTAGGCTTTAAATCTGCAAAATATCGATTTCTATAAATAGATAGAAAAAAATACACTGTTTGAGAATTCTGAAAATTTACATACTTTTCAGTATATTAGAAGTGCTATCTCTAACAGATAGCTACTAGGTACCAAACAAAAACTACAATAACCCTCCAGCAAATTATGCTGGATTTACAATGGATTGCAGAAAATCTTTTTCATGACACCTAGATATCTTAAGCTTATGGAGAGGTAAGAGGGGGATTCAAGGAGACTGGAAAAGAATGCTTAAAAATCTAAGGCACCAATGAATAATGTAAATTTAGTACTACTGATAGTTGTCTCCTATCCTCCAAGCTGCTTTCTGTACTCAAGATAACCAGACATAATAAGAGATCAGATAGTATAAGTATAGCTCTCAATCATTTATTTGCAGCAGTGTGTGGTGAATTTCACACATTGTAAGTTTTATTATCTTCATAATCACACAAAAAGTATTGTTTTTCATTAAACTCACAACAACAGAGCCTCACAATTTATGCAGTTCAATTCTGGAACCAAACTTTTATGTTATTGTGGGAAATTTACTGTATATTGTTGGAGGCAGCTCTTGCTCTGCTCAGGGCCTTTTATAACCAAGTCTAGCTGGAAGAGAAAGATAGAGAGGCCACCTTTAATAAGATATCAAAGAGTCAGCATATTTGTTCCTTGAGACTCTGGGCCTGCTATGCTCATATCAGATTGTGAACTGATGCCTGCCCTGCACCTGTATGTCGGAGAGAGACTAAGAAGGACTTACCCCACTATCAGGAGTGCCCTCCCTACCAAAAATAAAGAAGAGCTAAACTCACTGCAAGTTCTACTTTCTAATATGATCAGAGCAAAAGCAACAGAACCCCGTTCCCCAAATACATAAGGCTTGGTTCAAGGTGAATCCTAAGAGTATTGTTGATTGTTCAGGACAGTTATTATTAAACTTTTATCTATTTGTGACCCTTTTTTGTCAAAAAAATATATATATGGGGCCAAAGCGATAGTACAGAAGGAAGGACATTTGACTTGCATGCAGCTGACCCAGGTTCAATTCCTGGCATTCCCTATGGCCCCCAAGCACCACCAGTTGTGATTCCTGAGTATAGAGCCAGGAGGAACCATGAGTATTGCTGGGTGTGACCCCTTCCCCCCAAAAAAAACCATTTTATATGACTCAGATATATAAAATGTCTATGAATCAGAGAGCTGGAGAGGTAGTATAGTGGGTAGGCCACTTGCCTTGCATATGGCAGAACTGGGTTGGATCTCCAAGCACCCTGAGCACTGTTAAAAACTAACTAAAGGCAAAAGTATAAAAATCAAACATTTTCTGTTAATAAATTGTATATGTAAAGTCAAGTTTTTTCTTAATTATATGCTCCCATTTGGAGTTGTAACCCATAATGAAAGAAGCTAGACTATAGACTGTATCAAAAGTTATAGCATTAGCATAAGTGGAACTCCTATGGCTTAGAAAGAAAGCATGTCGCTAAAATATTAAGATGCATCTTTAGGGAATAGCAGGAGAGGATCCATCAGAGAGATAGCTAAACTGAAACTCCGATTAAGCACATGCAAAGTTAATAAAGGCAAAGTTAATAATAGGATCTTGTGGCAAGATCAACAGTGATTGTAGACTCAGAATCAGGTTGCACTTTATATTCCTCTTGACCTCTCTCTGGTTAAATACATGTAGAGTGGTTGCTACAAGTGAGTGCAGAGAGTGGTTTCCACCCGACCTCTTAGTATGTGTCCAGCCTGAAACAGACTCAAGTTAAGGAGGAAAAAAATTAGCCACATAAATTCACAGTTCAGATTATTTAGGTGTAGATTTTCCAGTAATATAACTAACTGCAGGATCATTTGTGACTAAAATTTTATGCGGAATTGTGTCATGTATGACATCTTCATTATTATCTTGGATCTGTGGGAGATAAGAAAATGAAGTTTATTTTGCCCAAAGTTCAAGTATCATGTCTGATCACCACTCAAGCAACATACACATGATTTCATTTGCTTCTCAAAGGATATTTTGAACTTTGTCATTCAACTTGCATTCAACTTATGCTGTATGGTAGGGCAGCATACTCAGTCATCATCATTAAGTTTAATACTCTATATTGATCACTTAATCACTCAATCACTTAACTTCCCGTTAGTCATTGATTTGCTCGAGCGGGCGCCAGTAACATCTCCATTTGTCCCTGTCACGTGCTAGTGTAGCCCAATGGCATCTTTTCGCTCCGGGAACATGAAGGGCCTCAAACCGATCGTTCATGATCTTCACGAAGAAGTCTGACCATCTGGAAGGTGGGCGACCACGCGGTCTTTTGACATCCCATGGAATCCAGTCGGTAACAGCTCTAGTCCAGCGGTCGTCTTTAAATCTCATTACGTGACCAGCCCATCTGATTTTCGACACCTTGGCAAATGAGACAGCGTCCCTGATTCTTGATCATTGACGGATGTCAGAACTCCGGATTCTTTCTCTCATTTGAGTGAAACGTGATATTCCAAGCATAGATTTTTCTATTCTTCTTTGGGAGACCTGAATAGCGTTCTCATCTTGTTTGTTAAAATATTTTTAAGTTATCAATATAGAGTTACTCATCGGTAACTCTATATTGATAACTTAAAAATATTTTAATATATTTAAATAAAATTTTAACAAGGGACACAACATTTTCATTTTAAACTATACTTTTCAAAGACTGTGCAGGTCCTATAAAAGGTTTCTGCGGTTGCTTTTCACATCCAATTTTTAAAATTGGACATGAATATTAATAAATATACTAATAAATTTGAATAAAATTTGAGCAAGGGACACTACATTTTTATTTTGAACTGTGACTTACAAAGACTATGCTGGTCAATAAAATGTTTCTGAGGTTGCTTTTCAGGTCTAATTTCTTAAAATTGATAGAAATTATAGGAAACTAAGTTGTAAATTTTCACCAACTTACTTAATACTACACTTATATAATTTTTTGTGGAGAAGATTCAAGTCAAATTCTTTCTGCTCACTCTTTACAATAGCCAGAATCTGGAAAAAACCTGAGTGCCCAAGAACAGATGACTGGTTAAAGAAACTTTGGTACATTTACACAATGGAGTACTATGTAGCTGTTAGAAAAGATGAAGTTATGAAATTTACATACAAGTGGTACTACATGGAAAGTATCATGTTAAGTGAAATGACTCAGAAAGAAAGGGATAGACATAGAAAGATTGCATTCATCTGGGGAACATAAAGTAACAAAATAGGAGACTAACACCCAAGAATGGCTGAAATTAGTACCAGGAATTTTACTCCATGCCTTGGAGGCCAACCACACATGCTAGGGGAAAAGGGAGCTCAGATAGAGAAGGAAACACCAAATAAAGGTGTTGGGAGGATCTTCCCAGGATGGGAGAAGCATGCTGAAAGTAGACTATAGACCAAGCATGATTGTGATCCATTGTCTCTTTTGCAAACCACAACACCCAATAAGAGAGAGAGAACAAAAGGGAATGCCCTGCCACAGAGGCAGGGTGGGATTGGGGGGGGGGGTGGAGAAGGTGGGAGGGACACTGGGATCTGTGGTGGTGGGAAGTGGGCACTGGTGGAGAGATGGGTATTTGATCATTGTATGATTGAAATCCAAGCACAAAAATCTGTAGCTCTACAACTGTATCTTATGATGTCTCACTAATAAAAATTTAAAAAATAAATTAAAAATATTCTTTCTACTTACTCTAGGCCAACCAGGACACTGATTCAATGCAAGAGTTCAAGAATGTGCTGCTTCTCAGCCCCTTCCATTCCAGGGATGGCCTGGGCCTCCCCAGCAGTGCTTAAAACTCCAGGGTGACATGTGGAACTACTTGGGGCTTCTCAACATTTCTCAGGGGATCTCACTTTGCAGGGGATCACACTCAACTGGCCAAACACCTTAATCCCTGCGCTATCCTTCTGGCTTCTGAACATACATATTATATGAAATTTTCTACATGTATTTTATACTGCCCAAATGTTTAAAGTTGAAAAATAAACCATTACTTGCATTTAACAAATGGTTGCATGTAAAATATAAACAATAAGTAAATAGTTGTGTGCACTCCAAGTTTATTGCCATATTAGATACTAAACTAAGAACCTGGGAAAAATAAAGTGATACTGACTAATGAAGGATGAAAAGATATAGTAGATATAATAAGATACTGCTGCCTGCTCTCTCTCTCTTGCTATATATAGATGTGTGTGTATGTGTGTGTGTGTGTGTGTGCTGCATCATGTTTAGTGAAACAACTAGAAAGAAAATGATATTCAAATGTGAGTAAAGTAAAATTTTACCAGAGAAAATAAATAAAGCAGCCATGATTTTTTTATGTAGGAGTACTGCTATTTATTCAGCCACTGATTAGGCTAACTGAATTGTTCATGAACTCTACCTTAGGTTCTTTTTCATTTTTTATACTTTTACTTCTTGAATCACCGTGAGAGCATTACAAAGCTTTTGGGTTTAAGTATAGGTCATAAAATGAAACACCCCTACTTTCACCAGTGCCCATTCTCCACCACCAAAATACCCAGTATACACCCATCCCACACCCTCCCCCTACCTGTGGGGCAGATGTTTTCCAAATTACTTTCTTTATACTTTGATTACATTCAACATTCCGACACCACACCTATCATTATTATTTGGGATTTTACCACAACACTCAGATCGGCCAAAAAGGCAAGAGTAGAAAATTTGTTTTCTATTGCTGGTTATGAATAACATATGATGTCCCGTGGCTACAGTTGTGGCTGCACAATTTTGATATTCTGAAATTTTAACAATTAAATCTGGAGCGATTTCTTGCCAAAACCTGCTGGGTTCTGAGATTTGTTCCTGTGTCTCTGGGATCATGGCCATTAAGCAGCTTGATCAGGAGCCAGAGAGGCCTTTTGTGCGTGGCGACTCGGGGTCTCTTTGGGGTGAGGAGGAAAGGGTCAGCTCCACTCCCATCCCATGATGCCCCATGTGTCTTGTCAAACCTGACTGTCCTGTGGCCTCTGGAGGATGATGGCCACTGGGCCACCAAGGGGAACAGGCCAAGGCACAAGACCTATTCCCACCTGGGGTGGCCCAGCACCAGTAGCCTACTGCATGGACCGGATGCATTTTTGTCAAGAGCCGTTGGGTTTCGAGATTTGTTTCTGTGTCTCTGGGATCATAGTCATTAAGTAGTTCAATCAGGAACCAGAGAGGCCATGCCACAAATTATACAGCTGAGCCGGAGGTGTTTTGTGGGTGTGCCTCCCACATACCTAACTTTTGGCCATTTACTTTCTTGGTAAAGTTTACCCCAAGTTTTTGGGATCTCATCAAAGGCACAGCAGCAATTTGAGGGTATCTGGAAGTCTGAAGGCTCCATGAAGCTGCTGATGCAATCTCTTCACAGGTACAGATTGACCTGCTGGCAGCACCATATCCCGGGTCATAAAATTTTTTTATGACAAATTAGTGAGTCTGGAAGGAATTGGGAAAATCAGGACAAAAGAATCAAGAGTATGGTGAAAAGTAGAATTGACCTTTCCTTAATAATACATAAACAAGTTAATGTTTAATGAACAACACTTGATGTTATATAGTAATAAAAATGTTACTTCAATAAAACTATAAATAAACACTTCCTCAGAAATATGTTTACTATAGGAAACGAGAAAAAAGTAATATTTTATATAGTCTCAATAAGATGAAAAAGGATTTCATAAAATGATTAAAATAAGAAAGCAAAACTAATTTTTTAAAATTTCAGAATAAAATAAAATCTCTATTGGAAGTGCTGAATAGAAAAATTGATGCTGCAGGAAAATAAATCCTAATGAGGAAAAGCATAAGTTTGCAATTTAAACATGCAATTCAGAATGAAGAGAGATGAACGTGAGAAAAGATAATAGATATAGAGGTTAAATGACAAAGATTCAATTAAAAATAATGGTCATCTCCAAGGGAGAAAAAAAATAAATCAAAAGCCAATTATAATGATAAAGATCTCCCTAGAGAAGAAAGATCTTGATGGCAATAAAAACTTCTCAGTATTACTGTGTTCATGATAAATTTAATAAGCATTCTGTTTCTTGATAACTTTAATATTTACACACATTCCAAGAAAATAAAAATGATCTTGAAAACCTAAATTGAAAAAGAAAAAGAACCTAAGAAATAATCAGCAATCAGGCAAGTTTCTTTTTTCCCTCACTGTTCTCTCTGCATGAAAGACTAGACCTGCACTTTGATAATGGAGAGAGGGAGAGGTGTCATGTACACCAGAAAAATAATACATTATAACCTGTCACCTGTCCCTTAAGGTTTAGAGGTAATGGTATCCCCTTATATCTAATGAAATGCTTGTATTAAAAAGATTACTTGAGGGGCTAAACAAAAGAGATTACTTGATAAATGTTCATTAGGAGCGATAGCACAGTACACATGAAAACACAAATATTTCACTTAGAAATTAAATAAACTTAAGTTTGATTGTTTTCTTTTGTTGGATGGTTCTTTCTTATAAATTGTTATAAAGGACTTTTATTTTTTGGACAGTGTACCCTCTGTAATGGAATAAGTTCATATTACATAAACTCTCTTGCTGAACAACTATAAAAAGTACAATTTTTTTTTAATCATGACTATTTAAAGGGTTCAAGTGTCAGATGCAGGTAATCTCGGGAAGATCTGTAAAAACTTTGAAAAGAAAGTGTTACTACTGGATTTTATGTCAGTATCTCTGTAGATTAACAGTTTTTCAGTAGATTTGCTGTGATGACAAGAGAAAGTAAATATTAGTTCTCTCTTTTGGCTATTACACAGTTCTCTCAGAGTAGTTTCAGAGTCTTATAACGTAAAGATTATGGAATTATGTTTTTATTATATCAAATTATAATTTATTATATTTAAACAATGCACAGTTTCTATATTAAATGTCCAAATAGTTGAGAATGTTTGGAACAAACTTGCTACACTTAAACATTTTATTTCAGAAATGCTGTTACAGTGGAAATGAGGGAAGTGCACGCCTCTACAATGCGACCTAGTTGTATGTTGTAAAGTCAATCTTATGGGTTGTTTTTAAGCAATCTGATTGGCTGTTTACTTTATATAATTTTATTTCATTTTATGTAGGAGTACTGCTATTTATTCAGCCACTGATTAGATGATTGAATTGTGCATGAACTCCACCTTATTTTTTTTTTAATTTTACTTATTGAATCACCATAAGAGCAGTTACAAAGCTTTTGGGTCTAAGTCTCGATCATACAAAGAAACACCCGTACTTTCACCAGTGACCATTCTCCATCCCCCAAAACCCCAGTATACCCCCATCCCTCACCCTCCCCCTACCAGTGGGGCAGATGATTTCCACATCACTCTCTCTCTCTACTTTGATCACATTCAATATTTTGACACCAGACCCACCATTATTATTTGAGATTTTACCCAAACACTCAGATCTGCTGAGAAGGTATTGGTAGAAAATTTGTTTTCTATTGCTGGTTATGAATAACATATGATGTCATGTGGCTGCAGTACTGGCCACACGATTTTGAAATTCCGAAATTTTAACACTTAAATCCGGAGGGATTTCTGCCAAAACCTTCTGGGTTCCGAGATTTACTCCTGAGTCTCATGGCCTTTAAGCAGACTGATCAGGAGCCAGAGAGGCCTTTTGTGGGCGATAACTCGGGTTTCGTTGCGGGGGGGAGAACAGAACCGGCTCCACCCCTATCCCGTGAGGCCCAAAATGTCTCGTCACTGCAGGCCCAAACCTGACTATTCAATGGCATCTGGAGGATGATGGCCACCGAGTCGCCAGGGACAAGCAGGCACAGGGACAACACCCTTTCCTCTCTGGGGTGGCCTGGCAACAGTAACCTATTGTGTGGTCCAGACACATTTCTGCCAAAAGCCGCTGGGTTTCGAGATCTGTTTCTTAGTCTCGGAGATCATGGCCATTAAGCAGCTTGATCAGGAGCCAGAGAGGCCATTTGTGGATGATGACTTGGGGTCTCATTGGGACGGGGAGGACAGGATGGGCTCCACTCCCATCCCGTGAGGCCCAAGAAGTTTTGTCACTACGGGCCCAAGCCTGACTGTCCAATGGCCTCTAGAGGATGATGGCCACCGAGCTGCCAGGCGCAAGCAGGCAGAGGGACAACACCCTTTCCCCCCTGGGGTGGCCCAGGACAGTAATTTACTGCGTGGTCTATACACATTTCTGCCAAAAGCAGCTGGATTTCAAGTCTCAGGGATCATGGCCATTAAGCAGCTTGATCAGGAGCCAGAGAGGCCATTCGTGGGCGATGACTTGGGGTCTCATTGGGACAGGGAGGACAGGACCGGCTCCACCTCTATCCCGTAAGGTCCAAAATATCTCATCACTGCGGGCCCAAACCTGACTGTCCAGTGGCCTCTGGAGGATGGCAGCCACCAAGCCACCAGGGGGAACAGGCCAAGGCACGAAACCTATTCCACCTGGGGTGTCCCAGCACCGGTAACCTACTGCAGGGACTGGACACATTTCTGCCAAAAACCACTGGGTTTTGAGATTTGTTTCTGAGTCTCTGGGATCATGGCCATTAGGCAGTTCAATCAGGAACCAGATGAGGCCATGCCTCCCATTATATAGCTGAGCCGGAGGTGGTTTATGGGTGTGTTTTGGCCTAACTTTTGGCCATTTACTTTCTTGGTAAACTTTGCCCCAAGTTTTTGAGGTCTGGCCAAAGGCACAGCAGCAATTTTGGGGTTTCTGGAAGTCTGAAGGCGCCCTCAGGCTGCTGATGCACTCGCCTCACAGGTACAGATTGACCTGCTGGTGGCACCATACCCACTGGCTGTTTTTTTTTTAATTGAATCACCCTGAGATAAAAAATTACAAATCTTTCATAATCTTGATCCGGTTTTTCATACAGTGTTCTAAAACCCATACTTCCATCTGTGTACATTTCCCACCCAGTATCAATACCTCCCTACCTTTCCCTTACCCAACTGAATTTCTCTCTCTCTCTGTCTCTCTCTCTCTCTCTCTTTCTTTTTCTCTCTCTATCTCGCTTTCTCTTCATGGTTTGCAATACAGATAGTGAGAGGCTATCAAGTGTGATTCTTTACCCACTTTTAGTACATACCCCCCCAACCCAGCAAACCCTACCTATAAATTGCCCTCTCCCTCAGCACTTGAGTCACCTTTCCAAATGTGAATGAATCCTTCTGACCTTTGTTTAATAGACATTTGGTGTTAGTCTCATACTATGTATTTTTATATCCCACAAATAAGTGCAGTCATTTTGCCTGTCCCTCTACTTCTGACTCATTTCACTCAGCAGAATATTTCCCATGTCCATCATTTATAAGTGAATTTCTTGGCTACATTTTTCCTGGTGGCTGCACAATATTCCATTGTGTAGATATACCACAGTTTCATTAATCAGTCTTCTATTCTTGGGCACTCGGGTTGTTTCCAGATTCTGGCTATTGTGAACAATGCTGCAATGAACATGCAAGTGCAGATGTTTATTTCTCTGTGCATTTTTGGGCCCCTGAAGTATATTCCCAGAAGTGATATTTCTGTGTCATATGAAAGCTCAAGTTTTTTCAGAAATGCCGTTTCAAAAAAGAATGGGCCAGTGAGCATCTCCACCAACAATGAAGTAGGCCCCCTTTCTCCCTGCATATATGCCATCACTTGTTGTTCTTGTTCTTTTTGATATTTGCTAGTTTTTATAGTGAGATGATATCCAATTATTTATTTAGATTTGCATCTCCCTAATAATTAGTGATGTAGAGCATTTTTCATGTGCCTTTTGGCCACTTGTATTTCTTCTTTGAGAAAGTTTCTGTTCATTTTTCCACCCCCATTTTTTGATAAGGTTGGAGGGTTTTTTCCCTTGAAAAGTATATTATATATCTTGGGTATTATCCCTTATTTGACGGTTACTTGGTAAATAATTTTCCCATTCCATGACTGTCTTTCCATCTTAGTCATCATTCTTTTCTAGATACAGAAACTTCTTAGCTTAATGTAGTCCTATTTTTTTTTAGCTTTCACTTGTTTTTTTCAGTGGTGTTTAATCTTTAAAGATGCTTTTAGATTCAATGCCATGGAGAGTGCTGCCAACATTTTCCTCCAAATACCTTATAGACTTGGGTCTAATATTGAGGCCTTTGATCAATCTTGATCTGACTTTTGTGCCTGGCATTGGTAAGAGGTGAGTTCACTTTTTTCTCATCACCACTTGTTTTTTTCTCCAATTCTAAATTTCTTGCTCCTTTATCAAAGATTAAGTGATTACATAGTTAATCATCTGTGTCAGGATATTCAATTCCATTCATTGGTCTGCAGGTCTGTCTCTATTCCAGTACCACGCTGTTTTAATTACTACTGCTTCATAGTAGAGTTGAAGTTGGGAAAGGTCCTGCCTCCCATCTTCTTTTTCCCAAAGATTGTTTTAGCTATTAATGAGGGTTTATTCTTCCAATTGAATTTCAGGAGTGTTTTATCTATTTCCTTGATTAATGTAATGGGTATACTTATAGGAACTGCATTGAATCTGTATAATGCTTTGGGGAGTATTGCCATTTTGACAATGTAACTACTCCCCATTCATGAGGAGGGGATTTGTGTCATTTTCCTCATGTCTTCTTTTATTTCCTGAAATAATGTTATGTAGTTTTCTTTGTACAGGGCTTTCACCTATTTCATTATGCTGATTCTGAGGTACACTTTTCTGAGGCACAGTTATGAACGAGATAGTTTATTTTAAAAAATCTCTTCACTTTCATTATTTGTGTATAGGAAAGCCATGGACTTTTGGGTATTGATTTTGTAACCTGCCACTACTATACAAACTATTGTTTATGGGAGCTTTTTGTAAAATCCTTATTATTTTCTAAACACAGTATCAAATCATCTGCAAATAGTGATATCTTGACTTCTTCCTTTCCTATATGGATATGCTTAATAACTTTTTCTTGCCCAACCACTTTTTCTTGTTTAACTAAGTACTTCCTGTTCTATATGGAATAGAAGTGGTGACAATGGGCAACCTTGTCTTGTCCCTGATCTTAGAGGGATGGCTTTTAGCTTTTTCCCTATTGAGAATAATGCATGGTATGGCTTTGTAGCAGATGACTTTGACTATACTGAGGAAAGTTCCTTCAACTCCCATTGTATTGAGAGTTTTTTCATGAATGGGTGCTGGATTTTGTCAGATGCTTTCTCTAAATCTATCGATACGGTGACATAGATGATAGATGTTTTTCTTTTATTTTATAGATTTCAGGCTGAAGAAAGTCCTATAATTTACTCCATTTTGCTGGTGATATTTTTAATGTTGTTTATGAACACTTTCATAAAAGAAGTAAAACATTTATGCAAAAGAACAGTCTAATGAAAAACTGAATCCATTTATGAAGTTGACCAACTGCATTTAACAAAAAAAAGATAGATAAAATAGATAAGATAGATATTCCTCTAGTAGGACATCTGATAAATATTTTATCCATTATATTTTAAGACTATTCAAAAAGGACAATAAGAATGGGTTAAAGGTAATTCCTGTCAAAACAACATCTGACATCATGCTTAGTGGGAAGAATACTTGCCTTTCCATTTTAAAAGAGTAGTAGCAAAATAAATATTTTTTCTATCTTATTAAAAATTAGGGGCCAGAGCGATAGCATAGAGGGTAGGAAGTTTGCCTTTCATGCAGCCAATATGGCCAACCTGAGTTCGATTCCTCCGCTCCTCTCAGAGAGCACGGCAAGCTACTGAGAGAATCTTGCCTGCATGGCAAGGCCAGACAAGCTACCTGTGACTTATTCGATATGCTAAACACAGTAACAGCAAGTCTCAAGATGGAGATATTACTGGGCCCGCTCGAGCAAATCGATGAACGAGAGGACAGTGACAGTGACATACTTCAAAATAAACTGGCTGGATGGATAGCACAGCGGTAGGGTGTTTGTCTTGCACAGCCAGCCCTGATTGAGCCTGGTTCAATTCCTCCACCTCTCTTGGAGAGCCCGACAAGCTACTAAGAGTATCTCGCCCGCACAGCAAAGCCTGGCAAGCTACCCATGACGTATTCGATATGCCAAACACAGTACAATTGTCACAATGGATATTTCTGGGCCCGCTCGAGAAAATCGATGAACAACAGGAGGACAGTGACAGTGATTAAGAATTATTAAGAAATGTTCATTAATTTTGTAATTTATTGTAATTTATTAAATAAAACTAATAGAAAAAAAGCATTAGTTTTATTATTTATTTTATTACTAAATCTAATGCAGAAATTACAGAAAAATATTCAGGTAAATAAAAGAACTTTTAAAAATTTAGTAAAGTGTAACTCATAAAATAATTAAACACAATTCTTTGTGACAAATTTTCTTATATGAAATAGGATTTTTTAAGAGGTAGAAATTATCCCCAAATGGAAAGGGAATAACTTTTTTATCGGAATAAGTTTTCATAAGATCATTATATAGGAGTGATATTTTTCTAGGCTAGTATCAGTTGAAATAAAGAGAACAAGAGATAGTGAGGTATAAGGAAGGGGTCTAAATTCAGTTTTTTCACATGTGACTGACCAATTTTCTGAACACTATTTATTGAAAAGATTTTCCTTGTTCCACATCACAGTCTTCTCCTTTGTCAAAGATTAGCTGCCCGTATACTTAAGGAACTGTCTCTGGTCTCAGTTCTATTCAATGAGCTTAAGTCATCTTTGTTCCACTATCATACCTCCTTGACTACTATAGCTTTATAATGTAATACAAAGTTGGGGGAAAGAGAAGATTTTCTATTTATTTTTTCCTCTAGGATTGCTATGGCCACTAGTGTGCAGGGGGGAGGCAGGTAGGGCAGGGGGCAATGGTGAGGTAGTATTATCACATCCTATAAATTCCAACAACATTTGGTCTATGTTTTCTAAAAGTAGCATGGGTGCTTTTATAGGGACTATTTTTAAATCTATATAGTCCATTGGGTATGATTGTCATTTTACAATATTAATCCTTCCATTCCAAGAATAAAGGATGTGTTTTCATTTAATTTCTCATAGTAGTAATATACAGTTTTATTTACAAGTATCTTTCACCTCTTTTGTTTATCTGATACCCAAGTACTTCATTTTTTTGAGATGCAATTTTTAACTGGATTTTAAAAATTTCCTTTTTTATTTCCTCCATATGCAAATGTCATGAATTCCTACAAAGCATAATTATATCCTACCACTTTACTGTACAAGTTTACTGTGTCTAGAAGCTTTTTTAAAATAGTCTTTATGATTTTTGATAATAAAATCATGTAAATATGAGACATAAGTTCATAAATTATATTGAGGAAAACATAGGAAGAACACCAATGTCACCTTGTTGACACTGTATCTAGAGGTCTATTGAATGACTCAGTATCATTGACAAAACAAACTAAAGCAAAAATAGATAAATATAATAACATCAAACTTCTGCACTGCAAAAGAAACAATGGACAAAATAAAAAGATACTCCACAAAATGGGGGAAAATATTTACCCACCAATCATCTGACAAAGGATTAATATCCGAAATATCTAAAGAAAATGTAAAACTTAACAAGACAGCAATCAACCTTATGAAAAAAAGGGAGAAAAGATGAACAGAAACTTTCCCAAATAAGATATGCAAATAGCCAAGAGGTACATAAAAATACTTTGCATCACTTCTTATAACAGAATTGCATGTCAAACAATAAGATATACCCTCATGCCAGTGAAACAAGCTAAACATATAACTAAAAAACATATTAAAAAGAACAGGATTCTGTGTTGGCAGGAATGTTGGAACAAAAAAAAAACCCCAAACATTCACTGCTGGTGGTGGGTGTGTGAACTGGTTCAGTTTTTTTAAATCAACACCAATATTTTTCAAAAAACTAATAATTTACCTGAAATTATTATATCACCCTGAAATTTTGTTTCCTACCATCTACCTCAAGAACCAAAAAATTCTGATCAGAGGAGACATTTTCATTCCTATATTCATTGCAGCGCACTATAATAGCCAAAATCTGGAAACAATTCAAGTTCACAAGAATAGATTTATTTAATAAGAAACTAGAATACACACACACAACACACACACACACACTCACAGACACACACATATATAGGCAGATATATTTATGCAAATTATATGTAGATATAAGATATACATATAATGGAGGAGGGAAACTGGGTACATTGGCAGTGGGAAATGTACACTGGTGGAGGGATGGGTGTTTGAACACAATATGAGTGAAAGCAGGCCATGAACAGCTTTGTAACTCTGCATCTCAAACTGATTCAATAAAACATAAAATAAAAAATTTAAATGAAAAAATTGTTAACCATTTAAAATAATTTTTAATTTAAAAAATTTAAAGAAAAATGTTGCTATATAATTACAGCTATAGTAATTTAAAAGTTTGTTTCCTTTTCTCTAAGTAAACATACAGTATTATATCAAAGAGTGTGATGGAAAGTAAGTTACATTACACAAGTAATAATAGAAATCACAGGATTTAAGGAATAAAGAAAGATTTTCTGTCAAAGGCCTTGGGCTAGATTGGGAAGCAGTGAAGACCGATGCAGATCTTCAGCTTTTACCACACAACATAGTTCATTCCAATAAAATAATAACTTCTGTAAATAATATTAATAAAAATTGATTTAAATATTATCTATTTTTGAAGAGACTATTTCCTAATTAAACATACCAAACAGAGAGAAAATAATAATATAGTTAACCCAACGAAACAGGAACTCTTGTGAATGAAAAATGAACAAAAATAAAAAGGTAAATTAAAAAATTAGGTTCAAATATACAAAGCGGTTGTAAAAGTAATATTTCTCTAATTCACTGCTTAGCTAATTAAATTAACTTGACAACTAAAATCAGCAATTTTGGCACACTTACATAATGTTGTAATCCTACACTAGTATACTACCTGATTATATACCATTTAGACTAGTCATTTTAGAGAAAATATGTTTAATAGTTGAAACAAAGCTTTTTCAACGATAACATATTTTAACAACACTTTTAATATGCAAATACATTTCAAAAGCATCAAGTTTAAATAATTATCAAGGAAACAGATTTCAGAGATTAAATAAAAAAAAGTTACCTGCCTCACTTGTTAGTAAATTATTTAGAAATTTATCTTTCCCCCTCAAATTTGGGGAAAAAAATCTAATATTTCTCTATTTCGATTGAGTTACAGTGAGAGATGAATTACAATTAGGTAGCTAATTTATAATTGTGTGCAATATTTATAAATTGCCATCAAATCTTTAATGATATACTAAATAAAAGAAAATAAATAAGCAACCTCAATATATGGAAAAGATTATTAATATTTTTCCTAATGTCTATATATCCAAAAGCACAGGAAAAAGAAAGCAAATTATGTCACATATACAGGTAACTCAATGCTGTCATTAAAATTATGATTATGAATATTATATAACAGCATGGAGATAGTTATGACAAATTTCATTACAGGAAAACATGAAAACCATGCAGTGAAGCATATTGAACTTAAAATAATGGAAAGGAAAGTATTAAATCAACAACCTAATAGCTCATTTTAAAACAACAAAACACCTAATTTTACTCATGAACAAATGTTTCTATTCAGCAGTTAAAGTCATCAGGCTACAGTACTAATTCCAACTAAATATCTCATTCAAACAAAGTACTTTTACTCCTACGAAGCAAGGGCAGGATACTGGATACTGGAGAGGAAGAAATTCTTTGCATAGTGATTTAATGCTTCCTACAATCAGACTGCTCTCACTGTGGCATCTCCTTACTGCCTGAAGCTGATACCTTGAGACAGAATGTTTACTCAAACAGACCTTGTTGTCTTTTAGAATAATTTCAGACTCAGAACAAAATTAACTGAAAGTTACAAAGGTTTTCTATATATGTCCTATCCCAAAATTACGCATCTCCTCCTCCATTTTAAGCATCTCTCATTAGTACGGTACATTTGTCACAAATAATGAAGAAAAATAATGACACACTATCACCCAGAGATCATCACTTACATCGGGATTCACTGTGGGTGGTATATATATTGGTATAGACATATGTAAAATATTGTTTGTCCTCCGCTACTATATCATACTGTCACAGAGAAGTTTTACAGCCCTACAAATCTTTTGGGAATGCTCCTGTCCTTTCCTATCTCCACCTTTTGAATGATTTTAATTGTATTTTTCACTCCTGTAGTTCTTTGGGGTCCAGAGGAAATAAACACTCATCCTTGCATCCATAAGGAGTATAGCCAACCAAAGTGACATTCTACTTCCTCTGCTCCGTTCTTGGATTTAAGACAGGGATGGAGTGAAGCTGCCTAGAGTTCTCTGGGCTGTTGACCCCCTGCCTGGGTTTGAGGAGGATGAGGCAGCAGCAGTGTACCCCTCCTATGAAATTAGGAGCCATGTAACAGCTTCCTTCAGAGCACTGTAGCACTGTCCTCCCGTTGTTCATCGGTTTGCTTGAGCTGACACCAGTAACATCTCCACTGTAAGACTTGTTACTGTTTTTGGCATATCGAATACTCCATGCAGAGCTTGCCAGGCACTGCCCTGTGGGCGGAATATTCTCGGTAGCTTGCCGAGCTCTCCAAGAGGGGTGGAGGAATCGAACCCGGGTGGACCAAATGCAAGGCAAACACCCTACCCGCTGTGCTATTGCTCCAGCCCTTCCTTCAGAGAGGAATCACAATTCCTTTTCTCTACCTTCTAAACCTTTTACATTTTCTAATTTTTCAGTTTTTAATTTATGAGGTATATTGCTTAATGGGCTGGAGCGATAGCACAGTGGTAGGGCGTTTGCCTTACAAGCGGCCAACATGGCCGACCCGCGTTCGATTCCTCCGCCCCTCTCGGAGAGCCCTGCAAGCTACCGAGAGTATCTCGCCCACACAGCAGAGTCTGGCAAGCTCCCCGTGACATATTCGATAAGCCAAACACAGTAACAAGTCTCATGATGGAGACATTACTGGGCCTGCTCGAGCAAATTGATGAACAACGGGAGGACCATGACCATGAATTGCTTGATGATAATAAATGTTTAGTTTAGGGATACCATGTCAGCATATCTGGTCCAGCGCTAATGTGCCAAATCTTTCCATCACTATCTACAGGACTTTTCTTTAGCCCCTCTTCATGCCCTGGATAACCTCAATTCTGCTGTTAGAGTCTGTGGTTCATTTCTATTGTATACTGAATATTTCCTTGCTTTGTTTCTTTAAATCTATCTTCATATGAAAGTGATCATCAGATATTTTTTCTCTTTCTGCCTAAATGCACTTAACATGACATCACAAGGTTGCATCGATATTATTGCAAAATATGAGACTCAATTATTTCTATAATATAGCAGTATTCCATGGAATGCATATTACTATGTGGCACTTATATTTACCCTAAAACATTTTTCACATAGTCAAATGGTTTAACTACTATTTTTTTCACATTTTTTTTGCTTTTTTAAAATTGAATCACAGTAAGATACACAGTTACAAAGTTGGTCATGACTGGGTTTCAATCATATAATGTTCCAACACTCATCCCTTCACCAACACTCTCTCTTCACCAGTGTACATTTCCCTTCACCTAAGTCCACAGTTCCCCCCACAGGCACATTTCTTCTTTTCTCTCTTTATCCCTCTCTGTTCTCTCTCTGGTTTGAGAGCAATTTAACAGAATTCTGCAACTATACTCTGAATAGATTTCTTAGTGGCTCAAATTTTCCTCCATTTGAACACCCTGTGTCAAACTCATGATTTACACTGAGAAGTATTCCAGGTACAATCTTATTTTCCACTTACTATTGTAATTTCAAAACAAATTTACAAATAGTGAAAAGAAAAAAAAACTCATTTAGAGTCAAAATTCTAAATTATTTTCTGTTTCTACTAATTATATGTCTTGTTCAGCATTTTAAACTCCCTAAGCTTCTGTTTGCCTATCTTCATTAGGAATAATAAATGATTGCTATTCTTCTAATGTAAGGACAATAGTGGAGGATTTTTGACACTTTGTTGCTGGTGGAATTGCAATAACTTTGTATACCAAAAGCACAAACGTTAACACTACTGTAAAACATGTTACCTCAGTAATTTTATTATTACAGAGATAATAATAAAAGTTTAAAATACACAAAAAATAAAAAATAGCTATTTTTTCAGCAGGACATTATAATAGACAAATAATTTGTTTGCTAAAAGTACTATATCAACATAAACTAATCTTACTATAACAAATGACAATACCACAAATAGAAATGTTTTAATGGATTACGTTTTTTCACAATACGTGTTAACTGTTTTGTTCTTCTATGTCATGGAATGATCACTAGTGAAAAATAAGAAAACACCATCAAATTTTACTTTTTCAATTCATATATAACTGAAAAATACTAAGACTTATCAGACAAGTCACAAAGCATTATAATAAAAAAAATACCTGTTAACATTTGAAAAAAATGACAGCTTGCAAGACATTTTAACCAAAATTAGGAAAAATGAGATGTAAAGCATCTGGGGGGAAAATCATGTCAAAGCTTTTATTTGAATGAGCACAAAAAACATATCGCTGGGGTTACACATCTTAAAAATAAAACAAGTGAAATGAATTTAGTGTGGAAAGAAGCTTTTTGTTTAAGAGAATAGCTTTTATTCAGGTTCACGTGAAATTGTTTTAGTTAGACAATGAGTTTCTTCCTTAAAAGTAATTTCCCTGTAAAGTAATTTCCTTCTATCTGTGGCAATTTATATCTAATGTTAGGATAGAATGACAATAAAAGAAATTTTCATAGATTTTCCTGGATTGGTTCCCCAAGTTTGGAATTCTTGAAGGTCCAAATAGGCATTCCTAAGGAAGCCTCGGGCAAATAGGGCAGAAAAACCTTATATGCAAAGCAGTTCACCGTAAATTTTCTCAAGGTATAGTTATGCTGCAATATCTCCAGATGTACTATTCAGCCCAATGCAAGAACTTCTCTCTGAAAGAGTCTTCAATGCACTAAAGAGCAAACATTTGAGGCCTGAGAGACCTCTGGATCTCTTCTCCTATTTTTTCCTTTTCCCTTATTTATCAGCACTCAAGCCATGATGTTAAACAGACAGATTTCAGCTTGTTTAGCAGCAGTCTATCATAGGGTGTAATCCCTAATTTTCCTGGCTACACACGACTTTCCCTGGTTAAAATCTAAGCAAAAACAGCATCAAGAAACACAGCTCCATTCTTATATGGATAGATTTAAGCAGAGCAAATATGTAAAGCTGAATATATTAAATATGAACACTCCCCAGAGGTGAGTCTTCTTTGTTTTTCCTGATGATTAGAAATACACATACACTGTCACTGTCACTGTCCTCCTGTTGTTCATCGATTTGCTCGAGCGGACCCAGAAATGTCTCCATCGTGAGACTTGTTGTTACTGTGTTTGGTATATTGAATACAAAACGGGTAGCTTGCCAGGCTTTGCTGTGCAGGCAAGATACTCTCAGTAGCTTGCCGAGCTCTCTGAGAGGGGTGGAGGAATCGAACCCGGCTCGGCCGAGCTGGCTGCACACAAGGCAAACTACCTACCACTATGCTATCACTCCAACCCACACATACACACAATAATGTAACTTGTGAAGATCCATGTGTTTCCTCAGAAATATATTAATTAACTTTAAGATATGATGTGTTAAATATTATATTAGTATCAGAGTATGATATTTCAGTAGAAGATAAAAATAGTTATGCTGTTTTCTACTCATCTATCTACTCATAGATAGATATTTGTCTTTTAGGTCACACCCGGTGATGAACAGGGGTTACTCATGGCTCTGCAGACAGGAATTACTCCTGGCGGTGCTCGGGGGACCATATGGGATGCTGGGAATTGAACCTGGGTTGGCCACGTGCAAGGCAAATGCCCTACCTGCTGTGCTATTGCTCCAATCCCTAATTCAACAATATTAATGAACAAATTCAAATTTGTTTTTATATCTTGCATGGCAGAGCCTGGAAAGCTACCCCTGGCATACTCAATATGCCCAAAACAGGAACAATGATGGCTCTCATTCCCCTGACTCTGAAAAAGCTCCCAATATGCCATCGGGCTACACTAGCACTTGACAGGCACAAATGGAGACGTTACTGGCATCCACTCAAGCAAATCAAAGAACAACAGGATGATAGTGATAAAGTGATATAGTGATCTTGCACAAAGGGTTCCTGTGTGAAGTCACATGTTCATAAGGAATTTACAAAACCAGAAAAGTGAATGTGCTTTATATGTACTTGTCTGTGATTTAGACTAGATCATATATTCGTTATGTTTTTCTATACCTCATATTGAAAAATAATTTCTGACAATGCCAAACCAAATCCTAACAGAGGCTTTTGTATCTAAATTAAGCATTTTGACCATTAAAATAGAAGAATATGAGAGCATGCTGACAGCATTGTCTCACTGCTTATTCTCCATTCTTCATGGCATATTTGGTCACCTCTCTCTTGATTCTTCAACTCCCTTTGATTTATGTATTATTTTTGGATATAATTTCTTACATTTTGTACAGGAATTTATGACCTTCATATTCCTCTCAAGTCGTAGCACCCACTAGTCATGCAAATGAGATACCTATTAGCTGGGAAATGTTTGTTTTACTTGCCACCCAATACACACACCATCCTCTAATTTTGTGAAATCCTTATTGGATTTCCCCATATATTGGAAGCTCCAAGCAAGGTTATTTGATATCCCTAAAAAAGATAAAAATTCATTTTTCCAGTAATGACCCACTGCCAGTTCCTTAAAGAATGACTATACTCAATACTACCCAAAATATTATACAGATTCAATATAGTGCCTATAAGGATACCCATGACATGATCCCAGAGACTCAGAAATGGATCACAGAACCCAAAGGCTTTTGGCAGAAATGCGTCCAGTTCCTGCAGTAGGTTTTGGGCGCTGGGCCACTCCAGGTGGGAATAGGTTTCATGCCTTGGCCTGTTCCCCCTGGTGGCCCAGTGACCGCCATCCCCCAGAGGCCACTGGACAGTCAGGTTAGGGCCTGCAGTGACGAGACACGTGGGGCTTCACCAGATGGGGGTGGAACTGGCCCTTTGTTCCCCATCCCACCGAGACCCCCGAGTTGCTGCCTATAAACGACCTCTCTGGCTCCTGATCAAGCTGATTAATGGTCATGATCCCAGAGACTCTGGAACAAATCTTGAAACCCAGCAACTTTTGGCAGAAATGCATCTGAACCTCATCTAAGGTGGCCACTGCCTCAGAGCTTAATGGAAAACCAGGTATGAGCCGGCAGTGATGGGGCAAATGCAGTCTCATGGGAAGGGAGATGGTACCAGCTCATCCTTCACACCCTACCGAGGTCATGGCTCCAGAGTCAAAAGGACTTAATCCAGAGCCCGGCAACTAGCAGCAGAAAAATGAATGGACCATGCATTAAACTACAGCACCATGCCTCCCCAGGAGGGAAAGGGTGTTGCTCCATTCCACCTCCCCCCCCCACCCCCTCCCTGACAGCAAGGTGGCCACTGCTTCAGAGCTTATTGGAAAGCAATGTATGAGCCAGCGGTGATGGGGAAACTGCAGTCTCATGAGAAGGGGAGATGAAACCGGTTCGTCCTTCACGCCCTACCAAGGTCACGAGTTGCCCCCCACGAGTGGCACAGCCATAACACCAGACGCACAGAAACCAATCTCGTAATTATCTGGCTTTTTGCAGAAATCCAAAATTACACAACTGCAATAGCGACCATGTGACATTATATGATTCTCATAAGCAGCTATAGAAAACATATTGTGAAAAGGTATTTCACAATGCCTTTTCAGCAATTTGATTTTGAGGGGAAAATTCTAAACAATAATGGTGCATCTTTTGTCAAAATAATGAATGTAATCAATGTAGAGAGGAGTTAAGTAGAAATCATCTACCTCACAGGCATTGGGAGGGGTGGGAGAGGGGTATATTGGGGTTGTTGGTGGTGAAAAATGAGTACTGGTGAAGGGAAAGGTGTTTGATCATTGTATAACTGAGACTTAAACCTGGAAGCTTTGTAACTTTTCCAACAGTGATTCAATAAATAAATATAAAAAGAAAAAAAATAAAATTATGGAAAAAAAGCAAGGTGGAGTTCATGCCCAATTCAATCAGCTAATCAGTTGCTGAATAAATAGCAGTACTTCTACATTTAAAAAAAAAGAAAAAAAAAAGGACACCCATGATTTTTTTTTTTAAGAAATAGATCAAACAATCCAGATATTCATGTGGAACAATAACCCTCCCACTAACAACTAAAGCAATCCTGGTAAAAAGAAGATGGGAGGCATTGCCTTCCCCAACTTCAATCTGTACTATAAAGTAGTAGTAATTAAAACAGCATGGTGCTGGAAAAATATAGACTGCATGGTATTGGAATAAAGACAGACCCACAGATCAATGGAACAGAGGTGACGATCCTGATACACACTGTCAAATATATGATCAACTAATCTTTGATAAAGGAGCAAGAAATATGAAATGGAGTAAGAAAAGCCTATTCAACAAGTGGTGCTGTGGTGCTGGGAAAAGTAGGCGGCTACTTGTTAAAAAAAAAAAAAGAACTCAGATCTCTTTCTAACGCCAGGCACAAAAATCAGATCAAAATGGATTAAAGATCTCAATATCTCAATATCACCCCTGAATCCATAAGATACATGGAGGAAAATGTGGGAAGAATCCTCCATGATATTGAGGCTAAATGCATCTTCAAAGATGCACCATTGACTAAGCAAGTGGTATCAAAGCTAAGCAAATGGGACTACATTAAACTAAAGTTTCTGCAACTCAAAAGAAACAGTGGTCAAGGTACAGAGACAGCCTACAGACTGGGAAAAATTATTTACCCAATATCCATCAGATAAGCGGTTAATATTCAAGATATATAAGACACTGATAGAACTTTTCAAGAAAAATAAAACACCTAACCCCATCAAGAAAATGGGGAGAATAAATGAACAGAACATTTCTTCAAAGAAGAAACATAAATGGCCAAAATATACACAAAAATGCTCTACATTACTAATCATTACAGAGATGCGATATCACAGCAGGTAGGGCGTTTGCCTTGCACGCAGCCAACATGGCCGACCCGAGTTCGATTCCTCCGCCCCTCTCGGAGAGCCCGGCAAGCTACAGAGAGTATTCGATATGCCAGACACAGTAACAACAAAGTCTCCAATGGAGACGTTACTGGGCCCGCTCGAGCAAATCAATGATCAATGGGAGGGCCTTTATTTTACTTTACAGAGATGCAAATCAAAACAAAAATGAGATATCATATCAGAGGCTGGCTCACATCAAAAAGAACAAGATCAGTGCTGGTGCGAATTTGGGGAGAAAGGAACTCTCATTTGCTGTTGGTGTGAATGCTGACTGGTCTAGCAATTTTGGAAATCAATATGGGCAATTCTCAAAAAGCTAGAAATATCACCATGCAATACCACTTCTGGGAATTTACCCTGAGGGTCCAAAAATACACAGCAAATGCCATCTGCACTTCTACGTTTACTGCAATATTATTCACAATAGCCAGAATCTGGAAACAAACTGAGTGCCTGAGAACAGATGACAGGATAAAGAAACCATGGTATGCCTATATTCTGGAATACTATACAGTTGTTAAAAAAATGAAGCTAAGAATTCACTTATAAATGAATTGATATGGAGAATATCATGCTGAGTGAAATTAATCAGAAGGATGGGAACAGACATAGAATGATTCACTCTTTGTTATACATGAGTGTGTACACACACACACACACACACACACACATATATGATAGTAATGGGCTGGAGCGATAGCACAGCAGTAGGGCATCTGCCTTGCATGTAGCCAAATTGGCTAACCTGAGTTTGATTCCTCCACCACTCTCGGAGAGCCCAGCAAGCTACCAAGAGTATCTCGCCTGCACGGCAAAGCCTGGCAAGCTCCCTATGATGTATTCTATATGCCAAACACAGTAACAACAAGTCTCACAACAGAGACGTCACTGGGCCTGCTCGAACAAATCGATGAACAATGGGAGGGCAGTACTACAGTGCTAACTAAGGACAGTGTAAACAAGGGTCAAGAGAATTGGTCCACAGTTGGAAGCCTCCATCAAATGCTAGCGGAGAAGGCAGTAGAATGAGAGAAGGGACCACTATGACAAAGATAGTTGGAAATGATCACTACAGGTAAGAACTGTATGCTGAAATTAGGTAAAGGAACAAATATGATAACCTTTCAGTATCTGTATTTTAAACCTTAATGCCCAAGGTTAGAGAAGGAAAGTACTTGCCACAGTGACAAGCTGGAGATGTGGGTGGCAGGATGGAAACTGCAGACATTGGTGATGTGAAATGGACACTGGTGGAGGAATGGATTTGGAACATTGTATGGCTGAAACTGGTTGATGAACACGTTTTTAACTGTTTATCTCAAGGTGGTTCCATTTTTAAAAATAAATGAGTGCTTGTACCACAAGCTGCCTTAAGGTCATGATAACCTTTTCACAGAGGGTGAGAACAAATATGCTCAACATCCACACATTACTACATACCGATGCATTGGAATCACTGTTAGTAGTTCAGGTTACACATACTTATTAAAAGGAATTCATTAAAATATTTTTATTAGTGAAACACCATGAGGTACAGTTGTAGACTTACAAATCTTTGTGCTTGGGTTTCCGTTGTACAATGATCAAGTACCCATCCCTCCATCAGTGCCCATTTTCCACCACCACTGATCCCAGTACCCCCCCACCCCCCTCCTCATTCCCCCATCCCACCCTGCCTCTGTGGCATGGCACTCCCTTTTGTTCTGTCTCTCCATTTGGGTGCTGTGGCCTGCAAAAGAGGCATCGAGTGGCATCATGTTCAGTCTAGAGTCTAGTCTCAGCATGCTTCTTCCATCCTGGTGGGATCCTCCCAATATCCCCCATTTGGTGCTCCCTTCTACATCTGGCCTGCCTTTACCCCAAGAGTGGCCTACAAGCCATGGAGTAATCCTCCTGGTACTTCTCTTGGCTATTCTTGGGTGTTAGTCTCCTATTTTGTTAGTTTATGTTCCCCAGATGAATGCAATCTTTCTATGTCTATCCCTCTCTTTCTGACTCATTTCGCTTAGCATGATACTTTCCATGTAGTACCACTTGTATGTAAATTTCATGACTTCATCCTTTCTGAGAGCTACATAGTATTCCATTTTGTAGATTTACCAAAGTTTCTTTACCCAGTCATCTGTTCTAGGGCACTCAGGTTTTTTCCAGATTCTAGCTATTGTAAACAGTGCTGCAATGAACAGACAACTGCAGATATCACTTCCACTGTACTTTTTTGCCTCTCCAGGGTATATTCCCAGGAGTGTTATTGCTGGGTCAAAAGGGAGCTCAATTTCTAGTTTTTTGAGAATTGTCCATACTGTTTTCCAGAAGGGCTGAACCAGTCGGCATTGCCAAAAGGAATTTTTTAATCCAAAAAGAAAATAATCAGTTTCTCGGTACCAGGAAATTTTATGGAAATCTCACCTACTATCAGTGACATTCCTTAAGGATGGACAGCAATCCTATGAAGAAATTAACCCTAGTCATCAGTTCAAAATTCTATAATTAAGCTCTTTTGCCCACAAATGCATATACCTTCCCCTTACATAGACACCTTCCACAACTTTAAAACCCAAGCAATCTAATGAATAAAGGAGTACAAATTCCTTACCATAACTAAATTTTTCATGGGGTAATAATATTAAATTGCCATTCAGGAATAATAAACAGATATTTTAAGTAAATATTTCTTCGTTTTTATATAATATGTTTTATATCTTTATTCATCATTTATATATTCAAAAGTCATGTATAAATATATGATTATTTATTGGGTAAACTAAGATCAACTAATTATAAAATGATAAATATATTTGCTACAAATAAAAATAGAAAATGTCCCTGGAAAGAAATAGCCTGAGTTAACAATTTGCTTCTGTTTGTTTGGTTGTTTGGTTTGGAGCCACACCCACTGGTGTTCAGGCTTTAACTCCTGACTGTACTCAGGGATCACGTTGGCAGGTACAAGCCAAGTGCCTTACTTGCCTGTCCTATTACTTCAGCCCCACACTTGTTTCATTTACCCACTTATGACTTGATCTGGCAATTTAGTTTACCTAAATGTAACTAAACCTATATTTACCGTAAAACTCAGAGCAAGTTTAAAGTGAATATAAAAACATAATAATAAAGTGGATAATAAAAACATCAGGGCATGTAATTTTCCTGTAATTAAGTTAATGTAATGAAAAATAATAACATTTAGCACTCCACCTGGCACATGTGAGCACTCTATCTTTTCTAAAAGATGATGAGAATATTTTAATTATAAATTAAATATGGTGAAGAAGCAATCCAAATGAACTTCAATGGGTAGGTGATTAAAAAACTTATCATACACAAGAAAAATTATCAAAATGAAAAAGGCAACCTATTAAATAGAAGACATTTAAATCACTTCTCTAACAAAGGGTTAATTAAACAAAATAGACAAAGAAGCATGAAAGTCAACAACTCAATTAAAAATTGAGCGGACAATGTGAATAGACTCTTCTCCAAAACAATGCAAATGGCTTACAGCCATCTGAAAAGATGCTTATCTAGTAAAGTGGAAAATGCTAATCAAAGTAATGATGATATATTAACACACTGTTATAGTTCCTACTTATAAAAAAAAAGTGAGACATAGCAAGTTGTTGGTGAGTATTTGAAGAGATGAGGACCCTCATACATTCTTAGTGAGAATGTAAATTGATGCAGTTACGGTGGTAAAAAGTGGAGAACTTTTTCTCAATTAAAAAAACTGGAATTTCTGTATGATCTAGTTATACCACTTCTGGGTATTATTGGAAGGATAGGAAAATATAATTTGAAGAGATGCAATTATATGTGTGTGTGTATAGAGAGAGAAATGTTTTTTTTTTCAAATGAAGATTTAGATAATGCAAATATGTATTAATGAATGAATGCAATGAGCTATATGTACACAATATATATACAAACTATTTATTATTATAAAAGAATGAAATTCAATCATTTTAACAAAATGGATAAACATTCAGAGTAATATGTGAAGTATTGTAATAAGTCAGAAAAAGGTAAGTACTTTATGCTTTAACTCATGCAATTGATGAAGACAAAATTAGTGAGCAAATAAAATAAAAAACACTTACTCTAGCCATCTTGATTATTATTCAGATTTGAAGAAACAATACAGAGCTTTATGAACAGACAGAAGCTTAGGGAATTCTTAGCTTTGAAACCAGTTTTGCAAGAAGCATTATGAGAGCTGCTTTAAAGGATAGAACAAAAGGGAATGCCCTGCCACAGAGGCAGGGTGGGATGAGAGATGGGGGGTGGGAGGGATCCTGGGACCTGTGGTGGTGGAAAATGGCACTGGTGGAGGGATGGGTATTTGATCGTTGTATAATTGAAATCAAAGCACAAAAATTTATAAGTCTACAATTGTATCTCATGGTGTATCACTAATAAAAATTTAAAAAAATTTTTACTTTACTTTAAAAAATAAATAAATAAAAATAAATAAATAAAGGATAGGCAAACTTCCCAACATGTGACATTGAGTGTAGCACTTGCTAATGTTGCATCTGGTTGTCTGATACTAGATTAAGAAAGATTAATTTACTACTAGCTGGCTTAAGGATTTTAAACATTTTAAATAATAAAGTAAATATTTCATTTACATTGATGATTTTGATCAGTTGTGTTGTTTTTTTTTAATATCTGGAGTTGAATTTCTTTAGTTACATGGGTTAAAATCAGATGGCAATCATCTCAAATTGACTTTGTTGATTGGTTTTCTGATAATTCCATGTGTCATCCTGTTAAACTTTGTTGGAGCAAGTAATCTGAAATAAATATCTTCTATGCCTGCCAAGGGGGCAGCCTGGAGGGTAGGAGGAAACCTGGGGACATTGGTGAGGGAGGGGACATTGACAATGGGTTTAGTGTTGGAACATTGCAAGCCTGAAACAAATCTATTATGCATACATTACAAATGCTGTACATTATCTGTTGTTAAGTTTCCTAATTAAAACTCGTCTTAAAATACTCAGCTGTTCCTGGGAATTTTACTCACACACACACATACACACAACATACACACACAGTTAAAAAGAATTGAGAATAGAAAACAGGGATTTTATTTCTAGATATTTTTCTGCCCTTCCACCTGGTTTACTCACAGTGCCAGACCTTTTGTTCTTTGGTATTCACTTCCCCCAGGTTATTTACCAGATTCTAAGACTGGATCATATAAGTCACAGGAGAAAGAAGTGCTGACTGCTGGTGTTTACCTGAGGAGTAGCAGCCAGGCTGAATCAACAAGGCCAAGGTCCTGCAAATATTCTAGATAGCCTGGCATTTGCCTCAGTGCTGTTTATTACACAATTGCTAGTCTCTTGCTTCTGTGATTTACTGCATTCTTAAATCTTCTCCAGTTTTTCTTTTCTTATAAGCTTTCCATTTGATTCTCTGTATTTCTCCTGTTTCCCAGAAGCCCTTTATTCAACCAGTCTCAGCGAGACTAGTGCCATGATATCATCAAGGCTTCAACTGTCTCATCTCTTTGACCATAATATCATAAATACGACCGTAATTATCACAAAGTTGAAAAACAGAAGAACTGGCAGTTTTAAAAACTCACTGTGCTAAAGACCATTTTATGATAAATTGTCTACTAATTCACATTGTCTACTAACACAAGACTTTTTAATTACTTGAGCGGAAGAATCAATTTCAGATTGGTGTATATACAAAACTCAATAAATTCACATGATTATGAAATTGAAATGAAAAACATGAAGATGTAAAAAGCACAATCTTGAAATTTTACATAAAATCTATATGCAATTAATCTAAGAAGTTGCTAAAAGAAAGTATAAATATTTAATCTCGATTTCTGAGCTAATTTCAGTATGAACAAGCAGTTCATGAATAAACAAGGGCCATACTTTAGTAGTGCTGAACTAAGGGACATTCGTGTTCTGGTCATCCTCTCTCGCTTCTTTTAATACTTTTTCAATACTCACATTTAGATGACTCCACTTTACTTCCTTTTCTCTGTTGTGTCTCTTGATAAAGAAATACATTCGGGGGAAAAAAACAGTCCATGAAATCCTCTACACTTATGTATTGTCTCACTTACAAAAAAAAAAAATAGAAGAAATTGCCAGACCCAAATATTATTAAATATGATGTTTGGACTTTACTTTTTCCTTAAAATGATGCTGTGAGATTATCTCATGGAATTCAAAATACATCAACAAGTAGAAAGATGAGAAATTAAATCTTGTTACTTATTTCAAAACCTTAATGTTTTTTATGCCACTAATGTCTGTTACTGTAATGTTCTAAGATTATCTTGCCTATGTAAACTACTTTTGTTTGTAGCTATATGAATTTTCTAACATAAATTTTACATTTTTAGGATGTCTTCCATTGCTATTTAAATATATTTATGCAAATTTCCCCCAAAAAAGCATACTATCTTTTAAGGCAGACATTTCACCTATAAACTTTTTATATATTCCATGGCATCTGCATAAGGCATACATAAAAACTTAGTAAATACACATTATAGAAGCCAGCATCAATTCTATTACTTTGGATAAAGCCTTATATATACTATGATACAATATTTCAGAGAGAATTGAAATAATATGTCAAAGTATTAAATAGTTTGCATTTTAAATATAAAATATTTAAAGTATGAAAAATTAATAGCATAATATTAACTTTCTTCAATGACTGAAAATGTTTTCAAGCATCTTCTAATGAATTTTTATTGCCATGTCCAGATATATATAAATATATATAACAGAGCAATTAGTTATTTGCTTTTTCCTTGAATTGGGTCATCACAGTTATTTAACAAAGCATGTTGGAGGGCCCAGAAGACAGAGCTGAATTTACCCCTGGTCAACAAGATCCCTTAGTCAATAACAAGTGTATCCCAGCTGTTAGACTAACCTCAAGAAGCAACTGATAACCCAAGTTGGATCCTGTTCCAATGTTCACTGCCATCTTGGACTCACTCCTCAGTTGACAGAATCCCTACATCTGCTTTAGAAACTCTACTTTTTAGGTTGCCAAAGCCTCTTTTAAACATTGCCTATGAGCACTAAAGCTTTTTCAAACAAATTGAAGCTTTTATATCTCTAAAGCAGCTGTGATGACTTTACATTTTGTAAAGAAAATAAAAATCATGCAGGCTGCAAAGGCTAACATGGAGTCTTTAAAATTGCAAATAAAATAGTTTAATAAGTTTATTAATGTAAATAAAATAGTGGGAAATATGTATTTAAAAACATAAGAACTAATTAGCCATCTTGGTGATTATAATGATTTCAATTGATCTGTCCACTTAGGTGGATAAGAAAAATGAAAACAAATACACTGACATACTAAAATCTAACACATTAAAAAACTATATTTGTGCTTTTAATTAAGACTCTAGGCATAGTTTTAATATACGATTTCATAAACAAATTCATAAATCTAAAAATGTTGTTAATTGCATAAGTATATTTTACAGTGTCAGACTATTGTATATACGAAAATAACAAATAGGGCTGTGAAAAATTGCTATATGTCTACTACTTCCTACTCTCTCTTTTCACATGGTACTCTGAGCAATCAAGTTGAACAAACATTATTAAGAAAAGTGTGGGCATGGTCATGGCTCCAGAAGCACAAGCACTTAATGCGGAGCCCAGCAGCTTGCAGAAAAGTGAATGGACTATGCGTTAATTCACGGTACCATGCCTTCCCGGGAGGGAAGAGGTGTCGCTCCCTTCTGTCTCTTTCCCCCTGGGCAGCAAGATGGCAGCCTCCGTGGAGATTTTTGGAAAGCCAGGTATGAGCCGGAGGTGGCGGGGCATCTGAAACCTCATGGGAAGGGGGACGTTCCGACTCGTTCTTCACGCCCTACCGAGGTCGTGAGTTGTCCCCCATGGAGCAGCTCTCCAGCACAGCCATGGCTCCAGAGCCACAGAAACCAATCTCGTAATTATCTAGCTCTTGGCAGAAATACCTCCAGGTATAAGTAAACAAGTAAAATATCAGAAATTCAAAATTGTGCTGTCGCGTGACATCATATGGTTCTCATAACTAACTGTAGAAAACAAAATATTTCACAATGCCTTTTCAGCAGTTCTGACTGTTGTGTGTAAACTCTAAACAATAATGGTGCATCTTTTGTCAAAATAATGAATGTAATCAAAGTAGATAAAGTGTTAAGTAGAATTTATCTGCCTCACAGGCATTGGGAGAGGTAGGAGGGGGGTATATTGGGGTTCTTGGTGGTGAAAAATAAGTACTGATGAAGGGAAATGTGTTTGATCATTTCATGACCGAGACTTAAACCTGAAAGCTTTGTATCTTTTCCCACAGTGATTCAATAAATAAATATATATTAAAAAAAATAGAAAAGTGTGCTATTTTCTAAGTATTTAATTGTGTGGCAAATGTCTAATTCTTATTCCCAGAATGCCTGAAAACACTTTAGAATATTTTTATAGTGAAATAAAAAGTGATAAAAGCATCCTTAACTATTAATATTCTTTTGCATATTAAATATTATATTCTTGATAGAGATGAAAATTCCTTGTGACATGCTAAAAAAAAGTAAATAATTGTAATGATTTAAAAGCATGAGGAACTCCTTATAAGATCTCAACAGTGCCAATTGACAGAATATTGAATAAAGTTTTTCTTTATCAGATCAAAATGCATTATATTTCCTTCCATAGATATGTACAACATTATCCTGTCATATTCTATGTTACATAGAAGAAGACATCCTGTGTGTTAGTAGTTCCTACCAAATGAGTAAATTCAGGTACCCAGAAGAATGAATGAATAATTGAATCATTAAAATATAATCCTATCTTAAACATGATTGAGCAGAATATTGTGTTAGCCTTTCTACTTATTGTGATTTTTATTGTTTGTAGCATAATAACCTTCAAACTCTATATATTTAATAGACATTTAATAGAATTGATTGCTTTAAATAATACAAGATGGTTAACATTCTATAACCATCCAAAATTTAAAAGAACAAATTTTCAATTTTTTTCTAGCACAGCAATGTTAGACTACATTTTTATTTTTAACGTTAAGAAAGCTGCTCAACTGGAAGACTTTTCCAATTCGTTCACTGTCTTTCATAAACATCACTTTCATTATGCAATAAGTCATTTTCCTTCTTCATTTTTCATAATATAGTTTTAAAGAAAGGCTTACATAAGAACTATAACACATGGGGGAAACTATCAAGAACAAGCAAGTATAAGAGAAGCCTGAATCTCTTCCCAGCTGCATTGAAAATGAAGACCCCAGAAGCAATTATTAACCATGTTGTCATTACCTAGATTGCAAAATCAGGCCTGAGGAGCAGGGAACTGCTGTCTAACTGCCTAGTCTGTACATCATCCTCTCCCCTTCACCTTAGTTTCCAAGCACTAAGAATCTCTCTTGATTCCATTTTCTCCAAGATAAAATGGAATGGGTGGCCAGTACAGTGCGTAGGGCTCTTGACTTGCACATGAATGACCTGAGTTAAATCCCTGGCATCAAATATTGTCCCTTAATTCCCTCCAAGCATAATCCATGAGTATAAAGCCAAGAGTAAGCCCTGAGCACTGCTGGTAAGGATCACCCACCCCCACCCAAAAAAGTAAATTAAATGGGAAATACTAGCATTTATCCCATAGCTTTATCAGGAAAATGAAATAAGAATATGCATACAATAAGTCTTTGATAAATGTTAACAACTATTATTATTACAAAGATTCAGATTATTTCCAGGAAAGAGACAAAACTTTAAAATATATGGGCTGAAGCAAAAGCACAGTGGGTAGGGCGTTTGCCTTGCACACGGCCAATCTGGGATCAATTCCCAGCATCCCATATAGTCCCCCGAGCAATGCCAGGAGTAATTCCTGAGTGAAGAACCAGGAGTAAACCCTGTGCATCACCGGGTGTGATCCAAAAAGAAAAAATAAATAAATGAATGAATAATAAAACAAAATATATTTTTCTTGTATCAACCTAAATTTGATTTATGAATTAAGTACTTAGAAATTTGGGCTATATATTTGTATTTAATTCTTGGGTTAGTATCTTCAAAGAAGCTTTTACAATAGTCATCCTCAATAAATAGTGAAAGTTGCAAATAATGCAGTTTCGGTCACTGTAATATCAACTATGTAGAGAAATAATAGTAACTAGTGGGGAGCAAATACACACCTTATAGAAGGCAAGAGAAATGAACCTGAAAATGATGACCTGGAGAGTCTGATACCAATATTAAAATAATAAAAACAGGCCAAAAGAGAAGAAATGTATCACAGTCTGGAGAATGATGGAATCATGAGCAATAAGCAGCATGGTTTATAAAGAGCAAATCAGGTCCAGCACAATCAATAGCTCTTTACAGCAGAATAACAAAATTAAAGGAATCAGGCAAATGTTGCCTATTTTCTCTATCACATGCATTTTAAGTGATTCCTGTGAATTTTAAATTCAACAATAGATAAAGCCGATTCAGCTATGAATGCTTTATAAAAAGTCCTGAAAAAATAAAAAAAAAAACTTTAAAATGTCTTGATAGTGACAATGGGAGGCACCATGGATCTAGAGTTAATAAAGTTTATTTACTGCATTTCCTAAACTGATGATAGGGAAAGAGTTGATCAGAACAGTGAAACACATACTTCGTAAATAATATATTTCATAGAACCCAATGTAGCACTGTAGCACTGTCCTTCCGTTGTTTATAGATTTGATCTAGCAGGACCAGTAACGTCTCCATTGTGAGACTTGTTGTTACTGTGTTTGGCATGTCAGATCCATCACTGGGAGCTTGCCAGGCTTTGCCATGCGGGAGATATACTCTCGGTATTGCTGGGCTCTCTGAGAGAGGCGGAAGAATTGAACTCAGGTCAGCCAAGTTGGCCACGTGCAAGGCAGATACCCTACCGCTCTGCTATTGCTCCAGCCCAATAAGGCAGATTTTTAAAATATAATGAATAATCTAAAAGGATTCAGAGTGAGATCCTTGAAACAAATAACTCTTAACTAAAAATAAAACAAAACAAAATAAAGGAAAACCTTTGGACCAAATATCAAGAAATCCTAAACTTATATTTTCTTTTGGCCATTTCTAATTAAAATCTTCCCTGACCCATTTACTTCCCAGATTGATTCCCTAATGCTGATATAACACTGAATATGAAAGCTGGAGAGATAATATAGCAAAATAGCAGGTAGCATGCTTGCCTTGCAAGTGAACAACCTGTGCTTGATCCCTAGCACCACATATGGCCTCTGAGCACAGACAGGGGAAGACCCTGAGCACAGACACAGGAATGAGTCCTAAACAACTGCTGGTTATGCCTCCCCACCAAGGGGGAAAAAAGCACGTGAATATAGTATGGCAAAAACCTGATAATGTCCACCCAATACACTTACTCTTTTGCCAAAACTTGATGGACCATTAAAGATCCTTTCCCAAAGATTGCACTCATTTGTGGAACCTAAAGTAACAGAATGGGAGACTTACACCCAGGAATAGTACAGAGGAATACCAGGAGGATTGTTCCATGGCTTGGACGCTGGCCTCACATGCTGTGGGAAAAGGCAGCTCAGATAGAGAAGGGACCACCAAGTAAAGGATACTTGGAGGGCCCACTCAGGATGGGAGATGTTTGCTAAAAGTAAACAATAGACCTAATGATGGCCACTCAATACCTCTATTACAAACCACAACATCCAAAAGGAGAGAGAGAGAGCAAAAGGGAATGTTCTGCCACAGAGGTGGTGTGGTGTGGGGGGAATAGGGTGGGGGTGGTAGGAGGGCTACTGGGATCATTGGTGGTGGAGAATGGGCACTGGTGGAGGGATGGTACTCGATCATTGTATGACTGAAACGTAAGCACGAAAATTTGTAAGTCTGTAACTATAACTCAAGGTGATCCAATATAAAAAATTAAAAATTTAAAAAATTTAAAGAGAGAGATTTGATAAGAAAGATCCTTTTCTATTCTGATGTACATTTTCCTAGCAAGAATTAATAATAGTTGCCATCTTGGGTCAGAGATGCTCTCTTGGCTTATTTTTGGATCAGAGGGAGAGGAGGGTGGGGAGAGGGAAGGGGCTAGTAGAGACAGAGAGCAAGAGATTTTAAACTGTAGTACAGAAAAATAATGGTAATAATGAATATGTGTAGAAACTCCTAGTTCAATCCAAAATAATTAATGACAAGAGGAAATCATCATAGGGAATTAAATAAATTTGCAAAGAGAGAAGACTGGAACTGACATACAGGTAGAAGTAGTGTAGAAATCAAGGTATATACCACTACAGGGAATAGCACACACAAAAACTCTCTTCAAGAATACAATGAGAAGAATAACTCCTGTTCAATACTAACTAAAAATGCTACTATGAAGAGGTGATGGGATATCCAAAATGTAGCATTTTTGCAAATGTAAGACTTGCATTATGTTACGGGCAATTGAAAGTTTCTTTGAAATATAATTACCTAATACAATAAAAGCCAACTGAGACTTAAGTCCGAGCTCAATTTAACTTTAGTCTAAACATGGAAATTAACAGCATATTGAGCTCTGTAACTTGGCCTCTAAATCAAGAGTAGGGGAAGGTGATGTCACACGCAGAGGAGATCCTTCATTTGGTGATGGGTGCATATACTCCAAAAGAGAGCATGACTCACATGTGTGGGATATGAAACCTCCTACAGATCAGCAGGGATTTATAAGCAGCAGCTGCCACTACCCTCCTCTGCAGTTATGTTCACTGTGAAGAGGGGATATTTGTGTTCCTATCTTCAAAGCTTAAAAGCTTAGAATACTTTCGATGCCTTCTCTTTGTGCTCATCATATTTCTTGTACTCATCTTTTCATTTCCTTTCATGCTGGTACCAACAAGAACAAGACTCCCTCCTCCCTGGGGTCTTCCATCAGGCTGTCTAGCCTCTCTCCCTCCTCCAGTGCATCTTCCATTCCAAGTTGGCAAATAAAAATAAAACTTTTTTTCCTGCTGCGTTCTTCTTCAAAGTTCATGAATAACTTTTTATTGTTTACAACAGTATTTCTCAAGCTTCAACTGGGTGAAAATCATGCCTAGTATTTGTTTACAATGCAGATTTCAGTATGTTACCTCTGATTCTGATTTAGTAGAAATAAAGTCCTAGAATCTTAATCCTTAAGCAAGCAAGTATATGACGTTACTCTTATGATTAAGTTCTTTAAAATTTACTTTTTTACGATAGAGGTGACCTCTTCTTGGAGTCAATGCTATAATTTTAAATATCTGCGATCAAGTTTCAGAGTCACTGGAACATCATTGTTTATCATAGATAAACTAACAAACACATGCATAATATGTAATTTGAACATGTGGACAAAGTTTATCTAGTCTATTGAAACACAAGCATTATAAAAATAAGATCATTACTGAGGTGTCTTTCTTCACCCAATGATTCTACTACTTTTTGCTTACAGGTCCAAGAATATTTCTTTTCATGATCCAAGTTTAAAAGATGATAATTTTTTATAGTCACATCTAAAGGAAACTTGATTCATGGAATTTAAATCTCACAACTAAAATAAAAACTCGTAAAAGTAATTTTCCTTACAGAAAGTTATCTTCCTAAGACTTATGTCACAAGATAAATCCTTTGCCTTTCTCATTCTAGCAATGTTAGAAGTGGCAAGTCACTTAACTAATTTCTTCCATCCTGGGTCCATCCATCAGCCTCTGCACTAGAAATAGGTATGCACTCTGTTTGAAAATAGTGATTAGGCAGTAAACACACCCCAGAGTGGTCAGGAAATGGTCACGAGAAACACAGTGACGTGTTATGTAGGAATAGCTTACATTCTAAAAAATTAGTTCTAAAGGATTTCTAAAAGTACATGAATCAAAAGGGAGTCTCATTAGGTTAATGTAGCATAAGTGGACTTTCAATTCAAGAACTAGGAACAGAGAGAGAGGCTTTCTCATAAGCAAGAAGTTTTAGCATATATGCCTTCCTTGAAGTGAACCATCAAAGGCCCCCAAAGAACCACTAAATGAACCCCAGGAGATATTTAGATGTTTAGATTCCAGAAAGCACCTGTGGGCACAGTTAGACAGTAAGTTAACTATCAGAAGAAAGAACTCTCACCTGCAACAGCACTAAAAGTTCCTGGATTCAAGAGGCTTCTCCCAGAACATCAGTTTTGCACAATTTAGAGTATATTTCACCAGTTTTGTGAAACCTCTACTCTGCTCTTGGAAAAAAAAAGAATGGGATTGAAAAGTACATAGTAATTTATGAAGTTGATTTTTGATTTTCTGAAATTAGAAGTTCTACAATACTAAAGGTTGAGACTAAGATTTATCAGAAGGTGTGGAAATATAATCAGTTGGCAACTTTAAGCCTAAATAATAAACATCTGTTAATGACAATCTACATTTCTAGAATGGAACAAAAGTATTAGTACATGTAATTCCAAACTCATATTACTAATTCTTATATTTGAACTATAAGTATAGCACAATACCTATGAGTATTGTAAGGAAAGAAAAATGTGGATTGGTACCAGTCTTGAATTCTTATGCCCATCAAAATACCTTAAAATGAGGTAAATTATAGTCATTATGATTTATATATCTATGAATTAAGAATAGTATTTATTAGAGTACACAGAAGAAAACAGGCAATTAAAACTAGTTAGATATGCCTATCAGGCATTTAACTTCTCAAATTCACTATTCAACTCTGATTTTTGTAGACATAAAATAAAAACTCCTTATCTCCATAAGAAGTTATATAGTTGACAAGTGGATTTCTTTCATAATAATCTAGGACATTTATTTAATGCAAATCTAAATTTCATATTAAATGAGGGAATTCGATTTTATATTTTCTAAATCTCACTTCAACTCTTAAGATGTTTTATTTACCTAATACCATCATTCTCAGGACACATTTTTAAAAGACTGCTAACAAATATGAGCAAAGTATATATTTTTTTACTTAAACAAAGAAAATTAATTGGGAGCAAAATTCTAGAAAAACTGAAAAAGAAATGACCAAAACGAAAAGGAGATTGAACAATTTCCTTAAGATAATACTTTCTTAGATATATTATGCAAATATATCTAAAACAAACAAAATCTTTGAAAATGATTACATTTGGAACAAAATGTTCATAGATAATAGCACAGAAGGAAACTTACATTTCCTGATTCAGTTATTATATATATATATATATACACACACAGACACACACACACACACACACACACATAAGCCACACACAGATACACCACAGACACATATGGCTTGTTTCTTAAACTTTGTGACTCTCCACCTCATATATATAACAGAATGTTGGGGGGGGTGATGAAAAATATGGCGACATTAAAAAGTTTCTGAATGCTCAATGATGAAAAGTTCATTTAATATCAACCACTAATGAATTCAAGGTGATTCTGGCCTCTGTAGCCTGTGTTTCATTTCTCAGGAGAAAGGGCTTAAGAATAAATGAAGCTTAAAAAATCCTGATAGAGAGGATTATCCAGACTAAAGTAAATAAGGTAGTAGAACTCCACGTTACCTGTGATGAATTTGAAGTCTAGAAAGAAATAGTTCCTAGGAATCAAATTTCTTGGCAACTTGTTTTGTGGCATAAGGTTTTCTCTATGCTTTTACTTTTAACACATATTGAGCTGAAATTACTGGAATATATTAAAACAAAGGAGTCTGATGCAGCATCTGTGTTGTTTCAGTTCTAGCAAGCTAGTGTTGTGTCCCTTGATTCAAGGATATATCCTAGGTCATAATCACCTGGTACTGCAAGGATTTTTTGATTTGTGCACAGACACTGGATTACTTACATATGCAACACAAATACTGGTGTTAAACAACTTGCTAAAGAAACATGGAAATGTAGAGATTGCCAGGCAGAAAGCAAGGGAAGCCAAAGAGAGAATTTCACATCAGCAACCTGTTCACTTTTCCTACCGAGGCTAAAGTAACCACGAATCATTTTAATTAATCTGCCATAAAATGTCACAGTCTAAATGAGTTCAAAGGATTTCAATTCAATCCATAGTGCATCACAAATACCACCGTGAACTAGAGTCAATGCTATAGCATTAAATCTGAGAAACATGCAGATAAGAAGACAGGTGTATGCATAAAAGAATAAAGTATAGTAGAAACCAATTACAGGAAAGTCGTTTTTCTTCCATAAGAAAAAATTTTATTATAAAAATAAAAATTACTACAATGAAAGGCACTGTGATTTCTATAATGATTGAAATGTCTACATACTTTCTTGATAAACTGAATTTCATTCGTGGTGAGTTGTAAATAAATTCTCTAACTTGCCAAGAATATTATAGTTCCATTAAGAATTGTACCACCCAGCACTGAAAAAATCTATTCACCACTTTATCTCCCAAACAGTACAATGGGGGAGGTTGTAATTATTGTAATGTTTTATATCTAAAATTAAATATACATATGGTGACAAAAGTCTAGGCACATCTGGCTCCAAATTAGAGTCTAATAAAGTCTCTCTTGCTTGATTTGTTACTTAAATATCGGACAGGGTTCAGAGATCTTATATATAATTTTGCAGGTGAATATCACCACCCAGCTACTGTGGATATCCTTAGATTTCAGATTCATATTACTCTTTCTAGCCTCAACAAAGAACTTTTGGTGGTAGCGGAACACTTAAGCACAGCAAAGATGTATTATTAGCAAAAATCTTGCTTATTATTCAATTATCAATGGCTGGTTGAACTCTCAGAGTAGACTAAGTATGGCTTTGATAAGTATGCAGAAGTTCTCAAAATAGTAATATCAGAAAATTAAGCTTTTCTTGTTACTGATTTTATTTTGCTAAGATATATTAGTCTTAGCCTTAAACTAAACAACTGAAACCATATTGTACCAAAATATAAGTCAGGTTATTGATACTTCAGGAGATTTTCATATTAGATTTAAAAAACAAGATGAGATGAGTAGCAAGAGTTGTGTTTTTTCCCTTAATTTAAAAAGTGTTAGATCTCACAACTAGTCTTTGACTCAACAATGTGAGTCAAAAATACTTTGTTGAAAACATGAATTTACCATTATTTGAGGCCCTTGTCAAAATGCTTTAATTTATCTGGTTTATACCCATGGTGACAATGTAATAATTCATGATTTGTAATGATTAAATATGTCAGACAGCCTATTAAAGTACCACACATAAGACATAACATTATGTTGATTTTCTTTCTGCTTTGAGATTATGGGGTAGAGGGATGGTTTTGAGATTATGGGATGAAGAGATTTTTTTTTTGATGTCTAGTGATTTTATTCATTTATTTATTTTTTATTAGTGAAACACCATGAGATACAGTTGTAGACTTACAAGTTTTTGTGCTTGGGTTTCTGTTATACAATGATAGAGTACCCAACCCACCACCAGTGCCTATTCTCCACCCCTACCAATCCCAGTATCCCTCCCACCCCCCATTTCCCATCCCACCCTGCCTCTGTGGCAGGGCACTCCCTTTTGTTCTCTCCTTTTGGGTGCTGTGGTTTGCAGAAGAGGCATTGGGTGGCAATCATGTTCGGTCTAGAGTCTACTTTCAGCATGCATCTCCCGTCCTGGGCGTATCTTCCCAGCACCCTTTATTTGGTGGTCCCTTCTCTATCTGAGCTGCCTTTACCCCTAGAGTGTGCAGCTGGCCTCTAAGCCATGGACTGAACCTCCTGGTATTTATCAGCGCTGTTCTTGGATGTTAGTCTCTTATTTTGTTACTTTATGTTACCCAAATGAGTGCAATCTTTCTATGTCTATCCCTCTCTTTCTGGCTCATTTCACTTAGCATGATATTTTCCATGTAGTAACACCTATATGTAAATTTCATGACTTCATTTTTTCTAACAGCTACAAAATACTCCATTGTGTAGATGTACCAAAGTTTCTTTTACCAGTCATCTGTTCTCGGGCACTCAGGTTTTTTCCATATTCTAGCTATTGTAAACAGTGCTGCAATGAACAAACAAGTGCAGATGGGGCAACGAAATGAACAGAAACTTTCTCAAAGAAGAAATCCAAATGGCTAAAAGACACATGAGAAAATGCTCCACATCATTAATCATCAGGGAGATGCAGATCAAAACAACAATGAGATAATCATCTCACACCACAGAGACTGGCCCACATCCAAAAGAACAAAAGCAACCTGTGTTGATGCAGATGTGGTGAGAAAAGGACCCTCCTTCACTGCTGGTGGGAATGCCAAACGGTCCAACCCTTTTGGAAAACAGTATCACTTAATCACTTAACTTCCCGTTAGTCATCGATTTGCTCGAGTGGGTGCCAGTAACGTCTGCATTTGTCCCTGTCGCGTGCTAGTGTAGCCCAATGGCATCTGTTCGCTCCGGGAACATGAAGGGCCTCAAACCGATCGTTCATGATCTTGACGAAGAAGTCTGACCATCTGGTAGGTGGGCAGCCACGCGGTCTTTTGACATCCCATGGAATCCAGTCGGTAACAGCTCTAGTCCAGGGGTCGTCTTTAAATCTCATTACGTGACCAGCCCATCTGATTTTCGACACCTTGGCAAATGAGACAGCGTCCCTGATTCTTGATCGTCGACGGATGTCGGAACTCCGGATTTTTTCTCTCATTTGAGTGAAACGTGATATTCCAAGCATAGCTCTTTCTATTCTTCTTTGGGAGACCTGAATAGCGTTCTCATCTTGTTTGCACAGGGCCCAGGTCTCTGAGGCATATGTTAATGCAGGAATAACAGTGGAATCAAAGAGATGTGCCCGGAGCCGGAGGTTCTTTGTCCTCTTAGCTATTTCTTCGACGTTCTTGAAGGCGTTCCAAGCCGCTCTCTTCCTCCTGCGTAGCTCGGGTGCCAGGTCATTTGTCATGCTGACCTCTCGACCTAGCTACACATAGCTGTTGCATTCGGAGATGGTCGTTCTGTTGAGAGCGAATGGGGCGTCAGGAACGAGACTGTTTCTCAAAAACATTGTCTTCGTAAGATTCAGCTGTAGTCCTACCTTTCCACACTCACGGTCAAAGTCGGCCAGCATTTGTGCCGCTTGGCTGATGTTTGGTGTTATTAAAACAATGTCATCAGCAAAGCGGAGGTGGTGTAGTTGCCGACCATCTATCTTCACTTCCATTCAATGGACAATTCTCAAAAAATTATAAATTGAGCTCCCATTTTACCCAGTAATACCACTCTTGGGAATATACCCTGGAGAGGCAAAAAAGTATAGTTGAAGGGATGGTTTTGAAGTCACACCCAGCAATGCTCATGGGTTACTGCTGGCTCTGAACTCAGGAATTACTAATGGTGGTGGTTAAGGAAACCACAGGGATACTGGGGAACAATCCCTGGTCAGCCACATGCAAGGTAAACACTCTATCTCATGTACTATCACTCCAGCTCCAAGAATACATTTCTTCTTTTCCTTCTTTGCCTCTGCAGTCCTGTGCTCCATATTTCCTTATTTCCTGCCTAAAAATAAGCATTACAGACTTTAAAAAAGTAAAAGAAATAACAGCAACTTAGGGCACTTTGATTTATTCATTTATAAGTAATCTTTTATTTCTTTGTTATAAATATCATATTATTGTATTTTTCCTTATTTCTCCCACTTTCACTTGACTTATAATTTGTAAAAGTGACAATATTTATTCTATTTATATTCTTAAATTATAATAAATTAAACATACATAATAAACAGTCATTAAGTTGAAAAGAAATCAATTTTGGTAATAAAAATTAAGATCTCTTTTATGCAACTAAAGAATATATGAAATATAAAATTTAACATTTAGTTGTATTATTCTGTGCATGTTATAAATGTCCACGCATGCATAATCTAATATAATCAATAAACTAGAGTCAAGACATTAGGGCAGGAGCAGATATGCTATTGGCCTTGCACACAGATTACCCAGGTTCAACCTGCCATCACCCCGTATGGTCTCCAGAGCACAATAAGAAATAACCCCTGAGTATGAGTGTGGCCCAAAAATAAACAAAAGCCCAGAAAGCCAAAAAAAGTTAAAAAAAAAAAAACTTACTGAGAACCGTTCATTACCAGTCAATTTGAGGTTTTGTCTTGAATCTGGCTTGTCATCCTTTTAAATATTCATATATGTCCTGTCTTCTTGTTTTTTACTGTGAGGGTATAATTGTAAAATGTACATCAAAGTGTTTGTGAACATCAAAATATATACATGTAATAAATACCTGTGAACCCTAGTTAAAAAATAAAAAGATAAGTTAGGAGGTAATGGAGCAGAGGACAGGAGCTTTGTGGATATAGGTCATACAGAGGTATGGCATAAGTATATATCAAAACCAAAGAACCAAAAGCACTGTAATCATGAGACCCAAACTACAATGACCAAATTTTAAAATTTGCCAGTTAAGAGAGCAAGCTGTGGGGTGGAAGGGAACCTGAAGACATGGGTGAGAGAAGTTCATATTGGTAGTAGGATTGTTTTTGGAACACTGTATGCCTAAAACTCTATTATAAGCAACATTGTACATCAGAGTGCCTTAGTGAAATAAGACCGTTTTCTAAAAGGATGTTATATTATTTATAAGATGTCATCATTACTTAACTAAAATACTGATAACTAAATCTTTCCATTTTACTTTGTCTACAATAAATATAATTTTTATAGTTTAGGTCACATGTGTATAAGTGTGTTAATATTCATGGTTTTGAGGTACACTGCTTCTTTGCCATAACACAATCAAAATTCCCAAGATGCTTAACCAATTTCCTTGTGTTGCTTCCTGTTCATATCTTCACTCTCCCATGTCCATCTTGCTGGAAATTCTCATTTTTGTAATTTAAAGTCAAGCATTTGTAATCATTTGGCACTGCCTTGCCCCTTGTTTTATTTCTCTACATACCAAAGTTGACTGAGATCATCCAATATTTGCCTTCTCCTTCTGACTTATTTTGTTCAACATGATATCCTCAAGCTGCATCCAAGTCGTAATGAATGAAGGATTCTTTTGTACATAGGTAAGAGAGACAAAATTAGAATAATTAGAAGTCACCTGTAATTAATCAGAATGTATCTGAACTTTGAAGTAAGATAAAAACTGAATGGAATAACAGGTGAATGGTAGTATGTGCACCAGCAAGAACATTTTGAAAAAAGGCTTAATTTGAAGCACAGCAGATTATTTGGGTTACAGTAAAAAGAGTTTTTGTTCCTGTAATTGACTAATGGTTTTTGAATGAATAAGAGATGAACTCAGAAAGTTAAATTGCAGCGAATAGGTTATTTAGCAATAAAGTAAGTTTTAGCCTATTCGTGTAAAATATTAAAATTGTGGGTGAAAATTAATGTTGAACCAATGAAAATTAAGAGGCAAATATATTTTTTATAAAATAGCCAAATTATATCCATTATATTGTAGATAGAAAATTATAATATACAAATTGTCTAAATTCTATTAGCATGTGGAGACAATGGAAGGAAGAATACAGGAATAAAAATGGAAGAACAAAAGGGGGGAGGAAAGAGAAAAGGAGAGAGAGGGATGAAGAATAAACATAATTGCTACCTATTCAAAAATAAAGATACACCAAAAATAAAAACCTAAAAGTAAAATGTTTATAGGAAATAATAAAAATGTTAAATTCAACTTTGAGGTAGGGAACTTAAGGTTAATAGGAATTTCCACTGTATAGTTAGACAATTGTCTTATAACACAAGAATAAGATATGCTTAATTGGGCAGTTACTTGATTTTGAATCTATAAGTCCAATAAAAGAGAAACCATGTGAAAAAACTATATTTCAAGTATTTTGGGAGTATATCAGAAAGTGTACATGGATACAACATTATAGAATGTAAAGGAGAACTCATTGAAAACACTGTTTTTGGAGAACCAATATCTCACTTATACCTGAAAAGGATGAATATAATATTATACTTGGATATGATACTTGAATATGTAAAGTTTAATTCATGCATAGGGCTGGAGCGATAGCACAGCAGTAGGGCATTGCTGCCTTGCACGCAGCCAACATGGCCGACCCGAGTTCGATTCCTCCGCCCCTCTCGGAGAGCCCGGCAAGCTACCGAGAGGATCTCACCCGCACGGCAGAGCCTGGCAAGCTCCCCGTGACGTATTTGATATGCCAAACACAGTAACAACAAAGTCTCCAATGGAGACGTTACTGGACCCGCTCGAGCAAATCGTGATCAACGGGAGGGCATATATATATATATATATATATATATATATATATATATATTTGAAAGAATGAAAATGAACTTTGGAAGAAGAGAGCAACACGCCTCAGAGATACCACTGTACTTGTGCCAGGCTATCTCATCTGGGACAACCCAGAGAAGAGAGGGTGAGTCTCACTACCCACCCCAAAAGAGCACCAGCAGCCAAAAACATCCTGAACTCAATTGCCGCCATGCTCATGACCCACCTCCACAGGCTCAGATAAGCCTCATCCATGAAGGAATCTGCTGAAAAAATCTGGGTTGTGTAACTTGTGACTGAAATCTCCAGGCTCACAAGGAGTTGGGAATCAGTGACCTTCCTCCATCTCCCTGTGCTTCTGTTAGTCTGACAGTCATGCCCATGAACAGCCTCTGGCATCATAAAAGGTTACTAACAGCCTTGATTCAGAGATATACAAATAAACCTTGGAAGAGGAAAACAGCCACACACTTCGGAGGTGCCACCAGACACCAAGTCACCATCCAGTTAAAAATGTAAACATAGCTTGATCAGCCTATTTAAAATTTTAGAATTCCTGAAACATGTGGCTGCACATCTCATACTCTATATAAGTGCTCAATGGCTTCAGAGTGATACAACAATCTTCACACACTTTCCTCTAAGGAAACTTTTTTGGATCATCTTTAACAGATTATTTACAACAAGCAATGGAAAATAAACTAGATTCTGCTTTGGGGGTAGGCTGTGGGGATTGGGGTGGAATAATTTGAAATACGGTGGTGGGGAAGTGTAATGAGTGGTGGGATTAGTGTTAGAATGTTGAATGTAATCAATTAGTGTAAACAACTTTATAAAAATAATTTTTTTAGAAAAATGAAGGAGACTATGTAAGGAAAGGATAACTTCTCCAAAAAAAAAAAATATCAACTTCTTGCTCTATTACTTCTAAAACCATTCTTAAAGAATTGCTATATCCCTAATTAACGAAGACAGGGAGATCAAATTATTCATTCTGAAAGTTTGGCTTTTGTTTTGTTTTGTTTTTGCTTTTTGGTCATGCTCTTCGATGCATCGAGATTACTCCTGGGTCTGCACTCAGAAATTACTTCAGATGTTGCTCGGGGGACCATATAGGATGCTGGGGATCAAACCCGGGTTGGCCAAGTGCAAGGCAAACACCCTACCTGATGTGGTATCACTTCCACCTTCATGCTGAAAGTTTTTTAGAGGAAAACGATTAACTATGTAGCTTCAAGGAAATATATACCTAAACTAAAATTAATACATTCAAAGAGTGTGATGAGTAATTTTATCAGTCAACTTAACCAGGTCATCAGGACTAGATATTTGGCTAAACACAATTCTATTTCTAGTAACGTATTTTGGTATAAAGCTAATATTTTAATTTGCAGACATTAAGTAAAAAAGTTTGCTTTCCATCATATAACTGAGACAAACCCAACCAGCTTAAGAGTTTGAAGGCCTTGCTAGACAGAAGAGTGACCTATTCTGAGCAAGAACAACTGACTGTTTCCAATAAAAGCCCTTAACACCTGAGTTTTCATTGGTTTTTTTCTTGGATCTCCAGTTTTAAAGCCTTCCCTATATATTTTGTATTTGGCAGTATCCATAATTACATGACATTTCCTTAAATTGATGAAATATATCTGTAATCTATTGTTTCTTTCCTCTGAAGAACCATGACTGACATAGAAAAATATGCATAAGATCAATATCATTTTAATATGCAGTGGGTGAAATGTGAATATTTATAACATGGATAATATATAAACTTTCTATACTTTAGTCTTAAACAAATTTGAATATTTCTAGATTGAAGTGTGACTCTTGATCTGAAATACATTACGTGCATTGCATAAATTTGAGATAAAGCACTTTTTCATTTTCTATTTTAGAATTAGTCACATAAGACATTATAGACCACATAAATAATTCTAACAAACTTAGAGGCTGAAGAAATAGTATGGAGTAAGGTAAACTAGTTATGTGGCTGACCCTAGTTCAATCCCAGGCACTAAATAATTTCCCTAAAACACTGCCAGGAGTGGTCACTGACCACAGAGACAGTATTAAACCCAGAGCACCAATGTGTAGAATCCCCAAACAAACATAGTACAAATATTTAGTCAGTAATAAAAACAGTTCTCTCCAATAACAAAAATCACTAAATCTGAGAGCTTCACTGATGGTTTTTAACAAACATTTAAGGACTAATGACACCAGCCACCTCTCAGAATTGCCACCATGATGACCATGATGAACCACCAGCCCAGCTCTCCTCATTCACAACTAAAGCTACGAGTAGAAGCACACCAAGCAGCTAAAATTCATAGAAACACAGGAACTGTGGCTGAAAACTTTGGGTAGACCTCAAGAGACAGGTGGGCCAAGTACCCACCCTGAAGAAGCCTGGTCAGCCAGAGACTCATCCCACCACTGCAGTCACACCAAGGGCCTACCTCCCTCATTTCAGTAATATGATCTACAGAGACACCAAACTTTGAATAATTTCAGATATCCCACTACCAGGATGAGAACTCTAGTATCTTCTTGGGAGTCAAGTAGGCAGCATCCCCACTCCTGACCGCCCCCCATACTTTTGGAAGTCTTGACCGCCATACCCACCTCCCATATCTGCTCCATTGTCAACTCATTGGCCCAGACCAGAGACCCTAAAGTTTTTGAATCTAGCTCCTAAATTCTTCCTAATTCCTCAGTACTGAAATTCCAGTATGAACACACCAAATTAGATGAGAAAGTAACATAAGCCAGTTAAACTCAACAAATGACTCAACAGACAACTCAACTAGCAACAAACAACTTAATAAATTCTTTGACAAAGACAATAACCCCATGATCAGAAATAACTATTCTAACACAAAAAAATTGATTTTAATAATGGAGTTTTATTATCTAATCAAATTCCAACAGGTTAATCCTGATACAAAGTCAAAGACACTATAGAGATATTTTATGCCACAATCAAGTGGGATTTATTCCTGAAATATAGCAATGGTTCCACATATAAACATCAGTGAATTATGTCGTATTAGAAGTGTGGAGGATAGAACAAAGATATAGTATAATGTAGACATTAAGGTAATTGCCTTATATGCAGTTAACCATTGTGTAATCACCAGCACTGCATATAGTTCACTGAGCACTGTCAGGAGTATCACTGAACACCAGGAATAAGCCTGAGTAAAACTGGGTGTGGTACATAAATTCAAAAGGAAAAAACTTGTAATATAAGCTCAACTACGCTGAAAAGGCATATGACTAAATTCAAAATCTTTTTATAAAATACTACCCAACAAAATGAGGACAGAAACTGCAAACATACAATTAAATATACAAAACACCACCCTATCGAAAACCTTATTTTACGAACATAAATAAACTTTTACATATATTGTCAAATGATTTTTCCTTTGTCAAATGAATTTTGATAAGATTGCCAAAGGAATTTAGACAATACATTCATTTTAACAGATAATACTGGGGAAACTGGGGATACACATGTGAAAATTTAAAACTTGAATCTTCCCTGCAAACATGATAAACAAAAATTAACTAAAAATGTATCTCAAAATCTGAGACAATAAAATCTTTGAAGAAACAGGATAAAATGTTTATAACATCATATTTATCAATGATTTATTGGTTATGGCACCAAAAGGAATACGCAGCAAGTGAAAATTTTGACAAACTCAATATCATAAAATTAATATTTTTTGGTTTGGGTTATCACACTCACCCATTGTTCCCTGATCCCAACTCCAGCTTCTTTGTCCAAGCATTCATCCTGGTGTTCCACAGGTAACAAAGAGATCATTAAGATCAAACTTGGGTATCCTGTATGCTAAGCATGTGCTTTCCCTGTGAAGTTATTTCTTCAGATCACAAATTTTAAATTTTCAAATATCAAGAGACACTATCCACAAAGTAAAAAAGGTAATTTCCACAATCAGAGAAAATGTTTCAAATCACACACCTTGTAAGGGCTTAAATAAATAGATTAAATTAAGAAATTAAAAAAAAAAACAAGAAAAAAATCAAGTAGATTAAACAATAGGAAAAGAAATTTGACAAACTATTTTTTTCAAAAAAGGTATAATACTGACCAATCAACACATTATTAATCACTAGGCAAATGTAAATCAAATCTATAAGAATATTATAACTCATATTAGTAATAATAGATATTTTATCTAAACTTTTTAAATAGAATACCTTATGTGTTGGGGAGAAAACTATAAGCCTTATTTTTATTGGTGAGAGATAAAATGGTAGTTATTCTGGATAATAAGTTTTCCTCAAAAGAATTAAAAATAAAATTATAGTATAAACTAGTCATTTCACTTCTGGATATGCACTCAAAATAAATTTGGAGACTAAGTGTATTTTGTTAGCATTTCTTGGACCCCACTGGGTACAGATATCAAATTTGAGGTTAAAGGAATAATCTTATTATATATAATGTTCATGATGGTACTATTGTATTTCTTAATCAAATTTGAGTAGTTAGAGCTGTAATTTATCTTCATTTATCAGACAGACCTTTTGGAAGGATTAAGGACCAGAACTAAAAGGCACAAAGCTGGGAAATGATGAAACTCACAACCAAAACCAAGTTGTCTGATTCTAAGTCAGTGACTGTAATTTCTTTACTCAAGGGGTTTGGAATTTGGCAATAAGTTTAGGAAAAGACCGTCACGGTCACGGTCCTCCCGTTGTTTATCGATGTGCTCAAGCGGGCCCAGTAACGTCTCCATCATGAGACTTCTTGTTACTGTGTTTGGCATATCGAATACGTCATGGGGAGCTTGCCAGGCTCTGCCGTGTGGGCGAGATACTCTCGGTAGCTTGCCGGGCTCTCCGAGAGGGGCAGAGGAATCGAACTCGGGTCGGCCATGTTGGCCGCGTGTAAGACAAATGCCCTACTGCTGTGCTATCGCTCCAGCCCAGAAAAAGACAAGCAGGTGTCTAAAACTTGTATTTACACAAAACTGAAAATAAGATTAAAAAAACACCTATGAAGGAGAAGTTGATGGTGCCAGAGTGGTAGTACAGTATGTAGGATACTTGCCTTGCATATTGCAAACCTCAGTTCAATCCCCAGCATCCTGTATGATTCTCAAGCACCATCATGAGTGACCCCTGAGTACAGGAATAAATTCTCAGCACCAAAGGCTGTGGCCCAAAAAACAAAAACCAAGGGAGAAGTTGATGGGAATTCTAAAGAGTTAATCATTATCTATCAAGTCAATAGTAGGTGACTCTAGTTCTTTTTCCCTAGTATAGCCTTGTAACTCTAGTATCTGGCCTGCTGTCTTCCAATAAGATTTGTACAAGTTCTAACATGTGTTTCTGATGAATTCAACCTTAACAACCTTAAATTTGAAATAAGGGCTTAGTAGAAATAAGCTTATTTTGAATAAAATTGGCAACTGACCTAATTGTGCTCATCTTGAAAGAGGAATTTGGACATAGACAAGACACACACAGAGGAAAAGGAACAATCCATCTACAAGTTCAGGTTTCTGTCAACCACCAGAAGCAAGGAAAGGCAAAAGGATCAACCTGAAAGACTCTTTAGAGAAACCATGATCTTGTAGTGACCATACCCTGATTTCACACGTTTTACTTGTCAAAGTATAGACAATAAATTTAAATTCAAATCACACAGCTTGTAACTTATGATATATCTTAAGATACCATTCAGCTGTAAAATTTTAGAGTAAGTACTCTTTGCCATACCCCATATAACCTAATGAAGAGAATAAGGACACCAGACAAGTCAGCATTTCTTACTATTTATTTATTTGGTAATACTTCTTTAACATTTAATGAATTCTCACCACACTTAGTGAGAAAGGATCCAAATATTCTTTTCTTGTGCATTATAAGCTTTTTTTTAAATCGAAATAACATGAGATACAGAGTTACAAAGCTGATTATGATCAAAATTCAGTCATACAATGTTCCAACAACCATCCTTCCACCAGTGTACATTTCCCACTGTCAGTGTCCCCAGTTTCCTTCCCGTCACCTTCCCCCCAATCTGTCTCTATGGCAGGCAGGCACTTTCCCTATCTTTCTCTTTCTCTCTCTCCTCTCTTTCCCCCTCTCTCCTTTCTCTCTCTCTTTCTCTCTCTCTCACTCTCTTCCTCCTTTCAGCTCAGAGACTAATCTGAAATCAATCATTTACAGCTTAATAGGAATGTGACTTAGTGCTGAGGTAGAACTGGCTGAATGCTCAGGAGTCTATTTTCAGAAGTGAAGAGATAGAGAAGCAGATCTAGGTTTCAGCAAACAGTTCTTATCCAGAGTGACCAGAGTGATATATTTCCAGCTACCTTTGTCATGTTGGTCCCTTCTCTATTCCAAATGTCCTCTCCCCCAGCACTTGAGGCAGGCTTCCGATGCATGAACCAATCCATTTGGCCTTTGTTTCTAATGTCCTTTGGTATTGGTCTCATATTACGTTTAATGTTTTTTATATATCCCACAAATGATTCCAATAATTCTGTGTATTCGTCCTTCATCAGACTCATTTCACTCAGTATGTTATTCTCTATGTCTATAAATTTATAAGCAAATTTCATAACTTCAGCTTTTTCCTTATAGTTGCATATTATTAAGCAAAACCTTCCATGACAATGAAATTAAAGACATCTTCAAAGATGTAACACCACTGACCAAGCAAGTGAAAGCAAAGATAAATAAAAGGGACTATATTAAACTAAAAAGCTTCTGCACTTCAAGAAAAAACAGTGACCAAGGTACAAAGGTAGTTCACAAATTGGGAAAAAAATATTTATCCAATATTCATCTGATAAGAAGTTAATATCCAAGATATATAAGGCACTAGTAGAGCTTTATAAGAAAAAACTCTCCAACTCCATCAAAAAGTGGAGAAAAGAAATGAACAGACACTACCCCAAATAAAAAATACAAATGGCCAAAAGACACATGAAAAAATACTCTATATTGCTAACCAGTTGTAGATGCAAATCAAAGCAACAATGAGATATCATCTCACACTGCAGAGACTGGTACACATCAAAAAGAACGATAGCAATTAACTCTGGTATGAATGTGAGGAGAAAGGAACTCTTTTTAAAGTTGGTGGTAATGCCAACTGGTCCAGTCTTTTTGGAAAACAATATGAGCATTCGTCAAAAAGTTAGAAATTGATCTTTCATAAGACCAACCCAGCAATACCACTGCTGGGAATATACCCCAGGGGCCCAAAAGCACACACCAAAAATGCCATCTAAACTACTCTGTCCACTGCAGCATTATTCACAATAGCCAATATCTGGAAACAACCAGAGTACATGAGAATAGATGACTGGCTAAATAAAGTATGGAACATTTCTTATTTTTAGAGTGAAGAGTCAAAAGAAGGAAAAGAAGCTTTTGCTTTAGAAAAGTATTTTCTTTCTCTGCAATTCTCACAAGGTCATGCCCCTCAAAAAACAAACAACAACAACAACACCAACAACACACACACAGTCACTTGAAGTTAATCTCAAAGCTTCCAGTACTATTTTCTTTGACCTTTCCTTAAAGACCACCTCTGTCATGCAACCAACTTTGTTCTATCCCCTTGGGCAGTTGCAGAACGAAGACTTCAAAGTGGTTTTTTCTTATGTTCTACTTGGGAATCTAAAATATGTTCATCCTAAAAGAAACCAACCTGAAAAAGCCACATGAGGCAACAAAAGAGCATAATTCATATATTTCTGGGAAAAAGTGTATGCAGGAAAGAAAAATGAAGAGAATAAAATAATATATTTATTAGAAAACTATATATTTTTATGTTATGTACTCTTGAAAATAAATGCATTGTGTCCACCAATAAGTGAATGTGAAGCCTGTTTCTTCCACAAATTGTTTGACAAGGAAAGTGAGTATTTTATTGACATTGGATAATTTAAACTCACATAGTAGTGTCTGGAGTATATTAGCAGCATAAGGTGCAAAGACAGGACTATTTGGCAATTTGTGTTTCAAGGAGAAGCAGTCCAAAACAATTTAGGATGAGAGGCAAGGACAAAATGTATGAGGAAGTTGCTTAATGTCAGATAAGTATAGCTGTCACTAAGATGGCAATGATTAATATCAGATAAAGTCTTAGAAATCAGTCACCCTGATTACTAAATACAAGCTTATATAGCATATTTGTGAACAATGATCTGGATTTACTGATCTAATCACATATATAGCACTGATACCTCCTCCAATATTCTATTCCATTTATTCTTGCAATTTTTCTCTATTTCTTTTAAAGCAAATGATATATATATATATATATATATATGCAAAGACACACATTTTTATTGCTATGAAAAATCAGGTACACTATGGCTAATAGTGTTGGCTCTGGAGTTAGAACACCTGGATTTGAATTCCAAGTCTTTCGCAAGCAAACTTTATCTGTAAAATAGAAATTATTTGACTTATATGTCATGTGTATTAATGTGACAAGCATTAGTGACACATGCAAGATGCATAGTCTGAGATACAGAATATGATTAGCTGAATGGATAAACTGTGATATATATATACAGAATAGAATATTATTTGGAACTAAAATGAAGCAAACTAAAAAGCCATAAAAAAATAAAGGTGGAACCCTAAATCAAAATTACTTCATGAAAGTAGTCAATATCAAGTCTGTCTGATTCAAACTATAAAAAATTATAAAGAGAATAAAAAATGAATTGGAACCATAACTTTAGAGGGATAAGTAGGCATAGCTCAGAAGAGTTTAGGGAGAGTGAAAAAGCTATGATACTATAATAATGTACACATGTATTGACACCTTTGCCCAAACTGATAGAATGTACAACACCAAGAATAATTCATAAGACAAGAATTTTCCACCAATTTTTTCAAATAAGTCGTTCTGGCAAGGAAAGTCCATCATTGGAAACTATGCATGTGCAAGACAGAGAGCATATAGGTAATCTTTCTATCCTCTATTGAATTTTTTTCTATGAACTTAAATCTACTCTGAAAAAAATAGTCTTACAAAATTGAAAATATTGTGTGATAAAAAATATTGTGTGATAAAACAGGAAAATGTCTCAAAGTTCAAATATAAAAAATAATTTTCTTAATTAATTAATATCCAAAGTCAGTTCAATATTGGCAAACTTTGTCAGCTAGTCAACCTAGATAAAAGATCATCATTCTACATATATATTATTATTATACACATATGTATATACAGTTATGAATCATATAGAAGACAGAATAATAAGATAAGACCTAAAAGTACACTGAAAGATATTGAGGGAGAATAACTGTTGGCTAGATTGTAATAAAAAGAAATTAAACCTGAAATAAATTGGGGCTTCCACTACCATGTATAGGAACATTGAACTTCTGAAATCCTCAGTGTTGAGTTATTGATTTCATTCCAACTACAAAGTAAAACTGATGTAATATTATGCACATGACTATGTGAAAATGATCTTTAATTATTTGGGGTGGGTTGCATACCTTACAGTGCTCAGGGATTACTCCTTGCATCACAGTGGACTATAAAGGATGTCAGATATCAAACCCAGTTGGGGCCATGTACAAGCAAGCACCGTACCTGTTGTACTATTTTTCTGATCCTGATCCCCCAAGATGATTTTTAAAGATTCCTTCAAATTAGAAAATAAAAGCATTTATTATTAAATTTATTGTCAGATAATGCCTTGATACAAACTTAAAAATTCTCAAAAGCATGACCAGTCTACTTCCACTCCAGTGCATACAAACCCAGTTTCTTAAAAAAAAAAAAAAAATGATTAAATTTACATTTTGAATGAGTTGTTCTGCAATTCTGTTTGACTTAATATTTACTGGGTCATGATTTTCTTCTTGCAAGTTAGGTAAAGTTAAAGTAAGATTCTACAAGATATGCTTTTGATCATTGTTTTATATATGAGGTACATAATTAAAAGCAACTTTCAACACTTATGGACATGAAAGTGCTACTTTATGAGAAGATGACTTTAAAATCCTTTCAGAGACCTATATTTTTCATATAAGAATGTTTATTTCTCAAGACTCTGTCTCAAAAGTTTGCACAATATGGCATTTAAACCCCTCCACTTACCCTACTACTCATGGAAAAGCTCTGTTGTGGGATGTCACATCAGAGATTAGAGTTTCGGATAGGATTTGCACCCCAGTCTCTCCTACCTGCCTCAGCATGGTTTTCCTGCATCTGCAGATATGTAGTCGTAACTCAACCTATCTTTAGGTTTTTTTAACTGGAAATTTCTTCACTTGTAGTTGTAGACTATCCCGAGAGATAAGTTCAAGGATCATCTGTATTGAATGAGACCTCCCAGAAAGCTATTTTTAAAGATAATTTACACGTTCTCTGTTGAAAAGTGTTATTTCCTTATAGTACAATTCTGTCTATGTAGAAGATCACATATTGTTCAATGTGGTCATTGCTAATCTCTATGGGTTGATTGGAATTTGTTATCAATTTTCCCGCTGTGATTTTTTAACCAATAAAAATATAAAAGGAAATAACATTTGTTACTTTCAAATAGCTATGAATGTCTATACATGGTCTAACCACCTTCTCTTTTCTGATTGCCAAGGGAGAATGAAATCATAAAAGTTCTGTATTGCTAGGAAAAGACTGTTCTGAAGCCATAAAAATAGTTAAACTCCAGAACTGTTTAAAATGTATTTAATTAGTCAATGACAGTTCTGTAGTCATAGAAATCATAATCATAAATATTCAGAAATATCAGCCAAGCTATACCAGCATTTCGTTTCTAAAAGGCATCTAGTGGGAAATGGAGAGAAACTCTCTGTCAGGTATCCATGTACCACAGTACCCATGTACCTAAGGATGCTATCATATTACTCCCATCAAGAAATTCAACCAATATCCAAAAGTCATTCTTCTTAGAAATGCTTTTTAAAAAGCTGTTTCTTATATTTCTTGGAGAATCCCTTATTCATATAGCTTTCCTCACTTGAATAAGCAGTGAATTTAATCTTAAGTTTTTATTACCAATATTAAGTTGTGGTCTTATCATCTTGACATGTGAAAATAGAAAAAACAAACAAAAAAAAACCTGTTTAGAGTTGCTCTGTAAGTCTGCGTTCCCAGTGAAGATAAGGTAGAACAGAGTGACACTCAACCTGAATGGATAAAGCACATTAGTGAGAAGTTAGTTATATAGATTTCAACTTTTTAAGTATTATGTTCATGTAAAATAATTTCGACTAAATTAAACAATACTAAATAGAAATATGTTATGGAAACAAGAAATTAAACAAAGAAAGCTGGCTGTTTACCTCATACACTTAATAAAAGATGATCTTTCCTTAAGGAAGAATCTTCTGTTCATCACGTAATAAAATCAGCAGGGATTTCATATATTTTCAAATTTCATATATCATATAATGTACTTAGTTTTAAAGATACATTTTATTATTGCATTAGAAAGATTATTTCTGTCAAATGTGTGATTTAGTTTGATTTTCTCCTTCTCATTTGATTTCTTTCTTCTTGTTATGACCACCAGGGTTTTCAACTTGGTTTAAGTGCTCATACATTTTTGGGTGGGAGAAGGGGGAGCCACACCTCTTGGTGTTCATGGCTACTTCCCATTGAGGTTTCAGAGTCTCTCCAGAAAGTCCTCATAGGCCACACACACACACAACACAACACACAACTGCAGTGCAACAGAGGCTACCCACTTTTGTGTGGTACCAAACATTACACAGAGAGTGCTGTAGGAATCAAATTGGCAGAAGGGCCGGGAAGGAAGATTAAATTTGCAACCCCATACTGCTCTATCACTGAGCCATTCCTGGGTTCAAATATATGATTTTAATAATATCACCTGCACAAGTAAAACTTTACAAAAACCAATAGCAATTAAAACTGAAAAAAGAAAAACGACTAAGTTCCTTAATGGCCATGATCCCAGAGCACACAAAGGAATCTCCAAACCGAGCAGCTCTTGGAGAAAATGCTTCTGGACTTATCCAACTTCGCTGGACCACTCCAGATAGGAGTAGGTGCCATCCCTTCCCTGTTCCCCAGAAATCCCGGTGACCGCCATCTTCTAGAACTTGTTGGAAAACCCAGGTAAGGGGCAGCAGTGAAAGGCAATCACCAGGACTCATGGGAGAGGGGAGGAGCCAGCCTTTCTTCCCCCTCCACTCCATTGGGACCCTGAGATGACGCCCACAAATGGCCCCCCGGCTACTTATTAATATCCTTAAAGGCCATGATCCCAGAGACAAATGAAACTTGGAACCGAACGACTCTTGGCAGAAATTTCTCCAGACCCTAATTCTTAAAATTTTAGAATTCCAAGACATCATATGCTATTCATAACCAGCAATACAAAATAAATCGTCTAATGTTGACTATTCAGCAGATCTGAGTATTGAGGAAAAATTCCAAATAATAATGGTGAGACTGGTGTCGAAATATTAAATGTAATCAAAGTAGGGAGAGAGTAATGTGGAAATTATCTGCCACATAGGCAGGGGTAGGGTTGGGTTGGGGGGTATACTGGGGTTTTTGGTGGAGGAAAATGTGTGCACTGGTGAAGGGATAGATGCTTGATCATTGTATGAGCAAGACTCAAACATGAAAGCTTTGTAACTGTTCTCATGGTGATTCGATAAATTTAAAAAAAATACTGAGACCCGTGGTGTTGGAAAATGGGCACTGGTGGAGGAATGGGTACTTGATCATTGTGTAACTGAAACCCAAGCACAAAAATTTGTAAGTCTATAACTGTACCTCATGGTGTTTCACTAATAAAAAAAAAAGAGCCAGAGTCAAAGTACAGCAGGTAGGACTCTTAGCCTGAATTCTATCCCAGGCACCCCATATGGTCCCCCAAGTCTATCAACAATGATCCCTGAGCACAGATCCAAAAGTAATTCCTGACCACCATCAGGTGTGATCCAAAAATTATAGAGAGGTAGCAGCAAAATAAGTGATAAACTTCATAATATTTGAACCAGTCATACATTTTTCAATTTATAACAAACTTTCCCTAGGAGATTCTTTAGCTAATTTTAAAACAAAAACAGAAAAAGAACTCAAACTTCTCGTGAAAGCAGAGTTCCTTAAAAGAAATAGGTATTCCTTAAAAAAAAATGGATATCGGTGGCTGGAGCGAAAGCACAATGGACAGGGTGTTTGCCTTGCACATGGCCAACCCGGGTTCCATTCCCAGAATCCCATATGATCCCCCACGCACCACCAGAAATGATTCCTGTGTGCATAGCCAGTAATAACTCCCTGAGCATCGCCGGATATGACCCAAAAAGCTAAAAAAAATGAAGTAGATATCACAAAGAAAAATACTATGCTAATATTTAAACTTATTTGGTACACAAACATATCCAAATTTCAAAAATTTATTAAATCATACTTATGTATTGTATGGGATTCAGTGATATTACTCTTTCAAAATAATATGGCAATAACCACTTTTTTTTTTTTGCTTTTTTTGGTCACACCCGGCGATGCACAGGGAGTTATTACTGGCTATGCACACAGGCTCTGCACTTACTCCTGGCGATGCTCAGGGGACCATATGGGATCCTGGGAATCAAACCCGGGTTAGCCGCGTGAAGACAAATGCCCTACCCGCTGTGCTATTGCTCCAGCCCCAGTAACCTTCATTTTTAAAATAAACAAGTTTAATGTATATTTATAATAAAATATTTGGTTGATGAATGACATTGGAGAGATAAAGATAAAATGAGGGTTCTGGAGAGATAGCACAGCGGGTAGGGCGTTTGCCTTGCATGCGGCTGACCCAGGTTCGATTCCCAGCATCCCATATGGTCCCCTGAGCACCGCCAGGAGTAACTCCTGAGTGCAGAGCCAGGAGTAACCCATATGCATCGCCAGGTGTGACCCAAAAAGCAAAAAAAAAAAAAAAAAGATAAAATGATATCCAAGACCTAATCCACAAGAAATCACCATTGAAAAAAATCAGAGAAGGAACATGAAGCAGGTGGATTTAAACTGAGTCTTAACATATAGGAAGAAAAAAAGAAGCATATGTGTGATTCTAATTTATATAATCAAAATTGAATCACTTATTCCTTCCATATAATCCAAGCAAAGAAGAGAACGTCTAGCAAGACAGAACATGACTCCTAATAACACAATAACACTAGTAATTTTCCTAATATCTCAATCTCCTGAAATTTGGTAGGAGTAAAGAGAAGATCTATACTATAATATCTGCTCTCTAGCCTACTCCACTAACTGCATAATTTGACTCAACTACTTCTAACAAATCTTATTAGACAGTCCAAGGGATACAGGTCACTGGAAATTAATACAGTCCCTATTTTCTCTGAATTGTTGGCCTGTGAAGTTCAGTCTTGTCAAAATCTTAAGTCAGAATCTCTCAAAGTACACTACATTTCTGTATTTTATTTTAAGGTACCTCTCTGTACTTCATGGGTCAAAGCATTAATCCAAATTGGTAAACCCTAGCGAGGAATTAATAGTGGTAAAAATTGTTTAGTAACTAGATATAATGGAGTAGCTGACAGATGCTTGATTATATATTCTCATAATTTACTGGAAAAAAATTTATTAAGTAAACATCTTCACCTGCACCCCCTTCTTAGTAATAGTTAAATCATAGTTCTATAGCACTTTCTATAACTACTTTTCTCACTTGAGAAATTCCGGTATGAAAGGATTAGAAAAGAAGTAAATCCTTTGCCTCATATCTTACCTACAAAAGAGGGCAGCAACATGATTTGGAAAAATTTCCCAAATTATGATAAAATTTATAGCAGAACAAAAGTCACATGGATATATTATTTATTTTGTAAAGGAAAGTTAAACCTTTAAAAATCTCATATTCAATTTTATTAAGCAATATTAAGAAGCAATAGAGCTTTCAGAACACGCAGAAATATAGTGCACATATCATTTATATGCAGTTGGGAAAAAATCATTCTTATTTTCCTTAGATGAATAGAATCAGAACTTCATGACACTTTAAGAAAATATCCACTTAACTCTCAAGAATAATGGTATAAAAGAATGTTTATCAAATTGTCTAGAATAAAAACGAGGCCTAAATATGAAGACCTTCCAATTATATGACATTTTCCATCCTTTGACTTACAAGCGATAATATCATTACCCTCATTACTTTAAATAAATGAAATAATGGCTCCCTTTTTTAAAAAACATTAGCTGATAGTCAATATTAATAAAACATGGACTCACGGTTTATATATATTAAATATTTATGTATTATATATATAACATATGGGATGAAGCAATAGTATAGCACATAGGAAGCTTGTTTTGCATATAGCAAACCCAGGTTTGATCCCCGGAACCCAGGACTGTGGTCCCCTGGGCCCCACTGGAAGTAATCTATGAGTGCAGAGCCAGAAATAAACTCTAGTCACAGAATCAGGAGTAAACCTTGAGCTCTGCTGCATGTGGCCTAAAATGAAAATTCATAAAAATTAAAATTTATATACATTTGTATGTGTAAAAATATAGATTTATATGGATATATTTATAAAATATGTAAAATATAGATATATCTTCATTAAAATATATTAATGCATAAATATATATACCAAAGCTGAAAAAAATCATCATCAAAAGGTTCTTTCTGAAAAAATACAAAAACTATGCTCTCTTTTCATCTCAAACTTACTAATGGTCTCAAACCAAAGGAAAAGGTAAAGGGAGATGGTTCAAAAGAACTTATTCCTACGTTAAAATATATAGACATAGGGGCAGGAGTGATAGCACAGTGGGTAGGGCATTTGCCTTGCACGCGGCCAACCCGGGTTCGATTCCCAGCATCCCATATGGTCCCCTGAGCACCGCCAGGGGTAATTCCTCAGTGCAGAGCCAGGAGTAACCTCTGAGCATCGCCAGGTGTGACCCAAAAATTTAAAAAAATTAAAAATAAATAAAATATATAGACACAGTGGTTTAATAGTTGGCATAAGGTCTGTCTTTTTTTAGGATTTATCAAAAAATGACATAACATTATGTACTCCAGTAGTATGATATATTGTAACATCTAACATGGTATATAATGTATGATCTTCACCACAAGATTTGTAGTTGCATTCTACCACCATACAGTTGACCCTTTTGCCCATGTTATTTGCCCATTTCCCAATCCCCTTCCCCTCCCTACTAGTCACTTTTCTGTTCTTAGAATATAGAACCTGGCTTTTGTTATCTGGTTATATATTTGCTCTTTATCACTTCCTCTTGCTCACTTTCATTTAAAAGTTGGAAATGAACAAGCACTATCAAGAACAAAATTAAAGAATATATGCAGAAGCATTATGTAAGCAGTAAAATGTATGAGGTAATTGTTATCAGACTCATACAGTCTATACAACCTACCTTAACCTTGAGTTTGGAGGGTCTTGGGGGAACTTGTGTGGGGATTTTGTTTTTTGTACCATAGCTGGAAGTTCTTACAGTCTATTTCCTGTTTGTTGTATTCTAGGCAGTGGCCTGGAACCAGTTGGTACTAGAAATTAAACCCAGATCTCCTAGATGCAGTTTGTCTTGGAGTCTGTTGATCTCTCTCAAACTCTTCTGTTTTGTTTCTGTTTTGTTTTGGCCTTCAGTTGCAGACTGAATATATGGTTTTCAGAGGACCATGTGGTGTTGGATAGAACCCAGGCCTCCTTCATGCAAAGTATGACTTAACTATAGCTTATTGGACTATTGTTATTATCAACTTTATTTTTTTATTTTTGTTTAGGTACCCCACAGAGCTGTGCTCAGGGCTTATTTCTGACTCTAATCACTGCTGACAGTGCTCAGGGGACAAATATGAGATGCAGGGCTCAAACCCAGGTCAGTCACATGCAAGGCAAGCACCCTACCCACTGTACACTTTGTCTGGACCAACCGTGAGTTTTGTAACACAAAGATCATTCCCCATGAAGATTTACTTAGATGCTATCTTGGTATTGACTTTCTTGGAACTGCTAGGTATGTCCCTGTTCTGTCTTTTTCTGTCTTCCCTCCTGTAAAGCAGAGTGAATTTCACTAGTCACAAATATCTCTGAAACATATAAATGTTTGAAAGATCTCTGAGATACTCAGAGCAAAAAGCAGACAGCAAATTTGAAGTGCTGGTAAGATTTTTCATGACACTAAAGTATTACTGCATCTGTCTGGAATTTGTAGGGCTTTTCTATCCTTAGAGCACAAGCAGAATAAATTGGATGAGGGTTACTGGGTCCTGGAGGCCAGTTCCAAACAACAACCGTGCACATAGACCAGGGTCAGAGCTGAAAACTGAACCTTAGAATTCCACTATGAAACTATTGGGATGATGCTCTTTTTTCTTGCAAAATTAATAAATTATTTCAAGGTTTCCTGGACGTTTTGAAATTAGAAATTTCACACTTAAATTTAGGCTAAGAAATTACTGGAAAACTAACAATTTAAACTGACTGGGGAAAAAATGTTGAGAATATGCTCCTTTTCAGCCAGATATATTTAACTGTGTGGAGAGACACACAGGAACTAATCTATGTTTCAATTAGTTCCCAGTGACTCCAGCAAGCTTCAATGGATTAATCAAATTCTGGCTTTTGGGGGGAAGGATTTACTTAAAATCAAATTGATCTGTTGTTCTCATATTATCACTGGTAAATCTATATTTACTCTGCTTTAGGGCTTCTGAAGAGTAATAAATTGTCACCACTCCTGCAGTCTGCCTGAGTCTCAAGTCACACTTGAAATGAGTTTAATATTTAGAGCCCCTTTCAAAAGTACTGTTGCTTTCAGACACTCAGTCGTAAAATTTCCAACAATAACAAAAAAGAAAAAGAAAAAGAAACACACCACACTGGACGCAAGATTTCATGGAGGCAGTCAGATTATAAATTTTCTCTTCTCGACTTTTGGGGACAAGGAAGAGAGTTTCACAAAACAAAAGAAATATTCAAATGACAAGATACTGTGTGTGTGTGTCTGTGTGTGTGTCTGTGTGTGTGCAATTGCCAGTGCAAGTATTCAACAGTTGAGGTAGCTTTCTGAAATAAAACTTCCTTCCACTATTGTTCCCACTGACGAAGAATTCTCCCTAGACTCTGACTCTCCTTCTTTTGATGGTCACAGACAACTGCTTCACTGGTTCAGAATACTCTGAATTACTTTGAATACACTCCGAGGTGCTGCTTAGGAAATCCTGCTCATTGCACAGACTTAAGCACTTCAGCTGCTATTGCTTTTTTGTACCTGATGGAATAAGGGCTATCTCTGATAAAACTTCAAGACTCATACAGGTTCCTGCATTTAAAGAGCACTCATGTGGCTCTTCCAGGCAAGATGCTGGACTACTAATTTGGCACATCAAATGAGCATTTTAGATTGCAAGCGGTTAACTCAGTCTGCCAGCCAGGCCATGGAAAAAGAGTTGGCTCAGAGATAGCCCTGTTAGAAAAAATTAATCCTGGAGCTCAGTATGTGGTTGCTTCACCTTCCAGGCAGACCTGTATTGGTCATATTTGTCATTGGTCCAGATTAAGAGAGTGATGAGCAGAAACTATGCTGCAGCACCAGAGACAGAAAAGAAGAGGCAGGGGGTGGGGGAGGGGGGAGGGCAGGGGAGAAGTCTTCCAACCAAAATGAGCCTCCCAGTAGCTCATTTCTGGAAGTGGAAACAGTGGACAGTTACACTATGCTGTGTCCAGACACTGCTGAAGCAATCTGACTGCTAGAGAAAAGCTCACAGAACATTGGAAGGTACAGAACAGGGTACCCTCGATAAGGCCAATCTACCTACAGGGTGCCACTTGCAGAGCTTTCACCCTCAGAGATAGAATTCTTTAGTATGTTCTTCCCTTTCAGGATACCAGCAACATTATTCATGACATACTTTCACCCTTCTGCCTCCCTGTCTTGTTTACTTTGTATATAACTGAGAAACAAACTCAGAGATCCTCATGTCCCCTCGATCTCCTTCTCATAAGAAATTTTTTGAACTCCAGACTTATCTTGTCTTCCTAAGTGTTTGTTTCTAATATTTAAACCAACCTTGTTATTGTGAAGTTATTTTTTAACATTTTGTTTTAACTTTCGAAACACATTTCCTATTGGGGAATTGACTAGTGCTGGGAAAAACAGTGCATTCCACCTATATAGATGAATTTGGTGGGAGAATAAGGGACTCCAAAAACAGGAAGATGGGCCAAAAGGACAGACCTGATTTGCAGGATAAGAACCTCAAAGAAATAATGAGGTCCCAGGAGAAAACGGGTTCGATTTAGGGAATTGAATCCTGTTCCAAAGCTTTCATAAAATGCAGTATACTTTTTTTACTGCCAGATAAAAGTCTGTGTGGAATAGAGTGGAAGAAAGAAGGGAGTAGAAACAGTTGATGAAAAATGGAAGGGAATGGTTTTGTGCCTTGCATACTTTCAGATAAATTTTCCTTCAAATATACTATGAACAATTTAAGCTCTGGGAATTAAAAAGTATAACAAGATAGAGATGTGAGTTTCTAAAATAGTTCTCATGGACATTATTGTTTCTATTAACAGACACAGTTAAATGTGAGTGACAAAGTTGGACTTTATATATTAGATCTATTAATAATAAGCCATAATTTTTACACCATGAGCTACTATTTTTTGCAAATAGAATATCTTAACTCCACCACAAATTTCTTTAATTGTGTGCATCTGCTGAGAGAGTTATAGTTGGCAAACCAAAACTCAGGTTCTACATTAAAAGTTTCAAAGCAAGACAAAATAATTTTCAAAGAAACCATCAAAATGTATGTTTCTGTCAGAATCTAAATAGAAATAGTTGACTTTTTTTACAGAGGTGACTTTTTAAAATTCCCATCTATTTTTTAAGGAAACAACACTCTCTTCAACTTACTTCCTCCTGCTCATTAGTCTGTTTGATTATCTAATGTTTTGAAAAACTAGACATCAAACTTTGTCATGAATAAATCTCATTTTATTCTTGCTATGCTGGTGATATTATTAAAATAAGTACCTGGATTGGAAGAGAAAATATAATGTCTTCCTACGCAGAAAGAATAACAGAGTAGGGCTACAGCATCACCAGGCAGGGAGCTAGTCAGGAGGACAATCTGAGTGTGAGGCGTGGATCACAGTGGAGAGCCCAGGAGAAAAAGGCAATATGGAGATTAACAGAAACTTATAATCAAGTGTCTCATCACACTTGCTAGATATCCTCAGATTTAATTAAGTGTGGTTAAGTGTTCATGGTATCCCCTATTAAGTTAAACAGAATTAAGTGAAGGTCAGTGCCCATTTGAATAAAAATAAAGTGTTAAAGTTAGAGCCACAATAGGAGACATCAGTGAGAAATCGCCAGGGAGGATGTTATCCCATATCTCATCCATCAAGAGGACCCTCCCATACCTGCTATTTTAGAATACATGGAGTATATTTTATAAAGGAAATCTTGTACTCTCACGAGAAAAAAAAAAGGAATCCACTTGCTCAAGACAGAAAGAGTATTTGGGATTTTCATATCTTTCCTACCATTAAAGGCCCTCCCTTTGATCGTCGATTTGCTCGAGCGGGCCCAGTAACGTCTCCATTGGAGACTTTGTTGTTACTGTGTTTGGCATATTGAATACTCTTGGTAGCTTGCCGGGCTCTCCGAGAGGGGCGGAGGAATCAACTAGGGTCGGCCATGTTGACCGCTTGTAAGGCGAACGCCCTACCGCTGTGCTATCGCTCCTATATTTGGCATGATGGGCAGGTTTCAAGGGTGGAGGGGAGAACAATTGACTGAAACATGACTCTATGCTCAGGCTTCAGTCTGGTAGTGCTTAGGAGAGCAGATGTAGTCCTGTGGGATCAAACCAGCCTTGGCCAATGCAAGGCAAATGCCTTGCTGGCAGTATTTTCTCTCCATCCCTAGAGGTTTTTTTTGAATGCAATAAATGAAACAAGAGAAAAAAACTTACAATGAAGAAAACTTGTCATTTAACACTAATGATATAAATACTATCTCAATTACTATAATCAAATTAATAATTATAAAATAAAATGTGAAGATAAATAATAAAGCTATTGTAAATAATGGTTTATAATCAAGAGTGATTTTAAGTCATAAAAATAAATGACTTGACCCAGAAATAATGAGAATAAAATAAATTACCTGAAATAAATAAAAAATAAAAAATAAATAAAAAATTCCACTGTTATGGAAAACCTCAATTTAATTTTTTTTCCTGGATTTCAACACATTGATTCCAGTGCTGCAATTTGTACAAATTAAACCACATTTAAGTGTAAGCCACCAGTGATAGGCACTGTCATCAATATGTAAAAGAACTTATCTGAAACCAAAGGGTAAACTTTATTGTAAACAGGATGACAAACTATAAATGCATTTGTATACTCAGTGGACAAATATGTATACTATCTACAATGCATTGTACAGTATTATCTAAATGGTAACATTGTAGCACTGTCCTCCCATTGTTCATGAATCCTCGAGCAGACACCAGTAACGTCTCACAACAAATTATGAAACTTCTTGTTACTGTTTTTGGAATACCGAATACGTCATGGGTAGCTTTCCAGGCTTTGCCGTGCAGGCAGGATACTCTCATTAGCTTGCTGGGCTCTCTGAGAGGGGCGGAGAAATTGAACCCGGATCGGCTGCGTGAAAGGCAAACGCCCTACCTGCTCTGCTATCACTCCAACCCCTAAGAAATAACATCATAAATATTTAAAACTCAATAACTTATTTTATGATTTAACCAACTAAACCAGCCATTCTAGAACAGGTATGTTAGAAAAGTTTAACTTCAAACCTACAGTTACTGATCTGCATACTTCTAAATATTCTGTGACTCTTGGGCCAAACACAACAGTTCTCAGGGACTACTCCTGATTTAGTGTTTGGGGTTTGCACCTTGCTGTTCTTGAGGGACCATACAGTGCATGGAATCAGACCAGGATTTCTGCATGTAAAGTATGCATTCCACTGTCTTTATCCCCCTTCCCGAAACCAATGTTTCTTTGTCAATAAATTTGTTTTTGTATGTTAAATTATACACAGTAAAATATGTGATGCAAGACTTCAGTAGAACAAGAAGCAGAAGAAAAATTAAACTAGATTTCTAGTTAAGGGCTATATTAATTTTGAAAATTTTGAGCTTTTATTATTGATTAATAGATATCATAGTTCATCATCATACCCATAATATTTTGCAAAAAATTACCCTTGGAAACTAAAGAGTGATGCCATATTTTATTTCAAGTTTGAACCAGAAATAATGAGAATGGGTCCAGTGTAATTTTTATTTGAGGGGGCACACCCAATTATGCTCAGATCATACTTCTGACCCTGTGCTCAGTGGTCAAGATGACAAGTCTTTGGGGACCATATGGGATGACTAAGCATGAACCAATGTTGCTGTTCATTTGGTCCTGCCATGTCCAACATAATTTTAACTAAACAATATCATTATCTCTGAGCAGTTTTAAAGCAGCTAAAAAAATATTGGAATACTTTTGAGCAGTTTGATTGCTTTCTGTTTTCTATGCCCTTGCATACCCACCCACACAATTTGGAATTTTCTATATCTTCCCGTATGTCAGAAACTAAAGGATAAACATTGGCAGCTCCATGCATCAGTCTTAAGACCGGTAAATTTTCTTGAGCTCTGACCCTCCCTTATTGGCAAATGTTTCTAATGTAAAAGGGGAAGACTAGTCACTATGTGCTTGTGGCTAGTTTTCCGATGTAGCCAGATTCATACTGATAATATCATCAGCATTTCTATGATCAATTCCCATGAAAAAATACTACTATTCTTTGTGTGCGCTGCAAAATAGCAATTCCCAAAATTAGAAAAAAATGTGGCTGTAATGTGAAGGTTATCAGAATACGGGGCTTGAACTCCAAGGATAGCAATACTGCTGTGGAGAAAGATCAAAATTTGACTGATGTAAGAACAGTGGTAATGTTGTCTATTATTTATTCACAATTTTTGCCATAGGAAAAACTAAGGAGTACTTCAATTCCCCAGGAATTTATTCCCTAAGTCATAGCAAAATAATGCTGTGGGACCAGAAAATATATCCCTTCAAAGCCAACTGAACCATAATACAGAAAGTCATGTAAACACCAGAAAATTTTAAGAACTACTAACATTAATAACACTACTCATAGTCTATGGTATTAGATGCAAGGTCTTACATTTTCTAATATATTCTACAAAAGTTATGAAATTGAGGATAGGTGAGGATAGGAGAAACAAACTGTATATATCCCCGAAACTCTTCTGAAGGAAACTACTGAAGCTAGTCAGACTTCTCTGCAGAATTAAAATCAACTAGAAAAAAGGCAAAATAAATAAATAAAACAAAAGTCTTAGGATTTTTTTAAAGTTACCTCCAAATCTTTTTTTACTAAAATTATTATTCAAGTAATGTATCAAGATAAAAGTATTCTTGCAAATGCAAATACAAAGGATATGCCTCAGACTTCTTTCTTTAAATGTTAACGATCTAAAATATCGTTTCAAAGGAGGAGCACAGCCTGGTGTGTCTCTTGTGTCCCACGAGTACTGGTGCACCTCTTTCCAGAAAATCTCATAAATAAACCCTTTGGTTTGATTGCCTAAATTTGACCCGGAGTGATCCTGAAGCTCCCTGGAAACTGTTTGGTGGTCCATCCAAAACTATTTTAAAAAGAGAGAGAGAGCCAAGAAGTACGACTGAGATGCAAAGAATATAGGAAAGTAAGTTGTTAAATTGTTATTAAATGTAAATGTCATTATAAAAGAAAATAAAATATAAAAATATGATACCAAAAATTCTTAAGTTTTTATTTATTTATTTTCTTTTGCTTTTTGCGTCACACCCAGCGATGCTCAGGGTTTATTCCTGGCTCTTCTCTCAGGAATTACTCCTGGCGATGCTCAGGGGACCATGTAGGATGCTGGGAATCGAACCTGGGTCGGCCATGTGCAAGGCAAGAGCCCTACCTGCTGTGCTATTGCTCCAGCCTCAAGATATTGAAAATTCTTAATATTCATAGTAATAAAATAATATTCATCCTTTCAAAAACCCCATATCACATAAAAAAATCTTTTAAGACAACTGAGTTGAGAAATGTAAGTGCTTAGCATAGCCAGAGGCTGAAAGGTTTTGGGCTTAATTATTAACAAAATATATACTCAGATATAGTCTCATTTTTAAATTTTTAATTTAACCTCTAAGACACTGGTTTCAGGAATGTTCTTCTAAAAAATCATTGTAGAAAATAAAGAGGAGATATTTCTATGGCCAAAACAGAGCTAACAAAATTTTCTAGAAAGCAAAACATATGAACAAAAAAAGCATATATCTTCAAATAAAATTATACAATAAAACAAAACAAAATCTATAGTAATAAATATCTTTGCTAAAGACAAACCTAAGAGTTGGTTACAAAAGCTAGTAATTATAGGACCCTCAAAATTAAAATAGCACTCGTCCTTCAAGCCCTACGCAGGTTACAAGTTGCCCCCCACCAGCAGCTCTCTGGCACAGCCATGGCTCCAGAGGCAAAAGGACTTAATCCAGAGCCCGGGAGCTTGCAGCAGAAAAGTGAATGGACTATGCTTTAAACTATGGTGCCATGCCTTCCCCTGAGGGAAAGGGGCGTTGCTCCCTTCCACCTTCTTCCACCCCCCACCCCCCACACCCCTCCCCCCCTCCCCCTGGCAGCAAGGTGGCCGCCACCTCAGAGCTTATTGGAAAGCCAGGTATGAGCCACGGTGCAACTGCAGTCTCATGAGAAGGGGACATGGCTCCAGCTCATCCTTCACACCCCACTTTGATCCAAGTTGCCCCCCACGAGCAGCTCTCCAGCACGGCCATAACACCAGACTCACAGAAACCAATCTCGTAACTATCTGGCTCTTTGCAGAAATCCCTCCAGACTTACTCAGAAATCCAAAATCATATGACATCATATGGTTTTCATAACCAGCTATAGAAAACAAATTATTTCACAGTGACTTTTCAGCAATTTTGATTGTTGGGGGGAAATTCTAAACAATAATGATGCTTCTTTTGTCAAAATAATGAATGTAATCAAAGTAGAGAGAGAGTTAAGTAGAAATCATCTGTCTCACAGGCATTGGGAGGGGTGGGAAGGGGGTATATTGGGGTTCTTGGTGGTGAAAAATAAGTACTGGTGAGTGGAAAGGTGTTTGATCATTGTATGAACGAGACTTTATCTTGAAAGCTTTGTAACTTTTCCCACAGTGATTCAATAAATAAATATAAGAACATAGAAAAAAATTAATAAATAAAATAGCAACTAAATACAAGTATTTGAACTAAATGCAGGAAGAGAGTCCAATTATACGAGTAACACAAAAGTGACCTCATCAGACATGTAAAAATGTACAGTTTTATTTTCATATGAAGACATAGTCTATAGTAACAATACTGTAGTTACAATTATAGTTTAACTATAGTGTAAAATATATGAGCAAAAGTTGTCAGTGAGAAATAAACAGAAACAATAGGAGGTGGAGACTTCAACACAAATTAATGGGTTTCAGTAATAAAATTGAAGTGGTAGTCAAACGTAGTTAATAATATCTTTAATTGAACTATTTATGAAAAACAGATACCTTTATTTCTCAAGTATCCAGTTAATTTAGTTATTAATAGTTTTTAATATTGAAATTAGTTAAAATTGGTTCTTAATATGGAAGATTGTGTTACTTCATGGTACAGCATGCAAATCCTGCGGGGATTTTAGACAACATACGTTACCCCCTCCGTTGCTTATGTACACTGAGAACAGCATAGCTGTTGACTGAGTATCTCAGAAAGTATACGTACCCTCTCTCCCAACTCTCTAGGGGATAGGGCCTATTAAAAAACTGCTCCCAGAAATTGTATGCTACACACTCTTTAAAGTAAATTTCTAAAACCCTTGCATTAATATCAGATTATTAAGCAGAAATTTAAATACTTGAAAAATGTATTAACCTAATAAATTGATTATGTTAAAAATAGCAATTACCGAAAATTTAAGAGGTTCTATGCAATCCAAAGGCCAACACCTGGTGGAACTTCTAGAACACTCCCAGTGGTGTTTGAGGGACCTGGCCGGGCTCAAGTTGAAATGCAGGTTTTCTGCAAGCAAAGCACGTACTCCAGTGCTTAGAGTCACCTCTCCTGCCCATAGAAAAAATTTTAATTAACTCTGATGATAAGCTGCATGCCAAAGTGGCCAAGTTTTTGTAACTTTCTTAATCATAAGTGCTTCTGTTAAAAAAAAAAAACTGGAGCTATATAGTCCACTGAGCCTACCCATAATGATCTCTGAGCTCAGAGCCAGAAGAAAACCCTGGAAACAACCTGGTGTGGCATAGTAAAACAAAAACAAAAAGTAAGGAGACATTAACTAAATCTTCAAGTTTTTAGGTTAAAATAGCCTCATTTTTCCCCAATTATTTCATCAGTAAAGAAGCGTACAGCACCTGGTCCAGACAAGGTCAGACCCGAACACCTGCTGCCAGTACTCATCAATATACTTGTTCCATCCCAATGGAAAATCCATCCCAACAGAACAGGACTGTTCTGTTGTACAAGAAGGGAGACATCCATGACGTAGGTAACTATCACCCGATCTGCCTGCTGTCCGTCATCTACAAGTTGTTCACTGGAGTCATCCTGAATAGAATAAGCAGAACACTAGATAAAGGAAAACCATGTGAGCAAGCCGGATTCCAAAAAGGATTCAGCACCATCGACCGTATCCACATGGTAACCATCTTGTAGAGGTTTCTCAGGAGTTCAAGATGCTGCTCTGTCTAACACTCATCAATTTAAAGAAGGCCTTTGATTTTGTTGAGAAGGAAATGGTCATTGAAGCCCTAGCCAAACAGGGCTTTCAAACTCAGTACATCAGGATCCTCTGTGACCTGTATTACAGATTCACTACGTGGATCTCACTATTCTACAAGGAAGTGATCATCAGCATAAAGAGAGGGCTTTGGCAGGGTGATACCATTTCACCAAAATTCTTCAGTGCCACCCTCAAGAACGTCATGCGATGACTACAAAGGGAAGAAATGGGAGTGAAGATAGACAGTTAGCAACTACGGCACCTCTGCTTCACTGATAACATCATTCTAATAACACCAAACATTAGCCAAGCAGCAAAAATGTTGGCCAACTTCACCCGTAAGTGAGGAAAGGTTGGACTGCAGCTGAATCTCACCAAAACAATGTTCATGAAAAATGAGCTAATCCTTGACATTCCATTTGCTCTCAAGGGAACGAACATTTCTGAATGCAACAGCTATGTATCCCTGGGTCAAGAACGCAACATGAGGAACGACTTGGCACCAGAACTGCGCAGAAGGAAGAGAGCAGCATGGAATGGTCTTCAAGAACGTCGAAGAAATAGTTAAAAGGATGAAGAACCTCCGGCTCCAGTCACATCTTCTCGACTCCACTGTTCTTCCTGCACTAAAATACGCCTCAGAGACCTGGGCCCTATGAAAACAGGACGAGAACACTTTTTGGGCCTCCCAAAGAGGAATCAAAAGAGTTATGCTTGGAATATCACATTTCAAGTGAGAGAAGGAATCCAGAGATCCGACCACCTTCGACGATCAAGTATCAGCAACGCTATCTCGTTTGTCAAGGGCTCTAAAATCAGATGGGCTGAACACCTAATGCGATTTGGAGACCACCACCAACTAGAGCTATTGCCTAAGATTCCACAGAACATCAAAAGGACGCATAGCTTCCCACCTATGAGATGTTCAGACTTCTTCTGAACAAACGGTTTGAGGCTCTTCGTGTTTCTGTAGCAAGCAGATGCCACTGGGCTACACTAGCACTTGACAGGGACAAATGGAGACATTACTGGCGTCCACTCAAGCAAATTGAAGACCAGTGAATGACTGGTGACAAGTGACAAGTGATCCGAGGATAGTTAGTAGTAAAATCAGCATGCACTCAGAAATATCTTTCCAGAAGATAATTAGTATCATTCAAATAAGTGCTGCATAAGAGATCAAAGAAAAATGAGAGACCATAGAAAAGAGAAAAGAAAGGAAGCTCTGACCTTTCTCCTGATTCAGTTGGATCAGTGTTAGATACATGGTTTTTGCTGGAAATGAATAAGAAAAATAGCAAATGGTTTTAACAGCACTGAGGTGGTCATTTGACTAGATGACTTTGCTGCATAACTTTGGTGACTGTGTAGAGTATGATAAGGAGTGGAAAATCCAATGGAAAGCTATCTCCAAAAGAATGTTACAGACCTAAAAATGACAGTGAGATAATAGGAAATTTTTGAGAAATTTCAAAATTGGCCTGACTTGGTAATTAATGTTACTGGGCAGAGCTGAAATACATGGAGGAGTTATAGATGACACCAGTATGAATATATACTACTAAAGAAGAGGCCTCAGGATACAGCACATGAATGCTTTATAATATAATAACGGAGGAAAATCTTCTGCAAAGGTCGCTGGGGATTACTGAGAAAGGTCACATCTCTGCTTACCCATACAGGATTCTATTCCACTTATAAAAATGTTCTGTATCATTAAATTTATTTTAAAAATTTAGATTATCAGACTATTCTCAAAAAGTGGAATTATGTGCGGAGGTCCAGTATCACAGGGAAGTCAATATTTACTAGTGCTGTGTGTATTTAATAATAATTCTAAAACATGAATTAGATACTTGGGGAGTTGCAGACTACAAAGCATTGATGTGTGTCTTTTAAAAATATAACACATTTGTATAATTCAGTTTACTTAGAAAAATAAACAAATATAAGTTTTAATATAAAATCTTCATAAATAAAATGCAGAAAATGTAAGATATATTATAATTAATTGCTTCACTTCTTTCTAATTATTAACCACTTATAACAGGGAATATAAGTGAAATAATTTTCCATTTAAAATTATAAATCCCATATACACTTCAATTGTTTCATTATAAAACATTTTATATGATTCTCTTTGGCAGAAATTCTCTAATTTAATTTTTGGACATGTTGAAATTTTGATCTAGGGAATTCTTTGTTGGAAGCAAAACAGGCATAAGGGAAGAGTGGAGTTGGGTTGTTGGGTCATTATTGGATATTTTTCAGCTGTTTTAGCCTCCTCTATTTACTGCAAGCCAGTGTCGCCCCCAGTTGATAGTAGTAATGTCTCCAAACATTGTCAAATGTCCCAAGGGGAATGTTGAGGGCAATGAGGTGGGAGTTGGAGTCCCAATTGAGAATGACAGTTTTGTAGAAATAAAACATTTCAGCCACTTGGAGCTGCCTTCACAAAATCTATATATCGAGTGGCTTGAACAACAGAAATTCATATGATTGTTTTTTCATATGATTCTGGAAAACGGAAAATCCAAGACACAGTTCCGACTTGATTAGAGGTTCTTTCTTTTTTTTTTTATTTTTATTAGTGAGACGCCATGAGGTACAGTTGTAGACTTACAAATTTTTGTGCTTGGGTATCAGTTATACAATGATCAAGTACCAATCCCTCCACTAGTGCCCATTCTCCACCACCAATGATCCCAGTATCCCTCCCAAACCCCATCCCCCCCATCCCACCCTGCCTATGTGGCAGGGAATTCCCTTTTGTTCTCTCTCTCCTTTTGGGTGCTGTGGTTTACAAAAAAGGCAATGAGTGGCAATCAAGTTCAGTCTACATTCTCCTTTCAGCATGTATCTCCCATCCTAGGAGGATCCTCCCAACACCCTTTACTTATTGCTCCCTTCTCTGTCTGAGCTGCCTTTTCCCCTACAACTGTAGATGTACCAAAGTTTCTTCAACCAGTCATCTGTTCTCGGGAACTCAGGTTTTTTCCAGATTTTGGCTATTATGAACAGTGCAGTAATGAACATAGAAGTGCAGATGTCATTTCGACTGTACTTTTTTGCCTGTCAGGGATATATTCTCAGGAGTGGTATTGCTGGGTGAAATGGGAGCTCAATTTCTAATTTTTTGAGAATCATCCATACTGTTTTCCAAAAGGGCTGAACTAGTCAGCATTCCCACCAGCAGTGAAGGAGGGTCCCTTTCTCGCCACATCCACACCAACACCGGTTGCTTTTTTCCTTTTGGATGTGGGCAAGTCTCTGTTGTGTGAGATGATATCTAATTGTTATTTTGATCTGCATCTCCGTGATGATTAATGTTGTAGAGCATTTTTTCATATGCCTTTTAGCCATTAGGATTTCTTTGTTGAGAAAGTTTCTGTTCATTTAGTTGCCCCATCTTTTTATGGGGTTGGATGTTTTCTTGTAGAGTTCAACCAGTGCTTTGTATATCCTTGATATCAACCCCTTATTGGATAGGTATTGGGTTAATATCCTTTCCCATTATGTATATTGTCTTTGTATTCTGGTCACTGTATTGTTTGAGGTACAAAAACTTCTTAAGTTAAGATAGTCCCATTTGTTTATCTCTGTTTCCACTTGGTCAGTGGAGAGTCATCTTTGAAGATACCATTAGCCTCAGTATCGTGGAGGGTTTTGCCAACCCTGTTTTAAATGTACCTTATAGATTTTGGCCTGATGTAGAAAACATGGGAAGATGCCGTCAATGACAACATTGATGAGGAATACGATTGAATGATTCAGCACCTCCGTGATTGTGCGAGGAATACCAAGAGAAAGATAACCACAAAAAACTGCCTTTCTTCGAACACTCTTGAACTTATTCACCAACGTGGCTGGGCACATGCCTCAGGCAACCGTAAGCGAATGTCCGAGCTGGCAAAACAATGCAGAGAAGCCATTAAGGATGACCTCAAAGACAGGAGAACAGCAGTGCTGGTAGATGCGGCAGAAACCGGGAAAAGCATTAGTAATGCCCGCCTGTCCTTCACCAACTACAAGACCAAGATGACTGCCCTCCGAAATCCTGATGGATCGATCACATCTTCCAGAAGGGAAGTGGAGAAGATTATTCATGACTTCTACTCAGATCTCTTTAATAGCCATGCCCACTTGCCCACATACCACATCCCGCACGATGGATATATTGTTCCCAATGTTCTCCCTTCCAAAATTCAACACGCCATCTCATCAGTAAAGAAACAAAGAGCACCTGGCCCAGACAAGATCAGACCTGAACACCTGAAGAACTTACCATCAGTACTCATCAATACACTGACTCGGCTCTTCACACACTACCTGTCTGAATGCAAGGTTCCATCCCAATGGAAGACCAGCAAGACTGTACTACTATACAAGAAGGGAGACATCCACAACATTGGCAACTATCGCCCAATCTGCCTATTGTCTGTCATCTACAAACTATTCACTCGAGTCATCCTGAATAGGATTAGCAGAACACTAGATGAAGGACAACCATGTGAACAAGCCGGATTCCGAAAAGGATTCAGTACCATCGACCATATCCAAACAATTACTAAGATCATTGAGGTTTCTCAGGAGTTCAAGATGTCGCTCTGTCTAACGTTCATTGATTTAAAGAAGGCCTTTGATTCTGTTGAGACGGAAGCGGTCATAGAAGCCCTAGCCAATCAGGGTGTACAAACTCAATACATCAGGATCCTCCATGAGCCCTATTACGGATTCACTACCAGGATCTTACCATTCTACAAAGAAGTAATCACCCATGTCAAGAGAGGGGTTCGGCAGGGTGATACCATTTCACTGAAACTCTTCAGTGCCACCCTCAAGAACATCATGCAACGACTGGAATGAATGGGAGTGAAGGTAGATGGTTGGCAACTACACCACCTCCACTTTGCTGATGATATCGTTCTAATAACACCAAACATCAACCAAGTGGTACAAATGCTAACCGACTTCGACTGTGAGTGAGGAAAGGTCGGACTACAGCTGAATCTTACAAAGACAATGTTTATGAGAAACAGCCTCATTCCTGACGCTTCATTCACTCTCAACAGAACCACCATCTCCAAATGCAACAGTTATGTATACCTAGTTTGAGAAATCAACATGATGAATGACCTGGCACCTGAGTTACACAGGAGGAAGAGAGTGGCTTGGAATGCCTTCAAGAGCGTTGAAGAAATAACTAAGAGGACAAAGAACCTCCAGCTACGAGCACATCTCTTTGATTCCACTGTTCTTCCTGCATTAACATATGCCTCAGAGACCTGGGCCCTACGAAAACTGGATGAGAACGCTATTCGGGTCTCTCAAAGAGGAATCGAAAAAGCTATGCTTGGAATATCACACTTCCTCAAATGAGAGATAAAATCCGTCTGATCCCCGTCAACACTGAAGAATCAGGGATGCTGTCTCATTTGCCAAAGCATCAAAGATCAGATGGGCTGGACGGCTGGACATGTAATGAGGTTTACAGATGACCACTGGACTAGAGCCACTACTGACTGGATTCTATGGGACATCAAAAGATCCTGTGGACGCCCACCTACAAGATGGTCAGACTTCTTCATCAAGACCCTGAATGATCGGTTTGAAGCTCTGCATGTTTCTAGAATGAACAGATGCCATTGGGCTATGGTAGCATGCAACAGGGATGAATGGCACCCGCTCTAGTAAATCGATGAATAACGGGGGATCAAGTGATCAAGTGATCAAGTTGAAAACTTTAATCCATTTTGATCTGACTTTTGCACATGATGTTAATTTGAGGTCTAGGCTCATTTTTTGCATGAGGTTGTCTAGTTATGCCAGCACCATTTGTTGAAGTAGCTTCCCTTGTTCCACTTCACATTTCTTGCTCCCTTATCAAAGATTAGATGTTCATATATTTGGGGTTGTGTGTACAGATAACCCACCCTGTTCCACTGTTCTGTGAAACTGCCTTTGTTCTAGTACCATGCTGTTTTAATGATTACCGCTTTGTAGTAGAGTTTGACATTGGGGAGAGTAATGCCTCTCACGTCTTTTTCCCAAGAATTGCTTTAGCTGTTCGTGGACATTTGTTGTTCATATGAATTTCAGGAGTCGTTGATCTATTTCTTTGAAGAATTTCATGGGTATCCTTATAGGGATCTCATTGAATCTCTATAATGCTTTGGGAAGCATTGCCATTTTGACAATGTTAATTCTTCCTATCCATGAGCAGAGGATATTTTTCCAATTCCTCGTGTCCTCATATACTTCATGGAGTAACATTATGTGGTTTTAATTGTAGAGGTCCTTTACCTCTTTAGTTAGGCTGATTCCAAGTTATTTGATTTTCTGGGACACAGTTGTGAACAGGATTGTTTTTTCATGTCACTGTCCACTCTCTCATTATTTGCGTATAGGAAGGCCATGGATATTGGGGTATTAATTTTATAGCCTGCAACTTTACTCTCAAGTCTATTGTTTCTAGGAGTTTCTTGATAGAGGATTTACAATTCTATAGATATAGTATCATATCATCTTCAAGTAGTGAGAGCTTGATTTCTTCCTTTCCTATCTAGATGCCTTTAATGTATTTTTCTTGCCTAATCGCCATTGCAAGTACTTCCAGTAGTATATTGAACAGAAGTGGTGATAGTGGGCATCCTTGTCTTGTTCCTGATTTAGATGAAAGGCCCTTAGTTTTTTCCCATTGAGGATAATGCTTGCCATGGGTTTGTTGTAGATGACTTTGACTATTTAAGGAAAATTCCTTCAAAACCCATTTTGGTGAGAGTTTTTATCATAAACAGGTGCTGGATCTTGTCAAAAGCTTTCTCTGTGTCTATTGATATGATCATATGGTTTTTATCTTTACTTTCATTGATGTGATGGATTCTGTTGATTGATTTCCGAATGTTAAACCATCCATGCATCCCCAGGATGAATCCTACATGGTCGTGCTGTATGATCTTTTTGATGTGTTGTTGGATTGTATTAGCTAATATTTTGTTGAGGATCTACGAAACTGTGTTCATCAGAGATATTGGCCTATAGTTTCTTTGTTGGTGTTGTCTTTATTTGCTTTTGGTATTCGCAAGATATGTGCCTCATACAAACTGTCTGGGAGACTTTCTGTTTACTAAATTTCCTGGAAAAGCTTGAGGAGAATTGGCAACATGTTTTCTTCAAATGTTTGGAAAATTCACTAGTGAATCTATATATGCCTGGGCTTTTGTTTGGGGGAAGACTTTTTATTATAGTTTCAATTTCCTTACATGAATGGGTCTATTAAGGTATCCCAAGTCTTCTTGGTTCCATCTTGGCAGATTATAGGAATACAGGAATTTATCCATTTCTTCTAGGTTCTCTTGTTTCATGGCATACAGACTCTCAAAGTAGTCTCTGATGATCTTTTGAATTTCATTGCTTTCTGTTGTGATGTCCCATTTTTAATTACTGATTATTAGGTTTATTAGGGCTCTCTCTCTTTCTTTGTGAGTCTTGCTAGTGGTTTATCAATCTTGTTTATTTTTTCAAAGAACCAGCTCTTGGTTTCATTGACCTTTCAGTTGTTTTTTCTTTGGGGGGGGTTTCCATGTCGTTAATTTCTGCTCTAATTTTTATTATTTCTTTCCTTTGGCCAGGCTTGGGTTATTTTTGTTGGTCTTTTTCTAAGATCTTGAGCTGTGAGGTCAGTTCATCTATATAGACCCTTTCTTCCTTCCTTAGGAATGCTTGCAAAGGTATAAATTTTCCTCTTAACACGGCTTTAGCTGTGTTCCATAGGTTCTGGTAGCTTATGTCTTCATTCTCATTTGTTTCCAGGTATCTTTTGATTTCATCCTTGATTTCCTTCCTGACCCACTCGTTGTTCAACATTAAGTTGTTTAATTTCCAGGTGTTTCATTTGGTTCTTGGTGTCTTTGTGTGATTTGCTTCTATCTTCAGAGCATCGTGATCTGAAAAGATTGTTGATACTACTTCTATCTTCCTGCTTCTCTATTGAGGTATGTTTTGTGGCCTAGCACGTGGTCTATTTTGGAAAATGCTCCGTGTAAACTGGAGAAGAATGTGTATTCTTTCTTTTTGGGATGTAAAGCCTTATATAAATCTATTAGCCCTCTGTCTTCTATTTCTTCCTTCAAATCCAATGTTTCCTTGCTGAGTTTTGTTCTTGTTGATCTATCCAGAAGTGATAAGGCAGTGTTGAAGTCTCCAACCAATATTATATTGCTGGCAATGTACTCCTTAATATCTGTTAGCAATTGTTTTAAGTATTTGGCTGGTCCCTCATTAGGTGTGTATACATTTAAGAGTGTGATTTCTTCCTGTTGTACGTATTCCTTGATAAATAGAAAATGGTCTTCGCTGTCCCTTCTAATCTTTTTCAACCTGAAATCTATGTTTTTGGATACTAGTATGGCCACCCCAGCCTTTTTGAGGGAGCTGTTTGCTTGCAGGATTGTTTTCTATCATTTAACTTTGAGTCTATGTTTGCTCTGACTGTTCTGATGAGTTTCTTGTAGACAGCAGAATGTTGGTTTCAGTTTCTGGATCCATTTTGCCACTCTGTGTCTCTTGATTGGTGCATTTAGACCATTGACATTGAGAGAGATTATTGTCTTGGGGTTTTGTGCCATCCTTCTGTAGGGGTTTGTTGTGCTTATAAATGTTTTCCTTCTTATTTTACAGGAGTCCCTTTAATCCTTCTTTTGGTTTTAAGTCTATGAAGTTTCTGAGCTGTTGTTTATCTATAAAGTGTTGTATCGTTCCATTGAGTTTGAGTGAGAGTTTAGCTGGATAAAGTATTCTTGCGGAGGCATTCATTTCATTGAGTTTTTCACTATATCCCACCATTGTCTTAAGGCTTGGAGGATTTCTTCTGATAGGTCTGCTGTAAATCTAAGGTGTGCTCCTTTGTATGTGATTTCTTTCTTTGGCATTGCTGCTTGCAGTATTGTGTCTCTATCCATGACACCCATCATTCTGACTATGATATGCCTTGGAGTGTTTTTCTTAGGGTCTCTTTTAGCTGGCACCCTTCAAGCTCCTTGAATCTGAATGGCTGCATTGTTCAGCTCTGGGAACTTTTCAGCAATGAGTTGTTTAACCATGACTTTTTCTTTGGGGTTGCCTCCCTGTCCTTCTGGTTCTCTAATGATTCTAATGTTGTTCCTTTTGGCATCATCCCCCATGTCTCTGATTCGTTTTAGAGCTATTTTGAGGTCTTTGCCCATTGTTTGTTGTTCTCCATGGGATTTCTGTTGCTCATCTTCAAGCTTACTGATCCAATCTTCCTCTGTGGTCATTCTACTGCTGAGGGAACCCAGTGAGTTTTTAATTTCATCTGCAGAATCCTTAATTTGTGACATTTCTTTTGTGGCTTTCTTATTTCTGCTCTCATTTCTTCCTGTATTTCCTTGGCTATCTGTTCCACTGTTTCTGTCATTTCTTCCTTTAATTTTCTGGATGCGTGCTCCATTGATTCTTTGACTTCCTTGAAAATCCTGTGCATTTCATCACAGAATTCTTTATCAGTGATCTCATATTTGTAGGTAGCCCCTGTTGAGGATCTGGGATTCTTTTCTTTGTCCTCTCCTCGAAGTGGAGATTTGCACTGTTTCTTCATGCTGTTGTGGTTGTATAGCGGTAAAACCTTGAAGTTCACTAGCACTGTTCCCTCTTATTGTGGGAAAGGATTCTGAATAAGGTCGGTTGATGATGGTCACGCTTCTCCCCTTCTAGAATATGTCCTTCCTCTCAGACATTATTCTGTGGTTTATGATAGGCATCGAGTGAAGCATTGGAGCAGATGCTCTTTTCTATTGGGCTTGTACAGCTTCTAGAGTATACTAGTCTTTTGTTGGAATGGAAGTAGGCTGGTGGATTATTTTTCTATTCTGTTTGAGGCATCTAGGACTTTTTCCACAGAATTAGGTGATGAACGTTGGGATGTGAGTCAAGAGTACTAGGAGTGGGAATTATAATACAGAAGTTCATGACCACTTTTGAGGAGGCCACGCCCCCTAGAGTGGAGGCCACATCCCCAGCTAGTCCAGATTCTAGTCCACAGACCTGTTGAGTGGGGTTGGTGACTAGTTGGACTGAAGCTTGCTGTGGAAGTGTAGGCAGGTGCCCCAGGCAGGTCCCTGCGGTTGGCATTCAGGAGCATGGGACTGGGTGGGGAGGGGGTGCCGAAGCAGGTACAGACCTGTTGGAGGGGCAGTGACTAGTTGGGCTGGTGCTTGCTCTTGATTAGAGTTTCTGATGTAGAGTTTCTACAACCCTTGGTTTCTGGGTTTTAGAGAGCTGTCTTCTCAGTGTCTGCACCCAATATCAAAAAAAAAAAAGTAGCCCCTAGTATTTTCTTTTAAGCATAACAATTTTATCTACTCATTTTTATCTTTTCAATACCTCCCTGTATGCTCTTCACCAAATGTTGGAGTCTCAGCAGCTAGCCTGAGACTTTGACCAGATCCCCTGCCCCTGGAAGCAAAAGCTGGCTCTGTTTACAAACACCCAAGGAGACCACTTCAGCACTCCCTACACATAGGCACTCTGGTTTAGAATGAGGGATATGACTGTGCCCACCTACCCATATTCATAAACTGGCCCTAAGAGCAGCATATGGAAATCACTAACTGACATCTGTAAGAGCCCTATAAGAGAAGCCCGCTGTATTAGAGAAGCAAGAGATCCATGCTGTACATGGGATTTCTCCACCCCACTCCCCCGTCACATCAACTGAGTGTCAGATTGACCCCCCCCCCCCTCCCGAGTGTGTGTATAAGAACTCCTGGGTAGGGGTCAATAAACGGAGGATTGCTGGACCTCCAGATTTGCCCGCCCCCCGTGGCTTTTTTTCTCAGGAATCCCTCGGTGAGCAGAGGGTAAGGGCAGAGGCTTCTCCCCTACCCACACCCTCCCCTTTAGGAAGAAAATTTTGCGACTTTGGGGGAAATACTGAAGTTTGCTGGGATTCTACTGGCCAGGACTCAGACAACCAAATGGAGTCACATTGATAGCTTCTTTAACATAGAAGTTTTGGGAGAACACAGTTCAACACCATCTTCTATGTATGCATGGTCAAACTTTTTCTCTAGTACTATTGGAAAGATAAAGATTCACAACACTTTATTAGTATTATTACACACATGTGTAGCATTTTTATTATCAAATTCAAGAAATTATCATTATCTTTCACAAATAGCCTGTAAGATTTTAGGACACTTCAAATTTTCTAAAACAGTGGGTTAATTATAGGGGGCCAAGAGATAACTTAGTGGCAAAAAGTAGCTTCCTTGCAAGTGTGAGGCCAAGAATTCAATGTTTGCTGCCACCCACTTATGGTGGAGCATGGTTTCTCACATCTGTTTGTGACTCCTGGCATTTCAATAGAGTATGCAATCTCCAGCGTACAACCAGGCTGGGGAAAGCACCACAGTTAAAGCGTGCAGGTTCATTACATAAAGCACAAAATGTTTATGAACACTACAATTAATAAGCACAGCAAACAAGAAATGTGAAGCCCTAAGCAAGCACCACAACTAAAAGTGTGCAACCCTCACTGAACACCAAGACCAAATGTGCAAGCACTCATACCAAGCTGTGTTTGATCCCTAGTCATGGCAACAACAACAATGAAGGGAAGGGGAAAACAATGACTAATCATATTGTTATCCCATTTTCATGGATGTTTACACTGTAGTGACATATTATATTTAAATTTACTATTGTTAGTGTCATATTTTCACATAACATAGGTAAAAATTAGCTGTTTCAAACAAAGAAAGCAGCATTAGGGAAAGCCAGCTATTCTGGGCAGAGTTTAGCATATATGTAGGCAACTGGTATTAAGAACATTAGAAACATATTCTGAAGTCAAGAAGACAAGTTAGGAATATTATCAAATACTGGCAAGTGACTGAGAATAGATAACAACATGAAATCAAGTTTTAGATAAAGAATCAACAGTTGATTGTTGTACAGCTAGGCATCAGGAAAAAATAGACAGTAGGCTGAAAATCACTCACATCAGAATTTTAGCCTCAGTAGGTCAGACCCCCTCACTTACCTACAAAGTCTGTGGAAGATTATGTCTCTGAGAGGTAGGCACCAAAATGAAATGAGATGTGAATGAGATTTGTTAAAGAAAATATTGGTGGGACTGGAGCGATAGCACAGCAGGTAAGGCATTTGCCTTGCATGAGGCTGACCGGGTTCAATTACCGGCATCCCATATGGTCTCTGAGCACTGTCAAGAGTAATTCCTTAGTGCATCACCAAGTGTGACCCAAAAAGCAAAAAAAAGGAAGAAAATGTTGGTGGAAGATGAAGAAGGAGAACATTAGTTAAAGAAAACAATTGAAACGTACATATATATATGTATATTATAGGTTTTAGGGCTGCACCCTGCAGTGTCAAAGGATCACTCCTGGAAATGTTTATAGGATGAGACCAAGTCAACTCCATTTAAGTGAAGAAAACTATCCCTTTCCAGCCCCAAACTCAAGATTTTGGGCACTTGTGAAAGAAAAGAGACAAAAGGAGAATTGATTTGGAAGACCATAAAGAGCAGTTCAGCTCTGGAAAAGTCTCAGCTCCAGGGCAAAAATTGGATCAGGCAGAAACGATTCAGCTCAAAAGTTGGCTCAGAGCAATCTGGAAGCACATGATCTTAATACAATGATCTGCTAGATCAATCTATGGTGAACTAGCAGGAGTGTACACCAGCTACACAAATGTATTTTTCTGAAGGAAAATGAAAACAAGGTATGCAAGTTTGAGGCTACCCCATTCTCCATCCTTACTAATAGAAGCCATTGTTGAGTACATAAATCCTTTTCAATAAACCCACATGAAATATACCTCACATTTTCTATGGCAATATCTAAAAATAACATCCTGTTTTATTCTAAAGCTACCAAACATATGTGGAAATGTGACAGAGAGAGGTTGGTGTGAAAGATGCAATGATCTTCACTGTAGAGGTTAATATCTTTCAAATTTTCGAATCAAATGTCTAGGTGAACATGTTGCTGAAGTCCCTGCCAGGGCAATAGAAAAGGTCCATGCAATGAAGACCCTGATACTAAAAATCTGTTAAGCTTCACATAAACCCAACTTTATTTCTAAAGGAGATTGTGATTTCTTTTCATTAAACATGTATTATTTTGAGACCTAATCCAAATTCTAAATTTTCCAAACTAAAGTTAATTAAAATTATGAAGAAGGGGTCTGGAAAGACAACATTTTTGTCAGTTCCTAGAACACAGAGTCATCAATGGAAACAGGAGGTTCTCATTTATACACTTGGGCCAAAATCAAGTGCTAAAGTTCAAGATAAAAGGGTGTGTGCACATCGGTGAGAGTGTCCAATGGTAGCTACTTTTCAATTGAATGTTCTCAGGAAATCACTGGAAGGGAAGAGACAGTTTCCAAGTCAGTTAAGTTCCTGGCAAGATCTAAAGAGGAACTTGAAAGCCTAATTAACAGAAAGTACTTAGTTCTAGACTTAGGAGAAAGTAAGGGTGTTGAATAGAATACCAGGAACCTGGAGATACCAGTCAATAGACTGGTACCATTGTTACGCAGTAAGGGAAGGTAAGCTAGACTGTGAATTTTCTATATCTCCTGAGACTACTCTGGAGTAAAGTGCTATTAAAATTATATTATAGATTCCCCCTTGCCTCAGAGAGTTATCTAGCTAAGAATATAGGTGTTTATAATAACATGTAGGTAGAACAGGCCAGGAAAATAAGTCATGAGTGAAGAATTACAATCATGAGTCCCCCCTACAGTATCCAAACATTAGATCTCTAAATGTTGTAGTGATCATCTCTAACTTGTCAACATACTGCTATTAAAAAGGAAAACTCAAAGTGGCTCTGGGGAGGTACTAATGATTCATCATCACAGGGTTCAAAAACCAAAACTATATAATATGCAATAGCATGTATACCTTACCGGTATAAAACAAAATGCAAGCAAGATGAAAAAAAAATCAAGAGAAAAAGTGAAATAAAAAGAGATAGGTGGCTGCCTAACACCATGTACAAAAGTAAGATCAAAATGGATTAAAGACCTCAACATCAGACCAGAAACCATAAGGTACATTGAAGATAAAGTTGGCAAAACCCTCCATGACATTGAAGCTAATGGTATCTTCAAAGATGCCACGCCACTGGCCGAGCAAGTGAAAACAGAGATAGATAAATGGGACTATCTTAAACTAAGAAGCTTCTGCACCTCCAAAGAAACAGTGACCAAAATACAAAGACAGTCTACAGAATGGGAAAGGATATTCACCGAATACACATCTGACAAGGGGTTGATATCCAGGATATACAAAATACTGGTTAAACTCCACAAGAAGAAAACATCCAACCCCATCCAAAAATGGGGCAATGAAATGAACAGAAACTTTCTCAAAGAAGAAATCCGAATGGCAAAAAAGCACATGAGAAAATGCTCTACAGCATTAATCATCAGGGAGATGCAGATCAAAACCACAATGAGATACCATCTCACACCTCAGAGACTGGCCCACATTCAAAAGAACAAAAGCAACCGATGCTGGCGTGGATGTGGCGAGAAAGGGACACTCCTTCACTGTTGGTGGGAATGTCCACTGGTTCAGCCCTTCTGGAAAACAGTATGGACGATTCTCAAAAAATTAGAAATTGAGCTCCCATTTGACCCAGCAATACCACTCCTGGGAATATATCCCAGAGAGGCAAAAATGTATAGTCGAAGTGACATCTGCACTTGTTTGTTCATTGCAGCCCTCTTTACAATAGCCAGAAACTGGAAGAAACCTGAATGCCCAAGAACAGATGACTGGTTAAAGAAACTTTGGTACATCTACACAATGGAGTACTATGTAGCTCTTAGAAAAGATGAAGTCATGAAATTTACATACAAGTGGTACAATATGGAAAGTATCATGCTAAGCGAAATGAGTCAGAAAGAGAGGGATAGACATAGAAAGATTGCATTCATCTGGGGGATATAAAGTAACAAAGTATGAGATTAATACCCAAGAATAGCTGAGATCAGCACCAGGAGGATTACTCCATAACTTAGAGGCCAGCCGGGTATCCTAGAGGAAAGGGCTATTCAGATAGAGAAGGGAGCACCAAATAAAGGATGTTTGGAGGATCCTCCCAGGAGGGGAGATGCATGTCGAAAGTAGAGTATGGACTGAACATGTTTGCCACTCAATGCCTCTTTTGCAGACCACAACACCCAAAAGGAGAGAGAGAACACAGGGGATTGCCCTGCCACAGAGACGGGGGGATGGGGGGATGGGGGTGGGAGGGATATTATCCATGGTGGTGGAAAATGGGCACTGGTGGAGGGATGGGTATCTGATCATTGTATAATTGAAACCAAAGCACAAAAAATTGTAAATCTACAACTTTAAAAAAAATAAAATAAAATAAAGGGGAAAAAAAAAAAAAGATAGGTGGCAAAAAAATAGTGTGACAGATAAATGGCCCTTCTTGCAGTATGTATAAGATACAGATGTAAATCAATATATTTGACTTTAAGTTTCAATATATCTCTCTTAAACTCTTAATGTATGTATTAAGTTTCTCATCTTCCTCTAGGATAAAAAAAATTAATCTATGAGTGGGCAGAAGGAAATAGGGATTATTTCCAGCTACAAATTATTTATCACCATATTCTATTCTCTCTTCACCTTCATTAGGATGCTTCCAAATTGACAAAGAAACCTATTTACTGCTAATTGATTAGCACTCTAAATTCATTGAGATTTTAGCAATAACAGTCATCTCAAATAGTTCAGTTGAAATTAGTTGTATCACATCGCAGGAAAGAAGGTATGATCTGGCTCTAGCAGGCTCTCCTCACTGACAGTAGATTTCTAATTTAAGTAGACAAGATTCAAAATTCAATAAAAAAATTGAGTTTATCCAAAAGACAAGTTAAAATACAAAGCATCATCTTTGCAGCATAGATGTGGTCAATGGGAATTAAGTCAGAACCCTTATTTGTTTCACTATATGTTAAAACCTACACACACACACACACACACACACACACACACAGGATAAAACTATTCATAAAGCATCTGCTGGCAGCATTTGAAAAGGTTTTCATTTTTTTAGTTCTAGTTCCATAGACAGCCTGCTCCCAGAAGCCCGGCAGACCTCCATTACCTCCACTACCTACACTACCTCCATTACCCAGCTGCTGTCATGCTCCAGGATGCTTTCTAGACACTCGGGCCGAGACTCACACATGAGTGAGGCCCCACAGAAACAGGGACGCAGAACTCTGTGATCTCAGACTCCAGGCTCAATGGACCCAGGAACAGAAATTCTCTGCCTACTCCCAGCAGCCCAGCAGACCTCCTTTACCTCCACTACCTCCACTACCTAGCTGCCACCATGCCCCAGGATGCTTTGCGGCTGCGTGACACATAATAAAACTCTTAATCCAAGATTACCGCACCATATTTTATTGGGTTCAAATATGGTTTAAACCATGGGAACCCCTTCAAGGATGATTAGAGGCTGCCCTTAAAGCTTCTAACCTTTTTCAGAGAGCCTGGCAAGCTACCGAGAGTGTCCTGCCCACATGGGAGAGCCTGACAAGCTATCTTTGGTGTATTTGATAAGCCAAAACCAGTAAAAACAATGGGCCTCATTCCCCTGACCCTGGAAGAGTCACCAATAGAGCAGTGTTAAGAAGGATGAGGAAGGAAAGGCTGATAAAATCTCAGGGCCAAACTAGGCTGCTAAAATGAAGAAGGACAAAATAACTGTTTGTACTTTCAATGCAAGTATGCTGTCATCGAAGGCATACATTGAGGACCTGATGGGGCAAGCATGAAAGATCAAGTACGACATCATTGGTCTGACCAAGATGAGAAGGCGTCAATCATATCACGCCATTTCAACACTGGAGAAGATCTGTTCCTCAGAACATGTGACAAAAGAGGACTCAATGGTGTCGGTGTCCTTGTCAACACAAACTTGGCCATAAACATTGATTCATTTGAATGCCTAACAACTCGAATCGGACTATTACACTAGAATAGATGTGGCTCACTGCTGGCAGTTTCTATCTTTGTTGCCTATGCACCAACATCCAATTATGATGAAGGAGAAATTGAGAAGTTCTACATGGAGCCACAGAAGTTCTATAGAGCAGACACACCTTCTACAAGATCGTTGTTGGTGATTTTAATGCCAAGATAGAACCGAGAAGATCAGCCAAAGAACTTCATATTGGAACCCATGGCCTAGACTGGAATGAACAGAGTAAAAGACTATCTGAGTTCATCATGTCAACCAAGACCATCCATGGTAACTCACAATTCCAGAAGGCCGAATCTAAACATTGGACATGGGAGTTTCCCGATGGATGGTTCCACAATGAAACTGACCAAATCATATTCAATCGACAGTTTTCCCAGACCCATGTCACTGTTGTCTCAAAACTCCAAACAGGATCGGACCACAGTCTTCCTCGTGCAAAATTCTACTTCACAGAGCGGGGAGAAAGGGCTTCAAAGTTTAAGAAGAGAACTCCCATTACGACCATCAGCTGGAAGCTCTTTGGCACTATTGTGGCAACATGGGAAGATGCTGTCATTGACAACAGTTCCATCCCAATGAAAAACCAGCAGGACTGTACTATTGTACAAGAAGGGAGATGCACGCCATTGGCAACTATCGCCCAATTGGCCTGTTGTCTGTCGTCTAAAAGCTGTTCACTCAGGTCATCCTGAATAGGATTGGCAGAACATTAGATAAAAAACAACCATTTGAGCAAGCCAGTTTCTGAAAAGGTTGCAGTACAATCGACCATATCCACACGATAACCAAGCTCACTGGGGTTTCTTAGGAGTTCAAGAAGCTGCTCTGTCTAACATTTATTGATTTAAAGAAGGCCTTTGAGTCTGTTGAGACAGAAGCATTCATCGAAGTCCTAGCCAAACAGGGTGTTCAAATTAAATACATCAGATTCTTCCGTGAGCTGTATTATGGATTCACTACCAGGATCTCACCATTCTACAGGGAGGTGATCATTGATGTCAAGAGAGGGGTTCAGCAGGGTGATACCATTTCACAGAAATTCTTCAGGGCCACCCTCGAGAACATTGTGTGATGACTGGAATGGGGAGGAATGTGTGTGAAGGTAGATGATCAGCAACTGCACCACCTCCGCTTCGCTGATGACATTGTTCTAATACACCAAACATTAGCCAAGCAGCACAAATGCTGAATCACTTCGACCATGAGTGTGGAAAGGTCAGACTACAGCTGAATCTCATGAAGACAATGTTTATGAGAAACGGACTCGTCCCTGACCCTCCATTCGCTCTCAACAGAACAAACATCTCCATGTGCAACAGTTATGTGTACCTAGGTCGAGAAGTCAACATGACAAATGACCTGGCACCTGAGTTGCACAGGAGGAAGAGAGCGGCTTGGAATACCTTCAAAACTTCAAAGAAATAGCTAAGAGGATGAAGAAATAGCTAAGAGGATGAAGAACCTCCGGCGCCAGGCACATCTCTTTAATTCCACTGTTCTTCCTGCTTTAACAGATGCCTCAGAGACCTGGACCCTACAAAAACAGAATGGGAACGCTATTTGGGTCCCAAATCCCAAAGAGGAATTGAAAGAGCTATGCTTAGAGTATCACGCTTCACTGAAATGAGAGAAAGAATCCGGAGTTCCGATCTCCATCGACCATCAAGAATCAGGGACACTGTCTCACTTGCCAAGGCATCAAAAATAAGATGGGGTGGACACATAATGAGATTTGGAGATGACTGCTGGACTCGAGCCATTACCGACTGGATTCCACGGAACGTCAAGAGATCGTGTGTCCGCCCACCTATGAGATGCTCAGAATTCTTCATCAAGACCCTGAACTATTGGTTTGAGACTGTTCGTATTCCTAGAATGAGTGAGAATGAACAGATACCATTGGGCTATACTAACACACGACATGGATGAATGGAGACGTTGCTGCCACCCCCTCGAGCAGAACAATGAGTGCCGGTATTTCAAGTGATCAAGTGAAGTTCCATAGACATAGTAAACATTAAAATTTAAATAAAATAAAATAAATATAGTAAAATTCAATACTATGTAGGGACAAAGAAAATGTCTATTCAAGCATGCACGAAAATAAATTTTATTTCACAATATTTTTCAGTACTAAATAATTTAAAAATTTTATATCTCAGAAATGTTTTACTGCAAAAATTATAATTCCCTCAAATTGGAAATATTTTTTTAACAGACCATCATATATTTTATTTTGCTTTTGGTATCAGATCTTATTATTTATTTAGGAAAGTACATTAATATATGTTTTATTATATAGTTTACCAAGATAAAATTAGATCACGGAACTCTGTGTGTTAGGTATACACCTTCATACTTCATATATCTGTAGCTTTAACATAATCTCTGTCAAAGCGCTAATATTTGTCTAAAATAACTCACTGGATATCACCTTATAATTGCTTTATTTTTCAATTTTTTTGTGTTTGGGCCAAAGTTGGCTGTGCTCAGGGATTACCTCTGGCTCTACACTTAGCCAAATATTGAACCTGCCTGTTGGCCACCAAGAGAAGTGCAAGGCAAGTGCCTTACTTGCTGTACTATCTCTGTTAGAGAGATAATCACAATTATTTTAAAACCATCATGAATTTTAATAGAGTTTAGCAATATAAGTACAATCATAAAAAACAAACAACAAACAAACTGTCATCCCGTTGTTCATCGATTTCCTCAAGTGGGCCCAGTAACGTCTCAATTTTGAGACTTGTTTCTGTGTTTGGCATATTGAATACATCATGAGTAGCTTGCCAGGCTTTGCCATGCGGACGAGATACTCTTGGTAGCTTGCCAGGCTCTCCGAGAGGGACGGAAATATCAAACCCAGCTCGGCCAGGCTGACTGCGCTCAAGGGAAACACCCTACCACTGTGCTATCGCTCCAGCCCAATCATAAAAAATAATTTTAAAATAATATATCTAAGAAATTTGCTCCAATCTATAAGAATGTCAAATTATACTAAAAGAACTTAACATCAAGAGCAGGAATGATAGTACTGCCAGTGGGGCATTTGCCTTGCATGTAGATGACCCTGATTCAATCTCTGGCACCTCATATGGTTCCTTAAGCCTTGCCAGAAATGATCCTTGTTCACAAGCCTGAAGTTTGGTTTTGAGTGTGGCCCAAAATCAAAACAAAGCAAGCAAATGAAGAAGTTCACATCAATTTATTTAGCCAATAATTATAATTTGAATTCTCAGTTCAATCCAAGTGTTATTCTAATTTTAAACAAATCTGAAAAATAACAGTTTTTGTCTATCCAGAATACTCATACAAAGCAGGATGGAGCATATTGTGAAAGAACAATAGACATATATAGTCAATGTGAAGTGCTAATGAATATTAAGGAGAAGGAGAGTTATAGAGTGAGAGTGCTGCCATGTATAATTAGAGATCGTTAAAGACTCTTTATAAAGGTAGAAATATTCTAATGACTTTTCTGGGAGAGATGGTCCACACAGGAAAAGTTAAAAGGGCAAAATATCTTGAGATGATTGTTTTTACTATGTTTGAGGACGTAAAATATGACCCATTATGGCTGGAACAAAGTAAGTGCAAGAGAAAGTCTTATCATGATGTCAGAAATCAGACTAAGCAGGCCAGGTCCTACCACTGTAGAGATCTTGGATATTATCTTATAAATGAACCAGCCTAGCTTGGAAATGAATATGACTATGAGAATAAGTGTAAGAGAAGGAAAGAAAACTATTTAGATCATTAAAGTCAACCAGGCAAGGGGCTAGAGCAATAGTACAGAGGGTAGGGCATTTGCCTTGCATGTGGCAGACCTGGGTTCAATTCCCTGCATCCCATGTGGTCTCCGAGCACCACCAGGAGTAATTTCTGAGTGCAGAGCCAGGAGTAACTCCTGTGCATCGCCAGGTGTGAGCCAAAAAGCCAAAAAAAATTAAAATACAAAATAAAAATAAAGCCAACCAGGCAAGATATTGGAAGAAGGCAATGAACTATTCAAAGACAACACTGAAATGTGGATGCTGAATACCATAGAGAAGGATGAGTCAAGAATAGCTTTTATGCAAAAATGTATAGTCGAAGTGACATCTGCACTTGTTTGTTCATTGCAGCACTCTTTACAATAGCCAGAAACTGGAAGAAACCTGAATGCCCAAGAACAGATGACTGGTTAAAGAAACTTTGGTACATCTACACAATGGAGTACTATGTAGCTGTTAGAAAAGATGAAGTCATGAAATTTACATACAAGTGGTACAATATGGAAAGTATCATGCTAAGCGAAATGAGTCAGAAAGAGAGGGATAGACATAGAAAGATTGCATTCATCTGGGGGATATAAAGTAACAAAGTATGAGATTAATACCCAAGAATAGCTGAGATCAGCACCAGGAGGATTACTCCATAACTTAGAGGCCAGCCGGGTATCCTAGAGGAAAGGGCAGTTCAGATAGAGAAGGGAGCACCAAATAAAGGATGTTTGGAGGATCCTCCCAGGAGGGTAGATGCATGTCGAAAGTAGACTATGGACTGAACATGTTTGCCATTCAATGCCTCTTTTGCAGACCACAACACCCAAACGGAGAGAGAGAACACAGGGGATTGTCCTGCCACAGAGGCAGGGGGGGATGGGGGGATGGGGGTGGGAGGGATATTATCCATGGTGGTGAAAAACGGGCACTGGTGGAGGGATGGGTATCTGATCATTGTATAATTGAAACCCAAGCACAAAAAAAATTGTAAATCTACAACTGTAAAAAAATAAATAAAAAAAAAACAAAAAAAAAGAATAGCTTTTATGTTCTGGAATTACCATTAATTAGGGAGAAGAAATTGATTATGGAAGGTGGAACATTTTAAGAAATAGGTATCAAAACTATTTTGATCATATAAAAATCAAGGTGAAAATACATATGAAACATGTATACATAGTACCTCTCTCTATATATATATATATTGATATTCAAGAGGGAAAATGTGTGTGTGCTTGTGTATGTATCCTTTACTGGTCATCCTACTGTGAAAAATCAGATTTTCTCTTAGTTAGGATTTAAAAAAATTCTAGGGAAGAGAGATGCCTGAGGCACCATGGAAATACAGAAAGACCATTGCATTCAAAAAATCTAAAATGACACTCACTGAGTGATCTCAGGGTGTCAAACAACCTTTTAAAAACTCAAAAGTCTCTCATCTCTAAGCTAAAGAATTCGAACTAAATTCTAGGAATGAATAAGCTTAAGCTCTTCCAAATTTCAAGAGCATATAAATCCTCCCGAACTGTTCCTCATAAATAGAGCCCTCTTGTCAATCTCAGAAGTTAAGCATCAGGGAGAAGGAGATAGAGTTATTTTGTAAATGATTTCTTCCTCTGGGGATCAGGAGTTATCTTAGAATCTAGCAGCTAAATTTCAGAAAACCTCTCTTCTGAGAAGGATAGTATAGAAGAAGAAATTCGCAAAGCATCGAAGCTATCATGTTCCAATCCTTGCTCTTCTGGCAGAAGTTAGCAACCTTGCTCAGTTTTCCTAAATTCTGCTTAAATGCCTTTGCTTAAAAAAATGAAATTCTAATCATTTCTTAAATAGGAGCTAACAAGATGTGAGTATTAAATAATTTGCACCATGTAATATAGTATATAATGCAGTGTGATTTAGACTTATTTAATGTATACCATAATTGTTAGTTCCATCCTTCCCCATTCCTATCTCTCCACTCCCCACCCCACTGCTTGAAGAGAGCTGGACAGAAACCAAGCCCTGTGGTGTTAGGATTTGATTAGTCATGTAGCTGAATGAATGAGAGCTCTCAATGACAGGAATTAATTTACACAGTCAGGAGGCCGAGAACTACGTTTTTAACATCTACTGTATGCAAGGTAGATTTTAAAAATTGCTCAAATTCATATCCATGACAAAGAAAAAGGCAAATATTTTCAGATTATTTGATAATAATCTGAGGTTCTAAAGGTTGAGTAAGTCAAGCAACTCAAACAAATAATGCAACCAGTAATTTTTTCTCAGGCATGCTTGATTCTCAAACTTGCTTTTACCTTCGATCACTTTGTCTCTCTTAACACTGATTCCCATCTGCCTCGGTTACCTAGTGCTGTTTTGAAACAGTGATGGGACCAGGTCTTCAGACTAAGAATAGCCTGTGAACATGACCTGTCTAGACATTTGCCTGTCTGTGCTTCTCTCTTCTCTGTGCCCACCTGCCACTATGTTCTGTCTGTACTTCAGATTTTATGATCAAAGCTCCTCTTTAAATCAATGCAATTCCCGATCAGTCATCTAGGCTTGTCTCCAGCACAGACTCTTCCACAAATCTACCAGCCATCTCCTTTGACTGCCGTTATTCAACTTTATAGAAACCGAGAATTTGTCTTCAAGTGTTCCTTGTAGGGTATTCCTTTACTTCCAATACATTACCAACTTCTGTTGTTTCTATGTCCAAGATATCTTTTTGAATATTTCCACTTTTCTTGGTTGCCATAACTATCATTCTGACTCAGATAATCATTAACCTTTTATGTAAAATTCTACAACACCCTCATTCTCCCTTTTTCAGTAATGGACATAGAAAAGATAATTATTTCATTATAATTTAGGTAACATGGTAATAATAGCATTAACATTATTAATTATGGTGTAGAAAGTTGTCACATTAACAACGAAGTGCCCACTACCCTCCGCTACCGTCTTTTTCTTTAAATCATAGTTTATATCAATGAACTGATGTTATAGAAAGGTGGATTGCCTGACCAAGGCCCATATACAGACAAGTACCCACCCACAAATATAAAAAAGATTAAAGAACACTAGCTTATGTCACATGTTTATAATAGTAATTCATGGGTTTATGGTGGCTGTTATCTTAACTCATCATCACCAAAGTGTCCAAAGCTCCCAAAATTATCTGATGACTTGTCACCCATTTTTATTTTAATGCTACAAAAACACTATAATGTATCAGTAGCTTATAATAAGATTTAATTTTTTTTCATTTCTGGGCCTATGTTTTTCAGTACAGTTTGTTTGATCCTGACTTTGCTGGAATTCAACCAAGAACAAGCCAATTAGAACTGTTTTTTTTCTACATTTTTTTCATCATCCTGAGGTAAGAATTGCTGGGAATAGAGGGCAAAAGCAAAAAGAACTACAAAAATGGAAATACTTAGCAACGTAATTTAGCTTTTGCTAACTTTCATATTTTATTGACCAAAGCAAGCTATTTGGCCAAGTCCAACGTGAAGCTAGAATTACATTTTACTTAGCTAACTCTGTTAAGTACTGCAAAGTTATTTAGTAAAAGTCCTCAATGTATAAAACAATAGAAAGAGAATAAAGAAGTGAATGCCATTCATTATTAAGACTTTTTGTCTTCGAGTTAAATGATCAATCTTGGTAATAATGCTTAAGGAAAAGTTAAGATTGATTAGATTAGATTAATTTCTTGGAAAAAATTTTTTACAGATTGTGGTCTTATAAAAATAAACATACTGTTCTGAAAATGCCACTGAATAGTATGTATTAAAATTTACTGAATAATACCCACACCTAAATAAAAATTGATTAACAGCAAAAGTTATATTTAAACCTGTCACATAAATAGCTATTAGCTACTAAAATTTATCATATGGTATTAGTTTATAGGTCTCACCAGAAGAAAAATTTTAAAGATCAATGCAAAAATAATAAGACTCTGTTTATCATGGTGAGTGGGAAAAATATTTAAATTCATGTGTGGAAGGAAAAGCTAAAAAATATTTTGCTAAAGTTCTTCATACTGAAGTGCCCCTAAAAATGGAGAGATCTTCAATCTATAAAAGATTATGAACAATATTGGGTTGAATTTTTAAATGTTAGGAATGAAGTGGGACAGAAGGGAGAGAGACACACAAAAATTACTCAAATCTTATAAAAGTGACAGTAAAGACAAAAATCAGATCAGAAAATCTCTACAAAATATTAATTATCAGCCCAAGAGATAGTACAGGAGTTAAGGTGTTTGTCATGCATGTAGTTGAGGGTTTTTTTTGATCCCTAAAACTCAATGGTCTCCCAAACACCCAAGGAGTGACTCCTGAACACAATCAAGAGTAAGTCCTTGCACCACCTAGTATAATGTAAATACCCCCGAAATATTAATATAAACTGCACAATTAAGAGACATTTCATAGTTATTGTAAATAACCTAGCAATAGATAAAAATAAAAATACATGTTTCAATAGGTGAACATGTTCCTTCTTATGCATGCTTTAATTTGAAAAATCAAAATGAAGCAGATTTACTAATTTTCGAAAATATTGTTCTGGCTTTGCCAGCTGACAAGTTATCATGAAGTATATTTTCCCTGCACAGCACTTCTTGTTATAACATAGTCATGGATCTCCAAACATGCCCCCAGGACAAGATGCTTTTTATGAAGGAAACTCTCTGAAAGCCAAAAATACCACACTGTTGCTATATAACCCCTCAAGCAGTGAAAATGTGTTCAGAAGGGAAGATCTACTTGAAACCAAGCAAAGAAAAAAAATAGAAAATTTAACCCTGATTATCCATGGTTGTGTAAACTCAAAAAAGGGGCACAGCACAGTGGCGGTGGCTTTATCTCTCCTGCCGCCCGCATTTGGTAGTCTCACACCACTTCCCCGACCCTAGGGAGGTCGATGCTGATGGTCAGGCAAAGGAAGGAACGAGGGCCAGCCTGGTTGGCCTTAGTCGCAGTTTATTCCAATCACACCAGTCTCCCTTCTCTGCCTCTGCCTCCCTTTGCCCATTCTACAATTTCATTATATCTCTCTGGATGAGGGATTGGGGTAACAATTACACATAGATGCAGTCACAATCAATAAGGGTAGAATTCTTTCCCTCAGGGAAAGCTGCTCTTAGGACAGATCCTCCCACCCTAGAGCGGAACCCCCTGGGTGTGTTTCTCCTCTCCTTGTCCTACAAGCATATAAGCATATATATAATATAAATCATTTTATATGGATACTGTAGGAAATATTTTAGACTTATAGAATTGCCCTCCTAGGGCCATCTCGATCTTAGACTACAGTGCTCAGACCAGATAGTCTTTCCCACCTCTAGCAGGATCTAGTCTCATCGTTACTTTTGGATCATGATAGCATTTGTCTAGGATCAAACTCTTATAGTTAAGAACCGTGGCACTTTGGCCTGGCCAATTTCGATGCCAGGGTAGCTCACCACTTGGCCTGGGTCCCTTCTCAGGACCCTGCTTTTGGGGTATTAGGAATTAAGGGCAACTGAGGCTTAAGTCGAGAATGCAGATGCTCGGGAATGAATAATATTCAAAGCCAATTAAATCCTAAGTTACAAAGCATAATGTTAACGGTCTTCCTGTATCCATACAAAAAGGGCATTGCTTTAAACTGTTCATAAGGCGTAAGGAGAGGAGAAAGGCAATATTTCACTCATATATATAAAATCATAGATTTCTGAGGAATCTAACCTTACAAATTAGCAGAGTCTGATTAGGGGGAAAGCTGATTAACTGGTTGGGGAGGAGAGCATAGGGAAGAATGTTTACAGATAAACACAGTGGAATGGAAATGCCTCGGGAGCACTGTGATGGGTGTAACCAGATAAACCTAAGCTCCTTGTGGAGGAAGGACAAAGCAATGTCATCCTACACATGATGCTGTAAAAAGGCTTCCATTAGATTGTTGTTACACCATTTTTAAGAGAAATGAAGGGAGGATGGAGAGAGGAGGGAAAAAGAGGAGGAAGAAGGAAGGAAGGAAGGAAAGAAGGAAGGAAGGAAGGAAGGAAGGAAGGAAGGAAGGAAGGAAGGAAGGAAGGAAGGAAGGAAGGAAGGAAGATAACTTTACAAAACTGAAACCATATTGGTACATTCAACAAACATTTAATTGCTAATTTCTTGAGTCAGGTTTTCTTTAAAAAATGCAACAAAAGGGTTAGATCAAAGGGTTGGAGTACAGCTCAGTGTCCCCAAGCACTGCCTGGAGAGATTTTGGAGCAACAGGCCTGGTGTGGCCCAAAGATTTCCCCCCACAGCTCATATAGAGAAGGTAGCACCAAATAAAGGGTGTTGGGAGGTTCCTCCCAGGTTGGGAGAAGCATGCTGAAAGTAGACTATAGACCAAACATGATTGCCACTCAATGCCTCTTTTGCAAACCACAACACCCGATAAGAGAGAGAGAACAAAAGGGAATGCCCTGCCACAGAGGCAGGGTGGGATGGGGGAGATGGGGGGGGGTGGGAGGGATACTGGGACCCGTGGTGGTGGGAAATGGGCACTGGTGGAGGGATGGGTATTTGATCATTGTATAATTGAAACCCAAACACAAAAGTTTGTTAGTGTACAACTGTACCTCATGGTTTCTCACAAATAAAAATTTTTTTAAAATGTGGAATGTAGAACTTCTTTAGCAACTTCTTTACCCCATAGGTGTTAATACTTTCAATATTATGAAATTAATATTTTAAGTGACTGAAATAAATATGTTATATTTAACAACCTGTGTTAACTTTAGAATGCAAATCAATGGCATGCTATAAAAATGAACAAAAACCTAGTTTAACTTCAACTCTCAAACTCCTTATTTTTCAATTTTCCTTAGCTGTGTTCTCATGGTTTGAAGCACTTACACTATTTTATCAACTCTCACATAGATTATACCAGTATTTATCATCCTTTTTCAAACCGTGATCCCCTATTGACCTTCTTTTGTTTCCGTGACCCACAGCTTATAATACTGATTGGCCCACAATATTATTCAATGGCTCCCATAATGTGTGATAATATCCTGGAAGCCTATGAATACTGCAGTTGAGAAATAAGATTTAATAGTATCACAATATACTACAAACTCTTTCCATTGATTCAAGTCAGTCTCTTAACTCTAATTATTCCATAGCCCTGCCTTAGTTTCCTTTCAATATTTCTCACACTTCTTGGCATGCACCTCCCAAAATTTACCTGCATGGCATCTTTTCATCAATCAAATCTCAGTTTAAATATCACTCTTGGTTTTTATTGCCTGAACTCACACTTGGTTTGAAGTACTGCAAATTCCTCCGTAGTTGAGCCATTTCATTCATCTTCAATTTCTCATTCTTCAAAGTCTAGATGATCTATATGTATATTTGTTTTCTTGCCACTCATGTTTCTCAGCATCTCTATGATTATCAAAAAATTCTAGAATCTTGTTCCTGCGCCTTAAGGAGGAAAAATATTGTTACTTGTTGCATTTCACCTTAAAAAATGACTGGTTCACTTTTTCAACTTGTATATCTGTTAGTGTGTGTTATAGTATTAAAGAACAATGATATGCTCCTGTACCATAACTTTCACATGAAATTACATTGTGTCAATTCTTACAATATCTTATTTGCACAGTTAGATGTCACCTTTAGTAAGGTTGCTGGGATACAGAGGTATATCCCTTGCCTGCTAAAGATACCTCTGCTCTTCATTTTTATTCTTTTGTTTTCCACATGCAAAAATAAATCCTGAAGTTTCTACAAAAATGGGTCACTGTTCCTTCAGATGGTAACACAAATGACCCGCAACCCAAAGAAGTCTTCCTGAGCATCTCTTTTCTATGCCTCTATGTGCTTGAACTATCCCTCAGACCAGCAGCATTCATAGTTCCTACACTAATATGAAATAGAGGTATGAAAGGCTTTTTCATGTCAAAACTAGATTGTGCATTAAACTAGATTGTGCCCGGGGCTGAAGAGATAGTACAGTGAATAGGGCTATCCTTATATGAGGCCAACCCAGGACTCCAGAATCACAAACAATACCCTAAACACCACCAGCAGTGTAAAGCCAGGTGTAACCTTCAACATCACTGGGTATGGCCCCCCAAAAACGAAACAAAACAAAACAAAACAAGCAAAAAAAAAAAAAGAAAAAAACCTAGATTGCGCCTCAGTCCAATTCCCCCTTGACCACATTTTATATAACATTTGGTTTTAAGAATTCTAAAATGCTCAGTCCATGTAATAATCAATAAGATCATAAAGACCACTAATGTCTATACCAGAGGAGTTCCCACTACTTGAAGAAGACAAAAGTCATGAAAAATTGAGCTTTGTTACTCCTCAATGATCACCCATGCCAGCAACTAGAAGTAGACTCTATACTCATAATGAACCTCCTCCAACTCAAAACACTGTTGCTAAAATATTTCCTGAATTTTTAAAGGATACTTCCTCCTCTTTTCATTTCTTCCAAGAAACATTTGCTACCTTATTATTTCAATCATCACAGAAAACTAACATGAGTATAAGTGTAGCCAGCCGTAGAAAATAAATGTCCAACATCCAAGATAGATTATGTATTAAGATGTGGGTTATATCAAGGCAGGTTATTCCGATAGGGACATCATCCCCACAAATCCTCAAGCATATATGGTATTACACAACAGATTGCTCTGTCAGGGCTTCTGCCTCTGAAATCCAGGTGTGCTCAACTTTGCATCTGTTACTTCGCAAGTGCATCAGACTTGAACAGCAAACCATATGGCTTCCCTTACTGGACTTACTTTCAATCACAAATATGCACAAATTACCAGTACAGAAGCTGTGCCATCTGAAAATGCCAGGAATAAATGGTGTTGGGTTGGGTGCGCAGACATAACTCAACATGAGTTTACAGCAGCCTTGAACGTACTATCGGTTGCTTCCTAGCTGAACCTGATCTATAGTATCTGGATAACAAATGTGCACATTTAGAATAGTCTGTTCAGTTACAGCTCTGCACGGGGAATCAAACAAGTTACAAATAGCCCCAAGTCCAAATACAGTAGTGACATGCAGTAATGGTGTCATTATCAGGCAATAATTCTATGCCTATCACTGGCTCCCACTGGCAATAAAAATGATAGCCTGTAGCAAAGTGGCCACTAGCAGACTAGCAAGGGAATAGCAAATTACGCTTCGTACTATAATTGTATCTTCACTTAGATTTGTGTGTCAGCATTAAACTGTGTGTGAGTGTGTGTGTGTGTTTGTGTGTGAGCAGTAGGTACCTAGAATAAAAAATAAAATAAAATAAAGCAGGGATATTCATACTCTAAAATCATTTTCTGGCTTCACCATCTGACAAGGTATTATGAAGTATATTTTCACTGCACAGCACTTCTTGTTATAACATAGCCATGGATCTCCAAATATGCCCCCAAGATAAGATGCTTTTTTAAGAAGGGAACTCTCTGAAAGCCAAAAATACCATATCATGGCTACATAACCCCTCAAGCAGTGAAAATATGTTCAGAGAGGAAGATCTACTTGAAACCAAGCAAAGAAAAAGTGGAAAATCTGACCCTGCATATTCATAGTGCTTTAAAAAGTCTTCCATCGAGATTGCTGTTACACCCCTTTTATCAAGGATTTATCACAAAATACTGCTTTAGGCAGCCTCAGATTATAAGAATTTTCTTACTTGAGGAAAACAAACGTCCTTGTGCTTTTATAAATTCCTTATTCTCTTTAAAAATAGTAAAAGGTTGACAAAGCAAAAGTGTGGAAGACAGTTTCAAATTTGCATTGTTTAATAGCATTCATAGCTAATCTAAATTTATGGTGAATACATAAAGATTATAAACATTAATACAAAGAAAAATGAAAAATATAAAAGTTCAAAATTAAAATCAAGTGGGAAAAAGTAGTGTGGTGTTAATATGTCCCAAATCCTCTAGCTGACATTGCAAGCTCAGTAATAATCAAAGCAAAAACAATAAAACAAAAGATAGTATCAAAGCTTGCTCAAGTCATTTGGCTTTCTCGGTTTCTCTGCCTCTTAGTGTGTGGTGAGGTTGGCTGTATTTCAGTATTATTTACTTACTTGTTATCAACTTAGGCAATAAATTCTACTGTCAAGAGTATCATATGCTTTCTTTCTTTTGGCCAATTGTATTGATTTAGTTCTTTCTCATTGGCAGATAAATTCAGCTTATGTACCAGCAATTATCCAGAGGGAACATTAATAAGATCCACAAGATATAAAGAACTTGCTAAGTTTCCTAGACTATCCTTAAAATCTGACTTTAGGACTATTCTTTATTTTGACAAGACAAAAATCTTTCTAGCTTCCCCTTATTAATCTTAAATACAATGTCATGATTTATAGTCTATCAGAAAAAAACTTTAACAAGCATGGACCCCAATTTTAACAAAGAAAAATGTTAATTAGTCACTAAGTTTAGGGGTCAGAGACTTTACGGAGACTCATGACACAAATCTAGGCAAAATTTTAGATGCAGCACGCCTAGTATTTCTGAAACTAGTAACTGGCCTTTGGGAAGTACATATTACTTTGTGACAGGTTTAATTTCTATCAACATTTTAAAAAAATCTCTTTTTCCTTAGCTTCATCATTTTCGTCATGGTAGTGAACAGAGGTTGCACACATTTCTGGCTCTGGTGCTCAAAAATTTAGCTGTGGTGCTCAGCATGTACCACACTCATTTTAGTTATTGTTTCGGTGCACCATGACACACTCTTCAGGTTTGGAGCTCAGCACATTCGTCTGTAACTCATATGAGAGATCACTGCATTGAGACACAAGTGCTCTCAAGCTCTCACTTGCTGGCTTTAGTGCTCACGTATCTTTTCGTGTTTCTTTCCAGGTTTTGGACCCAATTAGTTGTGGTACTCATGGACACCTGACAGGGTTGCAGCCAGAAATCCCTCTCATTGCTGCAGATCCCAGATGGCACAGATTCTAGAATCAAACAGCCAAAGGTTCAGGGCCATCTCAGCACTGGTGGAGGCACCAGGAATTCAACACATAACCTTAGGCTTGCAAGGCTGATGCTCTCAGCCTGCTAACCACTTTCCCACATACCAGTTGTTTCAGTACTAATTTATTTCATATCCCCAGCCCTGCCTCCTGCCAATTTATTAATTTTCATCAATTATGCTGTAATACACTAAATAGAATTGTAGTGATTAGACTATGGCCATGTGGTAACTAAAATTAAGAGTTAAATCAAAGAGAAAAATTTTATCTAAGTTCTTAATAATGTCATTAAAGTCATTACTATGCCATTATATTTTAATAAGTCTTTATTTTTACATTATGGTATAATATTTCCCCATTCAAAATATAAGATTTATTTACCTGGGCCAACAAATATTCTCTTCATTCAGCATCTGTTTGAAAATTGCTCCCAGCAATGAGTTTGAAAATTATAAGTACAACTTCCAACATAATTGATTCTACTTGTTCTAAATCTTCCATATGCATTTAACCTCCATAAAATTGATTGCCATTCTCAATGGGTTCATTATCAAAACTCTACATCCTGCATTAAAAATTCTATTAATTGAGATATAAACGTTGGACAGTTGACTAGGTTTACTCACCAGGAAATTGAATTTTCCAACTTCCAAATATGATTCAAATTAATATTAGTATTTTTAAGGGTTTTATCACTTAATGTGTTTAGGAAATACATTAATGCTTTCTCATTCTAATTAAGGACATTCAAGGAATATCAGGACAATAAATGCTAAAATTAATAATGCTGACTACTGCAGAAAAACATGAAATCAATATTTGCTTTTGCTTGGATAAAACAGTTTTAATGCTAAAGAAATAATAAAATAAGTACGATGCTACATGTATACTTATCTTGAGCACAGTTTTACATATTCCTACTTAATATCAAATTGTAATACCTCATGTTTAATGTGTGAAAATATGTAGGAACTTTTGGGGGGTGCATAGATTTACATTATTTTAAATAATCTTTTAAATATTTTGTCAAATGGTGAAAATGTTTTAACTAAATGTCACAATGAACAATTTGCTCGAGCGGGCCCAGTAACGTCTCCATTGGAGATTTTGTTGTTACTGTGTCTGGCATATCGAATACTCTCGGTAGCTTGCCGGGCTCTGGAGCGATAGCACAGCGGGTAGGGCGTTCGCCTTACAAGCGGCCAACATGGCCGACCCGAGTTCGATTCCTCTGCCCCTCTTGGAGAGCCCGGCAAGCTACCGAGAGTATTCGATATGCCAGACACAGTAACAACAAAGTCTCCAATGGAGACGTTACTGGGCCCGCTCGAGCAAATCGACGATCAACGGGAGGGCCTTCCACAATGAACAATAATGTGATATTATTATTTTTATTTTTTATATTTTTTGCTTTTTGGGTCACACCCGGAGATGCTCAGGGGTTACTCCTGGCTCATGCACTCAGGAATTGCTCCTGGCGGTGCTCGGGGGACCATATGGGATGCTGGGAATCGAACCTGTGTCGGCCATGTTGGCTGCGTGCAAGGCAAACACCTTACCCGCTGTGCTATCGCTCCAGCCCCTAATGTGATATTATTAATGTCACAACTATCTTTGAGAGATGGAGTTAACAGATACAAGTAGAAAATAATTAAATATATATTCACCAAATAATAGCACTGTAGCACTGTCCTCCTGTTGTTCATCAATTTGTTCGAGCGGGCACCAGTAATGTCTCCATTGTGAGACTTGTTGTTACTGTTTTTGGCATATCGAATACGCCATGAGGAGCTTGCCAGGCTCTGACATGCGGGTGGGATACTCTCTAAAGCTTTCTGGGCTCTCAGAGAGGGACAGAGGAATCAAACCCAGGTCGGCCTCATGAAAGGCAAACACCCTATTCGCTATGCTATCTCTCCAGCCCCACCAGATGATAGAAGCAAGTATTCAAATACAGCACGCTATTTTAGTGATCAGATAATAACAAGGCTTATAAAGATGAATATAAAAGGTGAGACCCAAAAATGAATGCACTGTCATTTCTATGACCCAATAACTGAATAATTGACTGCTATTGATAAGAATTTAGCCATTAAGTATAGTGAGTCTGTCTTCAAATAGAATTGAAGATTAAAAGTTAAAATCACTAGTAACTGCTCATTACATTTCAGGGTGATAAGATCAGTAACAGTTTCTTTGTGGAGACTGATAGTTGTATGTCAGTTGCTGTTCTCTTCTTCATATATCTTGCTTCCAAAATTTTGACCATCTAGAATACGTCTATAGTCTAACTTTCCTCATAGCTAGTGTGACCAAGGGTCTGAGTTCTCTGGACTGCAATTACAAGTTAAATCCAATTTCCAAGTGAATTTCTAAGAAATAGTTAAGATCCAACTATTAATGTGTTTTTTTCTTGGGTTTTGTTATTTTTGTTTTGTTTGATTTTTGGCTGTTGGAATGTTAATTTTGGAATGTTAATATAAGGACAGAAGTTGAAGAGGGATATGTCTATTTATGGCCTCAGACCTAACAATAATACACTTACAATATCCATGCTCCCCGTGAAAGAATAAACCCAGACTTTGGGTGGAGTGCTAGTACAGGGGGTAGGGCATTTGCCTTGCACACAGCTGACCCGAGTTCAATCCCTGGCATCCCATATGGGATGTTAATGTCAACTTCTGTTTTTATATTAACATTCCAGGCAACAGCCATATGGTCCCCCAAGAACCACCAGTAGTAATTCCTGAGTGCAGAGTCAGGAGTAACTCCTGAGCAATGCTGGGTATGACCCAAAATGCAAAAAAAAATAAATAAAAATAAAAAAATAAAAACGCAAGCTGCATCTGTAACTATGGAAACTAATTCAAGACAATGGGGACAGAAGAGGAAGACTCACATTTTGAATATCTGGTTTAGTACTCTGAGGCAGTACGGAGCTATGAATAGGGGAATCTCCATTCCACCAAGTTAAAACTCTTATCAATATAGATTGTAACTGAGGAGAGAATAAGTGAGTTATGATACTGTCCCAGACAAAACCTTCTGGTCCTTATCATGGGGCAGTGCAAAGTTAAATCAGGACCACAATAACCTATATATTTGTTGATTTCTATATATTTGTTTATTTTGAGCAACAATGATTCTGTTGAAAGTTCACAGAAATAACTTATTTTAATTTTTCATCCTCTTTGTATTTGTGGTTTAAGAATGTACGTCTAATAAAACAATCACAAAATATCACTGGTCCATATATTAGTGAAACTATGCACTGCAAACAAAAACATGTGCTGTCTACTGAGGACTTTATTCAGTGGTGTGAATTGGTAGAATGCCTGTGGACACAAGACAAACCCAAAGTGTTTGTCCTATTGTTGAAACATCACAACTTTAAAGATTCCTAAGAAACTTTCCAAGGAAAACCTCTTAGTCATCTGAGAGCAGGTCAATCTTATCTCACAGCACTGTAGATGTGGAGGTCTGTGTCACTGTAGCACTGTCAAGCCAACCTCTGTTAGAGCTAAGACAAAAGTGAGAGCACAGTTACATGCATGCTGTTTTTATTTAAAATGCTTAGATTCTATTCATCATTGAATTTTTGTTGGCTAACTTTTGATCAAAATTTTACATAGAAATAGTGTTAACTTGATTTCTGACTTTTCAGCTCCTTAAAATTGAAACCCAACATGGATTATCATTGATAAAATGGTTTGCTGAACCTCACCTTAGTCCCAGCTCTGCACTTCAGAGTCTAGCATTGACTGTTTATGTGACTTGTGTTAAATTTATCTGCATTTCTGTACCTTGGAACATCTGACATGTAACATCAGCAGATGCTTCTTTGCTTCACATTATCCTCTCCTGATTAGAAAAGCCTGTGCCATGCATGAATCCTGAAAAGTTGGCATTGAATAAATCAGAGGAGTGCCGTTCTCAAATACACAAGTCACCTACCTTCACTCTTTCAATTTCATACTAGAGTTGATCAAACCATACCTAATATTAAAGACAAATGAACACATCAAAAAGTGATGAGCTGGTTGAAAAGCAAATGTTAAACCCCTTTATAGGATCCTCCTTCTTTATAAAATGGAGGTGTAAACACTACTAAAACCTGCCGATACTTAATAAGAAATCACTGTCTGTGCTTTTGCTTCAAATTATAAAGCATCATCTTAGTGCCAGTCTAAGGCTTCCTACACGCACTGATGCTTTAAGCACAACCATAACAAAAGCCTGGACTGGCACTTTTCTCTGCCTCTAGCAACTGCTCAATGTTCTGTTTTATTTTATTTGGCTTTATTATTTGGCTTTTGGCTAGCCACCCTAAACGACCAGCCTACAGCAATAGCAAACAGTTTCTTCCACGAGACCCACAAGACCCTTCTCCGGATTTTCATACCCTCTGCCTAGTGGGGGACATAAAGATGGGGCAAAGCCCTTTCAAAAGCGACATGCAGATACACACTGACATTCACGTTCTTCCTCACAGGATGGATGCTATTTGCAGTTTTGAGATTGCTGCCAAAGAACAATGGCTATCTTCAGGGATAAAAGCATTACCTAAATGTAAGATTTTGTAAGGTAATGACCTCACAATTTTCAAAGTATCTCACAATTGCTGCCTGGTAGTGATTATAGGGTAAGGCGCAGCATGCTTAGTGGAAAGGTCCAGATTAGACTTGTGAGGGGGGTAAGGTGTCTGGCAGGACTGACATACAATGAAAGATTATAAAAACCTAGTTTCTCCAGCCTGACAATGAGCATAGCTAGGAAAGAACTTAATTGCACCATTTAAGATTAGGAAAGGTACAGGGGGAAGAAAGTTATCAATTCCAAGCTTAAAATGCCATTGCACAATATGAGAATAGGCCTCAAATGAATGGCGCAGTGAGAAAATTTAAAAACCAATAAAATGAAATACTTCTGCACACAGTGGAATTCAGTGCTGCAGGAGATCAGAGAGTCAAATGCAGCCACTGTATTTTAAAAGGAAGATGAATAATTTTATGACCACTATAAAAGAGGAGACAAGCGTAAATTGCTGCAGGAGTTTAGAAATGAGAGAAAAAACTTCATAACCACAAAGATAGTAAGGCCTGGGTGTGGGCATAATCAAAGTATTTTGATTGCTCACATTTTCTTCAGTGTTGCTGGGATTTGTCATTCCTACTAGCCAAATGTAAAATCTGGTTCACCTCTAACCTTGAAGTTCACCCCCCCTTTATTTTTCTCTTCTTTGCACTGTCATCATTTGCCTTTCACATTTATAACTTAACAGCATCAATATGTTTATCATGAACTCTCTGGTGATCCCTTCCCTGGAATTCAAGCCAGCAAAGTGATTGGCCAGATGCTGTTTACTTTGCACATGGATTTCTGAAACCTACTTAGCTCTTCAGTTCCTCCTCCACTTCAAATCATATTATAGCCCCAAGGAGGTACTAGGAGCAGACTCCACATTGTGCACAGAAATTCCATTAGATTGAACTCCGTTGCCTTAACCTCTTAGGCACCACAATAAAGCATTAGACGAAACTAGTTTAATAATATTCCACCTCTCCTTGATAGCCAACTATCAATCTTTACAATTTTTATTCTATTGATTGTCGATGGCTTCAGACTCACTGCTGGAAAATGTCATAGTGGTAAGTGCCCCAAAATAATTATTTTCACCTATGCAGTGTTCCAGAAGCTACAGTACATTTCTATATTGAAATTATTTGGTAATGACAGAAGTTGAGAAAGAAAGCCAAGGTAAAGTAAATATTAATCTCATCATTAGGAAAATGAGAAATTAAGTCTTATTTTCACTCATAGGCCGGCATCTTCTGATTCTTGATCCTTTTCAATACACAAAACAATTTACTAGAGCTAAGCTAAACTGGTCATCTTATTTCCAAACTGTGCTTCTTCATCTACCACTTTAGTAAATGTTCTAATGTGACTAGAATAGTTTGTGTTTTCTTTCTTATAGCTTTAGCTCTGAAAAAGTTATTTACTACATAAAAGTCACATTTTTTCCTTTAAATTAATCTATTATCACAAGCAATTATTCTAAATACACACATTTTTTGAGATCTTTCACTAATCTTCTGAAAATCATGTTTATAGTCATAAAATATCAAGGAAAATATTATGTGAATAGAATCCGCAACATTACTCATAGATTTTGTCCACATTTCATTCTTTTATTTAATAAGTCTTGATCACTGTTTCTGTGCCAAAATACTAAGGCAGCGAATAAAATATACTAACATCCCACTCCTTGAGTTCAGATCCTTGTGGAGATGGCAGTAATCCAAGTACATAAAAAGTCATAGAATTGTTACACAGTCAAAATATAAATTAGATAAAGAGGGCAAGAAGTATTGGGGTGGAGGCAAACAAATGATGCTTCTTATTCTTTCCTCAATGAAAATTATATTGATCATATTTATTACTCAGACATTTACATAATAGTTTTAATGTTCGACATGTATACATATATGGCTATCTAAATATCCTTCCACACATTCACAGACTGAAGGTATAAGTTCAAGGAAACTACAGAGAGACACAATAAAACACATTTAGGACTCCATGAAGTATATTACGGATATAGGAGAGAGACAGAGATGGAGTGCAGTGCTGCCAGGAGAGAAGTAAGGAGATAGTTCTAAGGGATGGTGGGAATTGCTGAAGATGGTGGCAGAAGCAGTGTCAGGTTGACTCCAAGATGAAGAAAGGATTGCTAGAATGTATTAATATTGACAATAACAAGATAGCATCTATATCTTCTTTCCTATTTTAGTATATGGGAATCTACTTTCTTCTTCAATTTGAGTAACCAACTTGTGTGACCACATGTGGTCTTGTAGATAACTCTTCCAGCTAGATTCTCCAAGTATTATTCATCCCCAAATAGCATCATCTGATTTTAGACTTGATTGATACATTTCTGCTTCATACATCTGTTTTACACACACACACACACACACACACACACGCACACACACATGCTCACATGCATGTTCAGACATATACACATATAATACATAAGGGAAACAATATAGTGTTTGTATTTCAAGGAGATAGAATTACATAAAGTGGCTATGTAAAGTCACACTGACATGACTTGAATGTAATCCTGAATGAAGCAAAGAAACTTATCTATATCTATGAAATACAGACATTCCACACAAATAAATAGGAAGTGCAAAGGCCCTGAGATAGTTTCCTACATGTATGTTTCATGTGTCAACAAAAAACCAATGGAATCTGAGTGGACTAAAAAAATAATAATGGTCAGAAATAGCACAGCGGTAGGGCATTTGCCTTGCGCACAGCCAGCCCAGCCGAGTTGAGTTCGATTCCTCCGCCCCTCTCAGAGAGCCTCTCAGCAAAGTCAGACAAGCTACCCATGATGTATTCAATATGCCAAATACAGTAACAACAAGTCTCAAATAAATGGAGATGTTACTGGGCCCACTCAAGCAAATAGATGAACGACGGGAGTGTTTGTTTGGTCAGAAATAAAATTTAATATATACCAAGGACAATTTTATAGGCCCTAGTACGTGAAGGAGAGCCATGTAGACAAAGAATAATATGAACTAAGTAATACTTTTATGAAAAGAATTGAATCACTGTGAGATACACAGTAACAAAGTTGTTCATGATTGTATTTCTTCTCCTGTTCCATTGCCTATCCCTTTATCAGTGTACATTTCCACCACCAATGTTTTCAGTTTCCTTCCCATCCCCCTCCCCTACTGGCTGCCTCTAAGACAAGCACTTGAACTAAGCAATATTTAACAAAATATATTTCTGCTTGTTTGAAAATAGGCTAAACAGGGTAATTGCAGAAGCAAAAATGTCAATTAGGAGTCTATTTATTAATTTAAGAAAACCATTCAGGAATCAGTAAAATTTGCAACAAACCATAATAAATGTGACACAATTAGACAAAATAGAAAAAATATTCCAATTTTTTGATAAGAACAATGGGCAGATAGATTTTTTTCTAATAACTGATATAAAAGATCACTGTAAACACAATCTTAGAGACAGGTGAGGAAATATCTGTCGATTTACTCTGGAATTAAGTATGAGATGCTTGTTAGAATATCCCCACAGAAAATCTCAAATAGGAATTCTATGTATGAAATACTCTGATAACACTTTGATACTGAAGATCAGAGAGTAAGTCAGATGAGAAATTTAAAAACTGACATTGTAAGCATGTATATGGTACTGAAACCAAAAATCAGAATAGGAGGAATAACTTGGTGATTTAGGACACCTGCTTTGCAAGGACACAGTAAAGATGCCCAGACAAGTAAACGTGGGGAAAAGGCAGAAGGAGGTCATAGAGATGAAGGAGGAGCTGAGTAAGTTCCTGCTCAGCACAGGCAGTTACCCTGCAGGTCCATGAAGTGATTTCAGATAACACTTAGCTCTGTTTGGCCCAGCAATTAACCCAGCTGCCACCTTTGGTCTGAGAGGAGCTTCAGATCCTATGTTGGGACAATATTTAACTCTTTCAGATCCAGAAAGAAGTTTTTCAAGGAGAGAAATTTGCTCTCTCAAATGCTTTTGATAGACTCACAAATTATCTTTACATACTGGAGCAAAAGTAGAGTGTATTAATATTGACAATAACAAGATAGACATCTATGTCCTTTTTCCTATTTTAGTATATGGGAATCTATTTCTTTCTTCTATAAGAGTAACCAACTTGTGTGACCACATGTGGTCTCGTAGATAACAACTCTTCCAGCTAGATTCTCTTAAGTATTATTCATTCCCAAATAGTATCTGCTTTTAGACTTGATTGATATATTTCGGCTTCATACAGCTGTTTAACACACACACACACACACACACACACACACACACATACATGCGCACGTACATGCATATACACATATAATACATAAGGGAAACATATAGTGTAGGGTGCTTGACTTGAATGTGACCAAACTGCATTTGCTACCCGGCATGCCATATTGTCCCCAAGTCAACAAGGAGATATTCCTGAGTGTAGAGCCAGAGTTAACCCCTGGGTACCACCAGGTATGGCACAAAAAACAAACAAAAAATATTTAGATTCAGCAAAAGAAATCATGAGTGAACTGCATGAGGCGAATTTATTTATTTGCCCTTTAAGAATTTTTAAAATGTGTATAGTTGTTCACAATAGCACTGTCTGTCCTGTAGCACCGTCCTCCTGTTCATCAATTTGCTCGAGCAGGCACCAGTAATGTCTCCATTGTGAGACTTGTTGTTACTGTTTTTGTCATATTGAATTATGTCACAAGTAACTTGCTAGGCTTTGCTGTTCTGGCGGAATACTCTTGGTAGCTTGCTGGGCTCTCCAAGAGGGGCAGAGGAATTGAACCAGGGTTAGCCGCATTCAAGGCAAATGCCCTATCCGTTATGCTATCACTCCAGTCCCGTTCACAAGTTACATTTAATATTCCAACTCCATTCCCACAACCATTATACCCTACCACTGTCATATTTCGAATGTTTCAAACCTGACCTTCAAACTGTCCCCAGAGAAGATCTAAATAATTCATTTTGTATTGCTTATTTTGAACAACTCACTAAAAATGATCCAAAAAAGTTTCCTTAGATGAAAGTGTGTGAAGATTTTTGTGTTTCACCCTCCAACATTAAACCATTATATAAGAGATTACTAACACATTGTTAAAGGTGGGGCCTTGTGTGCGCATATATATATATATATATATATATATATATATATATATATATAGTTTTTTTCTCCCCAAAACTGGTAATTTTCTACTTTACACCCATCAAATGTAATATTCTACTCTTGGTAAATCAGTGATCTAGAGTATGAGATGTCACACAGCTGCATTCTAAAAATTTAAAACCAGCTGAGGTTAATTTGACTTTTTTAACTGGATGGTGACTTTGGGATATGCAGGCATCTCTGCAGCATATTGCTCTATGTTGCTCTCTTCTGTAACATTTATTTGTGAATCACTGTATCGTGGCCATTAATGAGCTTATATAGCACCAGACGCAATTTGTGGGCATGTCTGTCAGGCTACGGGAAGCACAGGAAGATGGGGCAGGTGACCCATTTCTGACTCTGTGAGCCTGGAGATTTCAGTTACAAGTGCTGGATACCTTGATTTTTCATCTGATCACTCATGGATGAGGCTCGCCGAGCTGGGGCGATAGGCCATCAGCATAGTGACAACTGAGTTCTGGAAGTTTTCAGTTGTCAGGTCTCTTTTGGGGTGGGAAGGGGAACTTACCTGCCCCACTCTGGGTTGCCCCATATGTGAGACAACCTGGCGCGGGCTCTGGAGGCATCTTGCTGTGTTTCATTCTATGTTGCTCTCTTCCAATAGATTTATTTGTGAATTTTAGAATCATGGCCATTAATGAGCTATATAGTGTCAGAGACAGTTCATGGGCATAACTGCCAGGCTACTGGGAGCACAGAGAGATGGAGGGAGGTCTCCATTCCTGACTCTGTGCAAGCCTGGAGATTTCAGTCCTGAGACTAGTTTAAATGTTATATTTCGAATTAAATATTGCTCAAGTTTGAGTTAAAAAGAGAAATTCAAGTCTACTTCTAGACATCAAGTCAACAAGTATAAAATTTTCAAGGAAAAAGTGGCGCAATGTGTTTATAAGGCAGTGTTTACTTTGAATGCTAAGGAAAAATATCAATGTGCAATTAGATTTAACAGAGTAGAGATCAGAGAGAATGATTGGAGTGCTGTCTCTAAATGAGAAAGACAGTTGTGAAAAGAAAGAAATAGAGAACAGGATGCTAGGAACACATGGAAAGTTTATTTGATCTTCGAAGGAATATCAAGTTCATTTAAAATCAAAGAATAGAAGGTAGAGGACAAGTCTCAAAGTTAATATAGGCACTGAGAGCATGCGGAAGTTACTTATTTCTTTTATTTTAGCAGTGAAAGGCAAAGTGTGATCAGGTAAGAGTTTGAGTATGGTAGGGGACTTTTTGGAGGACGGAAAGAGAGGAAAAAGTATAAAAACTAATCTGGGAGACTGGAAAAAATGAGTAGATTGGATAGGATAGCTAGCAGAATTAAGGTCTGCCTTGAAAGTAATAACGGTGTATTTAAAGTGAAATCAGTCATCCTGATTGTTCATTTAGTCCCGCTTATTTCAGTTGTGTGAATTCAATCATGGAACTACTCAGGAAGCTTGTTTTAACCAAGGTTGTTATTTATACAAGTGACTGTAACAGAAGAAAAGGAAACAAGGGAGTGAAGAACATTTTCAAGTGAATGAGTATGAAGTCTCACTATAGATTTTTAAAGATTCAGGAAATCCTAATATAGATTTTAGGAAAGGAAATTGGGAACAATGTAAAGGAAGTAACAACCTAGTAGGTGAGTTGAATGTTTCAAAGACTGTCTTTGCAATATGGTAATTGATAGAGGAAACTGGGGAAGACAGAGTATGCAGTAATAATTAATGAACTATTTCAAATTTATATATGTGAGTTGAGCTAACAAAATGTTCTTCCATGTGTATGATTGAGCAAGGCGCAAGAGATTAAACATCAAATTATTTACCTGAGATCCAGTAAAGTTCAATAAACTAAGAGTGCATAAACCTGAAAGCTTTGTAACTTTTCCCACAGTGATTCAATAAATAAATAAATTTAAAAAAAACTAAGAGTGCAGAGTTTAAGGAAACTCACATGCATTTGCAGTCACTAAGAATGTGACTGACAGAGATTGAAGATTAACAAAGTAATTCAAGGGATGAAGGTTACTGTCCAAAAAGAAGAGGGGGCAGTAAGAGGAAGAATGTTACAAAAGGTGCTAAAGGGGATAGGATAGTTTGATGACAGTGAAGTAAATGTTGATTCTTTTTAAGGAAGAGGGAGGTGGAAGAGTGGAAGACTGATCTGGAAGTTATTAAAATGAAAGAAAGGGAATTACCTAGTCTACTTTTCATCACTTCTACCAGGAATATGTTAGAGAAAACTGCTGTACTTGAGAGATATAGTGAAGAAATAATTCCATCAGTGGGAACCCATTATTAGGTGAGATAAGAAAAGCAAAAACTATTTCCAAAGAAGTGATGAAGAACAAAGGTGAGATAGAATAAGGAATGAACATGGCCCCACAACGCATCAAGAAACCCAACCTGGGGCTGGAGGGATAGCACAGTGGGTACAGCATTTGCCTTGCACATGGCCGACCTGGGTTCAATTTCCATCATCCTGTATGGTCCCCTGAGCACTGCAAGGAGTAATTCCTGAGTGCAGAGCCACTAGTAACCCCTTTGCATCTCCAGCTGTTACCCCACCCACCCCCCAAAAAAAATAATAAAATAAAGAAGCCCAACCCGAAAATTCCTCAGAGAATTTTCCTTAAAGCGAAACACTATCACCCTATAATACCTTCAGGACAAACTAATCAGGAGCTTATTATCAACTTCTCACACCTAGCAATGTAAGAGAAAATTTCTAGCCCTCCATCTAAGAAGTACTAAATACTTCAGTACTGAAGTAGCTGAAATGGAAAAACTCTAGGTGATAAAGTGATAGTACAGCGGGTGGGGCCAGGAGTATGTATTGAGCATTGCCGGGTGTACCCCCAAGCCCCCCAAAAGAAATGAACCACTCTGTCAAGATTATTCATCTGGTAATGGGCAACACCATCATAGGTCATGTGCCTTTGACTCTCACTGAAAATGCATTGCTTATAGTATGTGTGCCGTATTAGATTCCAAGTGGGTAGACACATATCAGTGTATTCCTGTAATCTAGTGTAGTATCTCTTGGAAATAGGAGATAATAGGTTTGATCCCTAACACCATTATGGTTTCTAGAGCCCAGTGAGGAGTGATCTAAGTACAGAGCCAGATGTAAGCTATAAACACAGCTGAGTTTGGTAACCACCCCCAAATACAACAAACAAATGTTTTCTGTATACTAACAGAAGAAAAGGAGAAAAAAAATTGGCACACCCAAAGAATGTGTCTTTGACATAAGGATTATTTCTTCATCATGAATGTTCTGAAGGTTTTGTTAGGGATATTACTTTTCTAGAGATGTTGCTTTTGTAAAAGACATTACATGTATATAGAAAACTTCTTTGAAAGGTTGTCTCCCTTCTAAATTTCCATTGTTAATTTTTTTTGCAATGGAAAGGTGAGCAACTTAAATCTGCACAAAAATCATGCCTTATTCATTGAACTATTGTGACCTATCATGACCTCCAATTTTCACTCCACCTAATCTGCCTTCCTCTCAAGCTGAAACTATTTAAACTAGTAACTTCAATCACTGTACTGAGTTACCCAATCTTCCAAAATTTCTCTTCTAGATGTAGGAAGTATAACTGTTAGTTTTGTTGGTTAATTTGGTTTGGTCTTTGAGTAATAATTAGCAATGTTTTGGTGCTACTCTAGCTATGTGCTAGGGCTTTGCTCCCAGAAGGTTTTGAAGGACCATATCATGCTAAGGCCCAAATCTGGACCTCCACCACACAAAGAATGCACTTAATCTGTTATTAGTGAAGGTTTTATCTTTTTACCTATCTGTCTTTAGGATGTTGATTTGCCAGCCTTGACTCTCAGAAGTTGGGGAAAACCTCAAACTTAATCTGAGGAAACTATAAAATTATCATAAACTCTATATTATTCCACCATAAGATTCTTAGATAAAATGTAGATGACCAATTAAAGTGAGATTTAGATAGACTGAATGCTTTTTATCATATGTCTCCCATGGAACTTTTTTTTACTACGCATGTATTGGTTGTATTTGGTCAGCTTATCTCTAGGGGAATTATTGAAATTAATAGAGGTAAAAATGGATAAATTTGGTCTATTTTAGAGTAATAGGTTTCATATGAATATGCCCTAGAAATAGTTGAAAGACTTTAAAATCTCTTTTTCTCATTAAATTAATTCTAGTGTGGCTATGAATGTGGCTCAAAAACCAAACAAATTGAGTTTGGAGGAGGATTGGTCCATGGTTGGAAGCTTGTCTCACATCACATACTGGTGAGGGAGGCAGCTGGGAGAGAGAAGAAATCACTCTGACAATGACAGTTGGAAATAATCATGCTGGATAATAATTGTGTGTTGAAAGTAGGTGAAAGAACAAACATGATAATCTCTCAGTACCTGTGTTGCAAAACATAATGCCCAAAAAGGGAAAAGAAAGGAAAGAAGAAAAGTGCCTGCCATAGAGGCAATCTAGGGGTTGGGGGATTGGCGTTGGTGGGAAATGTACACCTTTGAAGGGACAGGCATTGGAACACTGTATGACTGAAACCCAATCAAAAACAGCTTTGTAACTGTATCTCAAGGTGATTCAATAAAAAATAATAACTATTAATGATATAATGATAAATAATAATTAATGTAAAATAAACTGAGTTTGGAAAAATAGGTACAGCATTAGATTAACAATAGTAACCCAAGGTGTTACTGCTTGGCTCCAAGCACTCTATGATTCCTGCATTTTTTAAAATTTATATATTGAATCACCACGAGAAAAGTTACAAAGCTTTCAGGATTAAGTATCGGTCATACCATGATCAAACACCCATCCCTTCACCAGTGCATATTTTTCACCACCAAGAACCCCAGTATACCCCCCTAATTACCCCTCCAGATGCCTGAGAGGCAGATGATTTCTACTTAACTCTCTCTCTACTTTGATTACATTCATTATTTTGACAAAAGATGCACCATTATTATTTGGAATTTCCCCCCGACAATCAGAACTGCTAAAAAGGCATTGTGAAATAATTTGTTTTGTCTTGCTGGTTATGAAGACCATATGATTTTGGATTTTTGATATTTTACTAATTAAGTCTGAAGGGATTTACGAGATTGGTTTTTGTGCTGCTGGGGCCACGGCTGTGCTGGAGAGCTGCTCATGGGGGGGCGACTCGTGGTCTCGGTAAGGCGTGAAGGATGTTCCTGCAATTTTTTTCAATTAAAGATTTCAGGAATGGAGAGAAAACTAGCTCAAAAGAATTGCCAAACCATAAGAAAGTGGAATCAAATAAGAATTCATTCACCTGAGACAAAATGGAGATTCCCTCCAAGGTGATGGTTGGTCAATTGCCAACTGATTATTGGCCTTTTAGAGTGAAGCTGGGTCTTAACAATAAGTAATTTGCATCTCCCAGCCTAATAGTATTTAATAATAAGGAAAGGGGGGAGAAATTTTGTTGTAATGAAATGTTTTTTAAGTTCTGGGTCAGAGAGTTATTACAGTGGGTAAGGTGTTTGTCTTGCATATAGCTTACCTGGGTTTGATCCCCAGAATCTTAAATGGTCCCCTGAGTTCCAACAGGAGTGATAACGAAGTGGCAGAGTCAGGGAGTATGAATATCTCTCAGTATGACCCCAAAACTAAAAAAAATTAAAAATTAAAAAATAAATCTTTTTAAATCACCAATTTAAATACAAAGGGTTTAGAACAACACAGTAAACCTGCCAATTGTAGTCTATTTGCTTAATAAAAGATGATGCTTCTGATTATTGAAGGTCAGCAGTCACCAGAGAGCATCCTGTGTCATAATACCTAATAGCAGAAATCATATGAGCAGCTGAAACATAAAAGAAAAGGAGTTTATTAAAATCTACTATCAATCCAGTAAGGAAGAGCCAGCTGGATAAATTCAGAATAGACTTCAAATAATAACTGTATATGAACCTGCAAATTTATCCACATCCCTATCTCAAAAGCTAACACATTTCATGCTCTTTCTCATATTTAAATCTAGATAAGTGAATTTCCAATATCCTTTGAGGATGCAGCTGTTGTTTAACACTGTGATTTCATATTTATACAGCTCCTCTCATCATAGCATCTCATACCATTTTACCCACATAATTTAGTATTAATAACCATAAAAAAGCAACAATTTCATCTACATTATTCTACTGGGCAACTAGTCAGGAACACAATTATTTTTCTAGGCATTTGGAAGTGCCTTCTTTATTTTCAAGGAAAAAAGTATCAACCATATCCTCTGATTCCTCAGAGAAAAAAATAGAAAAAATAATTAAGGCCAGCCAACAGGACTCAAGAGTGATGTTTCCAAATAAACTCCCCTTGCGGGAACCTCTAGAAAAATATATGTTCCAGGAAATAGGAAATTGGTTTGGTAATGTGGCAAAAAAAGACAACATTTTTATAGGAAAAGAGGCCAAGATTCTTATACATATTTAGGACAACAATTCTCAAAATTATGACTCTAAGTTAAATTTGAACATTTGTTTCCTGGGAAATAAATACATGATAACTCCTCTATAATTCTATATCCAGAAAAATATTATCCTCTCCATATACCCCAGATTCTAACTCTACTTAATAATGAATATGGTTGTTTGAACTACTAATAATTGAATATTTATTCTCAGAACACTTTTTTTATTCCTCCTCACCTCACAGGTTACATCTGATGTTTTTTTTATTTTTTCTCACCTACACACCATTAATTTAAACCCATCTCATGTCAGGTTTCTTTAAGGCACTAAAAAAAATTCCTTTTCCCAATATCAAAAAATAGAACCAAAAGAAAAGGAGATATGGTCATGCTTTTAGTTCATAAATCAAGGGGTAACCATTGATAATTTAGTTTTAAATGAATGGAGAAAAGGGGAAAAGAACTCCACATAGAAAATGAGCTTTTGAGATGGTGTTGTGGATGAATCTATTCTGCCTTGTATCCAGTAGACAATCCTGTGTGCATGAAGATTAGCTGTAAAACTTGGAAGGCTCTCACCTTGATTTTGAACTGCTTAGAAATCATTACGAACAATGATTTCTAAGCAGCACAAATAACTAAGCTAACTATGTTTCATTAAATGACATTGTGCATGTCAAATATCTTGCAGCACGTTTCTGTTGATTTGCGTAAAGAAATCATGGTACTGGGTAATTTTTCCTATTTCAAAATCAATCCTCCATTAGAAAATTCCTTTCTTTCTTTCTTTTTTTAAAATCATCGATAAAATCAACTATCCTTCTTCCAAATGCACATAATGCACATCGTCCACCTGAAGTAGGTCACAAACCTGAAGAGGTAGCATGCTGGGAAGGCAGATTGAACACTGGACATTAATAGACACTGTGGGATTACTTAAGTAGCTCCAGAAATAAATTGCATTTCCATGTCACTGTGGTCTGCAACGTTTTTAGGACAAGACAAGGCAAGTAATAAGGATGTCTGTTGAATGTCATGAATCCTACTAAATCAATTAGTTGCTAAGATATAAGATTTCCCTTATCCTCTTCCTTATACCCACTGCTTCAAAGGCCACAAAGTTATCAAGCACAGGGAACTAGAGAGTACTTTGCCATTGTTCAGCTGTTATGGGAGGTTCTGAAATGGAAAATTACTCTGATTGTAACAGTACAATTTCAGGTGGCAAGCATCATCCACAATAGTGAACCTCTCTGCTAAAACTCAGAGAAAAGCCTAAGTGTTTATCCCATGCTAAACAGACAATTAGCTGAATTTTTCATCATCATATCTGAAGAGCCTAAATCAGACAAGTGCCTCGAAGAGTATATCCGGTGGGGGTGGAAATACACATTCCACACTGGGTCTCTTTCTTTATTAACTGACATTTGGGATAGGCAGCAATTAATCACCCTTCTTTTCCTACACAGAAAAAATTGGACTTTTGCATTCCAAATCCAATTTGATGAGACTTTTAAGGTAGAGATCATAGTCAGCATCTTCAACTTTGAAATAGTTTATTATAAGAACAATGATCAAGCTGCTTTGTATTTCCAACAAAAATAGTTCATTTCAGCAGAATAAAATTTCTTAAAACAAGTTTTGGATCTACAAAGATATTATAGGGGTTAAATGCTAGCCTTGCATACAGTCAACCCTAGTTCAATTCTTAGGAGCACATGTGCTCCCAAGCACCCCTGAGCATCACCATATGTAGCCTGGGACATCCTAGGCACCACAAGGCCTAAGCACCAATGCATCATTGAGCCCTCACTTTGAACCTCTTGGTTTGGTTGATGCCATGAGGTGTTCCTGTGATTCTTGGACCTCCTGAGTACCACTGATAAGAACGATAATAACTCCAAAATAATTCTTAACAAATAAATTTTTTAAATGCATTCATTTTGGAGGAAAATCATTGTCTCTGTCCTCCCATTGTTCATTGATTTGCTCAAGTGGGCCCAGTAACATCTCCATCTTAAGACTTTGTTGTTACTGTGATTAGAATATCAAATATGTCACAGGTAGCTTGCCAGGCTTTGCCATGCAGGCGAGATACTCTAGGTAGCTTGCCAGGCTCTCCGAGAGGGGTGGAGGAATTGAACTTGGGTCGGCCATGTTGGCTGTGTGCAAGGCAAACGCCCTACCCGCTGTGCTATGGCTCCAGCCCCAGGGAGGAAAATACAGATGAATAATTTCACAACAGCTCTGAAAGCATCTTCAAAAGAATGATAGATTCCAAGACAGAATCAGAGGTGGTGAAGGAAAGCTGAATTTTTTGATCCTTCAAAAATGAGTAGGATTTCAATAGGGAAATTGGTGAAGATTCAGAAAAAATATTTGTCAGAAAAATATGATTGCAAAGTCACATTATATAAGAAAGTATAGACTTTATTTCTGGCACAATGGATATCCAGTTGTAAGTCAACAGTTATTTGTCAGAATATGAGGCTAAAGTAAGTAGAAATATAGTCATCAGGAAATGACCAACATCATACAACTGGTGAGAATATCTAATTCAATACTTGTATTTTATAGATGAAGAAACAAAAAGTAGCTAGGATGGTTCAAAAGGTCACAGAATAGCATAGCTAGCCAGAAGTCAACCCAAATTTTTCAACTTCCAAATTGGTTTCCTTTTCAATATTCCATTATAGATTGGTATGACATAGCAGAAGGTGACTCTTAGGAGTAATAATGAGTTTGAAGTGTTTTGAGCAGGAGAATAACATGACCAGATATGTATGCAGTAAAGAAAACTATGAAAGAAGAGAGGTAAATTGGAAAAAGATTGGTTAAAAAGCTTTTGCAGTGATCTGAGTTGGAGATAATGGGAGCCTGAACCAGAACTCAGATGATCAAAATAGAAAGTGATAGATTCAAGTGTCATTTCAAGGATGAAATTACTGTAACTTGGTGATGAGAGAGAAAAAAAAGTATTCTTGATGATGATCAAACTTTATAGCCTTAGTGAAGGTAGATGTTACCCCATCACCTGAGAATGGAAAAAGAACAAAGAAGAAAAGATTTAGAGGGATACAATTGTTAGCTATATGTTTCCCTATCTTGGTTAATATACTCATTCACTCATTAAAAGTTTGACCCAAATATCTACTATTAGTTTCTGACCCTTAGAACATACATGCAAGGATCAGTGGAAAATGAGACCCAAATATCTAATTTATTAATGACTAATGAAGAACAACAAAAAGTAGAACTATATGCATTAATTCGAGATATGCCAAGAAACTTTTTATTTTTCATTTCAGTTTAAGTGCTTGGGAAATAGTAGATGCTTATTTCACTTCCCTGGCAACAAGAAGGACAGCTTCACACCCCAGAGGCATGTCGAACAAGGATGGACAGAACACTTGTCCTTTTGGATGTGAATGGGGAAAGAATGCAGTGACGAACCTCTGAAAACAACAAAGTAATCTCTCTGGTTTTGATTTAAAGAAAAATAAGCATAAATTCTAATAAATAATTCACTGTCCTAAGAGCATCAAAGCCTTAGCAATGTGATTAGTTTTTCTTCTCAAATAAAATAGGGAAGTCTTTTTATCAAAAGTCAAATTTCCAACATAGGGGGAAAATGTACTTTAAAGCAATAGAAAATAAAGTGTCATACTCTACTTCCTGAATAAGAAACCCAGAAGACCCCTTCTCCTACAAGATTCATTTTTCTCATAGTAGTCAAGAAATAATTAAGTCATTTCATTTCTGTTTGCAGCATACAAGAGTTCTGTCTTCATTTCTTCATTTCTTGTATTTCTTGATATCTCCCTACATTAGTGCAATCGAATCTCCTAAATAAAGTTCTATCTTCTGCTTTTACAGGTTTCCAAATCTTTCAATGCTGAGAGATTCTAAATATCAGTGTGACTGTCCTATTATTTGACTTCTAACAGTCCATATGTTTCTAATCAACTCCAGGATAATATCCAAGAACTTGTCAGTATCAAACATATTGCAATTGTTGTCGTCTCTCTAGACCCCACAAAATTTGGGGCTCTTCTACATTTTTTCAATGATTTTTTTACATTAAACTGCCTGTTTTCAATGTGTAGAAATAGGGTGTTTACCTTGCACATGGTCGACCCAGCCGACCCGTTTTGATTCCCCCGCCCCTCTCAGAGAGACCAGCAAGCTACCGAGATTATCACCTCTGCACAACAAAGCCTGGCAAGCTACCTGTGACATATTCCATATGCTAAACACAGTAATAACAAGTCTCACAATGTTACTGGGCCTGCTCGAGCAAATTGATGAACAATGGGAGGATAGTGCTACAGTTTTTGGACCCAGAGAGGTTAAAATTTTTGCCTTCCAAGTTCAATCTCTGGCACAGCATGGAGTATCCCTGAATATGTAACCAGAATTTCAGTGTTTGCTGTATAAGATAGGGGTTGACCTCCCCTACACACACACACACACACACACACACACACACGATACAAATGTTTTTACCCAAGCTAGACCATTTACATCTGACTGTCTCTTTTTCCAACTTCATGACTTGTTACAGCTCTAGCAATCCCTATCTCTCACACAAGTTCTATTTGTAGGTATCTGAGAATTCTTTTGTTTCTCCTCACATTAGTCCACTGTCTCTGCCTGCTTCTTTCTCTTCTTTTCAATTTAGATATAATTCTTATGTATATTTTCTATTTCAGAATGTCAGGTTAAGCCTCCCTTTCAAGTAAACTTTTCGAATCTTGATCTTTTCTTATCACTGAGTCCATATTTCATGGAATAATCTTCCTATATTGTGTTGCTTATTTCTTGGTCATTTAGCAAATTCTTTAAAATGGTGGTTTATCTTCTTAGTAGTGCATAGAGATGCAGATTCCATGATTCTGGAAGTAGGAATGAATGACACCTATAGATTTAGTAAAAGTGAAAGAAAAGGAGAAAGAGAAAAAAGAGAGAAAGAAAGAAAGAAAGAAAGAAAGAAAGAAAGAAAGAAAGAAAGAAAGAAAGAAGAAGCAAAGGAAGGAAGGAAGGAAGGAAGGAAGGAAGGAAGGAAGGAAGGAAGGAAGGAAGGAAGGAAGGAAGGAAGGGATTGAGTGGGGGAAACAAGATCAGTAATTTGTGTATTGAGCTTTTCCACAGAACCCTTATGAGAAATGTTCAGTAGATCTTCAGAGTTGAGTCCACAAAATGGTGAGAACCTATACTTGTCTTCCTGATAATTATTTTATATCATTGAATTCTCAATAATATTTCTGTAACTAAAGGATTAATTTTAAGCTGAATTCTATATTATTAAGATAGAGTGAAAACAAAAATTTTTTAAATATTATTTTTTTATTATTTAACTTTACTTTTACTCAAGGACTATACAGTCATGCAACCAAAAATTTCTTTTTGACTATTTATACCACTCAATTAAAAGGTGAAAAATTTTAAAGGAAGGTTAAATTCAACTACATTTATGAATTACTTGACAATTCCCTATGCCACTGAAATATTATCATGTCTTTCCAGTTCATTGCCTGGTGCTGCCTTCTCTCTAGACAGCTGCAGTTCATGCCAGGGTCACAATCATCAAATACAATATTCCAAAATGTAAATTATAGTCTATTTTTTCCTCAGATGAAGTTCAAAGTTTCTTCTGAAAAGTTTCTACCAGCACAAACAAGAACACAGAAGATAATTTTGAAATAAAACTATTTCAACATTTATATAAGTTGAAGCAAGGTGAATAATTTAATGTTTATAACATAGATCATATATTATCACCAATTTACAGTACCATGAAAGAAAGTTTTCATGTCAATGTTCTTGCTTCTTTGGAGAGAAAAGGTAGAACAGAGAAAATTAAGCTTCCTTTAAGGTGTAGTAAATATCAAACAAAACAAATGAACACTTCTACTCAGCATTTGTTTTGTCAAATTTTCATGACAAACTTATTTGACTAGGACTTATCATTCAATCAAAATGCTTATCACTTGCCTAGTAAATGAGCACAGTGGTTAACAAAACACATTCCTTGCCCTGAAGTCTTGCACTTAGATTAAAAATCAAAGATAAAATGAAAATGATAAATCAAGGTGATAATGGCTACATTGAGGAATCAAGCAGAAAGAAGAAATGATTTAATATGGGGAAGAGAGCTGTAGTGAGGACTTCCAGTAATGGCAATTGCTAAAGTGAGGAGTTTTCTATGTTGTTTTTTTGTTTTACTTTGCTTTGTTTGGGAGCTATACCAAATTGAGCATAGAGGTTACTCCGTGCTCCACTCTTTGCTGGAGGGTAGCTATATTGATAAGTGGTTGGGGTGAAGGGAGTTGGGAGGTCTGGTACCTGATAGGGAACACTTACCTCCCATGTGCATCAGTTACTTCATTCCACTGAGCTGTCTCTTCAGCCCAAATTCAAGTTTATCATTCAAAGAAGAGTGTAAGAGTAATAGGAAAAAGAAACCAGAAGAAAGGAGTGGATTTTCCTACTTTAGAAGAGTAGAATTTGCAAAATCAAGAAAGAAAGCATATATCGAGGCGATTTACAAATATTTCTGTCCTATATGATAAAATTTGTGATGAAAGATAGGAGACAAGATGATGAGACAGGAGAGATAAATAAAAGATAATACAAAGGTGGTAGATGAGGAGGGTTTTTTGTTTGTTTTTTCCCCTAGGCCAGTGTGTTACATTGAAGAGTTTTAATTGGATGGTTTGGGTTGAGGAAAGATTAGGGCTATTTGAGTAGGAATAACAATCTGAAGATAGTTAGAGATTGTTCTGATAGATGAGAGATGATGGTGACCTAACCCAAGTAGAGGTAATGATGAAGACTCATGTCTAAGAAAGAAACAATAACAGGATTGGATATATAGGTGTGAGAATTTTAAAAGAAATAAAATGTTCTCCGTGTTCTTGATACCAAGTTTCTCACAATCTATTAAAAAACTTAAGCACTAACTCTGGTTCAAGAAGGATCCTCTGAAAACATAAAAGGCACTTGTGTAAGCTGTATATACTCGTTTATATTGATGATTCGAGATTACTATACTAGAGATAAAATACTTTTTGTCCTATTAATATGTGTTTTGCATTTTCGGAAGAAAATAAAGTGCTCAGCACTCTACCTAGGGAGTTGAATGTAAAGTTAAGAACATTGACTGAAGCTTGTTATCATTTTTCTCTGTATAAGTTATGAGTAACTTATTAAGGCACTGTAATGTATCTGTATATTTAATGTGTTTCTAAATTTAGCATAACTATTTCTCCTAAAACAAGTTTTATAAATATTTTTATGTGATTTCACATTCTGTAATTCTTTTTGAACCTGAAATTTAAACAAATCTCAAATTTAAACAAAAAATTTTAGAAATTTTCTCCAAAACTCTGAGAACAGCTTGGAATTTTTTTCACACACCAGCATGAAATCTATATTGCAAGTATAATTCCCTACTGAGACTTCTTAAGATAAATGTAAGCAGATTTTTAAAAACTACAATGTAATCTTTTTTTCCTGACTTGTATTTGTTTCTCTATTAAACATGAAAAAAACAAAATTAAAAACAAAAAAGTAGAAAAAAAGCATTTTTTACATAAAATAAGAATAACAGTGAATATCCAAACATACCAAGTGTCCTGTAAGGCAATAAAAGTAACACAGACTTCTGAGAAGATATAAACGCCATTGGGTACTAAAAATATCAGTTATGCAACTTGAAGGGAGAAGAGGCAAGGGAGCTGTTCATAAAGAAAAATCTTCCCCAAACCCTACATAACAAACTAACCCACATAAAGCACAAGAGACGTTTATCCTTTTACTGTTCCTTCTCTGGGTGATTAAATGTACAAATCTAGTAAATGCATGTTGATCGGCTAGAGTTGGGGAGAAACAAAATCTTAACATTACAATCCTCAGTGATATCTCAGCAAATATATGGGCACACCAGACAATTCTCCAGCCATTACAACTGAACTGCAAAACAAACACAGGAAGTATTCTGAGTTCCACTGTCTAGTATTTATTGACATTATATCCCTTAAGGCACGGCAGAGCCTGGCAAGCTACCCGTGGCGCATTCAATATGCCAAAAAAACAGCAACAAGTCTCACAATGGAGACATTACTGGTTCCTGCTCGAGCAAATCGATGAACAACGGGACGACAGTGCTACAGTGCTATCCCTTAAGAAAGAAAATGCATTAAATGTTTTAGCTGATACGTTTTCATATGAAAGTATAATTAGAGAGATTAGCAATTAGACAAAATCCTTCCAAGATCTGAATACCCTACAATAAGGGTTCCTATAGATGTTATCTTACATTTAAAAAATCTTTGCATATGTGATTAAATTAAATATTCTGAGATGGAAGTGATTCTGTATTAGCTGGGCAATCTGGACTGGTTTTAAATGCAATTACAAATTATCTTGTAAGAGGGGCAGAGGAAAATATAAAACAAAGGCAAACGCAGTGTAATCTTGGGGTTAAAGTGATTGTACAGCAGGTAGGACACTTGCTTTGCATGCAGTCCACAAGAATTTGATCTCAGTCATTCCACATGGTCTTGCCAGTAGTGAGTCCACATTGCAGGGTAGGGGTTAAGTCCTGAGCACTGTCAGGTGTGGCCACAAAACAAAAATAAAATCACAAAAGAAGGTGATTTAACCAAGGTTACAGAGAATATAGCTCTGTAGTTGCAAGCTACAGAACCCCTAAAATCACCAGAAGTAGAAGAACAAGGAATGAATTATCCTCTAGAGTCTCCACAGAAAGATAGCTGATAGCTTGATTTTGATTCTCTGGTACTGATTTTGGATGTTTGGCTTAAAGATCTTTAAAAAAAGATCTTTTTCTTGTTTCTGGACACCAGATTTTGGAGAGCAAACTATAGTAGCTTCAGGAAGCTAAAACAGATGTCTTGGGTATTGTAGAGGAAAAGAAATTTCTCACTCATGTTGCCACTTACTGTCCGACCTACTGTGCTCACAGCCTTAGGTATATAACTTCATAAAAGAGACAGAGTTTTATCTGCCTTACCTAAAACCCACTGAGAAGAGGAAGTATCTGGTGGACGCTCAGAACAGAGCATATTCAACCTTCTGTGGAATCAGAACAGCCAACTCACCACTCAGTAACAATAACACCACATCCTTTTGACTTTTTTATTAATATCAGTTGTTGCTGAAACCATTCTGGAGCCATTCAATTGCTTGACTCAAGGGCAGGGAGAATTTTTGAGGTGAACAGAAGGCTTCCCAAGAAGGGTACTCTTCTCTCAGGCCCAGCATTCATAAGCAATGTGACCTTGGGAAAGTTGCTAACATAATTCACAACAGTGTCAGAGGGCAGCTTTGCAATTAATTTGTAAATGCCCTTTGGCCCATAGAAAATCCATTCAGCCTATGAGATTTGTATCTCCCAGAGCTGCTGATTTGCATACAAGAAGCTCTGCCAAACAAGTATCTCCCTGCAGTAAGTATATGAGCAGGATTCACTTATCAATGCAGATCTCTGACCAGAAGCAAGTAAAACTGGAAGAGAAAGAAGACTACTATATTTGCTTCAGACCCACTGACTACATCCTATTTGATTTATTTTGATTCTGTAAACCAAACATATTAGCAAGAATTTCTTTTCATGCTATGAGTCTGGAATGGAACAATAGCACAGCCAGTAGGGCGTTTGCCTTGCATGCAGCCGACACGGGTTCCATCAGGTTCCATTCCTCCATCCCTCTCAGAAAGCCTGGCAAGCTACCAAGAGTATCCCACTCACATGGCAGAGCCTGGCAAGCTACTCGTGGCGTATTCAATATGCCAAAAACAGTAACAACAAGTCTCACAATGGAGACGTTACTGGTGCCCGCTTGAGCAAATCGATGAAAAACAAGAGGAGAGTGCCACAGTGCCAGTGCCACTATGAGTCTATTAGCATTTTGTGTTCAGATGATTTTGGATCCTTAGGAAAAGGGCTCTGAATCCAGGAGCTATTTTGTGAGAGACACAGAGCTTTTGTCTCCTGCTGTTATTACAGAACTAAATAGAGGTCCTATCACACTTCTAGTTCTGACACCAAATTGACCCTTCTGGGAGTTAGAAAAGTCTCAGTCTCTTTCCTACCTTATATACAGTGGTAATAAAAGAGGGTACAGAGAGAATTAACTAAAGTTCACATGCTGCCTTAAAGAGAAAAGTCTTGATTCAAGTGCTGAAAAGTCATATTAGTGTGAAGAAAAAGGGGAACGTGGCAAAAGAAATTGAAAGTAACAAGAAGTGATAATGAGGAATATAAATCTAAGTAAGTCTTAAAAGAAATGAAAGATCAAATACAACAATGTAAGATGAATAAAAAGTTGCCACACAGACAGGAAAAAAAGCAAAAATATTTCTTCTGTCTGTATTGGCTTAGGCTTTGGCATGATACTAAAACCCTAAAGGGAAATATACCGTTCAGGAGACTAACCACATCAATGATACTAATGATTAGAGGTTATAAAAAGAGAGAAAGTAGCAGTAGATGACCAGAAAAATGAGCAAAAGAAAAAGAGATCAATGAATAAAAAGGTTACTGGGGATAAGGAATGCAATAAGACAATAGAGAATGAAATTCATCGAATCTATAACAGGATCTCAAAGAAGAGCCCTTTGGTCCTCAATTTATCCTTAGGGCAAGAATCATTGCCCTGATTTTTTGAAATCAGAGCTAGTTCATACTGCCACCTTTCTGCTACAAAAAGTGATTTCACTAAACCAAAGGGAGATATGATCTAGCCCCTTTTCATCAGACATAAGTATTTTACTCACATCCAAATTTTTTAACATAACACCACTGCCCACTACCACTGTATTTTGCACATGGAAATGCAATTAGAAAAATTTTAAAAAATTGAATGCAATTAAATTGGTTCTCAGGTGCCTATAATCAAGGAAATGTTAGAGATTTTGTTGAGCAGTTTTTAGTCAAGATGCCCAAAAGCTCTACATGTAGAGCTTATGAAAAGGAAAAGAATTTAAATTCACCTAACTCATCAGAAGCAAAGATATTATCTCATTTGGTTTTGCTTGTCAACAATTTCTCTCCTCATCTCATAGTTTTATAAAGACCTTGGACCAAATCCATCAGATAATTGTCAGATCTCTCTGTGATATGGGGTATAATAAGAAGCAGAGAGGCAAAAATAACAAATTAGATATTTTTACCAGCAAAAAGGAGATATTTATCCAGTTCCATATATGAACATACCCCATATTACATGTTCATTATGTCAAGTTCTGCTTTTTTATTACCTATTCTAAATGAAGTATTCAACGAATAATCCTATGCAGCATTCTAAGAGAAAAGGCAATGCTTTTCCAACAGCATCATTTATTTGTTGTGTAAAAGGTTATTTCTTAATGAGCAGAAAACAGTTCAGTTATTTCAATTAAAAGAATTTAGAAAAATAATTATTAATTTGGTATTTTAAAACTGAAAATTCAGACACATTAAAAATACAGAAAAAAAGGAGGAGCAACTGTCATCCTAAGAATCTGGAAAAAAGGGTATATCTTGGTAATATTTCATTTAGAATAGTGGTATTTAACATAGCAGACACCAGTCACATTTGTTTTTTGACCACTTGAAATTTTTCTTGAACTGAGATATACAAAAAGCATAGAGCACATATTATATCGCAAAGAGTATAAAAATGTGACTATTACACAAAAATCATTTTACATTGATTATACATTGAAATAATATTATTTGGGATGTTTGAGTTAAATAACATATTTAGTCTACTTATTTTTTTCTTTTATAAAAGGACTACTAGAAAACTTAAAATTTTGTGTATGATTTTCACTGCAATATTCTTGGATGGTAGTGACAACAGGCTTAGAAAAAAGCCCCCAAGGATCTGGAATTTCATCTTTTGAAAAACCTACTGCAGTTGCGTTGGTGTTTGTGTCTGTTAGAGACTGATGAGGCTGGTTCTGACAGTGTGAAAGATCTGTATTTTCAAGTCAATTACTGATGAATTAACAGCCCATATCAAGGTGAGGAAATGCTGGGCTGATGTCATAGGAGCAACAGAAACATGAGGAGGAAGTTTTTTCCTTCCTGAGCTTTGCAGTTTCCTCAGTCAAGCCAGTATAACAGTCTCAGAGAGCTTCCGTCAAAACAAGAAATGTAATTTGTAGAGTCAGAGTCTAAGCTGAACAAAGCAAAACACAAGTAGGTGAGTTTCTTATTTAAAGGAGAGTTGTTTAGTAACCAAAATGAAAGACCCTCATTGATGTCAGGCATGGGGTTAAATTATAGGGCCACAAGTATAAACCAAAGACTTTGTCTGCATACTGCTTGGAATCTTGTGGGACAAGACAAACAAAAACATGAACAATATATAGCTAGAGAGTAAATGGCATTATAGAAAGCATAAAACAAGCTCATGAATTTAGAAGACTAATATCCATGGCCAGGGAAAACAGAGGTTAGGAGGACTGGTCAATGGTTGGAACTAACGACAAATGTGTGTGGGGCTGAGGGTAAATAAAATAGAGAAGAGAGCAGTATGACGATAATAGCTGGGAATTATAATGCCCGGCAAGCTACTGAGAGTATCTCACCTGCACGCCAAAGCCTGGCAAACTACCCATGACATATTCAAATGCCAAACACAGAAACAATAAGTCTCACGATGGAGATGTTACTGGGCAGGCTCAAGCAAATCGATGAATAACGATAGGACCGTGACCATGACCGTGATAATACTGGACAAGATCTGAGGGTTAAAAGTAGGTAAAGGGATATTCTTAATAACCTTTCAGTATCAACATTGCAAACCACAATTCCCAAAAGGAGAGAGAAAAAGAGAGAGAGAGAGAGAGAGAGAGAGAGAGAGAGAGAGAGAGAGAGAATAAAAGCACCTGATGTAGAGACAGGCAGGGGGTGGGGGGTGGGGGGGGTGATGGAAGGGAACCTAGAAACACTGGTGTTGGAGATAATACACCAGTTAAGGGGTGTTGGAATAATGTTCATAAAATCTAATCATGAACAGCTTTGTAAGGATCAATCTCACAATAATTCAACAAAGAAACTTAAAAATAAAAAAGAACAAGTTTATGAATTAGAAGGCAACACAATGAGAGGGTAATGTCAGCTACTGCTTTAAATACAGGGAACGGCCTCTTTGAGATTACCTTTGAGGAAAAATGTGAATGGAAGAACATAGGAAAAGGAAGGTAAGGAAGAGAAAGTATTCCAAAGAAAAATGAATAAAACTTGCAAAATTTCTAAAAGGAAAATGGTCTGAGATTGTATCTGAAGCACTATTGTCAGGAGGAAAGCTGATAATGGATGTTTGGGACTAGATTGCATAGGGTCATTGTGGATCACAGTAAGTAATACAGATTTTCACTTAATTGCTATGGGAACCACTGTAGGATTTTAAGCTGAAGAGTGGTATGATTTGATTTACATTTGTAAAAGGTCATTCTGACAGCTATGTAGAAGAATGGACTCTAGAGGAACGAGTATGTGAAGGAGACAAGGAACTATTGCAGTACCCAGGTAAAAGACAATGATACCTGGGAACAGGTTGAAGCAATGGCAATTGGGACAGGTGACTATACAAGACGTGCACTGGAAGTCGAGCCAGTAGCACTCATTAAATTTGGGGAAATGTAATAGATTATTTTTTCATTTTGTTAAGACATCATGAACTACAGAATTATTTATGATCAAGTCTCGGGTGCACAATGTTCCAACATCAACCCATTCACCAGTGTTCACTTCTTGCCACCAGTGTCCCCAGTTTCCCTCCTTCAGTCTGCCTCTATGACAGGCACTTTTTTCTTTTCCCTCTTAGACACAACGTTTGAATAAAATTTCCAAATACTCAACAAATGTTAAGTACTGATATTGCCTTAAAACCGTCTTATTATTTTTATGTAAATAATTTAAAATTATGTGAAGCATTCCTTGACTTTCTTCTGTAGAAAATCTCCACCAAACTTGCAAGCTGTTATTTTGACTTAGGGTCCTTTTCTCCATTTTTGTCTGCCATCTGACACATTCTCTCTCGATTTCTTGAGTTTTTCAACTCCAATTACTTTCACTCCATATGTTAAAGCTCGGCTTGTTTTGAGGGAAATCTTAATTAGGATGAAAGATTATTTCCCATGTAATCTAATGCACACAATGGCTATGCCATTTAGATAGAAACTGTACCTGTCTGGCTCAGGTCAGCATCTGCCACCCCAGCTTGTCCATTAAACCTGTGCAAAACCAAACCCTCATCTACCCAAAATTGTCTTTGCTTTTGAGATTTCAGCCACATTTAACTGTGTAAGCCACTGAGGTCAAAATCAACATACTCTGCATTTATTGAAAACAAATAGCCACAGTCATTCTGAAAACCTTTCCTCTATATTATTTTGTCACAATCTCCAATCCTTGTCTATTTTATAAGATTCTTAGACAATTAATAAAAGCATGCGTGTTTGAAAGCATTAGTAAACCACCTCACCTTTTTCTTCTCTCAAGATACAACAAAGAGTCTAAATTAGAAATCAAACTCTCATTTACCGATTGCTCTAAAGACTATCTGGATCTCAGGTAAGATAACTTTGCTAATATATTTTCCTGAGTAGAATCCATCTCTTGAACAGAATGGTGAAGTTAAATTCAGTTTAAGTAAGATGATAAACAAGTGGAAAGTTAAAAAAAAAGATTTAATAGTTCACATTAGCAATGAAGAAGAGTAGAACTGAAAGAAATGTCAAATCCATGGAACAGCACATTTTGAAGAAAGCAATGAAAATCACTAAAGGCATGAAAATTAAAATAATAAAGGAAATAAGGAAAGACTGATCTTGGATCTTGGATATATTTTGGAATGTCAGGAGATGAAATTCAGAGCAGTGGTGCAGAGTCTTCCTAGTAGCAGGTTGGAAGATAGCAGAGATGGGGGCAAATGAACTTAGTTTTCTAGATTTAGTTATGGGCAGATGGAATTTTTATTCTATGTTTTCTGTTTTCTGAATAAAAAAAATGAAATAAGGTACTTAGCTAAGAAAAAAGGGTGGGAGGTGTGAAAAGAAAAAAAATTAAACTAAAACCTTGCTGAGAAGCAAAGTTACTGAGAAAGCGATTTTTTGAGTAGTGCTGAAGGTCTATTTGTTTTTGTTTGGGTGATTGATTTTTTGGGTCACACCTGGAAATGCCCAACGGTTACTTCTGGCTTGGTGATCAGGACTTGATTCTGGCAGTGCTCAGGGGACCATGCAGTGCCAAAATCAACTTCGACCTCTCACACATAAAGCATGCACTCCAGCCCTTTGAGTTATGACCCTGGTCTGTGAGGTGTGCAATAATTTATAAAGTGAGACCAGTCAAGCCAGCTCTATCATTTTGTCTAGCAATAGTCAGATTTTCAGAGATTTCCAAAGAGAAGCTGACTATCTGACCTCAAAAGTACGTGTTTTTTTCAGGTCTACATGATCGTTATGTTTGATCAGAAGAGATAAGGGTATCTGTAGAAACTCAATTTTATTCATTTATTAAGAAATGATCAACTCCTATTAAATGTCATAAAACAAGCCAAAAATATTCTATCTGAGTAATAGAGAGATAGCAGTGCAAGTTTCTACCTAAGGTTTCACTATAGCTGATAAGTTTTTTTCCCCTTCTAAAACATTCATCCTTGTGAAACATCTACCTACTTAGTACTTACCAGCAATCATATACCATATTAGGCATTTAAGGGAAAAAAAAACATTGTCTCTTAATATTCCTTCTATCAAGTCTATGTCAAAATCACTATTATTGTTACCACTTGAAGATGAGGAGAGAGAAAATAAAGGAAAATAAAGGCATTAGGCAACCTATGCAATAATCATATCTTGTTCATATCTACTTACTTCAGAGCCTCTAGCTTCTAAAAATTATATTCATCAATTGCAAGGAATGAAGAACTGAATATTTTCTATTGAAATGTTTTAAATTTCCTTCATTTTAATGCACAATCAACTCATCCATCATCTGGAAATCTTTTAGGAAGGAGTGCTAACTTAAAAATTTCATAAAATTTAGTAAACATATTATCCTAAATGTGCTGCAGCATTAGCACGGCCGGTAGGGAGCTTTCCTTGCACCCGGCCAACATGGCCGACCTGAGTTCGATTCTTCTACCCCTCTCAGAGAGCCCTGCAAGCTAACAAGAGTATCTTGCCCACATGGCAAAGACTGGCAAGCTACCTGTGACATATTTTATATACCAAACACAGTAACAAGTCTCAGAATGTTACTGGGCCGACTCAATGAACAATGAGAGGACAGTGACAGAGATTATCCTAAATTAACTAATATGGCATATTGTCTATAAGCGTAATTATTTAGGAACATTACCAATGGAGAAAAAAAAGCTACTCAAGGCTCCTTTCTCCCTAAACTATCTTGTTGAAAATAAATTGTGGATAACAATATTTATGCTTTATTAAACATTTTCTACTAAGAGAAGCAACCTATTTCTATGTTTAGGTATGGAAAATGAACAAAAATTTCCTTCTTAAGTCCTCTTCCTTCCTTCCTTGCTAATCAAATCAAGATAACTGTTCTGTTTTAGAAAATATTCAATGACTAACAGATACTATTGTTCACTCCCCCCACCCCGCCCCACTTCGAAGAATCGAACTTTTAAAAGTGTTTGATCCTATTCATCAAAAGTTGTAAAATTAGCAAAGAAGAAGTGCACTCCAGTTTTAAAGTGATTGTGTCAGGCTGAAGGTCATTGACTTTCTTAATGTGGAAAGTTTGACATGGAAGTGGAAAATGTTTCTCGTTTCCCTGTCTTATCAGGAAAAACACACAATTACCAAAGTGGAATCATGCAGAGTTCCCCTCTCCAATTTATATGTTTTCAATACCCTGCTATATTTGAATATATTTAACAATTATCTGAAAAGATAAATCCAGGTTAGACAAACATAAAAATGAAACATGTTTCTGTAATGGAAAAATTGATTGGTCGTGCATGACATTCAGCTAGTTTGGTAATAACTATCATTTTTGAGACTTTGTTACATTTTAAGCCAGATGTTCTCAGTCTTTTTTATATATTACACTCACAGAAATTGTTTTCTTTTAAGTTCTGATTTTCAGTTGATTTTATATTTATGGAAAATTTGCAAAAAATGCACAGAGATTTCTCAAATATTCCTAACCTCCTTCCTATAACATTAGCCCCTCACATAAACATAATTCTCAAAGCAAGAAAATTGCCATTCTTACAATACTGTAAACTAAATTTCATGTAGTTAGAATTTTACCAGTATCCATTAATATTCATTTTTGCTTTTCTTTTTTGTTTTGATTTTGTTTGTGACTACACCCAACATGCTTACTCCTGCCTCTGTGCCTAGGGATCAACTCCTAGTGGTGGTCAGGGGACAAAATGTGATGTTGAGGATTAAACTCCAGTGAGCCACATGCAAGGCAGGTACTTTAAGCCCTGTACTCTCTCTGCAGATCTAATGGTTTCTTTTTCTTAGATGCAAGGTCTTTTTCATCCAAATGGTAATTATTCTTGACCAGTCTGTAATGATTCCAGTCTTTTCTTAGGTGGAAGCAGAGGGGGTGAAAGACCCTTCTCTGCAATGTTCAGCCTATGAGGCATGCAGTTCAGTGCAAGGACGAGGTGCTGCTTGGGCCCCACTGTGCTTGGAGTTACCACAGTCCCCCTGGCAGTGTTCAGGGGTCACTAGAATCATACTCATCTCTGTTCAGGGGACAAAATGGTTCTAAGGTTCAAACTAGGGTTCTCAGAATGCAAGGTATGTGCTGAACTATCTCTCTGGTACATTCCTCAGTGTCTCTTATCTTTCATTATCTTATCTTTTTTGAAGAATGCTCCCAGGGTATTTTTTAGGGGTCCTTCAGTATGTTTTTGATAACCATAACAAAGTCATGTATTTTTTAAAGAATGTTACAGAAGTGATGTATTCTGCTCAATATATCTTATCAGGGATTATTTCTATTGATATCTTGCAACTTTGATTATCACAACTTTGATTATCAAAACAAGCTCCCAGGAGAGCACAAGGCAGAGTTTCCTACCCTGTGCCTGACTATCCTCGCCAGGGCCCAACAGCTGAAGACGTCCAGGCCCCAGCCAAGGCCATACTGAGGCCACTCTCCACACACTTGGATAAGCCTCAGGCATAACAGAACTGGCAGAGGAACCCAGGTGTGTGGGACCCGGGGCTGAGATCTCCAAGCCTGCACGGTTTGGGACTGGACCTGTCAGTAGCTAGACAGTTACACCCTCCAACTGACATGTAACCCCAACAACGACCAGGATCCAGAGATTATCACAACAAGCTCCCAGGATTATAAAAAATAAATTAAAAAAAAAACTATTTACTTTTCTCCAAGTTTTCAGGGTACCTTTAAATATCCCACCCGCACGGCAGAGCCTGGCAAGCTATCTGTGGTCTATGCCAAATAGATCAAATTGTATGCCAAATCCAGTAATAAATGGATCTCATTTCCCTAACCCTGAATATGGCAGAGTCGAGAAGGATATGGAAGGAAAGGCTGATAAAATACCAAGGCAGAAATAGGCTGCCAAAATGAAGAAAAACAAAAATGATTGTCTGTACTTTTAATGCTCGTACGCTGGCATCTGCTGCATCCATTGAAGACCTTATGGTACAAGCGTGAAAGATCAAGTATGACATCATTGGTCTGACCGAAACGAGAAGACATCAATCACATCATGCCGTTTTTGACACTGGAGAAGAACTGTTCCTTGGAACATGTGATAAAAGAGGCGTCGGTGGTGTCGGTGTCCTTGTCAACACAAACTTAACCACAAGCATTGATTCATTCGAATGCCTAACAACCTGAATCGGACGATTACACTTGAATAGATGTGGCTCACTACCGGCAGTTTCTATCTTTGTTGTCTATGCACATACATCCAATTATGGTGAAAGAGAAACTGAGAAGTTCTACATAGAGCTGGAGAAGATCTATAAAGAATATCACACCTTCTACAAGATCATTGTCGGTGATTTTAATGCCAAGATAGGACCAAGAAGATCAGTTGATGAACTCCACATCGGGACCCATGGCCTAGAATGGAAGAACAGGGTGACAGACTGTCTGAGTTCATCATGTCAACTAAAATCTTCCATGGTAACTCACAGTTCCAAAAGGCTGAATCTAAACGTTGGACATGGGAGTCTCCCGATGGACGGTTCCGCAATGAAATAGACCACATCATATTCAATCAGCAGTTTTGCTTAATCGATGTTGCTGTTGTCCCAAAATTCCAAACGGGATCAGACAACCACCTTCTTCGTGCAAAATTCTACCTCACAGAACGAGGAGAAAAGAATGCAAGGTTTAAGAAGAGGACTCCCAGAACCACCACCAACTGGGAGCTCTTTGGCTCTGTTGCGGCAACATGGGAAGATGCCGTCATTGACAACATTGATGAGGAACATGATTGAATGATTCAGCACCTCCATGATTGTGCGAGGAATGCCAAGAGAGAGATAACCACAAAAAACCGCCTTTCTTCGAACACTCTTGAACTTATTCGCCAACGTGGCTTGGCACATGCCTCAGGCAACCACAAGCGAACATCGGAACTGGCAAAACAGTGCAGAGAAGCCATCAAGGATGACTTCAAAAACAGGAGAGCAGTAGTACTAGTAGATGTGGCAGAAGCTGGGAAAAGCATTCGTAATGCCCGCCTGTCCTTCACCAACTACAAAACCAAGATGACTGCCCTCCGACATCGGGATGGATCTATCACATCTTCCAGAAGGGCAATAGAGAAGATTATTCATGACTTCTACTCAGATCTCTTTAATAGCCACGTCCTCTTGCCCACATACCACATACCACATGATGGATATGTCGTTCCCAATGTTCTCCCTTCCGAAATCCAACATGCCATCTCATCGGTAAAGAAACAAAGAGCACCTGGCCCAGACAAGATCAGACCTGAACACCTGAAGAACTTACCATCAGTACTCGTCAATACATTGGCTCGGCTCTTCACACGCTACCTGTATGAATGCAAGGTTCCATCCAAATGGAAAACCAGCAGGACTGTACTACTGTACAAGAAGGGAGACATCCACGACATTGGCAACTATCCCCCAATCTGCCTATTGTCTGTTGTCTACAAACTGTTCACTCGAGTCATCCTGAATAGGATTAGCAGAACAGTAGATGAAGGACAACCATGTGAACAAGCTGGATTCCGAAAAGGATTCAGTACCATCGACCATATCCACACGATTACTAAGCTCATTGAGGTTTCTTGGGAGTTCAAGATGCCGCTCTGTCTAACGTTCATTGATTTAAAGAAGGCCTTTGATTCTGTTGAGACGGAAGCGGTCATGGAAGCCCTAGCCAATCAGGGCGTACAAACTCAATACATCACGATCCTTCGTGAGCTCTATTGCAGATTCACTACCAAGATCTCACCATTGTACAAAGAAGTAATCATCCATATCAAGAGAGGGGTTCGGCAGGGTGATACCATTTCACCAAAACTCTTCAGTGCCACCCTCAAGAACATCATGCGACGACTGGAATGGGAAAGCATGGGAGTGAAGATAGATGGTCGGCAACTACACCACCTCCGCTTTGCTGATGACATCGTTCTAATAACACCAAACATCAACCAAGTGGCACAAATGCTGAACGACTTTGACCGTGAATGTGGAAAGGTCGGACTATAGCTGAATCTTACGAAAACAATGTTTATGAGAAACAGCCTTGTTCCTGACGCTCCATTCGCTCTCAACGGAACCACCATTTCCGAATGCAACAGTTATATATACCTAGGTCGAGAAATCAACATGATGAATGACCTGGCACCTGAGTTTCGCAGGAGGAAGAGAGCAGCTTGGAATGCCTTCAAGAGCATTGAAGAAATAACTAAAAGGACAAAGAACCTCCAGCTACAAGCACATCTCTTTGATTCCACTGTTCTTCCTGCATTAACATATGTCTCAGAGACCTGGACCCTACGAAAACAGGATGAGAACGCTATTCGGGTCTCTCAAAGAGGAATCGAAAGAGCTATGCTTGGAATATCACGATTCACTCAAATGAGAGATAGAATTCGGAGTTCTGATCTTCATCAACGCTCAAGAATCAGGGACGCTGTCTCATTTGCCAAGACATCAAAAATCAGATGGGCTGGACACATAATGAGGTTTACAGACAACCGCTGGACTAGAGCCATTACTGATTGGATTCCACGGGACATCAGAAGATCATGTGGACACCCACCTACAAGATGGTCAGACTTCTTCGTCAAGACCCTGAATGATCGGTTTGAGTCTCTGCATGTTCCTAGAATGAACAGATACCATTGGGCTACGATAGCACGCAACTGGGATGAATGGAGACTTTGCTGGCACCTGCTCGAGTAAATCGATGAATAATGGGGATTAAGTGATTAAGTGATCTTGCAACTGGTAACTATTTGGCAGCTTGGTGAATGTCTATCTACCAATCTTCTTTACTGTAAAGCTATTCTCTTTTTCTGAAGTGTTAATCACTTAATTCAAAACTATGCAAGGAAACCTCTCATACTTATATTTGCTAATGATATACATTTTAAATTAGTTTTGCTTATAGGGGCCACACTCAGCAGAGCTCAAAACTGACTCCTAGTTCTGTTCTTTATGGTTTCTGGTGCTTGGATAACTATGGGCAGCATCAAGGATTAAACTAGAATCATTGCAGAAGCAGTCACAAGCAAAGCAGTGTCTTACCTCCTGCACTCTCTCTTTCTCTTGGGACCCTCATTATAGTTTATATATGGTCTCCCCAACAGTTCTTAGGAAATTTGTAGGTGCTGTTTCACATAAGTATTCAGCCTACAGGGTAGGCCTGATGTTACAGTGTACAAAGAAATAGTGTTGTTTGGATTGAAATGCTGGGAGTCAACTGGGCCACACTCAATATCGGCTGAGGAATAAGTGGTTCAAGGGATAAAATTGAGCCCACTATATATAGGGATGTGCTCCACCTTCTGAGGTATTGCCCATCCTGTATCCACTAATTTTAACTTTCAGATTTATAGCAATAATTATTGTGAATTTATCTACTACTAAATTACTCATTCTTATTTCCTTCTACATTTATTAATTGGAATTTTTTCTGAAGGTTTTTTTTTTCAATGTTAATAGCTGCGTCCACAAAAAACCAATTAATTCTTTTAAAAAGTTATATGGTGATACCAATTTTTGATATGCCAAAAACAGTAAATACAATGGGTCTCATTCCCCTGACCCTTAAATGAGCCCCCAATATGGCACTATTAGGAGGATGAGGAAGGAGAGGCTGATAAAATCTCAGGGCAGAACTAGGTTGCCAAAACAGAGAATGACTAAAATGACTGTCTGTACTTTCAATGCATGTATGCTGGCATCCGAAGCATCCATCGAGGACCTGATGATGCAAGAGCAGAAGATCAAGTATGACATCATTGGTCTGACTGAGATGAGAAGGCATCAATCACATCATGGCATTTTTTGACAATGGGGAAGAACTGTTCCTCAGAACATGCGACAAAAGAGGCATCAGTGGCATTGGTGTCCTTGTCAACATGAATTTGGCCATGAGCATTGATTCATTTGAATGCCTAACAACCCGAATTGGATGATTACACTTGAATAGATGTGGCTCACTGCTGGCAGTTTCTATCTTAATTATCTATGTACCAACATCCAATTACAATGAAGAATAAATTGAGAAGTTCTACATGGAGCTGAAGAAGTTCTATAAAGAAGACCACACCTTCTACAAGGTCATTGTAGTCATTGTCAGTGATTTTAATGTCAAGATACGACCCAGAATATCAGCTGAGGAATTCCACATTGGGACCCATGGCTTAGAATGGAATGAACAGGGTGAGAGACTGAGTTGATCATGTCAACCAAGACCATTGATAGTAACTCACAGTTCCAGAAGGCCAAATCTAAGCGTTAGACATGGGTGTCTCACAGTAGACAGTTCCACAACAAAATTGACTACATATTTCTTTTTAATTTTTATAAGTGAAACACCATGAGGTACAGTTGTAACCTACAAATTTTTGTGTGTGGGTTTCAGTTATACAATGATCAAGTACCCATCCCTTCACCAGTGCCAATTCCCCACTTCCAATGCTCCCAGCATCCCTCCTGTTCCACCAAGCCCCCCATCCCACCCCACCCCTGTATCCAAACATTCCCTTTTGTTCTCTCTCTCCTTTTGGGTGCTGTGGTTTGCAAAAGAGGCATTGAGTGGCAATCATGTTCGGTCTATAGTTTACTTTCAGCATGCATCTCTCATCCTGGGAGGATCCTCCCAACACCCTTTACTTGGTGTTCCCCTCTCTGTCTGAGCTGCCTTCTCCCCCAGCATGTGCAGCTGGCCTCCAAGCCATGGAGTGAACCTCCTGGTACTTATGTTGGCTATTCTTGGGTGTTAGTCTCCCATTTTGTTACTTTATGTTCCCCAGATGAATGCAATATTTCTCTGTCTGTCCCTCTCTTTCTGACTCATTTCACTAGGCATGGCACTTTCCATGTAGTACCACTTGTATGTAAATTTCATTAATTCATCTTTTCCAAAAGCTGCATAGTACTCCATTGTGTAGATGTACCAACGTTTCTTTAACCAGTCATCTTTTCACAGGCACATGGGTTTTTTCCAGATTTGGGCTATTGTGACTAGTGCAGCAATGAACTTCCATGCAGATGTCATTTCGACTGTAATTTTTTTGTCTCTCTGGGATATATTCCTAGGAGTGGTATTGCTGGGGGAAATGGGAGCTCACTTTCTAATTTTTTTGAGAATCGTCCATACTGTTTTCCAAAAGGGATGAATTAGGTGGCATTCCCACCAGTAGTGAAGGAGAGTCCCTTTCTTGCCACATCCAGGCCAACACCAGTTCCTTTTGTTCTTTTGGATGTGGGCCAGTCTCTGACCACATCATATTCAATCAATGGTTTTGCCTGACCGATGTTGCTGTTGTCCCAAAATTCCAAATGGGATCAGACGACTGTCTCCTTCATGCAAAATTCTACTTCACGGAGTGGGAAGAAAGGGTTGCAAAGTTTAAGAAGAGAACTCCCAGAACGACCACCAACTGGAATTGGCATTGAGTGGCAACCTTTGGCACTATTGCTGTAACATGAGAAGATGCCATTGTTGAAGACATTGACAAAGAATACGATCAACTGTTTCAGCACATTCATGATTGTGCGGGAAACACCTAGGGAGAAAAAGCCACAAAGATGCCTGTCTTCAAAAACTCTCGAGCTTATTCACCATCATGGCTGAGAGCTAGCCTCAGGCAACCACAAGCTATTGTCCCAGCTCACAAAGCAGTGCAGAGAAGCGGTATATGAAGACCTTAAAAAGGGATGGAGCGATAGCACAGCGGTAGGGCGTTTGCCTTGCACGCAGCCAACATGGCCGACCCGAGTTCGATTCCTCCGCCCCTCTCGGAGAGCCCGGCAAGCTACCGAGAGTATCTCACCCGCACAGCAGAGCCTGGCAAGCTCCCCGTGACGTATTCGATATGCCAGACACAGTAACAACAAAGTCTCCAATGGAGACATTACTGGGCCCACTCGAGCAAAAGAGAGAAGAGCAGCAGTGCTGACTAATAAGACAAAAGCCGGAAAAGTATTCACAACAACTGCCTGTCCTTCACCAACTACAAGACCAAGATGACTGCCCTCCAATGTCCTGATGGACCTATCACATCTTCCAGAAGGGCACTGGAGAAGATTATCCATGACTTCTACTCAGATCTCCTCGATAGCCAAGTCTACCTGCCCACATACCAAATTCCACAGGATGGATATGTCATTCCCAACATTATTCCTTCCGAAATCTGACACGCCATTTTGTCAGTAAACAAGTGAACAACACCCAGCCCAGACAAGGCCAGACCCAAACACCTGATGAATATGCCATCAGTACTCATCAATACACTGTCTCAGCTTTTCACACGCTACCTGTCTGAATGCAAGATTCCGTCCCAATGGAAAACCAGCAGGACTGTACTACTGTACAAGGGAGACATCCATGACATTGGCAATCATTGCTCAATCTACCTGTTGTCTGTTGTCTAGAAACTGTTCACTTGAGTCATCCTGAATAGGATTGGCAGAACACTAGATGAAGGATAACCATGCGAGCAAACTGGATTCCAAAAAGGATTCAGCACTATCAACTATATACACATGGTAACCAAGCTCATTGAGGTTTCTTGGGAGTTCAAAATGCCATTCTGTCTGACATTCATTGAGTTAAAAGACTTTGACTCTGTTGAGACTGAAGTAGTCCTCAAAGCCCTAGCTAAACAGGACATTCAGGATCCTCCATGAGCTGTATTAAGGATTCACACATGCAATGTAAGCACTCTAACAGTAAGCCATATGCCAGCCCATCAAATATGTACAATTTATTCGGTTTCCTTTGGGGCCAGCCCTGGCAATTCTCAGGGGTTACTCCTAGCTCTTGTTCTCAGGAATTACTATTGGCAGTGCTTGGGGAACAATATGGTATCCCAGAGATTGAACCCAGATTGGCCATATACAAAGCAAATGCACTACCTCTCGTACTATCTTTCTGGACACTATTATGCACCTTTTTGATCACTTAATCACTTGACATCACATTACTCATCAATTTGCTAGAGCAGGCGCCAGTAATGTCTCCATTCGTCCCTCTTATGTGCTAGTGTAGACCAAAGGTGTCTGCTTATTCTAGGAACACGAAGAGCCTCAAGCCGCACATTTAGGGTCTTCACAAAGAAGTCTGACCATCTCATAGGTGAGTGGCCATGTGATCTTTTGATGTTCCGTGGAATCCAGTTGGTAATGGCTTTAGTCCAGCGCTGGTCTCCAAATCTTACTACGTGTCCAGCCTATCTGATTCTCGACTCCTTGGCAAATGAAACAGCATCCCTGATTCTTGATTATCGACGGAGGTTGGAACTCCTGATTCTTTCTCTCATTTGAGTGAAGCATGATACTCCAAGCATAGCCTTTTAATTCCTCTTTGGGAGACCCAAATAGCATTCTCATCCTGTTTTCCTAGGGCCCAGGTCTCTGAGACATGTGTTAATGAAGGAAGAACAGTGGAATTGAAGAGATGTGCCCGGAGCTGGAGTTCTTTGTCCTCTTAGCTATTACTTTGACGCTCTTGAAGGCGTTCCAAGCCACTCTCTTCCTCCAGCACAACTCAGGTGCCAGGGCATTCATCATGTTGACTTCTCGACCTAGGTATATGTAACTTTTGCATTCCGAGATGTTCATTCCATTGAGAGTGAATGGAACATCAGGAATGAGACCATTTCTCATAAACATTGTCTTCGTGAGATTCAACTGTAGTCCAACCTTTCCACACTAATGGTCAAAGTTGGCCCGCATTTGTGTGGCCTGACTAATGTTTGGTGTTATTGGAACGATGTCATCAGCGAAGTGGAGGTGGTGTAGTTGCCAACTGTCTATCTTCACTCCCATTCTTTCCCATACCAGTCATTGCATGACCTTCTTGAGGATGACATTGAAGAGTTTCAGTGAAATGGTATCACCCTGATGAACCCCTCTCTTGACATGGATGATCACTTCCTTGTAGAATGGTGAGAGCATGGTAGAGAATCCATAATACAGCTCATGGAGGATCCTGATGCATTGAATTTGAATGCCCTACTTGGCTAGGGCTTTGTTGACCACTTCTGTCTCAACAGAATCAAAGGCCTACTTTAAATCAATGAATGTTAGACAGAGCAGCATCTTGAACTCCCGAGAAACCTCAATGAGCTTGGTTACTGTGTGGATATGGTTGATGGTGCTGAATCCTTTGCGGAACTCAGACTGCTAGCATGCTTGTCCATCTAGTGTTCTGCTAATCCTATTCAGGATGACTAGAGTGAACAGCTTGTAGGCAACAGACAACAGGCAAATTTTTTTATTTTAAAAAAATAAAATCCAGATGATCTTTGAGGGACTAACACTCAACAGTCTTTAAATAATCCCCACATGGTAATAAGCATAATTCTTTGGAGAGAGGAAGTCATGAGTAAGAGTTCAGCAAACCACTCTGTGTCCTTGAATGTACAGTTTAATCTCTTTAATTTTAGATTTCCTAATTGTCAAAATATAAATATTTATACCCATTACAAAGATATACTAATTTTAGTCTTCACAAAAATATTTTACTTTTTCTGATTACAGTGATTATTTATAAGAATTCTATGAGCCCTTAGTATCAGTAACTTAAAGCTTTTAAAAACCCACTGCAAATAAATTGCATAACACCTGATAAAAGATGAGAGATTTTTAAGAAAAAATTGGGAGAACTGAAAGGTAATTTTGGAGATATGGCCCTTTTAGGAGAGATCAGAATCAGTGGGAGCATACAGAGGTTTGAAAATGCCAGAGGTGCTTAAGGACTCAGATAGAGAAAGAGATAAGGGAAAATGGAGAGTGTGAACTATCACCTTGACTGATTTCCCTTGTGCAGGTAACCATTATGAAGATCTAGATAAAAGGGTGGGCAGTTGAAGACCTGCTGCAGCTCCAATCTGTAATGGTAGGTGGCTAAAATATCACTGTAAATATAAAAAAATAAAATTTTCTCCAGAATTACTCTCAGGAAGGACACTACATACAAAACCCCATGTATATGGAATTTTGTCTATTTTCATCAGTTCCATATTCTTAGTGCTTAGAACTCTACCTTAAAAGCCTAACTCAACTATTGTTTAAATTTAACTCTTTAAGAAGTGAACACCCCATGAATTATGGGCATTCTCTTCTGTCTAGAGGTATAAACAAATTAGGTGCAAGACAAATCTTTTCAGGTCTATCGCAAAGGATTCAGCACCATCAACCATATCCACACAGTAACCTTCTACCACTGATCTATGGACCACTGCCAATCCACATATTACATAGCTTGGAAACTATTCCCCTGCTCTAATTCTAACTGACAGTCTTTGGACCAGTATGCAAGATAGGTAGTTGTCTGCAGGTATAAAGAAGTCAAGGAATGCTTGTTTATAGAAGAAAGCTTAGGCCCACCTTCTATTCATTTTCCTGGTATCTCTCTTCCTCCATAAGTGTTCATCATTTTTTCTACACACTTACTGTACAATTAAAAACTTCTAAACATATGTCAAAATTTGCTCAGGACATTGACAAATCTATTAGTCCTTTGTTATAGTCACTGGAATTTTATTTGTACTTAATAAAAAGTAGTCATTGCTTACCCAAATATGAAAATGTGAAATAAGATGCCTGTGGTCCAAAAGTTGTTTTTCTTCTTTTTGTGCTTAACATGAAAGCCGTGGGAAAAGTGTCTATTTGAAGAATCATATTTCCCAGCGCACATTTGTAAGTAGAGGTAACCATTGAAATGAAAGAAAAATCTCAGGAAACCATTTTGACCCTTGTTCTTATTATTCCTTCCTAGAATAAAGATAAGATGTCAAAAGCTCTGAAAAGCATCTTTTGATTTTGAGGAAAGTGTAAGAAAATCTGAGTCTCTAATTATTTTCTGGAGTTGCCATATGAATAGCTCACTTCCAAACTTGATTTCTGTGAAAGATAAACTTTCATGTTGTTTAAGTGATTGTAATGTTAGAAGCCTACACAATCTCAGTGGTCCTTTAGATGGAACATGTCTATATTTGAATTAGTAGAAACTAAGTGTGCAAATACTTCGTGGTGGAGGGCGGGAAATTGAAAATCATTAATTGGCATTAATTAACAAAAAGGCTGAAGAACATGTGATGCACAATTTTATTTTTATTTCTTTTTATTTATTTATTTATTTATTTTGCTTTTTTGGGTCACACCTGGAGATGCTCAGGGGTTACTCCTGGCTCTGCACTCAGGAATTACTCTTTGCGGTGCTCGGGGGACCATATGGGATACTGGGAACCAAGGTCGGCCATGTGCAAGGCAAACACGCTACCCACTGTGCTGTTACTCCAGCTCCGTGATGCAATTTTAAAGAAATAGTTTATCCACTGCATAATTAAAAACTTAGCTGTGCCATAGAAAATTATTTTGTCAGAAATTGGAAGATTTTTAATATTGAAAAAAAATCATAAAACACCTAGTCCAATTACCTAGCTAATACTAACTCTTACAGCTAATTTAGGTCATTTAGCTTATTTAGCTATATTGTGTGGTGACAAAGCCTACTTTCCACAGCAGAGCATTTTTATCTTTGGATAATTCAGAAAGAATCTTTATTTCATTGAGTTGAAACTCTGATTTCTTCTAGCTTTCACTCTTCCTCTCATTCATTCTTTCATCTTTAGATTTTAGTATGTATGTCCAACTCCTGTTCTAAATGATAAGCCTGGAGATAGTATGGCAGGAAGGGTGTTTACCTATGACTTGACCAACCCAGGTTCAATCCCCAGAATCCCAAGCACCTCCAGTAAAAACTTTTTAAACATATGTCAAATAAAATTTGCTCAGGACATTGACAAATCTGTTAGGCCTTTGTTATATGTCACTGAAATTTTATTTGTACTTAACAAAAAGCCTGGAGTAAGCTAGGAGTACTTTCAGATGAAGCCCTAAAATAAAACAAACAAAGCTAATAAAACCCAAATGATAAGCCTTCCATATTCATGTTCTTCTTGAGAGAGATGCCCTATCAAATTGTCTTTGCTTGTGTCATACTGACCATATTTATGAACATACTGAAATCTACATCCAAGAAGCTAGGGACTATGACTAGACCTACTCTTTTCTTCCCTTGCTTTCAAATTAATTGAGTGAAAATGATCATGACCACCTTGTTTACATAACAAATTTATTTTGAAAAGAAAATTGATTCAAATGTAGATATAGAATTGTTTCAATTGCTCTGCCACATATATTTAAGACAAAGAAATAAATATTTTTATTTTTAGCTTAATGCAAGTCCTACTATGTGTATCATAATATTCAATTTCGCTTATATACATATTAAATTTTATGATATAAATTATACATAAATCATCTAGTTCTTATATGAGGCCAAATGACAATAGATCTTCATAACAATGTATCTATTCAACAGCCTCTATATTTCAATGATCTTTAGAAAAAAAACTGAGAATACTGAGTTTCTAAGATGTAATATAGTGGTATGGATGTAGAATACCATCATGAATTTCTCCACTGAACAAAGTCTATTGTCTAATTACCATTTTTCAAAACATATCCTACTCACAAAACCTTAGTGACACCAGTGAATGATTTATCACCTGTTACAAATCTGATTCATTGGTTATCCAGTAAAAATGAAATATATTGAGTCTACAGAGAATAATGATAACCAAAGTAAATCTAACCCCAGAGTTATTTTTAAAAATTAAATTGAAATTTAGGCAACAAGCAAGGACATTGTAAATTTAATCTGGAACTAATGTCAGCGTTTGATATTTTAGGATTAATATTCTGTAAGGAACTTCTGACACTCTTCTCTTCCACAACTGGTATGTGTCAAAAAAGGCAAAATGAAAATTATCAGGAACTGCAGTTACCTTATACCTGGAGAGCAGAAGTCATTTTTCAGGCTAGATTTTAAGGCGTATGAAGCCAGGTTCACAGTTTAGGAAAAACACAGTTTCTCATTCACAATCTGTCTTCCAACCAACCTATTCTATTACCAATATCAGGAAGGTACAGAGATAAAATGGAGTTTAAACTTCAAATCCATCAAACCAGACTGTCAGAGGGGGAAGGTCAGATGCTGACATACTAGGAAAAAAAGAGAGCTGATGATGACCACAGCAGTGATAATAGTTTTTTTTTTTACCTGATAATCATGAACTAGAATGGGGTCAGCAAAAGATGAGAGTTGGGTTACTGGTTTATACTGTTGATGTTAAAGACTAGCGTGTCTAGAAAGGGTAAGCTTACTAGGAGACCACACAATACATGCTTGAAATGAGTCCCTGCGATCTCAGGGACTTGTTTCTATTGTTATATGCTCTGAGGTTGTTCTTAAATTGTGCATACTGACAATGTTATTTCTTCTATTTCCAGGTTTTGCCTAAGGCATAGGAGGAAAAAATTAGTTTTTTCTCTACTGGCTTTCACTTCATCGTGTATTTACTTTCTTTCTCATAAAAAGGGTACAGCAGAACATGTTAGCGTGTTATAATATGGAATTCCTATGTATAAGTATATATTACATTGTTTAAATTATATGACTGTTATACTAAAGATAATTTATTTTTATTATTAACATTATGACATGGTGTTGACATTTTATATGCAAAGCAAAGATAGGTTTCTTTTGTCTTAAAAGAAACTGCAGTCAAGGAGAAATAATAAAGAACTGGTACTAATACAGATTAGTGCTTTAGCATATGCCTTAAGAGATATAGAGATAAATTGGAATCGGGAATTGGAATTACCTTATACCTGGAGAGATAAATTGGAATCAGGAATTGATTAGAGAGGTTTAGAGAAAGAAAATATTAACTGTAAGCTGAAAAACACCAAAAGGAAAATAGTTGTTGATTATTTGAAAATTTATACTGTTCAAAAATTCATATATCAAAATCCTTAATTCTCAATGTGCACTGTGAGATGGTGGAGACTCTTAAAGTTGCCTTAAGAAACATATTAATACCTTTATAAAATAGATTCCAGAAATATACCTACTGTTGGTTTGGGGCAGGTTTATTGGGGGGAGGTGGGGAGCTTCAGGTTATTTTGGTTTTGCTTTTTGGTTTTCATTTTCACTCCATGAAGATAGCAATAAGGTGTCAGCTATGTACTTGGAGGAAGAACTTTACCGGAAGTTGGCACCTTGAACTACTTTCCAATATTCAACACTTGTGTGTAATAGATCTCTATTGTTTAAAAGTCATCCAATCTGTGAGATTTTGGTGTATCAGCATGAGGGAGTATATACAACAACTACTAAACAGTGAATCAACTGAATAAAAATATTAATATGGTGAATGCTGATATCAATTTTACTATCACACGATAGCCACATTATTGCATTGAACATTAGTTTTTTCCAATCATTAAATGAGAAAACCAAAATGTCATTCTTACCCAGAATAGTCACATCCTCTGGATATGGCTCTGAGGTGATCCTGTGAATTGACAGTTCCTAAATCAAGCAAAAAACCTAATATCGTTCCTGGAAGGTGTTATAGTGCTTCAAACAGGGCAGAAGGGCATTGCTCTCTGCGACTTCCACCCTCTGAACTGCACCTTCTTTTGGGAAGTCCCACAGACTCAGACTTTCATTAATCCAGCATAAAACTAGATGTTCACATGAAGTCAGTCGTAAAAGGTTAATTTGTGTTATCAAACTTTCAAATAACCTGTCATATCTAATTATAGTTATATTACACATATTATAGTTCCATCATCATAAAAATAAATAAACAGAACAACATTTCCAGGATTGTGTGATATCTGATCTTTCGAGGTTACTTTGTAGTTAAATAAAAAGAAAGACAGACACTGCTATCTGAAGGGCTTTGTTGTTTCTCTCAGAAGCACTGCAAAGCAAAGATAATATAAATTCAAGGGCAAAACCTACATCCTTGATAAATTTAAATTAGTAAGTTGATCCCCTTCACTCAGCATGTTTCAAATGCACAAAAAAATGACAAATTAAGTTAGTACAACAAGTAGAAATGATAACAAAGTATAGACACTAGAAATGGGAGAAGCAAATCAAAATGCAGAGCAAGTGATGGAATCGCTATTATAATATATAAATTACATTGTTACAATTATGATTGATATTATAGTTCCTATTGCAAAGACTCCTTTATATAACATGTCCTTTATATACAAGAATATACGTTCTCAAGAGAACACCTGCCCATAAATTATTCCTATAAAATTATAGACATGGGGGAGTTATCTTAACAATGGCAAATCTAAAAATAAGATATTGAAGAAGGAATTTAAGGGACAAAAATGACATTAAAATACCTAACTTTAAAATTCTAATTTGTTAATACTCTGAGATGCTTCAAAGTAGTCCAAAATGCATGCAATCTTACATTATTTGTATTTAGACCACACTCCACATATTTCAAACATATCCATGCATTAATTTCTAGCAATCTTCCTCTCTTCATTTCTCCTCTTTCTCTCTACCAGTATCTCTACTTATTTCTATTTTTATTTTAATTTAATAAAAAATTGAGAAGGCAATGACTGAGTTAAATAGGAGGAGGATACATCTAATCATGTCCAAAATTAATATTTAAAAGAAGTCATGTCCAGATTCTAAAATACATTTGTTTTACATATGTTTATAGGTCAGAAATGAAAGTAGATATTTTGAAGTGTTTTAAGTAATACTGATCTTCTGGTTTCCAATTCTATATATAAAGAGCATAGAAGTCATCATTCCCATTCTTAGAAGAAAAAGAAATAAAAATAAAAGAACCATACAATATCTCTGAAATTCAACAACTCTTCTAAGATCTATCAATTGCTAAGTCTCTGGTGGGAAAAAAAAAAGAAAAAGAAAAGACAGTTGGGGCTAGAGAGATAGTACAGCAGGTAGGACACTTGCCTTGCAATTGGTCCACCTCGGTTCATTCCACAATATTTTCAACTATCTGAGTTTTACGTAGGCTGCTTTTTTTTTTTTCATTTTGTAGCAGGTAAAGCCAATGTGAGGAAAAAGCATCAGTGTCTGCATTTCTCTGGAATTTAAGTTAAATATGAATATGTTTCCTTTCCATTCCTTTTCAAGTGGTCATATTAAACTAGCTTCCCCTCTGTACACATGACCCAGCATGCACTGCCTCTTCAGAGTTCCTGATTGTATTTGACCTTCAAGGGTACCTTTCCCAGGAAGGAAAGAGAGTGCTTTGCTCTACCTGCACAGAGAAGGCTGCCTGTGAGTTAAGGCTACAAGATAGAAGATAAGAACTTTGTTCTGGTTTTATAAACTATTTCTGGCCTCAGAATCAAAAGAGGTGACCTTATGCATCATATCTTTTCTATTATCTTTGTCCAAAGTGCATGCAGTTTCTTGCCAAGAAGTAGAGTGATACCTTTATCAAGATCAGTATTTAGGAAAAAGAAATGGTAAGTAGTACAGTTCATCCATTTCACCAACTTTCTCTAGTCCCATATGCCTTAAACAAAACTGCTCTATAACTGTAAACAAAGCATTTCATCCTAATCTATACCCATATGCTTCAGGATAGATTTTTAGGGAATAAGCAGCAAAGCATTTGATTCTAGTCTATACTCATATGCTTTGGGTACAGATTTTTAGGGAATACGAAGTAATTATTTTTTCCAAAACACCTTTCTTTTACCAAAACTGTCACTATTATCACTGCCCAAATTGAAAAAGCAAATATCAAGGTTATTGATTCTTTATCCAAATATAATGTGTGCCTTGTGATTCAAATGGCCTTTTTACATGTTTATGGCCACTTATCCTATTCTAAAGATGAAGGGGGAAAAAGAGATGTTAGGTGATCTGTTTATAATATATTTAGCATGATTGCAAAAGTTGGTTCCATTCTTAGTCACAACGAATAACCATATGCCAAATCATTTCACATACACTTTCACACAACAGGTATAAATGCTACCATACTTAAGGACCTATAAATTACATAAGTTTACATGTAGCGCATATTATATTGTGTAATATATCTCATGCAGCCTAATTCAAGTATTGGGTTATGCTTGTTACATAAGAGTTACTGTGAAATCACATTTGTTTTCAACTGAAAAAATGTTCATGATCAACTTTGTTTTTAGTAACCCTGCTAGAATGTTTCCTAAATGAAAAAAACGGATGACCAGCTTATTTTGTTTCACTCTCCTAAGTTTCTCTTGTGTGTGAATTAGCTTTATGGACGTAGTGTGAGAAGTAAGTCCCCCACACTAGGTAAGAGAAAAAAAAAAGCTGAGCATGTATAGAGATCTTAGTGTACTCGAATAATAGTATTTCTGAGAATCAGTGAATTCTGTATTCAAATAGAAGTCAGCAAATAAATCCAGAGTGCCTGAATGTTTGAGTTTTTCTTTTTAAAGATGAGTTCCTCTGATGGTTGGAGGTTTTCATTCCCCAACTTCAACACAGAGTTGTCACATATGCAAACAGGGAGACTATGCCTATGGTCTCAGTATGGAGTAATTACTTCTGTCTGCCATGACTGGGTTATCTTATTTCTGTGAAAAACCCCAGTCCTTCCTTACTCAAAGACAAAACAACATACCCATATAAAGATCGGAGCCTCAGACTATAGTTACTTCACCTTGAATAAACTTTCCAGAGGAAGGTTTATATTCTGCTTTCTATATTAAACATTAAAAACAAACAAAAAAGAAATTTCAAAGATTCTTTTTCTCCATTTGTGTATCAAAAACTGGTGATTAGGAAAGGTTTCCCTTACCAAATGATTTCATTTTAATGTCTGTTTTAACACTTGAAAGGTTACAGCTTCAGGAAAAGAGAACCCTAATTAAAGAATGAATTATTGAATATTCTGCTTTAATTGATGTTTCCCTCTGCTATTATTTTGCATGTTTATAGATGTTTTATGTGATTCTGTTATCAGAATAAGCAAGAAGAGAAGCATTGACTAGTGAGTCTAAAAGAGGATGGGTTTCTGCCTGATCACATCCAGCCATTTAAGTTCAAGAATCATCTGAAGCGTGGTTTCCATGGCAACAAGTCGCTAATTGCGAACATAAAATAAAGTGAAAAATCATCCTTCTCGGAATTTGGCAGCTCCGTGGATGAAGCCTAATTTTTAATAGTGAAATGGCACTCTTCCGCAGGGAATTCCTCAGAGCTCTTCCCCCAAACCAGAAGCCACTCCACTGTGGGTTAACATGGTCTGGTAAAAGGGGACAGCTAAAAGCTGCTCAGATCTATCAGGCTGCAATGGTTGAAAGGAGTGAGAGATACTTGCATCTATGAGCTACAGAACCACAAAGAGAGCTGCTGAGGCAGATGAATGAACCAAAGAAATGCTACCAAATACTGAATTTGAGCATCCTGTAGACACGAGGGAAAAACAAATTGAGGGGGAAAGGTGACTTAAAACCTAAAATCGGCCACTTTCCATGGGGTTAGTCATCCGTGCTCAATCACTATCAGAGGTTTCTGTGCCTGGGAGATTTTATAAAAAGAAAAAAAAAACAAAAAAGTGAACCCTTTGAGACTTGGAAACCTGCTCAACAGACACAATGGTGCCATTCAAAACTCACCAATTTATGAACTGCGGTATATCATTTGTAAAAATTGCTTCAGCCTGAGTTACCTTTCACCGGCTCTGTAAGTCTACTCATTGGGTCACTAAGAGTGAGCAAGAACATTTTGATAAATTCTGTTTCCATGACGATGAATTAACCAGTGAAGGGGGGGGGAGGTGGTGAAAGATCTGTATTCTGTAGGATACTCTCAAATGTTTGCCTGTTTTCATTTTTAGCCATTTAGTTCTCCTGGCTCTGTTCCAGAACTCTTTAATTTGCCAGTAGCTTTTTTTCCTACACAGATTACAGGAGTAATTCATCAGTGAATGTTTCACTCAGTGGTCCTATCTAATGTAAGGAAACATAAAAATGAATTCTTTCAATTATGCCTTTTTGTTTGTTTAGGAAGAATGTAGTAAGTAAGCCTTTTTCTTTCTTTTCTTCACAATCTAGATTCAATGTTCTTATTCTTCCTTATTTATTGACCATTACCTTACAGAGTCTACAACTGCAATTTGTAAGATGCTGGGATATGCTTTTAAATACCAATAAATCCCCAAAAGGCAATGATTTTTAGACTTACTAGCCTGAAACCCTGCAAGGCGGGCCGGGGGGCGCGGGGGGGGGGGGGGGGGGGGAGTGTTAACAGAAAGCCAACATTAAAACATGAACGACCAGTACATGTTACAATGAAACAAAGTGGTTAGGGAAAAAATTAAGAATGCAAAAAAGCCTTTTCTTTGTTAAATTACTTAAAACCAGCTTATTTATATACAGTGGGATCTGTTTGTGTTATTTCAGCATGTATCCACTTCCTGAATTTAATAACTATCATTTCCTTGGGGGCAAAAAAAGAAGAGTAATTCTGATGGTTTTGTTTTCCAAATGATGAAAATAGCAAAAGAACTCATCTATCTGCACCAGGAAAATTTTGATATGCAATATTCTTCTGAGTGTGGTGTAAGAATAGATAAAATAACATTTCCTCAAACATGTATCTTCATTCTGGCTTCGTTTGTATCTAAACAAACAAGTAACTAATTTCATCCATCTAGCCCCTTTGTATATGGGTGTGGGAGGAAAACTAGGCAGTGCTCAGGGGCCACACCTAGTAGTGCTCGGGTAGCTGTATGCCAATTCAGCATTCAAGCATTCAAACCATTGTCAAGGCTACAGTTGCCTACAAGGCAAGTGCCTTACCCTCTATACTGTCCCTCTTGCCCTTCCTTGTCTTTTTATTGTATATAACAATAACAAATAACCAGTTTTATGTTTTCAACTGTTTCTAGTACTATCATACAGCCACGATGTAAAGAATTCTTATTTTTAAAATTTATTTATATTTTTCCCGTTGAAGAATAAAAGTGTACTGGAGCACATATCAGTGTTTCTCCACCTTTTTTCCAACAGTGGCCTCTTTCTTGCTTATTTACTTCCTATGGTCCTAAGCCATACCAGCTGCCCTTGTAGTCTCATGCTGTCACTCTTTGATAAAAATTTACACAATTTTTAACAAGCCTCCTTGGAACATCCTTGGGTTACACAGAGGATCATATGGTCCATGGTGAAGGAACATTGTTCTTAATTATTTACAATTAATAAACTGATCAGCTATTATCTTAGCCCAAAATCGAAAGAGCAAAGAACCAAGAGATTTCCAGGATGTAAATAAGAAAACTAATATTTGCAATGCTTAATTCTGCTAAGCAGAGCTCTCCTTTTAAAAATTTCCATAAGTAGAAACACAGTAATATTTCTCACAAGAACTTTTCTTCAGAGTCCTTTTTGCTCTGATTCCATCCATAAATAACTATAATAATTTTCACATTAAAAAGAATGTAGTAATTTTTTCATCTTCCTCTTTTGCACATGTACCAAAAAATTAACATTAGCGGATCTCACAAGATGCACATGACTGATAGTTGAAGTACTGGTTTAGTAAATAAACATTAATTGTTTTTTCAGCAAATATCTCTAAACAATTAGAAAAGAAAACCATGCCATGCTGTAATCAGTGGGATGATAATTTTGAAACTGTTAATCTTGATTTAAGATAGTAGGGGCAAATGTCAGTTAATAAGACATGAACACTGGTAAATTTAACGATTTCTTTTGTTCACCTGCCATATGTACCTCCTTCTGTTTCTTAATGAACACTGATCATAGGTTCTGCTAATAGTGCCATGCTTCCCTTCTTGGACCTAACATCATAAAGTGAATAGGTGGTATTCAATTCACACTGATGTTAATAGTGTGATATCCCTCATCCAGCTTTTGTGTCAGAAATAGAGATGGCATGGCTAACCCAAGGGACAGACATAGCCACCAATGTCACCGGTAACTGTCACTAAGCAGTGCAAGAGTCAGCTTGTTAATGCTAATGTCTCCAGCGAGACAAGGTTGAACAGCAGTTCTCAGTATCCTAGACCAAAAGTGTCACAAAAGTAAAGTCAAGCTCAGCTGATCTTTAAAAATGAACATGAATAAGAAGAATAATGACTTGTTTATCCACCTGAATCAATTTTACATTCTTATGTCACTATTTGTAACTATATAGATGATTTTCAGACATGAGTGAAATGCATTTTTTTTAATAATTTATTTCTTTATTGAATCACTGTGGGAAAAGTTACAGAGCTTTCGGGTTTAGGTCTCAGTCATGTAAGTATCAAACACATTTCCCTTTACCAATACTTATTTTTAACCGTGAACCCCAATAGGACCCCACCTCCCACCCCTCCCAATTCCTGTGAGACAGATGAGTTTTAGTTAATACTCTATCTACTTTGACTGGATACATTGTTTCGATAGAAGATGCACAATTATTGTTTAGAGTTTACAACCCCCCCCCCCAATCAGATATGCTGAAACAGCGTTGTGAAATGATTTGCTTTCTATAGCTTGGTTTAAGAATAAAATGATGTCCGGCCGCGCAGTTTTGGATTTCTGCTGTTTTACTTATTAACCCTGGAAGTATTTTTATTAAAAGTTAGATAGTTAAGAGATTGGTTTCTGTGCTCTGGAGTCGGGGCCATGCCGGAGAGCCGCTTGTGGGGGGCAGCTGGTGACCTTGGTCGGGCATTTTTAACAAAGAAAACAATCATGAGTATTATATATATACCTGGTACTACATGCTGGAAGAAATTCCCCAATCCTGTGCCAGTGTAACACTTGAGTTCCATGGCTTTGACCCTAAAACAAACAAACATTAAAGAAAGTTCTTGAGTTTCGGTTAAAAATAGTCAATAACAACACATACTGAAAATCGCAGTAATTTTATTTCACTATATACAATAAAGTATGCACTTAAAAACAATTGCATTTTCTGCTTAAGCCACAGACCATTTTTGACATAAAGTTATTTGTTATTTATTTTAGTTTTTACTATTGTTGTGGGCACTGGAGCGATAGCACTGCGAGTAGGGCCTTTGCCTTGCATGCGGCAGACCAGGAGTCAATTCCTTCATCCCTCTTGGAGAGCCCAGCAAGCTACCAAGAGTATCCGATCTGCATGGCAGAGCCTGGCAAGCTCCCCATGGCATGTTCAATTTGCCAAAAACAGTAACAACAAGTCTCACAATAGAGACATTACTGGTGCCCACTCGAGCAAATCGATGAACAGTGGAAGGACAGTGCAACAGTGCTACAGTGCTACTCTTGTTGTAGGGGCAACATTTGGTGGTACCAGAGACCATGTGGTGGCAGGGAACAAGTCCAGGGCCTTTGACATACAAGAAGATTTGACTCACATCATCAGTCCCACTGAATATTGTTTTTAATGCTGACAGGACATTTTATGGTTTTTCAGGACGTTTCTAAGAGGTATATTTGTATATGATCATTATATATATATATATGCAACTATATGCCATTTAATGTTACATATTTATATGTATCATTTATTTAAATATATTTTAAATATGCAAAGATTTTTGTGATGACATTAAGTTTACATGGCTATATATGTTTTTTTTCCATTTTCTTATTTTAGTTTTACTTTTTTAATTGAGTCAGTTACACACTTACAAAGCTGTACATGATTAGGTTTCAGTCGTACAATGATCCATCATCCATCTCTCACCAGTGTCCATATCTCACCACCAATGATTCCAATTTCCCTCCCATACATGATAACTTCTCAGTATCTGTGTTGCAGACCACAGTGCACACAAGGACAGAGAGGGAGAGAGAGCTAGAGAGAGAGACAGACAGACAGACAGAGACACAGACACAGACAGAGAGACACAGAAAGATACATGAAAAGAGGGAGAGAAAGAGAGAGAAACATATCATAAAGCCCCAAAGAGGCATATTGCAGGGGTCTGGAGAGAGATAAACAGAAAAATAGTGCTCGCCTTGTACAGGATCAACCCAGGTTCAATCCCTGGTGCCCCATATGGTCCCCTGAGCTGAGAACCACCAAGTGTAACTCTTGAGTACAGAACCAGGATTAGTCCTGAGCATAGCCAGTGTGGCCCAAATCCCCCTGAAATAAAAGTATATTATATGTACATAACAGAATAAGCTTTAACAAAAACATGCATGCTTTTGAATTGAAAACAGGTGTTTTAATATTTTGAATGTTTCTTAAAAGATATAAAATATTTATTCAAATCATTTTTAATTCACTGAGACCTCAATATTAAATAAATTTGCAGTGAACCTTTTAGAAAATGCAGGAATGTCTGTGATGTGAAAAGAAACATTCCTTTCTCTCTAAATAATTTATACATTTCTCAGCAATATAGTTTTTGATCTGTGTTTTTAATGTTGTTTTTATAACGTAAACATTTTAAAGCATACACATGCATTTGTTATTGGAATTTCTGCCCTCACTTTTCCTAGAGGTAATGTTGGAAGACATAGCTTCAAGGATAGTATGTTTAAAAAAAAAAGAGGATGTGACCAATAGTGCTGGTTTTGAATCCAACACTCAATTTTCTTACTCAGAATCTAATTCTATTGGTTACACATTGTATTGGCAGAAGAAGTTTATACTAGCATCTAGCTTGACACCTCAGAATCTCAGACACAAGCCAGCTAAGAAAACATTTACCAAAGGGTGCTTATATGTATAAATGTAATAGTTTTCTACTTAATTTATGAGTCAGGGCTAACTCCAATCTGTAAATCATACAAAATATTAACTACATTGAAAGGTTATTATTTTTAAAAGTCCTTTTAGTAAAGTAGATGTCTACCAATTCGGTTAGATATATGACATACTCATTCTCTCAACAAAATTTTGTGGTATATTTGTTATATTTTTATGGCCAGAATTCAGTGTGTGTATGTGTGTGTGTGTGTGTGTGTGTGTGTGGAAAACAGAACTGTAAGTAGAGAGTCCAAGAGTTGCAAAGAAAAATTAAAAATAGTACAGAAAGACAGTAAGAATCGTTCTATTCGAGGATTATGAAAAAAAGATTATAGTGGAGAGAATAGTGAAAGGTAATAGGAAAGGTAGTAGGGGAGTGAATAGTGAAAACTAATGTAAAAATAAACCAACCTATCTGAATAGATAACTGGAGAAGTGGCATTCCATGCAAAGGAAAAATTGGATAAAGGGAAGTGAAAATCAGTCTACAAAGCATATGGAACCACAAGCATCTCAATGTTATCTGAATGTGTCCAATGTAAGGCTGTTCTCACAAAGAGTGAGAAGACAGAAAGAATGAGAGAAACAAAGGGGGTACCAAGGTTGCACAGTTATTGTTAACTGCTATTGTTATTTTTCATTTGCATGACATATTGCCCCAATGCCCTGTTTTTTTGGAGGTGAAGTCTGCATTTCTAATAAGAAATAATGCTAAATATACTTGATCACTTGCTATCCCATTACTCATGTACTTGCTCGAGCGGGCTCTAGTACGTCTCCATTCATCCCCGTTGCGTGCTAATGTAGCCCAATGGCATCTGCTCGTTCTAGGAACATGAAGAACCTCAAACCGATCATTCAGGGTCTTGACGAAGAACTATGACCATCTCATAGGTGGGCAGCCATGCGACCTTTTGACATCTCATGAAATCCACTTGGTAATGGCTCTAGTCCAGCAGTTGTCTCTAAATCTCATTATGTGTCCAGCCCATCTGATTTTTGACAACTTGGCAAACGAGACAGCGTCCCTGATTCTTGAGCATTGACAGAGGTTGGAATTCCGGAACTTTTTCTCATTTGACTGAAATGTGATACTCCAAGCACAGCTCTTTCGATTCCTCTTTGAGAGACCCGAATAGCATTCTCATCCTGTTTTCATATGGCTTAGGTCTCCGAGGCATATGTTAAAGCAGGAAGAACTGTGGAATCAAAGAGATGTTCCCAGAGCCATAGGTTCTTCATCCTCTTAGCTGTTTCTTCGATGCTCTTGAAGGTGTTCCAAGCCGCTCTCTTCCTCCTACGCAATTCAGGTGCCAGGTAATTCGTCATGTTTACTTCTCAACCTAGGTACACATAAATGTTGCATTCAGAGATGGTCTATTGAAGAGTGAATGGAACATCAGAACCAAGACTTTTCACATAAACATTGTCTTTGTGAGATTCAGCTGTAATCCGACATTTCCACACTCATGGTCAAAGTCGGTCAGCATTTGTGCCGCTTGACTAATGTTTGGTGTTATTAGAACGATGTCATCAGCAAAGCAGAGGTGGCAGTTGCCGACCATGTATCTTCACTCCCTTTCCTTCCCATTCCAATCATTGCTTGACATTCCCGAGGGTGGCACTGAAGAGTTTCACTGAAATAGTATCACCCTGCCGAACTCTTTTCTTGACATTGATGATCACTTCTTTGTAGAATGATGAGATTCTGGTATTGAATGTGTAATACAGTTCATGGAGGATCCTGATGTATTGAGTTTGAAAGCCCTGATTGGCTAGGGCTTCAATGACCGCTTCCATCTCAACAGAATCAAGGCCTTCTTTAAATCAATGAAAATTAGACAGAGCAGCATCTTAAACTCCCAAGAAACCCCCACGAGCTTGGTTATCGTGTGGATATGGTCGATCTTGCTGAATCCTTTGCAGAACCCGGCTTGCTCACATGTTTGTCCTTCATCTACTGTTCTGCCAATCCTATTCAGGATGACTGGAGTGAACAGCTTGTAGATGACAGACAGGCAGATCGAGTGATAGTTGCCAATGTTGTGGATGTCTCCCTTGTACAGTAGTACAGTCTGCTGCTTTTCCATTGGGATGGAACCTTGCATTCAGATAGGTAGCATGTGAAGAGCTGAGCTAGTGTATTGATGAGTACTGATGGTAGGTTCTTCAGGTGTTCAGGTATGACCTTGTCTGGGCCAGGTGCTCTTCATTTCTTTACCGACAAGATGGCGTGCCGGATTTCGGAAGGGAGAATGTTGGGAATGACATATCCATCCTGCGGAATTTGGTATGTTGGCAGGTGGACATGGCTATCAAAGAGATCTGAGTAGAAGTCATGAATAATCTTCTCCATTGCACATCAGAACATCAGAGGGCAGTCATCTTGGTCTTGTAGTTGGTGAAGGACAGGCAGGCGTTACGAAAGCTTTTCCCGGCTTCTGCCGCATCTACCAGCACTGCTGTTCTCTCTTTGAGGTCTTCCTTGATCGCTTCTCTGCACTGCTTTGTGAGGTCGGATGTTCTCTTGTGGTTGCCTGAGGCATGTGCCAAGCCACATTGGCGAATAAGCTCAAGAGTTTTTGAAGACAGGCTTTTATTGTGTGTGTGGTTATCTCTTTCTTGGTGTTTCTTGCACAATCATGGAGGTCCTGAACCAGATGATCGTATTCCTTGTCAATGTTTTCACGGCATCTTCCCATGTTGCCACAACAGAGCCAAACAGCTCCCAGTTCATGGTCGTTCTGGGAGTTCTCTTTTTAAACTTTGCAGCCCTTTCTCCCCGCTCTGTGAAGTAGAATTTTGCATGAAGGAGACGGTGGTCCGATCCCATTTGGAATTTTGGGATAACAGCAACATCGGTCAGGCAAAATGGTCAATTGAATATGATATGGTCAATTTTGTTGTGGAACCGTCCACCAGGAGACTCCCATGTCTAATGTTTAGATTCGGTCTTCTGAAATTGTGAGTTACCATGGATGGTCTTGGTTGACATGATCAACTCAGACAGTCTGTCACCCTGTTCTTTTCATTCTAGGCCATGGGTCCCGATGTGGAGTTCTACGGCTGAACTTCTCAGTCCTATAAATATACAAAAAGCTGAAAAGAAGATATGTTTCTGAGAGCTATCAGAACTTTGCATACATTGGTTATTAGAAGAGAAGAAGTCACGTAATTCTGTGACACAGACATTCTACCTTGAGAAGCCAGATGTACAGTGGTACCAATGATGGAAAGCATTTATTTATAAAAAATGCGTTAAGAAGAAATCCTTCTTAATATTCCTATAGAGACAGCATGCTGATAAGTAGATAAATGTGTCTGTAGAGCATGACATGGGTCTAAATTAAAGACATAAACTTGGAGTCCACTGGTAAATGATAGTGGTTGAAAGAAGGAGATTGTTCATAGACTATAGAAAGTGAGATGAGTTGTAGATTGAGGACAGAATGCGAGGGCACAACAATTATGTGAGCCGCCCAAACTAAAAGTAGCACGAAAACAGCAGGGAAAATAAGTACAGGTAGAGGAGAATTTGTGACATATCCTAAAATACACCAAAGTAAAAATTTCAGCAGAAGAGTCCAGTTATATATATATAGAAAATTCAAATTAATATTCTTCTGATCGCCCCAGAACATTCCTACCCCTACCCTGTACAAGAATAATAATGTATAGTGAAAAACAGGTGTAAAGAAGTGACATGGCTACATATACAAATAAGAGGGTCAAAAAACTAAAAACATGGGATTCGTACGTTAACAACCAAACTTTAAAAATGTGCTTATCAAGGTGAAAGCTGCGGGTGTGGAGATCCAGGGAACACAGGGGGACAGAAGTTGCCACTGGTGGTGGGATTGCTGCTAGAACACTGTATGTCTAAAATTCCACTATGAAAAACCTTATAAATAAAGGTGCTTTAATGACATTAAAAAATAAATAATAGAGTAGAAAAAAGCAGAAGGGACTTAGAAACCTAACATAAGGAAAAGTTCTGTTTTTCAAACTTGTCTGAATTTTCAGACAGGGGGAATTTTGTCATTATATAGACTTGTTTCTTATCTACCTCATTTTCAAATCATTACAAATGGTTCAGGTAAAATTTCCAAATTCATTCTTCTCAATTAAGCCTGTCACAGATGTTCAGCAAAAGTCAGCCCACTGTGACTCTCAATAAGTACCAGGAGGGCAGATGAAATCTGTTGCCAGTTATGGGTAGAAACTTTTGCTTCAATGTCAAGCTTAGGGAGCAGTTGATACTTTGTGAGAGATGGAATGCTTCCCTCATCAGGTTGGAACCATTAGAAAAGTGTGACTTTGTTCAATGCAGATGAAAATAAGTTATAAAGAGAAAGAACACTGGGATACAAAGTTGGATGGAAAGCAAGCCAGATATTCTTGCATAGGAGATAGCAAATTTGCAATGTTGCCTTCTTGGCATTGTGCACAGGATCAACCCATCAACCAAAGACATAATTAATGAATATTCCATCAAAACCATGTTATCAAGGCACAGTCAGAATGATAGCTTTATGATAGTCACAGTCATATTTGTGTCTTCGAAGACACATTTGTGTCTTCGGGCAAGTACTTGATGTTTCTAAATTCTTCTCATTTTTAAACCATGGGTTAAGAATGCTATCACTTCCATGCTTGTGAAAATTAAGGAAGAAGCTATATAGTCCAGAGAGATTGTACAGAGGTTAAGGTGTTTGCCTTGTAAGCAGCTGACCTCAGTTCAGTACATAGCATAAGAGCAAGAAGTAGACTTTACTACCACTTTACTACCATCAAAAATTCTGCACAGATAAAGCATATATAAATTAGTTCTGTAGACAGTGGCTCTCAAGGGATCACGATTTTGCACCATTGTCAACTCAAGAACACCTGGAAATGTCTGGAGGCACACTTGTTGTTTCTGCTCTCATAGTTGGGTGAGGAGATGGCAGTTACTAATATCTAACGGAAAGAAGACAAGATGTGCTTTTAAGCAGCACAGTAGCACTGTCCTCCTGTTGTTCATTGACTTGCTCAAGCGGACACCAGTAACTCCTCCATTCATCCCTGTTGCATGCTAATGTAGTCCAATAGCATCTGCTCGCTCCAGGAAATACAAAATGAGACTTGTTGTTACTGTTCTTGGCATGTCAAATACCCCACGGGGAGGGCTCTGCCGTGTGGGCAGGATAATCTTGGTAGCTTGCCTGGCTCTCTGAGAGGGACAGAGGAATTGATCCCTGGTTGGCCGCATGCAAGGCAAACACCCTACCCACTATGCTATTGCTCCAGCCCTTGCTTCTAAGTATAATACTCAAAACAGTACACCACAAAGAACAATCTGATCCAAAATGTCACAAGCATCCAGTAGACCTATGCATAATAGCAGTTTCTATATATCACTCTTTTCTGTTCTTCACACCAAATTAGACCCTGCACAAGTATTTAATCTTATCTAATTCTCACCTGACTCTGCACCAGGCTGTTTTCACTTGGGGTGCCCCGGGGGAGGGGAGGCGGGTAAGAGCCCTCCCCACCCCAAGGGACCCAGCCCCAGCAGCTGACCTCCACTACCCAACTACCAACATGCTCCAAGCAGTTTTCCACATACTTGGGCCGAGCCTCATGAAGGAGTAAACATATTCCTGGACAGCGCAACCACGAAAAACACATTATAAGACACTCCTTACGCATTTTCCGTAATTACCACACCACATATTATAGAGAAACATATATATATATATATGTAATCACTTATCATCCTGTTGTTCATTGATTTGTTCAAGCAGGCACCAGTAACATCTCTATTCATCCCTGTTGCATGCTAGTGTGGCCCAATATAAATATATATGAATATATATGAACATATGAATATGAATATATACATCTATGCCTCTCGGAGAGTCCAGCAAGCTACTGAGAATATCCCGCTTGCATGGGAGAGCCTGGCAAGCTAGCCGTGGCATATTAAATATGCCAAAAACAGTGATAATAATGGGTCTCATTCCCTTGATCCTGAGAGAGCCTCCAATACGTTGGGAAAGACAAGTAAGGAGAGGCTGCTAAAATCTCAGGGTTGGGACAAATGGAGATGTTACTGGTGTGTGCTCGAGTAAATCAATGAACAATGGGATGACAGTGGTGACAGTGACAGTGATACAGTGAATTCTTACCAAAATCCTATGAAATTGGCACTACAATTATCCCCATTTTCCATATTAGGAAACTGATAAACAAAATAGAAATTAAACAAAGTATGCTGGCTACACATCTAGAAGGTAGAACCAGGACTAGAAAAATGTTATTATTGCATTTCATAAAAAGTATAAATAAATAAATAAAATTTGTACATTTTAAAATATGCAACTCAGCAGCAGATAGCAAAAAAAGATTGTATTTTCAAATTCCATCTAAACATTGACATAAATCTAAACCTTCTAGTCAAGAGTTGTTTTAAATGTGAACAAAATTAAAATACAATAGTTATTCAAAGAGTAGAAAATTTTAGTGTTTCTTAAAAAAATACAATTATGAGATCTATGTTTTAAGAGATCTTTTTAGTGCTAAAAAAGTCAGTAAAACCTGAATTCAGTTGCTGGCATTACATCTTCTCTAATGCCGATGTCAATAGCTCCTCTTGTTATGGTTTAAACACTGCTGCAGGCCTCTATGGAACTTGAACATGGGATCAAAGAAATATGTCACCTGACTATATAACTTTCACTTTACAGTCTGAAATTTGGGGGACTTAAACATTTATTCAATTATCAGTGATGTATTGGATTGTTTTAAGCAATCTTTTCCATTGATGTGTTTTGAAAAGTTTTCTTTTCCTTAAAATCTACCTTCAGGAAAGCTAAAACTTAAGCTTCTCAGACTGGAGGTGTGTGGACTTAAAAAAACCTATAAAGTCAAAAAATGCTGAAATGTGAGCTCACATACAATTATTCTGGTAATTATGATATGTTCTTTATGGAAAGGTTGGTTTCTGAAATTCCAAGATAATTGCATTTTGAATAAGGACGTTATAGTATACCATGAATTAATATGGAAACCATGCAGCATTGTGACCAAAAGGTTAGGATTTATCTTCAGATAACTCTGCAAATTCTGAATGGACCATTTCCTAAGCATGTGATCTTGTCAAAATAATTTGACTACTACAGATCTCAATAAGCTTTCTTCTGTAAAAATGAAAACCAGATTGATCACAGAGCGCTCTCTAAAAATAAGATTTTTTGTCCTATATCACTATCACTACAAATCAAGCAATGTTGTAGATAGCAAGAATACTTCAATAGCCTATCTTTATGCAATTTATAATAATTAAAACATTAAAATAAAATATGGTCTCAACAGTAATAATCTGAGAATAAACTGAGAACAGGGTCTAGTATGTTCTCTAAAATTTTTTATTTAAGCAAAATCTGAGGGGTATGAAATGGTCATCAATGTGAACGTTCAAGGAAAAACCTTCCAAGAAGAGTATTTGCAAACATCACCAGGATCAAAACAACAAGATCAGTGAGGTTTGTATTTAGTGACTTAGAAGTTAAATTTAAAAGACAGAGATTTTTATATATGTGTGTATGGTTATGTGTGTGTGTTTAAATGGAGGCTTGTGTACAACTTATATAGTACCAAATTATTTTTGGATGTTTTTTGTGATGGGAATCCTTTGCACATTTTTAATAGAAATTATCATGATCCAGTTTACATTTTATGCATTCTATGTAGAGAATTGTCTCTAGGTAAAGGAGTCAATAGGAAATGACTCAATAAGGAAAATTGCAAGAGTGCAAGCAAAATATGTTGGTGACTTAAAATAAGGGCTCCAGTTGGCAAGCCCCGAAGAGGAAATGGCTAGCCTTTTTGATCCATTTGAAAGTAGATGCAATAAAACTTCTGGTAGATTGAATGACAGCTTTGCAAAGAAGATAAAAATGATTCTAAGTTTGGAGCCAAAATAACTGGAGACCTAAATAACTGGGGAACTACATAAAGAATAGTTTTTTAAAAGAATGAGAGAAAAGGTTTGTTGTTCCCTTACTGTGTTTTTATGTTCCATGTTTGAGAGAGGGAAAAAAGAGGTCAAAAGCAATATAATATAAGAACTAGTCTACAGAAGTTTACCAGAGCAGTGAAATGTGGGGAATGGGGTAGGGGTGTGTTCAAGGTCCCTGAGATGACAGTGGATGGAACCAGGCACTCTGGTAGAGCATTTGGTGCTGGAATATTGTAGCGTAAAATCCTAGCATTGACAACAATGTAAAATTATAAATCATGGTGGTTAAAATATACTTTCTTAGAAAAAGAAACTATAAAGTCTATTTAGAGATACTAATCAAATGTTTATATGAGAATACTCAGCAGATTGTTGAATAGACAAAGATGTACTCAAGAAGGTCAATGGTGGATTTTTACAATTTTGTCATCATATATGTATATTTAAGCCATGAGGACCGGGTGAGATACCTATAAGAATGTGTTAAAACAGAAACAAAAATAATTTCCATATCTGACATCTAGGTGTCTCGCTAGTCATTGTCACTGTCCTCCCATTGTTCATGGATTTGCTCAAGAGCGGGCCCAGTTACATTGTGAGACTTGTTGTTACCATGTGTGGCATATTGAATACATCACGGGTAGCTTGACAGGCTTTGCTGGGTGTGTGGAATGCTCTTAGTAGCTTGCTGGGCTCTCCAAGAGGGGTGGAGGAATCAAATCCAGCTCTGCCGGGCTGGCTGCATGCAAGGTAAATGCCAACCCGCTGTGCTATCGCTCCAGCCCGCATTTATATACATACCCATAAAATAATATCCTTGATAAGTAGACAATGCAAATACCTGGCTTGAATAATGCATGCCTCAAAGATATTTTAATTCATAAATTATTTTGTGAATGATAGGTATGGTCAGATTCCCCAATTAAGTAAAAAAGTTCTGCTACAATATCTTATTAAAATGCTTTCTTAGTAGAAATTATTTAAATTAAGATAGGAAAAGGGAAACTATTTTTGTAAACAATCACTGAATCAATCAAGAAATATTTCACCATTTAAGTCAGGTACAGGTTCGTTGTTCATAGTAAAAGGGGACTTGAAGTAGTCAAAAGTGCTCATTATTTTTAATCTAAAATTATTTTGTCTAAAAACATTCTCTTTAAATTTTCTTTACAGTTTTACAAATAGGTGGAGGAAAGAACAAGGAACCTTTACAGAAAAAAAAAAACTAGGAGAAACATATTCATATTCCAGAGTCACCATAGCTATGATATATTCAAAAACTCAGATAAAATCATTTCCAAAAAAGTTTAGAATAAAATGGTACTAATAAAATAAATGTATTCAAGGGTCTGAAAAATAGTACAGGGGTTTGAGGCATATGCCTTACATGTGCAGGATACAAGCAACATCATGTGCTAAGGCCTTAGGTACATGTTGGCTAAGTCCAGTTGGCTGAGAATGTTCTGAGTGGTCCTCAGATTGCTTGAGCAGCACTTGGAACAAGACTTCAAAAATAAATATACATTCAATAAGATACTTTGTAGCTGGAAAATTGGGTGATTTTCTTTATTTAAAAATATCCATCCTAATTATAGATTAATGAAGACGAGCAATGTTCTTCCTTTACATTGCCTTTTTAGATATTACTGATGCCAGCCAAGATGAAACATTCAAAGAAACATTAAAACATTAAAAATTATGAATTGTTATTTTTAAGACAAGTGTTATCTGTCCCCATGGTTCTAAGTAATCAATATGGAACACTACTTACTCATTCTAAGAGCCAAAATATCTCATCTACTAAAGAGTAGTGTTCTTTGAAGCTATAACCAGTCTAAGTTCTTAGAATCTTTTGAGAAGCATGTGATTCCCCACCAATGAAAGAATAGTATTGATAAACTGTGCGTCAACCTTCAAATCTACTTCACCCTTTAGTTATTGTTTAAGTGGCAACGTTGAACCAAAGTGTTTATTCAGTTTTCTGAATCCAAAATCACTTGCTCTAGCTTATGTCCCGCTGTTCCTTTCCTTTTCAAATCCTTCAATTGTGTTCTCTAGAATCTGAATTTTATTTCCCTTAATTCTTGCAGCTCTTCCTGAACATTGTCATCTATCTTGGCTGGAACACAACATTTGGTCTGTAAAAAATATTCCAAAATATCAGGGACATGCTTTAATGGTGTTATTTTTCTAATTTTTCTTGATGTTATTTAAAATTATTTCTTCACATTAAGTCATTGATATTACCAAATCATTGCCTTGCTACATACAAAGGCCTAGATTGTTTAGTGTATATAATCAAATTATATGAATTCATCAAATCTTATTAAAAAGTCTCTATATATATAATTTTATTGACAAAAATAGACAAAATGCTTTTTTCTGTTCAAAAAAATCTATAATTATTTACTTAAGAATAGATCGTCTCAGAAAATTTAAAAGACGCTAAGTATTAAAGACACATATTTATCCCTTATCTTTCAAATGCTACCCAGAAGTCACAAATTATTCTGTTGCTTTTGGAGTCATATTTGTTTTATTGGCAGATTTATTTCTGAGTTCATATCTAACATTGGCTACTGGGAAAGGGAGGCTTCTGCTGTATTCGTGGCATAGAGCAAAACTGACAGAGACTCCAACATCTGGGGGATTTATTATCTGAAATTTATGCCTTCTTTAATTCCCACCACAGTGAATACATAGAACATGCCATTCTTAACCTTTTATTTAAAATCATTATTTGGTTTAGGAGTGATCCATTTATGAGTTGGTGGTCTGTCCCTCCTTATAAGTAATACAGGTGCGAAACGTAGTTTTTCTATGTGCCTGCAATAAGAGAACAGGACAATCTCTACAGCAGTCTTTCTATTCACTCTATATCCTGGATACTTGCTCTTATGTAATTTTTTCACCACATACCCACCAAGGGAAATGACCCCATCTTCTTCTAAACACAAAATTGGACTATTTCCTTTCAATTTCAAGTCAGATAAGATTCTTTTGTAGTGATAAAGACAAGTTCTCACCTGTCTATTGGAGAGCCACCAGTGATAATCCATGCTTTATGGAATCAACTTGTGATTGCTCATTTTAGGTGGTCGTGGGTGATTTTCTTTTATCTGAGACTATGAAAAGAGAGCAGTTCACTTGGGATCAGAAAGCAGAGATGGTCGAGAAAGATACCTTTGTATCCTTTACAAAACTGACTTTCTAAAATTATGAGAACATTGGTAAAGGTGATGTGACTTCTGTGTCCAGACCAGAATTTCATCTGCTAATGTACATGTATTGGGTAATGATGCATTCAGCCTCATGATTTGGGGCCTGGTAAAATAATGTTGTGTAATCTTGGATAAGGCTTGGACCAGGGAATTAAATTGCTGGTTTATATTAGGATTTGTTAGTTTATCTATCATCTAACCAGAGAAGGGCTTCACTCCTTTGTTTTCTTTGGAGTTAATGGGACTGGAATTCATGGGAAAGTTGAGGCTCAGAAAAGGGACGATGCAGAAAAAAAAAAGACTCAAATGAGGGTCATAGATCACGTCAACCAGTGGAATAGCTAAAGTCAAGGGAAGAAGTTAATAAATGCCCCTGCCCCATGAGACATACAACAAATGAACTGAATTACAGGCTTGCCTTCCTTTTTTTTATTCTGTTCACTCTGTAATCCTCTTATGAAAGCTTCACGTATTTAGTAAAACTTGTTACTATAGCCTTGGAGAAGGAAATAAATGCTTAAAGCAAAGCATTATGGGAAAAGGACAGCAACTTGCAGAGAGTGGTGATGGAAAGGCTAGAAGTATATATAAGGAGCCTCAAGCACTAGTTGAGACTGAAGAGCGAAAAACAAAGTTAGGATAAAACAGAAAGTCTCCTTTATTTGGAGCTATTCAAACAAAATTTTCTACTTTTCACATTTCAGCTAACTTAAACAAATTTACATTATCTGTTCCTAACACTTTTAAATACTTAAGATAACAAAAATAAACAAAGCTAGCACAGCTTAGGTTTTGGAGCGTGTAATCCTCTTAAAGAGACTAGTGTATACTTGATATTTTTGATAGTTTAATAAAGAGAATCCATATGTTCAAGTGACTCATTTCTGTCTCCCTCAGTATATTTTGTGATTCGTTCTTGTTTTACACTGAGCAAGTCATTAACTTCATAAAAAAATAAATAATTGAGCAGTTTTTCCTGAGATTTCATCAAGAAATGAAGATGGAAAGTAAATCCTTTACTTTTATGCTAGTTTTGAAGAGAGGATTAGAGATAGACAATTATGTAAGTGTGATATAAATGAAGCATAATATTAGTGAAAGGTACTGTGAACGAGGCTCTATGTCTTTAGTAGATTAGATACCACGTACCATGAAAATAAGCTTGGTAAAAGGGAGTGATGCTGACAAAGTTGTCACTAGGTGACAGGTGAAAAACAATGTGGAAGAACTGGGAATGTTTGAGGAAATTAGCACTCAGGTGAGTGGGAAGAAATGGAAATTATTCTCGGATAAGTGATGAGGTTCAGTTTAAGACAGTGGGTCTTTTTTATTATTATTACTTTGAAAGACATTTGAGAATTTAATGCAAGCCACAGACTTGTTCCAAAGAAATTACATGTTAATACACATATACACAAAAATCATATGTATTCTACTGAATATAAAACAGATTGTTAGAGAAATAACACAAAAATCAATCTTTAAAAATAATTGGTCTTTCAATCTTGCTTTGTTATGAAAACAACAAATGTCTTTTCTTTAAAAAATGAAAGGATTCCAATTTATGCAAATTTTAAAAGTGAATGTTAATGTGCTTTAAAACAAGCCTACATGAGAAAACTCAGGTTTTTGACAATAAGAAAATAATAAAGAGTATGTGTATGTAAAGGGAAGAGAAGAGGAGGGATGAGGATAGAAGACAGGAGAGGGGGGAAAATTTTGCTTTCAAAGTGTGAGATGGAAAAATAAAACTGATTGCCAGATGATAATAGACTTGTTTAACAAAGTCCAGATATCATCAAAGTGTCATGTATGATCATTTTATTTGTCCTCAATCAAAGTTACCTTTAAGATGAACTCTAACACTGATTCTCTTGTGTCAGCAAAAATTTATAATAATGAATATCCAAGGTACTCTAATAGAAATAACCTCCAAAAATACTTGTTTTTTCTACCCAGGTAACTACTAGCTGTGTGTTTCCAAACACTGAAGCTTCATCATCACTTAAGATGTTCTTGTCTGATATTGAAAATTCAACATCACAATATAAAAACCAAAACTCTTATTTTTTCAATCTTTTTCTCTCAGCTACCTAACAATACTTGTAACTTCAAATAGTCTAGAGGCTATAGCAAGTGCCTCAGAGTCAGACACTACAATACATAGCAGCCGTTCTGTTGTCTTCAAGAGGCAGAACAGAAGCAAGCTTCTAGATCACTCTAAAATGTTTCTTTTTTTATGGAGATAATAGTTATTGTTGAAATGGTAATAAAACCCATTACATTTATCATGTTGCTACCTTCAAGCATGCAATAAATCTTAGATCTATTTTATTATGATTTGACCTTACTTAAACCTCTACTTGCTTCACTATTTTAATTTCTTCGTTAGTCCATTTCTCATCTCACTTCCTTCCCACCCTCTTTGAGCTGTAGTCTTTCACGTCAGTCATCTTTCTATACTTTTTATAAAACCCCATTCTCAGATTAGATGACCGCCTATACCAGAGAGAAAGAGAGAGAATAAACAAGTGAGTGGATTAAAATACTTTCCTAAGAATAGTCTGGATGTTCTATGAACAGTGCCGTGAGTAAATAAGCAAACATCGTCATAACGTAGACACCTTTAGAGCTCCATCCCAGAAGTTTCAGTCTCTAGTCTTCCCTCTCATTTATATCAAAGTAATTATTTCAAATACTCACTACCCCTTTCACACTGCGAGTTTTACCATATACTCAAGAATAGCAACCTGTATACTTACCTTCTCTCCTATTGTTTTCCTCTGTTCTCCATCAGTATTGAACTATTCATGAGTCTCTTTCGTATCTAAATGAAAAGAGAAATTATATATATATAAGTGGTGTACCTTTCTCCTTCACATCCTCTCCATTGTCCTATTTATATTCTGAATTTTGTATGGAAATCTTTTAAAAGATAGGCCAGAGAAATAGTACAAGGACTAAAGTACTTGTCTTGTATGTTAATCAAGTTCTATCCTGAGCACTGCATATCATCCCCTGAGTACTGCCAGGAGTAATCTCTGAGCACGGAGTCAAGAGTAAACACAGAACGCCTCCAGGTGAGGCCTCCAAGACTGTGTGTGTGTCTGTTTTACTTTTAATATGTTTGGGCCCAATTCCAGCATAATTAAATATACCCTCTGCAGGCACTAAAGTAAGTACTTCTTGTGGTGCATTCCTGGTGATTCTGAAGTGTAGCCAAATTTGGTGAAAACTATTCTGAACACTGATTGCTAATCACCTGGATTACAAGCCCAGTGAAGGAATGGAGGCAGCACATTAACCAGTAGTTTTCCATACTGTGGTCAAGACAGTGTGGTCTTGAGCAGAAGCTAGTGGTTACTAATACCAAAAATTTTTTGTCAGGCTAGCACAACAATGTGACGTGTGTAATTGTTATTTCTAGAAGCTCAGGCAAGAGCCAGTGTCTCCAGTCCCTCCAACAAATCTGTAAGCTGTTTAATACCCTGTAATAAATCCCTTCCTGCAAAAACTGGCTAGAGAGTGTTTTGTTGTCTGTTGCTGAACCCTGACCAACACAGCTATATAAAACTCAAGTCTGACCATGTCTCATTCCTGTAAATAATTCACTGTTCACCCTTGTTCCTATATTAAATCTAGAATGCCTTTAAATGACTTACAAGATCTTTTGTGATCTGGTATCTGCCTTTGTTCAAATTGTTAGAAATATGTATTGAAAATATTTAAAAGACATAACTTCACTTAAAAATTTTGCTCATAAAATTTTATTAAATAGAAAGTTTTAGACACACAGAAAAAACATGCTGTACATGAGGATGTACCACTGTATTGTGTGTTATTATTTTTAAGTAATTTTTACAACTCTAAACACATCAAATATTCATCAATAAGATTTTAGTATAATGCTATGATATGCTCACAGAGTGAAACAATTTTCCATTAATTGAAGGAATCTCTGTGAGTGATTTCTAATACTTTATTATTTTCAAAGAATACGTATATTCAATTCAGAAAAAAATTAATGGAGACATTTTTTACCTTAAGAGAAAGATTATATATTCATAACTGATCAAATCAGATAGACAGTCTTCCTTAAAATGATGCCTTAACAATTCAGAATCTTTTCTTGGTAAATTGAGGTCGTTCTTCTCCTTTAATAGTCCCCTTTTGTGAAAGCAACTTGGATCATTGCTCTGGGTTTTCTAGTAGAGAGGAAGTAAAGGGAAATATTGTAAGGGCATGGGGGGAATTCAAATATGCTGGAAACTATTTCCTTTTCTTGTTTTCAAGTTAAAAATAAATAAGAGCCCCAAACCAAAGGATATTTTAAACCCCAGAAATTAAAGTTAAATTGTCTACAACTTTATCTCATGGTGTTTCACTAATAAAAATTTTTTTAAAAATAAAAGATTGTCAATCATATCTGTTACCTTCTTCTACTTTTTTGTCTTCTTCTTTACTGGACTGTATTATACCTAATGTATATAACTGATAAAAAATAATAAAAAAAATGTATTTTCAGTACATAACATGCACCACCAGGCAGAGCAGAATATTTACATAATAGGTAATTTTATTATGATCTCATGGCCTAGCTCATCTAGTGCCTTCAATTACCCTGTATAATGTGGATTCTTGCACTGCCACTTTGTCGGTAGGAAAATAGAGACTCTGAAAGATAAAGAGCCTTGCTTAGGTCAGCATAATTCATGGGTAAAACTTTCCTAGATTTCTTTTTTTTACCTAAAATCTCTATTCATATTGTCACTGTCACTGTCCTCCCATTGTTCATCGATTTGCTTGAGCGGGCCCAGTAACGTATCCATTGTGACAATTGTTACGTGTTTGGCATATTGAATACATCACGGGTAGCTTGCCAGGCTTTGCTGTGCGGACTAGATACTCTCAGTAGCTTGCCGGGCTCTCTAAGAGGGATGGAGGAATTGAACTTGGGTCCGCCAAGTTGACTGCTTGCAAGGCAAACGCCCTACAGCTATGCTATTGCTCCAGCCCATTCATATTGTATATTTAATATTTTTTTAATTTTAGTCTTTGTGTTAATGACAATTCACATGTTCTTCACCTTCTCCAGAAACTTAAAGGGGAGAAGAGACAGTATAGGGTTTAGGCACTTGTCTTGTATGTTGCAAACCTCAGTTTGATCATGGCACTACATATGGTCACCCAAGCAGAGCCAGGAGAAACAAGAGTGACCCATAACTATAGAGCCACAGAGGCAGGAGTAAGCCCTGAGTACAGCCATGTTTCTCAAACAAACACATACACACAAACACACACACACACACGAAAACAACAATTTCAAGTACATAATTTTTTATTGATAAAGATATGTAATATATTTGATATTTTACAGCAAAGCACTAGAGCTTATTATTTTTAACTAAAATTATATGCTTGTTGAAATAAAAATTGCTCTTTTTTTTCTCCCATCCCCTGGCATGCAACATTCTATTCATTGATTCTATGAATTTGATTATTTTAGATATTTCATATAAGAAGAATCATTCAATATTTCTCTTTTTGTGAGTAATTTATTTTTATTAGCATAATGTCAATATTATCACTGGAGCGATAGCACAGTGATAGCGATGGCACAGTGGGTAGAGCATTTGCCTTGCACACAGCTGAGCTAGCTGACCTGGCCAACCCAGATTTGACTCCTCTGCCCCTCTAGGAGAGTCTGGCAAACTACCGAGAGTATCTTGCCCTCATGGCAAATCCTGGCAAGCTACCTGTGAGGTATTCGATATGCCAAACACAGTAACAAGTGTCACAATGGAGATGTTACTGAGCCTGCTCAAGCAAATTGATGAACAACAGGAGGGCAGTGACAGCGAATGTCAACAATATCCTACCACTTTGCCATATATTGAAGAATTATCTTCTTTTGAAGGACTAAAATAAATATTTTATTTATCCTATCAGCTGTCAAAGGACATTTGGTTTCTTTCCACATATGAAATTCCAGAGTTGAATAAACATGGGGCTACAAATTTCTCTTTGAGATCCTAATTTCAATTTTTTTGTTTAAGTTCTTAGAATTAACATTGTTGGATCACTTAATAGTCCTATTTTTTTTGAGGAACTTTTATAATGAAACTATAGTGACTTCTTCAGAGGTAAAAGACAAATTAAAAACTATAACATACTTTTTAAAAATTATAAAGACACTAAAAATGGGGGGATTCCATGATTGTGTTTTAGGAGACAGTATTGTTACAATGTAATACTTCACAAATCAATCTACAGATTCAATGTAACCTATACCAAATTCTAATGGAATTTTTACAGACAAAAAAAATAAAATTAATTTTGAACAAATCAAAACAAATTACACCAAGTCAAACAAATGCTGAAAGGGAACAAAATTAAAACCATCACACTTTCTAATTTCAAAACATATAACAAAATCATCATAAAATAAGTTCTGAAACAACAACACCAAAAATAAAATCATAGGAGCATCCCAAACCTTGATGTCAGGAATGAAATCTGAAAAAATGAGAAGAGCTGAGAGAAGAAAACAACAAACAACAAAGAGATGTTTAAAGGGATAAGCAGCATGTCACACTACTCACTTATTAACAAAAACAAATTTAGAAGTTAGCACCCATTTTGGAAGCAAATTTTATGACCAACATAATATTGTGTGTATGCAAAGACCATTCATATTGAGAGAAAGGAAAAGCCATCACAAACACTGAAGGGCTAACAAAAGTCAATTAACATGGTCGTTTATAATTTAATATTTCAACTTGCAGCAAGTTTCTACCTTCAAATGTAAACTTTTGCAGTGGTAGATAAATATTTTTAAAAGGAAACTCTCACTACCAATTTCTTTCCTACTCCACTACTTTACCTTAAGGCATTGATAGAGGTCTGAATTCTTTTTTTCACATGTATGTGTCCAATTTTTTCAGCACCACTTGTTAAAGAGACTTTCCTTGCTCCACTTTATATTTCTTTCCCCTTATCAGAAATTAAATGATTATATATTTGAGGTTGTATGTCAAGATTTTCCACTCTATTCCATTGGTCTGCAGGTCTGTCACTAGTCCAATACCATCCTGTTTAATTACTACAACTTTGGTACATAGTTTGAAATTGATGAAAGTGATACCTCCCATCTCTTTTATCCAAGGATTTAATTAAGTATCCAAGGGGGTTTATTGATGCATATGAATCTCAGGAGTGTTTAGTCAAGTTCGTTGAAAAATGGCATGGGTATTCTTATAGGGATTACATTTAATCTGCATAATGCTATGGGGATTTTGTCATTATAACAATGTTATTTATCAATAATCTCCTTCAAAAAAGTCAGGGTGGCCATACTAGAATCCAACAACATAGAATTTTAGGCTGAAAAGTTTAGAAAGGATAACGAAGGTCATTTCTTAATTATCAACAGATATGTACAACGGGAAGAAAATACACTCCTAAACATATACACACCCAAGGAGGGACCAGCAAATAATTAAAACAACTGCTAATGGATTTCAAGGGGGACATTGGTGGCAACACAATAGTATTTGGAGACTTCAATGATGCCTTGTCATTTTGATAAATCAATGAGACTAAAACTCAGCAAGTAAGTACTGGCTCTGAATGAAGAAATGGAACAAAGAGGGCTACTAGATATGTACAGGTTTTTTTATACCAAGAAAGCTGAATACACATTCTTCTTCAATGTGAATGGAACTTTCTCCAAGATAGACCACATGATGGGCTGCAAAACATACCTCAATAAAATCAAGAAGATAGAAATTGTATCAAATATCTTTTCAGAATATGATGCACTGAAAATAGGAATTAATCACACACATAAATGGAAAATCAAATCAAACACCTGGAATTTAAACAGTTCACTGCTGAACAACCAGTGGCTTAGAGAGGAAATCAAAGAAGAAATCAAAAGATTCCTGCAAACAAATGAGAATGAGGAAATGTGCTGCCATATCTTGTAAGATACAGCTAAAGAAGCATTAAGAGAAAATTTTATAGCTCTGCAAGCATTCATCAAGAAGTAAGGAAGGGCCCACAAAAATAACTTTACTTCACAGCATAAAATCTTAGAAAATGACCAACAAAATGAAGCCCAAATGAGGAGGAAGGGAGGACATAATAAAACTTAAAGCAGAAATCAAGCTACAAAGGCTGAACCAAGAAGACTTGAAATACCTGAATAGACCTGTCACTATCAAGGAAATTGACACCATGATCAAAAATCTTCCCAAAAACAAAAGCACAGGTCCAGATAGATTCACTAGTGAATTCTTCCAAACCTGTAAGGGGGATATATTTCAAGTCCTTTTCAAGCTTTTCTGGAAAACTGAAGAAACAGAAACACTCCCATGAGTTTCTATGAAACAAATATCAGTCTGATATTAAAAGCAGAGAGACCACACAAAGAAAGAAAATTATAGGTAAATATACCAGATGAATACAGATGCAAAGATACTCAACAAAATATTAGCAAATAAAATTCAATGACTCATCAAAAAGATCAGACACCATTACCAAGTAGGATTCATCCCAGGAATGCAAAGATGGTTTGACATTTGCAAGCCAATGTCAAATTATGTTGATAATTCACCATATCAATAAAAGAAAAACTAAAACCCATATAATCATATCAATAGATGCAAAAAAAAGCATTTTACAAGATACAGCACCTGTTAATAATAAAAACTCCCAACAAAATAAGTGTTGAAGGAACTTTCTTCAATATAGTCAAGCCTACAGCAAACATCATTCTCAATAGGAAAAAACTAGAAGTCTTCCCTCTTAGATCAAGGACAAGACAAGGTTGCCCACTCTCATCACTTACATTCAAAATAGTACTGGGAGTACTTGCCAATGTAGTAATGAAAGAAAAATACAGTAATTGTATCTAGATAGGTAAGAAATAAGTCAAGCTCACACTATTTGTAGATGAAATGATATTATACTTAGAGAACCCTAAAGTTTCTACAGAAAACCTCCTAGAAACAATAGATTTGTATAGTAAAGTGGCAGGTTACAAAATCAATACCCAAAAGTCCATGGATTTTCTGTATACAATGAAAGAGAATAAAGTCATATTTTAAAAAAGATCCCATTCATAATCATACCTTGGAAAATAAAAAACCTCAGAATCAGCTTAACTAAGGAGGTGAAGGACTTGTGCAAAACATACTACAAAACGCTACTTCAAGAAATAAAGTAGGACTTGAGAAAATAAAGACACATCCACTTCTCATGGCTTGGGAGAATTAACACTTTCTTCATTTTAGATACATATCATTACATATTATGTGCGTAGATGTTCATTGTTGACAGTATTGCTGATAATAATAACTCCCATCAATAGGAATGTTCTCTAACAAATTACTAAAGAGCCAGTAAAAATTATGGGAGAGTTTGTGAAACAATAATCATTGTTACAAATAAGAATAAGAAAGTAGACTTAGAGCATAAATCTTTAGAAATTGTTTGCTTACATATCTTCTTTGTTAGGGTTCTGGTGCTTATCTGGGGGAGCGTTTTAAGTTGGGGCAGTTATGCAAAACATATTACATCCTCCAAATCCAAAATCACTACTTTCAGTCCTCACCATCAAGAAGAATTGGAAAAAGCAAAGTGACAATGTTACTATAAACACAAAAAGTAAATGTAAATGATTCACATAAACTGATAGTGGCCAACACAATAAAATGACAACACAATAGATTTCTTATTCTACTCATTCTCCTGCTTCTGATTCCTGCTAGACATGATTTTTTTCATTCTCTCTCTCTCTCTCTCTCTCTCTCTCTCTCTCTCTCTCTCTCTCTCTCCTTTTCTACCTCTCTCTCACTCCCTTCCCCCGCCCCCACTTTCAGCTCAGAGGCTAATCTGAAATCAATCATTTACAGCTTAGTAAGAATGTTTTTTAGTGCTGGGGTATAACTAGCTGAATGCTCAGGAGCCTATTTCCAGAAATGACTGAGACAGAAAAGTATATCTAGGTGAAGTATTTAATATACATAGGCAGCCTAATGACCTCCTGATATGCCCCTGTTTTTAATATCTTGATTATAAGGGTGTAGGTATCACAGTAAAGAATCAACGTGTTTTGTGAACTAACAGAACAAGGCAATCATTTTTTAGTGTTTTATTTTGGTTGTAAAAATAAAAACCATTTTTTTTAAAAATAAATGATATCCATACTTCTGAAAAGTTTCTAAAATTTGAATTAAGAGGGTACTAAATCAGAAATTATAGGTAGTTAAATATGACAAATTGCTCTGTCAGAGACATATTTGCCTTTGGGATAGGATTCAAGAATATCGTTGCCCAAAATAATGGGAAACCACCGAGGTCATGAGGAAGAGTGACAAAATAAAAGTGACACTTACAGAAAATCAATTTGGTAGGTGAGTAGAGAATAGACTAGAAAGGCTAAAAGTTGAGGGAAGTAAATGAGAAAGTCCTACTATATCCAAGTCACTAAGCTGCATACTTTATACATGGAACTTCACTTACTCATCATGACAATAATCTTCTATAGATAGTTTGATATTTATTTTACAGAAGAGAGAACAGAGGTTTAAGGAAGTAAAATAGCTCTGTTGGATCACATTGCTATTAAATATCAGTGCCAGTTTGACAAGTGAGAGTACAGAATAAAATATGACATCCTAGGACCTCAGATCTATTATTTCGATGATCCTCTCCCTAGAACACTGCTTCCAATTTGGCTGATGACTGCAACCACCTGATGATCTTTTTTGGAATAACAAGTTCCAGTATTGCATACCGGGATGATTCTGATGATCACTCAGACTTGGGAACCTCTGCTGGCATCGAGATGAACACATAGCTATTTTACTGAAAAGAAATGAAATCTAAGGGATAATTCAACATTAGACATTAAATTTGAGATCCTGGCAGGGCACCCAGTAGGAACAATGAGTAATTTACCTGGATAGATGAGACCAGAAGTGGGAAAAATGTCTTAAAATAAAGGGAATAAATTTTGGGCTTATCTGCATGGAAGCAATAATTGGAGTCCTTAACAGTTTTCTAGGGGGTAGGGGAAGGGGAGGAATAGATAGAAGTAAAGGCTCAGAGTAGAACTTATATAAATATTCATAGAGGTACAATAAAAGGAAGAATGAGCAGGTCAAAACTGGGCCACATTTATACCAAAGCATAATCAGAAGGATGCAATGCCATAGAAGTTAAATGAGTGGACCAGAATGATGTAATAGTCTGTTATTATTCCCTAATAAATGAGCACTAAGTAATGTGAACTCTTAAAAAATGTATGTTCAAAATAAATAGATTAATAAATTAATAAATTAAAAAGTGTACGTTCATCATTTAAAAGGCTCTGATAATTTTGAGAGTGTACAAGGGGAAATGTAGAGAACTGATGAAGTAGGTAAGAAAGAGAAGTAGAAATGGGGCTTGAGGTAACTTGTTTAAAAAAGAGAAGAACAATCATCTCAACTAATAAGGCCAATGAAAGGTTTTACTTAGCTAACGTCATTAGGGTATTTGTCCAACTCTATACAAAGCATAAGAATTTATTTTAGGGAAAGATAATACAGAGATTAAGGCATGTCCCTTTCATGCAGCAGACCCAAATTCTATCCCCAAGACAATATATGTTTCCCTGAGCACCACAAAGAAGGATCCCTAAGCACAAAACCAATTGTAGCCCCTGAGAACAGAGTAGAAGAATCCCTACGCATGACCAGCTGGGGTCTAAACTCATCCCCATCACCAAAATATTACTTTAACTATGAAACTGTAGCACTATAGCACTGTCCTCCAATTGTTCATAGATTTACTCGAGCAGGCACCAGTAACATCTCCATTGTGAGACTTGATGTTACTGTTTTCAGCATATCAAATGCATCACAGTGAGCTTGCCAGGCTCACTGCCATGTGAGCGGGATACTCTCAGTAGCTTGCCAGGCTCTCTGAAGGAATCATACCTGGGTTGGCCACATGCAAGGCAAACACTCTACCCATTCTGCTATCACTTCAGCCTAACTATGAAACTATTTACCCAAATCCATAAATATCCACATTTAATATTGATAGACAGTTTTTTTTTCTTTGTAGTTGGGAGAAGTGTACTGCACCTGCAAAGGTGATGTCTATATGCCTCTAATCCAAATTATCATGTGGTCTCTGCAGAACAGCTAATCAGATCTCCACACTTCAGTGTTGCCCTTGGTTCATGAAGTCATCCTGTCCCTGAAGAGCCATGCTATGCACATCACAGCAGCTAAATTGTTATGCTATGAAAACTAAGCAGCACATCCAGGATTTTGGCTCCACAGTGAGCCTGGGGCCAGCCTGTCCAGGGCACTGAGTCTACAAGTACTCTCACAAATTCCTCTCTTTTATACATGGTCAGCTGCACGGAGAATGACATTAAATTTAAGTTTTCTACTTATAGTTATAATGAGAGTGGGAGGACTCAGGAGAGTCTATTTGCTTTTGACTTTAGACCTCTGAGCTAAACATTTCCTGTCCACTCTATCAAAAACTTCTTTGTAGTCTTGGGGTCAAGTAAAATGAAAAATATAATCTCTTTTTTTTTCTTTTTCTTTGTTTTGCCCCCCCCCCCCGATATTACTTCTTACTTGTGCATCTCTGTCACATGGAAAGTGGATTTGGGTCTAAAATACAACTTAGATATTACTGGAATTTTTAGCCAATTCCACACCAGTTCAACCTAACATCCAAATTCAGGTTTGGGAAAAGGAAGGCAGTGCACAGTCTTGAGTTGGACAGACAGACCAAATCAAACTTCAGAGGAAAAAAAAAAGATTCCAATAATACAAAGGCCTTCAATGAACACCAACTGCCATTTCAATTTTAACTGATAACTTCCATTTCCACTTACCAGAGAAAATAAAAATTACCATGAAGAAAAAAACATCACCTTAACCTCTCAGTATCTGTATTTCAAACCATAATGCCCAAAAGAAGAGAGAGAGTATGGTGGAAATTGTCTGCCATGAAGGCAGTGGAGGTGTTGAAAAGGCAGAGGGGGTAGGGTTACTGGGGACATTGGTGATGGAGAATGTGCACTAGTGGAAGGATGGGTGTTCGATAATTATATGACTAAAACTCAAAAATTAAAGCTTTGTGACTGTATCTCATGGTGATTCGATAAAAAAAAAACCATCACCTCCCATTTAATGATCCCTAAAATTTTCTGAATCCTGCCCATCTACCTTCCTATTTCTTCTTTTTAAATTATAAGGAAACCTTTCTCCTTATTCATTAGACTTACTCTAATTATGATTAATCCCTCCTCTCACACTTTAGATTTTACCCTTCCTGCCCTCCAAAGTATGATTCTCTTCCTTTGACTTTAACCAGTTGATGACGATCCACTCTTCTTCCTAATCCTTCATCTCCTTCTTCCCAAGTGGATCCTTTCAATTTTAAAAATAAATGAAACCCAAACTTCTTTTTCAATTTAAAAAATCCTTTTCTCTATGAGCCAGCATTCCCGCCATTAACATTCTGTCTCTTAACTCCCCTTCAAAAACTTATTTCTCACTAGAAAACTCTGGTCTCACTTACCATTTATATAGACATCAGTCTCTTTAATTCTCTGCAAAAGGGCTGCCAGTCTATTGCCCCACTAAATTAGTTCTGTTTTTAATTATTTTTTTGAGGTGCAAGTTAATGTAGCTCCATTTGTATATTATTGCTGGTGTTGCATCCTTTTGCTTGTTTGGGGGCCACGCCCAGAAATGCTCAAGGGTTACTCCTGGCACTTCACTTCAGCTCCTGGTGGAGCTCTAGGGATCATATAGAATGTCAGCAGTCAAATCTGGGTTAGCTGAGTGCTAGGAAAGCATCCAACCCATAATACTATTTCCAGTTCTGGTGTTGCATCCTGAAAAGTTCCTTTAGCTGGCATTAATGTCATGGACAGTTTTACCTGTTTTTCTCACTGAATCAGGTCTGACACCAAGGTCTGACTTTAAAAAAAAATTTTTTTGAATTGAATCACTGGTTTGCAGTATTGGTACTGAAAGTTTATCAAGAATATCCCTTTACCGGATTAATATCCAGGATATACAAGACACTGGTAGAATTGTACAATAAAAAAAATCCTTCAACCCCATCAAAATACGGGAAGAAAAACTGAACGGAAGTTTCCTCAAAAAAAAAATACAAATGACCAAAAAGCACATGAAAAATTGTTCCGCATCGCTAGCCATTAGGGAGATGCAAATAAAAACAACAATGAGATATCATCTCACACCGCAGAGACTGGCACTCATTCAAAAGAACAAAAGCAACCAGTGATGGCATGGATATGGGGGAAAAGGGACACGCTTTCACTGTTGGTGGGAATGCCCACTAGTCCAGCCTTTCTGGAAAACAATATGGATAGTCCCTCAAAAACTAGAAATTGAGCTCCCATTTGACCCTGCAATACCACTTCTGGGAATATATACTGAGGATGCAAAAAAGCACAGTTGAAATGACATCTGTACCAATATGTTCATTGCAGCACTAGTTCACAATACCCAAAATCTGGAAACAACTCAAGTGCACTAGAACAGATGACTGGTTAAAGAAACCTTGGTACATCTACACAGTGGAATACTATGCAGCTGTCAGGAGAGATGAAGTCATGAACTTTACTTATAAATGGATAGACATGGAGAGTCTCATGCTAAGTGAAATGGGTCAGAAAGAAAGTGACAGATAAAAGGACTGCACTCATTTGTGGAGTATAAAACAACATAACATGAAGCTGACACCTAAGGATATTAGATACACAAACAGATAGATTGCTCCATAGCTGGAAGCCTGCCTCATAATCAAAGGGGACAAGGCAGCTGGAATAGAAAAGGGATTACTAAGAAAATGATGGCTAGAGGAATTGGTGAGGATGGGAGATGTGTGCAGAAAGTAGCTAAAGGACTAAACATGATAACCTCTCAGTGCCTGTATTGCAAACCATAATGCCCAAAAGTTGAGAGAGATTATGTGGAATAATGTCTGCCATGGATGCAAGGGGAGGGTGGGAAAGGGGAGGTATACCGGGAATATTGGTGGTGGGGAATGTGCACTGGTGGAGGGATGGGTGTTTGATCATTGTGTGATTGTAACGCAAACATGAAAGCTTGTAACTATCTCATGGTGATTCAATAAAATTTAAAAAAAAATAGCAGATGCTTCACTGACTGGGAGAAAACCCAACCAAGATATATATATATATATATACATATATATATATATATATACACATATATATACATATATATATATATATGTTCAGGGGACGACATGAAGGTCCAAGGATTAAACTGGGGTTGGCTACATGCAATATATATATATATATATATGTATATATATATATATATATATATATATATCCCTTTACCTACTTTTAACAGTCAGATCTTACCCAGCATGATCATTCCCAGCTGCTATTGTGCATGGTGTCCGAGTTCATTTTTGGGGGGTACGGCTGACCTAGGAGATACTCCAAGGCTAGAACTCTGCTCTGCAGTGGGAGCCTGGTTTCAACCCCTGTAACACATAGTATCACAGTCTAATCATGGGTGCCCCACATGTTTCATCTGCAAATCTCTGGGAAATTTTCTTAACCTTTTAGTTTCAGATTTGGAGACCACACTTGTCTATGCTTAGGGGACGACATGAAGGTCCAAGGATTAAACTGGGGTTGGCTACATGCAAGCAAGCAAACTTTTTTTTTATTAGTAAAACACCATGAGGTACAGTTGTAGATTTACAATTTTTTGTGCTTGGGTTTCAATTATACAATGATCAGATACCCATCCCTCCACCAGTGCCCATTTTCCACCACCATGGATAATATCCCCCCACCCCCATCCCCCATCCCCCCCTGCCTCTGTGGCAGAGCAATCCCCTGTGTTCTCTCTCTCCTTTTGGGGGAAGGAAGCAAACTTTACCTCTTGTGCTATCCCTTTTATTCTGATAATATATTATAAAACACTGATCATATTGATCATTTATAAGTCAACAATTTAGTACTAAATATATTCATAATGCTATTGTAACCACCACTACTGTTCCTAAAACTCTTTCATCATCTCAGCATGAACTCTGTACCTTTAAATAATCCCCATTCTTCTCTCCTTGCAGCACTTGGTACTCCTATTCTACTTTTCTTGTCCATTAATTTGCCTATTTTATGTGCCTTGTGTTAAGTGGAATTATATATTTATCCCTTTTTTTGTAGCTTATTCCACTTAAAATAGTGTTTTCTAGGCTTAGCCATTATTAGTAGCACTGCACTGTAGCATTGTCCTCCCGTTGTTCATTCATTTGCTCGAGCAGGCACCAGTAACATCTCCATTGTAAGACTTATTACTGTTTTTGGCATACCATATATGCCGTGGGTAGCTTGCCCGGCTCTGCCATGTGGGCGGGATACTCTCGGTAGCTTGCCAGGCTCTCCGAGAGGGGCGGAGAAATCATACCCAGGTTGGCTATGTGCAAGGCAAATGCCCTATCTACTGTGTTATCACTCCAGCCCAGCCATATTGAACATATAAGCCTCTTAGCCATATTAGTACTCTTTCAAGATATTATTTCTTTTAAAAATATTAAAAGTTTAGGCACAGTAGTTAACAATACTTAGCCATATTAGTACTTAGCCTCTAAGTCATATTAGTACTCTATCAAAATGTTATTTCTTTAAAAATATGAAAAAAATTTAATTTAGGCACTGTTGTTAACAATACTGTTAACGACAGGCTTTTGTGCATAACACAAGCCAGCTCCACTCCGTCCCCCAGAGTGTCCACTTTCCTTCACCAATGTCCCAGTGACGTTTTTGGGTTATACCTGGTGGTGCTTGGGGATCTATCTCTCCAGACAGTGCTCAGGGATCATGCAGTGTGAGGATTAGATCTTTGCATGTCTCCTGCTTGCAATACTTGAACTCATTCCTTTGAATGATGTCTTGTGCCCTTGTAATTTGCTATTACTTTCAGGCTGCACCCAAAAACAGAGGTGCTGAGGGCTTCTTATAGCTGAAAATATTCCTCTGTATATAAAGACTCATGAATGAAGAAACTGGAAGAGGAGCCCAGGTATGCGGGACCTGTGCCTGAGATCTCCAAGCATGCTCAGATCAGGACTGAGCCTCCTCCACCCAGATCCCCCATTTTCCAGTTGCGGCAGTCACACCCAAAAACTGCCCCCAGCACCATGTAATCCCATCAATGGCCAAAATCCAGAGACAACAAAATAAAACTCCCAGAAGAGAGAGACACAGTTTTTCTTGGAGCACCTCCATGCCTCTCGGAGAACCTGGTAAGCTACCAAGAGTATCCCTCCTGCATGGCAGACCCTGGCAAGCTACCCGTGGCGTTTTCGATACGCCAAAAAGAGTAACAGTAATGGGTCTCCTTCCCCTGACCCTGAAAGAGCCTCCAATACGGCAGCATTGGGAAAGACAAGTGGGGAGAGGGTGCTAAAATTTCAGGGCTGGGACGAATGGAGACATTACTGGGACCTGCTCAAGTAAATAGATCAACAACAGGATGACAGTGATAGTGATACAGTGATTCTAATTATGACCAAACTCCATTGAAATAGATTAAACTGGCATGTTTATTTGCCATTCTACTTAACGTCTTCTTCTGACTATCGCATACCTTTTTTCCTTCCTCATTCAAGGATGATAGAACCCATATTCCTCATCTTGAATGACAGAACCCATATTTTCTTCCTTCATTATATATTGCCTAATTTATTCTAAGTCTTGTTTTTGACCCATCTTGCTTTCATAAATATTATTATCTCGCTTACCAATAACCTCATTTTAGTCCCTTTTTTTCCTCCCCAAGTGAATTTTTACAAAATGCTAGCTTCAAAGCTCTTCTATATATTAATGACTATTGTGTATATACATACTTTAGTTCTCACCTCTGACCTCTAGTTCTATAAACCAAATTTTCCACTTTACAAAGAACCATTAAAGTCTTTACATTTATCATGACCCAAAATGAACTCAAGGTATTTTCCCATTCTAAACCGATTTGGTTTATTTTTCAGTGTCCCTCTTTTCAGAGAATGCCATTTGAACAATACAGAAATTTATGAGTAATGTTTATTCCTCCATATCCAAACCATCTATAACTATGAGATTTTCACTTCTAATTATCTCTGAAGCCTATTCATTTCTCTTCATTTCTCAAACTACTTTCAGTTCTAACTACTATCATGGTTTCTCTATACTGCTATAGCTCATCTTTAATTGGTTCCCTACATCTATGCATAATTATTTCCAATTAGTTTTCTACAGTGAAACCAAGATAATAATAAAAATATGATCTTATCGCCCTCTAACTTGAAATTATTCAATGCTTTTCATGCATCTTAGGCTCTTACAATGCTCTGCATGACCAGGCACCTGCTTATCTTTCCAACCTCATCTCACACAATCTCCTTTTGATTATTAAATATAGACTGTACCAACAGGATTTTGCGCACATCCTTTCCTCTTCCCAAAATCTCACTGTCTCTGAATCTCTCTTTGTCTCATACACACACCACCTTTTCTAAATTGACTCCAACAAAATCCTTATAAAGATCCACATGATTAACAAATTTCTTACAAAAGACTTTCCGTGACTTAATTTCCCTTCAGCTGATTCTATTTTCTTTTATCCCCACAGTGTGTGTTTCTCCTTTACAATCTTGACATACTAAACATGTGAAAATGTAATTAAACATTTATTTGATATTGTGAGGCTTGTTTCCTCTCACACTATGCTAGAAGATCCCTCAAGTAACCGCACTAATACCAAACCGAGCATAACCCCCGGTAACATCCAATGATCACTGAATTTAATACATAAATTTAAGCGAGATGATGTAGGCAGTCAGGGTTTAAATTTCAAAATCTCAAAGTTTAGGATTCTGTCGTGTCCAAGGTAGAAGGAAGATGGTGCCGAGGATTGTTTTCACCTTAAACAGTTCACAGAAATGCAAGGGCGTTTCTCAGCCTCAAAGAAGAGGAGCAAAGAGTCCTATCTCAGAGTACTGTTGCAAAATTAAAAGTACGCATGTGAAGTGCACTATAAGCTGGAATAGCTGCTGTTCATAGATTTGGATTAACTTGATATAGGATTAATGAGGGCAAACAAAATCATCAATTCACATCTCTAAATCTAGCATCTAAAATAAAGCATGGCAGAGAGTAGCTGCTCACTTGTTGTTTATTAATAAACGAAGAGGTCTTTCTCACATTAATATGTTTGATTAATATAAAGAATTTAATTTTAAGGATTTGTTGATGATTAAATTCTATTCTCAAAATGTTAGTCTGTCCCTTTGAGGAGTTTAATTCAAAGATTCTAAAAAGCAAGATAGTCACATATATGAAATGTTTTTTAAAAATTAAGATCACACAAAATATTCCTTTAACATAAACTCAAGATACAGTTTTCTAGTCAATTATTATTAATCCTTGAAATCCTTTCTCCAGAATGCCTACCTCAAATAACCAGTCTGGATAAAGTATTCACTACATTCCCAAAACAGATATATCCATCTCTAAGATTTTCTAGAGCTGTAGAAAAATCCCCTTTATGTAACTTGTCCTATTGTTTTTAAATCCATTCTTTCCTAATAGTTTTTAAGTTCATTTAGGTGAATGAAATTGTCATACTTTTCTAATAGTTTTTAGTTTCTAACATAGTATCTAGTGCTATGTAGATGCTAAATAAGTTTTTAGTTAAAGAAAACCTGAATTCTTGAAGACTTTCATAGATGGTATCAGTTTTATAACCTGATTCACTCATGCATTAGTTTTCAGTCAGTTTCTCTGCTAATCCCTGTTCATACCTGGAAGGAATGATAACATATCATTTTATAAAGACTTCCTGGACCACTTTCAAGGTACCGAATATCATTTTAAAAGAATTATGATCAATATTAGTTTAAATTAGATATCATAAAATCCAATGCATACATAAGTGTTTTGAGCATTTATATAAAGAAAACTCAACAGTTCTTTCCATTTCCTTTCCTTCATTTAACATGACATTTAGCTGATATTCCAGAATTACTGGATAAAGAAAATGCATGTGTATTAGTCAATCATCTTTCATAAGAGTTTAGAAACAGGTGTTTCAGCTTTTTTGCCCTGTGTACATTTTTATTTTACTTGCTTTATTTGAACTACAATTGTTTATTAAATAACTTATTGCAGCTATTATAAAGACACTATTTATACACAGAATAAAAAATTAAGGACCAAATACACCTTGAAATTATGATTATAAGGGATCAATAGACAATATAATATACTGATATATGGGATCAATAGACAATATACTGGTATATTCTTTCTTATATCTTTAGTCAGTTCAGAAGTTATTGGAGGAAAATATATTCCGGTAAAACGTCTTTATATTTGCAACTCCTAGGTTTCCAAACACAAGGAAAACCTCACCCTAAAAAAAATGTGCTTTACCTTGGCCTGTTTCCCCTGGCGGCCCGGTGGCCACCAACTTCCAGAGACCACTGGACTCTGGAAGGTTTGGGCCCACAGTGACAAGAAATGTGGGGCCTCATGGGATGGGGTGGATCCAGCCCTTTCCTCCTCACCCCAACAAAATCTCGAGTTGCCTCCCATGAACTGCCTCTCTGGCTCCTGATCAAGCTGCTTAACGGCCATGATCCCAGAGACTCAGAAACAAATCTCGGAACCCAGTGGTTTTTGGCAGAAATGTGTCCAGATTCGCAGTAGATTACTGTTGCTGGGCCACCCCAGGGGGTAAAGGATGCTGTCCGTCTGCCTGTTTCCCCTAGGTGGCTCGGTGGCTGCCATACTCCAGAGGCCGTTGGACAGTCAGGTCTGGGCCCATAGTGACGAGACATGTGGGCCTCACAGGATGGGGGTGAAGCTGGCCCTTTCCTCCCCACCCCAATGAGACACAGCATCATCGCCCACAAATGGCCTCTCTGGCTCCTGATCAAGCTTCTTAAAGGTCATGATCCTAGAGACTCAGGAACAAATCTCGGAACCCAGTGTCTTTTGGCAGAAATGTGTCTGGACCCAGCAGTAGGTTACTGTCGTCGGGCCACCCCAGGCAGGAAAGGATGTTGTCCCTCCGCCTGCTCCCCCTAGGTGGCTCTGTAACCACCATCCTCCAGAGGCCATTGGGCAGTCAGGTGTAGGCCGTCAGTGATGAGACACGCAGGGCCTCATGGGATGGGGGTGGAGCTGGCCCTTTCCTCCCCTTCCCAACAAGACTCTGAGTTGCCGCTCATGAACGGCCTCTCGAGCTCCTGATCAAGGGCTTAATGGCCATGATCCCAGAGACTCAGGAAGAAATTTTGAAACCCAGCAAGTTTTGACAGAAATGCCTCCATATTTAAGTTTTAAAATTTCAGAATTTCAAAATCACGCAGCCACTACGGCAACCATGCAACATCATATGTTGTTCATAACCAGCAATAGAAAACAAATTGTCTACTGTTTCCTTTTCAGCAGATCTGAGGGGGTAAAATCCCAAATAATAATGGTGGGTCTGGTGTCAAAATATTGAATGTAATCAAAGTAAAGAGAGAGTAATGTAAAAATCATCTACCCCACAGGTAGGGAGAGGGTTTGGGATGGGGTATACTGGGGTTTTGGGTGGTGGAGAATGGGCACTAGTGAAGGTACGGGTGTTTCATTGTATGACCTAGACTTAAACCCAAAAGTTTTGTAACTGCTCTCACGGTGATTCCATAAATAAAGTTATAAAAAACGAAAATAAATTAAATTAAAAATGTGCTTTAAATTTGCCCTTCTAAATATGATAAGAAAGCATAAATTCATATACTCTACATAGCTCTCTTTAGTAAATATATAACTTGTGTTACCCATCTGTGAAAAGCACCATATAGTTTGAAAGCACCATAATTCATAGAAAACTGTTAAAGAAACAAAAAATAGGAAGTCTGAAAAATGCTCATTTTTTATAAACCTAGGGAAACTACAGAAGAAAATATAGTCATATCTTCAAGGTATGTGGTTTTTTTCTTGGTGGAAGAAGAGAGGGAGTTATTTTTCTGTTACAGTCTTAACTAGGCAATTCTAATACAATTTGCATAAGTATTAATAACTCTCAAAATTTTTGTTTTTGGGAAACGCTTGGTAGTCTTCAGGGCTTACTCATGACTCTACACTCAGAAATCAATCTTTGCAGGCTCCAGGACTCTATAAAGTGCTAGGGATCAAACCTGGGTCAGCTGCTTGCAAGGTAAACTCTCTACCCACTGCTCTGTAGCTGCGACGCCATTCTCAATTTTGTTTTTAAAGTAAATATGCCATGTATTAATCTTAAGCTCCCCTGCTATTGCTTCATTTTTCCCCTAAGACTGTTACATATTGCTGCACACAAATATACAGTGAACATTTATGCATATCATGCAAAATTCTTTAGAGGTTCCCCCACCCCAAACCAATTTCAATTGTATTTATTATCTTCTGTCCTTTTCTCCCTCCCACATCTGTTGCCCTGACGGAGGAACATTGTTAATGCATGTTAACAATGCATGCATTGTTGATGCGTGTTAGTTGGATTCACAACTCCAACACACCCAACTATCCTTGCTCTGCAGCAGCCTCTGCTGGTGAAATCTCTCCTCAGCTGTGCACATCAAGCCTGCTGCTAATCCTCTCCAAGACAGTCCAAGGTCAAGTCACAAGTGACCTACAGGTTCAGCAGATCCTAGAACAGGACTGCCTACCATCTGCAGGGTAACAACTGTTCCTTGTTTTCACTGTGGAAAGAGAACACTAGGGGAATGAATAATTTTTATGTTTGGAGTTTCCTTATTTATTGAACTCACGAGGAGAGAAAGGAGAGATTTGAAACTGCAACAAAAATGAGCAAAGGAAATCAATGCAGTACAACACAGACCACCTGAAAATGTCCAGTTGTAGTATAATTTTTGTTGTGGTTTCAAAGAGTCATCCTTTTCGCAGAGAAGCATATTAAATTATGCTAGTGTTGACTGTTCTTCCAAGGACTGTTGATAGATGCTTAGGAGAGGAAAAGTTTTCCTTTCTTGTTGCCCTTAAAAGCTCTCTTACTGGGGCTGGCGCGATAGATAGCACAGCAAGTAAGATGTTTGCCTTGCATGTGGCCAACCCTGGTTCGATTCCCAGTATCCCATATATTCCCCTGAGCACCACCAGGAGTGATTCTTCCTGATTGTACAGCCAGGAGTAAACACTGTGCATTGCCAGGTGTGACCCAAATAACCCTAATAGAAAAAAAAATCTCTTACTGCAAGCCTTAAATGCTTAAACGTGGACCTAAAACGTTTTGTCACTGACCCTACTCCCCCACACAAATACAACATCTTCAACCGTGCTCTTTAAATGTTGCTTATCACTTACCCATGTATGTATGAAATAGATAATGGTACATAGATAATAATTTTCACCTAAAGAGTAAATACATGTATCATTAAGAATGACAGAACAAGAGTAGTAAACACCCAGGTGATTGCAATTTGTTTTGTCATGCACCCATGTAAGCTCCCTGCAGTGGCACAAAGCTCAAGCAAATAGGTCATGAAACGCTATATGAAATGAGTCAAAAAGAGAGGGACAGATATAGAAGAACTGCACTCATTTGTGATTATAAAATAACATAACACGAGACCAACACCCAAGGACAGTAGATCGAGTCACGAAGATTGCTCCATAGTTGGAAGCCTGTCCCAGGAGCAGGCAGGGAGAGGACAGCTGAAATAGAGAAGGAATCACTAAGTAAATGATGGCTGGAGGAATCGGGAGAGGTGTGCCAAAAGTAGATAAAGGACCAAACATGATAACCTCTCATCATCTGCATTGCAAACCATAAAGCCCAAAAGTAGAGAGAGTATAGGGAATATTGTCTGCCATGAAAGCAGTGGAAGGGTAGGAAAGCTGGGGGTATACCGGGGATATTGGTGGTGGGGAAGGTGCACTGGTGGAGGGATGGGTGTTTGATCATTGTATGATTGTAACTCGAACATGAAAGCTTGTAACTATATCTCACGGTGAATCAATAAAATTTTTAAAAAAGGTCATGATAATAGAATATATTCATTTGTCTTCATATTTATCAATATGCTTAAGTCAATTTTCACAGGAAGTATAAAACATATAACTTCATAATAAGGATTCAATACATGCAGAACTGAGTGGAGTGGGCGGGAAAAAGCTGCAGAAGTAATCTACACGAATGTGAATCATGCAACAGAGAAAACAAGTCATTGATTGGGAGAAATGAAAGAGATAAGAACAATGGGTGACAGGAAACAGGACACAGAAGACAAACTGATTTAAAGATTTGAAAAATGTGGCTATTTTGGTATGAGGAAATGTATCTTAAAAGGAAGGATGAATAAGCCTTAAACAATAGGGAATACATTATTTTTTATAAGCAATCTCAACAGGAACAACCTCCCTTCAAAAGACTAACCCCAGGGCTACTTCTAATTTAATTTTGATGAATAGCATCATTTTATTTAATAGCAAATAATACCACCAGGTGTGCCAGTTACCAAGCGACTATTAACCAAAGCATTCCAGATGGATCAGAATGTGATTTTTGCAGTTTTCTCAATTAGCAATATCATAGGACAGTTAAGCCAGGGCACCCAATACCAACAACACATCATTAAATAGAGGACCAATTTAAATGAAACTATCATCACAATGACTTTTTAGTTTTAAGTTGAAAACCAAAATTGACCCCAAAGAGCCATCTTGATATAAAAAAACAACACAGCCCTAGGTGAAATAATAGAAACCATTTAGATGACTCTGTTAAATAGCCTATGCTTTAAAGAAAATAAAGAACAAAGAAACCAAAACAAAACACTGTTTCATCAACACAAAAGATAAAGTTGCAGGTTGTGACACAGGATTTAACTTACTACAAACCTTGACTTAAAGAATCAGTGTTCAGATGAGAAACTATAAAGTCATCTGACCTTGTCTGTACTCTGTTTGGCAGACACTCACAAAAATACTATCCAAGAAATATAACTTCTATAAAGCAGTGCAAAAAAGAATTACCATATCTAGCAAGGGGAATGTTCTAGAATTTATTCACTGTTAATGAATTACCAATAGAAAGATTATATTTATGATTTTGAACAAAAAAAGTAAAAATAAGTTTTCTGTATGCCAATGAGTATGTGCTCCTTTGACATCCTACTTGGCAGAGATTATAAAAAGCATAATCTTGGAGGGGGGGTGGAAATGTCACGAGAGCCTGGCTTATTAAATTTTGTAAATCATAAGGCTTGTCTGCAAATGCAGAGCACTGCAGTTGATTTAGTCATTGGCCTAGAAACTCCGCTGTTAGGACCATTAAACAGGTCCAGAGTTTAAGTTGCACAGTAAATTATACTCAGAGATGTTGCCCCATGTTTTCTGTCTTTGAAGCGCAAACCGACTGCACAGCAGCAGCCCTGTGTGATATCAGATCTTTACGATGATACATCAAGTCTGTGCACCTTGATTGAACCCACTTGAGACAGCTGAAGAATTCTCCTGTGAATTTTAGCATCAAAATGAAAAAGCAAATTAGTCTTTTCCTAGTTGGAGAAATCTTTATGGCTAAACAGATTTGACCAATATTGTTTTTTAAGGTTATGCCAGCTTTAAAGTCACTTCCAACAAATAGTGATCCTTAGGAAAAACAAGGACAATGCAGTTGAATGTTTACAAACAGAGGGCTGTCACTTTTTTTTTCTTAAAAGGAATAGCGAACTGTTTATAGCTACTGTGACAGAGACCACTTTTAGAGGCCAGAAAGAAATGAGGCCTTAAGGAAGCGTAGTCAGACACTTGAACCTAATTTCTCCTTGTAATAATTCTGTCAAAGAAAACTTCCATGTTTTGTTTGTGCCAATATATAAACTGTTGACTGGGAATTTCGAGCCAATCATTTATTTTACATTACATTATTTTTTGATATGCCAAAAACAGTAACAATCTGTCTCACAATGGAGACGTTACTGGTGCCCACTCAAGCAAATCGATGAACAATGGGAGGACAGTGCTACATTATTTTTAATAAATATTTTTATTGAAAATTAATTTTTCTTCCTGTTATTTTCATTCAGGACCCATGGCCTAGAATGGAATGAACAAGGTGAGAGACTGTCTGAGTTCATCATGTTGACTAAGACCATCCAAGGCTGAATCTAAACATTGGACTTGGGAGTCTCCTGCTCACGGTTCCACAACAAAATTGACAACATCATATTCAATCGATAGTTTTTCTTGACCCATGTCACTGTTGTTCCAAAATTTCAAAGAGGATCGGACCACCGTCTCCTTCATGCAAAATTCTACTTCACGGAGTGGGGGAGAAAGGGTTTCAAAGTTTAAGAAGAGAACTCTCAGAATGACCACCAACTGGGAGCTCTTCGTCACTACTGCAGCAACATGGGAAGATGCCGTCATTGACAACATTGGTGAGGAATACGATTGACTGGTTCAGTACCTCCATGATTGTGCAAAAAATAAGAGAGAGATAGCCACAAAAAGACACCTGTCTTTGAAAACTCTTGAGCACATTTGCCAACGTTGCTTGGTGCAAACCTCAGGCAACTGTAAGCAAACATCCGAGCTCACAAAACACTGCAGAGAAGTGATAAAGGAAGACTTCAAAGAGAGAAGAGAAGCAGTGCTGGCAGATGTGGTAAGAGCCAGGAAAAGCATTCACAATGCCCACGTGTCCTTCGCCAGTTACAAGACGAAGATGACTGCCCTTTGACGTCCTGATGGATCTACCACATCTTCCAGAAGGGCATTGGAGATTATTCATGACTTCTACTTGGATCTCTTCAATAGCCACGTCCACCTGCCCACATACCAAATTCCACAGAATGAATATGTCGTTCCCAACGTTCTCCCTTCAGAAATCCGACACACCATTTTGTCAGTAAAGAAGCGAACAGCACCAAGCCCACACAAGGTCAGACCCGAACACCTGAAGAGTCTGCCATCGGTACTCTTCAATACACTGGCTCAGCACTTCACACGCTACCAGTCAGAATGCAAGGTTCCATCCCAATGGAAAACCAGCAGGACTGTACTACTGTACAAGAAGGGAGACATCCACAACTATCGCCTGACCTGCCTATTGTCTGTCATCTACAAGCTATTCACTCAAGTCATCCTGAATAGGATTGGCAGAACACTAGATGAAGGACAATTATGTGAGCAAGTTGGGTTCTGCGAAGGATTCAGCATGATCGACCATATCCACACGATAACCAAGCTTATTGAGGTTTCTTGGGAGTTCAAGATGCTGCTCTGCTTAATGTTCATTGATTGAAAGAAGGCCTTTGATTTTGTTGAGATGAAAGCGGTCATTGAAGCCCTAGCCAAAACAGGGCATTCAAACTCAATACATCAGGATCCTCCATGAGCTCTATTATGGATTCGCTACCAGGATTTCAACATTTTAAAGGGAAGTGATCATTGATGTCAAGAGAGGGGTTCGGGGATATGGTGCCACCAGCAGGTCAATCTGTACCTATGAGGCGAGTGCATCAGCAGCCCGATGACACCGTCAGACTTTCAGATACCCCCCAAATTGCTGCTGTGCCTTTGGTGAGACCCCAAAAACTTGGGGCAATGTTTTCCAAGAAATTAAACAGTCAAAAGTTAGGTATGTGGGAGATACACCCATACACCACCTCCAGCTCAGTTATATAATTGGAGGCATGGCCTCTCTGGTTCCTGATCCAACTGGCTTAATGGCTGTGATCCCAGAGACTCCAAAACGAATCTCAGAACCCAAAGGCTTTTGGCAGAAATGCGTCCTATTCCTGCAGTAGGTTACTGGCTCTGGGCCACTCCAGGTGGGAATAGGTTTTGTGCCTTGGCCTGTTCCCCCTGGCGGTCCAGTGACTGCCATCCTCCAGAGGCCACTGGACAGTTAGGTTTGGGCCTGCAGTGACGAGACACGTGGGGCCTCACCAGATGGGGGTGGAACCGGCCCTTTCCTCCCCATCCCAACGAGACCCCAAGTTGCCGCCTATAAACGGCCTCTCTGGCACCTGATCAAGCTGATTAATGGCCGTGATCCCAGAGACTCAGAAACAAATCTCGAAACCCAGAGGCTTTTGGCAGAAATGCATCCAGACCGCATACAAGGTGGTCACTGCCTCAGAGCTTATTGGAAAGCCAGGTATGGCCGGTGGTGACAGGGCAACTGCAGTCTCATGGGAAGGGGGGTGGTACCGGTTTGTCCTTCATGTCCTACTGAGGTCACGAGTTGCCACCTATGAGCGGCTCTCTGGCACAGCCATAACACCAGATGCACAGAAACCAATCTTGTAATTATCTGGTTCTTTGCAGAAATACAAAATAATTATATGATTCTAATAAGCAGCTATAGAAAACAAACTATTTCACAATGCAGTTTTGGCAATTCTGATTGTTGGGGAGGGATTCTAAACAATAATGATGCATCTTTTGTCAAAATAATGAATGTAATCAATGTAGAGAAAAGTTAAGTAGAAATCATCTGCCTCACAGGCATTGAGTTTGATGGGAGGGGGTATATTGGGGTTCTTGGTGGTGAAAAATGAGTACTGGTGAAGTGGAAGGTGTTTGATCATTGTATGACTGAGACTTGAACCTGAAAGCTTTGTAACTTTTCCCACAGTGATTCAATAAATAAATATAAGAAGAAGAAAAAATAAATAAAATTATGAAAAAAAAGTAAGGTGGAGTTCACGCCCAATTCAATCAGCTAATCAGTGGCTGAATAAATAGCAGTACTCCTACATAAAAAAGAGGGGGGGGTGTTCGGCAGGGCAATACCATTTCACTGAACTCTTCAGTGCCACCCTCAAGAACATATGCGATGACTAGAATGGGAAGGAATGGGAGTGAAGATAGACGGTCGGCAACTACACCCCCTCCACTTCGCTGGTGACATCTCTCTAGTAACATCAAACATTAGCCAAGTGCACAAATGCTGGCCGACTTTGACTGTGAGTGTGGAAAGGTCGGACTCCAACTGAATCTCACAAAGACAATGTTTACAAGAAACAGTTTTGTTCCTGATGTTCCATTCACTCTCAACGGAATGAACATCTCCAAATGCAGCAGTTATTGATGTACCTACATCGAGAAGTCAACATGAAGAGTGACCTGGCACCTGAGTTGTGAAGAAGGAAAAGAGCAGCTAGGAACGCCTTCAAGAGCATTGAAGAAATAGCTAAGAGTACAAAGATGTGCTCCATCTCCGGGCACATCTCTTCGATTCCACTGTTCTTCCTGCATTAATATACACCTCAGAGACCTAGGCCCTATGAAAACAGGATGAGAGCGCTATTTGGGTCTCCCAAAGAGGAATTGAAAAAGCTATTCTTGGAGTATCACGCTTCACTCAAATGAGAGAAAGAGTCCGGAGTTCCAACTTCCATCGACAATCAAGAATCAGGGATGCTGTCTCGTTTGCCAGGGTGTCGAAAATCAGATAGGCTGGACACATAATGAGATTTGGAGATGACCACTGGACTAGAGCCATTACCAACTGGATTCCACAGGATGTCAAAAGATCGTGTGGCCACCCACCTACAAGATGGTCAGACTTCTTCGTCAAGACCCTGAACAATCGGTTTGAGGCTCTTCGTGGTCCTAGAACAAGCAGACGCCATTAGGCTACACTAGCACACAACAGGAACAAATAGAGACATTACTGGTGCCTGCTCAAGCAAATATATGTCAAGTGATCAAGTGATCAAGTACTTTTGTGTGGTTGCTATTGCCATAACCAATATTCATATGCTTGATAGAGTTGCTCCAGAAAATGCACACTGTGTTATGACACTGGAATCCACTCAGCATGTCAGGCAGTGCTGGGAATCGAATTTGCAGCCTGAAGTCTGACAGCAAAGCTGGCACTCGACCACTTGAACTATTCATAAGTACCTGTTTCAAACAGGACTAAATTTTTGAGGTTTCAAATGTCAAAATACAGTCAATTATTTTATAAAAAGTAAAAGAGATATTTTTCTAAAATACAGAGACTAAAGGAAAATGGTTTAAAGAATATAATATTGTTTATCTACTGTAGCACTGTAATACTGTCCTCCCGTTGTTCATCGATTTGCTCGAGTGGTCCCAGTATCATCTTCATTGTGAGATTTGTTACTGTGTTTGGCATATTGAATATGCTTGCTGTTTGGGCTAGATACTTCAGTAGCTTGCCGGGCTCTCTGAGAAGGGTGGAGGAATCAAACCTGGCTCAGCCGGGCCGGCCACATGCAAGGCAAACACCCTACCATTGGGCTGGAGCAATAGCCGATAGTTGTATCTACATTTTTTTAAATTATTTTGTTAATTTTTTTTATTAGTGAATCACCGTGAGGTACAGTTACAGACTTACAAACTTTTGTGCTTGCATTTCAGTCATAAAATGGTCGAATACCCATCCTTCCATCAGTGCCCACACTCTACCACCAATGATCTGAGCATCCCTCCCTCCACCCCCATCCCAAACCCTTCACCCCGCCCTGCCTCTGTTGCAGGGCACTCTCTTTTGCTCCCTCTCTCTCCTTTGGGATGTTGTGGTTTGCAATAGAGGTATTGAGTGGCCATCATGTTCGGTCTATATTCTACTTTCAGCCTGCATCTCCCATTTGGAGTGGGCCCTACTAGCATCCTTTACTTGGTTGTTCCCACTCTATCTAAGTGCCTTTTCCCCCAGTATGTGAGGCCGGCTTCTAAGCTGTGGAGTAATCCTCCTGGTACTTATCTCTACTATTCTTGGGTGTTAGTCTCCCATCTGTTACTTTATATTCCACAAATGAGTGCAATATTTCTGTGTCTGTTCCTCTCTTTCTGACTCATTTCACTTAACATGATACTTTCCATGTTGATCCACCTATATGAAAATTTCATGACTTCATCTTTTCTAACAGCTGCATAGTATTCCATTGTGCAGATGTAACAAAATTTCTTTAACCAGTCATCTGTTCTGGGGCATTTTCTGTTTTTTTTCTGGATTCTTGCTATTGTAAACAGTGCTGCAATGAACATATAAGTGCAGATGTCATTTCTACTATACTTTTTTGCATCTCTGGGGTATATTCCTAGAAGCGTTATTGCTGGGTCAAATTGGAGTTAAATTTCTAGTTTTTTGAGACGCATTCATACTGTTTTCCAAAAGGGTTGAACCAGTCAGCATTCCCACCAGCAGTGAAGGAGAGTCTTTCTTTTTCTTTCCACATTCACGCCAACACCAGCTGCTTTTGTTCTTTTGGATATGGGCCAGTCTCTGTGGTGTGAGATGATGTCCCATTGTTGTTTTGATCTGCATCTCCCTGATGATTAGTGATGATGAGTGTTTTTTCATGTGCCTTTTGTCCATTTGGATTTCTCCTTTCAGAATGTTTCTGTTCATTTCATCGCCCCATTTTCTGGTGGGCTTGGGTTTTTTTTTCTTTGTGGCTTTCAACCAGTGCCTTGTAGATCCTTGATATCAACCCCTTAGAAGATAGGTATTGTGTGAACATCCTTTCCCATTCTGTAAACACTCTTTGTATTCTAGACACTGCATCTTTTGAGGTGTGGAAGCTTCTCAGCTTAAGATAGTCTCTGTTTCCACTTGATTGGCCAGTGATGTGTCACCTTTAGCTTCAATGTCGTGGAGAGTTTTGCCGATCTTTTATTCAATGTACCTGATAGATTCTGGTCTGATGTTGTGGTCTTTAGTCCAATTTGATCTAACTTTTTGTGCATGGTGTTGTGCAGAGGTCTGAGCCCATTTATTTGCATGTAGCTGTCCAGTCTTGCCAGAACCATTTGTTAAAAAAAAGGTTTTCCTTGCTCCACTTCACATTTCTTTCTCCCTTATCAAAGATTAGATGATCATATATTTGAGGGTGTGTGTCAGGATATTCAAGCCTGTGCCATTGATCTGCAGCTCTACCTTTGTTCCAGTACCATGTTGTTTTATTTATCACCGCTTTGTAGTAGAGTTTGAGGTTGGGGAAGATGATGCCTTCCATCTTCTTTTTCCCAAGAATTGTTTAGCTATTCGTGGGGGCTTATTGTTCCATATGAATTTCAGGAGTGTTTGTTCTATTTCTTTGAAGAATGTCATGGGTATCGTTATAGGAATCACATTGAATTTGTACAATGCTTTGGGGAGTATTGCCATTTTGACAATGTTAATTCTCCCAATCCATGAACAGGGGATATCTTTCCATTTCTTTGTGTCCTCTTTTATTAAGTGAAGTAGCGTTTTGTAGTTTTCTTTGTACAGGTCCTTTACCTCCTTAGTTAAGCTGATTCTGACTAATTTACAAACTCATCAGAAAGATCATACACCACGACCAAGTGGGATTCATCGTGGGGATGCAAGGATGGTTTAACATTCAGAAATCTCTCAATATAATCCATCATATCAACAAAAGAAAAGATAAAAACCATATAATCATATCAATAGAGCCAGAGAAAGCATTTGACAAGATCCAGCACCTGTTTATGATGAAAACTCTCGCCAAAATGGGTATAGAAAGAACTTTCCTTAATATAGTCAAAGCCATCTACCATAAGCCTATGGCAAGTAACATCTTCAATGGGGAAAAGCTAAGAGCCTTCCCTCTAAGATCAGGGATGAGACAAGGATACCCACTCTCACCACTTCTGTTCAATATAGTACTGGAAGTACTTGCAATAGAGGTTAGGTAAGAACAAGATATTAAGGGCATTCAAATAGGAAAGGAAGAAATCAAGCTCTCACTACTTGAAGATGATATGATACCATATTTAGAGAACCCTAAAACCTTTACCAAGAAACTTCTAGAAACAATAGACTTGTATAGTAAAGTTGCAGGCTATAAAATCAATACCCAAAAATCAATGGCTTTCCTGTACACCAGTAATAAGAGAGAAGAAAGCAATATGAAAAAAGCAATTCCCTTCACAATTATGCCTCAGGAAATCATATTTTTTTCACTGTCACTGTCCTCCCGTTGTTCATCGATTTGCTCGAGTGGGCCCAGTAACGTCTCCATTTTGAGCCTATGTTGTTACTGTGTTTGGCATATCGAATACAGCACAGAGAGTTTGCCAGGCTCTGCCATGCGGGCGAGACACTCTCAGTAGCTTGCCGGGCTCTCCGAGAGGGGCGGAGGAATCAAACTCAGGTCGGCCATGTTGGCTGCGTGCAAGGCAATCGCCCTACCACTGTGCTATCACTCCAGCCCTTTTTAATTTTTAAAAAATTACATTTTTTAAAATGACATTCTGTAATTGTTTCTTAACTTAATCACTTAATCACTTAACTTCCCGTTAGTCGTCGATTTGCTCGAGCGGGCGCCAGTAACGTCTCCATTTGTCCGTGTCGCGTGCTAGTGTAGCCCAATGGCATCTCTTCGCTCCGGGAACATGGAGGGCCTCAAACCGATCGTTCATGATCTTGACAAAGAAGTCTGACCATCTGGTAGGTGGGCGGCCACGCGGTCTCTTGACATCCCGTGGAATCCAATCAGTAACAGCTCTAGTCCAACGGTCGTCTTTAAATCTCATTACGTGACCAGCCCATCTAATTTTCGACACCTTGGCATATGAGACAGCGTCCCTGATCCTTGATCATCGACGGATGTCAGAACTCCGGATTCGTTCTCTCATTTGAGTGAAACGTGATATTCCAAGCATAGCTCTTTCTATTCTTCTTTGGGAGACCTGAATGGCGTTCTCATCTTGTTTGCGTAGGGCCCAGGTCTCTGAGGCATGTGTTAATGCAGGAAGAACAGTGGAATCAAAGAGATGTGCCCGGAGCCGGAGGTTCTTTGTCCTCTTAGCTATTTCTTCGACGTTCTTGAAGGCGTTCCAAGCCGCTCTCTTCCTCCTGCGCAGCTCGGGTGCCAGGTCATTTGTCATGTTGACCTCTCGACCTAGGTACACATAGCTGTTGCATTCGGAGATGGTCGTTCCATTGAGAGCGAATGGGGCGTCAGGAACAAGGCTGTTTCTCATAAACATTGTCTTCGTAAGATTCAGCTGTAGTCCTACCTTTCCACACTCACGGTCAAAGTCGGCCAGCATTTGTGCCGCTTGGCTGATGTTTGGTGTTATTAAAACAATGTCATCAGCAAAGCGGAGGTGGTGTAGTTGCCGACCATCTATCTTCACTCCCATTCCTTCCCATTCCAGTCGTCGCATGATGTTCTCGAGGGTGGCACTGAAGAGTTTTGGTGAAATGGTATCACCCTGCCGCACCCCTCTCTTGACATCAACGATCACTTCTTTGTAGAATGGTGAGATCCTGGTAGTGAATCCGCAATACAGCTCACGGAGGATCCTGATGTATTGGACTTGAATGCCCTGATTGGCTAGGGCTTCAATGACCGCTTCCGTCTCAACAGAATCAAAGGCCTTCTTTAAGTTAAGCAGAGCGGCATCTTGAACTCCCGAGAAACCTCAATGAGCTTGGTTACCGTGTGGATATGGTCGATGGTGCTGAATCCTTTGCGGAACCCTGCTTGCTCGCATGGTTGTCCTTCATCTAGTGTTCTGCCAATCCTATTCAGGATGACTCGAGTGAACAGCTTGTAGATGACAGACAATAGGCATATCGGGCGATAGTTGCCAATGTCATGGATGTCTCCCTTCTTGAACAGTAGTACGGTCCTGCTGGTTTTCCATTGGGACGGAACCTTGCATTCAGACAGGTAGCGAGTGAAGAGCCGAGCCAGTGTATTGATGAGTACTGACGGCAGGTTCTTCAGGTGTTCAGGTCTGACCTTGTCTGTGCCGGGTGCTGTTTGCTTCTTTACCAACGAAATGGCGTGTCAGATTTCGGAAGGGAGAATGTTAGGAACGACATACCCATCCTGTGGAATTTGGTATGTCGGCAAGTGGACATGGCTATCGAAGAGATTTGAGTAGAAGTCATGGATAATCGATTCTCCATTGCCGTTCTGGAGGATGTGATGGATCCATCAGGACGTCGGAGGGCAGTCATCTTGGTCTTATAGTTGGCGAAGGACAGGCGGGCGTTACGAATACTTTTCCCGGCTTCTGCCGCATCTACCAGTACTTCTGCTCTTCTCTCTTTGAGGTCTTCCTTGATCGCATCTCTGCACTGCTTTGCAAGCTCGGACGTTAGCTTGCGGTTGCCTGAGGCATGCGCCAAACCACGCTGGCGAATTAGCTCAAGAGTTTTCGAAGATAGGCGACTTTTTGTGGCTATCTCTCTCTTGGCGTTCCTCGCACATTCATGGAGGTGCTGAACCAGTCGATCGTATTCCTCGTCAATGTTGTCAACAATGGCATCTTCCCATGTTGCCGCAATAGTACCAAAGAGTTCCCAGTTGGTGGTCATTCTGGGAGTTCTCTTTTTGAACTTTGCAGCCCTTTCTCCCCACTCTGTGAAGTAGAATTTTGCACGAAGGAGACGGTGGTCCGATCCCATTCGAAATTTTGGGACAACAGCGACATCAGTCAGGCAAAACCATCGATTGAATATGATGTGGTCTATTTCGTTGTGGAATCGTCCACCGGGAGACTCCCATGTCCATCGTTTAGATTCTGCCTTCTGGAACTGTGAGTTACCATGAATGGTCTTGGTCGACATGATGAACTCAGAATTAACTATAGAATTTAATTGGTCAAAAATAATAATTACCATCACTAAACTAACAGTATCTGGAAGCATGTCTTTAAGTCATCATGAAAAGAATAATCTCATTTCCAGGGTGGAATCCTACCAATAATAAAAAATAAATGCTGTTTGATAAATAGTCTACCCTTTGGGGCTAGAGAGACTGTAGAGTGAGTAGGGCACTTTTCTTGCACACAACTCTGGTTTGATCCCCAGAATCCTATACAATGCCCCAAGCACTGCTGCAATGATTCCTGAGTGTAGAGCCATGAATAACCTCTCAGCTCTGCCAGGTGTGGACCCCAAAGAAAAATGAAAACAAAAAGTCTATCCATTATACAGACTTTGCAAACAGAAAATTTTGTCTTAGTTTTCAAGATAAATACTAGTCTACGTTTATTGCCACTGGCAATTTATATCTACAAAACTCTCTTTGGGCAAAAATATAATTATTGTCAATCATCTATTGAACTTTTCTGATTTCCAGTATCAAAGGATATAACTTTCTTAAATTCATTCAAAATATTTTTCACATGGATATCTTTTAGGTTAAGATATGGAATCAAGTTTGGGAAATATGATTAAAATATGCCCTGATATCAATAAAAAGGAAGGGCAGAAATCAATACTATGAGAGCTAATAAAGACAAATGTTCTATGATATACCAGGGAAGAAATAATGGATGAAAAATTGGTTATGGTTCAGCAGTCTAACACTGTCACCAAAGGCAAATGCTATATTGGATTGCATTAATAAACATATCATGTAAAACAAGCAAGGTAATTTTTCAGCAACAATTGAAACAACAGTTCTCAATAAGATTGGTCAGGCCAAAATTAGAAAAATTATCTTTTCATTGGATAATTATTGCACAAAAAATTGTATCAGGTTCATCAGAGGAAAAAATGAAAAATAAATTCAGTAATATGGATAGTTGTATATAGAGATTGATTAATGGAAAAGATAGATGAATTGTCTGTCTTCTGTCAAATAAAAGGTCTACTAAGCCATACTCGCTTTTGGCGATCAAGATAATTTAGTCTATATTTAATAAAAAACAAAGCCAAGCCCAAGTAAAAGGTACAGTTACTATAAAACCAAAAGCATAAAAGCAATTGTATCTAAACAGAATATAATATGCAGCCACTTTTATAAGACAATAAAAGAAGTACCAACAAATGAAGTCCAGATATTTCAGACAATGATTTATATTAAAGCAAAGTGAAAACCCCGATTACAGTCATCCAATGATTCAATGGTGTGCCTTGAATCTAATTTATTAGATACAAAATAATCAGTATATGAGAACTTTCTGAAGGATTAATGAGAAAATGCTGAAGATGCCATCTAACATTTATACTTATTTTGTCCTCTATATAATATGGCATCAAACAAAATTTTTAAAAAATAGCATGGGATTTCAGGAAAGTTAATAGACTCCAGGATTCACTAAATTCTCACTTTGTCAAAAAGTAGATTATCTAAAAATAAAAGGAAAGGTAAAATATCTGCTAATTGTATTAAAAACTCACTGTATACCAAACACTATGCTGCAATTTTTACTTATAAAATTGCTTTAGTACCAAAATCATGCAATCTATATAATTATCTTCATTTTTAAAATGCATATACAGAGTCTCTGTAATTTTGTTGCCAAAACCCCACAGTGGATTTTGAATTCTAGGTGTCTAACTACAGGTTTTTCAGTTACTTATAACTATATCACTCTCACTGTCACTGTCCTCCCGTTGTCCATTGATTTGCTCGAGGGGGCCCAGTTATGTCTCCATTCTGATACTTGTTGTTACTCTTTTGGGTATATGGAATATGTTACAAGTAGCTTGCCAGACTTTGCCATGTGGGCAAGATACTCTCGGTAGCTTATCGGGCTCTTCGAGAGGGGCGGAGGAATCCAACTCGGGTGGGCCATATTGACTGCATGCAAGGCAAATGCCCTATCTACTGTGCTATCGCTTCAGTTCATGACTATATCATAAACCTAAAGGAACAAAGTGGGATGGGCTAGGATAACAGTTATGATCAGTAAATAATATTATTTAGTGACCAAAAATTATATAATGCAGGAGAAAATTAAAATTAGAAATAAGAAAAGTGTTTGATGAGTGACATTTAACATTAGAACACATTATAAGTCACAGAATCATTCTCTCTAGAAATGTTCTAAAACTCTAAATAATTCAGGTTCTCATCTTTTTGTGATGAATTTGTGAATTTTTTTAGAATTTAGAGTATAATGTTAAGTTCTCCCAAATGCTCTTACAACATGATTGCTTTGAAAACATCACAGTATGGGAATTATCAAAGACTCTTTAATATCTGTCTAATATAAATTAACTTACTATTTAATTTCTTTCTAATACAGATGATCATCATTAGTTGGAGCATCTAACTACATAATAACATCCTCAAATTTTACATTTCTTGAATCCCACTGAAAGAATTTGCAGTTAGAATGGGATTAGGAAAGCAATATAGAACATTGCCATGATTATGAAAATTACCTAAAGCATATCACTTATAGTATAAGCATACTCAATTCAGAATCATCATTTAAAGATGCATTTATAACATAAGAAGGAATGCCTTGCTGAAAGACATACATTGCACTCAAAGTCCTTCTTATAAGAACTCAATGTTTGTAACTAATTTCCTCTTATCTTATAGCTTCTAGATATTTCAATATGCCCTAATATTCTCTTTCGTTTTTTCTTCTTATCTGAACTGTTCCCATTAAAAAGATATTTCATTTATGGCTAAAATAATGGAAATAAATGACAAAGTCAGGGCATTATAGTTTATATAGAAATTCCTCCTGCAACTCTGATCTCCATTAGCACTTTAAACATGCAAACAATAGCTCAGATTCACTGAGATTGTTTTCCCACCTACCAAGATATTGGTAGGGTCTTTCAGAGTATCTGGAAAAAAATCATCATTTTTGTTATGGGTTCATTCACTTGCCCTTTGCATATAAAATTTCATGGATAATCATTTCCTTTCTAGTTCAAACATGCTCTCTTTAAAACCCATATGTTGGAGAGTCCAAAGAGATAGTACAGTGGGTAGGGTATTTGCCTTACACACAGCCAACCAGATTTAATCCGTGGCACCCATATGGTTCCCCAAGCCCACCAGAAGGCTCCCTGAGCACAGAGCCAGGAGTGAGCCCTGAGCACTATCAGGTGTGGCCTAAAAACAAACAAAAACTCATGCATTAGAAATAAAGTCTTTCATTTAATACAATTTTAAGTCTCTTGAAAAAATACTGATGAATATATAAATTTAACTAGAGTGAAAAGAATAGAATGTTCTTTATTGATGCTAGGTTCTGAACCTTCTTAAAACAATAGTATCTGTAGCATTGTTATATAAAATACCGATTCTTTACTAGCCTTCATTGAATATCCACTTATTGATAAAATATTGTTCATACATAGATGTAGAACAGACAAAATTGGTTCAAATATTTGTTCTGCCATGTACTATGTATAAATTAAAAACTCTACATCTATCTCTGCATGTTTAATGGAAATACTTTTTCTTGCATTGCTGGATGGTTATGACGGAGATGGAATCAAACTACTATGGTATTTTTTGCAAGCAGATAAACAATGAATGATAAATTTTGAGACTATATTTATCAGAGATTTAATGCTGTTGGAAAGTCAAATAAAAGTTAAAAAGAAAGTGTGGATTCTTGCATGGAAAATCCAGAATTTGGACTGGAAGGGTAACTGCCAAAATACTATTTCTACAGACCCATCTTTGTCTCTCAGACTTCTGTAGTAACACAGTAGTTGCACAAGAACAGGGTCCCAAACCCCACAATACTTCCACCAAAGAATCTCAGAAAGCATTTGCATGGTACACAGAGCTTTGTAAGTGTATCCTTATTTGATGAAGCCTTTCTTGAAAAATTTAGAATTATTTTGGAAAGTCTGTGAGACATTCAGAATTCAATTTTAAAAAGTTCGAAGTGCTAAGAATTGAGATAATGCAAAGATTTAAGTATATTAAAATGTACAAATTTCCTCCTGTTCAGGTTGTATACTGTTAGATGAAAATTATTTTGCATATTTTAAGGAACAGAAAGTTGCAAAAGCTAGCAGTTGCAACCACACAAGAGGGGATTAGAGGGTAAACTAACTTGTGGAAATAGAGTTAGCTAAAGCTTTATCTTTAAAGTCTTTGTCATATACAATGCAAAGATCAGTTTTTACCCTGAAGAAAAATTTTTTAAGCAATGCAGATTTAAAACTATGGGGGTCACAGTAATATCACTCCTGGAAATATATCCCAGAGAGGCAAAAAAGTATAATTGAAGTGACATCTGCACTTGTTTGTTCATTACAGCACTCTTTACAATAGCTAAAATCTGGAAAAAGCCTGAGTGCCCGAGAACAGATGACTGGTTAAAGAAACTTAGGTACATCTACACAATGGAGTAGTATGTAGCTGTTAGAAAAGATGAAGTCATGACATTTACATACATGTGGTACTACGTGGAAAGTATCATGCTAAGTGAAATGAGTCAGAAAGAGAGGGACAGGCAGAGAAATATTGCATAAATTTCCTGGGGAACATAAAGTAACAAAATCAGAGACTAACCCCCAAGAATAGTCGAGATAAGTACCAGGAATTTTCCTCCATGGCTTGAAGGCCAACTGCGCACGTTAGGGGAAAAGACAGCTCAGAAGAGAAGGGAGCACCAAATAAAGGGTGTTGGGAGCATCTCCCAAGATGAGAGATGTGTGCTGAGAGTAGACTATAAACAGAACATGATTGCCATTCAATGTCTCTTTTGGAAACCACAGCACCCAAAAAAAGAGAGAGAACAAAAGGGAATGCCCTGCCACAGAGGCAGCGTGGGATGGGGGGAATGGGGAGTGGGAGGAATACTGGTATCAGTGATGGTGGAGAATGGGCACTGGTGGAGGTATGGGTATTTGATCATTGTATAAATGAAACCCAAGCAGAAAAATTTGTAAGTCTACAACTGTACCTCATGGTGTTTCACTAATAAAAATTTTTTAAAAATTATGGGGGTCAAAGATATAGTATAGCATGTAAGGTACTTGCCTTGCACTCAGTCACTCTAAGTTTGATCTCCAGGCATCCCATATGGAACCCAAATCACCACTAGGAGTCATTACTGAGTGCAGAGCCATGAGTAATTCCTGAGCATTGCCTGGTATGGTCTAATAAATAAATAAATAAATAATTAAATATTGGGCCCAGGGCGATAGCACAAGTGATAGAGCATATGACTAGCATGCTCAATGCGAATTTTAATCTCTACTTCACATGTTTTGCAGAGCATGATTGTTTCCTAGCATTAATCTCTAAGCACACAGCCAGGAGTAATCACTGCTGGGTATACTGGTAGACTCTTCATCATCAAATCAAGTATCTACAGAGGTAGTCCCAGGCCTTCCTTCCAAGCATTGCTTTATTTAATAGGCTAATTATTTTATTAGGATAGCTTATTCCACTTATTTAGTTGACAATTCTTTATTTGATGTGACTAAATACATTCAGCTGGATTATTTGTTGAGTCTTCTAATGAAAGGTTTCTACTAAGAAAATAGGTATGAAATAGTATTCTAAACTCTGTATATAAATAAATAAGTACACATAAAAAGTCTTTTTAAAAAATTGTTTAGGAGGTAATTTGCACCATACTGGCAGTGCTTAGATTCTATTTCTGGCTCTATGCTCAGAGGTCATTCCTGGCAAAGCTCAAGGGGATCATATTTGGTTCTGAATATTGTATCAGAATAGCATCATTCAAGGCAATGCCTTAACCCTTGCACTGTTTCTCCAGCTCATAATTATGTTTTGTTTTGTTTTGCTTACAGTTGAACCCAGGGCCTCACCAGACAAGACAAGCACTATAGCACTGAACCACATCCCAGAAAAAGTCTTTATCTTCAGAAACCTTGACTTCTAATCAGGAAGTAGATGCAATATAAGTATCATGAGTCAGTATCCTGCTTACATTTCCTCTACATTAATTGGCTGAATGCTATTAACTACAAAAACTTCAACTCTCTGCCCAAACACCAGGTGCATGCTCTTCCTACTCCAGCAAAGATACACATGAGTGCTGTCTTTAAAATAAGTTCACAAGAAATGACTGCACTGTTTTTGTTAAACACATTCCGTCTTCCTCAACCACTTGATGAGTCCGGTTGTCCACAGAGTAAATGTGCTCAAACATTTGCCTCTTCCTGTTCCACAGTCAAGTGATATTTCAGGCCTCCAGCACTATGAGTAAAGCTCTGGTAAAATTATACCTGTAGCATGGTTTTTGTACCAGTGAATTGGAGAATGGTCTTTTATGTATAAATTGAGTGAGAGTTGATTAAATCCTTGATACATGTCTATCATATCATTGACACAACTAGAAAGAAAAGAAAATATCAAATCCATTAACAAAGTTCAAATGACTTATAGGTATATGTACTTGCAAACAGATTCAAATGTCACTCAAAATGCCTTACTAGTTTTTGTAGACATATGGATAAGTATATATATATATATATATATATGCATATACAATTTTGTAAAATCAACCTAAAACTTAAAGAAGGAAGAATTAGGATTTTAAACTGTAACTTCAATAAACTATTATTCTTTAAAAATAAATTAACTACCAGATGATCTTTTTTTATACATAAAATTTTCCCTAAGGGCATCAACAAACTCTCACATTTAATACCATGCTGTGTCAACAATGATAGATTAAAATGTCCCTTGTGTACTAGAATACATTTCCAAAGATCAGAGAAATTAAGTATTACTTAGACTTCAAAGCCTAGATTTTTAGATAAATTCTGATATTATTCAGTTCTAAAGAGAATATGATCTGCTTGTGTGTTATTTTGGAAAATTTTGCCACTCTACATTTCATGTGAAGTCATTTAGAAAAATGTATGAAGGCCCATCTTATTATAGTACTTTTTGTCTTTTATTATTGCTGCTGTTTTAACTACTCAGTGTAACACATAACACAATTCTAATCCAATGTATTTTGTGAGACACAATATTGCCCTTTGGGGGAGAATAGAGTTGCCCAATATGTAACTATATGTCACAACTGTAGCAGGTATTGTCAGAGAACAAATAGAATAATTTACATTCGAAAGTGTAAAAAGAAGTACAAAGTGTTTTTCTAGTCCATTTCCAAATCTAGAGAGAAATCATAGTAGAAGTTTAAAATATTAAGAATTGAAAAAAAAGATCATTGTGCTGATTGAATTTTTTAACATCTCTGAAAACATTTGCATGTAAACTTTATATTTATTGCTTATACTTTGATATTTCTTTTAAATTCAGTAAGTGAATATGCAGTCAATTAAACTTATCCCACAATTCTAATGATTCTTGATTGTTGTCATACCAACTTTCCATTTCTCAATTCCAAATGGATATGGTTTGATAGATTAACTTAATTTGAGAGTTTAATTTCTGGTTAATTTTATCAGCATTTTCCCTTCATGCATTTTCCAATGTATTTGTTGGAAATTCTGAGGATTCTGATTATTTTTTGAAAATAATAAGAACAACACCCAAGAATGCATTCCAATGATTAAATAAACATTATTGCTAATACAAATATTCCATCACCATTGAAATGAAATGGTAATTGGAATATCAATCTGTTTAAACTAGCAAGAAAAGTCAACTCCAGTTCTCCAACATAAACAAACATAAATATTTATGTATCATAATGTATATATACATAAGTATATACACAGTGCCAAAAATACACACACATAAAGGAAAAGTAGGATTATTCAAAAGACCAAAAGGAAATCAAAATGAAAATAGGCAACAGGAAGCTCAACAAAGTCCTGGTGAAAGAATACACTAGAATTTTCATTCTGGCACTGAAGTGACTAAAATTAATTAAAAAAATCTGTTACTTCTTGCATCATCTGATTCAAAGATCCATTTTCCCAGGAGAAAAGATCCAAATGGGCAAACTGTTCTTGACAATACAGGAGGCAAGAAGAAATATCTGGAGTCAGGAGCCTACGGGGACATTTCGGATTTCCTCATGTGAAAGCAGGTACATAGATTCACCTCACTACTGAGTTTTATGTACAAAGGAGAGGGAATTCTTCATGGGGAATCAGGTTTATTGGATTTTCTTGTTTGTTTGTTTTAGGATAGAAAGGCTTCTAGAACCCTACAATGAAGACTATATGGGGCAGGGATCTATTTCCTTTATTCATTTCTGGAATAAAGACTCAGAAACTATAAAATCCAGATCCCGGACGAGAACAGTGCAGTCTTCTGCCCCCGCGACTGGGTGTTCCTTCCCGGAGCCCCTTGGAGGGGAGCAGGTTGAGCTTTCCTCCCCGCCCCGACCAGGGCTCCAGCAGCCGAAGACCTCCAGGACCAGCCACCACCATGCTGAGACCACTCTCCGCACACATGAAGGTACTGGCAGAGGGACAAAGCCACGCGGGTTCTGGGGCGGGACCTCCAAGCCTACTCGAATTGGAGTCGAGCATCTTCCACCCAGATCCTCCAAATTCCAGTAGGCGGGGGTCACACCCACCACCTGGCCCCCTGGCGCCATGTAATCCCATCAGCGGCCAAGACTCAGAGACTATAAAATCCAGATCCCGGACGAGAACAGTGCAGTCTTCTGCCCCCGCGACTGGGTGTTCCTTCCCGGAGCCCCTTGGAGGGGAGCGGGTTGAGCTTTCCTCCCCGCCCCGACCAGGGCTCCAGCAGCCGAAGACCTCCAGGACCAGCCACCACCATGCTGAGACCACTCTCCGCACACATGAAGGTACTGGCAGAGGGACAAAGCCACGCGGGTTCTGGGGCGGGACCTCCAAGCCTACTCGAATTGGAGTCGAGCATCTTCCACCCAGATCCTCCAAATTCCAGTAGGCGGGGGTCACACCCACCACCTGGCCCCCTGGCGCCATGTAATCCCATCAGCGGCCAAGACTCAGAGACTATAAAATCCAGATCCCGGATGAGAACAGTGCAGTCTTCTGCCCCCGCGACTGGGTGTTCCTTCCCGGAGCCCCTTGGAGGGGAGCGGGTTGAGCTTTCCTCCCCGCCCCGACCATGGCTCCAGCAGCCGAAGACCTCCAGGACCAGCCACCACCATGCTGAGACCACTCTCCGCACACATGAAGGTACTGGCAGAGGGACAAAGCCACGCGGGTTCCGGGGCCGAGACCTCCAAGCCTACTCGAATTGGAGTCGAGTATCTTCCACCCAGATCCTCCAAATTCCAGTAGGCGGGGGTCACACCCACCACCTGGCCCCCTGGCGCCGTGTAATCCCATCAGCGGCCAAGACTCAGAGACTATAAAATCCAGATCCCGGAACCGTGCGGCCGCAAATGAGGCCGCGAGACATCTTATCAGAACTTTTTTTATGACATCTTATTGTCTCATTCCTACTTTGGACAAACTTGCAGGCTATCGAATGTAGCCTGCTCACAGGGAAGAGTCTGGCAAACTCCCCGTGGCGTACCAAATATGCCAAATACCAGTAACAATGATGGGTCTCATTCTCCTAAATAGCCTTGAATATAATCTCAGGGCTAGGATGAAAGAGACGTTACTGGGGCCTGCTCAAGGCAATCGACGAATAACAGGATGATGAAATGATGAAATGAAAATTTCTGGTATATCCAGATTTAATCAAATTGAATTTGGGAAGGAAAAAAAAAAAGAAGGAGAAACCAAAGGGGAAAAAGATTAATATAGGAAAAAGGAGGAAATAAAATGGCAAAATTAAAAGCAATTCAGAGCAAAAGTAAAGTTAATAATAAAGCTAGATGGCACTCTTTACAGTATAAAAGGGGTGTGTCCTGGACGGCTACATGTAAAAAAAATGGGCTCAGAACTCTGCCTAACACCATGTACAAAAGTAAGATCAAAATGGATTAAAGACCTCAACATCAGACCAGAAACCATAAGGTACATTGAAGACAAAGTTGGCAAAACCCTCCATGACGTTGAATCTAATGGTATCTTCAAACATGCCACACCACTGGCCGAGCAAGTGAAAACAGAGATAGATAAATGGGACTATCTTATACTAAGAAGCTTCTGCACCTCCAAAGAAACAAGGATATTCACCGAATACACATCTGACAAGGGGTTGATATCCAGGATATACAAAATACTGGTTAAACTCCACAAGAAGAAAACATCCAACCCCATCCAAAAATGGGGCAATGAAATGAACAGAAACTTTCTCAAAGAAGAAATCCGAATGGCAAAAAAGCACATCAGAAAATGTTCTATATCATTAATCATCAGGGAGATGCAGATCAAAACCACAATGAGATACCATCTCACACCTCAGAGACTGGCCCACATTCAAAAGAACAAAAGCAACTGATGCTGGCGTGGATGTGGCGAGAAAGGGACACTCCTTCACTGTTGGTGGGAATGTCGACTGGTTCAGCCCTTCTGGAAAACAGTATGGACGATTCTCAAAAAATTAGAAATTGAGCTCCCATTTGACCCAGCAATACCACTCCTGGAAATATATCCCAGAGAGGCAAAAATGTATAGTCGAAGTGACATCTGCACTTGTTTGTTCATTGCAGCACTCTTTACAATAGCCAGAAACTGGAGGAAACCTGAATGCCCAAGAACAGATGACTGGTTAAAGAAACTTTGGTACATCTACACAATGGAGTACTATGTAGCTCTTAGAAAAGATGAAGTCATGAACTTTACATACAAGTGGTACAACATGGAAAGTATCATGCTAAGTGAAATGAGTCAGAAAGAGAGGGATAGACATAGAAAGATTGCATTCATCTGGGGGATATAAAGTAACAAAATATGAGATTAATACCCAAGAATAGCTGAGATCAGCACCAGGAGGATTACTCCATAGCTTAGTGGCCAGCCGGGCATTCTAGAGGAAAGGGCAGCTCAGATAGAGAAGGGAACACCAAATAAAGGGTGTTTGGAGGATCCTCCCAGGAGGGGAGATGCATGTCGAAAGTAGACTATGAACTGAACATGTTTGCCACTCAATGCCTCTTTTGCAGACCACAACACCCAAAAGGAGAGAGAGAACACAGGGGATTGCCCTGCCACAGAGGCAGGGGGGGATGGGGGGGATGGGGGTGGGGAGGATATTATCCATGGTGGTGGAAAATGGGCACTGGTGGAGGGATGGGCATCTGATCATTGTATAATCGAAACCCAAGCACAAAAAATTGTAAATCTACAACTGTACCTCATGGTGTTTCACTAATAAAAAAAAATAGATAAATAAATTAAAAAATAAAAGGGGTGTGTCTTCAGAGCAATGCAATCTGTTTTCTCAGGTGGCTTGTATATTGACTTTGAAGGCAATTTTCCAAGGGAAGTGCTAAAGTGATGTTAAACAATGCAGTAATGTTGGTGTAACATGAAATTTCCTTATGGGTGCATTTTAAAGGACATTTGGATATTTAAATCCTGCTATGTAGGCTTTTAAAAATTTCATTTGTGATTACACATTGCATTTTTCTATAAACTAATTGTGCAAGGAAAGCAATAGAAGGCATAAGAAAACTGAAGTATGCAGGAAGGACATCTCTCCAGATATGAAAAGTTTAATAAAATTTACAGGCCAAATATAATTTTGGAAGCCTAACTGATTTTTAAATACATTTTCAGTAACTGCTGACAGTTAAAATGATAGGCACTGTATATCTAATACTGACTACATATAAGACATTTTACATTAAATTACCTGTAACATTCATAACAAACTACTCTGCTAAATAGATATCACTATTCTAATTTCACAGGTAAGGATACTGAGGTCAAAATAGTTGAATTGTCCAAAGTTCTTAAATAAATTGAGACAAAGGTATGATTTGAACCAGTCTGCTTGGGGCCATATAATGAGTGTGATACTAAATCCAATTACCTCTAAAAGCAAAAGAACAATGAGGCAATGCCCCCTTGGCTTCTCCTAAGACACGAATTTATGAGTATTGTATTACTTAACTATATCCCCAAATGTTTCCATATAAATCATTTAATATATTTTCTGAATGATGCTAAACTCAAGCATTTGTTGATATAAAAACTTTTCTTTCATTTTTCTTGTAAGTCCAATTTATATTATTATTCAAAATTAATCATCTATCCATACATAATATTATTTTTTCAGTCTAAACTACTTGAAACATTACCAAGCAGATGGAATTTAATGAATTTTCCATTAAATAAGCAAACCGTAATACATGATTAACATTTGCACCCAAGTCTTATCAGATAAAAAATTCTTGTCTCCTATAATGACCAAGGAATAGATCTATAGATATCACTCATAAGGACTCCTTGGTGTCAGAGCATATCAGCATGAAAAAGTAATAAAAGAGAGCTCATGGAGATCTAAAAAGTTTATGGGAAGAACAACTGCTTCATAATGAGAGTTTCCAGATCACAAAGTAGAAAGAAGAAATCCAACTCTAAATCTATATTCAGAGTACAGTGGGGGAAGTAGGATATGAGGTAATTTTTGCCTTACTTTTGAGCAGCACAGATCTTGTGAGCGGGGTGGAAGCTATTCAATAACATTTATTGCGAGGTCCAGTTCAGTGCCTTCCACGGGTGGGCAGTCAGTAAATATTATCTGAAGATGATATTTATGCAATGATAATCAGTCTACTCCAGCACAGCAATTTTGGGGACAATATTGTCTGTAGTGAGGTCAAGCCTTGTGAAGTAAAATAATAAATGGAAGAGCAGAGACAAGATGTGGAAAACATTTTTAAAAGAAATTAAGGTTTATACAATATTTACATATTCATTGGCAATTACAGTTCAGGAAAATAAATGTATTTTCAAAGAAATTTAAAATACCTTTTGGTAAATGAAAGAAAATCATCAAAATTATATATTATTGTGTCCTCCAATAGAACATCACCAACCAGCACATATTTATTTACTCATGCAAACAGTAAAGATGAAGATGCATAAGAAATCTAACCTTAGCTTCAGGGCAGAGTGGTATAAATTATAGACAAAGGAGTCCTTTTAACTTTGCTTCTTGACTCTATGTACACTAAATTAAAAGTACTGCCCCCAGTGTTTTGCCACACAATAAAATAAACTAATTCCATTTAATGATTCAGTGATTTAATTCAACTATGTAAAACTATGCAAAATCATTTAAATAAAAATTTTAGCTTGAGTTGGAAACTTTATATTTACTAGAATAATTTAAAATGCATTACATCACTTAACACACACACACATATAAACACACACAGCACGGCAATAACTGGAGTATTCTCAATGGGCATTTAAGTGTTGCTGTGTGAGTTGGTCTCAAGGGCAGGGGGAACATTTTAGTTTAATAACTTTGATGTGGAATTTTAAAATAATATAAATTAAATTACTCTTTCTTTTATTGAATAAAGAGCACCAACTTAAGGCACAGCTATGGAAAGAAACAAACCTTAAGGCACGCCTATAGAAACGAACAAAAATGAAGAGTAGCAAATCTATAACAACCTTTCTTTAAAGGTGACATGTACAATTATTTTCCTCCCTTAGCCAAAATGTTATCTAACATGTACAGCAATTCCCCCCGATCCGTGGATAACATGTTCGAAGACTCCATGCATGCCTGAAAAGGGCTTCTTCTGGGGGGTTTCTCTGCTTGGGGACACAATTAATGGCGTTTAGAGCTTACTCCTGGCTCTGTGCTCAGGGATTATTCCTGGAAGGCTCAAGGACATTTGGGGTTCCAGGGATCAAACACAGATTGGAAGTGTACAAAGCAAGCACTTTATCCACTGTACTTTCTTTCTGGTACCACTATGAATTTTTCTAATCTTATAATCCTATTCTTGCTGTTTTGCCCTACACACACACTAACAAATTAGCTTAATTTATTCATTACGCTTAGCAAGAGATTAGCAACAATAACAAATAATAAAATAGAACAATTATACTAATATATGCTAATAAAATTTATGTGAATATGTTCTCTCAAAATGTCATACTCAACTCGCTCTTACTCTTGTGATGATGTGAGATGAAGCAATACCTTCATAATGTAAAGTGACAAGAATGACATAAGCATGATGATGTAAAGTCAAATGATAATTAACCATTGTAAGTAAAATATGACTTGCTTGAACACAAGTACTATGATACAACACTTATAAGCAACATGACTACTAAGTGACTAAGAGACAGGCACAATATATAGGATTTATACCAGGCAGGAAAGATTTATAGCCCAGGAGGGATTGAACAGAACGGCTCTAGATGTCATTTTGCTACTCAGAATGGTATGCAGTTTAAAACATGTTTTTGTGGAAATTTCCATTAAAACTTTCCAACGTCCATTAACTACAGATAAGTGGAACTGAAAAAAGGTAAAATTGTAGATATCGGGGTACTAACGTATGTTTTACATTTTCAACATGTATTGGACTCAAAAACAATAAAGTTAAAATACTATAAATAACCAGAACAGAATCCATTACTATTTTCTACTTAGTGTTTGTATAGCAATAGGAAGAAAGTAATGTAGATGATGAAATACTGATAGAAATATTCATTTCTAAATTAAGTTTAGTTTCAAAGATCTGTTTATATTCCTCTTTTTCCTTTCATAACCCCAGTTTGAAAGTCAATGACTAGAATAACTCCTTTTAACATTTCAGAAGTCAGCTAGAGGGAGTGAATTTTACCTGGTCATTTCTTGTGGAGAATGCAGAGAAGAGGAAGCCCAATCTTTTCAGATAGCAGAGACAATGAATCTAAAATAGAGATGTTTTTCCATTCACAGTTAGAGGGGATACATAGACAGGTCAAGCAACAGAAGGGTAGGAAACAAGTTTGTTGCCAGGAAAAGTCTGAGCCAAACTAACAGAAAGGATAAACCAAAAATAAGAACAACTTCCTTTCTCTGGGATTTCTTATGTTACACAGACTACTCTCTGCAGCCATGCTCAAACTTCATCTCTGACTTCCTTCTGTAGGAAAATCTGTTTTCACAATCTAAATGGATAAGGTTTACAGCAAATGTGTGAATGCAGTCACTGGAAGCTTTGGGAGCAAGACTTTGAAAACCTGGAGAGGACAAAGCCAGAACTCCGTGTGGCACGGAGAGTTAAGTTCAAATAAATTATGGATTTGTTTTTAGAAGAAACATATTGAACCCCACTCAAGCACACATGCATGTACACACAAAGATACATTAACGAATTCCATGATTGCCACACTATTCTCATGGAACCTCACACAAGCACCTACATGCAAAATTATATGCTTATGAATGGAGTGTTTTGAATTTTTAGTTATTTAGTGTTCAAGGATTTAATAATTAGTAATTGAGGATATATTTCATTTGAGAAAATATTTTACAGTAGGATTAGAGGAACGTTTTTCAGAGTAGAACTATATGAGAATCTAGTTGATTTGAATCAGAGAGGGTCAAACAAGATGCATGAATCAAGCAGTGGTGAGTTTAGGAAAATTAGGCATGACAAGGTATAGACAAATAAGGGATTCATAAAAACATTAAAAATCCACTCTTTATCATGCATACATATTTAAAGTACACCTACAATATTATAAGCTGAGGCTTTCTGTTAGTCCAAAGATAGCTTTGTCTAGGTGCAAAAGGTGATAAGCATGGAGCCAGGTACCAGAGATTAGAAATTCAGGCTTAAAATTACTAAGGGAAGGGTCAGAAAAACTGGGCAGAAGAATGAAGCAATGAGAGAACCTGGATCACCAGGCCAGTGCATCAGCCTGACCTTGCAGAGCAGTGCTCAATCTAAATTCAAAAAGTTTTCACATCAGAGATGGGAAAACTAATAATCACCAGTCAGATGCAGTCTTACTTCCATCAGCCAGGGCCCTGTGAGCCCCCACATCACCCTACTATGACCCCATCATCGCTCTCATCTTTGTGAATTTCTTCTTCAATCACTGATTTTAGTACAAAAAGATTTCTAAATGCATCCCTTCCCTTCACCTCCTGCCTTTTCTCTGTTCTCACACATCACCCCAATCAAATGTAACCAACTCCAGATTCACATATACAAGATGTTCTTTTACACTTGTCTTTCTACCTGAAGCTTGGTTTTTGAGCTCTCACACTGCGCTACCTGCTCAATGTGAGTGCCTATAATAGTTATTACTATTTTTCAGACAAGGGAACTGAGACTTTCACAACAAGAATCGAGAATCTATACCAGGAATCCTACATGTACGGAGTCCATTGTATCATATGTTATGCCACCCTATTTACTGTTTAGATAACTCATATTCCAAACAGATGTCTACTTACTATAATTTTATGTAGATGTGGTTGTTTATTATTTTAATACTCTGCCCAAGTCCTCTATCGCACCATCCACATTGCTTAATTTAACTGATTAACTTTCTTCCAGAGTCTATATTAAGACCACAAACTGTCTATATTTAGAATATAGACCTATATGTGTCTAAATGTTCAATAAAATTGTGTTGACAAACCAGTAATAAATGTCTTTGAATATAGATCAAGGGCTATGGAAGGGTTAAAATACAAATCTGATTTCTTCTAGTGTCTAGCTAACTTCCTCAATGGTGGGTCATAGTTGGGAAAATGGAGACAATGGTGGAGGAATGGTCACAGTGGTGGTGGGATTGGTGTTGGAATATTGAATGCCTAGAACAAATGCATCATGGACAACTTTGTAGACCACGATGTTAAATAAAGTGTGTGTGGGGGGAATGATGGGTTATCACTCTATGTGGGGTCATTTAACTAAATGTGAGAGTTATTTTAAAATATTTTTAAGATTTATTATCAGAAATGTCTGATTTGAAAGCTTACTTTGTATACCTATATATGCCCTGTATCATGAAAAAAAATTATTCTGATGAAAAGAGAAGAAATATTTCAGAATCCCTATCCCAATATGCCATACTTATCCCAATTAATCATGGATAACTATTCCTACTCCATCCCATAAAGTACAATAAAATTAATTAATACCTAAAATACAAATAAAATTAATTAGTACATGAAGTACAAATAAAATTAGTCATAATTAAATTCAGGTAGTGGAGAATATCTTCTTTTTCTTATATCTGACAGAGAATTGGAGCTCAATGTGATTGTTGAATTAATAAGCCAATCCTGGTCTACAGGTAGCTCATGTGTACCATGTTCTTAGCAAAAGTCACTGAACTTTGTACTCTCTAAAGCAGTACTACTCAAGTTGTGATCCATGGAATCTGTTAGAAATGTCCAGTCACCGAGAAGCTTGAGTGAAATGCTTGATCCCACAAGAAATACTGTCAAAATTTTATTGAGATTCCCAAACTGCAGGCATAGATGGTAGACTAAAAGTATCATGACTAAAGAATATGTAGTTTGTATGGAGATACAGTTCATACCCAAGAGGCTTGCAATTTGAGTTAGAAAATTATCTCAGTCATAAAATACAGCAGATTAGCACTATAAGTACTACTATAAATGCAAAAGAAAGATAGCAGAAATGTAATTTTAACACTATCAAGAATGAAATAATGCCACATTTTAAGGAGCTCTTTTAGGCTGAGAACACAGAGTTCTCAGTAAAGGAAAAGTCTGCCCAAATGCTAGTAATGAGTTCACTGCCTGATACTCCTTGTTTAAATCATAATGAAGATATTTCTCAGCAAAACTCATGGGGCAGAGTTGGTATAAGTCAAAGAGGAATCTGATAGAGTGGTGAATCAGGAACTGGAGTTTAAACTCCTGGTTCAAATTCTTGTTTAATCAACACAATATGTTCTATGATTTTGTGATATTTGGTACATTACTAAAACCTCAGCCATTTCTGGAAAATGGGATAATAAAGGTACCAAACTTAGAAAGCTACAAGAACCATGAGCTGAAGCACTCCCTGAAGGGCACTTAGCAGAAGATGCAGCACAAATAAGACTCAAACAAAATTAACTATGTAATCATAATAATTCTTGAAGCAATTAGTTCATTTTGGTGTGACTTTCTTATCCTAATAAAATGTGTAGAGGGTGAGCTAGAGAAATAAAACTGGGCCTAAAGTATTTGTCTTGCATGCAGCCAATTCCAGTTCTATTCTCAACACCATATATGGTTCCGTTAGCATCCCCAGGGTCACTCTTAACCACAGAGCCAGGAATATCCACTGATAATCACTGGACATGGCTCCAATTTACCACTCCTCCAAAATTATTAGTGGTCATTTCGTCCCATCCCTTTTCCAACCTTCCTATACTTACTTTATAGATCACATTCTATAAATAAGGGTCCAGTTGACTAAGACTTTTATCATGTGAAATATTGTATGTAGAAGTATATTTACATAATTTCTAGGAATGCCACAGCTTTTATAAGATTTTTCAATGGCCACAGTGGTCTCAACAGGTTATTAATTGCTATTCTAAGTGAAATGAGATAGCATCGTTGAGAGCAATTAACAGCAATTAACAGTCTCCAATTCTAGTATTAAGTTCACAAGTTATATGATTTCTCTAAAGGTTTCTTCTCATATCCATAATAGAGAAAAAACAAAATTTCTTGGAAATGACTATGTAACAGTTAAATGAGAGGCTGGCTGAAACAATGCACTGGGATTCTCAAAGTGTTCCAAATAATAGGGACTTCTGCTGTGAAGTAACTTAAATGTCTTGTAACTAGTTCAGCACAACAACCTCCCCCTTATCACATCAAGAAGTCATATTCCAGGAAACATCCCTTTTTGAGAGCTTCATATGTGGGAAGATGATGAGTAGGTTTTAAATACCAATGGCTTAAGCCCCTGACGTGTTTATAAATGTGAGGATGGTTGAGTATAACAAGCTAGAAAGAGTAGTAGGGAGGATTAATATATATATATATATACACATATATGTATATATATATATGAGTATTGCTTAAGTAGTAACAGGTGATTGGTATTCACTGCTGACTGGAATTTGATGAATGACTATATCTTTATCGCTGGTCAGATGTCTGGGACTGATATACTCAAATCTTCAACAAGCAGAATATTCCACAACATATTTCCAGGCAGTCTTGCCATGAGGTTTTCATTCATCAACCACAAAGTGAAACACAGAAGTCTGAAGTCAAAACAAACAGCTTCTTTAATTAAGACTTCAATATGAAGTAGTAAAGAGAGAGAGGAAAAACATCTCCATGAGAAGATTAGGATATAAAGTCTGATCTTTGAATCAACGATGACTTTGAACCTAGGCACTTTGTCACTGAAATCAAGTGGATGGTGAGGAAACTGTGAGGGTATAGCTGAACTGCAAGTGAAAATAAGACAGGGAGGAGTATGATAACAGTTCTATATCCATCACACACTTTCAACTCATAGTACACTTGAGCGTCAAATACATTTGCCAGCAGCTTTCCTGCCTTTTAAGTGGGAATCTAACTGGAAGATTGCACAAAGGGAAGTACTGGGAGTTGTAGTTTTGTATATGCCTGTGGGTTGAGAGCAGGCTAGCCCCATGTTGAGTGCACAAAGAAGTCTCAGAGATTTTAAAAAGACGTATTACAGTCCTTGGTGTGAGCTTGAGCAATTCATTCCAATCAACTCATCTTCTCCAGCTTGTATTCCTTTTGAATTTAAGAAAAAAAATATATATATATATAGCCTCTCTTTGCTCTTCCCTGTATTGCTTTCAAGTCAGAAACAAGTATATTAAATTAGTTCCTGAAGAGGTGATAGGGGAAAGCTACTTCAGACTTCAAATTCTTAAGGATATGGAAAAAAAATGATGTTGGATGTTTCCTCTCTCCAGGATCAAATCATCAGACATATTAGCCCATAACTATATTTGACTGACTTTCCTACATCCTTGCCTTTGTTCACTTTTCTGCTCTTTGAGCTGTACTCCATGAAGAGTGCCAGTAATGAGGGAAAACATGTTTGTCTCTCCTTACTGTCAGAGATGACACAGAGAAGTGAAATGAATGTGGGAGGTGATGCTTTGTTTCTAATTAATGAGGATTTTCAAGTATTTGTATAAAGAAAAGAAGCCAATACTCAAAGGGTCAGAATCCGTTGCCCTTTTCAATTTTTTAAGAAAAAAATAGATAAATTTTGTGTAAAGGAAATAATGTGTGGGCATTTCACTGGAAATACAGGGATAGCTAGAAATAAAATAAGAAAAAAATAATAAATCATCCAGGTTCCATAAAGCAATGCACAGCTGAAGGTACCTTATTACTCTATATTATACCTTCTCATTCTGAATAACTACTGTTATTTAATATGAATCATTGATGTTTAATAATAGAAATAACCGCAGTCAGTTGCCAAATCAAGAAGAAAAGATTTGCACTTTGAAAAAAAGAACTCTCTTAATGTACATGCCACATAAATGTTCAGGGCTAGAGCGCTGAAAGGAATCCTGCCGTGGGGAGCTATTGAGAAAAGCAGTTCTGAGCAAAAGAAGGGGGAGGGGGTGACAAAGCCAAGTTACAAGTCTGGCTCATTCCCAGTCGAAGTAAGTGACACTATGAAAATATGTCTAGGCCTCGCTCTGTGTGTGAATACCATCACACACTGACACTCTTTCTGGTTGCCTAGTAGCAGCTGGCAGAACTCAATGTGAAGTGCGTCCATCCATCAAAAATACCTACTAAAGTGTCTAATGAGAAGAGAGCCCTGTATTATACATCTCTAAAAGAAGGGAAAAAAGCAAACTAGACTTCATGACTCAAAGACAAAAAGCAAAATGTAAAAATAAGAATGTCTCTACAGGATAAAATACTAACCAACAGAGGAATTAAAATCTCAAAGTGTGAGGTATTAGTAGTGCCAAGCCGAGAAGTAAACAGATGCCCAGTGACAGTGTTCAATCAGAACTATGAAAAGAGAACATGGGATCAGAAATGTAGCTGAGTAGTAAGCACGTGCCTTGCATGTACAAGGTCAGGAGTTCAGCATCTGGCACCATATGTTTCACATAGGGCTAGGAGTGATAATGGTAGTCCCCCAAGCATCACCAGATAAGGTCCTCCCAACAATTAAAAACAGAATGAGAAGATCTGCGTATAATTGAGATAAAGATGTGGATTAGATCATTTACATATTGCTGAAGGAGGGGAGTTTTTAGAAGAAGAATTAGTGGAGAAGTTCTGAGATTCATACGTAAGTGGAATATATTCTTCTAAGTACCATATCAGGATGAAAATAGTCACAAATAACAGAAAAATGTGATGGCTGCAATTCAAAGCAATGGGGATCTTTTCTTTTTTATTTTTTTGGTCTCATAAAATCTGGCAATAACATCATGTCTGGAGATAGACACATGCTGCTTTCAATTCTTCAGTCCCAGAGTCAAAATTTTCTATTTTCTTAGCACTTCCTCTTGATCACAAGATGGCCACTGCAAATACAGCCATCATTACTTTATTCAAGGCAACAAAATGAATGAAAGGTGGACAATGGATGAAAATAGAGAAAAAGATAAATAAGAAGTTTTCATAGTATAAACAGTATCTGTCTCTTTTACTAGAGAAGGAAAAAGCTGTGCTAGAGCTCTCATTTCTTCCTCAAGCATCTACTGTGGCCAGAATTGCTTCTTACGGCACAGAGTCTGATAATGGTGAAACATTGAACTTTTCCAGTCATAAAAAGCCTTAACAAAGGATGTTGAGGGTTATTTTTAAATAATATAACCTTTGATATGTCACAATTAGATAAATGAAAGAAAATATAAGAGATAGTGAGATTAATTTGAGGGACTTAAAACTATTTGCATAGTATTAAAAAGGATTTTTGCAAAATACACACACACACACACACACAAAGCACAAAAGTAAATTGTGGCCAGAAATAATATCTAAAATATCTTGTTTGCAAAAACATTCACAACCTTATAATACACTTTCACACTTTTATGCACTGGAAAATTCCCACCCGTGACGGAAGAGCAGTCATCTCTGAAACAGGATATGGCAGTAATTTGCCATGCTACACACAGGAATTCTCTGACACAGGTTAAGCAAAGAAATAGAAATCACTTTCACCAGAGCAAAACAACAAAAATGGGTTGTGAGAATAGAATATATCTGCTTAAAGGATCTCCCACTGAAGTTCTGTGTTGTGTTCTATCTCTTCTCTGGTTTGTTATCAAACAAATGACATCTGTTTTATGTAACACCAAAGCACTTTGTCTTGTTTGTGAATGTTTTATTTATTAGCAGGCATACCCTTCAGGATACTCACACCCTGTTTTCTGGAATGGAAATAAGAAGGAAGTTTGGCTCTTTAGTTATCTGGTTTCAATAGTGTTTAGGTGCTGGACATTTGGAATGCCCCATAGTGTTCTGATTTGGTGTCAATTTCTGATTTGGCAGGTAAGAAGTTTGAAGGTTAGCAAACAAAATGTATAACTGAAAAAAAGTGTGTCACAAAGCAATTGTCTGGCACCTAAACCACACTGCTGATCAGACTGTAAAATGCTGAGTCCCTGCAGATACCACACTGACTTGGAAGCCCTAGGGGACTTGTCAAGAACTTTAGCACCTAATTGTATAATTATGCTAGATAACTGATAAGAAAATAAAACCCATTTTACATTAGTACTTTGAAAAGGAGTAAAAAAATAGTAAAATATCAGCTTTGAACTGAATTAAAAGCATGAGAGCAGTTTAATTCAACAATTCGGGTTTTCGGGAAAGCCATTCCATGGTTTCAGGAAAGTCATCAAAAGTGAGTTTAAGGTAAAGGGTGTTAGGAGGATTCTCCCAGGATGGGAGAAGCATGCTGAAAGTAGACTATAGACCAAACATGATTGCCACTCAATGCCTATTTTGCAAACCACAACACCCCAAAGGAGAGAGAGAACAAAGGGGAATGCCCTGCCACAGAGGCAGGGTGGGATGTGGGGGACGGGGAGTGGGAGGGATACTGGGATTCGTGGTGGTGGAAAATGGGCTCTGGTGGAGGGTTGGGTATTTGATCATTGTATAATTGAAACCCAAGCACAATATTTGTAAGTCTACAACTGTAACTCATGGTGTCTCACTAATAAATTTTTTTTTAAAGTGACTTTAAGGAAGTCACCTCGGTTGTGCTGCTTGCACAAATTTAGGTGTATTAAGAGGTCCTTAACTAGATGCACGATAGGGAAGCAAAGGAGTTCAGTGGAAAGTGAGCAGTCTTGGGTACAATTCCCAGTTATAGTCAGTGCTCTCGGTTGGTTGCTAAAATTCTCTGAGCTGGCTTTTCCTCTGTTTAGTTATACTTAGTAGAGTCTACATTGTCCACATAATGCATGAAAAGTGCACCACACAGTTTACTATGCATATAACTGGTGTTCTTTAAAGAAGAGCAACAATGGTGGTGTGAACTTTCTAATAGCATAAAGACTCCATATTTTGATTCTCTGATAGTCCCCAGATTTCTAAAGACATGATCTCAAAGAGATAAAGTAATATAGCCTATAGAACAATTCCTCAGGTCTTGTTTGCCTGGATCTGGTTCAAGGCTCAATATTGCCTAACATAACTAATATATTTTAAAAAGCAGTTAGAGTACATAAGCAATGAAGTATAGATAGAGTGCCAAAGATTAAGACTGCTTTCAAATGCAGAGACAAATGGGAGACCTAAAGAAAGATAGGAAGGTAAGTGTGTGTGTGTGTGTGTGTGTGTGTGTGTGTGTGTGTGTGTGTGTGTGTGTGTTTGGGGTGGGGGGAGAAATGGGGAGAAAAAAAGGAGAGAGGAGGACCATGAAAAACTTCACTATGCTAAAATGATAAAATTAAAGGAGAAATTAAAATAAATAAGTGCCACAAATTCTTGAATTCCACAGAAATATGTTGCTCCAAGTAGTAGAGTGAAGCAAAATTGCAAGTGTTAACTTGGAAGTGGGGAGATAAGCCAACAAAGTTTGATGATAGAAAAGACAGAAATCATCCAGATTTCAGATGGATCTAAGAGTCAAGAAAGATTTATGAGGGATTGTTTTAGAACAGGGTTTCTCAACCTCCGGACTATTGAAGATTCATGCTTGATAATTATTTGATATGATCACTTGATCACTTGACATCCCATTACTCATCAATTTGCTCAAGTGGGCGCCAGTAACGTTTTCATTCGTCCCTGTCGTGTGCTAGTGTAGCCCAATAGCATCTGCTTGTTCTAGGAACACAGACAGCCTCAAACCAATCGTTCAGGGTCTTGACGAAGAAGTCTGACCATCTCGTAGGTGGACGGCCATGCGGTCTTTTGACGTCCCTTGGAATTCAGTTGGTAATGGCTCTAGTCCAGCAGTGGTCCCCAAATCACATTACGTGTCCAGCTCATCTGATTCCTAATGCCTTGGCAAACAAGACAGCATCCCTGATTTTTTATCATCGATGGAAGTCGGAACTCCGGATTCTTTCTCTAATTTGAATGAAACGTGATACTCCAAACATAGCTCTTTTGATTCCTCTTTGGGAGACTCAAATAGCGTTCTCATCCTGTTTTCGTAGGACCCAGGTCTCTGAGGCGTATTGTTGATGCAGGAAGAACAGTGGAATCAAAGAGATGTGCCCAGAGCCATAGGTTTTTCATCCTCTTAGCTATTTCGTCAATGCTCTTGAAGACATTCCAAGCCACTCTCTTCCTCCTGCGCAATTCAGGTGCCAGGTCATTTGTCATGTAGACTTCTCAACCTAAGTACACATAACTGTTGCATTAGAAGTTGGTCGTTCTGTTGAGAGCAAATGGAACTTCAGAAATAAGACTGTTCCTCATAAACACTGTCTTTGTGAGATTCAGCTGGAATCCAACCTTTCCACACTCACAGTTGATGTCGGCCAGCATTTGTGCCATTTGGCTTATGTTTGGTGTTATTAGAACGGTGTCATCAGCAAAGTGGAGGTGGTATAGTTGCCGACCATCTATCTTCCCTTCCATTCCTTCCCATTCTAGTCACCGCATGACATTTTCGAGGGAGGCACTGGAGAGTTTCAGTGAAATGTTATCACCCTGACAAAACTTTCTCTTGACATCCATGATCACTTCTTTGTAGAATGGTGAGATCCTGGTAGTGAATCCGTAATAAAGCTCACGGAGGATCCTGATGTATTGAGTTTGAATGCCCTGATTGGCTAGGGCTTCAGTGACCGCTTCCGTCTAAACAGAATCAAAGGCCTTCTTTAAATCAATGAACATTAGACAGAGTGGCATCTTGAACTCCTGAAAAACCTCAGTGAGCTTGGTTATCATGTGGATATGGTCGATCGTGCTGAATCATTTACGGAACTCGGCTAGCTCGCATGGTTGTGCTTCATCTAGTGTTCTGCCAATCCTATTCAGTATGACTCGAGTGAACAGCTTGTGGATGACAGACATAGCAGATCGGGTGATAGTTGCCAATGTCATGGATGCCACCCTTCTTGTACAGTAGTACAGTGCTGCTGGTTTTACTTTGGGATGGAATCTTGCATTCAGACAGGTAGCATATGAAGAGCCGAGCCAGTGTATTGAGTACTGATGGCACGTTCAGGTTTTCAGGTCTGACATTTTCTGGGACAGGTGCTGTTCATTTCTTTACCGATGAAATGGCATGTCGAATTTTGGAAGGGAGAACATTGGGAATGACATATCCATCCTGCGGAATTTCGTATGTGGGCAGGTGGACATGGCTATCGAAGAGATCCAAGTAGAAGTCATGGATAATCTTCTCCATTGCCGTTCTGGAAGATGTGATAGATCCATCAGGACGTTGGAGGGCAGTCGTCTTGTTCTTGTAGCTGGCGAAGGATAGGTAGATGTTGTGAATGCTTTTCCAGGCTTCTGCCATATCTACCAGCACTGCTTCTCTTCTCTCTTTGAGGTCTTCCTTTATATGCTTCTCTGTACTGCTTTGTGAGCTCAGAGGTTCGCTTGCGGTTGCCTGAGGCATGTGCTTAGCCACATTGGCGAGTAAGCTCAAGAGTTTCCAAAGACAAGCATTTTTTTGTGGCTCTCTCTCTCTCTTGGCATTCCTTGCATAATCATAGAGGTGCTGAACCAGTCAATTGTATTTGCTATGGAAGCTGTTAAATTCTATTATGTTCGGTAGCAACCCAAGTGTCTAATTATTGGATGACAGTAGCCCCATCCAATAACAAATTATAATATAAAAAATTACCCAAAACTTTGCTCGAGCGGGCCCAATAACGTCTCCATTGGAGACTTTGTTGTTACTGTGTCTGGCATATCGAATACTCTCGGTAGCTTGCCGGACTCTCCGAGAGGGGTGGAGGAATCGAACTCGGGTCAGCCATGTTGGCCGCTTGTAAGGCGAACACGCTACCACTGTGCTATCGCTCCAGCCCTTGGAGCGATAGCACAGCGGGTAGGGCGTTCGCCTTACAAGCGGCCAACATGGCCGACCCGAGTTCGATTCCTCCGCCCCTCTAGGAGAGCCCAGCAAGCTACCGAGAGTATTCGATATGCCAGACACAGTAACAACAAACTCTCCAATGGAGACGTTACTGGGCCCGCTCGAGCAAATCGACGATCAACGGGAGGGCCTTTACCTTTACCTTTACCCAAAACTTTGAAGACCTCGTGGGTAGAAAAGTGGGATGGAGCAATGACACTCCCAGTTGAATATCCTGGAAATAAAATATAAAATCTGTGTACATTTTAAACCACAGGAAATATATGTATGTATGTATGTATGTATGTAGTATGTATGTAGATATCAACAAAGAGTTTCTGTTTCTTCTCATGTGGGGCTATTCTGTTTCATAGCATGATGTTTACAGAGGAAAAAGAATACTATCATTTTGAGGGAAAGAGAATCAACAATTTCTTGTTTCCTGTGCAATAGTGAAAGCAAAAATAATTCTATGGGAAAGTCTTGGATTGTTTTTAATTTTTTTAACATCAATATATCACCAAAATTTTTAAAAGATAATCTATTTAAAAATAGTAAGATTTTGTAAGCATCTGACAACAAATATTCAATCCCAAGTTTTGAAAGAATTCAATAGGTTTAAGGTATCCTTGCTGTATGGACGAGAAGAATAAAATAATATGACAAGAATTCTTTATAGTTCTAGCTTGTCTTTTGACGTTTAGACTTGATGCATTTGGATTCTTTCAATCTTCCTTATCTCTTGGCTTTCTTTCAGTATAAAAGCTTTAGCATTCAGTCATAAAATAGTACATCCTGATTGTTTCTATTTTTAAACGTATTTTTCAGAATTTATATTAGCATAGTTTAGTGTTTTAGGCAGAAGTTCAAAAAATAAATAACATATATCTTTACTTAGTCACATATTAAAGAAATATAATTTGTAATAAACATCTGCTTTCCAGTAATATCATAGCAGACAAAAAATTGATTGTGAGAAATTATATAATACATTGCATATATGCAATTCAACCTTAAAAGAAGAGCTGATTGTTATTTTTTATTGTTTTGTTTTGTTTTTTTGAGCCACACCCTATAGTGTTCAGTACTGCTCCTGGTTCTGTGCTCAGGAGTCACTTTTTGTGGTGCTCCGAGGACCATATGTGATGCTGGGGATTGAATAAGGTTGACTGTTCACAAGGCAAACACTTTCACTGCTGTACTATCTCTCTTACACAAATAGAGAATTTTTATAATAGTTTATAAATTAACAACAACCACATCAGTATCAGGAGCTATGCAATGTTGTCTTAACTACAATGACCTGATACAGGGCAAAAACCTCTTAAAATCTCTCAGCGTATAGTGAGTTCCCTAGAGCACTTGCTGAGGTGACACTTGAGGGAAACAAAACAACCGGTCAACCCAGAAGGGTTAAATCAATAAGATTGATTATTTTCCATTGTGAACACACCCCTCAAATAAGGAGATAGCATTTAATTTTCACTATTCTACTGTCTGTTTTAAATTGCTTTGATAAGAACTTACAGGAAATTACTACAGAGATGGTTCTGCTATCTTTATACAAAAATATATAATGTTTACATTGTCTTCTGTCTCTTATCAAATGTGCCACTGAAGAAATAATGGGTATTTGGAAAATATAATTACTTTAATTTCTGGAAAATTCCTAAAGATAAGAACATAATTTTTTAAATAGTCACTAGGTAAAAACAAATAAACCCTGATGCAAATCAGGTTACAAATTAGAACAAATCCATTAGTTAATTCTACAGTAAATTGTTTATTTTGGTTTGATTCCATGACTGAAAATTGTAGCTTTGACCTAGACCAGCCAAATGAAACCACAAAAGTTAGTCCAAAAAGGATAACTTCCTGATGTAATTGAATCAATTCAAACCTATTACTGATACTGGAAAAAATCAACACAAACCAACACAAAATCCAACACAAGACCCTCCCTAGAACATGATCTTTTTTGCAGACCACAACACCTAAAAAGAGATAGAGAACAAAAGGGAATGCTCTGCCACAGAGGCAGGGCGGGGTGGGGAGGGGATGGGGGTGGGAGGGATACTGGGATCCATGGTGATGGAAAATGGGCACTGGTGGAGGGATGGGTATTTGATCATTGTATAATCGAAACCCAAGCACAAAAATTTGTAAGTCTACAATTGTACCTCATGGTGTTTCACTAATAAAAATTTTTTAAAAAAGAAAAAATTCAACTAACTTGTCTTGACCTAAAAGTTGGCAACAACATTACCTTCATTTAGAAAGGGGAAAGGCAATATGTTTGCTATTCCATATACTAAAAAGCCAAAGCAAATTGTAGAACTGACTCAACCTATGATTGTGAGCTAAAAAATACCTGTGCCTCTTTGTAAGTCAGTAAAGCCACACTGCATAATTGGCATGTACAGCCACAGATAACCCGTAGTCGTCTTCCATCACTAGTTTAAACTTGCTCTTAAAAAATATAACTTGAAATTTTTGAGAGACTACTCAAATTAAAGTTACAACCCGAAAGTTATAATGGCATAGGACAGTAGAACATACGTATTTTACAGAACGGCATTCCAAATGATCAACAAATGCTTTACTGAAAAACTGAGAACAATATTCTATCCCATATCATAAGTATTATCACCCAGATATATCTGATATCCAAAAACTTGAGTCTTAATGCAAGTTGACAGCAAGTTGACATGTTATTGATGCTAAAAAATGCATAATATTTTGAATGCACAAAAAGGATTATACAGCATTCAAAGTATTCCATGCAGATAGGACAATAAAGTCACTTCCAATGTAGATTAGAATCTTGCAAATGATATCATCTGTTACTGATAATTAATTTTGAAAAAAAATATCAGCCATATTATCTCACCTTAGAATTCTTACAGTTACTCATTCTTCACAATACGTTTTATGAAAATGAGATTAAGGACCAAGAGCATGTGCTTGTATTAGGAGTTAATTTTCAAATGCAATCTTAGGATCCATAGTTTCAACTCGGTTTCTCAGTTTACTGCATTTACCTCTTTTAATGATCGCCATAATTGATGTTTAAAATATTTAACTCAAAACATTATAAGACTCTGAAAAGTCTATTTATGTTTAATATACCTTGTTTATTAAAGCATAAAATTAGAAAATACATTTTTCAAAGGCTTATTCACGAAGTGTGATTGAAGCAAAGCTTGAAGAAGTTGGAATGACAGAACAGTAATCAGATGGCTTCTGTTCAACCATGCCAGGAAACTGAATAGTGGCCAAATATTTAGTGTTCTGTTAGAGGTCTCTTTTTAGTCAAACTGCTTAAATTTGGTTTCTATCAATGTTTCTATAAAAGCGTTATGTGTGTATATTGGGGTGGGGAGAAGCGGCAACCAGTGGAAAGGAGTTATCAGAATACCAAACTGTATAGGTTCTGACGGTAAGCCAGAGGGAATTTTTTAAAAATAAGTGTTGACCTTTTAAGTAAATATCCCAAGTAACTGTGCTGTAGAACTTCTATATACTACTTTGAGAAATATTGCAACCTTCTGCTTGACACTTGAGAAACTTTGCTTTTGTATCAGCAATGCTCTCTTTCCAACCATTCTAAGAAATGCACATTTTTCTTGGATGAGTCCTCCTTACATTGTAACACTTCCTAAGTGTGTCTCTTTTTATGGTTCCCTGAGGATATTTTTCCAGACTCTACTTCACAAATTTTCTTGTATATCTCACTCAAACATCTCCTTCCACTGGACTTAATATACTCTAGACTGCCTTTTACTTCCTAAAACTGAAGTTGTCTGATATGGGGACTCAAGCTCACATGTAAATATGATTTTCTTGGGTGTACTCTTCTTTCAGCCTACCTACTTTCCCATGAGTTTATAACATTCTTATTTGGGGGTCGGAGGGTGGGAAGGCGGAGGAATATTTATATATCTGCTCTAGTCTCTTCATCTTTAAGATGGATCAGATAACACCTACCTTTAAGAGCTTTAGTTACTGTTAAATAAGATACCTGTCAGTAAATTGTCCTTTAGGAACTGAAAATTTCCAGTATGGATATTAGATACATTGAACATATTCTTACAAAACAACCACAAAAAATCATGTTACAAATAGTGGTGAAGTTTTCATCATATATAGCATACATCCAGAGAGAGAAAGGAAATACTAACTTCCTTCTCATGCAGAATTAAAATTGTAATCCCTTAAAAAGCAATATAGTTCTTTAGATATCAGTAGTGTTAACACTTCAGTGATCCAGAAACCAACCATGCTGTATTTTCTTTTAATATTTCTTTTTATTTTCTTTCTTTATCTTTTTTAGACTTTTGGATGACACCTGTCAGTGCTCAGAACTTAATGCTGACTAACTTAATGCTCTGTGCTAAAGAATCATTCCCGGCCATGCTCAGGATTGAACCCAAGCTGGTTATGAAAAAGGAAAATACTATCTATCACTCCAGCCCCTATACTAGATATTTTCTATTTTTCACACCCTTCTTTCGATCTCTATTCAATTTTGATATCCAGGAACGAGTCTCTAGTGGGTTTCCTTTGATATCTTAACTGACTGCTTCTGGGTAGCATTGGTGAACAAAGTTATAGCAGGAAATTAGTAGCACAAGAAAAAAAGCTATGTGCATTTCTTCCACACTCATTCCATCCTCATACCACTTTTTTTTGTGACAGTGTCCATTCACTATGACAATTAGTTACTACGCTGATTTCTGTGCTTACTAAGATCCAATTACATTACTTCCTTCCCTCAGTCCCTTAGTCTCAGGTAAGTTAGAGACTTCTGATTTTCAGTCCCTGAGTGAAACTACTTACCATCTCTTGCCAGTTTGGTCCCAGTCAACACACCACTGTAAGTGCTCCTTTAATGAATATCTTCTAATTTAACCATCTGAAATAACATCATCCTCCAGCAGAGACTTTGACTGACACAGCAATATAGTAGTAGGCCAACCACATGCATGGAATTTTTGAAGGTCATAAATTTGAGTCCACTTTTGTGATCAGAGTTTTGTATTATTTTTCACATCATAATGCATATTATGTTCCATTCTTCTATTCTTAGTCATAAACAGGCATTACTGCTAACAGTGAGCTTGCCTAGAGCAACATGGTAAAAAATATTACTGCCCTAAAGCAAAATAGAAAAAATTCTCCCTCCAAAAGAATCTCTCAGATTTGGAGATGTTTTTCTTTTCCTTCTTTTGTTTAAATGATGTGTAGAGGTTTTTCTGTTGATAACCTATACGGTTTCCTGTTATTGAGGAGGGGTGTAAAAGGATTTTTTAAATAAATGTCTGTAAAATTTTAATGTGGATTAAACTTCCTCAATATTTTTATGGAAAAAATTAACAAAGAAGTTATTAACATTGGAAAATAGGCTATCTCAATTACACAGTAACTTTTTCCCAGTGGTTTTCTTAATATTTTTATATTAACATCATAATAGCTCGATACAATTTATACAACATAGTCATTATTGTGGGAAAAGAGTCATTAAAATAATATCTGTATCCTACAGACAGACTCAACACCATATTGGCTCAGAGGGAGCCAGATGCAGGATTACATGATAGGCCAAAAGCTGTGTCATGGTCTACCAGGCCAGGTAAGTAATATCCATTTCGTAAAAGAGCCAAGTAAATAGTTACAGAAACAGAAAAGTCTCTGTAGAATAAATGTGCACTCAGGCAATTATTAAAATATGGATTATGGAAGATTCTCTTTTCTCCTTTTCTCTAGGCTTACCCTTTTAATAAGAACAAAAGTAAATCAAACTGTGTGCACAAAGACATCGAATACATTCTAATAACTTCTGGGACTCTATTTTAATCGACTAAAGGGATATACTTTAGAGTGGAGAAATGACATCTTGAGACCCCTTCATTCTTTCTGGGTGTTAATGCTGATATGGGCTTGTGTCAGGCAAGCTAAGAACAATACGTGCTATTCTGATGCCTGGATATTATAGGTGCGGCAATAACTAGCTTGCAGAGCTTCAAAGAGCAGAAACGATTTCAACCTTAATAACCCCTGTGGCATTTTTCAATTTTCCAGGCTGCCAGTCAAATGAATGCATGTCTGGGAAGGAGAGGAGACAAGAAAAGGAAAAAGATTAACCACTGAGATGCATGCTATCAACTCCATTGGCTAAAATTGGTCATGTGTTAGAACACAAACTTGAGTAACAGTAAAGAGGGTCCTTTCTAAACACTCATCACAAATGTTAGAACACAGATTTTAAGAGAGAAGCTGGACTCCTCTTAGTCACTGGGCTGAAAGCATCTTAGAATGTTAATCATTTTCACTCTCTTCTTCTTCTACCTTGAAAACAATGCAGCAGTCTCTGTCTGATCCTCAAACTAATTTCTTCAACAGATGTTTCTTAAAAGACCTGCATCCATGTTTTCATTGAGGAAGTTTGCAGAAAACACAAACCTGTCACTTCCTCAAGGTCTGGCCAGCAATACAAATAAGCAAATGGAACTTTGGTATGAGTATGGTAATTTCTTTACACATGCTCAGCATCTATTCCCTATGTACCCTTTATCCATTAGGAAATTAGAAACTAGAAAACCAGGAGGTAAGAAATACCAAATTATGGATGCCTGTAAGCAAATTAAGAACACCTTTATTTCAAAAAGGGCAAAATGCAAATTACGTGCAAAATTAATTTGCTCATAAGAAAATGCCATATGTAGATGTTTCACTGTGCATCCTAAGATGGTTCTTCCATTTATGGGTATCAAACATTTATCAAGATTTCTTCCAAAGTATCTTTTGAGCCTTTGCTTCTCCTCACTCAATTCATGGAGTGTTCGTCCATGAACTGTTATATAAGCACCGAGTATTCCAAAAACAAGAATAGGAATCTCTTATTTCTGAATGAAGGGTTTATGAAAGTAATGGGGGCAATTATAAGGAAATAACAAATGGTTGAAATTTGAAATCACCAGTTCCACCCTAAAGTTTTCGACAGAGTCACCATAATATTGCCAAGAGACTGTTCAGGGAGTATTTACCATGAGTTGTTTACATTAATTCATATATTTAATTATTCGCTAACTCATTTAATAAACAAATATTTTGCATAGTATACTGTGATAGAACTAGAGAGGAAAAAAAGATAAATGTAGTTCAAAAACATATATCTTTTTAGAGACAGTTTAGCCTATCCTAATGTAACTTATTTAATACTTGACTACTTTACCTACCCATGTACCACTCTCCATGAATCCACTCATTATGCTCTCAGAATATCGATGTTTTCCAAAGAGACTCTCCTATGACATACTTTATGTAAAACAATCACAGTATTCACATGCTATAAGAAAAAAAAGCATTCTTTTTCAACTTGAAGCAACACTGGTTTACAAGATCACCTTAAAAGATGCACCCTAAAAGGATGCAGCTTTGTATTTCTTTTAAATATATGTTATAATTATAACAAAAATGATTGTCTGTACTTTTAATGCTCGTACGCTGGCATCTGCTGCATCCATTGAAGACCTTATGGTACAAGCGCGAAAGATCAAGTACGACATCATTGGTCTGACCGAAATGAGAAGACATCAATCCCATCATGTTGTTTTCGACACTGGAGAAGAACTGTTCCTTGGAAATGTGATAAAAGAGGCGTCGGTGGTGTCGGTATCCTTGTCAACACAAACTTAGTCACGAGCATTGATTCATTCGAATGCCTAACAACCCGAATCGGACGATTACACTTGAATAAATGTGGCTCACTACCGGCAGTTTCTATCTTTGCTGTCTATGCACCAACATCCAGTTATGGTGAAAGAGAAACTGAGAAATTCTACATGGAGCTGGAGAAGTTCTATAAAGAAGATCATACCTTCTACAAGATCATTGTCGGTGATTTTAATGTCAAGATAGGACCAAGAAGATCAGGTGATAAACTCCACATCGGAAACCATGGCCTGGAATGGAAGGAACAGGGTGACAGACTGTCTGAGTTCATCATGTCAACCAAAACCTTCCATGGTAACTCACAATTACAAAAGGCTGAATCTAAACGTTGGACATAGGAGTCTCCCGATGGACGGTTCCACAATGAAATAGACCACATCATATTCAATCGGCGGTTTTGCCTAACCGATGTTGCTGTTGTCCCAAAATTCCAAACGGGATCAGACCACCGTCTTCTTCGTGCAAAATTCTACCTCACAGAACGAGGAGAAAAGAATGCAAGGTTTAAGAAGAGGACTCCCAGAACAACCACCAACTGGGAGCTCTTTGGCTCTATTGCGGCAACATGGGAAGAGGCTGTCATTGAAAACATTGATGAGGAATACGATCGAATGATTCAGCACCTCCATGATTGTGCAAGGAATGCCAAGAGAGAGATAACCACAAAAAACCGTCTTTCTTCGAACACTCTTGAACTTATTCGCCAACGTGGCTTGGCACATGCCTCAGGCAACCACAAGCGAACATCCGAACTGGCAAAACAGTGCAGAGAAGCCATCAAGGAAGACCTCAAAAACAGGAGAGCAGCAGTACTGGTAGATGCAGCAGAAGCTGGGAAAACATTCGTAATGCCCGCCTGTCCTTCACCAACTACAAAACCAAGATGACTGCCCTCCGACATCATGATGGATCTATCACATCTTCCAGAAGGGCAATGGAGAAAATTATTCATGACTTCTACTCAGATCTCTTTAATAGCCACATCCACTTGCCCACATACCACATACCACATGATGGATATGTCGTTCCCAATGTTCTCCCTTCCGAAATCCAACATGCCATCTCGTCGGTAAAGAAACAAAGAGCACCTGGCCCAGACAAGATCAGACCTGAACACCTGAAGAACTTACCATCAGTACTCATCAATACATTGGCTCGGCTCTTCACACGCTACCTGTCTGAATGCAAGGTTCCATCCCAATGGAAAACCAGCAGGACTGTACTACTATACAAGAAAGGAGACATCCACGACATTGGCAACTATCGCCCAATCTGCCTATTGTCTGTCATCTACAAACTATTCACTCAAGTCATCCTGAATAGGATTAGCAGAACACTAGATGAAGGACAACCATGTGAACAAGCTGGATTCTGAAAAGGATTCAGTACCATCGACCATATCCACACAATAACCAAGCTCATTGAGGTATCTCGGGAGTTCAAGATGCCGCTCTGTCTAACATTCATTGATTTAAAGAAGGCCTTTGATTCTGTTGAGACGGAAGCGGTCATGGAAGCCCTAGCCAATCAGGGCGTACAAACTCAATACATCAGGATCCTTCGTGAGCTCTATTGCGGATTCACTACCAAGATCTCACCATTCTACAAAGAAGTAATCATCCATATCAAGAGAGGGGTTCGGCAGGGTGATACCATTTCACCAAAACTCTTCAGTGTCACCCTCGAGAACATCATGCGACGATTGGAATGGGAAAACATGGGAGTGAAGATAGATGGTCGGCAACTACACCACCTCCGCTTTGCTGATGACATCGTTCTAATAACACCAAACATCAGCCAAGCGGCACAAATGCTGAACGACTTTGACCATGAATGTGGAAAGGTCGGACTACAGCTGAATCTTACGAAGACAATGTTTATGAGAAACAGCCTTGTTCCTGACGCTCCATTCGCTCTCAACGGAACCACCATCTCCGAATGCAACAGTTATATATACCTAGGTCGAGAAATCAACATGATAAGTGACCTGGCACCTGAGTTGCGCAGGAGGAAGAAAACGGCTTGGAATGCCTTCAAGAGCGTTGAAGAAATAACTAAAAGGACAAAGAACCTCCAGCTACGAGCATATCTCTTTGATTCCACTGTTCTTCCTGCATTAACATATGCCTCAGAGACCTGGACCCTAAGAAAACAGGATGAGAACGCTATTCGGGTCTCTCAAAGAGGAATCGAAAGAACTATGCTTGGAATATCACGATTCACTCAAATGAGGGATAGAATCCGGAGTTCTGATCTTCGTCAACGCTCAAGAATCAGGGACGCTGTCTCATTTGCCAAGACATCAAAAATCAGATGGGCTGGACACGTAATGAGGTTTACAGACAACCGCTGGACTAGAGCCATTACTGATTGGATTCCACGGGACATCAAAAGATCACGTGGACGCCCACCTATAAGATGGTCAGACTTCTTCGTCAAGACCCTAAATGATCGGTTTGAGGCTCTGCATGTTCCTAGAATGAACAGATACCATTGGGCTACACTAGCACGCAACCGGGATGAATGGAGACGTTACTGGCACCCGCTCGAATAAATCGATGAATAACGGGGATTAAGTGATTAAGTGATTAAGTGGCTTAATTTCCGGCGGGCCAACGCTCACGCGGCCGCAGGTTGTTTTCCCATACTAAGGAACCTAGTCCCCAAGGAATCTAGTCCCCAACCTACTCAGCAATATGAAGAAACAAAGAAAATCTCCAACACAAGGGGAGAACAAAGAAAACAATCTAGACCATTCCGACAATACAGCTCACCTAAGGGACCTCTCTGACATAGAATTCAGATACGAAGTCATCAAGATGTTCAATCAACTCAATGAAACAGTCAGACAGACAGCCAGTAATAACACAGAAAAAATCGACAAATTACGAGAAGAAATGAGAGCAGAAATGTCACGATTAAAAGACTCCATAGATGAAATGAGAAACTCAGTTTCTTCTCTTAAAAATAGAATGACCGTAGCTGAAGAGAGAATCAGTGAGCTGGAAGATCAGCTGCAACAAGCCAACACACAACAACAAACAGTGGCAAGGGACCTCAAAATGGCTCTACAGAGAATCAGAGTCCTAGCAGATGACTCCAAGAGGAACAATATTAGAATCATGGGACTACCTGAACCTCAGGGAAACAATCCCAACGAAAAAAACACCGTCAAACAAATCATTGCTGAAAACTTCCCAGAGCTGCACAATGCAGCCATTCAGGTTCAAGGAGCCCGAAGGGTGCCAGCTAAAAGAGACCCCAACAAAAACACTCCAAGACATATCATAGTTAGAATGATCGATACTGCCGATAGAGACACAATACTGCAAGCAGCAAGAGCAAAGAAGGAAATCACATACAAAGGAGCATCCCTTAGATTCACAGCAGACCTATCAGAGGAAACCCTACAAGCCCGAAGGCAGTGGCGAGATATAGTCAAAAAACTCATGGAAATGAATGCTTCCCCAAGAATACTCTACCCGGCTAAACTCTCCCTCAAAATCGAAGGAACAGTACATTATTTTATAGATAAACAGCAGCTCAGGAACTTTATAGACTCAAAACCAAACCTAAAGCAAGGCCTAAAGGGGCTACTATAAGAAAAGACAAACCCTACAACCACAACACACCCGCACAGAAACATGACACAAAACCCCATAACCATTCTCTCTCTCAATGTCAACGGTCTAAATTCACCAGTTAAGAGACACAGAGTGGCAAAATGGATACAGAGACAGAACCCAACATTCTGCTGCCTACAAGAAACTCACCTCAACAGCCAGAGCAAACACAGACTCAAAGTCAAAGGATGGAATACAATCCTGCAAGCAAACAACTCCCTCAAAAAAGCTTGGGTGGCCATACTAGTATCTGACAACATTAATTTCACCTTGAAAAAGATTAGAAGGGACAGTGAAGGCTATTTTCTCTTCATCAAGGGATACGTACAACAGGAAGAAATCACACTCTTAAATGTATACGCACCTAATGAGGGAACAGCTAAATATTTAAAACAACTGCTAACAGATTTTAAGGAGGACATCACTACCAACACAATAGTACTTGGAGACTTCAACATCGCCTTATCACCTCTGGATAGATCAACACGAACAAAACCCAGCAAGGAATTATTGGCTTTGAAAGAAGTAATAGAAGAGAAAGGGCTTATGGACTTATACAGGGCTTTACACCCCAAAAAGAAAGAATACACATTCTTCTCCAGTGCGCACGGAACATTTTCCAAAATAGACCATGTGCTAGGACACAAAACATACCTCAATAGAATCAAGAAGATAGAAATAGTATCAGCCATCTTTTCAGACCATGATGCACTGAGGATAGAAGTGAATCACACACAGACACGGAGAACCAAATCAAACACCTGGAAATTAAACAACTCGATGCTGAACAATGAGTGGGTCAGGAACGAAGTCAAGGATGAAATCAAAAGATACCTGGAAACAAATGAGAATGAAGACACAAACTACCAGAACTTATGGGATGCAGCGAAAGCTGTATTAAGGGGAAAATTTATAGCTCTGCAAGCCTATCTTAAGTCGATAGAAACGATGCACATAAACAATTTGACCTCACAGCTCAAGACCTTAGAAAAGGATCAACAGAAAGAGCCTAAATCAGGCAGAAGGAAAGAGATCATAAAACTTAGAGCAGAAATCAACGACATGGAAAACAAAGAAACAATCCGAAAGATCAATGAAACCAAGAGCTGGTTCTTCGAGAAAATAAATAAGATAGATAAACCACTAGCAACACTCACAAAGAAACAGAGAGAGAGAACCCTAATAAATCGAATCAGAAATAAGAATGGGGATATCACAACAGAAACTAAAGAAATTCAAGAGGTCATCAGAGACTACTTTGAAAGTCTCTATGCCACGAAACACGAGAACCTAGAAGAAATGGATAAATTCCTGGATCTCTACCATCTCCCAAAGCTGAATCAAGAAGATATAGAGTACCTGAATAGACCCATTCACATCAAGGAAATTGAAACTGTAATCAAAAGTCTTCCCAAAAACAAAAGCCCTGGCCCAGACGGATTTACTAGCGAATTTTTCCAAACATTTAAAGAGGACCTATTGCCAATTCTTCTCAAGCTTTTCCAGGAAATTGAAAAAACAGAAACTCTCCCAAACAGTTTCTATGAAGCCCATATCTCTCTAATACCAAAAGGAAACAAAGACACCACAAGAAAAGAAAACTACAGGCCAATATCCCTGATGAACACGGATGCGAAGATTCTCAACAAAATACTAGCCAATAGAATACAACAACTCATCAAAAAGATCATACATCATGACCAAGTGGGATTCATCCCAGGGATGCAAGGATGGTTCAACATTCGGAAATCAATCAACATAATCCATCATATCAACAAAAGAAAAGATAAAAATCATATGATCATATCAATAGACGCAGAGAAAGCTTTTGACAAGATCCAGCACCCATTCATGATGAAAACCCTTGCCAAAATGGGGATAGAGGGGACTTTCCTCAATATAGTTAAAGCCATCTACCACAAACCTACAGCAAACATCATCCTCAATGGGGAAAATCTGAGACCCTTCCCCCTAAGGTCAGGGACGAGACAAGGATGCCCACTCTCTCCACTACTGTTCAATATAGTACTGGAAGTACTTGCAATAGCGATTAGGCAAGAAAAAGATATTAAGGGCATCCAGATAGGGAAAGAAGAAATTAAGCTCTCACTATTCGCAGATGACATGATACTATACTTAGAGAACCCTAAAACCTCTACCAAGAAACTCCTAGAAACAATAGGCTTGTATAGTAAAGTGGCAGGCTATAAAATCAATACCCAAAAATCCATGGCATTCCTATACGCAAATAGTGAAAGAGAAGCAAGTGACATCAAGAAAACAATCCCATTCACAATTGTGCCCCAGAAAATCAAGTATCTAGGAATCAGCTTAACTAAGGAAGTAAAGGACCTGTACAAGGAAAACTACAAAACGCTACTTCAGGAAATAAAAGAGGACACGAGGAAATGGAAAAATATCCCCTGTTCATGGATGGGGAGAATCAACATCATCAAAATGGCAATACTTCCCAAAGCACTGTACAAATTCAATGCAATCCCTATAAGGATACCCATGACATTCTTCAAAGAAATGGAGCAAACACTCCTGAAATTTATATGGAACAATAAGCCCCCACGAATAGCTAAAGCAATTCTTGGGAAAAAGAAAATGGGAGGAATCAACCTCCCTAACTTCAAACTCTACTACAAGGCAGTAATAATTAAAACAGCATGGTACTGGAACAAAAGCAGAGCTGCAGACCAATGGAACAGAGTTGAATATACTGACATTTCCTCCCAAACATATAATCATCTAATTTTTGATAAGGGGGCAAGAAAAGTGAAATGGAGCAGGGAAAGCCTCTTCAACAAACTGTGCTGGCAAAATTGGACGGCTACATGCAAAAAAGTGGGCTCAGATCTCTGCCTAACACCATGCACAAAAGTAAGATCAAAATGGATTTATGACCTCAACATCAGACCAGAATCCATAATGTTTATTGAAGACAAAGTTGGCAAAACTCTCCATGATATTGAAGCTAATGGTATCTTCAAAGATGTCACGCCACTGGCCGAGCAAGTGAAAACAGAGATAGACAAATGGGACTATCTTAAACTAAGAAGCTTCTGCACCTCCAAAGAAACAGTGACCAAAATACAAAGACAGCCTACAGAATGGGAAAGGATATTCACCAAGTACACATCCGACAAGGGGTTGATATCAAGGATATACAAGGTACTGGTTAAACTCCACAAGAAGAAATCACCCAACCCCATCAAAAAATGGGGTGAGGAAATGAACAGAAACTTTCGCAAAGAAGAAATTCGAATGGCAAAAAGGCACATGAGAAAATGCTCTACATCACTAATCATCAGAGAGATGCAGATCAAAACCACAATGAGATATCATTTCACACCACAGAGACTGGCCCACATCCACAAGAACAAAAGCAACCGGTGCTGGCGCGGATGTGGCGAGAAAGGGACCCTCCTTCACTGCTGGTGGGAATGCCGGCTGGTCCAACCCTTTTGGAAAACAGTATGGACGACTCTCAAAAAATTAGAATTTGATCTGCCATTTGACCCAGCTATAGCACTCCTGGGAATATATCCCAGAGAGGCAAAAAGGTATAGTCGAAGTGACATCTGCAATTGTTTGTTCATTGCAGCACTCTTTACAATAGCCAGAATCTGGAAAAAACCTGAGTGCCCAAGAACAGATGACTGGTTAAAGAAACTTTGGTACATTTACACAATGGAGTACTATGTAGCTGTTAGAAAAGATGAAGTTATGAAATTTACATACAAGTGGTACTACATGGAAAGTATCATGTTAAGCGAAATGAGTCAGAAAGAGCGGGATAGACACAGAAAGATTGCATTCATCTGGGGAACATAAAGCAACAAAAAGGGAGAGTGACACACAGGAATGGCTGAGATTACTACCAGGAATTTTGCTCCATGAATGGAAGGCCAGCCACAGGCTCTAGGTGAAAAGGAAGCTCAGATAGAGAAGAGAGTACCAAATGAAGGGTGTTGTGAGGGCCCTCCCAGGGTGGGAGAAGCATGCTAAAAGTAGTCTATAGACCAAACATGATTGCCACTCAAAGCCTCTCTTGCAAAACACAGTACCCAAAAGAAGAGAGAGAGAACAAGGGGGAATACCCTGCCACAGAGGCAGGATGGGACCGGGGGGGGGGGATGAGGGTGGGGGGGATGCTGGTACCCATGGGGATGGATGACGGGCACTGGTGGAGGTATGGGGACTTGATCATTGTATAACTGAAACCCAAGCACAAAATTTGTAAGCCTATAACTGTACCTCATGGTTTTTCACTAATAAAAAAAAGAAAAAAAATGCAGAAAAAAAAAGAACAAGTTAGGAGTTTAAAATTAGGATATATATTTGGAATACATCCAGGTTAAAGAATACTTCCAGGTTAAAGTAAAGGATTTATGATGGAAGCAGTGGAATAGAGTAGGACAGACGAATTCTGATATTAAAAATCCAAAGTGATTGGCTTTATTCTATTAGTAATGAGTCATTAAGCAATAATGACATGATGAAAGTGAGATATAGGATAAAGGGAATTTAGACAAAAGAAAGTTTATTGAGAAGCAGCTAAAAAGAACGAAGCATTTGCTTTAGAGTGTTAATATTAGAAATATAAAAGAAATAACATAACTATATTGCATTCTGGACACTTGTAAATACCCAAATCCGCAATTGATGCAGTATATGATATAGAATACTTTGTTTTATGTTTGTAGTTGACTTTACTCTTGGTGGTGGACAAAAAAATATCTTGGATAACTAGTAGATTTCAACCAGCCATAAATATTCATTGAGAACTCTTTACATGAAAATTTTATGAAACATTAAAAAGCTACATATATGATCCTCTTTTCAACTCTTTTATCACTCTTGTTCATTTTCAGAAGAAATTAATCCATGTGATTAACTCCAGAAGTCATCCCCAAAGTCTCCATTTTCTGGCACTTACAGAACAGTTCATTTACATTGCACTAAAGTTGGCTAAGGAGAATGATAAAAAAACAGAAACGATTGTTTATCATTTCCCAGAACTAAAAAGTAAAAGCTGATTATTTCCCATGTTTAAAAAGATTCTCTCTAGTGCCAGAGAGACAGAATCAGTGGTTAGTGAGCAGCCCCAGGGTGATCAAAAAACAGTAGGTAAGGTGTTTGCCTTGCAAGTGGCTGACCCAGATTTGATCCTTGGCATTCCAAACCCTGCCATGAGTGAATGGAGAGCCAGGAGTAAGCCCTGAGCACAGCCAGATGTGACCTCCAAACAACAGCAACAACAATGATCTCTTCTATCTATGATTTACAGTTTCTCAGACGCCCACCCTGGAGAAATATAACTGTTGTGTCATGAGGCTATTTAAACCACCTGTGGAGAAGCACATGTGACTGGGAAGGGAAGCCTCTGGAAACCAGCCAGCAGGAAAGAAATGTCTGCCAACAACCCTGTAAGTGAGCTCAAAAATGGATTCCTCTGCCCCAGTCAAAGCTTGGTGTGCCTGCAGCTGCTACTGTCAGCATGACTGTAGCTTGAGACTGTGAGCCACAACCACCCAGCTAATCTGCTCCCCATGTCCAGTCCATCAGAAACTGTGAGCAATAATAAATGTTTGGTGTTCCATGCTGCTAAATTGGGTGTAATTTTTTACAAAGCAATGAACAACTAAAACAACATCATATACTAAACTTTAAAAACTAAGAAATCTCTTAACTGGTGTTTCTTCCTTTGGCTTGATTGCTAAAAAGTACAAGTTAAATTTTAGCTGTTTTCCATAGTCTGGAGTGGCAGATTTTTTTTCCTCCTTACACTCTTTATTTTTGATGCCTAATTTTTGTTTCTTAACTACCAGGTAGCACAGTGGGTAGGGCGTTTGCCTTGCACTCAGCTCCAGGTTCGATTCCTTCACCCCTCTCGGAGAGCTCGGCAATCTACTAAGAGTATCTCACCTGCATGGCAAAGCCTGGAAAGCTACCCGTGAAGTATTCGGTATGCCAAACACAGTAACAACAAGTCTCACAATGGAGACGTTACTGTGCCCGCTCGAGCAAATCGATGAACAATGGGAGGACAGGACAGGACAGGACAGGACAGCTACCAGAATATAACCAAAATTCTACTGACTTGTTTGTTTTACAGCTCCTGAATTCTATGAAAAAGTTATTAAACAAATAAATAGTGAAGTAAAGATTGACCACTGTCATAGAGATTACAATCTCATTTGACTGAAAAGATCGCAAGTAATGTGACACAGTTATTACTAATATTCAACCACGTAACAATTGTTTTTGGATCTCAAAGAAAAGGGATATTAGAAAAATTTTGTTTTAGGCCAAGTTTTTCAGAAGCAACCCGGAGATAAGATTTTCTTTGAAAATTTCTTAAAACCATAGTGAAAAAAGTAGGAAAGCAAAACAGAAAGCAGAAGACAAAGAAAATGCCAAGTCAAACAATGGTACCGCATTTAAGCCTTGGATGTAGTCAACCCTGATTTGATCCTTAGTGAAATATTTATAGTCCCCTGAACCCTTCCAGGAGTAATCCCTGAAGACAGAGCTAGGAGTAGGCCTTGAGCACAGCCAGGTGTGGACCAAAAAATAAAATAAATAAATTTTGTAAATATATTTTTCAAATCCATAAAATATTTAATTAGATCCAATGAACAGATGTTAGAGGCATAAATCAATACCCCTAACAATGTCTTGAAGCAAGAACATGAGTTCCAAAATTCTACACTCATCACCCATTGGCAAAGTTCCTCAGAGGGAGACATAAGCTCCTGAGTTTTTTAGCTCTCTTCAGAGTCTCTTGGATATGTTGACAGAGTTACTGCCATAACTTAGAGAAAATTTTTCCAAAAATATAAAAAATAAAAAAGGTGCAAGTGCTTCTAGTTAAAATAAAGAGTTCACTGAGACCAAAAAGGAACATATCAAAGAAGTGAAGAGAAATGTGGTCACCTTTATAGGTTTACTGATGGAGATGGGTCTTCATCTGTACCTACTCTTAGATGACAAGCAGAACTGGAAGAAATATGAAGGAAAACAATCTATCCAGTATAAAACTAGAACATTTCTCCAGTATTCCAACTTGATTTGATATAATAATTAGAGAATTTTAATTATATTTCTAATTCCAAGAAGGGGTCTTGAAGTCTCATATTTGCAAATTGAAATGCAATGACTCGTCTTTAAAATTAGATGATGAAGGCTGGAGCAATAGGACTATTGGTAGCTCTTGCCTTGTACTTTTTCTGGAGTCAAGAAGAAAGGAATAAATAATCAGGCTGCTGCTTGTCTGATCAAGAGTCTATCTTTCAGAAAAATCAGTCTTCCAGGAGCTGCCATTCACAGAAACTCTATTTTCTGGCTCTTCATCAGGGTTGCAGACACCTTTCCCCAAGGATTCATCAACCATTAAACAAAGAGAAAGGCAGGTCAATGACACCAAAATCTCTAGCTTCAGCAGCTTCTGAAGTTCCTAACCAAAAGGGCAAAATAAAATAAAAGTGATAAAGAGAAAAAGCACCAATCTCAAAGTAACTTTACCGGTCTCAGATTTCAAAGGTCAGTTACATTCTGAAAGATTTTCAGAATCCTATAATAAGCACGTTTCCGATGCTATGTTGATGGCTACCAACAAGCCTAGATTTTAAAAAAAAAAAGTCACTATTATCTTACTAGGTAGAGTTCAGTTTTATGTGCTATTCTATTGTTTAAACAAAATGATTTCTTTACACTTTCATCATGTCATCATGACTTCAAAGTGGATGAACCATTCAGAATATTCACATATACAGAATATAGAGAACTATTTGCCTTCCTGCTGGCAACTACTCTTTAAATATGTTGTCATATATTCTAGTACTTTGGCACTATCAATTTATACCATAAGATTCTAACATTCCAGCTTAGAATAGGAACCACTGCACTTAGGGATAGTGGTACTTTGACAGGAGAGAAAGCCAAGAGGTTAAATAAACCATCCACACAAAGCCTATAGTAGAAACCCAGTTACCTGTTTATCCAAAGCTTTTTCTCTTATGCCACAGTTCAAAAAATAAGGTTAGAGATAAATTTAAACTCTAAAATATGATAAAGACTTAAGAATTCTACTGAGTGTGAGGCACAACAGAATGAAACTCAGATAGATGGAAAGTAGGAGACTTTTTAAGTCTAACTCCAAATGAGAGAAGGCTACCAGACAACATCAGAGGGGTTTGCAAAGATGTAGGAGGCAGCTTCAGTATGGCAGATAGAGTTGGGTTAGCTACGCTTGAGGGGTTTCCTATGCATTGACTGATGCGAATAATCTCCAAGGTTATGTAATTTAGGAGCAGCCCTTACTGTCCAGTATCTGGCCATAGAGCCCTTAGGATAGAATAATAGCAACTTCTGAGTGCAGGAGCAAAATGGGGGTAAGGGATGGGACGAGGATGTAACTAGTTCTGTGAAAATTAACTAAACAGCCTTAATTTGTGGCCTTAAAATCAAATGACGATAGCATATTTAAAATTACAAGTGGTGATGAAACAATAATGATAGCCTTATGCCAAGTCACAGACACTGCTAGAAGCAAGTGGAGAAAAAAAGCAATGCCATTAAGAAGCAAAAGATCTGGGAAGAAATCCTTCCATTACTTTTATGCTATATGACTTTAGGCAAGTTTTCTAATTTCTTCCTTCAACTGTGTGCATCAAGAATTCACAGCACTTATTTCATATTATTATTTTGTAGATTAACTGCAACAATGTATATCTAAAATTAACATATTTTTATGTTTACATCAAATATAGTTTCACATGAGGGTATTTTCATCCTAATCACAGATACCATGCAAATACAATAATATCAAGATATTTTTAAAGGACTATGTCCTTATCACTATATATACACACAAGCCTTCTTACTGTCAGGGATGAACTTTTTACTTCCAAGTAGAAAAAGCTATAAATTGTGGATTCCTGATCTAATAGATCAAGATAGCTCCTTCCAATGTATTATGTTCTATTGCCTCAAAATAATAAACTACCAAGACAACATCATGCATCATATTAGTGGCAGATTATTCAGTGAAATGCCTAAGGAGAGAAATTTACAGGTCACAGTCAACTGCTAGGTTTCATCCTTTGTCATCTCATCCCTTATAATGAAATTGAGTTCTATATACTAATAAAACACTTCTTATAATAATCAGGAAAAGATAGGATTCATAAAAACACTACAAATTCTCAGAAACACAAAATTTTCCTAAACTTTTGATTTCTTAATTTTTTTAATTTCTTAAATTTCTTAAATTAAAAAGAAAAAGATAAAAAGGAACTATTTAGGCTCACCAGGAGTACTTGGGGTTAAAGATTTCTAGGAGGCGCCAAAAATGACAGTCTGACTATGAAGCAGTTGAAAACATTTCCAGAATTTTGGATTCCGAATTACTTTTTCAGGAAACTTTTTTGTTACCAATAAGAGACTCAAGTTGTCCTCATGACTGAGCCTCATTAAAGCCTCTCACTCGTCATAAATGGATGGTACAGCAGAATGATTCCCGCAAGGGAGGTAAAGGACGTTTCTATGAAGAACTCATGTTTCTAAGAAAAATAGCTTTTTCATATCCTTCTCCACAAAATTATGACACCACTGAATCATTTAGCTACATAATTTTTCAAAGAAATACAGTATATATACTTTAGGGAGGGTTTCACACGCAGTGATACTCAGGGATTAGTTCTGATTTTACACTCAGTAGTTACTTTTGGTGGTGACCATATGGGATTCCTGGGATCAGATGTGGATCAGCCATACACAAGTCAAGCTCCCTACCCACTATACTATGGCTCTGGCCTTTTACTTTTATCAATGCTTATAAAGCAATGGTCTTCTTTGTCCGATTCTGCCCAAACAAAAATTCTCAGTTGCTCTGACAAATCCCTTAAATGTGTATCAAAACTCTCATATGTTTTCTGTCTACTTGGTAATTCTTGAAACTTCTAGGAATATATTACTACCCTACCTCAAGCACTCCTAATTTTTTGCTACTAATCAATTTTACTTGGAGATCCCTGCCCCGGGTCCTGAACACCTGGGTTCCTCTGCCGATTCCTTCATGCATGAGGCCAAGGAGACTGGGACTCTTCCACCCAGGTCCCCCATCTTCCAGTAGCTAGACAGTTACACCCACCAACTGCCCTGGCGCTGTGTAATCCCAATAACAGCCAAGATCCAGAGACTATAAAACCAAGCTCCCGGAAGAGAACAACATAGACTCTCTGTCTCTGCTCCTGGCTGTCCTCACCGGGGCCCCTTGGAGGGGGGGCAGGTTGAGTTTCCCTCCCCACCCTGAGAAGAGCCCCGGCAGCTGAAGACCTCCAGAACCCAGCCACAGCCATGCTTAAGACCACTCTATACACTCTCAGAGGAGCCTCACCCATGAAGGAACCAGCAGAGGAATCCAGCTGTGCAGGACCCGGGGCTGAGATCTATAAGCCTGCTTGGATCAGGACAGGGTCTCCTCCACCCAGGCCCTCCATCTTCCAGTAGCTAGACAGTTACACCCAACAGCTGCACCCCCCTTCCCCCCCAGTGCCGTATAATCCCATCAATAGCCAAGATCCAGCATTCGCTCTCAGAGAACCCGGCAGGCTATCGAGAATATCCTGCCTGCACGGCAGTCTGGCAAGCTCCCTGTGGTGTTTTCAGTATGCCAAAACCCAGTAACAATGATGGGTCTCATTCCCCTGACCCTGAAAGAGCCTCCAATGTGGCACTTGCTAAAATCTCAGGTCTAGGACAAATGGAGACATAACTGCTGCCTGCTCAAGGAAATTGATGAACAATGGGATGACAGGATGACAGTGATACAGTGATACGGTGAACCAATCTTACTAAGACACTACACTCCAATATCAGTCACACCTACCATAGGGCACATCCATCATTTTAGCCACTGGTGAGACTTCCTAGACCCAGACCACTTGGCTTAAATAAGTCAAAACTCACTACTGAATCATGTAAATCTGGGGTGGGCACTGAACCCCCCACAGGGTTTGTTGGACTGCCATTTCTCCAGGGTTATTCTTAGCATTACACATACAATATATTAGTCAGCCCTCAGTACCTGTTAGGTATTTATTGTTATCCTCAGTTTACATCTGAGAAAACAGCTTTGAGAGGGTCAAAAACACACTCAATAGATCAGTAATAAACTCTCTGTCCTACTGCTTTCTATAGTGCAGTCAAAAATTATGGCTAGGTATGTCTAGGCCTCAAACTCTTGCAATTATTATCCAGTGTGATGAATTTTGAAGTTAAAAACTTCAGCAGCTACCTTTTATTTTGGTAAAACATCCCAATGATATCCTATTGTATCATTTCATTTTCTTTGGAAGTTCTTGGAAAGAACTTCCCAGATGGTGGACACTAAGCTTAGATCCTTTTCAGCTTCCTCCCAACCAACTTAGATTCACCTATGTTGAGATTATTCAGCAAATGAAAGAGAACTTGAGACTTTCCATGAAATTTAGAGAATAATAGCGATATGAAGAGAAGATAGCAAAACACCATTGACTCACTGGAGAAAATTTTCCTGGTCTGATCCTTACATGCTGATAGTACAGATGGACCCAGCTTAGCTGAGGTACACTCAGTGCTTTAGCTGTTTCCTTAAGCAGCACCAGGGTTTTGGGAAAGAGTTGCTATGCCAACCAGGCCCAGGACTATATATGCATTCATGACCAGGGCTTATTCTTAGGTCTTTGTTACCTCTCTCAAAAGTTTGCAACTCTTTCTGCTTGCAGTCATACATCTGGTGGCTGGGCAGCTTCCTTTTCTCCAGCCAGTGAAAAACTACAGTGGAAGTTTGCAGCCCTTATTGAGCAGCCTGCTGATGTCACAATTTTATAGTCAAGAACTAGAGTGTTGTAGTTCAGAGGCTGGTTTGTCTAAATCACTGACGATTTGGTATTAAGATGATAAGGAGCATGCTTTTTGTCATCTATTCTTAACCATCATACGTGTGTATTGTCATTGAAGTTCTTAGAAGAGAAAGTAAAGTGTGTCTTTGAGGTACATGATTACTCTGCTTTTTAATTTTTTTTACTGAATTTTCAAAAGGACACATTTCAGAATAATGTCAGCCAGCAAATTTGGCCAATCAATCCACCTCAGGTATCCTGCTAGAGCTGCATTTAAATAAACCTGTAATGTTAAAAGCTGAAGAGAGAAAGCTCTTTAATTACCTTTTCTTCTGTTTATGTTATTTTGATGGCTTTTGTTCAAATGCATCTGAATTTTCAGTCTGTTTATTTTATAATTATTGGATGACTACATGCAGCAGTGCCATTTCAATTAGATTTTGATGGCTGATAAAACCATTGTTGACAGGGAGTACGCGCAAATGAATTTTAGGAAACCAGATTAGTGATGTTTGTGTTGTTGCATTTAAGTAAAATGAAATGTCCTCGTAGCAATGTGATCAAATCTGAATATTTTTATAAAGAAAGAAAAATAAGCTCTGTGAGAAATTGGGTTTTCAACAGAGAAGCTGTTTCCTGTTGAGACATCATTTTAAATCCTCAAGTGTGCAGCCACTTCTTCTTCAAACAGATTATAAAACCAAAAAACAATCATATAATCTCTTCTAACAAGAGGTTTGCAGCTATACAGATTGCTTTAAAGGAGGAAGAACTAGAAAGAAAGTCAAGATCTAAATACTGATAATGCATGCTAAATCCATTTGAATTGATAAGCTACAGAAAGCATGGTGATAAAGCTTAAGGGGTTAAGACTTTATGTTCACCCAAAAGATCAATACCTAGGGAAGAAGAAAACTTGGAAACTTTTCCATCTTCAATTAACAACTAAAATATACATGGCAGATCAGGCAGTTGAAGAAACAGACACCCTATTTCCCTAGGAACAGGTCCTGTTTAAGAAGGGCTCATGTTTGTTTTGTTATTCATATAACACTGTGTGTTTGACAATGTATAAAACATTATCAAAAAAGAGAAATCGTCTGGCTTTCCCAGTCCATTAAAGCAAAACCAGAGAGTTGAAGCAAGAATCACGTGTAGAAATTTATATATTCATGCTGAGTATCCTAACAGCCACCCAGCCTGCCTTGTGTTCAGTTCATTGTCACAACACACAGCTGCCAGAGTTTGGATTGTGTTATACATATTGGACAGACCTAAAATGAAAATCCCTGATTGATTCTAACACCTGTGCTCTTTACATGATTTTTTTTTTGAGGTCCCAGGGATTGAATCCAGGACCCTATTCATGTGAGGCATACTTTCTACATTATCCCTTGTGAGTTAACAAAGCTGGGTGTTTGGTGATGGAGAGCCACCTCCTGTCCTCCCCAGGCCTCCCCAGCAGAGAGACAGAGAGAGAGACAGGGGACCACAAACTGATGGTGAAAATGGACCCTTTTAATGCAGAGCTCTTAGCATACTTATATAACATCAGCATCGGGTTGAGGTATAGGACATACATGTGACTGATCATTTACAGAGATAAAACACTTGGCAGCGGCAATTCTCTTGGGAAGATTTCGGGCCCAGTAACGTCTCCATTGGAGAATTTGTTGTTACTCTGTCTGGCATATCGAATACGTCACGGGGAGCTTGCCAGTCTCTGATTAATGCAAAGAAACACTCTGTCTCGCAGGGACATCTACATTGCTTTTGTCTTTCCCTCTAGTTGTATATGTTAAACAATTAAGTTTACTTCTTATCAATACTTGCAATTGTCTGGATAAACACAGTAAGATCCCAAAACTTTGTTCCCTAAGCTCTAAGAGCAAGCAAATCTTTTACCATAAATCCCAGACTACGTTCCAGACCAGTTCAGTTTATCCTTAAGCTGAGAATGAGCTTGAGCTTAAGGTTATAAGGGTCCTATCTCTTAAATCATAACATTTTGCAACAAAATCATACATTTATGCTGGACAGAGGAATTGAACCTGGGTCAGTCGGGTCAGCCTTGTGCAAGGCAAACATCCTACCGCTGTGCTATCGTTCCATCCCTGGGTGTTTTCCTTGCACATGGCTGACCTGGCCAACCCAAGTTTGATTCCTCCACCCCTCTGGGAGAGCGTGGCAAGTTACCAAGAGTATCTCGCCCACACGGCAAAGCCTGGCAAGTTCCCCATGGTGTATTCAATATGTCAAACACAGTAACAACAAGTCTCACAATGGAGACGTTACTGGTGCTCAAGCAAATCGATGAACATTGACTGATTGGACCAATTTTGTTGCTGCTTCTCACTTTTCTCATTCCATCTAATATAAAGTCTTTACCAGGAAAGTTCAGCCTAGGCTAGAATAGAGAAAGCAGCAACTACTGTCTACATCATCACAAATGATCTGATGCTAAATATCTTGGAGTACAAAAACTTAAGTGATTCTACAATCTCATTTTTATATCAAACATTTTGATGTATCCAAATAATCCTAGACAACTGTATGGTGCTTCCTAGAGCCAGACACTTTTCTTTGCACTTTGTAGGTACTACTTCTGTTCATTACAATAGCTAAGAACGAGGTACTATTATTTCCTTCAGCACCATTTTACAGACAGGGGCTAGGCAGAACTTGCAGCTACTTGACAAGAATCAGGTTCTGACCCTGGGGATCTAGCTCCAGAGTCTACACTCAAGCCTGATGACATTTACCAGGCCTGTAAGAATAAGTGAGTGTGTATATATGATTGCACATCAAGCACATTTAATTGGTGCCTATATCTAATTGAATATCTCTGGCCCACTGAACAGTAAAACAAAATTGCTTTTCTATTACCTGTTGTTTATCATGATTATTGCTGATGTTGGCCAGATGAAACTGTGTTTCTAATTTATCTTAAATGTATGGAATTTTTAACATTTCTTCCCTAATTTACTAATAAAATATTTATAGCTCGTTTCACAAGTAAATTTCTTATAGCCTTTATTTTCACGCTAAACAAAACAGCTCTATAAAAATAGAATCTCTATATAAAGCTTTCCATACCTACTTTCCAATCTGTATGCCATGTAATTTGGTTGCACAGAAAGCTTATGAAGCAATATAGTTGTTATTTTCCCAAAGTAAAATGATCAAGAATCGGGTATGGGAAAATAAAGAAAAGTCAATCGAATCCATTTTGAAAAATGAGAAGAGAGAAAGAAAAATGTGACGAAACTGATGATCAAAGAAAGTCCATTGGCTTTCTCATATCAACTATTGAACAGATCAGACATGTTGATCACTATCTTGGAACTACCAGATACAGACCAAGCCAAGGATTTGTAATGGTTGTGTTCTAAGTAACATAGCATAGGCTATGAGAAATTTGGCAATGACAAGAAACCAAGTCAATAAGCTAAAAGAGCTTGTAATTTGAAAATACAAATGCACATAAGTCATTTTAAATAAGCCCAAAATTTCTTTCAAATTGCTCTCTCATCACCTGTAAAATACTTGGGGTTAAAAAGAAACATGTTTTTTTCTTCTTTTCTTTTTTAAATCTGTCTGGTCCAGTAGATCACTAGCATGTGGTTAAAGATAAAGAAGCTTTTTAATATATTACTAATGAACCAGAGTAATAGTACAGTACATAGGTCATGTGCCTTACTCTCAGTCAACCTGGGTTCAATCCCTGTCATCACATATGGTCCCCCAAGACCTGTCAGGAGTGATTCCCTAAGCACAGAGTAAGGAGTAATCACTGAACAACACCAAGTGTGGCCAAAAAGGAAAGAAATATTATTGAGAAAATAATACATTGCATAATTAAGTCACCAAAATGACTTTTGATGAGCAAAATAGTGCTTTTGTTTTAGGAGTTGTAATCCATTTTCTTCTGGAAGTTAGAAGGCATTTCAGAAATGTCCATTGTATTAATTTAGGGCCCAGCTTTGAAATGAAAATGGATGATAGAATTTAAGAGTAGAATATCCCTAGCCTGCATGTTCAATATGTTAGTAATTATAAGGACTGAGTTCTCTTGATTTATTATTCAAAGTCAGAATGGAGAAAAATGGAAGTTTTATAATGATATCAGTTTCATATTGAATCTTGAATATATGGAAAATTGTCCTTACATGTTAGATTTTGTTGTATTTTTTAAAGTACTGCTCAAATATTTGACTTACTTAATCCATTTTTTTTCTTTTCTCCTCCCTCCCATGCTAGCACTCAATAAATGTCACACATTTATAATGCAGAACAAAATAAACAAACCCTTTGGACTGGTTTATGAAGTACCTGTGAGAGCTACCAGGAGAATGTACAGAGATATGACTCTCAATAGCTTATTACAATGGAACCAGGTAGGCATCCCACCAAAAGTACCCAAGAAATAGGACACATAGCCATTTCAGGGGGTCAGACTTAAATGGATGATTTTATTCTTTAATTCCCATTTTACATGAGAGTTTTTCTTAATACAACCTTTGATAAGTTATGATTCAGAAACAGGGAAGCTCTCACTTCTTGTCAGAATTTTGTTTGTAAAAGTTTAAGGTCCTACAGAGTATAACATGACCTTAAGAGAGAATGCCAATTTCTCTGGGTGTCTGTTTCTTCATCTGTAAAAGATGTGATTGAACTGGGAAAATACATAAACTACAAGGATATCAGCTAAAGCTTTGTGATTTCAGGCACTGTGACATGCGTAAGTGGTCCGAAGCCTATTGTATTATACTGATGTGATTCACTCAAACTACTCTTTAATCTGGCAATAAATGGAGTCTATCCAGTAAACAATACAACTATTTAATATTTAAGCATTCAAATACTTCTGTTCGTTTATTATCACTAGCCTAGAATTGTGTGTATTAAAAAAGCATGCTTTTCTTTTCAATTCATCAAATGTAGTCATTTGTTCACTTTAAATTTTCAAAAGGAACACTGGAAAATTTCAGGGAGAAAGATTAATATCCTTTATTCTATTTCAAGTCATTTTCATCCTTTAAGTCTTGCATGACATATTGGTAATCAAACTGCAAAACTCCAAGGATAAAAATCACCTTTTTCTCTCCTCTCCCACTTTCATTAGGAGATGAAATGAAGGTAAAGGGGAAGTAAAGAAAAATCTAGTCTAGGTATCAATCTCTCACAATCAAAATGAAAGGTCTTGCAAACATTCTTTACTTTAAGTGGCCAAAGCTTGGAGTCTAGTCCTCTATAAAAGCATGTTTTTTTACCCCTCCACCTCTCCACTGATTGCTCTATCCACACAATTTCATCCTCCACTCCTCTGTAATCTCTCCCCTCAGCTCTGTTTTCTTTTTCGTGCTCTCCCTGCTTTCAGGGACTCTTCTGTGATTGCTCCAGCCCCCTGGGCTCTCTCCAAGGGACCTCTGCTCCTCCGTTAACCCTCTCGTCTAGTTTAGTAACCTGTTCTCTGCCCTCCTGTGTTCCCTTGACCTTGTGATCTCTCTGGCCTTTGTAGCTTTCCCTCCTAGTTCCCTTCTGTGATTTCTCTGCCCTCTCTGGATTTCTCATCATTCTTAAGAATACAAAACACACACACACACACACACAACATTCAGAGATTAATTTCAGTTTGGATAAGACCTCAAACTTGTAAGTGCTTAGACCAATTCTTTACCAAAACTCTTTGGAGCAAAAATAACACTGGGAAGGTCAACCTCAAAAGAGTTCAAGTACTTGGAGTTTTATCAAGAAAATAATTTCCAATAAAACACTAGCTTTTCTGCCACTTATTTTGGGGAAACTCAAAAGAATATGATCATTATTTACTATGCACAGATTTTCTTCTTCCATTTAATGAGATTAGAAAACCCAGCGAGTGGGTCTGGAGCAATAGAACAGGAGGTAGGATGGTTGCCTTGCAAAATACAGATCCAGGTTCCATTCCCGGAATACCCTGAACCTTGACAGAAGTGATTGCTGAACTTAGATCCAGGAGCAAACCCTGACCACTGCCAAGTGTGTCCCCCAAAACAAAACAAAACAAAACAAAGAGAACATAGAAACTCCAGAGTATTCAGCACTAAGATAGAACAAAACCAAATATGGTTTCATTTATTCAGTAAATACTTAGTAACAGTCTTGAATACAGGATGCTGAAATTTACTTTGGTCTCCATACAGTAATTTTAGACTGAATATGCTGCTTTCACACCTTGTTCAATATAACCACCCTACTTGAATTTTATATTAATGTTGCTGTGGTTCTTAAGATTAGCATGGTGGCATGTGGTAAGGATAAACTTCGCCTATATTGAGGTATAGTCTTTGTTCTCAGCTCTTGGTATTAAATCAAACTCTCGGAGTAGTATCTCTGATAAAAGTCATTGTTCACTTTTGGCAACTTGAATCATACTAGAGAATCAATGCTTATGAAATGGTATGAGCCTTAGTCCACATGACATCAATGCAACAAAACTTTGGAAGAACCAGAGACTAAGATCACAAGAATGGTCAACCATATCTATGTATTCAAGTCCCAGTAAAACTCTACAGATCAAGCTTGCTGGTTGGTGATACTCTATTCTATAACCATGCATTACTATTGAGAACAGATGTTGACCACACAATGGAAATGTCAGAGAAGAAGAGGATGCTCTCAGCCTAGTCTTCTGACACCCACCCTATGTAAATCTTCCCTCAATTGATTTTGTTTTTTTGTTTACTGTGGTGAAGAGGAAACTGAGGTCTGTTTTAGTGGATTATTGGCCTATGAATAGTCTTGGGAACCTCTGAACTTATAGGTAGAATCAGGGGTAAGCAGGACCTAGAAAAATAACTTAAATTGCAGATGGAGATGGGGAGGAAAGATGGATGGTAAAGATTCTATGATTCTTTAGAATTTCTGCATTGATTTTCTGAGTATTCTATTACTAAGAAATTCAACTACTATCAGAAGACAAGTTTATCATGCTTTTACGCCTTATCAGCAATCAGAAAATGGCCTTGAACAGCTAAGAGGGTGACTTGAGATACTAAGCATCAATCAACGTATGGAATCTTCCCAATATTTCCAACTTAAGCCCCACTGAAGGGAAAGACTGTCAGCATTTTTCTTTATTCTCAGCATCTTACCCAGGAAATTTCCTAAATTTGTTACTCAATATCATTTCATTAAAGGAAAAAGATAATTACTCATTAACATCTTGCTTCCCAACACTGCAAAGTCCCTAACATTTACCTTTACACTTAAAAGAAATGGATACCAACAATATACCTGACACCTATTATTCAAATGCAAATCTCATAGTGATGCTGAAAACCCGGTTTCTTTTCATTTCTGACTACTAAGAACAGATGGCATTTTCAGTGAACTGATCTCAAATTGCCTGTGGGACTAGAGAAAAACACAGGTATGTGTATAGAACCAGCTTAGAAAGTAACAAATTATAGTTGGAAAAATATACATCTGAACTAATTCTGCCCATGACACCAATAACAAGCTGCCAAACACTAGAAAATCTTTTCCAGAACTTATCACTTTCTTTCTTGTATAAGACTCTAAGCCCGAGAACAGAAATATAGGTGCACAGTCTCTTGCAACCAGGCTTTCCTCTTTCCCAGCACACCTTCCAGATGATAATTATAGGTCACAACAAGTAGGGAACACAGTACAAATATCACTGTGGCTATGTTCCTACTCCTATTATTTTCTGAAGGCGCTTCCAAGTACTATCACTGTGCAGAATACAAATATTCTACCTCCAGGAAGAAAGGAATATTCTCGAAGCCCTGCAGGGGGAAGAAATGACACTTCCAGTTTTATATAATCTCAGTTTAGAGATGCTAAAGGGCCCATGCAAAATCATAAAGCTAGCCACAGATAAATCAATATTCCTACCCAGCTCAACATATGTTTAAGCGCCACACATTCAGTATTCTGTCTAATTACTGACTCTGATTATAGCAATTTGTCCTATATATCATTAATAGATTGCTAATTTTCAAAGAATTAAAGTACAGTAAAACACCCTTAAGGCTAAAACTACTAATCTTATACAGAATTTAATCAAATTTTTCTTGGATGCTTTAGATGATCTGTTAAGTCCTTGTAATGTCTCAGGTGCATCGTACTGTGGAAGAGTGATAGTCCTAATGAAGTGTAGGTCAGAAGAATGCAGATCAATCAGCTTCTACTTACATATAATCACTATCCTAATGCTCATAGGTACTTTTACAGAGTTCATGATGTAGTGGTCTACTAAGTTTTTTTTTTCAGTTCAAGTTAACAAATCTTTATCTAGTGCTTTCTTTGTGCCAAGTACTGTGGTAAGCTCTGGGCAGCAGTAATAATGTGATATAATACTCATCTTTAAGGAGGACACATTCAGTCTACAGAACACTATATTATCTCCCTTGCAATAGAATTACTTTGTCAATATTTAATTGGTTATAAGTGGAATATTAACAGCAGATATACATTTTTAGAAAATTATGACGGGTGTGTTCACTGATGTAAAGTGACTTCTTCACTACTTTATGAGGTTCTTTTTTAATGAATTACCTTCTAGGTCACCCAAATTTTTAATGACTTTCCTCTTTCTCTCTCTCTCTGTCTCTCTCTCTCTCTCTCTCTCACACACACACACACACTTAATAATCATATTATTTATTACTATACTATGTTTATAACTTCTATTACTTGGCATATTTTCATGGATTCTATAACAATTACTCTCGTGCCTCTGGGCAGGGAAGGGAAGCAGGGAACAAAGTCAGAAGGAAAGGAGGAAAGGAGCATAACCTTCCCTTTGGCAGGTGTCTGGGAATAGGAGACTCTTTCTGAGGTGACTGAATCAAAGGGAAGTAAGAGGTTTCCAAGCTGCCAGTCACAAAGCCACCAAAAACTCACTTTTAATGAAAAAAAAAGAAACTGCTAACTCCTGCTCCATTATAAAATACTTACCAAAGACACCTTCCCTGCGAAGTACCATTCATTTCAAGAGTGAAATACTCTGAGAGGGAAAAATGTGCCCAGGGCAACTGGGAATCAAGAGAAGGAGGGAAGTGTGTAATTCAACTGTGCCCAAGGGAAAAGAGTGTCTCTTTCCTTGACAGCTCCTTCCTACTGTGCGGCAGTCAGCCCTATTTGGTGCCTGCGAAAATTCTGTATTAGTAGACTCCCCACCATCTGCCTAGTGACTACTAGTCCACAGACACCTGGATGCTAAAAAATCCATAATTCTCCCATGGGCCATCTTTTGGGGGAAATTGGAAGATCCATGGGGAAAAAAATCTCTCTACTTGACTTCAGTTTACCAATTTAGTTGAAGTTTTGGAGATAATAATCAGATAAACAGTCAGTCTTTTTTTTTCCTCCTAGGTGCTTTTTCAGTACCTATAGCCAGTGACTATGAAAACTGAGTGACAAATGGTCATCAAGAAGGCTTTAGTCTCTAGGAAATCAGCAGAGGTGTGATTCAACTGACAAAAGAAAGAAAGAAAGAAAGAAAGAAAGAAAGAAAGAAAGAAAGAAAGAAAGAAAGAAAGGAAGGAAGGAAGGAAGGAAGGAAGGAAGGAAGGAAGGAAGGAAGAAAAATGGAAACAAAATAGCCTCCTTTTTAGGCTCCACCACCTAGAGGTCAATTTATTCACCCCGAAACCTAAAACAGTGTCAGATAAAACTTATTTAATTTCTTTTTAACAATTTTCAAATGATATCTTTAGAGAGTGTTTAGTGATTATCACTTAAACATTGACTAATAAACATACTAAACTACCTGAAATCTATGATGGGGAAAGGGTCGTTTCAGTATGTATCCATCTGGATTGATGGAGTATATATTTTAGTAAAGTCAGGATCTTCACTTCTGAAATATGTTTATTTTGCACAAGAAAAAAATAAAAATTAGATTTTTTCCTACAAAACACATAACTGGGTACTGCAAAGATAGTATATAGGTAAATGTGACTGCCTGGCATGGAACCAACCCTACTTTATCCGGTCTCCACATGGTCTCCTGGGTACTACATGGTCTCCTGAGTACCAATGTGGCCTTAGATGCCTGCAGCACCACCAGAATGGCCCATATCCCCAGCCCTGGTACCATGGGTCCCAAGCAGCATTGCATCTTCAGTGTATTCAACAACTGGCCTGGTCGACTGGGAATGACAGGTGGCCACCTTCTCTTGTCAAGCTTCTAATGTCACTTTTTTTTTGGGGGGGGGATCACACCCTGCGATGCTCAGGGCTTACTCCTGGCTTTGACTCAGGAATTACTCCTGGTGGTGCTCAGGGGACCATATGGGATGCTAGGATTCAAACTCGGATCGGCCACATGCAACGTAAACACCATACCCGCTGTGCTATCGCTCCAGCCTCACTCCTAACATCACTTGGGACACCCCTGAAAAGACACATGACTTGAGACTGAAGACTGAATACAACCAAAAGATGTATTCTTTATCTATTTAAGACCTAGTTGTGACAATAAGTTAAATGACTTAGTCACTAGTTGAAGATCACAGCTTGGCATATTTATAGTCAGAAAATTCTTGTGCACAGTGATATGTATGCTAGAAATAGCTTTTTCCATGCCAGGCTATGGTCCTTCTCCCTATTCCCTCTTTTTCCTCGTGACTCCCTGTTAATTTGCCTAGTTTCCCTGACTGAATGATTTCTGAAGAGTTAGATTATGAAACTTTTCATCCCTTTCATTCAGATCCCTATTCATCAGATTCTTAGCTCTACCCATTTTTCTAGGCACACACTTAAAGAGTTCATCAGCGCAGATATGAATAATAATTCTGAACAAATGCATTTTTCAATGTGATATATAAAAATACACTGAAACAAATTTTTCTGGTGAAAAAATGGAAGTGTCATACCATGTTATACTTCTATTCCAAGAACAGCTTGTTAATTTCTTAAAATTACTTAAAATGCAATAAAGCTCTTCCATAGCATCCTAACATGGATTTCAATCACTTCCATTCAGAATTAAACTTAGATTGACTTAAAGCCAGTATTCATGCTAGATTCATTTTTTGAAACAGGACTATTTTTCTATTATAATTAAGAGTTTTTAGTTGAATTTAGAATTTTTACTCTGTCAGAATCCAGATCTAAGGGGACATTTCATAGCATTTTTTCATTCAAAATTAAGTTAAAGATGTCACATGTATGGCTTGTACATCTCAAGTCTCATTTCCAACGCTTGGAACAGCAAATGCTGTTTTCCAATCATATATTTCATTTACTGGGATTCTGTCATTGGCAGCTCCCAGAAGCTAGAGCTAGGTTCCATAGAAGGAACTCGGGCTTTGAATTCAATAGCTTTCTTCAAGGTAAAATTTTACTCCAGGGTTCCAATTAGATCCTAATAATGATTACTTGCATTATAGACCTCTTATCTAAATCCTAGCTTTCCTAGTTACTGGATCAGTGGTTCTTTTCTACATGATTGATTTGGGGAACATTTCAATGTTTTTTCCTCTGAGATCTGCTTCCTATTATTTTGGGGGAAAGTTCTCTCCAATGACTTGTTCTAATAAAACAGAGTAAAGAGCTATGAATGTGAGCTCTGAAGCAACCCTTCCTAGATTCATTACCCAATAGTATCACCTCCCAGTACTGTCAGCTTGAGCAAGTGGTTTACTCATTCAAAGTTAGTTTTCTTATACATTAAATGTAGGGCTGGAGAGATAGCACAGCGGGTAGGACGTTTGCCTTGCACATGGCCCACCCGGGTTCGATTCCCAGCATCCCATATGGTCCCCTGAGCACCGCCAGGAGTAACTCCTGAATGCAGAGCCAGGAGTAACCCCTGTGCATCGCCAGGTGTGACCCAAAATGCAAAAAAAAAAAAATGTAAATTTTCTCACAATACTGGCCTTAAATTATTCTTGTGATGATTGAGTAATCTATATGAAGCATTGTAATGCTGTAGAAAATGCTCAAAATCTGGAATATTATAAGCTGATAATATTATATGATATAATTATATGATTCACTTTTCTTTTTGTTCATGGGAGTTTCAACAGTGTATCTCACCAACTGTAACTTAAACTAGCATGCCTTTGAACTCCCCCTTAAAGTAGTACATCCCTTTTCTGATTTACAGAGTCTTAAAAAGATATAGCATCTGTAGCAAACACTGCCAGACTCCTGTTGTTTTCATTTCTGTGGTGATCTTTGATCACTAGCAGAATTTGAAATCCTGCAACTCCCTACCTGAGGACTTTTCAGCTCACTTTAAGAGTATTGCAGTCATGGTCTGGTCAGTCAGAAGTTGTAAAAATTGTGCCTTTCAAAATCCTTATCCAGTGATAAAGAAGATCAATAGGTAAGTATCACTGCATCCTTAGCCATCAGTTGGAACACTGCATTCACTGGCTCCCAGAGTTCCTTTGATGGGTTGAGTTTCACATATTCTTAGAAATAATAAGCAGAAAACATGTTTTTAAATCTTCATTCCCTTCCCTATTTTATTTCTCCACTTGCCTAGTATTTCTTGGAATAAACAAAATATACTTATATTTGAATACTTATTAACTTCTAGGAAATTCAAACCAAGAAACCAAACCTCAATAAAAAATCATTCCCGTGCTTTGATTCAGTTAATATACAAATAAATTGTGACTTTTTTGATGGGAGATCAATGCATAGACATTGCAGACTGATTGTATGTATTTGTATATTTGTATGTGTCTATGTATGTAAGTCTCCTTAGAGCTGAATTATTGGAGCTGCATGGTGTGGTTCTGTCTTTCCCAGAAACCACCAGAAGCTCCTGAGATTTCTTTAAATATTAAAATACAATATCCTTACGTTCCCTACTTGAAAATATACTCCAGCTCAGTAGGTTGGGCCAAATAAGTCAGCTATCAAGGAGAAAAAGGGATGGCCACAGCTACAAAACAAGGTATATTAGAATCGAAGTAGGATCGTGAACTGAGGGAGGTAGCTTAGAGTGAAGTGTTGGGACTACGTAGAGTGTATTTAGCATGAAGATTATAGTTTCCAAATACTATTTAGTTTTCAAATGAATGGAGGCTGGTTCTGGAATTAAGTGTGGGACCCTTCAAAATAAGTTTAAGCATCTCATCCCAGGACCAAAAGAAGTGGTAAAGGAGAGCTGGAGACAAAATTCAGGGTATAATGCATGTGGCTAACTCGAGATGAATACCTGATGCTTTGTATGATCCCTGAGTACCATCAAGAGTGGCACTGCTGCATGTGACTGAAAAACCAAGAAGTAATAAAGGAATTAAAGGAATCAAAGGGATACAGAGGTCACTTTGTTGGTTTAATTTAGGACACTTTAAGTGTCAAAGGAAATAATGCAGTAAAAAAATGTAGCAATGCAATAAAATAGAATTCTGTGAGTTCATATTACTATTACCTAATTAAGTTAGGTGAAAAACAGGATATTTATAAAAGTTTGAAATAACTCATATAAGACGCTTCTTAATTACAATAGGAAAAAGTTTGTTGTGGAGAAGACTGGTGATTAAACTTAATATCACTGATAATTAAATAAATAAAATTGTGCACACTCCCACCTTCTAGGATGTACTAAGAAGCTTTATTGCTTCCATATTCCTGCTAAAGCTGAAAGCACATGAAAATAATGAAGAATTATCAACAAAACACAAACTGAATTGCATTCCATGTAATAATTGGCATTCAAAAATGTTAGAAACATAAAAGTGGAAAGAGAACTGAGGAACATCTTTACACTAAAAGAACTGAAATGCGATAACAAAATTCAGTATAGCTATGGCCAAGATTCTTCCTACAATACATATTAGGGAAAATTTAAATGGGGTTTGAAGATTAAATGGAAACAATAGATATTAACTGAGCTGACTTCTTGATTGTGAGATTACATAGGAGAAAGATCTTGGAAACAAAAAAGCACTTATTTATGCAAATGTATTATTTCAATTATTCTTATTTTTTCTATAACTTCAAAATTATTTTCAATTAAAAATAGAGAAAGAATGTAGGTTTTGATACCAAAGAAAATGCACACATATACTAATATCCAGGAACTTCCTAATGAAAAATAATTAACCACCAGAAAAACAAATTCAATAAACTCAGTAAAACAACCAGCTTTATCAGTTTTTCAGATGATCAAGCCTTGAGGAAGACTTGTTTCATGAATAACCAAACTAGCAAGACAAAATTACCCAAAAGAAAACTCTACACAGAAAAAAGTGAGTATTGTTCGTCTTTTGAGCAATATTTGTGGAGCATTTATAGTGGTATTGCAATATTCTCACATGAAATTGTAGACATTTTTGAGAGTTTTTCCATTTCAAGGTAAATTTCAATTTTCCTCATGCTGATAGTTGATTTCAAAAAGCAATACTCTTTTTTAAGAGATTTGATAGAGTTCTGGATCAAATCTCAAGAAGTAATTTACTACATTGGTTTTCAAATCAGACTTGGGTTTGAATCATGATCTACTAATCATGCCTTCTTTTTCTATGATTTCTCTTTACTCATTAGCAAAAATTAGAATAATTATGCCCCCTCTTATTGTATTATGCTGAAAAATAAATGAGAAAATATTTATAACTGCCTACCATACAAAAGGTGTTCATAAAATGATGCTATTAATGTTATTAATAATAATCCACCATTAGTTTCTTATAATCTCAATTTATAGTGGGGCATCCTTCTAGATAAGGCCGTAATTTCATCATTTCTCTCACTCGTTTTCTGTCATAGAATTTCCATGGTGAATGATTGTCTTCTGAGTATCCCCTGTATTCTAGTTTCTCAGTATTAAATCTTACATTGTACACCCTATTTTGTAATGCTAGAGTTGAAACTCTAAAAATCTTCTGTTTATTCTGCCAGTGACTCCTTGTCAGGGTCCGTTACAGGGGGGTGTAGAGGTGTGGGATGGGGGTGTGCACTAGAGGAATGTTTCAGAGTTTCAGAAAAAGCACAAATATACCAATTCCCATTTATATCTTATACCTATTGTGGTTTTCTATTGTTGTTTAATTTTTCTCATGCATATCACTGTAGCAACCCTTTTCTTTTACTCAGCAATGGTTCTATCCAGTCTACATAATTCAAATTCAAATGATCATCCTCCTCAAGGACAAGAACTGAGAAGAGGCTCTCTTCAAGCCAATTCCTTCTTTCTCCTTCCTGTAGCTCTAGGGATGGGTTTAGTACTATCTTTTCAATTTCTTAATATCTAGTGTAAATATAAAATGAAACACTTTTATTCTAAAATCTATTCAATTAACAGGATTGTATCAGAATGATACACATGAGTGATATGCATGCATCCTTCTTAAACTCTACTCTGGGCTCCCCCCAGTCAATATTTCAACCATTTCATGAGAGGTGAGTATTTCTCAAACAGATTACTGTGGTTTTCCAGGCTAATCTCTTAGGTCAAAGAATCCACTGGTACCATTTCTGATCTTGTCATTCATGTCTGCTGACTTCTCAGAAACAGGCAGGTATGTTTGTATCTACCTGACTTCCAACAATTATTTTCTGTCACTTTCTATCCCTTAGTGATACCACCTGTTAAAGTTTCTTTTACTGGGGCTAGCACTATAGCTGAGAAAATTGTTGAAGCTTAAAAGCAGTAAAGGTAAATAGAACTATCTATATAGTCTCTAAATCTCTTTCATTTCTCAAATTTCCACTTTACCCCAGAGAGCATCAGTATTTTCCTCAGCCATTATTTTCATCCTAGTACTCCCTTAAGAATGTGCTCCTTGAGCTAAGGATAGAACAGAAGGTAGGGTATTTGCCTTTTACACAGCTGACCCAACTTTGATCCCTGGCACCGAATATGGTCCCCTCTAAGCCATCCAAGAGTGATTCCTGGGCACAGAGCCAGGAGTAAGCCCTGAACACTGCCCGGATGTAGCCTCCAACCATCACACAAACAAAAAAATGTACTCCTTGTTGACTACTCCATCAAGTCCAAATGCTTGTTAGTCCCTAGAGATCTAGTTACATGTTAATAGAACTATTGCTGTTTTTTTCAGGCTAGAAAGTCTTTTTTAAAAGAAATAATTAATAAAAGCCTATAAGAATATGCCAGCTAGATAGGATGTCAAATCAGCAAGCTTGAGTTTCAGTCATTCTTAGTAAATACTCAGGAATATGATATACTTGGGAGAATGCAGACAGAACCAGAATCCCTATGGAACTGAGAGAAGTCATGAAGGAATTTCTCCAGAAATGGCGTAAGCTTCTGGAGACTTTTCATGATCTTCACTTGAGTCAAATGCTACCAAAAGCCAACAGGTACAACAGGTTGTGCTTATGAGCATTGCAGGACCAAGAAATCAGAAGATTTTGCCCGGAAAGTCAGTATATCCCTACATAGAAGGCAATTTATAGATAAATAACTGTATTTTTTCCTGCATTTAAAGAACTTAAATATTTTGGTGACTTTGTGGGCATTTCTATCAACCAAACACATCAAAAAGATAAATTTACACACACACATACACACACACACACACACACACACACACACACACGGACTAAGGGGCCTTGGAACTACCCTAGAGATGTTCTGCCTGACTATGAGGTCCTGAAAATTCAGGGCTTGGGTCAATGATGTAGTGTTGTTTTTCCCTGGTAGTGCTCAGTATGCTCCATGAGTTTCCATGGCTAGACCTGGTCTTAGGGGAAAGGGAATGCATAAGTGAGTGTCGTGGGGCCTAGAAACTATAAGGATGTGATATGCTTTGAATATCTCCCTGGCCTTCCAGAAATTTAGATTCTTTTTTTTTTTTTGGAGTAAGTCTGGAACATCGGGGGGGATCATGCTTCAGTGTGCTGGGGTCGACTGCCAGGACCCGGCACAATAGAAGGAAATAGGATATTTCAAAGTACATGCATTTTGCCATTTTTTTCATACACTGCATGTTAAAATTATGGAGTTGTTTGATTTTTTTTTCCTTTATTGTATTTTTTTTTTAAGTTGTAGATTTACAATTTTTTGTGCTTTGGTTTCAATTATACAATGATCAGATACCCATCCCTCCACCAGTGCCCATTTTCCACCACCATGGATAATATCCCTCCCACCCCCATCCCCCCATCCCCCCTGTCTCTGTGGCAGGGCAATCCCTTGTGTTCTCTCTCTCCTTTTGGGTGTTGTGGTCTGCAAAAGAGGCATTGAGTGGCAAACATGTTCAGTCCATAGTCTACTTTCGACATGCATCTCCCCTCCTGGGAGGATCCTCCAAACATCCTTTATTTGGTGCTCCCTTCTCTATCTGAACTGCCCTTTCCTCTAGGATACCCGGCTGGCCTCTAAGTTATGGAGTAATCCTCCTGGTGCGGATCTTAGCTATTCTTGGGTATTAATCTCATACTTTGTTACTTTATATCCCCCAGATGAATGCAATCTTTCTATGTCTATCCCTCTCTTTCTGACTCATTTCGCTTAGCATGATACTTTCCATGTTGTACCACTTGTATGTAAATTTCATGACTTCATCTTTTCTAACAGCTACATAATACTCCATTGTGTAGATGTACTAAAGTTTCTTTAACCAGTCATCTGTTCTTGGGCACTCAGGTTTCTTCCAGTTTCTGGCTATTGTAAAGAATGCTGCAATGAACAAACAAGTGCAGATGTCACTTCGACTATACATTTTTGCCTCTCTGGGATATATTCCCAGGAGTGGTATTGCTGGGTCAAATGGGAGCTCAATTTCTAATTTTTTGAGAATCGTCCATACTGTTTTCCAGAAGGGCTGAACCAGTGGACATTCCCACCAACAATGAAGGAGTGTCCCTTTCTCGCCACATCCACGCCAGCATCGGTTGCTTTTGTTCTTTTGAATGTGGGCTAGTCTCTGAGGTGTGAGATGGTATCTCATTGTGGTTTTGATCTGCATCTCCCTGATGATTAATGATGTAGAGCATTTTCTCATGTGCTTTTTTGCCATTCGGATTTCTTCTTTGAGAAAGTTTCTGTTCATTTCATTGCCCCATTTTTGGATGGGGTTGGATGTTTTCTTCTTGTGGAGTTTAACCAGTATTTTGTATATCTTGGATATCAACCCCTTGTCAGATGTGTATTCGGCGAATATCCTTTCCCATTCTGTAGACTGTCTTTGTATTTTGGTCACTGTTTCTTTGGAGGTGCAGAAGCTTCTTAGTTTAAGATAGTCCCATTTATCTATCTCTGTTTTCACTTGCTCGGCCAGTGGCGTGGCATCTTTGAAGATACCATTAGCTTCAATGTCATGGAGGGTTTTGCCAACTTTATCTTCAATGTACCTTATGGTTTCTGGTCTGATGTTGAGGTCTTTAATCCATTTTGATCTTACTTTTGTACATGGTGTTAGGCAGAGTTCTGAGCCTATTTTTTTGCATGTAGCCGTCCAGTGATGCCAACACAATTTATTAAAGAGGCTTTCCTTACTCCACTTCACATTACTTGCACCTTTATCAAAGATTAGATGAGCATATGATTGGGGAGAGATGTCAGTGTATTCAACCCTGTTCCATTGGTCTGCAGTTCTGCCTTTGTTCCGTACCATGCTGTTTTAATTATTACTGCTTTGTAGTACAGTTTGAAGTTCGGGAGGTTGATTCCCCCCATTTTCTTTTTCCCAAGAATTGCTTTAGCTATTCGTGGGGGCTTATTGTTCCATATAAATTTCAGGAGTGTTTGCTCCATTTCTTTGAAGAATGTCATGGGTATCCTTATAGGGATTGCATTGAATTTATACAATGCTTTTGGTAGTATTGCCATTTTGACAATGTTAAGTCTCCCGACCCATGAGCAGGGGATATCTTTCCATTTCCTCATGTCCTCTTTTATTTCCTGAAGTAGCGTTTTGTAGTTTTCTTTGCACAGGTCCTTTACTTCCTTAGTTAAGCTGATTCCTAGGTACTTGATTTTCTGGGGCACAATTGTGAACGGGATTGTTTTTTTCATGTTGCTTTCTTCTCTCTCACTGTTTGCGTATAGGAAAGCCATGGACTTTTGGGTATTGATTTTATAACCTGCAACTTTACTATACGAGTCTATTGTTTCTAGGAGTTTTTTGGTGGAAGTTATTGGGTTCTCTAAGTAGAGTATCATATCATCTGCGAATAGTGAGAGCTTGATTTCTTCCTTTCCTACCTGAATGCCCTTAATATCTTTTTCCTGCCTAATCGCTATTGCAAGTACTTCCAGTACTATATTGAACAGCAGTGGAGAGAGTGGGCATCCCTGTCTCGTCCCTGATCTTAGAGGGAAGGCTCTCAGTTTTTCCCCACTGAGGATGATGCTTGCTGTAGGCTTGTGGTAGATGGCTTTAATTATGTTGAGGAAGGTCCCCTCTATACCCATTTTGGCTAGGGTTTTCATCATAAAGGGGTGCTGGATCTTATCAAATGCTTTCTCTGCATCTATTGATATGATCATATGCTTTTTATCTTTTCTTTTGTTGATATGGTGGATTATGTTGATTGATTTCCGAATGTTAAACCATCCTTGCATCCCTGGGATGAATCCTACTTGGTCATGGTGTATGATCTTTTTGATGAGTAGTTGGATTCTATTTGCTAGTAGTTTGTTGAGGATCTTTGCATCTGTTTTCATCAGGGATATCGGCCTGTAATTCTCTTTCTTTGTGGTATCTCTGTCTGCTTTTGGTATCAGTGTGATATTTGCTTCGTAGAAACTGTTCGGAAGTGTTTTTGATATTTCAATTTCGTGGAAAAGCTTAAAGAGCATCGGGAGTAAGTCCTCTTTAAAGATTTGGAAGAATTCACTAGTGAATCCATCCGGGCCAGGACTTTTGTGCTTGGGGAGACTTTTTATTACCATTTCAATTTCCTTGATGGTGATAGGTCTGTTCAGGTATTCCAGGTCTTCTTGGTTCAGCCTTGGGAGTCTGTAGGAGTCTAGGAATTTATCCATTTCCTCGAGGTTTTGATGTTCCGTGGCATAAAGCTTTTCAAAGTACTCCCTGAGGATCCTCTGAATTTCTGTGGTTTCTGTTGTAATGACCCCCTTTTCATTTCTAATTCGGTTTATTAGGGTTTTCTCTCTCCCTTTCTTTGTGAGTTTTGCTAGAGGCTTATCGATCTTGTTAATTTTCTCGAAGAACCAGCTTTTGGTTTCATTGATCTTTCGGATTGTTTTTTGGGTTTCCATCTCGTTAATCTCTTCTCTGAGTTTTATTATTTCCTTTCTCCTGTTCGGGTTGTGCTCCTTTTTTTGGTCCTTCTCCAAGCTCTTAAGCTGTGAGGTTAGGTTACTTAAATTGTGTGCTCGCTCCTCCTTCCTGAGGAATGCTTGTAGAGCTATAAACTTTCCTCTTAACACAGCCTTTGCTGTGTCCCATAAGTTTTGGTAACTCGTGTTCTCATTTTCATTCGTTTCTAGGAATCTTTTGATTTCCTCTTTGATTTCCTGTCTAATCCACTCGTTGTTCAATAGTGCACTGTTTAATTTCCAGGTGTTTGATTTAGTTTTCTGTTTTTGTGTGTGATTTACTTCTAATTTCAGCGCATTATGGTCTGAGAAGATTGTTGATACAATCTCTACTTTCTTAATTTTATGGAGGCATGTTTTGTGGCTCAGCATGTGGTCTATCTTGGAGAATGTTCCATGTACGCTTGAGAAGAATGTGTATTCAGCTTTTTGTGGAAAAAGAAGACCACACCTTCTACAAGATCATTGTGGGTGATTTTAATGCCAAGATAGGACCGAGAAGATCAGCTGAAGAACTTCACATCGGAACCCATGGCCTAGAATGGAACGAACAGGGTGAGAGACTGTCTGAGTTCATCATGTCGACCAAGACCATTCATGGTAACTCACAGTTCCAGAAGGCAGAATCTAAACGATGGACATGGGAGTCTCCCGGTGGACGATTCCACAACGAAATAGACCACATCATATTCAATCGACGGTTTTGCCTGACTGATGTCGCTGTTGTCCCAAAATTTCGAACGGGATCGGACCACCGTCTCCTTCGTGCAAAATTCTACTTCACAGAGCGGGGAGAAAGGGCTGCAAAGTTCAAAAAGAGAACTCCCAGAACGACCACCAACTGGGAACTCTTTGGTACTATTGCGGCAACATGGGAAGATGCCATTGTTGACAACATTGACGAGGAATACGATCGACTGGTTCAGCACCTCCATGAATGTGCGAGGAACGCCAAGAGAGAGATAGCCACAAAAAGTCGCCTATCTTCGAAAACTCTTGAGCTAATTCGCCAGCGTGGTTTGGCGCATGCCTCAGGCAACCGCAAGCTGACGTCCGAGCTTGCAAAGCAGTGCAGAGATGCGATCAAGGAAGACCTCAAGGAGAGAAGAGCAGAGGTACTGGTAGATGCGGCAGAAGCCGGGAAAAGTATTCGTAACGCCCGCCTGTCCTTCGCCAACTATAAGACCAAGATGACTGCCCTCCGACGTCCTGATGGATCCATCACATCCTCCAGAACGGCAATGGAGAAGATTATCCATGACTTCTACTCAAATCTCTTCGATAGCCATGTCCACTTGCCGACATACCAAATTCCACAGGATGGGTATGTCGTTCCCAACGTTCTCCCTTCCGAAATCCGACACGCCATTTCGTCAGTAAAGAAGCAAACAGCACCCGGCCCAGACAAGGTCAGACCTGAACACCTGAAGAACCTGCCGTCAGTACTCATCAATACACTGGCTCGGCTCTTCACTCGCTACCTGTCTGAATGCAAGGTTCCATCTCAATGGAAAACCAGCAGGACCGTACTACTGTTCAAGAAGGGAGACATCCATGACATTGGCAACTATCGCCCGATCTGCCTATTGTCTGTCATCTACAAGTTGTTCACTCGAGTCATCCTGAATAGGATTGGCAGAACACTAGATGAAGGACAACCATGTGAGCAAGCAGGGTTCCGCAAAGGATTCAGCACCATCGACCATATCCACACGATAACCAAACTCATTGAGGTTTCTCGGGAGTTCAAGATGCCGCTCTGCTTAACGTTCATTGATTTAAAGAAGGCCTTTGATTCTGTTGAGACGGAAGCGGTCATTGAAGCCCTAGCCAATCAGGGCATTCAAGCCCAATACATCAGGATCCTCCGTGAGCTGTATTGCGGATTCACTACCAGGATCTCACCATTCTACAAAGAAGTGATCGTTGATGTCAAGAGAGGGGTGCGGCAGGGTGATACCATTTCACCAAAACTCTTCAGTGCCACCCTCGAGAACATCATGCGACGACTGGAATGGGAAGGAATGGGAGTGAAGATAGATGGTCGGCAACTACACCACCTCTGCTTTGCTGATGACATTGTTTTAATAACACCAAACATCAGCCAAGCGTCACAAATGCTGGCCGACTTTGACCATGAGTGTGGAGAGGTGGGACTACAGCTGAATCTTACGAAGACAATGTTTATGAGAAACAGCCTTGTTCCTGACGCCCCATTCGCTCTCAATGGAATGACCATCTCCGAATGCAACAGCTATGTGTACCTAGGTCGAGAGGTCAACATGACAAATGACCTGGCACCCGAGCTGCGCAGGAGGAAGAGAGCGGCTTGGAACGCCTTCAAGAACGTCGAAGAAATAGCTAAGAGGACGAAGAACCTCCGGCTCCGGGCACATCTCTTTGATTCCACTGTTCTTCCTGCATTAACATATGCCTCAGAGACCTGGGCCCTACGCAAACAAGATGAGAACGCCATTCAGGTCTCCCAAAGAAGAATAGAAAGAGCTATGCTTGGAATATCACGTTTCACTCAAATGAGAGAACGAATCCGGAGTTCTGACATCCGTCGACGATCAAGGATCAGGGACGCTGTCTCATTTGCCAAGGTGTCGAAAATCAGATGGGCTGGTCACGTAATGAGATTTAAAGACGACCGTTGGACTAGAGCTGTTACTGATTGGATTCCACGGGATGTCAAGAGACCGCGTGGCCGCCCACCTACCAGATGGTCAGACTTCTTTGTCAAGATCATGAACGATCGGTTTGAGGCCCTCCATGTTCCCGGAGCGAAGAGATGCCATTGGGCTACACTAGCACGCGACAGGGACAAATGGAGACGTTACTGGCGCCCGCTCGAGCAAATCGACGACTAACGGGAAGTTAAGTGATAAGTGAAGTGATTAAGTGGATGAAGTGTCCTGTATATATCTACTAAGTCCCTTTCTTCCATTGTTTCCCTCAAATGAAGTATGTCCTTGCTAAGCTTGAGTCTGGTTGATCTATCAAGAGGTGACAAAGCAGTGTTGAAGTCTCCCACTAGTATTGTGTTGCTATTGATGTCTTTTTCCAAATCTATGAGTAGTTGTTTTAAGTACTTTGCTGGTCTCTCATTAGGTGCATATACATTTATTATTGTAAGTTCTTCCTGTTGTACAGATCCTTTGATCAGTAAGAAATGGCCTTCACTGTCTCTTATGACCTTCCTCACTCTGAAATCGATGTGGTCTGATATAAGGATGGCTACCCCAGCTTTTTTTTTTTCCTTTTTTTTTTTCGTTGCAAAATTTTTTTCCCTTTATTTTATTTTATTTTTATTAAAGTTGTAGATTTACAATTTTTTGTGCTTTGGTTTCAATTATACAATGATCAGATACCCATCCCTCCACCAGTGCCCATTTTCCACCACCATGGATAATATCCCTCCCACCCCCATCCCCCCATCCCCCCTGTCTCTGTGGCAGGGCAATCCCCTGTGTTCTCTCTTTCCTTTTGTACCCCAGCTTTTTTATGGGAGCTGTTTGCCTGTAGGATTGTTTTCCAGCCTTTGACTCTGAGTCTGTGTTTGCTTTGACTATTGAGATGAGTTTCTTGCAGGCAACAGAATGTTGGGTTCAATTTTCTAATCCATCCTGCCACTCTATGTCTTTTAATTGGTGCGTTTAGCCCATTGACATTGAGAGAGATTATTGTTATGGGATTTTGTCCCATTGTTCTGTTAAAATTTGGTGTATTTGAGGGGCCTTTCTTGCCTTAAAGTAGCCCATTTAGTTGTTCTTGTAACCATGGTTTTGAGTCTATGAAGTTCCTGAGCTGTTGTTTGTCTGTGAAACTGTGTGTTGTTCCTTCTATTATGAATGAGAGTCTTGCTGGGAAAAGTATTTTGGGGGAGGCATTTATTTCATTGAGTTTTTTTACTATGTCCCACCACTGTTTTCGGGCCATGAGGGTTTCATCAGAAAAATCAGCTGTGAATTTTAAGGATGCTCCTTTGTAAGAGATTTCTTTCTTCGATCTCGCTGCTTTCAGAATTTTGTCTCTGTCTAAGGTTTTGGTCATTTTGATCAGAATGTGTCTTGGGGTATTTTTATTCGGATTTCTTCTAGCTGGTACCCTTCGGGCCTCCTGAATGTGGTCACAAGTTTTCTTCAGCTCTGGAAATGTTGTAGCAATGATGTCTTTGACAGTTTCTTCTTCATCGAGGTTTTCTTCCTGTACCTCTGGGACTCCAATAATTCTTATGTTACCCCTCTTGGCTTCATCACGATCTTCTCTTGCCATCTGTTCCCGAATTGTGAGTCTCTTTTCCATTTTCTGCTCTTTTCTGGAGAGTCTCTGAACTTCATCTTCGAGCTCACTGATTCTGTTCTCAGCAGCTGTTACTCTGCTGCTGAGGCCTTCCACTGAGCTTTTCAATTCGCCTACGAGATTTTTCAGGTCTGACAAGAAATTTAGATTCTTATGAAATTCTTAAATTCTTATGAAATAATTCTATGATGGCTATAATTCGTCTTCCATAATTCAATATCTATGATCATTAGTTTTATTATATTACCTGTTACTACTTTTGTTTTATTATATTTCCTACAAGGAAATATATTTCCTACAAGGAAACTGGTCTGTGCTTAATACATAGCATTTAAAGATATGGTACAGGCTATTTTATATAACTCTAAATAGGCAATCAGAAATAGAAATTTCAGTCAAAAGTCTCCATCTTTGTCTACATAATGGCAAATACTTAGGTATTTTAAGCTATCTGAATTATTTGTATATTTTATAGATTAATCTGCAAAATAAAAAATTAGAATGTATGAACACATATTTTTAGTCATCTACTGAATTTTTAGTTGGCTAATTATGATTTTGCTTTAATGTTGAATATCATGTTTTGCTTCTTTTTAAAAATAAGATGAATTGTTACTAAAGTATCCTAATTTTTGATGTGCCTATCATGGCTTTTCAAATATATTTACCATCATTTATTTTATTTCAATGTTTCTTATTTCTCAGACTCCTGTCATTTACTCTATTTTAGATGCTTCAAGATTAGAATTTGACATATTTCAACTTTTTCACTCTCTAATTCTTGAAGATGTCTCTAACTTATCTTGATTTCCTATTTAATGTTACAAACTTCTCTGATTTCAGAAATCTATAAAAAATACTGAGCACAAAATAAGAAATATAATCACAAGAATATCACTGTTACCTGATTTCACACACACACACACACACACACACACACACACACAAAGATTGCTGAACAGGATGTAGAGGGTTGATGTAGATTGTTTAAATCCATCAATGACACACACTTTGAGCTTTACATGTTTCATTCATGAGATATTTTTAAATCCTTCTTTCCATGAAATAAAAGGTATTTACTATGCACATCACTGAAGCAAATGCTTTATTCATAATTGACTCCAAAGAACATATTTCTCTTGATGAATCATTCGTAGGTATTAAATATAAGTAGCAAAGTATCTATTTTTATATAACTGTCCTTTAACCCACTCTGCTGGCCATGCTTACTTTAGATGGCTCTAAGGAAAAATAACTCTTCTCTAAAAATAATCATTTGACAATCAATAACACTTATTTCTATTTACATCTTCTTGGAACTCATCATGTCTCATTTCTGATGAACTGAATTTAAATATATGCTTATGACTAAAATGCAACTCATTCCAGAAGTCCACTAGAATTCCTTGCTTCAAGTTTCCAGATACATTCAGAATGAAATTTAAAGTCTTTATCTTAGCCTGACTCAACCGTCTCCTATCCCTCCCAATTCATTGTCAATCACTTATTTAATATATTTCAGCCTACCAGTTCTGAGATCATGTGAGCTCTAAAGCTAATTTCCCCTGTTGGTATCCTCATATTTGTTGTTTCCTCTGCCAGGAAGGTTGTTTCCCCAAGTCTTTGAATAAAAGGTCAGCTGTTCCTCATCATTCATGTCTTACCTCAAATGCATCTTTCTCAGAGAGTTCTTTTCTGGACTTCCTGACCACACTCTATCACATTACCTTAAATCAGAGCATTTATCTCTAATTGACATCATTTATTTGCATATTTATTGACACCATTTATTTGCACACATGCATATTTTCATTTATCTGCTGTAGGGTAGAACCCTGTTTAGATCCTTCTTTTTAAGTTTGCTCCCTACGGTTTCTCTAGGTTCCTAATTTGTTTGCTCCCTAATGAATGGAGTTTTTCTAAAATTCTGAGCATTTTATGGTGAGCCTGATCCCCCCTCCCCAAACTAAAAGTAGCATCCTGTCTTCTCATACTTTGTTCTCTCAAGAAAACTTTTATTTGTATGAGACTTCTATAATCACAGCTACACTCCTACATCAGAATCTTTGTCTCAGACTTTAGAACATTGACTACTGGTGTTAAGAGATTGTCATATGACTCTGGTTATCAAAACTCTTGTTTTACTCCTCCAAAATTCCTTAAAATTTTAAATAATCTTGATGCCCCATGATTCCTTGTTGTTTACAGGAACTTCATTTATGGAAATAAGTGATTTTTCCTTAATCATAAGACTAAAACATAATTTTAGTAACAGGATGTAGAGAACACATGACAATGAGGTTAGTAGTATAAATCTGGATTAAAATCCTTGCTCTACCTTTTATTAGCAATTTTGTAAAGATTTATGAAGCTAATTCTCTTAACTATAAAATAGAAGTAGCAAAAGTACCTTGCTAAAGAAACCATTGTGAGGATTCAGTAAGATAATATAAATTGTTTTTATCTTTACACTGTGCTGGCGATCTTCACATATTATTTTTGGATATCAGAACAATACTGTTCTTCGGAGGATAATTTGAAACACATAACAAAATTACCTGAACATTTGTCTTTAAGCCCTTAATGAGCACAACACAACATGATTTGCCAATTCATTATCTGTGATAGCAAAATATTAGGAAAAACTAAATGAAATATAAACTAAATATATTCATATATATTATATCCTCAACATAAAGATGTATGCATTTAGATGTAACTTATTTGCTTGTTTTTATAATGAAATTTAGAAGAATAGATTGGAAATTGAATAGAAGGTTTACCTTTAAGGAATGAATATAAGGGTATTAGGAAAAATACAGATCTGAGAATAAAACTTTCTGACTCTTCAATGTAATTTTGATTTTTGACCCATTAAATTTGTGGCAAAACATGTAAAAAATTGAATTCAGTTTACGAAGAAATAGCCAGAATTTACTACCCAGAATCTAAAATTTAGCACATACATAAATAAATGAATCTAACTACTTCTCAACTTGATAATATAATACAGAGTAGGAGTAAATCTTGCATACAGTCTTCTCACACTCTTGCTGGTATCTTATCAGGAAAATTTGAATTGTTAGACTTCAATATTATGTGGGCTGGAGCGATAGCACAGCGGTTAGGGCGTTCGCCTTACACGCGGCCAACATGGCCGACCCGAGTTCGATTCCTCCGCCCCTCTCGGAGAGCCCGGCAAGCTACCGAGAGTATTCAATATGCCAGACACAGTAACAACAAAGTCTCCAATGGAGACGTTACTGGGCCCGCTCGAGCAAATCGACGATCAACGGGAGGGCCTTTACCTTTACCTTTTAATATTATGTGTGTCTGAAATCTTCAAAACTCATAGTGCTGCAAGTGATAGAATATACTCTGTTCAGGATATTCTAAATCAACAAAGACCAGAAACAACTAAATGTGATGTTTTATTCTTCTGTGGATCCTGGATTTAACAAAAATAAATAAATAATAATAAAGTACAATGTTTGAGATGTGAGGGATATTGGAGTGAAGACTTTTGTTATATTAGTGCTGGATTAATATTATATCCAAGAGATATAATCATGACAGAATATCTTTGCTGTTAGAAGTTACATACCAGAATATTTCTTGATTATGCACCACATTTATTTTCAAACTTGCAATGAAAAGAAAGACCAAGAGGGAAAGGAAAGAGAAAAAGCAAATGTGCAAAATATTCATTGTGCTGTTCTTCCAACTATTACATAGGTGTGAAATTTTTCAAAATAAAAAGTTAGGGAGCTAACCCCCAAAACAAATAAAACTAAAAAAGATCTGTGCCTGTTAGCTATTACTATCTCTGATTCTCCCAATCTGGGAGGCTGTGAGACGAAACCTGAAATAAATACATATGGTTGATAAATAAAAAAGAAATTGTGAACTGGGATCTATTTTCAGCCTACTGAAGCATGTCAGTTGATACTTTACTTATTCATTTCCCCTAGGATTTGCCCAAACAAATCAAATTGCCTCCAACTTAAAAAAAAAAAAAAAAGAAAGAAACTGTCTTTAAGCTTCCCTGGAAAGAAGCAGTTAAGTCTTATCCTTATTTTACCTTTTTCTTATTTAGTGATGTGCTTTGGCAGAAATTCAAGGAGAGAATAGTTGCAGCCAGCCTCTGGAAAAATGTAGACAACACTGCCTCTCACTCTCATGAATTAAGCTGGGAGGCATGCCACCGCTTCCAACCTGCCTGTCTCAATTGCGGTGACAAAGCTCCAAGCCAAGAAGAAGACCCTTGGGTGTTGACTTTATATTATTTCAGAATTTAAATACAGAAAGTGAGACAGAAAGCCTCTCTCCCAGATCACGAAGTGGGGAGTGTAATTGATAATAGATCAGCTCAGCTTTTCTGGTGTGAAGACAGCAGATAATTAAAGGTCCACAAGCCCTTCCATTTAAATTCCCATCCATGAGGGACCTAACAAAACATCCTTTGACACTTCTAAATTACACATTTAAAAAATATCTTTTTCCCAGATGTATAATATTTGCTCCATAAAAAACATGAAATGACCATTTGTCATTGAACATCTATTTTCCTTTCTTTTAAGACTTAAAAGACTTTTTCATTTCTATGGCAGGAACTAGAGAGACAGCCTTTGTAACTAGTTAAAAGCTACAAAGAGGCTCTATTGAAACAAAATACTGCTCATATCCTGATCCATGCCAGGAGGAATAAATTGCACAGAAGTGCTTAAAGAAAACTGTTTTATAGTTACTACTTTGTTACATTAGCTGACAAGGGAGAGATTATTAGATTTATAGAGGGATTTTTTCCTCTTATAGAAGAGGAATCTATATATAACTAAAGAATTGTGTATTATCACCATTGGAATTTAAAATCAGCTAATAAGAACTAAGAGCAAAAGAAAAGCTTCTTTAGAGGTTTCTTGGTCTTGGGTATGAATCTAAGCCATGGCATTAAGCTGCCTTGCTTCACTTTGTGTCACAGCACTGATCTGCAAAAGTATCTCAATATTTCACTTTTAGATACCTCCAAAATGAAAATATGCTTGTCTTTTGAACATGCATCCCAAGCAAATTTTGCAGTTGGAAGCTACTAATACCAACTGATGACTATAAAATCAAACCTTATGTTTGTATATGTACCTTTGTGTACCTACCTCTGTGCCTCACACAGCACATCAAGACATAATCTCACTTAATCCTAGGAACTCTCTAAGCTAGGCTGTATGGTTAATCTTTCTGTTATATGGTTAAGGTCACTGAAAAAGACACAATTTTTCTCAATGCTGAAATTGTATATCTAGCATTCACTAGAAATACTCTGACTTTAGTGGATGAGAGAGGGGAAGGAGATCTCAGAGTTCTACATCTGTCATCTACTAGTTGTATGGCCCTGGATTTCTCTAAGCCTCTGTTTGCAACTCCTCTGTTGCAAAATAAGAAAAATAATAGCCACCTCTGAGAAATCATATAATGGCTATTTTGTCCCCTATATTTATTGCAGCACCATTCACAACAGTCAAGATTTAAAAATAACTATATATAATATATAATATATATATGGAGGACTGGAGTACTATACAGCCATAAGAAGAAATCTTGCAATTTCCCACCTCATGAATGTAAATAGAGAGTATCATGATGAAAGAAATCAGTCAAAAAGATAAGGGCAGAGAGAAAATGGTTCATCTTATATGTAGAATATAAAGAAATATAGTAAGGGAGCAACAAATAGCCAAAGGGAACAGAACTAGAGATTTGGTCTACAGGGAAGAATTTAGGAGCATGGGGGACAGGTGAGAGAGGTCTCAGGAAACTTGGGGTAGTCAAGTGGGCACTCTGGTGTGTGTCTAGTTTTGGAACCATATGTGCTTGAATATAAAAATGTAAAGAAAGTGTAGGGTAATGCAACAATTCTCTTTAAATGTCACTCAATATTTTTATCTATTAATTTATATATTCAACTACTACTTTAGTGTTTTAGTGTGATGCAGAGTTTATCTGTTTAACAATAAAGATATACGTGTTCAGAAATAATGTACACTAGGTAATTTGCTTGTCCTGTACCCAGCATGCCTGGCTTTGATACCTGCACCCCACGTGGTCTCCCAAGCCTGACAGGAGTGATCTGTGAGATCAGAGCCTGGAGTAAGCCTTGAGAACTACCAGTTGTGCCAAAAAAAAAGAAGAAAGAAGAGTAGGAGGGTTGGGTAGAAGAAGAATAAGGAGAAAAAGGAAAATGAGGAGAAGAAGGATGAAGGGGAGTGGGAGGAGAAAGAGAAGGAGGAAGAGGAAGAAGGAAGAAGAAGAAGAAGAAGAAGAAGAAGAAGAAGAAGAAGAAGAAGAAGAAGAAGAAGAAGAAGAAAAAGAAGAAGAAAAGATTTATCTCTAGAGACAAGTAAAATACTGTACTTACCCTTTAGGTAAAATGCTAGCCTTCATGAAACTTACAGACTTCAAAGTTAATCAGTATTTACATAAGAAATTAAACATAGTGTGATATTAAGAGTACAGACCATGAACATATCACAGGGACTTGGGACTATGTTATGCATGCATAGCACTCAGTTTACTGTGTTACCTGAAGTCCCCCAGTATCTTATCAGGCATGGTCTTGAAGCTTCTAGGCACCTCAAACACCACAACCTTGGGCCCAAGCACTGAACAATTAGAACTGTAAAGCAGATATCACCAAGAAAGAATGGCCCTCAGGTTGTCTGAGCACTTAATGTGAGCTCCATCACCCTCTACATCACCACCCACCACCCAAATAAAAGGAAGAAACAAACCAAGCAAACAAGCCAGACCAGAGCCATCAGGTACAGTTGTAAAGGTTTTACACTGCATAATCCAGGATATGATAGTCGTATCACTAAATAGGTGAATGATGATACCTCTTCTAGAGTTTACAATGCAGTACCTGAGAGGCTGTACACAACAATCATTCTGGGAGAGAGAGTTTGATAAAAGTCTTCATAAGGTGAATTTAATCTAGATGATTTCAAATAGATAGAAAAAGTACATGAGAACATATTAAATGAATATAGAATTTCAAGGTCAACAGTGATAATAGTTACTAGAATGTGCAGGTGACAGAAAAAATGAAGTTGAAAAAATAAAAAAGACCACATGGTGAGGAACCCTATAAATAATGGCTCCAGATCTGCACGTTACTCTCACAACAGCAAAGTAAATTTGTGCAAATATGTCACTGCTGCCACTGCATCTTATCCTACTTCTTATCAGTTCCTAGTTTTTATGTGAAGATTTACATTGTTCTGGGAGTTGCACCAAAGAAATAAAACTAAAAGTTCTATGTAAAATGTAAGCTAGAAGGATGAAGAGATGAGTCAAAGGGCTAGAGTGCATGCCTGGCATGCATGAGGGCCAGAGTTCAATTCCTAGCACTGCATGGATACCTGAGCACTGTTGGGTGTAGCACTGGGGGATTCCAAGTACACTGAGCTTGAGCACCAACACTGTCAAACCCACACCACTTGCGCAGAGTCACCAGGAGTGGCCCAGGGCTGGGGAAGTTCCAAAAATTAAAAAGGTAGTTAAAGAAATGAAATGCTGAGATAACTCAGCAGAAAGCATCATAAGGGGAAACTGACAGGGAGGACAGCATTTAAATAAAGCCAATAACCTGGCAGACTGAAGAGACAGGAAACCAGGCTCCTAAACCACTATGTTGAATCCCTAAGATTTGTCCTGCCTAAAGCCACATATTTGGAGACTGATCTCCACTTACATAAAGCAATCAAGTCCTGTTCACTATGAAAATCAGTTTGAATTTGTTTTCTGTTGTTTTCAACTTTTAATATACTGGTACCTTTATAAGATGCTAGCAAGAAATCAAATAATTCCAATGTACATTTTATTGAAAAGGTTACTGGATGATGTTCTAGAAGAGAACAGAATGGTCTTTCACTAAAGTCCTAGCAAGAAGGAGGGACAAAATAACGAACAATATACCCTAACATTACCTTTTAGAGAATGGGCCTGAGAGCTAATACAGCAGTTAGGTTGTTTTCCTTGCATACGAGTGAGTAACCCATGGGTACAACCTTCAGCACCACTTATCATATCCTGAGACCACCAGGAGTGATCCCTAAACACAGAGTCAAGAGTAAGCACTGTCCAAATGAGGGTTTGGTCCCCCCCCAAAAAAAATTATAGAGGTCTTAGAGGAATAATTTAATGGGTAATACCGGGATGCAATATAATTCCTATAATGATTGTGCTTTATTTTAAAAATCTTTATTATTTGTTAATATAAGTATTATTTTTATTTTACTGTATGTTAGTATCTTTTCTCTACTTCCCTCACAGAAAGGTTCTTTCTTTAACATATAATACTCTTCTTGCCTTCTGGATCATTTAGTCTTCCCATATTCTGCCTAGCATTAAAGATTGACTTTCTACTAGTGTGCATCTTCTAAAAGGTTATAAGCTCTAGAAATCATGGTTTATGCTTTGCTGAAGTGCATTGTGGACCCTGTGTACGTAGTACCAGTGCTATGTACTTAGTAATTATTCAGAGACTCAGATTACTAAGTATGTTTATCAAGACACCACATATATACCACACAACCTTTTCATTCTCTATTTTACCCCCAACTTCCCTTTGACCTCTGGTAGAGAAGCTTAAATGCAAATCTTTAAAAAAAGATTGAGAATGTGTCTATTGTGCCACAGTGAAAACTTTCTCAGAGGTTCTAGTTTCAGCTCTGTCTTTGTATTATCATATGGTTTGGAACAAGTGTGAACTTCTTTGGTTCTGTAGCTAAGCTAAAGAAGTTTACAGAAGCATTTGGAGATGTCAGGATTTAAAGTCAAGGTGGTAAGATTCTGTGATGCACAAAAAGAGAGAAGGTTTGTGCAGGAAGATAACATCAGGGAAGAAGTAATATGTAGGAAGGAAGAGAGTTAAAGTACTTTCTAAAGAAAACCATCCATTTGAGAAAATCAAGGAACTGGAGGTATAGTTAAAGTGACTTTGTTCCCAAATCTATAATCCAGGCAAATAAACTGTCCTCAAATGAAGAGAACAAATTTTGCGAGCAGATTTGATCTTGTGTTTTGGTTGTCAAGGTCATTAGCTCTCTAAATGTTGATTGAGTGACTAGATTAAAAGCACTGTGGTCAGTACAGAAAATATAGTTATAAACAAAGTAATCATGAATATACCCTCCTAAAGTTGAGATTCTAAAGAAGAATAAGTATAAGTAAGCAATCTGATTTCAATATAGTAGAAGAAAGTTCGTCTGGAGCATTGGTACGGTAGGTAGGGCATTTGCCTTGCACACAGCTGACCCGGGTTCAATTCCTCCGCCCCTCTCAGAGAGTCCAGCAAGCTACCGAGAGTATCTCGCCCACACAGCAGAGCCTGGCAAGCTCCCCGTGGCATATTCGATATGCCAAAAACAGTAACAAGTCTCACAATTTGTTGTGGGACATTACTGGTGCCCGCTCAAGCAAATTGATGAACAACAGGAGGACAGTGCTACAGTGCTAAAAGGAAGTTAGTAGAGTATCAACTCACATTATGGTGTATGTAACTGACACCCCAAATAATATATTCACAAAAGCCCAGTGAATAGACCTTTGGATATGAAATATGGGAGTTATGAATTGAATATATAGATTGAATAGGATATATGGTTTGTTTTGCCAAAATAATCATATGTGAATCTCAAATTTTTAAAATGACTCTATTTAAGATATCAATGGGAGAAATAGCACAGTGGTAGGGCATTTGCCTTGCATACGGCTGGCCCTGCCAAACCAGGTTCGATTCCTCCGCCCCTCTTGGAAAACCTCGCAAGTTACTGAGAGTATCTCACCGTTTGGCAGAGCCTGGCAAGCTACCCTACCCACGAGGTATTCTATATGCCAAACACAGTAACACCAAGTCTCACAATGGAGATGTTACTGGACCCACTTGAGCAAATAGATGAACAACAAGAGGACAGTGCTACAGTGCTACGGTGCTATTCGAGAGAGAAGTAAAACAATGTCCCGTTAACCTGATAAAATTACTCTCCTGCATAAAAGATATAATCACAGAGTGAATGAATGGTAAGTAGATAGATAGATAGATAGATAGATAGATAGATAGATAGATAGATAGATCCACATTATGAGAACACAGTAAGATGGCAACTGTCTACAAGGCAAGAAAAGAAATCTCACCAAAAATCAATCCTGTTGAATCTTGATCTAGGTTTTTCAGCTTCAGATTTCTCAGAATATAAATTTTTGTGCCTTAAGCCTCCTTTGTGTTGTTTTGCTATAATAATCCTAGCAGTGGAAAAATTGCAGAGCATTATAGGAGCATCAAAGCCACTTTGAGGGACAAATAAGAAGAGTTCCCAAGAGAAAATGAATTTGAATATTAAAATCCAAAATACAAATAATATTTAGCAAGTCAAAGTAAAAGCTGGTGGAGGGCTTTGGAGAAATTATTGAAGAAAACAGGAACAACTACTACAAGGAATAAATGTTAATATGAGGAGGTTTATTCTAAACTGAATAGATTTTGATGTGTGAGGGGTGTGCTGTGTGAAAAGTTTAGTACAGGCAAAGTCACAGTGCTCTTCATAAACCTTTGTAGAGTCTTGGATTTCATCATCTAATCCATAAAAATATTATAATATTATGGTCTATAAAAATAGTACATATCCCTAAAATATTTAAAGGTATTAGTAACTGGAATGATGTTTTATGTAAAATAATTTTTAAACATGAAAGAAACTTTGACCTTTTTCAACTTTTGAAATATTTGCTCAGCTCCATGCAGTTGACCTTCAGTGAAATTTGTTTAAAATGGCAGGTTTGGGCCACATCTGAATCAATGGTGAGCCATATCTTATCAAGTTTTTCTGTGATTCCAAATCTGAAGGTTTCTTTTTAAAATTTTGTTTAATTTTGTTTATTTTCAATGCTTTCTCGTTGTCAGGGTAAGAATGACTTTCTCTAAAGCATTTCATGTAAAAGTTTTTGTAGACTGTCTCATAAGATTCAGCCCTGTATCATGAGCCTAGCACTAGACTTGAAAAGTTTAAACCATTTACACTAACTCCAAGAACAATTCTGGAACCTTCTGCAAGCCTCTGATCCTCAAAGCAGTACTGGCAATAAAGGTTTACATTTTGCATACTTTCTGGAAAACAGTAGTTAAACATCAGAGCATGAAATAATGTTTTGTGGAAGGATCTACTAAGCATGTCATGTCAAATTCTCTTTTTTTGCCTTCAAGTTGTTTGGGGAACATTTGTAATTACACCATGGTTTGTCTATAGGAAAACAGACCAGAATGAGTTGATGGATCCTGACAGCCAATGTTTATGTATGTCCTTCCTCAGTATGAAAGAAAGTTAGACTCTTTCCAAGCTCACAATTCTGCCTTCAAAGCCTTTTCTCACCAAACTCAGAACTCAGTCATGGGAAGTCCACTGCTTTCTGGAAAGTTCTTAAATCTTTTGGGGAAGATGGCTAGGTCCCAAAAATACTTAGAAAATTTGCTCACATGTTTTTCTTTCTTTAATATGCCTCTGGCACACAGGAAATATCTGTGTTATAAAATTAAGAACGACAACTATGAAATAAATAATACTATAACCCAAGTCTCAGACTGACAAGGTATGCAAACACCAACTTAACCTAACACTACACTGATTGCAACTGGCAGCAAGAAATAATCTGGAGCAGAAATGGCTCTGTGATCAATAACCTTTGAACATCCTACTCAGAAACACTAGGCTTGAAATTCAGTTAGTTTTTACCTTTTTCTTTTCCTTTTAGCTGTGTTCTAAATTTACAACTAGTATTTTTCTGAGAAAGATTGCTTCAAAAATGGAGCCATTCATCAATCTGGCTGAAACTCTGGTCCAAGATGAGACAGTATAAGCTTATGTGATCAACTCACTTATTTTTGTTTTGTCGTGATAGGGGTTACAGGTTATAGTACTTAAAGGCTCCTAAGATTATCCCAGGAGATTAAACCCAGGATGTCATACATGCAATGCACGTGCTTTACTACTTTGACTTATATATTGCAGTTCTTTGTTGATTGGGGCCAAATTTTATATCTACTTACTATAGAAAAACATACTAAGCACTTACTCTGCTAGAATAGCTATTATGATCTCTATATTCTATTTTCTATATTCTATCATGCAATGGCTCTGGAGGTCTTTGGCTGCCGGATCCCTGGTCAGGGCGGGGAGGAAAACTCAACCTGCTCCCCTCCAAGGAGCCCCGGCGAGGACAGTCAGGCGCGGGGGCAGGAGACTGCACTGTTCTCTTCCGGGAGCTGGATTTTAGTCTCTGGGTCTTGGCCGTTTGTGGAATTACACGGCGCCAGGGGGCCAGTTGGTGGGTGTGACCCCTGCCTACTGGAATATGGAGGATCTGGGTGGAGGATACTCAGCCTCGATCCGAGCAGGCTTGGAGATCTCAGCCCCGGGACCCGCATGCCTTTGTTCCTCTGCTGGTACTTCTGCCAGTTCCTCTGCTGTTCTCTTCCACCCACCACCATGCTGAGACCACTCTCCACACGCATGAAGGTACTGGCAGAGGAACAAAGGCATGCGGGTCCCGGGGCTGAGATCTCCAAGCCTGCTTGGATCGGGGCTAAGCATCCTCCACCCAGATCCTCCATATTCCAGTAGGCAGGGGTCACACCCACCAACTGGTCCCCTGGCGCCCTGTAATCCCATCAATGGCCAAGACCCAGAGACTATAAAACCCAGCTCCCAGAAGCTTATTATCTCATTCTTACTTTGAACAAACTGGCAGGCTACCGAATGTAACCTGCCCACACGGCAGAGTCTGGCAAACTCCCCATGGCGTACTCAATATGCCAAATACCAGTAACAATGATGAGTCTCATTCCCCTAACCCTGAAAGAGCCTTGAATATGGCACTTTTTAAAAAATCTCAGGGCTAGGACGAAGGAGACGTTACTGGGGCCTGCTCGAGGCAATCGACGAACAACAGGATGGTTGTGATCATGATCGTGATCATGCAATATACTATCTTCTTATATTCTTACAGTTACTATTTTTCTTCTAGATCAACTGTCAGCCATCCCACCATAAATAAATAGATTCTCATTTCTGTTGATCATCCTTTTGTAACTCCTTTAACTTGTCTACTTACTCATCTTAGGTCCAGCTTATTAGAAACAGACTTTTAGACAGAGATTTATTTGCATCAAGATTTATTGGTGAATCAAATCAAAATCAGTCTGTGCAAGGAAATGAAGGAAATTCATTTTGGTGTTATGAACAACACTGAGGGGTTGGAGCGATAGTATAGCCAGTAGGGCATTTGCCTTGCATGTGGCTGACCCAGGTTCGATTCCCAGCATTCCATATGGTCCCCAATACACTGCCAGGAGTAATTCCTGAGTGCAAAAAAGGAGTGTGTAACCCCTGTGCTTCGCCAGGTGTGACCCCCCCCCAAAAAAAACTACTGAACTGTGAAGTCAACAAGAAAGAGAGTGATTGTATAAAGAGCTCTGAAGCAAACATGGTCCTTCAGAGTTGTCCCAAAATAGGTTTGGCAGTACATCAACTAATTACTAATAAAGGCTGCTTCAGGAAAGGGTCCTGACTTTCTGGCACCTCTGGCAAGTAGAGGGCAATTCCTGGGGAGCTGCTCAGCTGGGAACCCTCAAAAGCTCTTATCAACAGAGCCCAACTATGTGTTTCTTGGATGGGAAGAATATTAAGGGTGGTTCCACATAGCAATCACTTCAACTTTTCACGCTCCCACCCAATATAAGCAAATAGCATGGTGGGGAAAATCTTGACTTTGTGTGATTTCACTACCTCTTCCTCACTTTTTTACTTAGGATAGCATCCCTCTTTTATTTCTATTTTCTACTAAATTCTGTTAGCTTATTACATGAATGTTCCCAGGGACCTTTGCCTCCACTCCTCCAAAAGTATCAGACCACTTTAACAAAGAATCTTATGGTTTTGAGGTCTGCGGTGCTTTGAGAGATTTGTACATGTATGGAACCCAAATAGATGGTCAAGGAGGCTTTTCTCAACGTTCAGAAGATCTTCCCTAAGAAGTATCACTTTGATATGGAGAATTGAAGATCAGTGGTGATCTTGGGCGCTTTGGGGGAATCTGTCTCCATTACTTAATGAATGCATAGTACTTAAAGAAATGAGCAGTGAAGTTCCCCAGGGCTAAGAAGAAGGTCTTGTCCTTGGCTCCCTGTTCTCACTTTTTCAGATCAAGAAGATATATCTTGGGAGAATTCTCATAACTGAGTAAGTTTATCAGACAGAGATGCTGAGAAACTCATTTTTCTACTCTGAGTGCAAACACAAAGTGATCCCCTCCTTGTCATCTAAAGACTCCCCTCTATCCTCTCTATGTCCCTGTTCACTCAAGCCACCAGCAATTGCCTGGTCTCTCCCAGTTTACTATAAGAATTTATAGTCATAAAAGTTCTCCAAGTAAATGTTAATAATTTTTGCCAATTTCTCCTACTAATCTGATGCATTTGATCCATCTGACTCAGAAAAACCAGATGCAGCAGGGAACTTTCCCTTGCATTTTTGCATATTAAAATATATTTTAAAAAGCAAATTTCTAATATTTCCTTCTACTTCTAGCGCCAGTTTTTAATTGAAAACTGTATTTTGGGTACATTTCTCTCTGATCTGTTTGTCTCGTATCCAAGAAGTCTTAGAACCATTGTGTTTTTGTTTGTTTTTGAGAGAATGTGATGTAGGTAGGTAGATTGGGGAAGATCCTCCAGCCTCACATAAGTCACCCCACCAATTTCAAATGTACATTGAGTTCCAAATATTAAACTGGAAAGTAGTATAACAGTGCTCTGGTGGGGATTGTCACCCAAGTAAGGACTTCAAAGAGCATGATGTTATAGTCTGCAAGACCTTCACATATAACTCGGGTCATTCACAGCTGACCCAATCTTCTACTGCGCCTTACCTAAACTGCAGCTGGAAGACCAGAACATTGTTCTCACCAATTTCTTCTCAACAAATAAATACAGTACCACACACTCCTAAATGAGGTGCTGCTTCAAGACAGCACACAGTTAAATGGAATCACACTTCCTTTCTGGAACAAGCACACTATCAGTGCAAATAGGATCCAATCACTCTTCCCTCTGTCTTTAGCATTACCCTTGTTTTACTGAGAAGAAGCTGGTTTGAGATGACTTCTCAGCAAATCAGGGATGGCGCTGCAGCGGGCCCCTGGTGACACCAGAGACTTGCAAAATCGGCCAGAGGATTTAGTCGTGCAGTGCTCCCGGGGCCCCGGGTTTCCTTTCTGACTCGAGGGCTTAAAATGTCCCTTAACTCTCCCTTGGTTCCTTTACCTGTGAATCTGGCTAAACACAGCCATCCCCAGGAAGATTCCGCTCTTTTTCCCTAATCGAAAAAGAAAAGCCAGCCCTCAGGAGGAACACTGAACTCAACAACGTTCCTCTGGAGTAACTTGTTTTCCTCCTCGATGGGGGTCAGGATTTCTAAGGTTCGTGTTCCTCTGATTCTTTTGACAGCAAAATTAATCATTGCACCCGCTCTCTCCTGGCATAGTAACACCGCCAGCAAAGCCCAGTGTAGGAGATGTGCCCGGTGCAATAATGCCAGTTAAATAAGTATCGCTCATTACCTCCCAACAGTCGAGGAGTTTCAAATCCCGTCAATTCAGTCAATTCATCCCACGTGAGGGAGATTATGTGATTTACATGTTAAAGTGCCCCTGCGGTTTGATTTGCATAGCAAAGACTTTGGGAGCATGGAAACAAAGGATCAGTGTGCATGACAAGAGTGCTATTAGCATAGAGCATTAGGATTTTCAGACAGCCCAACCTGGCAAACAAAAATCCCACACCTACACCACACACGTGGAGTTTATAGGATTTGACAATTTCTCATGACAATGAGGAAAGAGGTTAGGGAGTCAGGCTGTAGAAGGGGGTTTACTAGAAAGGCTGTCTTCTTAAGCACAATAATTAGTCATTTCTTAAAGGATCCCCTCCTCCCACCACCTCCTCTCCCGTTCTGATATTCATTCTTCGGGACAAACACATTGTCCAGTTACTGTGTGAGAACACTGGGGCATGGGGAGAAAGTTCCCCCAGTTCTATGGATTCTGAGGGCAGGCACATGAGGAGCCAGTCAGCTACCACGTGGGAAGCTCTGGACATTTAAAGGTATCACATCTCTGACAGATTAATGTGAGCAAAGGATCAAGTGGAATTTCATTTCTATGGAGAATTTACATAACTGTAAATCCTTAAGTAAATGGAACAAACCTCAAATTGATACCCTGAGCTAAGCAATGGGATAGAAGCCTGGGGCATCAAAGAGAAAGGGGGAAGTAGAGGAAGGGATTGTTGCAGAAGACAAATCTTTGCCTGAAGAGCAAACCTGACTTTCAGAAAACTTTATCCAATTCGAAGTTTCTCGGTGATTTTCATTCTCTATGGCAAAGCTAACAGGTTCTCCTTAGTTTTCACATACCAAAATGGCATTTATTAATGGCAACACAATCCGAAGTCTCAGAAAAGCCTATCTGATTTGGCTGGCCCTACAATTGCAAAAGCTGGTCCACTGCCATTTTGATGACCAAAGAACTCTAGTAGGAATTTGACCTTCACAGAAATACAAACACATACTCATACATTTTTCACTGGAACTTTCGTGCTAAAACCACACAAGACACTTGACAATGTTCCAAATTCCATCATTAAAAAAAAAAAAAGCAACTCTGGGCTCACGCTGTTGAATGGCCTCTGAAAGAAATTTAATTTTTTTCTCATCTTTTTTCCCAGTTTTTCTCTGAATGGCTCTTATAATCATTTGTCTGATTGCTCTTGATTAACTTACAATGATTGGCTAACAATGAATATAATAGGAATGAGGCACAGGAAACTGGTGATTTGTGCAGACCATACTCCCTATTGTGGTAGTGGTCATAGGGATCCAGGGTGAGGAGGGAAAGTTTCCCAATGAGCACAGAACCAGAACATTGTCATACTCAGATGTCCTCGAAGAGTCTTTGAGTCAAAGGTGCCCAGATGAGTTGTTAATGCTCGCTCACAGCTGAAACTTTGCATTTCTAAAAATAATTAAAGCAGTGATCCTGCCATGAAAGAGTTCTCAGTCTAAAGTATCACTGGGAGAGGCACTGGAGCAATAGGACAGCAGGTAGAGTGTTTGCCATGCGCGTGCCCCACCTGGGTTCAATTCCCATCATCCCATATGGTCCCCCGAGCGCTGCCAGGAGTGTTCCTGAGTGCAAAGCCAGGAATAATCCATGAGCATCACCGGGTGTGACCCAAAAAGCAATAATAATAATAATAGCACAGTGGCTGGCATTTTCCTTGCACACAGCCATCCCAGCCAAGCCAGGTTTGATTTCTCTGCCCCTCGAAGAGAGACTGACAGTATCTCGCCTGCAGGGCAAAGCCTGGCAAGCTTCCGGTGACATATTCAATATGCCAAAACACAGTAACAGCAAGTCTCAAAAATAGAGGCATTACTGGGCCCGCTCAAGCAAATCGGTGAACAACAGGAGGACAGTGTTTGTTGGCAGTGACAATAATAATAATAGTAATAATAATAATAATAATAGTGTATCACTGGGAGAATAAAGAAGGAACAGCTGAGTCAGCAATGATCTGAATGAGAAAGCATTTTCAGGAAGGAGACAGGTAAACTGGAACCAAGTGATCCTAAGAAAATTCAGGCTAGCCATCCTCAGAAACAAACAGGGGCAGATCAACCTGCCAGCTCTCTCACACCTAACCATTTTTTTTTCTAAATCTGTAGGCTTTTATCATTCTGTCTTCTATTTCATCTCCTCTCACACCATTTATTTTCGTTATTTTATCAAAACAAGAGGAGGATTTTTAGGAAGTTCATTAAACTTATAATCTTTCTTATTATTTGATCCCTCCACTATTTGCCCCTAGTTAATCACAGGACATAATTTGCTTTCAAACTTTACCTCCTCTTAGTCCACTCCATAAGACACAGAAACACCCAAAACAACATTCATTCATGTAATATTGACCGAGTATTAGCTACGACAAAGAACTCTGGTTAGGAGAATCAATGCCTGTGTTTAAGTCCCTATTTTGACATATTTGCTATCTGACCAAATAATCTTATTCTTCTGTAATGCATTTTTTTCTTTCTTAGTTAATAAAGATGGGCTGCTTTATGTTCCCCAGATGAATGCAATCTTTCTGTGTCTATCCCGCTCTTTCTGACTCATTTCGCTTAACATGATACTTTCCATGTAGTACCACTTCTATGTAAATTTCATAACTTCATCTTTTCTAACAGCTACATAGTACTCCATTGTGTAAATGTACCAAAGTTTCTTTAACCAGTCATCTGCTCTAGGGCACTCAGGTTTTTTCCAGATCCTGGCTATTGTAAAGAGTGCTGCAATGAACAAACAATTGCAGATGTCACTTCGATGGGAGACTAACACCCAGGAATGGCTGAGATTAGTACCAGGAATTTTGCTCCATGACTGGAAGGCCAGCCACACGTGCTAGGCAAAAAGGAAGCTCAGATAGAGAAGAGAGCACCAAATAAAGGGTGTTATGAGGACCCTCCAGGGTGGGAGAAGCATGCTAAAAGTAGTCTATGGACCAAACATGATTGCCACTCAATGCCTCTCTTGCAAAACACAGTACCCAAAAGAAGAGAGAGAGAACAAGGGGGAATACCCTGCCATAGAGGCAGGATGGTACAGGGGGCCTGGGGGGTGGGAGGGATGCTGGGACCCGTGGTGATGGATGGCGGGCACTGGTGGAGGGATGGGCACTTGATCATTGTATAACTGAAACCCAAGCACAAAATTTGTAAGTCTATAACTGTACCTCATGGTGTTTCACTAATAAAAAAAGAAAAAAAAATAAAGATGGGCTGGAGCAATGGCACAGCAGATAGAGCATTTGCCTTGCACACGGCCAACCCAGGTTCGATTCCTCTGTTCCTCTTGGAGAGACAAGAGTATCCCGCCCGTACGGCAGAGCCTGGCAAGCTCCCCGTGGTGTATTTGATATGCCAAAAACAGTAACAAGTCTCACAATGGAGACGTTACTGATGCACGCTCAAGCAAATTGTGAACAATGGAAGAACAGTGCTACAGTTAATAGAGATAGAATAAAAAAGCTCTCTAAATTTCTTTCTAATCCTAATCTTCAGAAATGAAGAAGGTGAATGTGTTCTGATCTTGAACAAACTAAACCACGGGAATGTGAGTGCCGAAGGCCAAGGGAAGGGTCTAAAGAAATCCCACCCAAGAATTTTGCTACCTGTCACTCTAAGAATTTGACACTTTGCAGCTCTGTGCCAGTTTCTAAGTCTATAAAACAAGAATATCAACAAATGTGTCCTAGGGCTGCTGGGAAAATTAAATATACTGCTCTATGTGAAAAGCACTTTGCAAATTATAAATGAAATACACTGTTACTAATGTGTTAATGCAGATGAAATTGCAATTCCTAACAGCAGGATTTTGTGGAACAGTATTTCAATGCACTGGTTTGTGGGGTGGGCAAGGGGTGTCAGTGCTAGGAGCAATTTTGCTTCCAGTAGAATTTGGACAATATCTATAATAGGCATGTCCAGCAGTGAGACACACTACTAGATGTTCTAGAAGTAAGGTACAGTCCCCACCTAAAAGGGGACTGTCCTGTCAATAATAGTCCAATATTCAAAACATAATCTTTTTGTGTGTGAGTGTTTTTAATTTTTTTTGTTTATTTTTTAATTTTTATTAGTGAAACACCATGAGGTACAGTTGTAGACTTAAAAATTTTTGTGCTTGGGTTTCTATTATAAAATGATCAAATACCCATCCCTCCACCAGTGCCCATTCTCCACCACCACTGATACCAGTATCCCTCCCACCCCCACTCTCCATCCCTCCATCCCACCCTGCCTCCGTGACAGGGCATTCCCTTTTGTTCTCTCTCTCCTATTGGGTGCTGTGGTTTGCAAAAGAGGCATTGAGTGGCAATCATGTGCGGTCTATAGTCTACTTTCAGTATGCATCTCCCATCCTGGGAGGATCCTCCCAACACCCTTTACTTGGTGTTCCCTTCTCTGTCTGAGCTGCCTTTTCCCCTAGCATCTGGGATTGGCCTCCAAGCCATGGAATGAACCTCCTGGTACTTATCTCGGCTATTCTTGGGTGTTAGTCTCCTATTTTGTTACTTTATGTTCCCCAGATAAATGCAATCTTTCTGTGTCTGTCCCTCTCTTTCTGACTCATTTCCCTTAGCATGATACTTTCCATGTAGTACCACTTGTATGTAAATTTCATAACTTCATCTTTTCTAACAGCTACATAGTACTCCCATTGTGTAGATGTACCAAAGTTTCTTTAACAAGTCATCTGTTCTCGGGCACTCAGATTTTTTCCAGTTTCTGGCCATTGTAAACAGTGCTTCATTGAACAAACAAGTGCAGATGTCACTTCAACTATACTTTTTTGCCTCTCTGGGATATATTCTCAGGAGTGGTATTGCTGGGTCAAATGGGAGCTCAATTTCTAAATTTTTGAGAACCGTCCATACTGTTTTCCAAAGAGGCTGAACCAGTTGGCATTCTTACCAGCAGTGGAGGAGGGTCCCTTTCTCGCCACATCCACACCAACACCGCTTGCTTTTGTTCTTTTGGATGTGGGCCAATCTCTGTGGTGTGAGATGATATCTCATTGATGATTTGATCTGCATCTCCCTGATGATTAATGATGTAGAGCATTTTCTCATGTGCCTTTTTGCCATTCGGATTTCTTCTTTGAGAAAGTTTCTGTTCATTTCATTGCCTCATTTTTTGATGGAGTTGGATGTTTTCTTCTTGTGGAGTTCAACCAGTACTTTGTACATCCTTGATAATAATCTCTTGTAGGATGGGTACTGGGCGAATATCCTTTCTGATTCTGTAGACTGTCTTTGTATTTTGGTCACTGTTTCTTTTGAGGTGAAGAAGATTCTTAGTTTAAGATAATCCCATTTGTCTATCTCTGTTTTCACTTGCTTGGCCAGTGACATGACATCTTTGAAGATACTGATAGCTTCAATGTCATGGAGGGTTTTGCCAACTTTGTCTTCAATGTACCTCATGGATTCTGGTCTGATGTTGAGGTCTTTGATCCATTTTGATCTTACTTTTTTACATGGTGTTAGGTGTAGGATGGCATTACTTTGTCCTTTCTCCCTTTCTCCACAAGAAGCTTAGGTTTATCAGGTTACACCCATCACAGTGCTCCCGTGTCACTTCCATTCCTTCATTTATCTGTAACCACTTCTCTCTGCTCTCCTCCCCAACCAGTAATAAGCTTTTCCCCCTAATCAGAACCTGTTAATTTGTAAGGTCAGATCCTTCTAGGACACTGAAATTGTATTGTAAGTTAATATTGCCTTTCTCCTCTCCTTATGTCTTTTGAATAGTTTAAAGCAATGTCCTTTTTGTATAGATACAGGAATACCGTTGACATTATGCTTTGTAATTTGGGATTTAATTGGCTCTGAATATTATTCACTCCTGGGCATCTGCTTTCTCAACTTAAGCCTCAGATGCCCTTGGTTCCTAACACCCCAAAAGCAGGGTCCAGACAAGGGACTGAATAGCGATGAGCTACCCTGGCATCGAAATGGGCCAGGCCAAAGTGCCACAATTCTTAACTATAAGTTAAGAGCTTGATCATAGACAAATGCTGTCATGATCCAAAAGTAACAATGTGACTAGGACCCTGAAAGGTATAGGAAAGACTATCTGGCCTGAGCATTGTAGTCTGAGATTGAGATGGCCCTAGGAGAGCAATTTTATAAGTTTAAGGTATTTCTTACTGTATCCATAAAAAATGATTTATATTACGTATGCTTATATATTTGTTGGTCAAGGAGAGGAGAAACACACCCAGGGGATTCTGCTCTAGGGTGGGTCGTCCTGCTGAGAGAGTATCTGTCCTACAAGCGGCTTTCTCTGAAGGAAAGAATTGTACTGTTATTGATTGTGACCACACCTATGTGTAATTGTTACCCCAACCCCTCATGCTTTGGGATTTAACTGTACTGTAAGAGTGGGCTGGGGAATCAGTATTCAGATCCCAGAGTCAGAAGGAGGATGAAGGGGGATCGAGGAGGAGAATGAAGTAGCATGGCAGAGGAAGAAGCAGGAGGAGAATCAGAGGAGAATGGAGATGGGAATGGAACAAACTGCAACTAAAACCAACCAGCCTGGCCTTCGTATCTTCTTTCGCCTGCCCATCACCATCGACCTCCCTGGGGTGGGGGAACTGGCATGATACTACTGAACGCAAGCAGCGGGAGAGATAGAGCCACTGCCGCTGCTGTCTTTTTTTGAGTTTACACAGTTAGGCAGAGATCTGAGTCCATTTTTTTTGCATGTTGTTGTCCAGATTTGCCAGCAAAATTTGTAAAAGAGGTTTTCCTTGCTCCACTTCACATTTCTTGCTCCCTTATCAAAGATTAGATGATCATATATTTGAGGGGAGATGTCAATATATTCAACCCTGTTCCATTGGTCTGTAGCTCTGCCTTTGATACAGTACCATGCTATTTTAATTATTACTGCTTTGTAGTAGTGTTCGAAGTTAGGGAAGTTGATTCCTCCCATTTTGGAAAGTGTTCCTTGTGCACTGGAGAAGAATGTGTATTCTTTCTTTTGGGGGTGTAAAGCTCTGTGTAGGTCTATCAGCCCTCTCTCTTCTATTTCTTCCTTCAAAGCCAATGTTTCCTTGCTGAGTTTTGTTCTTGTTGATCTATTCAGAGGTGATAAGTCAATGTCGAAGTCTCTGGCTCCTATTGTGCTGCTAGCAATGTCCTCCTTAAAATCTGTTAGCAGTTGTTTTAAATATTTAGCTGTTCCCTCATTAGGACTATATACATTTATGAGTGTGATTTCTTCCTGTTGTATGTATCCCTTGATGAACAGAAAATGGCCTTCACTGTCCCTTCTAATCCTTTTCAACCTGAAATTTATGTTGTCAGATACTAGTATGGCCACACACACCAGCTTTTTTGAGGGAGCTGTTTGCTTGCAGGATTGTTTTCCATCCTTTAACTTTTAGTCTGTGTTTGCTCTGACTGTTCAGATGAGTTTCTTCTAGGCCTCAGAATGTTTTGTTCTGTCTCTGAATTCATTTCGCCACTCTGTGTCTCTTAATTGGTGAATTTAGACCGTTGACATTGAGAGATATTATTGTTATGGGGTTTTGTGGGTCTTGTCTTGTCTTCTAGTAGCCCCTTTAATCCTTCTTTTAGGTTTTCTTTCGAATCTATGAAGTTCCTGAGCTGCTGTTTATCCAAAAATAGTGTACCGTTTCTTTGAGTTTGAGTGAGAGTTTAGCCGGATAGAGTATTCTTGGTGAAGCATTCATTTCAGTGAGTTTTTTTTTTTTTTTTTTTTTTTTTTTTTACCATATCCCACCATTGCCTTCGGGCTTGGAAGGTTTTCTCTGATAGGTTTGCTGTGAATCTAAAGGGTGCTCCTTTGTATGTGATTTCCTTCTTTGCCCTTGCTGCTTGCAGTATTGTGTCTCTATCCACGGCATCCATGATTCTAACTATGATATGTCTTGGAGTTTTTTTGTTAGGTTCTCTTTTAGGTGGCACCCTTCTGGCTCCTTGAATCTGAATGGCTGTGTTGTCCAGCTCTGGGAATTTTTCAGCAGTGATTTGTTTAACCGTGGCTTCCTCATTGGGATTTTTTCCATGACCTTCTGGTAGTCCAATAATTCTAATACTGTTCCTTTTGGAATCATCTCTCCTAGGACTCTGATTTGCTCTGGAGCTATTTTGAGGTCTCTTGCCATTGTTTTTGTTGTTGCCTGTTGGTTTCTTGCAGCTGATCTTCCGGCTAACTGATTCTGTCTTCATCTGTGGTCATTGTACTGTTGAGGACATAGACTGAGTGTTTTATTTCATCTATGGAATCTTTTATTCATGACATTTCTGTGCGTAGCTTTCCAATTTCTGCTCTCATTTCTCGATCATATCTCTCATATTACTTGATATCTGTCTGACTGTTTCATTGAGTTTATTAAACATCTTCATGACTTCATATCTGAATTCTTTCTCAGAGAGGTCCTCTAGGTGAGTAGCACTAACTGTAGCTTCTGGACCCTTTTCCTCATCCTTCCTACGTGGTGGGGATTTGCATTCTTTCCTCATGTTGGTGTGGAGGTATGGGGACTGAGATGTTACCCTAGATTTCTTGGTATGAGTAAACTACCTGAGGCCTCAGGAGCTTTGACTGGCCTGAAATTAGACATGCCCATTTCCACAGAAGCCACGCCCACTTCTGAAGAGGCCAGGCCTCCAGGGGTACCTGGTGTGGGTGCGGAGGGGGGGTACAAGTTGGGAGGGGAAGACGACAGGCACAGTGTTGGGGACCAATAGGAAGAGGCTCAGGGATGCTGGGTGTCCCAGGGTCCTAGAGGATGCGTGGGGAGCATGCGTGGAGAAAGCCAAGTCTCAGATTAACATACTCGCAGGTTAACTGACCCTGGAGTGGAAGAAGATCAGCACAGAGTTGGGGACAATACAAAGAGGTTCAGTGATGCTGGGTGTCACAGGTTTCTAGAGGACACCATCTCAAAACAAAATCTTAAGAAAAGAAATATTCTGAGAAGAAGGTATGTCCAGTTAGTATAGACGGTCCGTCTCTTGATCCAGTGAATATCTGATGTACAAAAGTCTTTGATTGGTCCCACAATAAAGGTTTAGTTAACAACAGTCTCTTTCAGCTATTTCATTACCAATTTAGCTACATAAATTTGGTTGGAGATGGTGCACACTGTGATTAAAAGTATAGAAAATCAGGAGTTGTTAATAAGTTTAGGAAGCCTAAGATCTCGTTCATTTCAGTTAATTTTAAGTAAGTAAGTAAAGGACCTCCCGTTGATCATCGATTTGCTCGAGCGGGCCCAGTAACGTCTCCATTGGAGACTTTGTTGTTACTGTGTCTGGCATATCGAATACTCTCGGTAGCTTGCCGGGCTCTCCGAGAGGGGCGGAGGAATCGAACTCGGGTCGGCCATGTTGGCTGCATGCAAGGCAGACGCCCTGCCCGCTGTGCTATCGCTCCAGCCCTGAGTGATAATTAATTTTATTTCATTAATTTTATTTTTTGATAATTAATCCAACGTTTAGATTCAGCCTTTTGGAACTGTGAGTTACCATGGAAGGTTTTGGTTGACATGATGAACTCAGACAGTCTGTTACCCTGTTCGTTCCATTCCAGGCCATGGGTCCCGATGTGGAGTTTATCGACAGATCTTCTTGGTCCTATCTTGGCATTAAAATCACCGACAATGATAGTGTAGAAGGTGTGATCTTCTTTATAGAACTTCTCCAGCTCCATGTAGAACTTCTCAGTTTCTCTTTCACCATAACTGGATGTTGGTGCATAGACAACAAAGATAGAAACTGCTGGTAGTGAGCCACATCTATTCAAGTGTAATCATCCGATTCGGGTTGTTAGGCATTCAAATGAATCAATGCTCCTGGCTAAGTTTGTGTTGACAAGGATACTGACACCACCGATGCCTCTTTTATCACATGTTCCAAGGAACAGTTCTTCTCCAGTGTCAAAAACGGCATGATGTGATTGATGTCTTCTCGTTTCGGTCAGACCAATGATGTCGTACTTGATCTTTTGCGCTTGTACCATAAGGTCTTCAATGGATGCAGTAGATGCCAGCGTACGAGCATTAAAAGTACAGACAATCATTTTTGGTTTTCTGCGTTTTGGCAGCCTATTTCTGCCTTGGTATTTTATGAGCCTCTCCTTCCATATCCTTCTCGACTCTGCATATTCAGGGTTAGGGGAATGAGATCCATTTATTACTGGATTTGGCATATCAATTTGGTCTATTTGGCATAGACCACGGATAGCTTGCCAGGCTCTGCCGTGCAGGTGGGATATTTAAGGTACCCTGAAAACTGAGAGAAAAGTAAATAAATAATCGCGTGGACATGCGAGTCTCCCCATGGACGGTTCCACAATGAAATAGACCACATCATATTCAATCGGCGGTTTTGCCTAACCGATGTTGCTGTTGTCCCAAAATTCCAAACGGGATCAGACCACCGTCTTCTTCATGCAAAATTCTACCTCACAGAATGAGGAGAAAAGAATGCAAGGTTTAAGAAGAGGACTCCCAGAACAACCACCAACTGGGAGCTTTTTGGCTCTGTTGCGGCAACATGGGAAGATACCGTCATTGACAACATTGATGAGGAATACGATTGAATGATTCAGCACCTCCATGATTGTGCTAGGAATGCCAAGAGAGAGATAACCACAAAAAACTGCCTTTCTTCGAACACTCTTGAACTTATTTGCTAACGTGGCTTGGCACAAGCGAACATCCGAACTGGCAAAGCAGTGCAGAGAAGCCATCAAGGATGACCTCAAAAACAAGAGAGCAGCAGTACTGGTAGATGCGGCAGAAGCTGGGAAAAGCATTCGTAATGCCCGCCTGTCCTTCACCAACTACAAAACCAAGATGACTGCCCTCCGATATCATGATGGATCTATCACATCTTCCAGAAGGGCAATGGAGAAAATTATTCATGACTTCTACTCAGATCTCTTTAATAGCCACGTCCACTTGCCCACATACCACATACCACATGATGGATATGTCGTTCCCAATGTTCTCCCTTCCGAAATCCAACATGCCATCTCGTCGGTAAAGAAACAAAGAGCACATGGCCCAGACAAGATCAGACCTGAACACCTGAAGAACTTACCATCGGTATTCATCAATACATTGGCTCGGCTCTTCACATGCTACCTGACTGAATGCAAGGTTCTATCCCAATGGAAAACCAGCAGGACTGTACTACTATACAAGAAGGGAGACATCCACGACATTGGCAACTACTCGCCCAATCTGCCTATTGTCTGTCATCTACAAACTGTTCACTCGAGTCATCCTGAATAGGATTAGCAGAACACTAGATGAAGGACAACCATGTGAACAAGCCGGATTCCGAAAAGGATTCAGTACCATCGACCATATCCACACTTGCTCATTGAGGTTTCTCAGGAGTTCAAGATGCCGCTCTGTCTAAAATTCATTGATTTAAAGAAGGCCTTTGATTCTGTTGAGATGGAAGCAGTTATGGAAGCCCTAGCCAATCAGGGCATACAAACTCAATACATCAGGATCCTTCGTGAGCTCTATTGCGGATTCACTACCAAGATCTCACCATTCTACAAAGAAGTAATCATCCATATCAAGAGAGGGGTTCGGCAGGGTGATACCATTTCACCAAAACTCTTCAGTGCCACCCTCGAGAACATCATGCGACGACTGGAATGGGAAAGCATGGGAGTGAAGATAGATGGTCGGCAACTACACCACCTCCGCTTTGCTGATGACATCGTTCTAATAACACCAAACATCAGCCAAGCGGCACAAATGCTGAACGACTTTGACAGTGAATATGGAAAGGTCGGACTACAGCTGAATCTTACGAAGACAATGTTTATGAGAAACAGCCTTGTTCCTGACGCTCCATTCGCTCTCAACGGAACCACCATCTCCGAATGCAACAGTTATATATACCTAGGTCGAGAAATCAACATGATAAATGACCTGGCACCTGAGTTGTGCAGGAGGAAGAGAGCGGCTTGGAATGCCTTCAAGAGCGTTGAAGAAATAACTAAAAGGACAAAGAACCTCCAGCTACGAGCACATCTCTTTGATTCCACTGTTCTTCCTGCATTAACATATGCCTCAGAGACCTGGACCCTAAGAAAACAGGATGAGAACGCTATTCGGGTCTCTCAAAGAGGAATCGAAAGAGCTATGCTTGGAATATCACGATTCACTCAAATGAGGGATAGAATCCGGAGTTCTGATCTTCGTCAATGCTCAAGAATCAGGGACGCTGTCTCATTTGCCAAGACATCAAAAATCAGATGGGCTGGACACGTAATGAGGTTTACAGACAACCGCTGGACTAGAGCCATTACTGATTGGATTCCACGGGACATCAAAAGATCACGTGGACGCCCACCTACAAGATGGTCAGACTTCTTCGTCAAGACCCTAAATGATCGGTTTGAGGCTCTGCATGTTCCTAGAACGAACAGATACCATTGGGCTACGCTAGCACGTAACCGGGATGAATGGAGACGTTACTGGCACCCGCTTGAGTAAATCGATGAATAACGGGGATTAAGTGATTAAGTGATAATTAATCAATGAGCAATGAATGGCAATACTGCATCATTATGCCACAGATGGAACGCACGGAAACTGTGTGTATTCTGGTATCACATACAGATATAGCTCATGCTCTCTAGACCACTACTAATCTAAAGAAAGTTCTGTTGGAATCTTCAATGTAAAGAACTTAAATAAATGGTAAATTATTATCTTAGTTCCTTTAAAATAAAAAATGTTCATTAGCCAGATGTTACAGATCTTGAATCTAAGAAGTTCTACAGGATATCTGTTAAACATTCATATTTAAAAATCTTCATGTGACCAAGGCCAACCCTGAACTTGTATCAGTGAACTATTTGATGGACCGATTGTTTCAGTCTCCATCCTGTCCACCACCTTAGATGTAAAAGAAGAAACTCTGATGCTGGAAGGTCATTTAACATCTAAAGTGTCATGCTATTCCTTTGTGTTAAAGAAAAACCAAATAAGTGTATTTGTAATATTTCTTAATGTAATCTCTCAAAGTGGATGCTATTGGTAACTGGTAGAAATAAAATCCTAAGAAACAAGAAGACCTGGACATTATGATTAGAATTCACAACCATCAAACTATTTAAGCGAATGCCCATAGTCACTCCATTATTGAGTGACCTGCACTCAGGCTTGGGTTACATAAATTCTCTACTTTATGAGACTCTCCCTATGTCTCTGTGTCACTCTTTCTTGATTCTATCTCATATTTCCTAAATAAAATGATTTAGTTCACAAGAAAAAGAAATAAACCAACAATTCTGAAGAATCCAAATTACCCTCTCTATCTTTAGTTTCTCTTTAAGCTTGCACGTTTTCCTATTTTACGCTGTAACAAAAAAAAAGAGTTTTAGGAGTCTTATTTAAATAGGGGGCACCCCAGCAGTGCTCAGTGACTGAATGGTCACAAACAGATATGTTGTTTGCGTTGGGTAGATGGAAAGGTCTATAATGCACTGAGAGGAAAGGGTGCTGGGTATCAAACTCAGAGCATCCTCTAACCCTTTAATCTACCTTGCTGGCCCCTTAAAGGCTCTCAAAACAATGAAGATATTGTGATGCTGGTTCATTTGTCTAGACTCTTCATGTTCAGACCAGGTTTTAGGCCTGGAGCCTGGTTGTTAAGGTCTCCGAATCCTGACAAGTCTGACCTGAGCTGAGAGTTCTCTCCTTTGCCCTCTTGAAATGCTCCTGAAGGCACTGGACTGACTCTCTCCACTGAGATAAGAGCCTGGCAGTAAAATAGCATCGTGGAGGTGAAAACCCTTGTAAAACACAGAGCAAAGGCAGAATCGTTTTAAGGTGAACCGAGGTCACTGCTCCTGAGAGCTTGGTGCAGTAGCATTGACAACACCTTCAGAAACCCTGGTTTCATGGCACACTGGTAATTATAGCCTCTTTCAGAGGAAGAGGCTGATTAAGGTATATGTAGATAGCATTCCAGATTTTTCCTGTGTCTGAATATAAACCTTGTGCTTTAAAAAATGGCATAAAAACCATCAGGGCACCAGGGTGCCATTTTTGAAATAACTACTACAATGTACTAAGTGGCACCTGACAGAATTTACCCCATGTTCAAAAAATTATTCTTATAATTAAAGGATAGAAAACCATTTGAAAAAATCCTAAGAATAATTTTGGTCCAAGAAGAATCCAACTATTTTGGGCCTGCCTTTGTCCATGTACTTCCCCAAAGACTTAAGTGAACCTGAAATTTTCTAATTAACAGTTTATTGTAAAAAGTTCTTAAAAGGTATTATTCTCCTTCCATTCCCATGCACACACAGGCACACGCACACCTTGAGTTCACTTTGGAGGCTTCTGGTTAAGGAAAATCTGATCTTTCAAAAGGATTTTCTGGTTTGAAGCAAAGAAAGCAGAGAAGAGTTCTGGAGGTGCTGTCTCAAGTTCTGTCAATTATTCAGTCAATTATTGTCATTGAGGGTGTTATCGACACGTTAACACAGGACTGGGTGCAGAGAGAAGAATTTATTTTCCAGACGTGAGTATATTTTACATGGGAAAGGCATCTCTCATTTGTGCCTAGGTTAGCAAGTCTTAAACAGTCAGAACTTTCCCTGCGGGAACAGTAGCTATTCCTGGCAACTTCACCTAAACACGGTGCATTGTTGGTGTGCTTAACACACAAAACGTTTGGGATTTCAATCCCCTAGAATGACAGAGTGCTAAAGGGAAGAAAGTCATTTGAGTGAAAATAGAGTTTATTCAAAAATCTTTCTAGAGGCTATGCATGCTTCAGTGAGTATAGACTAAATGTTTTTTTTTTTTCCCTTTCACATAATGAGGAAATTGAGCCAAGGAGGCTGTTGGAGCAGCTGTGACAAAGGAAGCACACTTAGACATGGGCATGCTCTTCTCACGTTCATCAGCAGAGTGTGTAGGGAGAAAGTGAGGATTTCTGGAGGAAAAGATGCAGCAAGCGTTCCTACAGCGTTTGTCTCAAAATTGGAATAGAAAATGTTGTCTCGGAGACCAGAGCATCTCAGAGCACATTACCTCAACCTTGCTTAGGTTTCACTTTAAGAAAAAAAATCATTACCAGTATGCCAGAGGACACAAAAGTGCTTTGAAATAGAACTAAAGGTGTTTAATAAATATAAAATAGCAAAGAGGTATGCAATCGTTTCTGGTTTCTTTGTTACTATTTGGTTACGATGTATACACTATGGTTCCCTTTGTGTCTCACATATACCATTTTTATCTGAATCAGACAAAGTCTTCTCTGAAAATAATGAAAGAATCTGTGAAAGATAAAAATTCTGAGATTTGCTTGTTTAGTGTTTTAGTCCCTTCCCTGATATTAAATCTATTTCATAGTCTCCTGGTGAAATGTTTAAGATAAAGCAATGTTTAATAAAAATTTCAGGCTTATCTGAGAACAGTCACCCTTCTCCTGTTTTTTTTTTCTTTCTTCTGTCTTTTCCCCTCATGTAAGTAACACCATATCAGAACAATCCATTTTTTAAATAAACAAAACCCGGTGGGTGGCTGATGTTAGATTGTGCCTGAAATTCATCTTTGTATCAGACCTGGTCTTTTCTGTCTTCCACTGGTAATGTGTCTCAAGCCTGGAATGGAAGCACTTACTAGGAAACAGAAAATCCATCTTTCAATTGTCCCAGAAGGTTTTTTCTCAACATGAGTATTTCCATAAGTTGTTTATATCCTGTTGACTATAACCCTATTAACATGATTGGGAACAGATGTTGGTATGCTGTGAAAAACTAATATTCATCTCAAAAAATTTCATTTAGATCACTGTACATGAACACCTAGAGATAAATGCAGGGCTAAGGTAGTAGAATAGGAGAACATGAAGAAGGAAAAAGCAGAAATAGCTCATTCCTGCAATGCACTTTATCTTCTGGAAGTAACAGCAACAAGCTTTGCCAAAAATTGATTGGAAATTAATTAGAAAATTCTGTGACCTAAATCAAATGATAAATTATATGAAAATAGATTTTTTTCAACATATTGCAAAGTCGTGCTTTCTTGGTGATATGTCTTATTATGTAGTGTTATATACATTTTTAATGACACTTTATACTAGTCAACATCATTTAATTTATATGCATGATAAGTTCAATTCTACTTATAAGTACACTTTGGATCCTGAATATATACAGTTTTATGGAAAGATCTAGTCTTTCATACACAGCCCAATAGGGACTGACCGTGCCAAATCTTTTGAGAGGTTAATCAAATAAGGGAAAATTTTGGTATATGATTAAAGTGAATAATAATGCGAATACATATTGAGGAACATGAAGAGGTCATTGGAAGTTTCCAGGATAATAGTTATGTTGTTAAATTTTTAAATATATTTTGCTTCCCTAATGTTGTTGCTGCTACTGCTGTTTTTGAAATGACCAGGAGTTGCCATTACACACATTTGGTTGCAAGACTTACAAACTTACATGTGGTGCTCACCATGGACTTTACATGCAAATTGTAATGCTGAAACTCACTTGGTTATGGTACACCAGTCATCACACACTTGTGCTGAGAATTCCAAGTAGCAGTGCTGCAGGGATCATGCTCAGTGCATGTGAAATACTATTCAGTCTGCAACATTCCACATGTCCTCATAAGCCGGGCCAGGAGGGATCCGTGAGTTTAGAGCCAGGAGCATTGAGCACTGCCAGTTGTGCCCATGTCGTCCCCCAAAATTGAAATATGAAATATGTGTGAAAAAAGTCTCAGCATTTCTCTGTAAGAGTGCTAATATGAGGAATTAATAACTCAAATAAGCTAAAGATACTTTTCCTCACCTGAATTTTAACTGCCTAGTATAAGTTTTGTTGTTGTTTTTATTTTCATATGTTTGTTGCTTTATTTGGGGGCTACAACCAACAGTGCTCAGACCTTATTCTGGTTTTGTGATTAGGAATCCACTCCTGATGGTGCTTGAGTGGTAAGAATCGAAATGGGGTGGACCACATGTAAGTCCTTAAGCCTGCACAGTCTCTCTGTTCCTTGAATATATTCATAAGAGAATAAGTAGCAGAACCATAGTTACATGGTAGAAAATTATGCCATAAAAGTTAGTATAGGAGACTTTAAAAGGTACCTAAAGTAGCTTATACAGCTCTAACTTTAAAGATAGGGAAAAAATCAATTTCGAAGAAGTTAAATGGTTTTTTCTAAGGATACTGACCAAGTCGGTGTTAGACTATTTAAGCTTGAGGGTAGGGGTCTCTGGATTTGCACTATGGATATCCATTTTCATCATATGGTATTTATATGACCACAGCATATTTCTTGGTCTTTCTTGTTTAGATCTTGGCTTAGATCTTGGTTTCTTTTCTGTAAAATTGATATATTAACAGAGTAAAATCATCTTATTCAGTGTATTAAAAAGCAAGTGCATCAAAATGCCAATGTAAGTAGTGATAATTAATGATATAAGCACTAAATTATTTTTTATTTTATGTATAATTCTGTATATGTATATATATGTATATGTAAGAGTGTGTACCCATCTTTCATGTAAGACCAACATATTTTTTCAGTATGGGGACTCCTACTATGTTCCAGTAATTGATAAAAACTCAGAATTTTTATTATTTTTAAAGTAAAAACTTAATTATAAAAACATTTGAGTTAATCTAAGCACAAATTTCTTCTAGATCTTTATAATCACCAAATTTCCAGTGGCTGTTTTATCTGTACCTCATATTAATAGCATACTTTAAAAGACATCAAACTGATTCAATCTTTACAATCCATTCCACTTGGAATTTATATGAATGATCATATTTTGCTATTAGAATTTTTATTTGATTAATTTGAGCTATGTTCAATAAAGATGCATAATTGCATTGACAAGTGAAACTGGTATAAGCATATTTGGGTCAAACACAGTGACTTTTCCCGACCTATACTCTGGTTTGAGGGAGCAGCGGTGATCAGCTTGCTTTATAGATGAGCCATATGCATATGCCAATGTATTGCACATATGGGTTGGAGAAACCCAGCTCATCATTTCAATGCAGGTGGTTAAAGTATCTACTAAATATACACATTTAGAATTAATTTCCTGTAGCTTCTTGTCAGTAGAAAGATAATTGTAGATAGATTTGATTCCTTCTTCAATCATGTTTTTTTCACACTGTCTTCAAAATTAGCTTTACCCATTAATTTAACCCTTTACCTATTCAATTTCATTAATAAAAATTATCTTACATTAATTTACTCAGTGCTGGTATAACAGGAAAAATTGAAAATCAGTTAATTTTAGAGTCATGTTAATTATAGTTCCAATAATATAAAAAAATATTTTTATTTTGTAGTAGTTAATTTGTATCTGGCTCTTAAGAATATGCATACAGTCACAAAGACAAACAGTGTATTGCACAGTTTCTATTGTGTACATTTTTTCATATTTTAATACTCCAGAATATTGATACCTTCTTATGGTTTATGGCATCTTACAATTATAGAAGACTAGATTGCATTCATCATATTATAACACTAACTGCATATCTATACTCCTTTAAAGTACCAATATCACAATTCAGAAAAAGAGAATCATAGAATCAATAGGTTCATCTTTCAAATAATGTAGCAGAGAACTTAATGGCTAATTAACCACTATAGTGTGAAAAAATATAACTGACATGTACTTTGAGTAGAAGTCATTGAAGAGACTGTGAAGTTTTATAAATATGTTGTCTAATTCATTTCACTTATATTTTATATTTTGGCTTATGCACTTAGTGATATATGGATGACTAAGACATTATCATATAAATATGAAATCATTTTATTGGCATTTATAAAAATAGTGATTTCTAACCATTGCAGAGTGGTGCAAATGTTAGAATTCTAAGCATATTGATGGGTTACAATATTAGGAAAACATGTTCAGCCTTTGGAGCACAAGCAGCGAAAAGTCTGAGTCCTGAGAAAGATGTTTCTTAGTCACTTACAATGTGGGTTTCTCAGTTACCTTGTTGTCTGACTGTTGACAAATCTCTGACTACAGTCAGAAAGGACTCTACACATACTGTAGAACTGCCTCTGAGTTGAGAGGAAATAGATTAGAATGAAAGCTACCAAAACACCTGGAATCTATAAGGCAGAAATTGCACGGAGAGTGGATTCCAAAAGTTTGAAATGGGGTTACTCATTAATCCTTGCTCTAAGTTTAGTGAGTTCATCAGACTGAGATTATTCAAGGCTTCCCAATGAACTGATACATTGGTTTCAAATAAAAAAGAAATATTAGAGATCAAACAGTGTTTGTTAAAATACTGCTAATAACTTTAATATCAACAAGATGTTATAATGACTTTAATAATAACAAGTCTGTTTTTATATATAAGAATTATAGAAAAACACCAAATGATAGCACAGCGGTAGGGCATTTGCCTTGCACGCGGCCAATCCGACTGACCCTGGTTCAATTTTTCCACCCCTCTCGGAGAGCCCAGAAAGCTACTGAGAGTATCTAGCCTGCACAGCAAAGCCTGGCAAGCTACCGGTGACGTATTCGATATGCCAAACACAGTAACAACAAGTCTCACAATGGAGACGTTGCTGGGTCCACTCGAGCAAGTCCATGAACAACAGGACAGTGACAGTGACAGTGACCAAATCTTGACAAGTTCTACAGGAAATGAGAGTTCAGAGGTTGAGTATCATCAAGTTAAAGAAGGTTAGAAAACATCTCGGTTTTTCCAGATATCTATCCTAACAAAGCACATCACTGAGGCTAAGGTTACACAGTGCAGGGTAATCAGCCAGTAACTGAAATGTCTGCCAAAACAAAATCAATGTTCTTTAGAGTCTCTACAATGTACTATCAAAAATGACTGGTGTATAATCAAATCCATAAAGAAACAAGAAACAGTGAGTCATATCCAATAAAAAAAGCTGTCAAAGCACCCATCTCCAAGATGACCTATATGTTGGATTTAGCAAGCTAGGACTTTCAAACAGTTATATAATAAATATGTTTAGAGTGTTGAAGAAAAACAAATTTAAAAAATACAGGAAACTATACTTTGTCATAAATGAACACATTAAAAATAGCTTTAAAGAAAAATAAAAAAACAAAACCGAATTCTGCTAATCAAAGTAGCATTGTAGCACTGTCCTCCCATTGTTTATCGATTTGCTCGAGTGGGCATCAGTAAGGTCTCCATTGTGAGACTTCTTGTTGCTGTGTTTGGCATATCAAATACCTCAAGGATAAGCAACTAAACTTAGAAAATGAGACTAACATCATATGAGAAGAGGTAGAAGAATTAGTAATTTTGACAATATATGAAGAGAAATTCTCCAATCTAAAAAGCAGAGCAGAAAATTCTTAAAGAGAAGTTAACAGAATTTAACAAGATCTTAAGGTTTATAATATGATGCCGGAGTCCTGGCCAGTCGACCCTGGCAAACTGGAGTACGAGCTCCCGAAGTCACCAGACTTACTCCCTATAGGAGAAGGAGTGGGTAGGGGAGAAGTCTCTGCCTTGGCCCTCTGCACACTGCAGGATTCCTGGGTTCCTGCCCCTACCGCCATTGCTGCCACGGAGAAAGAAAGCCACAGAAGGGGATTCTGGTGGTCAAACAGATCTCTGTTTATTGGCCCCTACCTAGGAGTTCTTATAGTGGTTGGGGGAGGGCAAATCCCACACTCAGGGGGTTCCCTAGTTGAGCAAGTTTCTCAGGCATCTCAAGTAGGGCTCACAGATGTCAATTAATGTTTGGCATATCCTGTTCTTAGGGCCACGTTAACAATATGGGTGGGTGGGCACAGTCATGTCCCTCATTCTTAGCCAAAATATATGTTTGTGGGGAGTGCTGGAGCGGGCCGCCTGGGTCTTTGTAAACAGAGCCTGCTCTTGTTTCCAGGGGCAGGGAATTTGGTCAAAGTCTCAGGCTAGCTGCTGAGACCCCAACAAAATGATATAATGATAGCTGTACACATCAAAAAGAAAAAGAGAAAGAAAAAAGGAAAGGAAGAAAAGGAGAGAGAAATGATTAAATATTTTAAATTTAAAAAACTATAATTGTCACATTTTCAGATCATGTGACAAAATACATAAAAATACATAAAAATTCTATAAAAAATTTTTTTCAAGTTAGTAAATTTTAGATAGCTCAGTGAAAACTACACAAAAATTAATTTTAATTCTTTCCATCACAACACATATGAAATTTTTTTTTGTTTTTTCGGTCATACCCGGTGATGCACAGGGGTTACTCCTGGCTCTGCGCCCAGGAACCACCCTGGCAGTGCTCAGGGAACCATATGGGATGCTGGGAATTGAACCTGGGTCGGCCGTGTGCAACGCAAACGCCCTACCTGCTGTGCTATTGCTCCAGCCCCACACATATGAAAATTAATCTTAAATCAGCAAATTTTGCCTTTAAAAGTTTAAGATCTCTTGCTAAAAACTGCAGAGCTCTATCAAACCAATTTTAAAGAAAACTGGTAAGCAATATATAGTAAGAAGTTTATAATCTGGACAGTCTGATATTATGATGTACTTTGTTCCAAAATTTGTCCTATAGATTGAAGCTATCGAATAGCTAAAACAATTTTGAAACTAAATAAGCTAGAAGATTGATATACTTGACTATAAAACTATAAAAATGTCATCAACGGGCCAAAAATATTGTACAGGGGTAAAGGCACTTGACTTGCACATGACTGACCCTGGCTCTATCCCCACCACCACCTATGGTTCTTCAAACACGGGGAATAGTAATCTCTGAGGACAAAAGTAGAAGTAAGCCCTGAGTGATACCCAGTGAGACCCAACCCCCACCAATTAAGTAGTCAAAATGTGTGAAAACAAATCTAATGATTGACAAATACTCTATGGAAATAAAATAGAGTGAAAAAAAATCCTCACATGTATATATATGGTTAATAGACTTTAGAAAAAAGTTCTAAGGCAGTCTAATGGAGACATGTCAATTTCATTGTATGGTGCTAAAACAACTAGATAGCACTATGGAGGGAGGGAAGGATCTGGATTTCTATCTTATACCAAAAATAATAATTTAAGATCAATCATATTGAAATTGGAAAGTAAAAATAATAAAACTCCTAAGAGAAACACTATTATATGATATAGATAAAGATTTCTACACTTAACCACAAAGACATACCATTCAAAAACAAAGGGACCAGAACACAACACTTGCCTTGCATGTAGGTTGCCCTAGGTCGATCCCTGGCAGGACAACAAGCAATTACATAAGTAAGTAAATGAAAACAAAATTAAAAATGATAAAATAGTTTCATTAAAATTTAAGACCTCTGGACAAGACTAGAATTAGGATTAAGTAAATGATGTAAAGTTTTGTTCAATTTAGAATCAGATTATGTCTTTCTTTTATTGTGTTTTTTTTTTAATTGAATCAGCATGAGATTGGGCTGGAGTGATAGCACAGTGGGTAGGGCATTTGCCTTGCACGCAGCTGACCTGGGTTCGATTCTTCTACCCCTCTCGAAGAGTCTGGCAAGCTACCCGTGACATATTTGATATACCAAACACAGTAACAACAAGTCTCACAATTTGTTGTGACACGTTACTAGTGCCCGCTTGAACAAATCGATGAACAATGGGAAGACAGTGCTATAGTGGACAGTGCTACACCGTGAGAAAAGTTACAAAGCTTTCAGGTTTAAGCCTCAGTTGTACAATGATCAAACACCCCTCCCTTCACCAGTGCACATTTTCCACCACCAAGAACTCCAATATACCCCCCATCCCACCCCACCCCTCCCACTGCCTGTGAGGCAGGTGATTTCCACTTAACTCTCTCTCTCTCTCTCTCTCTCTCTGCTTTGATTACATTAATTATTTTGACAAAAGATGCACCATTATTATTTGGAATTTTCCCTCAACAATCAGGCCTGCTGAAAAGGCATCGTTAAATAATTTGTTTTCTATTGCTGGTTATATCGCAGCCACGCAATATTGGATTTCTGATCTTTCACTAATTAAGTCTGGAGAGATTTCTGCCAAAAGCCGATGGGCTTCAAATTTGCTCTGTGTGCCTCTAGGGCCATGGTCGTTTGGAGAGTCACTCGTGGGGGACAACTGGTGGTCTTGGAGGGGAGGCAAGCTCTTTTACTGTGTTTTTACATTAATTTTGGTGTTTTGTTTTGGGCCATTTCCAGCAGTGCTCAGGGTTTACTCTTGGCTTTTTGGGGGCAATACCCAGCAGTGCTCAGGGCTTACTCCTGACCTTGTGCTCAGGGATTAGTCCTGGGGGAAAGCTCAGGGGGATGTTATGCAGTAAAGAGGATTGAACCTGGGTATGTTGCCTGCAAGGCAAGCACCTTACCACTGTACTTTCTAGCCCCTAATTTTGACATTTTAGCTACTGGATTAAAGTATTTTTAAATCTTAATTACACAAGTTTTCAGAATCCCTTTAAATTCAGTGCTTGAGTGCTTGAGGCAAATGGTTTACTCCACTTAGCCTCCTTATGGCTATATTTCTGCCCTTCTTCACTTCTGAATTCTTTATTCTCAAATTAGTTGTTTCTGCGGGCTGTATTTGGGTTCACCTCTCATATTCTAAACACTTTTTCCAACCAATAAACTGTGATGATTTTAGAAATCGCATCATCTGTTTTTCTTCTCTCAAGATTCACCATCATGTTAAACTCATTGGGTCTAAACTTTATTTCACATGCTTTGTGAAGTTTTCCAGTTGCTGAAACAGGAGAACAGTTCTGGTTTCTGTGCAACATTAGAGCTGGAAGCAGACATACATTACAACTGGAAGCAGACACCTTCAAGAATTTTGAAATGTGTTTTTATTTAGTTATTTTTTCATTAAAGTTTGTAAACATATTGAAATTCTTCAATGTGCCTCAATTTATACTTGTTTATAAGTGTTAAAAAAGACTAATGGGTTAGGCAGAGAACTCAAAGGCCTAATTTCATGCTTGATATGTTGTAGTCCCTGGTTCAATCTCCTGTACAGCATGATGTTGGAGCATGATTTGGAGTAACCCTCAGGTATTCCTAGGTATGGCCACTCCCTAATGAAGAAATGGTCATCTAATTCCTACATTTTATCAGTGGTTCTGCTGATTACTTACCATGACTATACTAATTTAAGATGAATATTATTTGGTAATTGCTCATAATATTACAAGGTAAGTTCACTGAACTAAAGTTAGACACAAGGTGCTAGTACACAATGCACAAATTTAACATGATTCTTGATCAAAGATACTGGAAGTTTCTGGATTCTTTGAATAACAATGAAATTACTTTGATCCAATTATTTTGTGGAGGTGTTTTCAATTTACATCAGTGACACTAGAAATAACAGAATATGCTTAAGGGATTCGTTTCACTTTTTTTTTCTTTCCATAGAAGCTTTGGAAGAATGTTATCTTGTTTTCCAGTCTGGATTAAGACATTCCAGGAGCAAGAATTAGACTCAAAAGTGTGGGTGAGTTGCTCTCAGACTCTAAGTCACTGAGATTGACTCAGGAAAGAGGATAGAAATAGCGAAGAGAAAGAATGAAGATGAAATTCATGGATATTGAACTGAGAGCAGAGAGAGCCATGGAAATGTAGCCTGGCATGGGCAGAAGATGGCCAAGGCAGTAGCTTTGTGAATCCGCAGAATGGAGAATGGATAAGAAACCCTCTGGGCACTTTTTAACCAACTACTGATCCTCCTTTTAGTGGGCAATTGGCTCTTTTGTTTAGCAAAAGATCAGTTTCAAGCATTTGTGAAATGCATTTGCTAGGATAAAGAAGTAATTGTACAACCAAAAATCATCTTTGTAAATTATCTCCCTACAGGCATAAAATATTTTAGATAAGTTTAGGTTAAGAAAATAATCTCCTTATTTCCCCATTGCTGATCAAATGTCAAACAAGCTTCAGCACCTTCAAGAATTGCTACAATATGCCCTTATTTCAACACAAATGGGAAAGAAACTGCCATTAGGCAAGGTGTAAGAGGCCCATTCATCCTCAAAATGTATCCATGTTCTTTTCTTCCTGCTGAGGCTGCCAGCCACCTGCCAATTGTGATGTACTTTATGATATGGACAGAAGGAGCTAGACAAAGATCACCAATTACTTTCCTTCCCAACAGATGACAAAACAGATCATGAAACAAAATATTTTAAACCAGTGACCACTAGGTCTTGAATTCTGTCCCCAGGGAAACAATCTCTTCACTCCGACAGCCTGAAACAAATCAGTATTTCCTGCCCCATTGCAGCTGTCTACATACCAGGTCCAGAAGCAGAGTTCCATGGAGGAATGATATTTGGTAAACGGTAGAGTTCCTCTGGCATAAGTCTCCCAGCTTACATATGAGCTAACAAGATCAAAAGAAACTAAATAACTTGGATAAAATCAACAGAAGTCACAGATCTATCAACCACTCCTCTAGTTGCAATAGTCAGTGACAATTTTCTTGCTTGCCTTACCTGGACTTCAAAGTTTAAAGAAAAGTCAAACTTTATCCAAATTATGAAATTAGCTTGCAAAGTTATATTTAGGTTTTTTGTGACTAGATTGTTTTTCATTAAGGAAATTAAATAAAAAAATTTTAAATCGTGAGCAATTCAGGTGCTAAAATTGCATTAACAATTGCTTGAGTGTTTATGACGTGCAAGGTTCTGGGCCAAGTTTTAAAGACTTTACTAGAGAGGGCCATGTATGAGTTCAATGGCAGAATGTATGTTTGACATATATAAATCTGTAGGTTTGATCACTGGCACTCTAAAAATAACAACAACAATAATAATAATGGTAGCACTGTACTGTAGCACTGTCCTTCCATTGTTCATCAATTTTCTTGAGCAGGCACCAGTAACGTCTCCATTGTGAGGCTTGTTGTTACTGTTTTTGACATATTGAATATGCCACAGGGAGCTTGTCAAGCTCTGCCGTGCGGGCAGAATACTCTCAGTAGCTTGCTGGGCTCTCAGAGAGGGATGGAGGAATCGAACCCAGTTCGGCCGTGTGCAAGACAAACACCCTACTGACTATGCTATCACTCCAGCCCAATAATAATAGTAATAATAATAATAAAAATAGTAAATACAGAACCTATGGAAAATATATAAAGATGTTTAAGATAATCTTTCAAATCAGATATTGTGCTGAAACTGAGCAAGTAAAGACAGTATGTTACTGCATTTTACAATTGTGTGGGCTGACTGGTCAGCCTTCTGCTGCACTCTGATTACAGAGTCACAGAGTCCTACAGTAATCTGAGTTTTGGCCAGTGATGATTGCTCTGAGCCTTAAGTGGGAATGTGTGAAGTTATAGAGATGCCAAATTCATGTTTCTTTTATCCTGGACTTCTTCACGTGATGGCAGAACATTCTAAAGAAGCAAGAGCAAATATCGGAAGTCTTTGTGATTCCTACAGAATCAGCTACACCATGCTCTTTCATAAAAACAAAGTCAAAGCCCAGCCCAAATAAAAGTGACAAAGAAAGAGGCTGTATGGAAAGAACTGTGAGCACTTTGTGACCTTTAAATCCATTAACTACTTATTGCAGAAATTTAGAATCTTGTTGCAGAACCAACTCACAAATACTAATAACCGGAAGGCACTAATAGAATTAATGAATCAGTTTAATATAAGTCAGGTATCTTTATAAGACCTCTATGTGTGAGACTTCATATTCATTGTAAATCTATGAATTATCACAAGTGTTTTCTTTTAGGGATGTAAAACTGTGCTATACAAAAGCTAAGGAACTTAGAGAGCTGAGGATGGGGATCAGTGGCAACGTGCCTGCTTTGCATGCTTGAGACCTTGATTTAATCCCTGACCCCATGCACATGCTCACACACTCAAAATAACTTACTCAAAATCATGCACTTTGTGGGTGATGAAGCAGAGTTCAGACCAAAGCAGTCCATTTCCAAGTCTCAGTACCTTCAACACTATTCTTTGTGAAATACACAATAAAGGTAATGAACTCATTTTCTATTCCTGTCATAACAGAGTATCCAAAAACTTAATAAACAACACAATTTTATTATCTCCTAGTACTATATGTCAGAAGTCTGGGTTAGCTTCTCTGATTTTGCAAAACTAAAATCAAAAAAAGGTTTTGATTGGGAAGTTCTGGAGGAATGCAATCCATAGAGGCTGTTATCAAAATTCATCACAGCTGAAGGCCTAGGGTCCTTTTTTTTCTTGTTGGCTTTTAATGGGAGTCACTTCAAACTTTTAGGTGCCTCTCTAAGAGAAATATAGATAGTTCCATCTAGCACAAATGCTTCTCATATTTAGTATAACATTCCGTTTTGCTTTCTATCTCACATGCCTTCTGTTCTGCCACATCTAAGTTTTTAGTTAGGGAGAAAAAAACTCTACTTTTAAGGAATAATTCCACTAAAAAAACTTGAACAACCCAGGATAACACTCCACTCTCAATCCTTTTAAAGGTCTGTAGCCTTAATTACACCTGCAAAGTCCCTATTGCCCTATATGTAGGACATCATAGATTCACAGGATTGGGATATGAATAATTTTTTATGCTTGTCTGCCTATCAGTGATATTAAGTATTCTTGTAATTCAGAGGAAAAGAAGGCGATGAGGTCTTGGAGGTTAGGAAGTTTTTACAGGGCAATGAAAAGATGAGTTGGCTTTACGAGATGTTCTTTATGCTGGGGAGGAAGAAGTAAATGCCTGTGAGGGAATCTATTCCAGATAAATAATAAGAATTGCTGGAGCAAGAACACATGGGAATGTACAAGGCATTTGTGGTAAGTAGTAATGGTTAAGATGATGGATTCATAAAAGCAATTGGTGGAGATAAAATATCAGTTAAGGTCAGCTGGTGGAGAACCAGAAATGCCACATAGAAGAATTAGAGTTTTATTCTACAGGTAACAGGAAGTCATTGATTTTGAATAATGGAACAAAAAATCCTTTTGGAAAATAGAATCTTACTAGTAGACAGAAAAGATAGGGGGTAAAAAGAGAACTTGGGGTCTATAATAAGTACTTATCCAGCTGTTTAAAAGAAGGGTAAAGAGAAGGAGAAAAATAACAAAAGATTCTAGAATGAAAGAAACAACTGAACTGTGATATTGATTAAATGGTACATGTAGAAGAGGGAAGTGTGATCTTAGAAAGGGGAGGGATATGGAAGAATAAGGGGGACATTACCTCAGAAAGGAACTTGGAGTTCAAGTTAAGCATCAACTGTGGTCTCAGCCTGGAGAACTGTACTGCTATAATAGGGGGTGAGGGCGGCTTACCTCCTTCTCAGCCTTCTTCCCACTTGGGGTAAGAAATGAACTCCCCACAAAGCAAGATTCTTTCTATAGTCCTCCTAACATTAAAAGTCTCATCTTCCAACACAGGAAAAGCCATCTCCCCCCACTCCACCTATTAAAAGTCCCTTTTAATATTTGGAACTGTTTTCCAAATAGTGGTTTAATTAGTGCCTTTAATTTCTATACTTAATGAAAAATTTAAAGGTCCACAGTTGCTTCTGAAGATTCTGCGTATTTTTGGGGGGAGAAGTAGTTTTCCTTTTGCTTTCTCCTTATGTTTTAATGAAAGATTTTTATAGACTGAAAATCTTCTCAATTTTAATCTTACAAGGCTTCTCTGCATCTCAAAATTGATGTATATAGTAATAATAAAAAAAATTCCCAACTGCACAACAGAATGTATTAAGAGATCACTTTTAAAGGCATTTCTTAATAAACATTCTTTGGCAGGCCTGAGATTTACAGGGGGCCCATCATCAAAGCAGTCATGTAAATGGGGACATATTGACAACTTTCCTCCTTAAAGGCAGAGCAAAAAGGATTTATATGTTTCAACTACAGCTCCCTTGGGAACTCACCAAGGGACTTATTTTGTTTCTCTTTTAATAGCACCTCTTGGGTACTTTATGGACCAGTTCTCTCATCTCAACTGTCTGATCCCAAGACATAAATTAATTTTAGATGCACCTTTTATCCATCTTGTCTTGCTAAGGCAATATTCACTGTTTGTTTTGGTTGCCATGGAGATAATTGACTTCTTGTCATGGCAGGAGTCTTGTTTGGGGGGTATTGTAGGGGTTTAGATCCGGGGATTCTTTAATTTTCACACGGTGAGGAAAGCTATTTCATCGATGGAGCATATGTATACATCTCCCACTTATAATTGGAATGATTTTTTAACTACCTTGTGAAATTCCTCTTTTTATTTTCTATCACTTCCATTTTCAGGTTTAACCTCTATTCTCCAAGGTGCTTACTGAAACTATAGCAAAGGGTGAGCAGTCCACTTATTGCTGTTTTGTAGGATGGTTGGACATAGTCTCCCAGCAGATTTTTGTTTGGAAAAAAGTAACTGAAGAATTGAGAAAACAGAACTTTATAGATTCCTATTCAGATAGAGACAGAGAGACATCATTTTAACGAGGTAAGAAACACCTTGAGTACCAATTCATGAAACAACCTCCCAAGACAAAGTTGTGTCTGTTAAAGATTGGTTGCTGCTGGATTTATGTTCCACTTCTGCTACTTACCCAGGTAGTTGTTAGATGCTACCAACTCTTATAATCGACATCATGAAAATCCTTTTGAAGTACAATGAGAGAGATTAAGAAAGAAATATCCGTTTTTAAGTACTCTTATTAAGGTTTATGAATAATAAAAGAATTAAAAATATTTTAGGTATTTTCTCCTTTGTGTCCTACATTTGGGCTACCACTAAGGATTGCACATTACCTGTAATAAATTATACAAAGACCTTTAAACACATTTTAAAACAAATTACCAGAAACACATCGCATTTCTTTTATAATATTTTTGAACATTATATGAGATATACTATGTCAATGTAGTTAGAGCACACACACATAAACACACACATCCTATAGCAATTATCCATAGGACTAATACTTTTGCTAAAATAATTTTGTTATAGTTCAAAAGCTATTACCAAAACGGAAAAAATTAAATTGATGATCAGAATCAGAATTCTTAGGAGCAGTAATAGTGAATGAAATTCTAAGAACCTACTTCAGTTCTTTTAAGTGCACAGCACAAAATCAATTTGCAATGACCCTGAGAATCAGCCTTGCTCACCACATGACAACAAAAGAAATGGGGAATGAAAACAAATTAAAGTAGGTTCTTAAAAGTCTTTTTTGCTTCCAAAGATTTAAGGATATCTTTCAGCTATGAAACTTTTAAGGGCAGTCCTTTGAATGTTTGTCAATAACATTATATATTCCTACAGTAACGGCTTTCAGGCTGACCCCAGAAGCTCATGATTCAGTTTATGATTCTCTCTCATTATTTGTTTATTCCACAATATTTAGGGCATAGCATGAATAGCACTGTATTAAGTACTTGTATGTTAAAAAATAAAAATAACTGGTGAAATTTGAATATTCTCCAACATAAGGATAATACGAGGAAGATAATTAGATATGTGCCCAGAAGAATGGAAAATACCAAAGGAATCAAAAATGTAGGGGACTTTATCTATACATTAGTTAAATAAACAGTGAAAACAGGCAAAAAAGGAGGCCACGCAGGACACTGATTCACTGATGAGAAAGCTATACTGTAAGAAGGATTTGGCATGAAACAGAGGCTGGATTTGACCTCAGATCTCAAAGTTCTGAATCACTGATCTATACTATCTCAAGTTTTATCATTACAGTAAAGTGATGACACATAAGCCAAACCAGGAAAAATCTTAACATGTGTTTTAGAAGAAAAGACATTTCAGATTAACAGAACTATACACTGAGGCCAGTTCAGGAACTCCTGGGATGATACATACAATACTTAAGTCTTTCATGGCCCTCACATTGTGTTTGACACTATTCTAAGATAGTTCTATACATTAAAGTATTTCATCCTCACAGTGACCTCCTCATTCTCCACTGAGAAGTGGTACAGTCATCATCCCCTCTGCATAAATGGGAAAGCTAGGATCCAAAGATCAAATAGTTGGTCCAAAGTCAAGCAGCGGATGAGTGGCAGAGAGAACCCAAACAGCCTGGCCCGGAACCTCTGTCCCAACGTTCTCCTAACATTTGTACCAATACTGAAGGCAAAAGTAGACTAACACCAGGTTGAAAAGGATTGTCTAAGTTGAGGGAAGTCATTCATTTTCTTCTTCTTTTGCTTTCATTTTCCTACTCTTTTCTTTTTCTTTTTTTAAAATTTATTTAGTTAGTTAGTTATTAGCAGGGATAAGCTAAACTGCAGAGTCTTTTGGAAAACAAACCTTGGAACAAAGAAGAGTATAGATTCAGTGGAATAAAAATTGGAGGCACTTTTCTTTAAGTATAAACGTATCAGGGCTAGGGAAACAGTTTGATTCCTGGCACATAATATGGTTCCCCCAAGCTTTGTCAGTAGTCATTCCTGAGCGCAGAGCCAGGAGTAAGCACTGAATATCATTGGGTGTGGCCCCAAAGCAAAATATAATAAAATATTTACAAGTAATCACCCACACATAAACATAGGACACAAACACAATATATATACTACACATAAGCAAATATATACTTCATGTTTCAAACAAAAAAAGAAACATTATGTGAATACATACATACCAAACATATAGCACACTACACATACATATATATATCATAGACATACCCATGTACCCAAGCACCCATGTACCACTCACACAGATTAGCCCTACTTTTTATATTCTTCATGTGCTTATACCACTTAAATATGTAGACTCAAACATTCCCCACTGATACCAAATAGAAGTACATATACACATATACATATACACATATACATATACACATATACATATACATATGCATATACACATACACATACACATACATACATACATATACACATACACATACATACTGATACCAAATAGAAGTACATATACACATACACATACACATACATATACCATACATACATATACATACATACACATACATATACACATACATACATACACATACATATACATATACATACCAAATAGAAGTACATATACACATACATACATACACATACATATACATATACACATACATACCACATACATATCACTCTCAGATTCACACACATAACACACACAGACACACACACTGACAGATATGCTTTAATTTGCTGAACTCAATCATCAAGCATAAGAACTGAAAAAAAAAGTTCATCAAGATTTCATGACACCTTTTATTTTGGGCCTATCTGAATACAAAGGGGACATTATCCAAATCCTGAATTTGCAATAACAACAACAACAAAAAAAATTGTTGTTTATCTCCTCTATTTTCAGTTTCTAATGATCAGACATTAGAATTTTCATTCTCCATTTAATTTGGATCTTTTCTGTACTCAACAAGCATGTCAGGAGAGTTATCTTGAAAGGCCTAAAAAAGGACCTTGGGCAGCATTGTCCTCAATTATTTCAAATGTTGCCTTGGTCTCTTATGTCTTAAATTAAAAACCAATGCTGTTTTGTTTCCCCAGTTTCATTTGGCTTGCTCTTTAGAAATTGCCTGCAGTAAGCCTGGATAAAATCAGTGTACAGACTGAGATGGTGACTCAGCCTTCCAGGGCATCCCATAGAATTCGATGTGGCTATTTACACAATGGTCTTTAAGTCAAATTTTCTACATTTCTTTGTTTATAAAAACACAATCATTCATTTATAAGAATCATACATTTGTATTTAAACAGAATAAAACTATTTTTAGTCAAAATAAGAAACACCTATGTGATACAGTATATTTACATTGTGATTCACACTTATAAATTTCATTTAAGGCTTCAGGAAATTCCGGAAAGCAAAACATCTTTTGAGCACACACAATTTAAACTTCACTTAAGGGACCATGAAAAAATACATCCTTTAGAACACACATAAGGCATTTACAGGAAATGTGGTCCACGAGATACAGAGCGTCTGTTTGGTTTGAATGGAAGATTGCATTTTCATATTTTAAGGTCAAATTACATCAGTTTCTTTCCAGTAAAAAAAAAGCATCATACTAGAATGTTAATATCTTTTAAACCTCTGAGACTCAATATTGTGATCTCTCAGAATAATTTACTGAGGTGAGACTGATGAGATGCAGCAGCTGTAAATACCCAGCTTGTGCTTTGGAGAAAAAAAATTTCCAGGAGAAACCATTTACAGGAAAAATTCAATCTAACATCCTTGATTTGGAGGGTCCATGTTTAAGGACGGAAAGAAAAAGATACACAACTTATATCAGCATAGCATTTTCACCATTTGTTACAAGAATGGATGATTTGCTTACTTCAAAAATCTAGGCTCTGAAATTTACAAAATTATTTCACTGAAGCAACAACCAAATCTATTTTGTTTCATTTTCTCTCCCTCTCCCTTTCTCCCCTTTCTCCTGTATATTTACTGGGTGGTAGTGTTGGATCTGTAAAATGACAAGCAAAAATATATCCAATAAGCATTTACTGGACTCCTACTTTGTTAGGTACAGAATGAGAAATAAAATTGCAGGAGACTTCATATTTGCCCTCAAAGAGTCTGAAGTCTAGCTGGAAAGATAAGACACTTGTGGGACTATTTAAAATCAAAAGTTCAGTTACAAGGATGAGCAGGATGGTGCAAAAAATGTTTTAGGAATGAGGAGTTGGAGATGAGAGTCGCCAGACTGCAGGCTAAGGAAGACATATGCAAAATTCCAACCGTGGGAGATCAAATTCCCATTTCAGGGACATAAAGTTTAAATCTGTTGAGGGACGTTTTGGCTGCAGTGGCAGATGTTTGAGACCCAAGCTAGAAATAGGGAGAGTTAATGATTACAGGTGGTTATCATACCAAATTGACAAACAACAATAACAAAAAATCCATAAAAACCTGAGTGGCTTCTGCTGGATGGGCTGGCATGTTTTCAAACACTGAGAAAGGTTGCTCATAAATGATCTTCCAAGTTGATTTCCTTTTTCTCTGCATGCTAGTGAAATGCTTTAATGAACATTCACTACCTCATCGGAATTTGTGAAAAACAGGTGAGGTTGTTGCTCAAGGACTTATTGTTTCTACCAAACAATAAGCTATAGAGTCAAATCTCCTGGTGGGTTTGAGACCACTTTAACCACATTAGCAGAAACAAGAACAGAATAGTGTTTTGTTTGTGTGTGTGTGTGTGTGTGTGTGTTGCTGTTGTTATCACTGATGTTGTTTTTACTTTTCTTGCTTAATTGGGGCTCATGTGATGGAAGAGCCTCAGAGAGATGCTAAGACTTTATGAGCAGCAGACACATCCTTCCTTCTCCTCTTTGGCACATGCATCCTGAATTTCCTGCACAGAATAGCATCTGTAACTGTTATGTGAAAGAGTTCAATTGGATCAGAAGTATCCTTCCCTGCCCATCTGTGGGAAAACATTCCACGGCTGGTATTTTTGCTGAAGCCCAAGCATCTGAGAGCCTCTACGTTAGGTAAATACGTTCTCAAAATTATCAGTCTACAGGAAAACTAGCCATCTCCACCATTTGCAGAATGCCTATCATGTTAAGGAGTCTTTCATATATCTTTTCCCTCTAAATGATAATACTGCAAATTTAGATACTGTTATTGCTTTCTTAGACTTCAAAAGTCTAAATATTTCCAAGTCCATATAGAAATACGTTTGTAAGACTTCATGATCCCAGATCACTGTCCTTCTCTGTTCTGGGTTTGGAAATATAGCACAAAAGCAAGTTTAAATTTCCATTTAAGCAACATAAAAGTATGCAGATCAGGGATGGGGATATATGTTGAGGAATAGGGGTGCAAATGCTGTATACATAGGGATCCCCAAGTTTGATCCCCAATACTACTACATGGCCACTGAGAACTGGGAGGTATCACAATGGTGACCTCCAAATACTAACAGGTTACCCTAGCGAACCCCTGCACTTCTGGAGCCAAGAACTGAACAATATAATCCTGTTGACCAAGTACCTCTGGAAGTGGCCTCCAAATACCCTGAGAATGTTTGGTAGACTTACTCCCCCACCACTCCCCAAAAAAAGAGGGGGAAAATATCCATGGTGATCCACTACGTAGTAAGTATATTGTCTCAGCCCTGAGAAATCTAAAAAAAAAAAAAAAACACTTTTTTTTTTCAGACAATTCTAATCTAGTTAGAAGTAGTTGAGGATGCGGCTCATCCTGGGACACTGTGACCTCAATCAAATTACAGAGCATCATGCCAACAGAGGCCAGTCTGGTGGCACACTGTTTACTCTTACACAAAACAATAATTTTATAGGCATGAAAATTCTCTCAGAAGGGTCCTATGATTCATCCACTCAACACGTAGTACCCACTGAAGTGTACTCAAGTGAAATCTGAGTCCAAACATATTTTCTCTATCAGCAGCTGATCTAAATACAGAAATTTCAAATAAGACATGAGCATTGAAAATTACGGTGGCAACCTAGGAAATAAGTTTTACTTATTTCAAAAATTACCGAAATCTAATAGATTAGAAATGGATACCACAAGGTAGAAGACTGAATAAACAGAAAAGATGAAAAGATATGTCCCAAAGAGTAATATAATAGTGTTACAAACTATACAAAAATTAGAATGAAATATATCTCAGATTAGACCAATTTTTAAGCTTCTCATAGGTTTATTTTCTTCTTTTCATCCTTTACAGGGGTTTCTGTAGAGTGATTTTGTTCAGTGATAAAGGTATTGAGTATTATGCAAAATAGAGTAATGTGAAAAAAGAGAGTAAATATATCTTTCAATTACTTATTTCACTAACAATATCTGAGTAAGTATTTTGTGCATTGTTGATGATATTGTTAAACAAAATGATCAGTACTCTCTGCCCCTATGAAGCTCTATCCAATGAGGGCAAAGATGATAGAAATGATAAATCAAGTATATTGTGTGTTAAATAATGTGCTCTAAGAAGAAACAAAAGGGTTATGTATACAGAGATAATTTTTAAATAATAATATTATTTAATATGGAATCACATTTAAATCCATACAAAGGCTTCAAATTGGTGGAAGTGCTCGAACATAGGATCAGCATACTTATTCAGTTGTATTTATATCAATGGGCTGCTCTATCAACCACCACAAACTAGGTAACTTAATCCATAGAGATTTATTGTGTGATATTTATGGAGGTTCAAAATCCAAAATCAAAGTGTAAGCAGAGTGGTTTCCTTCTAAAACCCGTTAGAGACAATCTGTCACGTGCCTCCCTCCTTGCGCTTTCCTTGGTTTGTAGATATTCTTCTCCATGTGTCTTTCTTCTCTTCATGTTGTTACAAAAGTTTCTCTTTTAAAAGAACAGCTCATGTACAAATCTACTAGTGTCTTGTATATCCTGGATATTAATTGCTTATCAGATGGATATTGGGTAAATATTCTTTCCCATTCTGTGGGAACTTCCTGTATTTTGGTCACTGTTTCTTTTGAAGTGCAGAAGCTTCTTAGTCCCATTTGTTTATCTTTGCTTCCACTTGCGTGGTCAGTGCTGTTTCATCCTTAAAGATGCTTTTACCTTCAATGTCCTGGAGAGTATAAAACAACATAACATGAGGCTTACACGTAAGGATAGTAGATACACAGGACAGGAGGATTGCTCTATAGCTGGAAGCCTGCCTCATGAGCAAAGGGGAGAAGGCACCTGGAATAGAGACGGATCACTAAGAAAATTATAGCTTGAGGAACCGGTCAGGATGGGAGATGTGTGCAGAAAGTAGATAAAGGAAAAAACGTGATAACTTCTCAGTCTCTATATTGCAAACCATAATGTCCAAAAGTAGAGAAAGAGTATGTGGAATATTGTCTGCCATGGAGGCAGGGATACGGTGAGAAAGGGGGGATATTCCGGGGATATTGGTGGTGGGGAATGTGCACTGGTGGAGGGAGAGTGTTTGATCATCATGTGATTATAACCCAAACATGAAAGCTTGTAACTATCTCATGGTGATTCAATAAAATTTAAAAACATTACGATCACAATCACGATCATCCTGTTGTTCATCAATTGCCTTGAGCAGGCACCAGTAACTTCTCCTTCGCCCTAACCCTGAGATTTTCAAAAGTGCCATATTCAAGGCATTTTCAAGATTAGGAGAATGAGACCCATCATTGTTACTGGTATTTGGCATATTGGGTACACCACGGGGAGTTTGCCAGACTCTGCCATGTGGGCAGGTTACATTCGGTAATCTGCCAGGTTGTCAAAAGTAAAAAAGTAAAAATGAGATAGTAAGATGTTGCATGGCCACATTTGTGGCCGCATGCTTCCGGGAGGTGGGTTTTATAGTCTCTGGGTCTTGGCCGTTGATGGGAGTATATGGCACCAGGGGCCAATTGGTGGGTGTGACCCTTGCCTACTGGAAGATGGAGGATCTGGTTGGAGGATACTCAGCCCCGATCCAAGCAGGCTTGGAGATCTCAAAAAAAAAAAAAACCAGTTCATCATACTAGGGTAAAGCCTACCTAGTGAGTTCACCTTAATTTGATCTTCATAAAGACGCTCTTCCAAATAGGCTACATTCACAGTATTGGGACTAGGACATTGGTAAGAATTTTCTTTAAATCTGGACATTACCACTTGGAAAGAGGAATCATTAAAGAAGTTGATTGCTCTCATTAGGCAATGCTGATGATGTCTGCTTCTATATTTAATAAAGGCTAATTCCAGCCTTACAAATATTCCTAATGAATTATTTAGTGTAAGCTGGCAAAAACTATGCCTATTGGGTACAGATGTTGTCTTCTGTTTTTACTGGGTTTGGGTATAGTTACAGGAATTCGTGATCTCTCAGGAACCAGAGCAGCAGACAACTGGACAGGGCAAAGCCTCCTTAGGTCAGTCATCAAACCTTGCATACACTAGAACCTATGCTTGAAGCAACTCTTTATTACCTCTCTGGTTCCATAATAAACACTTTTCCTTGTCGCAAAGGGTGGAAAATATTATTAAGCTAAATATTTCCCTCTGCCAACAAGTTAGGGATAATGTGCACCATGTGGATCAAGCTGATCACATAAATTAAGACTTGAAAGCACAATATCTGAGCATTTCCCACATGAACATTAGTTTCCTCATAAATTCAAATTGTCTAAAAGGGGGTTTATTAGAAGGAGACTATCAAAGCTTTTTATGAACATGCTTCTCTTTTGATCTATATAATTTTCAAAAAATGTTAGACATACCATGATTTCTAACACAATTGGAATTTTAAATCTAAAAATCAGAAGGAAAAATGCAAATGGGAAAGATGATTTTGATGCCATGTCTATTTTGCTGCATTAGTCATTAAGCAGAGGAAATGAATTTCAGTAAAAGCTTCTGTTATTTAATACTTTATCAACCAGAAATATATAGAAATGTATAAAGGATATCTAATATCCCCCAACAAAAATCTTCAATCCATTAACCACAGTCTAAGAAGGTTGTATTTACCTTCTACTGGTTTGTGGAGAAGAGTAAAAATTATATCTTTGCATCGCGAACTTTTTCAAACAATGGCTATTTACATGTCAATCTCCTGATTAGTAAATGTCATTAATGTGATTTTCAAATGCATATGATAGAAAAACATTTTAGTGAAAGATTACATTTTAGAAACACTAATGACTTTGAATTTATATAAAATCTAGGAGAGAGTAAGAGTCTTTTCAAAGGTACATTTAGGGATCACTGAGCCAGAATAGATCTGAACTGGTCATTTATTTTTGAGTCCTTACTTCAAGTATATGAATATTAAAACATCAAACAATGGGAGACTTTCAATAGGCTCTATTCTTAAAAAACTGAGTCCATATGACTGAATATTAGTAGTGCCTCATGTACTTGGGAGATCATCAAAAGAGTACGTTCAGTGTTCATAATACATCTGATTTTGTGGCTGCACAGATGATGGAAGAATAATTCAAGTTTATTTCCTCACATGAATGGGAATGTGCAAGAGGCAAGGTTCATTTCTTTTGAAGATTAGTCCAGCAAGTTAGAGAACTAAAAGATACAAAGCCAACAATACTGGTGTATTAGAACTGCCATAACAAATTACCATCAAATAACAGAATTTTGCTTTCTCACAATTCTGGAGAATGGAAATTCAAGACCAAGGTACTGGCAGGTTCAGTTTTCCTGGGGAGCCATATGGGAAGGATTGCTCTAAGACTTTCTCTTTTTCTTGAAGATGGTCACCTCCTTGCTGAATTCTCACACAGTCTTTTGTCCCTGCATATACTCTCCTGCTGTCTCTATCAGACTCCTAATCTTGTCTTCTTCTAAGGACATCGTCAAATTTAATAGGGCACACTAACATCCTCATTCAGTCTTAATTACTACTCTAAAGATTCTAAATATGGTCACATTCTGAGATATGAGAATCTATTCAAGATATCTTTCATATTCTTCATGTGTAGAGAATAAATATATTTTCTGGGAGCTGGCAAGCTGGAGGCAGTTTGGGACACAGAATTTACCATAATAGAGGCAGAACAGCCTGATGCCAGGCTGTTCCCACAGCTGAATGTGGTTTTTCAGATTAGCCACCAGTCAATGTACCCCACCATATTCTATTCAGGAAAAGAAGAGACTACCACCCACCAAGCTTTCTCAGATACCAGATACCTCCCAGGCAGTGAGGTGAGGATGTTGATGTGTTTTAGAACGATCACCTCCAGAGTACAATAGCCACCACAGGGAAACAGCTCAGAAACCCACCACGAGGAGTCTATGAAGATAGGAGCCCTGAAGCCTCAACAAGAATACCCACAAACATGTAATCTCTCTGATGAAGAATTCAGAGAGGATAGTGAGGATGTTTAATGAGCTCAAAGAAACAGTGAAACAAGCATCCAATAAAATAAAGAAGGATATGAAAGAAACAATGGAACTGATAACCATTAAAATATAGGAGGAAATGAGAGTAGAAATCAGAAAACTGCAAACAGAAATGGCTTGATTTAAAATTCAGTAGCACTGTAGCACTGTACTCCCATTGTTCATTGATTCGCTCAAGTGGGCACCAGTAACGTCTCACAACAAATTGTGAGACTTGTTGTTACTGTTTTTGGCATATTGAGTACATAATGGGTAGCTTGCCAGGCTTTGCCATGCAGACAAGATACTCTCAGTAGCTTGCCGGGCTCTCCGAGAGGGGTGAAAGAATAGAACCCGGGTCGGCCATGTCAGCCACGTGCAAGGCAGATGCCTTACCCACTGTGCTATCGCTATTAATTAAAATTAATTAATTAAAATTCAGTAGATAAAATGAAAAACTCAATAGATGCCCTTACAGTAGAGTAACAACAGCTGAACATGGAATCAGTGAGCTTGAGGATGAAATGTAGTAGGAATCATTGGAGTCCCAGAGACAAGGGGAGGCAACCCCAGTGAAATAGTAACAGTTAAAGACATTGTTGCTAAAAATTTCCCACAGCTGGAGAATGCAGTCATCCTGATCCAAGAAGTCAGAAGGGTATCAGCTAAAAAGAGATTATAATAAATACACTCTAAGACATATCCTAATCAAAATAACAAACACCATAGATAGATATATTATACTGAAAGCAGCAAGATCAAAGAAGGAAGTTATATAAAAAGGAGCAGACCTTAGATTAACAGCAGACCTATTAGAAGGAAATCCTCTATGCCCAAAAACAATTGTGGCATGTAATTTAAAAATCTTTACAAAATGGAGGTTTCACCAAGAATACTTTACCCGGCTAGACTCTCATTCAGGCTTGAAGGAATACACAAGTTAATGGATAAACAACAGCTCAATAACTGCATAGATTCAAAACCAATTTTGAAAAATTCAAAGGGCTACTGTAAGACAAGACAAACTCCACAAACACAACAGTTCTCTAAAGAAAGATGGCACAATATCCCATGGCAACAATCTCTCTCAATGTCAATAGTATAAATGCACCAATTAAAAGACGCAGGTTGTAAAATAGATTTAAAAAACACCTCGGAAAAAAAACCAATAGTGACCAAGATACGAAGACAGTGCACGGAATGGGAAAAATTATTTACCTAATACCATCTAATAAGGGGTTAATATTTAATAAATATATATGGCACTGGTAGAATTTTACAAGATAAAACATCCAACCCCATCAATAAATAGGGAGAAGAAATAAACAGAAACTTCCTTAAAGAAGAAATACAAATGACCCAAAGACACATGAAAAAAGTGCTCTACATCACTGGTGATCAGGGAGATGCAAATCAAAACAACAATGAGATAGCATCTCACACCACAGAGACTGGCACACTCTAAAAGAACAAGAGTACCAGTGATGGTGCAGATGCAGGGAGAAAGAAACTCTCCTTCATTGTTGGTGAGAATGCCAACTGGTACAGCCTTTTTGAAAAACCGTATTTCTCAAAAATCTAGAAACTGAGCTCCTATTTGACCCAGTAATACTACTTCTGGTAATATGTCCTGGCAGCCCAAAAACACACAGCGGTAAGACCATCTGCATTCTATATTTATTATAGCACTAGTCACAAAAGCAGAATTTGGAAACAATTTTAGTTTCTGAGAAAAGAACCACTGGATAAAGAAATTATGGTATTGATTGCCTCTTAGTATCTGTACTGCAAACAATAATGCCCAAAAGGAGAGATAGATATACAGAGAGAGAGAAATAGAGAGGAAATGCCTGCTATAGAAGCAAACTGGGGTGTGGGGGATGATTGGAGGGACACTGGGAATATAGTGCTGGGAAATGTACCCTGGTGGAGAGATGGGTGTTGGAACATTGTATGACTGAAACTCAATCATGAAAGACTTGTACTAGTATCTCACAGTGACAAGGTATTTAAAAAAAACTACGGTACATCTATGCAATGGAATACTATGCAGCTGTTAGGAAAAATTAAGTCATGAAATATGCTTATAAATGGATGGACATAGAAAATATGCTGCATGAAATGAGTCCGAAGGAGAGGGACAGATATAGAATGACTATACTTAATTGTGGAATATAAAAAAATAGTATAAGACTTATAGCCAAGCCAGGTAAAATGGAGGCCAGGAAGACTTGTCAGTGGTTGGAAGCATGTCACAAGTGTGTGTGGGGCAAAGGCACTTAGAAGAGAGAAGTGACTGGTATGACAATGATAGTTAGAAATGATCACTATGGACAAGTGCTGAGTGCTGAAAGTAGGTAAAGAGATATACAAGATAACTTTTCAGTATCTGTATTGAAAGTCATAATGCCCAAAAAGAGAGAGAGAGAAATAGAGAGAAAGAGATACGTGAAAATGGGTGTGAGAGAGAGAGATATGAAAAGTACCTGCCACAGAAGGTGTGGGGAGGAGAAAAACTGGGGACATTGGTAGTGGGAAATGTACTCAGTTGAAGGGATGGATGTTGGAACATTATTTAAATGAAACCCAATCATGAACAATTTTGTAACTGTGTACCTCACTGAGAGTCAATAAAAACATCAAAAAATGAAATAATGAATACAGTACGACAATGATATTTGAAATGATCACTCTAGACAAGAACTGTTACTTGCTTTAAGTAGGTAAAGAGATATACATGATAACTTCTCAGTATTTATACTGCAAATCATAATGCCCAGCAGGAAAGAGTGAGAGAAAAAAAGAATAGCACTTGTCATAGAGGCAGGCTGGAGGTGAGGGCTAGGCGGGGTGTATGGTGGGTGCGAAACTGTGAATATTGGTGGTTGGAAATATACAATGGTGAAGGAAGGAAGGGATTGGAACATTGTATAACTGAAACCCAGCCATGAACAACCTTGTAACTATGTATCTCATGGTGATTAAATTAAAAAATCAATTTAAAAATTAAAATAAAAAATAAAATAAAGAATGAATACAGACGTCATTTGATTTAATTGTACAAGCCATAGATTAGTGACTATCAGAACAATGAGAAAAAACTATTCTTCAACACTTGGAGGTTACCAGATTGCCTAATCTTGAAATTCAGAGAAAATTACTGTGTAAATATAATGCAAAAAAGATAATGTGAATCAGTGCTTTAGAAACCATAAAGTAAAATATGGAATATATATGCACATTTTTAAGACTGGCATAGTACTTTGGGACATTTAGGAGTCATGTGACTAGTCTCTGTAAATGGTTGACTGTCATTATAATACTTGCTTATGTCATCACAATCTCTCCACAGTGATCCTAGAAAAAGAGAGACTTGTCACATTCACTAGATTACCCTGTTCTGATCATGGTAGTGAATACATAATTATCATTCAATTATAACTCGTTGAATGAATGACTAAAATTCTCTTTAAAAGCATCTCTGGAGCTAGGACCATCATAGACAATGTGAGTTGTATTCTTCCAGAATCATTGCCTCTAGCTTTTCTAAGTAATCTGATTCAGATTTCTTGCCCATTCTGTCTAGGAGAAAGGCACTTTGATTTTATCAGGTCATGGGTATTTCACTTTTCTCCTTCATTGCTCTATTCAGTCTAGTTACAAACTCTTATCTGTCTAAAAGAACCAACTCTAAATGCATTTGACTCTCCATTGCCTGAATGTGCTTTTGGTCTGATTAGTCTGATTCCCAATCAGGAAGGGGCTTCCCAGGAGGACAGCTGGCAGTAAGAGTACGTGTGATTTTCATATTTAACATAGTACAGGGTAATTTTTGTTGCTTCTGATTAAATATCTGACATCCATTTAATTCCTCAGAAAAATCTGAGACTCAAACACAAAGTGGCCTCCTAATTGGTGACTGAACATGTGCTCACTTATACCGTGTGTCTGAAAGGAGAGACATGTCTTTGTGCATATTCCTGTGGTCTATGCTAAAAGAACCTGTATAACTGCAGGGTCCTATTTCCTGGTATAAGAAGATTCTCTGCTGCATCTTTTTCTCAAGAGCCTCAGGAAAAAAGCATGGAGCAAGTGTTAGAAGCATCTTCCAACTATGAAGGATTCTTGAGATCAGGTCCCTTCTTTTCTCTCTGTAGCTTCCTGAAAATGAAGCCCTTTTTTTTATTTGCTCCGAGTCCCTGATCTGTGTGACAAAAGGCAGAAAGGACAGAATTAGCAGTGAAACAAAATTTAGACATTGTTTTAAAAAAGTTCACTCTTGTTTCCAAATTATAAATTCTTGAAAGGGAAAATTTAAATCTACCAAAAAATCCACTCAGGTCCATGAAGGTGTAGGTGTTATAAATGGACTCTTAAAGAGCAGCAAACCTCTCATCTTTCCTGCTGGAGAAATGCTCATCATTACAGATACCCATATAACGCTAAACATTAAGAAAGAAGATGAACTCTGTCCTCTCCTCATAAAACACAGTTTCTGCTTTTGCCTCTATTCTTCCATTGAACTCATTGTTTACAAGTACAAGTTCAACTCTGGAGATGAAAAATCTGATACCGTCAGCACAAGTTGAACAAAATGAAAAGGGAAAAAAAATCCTACACCCATCTGGACACCCATATGCTCTGTAGCCAAGAGGCTAATATAATTCCTTGAATGTTGGTTATAAAGCAATGTGATATGGATAACTGCTATGCACTGAGCTTATTTAGACAAGTGTTCTTTCTACTCAATAAACCTTTGGAAGGATTAAAGTACAATCACTCCCAATTAACTGCCCATCAGTTCTTCCCTTCGTATCTGAGATTTGACCATTCCCTGCAACTGGTTCCAGCCTGATTACCTGTCCAATGGACCTAGTGACAGAGCATTACTGATAAGACAGGGCATTTATGAAATGTTGAGAAGTTTAATATGGCAGGGTGCTCAGTCCATGGTCAGGCAGAGAGATCTATTTGCTGAGAGATCTATCTATCTGCCTAGAGATCGAAATCAGATTGTTATCAGCCTTATATCCAATAGTATAGGTCTTATTTCTGAGAATCAGGAAGTCTTTGAATTAATGTTATGGCTTTGCTTTAAAGAAATAGAATAGTGTGAATAAGCCCTTGTACATCAACCCAGATCTAATCAACCCAGGTTAGATCCTGGGCACCATGTATGATTCCCAGACACTTCCAGGAAGTGATCCCTGACTACAGAGCCAGGAGTAAGTCGTGAGCATAGCTATGTACAGCCCCCAAATAAAACAAAACAGAACCATAAAAAGAATTCTGGCAACAGTATGCATAAGAAAATGAAAAATAAAACGAGGTATGAAAGCAGGGTGATTAATTCAGTGAAATTGCCATGGACTAGCCGAGAATAAAGGAAGGTCACACAGTAAGCAGAATGGAAGCTGAAGAACCAGGTTCAACAATATGATTGATTGGGTATATACAATAGCAAAGCTCTCCTCTTTCTCTTCAGACACAAGTAAGTTCTCTGAGGAACAACTATCGGTATTTTTTGCAGTCCTTGAAAATAAGGAACTATGAATGAGACTTATAGGATGATTGTTGAAGGTGGTTGTAGAAAGGGGCAGAGGGAACACAAAAATAATGCTATTCCTCCTTTATCTCATTGGAACAAGTCATTAATGTTTAAATTTCTCTTCTTAGCATTTGAGTTATTTTCGTAGCATTTCAAAAGCCAGTTTCTATACCCTTACTCTTGCTTTTATGCCAAATATCTTTGAGTTTTGTTCCTTTTCATTACTTTGTCTAATAATACCTCAGATTTCTACCTCTGAAAGTTACTATGGCAGCCATGATCACTGGTCCTTTAGTATGTTATAATGAAATTAAAACTACATGAATTTTAACAGTCTAATTTAAATGCTTCTAAGTCTTTTTTTCATAGGTTTCTTTTTAAGCTAGATATTGCACAATGATGTTTGTGTTAATTATTCTCCTTTTTAATGGGGAGAGAGATTTTTTCAAGATGATTTTTTTCTCTAAAATCTTAGCCCCTTGGACCAAGAGAAAGAGTATAGGTTTTAAGGTGTTTGCCTTGACCACAACAGACCCTGGTTGTGGGGTCCCCATATGGTTCTGTGAGTACTGCCAGGAGTGATTCCTGGGCACAGAGAAGAGTGAGCACTGAGCACTACTAAGGGTGGCCCTAAATCATCCTTAATCCACCAAATCAAATAATAATAACAATGGAAACAGCTCTTATAGTATAATAAAACCAATTCAAAATTAATGTTACTACATGAGATAACTGAGAAGCCATGACTCAGCATGAAGCATTCGCAAATGAATACTATCAAAATAGAATTTAAGATTACAGGTCAACAACTGGGATAATTTCATGTTACAGACATTTTTTGCTGGTTGGAAAGGATGGGTCAGTTCATGTGAACACGGATTTTCAGGGCAGTCAGGCCAACCACCCTTCAAGAAGTTATCTCAAAGAGCCCGAGGGTATGTTATGAATGAAGGAGCCACAGAAATGCTCAGAGATCTCCATGCTCAGGAAACTAGAGTCAAGGATCTAGGAGAGCCTGAATCTTAGACATCTGAGGGCGATCCGAATTTTGAAATGGATTTGAAAAGAATGAATAATTTCCAAAGTGTGGAAGAAATCCCCTCACCTTTTTGCTGCTTCTTGGGAAGCCTGGATGCAAACTCACTTCACCAGAAGTGAACATCAGAAGCAGATGTTCCAATTTATCATTGTTTTCCCCTTTGTTATGAAAATGAGCAGAGGTTAAAAGAGAACTGGGTTTATTGGGCCACAATTTGGAGCACATATCCCACAGGTATGTAAAGACAGCACCAGAAGCCCTCATCTCTTTTCATGATGGGCTGCGTAGTGAGACAAGCTCTCAGCAAGTAAACAAGCTTGTCAGTTCACTAAGAAAGCAGCAGACCAGCTGTCACTCTATTGCACAACGCTTAGTTTTTAATTTTATCCCGAAGACATGAAAACAGGCGTCCAGTACCAACTCTCATTTCTCTTAAGTAACACAATGCAATGGAGATTCTCCGAGCCACAGAGGAAAATCGTAATCGGAGTGACTAAAATGGAGAAGAAAAATAAATAAGAAAGAAATATGAAACAGTCGCTCATTAGGACCAGGTTTTCAATGGGCTTTCTTAATTGTGTCTGCAGTCTTTAAAGGTAACTTCCATTTTCACCAGTATAAGCCTACATTTCAAAAGCAAATTGGATACCTGCATGAACAAGCAGGCAGTTAGGCAGCTAATTACTGTTTGCAATTCAATTACCTAATTACTGTGGGCAAGTGCAGGGTGTCTGTGCAGCAAACAGTCCCACCCACAAATATTGCAGATTTGATTCAGAAGGCTTAGGTGCAAAGATCCATGTTCACTGCTAATTCCTAATAAGTTCAATAATTTTCCCTCTGGGTCCTGAAAGGTCCTACTTAAACAGTCTTTTAGGAATGGAATGAAGAAAAATCTGCCTTGTAAGTCTTCCCTAGTTAGGTTGAGGCCAGTCTGGAAACTCACCTTGCTACACAGTCTGAGTCCACAGATCAACAGCATTGGCTGCTTCTAGGAGTTATACAAAAGGCAGAATCTCATTCTATTCTAGGCCTCTGGAAATAGAATCTGCTGTGTCATAAAAGTCTAGATGATTAACTAGCACCTCTGTGTTCGAGAAGCACCTCCAGAAAGGGCTCCAAGTCAACAGGCATCAGAGTGGTAGATTTGTGAAATATCCCTGGGGATAAGAGCAGTTCTGGTAGAAAGACCAATAAACATTCAGCTACAATGATCAGGCATGATGCTTCAAGAGAAACCCTAAATAAATGCTCCTTCAGGGGGGAAAAATCCTAAATGCTAATGCTAAAATTATTCAGCATGAGCCCTAGGACAAAGCAAAAAAGGATATAGCTAGCTACCTCCCTACCTCCCTAAAGACGCCACAGCTCCAGCTTTCACACATCAGTCCATGGCATTCTCCACTCATCTAGGAGCCATTTAACTGGTGATATTTGTCTTCATTGGGAACTACATGTTCAGCAGCAAAATCATTCTCTGAATGTCCTCAACTAGGAGTTTGAGTCCAATTAATCAGGACAATCTGCCACCGCAGAGAACAATCTAAGAGAATTCTATTTTGCAGTCTCTGCCAATCTTTACAGAGACAGACCACACTAATGCAGTTACCCAAACATAACTGAGAGGATGGCTATGCAGCCTGAGGGAGAGGCATTTTCTACTCCCAAATAGACTTCTTCAAACGTCTCATCAATCTCATTCACTTTGCATGGTGCTGGAACCCGAGAGCTGTGCAAAAGGGTATGCTTTGTCTTCATAATATAGCAAAAATAAATCTCTGCACTGAAATCAGAGACCTGACCCCACCAAAATCAGCTGTGTGACCTTGGGCCAGACATTTAAGGCTCAGTCTCCTCATCCATAAAGTGAGGGATAGAGTGGAGTGTTTTTCTAATCCCCCGCCCCCCCCCCCATTTCCCACAATGATTTGTCATTATCCTTCCATATTCAGGTTTACTATATCTGGCTCCATCTCCCCCTGCCAACCTATCTCCAACGAAACTGTACAAAACTGTCTTCTAGATAATTTCCTAGTATAGGACTTCTTCTAGATAATTTCCTAGTATAGGACTTCTTCTCAATATCCTGCCTATACTTTCCTTCTGTGAATCTCATCCCATTCAGAGCTTCCTTCAGCTAACTCTTCCATTGGCAACCTTCCAAAAGGGTTAATAGTCTCAAAGTATTAGCAAGCAATTTGAATGTATTTCTCATGGAATGTTTGGTTTTCAGTTAGAAAACAAAGAAAAAAAACTCTTCCCTTAACAAAGAAAATTTGCTTTCTGATAATAAAATTTTAAACATTCCCTAATGAGAACACTATAGCATTTCTAAGAATAGCCAAAGTACTGAGTGTGATGTCACAAAACATAATGCATCCCTTCTCTAGAGCCCCAGGGTACATATTCCCCTGCTCAATAAGATATTCTATTAGAACTAACATTTGCATTCCTTTTCACTCATTTTGAAAATAAAATCTTTTTTTTTCAATAAATTTGCCGCTACCTCATGTAGTTTTGCATGAGGTTCCATTTGTTATGAGACAATTATAATTTTACAAATCAGCAGGATTGTAACTTTATCTCCCAGCTCGGGTAAATCAGAACAAAGACAGGGAATGGATGTGATTTCAGGACTTCTTCAAAGAGAAAATATTCACAATAATGTTTTATAGTGGTCATCTAAGCGAAAGTTTGGGAACTCCTAAATGAAAAACAACCATTCAACAACCCAAGAGAGAAGACAACACTGATGAAAGTACAGAGATTATTGTGAGGGAGGAAAGACCAAAGATGGGTGGGAGGAGCTTGCAATGAGATCTCAGGGTCCTGTCCTAGTCAGTCAGTGAGGTTTTAAAGATAGGCTTACATCTATATCTGTAATTGGACTAGATGATCCACAACTTTCTCTCGTACCTTAGAATGCCCTTAGAAACTGGACATGTAGGAGTGAAAAATAAAATCTCAAATATTGTTTAGCAAGAATAAATGCATGGTACATTTTGTGTATCCATGTAATCAACAATACAAGGAGAGGGCATTTTTTAAAAAATCTATGTAAAAATAACTGCTTCTAATTAAAGTGTCTTTGAAATGGTTAACTTGATTTTAATTGGTATTAATAAGTGTTCATTTTAGAGATGATAAAAATTATAGTTCTGATTTACTTGGTTAGAACACATTGAGAATACTGCATGCCATTTTGGTACCTCTTTGAAGAAACATGTGGAGAGTCAGAAGTAGACAGAATGATGAGAGACTTTGAACTTTGACATATGGGAAATGATATAAGTGGGTAGAATGTTTAGTCTGAGAGGAAGAAAGACCTCACAGGACCTGATGAATACTTGAAGGGCTGGCATTTTCCAGAGGGGCTGGCATGATTGTGTGTAGTCCCAATGAATAGAACCAGGGCCAGTGCAAAGGACATTATAGATAGGAGGGACTTCTGAGAAGACAGGGACAGGCAAAGGCAGAGTGAGTGACCTCAGAAGGTCACCTGCCAAAGGAGTTCAGGCCCTTCTGTTTGTTCTTCTTTGGGAAAGATCCAAGCCTCAGATGAGTGGCTGAACAAAATGACCCTTATCATTCTAGCCCAACTAAGAGTCTGGTGTGAGAAGCTGAACAGAAAAAGAAAGCCGAGATGAGAAAATGCAAAGGGTTTGTTTCTGCTTCAAATGGAGCCATTCCTGTCTAGGGAATAGCAACAAATCAGTCATTATCACAGAGGAGTATTTTTAGTCTGTTTTGCTAGCATACATAGAAGGCAGTTCTACAAAATTACGACAATTAAGGCATTCTTGATGTCACTGATATAGCAAGGCTATCACCTATTAGTAAGTTTTATTTTTTGCTAATGAGATACAAATATCTGTGTTTGCAACTAGAAAGCTTTATTCCCCCACTTTCTAATAAGTGAATTTTCTCTATGTGCCTTATTTAAGGTTGTCATATCTTATTAACAATTTTTTTTTGCCTGACCAGTTTAAAAGACATCATTTAATAGCAACTCTTATTATTAAACTTCATGAAGAAGCATGACTTGGCTTTCTATTCATTCTGTTTCTTTGTTGCTGCTTGTCTAAGTATAATTTATTAAGATGTGATTGTCTTCAGTAGTGTGACCATCTGCGTTATTAATACAAAAGCAAAACAAAATCTGCTACTTTTATCTTACTTCTATCATACCCTCCCCAATCTGAGATTGTCTTGTTTTGACATGCCCAAGAGACATGAACTGTTTCCATTTTTTAAAATCCCCATTTTCAGAGCTTTTGAAGTTCACCTTTTCTCTACAGACCCAAGAGAAATCCCTACAACTCTGACAATACACATCATAATCAGATGTGCAGATGTCCACAAGTATTAATTAGCAAAGGTATTAAAATTATCAGAGAAAAACATCCCTTTGTAGTTTGTATTCCTATGGTCTGTTTTGAAATTGTCCTGTATCACTGCCAATAAAAGCCTGGAGACAAAGAAAAAAAGATATTCATAAAGGAACGATCATCTTTAATAATCAAAGTAACAAAGCTGCTAATTCTATTTTCTACTGTTTGGGTAAAGACAGTTAAGGGAAGAGTGCTGTTTGGACAGCTAAGAGGCAATAGAAGCCCCTGTTTCCTAGAAAGTAAGAAAATTGGCCTGTCAAAATGTTGGAAGAGTACACAAAGGAAATACAAAGATTCCAAAGGCCATTTTTCCCTGTTCTTAATTTTGCATAATTATAATGAACAGTTCCTAAAGAAAATGATTATAGCAGAGGAAGAGACAGAAATTGCTTTAAATAAGGTCATCCTGAACCCATACGAATCTCCTCTTTCATAAAGGCCTCCAAAGAGTCATGTGAACTCTGTCTCTAGCACCTACCAAGAAATGTTTCTGATTGACTCTTACCAGGGATTTCAGTGCACTAGCTGACTTGGGAGATAAAACTAACATTCTCCTCTGATCACCACTATTTTTACCTGGTGTCTGGCATAAGGTAGAAGATGGGAGGGGAGAAGGAATGCATGCATGTGGCAATAAACTATACAACAAAGCGTTTTCTCAAAGTTGTGGAAGCGTTTTCTCAAAGTTGTGGTCCTTCCCCTTGATGGTCCTTCCCCATGCAACATGACAGGAAAACAAACCATCATTCTGAGTCAACCTGTTTGAAAAGCACAGTAGCAGAGGGTTACTGATTTCAAAGCTAACTGGAAAACATTCATGAAGATAAAAGGCATCACTCTATTACCTCTGGGGAAGATTGTGACTTTTATTTTATTTTATATGATTCACAAGGCACACCAGTAAGTTAACAAAGGTGGACATTACTCATCAAATTCAAAAAGAAATCAAAGCAAGAAGGTCTTATGGGGGTAAACCAAATTGGGATTAATGCTTAATCCTCTAGGTGCCCAAACCCCCAATTCCTAATTTCACATTTTTGGGTCAATCCTCAATTATTCTTTTTTTAATACTATTCAATTCTCTGTAACACAAAAAGTTAATCACTCCACATTAATTCCATGAATTGTTCTGGGTTTTGATTAATCAGCCAAATGCACCAGAAACCCAGAATTAAGAAGTTTGACAGGTAAGTCAATAATTGCATGCTTTGAACTCTGCATGATAATAGACATCCATAAAAGATGCTCTGGAAACAAAGTGTAAAGGATTTTTAATTTTATCTGAGGATGTCAAAAGTAGTAATGTTTGAGTTAATTCTTAAAATGTGAGTGGGAGTTTCCGCTGTAGAAAAGAAGCAATAAAATTCCTTTCATTTAAAAAAAAGGCAAACAAAGTCACAGAGCAATGCAGGTATTATAAGTATTATAATATTATAAGTATTATGCCAAAGGGTGGTCAATGATCTAAAGATGTTAAATTAAAACAAGGCTGGGAAAGGGCCTGTATGCTATGTTAATAAACTGGGATTGAGCTCCATGGGCTAACAGGAACTATAAAACTACCCCCCAAAACAGTGAGTCAAGACTATTATCGATAATCTAATAAGAGCAGAGTGCCAGGTTGCAGACATCATTCTACAGGCATGTGAAATGGAAACCAGAACAGCAAGACTCCTTTTACTTATTCTAACCTGTCTTCCCTCAAGCTGACATCACCATTTACCTTCCCTTCAATGCTATCCAGGAGGCATCTAATGTAATTGAACATCCATTGCAAGTTCTATGTCTGCAGTGAATGGAGCCATTCATTCTGGCTATAGGATATTCATTATAATTGCATGAAGCTTTCATTGTGGGCCATATTATGAGAGTATACTCAGTGCTGGCACAAGGAGAAGTGCCTGGTAGAGCCAGCTGCAAATGTCATGTCCAGCTTTCACGTACAAACTGAAAGAGAGCATAAAAAATATTCAATGTCCATTATCATTGTGATTCATCTTCTTCCCATCAGCACCAGGATGTCTCAGATTACATTGTCTAGCTTTTAGGGAAGAGATCTAGGACAAGGTTGAAGGGAAGGGACTGTCACTGTAGTCAGGGGCTCTCCTCTGAGGCACCAGCTGCAGACAACCATGTTCCATGCTGACAGTCAAGCCAAGGTCTTCCTGAATGATGGTTGAAAAACCTTTATAAAACAGAATATGAACCCTGGGGCTTACTGCTCCCAGCAGGAGGAGAAGCAGAGAACAGTAGGCACTGACTAATTTTTTTCCCCTCCTGTGGTAGCAGAGCAGGGAGAAAAAGTGTCACAAAAATGAGGGAGAGGAAATGGGAGATCTTTATGCTGAGCTGCTAAATTTGCTGGAGGCTGAAAAATCACAAAGGGTGGTTCACACAAAACACTGCTAGGCATTTCACCTAGCATGTTCAAGTACCTTGAGTACAAGGATTTTTTAAAATACAGCCATCTCATCTGCAGACAGAGAGATTATCTTTCCTGAAACCTTGGGAGTAAACTGCTGGACCCTGAATATGTGCATCTGTGAAGATCCAATCAGAAAAGGTTTTGTTATATGGACTTGAGGGAGCTGGATCTTGATCTCTCCAAGGATGCTGTCTTTGCATTTCATTCTCTAACTTGACATCTGCAGGGCAGGAACCCTAGAAGGGCAAGTGATTGTATAATAAATGGAAAGAGAGCATCCGAACTGCAGAAGATCACCCCTGAGGCAGAGGTACTCATGGTACAGGAGTCAAAAAAGCAGGGAGAAAATTGAGGAAAAGTGGAGCAGTTTGTAAGTCCCCTAGCAAAAAGGTATACAAGAAGATAATACCAACATGTATGAATGGCAAAAGTCCCTGGTGGCCATACTTCGACCTTCTTAAATATTAAAAATCAACAACAACGTACCTGATGATGTTACATTTGTGTTCACAAAAAGAGTGCAGTGATGTCTCTTGTGGCTCACCTTAATCAGAGGTGTGCAGCAAAGGGAATCCCAGGAATGTAGCCCATCTTGACAAGTCCACATATTGCAAATGGCAACACCTGCCTTCTGAATGAACTTCTTCTCTCCAACTGGAGGATGACTAGCATTTAGGTATGGAGTTACTTTCTTTAAAGCCTCTACAATATAAGTAAGACAAATTGGAAAACTTGGAATTCCAGAAATCAATTTATCATAGTGCTAGAGTCTGAAAACACAACAGCAGAGTGTGTGCTGGTCATATTATCTCTATAGGCACTACAATCACTAGGGAAGACTATCCTTGATTCTAGAATATGGTGGTTACCAGTAATCTGTGTTCCATGGTTTGTGGCAGCATCAATTGCAGTCTCTGTTGGAAAATTTACATGACTTTTTTTCAGATCTCTGTTTCTCTTCTTATAAGCACATCTGATAAACTGGATCTAGGGGACCCATAATGGTTCAGTATGATCTCCTGTACCATTCTGAGGTTCTACATGAACATGGATTTGTGGGGAAGGGGGGGATAGAGAGTATTCAGTCTCATTGAAGTGTCATAAGGGAAAATGTAGACCAAGAAATGAGTGGAAAGGAGTCAAGAGATAATATAGGGGATAAGGCACCTGCCTTGCAAGCAATCAACTGTGATTCATACTCAATAATTATAGCTCCCTGGGCATTCCAGGAGTGAATCCTAGCACAGAGTCAGGAGTAAAACCTGGGTACTGCTGATGTCTGCACCCTGCCCACTCAAAAAATAAATAAAAATACAATAAATGACTAGAAATCTTAGAACAAAGAATTCAAGCAAGCACTGTGGAATTTATAAAGGAAGCAGCCTCATTTCAAAGAAATATGTGTTCAGAAATGTAGTTTGTATCCCAGTTGGACCCTAAATCTGTTAACATTGAAATAGCAGCATAGCCAGAAGACTGGAAGGAATACATTTAGTGTTTTCTTGTTCATCTCATTTCCTCATGGGACATGCCAAATTGTTACTCAACAAAAGAAAATCAAGGCTGAGAGATTTAATAATACTTCCAAATAAAAACGGATAAAAGAGGGGTAGAAATTTGAACTCAGGATTACAGTTTCCACAGGACATCTTTTATTATACTAAATATATTATTTCTGAGGGCTGGAGCAATAGCACAGCGGGTAGGGCATTTGCCTTGCATGTGACTGACCTGGGTTCGATTCCTCCATCCCTCTCAGAGAGCCCAGCAAGCTACCAAGAGTATCTTGCCCACACAGCAGATCCTGGCAAGCTCCCCGTGGCATATTGGATATGCCAAAAACAGTAACAAAAAATCTCACAGTGGAGACATTACTGGTGGCCCACTCGAGTAAATCAATGAACAATGGCTACAGTGTTACAATTTTTCTGAAGTTAACATTGAACTTCTTTAGGTCATCACTTATTTACCCTTCAATGCTTATATTCAGTATTATATCTTTTTTGAGGACTTGGCTTACTCCCTGGACAAAGCAGAATTCCTCCTCTTGACCTCTAACATTTTGATCACAGTTTTCTGGTATACCCTTTCCATGATATAATAATTCTCTATTTGCACATCTGTTTCTTATCTTACCAGTAGGTACCACTAGATCTTAGTATGATGGCACTTCTAGGACCTAATCAGTTCCAGGCACATAACAGAAACTCAAATCCTTTTTTAGCAGGTGAGCCGGGCCTCTTCACAATGCTCTGTGCTCTGAGAACCACTCCACCTGATATTTGGTTTGATGATGTCATCCTGACAGTGCAGTGCTCAGGCCTGGAGATGTGGTTCTGCTCATACACGGCCATGCTGTGAAGGACCATGCCACCTCTGTAGAGCTCGGAGGACCATGCCCTGCCATGGATGAAATTCAAGGTTACTCTACAGTCCATACTGCAGGGCATGTGCCTCACCTCTTTGAGCTAGCTCTCTGGCCCCCAAAATTCAAATCATAATCGATTAAAGTTTCTCAAAGAAAAAGCATCACTTTCTAAAATTTTCTGAGGATGTTGTGTCTATATCCTCCCCCAACATACTATTTTCAGACGTTAGAGACTCTGAACTTATCTTTTATTTTTATGCCAAATGAAATACTTTTGCTTCGATGCAGATTCTTATTTCTTTTCTCTTTTTTGAAGAGGGATGAAACTAGTTTTAGAAATCTCAGCATTTGAACTTAGTCCTATACTAAGTTTCTGCCCACATGGAAAGTTCCTTTTCTTTTTATTTCTACTTTCCAATAAACTTTTCTACTTTTCAAAAAAAAAGAACAAATTCGTAATTTATGAGTCCTTTTCTTATTGTTATTTGATATTCATAAACATATAAACTGGTTTTATTATTCTGTTGTTATGAGAGCCCACACCTGGTGATGCTCTAGGTCCATGTGGTGCCAGGGCTAGAACCCAGGGCCTCACACATGCAAAATATATGATCTATTCATTGATAAATATATATATGTATTTATATTTTTTTAATTGAGTCACTGTAAGTTAGTCCCCTACAAAGCAGCTCATGATTTGGTTTCAGTAATACAGTATTCCAACACTCATCCCACTACCAGTGTACATTTCTCAGTACCAGTGTCCCCAATTCCCCACCCCCCAACACACACACACCTCTAGCATGCCTCTATGGAAGGGACTTCTCTTCCCTCTCTCCTCTCACCTCTCTTCTCTGTCTCTCGCTCTCTTTCTCTTTCTCTCTCTCTCCTTTCTCCCTCTCTCTCCCAACCTTGTGGGCATTGTGGTTTACAAAACAGATACTGAAAGGTTGTCATATATATTCTTTTATCTACTTTTAACACTCAGTTCTTGTCCAGTGTAATCATTAGCAACTATTATTGTCATACTGTTCCCTTCTCTATCACTTCTGGGGATATACCCCGGGGACCCAAAAACACACAGAAGAAACACCATCTGCACTCCTATGTTTGTTGCAGCACTGTTCACAATAGCCAAGATCTGGAAGCAAACTATGTGCCCAAGAACAGATGAATGGAATAAGAAACTATGGTACATCTACACAGTGAAATACTACACAGCGGTTAGGAAAAATGAAGTCATAAAATTTGCTTGTAAATGGATGGATAGATATGGAAAATATCATGCTGAGTGAAATGAGTAAGAAGGAGAAGGACAGATCAAGAGTGACTGCATTTATTTGTGGCATGTAAAACATATTTAGTAGAAGGCCAGGGAAAACAAGGCTAGGAGGATTGCTCAGTGGTTGGAATCTATCACAAGTGTGGGGGGATGGAGGGTAGGTATGATACCTTATATTTTAAAACCCTAATAACTGTAGTTATGAGCACAAAAATTTCTTTTCATTTCTCTTTTTGTATAATTTTAAAACTTTATAATTTTAAAATTTTAAGGAAATTCACATTAATGCCAACTACACTTTCTTTTCTATTTTTCCTCATTCACTTTATTCATCTCCTGTTACATTGCACATATCCCTAGGAACAAGCAATTGTCTTCAATAGAGTCATACAAAAACTTTCAAGGGAAACTGATCATCATGGAACCTATGCCGAAGAAATGAGGGGAAAGGCAAGACATAAGTTTCTATTTTGGGGTTCTGATTCATAAAGTATTTTCAACAACCAAAATTTATTCTAATGTATCTAAAAGACTCCCATTTACTCATAACAGTATTGTGATACTCAAAAGAAGAACTAGAAAGTCAGGGCCGATATTTTTTAGTTAAACATCAACAGCTGAAGACCTCCAGGCCCCAACTAAGGCCTTACTGGGGCCACTCTCCACACACTTGGATAAGCCTCAGACATAAGAGAACTGGCAGAGGAACCCAGGTGTGTGGGACCCTGGGCTGAGATCTCCAAGCCTGCACGGTTTGGAACTGGACCTGTCAGTAGCTAGACAGTTACACCCTCCAACTGCCGTGTAACCCCAACAACGGCCAGGATCCAGAGATTATCACAACAAGCTCCAGGGAGCGCGCGGCCGCGCGACTGTTTATTTACTTTTCTCTAAGTTTTCAGGGTACCTTAAATATCCTTAAATATCCAACCCGCTCGGCAGAGCCTGGCAAGCTATCCGTAGTCTATGCCAAATAGACCAAATTGATATGCCAAATGCAGTAATAAATGGATCTCATTTCCCTAACCCTGAATATGCAGAGTCGAGAAGGATATGGAAGGAGAGGCTGATAAAACACCAAGGCAGACATAGGCTACCAAAACGCAGAAAAACAAAAATGATTGTCTGTACTTTCAATGCTCGTACGCTGGCATCTGCTGCATCCATTGAAGACCTTATGGTACAAGCATGAAAGATCAAGTACGACATCATTGGTCTGACCGAAACGAGAAGACATCAATCCCATCATGCTGTTTTCGACACTGGAGAAGAACTGTTCCTTGGAACATGTGATAAAAGAGACGTCGGTGGTGTCGGTATCCTTGTCAACACAAACTTAGTCACGAGCATTGATTCATTTGAATGCCTAACAACCCGAATCGGACGATTACACTTGAATAAATGTGGCTCACTACCGGCAGTTTCTATCTTTGTTGTCTATGCACCAACATCCAGTTATGGTGAAAAAGAAACAGAGAAATTCTACATGGAGCTGGAGAAGTTCTATAAAGAAGATCACACCTTCTACAAGATCATTGTTGGTGATTTTAATGCCAAGATAGGACCAAGAAGATCAGTTGATGAACTCCACATCGGAACCCATGGCCTGGAATGGAACGAACAGGGTGACAGACTGTCTGAGTTCATCATGTCAACCAAAACCTTCCATGGTAACTCACAATTCCAAAAGGCTGAATCTAAACGTTGGACATGGGAGTCTCCCGATGGACGGTTCCACAATGAAATAGACCACATCATATTCAATCGGCGGTTTTGCTAACCGATGTTGCTGTTGTCCCAAAATTCCAAACGGGATCAGACCACCGTCTTCTTCGTGCAAAATTCTACCTCACAGAACGAGGAGAAAAGAATGCAAGGTTTAAGAAGAGGACTCCCAGAACAACCCCCAACTGGGAGCTCTTTGGCTCTATTGCAGCAACATGGGAAGATACCGTCATTGACAACATTGATTAGGAATACGATCGAATGATTCAGCACCTCCATGATTGTGCAAGGAATGCCAAGAGAGAGATAACCACAAAAAACCGTCTTTCTTCGAACACTCTTGAACTTATTCGCCAACGTGGCTTGGCACATGCCTCAGGCAACCACAAGCGAACATCCGAACTGGCAAAACAGTGCAGAGAAGCCATCAAGGATGACCTCAAAAACAGGAGAGCAGCAGTACTGGTAGATGCAGCAGAAGCTGGGAAAACATTCGTAATGCCCGCCTGTCCTTCACCAAATACAAAACCAAGATGGCTGCCCTCCGACATCATGATGGATCTATCACATCTTCCAGAAGGGCAATGGAGAAGATTATTCATGACTTCTACTCAGATCTCTTTAATAGCCACATCCACTTGCCCACATACCACATACCACATGATGGATATGTCGTTCCCAATGTTCTCCCTTCCGAAATCCAACATGCCATCTCGTAGGTAAAGAAACAAAGAGCACATGGCCCAGACAACATCAGACCTGAACACCTGAAGAACTTACCATCAGTACTCATCAATACATTAGCTCGACTCTTCACACGCTACCTGTCTGAATACAAGGTTCCATCCCAATGAAAAACCAGCAGGACTGTACTACTACACAAGAAAGGAGACATCCACGACATTGGCAACTATCGCTCAATCTGCCTATTGTCTGTCATCTACAAACTATTCACTCGAGTCATCCTGAATAGAATTAGCAGAACACTAGATGAAGGACAACCATGTGAACAAGCTGGATTCTGAAAAGGATTCAGTACCATCGACCATATCCACACAATAACCAAGCTCATTGAGGTATCTCGGGAGTTCAAGATGCCGCTCTGTCTAACGTTCATTGATTTAAAGAAGGCCTTTGATTCTGTTGAGACGGTAGCGGTCATGGAAGCCCTAGCCAATCAGGGCGTACAAACTCAATACATCAGGATCCTTCGTGAGCTCTATTGCGGATTCACTACCAAGATCTCACCATGCTACAAAGAAGTAATCATCCATATCAAGAGAGGGGTCCGGCAGGGTGATACCATTTCACCAAAACTCTTCAGTGCCACCCTCGAGAACATCATGCGACGACTGGAATGGGAAAACATGGGAGTGAAGATAGATGGTCGGCAACTACACCACCTCCGCTTTGCTGATGACATCGTTCTAATAACACCAAACATCAACCAAGCGGCACAAATGCTGAACGACTTTGACCGTGAATGTGGAAAGGTCGGACTACAGCTGAATCTTACGAAGACAATGTTTATGAGAAACAGCCTTGTTCCTGACGCTCCATTCGCTCTCAACGGAACCACCATCTCCGAATGCAACAGTTATATATACCTAGGTCGAGAAATCAACATGATGAATGACCTGGCACCTGAGTTGCGCAGGAGGAAGAGAGCGGCTTGGAATGCCTTCAAGAGCATTGAAGAAATAACTAAAAGGACAAAGAACCTCCAGCTACGAGCACATCTCTTTGATTCCACTATTCTTCCTGCATTTACATATGCCTCAGAGACCTGGACCCTACGAAAACAGGATGAGAACGCTATTCGGGTCTCTCAAAGAGGAATCGAAAGAACTATGCTTGGAATATCACGATTCACTCAAATGAGAGATAGAATCCGGAGTTCTGATCTTCGTCAACGCTCAAGAATCAGGGACGCTGTCTCATTTGCCAAGACATCAAAAATCAGATGGGCTGGACACGTAATGAGGTTTACAGACAACCGCTGGACTAGAGCCATTACTGATTGGATTCCACGAGACATCAAAATATCACGTGGACGCCCACCTATAAGATGGTCAGACTTCTTCGTCAAGACCCTAAATGATCGGTTTGAGGCTCTACATGTTCCTAAAACGAACAGATACCATTGGGCTACGCTAGCACACAACCGGGATGAATGGAGACGTTACTGGCACCCGCTCGAATAAATTGATGAATAGCGGGGATTAAGTGATTAAGTGATTAAGTGAATCATCAACTCTTAGTTTCTTAAATGGTTTCATTCATGCCAGTGACATCCAAGATTTTTCCCATTTCGAATGTGGTCCAAACTCCAGAAGCCGCCATCATCCTCCTAGTACATGTTAGAAATGCTTGTCATAGAATTCACATTTTTAAATGTTTTTAAAATACACTTACATTCTTTTTAGATACACAGTCAAGATCAATGAAGGCAACAGCAAATTAGAGAAAACAACTATAGATTGACATAAAAATCTAAACTAGAATCCTGCTTTCTGCTAATTTTCTACCCACATAACCTTTGAAAATTTACTTGGCATCTCTGACCCTCAATTTTCTCAACTGTTTGTGAAAACTTAAAGGCGATCCATGAAACACTTTTACTGATTCTTAATTCCTACCCTACCTTAATGAATCAGAATTTCTCAGAGATTTACATTTTTAACAAACTTCCCAGGTAATTCTTATGCACATTTTAATGTAAAGGTCACTGCTGTTAATAAAAGCAGGGTGCAATCTTTCCAAAGTTTATATCAACTCTAACATTGGGAGGGTTAGTTCTATAAGTGTAATTTGAATAATTCTCTTACCAAGCTGACCTCTACACTATAGTTTACTTTCTTCAGTCCCCATCTATGATTCAGTACCCATCTTCAATGAAAAAATGGTAGTATTCCCTTAAATTTAATCATAGGAGGATTGCTTTATTGGGAGAACTAACAAACCTGGCATTCATTCTGAAACTTTCTGCCAAAACAAAGGAGCACAATGCCTAGTGAGTTATTGTTATTATCAGTGGTTTTTCATTGCTTTTCTGATTTTTCTAAGAATACCCCTCAAAAAAAGGTTTCCAGGGAGATATGGTTTCCCACTTTCCAGATCACAAGGTGTTTCTATACCTGGCAGTTAAATAAAATGCTGAAAACCAAATGCTTCCTTCTCACTGCTGTGCAAGTTTTCTAGATCAAAGAAATCCTATCAGCAGTCCCATACAATTAAGTTAGTAAGCAAAATGATGGAAATTGGCATTTGGCAAGCTTCTCCAGTATACCAGGCACTATTCCTGTTGTTAGACAGCAAGAGATTCAGAAAATTCCCCAGCAGTCTTAGAGGCGCATGGGGTTATTTGTTGCATTTTACAGAAGACAATGAGAATGAACACTGGACACATCACACATCAAAACATAGGCTTTATTCTCAGCTTAGGTTAGTTCATTAGTCTCAAACAAATGCAAAAACCTTCAAAATTAATGGGACTCCCTATGCCTTTGGAGAATGCTACATTCTCTCTTGAGTGCCTCTCTCTCTTTTTCTCTTTCTCTGTTTCTCTCTCCCTCTCTCTCTCTCCTTTTCTGCTCCCTCCCTTTCTCAAAACTTTCAAATCGAAGCTGTTTTACTCAAAAAAAAGGGAGAAAAACCTCAAAACTAAGACTCTAGAAGAACTTAGAATTTATTTACCACCTAATCTCATTTAGAATTTTCAATAATACAGTATCACCCAGATTAATTCATAGAATATTGATTATATTGTTTGCTCTGCTCTCTGAGCATCTGAAATTCCGGGTGAGGAAGAACTACACAGAAATTAAGTGAAAAAAAAGTGTCTATGAAATTGCCATAAATTTCCTCACATTCTGGTTCAGAATGTTTTTTTTTCAGCACTGGTACCCCATAAAATCAAATAAGAAAAATGCTGCCACCAAATTGGGGGTGAAAGAAAGCTCAGAGTTTCTAGAGCATGAAGCATAGATATCTGGCAAAGGAGGACCTACAAAGACAGAAAGCATATTAATGTGATGACACAGAAGGCAGAGGATTTCCTGAGAAAGATAAAATAAGGAAAGAAGGAAAGTAGGGAAGATTGGGGTCTATTCAAGCATACAGAAGTAGCCCCATTTTTTAGCCCAAGGGCATACACAGAAGATATCAGAGAAAGCCTTTAAAGATTCATCAAAGAATATGTCATATAGTCAGAGGGCTTGGGAACAGGAGGACAGTTATTAGGGCTGTACTTTACTTATTTATTATACAATGTTTTTGAAGCAATATACTAGAACATTATGGAAGTTTCTATTGTCCATCACTATGAGTCAACCTCAGTATACAGTACATGAAGTTTATCACTAAAAAGCTGGACCAATAGTTCGGGGGTATGGCACTTGCCCTTGTAAGTGGCCAACCCAGATCTGATCCCCAACACCCCATGTGGTCCCCCTAGACCACCCAGGAGTGGTCCCTGAGCACAGAGACAGGGGTAAGACCTGAGAACCACTGGTTGTGGACCAAAACAAATCTAAAACTCACCACTAAAAGTTCAATTCAATCCTTTGTTATATAGTTGACCCCTTTTATACTATTTAAACATACCCCCAACAGACATATAAACATTCGACTTCTATTTTAGTAACCACAATTTGGTCTTAGAATCTGAAAATTTAATTGTGTCTTATTTATTTAATGTGTTTTATCTCTCTAAATGTCACATATGAGAAAATCAGTGTTTCTTTTTACCTTTTTAATTTTTATCATGTTTTTCTAAACATGATACCTTTTATGTCCAGCCACATTGTTGCAAATGGTATCATTTTACCTTTACTTATAGCTGAATTGTGATAATTGTTACTATGTTTCGCATATCAAATACTTTACGGGTAGTTTGCCAAGCTTTGCTGTGTGGGGGAGATATTCTAGGTAGCTGGCCGGGCTCTCCAAGAGGGGTGAAGGAATCGAACTGGGGTCGGTAATGTTGGCCGCTTGCAAGGCAAATGCCCTACCCACTGTGCTAACATTCCAGCTGCAGGTTTTGGAGCGATAGCACAGCGGTAGGGCGTTTGCCTTGCACGCAGCCAACATGGCCAACCCAAGTTCGATTCCTCCGCCCCTCTCGGAGAGCCCGGCAAGCTACCGAGAGTATTCGATATGCCAGACACAGTAACAACAAAGTCTCCAATGGAGACGTTACTGGGCCCGCTCGAGCAAATCGATGAACAACGGGGTGACAGTGATTGTTAGATTGTTAGACTTATAGCTGAATAGTATTCCAGTGTATAAATATATATGATATATTTTTTATCCAACTGTCTGTCAAAGAGTACTTAGCTTATTTCCAGATCTTAGCTGTTATATATAACACTGCACTGCAATGAATATGAAAATGTATAAATATTACTGAATTGTTAATTTTGTTTTTTTCAGTTAGGTGCTTGAAGTGGGATAACTGGATGGTATAGAATTTGAATTTTAAATTTTTTGATGACTCTCCATACTGTTTTATATAACAGCTGCATCAATTTGCATCCCCCTCAAGAGTAAACTAGAATTCTCTTCTTTCCACCTCATCTCCAAGTAATTTCCATGTCACCTGCAACAACCATTCCCAATGGTTATTTTGGATTGCAACCATTCTCATAGGTGCAAAGTAATATCTTATTGAATTATAATTTGCATTTCCCTAATAATAACAGATAATACATAGCTTTTCATACATCTGTTGGTCATATATTCTTTGGAGAAGTGTCTTCATATCAGAGAGTGAGCTACTCTTTAAAAAAGTCACTCTGACAACATAGTGGAAGGGTGCTTCGAGTGTAGTAGGCAGTTTGGAGAATAAAGAGACTGGAGGAAAAGAGGGGCTCTGGGGCCAAAGCAAAGACCCTGAACTGTGAGGTTGGAAAGACTGCCAAACTGAGAAGCCACTGTAGAACACACTGGAAGATTGTCAGTAGGAAATAGGTCAGCATAAATATTAACAATAAAATGCAGAGGAGGTCTTCCTTAAAAACTATGATCATTCACATTACCCAGAACTGTATTCGTATACCATCTTAGTTCATTTACCTACAAGGGAATGGTAACAAAAGAAAAAGTCAATTTAGAATTAATTGTGAGGGGTAACTAAACATATCTCCAAAATGTCATGTCTAGAGAATTTCCAGATTTACCATGGTTTCTTCTTTTTTCCAAAATCCTTGATATTCGAAGTATGGTGCTTGGGCCTGAGAACATGTTGGAAAGGGCAGCTGGGTCCTACCTTAAAACCTCTTCAAACAGAAACTTCATTTTGATATACTTCCTTAATATCAATGCATGTTAAAGTTTGAGTAGCACTGTCTGTTCTATGTAGTCCTTCTTAAATACTCCCTATTCAGCACTACTCATCCCTACCCCACTTTCCTCTGACCCTTGAGCCTCAATTTCCAAGTTTTCTCACCCCATTTCCCATTCTCAAAGAAGAAATAAAGGAAAAAGAAAGAATTAAGCAGGTGGACTAGAGCAGCGCCTGGTAGTATGTCCTACACTGTTACTGTCACTGTCACTGTCCTCCAATTGTTCATCAATTTGCTTGAGTGGACCCAGTAACGTTTCCATTGTGCCCAACACAGTAACAATTGTCACAGTATGTCCTACAACTATCACATAAAACTAATTTATATTTTTGCTAAAACTGTCACTAGAAAGTATTTAAAAATAGTTTTTAAAAGTGGGTTTCAGAAATGTTTAAAGAAAAAAGTGACTTCCAAGGATAAATTTGGTGTGCAATTAATGCTGTTTGTGGAATCAGTTGTCTCACTCTTTTATTAGTTAAGCTTTTAGAATGACTGACAAAATGAAGAGTCAGTGTTCACATGACAGTGGTAATTCATTTGTGGATGCAAGAAGCAGGAACTATGGTTGAGAGAGAAAAACCTTTGATTTTTATGGATTAAAAATCAAAATTCAATCCTGAGTGCCTTCGCATTTGGCTACCATTCAAACCAAAGCTTTTAGGCTCTTAACATCATGAAGTAATACATGGTAAAGGATCAAAGGACAGAAAACTCTCCACAAGTAAAGCTAAGCTCAGTCTCTGCTTACATAGGTATTTTCCACATAACATCTGCCAGCACAGGAAGCTGCTAAGCTAAAGAGCCAGAAGTTCAAGAGAAAAAAGATACTAGATACTCTGATTCCAAGTAGAGTGGACAGCCCTGTGATCTTCAGGACCTGTGTTTACAAAGGTAAATTCCTAATGAGAAGCTAAGAACCATAATACAAACAATCCCGGATCAACAAGAAACCTACCCAACCCAATGTGGACCCAGGTCTCCCCACCAGAACCACCAGAGTATTCCTCAATACAGTTTCCAAAATCTGCCCAAAATAACTTCCTGAATGTCCTACATTTGTTAAGAATCAGCAACTGATGGAGAATCCTCTGGTTTTTATTTCATCGTCGGTAGGAGAGGAAGAAATGTTTTAAAAGGTATGCACAGTTGGTTGAATGGTGTATCCCACTTAGCATAATTTTACACTATTAGTAATAGCACCATTGTGATAAAGATCAAAGATCTAAAATGAGAACACTTCATCATTTTGCAACTGATTTCATATGCAATTTAAGTAATCTTTTGAATGTCCATGATGTTGTCAATAATGAAAATAATTTCCATTTACTGAATGGTACTGTCTTACACTGTTCTTACAATATGTTATTGTAAGAATCATAGACAATTTTATTCTTATATAAGTTGACAGAGCACAGGGAGTTAATAACTTTTCCAAGGATTTACAACTAAAACCAACTAAATTTCTATCTTTCTAAAATATAATTTCTATCTTTCTGAAGTGAAGTACTGTTAAACTAATTCAAATTGCCTTTGTTAAGTCAGCCTAACTTACTGCAACTCAGTTTCTTTATCTGTGTAATGAGAAAGTTAGTTTCCCATATCTTTGGGGGAAGAATCATGCCCAGTGGTACTTAGGGGATTCAACTGGATCATTACTCAGGGATCACTCAGAAGATCATGAAGTATTTTAACTGGGATCACGTTTCATTATTGCAAATCTTGTGCTCTTTTAGTTTTTTCAGTCCTGGGGACAAGGCGCAGGGGGCGCGATGGTCTATGTTCTTTGATACTCTCTGGCCTTATATTAGTCCACTTGTATAATGTAGATTATCGTGGAGGTCAAGTTCATGTGTCATCATGTCTAAGATATGATGCTATGTTGTTCTAGTCCAGATAATGCAAGAAATATTTTAGAGGAAATAATATGATCAAACTTTATAGTAAATAGACTTTGAAAAAGATACCCCCCAATAATGTGACTGGGACAAATTCTCTCAGTCAAAAGCTCTAAGAGGAAAAAACTAGTCTTTCTTAGAGAAATAGCATTTTCCGCTGAAATTATAATGTAGAAACCTGGCCAGAATTTCCAATATATCTGACTGACCTGCAGGTTTCAGATTTACCATCCCCCAGAATCTTGTAAGGTTATTCCTTTTTTCTCTTCCTTTGTCTTGTTCAAAAGCATTAACATAATCAAAAGTATATATATAGAAGAGGGACACCAGCAATCTTATCCTGAACTTCCCAGCTTTCAGAACAATAAGAAATAAATTACTGTCATTTATAAGCCATCCAGTCTGTGGAATTTTATGTTCAAAGCTTGAATAGAATAAGATAAAGCACAAAAGGAACACAAGGCAAAGCTAAAAGTTTTTAAAATGGCAATAGTTGTTCTAATCTATCAATAATTACTTTAAGTGTAAATGAATTAAACACCCATTGAAAAGACAGGGTTAATGTATGAATTGCAAACTAAAAATCTAATTATGTGCTATCTACAAAACACCCACTCTAGATTTATGAGCACACACAAGTTGAAAGGGAAAAGGAGGCAGAAACACAACCCCACCAGTGGAAACCAAAAGACAGCAGAGAAACATTCATCAGACAAAAGTTAATAAGTCAAAACTCAAATGGACAAAGATATTATGCAATGACAAAAGACTCAATTCTCAGGAAAATTCACTTTGATGTTAGTATAACATCAGAGTACCAAAAATACATGAAGCAAATATTGACAGCACTGGAAAAATAGCATTAAAATAATAGTAGCACATAGTAATATCATCCTTTCTGTAATGGATCAAATATTGATATAGAAGATCAGCAAGGAAACAAAGGATTTGAGCAACACTAGACTAAACGAACCTAAAAGACATCTAAAGAACAAGAGTGTGAAGTTTCAGTCATGCAACATGAAAAGTTCTAGTGATTCTAATGTTCACATACATAGGAAATTTGATCTTATATGCTTTTAACCTTAATTTTTGAAAAGTAGCTATGTTAAAAGTAAAATTAAAAAGCAAAATTAGTGGTACGATTTGGAAGAATTATAAGTTTGCTCTAGGTTATGGCCAGTCATAGTCAAAACCATTTTGGACATGGTTTTTCAAAAAAATATTTCACAATCTTCTATAGAAATTCCTTTCAGTATCCTTAGGAAATGTTTCTTTAAACCTATCCTCACACTATAATGAGATATGGTTTTTGTTTCTTGTTCTAGTCTAAATGTTTTGTTTGGTATTTGTCTGTGGCCTTCAGGATTCTGTTTGTCTTCTTTCTTGCAGCATACAATTTTTTAAAAAAGATTCAGAGACTCTATTATGATATGAACAAAAATTTCCTTGGTATTGACTAGCAGATTGATGTTCCTTAAACTTCATTATGAAATAACCATTTAGCTACCATCTCATCAGCTTTTATTCTCTTGACTCTACTTTTTCACATTTTTATCTACCCTCTGTCTTTAAGAATACCTAGAATTAGATTTGGTTTACCTCTGCTATAGACACTAGAACTAATAGCATTGATTAAAATTATTTACAGTTATAAAAATCAGCTCCTATTCAAATTTGTGACATTCTAAATGTTCAAAGGCCACAAAATGACTAGGGACTAGAGTTCAGATACACATTTTTATCATGGAGAAAGTTCTAGTGACAATTATGTTCTAGATCCTCCCCTCTGATTAGATGCCACACTTCTCACTTGCATAGAGCACATCACTTAGACTTTAAATAAATTATAATTGTTCTCTGAAAAGTGAGCATAACATTCCCCTGAATGAAGAATGAAGACTGTATAGATTACCTTTGGGGGTCCTCACTGGTATGATACCCTCATTTCTGGAAATACACTAAGATTTGATCCTAGGTCAGGAAGATACCCATTATGTTTCTTGGGTGGAAAAAAAATCATGTTTGAATTACATCATTTCAACTCACAACCTCTTTGCCAAAAATATAGCGTATTTAAGTACAGAAACTGCATCCTAATTTCAGCAATTCCTTATTAGGTCCAATATGGCAGGTGGTACTTAAACAGTATTTTTTTCACACCCAAAGGGCCTTGAAAACACTGTTCTAAGAGAACCAGCCTCTCCAAAAAAGGGTCAGAGCATCTCCACAATAAGACATCTGGGAAGCAGAAAATTCATTTAAAAATGCAAACTACATAGTCCTGTAAGTAATTAATTGGGGAACATAAGTTGTATTTGAACTAAAACGAAACCTTTGATTACACTTAATGTCTGTAAGATGATTAATGTATAAAGTGTTTGCTGTTTACTAAACAAGGGATTTGTCTTTTCTTTACCATCTGAAAAATCTTGTTTAAAACACTTAGTTTCAGAGATGTGATCATTTCTTTGGCACTTACTGGACTGTTAAATTGAATTCATGCTGTCCTTCCACGTTTCCCAGCCTACTCAGGAAGTATGAAAATGGGAACTGATGAGCAAGGCCTGGACATGTTTCCACATCCACTGTGTTAATGTTTATTAATACAAGTCAGCCTTGCACACAGATTCACCACCTGGACCAAGATAAATGGTGAACAGTATACTTTTCTGCTTCAGCAACTTCCCTTCCATATCTAAAGTACAAGTTTCTTAACTTGTATATTATTCACTTTTATTACAAACCTTATTGAGATCATCATTTTATATCAGAAAGCACACAAAATATTTTTGAATTACAATTCTCAACAGAAGATAAAAGAGAGTAGGTTAGCAAACTTCGCTCTTCCCTACCTCTTCAAGCAATCGTCTTTACTTTAGGTCATCCAGAGAAGAAATGAATTTAGAGATGGCTGGATGATCTTTTCTATCTTTAACTAATATCCCTGGTCTCCTATTATGTCTGCTCAACTCTGTTGCATCATTTCTGACTTCTTTCCTCATGAAGAACTTGGAAATTTATATGCACATTTGGGAACCAGAAGTTTGTTTCTTGGGATTTAACAAGGCCCTAGAAGATAAAAACTGATTAGGTGAATACGTACACTTTTTTCCCATAGGTAAAGATAGGGACTAACTTTTTTGAGATTTGTAATGTTTATAATGTAAATATTGGAAGAATTTGGAATGCAATCTAGTCATCATTGAAGTCATTGTGTTTCTATAAATGTGGTCCAGTGACTAGGCAGAACCCAGTGGAGAGACTTAGATGCTTAAGTCAAAAAATACTATGGAATCCATAAACATGGATGCTGAAATTCAAGCCCTAAAATATTAATTAGCAATGCCAAAATGGTGGTGGTAATCACACCTCTATTTGTCATTTAACTGTGAACCAATTTAACACATTCTTCCATTTAATTTTAATATCTCCTATTATAAAATGAGAAAATGGAGGTTCAAATTGATGAAGTAACATATTTCAGACTTCCAACTAACATAAAGAAGTATCAAAATTTGAGCTCAGATCACTCTGATGCAAATATTGTGTTCATTAATATTTCCCTAAAGCCTTCTAGACGCTAGACAAGCACCCTCAATTCTTCTATCATCCCCGAGTGTGTGGCATATTTTTTGATTCTATAGCAGGGCAAAAGAAGGCTAATTTTAGAAGCCTAATGAGGAAGGATTAAGGTACTTCCTGTTAGACAGTCAACACAAGTGGCTCTCATTAAGCAACAATGAAAAACCAGCTTGTACAGTAGGCAAAAGCAGCAGCCTTGAATTTCTTTTGTGATTCTCAGCTGGGTTACCCCTTTAAGAAGCTTAGCCCACATCATCACATTCATAGATCCTCTAAATCAAACCGTTTTTCATAAATATCTAGGAGTGATCCATAACTACCAAGGAGTAAGACATATCCTCTCAAGAAATGAAATTAAAGAGGTTTATCTGAATGTCAATGAAAGCATTCAAGAGAAAGCTTCTAGAGAAGTGGTTTTACCCAGTTTGTGAATTTTGTTCAGTCCCAGCAAACTTTCATTGTTACCTGCCCCAGCACAGGAATTGTGCAAAATACCTCAAAAGAAGGAAAGGTGGAGAAGGTGAGGCTGTTGTTGGTCAGAGTTCACAGCTCGTTGGGAAAGACAGATACTTGTCCAATACATATAGTCTGGTAGGTAGTAGTGAGTTGTGAAATTGATTTCCGACCAAGTTCTAAAAGAGTTGAGGTCAGAGAAAGAGTTTGAATTGGAAGGTGTAGCAGACAGGAATCTGAGCAGACTTGTGGGCATTCTGGATAAGAAAAGAAACACAGTCACAAACAACTTTGTAAGTGTGTATCTCACGGTGATTACTGTCACTGCCACTGTCCTCCCATTGTTCATCTATTTGCTGAACAGGCCCAGTAACATCTCCATTGTGAGACTTGTTGTTACTGTGTTTGACATACCGAATAGTCTTGGGTAGCATGCCAGGCTTTGCTGTGTGGGCAAGATACTCTCGGTAGCTTGCTGGGCTCTCTGAGAGGGGCAGAGGAATCAAACCTGGGTCAGCCGGGTCGGCCACATGCAAGGCAAATGCCCTAACCCACTATATAATAAATAAACATTTTTTTAAAATAGAAGTGTGACATTGATGTGCATGACTATCCCAGAAGCTTAGAAGCAGAAGGAGTGTTAATGGCCTAGAAAGGCATTAGGGTAAGGTCACAGTGGAGAGTCTAGGAAGGTGCGGGCAAAGGATGGGTGATTTCTTTCGCTTTCTTAACCTTGCTAAATGTCCAGAAGCCAAAGTGCTTGCCTGAAACAACTGCATCAAAGTCTGTATTTTAATAAAATCCTAAGTGATTTATATTCACATTGCAATTTCGGAAACTCTGTTGACGACCATGGGGATCATTGACAATATTCAGGGGAAAGGAGCCATCTGGTCTTAGCTGTGCTTGGGAAATACAACTGTGTAAAGCATTATAGAGGGCATACAAAATAGTCATTGGATGAGCAGTTGTGCAATGACCACATTCTTTATAAAAATATGAACAGCTGTCTTCTGGAATGATGATTATTAAATGATATCCTTATAGTCATAGCTCCATCACACTTGACTTTGAGGTCACTTGGATATTAATTTTTAATGCAATTCATCATTAAAGGGGAAGATGAACAAGGGAAACCTGATTGCAGCCAAAAATAGATATATTTTTATATTAATTCACTATATAGAATCTATGTAACCAGGCTGCTTGATTTTTGGATTGCTCAACATTTTTAATACTCTCTGAAATCTGATAGACAAGGACCCTCTAATGTGAGATAAGATTAATCAAGCAAGTCTAGTTCCCTAATTCCAGAATACTCTATTGCTACTATTTCACTCTTTCCATTGCTTAAACATCCATTTTAAGATGGGCAGGATGATTTTCTTTGTTTTCTGCACAGATAGCTATGGAATGGTACAAAGCTGCAGTATTCCCCCTTTTAACTGATACATCTCGTAAAGGGTGCTTTTTTTTTTTCAAAAATTCAGTTTATGTTTTAAACAATGCTGGAGTAACCACTAGTAGAACTAGCCTACCCTTAGAAACCTGAAAGAAAGCCACATTTAACATGAGCTTCCCTGCTTGGAGATCAGCCCTGCAAATTCTTTCCCCAGGTTGCTCTCCACCACTTTAGCAAACAATGGTCCAACCCTCCTTAGTTGGAAAATCCTCTGAACTTGTGAAAATAATTCTTTGCTAGCTAAGTAAACCTAACTCTCTCTTAAAAGAAAAAAAATACAAGGTGTGCAGACAGTTTTAAATTCTTAACTATCTCTTACCCCCATATCTACAAAACAACCCTGTTATATTCCCCCCGTCTGCCTCATTGTTACTATGAAACTAGGGAAAGGAGAAAAAGTAAAAAGAAAGAAGAGAGAGAAAGTACATTTGTGTGGGAAAAAGACAGTGACAGTCACATAAATTGAAAATTACCTCAGATGACTGTGAGGAAGACAAGATTTGGAGACTCTAGAGAGCAGAAATAATTAGACTGAGTAGGTGTATCAGTCATGTGAGAGTTAAGAGGTTAGAATACTTAGATTACTTGGAAAACACTAGATATTGGGTCAAGGAAAGTTCATTACTATTCCATGTCCTATAATTTAGCCACAACAAATCACAGACATGAGAGAAGTGTTCCTGTTCTTAAATGATTTCTTCCACTTTCTTAATAACTTCTTATTTGGTACTATTTCCACTTTTTAAGGCACCTTAGAGTTGGCGAAACAGGTCCAGAGGCAATTAAAGTCCCTCTAGCTTCTTCTGTGAAATTGGTGTCTTATAGCTATTTGGGGAGTTTCTCCAAATAAAAATTTTGTTTCTTCCTCATTTTTATTTCAGAATATATAATAATCATTAAATTCTGTTTGACAAGTAATGCCACAAGTAAAGCTGCTTCCTTACTTTGTAAAATCAGTCACAGACTCTCTATTCCCAGAGGTAGAAAAGAAGCAGCCTTTGTTCATTCCCACAGCCTGGAAGTCCACTAAAATGAGGCAGCCATGTCATCTCTACCAATATAGCTCCCAAATCTCTTTGAGTACGAGTTTCCACCTGAAAAGAGATCATTCCTTTGCAGCCCAAATGTAAGTCAAAACGGCAATAAAGCCAAAAGATTACCATGAATCTACATGGAAAAAAATGTTGAGCATACCCCAGAGCTCAAAAATAACTTACCAAATCATGTCAAACAACACATGAAATCTAAGGCAATTCTATCGTACAGTGAAGACAAAAATGTGATAAAGATACTGCCTACAGAACGGAGAAATAATGTGCCTATAATATATTCACTTACCAGAATTGGAAAAAAAAGCAAGCCATGCTAGAGGGCTGAGAGTTAGTGACCCATGTTTATGAGGCTGAGACGTACGAGGTTAAGGTGGTGGAAGTACAGGACACTGGGGTGTCGAAGAGAGAGGAGGAAGGTTATCTTTGAACAAGCCATGGTTGTCTTGATCTGTCAGGATAAGGAGTTCACTTCTACTGACAATTCTGGGTCTGTCTGCCTTAATGTGTGAAGGAAGATGAGAGCTGTGATCTGCTGTGATTGGTGGGGCTGATGTGGAAGGCTTGAAATACCGCTGGAGATGCCTGCATCTGCCTGCTCTCTGGCATCTTTCTTCACACAGCACTTTTATACAGCTCTGCATAGGAACTCATATCCTCTGCCAACCTACCTTGAACCTATTTGCCCTTTCAAAATTAAACTCATACTTTACTGCAGTCATTGTAACACTGTCAACTGGAGCAAAAATCACACACAAGTGCTTTCATATTCTGTGGCTACAAGATTTCACTTTTCCACTTTCCTCTATGAAGTGCAATTTCTGTTATGTCTGGGTTTACACTAAACATGACACCTTTATAAACTCTCTATGCCTTTTCTGATACCAGAGAACTCATCTTGCTCACAAATGCACAAAATAAATTGAGATAAAGTCCAGATGTTCAAACGCATGGTTCATAGCTATGGTGACTCAATGCTGAGAGGCTAGGGATTCCTCCTAGGGAAGGGGCTTGGTGATGTGGTTCTTAGAGCTCTGGATGTGCCTTGCCCCAGGAAAGACTGCTGCAGAACAAGTGCTGAGCACTGATTCAGCTTCCACCTTTTCCATAAAAGCAAAACTCATATCCTGACTTCTTTCAGTTAACAAGATGCAAGACTGAACAAACTTCAAAAAAAGCAGAGGTGTGTGAACCTATTACAGATCAGGTGCTTGGGTAACCAGAGATTTGCAAGAAGGAAAATAAGGTCCCATACCATGTAACATAAAGCTTACATACTAATAAAGCAAATTATTTTTAAAGGGCCATAATAAAACAGGTTTACAATGTAACCGGGCCAGTATCTGTTTTATCAAGTGGGGGACAACTCTTCCCTACAAGGAGTCGGTTTTAGTAGATTTAGAGGTTCTCAGGAAAGGAAGGCTCATCGACTGCAACAAAGAATTTAAAGCATAATTGTAAAGAGCATGCACAAGATAAGCTACTCCAATACCACCTGTCAAATTCACAAATGATTACATCTTAAAGTCAGGATGACCCTTGTGGCATTCTTCATAATTGCCCATATACCAAGTACGTGTTTTATGGGAAAGAATAGTCAGGAGCTGATCTCCATCAAGCAGTTCAGAATGGGCCAGGCAGAGTTAGATCTCCAGGGTTTGAGTCATGGCTCTTCCATTTACTAGGTATTTGACCTTCAGTTCAACCTTTCTGTACCAGTTTCCTCATCTGAAAACTGGGGACAATAATAGAGCATCATCTTCATTGGGTCATTGTTAGGAGCAAATGAGAGTATATGTATTAGGAAAATATATTCTTTAGAGTAGTTAGCCCCTGATAATGCCTATCATTTCCATGGGTAAAATGATCTATCAAGAATGAGACTACATGTGTAAAGTAGCCTTTTACCAAAAGAAACATACTTCATTATCTGCAAATGATTTAGCTCCATGGCCCACTTCCCCCACACATATGACATCATGAAAGAGATAAATTTTCCAAAGAAACTTTTTCCAGATTTTGCCTATTATTTCCCTGCATGCATAAATCAAGATATTCAATCAAAACAAAGACTGAGTCCACATTAAGGAAATAGAGACCCTGACGTCAGCTAACAAATTAACATTAGCCTCTCTCCACATCCTTTAAGAGTTCTAAAAACATTAAATTTAAATTTTCTGATTGAGGGGCCGGAGCATTAGCATAGAAGGTACGGCATTTGCCTTGCACACGGCTGACCAGGGTTCAATTCTCAGCATCTCAGACGGTCCCCCGAGCACCGCCAGGAGCATTTCCCAAGAGCAGAGCCAGCAGTAAGCCCTGAGCGTAGCTGGGTGTGACCCAAAAAGCAAAAAAGTAAAAGAAAAAAATATTCTGATTGAATTTCTAGGTATTAACTCAGATTATAAAATTAATTTTTCTAAGTCTTCTGCTTTCCCTATTGTTCTCCACAAAAGTTAGTAGGCAATCCCCCATCTCTAGGTTGTTGCTGTTTTTTTTTTAATTACATTTAGGAATACACATTACCCCTAGACTGACAGGCTTCTACAAAACTAATTTCCCCATCCTCTTATCGGAGGTCTGGACTGAAGCAGCAGCCCCATGGAAACTATTTATAAGCTACATAGGGCAAGTAAATGCCAGGAAGCAAAATTGGCTGCCTTTAGATTTTGCACAGACATTCCATGTTCATGAGTTATTTTTTCCAAAAAAATTAATAATTATTCATTTTCTTAAGCTTAACCAAAAATAAATAAATAAATAAATAAATAAATAAATAAGAGAGGACCTGGCTTGAATTATCCTGCTTTGTCACGCAGCTTAATAAATGTTGTGGTGAGCAGGTCAAGAACCACAGCCCCTCCCAGGCTCACTGCAGATAAAAACTCCACTGATATGCACTTGAGTCCCTGACCTGCAAGTTAACACTCCCTGTTTTTGCAGACAGCCATTTTCCCCAGTGCAAGCTGACAATCATGTCAAACAGGGCTAGGACTTGACCACCAGCCTCATTTTCAATTGTGAGTAAAATCAGGATTTGAAGCCGGGTCTCTGAAGATCAGGCACAATGACATGAACTTGGTCCCCTAATAAATCACAGCTGAAGTTAGCGTTCTGGAGAGCAAATGCTATATGATGCTGCGGGCAAGATGAATTCCATTACGGTCTCACTTGTCCCCTTTTGCCTTGGCTTAAAACTTTCAAAGAAGTTTAATCAGTCTCCAACACACTATGCTGATCCTTTGTTCAAAAGCAGTTATTTTTTTTCTATTTTATGGTCAGATCATCTGATGATCTCTGGGGGAAATTCTATAGTTGATATTTATTTTGAGGGCTATGGGCTCTCACTAGGGTGAGGTTTAAAAGAAATAGAACTCCCAGATGCAGAAACTGAGGAACCACCCCAGGAACAGTGAATCCCTCAAAAAAGATAAAGGTACTGATAAGAATATGAAAGGAGGTCCTTCACGCCCTACCAAGGCCATGAGTTGCCCCCCACGAGCCGATCTCCAGCACAGCCATGGTCCCAGAGGCACATGAACCTAATTTGGAACCCAGCAGCTTGTGGCAGAAATGTGAATGGACTATGCATTCAATTACGGCGCCATGCACCACCCCCTCCGCCCCGCCAAGGAGGGAAAGGGTGCCTGTTTCTTCTGCCTTCCCCTCCCCCTCCTTGGCCTCAGAGCTTATTGGACAGCCAGGTATGAGACAGCAGTGACAGAGCAACTGCAGCCTCATGGGATGGGGGGAGGAACTGGCACGTCCTACACGGCCTACAAAGTCCACGAGTTGCCCTCCATGAGTGGTTCTCCAGCACAGCTACGGCCCCAGAGGCACACGGACCTAATTCTGAACCCAGAAGCTTGTAGCAGAAATGTGAATGGACTATGCATTAAACTACAGTGCTGTGCTCCCCCCAGGAGGGAAAGGGTGTCTGTCTCTTCTGCCTCCCCCACTCCCCCGGGAGCACATAGGCCACCACCTCAGAGCTTATTTGACAGCCAGGTATGAGTCGGTAGTGATGGGGTAACTGCAGCCTCATGGGATGAGGGCAGAACTGGCCCATCCTTCACCCCCTACTGAGGCCAGGAGTTGCCTCCACGAGTGGCTCTCTGGCACAGCCATGGCTCCAGAAGCACACAAACCAATCTCATAATTATCTGACTTTTGGACAGATAATTTATCCCTCCAGACTTAATTAGTAAAATATCAGAAATCCAAAATCACATGACCACTATCGCGAATGTATGAAATCATATGATCTTCATAACCAGCAATAGAAAACAAATTATTTCACTGTGCCTTTTCAGCAGTTATTAATTTGGGGGGGGGGGAATTCCAAATAATAATGGTACATCTTTTGTCAAAATAATGAATGTAATCAAAGTAGAGAGAGAGTTAAGTAGAAATCATCTGCCTCACAGGCAATGGGAGGGTTGGGTAGGGAGTTATACTGGGGATCTTGGTGGTGAAAAATATGCACTGTGGTGAAGGTATGGGTGTTGATCATTGCATGACTGAGACTTAAACCTGAAAGCTTTGTAACTTTTCTCGTGGTGATTCAATAAATTAATTTTAAAAAAAAGAATATGAAAGGACTACCCAGAGTCCAAGCTTTTCCTGTCACACCACCCAGATTAACTTTTATGTGTTCAGAGAACTCCAGGCCAAAACAATTAGGAGAAATTGTATGTAACTTCCCAAAAGCCATTCTGTTTTTTTCACTCTGGAGAAACCGTAATGCCATGCATGTGAGTACTATGCGCTAACCCATTGCGCTGGAGCAATAGCACAGCAGGTAGGATATTTGCCTTGCAGGATGTCTGACCCGGGTTCAATTCCTCCATCCCTCTCGGAGAGCCCAGCAAGCTACTAAGAGTACCCTGCCCACACGGCAGAGCCAGGTAAAGCTCTCCATGGTAAGCTCCCCATGGCAAGCTCCCCGGGCATATTCAATATGCCAAAAACAATAACAAGTCTCACAATGGAGACGTTACTGGTGCCTGCTGGAGCAAATCAATGAACAACGGGATGACAGTGCTACAGCGGAGAAATCCAAGTTCTTCTTAAACACTTATCTCTCTCTTCCTCTTTCCCTTTTATATAAAGTGAATTCCTTTAAATAAAATTATTTTACTTCACCAAAGAATTAAAAAAATCAAAATTATATGTGGATCTATGAATTCTGAATGAAGAAACAACAAAGCAAATCAATCAAGCCATTTTTTTGAAGGGACAACAATTAAGAATAGAGAGGGGTTTTTGAGATTTTTGAAAAACACTTTCTATGTAGAAATGCTGAAAATAAATGATAATGTCTGAACATGGTGATTTACCCTCTGAATTCAGTTTCCGAGAGCAGATGATGCTTGAGAACGAATCACCAGTACATGTCAAAACAGCACCGAAATATTGATGTTCTACCTCTCTGCTCTTCTTAGCAAGTTTTAAATGGACCAAATGGTATAAATTCAGCATTTAAACCTACCAAGTACACTTTTCTTGAGTCTTACCACAAAGATGTGTACTCACAAAGAAAAATCAATTTGTCAACCTTGCGTGTACATGACATTTTTCATTTCCCCACTTGCTGAGGAGAAACAGACAATGCACGCTGTTGAATGAAGTGACATTTCGAGAACTGGAGCTTTTTCTTTCTTTTTTTTATTTACCACCTTAGTCACACTTAAAAGTTTTTATTTCAAATATTGCACAAACAGTCGTCTTCCTTATATATTTGTAATGGAAGCAATAAAATCCCACACAAGGAAGCAGAATTTTTCCCTGCCAAATCACACTTCTATGCCAATTGTCAAAAATAATGCTTATACCAACAAAATGCTATGTTGGAAAGTCAGACTGTTTGAACAGTGTTTAACAAACATATTCAAATTTTTTCACATGCCCTCCCTGACTTTTTTATAACACTGGACTCAGGTCTTCAATAGCCTATTCTTACTTTCTTGACATACATACTTTTGACAGTCATATGTATATATATGCATGTATATAGCTCTCATATATATGTACATATATATCATATATATGTGTGGAGTAGTTTCTTTGATATTATTTTTATTTTTGTTTGAGTTCCATCCCCAGTGGTGCTCAGGGCTTATACCTGGCTCTGCACCCAGTGATCACTGGTGGGCATGGGGGACCATATGTGGTGCTCGTCAAACACAGGTCATACACAAGCAAGGCAAGTTCCTTAGTCTCTGTACTATCTTTCCAGCCCCATATTTGAAGTAATTTTAATTACAGCCTACCTACTATTTATTTTTTGTTCACTTGCTTGCTCTTCCCTTTGCTTCATGATTGTTGCGGTGACAAGGGGTCATACACATGTCTGACTGTAGTGCTCCCATCACTAGTTGTGGTATCTGCAAAACGTTATGGTTGTAGAGCTCATTGAAGATTTCTGTGGTGCTCACACAGCTCTCACACATCCCACTCTGAAGTAGGATGACTCTGAAGCTATCCGATCTTGGATCAAACTAGTCCCATCACTTGCTGATTTTGAAAAAGTGATTTAACTTCTGTTACTCAACTGCTTCCTCAGTTTTCTCTTCTGTAAAATAAAAATTATAAAGAGATTTCTGTTAAGCCTTTAGAACAGAGCCTTGTCCAGAGGATGTGCTTATCAAGTGGCAGCCCTCATTAGTTCTAAAGTATTTGAGGGCTGAGAAACTGGAGGAGGCTAAGTCATCAGATGCCCAAAGCAGAAGCCTCTGCAATACCTGCCTCCACACTTTGTGTCTGCCCCAGAGGATCCTCCTGTTGCAGCTCAGAAATAATTCACTCCCGGAGAAAATCCTAGCATGTCGGGTCTCCTGTGCAGCATTAATTCCTGTTGTGCTATAAAACTCTGATCTGACCCTTAGAAATGCCACAGGGATACTGGACCACAGTAATTCTAAAAACAGAAGGTCTAGCAAAGTCAGAACCCAAATGATGATTGACACCCATTCTTCTTCCCTCTGCCCCCAATTGTCTTTTATTCAGCCCCCTCATCTGTAAAATACAAGCATTCATATCTGACAAAATCATTATGAGCATTAAATGGAATTTAAAGAAAAAGCATCTAGCATAGTTCTTGACACATAGTAGGTAGTGAAAGCATAATTATTTCCCTACTTCTTAAGCTAAAGACAGCTTAAACACAGTTAAGGGATGAATGATCTAAGGCAAAAAGTCTAATGAGAAGGGGGAAATTGGTTCTGTCATTAAGGCACTGATCTTTATCCTTGATCTATAGATTTATTCCCTCCCTAAATGTTTGTTTTTCACAATGCAGATGGGTCAGAAAAAATGATTCCAATATAGGTATAAAAAGAGGATAATAATAGCAATGATCATTAATCATATCTAACATCTGATATATTAAAAATTGGCTTCAGTTTAATAGAAACATCTATGATATTCTTTTTCAACCTCTAGGAAACTAAATCATCATTTTTGTCTGTGTGCTAAAAGACCTGGTCTGCCATAGACACTAAATTCATTAAAGTTTTCATAACAGAAAGATATTCTGAATGTCCTTTGTCATTGTTAAATGAGCACCCATGTGATATGATGCCAACCGGAAGTAAAAGAGATAAAGGCATCTTGAAGAATAACAGCATAAAAATTAATCTGAGTAAGAACACTAGTAAAGGGAACTCTGCAGTCTATTTACAGTACCCACTTTGTGACTGGAAGATGAGAGTAATGAGGAAAAGTACCGGAGAGCACCCATACTTCAGAGACCAATATACGAGAAACAAAGGTTTACTCAAAGTACCACTTAAAATTCTACACCTAACTTGTGACAGCTAATTTCTCCCATCAATCAATCCATTGCTAGAAATGCTGAGGAAGGAAACAAAATACCCTACTGCGTATGTTCCTGGCTTTCCCCAGATTCTAAATCTTCACACAGAAAAATAATTTGCAAGCACAGACATCTCTGGGATTCGATGAGTTTTCCCAAGCACCTCCCTTTATTCTTTCAATTCTAGAAGGATGCTCCAAACAGACAGTAAATGTTACCCACATGTATCACAATGTCTTTGTGCCTTATTTTAAAAAGATGGGAGGTTTTTTGTTTTGTTTTGTTTTGTGTTCTTTGGGTTTTTTGTCTCAAGTTAAACTCATAGATCTCTTAAGAAAGTTTTAAATTGTCATGGCTTATTCCAATTCCTTAGAACTCAAAACTAGTTTTAAAAACAGTCTTTGAAGCATAAAAATGGTAAACTGCTTTTCTGTATGCTACCATTCTCTGAACAAGATCTTCAGGGATTGTTATTTTCTATTGATATTTTTCTACTCTGGCTTTTTAGAGAAAACTCCTTGTACTCGATAGGTTACACTCAGGAATCTATCTCAATGATTACCTGTTGGTCACAAGACTGGATATATATAAGTTACTTTCAAGTTAGTTTTACATTCTTCCCTTTTACTATAAAATTCTTATTAAAAATGTTCTCAAAAATAGATGTATATTTATATAGATATAATATCTATATACACTTTAATATGGCCTAAAGTAAGTCAGATTTACATATACATAAAACACATACACACATATATACTATTGGCTGATATGTCTATGTTATATGTATATATAAAACATATACACACACACATATATATATACTATTGGCTGATATGTCTATATTAGCATATAATAACAATTCTTTTACTTTCTAATTGAAATAGAGTTTAAGACAAGGGAAGTCAGGAATAATTAAAATAATGAGCTAAACTTCCACAAAAATATTAAGTGATCAAGCTGTATGGAAAATGGGCTTTATGGAAAATATTGCCTAGGCTCTATGGAAAATATTAATGTACTACTAATTTCAAATCTGGCTCAGAGTTTACTGAATAGAAGGTGGGTGGAGTGGGTTCATGCACTACCAGCCTCCTTCCAGAACCCCAGCAGGTACCACATATCACAAACAGCTGTCACAGAAAGTGCAAGACTTCAGTGTCCAGGGCACATCCCACAGCTGAGTGAAAGAGGACTCAGAAGGATGGGCAGTTGCTTAGTAATTGGGATTGTCTTACAAGTGAATCTGCATGACGGTGGCCTCTGCCTCATCTGTGTGGTTCAAGTGGAAGTGAAAGATTTTCCCTTCCATTGCATAAAACTGAGCAAAAAAAATCACCAAGTCTCTCCCCCAAATAGCACCCAAAAATACCTTGATCTATGATGGGTTCTTCTAAGAATGTTAGCATAAAGTCAGCTTACAATTAAATGTAGCATATGCTCTGTTACATCACTTGTATGTGACAGGAATAGTTGTTGTTTATACTTAAATAGTTTTATTTATAATTTCAAACATAATAGATAAATGGTTACATTCTCTAAAATGAGAGGATGTATTGTGTCTTTTCTAGTGAAAATTTTAATCCTTCATAGACAGAGAAGTCATAATCAGAAAAGAAATTAAAACCTACCAAATAATTTCTTCTGAATCATCTCTCTATTTGCTCCATTTCTCTTCTACCACCCGTACATAGTCTGTTGTTGCCAGCAAGTAAACATGAACACTGAAGCAAGAACAAAAGGAAAACAGAAACATATATTTATATAAACTTGTATTGATTCAACTAAGAAGAAACCCCACAGCTTTCAAGGTCTGAGTCACAAATCATTATGATCAGAAATACTGATGTGCTAGGAATACATGAGTATTTTTGCTTATTATCATGACTCAGGCCTGTTGCAGAGCCAGAGTTAAGCTGAAAAACACCAAATATAATTTAAAGCTTCCATTTATTAGGTGATATTTTGGGAAAGGGAGGACACAGTGACCATGAGTCCAGGCTTATGTGTACAACTCCATGCAGAGTCATAGACAGATTCACATTTGGAAAAATCATAGGGAGGTTGCTTCACCTTTCCAAACATGAGAAAACTCTGTTCTTCCCAAGATGACCTGAAATGTTCTAATTATTGGTTATTCCCTCTGGTTGGTGATGCAGCCAACAAGCACGTAGAGTTCAGTGAACCCACAAGCGCACAGCTGTTATCTTTGACTTGTGGCCAAAACAAAAACTGGAACAGAATTTACTCAGACAAGTGTAAAGCTTCTGTTTAAAGCAGCTATTTTCTAAGCCAGATAAACAGCTTTGAAATAAAGAAGAAATGAATCCTTTTCTAGAATGTCTGAATCAAAGTGAGGTCAATGTCTTGAAGACAAGATGTTAACATAGATTACCCACAGAGACTCGACGAGTTTTCTTAAGAATGAGACAACTTCCATCCATGCTTCCAGACTGCCTGGAGTGCTACCTTTCTCATCAACCTGTTCTGGGGTGTGGGAAACAACTGTCTACATCCAGGAAGGGTGGCTATCAACATTTATTTAGTTCTTGTTCTCAAACTTCAGAGAACTGCAAACTGCTGTGCTGAAAACTTCCAGAAGCCAGCGGTTGTACAGACCAATGGCTTCTTTGGCGACACACCAGAGGCTCCTTCTTGGGCAACACGAGGGCAGAGGGGAACAAAGCAGCTTTGCTTTGGGCTCGAGTCTGTGATTCTGCCCTTTGAATTTTCACTAAGAAATGACTTTAACAAATACCTCCCTTTGTAGAGGAAGCAACGGGACTGGTGAGAAATAGCTGGTAGGAGAAGCAGAATGAAAAAAAAATCGTCCTCTCTGTTTCTTACATAAACACTTTGTGCCTGTGCTAATCTGGCAATCCATCTTACAATCACCAAACAGTACAAAGCAAGGAAGCAATTCACACGGCAATAGTGCTCCTCAGAGCTTTTCATAGCTTGATGCCTATTGCGGTTGCTTATATTGTACCAGCAGGTGGGTATAAAATAGCAGACTCAAAGCCCACGAAGCAGTGTCCCAGGGTAGAAGAGGAGATGATTTTTTTTTCCAGTAGAGTGAATATGCATATCAATGTACCTGAATGGAGCGCTGGTTCCTGGTGAGCTGTCAGTAGCAGCAAATCCTTCTGTGCTTCCATCTCAAGTGGTCTATTTCAGCAATAACCAGGCTTCTGCAGCATGGTTTTGAAAAGCCTGCTTCTCTTGATTCCAATGGGTTATAGACACCTCCACAGTGCCAATAGTCCTGCATTGATTTTCAACCTTCATTCATTCCCGAATTCTCCCTGCACCCTTCACTGGTGGCAACGGTAAAATAATCACACCAGTTTTGAAGGTCTTTAAGTGCCACACATCCAGGCATGGGAGAAATGACAATATGGAGGCCTATTCTTAAATACTCTATCGTTAAGGCAGTCAGCTGCATAATTGGTGTCAACTTCATGCCCAGTGGGCAGGGATAGTTATCAGAAGCCCATTGAACAAATGGATGGGATGTCTCAAACCTATGAGCATCAAGCTTCTCCAAAAATAACAAGAAGTGACAGCTGAAGTCATGCTTAACAGAATTGGTTTTCAAATGTGAAACGGGTTTTAAATGCAGCACTGCCTCCTTATTGGGTGCGAATGAGGCTTAGTATGATTTGTCATAGGAGGGGAAATCCCTATCAAAGCCAAGGTGCATGCATTATTCTCTCCCTTGTCTATATATGACAATAAGCTATCTTTAGACAATATCAGAAAGGACTGAATGTGTGAGCCACAGATGGTTGTGTGACCAAAGTCATGTAAGACAGTGCTCTCTGAAATACCGTCAATGTACTTCATAAGCTGCACTGTAAGACCAGTCCTTGGAATGACCTAGAAGTGTGACTTTTTTGGGTACTTTGTTTACTTAAGATAAGCAAGAGAAGTTATGCCTGCCACCTTTCTTCCCTTCTTTGGAGAAGAATGTGCTCTGTGAGTGGTTCTCTTGCTCTTTACCCAGTGTTTGATTTTCCTATACATTTCTATCCCTGTCACTGTCACTGTCACTGTCCTCCTGTTGTTCGTCGATTTGCTCGAGCGGGCCCAGTAACGTCTCCATTGGAAACTTTGTTGTTACTGTGTCTGGCATATCGAATACGTCACGGGGAGCTTGCCAGGCTCTGCCATGCGGGCGAGATACTCTCGGAAGCTTGCCGGGCTCTCCAAGAGGGGCGGAGGAATCGAACTCGGGTCGGCCATGTTGGCTGCGTGCAAGACAAACACCCTACCGCTGTGCTATCGCTCCAGCCCTTCTATCCCTAGGAGTTACATTTTTTGGTAAAACATCAAGTTTTCAGGCTTCAAGTTTGCTGCCCATCAGTTTCCATCACAACCACTAAACTCAGCCATAGGAGCAGGAAGGCAACTCTAAAACAATGCACAGCTAAGTGTGTGCTGTTGGTTTCAAATAAACTTATTTACAAAAATGGGTTGGGAGCCAGATTTATACCACATCCATAGTTTGAACCAGCTTCCCAAAAAATGACTGTGCCCTACAAATCAATTCTGAGGAATAATGTGATTTTTCCATTATTTTTCATAATTTTGATAAATTTTGTGGTAGAATGTTAGAGTAATGGTCTCCCCACTTGTTCATCCTCTTTAGTACCTATGTCCTTGACAAGTCTTCTCACATATTGATTGTTATGGACTAAATTGTGTTTCTCAAAAATGTATTTGTTGATGGGCTGGAGCGATAGCACAGTGCATAGGGCATTTGCCTTGCATGCAGCCAACATGGCAGACCCAAATTCAATTCCTCCGCGCCTCTCAGAGAGCCCAACAAACTACCAAGAGTATCTCGCCCGCAAGGCAAAACCTGGCAAGCTACCCATAACGTATTCAATATGCCAAACACAGTAACAAGTCTCACAATGGAGATGTTACTGGGCCCGCTCGAGAAAATCAATGAACAACTGGAGGACAGTGACAGTGACAGTATTTGTTGATATGACTAGCCTTAGTACCACTTTATTTGAATTATTTTTAGATGGATCTTAAAAGAGGTGATTAAATTAGAAGGAGACCATTGGGGTTAAGTCCCAATCCAATGTTACTAATTCCTTATAAGAAGAAGAAACAATACTTTCTATGCAAATAAATATATAGAGAGAAGTGTTCAGAGTTTCCTGACAGCATGCCAAGGCTGTCTTCACCAGGGCCCCTCGGAGAGGGGGCAGGTTGAGTTTCCCTCCCTGCCCCGAGCAGAGCCCTGGCAGCCAAAAACCTTCAAAACCCAGCCACAGTCATGCTCAAGGCCACTCTCCACAGCTCAGACAAGACTCATGCATGAAGGAATTGGCAGAAGAACCCAGGTGTGCGGGACTCGGGGCTGAGGTCTCCAAGCCTGCTCGGATCAAGACTGGGCCTCATCCATGCAGATGCACCATTTTCCAGTAGCTAGGCAGTCATATCCACAAACTGCCTCTGGTGCCATGTAAACCTATCAAGATCCAGAGACTATAAAGCAAAGCTCCCAGAAGCACAAAGCCACATTTGTAGCTGCACAACCTTCTATCGTTTAGTTCTTCCTCTCAGAGAACCTGGCAAGCTACCTAGAGTATCCCGCCCGCATGGCAGAGCCTGGCAAGCCCCACGTTGCGTATTCAATATGCCAAAAACAATAACAATGATGGGTCTCATTCCCCTGAACATGAAAGAGCCTCCAGTGCAGTACCATTGGGAAGGACAAGTAAGGAGAGGCTGCTAAAATCTCAGAGCTAGGATGAATGGAGATGTTACTGGCACCCACTCAAGCAAATCGATGAACAACAGAATGACAGTGATACAGTGATAGAGAGAGAGAGACAGACACACACACACACAGAGAGAGAAAGAGAGAAAGAAAATGAGAAGAAGTAGTCAGGGGAAGCCATTTTCAAGTTGAGGAAAGAGGCTTAGGCTGCGAGTAGCTTGATTTTGAACTCCTAGTCTCTAGAACTGGCAGAAAATACATTGATTTTATTTAAGCCCCAAGTCCTATGTTCAATTAAAGAAACCTACAAATGAATACACTTACTCTAGAGCCCAACCTATATGACACTGTAGATACATGGGGAAACATCCCTGGAAACTCCTGAGACTCCTAGCAGTCCTATGAACAAGTCTGGGCTAATCTGCTAGGTGTAAGAAACTTATGGTTAGTCTTCTTGTCACCCCAGCCAACAAGTCAAATCCCAGCTGCTTTAACTGACTGGCAGATCACAGGAAATAGATGAGAATGTTTGCCTGAGATCTTCAGAAGAAGCAAAGAGACAAGGCCAGCTAAAACTGCTTACCCACAGAAAAATGTTTTAAGTTATAGAGTCTTGAAGTTGTTTGTTACCTGCAAGAGGTAACTGCTAATCCTCTCAATCATTTCCCATGTTTGCTCTAACTTAATACTAAGACCATCCTCTTCATTTTCTGCTTCCTTGGGCTGCTTCAAAGCTATACTTTGTTTCTGTTGTTGTAGTTGTTTTGGGTCTCCCAATCAGTGCTCCGGAGACCCACCGTCTCCTCCCTGTGTTTTTCAGCCAAGCGGGCCAGGGACAGAGGGCAGAGTCCCAAGGACACAGTGCTGCTTAGGCTCTGTGGTACAGGAGAATACTCAGGAGGCCCTAATGATATTGGGGCACTCTGGAGTTGCACCTGGCAATACTCAAAACAAACAACCTTTTAAACATCCCCCAAGTCTTTTTTTTTCATGTAATATAGCATATTTACCAGCTCCAGATATTAAGACATGGACATCCTACGGGGAAGGCTGTCTGTTATTGTTTCCTACCATATATGGCAATGTGTGGTAATGAAATTAGAGTCTAATTCTTAGTAGCGCAATTTAAAATAAAGTAACACTGTCTGTAGCACTGTCCTCCCACTGTTCATCGATTTGCTCAAGCAGGCACCAGTAACATCTCCCTTGTGAGACTTGTTGTTACTGTTTTTGGCATATCCAATATGCCATGGGGAGCTTGCCAGGCTCTGCTGTGCAGGCAGGATACTCTCGGTAGCTTGCCGGGCTCTCTGAAAGGGATGAAGGAATCAAACCCAGGTCGGCCGTGTGCAGGGCAAACACCCTACCCACTCTGTTATCTCTCCAGCAAAAAAAAGCAAAAAATCAAAAAAATTAAAATCAAAACTGATGGCTAACTCTAAGCTGTCAATGTAAATCTGCAACACAACCCATCAACAATCACAGCCATTCTAATTCTCCTATTCTGAGACAATGTAGTCTTCATCCATATCTCCATCTTTACTGTTTTTTTCTATAACTACTTATAAAGTATGGTAATGTAACTCCTTATAAAGTATGGTAATGTATAAAGTATGGTAATGTATGGACCATGGTTTCTTAAACATGAGGTTTTCAATAAAGGTGATTGGAAATCTCTATATCATTATCTTGGGCAATTGAACTCAGGTGGTTGAACCGAAAATATATTCAGTTTTCTTTCCCAACTGCTTCCATCTCTAAGCAGTCGCTAAGTTTGTACAGAAGATTGTTCATAGGAAAATTAATAGTGTTATACCCAATGTCATCAGTTTCCATTCCTGTCTACTTAGAATTTTGCAAACTGTTTCATTGAAATCAATGAAATCTACCATGGCCACTTCTATTTCAGACAGAATGCCTTCAGCTGCAAGTAAAGGGAACCCAGATTTAAACTGGCATACACAATATGAAAAAAATTAGTATTTCACTTCACAAAAAGCATAAATGCAGACCAGACTTCAGGATAGTTAACTCTGTAGCTTAGAAAAATAATGAATGTCCAAATTTCATACTCTTTCCTCCATTCTGCCACTCCTTAGATTATCAAACTTATATCAAGGCATCTATAACTCTTCCTGGCATCATATCGAATTATAGAAACATCGAGAGGAAGAGAAGATTGTCTCTTCCTGTGCCTCAATGTATGCTACGAGGCAAATTTTTTTCTATAGATTACCTAGTAGGCTTACATTCTGGTTATATATATTTTTATTGACCTAATTTTATAGTAAGCCGAGGGAAGGAAAGCACTCATCAAGATTTTCCTTGATTACTTTAATTCTTTAAAAGTAGCAACCTCAGGGTGGAGTGATAGCACAATGGGTAGGGTGTTTGCCTTGCATGCAGCCGACCCAGATTCGATTCCCAGCGTCCCTGAGCACCGCCAGGAGTAACTCCTGAGTGTAGAGCCAGGAGTAAACCTTGTGCATCGCCGGGCATGGCCCAAAAAGCAAAAATAAGATAAAATTTAAAAAAAGTAGCAACATCTCTCTAACACTTTGCATCAGCAAACCCTTCTGGTCCTGCTCTGGCCCCATATTGTTTTCTTCCTTGACTTTTATTGACATATGTTTGCTTTGTGTTTTTGTACATTTTCTTCCCACACACGCAAAATGCTTTAGAATTTTCTTTTATTTATCCATTATTGTGGGATAGAGCAATAGCACTGCCAGTAGGGCATTTGCCTTGCACGCAGACAACCTGGGTTCAATTCCTCCACCCTTCTCAGAGAGCCTGGCAAGCTACCAAGAGTATTTCGCCTGCACAGAAAAGCCAGGCAAGCTTCCTATGATGTATTCAATATGCTAAAAAAAGTAACAACAAGTCTCACAATTTGTTGTGAGAGGTTAATGGTGCACACTTGAGCAAATCAATGAACAATGGAAGGACAGTGCTACAGTGCTAATATTGTAGCTAGAACATGATACAATTTTCTCAATATTTTTAAAATGAATGATCAAGTGACATTTCTTGAACCAATCAGGGCCTTGTTACTAGAAGTAAGATCTGCTTCTTCACATAACTGCAATGGGGAGGGCAAATGACTGAAGATACTCAATGTACATTATGAAGAGGGACAAATTCTCATCCACTTGATCTTTTTAAAAAACAGTATAGATATTTCTCAAAGTACTAGAAATTGAGCTGTCACATAAACTATCATTCTCACTTCTGGACATCTACCGAAGGGTCAAAAACTCTTTTCAAAATAACATTGGCATTCTTATGTTCATTGTAGTGCTATCTACAATAGACCAACAGTCAAAACAGTGAAAAGCAAACAACTGGATAAAGAAACTGTGGTATATATGTGTAATGGAATACTACTTCGTTGAAAGAAAAAATTGAATCATGCAATTTGCTGCTACATGGATAGATCTGGAGAGTGAATAGAATACAGAGAGTGAGAGTGAGATAGGAGTACGGAGTTACCTCTCTCAGAGCCTACTGATAGTATAGTGGGTAAGGCAGATGCCTTGCATGCAGTAGACCTGGGTTCAATCACAGCATCGCATATGATACCCTGAGCACCAACAGGAGTAAGTCCTAAGCAGTCGTAATTCCTCAATACCACAGGATATGGCCTCCAAACAAATGAAAAAATGATCTCTCTCATATGTGGTAAAGGAACACATTAAAGAACAACAAATAGCCAAAGGCAATAGAATATCAGAAGTGCTCTACAGAACTGAGCTTACCAAGGGTTGAAAGTGTTGGCAGTGGAATACGAGTTGGACAAAGGAAGCCACTGGAGACAATGGTGGAGGGAAGCAGACATTCTGGTGGAGGGTGTGGGTTAGAGCATGGTTTGCCTGAAACTCATCATTAACAATATTTTAAATCACGTTGTTGCAAATAAAAATTTTTAAGAAAGGAGCATAGTAAATACTAAAGAAATAATAATTATTTTTTATTGTCATTTTCCTATCATTGCCTCATCTTTAAAAGGATGCACTTGATAACCTCTAATCTCAGCGGCATACATATCTCAGATAAACTTCTGAGTGTCTTGGTTCAAGAGTTGGACTTGTAGAAACTTCTACTTATCAATCCATTCACTCTATCATTTGGGGTATAAGGAAAGGTTAATCATGTTAGCAAGAAATGGCTCTATTCGGTTCTTTGCTATGCCAATACTTGCAATAATTGGTTAACCTTTATAATACTGAGTAAATAATTTACTAATTTTATGCATAATAATAAAAAGGGATTTGTTCTGGAAATAGAAAATATAATCTAAAGCAGGTAGCTGAGGCAATGAAAGGTTTACTCCTAGTTCAGTGTTCAGGGATCATGCCTTGTGGGATTCAGGGGACCATATGTAGTGTGGGTTGGCCACATGTAAGGCAAGCACCCTACTGGCTGTACTTTTGCTCTGTCCTCTTGGTTAACTCTTAATCCTAACAATAGAATTCTTATTTCTAAAGACTACTTCAAGCAACCTGTATCTCTCCTCTAGTTATAAAACTCAAGCAACCCACATGCAAATGACCACAAGGCGTTGGGTATTTTTTTATTTTTTGTTTTTGTTTTGCTCTGTTTTGGGGGACACACCCATCAGTGCTAAGGGCTTACTCCTGGTAATGTGCTCAGGGGTCACTCCTGGTGATACTCAGAATTTACAGTGCTGAGAATTTAACTGGATTTGGCTGTGTGCAAGGCAAGTGCCTTAATTTCTGTTCTATCTCTCTGGTTCAAGCACTGGATTTAATATCATAATCCCATTCCTTGTTGAGAGCAACCCCAGTTAAACATACTTTTAAGATACAACTCTGAGATTCTTAGCCTAAATAAGTGTCAAATATATATAGTGCCAGATCTTTAAATGTCTCTTTATAAGATTAAGCCTCTTAATTAAAAAAGGAAAATAGGCTTATCTCTTGTGTATATTGTATTTATGCTTTATTATTTTTCTATATAACACTTTAGATGCCTGATATGATCATTATAAATTTCTTTTTATTATTCTAAATTTGTATTATCCCCTTAAGTAGTATATTGGATTGCCATAGTTCACAACCCCTAGCCATAAAATACAATGCAATAAAATCTTCTAATTAATGCCCACATATGCAAACTTTGTAATTAAGTACAAAGCTATAATTGGACCCAGTGCCCCATCTAACATGAAATAGCAATAACAATGAACTAGGAGTAAAAAAGGAGAGCTGTAATATGCAGCAATGAAGTTGAATGGTTATTTATAGAAACTTAAAGAAAAAACATTATCCCAGATTTTAGGCAGAAGAAATATGCATAAAATCAATAGGGAGAAAATCAGTCTCTATCATTACACAGGAGGATAAGGTTTACTATACTTATGACTTGCTAAGGTAGGGGGAAGAGTATAGAAAATTTAAAGATGTAGAGGCTAAGGAAATTAGCCTTTTGGCTAGAACATTCCCACATACACCTCCACACCCAGTGGCATTCAGGGCTTACTCCTGACTTGTGCTCAGGCATCTACCCTGGTACTGCTCAGGGGGACCATATATGGGGCTGTATATCAAACTGGGGTTAGTCACATGTTAGTCAAGTTTTTTTTTAATCTCTGTATCTCTACTGATCCCACAAATACTTTTCACAAATAATTTGCTTCATGACTTAAGAAAGTAAGAATTTCATAAAGTAAAAAAAAATCCACATTATATCCACCAGGGCTCCAACAGCCGAAGACGTCCAGAACCGGCTACCACCAGGCTGAGACCACTCTCCGCACACATGAAGGTACCGCAGAGGAACAAAGGCATGCGGTTCCCGGGACTGAGATCTCCAAGCCTACTCGGATCAGGGCTGAGCATCTTCCACCCATATCCTCCAAATTCCAGTAGGCGAGGGTCACACCCACCAACTGGCCCCCTGGCGCCGTGTAATCCCATCAACGGCCAAGACTCAGAGACTATAAAACCCAGCTCCTGGAAGTGCACCGCCGCATTTGTGGCCGCACGACATCTTATTATCTCATTCCTACTTTGGACAAACTGGCAGGCTACGGAATGTAACCTCCCCACACGGCAGAGTCTGGCAAACTCCCCGTGACATACCCAATATGCCAAATACCAGTAACAATGATGGGTCTCATTCTCCTAACTCCGAAAGAGCCTTGAATATGGCACTTTTTAAAAAATCTCAGGGCTAGGACGAAGGAGACGTTACTGCAGCCTGCTCGAGGCAATCGATGAATAACAGGATGGTCGTGATCATGATTATTTGGTTAAAACTCCACATGATTAATCAAAGTCGCCTCTTCACTAGTCTTCTGCTTAGACATTCACTCTAACCATCATCCATAAGTCTCAACTAGAGAACTGAGAAATCATTCTATCTCTTCTCTAGAGCATTTTGTTCAGTCAATAACACCTGTCAATTCTATCTTTAAAACACAACAAGGATTCTTCTATACACCCAGTCTCTATTAGCACGACCTAGCCCCAACTACTCTTTAATTAGCAGGATAAATATTATTTTCCCTGAACTATAGTTATTCTTTTTTTTTTCACCTTGAATCCATCCTCTGGGCAAGAGTCAAAATGAGTGATTGTTAATAAATATAAATGGATCCTATTATCTCTTTGTTCAAAGAATGTTAAAGATTTCTTGTTTCCTTTTGAATGGAAGACCATGCTGGACCAATTCCCTTAGGGGACTCTTCTTAATTCAAACACACACTCATCCTGTATTTTCTGGAGTGTTTCCTTTCTGCTCTGTGTCTTTGTCCATCCCTCTCACTCAGCTACATCTGGTTATTCCTCTCCATCATTCCAATCACATCTCAACTCAAATGTCACCTTCTCTAACAAATGCTCCCTAAGTCCTGCCTAATAAGACCAGAGTTCCTCTCATCTATTCTCAAAGCACAGTAGACTTTTTCTTCATAACACTGATTATAGTTGAAATTCAAGGTTTGGAAAATTATTTAATTACCCTCTACTCCCACTGTGCAATAAATAATTATGTCTATTTGGTTCTCTGAAGTTTCTTTAGCACCAAGAAGAGTAAGCACCAGGCATTTAGTGAGTGATCAATATACATTTATTGAATGAATACTGGATAGAACGACTATTCTGAATATATGGGCTTTGTGCTTTTGTCTTCTTTTTTAACCATCAACAGCAGGTGGAATAAAAATCCTGTCAGTGCACGTGAATCTCCTATTGGGATCCCTGAAGTTCTGCTGAGCTCAAGACAGATGGAAACCCCGCAGCAGCCTCGCAGAATGGCTCTCAGATATGACCTGCATACAAAGCAGAGAACAGAAGAACACTCCAGGGCAAAGAGCCAGCAGCCTGTTGACATCCATAAAATACAAGGCTGGCTCCGGCTTTGGCCCTCTCAGGCCTCGTAAAACAGAAAAGATGGAGACAAGGACTGGGCTAATTTATTGGAATTACTACACAAAACTTAAATATGTGACCATTTTTCAGTTATTCTGTATTACCTGATAATATGCTATCGTCTTTTCAATCACAAAGAACAGGAGACTAAATGCTTCAACAGTGATTTTTCTACTTTCTGCCCTTTCGAAGTGATGTGTTTTAGTGAGATAAAAATAAGGGGAATGCTTTCTGACCCTCTCTTTCCTGGTCCCAATAAAATTATCACATCCTGACCAAGTGAAACATAGATAATGACCTCCAGAGGAGACACACTACCTCTAGGAAGAAGATAAAAGGCCTAAGAAGGCAAAAGACTGGTTGAGCATTTCAGGGGACTCTCAGATAACAGAAGCTCTAGGCATCAGGTGGTGCCTGGGGCAAGGCCAATGGAAGATGCTAGAAAGAAGTTCCAAAGCTAATAAAAGGAATTATAGATACAAGCAGAATAAAGATGATGGCAAGAGAACAAGACGAATAATGTTAAAGCCAAGGCAACTTGGCTTGTGAATAGGAAAGAATTTAGAAACAGAGGATAGAAAGTTGAACAGCCTAACTTTCTAGTTCTTTGAATATTACCAAGATTCTTCTACAAGCCCACAGGGGCTAGATAGATAGCACAGTGGGTAGAGCACTTACTTTGTAAGCAGACAGGCCGGGTTTGATCTATGGCATCTCATATGGTCCCTCAAGCCCCAGCAGGAGTGAACCCTGAGCACAAAACCAGAATTAAGTCCTGAGCACTTCAGGGTGTGAACCCCTTAAGAAAAAGACAATAGGCTCTTAGTGGGTCATGTTCTGTCCTTTGACTCTAGAAACTTCCAGAAAAATTCCCAACCCTGCATCAATATAGCCATTTACATTTCCAATATTTTCCAACCTCAGGAGAATATTTTCTAAACTATGCAAAATAGTATGACAATTATCGCCTCCCTCATTGAGCTCCAGTGTACCCAGTTATTATGATTATTAAAAATTGTTGGCATCAGGAGTTGGAGAGATTTACAATAGGCAGGGTGTTTTCCTTGCAGCAACAGATCCAGGTTAGATTCAGGCACCATATATGATCTCCATATATGTGACCTTGGACTCTGGGCTCAACGGAACCTGGGAGCAGAGATCTTCTGCTTGCTTCCCCCCATCTCCTGTGACCCAGGGATCACATCCATAAGCTACCTCCTGCTGGCGCCAGATAATCTCCTTATTGGCCACCCTCCAGAACTCACAGCTGCTTCTCCCAGAAGGGAGCATAAAATGAGGTTCCCATAACCATGCCACTGGACTCCACACCAGGCTGTTTCCACTTGGGGCGCCCCGGGTAGGGGTAAGAGCCTTCCAACCTTCCCCGCCCCAAGGGACCCAGCCCTGGCAGTCGACCTCTACTACCCAACTCCCGCCACTCTCCAGGCTGCTTTCCATATGCTCAGGCTGAGCCTCACATATGAGTGAACATATTCCTGGACACATCATAAGATACTCCCTACTCATTTTGCATAATTACCACACCATATTTCATGGAGTTTAGATAGTAGGCAAAAAATCATAGAGGGAAATATATATATATGCATATATATATATATATATATATATATATACCTGACTGGGATATGTAAAGGTGATTAGAGGCTGCCCCAAAAGCTTCCATCCCTCTTGAAGAGCACGGCAAGCTACTAAGAGTATCCTGCCTGCATGGCAGAGCCTGGCATGCTACCCGTGGCATAGTTAATATGCCAAAAAACAGTAACAATGACGGTCCTCATTCCCCTGACCCTGAAAGAGCCCCCAATATGCCATCGGACTACACTAGCATGTGACAGGGACGAATGAAGACATTACTGGTGCCCACTTGAGCAAATCAATGAACAATGGGATGACAGTGATACAGTGATACAGTGATATGATCTCCTGAACCCCTTTGAGAGTCATCTCTGAGTTCAGAGCCAAAGGTTCAGCCCAAATGGGCATGGCCAAAAAGCAAAAATCAAAAAAGTTGGTATCAAAGTGAGCACATGGATCTGTTCCCAACACAACTGATTCCCACCTGGCTCCTCAATCAGCTGCATCTTCAATTTTGTGGTGAGGATGGGGGAAGCAAGAAATACTTCAACCTTCATTCCCAACCATTTGAACTGAAAAGGTTTCTTGGTCTTTAGTTTCTTTCAACCTCAAGAAAGTGTGATCTCCTGGAGTTCCAATTATGCCTGTCACTTGCCCTCAAGATCACATCCTATCCAAGTCCTCAGAGAAATTTCTTCATTGATGATTGTCTCCTGGCAGAGAGTGTGGTGTTAGAACAATGCATGCATAAAACCCTCTTTAACAGTATTGAAATTCACTGGACTAAAATTAATTTACAAATAATAATAGCATCCTCCCTGTCTTACCTCTATTTTTAACTTCTCCTTTGTCACGAAATAAGAGTATCCCTATTCAAAAGAATAGTTATCCCCTTAGTGCATTTTTCCCACCCTCCTAGGTGACTTACAATGGTTCTCATGTAGATAAGGTTTCTGCTTTATCACCTCCAAGTCACCTGTCACAGTTCTTACCAAAAAAACAGCAATCTGTTCATGATCCAATTCAATGAACACTTTTCAGTCTTTCACTCACTGAATTTGGCATTGTTGAGTCACTCACTTTTGGCCACTTTTTCTTTTCTTGGCCTCTGTGACACCAATCTGTTCTATTCTTTCCTTTCTCCATTCCTTCAGTCTCTTTTGCTATCTTCTTGACAACTTTTCTCTTCTCACAGTAGATACATTACCTTTCTCACTGATACCAGCCACTACTAACCACTGCACTAACATGCAGAAAACTTTTATATAATAAACCTGATCACCTTTATTATTTTGGACTATTCTGTCCAAATATATATTGAAAGTGTGGACACCTCCCAGAAATATCACCCATATGTAATGAACGTGTCTCCTCACAAAAAAAATAATAGCTTAAAGATACGTGTGTGTGTGTGTGTGTGTGTGTGTGTGTGTGTGTGTGTACACACACATGGTCTCTGTTAGCTTTGAGGTCACTTGAACCATGAGTCTATGAAGAGAGTAAATATGACATATTTCATAAAATGTTTGAATCAGAGTGTAAGTAATGATCATTAATGGCATTAATCCAAACATTATGATCATTATTTTCCCTTGCCTATTAATAGAGATATGTCAAATACCAGAAACAATCTTAAGTATTTCTTCTATTTAGGTAATAAGCATACATAAACATATGCATATGTGTCTGTATATGTGCACTGCAGCATGTACATGAAGAATTTCTGCACTTATTACAATAGCGTATTTACTTAGAACCCTGTGAGGTGGGAAGGATAATATGATCACTCAATTTTACATACAAGCAAAATGATACAACCTCCATGACAAATGAATAAAAATCAACCATTCTCACTATAGTTAATTGAACAGTTGAGACTATAATTTTGCTTTTCACACCCATAGGTTCTTATATTTTTATGTATCTTTTATTTACTAAATTTTTGAGGTTGAAAGGAGGAAAAAAATGAGTTTGGGGAACGAGACACTAGGGAAGTTACAAAGAGTATACATTGTTATCTATCATCTGTATGCCTCTATCCCTAAGAGGAACAGTGCTAGCAAACAATTGGTTTCATTTGTGGGTGTGACTTATAAAAGTTATCACCTTGCGTTGTTATCATCCTCATAACTTAACAGTTAATATACATTATCTTACGTTCTTGTTTTGGTGCTTATTACGCTGGCATAAAATGTCAGCACATGGCACTGTACTGTACAAAGACGCACATGTTTTCTTTGAATTTATAATAGCTGTTCTGAAGGAAAAGTGAGATTCTGACAAGCCTGATTTCCCATTATGTTCTCTAGCTTCTTGGCTCCAGAAACTAGACCTTCGACAGTGCCAAGCATACGTTGAGTGCCCTGGATCACCCAAGGTATGCTGGAGGCCTTAGGAGACCATATGTTAGGCATCGGACATATGTTTTAAAAAAAAAGAACTGGTCATATTTCTGAAGCAGATTTTCATAACGCAACTTCGACAGTGCTAGAATTAGCCCTGTAGCTGATCATGTTTAATTCATTCTTAATTACATTTGAATCATGAACTTTTCCATGAAGTCTTCACAATTGCACTTCATTGTAGTAGTCATACTTGCTGAATTTTTCTGTGCTTTAAACACAAATGTCAGTGCCTTGTGAAACTTCACAATTATGCTATTCACTGTCATTTTTATTCAGACTTAAATCAACATAATTTGATGATAGCTGTACAATTATGAAAATACTGTCGAGTAGATATCACCCATGTGAACCTAGTGCTAAGCATTATTGTAATGAAGTCAGAGAAAAGTCATGAAATTTCTAGCCAGCTTGAACTTAACAGAACATGAAGTCATTTAACTTAATTGAAAGTGTTAGCAGTGAGTTTTTCTACTTTAGCAATAGAAGTTCCATGCAAATTAGAACTGCTTAGGGAGGGACTACTTCCATAGTTTTCTTTTACATAGAGCTGACAAGACTATGAGATTTAGCATAGCATTTCAGATTCACTCAACCTTCCTCTCTAAGTACCATATGATTATCTGTTACTGCCATGTTTAAATCAAGTCCAATGAAGAGCCATATCAGAAAGTCATAGAATCATAGCCAGGCAGACTGTTGCAGATTACCTAATCCCTTATATTCATTTTACAGATGAGAAACTCAGACCCAAACTTTCTATCACAGTTATGGCAGCAGACTAAAACTAGAAGTTAGGTTTCCTGATGCACAAGCCAGGAATAGTGTTTAGCATGTCCTAGAACTCATTTCAATAATGGGAGCAAAACTTTTACAAATAATGCCTGGAGCTTCTATACCTGAGAAATGACACAACAAAAATATCAAGCTTTGTTTCCTTTCTCTCGCAGAGAAATCATGCCTCAGTCTGATTTTATTCCTGAAATCTTTACAGTAAGAAGTTCTTTGTGTTGAGGGCCAGGGATATATCTCAGTGGTATGATGCATGCTTTACACATATTCACACACTGAGACATACGTTCACACACACAGGATTTAAACCATAGTGTCCTTGCAGAATTTAGTTTAAATATATATAATGTACTGTGCAAAATAATCTGTCGTCTGAAATGGCCTGAGTAATCTTTTCCAGGTGTTTTAAATCCCCGATCAGGATGTGAATAAATGGGACAGGAAAAATAAATGTTTAATGAATGAATTCTTGCATGGAGCAAAAGAGGAGATGCTAGGCATGATGGGGAGCCTTGGTATATTCCTGGAACTCAACGGTCTAAATAGTAAACAAATTTTAGGAGGACAGAAGTGAGTTCTAATATGGATTAGTAAATGGTGGCGAGGGTAAGAAGGGATCTTGGTAAAAAGCAATGGAGCAGATGACTGATTCTCATGCACTATAACCCATGAATAATGAACAGTATTTCCTTCTCTAGCTAAGAATTATATCTTTGTGGAGCATTTTGCTTTCCCCCTTTCTTACTTATAAAAGGGAAGGAATTTTCTGCATCTATCTTGAGCATCTTGCCTAAGGTTTTCAAGCAATACTTGCAGCTGGTTGATCCTTTAGCCAGAAAGTATATGATTTTAGAAAATCTTTTGAGCTAGGCAGCAGCAGGGAGAAAGCTTCCAAACAAGTAAGTTATCATCTATCCATCTTTTGCTACATTTTCTTCTAGCAGGATATGGTAAGTCTATAGAATACAGAGGAAAAGACTTCAGTACTCTCATGCAACACTTCTGCCACCTTCTCCTTCCTCCACCTCCATACCTTATACTTGCTGAACTGGAAAGGCGGGAGTGGTAACCCCATCCTCTCCATTTTATACCGGTTGAAAATTCAGTGGGGAAGTAACTCCCATTTAGAAGTGACTTCATTGGAATAAGATGTATTTAGGCAGTGTTGGAGCCTAGATGGTCAAACAGGAAGATCATGCATTTATCTTCTGTAATCATGGGCTATCTCACTAACATGCCTTCGTTTATGTAGAAACTTACCTGAAGCCTTGACAAACAAAGCTTCTACAACCAAGGGCAAAAAGAGAGCACCTCTACTAATTAGAGACATTTCCAATAAATTATTGGAATTAAATTATTTCCAATAAATTATTACCAAGGAAGAAATAACTCTGTTATAAAAAAGTGTTTGGTTTATTTGGCAGGTGCCAAATTGGCAACCTCTCAACATTAGTGCTAAATATACTGGTGGACACCATATTGGATCTCACTTTCCATATTAATGGACACTGGGGAGAGTTTTATTCACCTTTAGCAAATTGTTTAGCTGTCTTTAGGCTAAGAGGCATTATCAAGAGTGCTTACACCCATTAGGCATAGTGAGTTACCCCCATTTGCCTGAATTCAGAAAGCACCCTTCCCAAGGCATAAGCAGTTGTCAGTGTTTCCCACTCTGTGCAGTACTTCCTTATAGGGCCACAACTAACCAGAATCTGCTGCCTACAAGGTCCAGAGTGGGTGCACTGTCTACAGTTAGGATCTAGGGCAGTAAAATTCTCTAACCATTACCCAGATATTTGTATCCATGACAAAATAGTGGCTGGGGTAATGAGAACACTGAACCTCTAGCTACTACCCAGATTAACTTGAATTTTGTTCACACATGTTGTTGAACATTTGTGAACTCATGCCCCAGGTTTCTGTCAAGACCCACTGAAGCTCAGACTACAGCTATGATCAGGATTTTACACCTGTAAGTTCCCTGCTTGGCCCTGGGCCTATACACCTTGAAGCTACAACCCCATTAGAACCTGCATCTGTGAATTCCCTAGGTGCCACCAGCCCAATTGAATAATCCCCCCAGGTCCACTCCAGGCTCTTTTGTATCACCAAGCAAAACAGGGGTTTAGGGTAACATGTCTACCCTGATGGATCAATACAAGAGCCTGGAAAGAATTGGAATGCAACATAACTTACCTAAAGAAAACTTCTCTTTATTTACTTTCAATTTTACTAATTTGTTTTTGTAGTTTCCATTCTGTTCTGCTAAGGAAATTTTAAATTTTAGGTAGTCTTTGTTTTTCCAATGTTTGTATTGGATATTTTAAAATAGATATTACTTCTCAGTTGATAGTTCATATCTAGTACCTGTAATTAGCACACATTAGTACCTGTAATTCATACACTTTCCTTTCATAATTGGATGTAATAATTATTATTATATTTAATATAATTATTCAACATAGTTTAAATAAGGACTAATATGAATATATATATACATATCTTTTTTTGAGAATGGGATACTCTAGCACTGTAGCACTGTCCTCCTGTTGTTCATGGATTTGCTCGAGCGGTCCCAGTAACGTCTCCATTGTGAGACTTGTTGTTGCTACGTTCGGCATATTGAATATGTCATGGGTAGCTTGCCAGGCTTTGCCGTGCAGGCGAGATACTCTTGATAGCTTACCAGGCTCTTTGGGAGGGGTGGAGGAATCGAACCAGGCTCTTCCAGGCTGGTGGTGCACAAGGCAAATGCCCTACGGCTGTGCTATCACTCCAAATGGGATACATTATACTAATTTTTTGAAGAAAAACTCTACCTTTTTCTTTTCTGAGTTGAATCCCAGATAGTTCACATACCCTATTCTGAGTCTCTAGAGTTTTTTTTTAATCCTCTGGAAAAAATATATATCGCTTTTATCTCCTTATTTAAGTAAGATACTTAACTCTCTTCACAATGCGAAGTCTGTACCTCAGGGAGCAGTTCAAACTTCTGCTTAGTTTTGTTCATTTTGATACTTAAAATCTGACCTGGGTATGTGTCATTTAGGGCTCAGTAAGACACTAATGTATAGTTTATATACAAAATTTATTAGAGCATCACTACTGCTCTTGCTCTCTAGCTTTATAATTGCTGATGTATTAACTTACATTTTCCATTGCTCTTGTTATCTCAAGAAAACTTCTAATTTTCAAAATCCAGGCAGGAATCCAGGAATATGTAAAGTTTCAAATATTCTGTGTACTGAATGCGTCCTGCTCTCAGGTCAGAAACTGTAAATAGAAAACCTACACTGTAACACTGTCTGATTTTTTTAAGTCTTAGGGGTGTGTGTGTGTGTGTGTGTGTGTGTGTGTGTGTGTGTGTGTGTGTTGGAGCTGGGGCGGGGAATTGTTGTCATTTGGAGGAGTGCACACTCATCTCTCCTCAGACCTTACTTCTGGTCAAAGCTCAGGAATGAGCTCCTAGAAGACTCATGGGAGCATATAAAATGCTGGAATGAAACTCTAGTAAGTCACATGCAAGGCTGGGGCTTTACTTTCTGTACTATTTCTCCAGGCCCTCTCCCCTAAGTCTTGATTTTCTACTAAATTATGCCTGTATTTCTTTTATGCTTTAAGTTGTAGTTCTTATTCATTTACATTTTGTATGATTAATAGTTGTTCTGCAAGAGTGCTGATGCAACATGAACTTGCTAGTACCACAGAAATGGTACTCTCAATTATAAAACAAAATTTTTCTCATAATATACAAGACAAAATCCCATATAATATCTTGCTTCACTCTCCATTTCTTCATAATTCACCAATCACACTGACTCTCCATAAGCATAACAAACATGGCTAATCTGCTCTCCTTTAAGATTTTCTACTTGCTTTTCTCCATGCCTGATCTTTCTGATCATAACTCTTCACTTACATGTTTGTTTATTTTCACTAAATTATCATTTTATGTATATAACAAAATGTGAAAATATGCCTCTATGAAAAATAAGATATTGTGCATACAGATCAGTTTCCTGGGTGTGTACATAAATCTATCTACTCTGCTAGTCAGTTAGAGATAAAAACAGGCCATATTCTTAGAGCTTCCAAGCCATCTGTGTAGAGAAAGAACTGATAATAATATAAAGATCAGTCAACAGGAGGAAAAAGGAGAGGGAGAAAATGAAGAGAAGCTAGTGGTAAAGAAAGGAGTATACAGGTGAAAGAGACTGATTGATTAGGGCATATATCTTTAAGTAGATGATAACCACAGCTAAGTGAGTTCAGTGGTATGATTTACATACATTATTTGATGGTATCTGTGATGTTACAGCTCCAGGAAGAAACTGTAATAATTAATGAATGGATACCTCTATCCAAAGACATACCTCCAGAAAAAAAGTTTAATGGCCAAAGATGCATCATTTACAGATGAAAAAGCAAATCTGGTATGGGGGTTTGAACACAGAAAGTGAATGGCAGGAACTCAGCCTCTGAGGTCCTTCCTCAAGAAATATCACCTGCCATTTTTTCTGCTTGGCTTTTGGTGCTCAAAATCCCAGACAGAATAGATGCCTGGTATTCATTTATTGGTTTGCCTTGAGTAATCACCTCTTGAAATAAGAATGAACCCATATTGTCATCAGTAGGAAGCATCCAAATATATAACCTGCAGTTAGTTTCTCAGTAAGTAATTCAAGTTTCCAAAAAGCTTGACTATACAACTCTGACAAACCCTCTAAACCTTTGGCCAATATGTCCTAAAAATGTGCAGCCACAAAAAATACTCCCTTCTTTTTCTGTCTATACCCACTGCTTCCTCCAAGTACAAAGTAACTCTGAAGCATAATGAGCACACGTAGAATTGAGAGATTAGTGATACAAAGGTGTTCGAAAAGAGAGAGGTGACAGAAAAAAAACAAAACAAAAAGCACCATTTGTCACACTGAAGACATTTTCACCCAGAGCAGGCCAAACCTTTGCCTGCCAGCTTTGAAAATGCTGGCCACGATTCACCATCGGTTTGCCAGCATAAAAGAGATTCTATTGTGAAACCCTCTCTAGGCTCAGGAAAATAATTATTAACTGTGGCTTCCACAGGCAAGGATTATGCCAGGTGGAGAAAACCATGGGCTTTAATCTGCTTGATCTGAAATGTCAAATTGGGCCTAAACACTTCCTAGTGCTCTTAGGGCTGTTGAGGGGAGCCAAGCTCTTGATGCCTTAGGCCTTCTGCTCTATAGTCAGTCTTTTCTTTTGGATTTCCACATTAATTAGAATTTTTTTCAAGGTTAGAATAATTGTTTTAGCTATTTTGTCCTACCAACAGGCCACTCGCAAGCTTTCTCCTAAAATTCAGTTCTCAGTGGGCGTGCTTTCTGGTAGCCCACCCTTAACCCCTCACTTGAGCTCAGCAGACAATAGTTAATCCTGCAGTTCTAAAACTGAAAAAAATACTAGACCTCATTGCACCTTTAACCGCTGTGCCTACAGAGTTCTAAGAAAGATCAAAGATGAGTCTTCCTGCTGAATCTAAAAAAAAAATTATCATTCATTCCATAAAGGAGACAGAGAAAGCCATTCTGGAAAACAAACCTAAAGCCACACACAGGCTGGCAACACAGAGCCTCAAGAATGAGTTGGGTTGGTTTGCACAAAGCAATAAACCGAGACCAGAGCCAGCAGAGTACAAGGGCATTGGTCTCTCCAGATGGAGACTCACAGTGGTTCTGTATGCCGCTGTGCATGCAGGCCTGATGGAAGCTTGTCCCTGCCATTCATTTGCCATCAGGAGCATGGCTGTCATGCATGGAAGGTTACTAAACCACTAAACACAGATTCATTACCTTAGCATGTCACTTAACTCTACCTGCTGCTTTTTTTTCCCGGTCACTGGCAATATTTTCTAATAAAGATCAGTGTAACTAAGGTCCTAGGGAATAGTAAACATTGTGAAATAAAGAATTGAATTCAATTTCTTTTCATAGGGGTCAGCCCCAGTCTTGAGTTTACTCCTCGCATTGCCCGACCCAGTAGTGAGTGTTTGGTGTTCCAAATCAGTGATACAGAGCTACTTGACCAGTGATTTGAGGGGGAAAGGAAAGAGTGGGGGTGACCAGGGTAATACCTGACATTTGGGGACATGCAGTTACTAAAATTGAAGTGAGAAACTCTTCCATTCTAGGCAAGGGATCTGCCACTGGAGCTATCTCCTCAGCCCTGACCCCATTTGTGAAGTTCACCTACTGACAGTTTTCAAGCTTTCCAAGCTCCTGTTTCCCAGGCCTACTACTTGTTAACAAAGCATAGAGTTCCCTCTTCCGGCACCAGCAGCAAGTCCCAACTACACAAGCTCCAGGCAGGCTGTGGAGAAAGGGACTCTAGTCACAGTTCCCTAACCACCATGAAATATCCTTTTTCTGATCTTGCAAACTGTTTTCAAGCTAGCTTAAGGAGCTGCCTTGTTCTTCCCCCAAAAGCTTCTTTGTATGAGGAATAAACCTTTCAAAACCTCATGGTATGTGTGTGATCATCATGAATAAATCAGAGACAGGATTCTATCTTATCTCTGCAGATGAGAACAGGGTCCTGAAATGTGGTTCAGTGGTACAATTTTTAAGTTTTTCTCTCTTTCATGTTGAGTAACTTACTCAGATATGTAGTGATCCTTGACTGAACATACATATTTAAGGCCACAATTTTAGAGATGATGAGAAAAGGGACCAGGAAGTCACTCAGCAACAGAGAATGGATGAGGTCCTGAGTTTCATCACCAGTCTTGCAAAACAGAATAAAAACAAAAAACAATCAGATATTGATTGAACTTTCAACCAAAATTAATTAAGAATTCAATGCTCATGAGTGTGGGGAATCTACCAGTGGGTGGGACTCTTCTATAACGAGGTAACCAGGAGATAGTTCTCCTCCCTGGCGAACTGATTTATATATATATATATATATATATATATATATATATATATATATATATCAGTATCTGAAGAGTACTTTCTGGAAGGGTTCTCTTCCTCAAAATTTTAGAACTCCCCTATCAGAGTAAGGGAGAGTAGTGAAGAGGCATCACCAAACTGGCAATTGGCATTTAAAAAAAAAGTCAGAAGGAGGTTCAGCTAAGGATTCTAAAGATTCATACATTGTAATCCAAAGAGTCATGCATTTCTAGGGCCCCATTTTCAATTTTGGGCCCTACACATCATCCCATCTAAGCTTTCTGGTCATCGCTTAGTGAGGACTTTGATATCTGATATTCATTCTTTTGATAGAGAAGGCATACAATTTGACAGAGAGGCAGGTCACAGTGCACTGCCTAATATTGCTGCTGTGGTATTTGGGATTATGTGACATACTCCTCGAATGCATGGAGCTAGACCCTTCTGTGAGACCAGTGTGGTTTATTGACACTGGAAGTTTTCTTAATGATGAATCCTACTCTTAGGAATAACTCTGGCCAACACAAGGAGATAAAATGTTGTAATCTGGATAAAAAGTACCAGGCAGCAACTCACATAGAGCTATATTGCTAAAATAAATCTTCCCAGTTGCTGGTCTGAAGCTCAGTTTCTGTGTATTGAATTTTGGCCTATTTTTATCGTCATGTTTTCCTATAAAGACACTTATTACAAACTGCAAAGACCTGATTATGAAGAGTTGCTACAGAAAATGAATTATACAAGGGAAAGATCTTACATTCTTAATAAATATAGTTGTTAACAAATAAGCAGCAAATAAGCACTAGGCTAAGAGTCACTACCCAGAAAATAAAAACTGATTATTCTAAAAAGCATATCTAAAAGTAGTCGATAGACCAAACATTATTGCCACTCAAAGCCTCTGTTGCAAAACACAGTACCCAAAAGAAGAGAGAGAGAACAAGGGGGAATACCCTGCCACAGAGGCAGGATGGGATGGGGGGGGGATTAGGGTTGGGGGGGGGGGGGAATGCTGGGACCCGTGGGGATGGATGACGGGCACTGGTGGAGGGATGGGCACTTGATCATTGTATAACTGAAACCCAAGCACAAAATTTGTAAGCCTATAACTGTACCTCATGGTTTTTCACTAATAAAAAAAGAAAATAAATAAAAAAAATAAAATAAAAAGCATATCACTTATAAATGAGCTGAATCATTTGACAATCTTATGTGAAGGACAGCCTGCAACTCAAGGGCATAAAAAGCACTTATCCCTGAATACTTCTACCTTGTGTCACCACTAGGAGGGAATCAAAGTCTCTCTGTCTTATTTCTAAATTCTTAATCTAAATTAGCTCATTCTTAATCCAAATTAGCTCAATCAAAAAGAAACCTCTACAGAAGTTTGGCACTGGGGAAGGAGTGAGGGAGTGAGAGATCACACCAGGACAATGAGGGTGGAGAAAAGCACCTGCCACAGAAGCAGGATGGGGTGGGAGAGAAACTGGGGATATTGGTGGAAGGTAATGGGCACTGGTAAAGTTATAGGTGTTGGAACAATATTTGCCTGAAACTCAACCTTAAATATTTTTGTAACTTTTTAATGAATGGTGATTCAATTGAAAAAATGATACCTCTACAGCTTTCTTGGTGACATGCTTAGTGAAATCAATAAAGGCATCCAGAGGTCAATGTTGAACAATGAGTGGGTCAGGAAGGAAGTCAAGGACAAAATCAAAAGACACCTAGAAAAAAAATGAGAATGAAGACACGAGCTACCAGAACCCATGGGATGCAGCTAAAGCCATGTTAAAGGGAAAATTTATAGCTCTGCGAGATTTCTCAGGAAGGAAAAAGGGACCACATAAACATCTTGACTTCACAGCTGAAGATCTTAGAAAAGGATCAACAAAAGGAGCCCAAATTAGGCAGAAGGAAAGAGATCATAAAACTTAGAGCAGAAGTCAATGACATAGAAACTCAAAAAACAATCCAAAAGATCAATGAAACCAAGAGCTGGTTATTCGAAAAAATAAATAAGATAGATAAACCTCTAGCAAGACTCACAAAGAGAGAGAGAGAGAGAGAACCCTAATAAAACAAATCAGAAATGAGAAGGGTTATATCACAATAGAAACCAAAGAAATTCAAAAGATCATCAGAGACTACTTTGAAAGTCTGTATGCCACGAAACAAGAGAGCCTAGAGAATTGGATAAACTCCTAGATTCCTATAATCTCCCAAGGCTGAATCAAGAAGATCTAGAGTACCTGAATAGATCTATTAACATCGAGGAAATTAAAACTCTAATCAAAAGTATTCCCAAAGCCAAAAGCCCAGGTTCAGATGGATTCACTAGCGAATTGTTCCAAACATTTAAAGAGGACTGTTTGACAGTTCTTCTCAAGCTTTTCCAGGAAATTGAAGAAACAGAAACTCTCGCAAACAGTTTCTATGAAGCTCATATCTCTCTAATACCAAAAGGAAATAATGACACCACAAGAAAAGAAAGCTACAGGTGGATATCCCTGATTACCATGGATGCAAAGATTCTCAAAAAAATACTAGCAAATAGAATTCAACAACTCATCAAAAAGATCATACACCATGACCAAGTGGGATTCATCCTGGAGATGCAAGGATGGTTTAACATTCGGAAATCAATCAACATAATCCATCATATCAACAAAAGAAAAGATAAAAACCATATGATCATATCAATAGATGCAGAGAAAGCATTTGACAAGATCCAATACCCATTTACGATGAAAACCCTCGCTAAAATGGGTATAGAGGGAACTTTCCTCAATATAGTTAAAGCATCTACCACAAACCTACAGCAAGCATCATCCACAATGGGGAAAAACTGAGAGTTTTACCCCTAAGATCAGGGATTAGACAAAGATGCCCACTCTCTCCACTGCTGTTCAATATAGTACTTGCAATAGCGAATAGGCAAGAAAAAGATAATAAAGGCATCCAGGTAGGAAAGGAAGAAATCAAGCTCTCTCTATTCGCAGATGATATGATACTATACTTAGAGAACCCTAAAACCTCTACCAAGAAACTCCTACAAGCAATAGACTTGTATAGTAAAGTTGCAGGCTATAAAATCAATACCCAAAAGTCCATGGCTTTCCTATACGCAAACAGTGAGAGAGAAGAAAGTGACATGAAAAAAACAATCCCATTCACAGTTGTGCCCCAGAAAATCAAGTACCTACGAATCAGCTTAACTAAGGAAGTAAAGGACCTATAGAAAGAAAGCTACAAAACTCTACTTCAGGAAATAAAAGAGGACACGAGGAAATGGAAAGATATCCCCTGTTCATGGATCTGGAGAATTAACATTGTCAAAATGGTAATACTCCCCAAAGAATTGCACAAATTCAATGAGATCCCTATTAACGATACCCATGACATTCTTCAAAGAAATGGAGCAAACACTCCTGAAATTCATTTGGAAGAATAAGCGCCCACAAATAGCTAAAGCAATTCTTGGAAAAAAGAAAATGGGAGGAATCAACCTCTCTAATTTCAAACTCTACTACAAAGCAGTAATAATTAAAACAGCATCGTACTGGAATAAAGGCAGAGAAGCAGACCAACGGAACAGGGTTGAATATACTGACATCTCCCCCCAAAAATATGATTATCTAATCTTCGATAAGGGGTCAAGAAAAGTGAAGTGGAGCAAGGAAATCCTCTTTAACAAATTGTGCTGGCAAAACTGGACAGCTACATGCAAAAAATGGGCTCAGATCTCTGCCTAACACCATGTACAAAAGTAAGATCAAAATGGATTAAAGACCTCAACATCAGAACGAATTCATAAGATACGTTGAAGACAAAGTTGGCAAAACTCTCCATGACATTGAAGGTAATGGTATCTTCAAAGATATCAAGCACTGGCCAAGCAAGTGAAATCAGAGATAGACAAATGGGACTATCTTCAACTAAGAAGCTTCTGCACCTCAAGAAACAGTGACCAAAATACAAATATAGTCTAGAGAATGGGAAAGGATATTCACCCAATACACCTCCGACAAGGGGTTGTTATCAAGGATATACAATGTACTCGTTGAACACCACAAGAAGAAAACATCCAACCCTATCAAAAAGTGGGGCAACAAAATGAACAGAAACTTTCTCAAAGAAGAAATTTGAATGACTAAAAGGCACATGAGAAATTGCTCTATATCATTAATCATCAGGGAGATGCAGATCAAAACAACAATGAGGTATCATTTCACATCACAGATACTGTCACACATCCAAAAAACAAAAGCAACCAGTGTTGGCATGGATGTGGTGAGAAAGGGACCCTCCTTCATTGCTGGTGGGAATGCCGAATGGTTCACCCCTTTTGGAAAACAGTATGGATGATTCTCAAAAAATTAGAAGTTGAGCTCCCGTTTGACCCAGCAATACCACTCCTGGGAATATATCCCAGAGAGGCAAATAGTATAGTTGAAGTGATATCGGTACTTGTTTGTTCATTGCAGTACTGTTTACAATAGCTAGAATGTGGAAAAAACCTGAGTGCCTGAGAACAGATTACAGGTTAAGGAAACTTTTGTACATCTACACAATGGAGTACTATGTAGCTGTTAGAAAAGATGAAGTCATGAAATTTAAATACAAGTGGTACTACATGGGAAATAAGTCAGAAAGAGAAGGACAGACATAGAAAGATTGCATTCATCTGGGGAACATAAAGTAACAAAATAGGTGACTAACACCCAAGAATAACCAAGATAAATACCAAGAGTTTTACTCCATGGCTTAGAGGCCAGCCGCACAAGCTAGGGGAAAAGGCAGCTCAGATAGAGAAGGGGAAAAGGTAGCTCAGATAGAGAAGGGGAAAAGGCAGCTCAGATAGAGAAAGGAGCACCAAATAAAGGATGTTGGGAGGATCCTTCCAGGATGGGAGATGCAGAAATTAGACTATAGACCAAACATGATTGCCACTCAATGCCTCTTTTGCAAACCACAGCACCCAAAAGCGGAAAGAACAAAAGGAAATGCCCTGCCACAGAGGTGGGGTGGGATGGGGGGATGGGGGGATACTGGGATCAGTGGTGGTGGAGAATGGGCACTGGTGGAGGGATGGGTACTCAATCATTGTATAAGTGAAACCGAAGCACAAAAATTTGTAAGTCTACAACTGTACCTCATGGTTTTTCACTAATAAAAAGATAATAAATAAATAAATAAGTAAAATGAAAAAGCATCCAGCGGGAAAGTTCAGAGATAACTTTGACATAACTCAGATGGTTTGGGGGCTCTATCACTGGTCATTCCCACCTAGAAGGCAGTGACTACTATGCTGCTTCACTGATTCTATAATTAAAAAGTCTTAAAACGTGTGGTCTCAGGGAAGTAGACTTGGTACAAATTCCAGTAGAAAATAGCAATTTAATAATTATTAATTTATTTGTTAATATAATTTATATAATAAATTATCAATTTCTTTGTTAATATAATGTTGCATATCTATCCATGTCTAAATGTACCTATATATTATAGTTTTCAGGCGTGGTTAAATTATCCTGTGAAATTTTCTCTAACTGCAAGATGATGAGCAAGTAGCCCTCCTCTGTGTTATAATCCTATATGTAATCAATCTCACTTGATACTCAGGATTTTCTTAGCACAGTTTGAATTGCCTGTTTAATTTTCTCTATCCCACACTCTGAGCTTGGGTGGGGCATCCTACACATTTATATATCTTACCCAATCCCAAGTGAAAGGTAAAAGCAGGTAGTCAATAAATATTTGATGCATTACAAAATTACCTAAAATGTCTTTATTAAAAGCTCTTTATAAAGTTTGGCTCCTCTTCGTTCCAGCTTCTAAATAATCTAAAAAGTGAGTTTGGAGGTATAAGTGAGAGAGAGTAGATAAGGATCAAATTTCAAATAAATTGGATTCTTTTCATATATCTAAAACTGTTTTTGGAACTTGAATATTAAAAATCAAAACTCTACCTATTTAAATGTTTTGAAAGAAATGTAGGCTGATACAATCACCTTAGCAAACAGATTTGCCCTATCTCTTAAACCTGAATTAATATCCTAGGTCTATGACCCAGTAATTTCATTTCTATACTCTCAAGGAACTCTTGCATGTATGCACAAGAGCACATGCACACCAATGCTTATTGCAGCTTCTGAAATTGATAATTTCAGAAAAATTGAAACACCTCAGTGACAACTGACAAGAGAATGTGGAAAAATGGAATGTTGAGTGAGCTGAAATAAACTACAGCTATACACAACAATTAGGATAAATTTTAGAAATAGAAAAATAATTTACATGTCAATTTGACTAATCCATGTGAACAATTGTTTGATTAAAATTAGTGTCTGTGGAGATATTTTTAGGTCTGATTACTATTTCTAATCAGTAGGCTTTAAGTAAAGCAGATTACCTTTCATAATGTGGGCGGGGCTCATCCAATCAGTTGTAGGTCAGAAGAGCAATAATTGAGGTTCCTAGAATTTAGCCTGTAGACTGCAACATAGAAACTCTGTTTGAGTTTCCATTCCCAGTCTAACCTACATACAGAAAGTATGTAGTATTCATCACTATGATGACATAAAAACCTGTCATCAGTACCATAAATCAGTTCCCCTAAATTATGTTTGTAAAATTTAAAGACTTAAAGACAACTGATTTTTTCATGAGACTAGAACCAATAGGAGACATATATTTATATTTGTTATTTATTACAAAGCATAAGTATCAGTAATAAAAACATGCTTATCATCCAACTGACCTATTTTTCTGGAAGATTCTCCATGTTCCTTTTCCTTTAGTAACTCTCTTACTCCTTTCTTCTTGTCCCATTAATACTTTTCACAGCCTCTAATTCATTTAACTCTAATTTTTATTACACTCTGTTAGACGCAAGTTCTCCAGATCCAATTTTCCCAGTTCTATTCTATAATTAAGGTTTTTTAAATATATGGTTCGCATGGATTTTTCTTGTTACTTCATTATTTTTGTTTTGGATCAAGTATTCCTGGCAGTGCTTCAGGCTTGTTCTTACTTCTGTGCTCAGGGATCTCTAGAGGTGAGATTCAAGAGACCATATTTGGTGCTGAGTAGGGTGCATGTAAGGTGCCTAATTCACTGTACTCTCTCTCTCTCTCTCTCTCTCTCTCTCTCTCTCTCTCCCTGGCCCTTCTTTTTTGTTTCCAACCCCTTCGTTAGAGTACTCAGATCTTTCTTATACTCTTTTACCGCAGATTCTGGTAGCCCCGGTTACTTCTCCTCTTAACCTTGCTCTTTTGGTTAAGATAATTCCTCCTGAACATAAAATTCACACCTGTTCTTCTCAATTTCTATCCTTCAATTCTCTCTTTGACCTTCTCTAATCAGGTTTTACCCACTTCACTCCATTGAAAGGAGAGCTACAAATTACCTCCTTGGGAGCTAAACCACCTGGCCTATCCCCCTTCCTTGACCTCACAGCTGTCTTTGATCTTGTAAAAGGTAAGCTCCCCATTGGCTGATAATAACCACAAGGGCCTGGAGGGAATGCATTTCTTGCCTAGAATATAGAAAAGTTAGCCTGTAGCTGGCTGCTCTGGACTTTTGCATATTGCAAAACTGCTTTCAGCTAAGAGAGGAGAGCCTGAAGATGACAATCATTTTTCTTTTGAAAACCGAATAAAGGATTGGTCTCTCAGCTGAAGTGCACTTAGAAAAAGAAAAGAGCTGCCAATGATTAGCAAACACAGATCTTTCAAATAACTTTCTAGCAATTTAACAAATAGTTGTATAAAATGAATTTTTTTAGGAATTTAAATCAAGCATAAAGTTCCTTGCAATCACCTGGAATCATTTAAAAATTTCTTGAGCAGATATTTGAATTTTAGTTTTATAATCAAATATATGTGTAACATATCAGGACTATTTCTTATTATGTCTTCTTTATAGAAGCCACTCCTTGCAGAGTTCATCCAGCACAGGATCCTGGTGCTTAGTGCTCACCAGGTCACCTACACTATACCTGACGGGACCCTGAGTTGACAGGGACCAAAATCAAGGCCTGCACTTGCTAGACACACACTCCACCACTTGAGCTATTTCCCCAGTTCCTCATTTGACTTTATTTTTATTATTTTTATATAGATGTAGAAAGAGCTAAAGATAACATTTACTGCCTTTAAAATCAGACTTTTTAAAAATGTTCTTGCATAACCCTTATTGAAATTTATATATTAAAATCAGATGTACACTTTCTAATATAGTTGTTTGGATATGAGGTAATAATCTGTACTTGAACATTAATGATAGCACATTGTGTCCCCAAATGATCATTTGTTGATATATCTCTATAATTTCAAGCTCTTCAACTAAAGAGGAGTCCACTCCTCATGTTTTGACTTTCCCTCAACTGGATCCCTTCCCTCCTCCGGATATCTGCAGTAGAGGCATAGTGGGTGAGAAATGATTCTTTTTATAACTGATATAGGATTTTCTTGCTCTCCAATTTCTACTGATCAAAATTCCTCCATCATTTGACCATGAGTCATACTTAAAAACCTTCTCTGTCCTAATTTTGTTTTGGCTTAAGCATTTCCTATAATATTTCTTCAACATTTTACTCTACAATCATTTCCCTTTTGATGTGGGTCAATGGAAGAGCACTTGCCTTACCCATGTGATACACTGGATTCAATACTTGGCACCACATAGTCCCATGAGTATTACCAGGAATAATACCCCAGCACTGTTTAATGTGACCCAAAAAAGCAAACAAAATCTCTGAAATTCACAAAATGTTGCAAAAATAATACAGTTCATAATTCCTTTTACACAATTAAAGAACAGATTTTGACATTTGCCATGGTTTTGTTTTATTTCCTTCTCTATTAACCACATATTATATTTCCCTTCTGAGCTTCTTTAAATGGGTTACATTAATCAAGTTCAGTAAATTTAACATTTATGTAATATTTAAATCTAAGTCATCCATATTACAACTTTGCCAATTGTTATAATACAGTCTTTATAGCTTATTATAAATTATTATTTCAGTCTTCAGTGTAGGATCGAGTATAAAAACACATATTACGTTTAGTTTGTTTTTAATCTTACTCATGTTATTACTTGGCATTTATCATTACAACCAAAAAGAAATCTGGAATATGGTGGCAGTCATATTAAGAATATAGAAATGTCTTTCTCTCTAGGAATCTGGTGGCAGTCATATTAAGAATATCAAAATAGGGCACTAGAGCAGTAGTGCAGCAGATAGGGTGTTTACCTTGCACACATACAAGGTGGGTTCAATCTCTGACATCCCATATGGTCCCTTAAGCCCACTAGGAGTGATTCTTGAGTGCAGAGCCATGAGTAACCCTGAGTACCACAAGGTATGACCCTAAAAATCAATTAAAAATATATTGAGATCTCAGACTCTTCATCACATTCCTCCTCCTGGATTTTGCATCTATTAACATTCTTGCTCAATCAATATTTATTATGATCATTGAAAAATAATGATGTTCCAACCATGACTACATATTTATCTATCTGAAGAAATAAACCTCCTTTTTCCTAATTTGGTGACTACTTATTATTGATATGGACTTGTTGATTCCTATTTATTCAGTGGGTTACTATTGTCCTTGTATATTTTGTTACTCTAAACAGTTTCAGATTTCATCGGTGAAAATATCTTTTACACTGACTTCTGTTCTATTGTGCGATAGCTACACTTTTTGTTGTTGTTTCTTGGGGGGGGGGTCTGTTTTAACAAAATGATCCTCCTGGGACTTCTCTATCTCACTCCTGACAATAACTCATTTGTTCACTAATGTAACAGTAAAGGTAAAGGCCCTCCCATTGATCGTCGATTTGCTAGAGCGGGCCCAGTAACGTCTCCATTGGAGACTTTGTTGTTACTGTGTCTGGCATATCGAATACTCTCGGTAGCTTGCCGGGCTCTCCGAGAGGGGCGGAGGAATCGAACTCGGGTCGGCCATGTTGGCCGCTTGTAAGGCGAGCACCCTAATATAACAGTAATTTTTAAAAATAAAATTGAGGTAACAACATCTTACAATAATGTTGGTGATCATGTTTCAGGGACACAATGTTAATACAGCACACAAACTATGGAAGTGTCATTGTCCAGAGGATTCTTCATTTCCCCATAATGCCCCCTTTGAATTACCTGAATTCTGTTGTTCAGCCCAAGGCACTGTTTCTCAAACTTTTTCTCGAGGCTCCTTTCTGACCTTGCTGTGCCCCATTCTGTCCTATCAGTTGCCCCCTTTGTCTCAAACCATCGCCCTATTCATATGATTTTACCTGTGGTTCCCTTGGAATATCCGGAGCCTACAGGAATCCACATTGCCTCCAGTTGGGAAACTTAGAACTCAGATTTTTTTATCACTAGACAATGTCCATTCCCTTACTTTGTTTCTTTACATATCGCATATGAGTGAGATAATCCAGCTATTTGTTCCTCTCCTTCAGATATCTTGTTCTTAATATGATACCCTTTAGTTCCACCCACATTATAGCAAAATGCAACATTTACCCTTGTATTTTAGCTCAATATTTTTTACTGCGTGTGTGCGTGCTTGTGCACGTGTGTGTATGTGTCTGTGTGTGTCATGATTTATCTGCTTGTCTGTTGTTGATCACTTGAGTTGCTTCCAAAATTTGGTTACTGTGAATAGTACTGCAGCACACATAAGTGTACATATACCTTTACAAATTACTGTTTCCCACAGACATTATTTTAGTAGCTGCCATGTTTCAGACACTCTTATAGGCTTCACAGATGTGGTAATAGGCAAAACTAAAAGGAAACTTCCCATTCTCCCTCCCTCCTGCCCTCTCTCCCTCCCTTCCTTACTGCAGTCCTGAGGATCTGACCCATGGTCTCACTGTTAAGTAGATGAAAAGGACATTAATCTTTACTCTCCCCATATATCACACTAACTCATCCCTTTCCTATGTTGTTAAGGATACTAATTTCTCCCCAATTGAATTATATGTTTACTGAATGAGCAATTACTATTTTGTGATCACCTCCAAATTTCTTTCTTTTCTGGATCTGAGTAAGTGGTTTAGTTTTCTTATAAGAAGTAATGTCAAGGTTGTCCTCGGGCAGCAGAGAAGATTGTGGCAGGGAGCTTCTTCCTGGGATCCAAGTCGATCTCAGTGTCCTTTACTCATCTGTTATATGGTGGACATATGAGAACAAAGCTGGGAGGGAAGAGGCACATGTGTTGGCTGTCGGGACAACACAAGAATCTGGGATAAACATTAAGAAGGGTTAAATGCAAGTATAGCCAAGATAAGTACCAGGAGGTTCACTCCATGGCTTGGGATATGCACATGCTAGGGATAAAGGCAGCTTAGATAGAGAAGGGAGCACCAAGTAAAGGGTGTTGGGAGGATCCTCCCAGGATGGGAGGTGCATGCTGAAAGTAGACTATAGACCGAACATGATTGCCACTCAATGCCTCTCTTGCAAACCACAACACCCAAAAGGAGAGAGAGAACAAAAGGGAATGCCCTGACACAGAGGCAGGGTGGGATGGGGGGTGGGGTGGGGGATGGGAGGGATACTGAGATCAGTGGTGGTGGAAATGGGCACTGGTGGAGGGATGGGTACTCGATCATTCATTGGGTAACTGAAATCCCAGCACAAAAATCTGTAAGTCTACAACTGTACCTCATGGTGTTTCACTAATAAGAAAATTTTTTAAATAAATAAATAAAAATTAAATAAAAGAAGGGGTAAATAATGCCCAAGACAAAGATCTGAACTGGACAAGAAGAAAACTAATGAAAAGCTCTAAGTCCTCCAGTCCCATATTGTTTTGGATACTATTTCTATCTGACTTCCTGTGATTCAGGCCCTGTGGCACTCTATTTTCTTCCCAAAAAACAAAAACAAAAAAAAACCCAAGCTCTGTCACAAGGAAGACGCTTGTGCTTTTCTGATGAAATGTTACCCTATCATCATCATTATTCAGAAGAAAGATGTCTCTGACCATTCCACACAGACCCTCATTATCCTGGCTTAGTTCTTTAATAGAACCTTTACAGTCTGCATTACAGAAGGAAAGAACATGGCAGGGAGCATTTTTTTAAGGGCAATTAAGACCGAAAACAAAAGGACCATCATGTCATTTATGGTAACTGATATATATTATCCCCCTCACTTGAGCTAAGAAATGTAACAGCCTAGGGAAAAATGTCAGTACTTTCACTACTATAACCTAGGAGACTTTCTTGCAATATGAAAATCTAGAAATGAACAAACCGTTGCACACAGACTCAAAATAAATGAAATGTCCCATGGTGAGGCTTTAAGCAGAACTTCCTCTCCTATTTACGTATGCAACTTCTTGCTTTGGTCATGCTGTTTGAAAGTATTGGTCTGATTCATAGGTACACCTCAGGGATTTCTGAGAATATAATTTACAACATTTAATATAGATGAAATGTGAATGTTTTTTTCTACCCAGTTGTGCAAAACTGCATGCACAAGGCAGAAGACTGAAAGAGCATATATGTATTAGTCATGCTTAATTTTAAAGAATTTTTTTCCATAAACCTATTACCTTTTCTGATTTTTCAGGAAAGTGATGGGAAGCAGTAAAATATCCTAAAAGGAAGAGTGTCATGGAAACCTTTAAGCATCTAAATATGGGGGGTCAGTGTGAGAGAAGCATGCTAAAAGTAGTCTATAGACCAAACATGATTGCCACTCAATGCCTCTCTTGCAAAACACAGTACCCAAAAGAAGAGAGAGAGAACAAGGGGGAATGCCCTGCCACAGAGGCAGCGTAGGACGAAGGGGATGGGGGATAGGGGGGTGCTGGGACCCGTGGTGGTAGAGGATGGGCACTGGTGGAGGGATGGGTACTTGATCATTGTATAACTGAAACCCAAGCACAAAAATTTATAAGTCTATAACTGTACCTCATGGTGTTTCACTAATAAAAAAATAAAAAATAAATAAAATAAAATGAAATTCTGTATCTGACCCAACAGTCAGGATTTTTACTTTTTCAAAGCTAGTTTTACTTTGAAAAATGGGCTGGAGCGATAGCACAGCAGTAGGGCATTTGCCTTGCATGCAGCCAACATGGCCGACCGGAGTTCGATTTCTCCGCCCCTCTCGGAGAGCCCGGCAAGCTACCAAGAGTATCTCGCCTGCCCCCACGGCAGAGCCTGGCAAGCTCCCCGTGACGTATTTGATATGCCAAACACAGTAACAACAAAGTCTCCAATGGAGACGTTACTGGGCCCGCTCGAGCAAAATAAAATAAATATGGCGGGTTTGAATCCTTGGGAGAAAAAAATGTAAGAAATCATTCCGTAACTGGCCAGTCAAATATTTAAATTATGATTGCATTATTCACTAGCAGAGAATAGTACCTGTAGTCAAATTGGGAAAATTTTCTCTCTAAAATAATTAGATATGAGGAAAATAATTGCAAAGTAGTGAAAAAATTGTGTCTGAAAAAGTAACACATTTATAAAGTCTAAATATCTTGAATAGCAAAAAGAATAAAAGTTAAATAAATTTGCAGCAGTCCCATCAAACTTATTTAACAATTCTCATTTTGATGTGTGAATGAGAGAACCAGAATCAAGCTGTAAAGAAAATTCTATTCTGATTTTTGCAATCATTTTCTATTCTGAGCATTTCTCCTGGTCATTAAATAATCATGTAAACATGATGTTTAATGCTTACATGCTACTTTGGCACATACATTTTTTCACAATGTCCTGTTGAGAGAAATGTCATCTGTATCTATTTTCAGTCACAATAGTACAAGTTTCTGTTTTCAAAAAGAAATGGGACTAGAACTAATCTAAGTACAGTAGTGGAGCATCTAAGACATTTGGTAGCAGTAAAGGTGGAATAACTGTACAACAAAATTATTAACATTAATAGTTTTTCAGCCATGCTATCTTAATACCAATAAAGTATTTCTATTTTTAACATAGCAGATTGGGGTTGGGAGATATCTCAAAGGATGGCTGTGTTTCCCCCACTTCACCCCAAGAACCACAGGCTATGTCCCTGGAGGTTCCCAGTATACCCATGTCAAAGCAGTACTGCATTAACAGCCTGAGCACCTAAATATCAGTCCATTAGCACCAAGTCAAGTCTCACCATGAGTGGCTCCTGAGCACATAAGCACTACTGAGGACCCCATCTGCCCTCTGTACACAGACTGACTCCGTCAACCTTATCATTCTGTTTCCTTAAATCATGTTAAGTAAGACATCTATGAAAGAATATTAGTTCACTTGGAAATGAAAGGTAAAAGGAGACCTCACCATATTAGAGATTTTTAGGTATTTATTAGATACCAGAGAGACAGCAGAGGTAACTGGCTTAGTCAAGAAGACAAAAAGAGGACTCAAAGAGGAGTTGAAGTTTTAGTGAAAAACCAATAAATTGACCATAGCAAATGCCAAGAGGCTCAGTCCTTGGGAATATTTTGCTATTTCTTCCCTGTAGATACCATTTCATAAATCGTAGTCTCTCTGTAATACCCAACCAAGTATGGCAACACCTCTCCAACTTTAACCAAGTTAAGAATCAATCAACTCTCTGGGACTGAAGAGGCAGTACAGAGAGTAGAATCCTTGCTTTGAGTTTGATCCTGGCAAGCTGTGTGCTCCCCAAAGCTCACCAGTTGTGATCACTGAGTGCGGTGTCAAGAGTTTGCCCTGAGCATAGCTGAATGTGACCAAAAAAAACAAATAAAAAGAATCAATAAGCTCTAAAAGAGGCATCTACAAACAAGTCTGGATCAAGTATAAGTGTCGAGTCTGAAGACTTGGTCAAAGGTCATTGGGGGAGGGATTTTTATCGCTAATCAGAAGTAGAAAAGAGAAAGAGGGCACATTCTATATTGAGATCTTCCCCTCCTACCACAACTCTCTTCATCTCTCTGTCCAGTTTCTCTTTAGCTCCTTTTGACCAATAACGGAATAATTTTCCTTCACAAGATATTCAAAAACTTAATGTGGTATACTACATCTGATTATTTAGTTTTGCCAGATACTATCACCATCACTACTATTTTTCTAACATGCAGGATAGCTGTACATATATATATATATATATATACATATATGTATATGTATTGAATTATGTATGTTGAAATCAGTGCATAAGTTAAAATCTTTAAACACATGGCTTATTGAGTCATGTCAGGAACTGTAAATCTATTTCTGTACTTTAGAAAGTGACCCAGATTGCACCTGCAAACTTAATAATAAAAGCTTGCCATAATAGAATAAGTGGTTCACATAATGTTCAAATCTGAGCACTTGGATGTTGACACTTTCCCTTGGTATAGGAAACACCACACTTGAAGGCTTTCTACCCCCTGCTAACATAGCCCTCCTATTACTGCATTTATCACTTCGCATAGTAACTACTTGTTTACAGAACTGTCTCACACACTAGTCTATGAGATCAATTAGGTCAGGAACAGTATTTTCACTCTTTCAACACATTTTTTAGCACTGGCTACATATCACATAATGTGATAGGAACAGGAAATACAATAATAAACAAAGCAAGTGGGATTTCTGTAGACAATACAATAATAAACAAAGCAAATATAGTTTCTTTAGGCAGAAAGTATATTCTCTAATGTTCATGAATCTGCAGGTTCCCAGTGCTTTGCTTGATATAGGTTGGCCTTTTGTGATTCTGCTTTGCACTGAAGGTCAGTTATATCTGTGCTTTGCTGAGTTAATTTCAGGTCTAAGACACTTTCAGGTTCATTCTGGGTCACAGGCTTCTTAGAGCATAGTGAATATGTGCTGCATAAAAAGTCCGGTACATTCAGAAGTTCTGCTCTAAGTTGCCTATTAACTTTTATTGGCCACAGAAATTCTTACAATCAAGCTCACCACCAGTGGATCATAAAAGTACTCATTGTGAGAAGATACTGCACGTGGACAGTGAATAAAAGTACACAATTTATATGTGTGTGTGTGTGTGTGTGTGTGTGTGTGTGCGCACAAGACCCAACCTTTAAGATGTTAGTGATCTCTTATAGAAGGGCTTAATGGCCCCTCTGTGAAATACAACAATCATCACACTCTTTCCTCTAAGGAAACTTTTTTGTAACATTTTCAGTGGTTTTACAAAACAAACAATACAAAATATATTACTTCCGTTCTGCTTTGGGGCAGGGGTTAGGTTTCAGGATATCACTTGATCACTTGACTTCCAGTTAATCATCAATTTGCTCGAGTGGGCACCAGTAACATCTCCATTTGTCCCTGTCACTTGCTAGTGTAGCCCAATGGCGTCTGTTCATTCTAGGAACACAAAGAGCCTCAAACTGATCGTTCATGATCTTGATGAAGAAGTCTGACCATCTGGTAGGTGGGCGGCCACACAGTCTTTGACATCCCATGGAGTCCAGTCGGTAATGGCTCTAGTCCAGCGGTTGTCTCTAAATCTCATTACGTGACCAGCCCATCTGATTTTTGACGCCTTGGCAAACGAGACAGCATCCCTGATTCTTGATCGTTGATGGAGGTCGGAACTCCGGATTCCTTCTCTCATTTGAGTGAAACGTGATATTCCAAGCATAGCTCTTTCAATTCCTCTTTGGGAGACCCGAATAGCGTTTTTATCCTGTTTGTGTAGGGCCCAGGTCACTGAGGCGTATGATAATGCAGGAAGAACAGTGGAATCAAAGAGATGTGCCTGGAGCCGGAGGTTCTTCATCCTCTTAGCTATTTCTTCAACACTCTTGAAGCGTTCCAAGCCTCTCTCTTCCTCCTGCGCAGCTCAGGTGCCAGATCATTTGTCATGTTGACTTCTCGACCTAGGTACACATAACTGTTGCATTCAGAGATGGTCGTTCGGTTGAGAGCGAATGGAGCGTCAGGAACGAGGCTGTTTCTCATAAACATTGTCTTCGTAAGATTCAGCTGTAGTCCTACCTTTCCACACTCACAGTCAAAGTCGGCCAACGTTTGTGCTGCTTGGCTAATGTTTGGTGTTATTAAAACAATGTCATCAGCAAAGCGGAGGTGGTGAAATTGCTGACCATCTATCTTCACTCCCATTCCTTCCCATTCCAGTCGTCGCATGATGTTCTCGAGGGTGGCACTGAAGAGTTTTGGTGAAATGGTATCACCCTGCCGAACCCCTCTCTTGACATCAATGATTACTTCTTTGTAGAATGGTGAGATCCTGGTAGTGAATCCATAATACAGCTCCCAGAGGATCCTGATGTACTGAGTTTGAATGCCCTGATTGGCTAGGGCTTCAATGACTGCTTCCGTCTCAACAGAATCAAAGGCCTTCTTTAAATCAATGAATGTTAGACAGAGCAGCATCTTGAACTCCCGAGAAACCTCAATGAGCTTGGTTATCATGTGGATATAGTCGATGGTGCTGAATCCTTTGCGGAACCCAGCTTGCTCGCATGGTTGTCCTTCATCTAGTGTTCTGCCAATCCTATTCAGGATGACTCGAGTGAACAGCGTATAGATGGCAGACAATAGGCAGATCGGGCGATAGTTGCCAATGTCATAGATGTCTCCCTTCTTGTACAGTAGTACAGTCCTGCGGGTTTTCCATTGGGATGGAACCTTGCATTCAGACAGGTAGCGCGTGAAGAGCCGAGCCAGCGTATTGAAGAGTTCTGACGGCAGGTTCTTCAGGTGTTCAGGTCTGACCTTGTCTGGGCCAGATGCTGTTCATTTCTTTACTGATGAAATGGCGTGTCGGATTTCAGAAGGGAGAACATTGGGAACGACATATCCATCCTGTGGAATTTCGTATGTTGGCAGGTGGACATGGCTATCGAAGAGATCTGAGTAGAAGTCATGAATAATCTTCTCCATTGCCCTTCTGGAAGATAAAGATAAAAGATAGATCCATCAGGACATCGGATGGCAGTCATCTTGGTCTTGTAGTTGGCAAAGGACAGGCGGGCATTACTTTTCCGGGTTTCTGTCACATCTACCAGAACTTCTGCTCTTTTCTCTTTGAGGACTTCCTTGATCGCATCTCTGCATTGTGAGCTCGGATGTTCACTTGCAGTTGTCTGAGGCATGCGCCAAACCACATTGGTGAATAAGCTGAAGAGTTTTTGAAGACAGGCATTTTTTTGTGGCTATCTCTCTCTTGGCATTCCTCGCACAATCATGGAGCTGCTGAACCAGTCGATCATATTCCTCATCAATGTTGTCAATAATGGCATCTTCCCATGTTGCCACAATAGTGTCAAAGAGCTCCCAGTTGGTGGTCATTCTGGGAGTTCTCTTCTTAAACTTTGCAGCCCTTTCTCCCCGCTCTGTGAAGTAGAATTTTGCATGAAGGAGACAGTGGTCCGATCCCGTTTGGAATTTTGGGACAACAGCGACATCGGTCAGGCAAAACCGTCGATTGAATATGATGTGGTCTATTTCATTGTGGAATCATCCACTGAGAGACTCCCATGTCAACGTTTAGATTCGGCCTTCTGGGATCTTGAATTACCATGGATGGTCTTGGTCGACATGATGAACTCAGACAGTCTCTCACTCTGTTCGTTTGGCCTTGAGATTTTATTGGTCTCTCCTTTCTCATCCTCATTGCTGCCATATTGGTGATGCCTTCAGGGTCAGGGGAATGAGACCCATTGTAATTACTGGTTTTGGCATATCGAATACACAACGGATAGCTTGCAAGTCTCTGCTGTACGGGCGGAATACTCTCGGTAGCCTGCCAGGCTTTCCAAGAGGGATAGAGGCTTTTGGGGCGGCCTCTAATTGCCCTTGTAGGTGTTACCATATTTGAGCCCAATCAAATATGCTACGGCAATTCTAGAAGATGGATATTTAGTGTCTTATAATGTGTCGCGCGGCCATGCAGGTCTGGAAAGTGTCCTGGAGCATGGCAGCAGCTGGGTAGTGGAGGTAGTGGAGGGTTCAGGATATAAACATTCGAAATATGGTGGTGGATTGGTGTTCGAATATTAAATGTAATCAAATATTGTGAATTACTTTATAAAATAAAAAAATTAAAGGAAAAAACCAGCAAAACAGCTAGTTTTAATGTTGATATGGAGTGGGGAAAGACCCACATTCACTGCTGTGGAATGTGGAATGGTTCAGTCTTTCTGAAAAATGATATGGAAACTTCTCAAAATATTAGGAATTGAGCTGTCTTAGGACACAGAAGACCCACTTCTGTGTCCTAAGGGCCAAAAAATCTATTCAGAAAAGACAATTGCACTCCTGTGTTCATTGCAAAACTATCACAAAATAGCAGAAATTTGGAAACAACTTAAGTGACCAAGAACCAAAAAAGTAACTGTGATACATATATACAATGGAATACTACTTGGGTTTAGGAAGAGCTGAAATTAAGTAATTTACTGCTACAAAGATGGGTTTGGAGAGTATCATGTTGAGTGAAGTTAGTCAGGAGAGGAACAGAAACAGAATGGTCACTCTCATATGCAGGGTATGAAGAAACATAATAAAGAATAATAAATGTCCAAAGGTAAAACAGAAACTGAGAGCTGGTCTTCAGTAGGAAGGTTACCACAGTTGGTTGATGGGTGGGAGCGACACAGGACAATGGTAGATACTCAGCAGGTATGGATAGGGTTCTGGAATGTTTCATTCATGAAACTTTACCACTGAAAGTTTTGTTAACCACAGTGCCTAAAATAAAACTTTTAAAGGTTGAAATAAAAATATAGATGTCTGTCTTTACTAAATATTCACAAATTATCCTTTTCACCTAGTAAATGTTCAATAAATTAATTTTGGATTGAAATGATAAGTATCATGACAGGGAAGTTCAGAGAGCAAATAGTTCACAGAGCAGAAGTTCTTAGCAGTACCTGCATATCAGTATGACCTGGGGAAACTTTCAAAGTTCCCCATATCTATACCTTTCTTAGACCAATTAAAGCAGAACGTCCTCTTTGAAAGTGGAGACTGAGTGTTGTGCATGTTTTACATGCACACCTGGTGATTCTGTTGTGTGAAACTGATAAAAATCACTGATGTAGCAACTCTTCACTTGGATTCAGGGAGTTAGGCAGGGACAAGTTCATGAAGGAGTTGGTATTTAAACAGAGATTACCACTGGATTGATAAGTAGGTTTTGGCCCCAGGGAGGTAGAATGGTGTGGAAAAAAAAGAACTGTAATGAAGGCTTTGTTTTGTTTAGTTTTGAAATTTTATTCAGACACCATGATCTACAAAGTTGTTGACAATCGGGTTTCAGGCTTACAGTGTTCCCACCTTCAATCAATCCTATCACCGTGTGACCTGAATGACCCAATTCCCCCTCCTACCTCCCACCTCTTTGACAGATACATTTTTAAGTTTAATTATTGTCGGTTAGGTCCCATCTACTTAGTAGTATTGGGTCTTTAAGGTTTTTATACACATAGATACTTTACCTTTACACCACAGACAAACCCATGAACCCTGACCTTGCCCCTGTTACTTCACACCCCCTTTTTTTACTTCTATCATCTATTTCGCCTTTTCCTGGAATTTTTTTTTGTTTCTGTAATCTAGAGTCAATATTTTTGCCACTTTTAATACCTTCATTTCCTTAGACATATTATTCTATTTATCACAGATTACTAAGATCAGAAAGTCAGGATGGCCGAGCGGTGTAAGGCGCTGCGTTCAGGTCGCAGTCTCCCTGAAGGCGTGGGTTCGAATCCCACTCCTGACAGCAAGCTTCTTGGCTGGAGCAATAGCACTGTGGGTAGGGCATTTGCCTTGCATGCAGTCAACATAGCCGACCCGAGTTCGATTCCTCCACCCCTCTCGGATCATCCAATATTTTTCTCTTGTCTTCCTTCTGACTTCGTTTAGCTTGGCATCCTACAGTTCTACCCAAGTACAGCAGCATATTGCATGATTTCATCATTCTTTCTAGTTTCATGGTCTTCCATTATGTATACACTTCACTATCCATTCTTCTGTAATAAGACATTGGAGTTTAACAAAGATTGTTATGGGATAAATCTTAGGAAAAAATATCAGGATAGCTTAGGGTCTAAAGACTCCCCAGTCAGGAAGCTGAGGTTTCTCAGGAAAGGCTCTGCCTAGTTTTATTAATTTCCCTTGGTTGTTTGCCAGAGTAAGGCTTCGGTTTGATGCAGCTTTTGCCTAAATGTATTTTTGTTGCTGCTATTACGCTGATCTCTTTCCAGCTCTTCCTTGTTTATGTAAATTTCTAGGCCATCATCTAACTTCTAAGATATGATAATCTTTCCATGTACATTTTTGTTCCCAATGACTGTAAAGCTACATTTCAACATTAGGCAAGCAGGGTTTTTTTTCAGGTATCAAAATAAGAATAACACTATATTATAAAAGTTGATACCAAGAACATTTCTGCCTTAAACTAGTATTCTTCAAGTAGCTCAATGTTCCCCCTTGATGGATATATATGGTGAATTCATTTCAGCTAATTTTATCAGTAAAAGCTTGTGACTCGTCAAAATGATATGTTTTCTTGATTTCAATAATGAAAATATTTAACCATCATATCATATTTTTAAGTAGTTTTGAGCCAAATTATAGAAATGAGGAAAAACAGAACTTTTAAGTCTTACATTGTCTCCACACACTAGATATAAAAAGAAAAATGTATTTACTTGCATCTTATCTTAAATCAAAGTTATAATCACTTTTAATTAAAATTCTACCAACTGTAGGCAAAATATTATTTTCTAGACAACATATATATACATATATATATATATAGACATTGATATACATTTGCAATGGTTTACAAGGTGTCATTCTGAAGGCTGGAAAACATGAAATGTTTGTTTGTAGAAATTCCAGTTGGAATGTATATGGACACTAACTCTGAAATAGTAAATGCATAAATAATTACTGCCTGCTGCCTATTTTTAAGCTCTCCAGAGAAAATAACATCAGTAGAAATCAAGTAATTTTGAGCCCTGTCATTTCACAACAGAGAAGAAAATTTAAGAAAACTGAAGAAGGAAGTTATGAACATAGGATTCAATAAATCAATAGGAATACTTGCCAAACAAAATTAGACCATACCATGCAAATAAAATTGACAATAGGATATCACTTCACACCTATGAAAAGAGCCTTTATCCAAAAGGCCAGAAACAAATAAGTGCTGGCAGAAATGTAGAAAAAAAGGAACTCTTACACCCTATTGGTGGGAACATAAATTGGTGCCACCTTTATAGAAAACAGTCTGGGAAATTTCATAAGGCATTAAAAATAGGTTTATCATATAATCAAGCAATTCTACTCCCAGATATCTACCTGACAAACACAAACACTCATTCAAAAAATACTGGGGGTGGGGGGCATTGAAAGATAATATAGTGGTAGGGTGTAGGTCACTTGCCTTGAACACAGCAAACCAGGTTTCATCTCCAGCACCCATCTGTTCCCTTGAGCCCCATCAAAAGTGACCCCTCAAAGAAGAGTCAGAAGTAAACCCTCACCAGCACAGTCAGATGTGGTCTAAAACCAAAATAAAATAGATTCATGGTTGCCAGAGAGATAGTGCTGGTGTTTGGACACTTGCCTTGCTTGTAGCTGACCTAGGTTTAATCCCCTGAACCACATATGAACCCCCAAGCTTCACCGCGAGTGACCCCTGAGCATAGTGCTAGGAGTAATGTCTGGGTACAACCAGATAAGACCAAATAAAGGACAACAACACAAAACTAAAACAACAACAAAAAGGCACAAGTACACACGTTCATCACAGTACTACTCATAAGAGCCAATCCGTAGAAACTACCCAACAATAGAAATACAACTGCACTATTAAAGCAGATGAAATCTTACCTTTACAACAATGTGGATGGAGTGAGAGAGTATCATGTCACTCAAAATAAGTCAGAAAGAAAAGGACGCACAGGAGTATTTCACTCATTGGTTGGATAGAGAGAGGCAAAGCAGTAGAACAGATAATGTAAACCACAGGATTGAGTTTATCAAAGGGAGCGAGGGGAAATGTAGGGAGAGGGTGAAGTGGCTGCGCAGTCCAGAAAGCGGCCTGGAGCATGGTGGTGGTTGGGTAGTGGAGGTTGGCTGCCAGGGCTGGGTCCCTTGGGGTGGGGAGGGCTCTCACCCACCCCACATCCTGGCGCAGAGTCTATTAAATAACATGAAAGAAAAAGAAATACAAGACACTAAGTATAGAAAACCCATAAATTGCTCCCTAAATAAGCAATCACAGAAAAGCAGATGAATCAAGATTTCACTGGTAAACGATGCTATGCTAAAAAGACCAGCCTATACAATTAGTGCTAATTGTAACTTTTTTGTCTTTAATTTCTTATTTATGTCACTTTCCATAAAGTAATTTCTGAAAACCTAAAGCTTATTGCATTCAGCTCCTGCTAACGGAAGACTGACATGATTTGTATATCTTTCTTTCCAGACTACTCAACATCAGGTTCTGTATTACTGTTGGTTCAGAATGAACAGACCATTACATAACATCAGCACACTGCTTTCTTCAATTCATCTCTCCTGGCCTCTCTCTATAGCAGTCCCTGATTCTCAGCCCTCCTGGCTCCATTTCTTAGTCTACAACTATCTAGTTCACATTTACCTTAATATAAGTTCTAGCTAGAGAATTCTCACCCTCTGGGGGGGAAATTTTTCTCAAAATGCCAGGTTCTACACTAAGACATTCACAGAAGAGAATCTAATAATTTTCTATAGTTATTCTTCCCAGCATGGTATAAAAATGCTTTCGGTAGTTTAATTTTCTTTTCATTCTCATTGCCAGAATTATTTACTGCTGAAAATTGAGGAGTTGTATTATAGTTATTATTTTTTTTGATTGGTTTAAAAATTCAGTTTGATAGGAATCTCTTTTTTTATTCTTACAAAGTTAAAATATGGGCTGGGAAGGCAGCAGAGGGATTTGAAGAGAACAGATCTGATGAAAAAGAAAAATGTTTTTGTATTTTCAACTGACCAAAGCGGAATCAATGAAAACAGGATGTCTCAGAAGGAAATGGCAACAAAGCAGAAGGGTTTATAAAAGAATAAATAGTCATTTTGATAGTTGTGTTGGAAAGGATAGGTTCTATTTTTTAAAATGTGCGACTTTAATACATAGACCAAGATTCTAGATTTGATGCTATTATAGGAAACAAACTTCTCCATGACATAAATGAAGCTTCCATTCCTGGCTATACATCTCAAAATGATTTAGAAACTTGGAACTGATTATATGAAGTTGCTACATCACGGTTTTCAGGAAAACAATGCATAATAAAAGTTTGGAGTGATCATATTAATTGATAAAATACCCAAAAATTCATCTGAATAATTATTAGAGTGGAAGATGTCCCAAGCTTTGACAGTCTACAAACATACAATGCACAGATTACAGCACAATCTATTTACTGATATTATCTATGGAGATTGTTCTGCAATCAATTCTCCAGCCATGATTACTGTCTGCAGCCAGAGTGAGCATAAAAATAATATGATGCATAGAGTGGAGGGGAGAAAAGCATGCAGAAAATAGCTGTGAGATTGCATCCCCCTCTCTACTTTACACCAGCCAGTAATTTATCATCTGCACCTGGAAATTTCATAAACCCTCTTTCTTAGTTTCTTTGGCTTTCACATAGAAACAATAATGTTCACTTACCTATTACCTTTTGGGTTGCTATGACTATAAAATGATGCTAAGGTAAAGAATTGTAAGAAATACTAAGAGTCCTTAAAATATGAGGCATTGCCAATCTTTTTTTAATTTTTATTAGTGAGACATCATGAGGTACAGTTGTATGTAGACTTACAAATTTTTGTGCTTGGGTTTCAATTATACAATGATCAGATACCCATCCCTTCACCAGTACCCATTTCCCACACCACGGATCCCAGTATCCCTCCCACCCCCATCCCCCCACGTCACCCTGCTTCTGTGGCAGGGCATTCCATTCTGTTCTCTCTCTCCTTTTGGGTGTTGTAGTTTGCAAAAGAGGCAATGATTGCCAATCTTTTGTTGATCAAATTTGTTAACATCAAAAAGATAATTCCTGCATTTTCTCAAGACTCAGCTTTCATAACAACTTAGCAGCATTTGGTACCAGTTTTATTGTTTTCAAATTTCATCTTAACACAGTCCTACTTTTTTAAAAAATTTATTTTTTTTATTAGCGAAACACCATCAGGTACAGTTGTAGACCTACACACTTTCGTGCTTTCAGTCATACAATGATCGAGTACCCATCCCTCCACCAGTGCCCATTCTCCAACACCAATGATACCAGTAGCCCTCACACCCCACACCCCATCCCCCACCCCACCCCTCCTCTGTGGTAGGGCATTCCCTTCTACTCACTCTTTCCTTTAGAGCATTGTAGTTTGCAAAAGAGGTATTGAGTGTCTATCGTGTTTAATCTATAGTCTGCTTTCAGCATGCATCTCACATGCTGAGTGAGTCCTCCAAACATCCTTTACTTGGTGTTCCCTTCTCTATCTGAGCTGCCTTTTCCCCAAGCATGTGAGGCTGGCTTCCAAGCCCTGGAGCAGACCTCCTGGGACTTATCTCAACTACTCTTGGGTGTTCAACTCCCATTTTGTTACTTTATATTCCCCCAGATGAGTGCAGTCTTTATATGTCTGTCCCTCTCTTTCTGGCTCATTTCACTTAGCATGATACTTTCCATGTAGAACCACTTGTATTTAAATTTCATGACTTCATCTTTTCTAACAGCTGTGTAGTATTCCACTGTGCAGATGTGGAAAGTTTCTTTAACCAGTCATCTGTTTTCAGGCACTCGGTTTTTTCCAAATTTTGGCTATTGTGAATAGTGCAACAATGAACATAGAAGTCATTTTGACTGTAGTTTTGACTCTGCAGAATATATTCCCAGGAGTGGTATTGCTGGGTCAAATAGGAGCTCAATTTATAATTTTTTGAGAACCGTCCATGCTGCTTTCCAAAAGGGCTGGACCAGTCGGCATTCTCACCAGCAGTGAAGGAGGATCCCTTTCTCGCCACATCTGCACTAACACTGGTTGCTTTTGTTCTTTTAGATGTAGGTCAGTCTCTATGGTGTGAGATATCTCGTTGTTTTGATCTGCATCTCACTGATGATTAATGATGTAGAGCATTTTCTCATGTGCCTTTTTGCCATTCGGCTTTCTTCTTTGAGAAAGTTTCTGTTCATTTCATCATCCCATTTTTTGATGGGGTTGGATGTTTTCTTCTTGTGGACTTCAACCAATGCTTTGTATATCCTTCATATCAACCCCTTGTCTTATGGATATTGGGCGAATATCCTTTTGCATTCTGAGACTGTCTTTGTATTTTTGTTCACTGTTTCTTTTGAGGTGCAGAAGATTCTTTGTTTAAGATAGTCCCATTTGTCTATCTCTGTTTTACTTGCTTGGCCGGTGGTGTGTCATCTTTGAAGATACCATTAGTTTCAATGCGGTAGAGGGTTTTGCCAACCTTGTCTTCAATGTACCTTATGGATTCCCATCTAATGTTGAGGTCTTTTATCCACTTTTATCTTACTTTTTTTTCTTACCTTTTTTTGCATGTAGTTGTCCAGTTTTGCCAGCACAATTTGTTAAAGAGGCTTTCCTTGCTCCACTTCACTTTTCTTTCTCCCTTATCAAAGATTAGATGATCGTATGTTTGGGGGGAGATTTCAGTATATTCAGCCATGTTCCATTGGTCTGCAGCTCTGCCTTTGTTCCAGTACCATGCTGTTTTAATTATTACTGCTTTGAAGTAGAGTTTGAAGTTAGGGAGGTTGACTCCTCCCATTTTCTTTTTCCCAAGAATTGCTTTAGCTATTCGTTGGGCCTTATTGTTCCATATGACTTTCAGGAGTGTTTGCTTCATTTCTTTGAAGAATGTCATGGGTATCGTTAATAGGGATCACATTGAATTTGTACAATGCTTTGGGAAGTATTGCCATTTTGACAATGTTAATTCTCCCGATTCATGAGCAGGGAATATCTTTCCATTTCCTCATGTCCTCTTTTATTTCCTGAAGCAGCATTTTGTAGTTTTCTTTGTACAGGTCCTTTACTTCCTTAGTTAAGCTGATTCGTAGGTACTTGATTTTCTGGGGCACAACTGTGAATGGGATTGTTTTTTTCATGTCACTTTCTTCTCTCTCACTCGTTGCATATAGGAAAGCCATGGATTTGGGGGTATTGATTTTATAGCCTGCAACTTTACTATACAAGTCTATTGTTTCTAGGATTTTCTAGGTAGAGGTTTTAGGGTTCTGTTGTATAGTATTATATCATCTGTGAATAGTGAGAGCTTGATTTTTTCCTTTTCTACCTGAATGTCCTTAATATGGTTTTCTTGCCTGACCGCTATTGCAAGTACTTCCAGTATTATATTAAACAGCAGTGGAGAGAGTGCGCATCCTTGACTCATCCCTGACCATAGAAGGAAGGCTCTTAGTTTTTCCTCATTGAGGTTGATGCGTGCTGTAGGCTTGTTGTAGATGGCTTTAACTATATTGAGGAAAGTCCCCTCTATACCCATTTTGGCGAGGGTTTTCATCATAAAAGGGTGCTGGATCTTGTCAAATGCTTTCTCTGTATCTATTGATATGATTATATGGCTTTTATCTTTTCTTTTGTTGATGTGATGGATTATGTTGATTGATTTCTGAATGTTAAACCATCCTTGCATCTCCAGGATGAATCCCACTTGGTCATGGTGTATGATCTTTTTGATGAGTTGTTGAATTCTATTTGCTAGTATTTTTTTGAGAATCTTTGCATCCATGGTAATCAGGGATATCCACCTGTAGTTTTCTTTTCTTGTGGTGTCATTATTTCCTTTTGGTATTAGAGAGATATGAGCTTCATAGAAACTGTTTGGGAGAGTTTCTGTTTCTTCAATTTCCTGGAAAATCTTGAGTAGAACTGGCAATTGGTCCACTTTAAATATTTGTAAAAATTCACTTGGACCCATGCTTTTGTTTTTGGGAAGACTTTTGATTAGTTTTTCAATTTCCTTGATGTTAATAGGACAATTCAGGTATTCTAGGTCTTCTTGATTGAGCCTTGGGAGATAGGAATCCAGGAATTTATCCAATTCTTCTAGGTTCTCTTGTTCATGGCATACAGACTTTCAAAGTGGTCTCTGACAATGTTTTGAATTTCTTTAGTTTCTGTTGTGATATCCCCCTTCTCATTTCAGATTAGGTTTATTAGGGTTTTCTCTCCCTTGCTCTTTCTTTGTGAGTCTTGCTAGTGTTTTATCTATCCTGTTTAGTTTCTTGAAGAACCAGCTCTTGGTATCATTGATCTTTCAGATTGTTTTTTGGGTTTCCATGTCATTGATTTCTGATCTAAGTTTTATGATCTCTTTCCTTCAGCCTGTTTTGTGCTCCTTTTGTTGGTCCTATTCTAAGATCTTGAGCTGTGAAGTCTAGTTGTTTATGTGGGCCCTTTCTTCCTTCCTCAGAAATACTTGTAAAGTTATAAATTTTCCCCTTAACACGGCTTTAGCTGCATCCCATAGGTTCTGGTGGCTCGTGTCTTCATTCTCATTTGTTTCCAGGTATCTTTTGATTTCGTCCTTGACTTCCTTCCTGATCCACTCATTGTTCAACATGAAGTCGTTCAATTTCCAGGTGTTTGATTTGGTTCTCCGTGTCAGTTTGTGATTCACTTCTATCTTCAGTGCATTGTGGTCTGAAAAAATATTGTTGATACTATTTCTATCTTTCTGATTCTATTGAGGTATGTTTTGTGGCATAGCATATGGTCTATATTGGAAAATGTTTTGTGTGCACTGGAGAAGAATGTGTATTCTTTCTTTTTGGGGTGTAAAGCCCTGTATAGGTCTATAAGCCCTCTCTCTTCTATTTCTTCCTTCAAAGCCAATGTTTCCTTGCTGAGTTTTGTTCTTGTTGATCTATCCAGAAGTGATAAGATAATGTTGAAGTCTCCGGCTCCTATTGTGTTGCTAGCAATATCCTCCTTAAAATCTGTTAGCTGTTGTTTTAAATATTTAGCTGTTCCCTCATTAGATGCCTATACATTTAAAAGTGTGATTTCTTCCTGTTGTGCGTATTCCTTGATGAATAGAAAATGGCCTTCGCTGTCCGTTCTATTCTTTTTCAACCTGAAATTTATGTTGTCGGATACTAGTATGGCCACACACACCAGCTTTTTTGAGGGAGCTGTTTGCTTGCAGGATTGTTTTCCATCCTTTAACTTTTAGTCTGTGTTTGCTCTGACTGTTCAGATGAGTTTATTCTAGGCAGCAGAATGTTGGGTTCTGTCTCTGAATCCATTTTGCCACTCTGTGTTTCTTAATTGGTGAATTTAGACCATTGATGTTGAGAGAGATTATTGTTATGGGGTTTTGTGTCATCTTTCTGTTAAGGGTTTGTTGTGCTTGTAGGGTTTGTCTTGTCTTGTAGTAGCCCCTTTAGCCATTTTTAGGTTTGGTTTTGAGTATATGAAGTTCCTCAGATGTTGTTTATCCACAAAATAGTGTACTGTTCCCTCGAGTTTGAGTGAGAGTTTAGCCGGATTGAGTATTCTTGGTGAAGTATTCATTTCAGAGAATTTTTTCACTATATTCCACCATTGCCTTGGGGTTTGAGGGTTTCCTCTGATAGGTCTGCTGTGAATCTAAGGGGTGCTCCTTTGTATGTGATTTCCTTCTCTGACCTTGCTGCTTGTAGTATTGTGTCTCTATCCGCAGCATTCATCATTCTAAGTATGATATGACTTGGAGTGTTTTTGTTAGGGTCTCTTTTAGCTGACACCCTTTGGGCTCCTTGAATCTGAAATGGCTGCATTGTCCAGCTCTGGGAACTTTTCAGCAATGATTTGTTTATCCATGGCTTTTTCATTGGAATTGTTTCCCTGACCTTCTGATACTCCAATGATTCTAATGTCATTATTCTTGGAATCATCTCCTAGGATTCTGATTCACTCTACAGCTTTTTTTGAAGTCTCTTGTCATGTTTTGTTGTTGCCTGTATTCTTCATGCAGCTGATCTTCCAGTTCACTGATTCTGTCTTCAGCTGTAGCCATTCTACTGTTGAGGACACATACTGAGTTTTTAATTTCATCTACCGAATCCTTTACTCGTGACACTTCTGAGTAGCTTTTCAATTTCTGCTCTCATTTCTTCTCGGATTTTCTCTATTGTCTGATCTATTTTTTCTTTTATGTCCTCCTTTAATTTATTGGATAACTGCGTCACTGTTTCTTTGAGTTCATTGAACATCTTCATTACTTCATATCTGAATTCTTTATCAGAGAGGTCCCTTAGGTGAGTAACACCTATTGAGGCTTCTGGACTCTTTTCAACGTCCTCTCCTCGTGGTGGGGATTTGCTGTTTCTTCATGTTAGTGTGGTGGTATGGAGACTAAGATGTTACATGAGATTGCTGGGTATGAGTAATTTACCTGTGGCCATGTGAGCAGTGGCTGGCCCAAAATTAGTCCACCTCCACTTCTGCAGAGACCATGCCCACTTCTGCAGAGGCCACACCCCTATGGGTACCTGGTGTGGGGGGGGGGTGGGGAAACCTGATGGATGGAGAAGAGCAGGTACAGCATTGGAGATCAACAGGAAGAGGCTCAGGTATGGTGGGAATACCAGTGTCCTAGAGGATGCCTGGGGCATGTACACGGGAAAAGCGAAGTCCTGGGTTTGAGTAATGACTGACCTGAGGGATGGAGAAGACCAGGGACAGCGTTGGGGATGAAGGGAAAGAAGCTCAGAGATGGTGGGCATCCCAGGGTCCTAGATGATTACTGGGGTGCATACTTGGTAAGCGAAGTCCTGGGTTCGAGTAATGACTGACCTGAGGGATAAAGAAGAGCAGGCGCAGCATTGGAGACGAACAGGAAGAAGCTCAAGGATGGTGGGTGGCCAGGGTCCTAGAAGATGACTGGGGTGTGTGCGTGGGGAAATTAAAGTCCCGGGTTTGAGTAATGACTAACATGAGGGATGAAGAAGACCAGGCTCAGCGTTGGGGATGAACAGGAAGAGGTTCAGGGGTGGTGGGCAGCCCAGAGTCCTAGAGGACGCCTGGGGCACATATGCAGGGAAAGTGAAGTCCTGGGTATGAGTAATGACAAACCTGAGGGATGGAGAAGACCAGGCCACATAGTCCTACTTTAAAAATAATGAATGAGACAGTTTTGGCAAATGAGGCCTATCCAGTTTTAAGTGGAAACATCCTACTTTCCCCCTCTTTCTCCCTCCCTCTCTCACTCTCTCTTCCCCCCTCTCCCTTCCTCTCCCTTCTACCCCTTCCCTTTCCCCCCCACCCCATCTCTCTCTTGTTCTTGAAAGTCCTTGAAAAAATTACAAATTCAGAATTCAGAGGCAAATTTTCAAATTCTCTTCACAGGTATTTTAATGTTGGTACTAACATTAAATGTTAACCTTACTTCACTAATAAAGACATTGATTTTCTCTTATGGTTACATTATATGCATATTACAACTTGAAATATATTGGCCAATACTTCCTGTGAAAAATTTAATTGGCTTCAGACAGTTTTCCATAGAGAGAGGAGCTCATCATCACCAGGGACCTGGGTTCATGGATATGGAGGTTAGAAATTTAGTTGCAGTTTACTCAGAGGTAACTGGGCTCAGGGACATGGCTTACAACAATTCTGATAGAAAGAAGTCAGAAAACCAATTTACTTACTTAACTATAGCTCCCCATAGTTGGATCTGGACTACACATTGCTAAGTGATAGGCATTGAACCATCAACCTGCTCGACCTGAAGGGCTGTAGTAAACAGATCACCTGACCTCTGTGGAATAACTGATTAGGCTCACATTTTAAAAAACTGAGTCTTTAGTAGTCTGGCAAGGACTAAAAAAGAAAAATCTTCATCTCCTATGACTTGCACTATTGTTGACCAATCAGATGTCGGAATAAGACCATTGGTCTTTTTTGCAAGATAATGCTTTCCCTTTAAGTGTAGCTTGGAAAACATTTTTCTTATTTAAGATAATCAGCACTGTTGCTCTGATACATTAAGTGTATTATAGAAACACCTTTGAAGATAATTTTCTGAAATTTGGGGGCTGTACCACTCTGTTGCTCAAGGTAATAAATAGCCCAACTCACATTCCATCATTTTTTTCTCTATCTTCAAAAACCAAACCTTTGAGCCTGGTTTAGTCTGGGTTGCTCACTGTGATAGCACAGCGGTAGGGCATTTGCCTTGCATGCGTCTGGCTGACCAACTTGGGTTCGACTCCTCCGCCCCTCTCGGAGAGCCAGGCATGCTACCAAGAGTTTCTCGCCAGCATGGAAAAGCCTGGCAAGCTAACCATGAGGTATTCGATATGCCAAACCCAGTAACAAGTCTCACGATGGAGACGTTACTAGGCCCACTCAAGCAAATCGATGAACAATGGGAGGACAGTGCTCACTGTGTCTTCTAAGAGCCAAGGAAACATCAGCACCACATTAAAGGTTTATTTCCTACTGATCATTATATGGGCATAGATTAGCATTGTACACTACAGTATTTAAATCACTTTGCCATGTAGCCTTTCCCTAAAGTGGGGAAAATTATAAAAAAAAAGGACCCAAGAGATAGTAAATGAGGTAAGGTGCTTTCTATATAAACTGCAACCTCCATCCTCAGTACCACATATGATACTCCAGTAACACTAGAAGTGATCCCTGAGCACAGAGCCTAGAGCAAGTTTTGAGCACTACAGGCTGTAGGTCAAAAGCTGTCCCCCTCCAAACACACACACACACACACACACACACACACACACACACACACACACTCATAAATACTTTAGGTGCCAGAGAACAGTACAGAGTAAAGCACTTGCCTTACACATAGTGGAATCTGGTTTGATCCCAGCACCCTGAGCACAGAGCCAGGGGCCCCCAAACACAAAACCAAGAGCATCCTCTAGTTTTCTAAGAATGAAAATAGCAAAAGCCAGTTTTCAAAGAATCATTCTAGTTTCAAAGATCCTTAGCATAAGAGAATTTAATTTTACCAACAGAAGTTGTATTTCACCAAGAAAAAAGTGATTATCATGATATTTTGAGACTAAGGGAACCAAATACAGTCCCAACCCCAATGGCCTACATTTGATTCACAGAGAACATTGGTTGTTTACTGAGCAAAATAGCAAACATTTTCATATCTATTATTTCACTTAATCCTCATAATAAATTTATGATATAAGTGGCTTGATAATCCCAGTTTACAGATGGGAGACATAAAGTCTGAGGTAGAACCAGGTCTGAAACCTGCTGATGAAGTCTAAACCAGGACGTATCCAAGGAGTGTTCATTGCCTTCCACCTTTGCTTTTGTACCCAGGACTTGGTCTGAGGGTATACCTGATTCTTGAGCAAAAACAGATCTCGTTGTTCCACATGCTATGTATCTTGGCAAGATGTGTGTAAATAAAAGCCAGGAATACTTTTCTTTTTCCCTGGATCAGCTGTGATTCCCAACAGCAACAGACCACATGCTCAGTTACCACAGGGTCAAATAAAGAGTTTGGGGATCTACTGAATAAAGCTCAGAGATGTATAGAAAAAATAGTACACACAAATGAAAAATATTAAGATTTCAAATTTTAAAAACAGGTTTCTTTTAAACTGATTAATATTTTTAAAGAAATCCAAAAGATTTAATACTTCCTAGAATATTCACTATATATATGTGTGTGTGTTTGTGTGTGTGTGCTCTTTCCAGTTCCATATAATGATACAATTTTACATTTGGTGATACAATTTTAGCCTATCTTTTTTCCCTTCTAGAAAACCATTGAAAACATCCCATTATAAGTCTACCCTAATCTAGACCAGAGAGATAGTACAGTGGGAAATGTGATTGTCTTGGACAAGACTGGCCTAAGATTTGATCCCTTGTATCCTATATGGTTCTCAGAGCACTTCCAGGAGTGATTCCAGAGCACGGAGCTAGGAGTAATATGTGAGCACCACTAAGTGTGGCCCAAAATTTTTTTAAAAGAGAAGAAAAGAAAAAATATGAACACTAGTCCCTGGATATATTAACTAATGTATCTTTAACCACAATATATACAATACATGCTCATCCAGAAGAAGCCACTTTGTAAACCATTGCCAATTTCCACGTTTCTATGCTAACTGTGACATCTAAATACAACTATTGCTCAACTGTATTTCATCAAAAAATGTTAAGTATCTATCATGTGCTGGTCACTTTGTCATCAGTCCTCAGTATGTAAGTCTTATAAAAGGACCCCAGCTCTGAAAAACATTCCAACAGTGTAAAAATTTTAAATCTGCACTTCATATATAAATGACATGTCAGCCAATTAAATATTCTGTTCTGAATTTTGGATAGAGAAAGGCTACCTTTTAGAATCAGAGGACATTCAACCTTGGAAATTGGGAATCACGTCTCCTTTTCTTATCTCCCTTTTGCCCAAATCTATCTTGAAGCCGCCATCTCTCCTCTACAACCTGTAAATATAGTTAATCAAAACAAATCTGTATGGTGGCAACTGATGGGTACTCCATCATTAAGATCTCTCACTTTATAGCACCTAATGGTTGTAATCGGATTCCCTCTCCATTCTCCCCATGATTAATATTTGTACAACAACTCTCACAGGTGCTTACCCAAGAAATTCTATCCTGGGGGAAAGAACAAAATTATATCTTCTTTTACAATGATCCAGCAGAGAAAATGAGATTGCCCAAGACATTACAGCTTTTATTCTGCACAGCCACATGCTCCCTCACGAGAACGAATGGAAAATGAGCTGCCAGCTGAAGAGACCTAAAGAGTGTCACAATTATGACTTTTCAGTGGTGCTCCTAGTGACAGTACTTCTGACCTAAGACAACGGAGACAAGCAGCTGTACTCCTGAGTCTGCTCATTAGCCTAATGAGGATGGAGTCAGGCAAAGAGTTAATTTGACTAATTTAATCAGCATGCCCTTTGATGTGTCTACTGGGAGAACACCAAAGTGACGGAGACAAACATAGAAACACACAGAGGAGAGGAATTTACTGAGCCGCGCTAGTGATTAGGCAGGCCACAGTTTGAAAATCAAAGCTAGAAAGAACCTTAATGATTGTTTAATCCAGTCTTGTCATTGTACAAGACCTAATGAGTTTATGATAAAATAAAATTATAAAATGGAAAATATATGAGAAAATATTTTATAAACTTTTGTGGGCATGCACATACATTATTGTTTTCTCGTTGTGATAAGAGAAGTTAGGCACTGTGTACCTTGATATATCTATTTATATGATAAATACAATAGGTATATTTCTTTCTTTCTCCCCTCACGAACAAACTTCATTCTTTAGTTGTGTAGATATGCATCTAATTACCTGAAAGTAAATTATTTGAAATCATTATAAAGTATTTTCTCCAAACATTTTCTGCTCTTACAAAAAAAACAAAAAACAAAGTATAGCTGGATGTTTTTTGATGGAATGTAAATTTTAGCTTTACTAGATTTAGAGATTTTTCAGTTAATACTTGGTAAGAATAATTTATGTTTTTGATTAATGGTTTCCATTTATTTTATGTTCCACCTCACAATGAGCACCATAAAATGTCTATTTAATGTTGGCAGTACTTGTGACAGCATTCCTTGATCTTACAATTAGAGATTAAGCCACAATTACTCATCAGATTCGGTACTTCTAAGAGTTGATTGAGAGTTTTTTCTGGACAATGGAATGTCATTTGCATTGATTATTTTATTATATTAATTTTCTCATTCCTTTTTCTTTTTTTTTATTTCAACACTACTAAGGAAGTATTTTTAGCAGACTCCAGCTGAGAAGAGAAAATGAGTGGAGATGTTTCAGTTAAAAAACAAGGGAAAAGAAAGAATGGTTTATGGGGCTACTAAGCTTCAGAGCCTATAAATTGATATGTTCTCTTTATTTTTCCTTAATGATAGTCTGTGCAATTAAAACAAGATGGAAATGTTTATGTTAGTGAGTAAGTCTTTTAAGAATTTGATCTTGGTAAGGTCCCTTCTACTTAAATAATATTGCTGCTATCACAGCAGTCAGATAAGGCCATACAGAATGATTCTGCTCTGTATGGTTCTTTACACACACACACACAGCAGGTAGGTCATTTGCCTTGCACAAGGACAACCCAGGTTCGATTCCTCCATCCCTCTTGGAGAGCCTGGCAAGCAACCGAGAGTATCTCACCCGCACAGGAGAGCCTGGCAAGCTACCCGTGGTGTATCCGATATGCCAAAAACAGTAACAATAACAGGCCTCACTTCATGTTTTTGGAGTGAGCAGACAATATCCTGAACACCACTGGGTGTGGCCCAAACACACCTCACACCCTCACACAAAAACAATATGAAGTGCAACATTGGAAAAGAATTGTGTTCCACATAAAGTAACAAAATAGGAGACTAACATCCATGAATAGCCAAGATAAGTACCAGGAAGTTTACTCCATGGCTTGGAGGCCAGCCGCACACACTAAGGGAAAAGGCAGCTCAGATAGAGAAGGGTGTTGGGAGGATTAAATAAAGGGTGTTGGGAGGATTAAATAAAGGGTGTTGGGAGGATTCTCCCAGGATGGGAGATGCGTGCTGAAGTAGACGATAGACCAAACATGATTGCCACTCAATGCCTCTTTTGAAAACCACAGCACCTAAAAGGAGAGAGAGAACAAAATGGAATGCCCTGCCACAGAGGCAGGGTGGGATGGGGAGGGGGGAGGGATACTGAGATCAGTGTTGGTGGAGAATGGTCACTGGTAGAGGGATGGGTATTCAATCATTGTATAACTGAAACCCAAGCACAAAAATTTGTAAGTCTACAACTATACCTCATGGTGTTTCACTAATAAAAATTTTTTTTAAAAAAGAATTATGAAGAAGACATAAAAGATAAAAGAGAACCAATTTATATGTGAGCAAGTATAAAATGTCTCTCTGAAAGACGAAAAGAACAGGAATGAGCTTAGATTCTTAAAATAGCATTCTTCAAATTTTCCCACACCTGCCAACCTAATGTTGCTAATGTTACAATTAGTACGTGGACTGGCAGCTAGAAAAAAAAGACAGTAGACCAATGGTTTTCAACCTTTCTATGCTTGGGAATTGGCACTGATCCTCGGATCATCGTGGAAGATCATTGCTCTAGACTAGTAGTGGTAGGACAAAAGTGGGACCAGGCAAAAGGAAAAGCATATGTGAAAGATCCTGAAGTAAGAATGCCCTTGACTTGTTCAAGGCCTATCACCCAAAGCCAGTGTAGATGGAGTAAACAAAACAGTGGTACATGCTAAGGTTAGAAAGGAAGTGGATGTCCATATTGAACCAAACTGGAGAGAAAACTGAAGAGTTGATATTGAAAAGTAGTAGATTATAGGCCTGAAATCTTCTGCTTTCTCCCTAAGCCTAATTATAAAGGGAGAGAAAATAAGATTTATTTTATGTTATTTATTAAATATTATTGAATAGTTAAATTGCAGTGGGTCAGAGTGATAGTACAGTGGGTTGGGCATTTGCCTTACACATGGATCAACCCAGGTTCGATCCTTGGTACCCTGTATGGTATCCCTGAGCCCTCCCTGCAGAGCCAGGAGTAAGTGCTGAGCACCATCAGGTGTGGCCCAAAAACCAAAAACCAAAATCAAACAAGAACAACAAAGAACAACAACAAGGAAAAAAAACTGTTGAGTTGCAATAAACAGTTTATGTAACACAAAAGTATTTTTTAAAAGATTAAATATTGGGAACATGTTTAATCATTTATACATATCACACACACACATAGTATAACATAAATAGATTAATCTGAATCATCAGACTGTACTGTACAGATATTTATTTATATATAAAAAATGGGAAGGGAAAAGTACATAATATGTATAAATTTAGCCTATAATCTGATTTTAAATTCCTTTGAGTTCAAAGATAATTCAATACTTAGATTATTGTTCTTATCTTCTTAAACTAATCTAGTTGACTTTTAAAAGACATTTTTATTTAGGTACCATAATTTACAATATTGTTAGTAATAGAGTTTCAGACATCCAATGTTTCAATTCCAAATTCATTACCAAGGCCCACATCCCTCCCAAGACTCCCTCCCATATCCTGCATTACTTCTTATCAAACTCATATTTTTAAATTTAATTATTGCACTCTGGGACACATGTTGCCATAGTGTTGGATGTTATAGTTTTGGTGTGTGCAGTTACCTTACCTCTACTCTATCAAAGTGCCCAAGATCCCAGATAAATGCTCACCTGTTACCAGCAGTCTGTCTCTTCTTCATTCCCTCTTACCTAGCTCACTTTCTTGGCATACTTCTATAATATAGGGCCAAGAGCTTGCCTACATTGATAGATGGTACTGAGATATTTTTTAATCAAGAAGAAATACGCAGAAGAGACTCTGACCTCAAAAGATTTGTGTCTACAAAGAATGTGAACAAGTGGCAACTGATATATTAAAGCTTATAAAGATTTCAGTGGAGAAAACTATGAGCAGTAATCCAGTTTACAAATCCCTCCAAAAGTGAAGTATAGGGGACTCTGGAAACAGAAGGATTAGTTGAAAGTCTAATCAAGAAGAGCTCAGTAAGAAATTCAATACACAAAGAATTAGTTGCTTATAAAACTGGTAAACCTAAGAAGTGAAAGTCAGAGAAATTCTGGAATACTTTTAAGATTTGCTGTCAAATTTTCAGAGAATTAAGACATTGGAGAAACTTCAGGAAACTGTCAAAGATGATCAAAACTATTTAAAATATCATAGTGGGCCATTTGCAAAAAACAATTTTGAGGTTTCCTGTCTTGTATTTTTTGCAGTCCAAAAGAAAAAAATGACCAAAGTAGCCAGAAAGCAATATGATTTCTACCTTTAAGTTCAACCTCAAATTGAGTATCATACGAATTTTTATGCCTTCTGATCCTGTAGGTGTGTTGGGACATTTTAAAGTCAGAATGTGACCAGCAAACAGTTACAGGAATGTAGGTCCAGGGATTCTTGTTCCTATAATTCAAGAGTTTATAAGTAATAATGGAAAATTACTTTTTAAAAGAATAATAATGGCAGTGAGAGAGGGAGTATTGTATAGACTTGTACGACGCTACTCACAGATATTTTCTAATTGTACAACTGAGCAATTGCAATATTTTAGAGTTAAATTGCAGATTGGGACTCTGCTCTCCTTGTACCCTTTGAATCAAGAAATGCCTGATCTTGAGGTATTGTTTTAGTAGTGGGAAAATTCGTAACATAAGCATGAGCACAAACAGGTTGTTAAGTAAGAGGCAGGACCTCTAGGTAATCTAATCTGTGAGAAGAATGGGCCATATCATAAGTTGTGGTTCAGAACAGAAGGATCCATACCAACTTGTTAGCTAGACAGGATGGGGGACACAGCCAATAATACATTGGAAATGTCTATGTGAAATATAAACCAGAATGTACTAAACAAAGATTTATAGCAACTAGGACTAGTTGCTAGTCCCCTCTATATACAGGGGCAAAACAACCCTTCTTTTCTCTTCTCTTCTTTGTTCCACAATTTGTTATGTTGCCAGAAAAAAAATTCGCAGGAAAAGTGCATGAAGCCCAGTTATAGGCCACAATTTTATTGCCTAGTGTGGTACATCTACATGTTAATACACTCTTCTTCCTCTCTTGCCTAAGATGATTTTTCAGTGTGATTGATTAAGCAAACTCCAATATAACACAGTCTCCCTCGTCCCTTCCATCATGAGAAAAGGATGAGGGTGAACAGAAAGTCTATAGATCAGAACACAGAATTCAGTCTATGGCTAAGAGCTTGTTCTTAATACCAAGGGTAAAAGGAAATGAGTATATTAAAATTGGAGAGCTCTATACCAAATCACTCTTTTAATTCCAGTTTAAATTTGCTGGGCCAGTTGCTGAAAGAGCCTTCCCTAGAAAATTCGACCAGAAAAAAAAAATAGTTCTCAGAGAGACAGACATCAGGTGTCTCTCCAGAAAAAAAGTCCCTGTCAAAACACTTTCGAGACAAACTCACAGCGAAAGCCATACCAATCCCTCTGCCCCACCATGAACATTAAATAGTTTTAATGCTATTTTAGTAGTTGGGTTTTGAGGTTTTACTTTGTTTTTGTTGCTAAGGGCTTATGTGACTCTGAGCTCAAGGATCACTCCTGGAATTGCTCAGGGGACCATATGGAGTGCTGAGGATTGAACTAGGGTTGGCCTAATGCTAGGCAAATGTCCTGCCCACTGTACTACCATCCAAGTCCCTGTTTTAGTTGTTGATAAAAACTATTTAATACTCCACGTTAAACTTAAGTCAACAGTTACTGATATTTGAGGAAAGAAGTGAACATCAAAGCCCAAAATAAACAGAAAAAACCTAAGGACATAGAAGACATATACTTTAGAAAGTTTATATAAAGGACAGAGAAGATAAATATTTTGGACAGGAGATTTATACAAAGGATAGGAAAGACAAAAATTTCAAGCAAGACAACTGTCAACTACCTTCAGAGAAAAAGAATATACTGAAACAACCAAAATAGATACCGGTGATGGGATTGGTGTTGTGGTATAGTATGCCTAAGACTTAACTACCAATAACTTTGCAAATCACAGTACTTTAATTGAATGAAAGTTGTTTAAAGTTTATAAAATTTTGAAAAAAATGTTAACCTAGAATAGTATTCTTTATCTAAATGTAATAAGGTAAATAAAATTTCAAAATCTTTATCTTCAATTATACAATTCTCAGAAAACCAATAGTGGGACTTCATCAAAATAATAAGGAAAAACATTTTATAAAAGATATGGAACCCTAAAGTGAGTAACAGTTTCCATTCCTTGAATTCTCAGATTGTACAAAAGCGAATACCACAAAGACATTCAGTATAGAGTAGCCCCTAAAGATTGGAGTATATGACAAAATTTTGGCAGAAACTGCTTCAAGGAGATGAAACTGAGGTAATGTCAAATGTGTTTGAGGGGATTGAGAAGCAGTTATACAATTATAGAGCTCTTGCTGGGCGTAAATTATACATGCAAAAAAATTTTGAGTAAACAAAAAAACTAGTTTTCATGACAAATATAACAAATAAGTCAGGGTAGGAGATCACTGACTACCTAAAACTCAACCCTGATAGCACTCTCCATGTCATAATAAAAATACATTGATTAAGTCTAAATTATAATAGAACTATGTAGTTTTTACAAGAGGGGAGGATTGGTAGTATGTGGTAGAGTAGGGGTTACTGGTAAAAAAGAGCTAAAACTTAATCAAGATTTGCAAAATAAGTAGTGCCATAAACACTGAGTTTAAGAAGCGAAAGTTCAGTATCATTGTCTTTGGAGCATTCTAAATGATAAATGGCAAGAGCAAGTTAACAGTCTTTGTAGAACAATTTCACTCTATAATAAATCTGAGTCTATATAATTCTTGGATTTAAAAATCTTAATTTTTAAGAATAATTCATCAAATACTTTTCTATCAACAACAAAATAACCAAATGTCCTTTGAATCAATAAACTTTGTATACCTCTTAATAAAATGGAACACTTTTCCAGATATTTGTCCAAAAAAACCTCAAGTTATAGCATTGAATAAGTTTAAGTCATACAACATGGTAATTCGATTCCCTTCTATGTGAACTAATTACAACTTCAAGAGATTGATTCGACTAACATTCATTTTCTCATATAGATACACCAAAAAGTGATTAAAAATAAAAGCAGAAACAGTTCACCTTATGAGAAATAGGACCTACTTTTTTAAAACTTCTTGAATATACAGGTTCAGGGAAATCAAGCTGGAGTAGAAAGGCTAGTGCCTATAACTTTGCATGTGGAAGCCCTAGGTTTGATCCTGGAACTGCATGTTCTCTTGAGCACTGTAGCCAGTTGTTCCTGGGCACTACTAGGTGCATCCCCAAAGCAATGAAAAGAAACAGAAAGTTCCCATATACAGATAGTAGTATTACAACTTAATTACTTATTTATCTTAAACTTGGAAGGCTGTGTGATTTATCTTCCTCTAATTCTTCTCCCCCCATCCTCTGGTAAGCTCTAGTAACCAATAGTCATTTTTCTATAAGTTTGACCTCTTTTTATTTTTTTCAGATTCTACACATGAGACCATGGAACTTTTATGTTTTAAGAGGACTAAAGTCAAATATCAATGCTGAGCAAAAACAAAAACGATAGAAAAGATGTCAGTAAGATAGATATAAAATGTTTTAAAACATAAGGGGTGTCTTTTGGAAAACAGTATGGATGATTCTCAAAAAACTAGAAATTGAGCTCCCATTTGACCCAGCAATACCACTCCTGGGAATATATCCCAGAGAGGCAAAAAAGTATAGCCGAAGTGACATCTGCAATTGTCTATTTATTGCAGCACTTTTTACAATAGCCAGAATCTGGAAAAAACCTGAGTGCCCGAGAACAAATGACTGGTTAAAGAAACTTCGGTACATTTACACAATGGAGTACTATGTAGCTGTTAGAAAAGACGAAGTCATGAAATTTACATACAAGTGGTACTACATGGAAAGTATCACGTTAAGCGAAATGACTCAGAAAGAAAGGGATAGACATAGAAAGATTGCATTCATCTGGGGAACATAAAGTAACAAAATAGGAAACTAACACCGAAGAATGGCAGAGATTAGTACCAGGAATTTTACTCAATGACCCGGAGGACAACCACACATGTTAGGGGAAAAGGGAGCTCAGAAAGAGAAGGGAACACCAAATAAAGGGTGTTGGGAGGATCCGCCCAGGATGGGAGAAGTATGCTGAAAGTAGACTATCGACCAAACATGATTGCCACTCAATGCCTCTTTTGCAAACCCACAGCACTCAAAAGGAGAGAGAGGGAAATGCCCTGCCACAGAGGCAGGATGGGATGGGGGCTGGGGGGTGGGAGGGATACTGGGATCCGTGGTGGTGGGAAATGCGCACTGGTGGAGGGATGGGTGTTTGATCATTGTATAATTGAAACCCAAGCACAAAATATGTAAGTCTGCAACTGTACCTCATGATGTCTCACTATTAAAAAAAATTACTTAATTAATAATAAATAAATAAATAAAACATAAGGGGTGCAGAGATGGCTTAGCTGCAAAGTTTACCTGGACTGCAAGCATGAACTATGAGTCCAATCCCCAATGCTACCTGCAAGTACCACTCTTACGTCCCTACAGCTCTGCTATCTGCCTCCCACCTCCTGGCACTGAAGTGGAGTATGCTATCTCTGCACATAGTCAGGTAGGGGTAAACATCACCACTAACAATGAACAAGCAAGGTGACGAGAATTTTGATATGTCCAAATCCCAAGTATGTGTGAGAACCACAAAGAGAAGTTCTATCCCTGACATCACCACTGAATGTGTGAGCTCCTCAACCAAGCATGTGTGTAAGCCTCTGATCATCACAACAATGGAGGGAGGGTAGGGAGAACAAAGATGGAAAGCAATACTGTGCTCTCTTACACACACACACACACACACACACACACACACACACACACACCTACACATATATGAGTGCAGTGTTTACAATTAATTGATCACAGCCAATTACAGATGTATATACATATATATATGTATCCTAAAGTATAAAGACTTGCTTAGAAAAATCTTCTCATAATGTTGTTGCCTCTAAAATACATGATAATAAGATTAGACAGGTCTAGGAAATGCTTCCGTACTATTTCCTTTCTCTAAACACTTCCTAAGCAAATAAAGTGCATTCAAAGCATTAGACAAAACAAAAAGGAGTAAAGGAGTCAAAAAAGAGGATAAATGTGATTCTCAGCCAACCTAGTTCAAAGTGAGAATGCAGGCTGCAGGGTTGTTTGAATTTTGCAATGCCGGTTATTACTCAGGAGTGCTGAGGGACCACCAAGGCCACCCCAGCAGTTCTGCACCCATCTAGGGCTGCACCTACTGATACTCATTGTTCGGAGTACTAAGTGCTTCCAGGGATCGAATTAGGGCCAATTGTCTGCATGTGACTTAACTCTTGTATTCTCTCTTTGACCCCTCTTTTAATTCAGAGATATATTTCTCTTTTTTACAATATCGGATCCACTCACAGATGCCTTTATCATACTTTTCTTCTGTTTGTTGTTGGTTTGTGTGTTTTTTGCATCATATTTTTCTTCTGTTTGTTGTTGTTGGTTTGTGTGTTGTTTGCTTTGCTTTTCTACCAGTTTTCCCACTCGTAACGGTTGTGACACCCTCCCCATCAGTTTGAATCCTGCTCAAGCCATCCTCACATGCTAGAAATCTGCTAGAATCTGCTAGAAATCTCCACGTTCTGACCTCCCACTCTTTTTTTCTCAAGAATTTTTATGTAGCAAAGCCTGGGAAAGAATAACTCTGAGTAATCTGACTAATTGTGAGTAAAACAGGATGCCGTTGATTAAAACTGTTTTCTACCTCAGCCCACAACACAGTCATAATTTTGGCGACGGGGTTAAAAGCACAGTGAGATTTGAAACACACTTTTGTCACTAAACATAGTAAGAAATTGGCAGTTAGCTGTTCCCAGCACTGTAACAATGGCCTCAGGAGTCAAGTTGTTTCTTCACTCACATCCCCACTATCCACTGGTCCTCAGACAGGCCTCAGTGCTGCCTCCGAGAGAATGCCAACAAAGTGATAGCATCCCATGTTTCTTTAGAAAGTAAAACATTCTGAGCAACTAAGGCAAGCCAGCAGTTGTAGGTTGTATTCACCAAAATTCAGCCACTCACTTATTTATGCAAAGGAGAATAGAGCAAAGAAATTGTGGGGTTTCAGTAGCTAGAGGGGGAGGCAGTTTCTAATAAGATTGTGGATTGCTGTTGGCTAGTAATTATCTGTTGCTCATTGTGGCTGCCCCCAAAGATCTACTACAAATACTCCACGGGGGGGGGGGGGGGGCATGGTAATGCCCATTGGGCAGATCCAGACTACATAGTAGTGGCAGCAAGACTTCCACAGAAAGCACTACCCAGGAGAGGTAGTATCAAATGGCAAATTCAGTGGTGCAGGGGAAACCCAATGATGCCCAGAAGCCAACAGGCTAGAGTTGCATTGTTTAATATGATCACCACGATCCACATGTTGCTCATTATTTTTCTTTTTGGGCCACACCCAGCGATGCACAGGGGTTCTCCTGGTTCTGCACTCAGAAACTGCTCCTGACGGTGTGGGGGACCATGGGATGCCGAGGATTGAACCCAGGTTGGCTGCATACAAGGCAAACGCCGAATCCGCTGTACCATCTCTCTGGCCCCAACACATATTGCTCATTAAACTTAAATGAAGTCAAGTTTCAAATGCTCTTCTGTCACAGTGCAATATCACATGTGCAATAGCCGCCAGTGGCTACCATATGGAACATCACAGATCAAGACCATTTACATCTTTACAGAAAATTTATTGGGCTAGCCAGAGCAAAGGAGATATTTCTTAAATGACAAATCTACATATGGAGAAATAAGATTAAATTATAGCTCATCTGTAGAGATCTCCAGGGAGCCCGAAGCCATGCTCCAGACCCTGGACGAAGATAGGAGTAAAATGTAGCTATTCAAAGTCCAGAACTCCCCTGGAGAATGCAATACCAGCTTGTCTGCATTTTTTAGTGAAAATGAATAGATAGTTCCCTCCTGGTTTACCTGGTCACTCTGCATAATTTCAGCTATGCAATTAGTAAAGTATAGAAGGCCTCTAGGCACATTTGTGTCTGGTCTTCCCTAAAACAGATATTTCATTCTTCTGTTGGCTCATGGTCCCAAAATGGAGCATATTCTGTGCATCTGAGAAAGGATGCTCCAAGCTGCTCAGGTGTTTGAAGTCTTTGCAATGCTGCTTTGTGTTTTCTTGCTCCTGGTGTTCTGTATCCTCTGCTTGCAATAAATCTGTCACCATAAACCTTGTTAGAGTCCTTTGAGTCTTTTCAATTATGTGACCCCCAGTAATTACCACACCCCATGGTGGCCAATCAGATTTGGTCATTAGCACAGATGGAACAGCCTCTGGACATTGCTGGAAATAACAAGGTTGAACTTTAAAAGATTCTAGAGATTCCATTCTAGCAGGTAGGAGGAAGAAATACCCTGATGTATGTAAGATGTTTGTTGTACTTCACACTTCCATATAAAAAAAGAATAATAAATATAGCAATGTCATTTGACATGTATATATGTCAGAGAGATTATTTGCTCTCATCCTCAGAAAAATCTTTTTTTCTTCTAAACTGCAATTTTCTCCTCTGTAAGATGGAAGATATTGCATAATTAGATATATTACATTATAGACCTGATAGGTTGCTTAATATTATTGTTGTAATGAGTACAATATTGATCATGTAATAAGAAGTCAAAAAATGTGAATTCTTGATATTTATATTTACATCTAATAAATAGATGTAAATAAAGATTTGTCAAATATAGAAACTTTAGGTGCCAGAGAACTAGTACAAGGGTTAAGGAATTTGCACTGCATTTAGCTTAGCCTTATTCCATCTCTGCTACTACATATGACACTCCAAACACCACCAGGAGTTATCCTGAGCACAGAGCTAGGAGTAATCCTCAAAACCACTGGGTGTGACTTTAAAACCAATAAATAAACAACTTCGTAGCAAACTTGGTGATTCCATTAACTTAAGTATCTAATTCTTTTTATTTTAACAGTAGTGCTTTTGCAATTACCTTCTAATTTTACGTAATTATAAATTATATTTTATATAAACATATAATATGTCTAAATAGTGTGTTATGTATTACAATCCCAAAAGAGTAACATTTTTACCTACTCAATTGATGAGTTTAGCTTTATTAAAAATTCTTTAAATTTTTTTCTACGCAAGACATTTGCTCAGAGGGAAAATTATTACTAATTGTAAGGCCATAACTCAAATTTCTTCCCCTGGTGGCTAATCTTAGTTTCTAATCCCAATGGCATAAACAGCTTTGTAACTGTCTTTTGGTATTATCCTCTCACTTTAAAGTAGATCTCACAGACAGAAAATGATAGAAGTGGGATTCAAATCCAATCATATTCATATAAATGTTGAAGTTGTAATAATCTATATATGATGTGTATATTTTTGGAGAGGCTATAATTTATGATAGAAATAAAAGACTGTAATGAGACCAAAAATGTTAAGCAATTAAGCAATTGTTCAGAGCAATTTATAAAACAAAGCTGCAGGAGACACAAGAAGTATGAGCTTTTCTTCCAACCATTAAGGAACTTGGATGAATCACTCTATTCCAGGTTCTTTAAAGTAATTTTAGGAGGGGCAGAGTGCAGATATTGGGCCATGGCTGACCATACTTGGGATTTTCTCCTAGTTCAGTGCTCAGGGATCAATCCTGGTGGTGTTCAAGATAACAGATGAGGTTTTGGGAATCTATCCAGGTTGGCCTTATGCAAATCAAGTAGCCTAAAACCTATCCTATTTCCAGGTCCCCTCTTTAAGGTTCTTTATCTCTTTAGTCTAATAAAAATAAACTAGTATTTTATTATAAGATTTTCTCAAAGAATATAAGGAAATACGTTGTGTCTTTTGTAAACTAGAAGGAAAAAAATAGGACACAATTAGACACTGAGGCAGCGACTTTGTTTTATTTTGGTTTGGATTCAAGTCACACTTGATGGTTCTAAGGGCTACCAAGAATATTAGACTTTTTTTTCTGAGCTGTTTGAGGTCTTCTACTGACCCCCTACAGCCACTAGTAGTGAATAAGTGCCAGCCTCTAGTGTCGGGGTAGTACACAGGGCACAGTAGTGTTTCCAAGGTGTTTGACAAGGCTTTATCCCTGGGGACTTTTTATCATGCATTCAACCCCACACTAGCACTTCAGGGAAGATCCCTGCAGGCAAGACCTCTGAGTTTGTTCTGATCTTCCCAGCTTTATGTCAACCTTTCTTCCTTCACTCCATAACTTTCAAGGCAATGAAAAACTGAAGTCTGCTGTCATCACAAATGACAGAAAATGTTTCCTTCTGCAGCAAGTTCTGCTTTCTACCCTGAAAAATTTCTACCTGCTTAAACTGGGAGAGAAGTAGAGTATATAGCAAACCACAGAAGAACAATCCGTAAATATCATCTTTCCAGCAAGGAGCTGGCATTGTGTGTAAAATCAGAACTAATGTATTTCAGTATACAGCCTGTCTTCCATGTTGAGTTTATAGAAATTTTTTCTTCCCTTTTTAACTCTTATTTATTGGTCAGACTTTGGAAAGTTGAAAGATTCAGATACTTTGCCCTTAGGTGATGTATCTGTGTCTGAGTTTTCTTAAAGACAAGAAAAGGAGAGTGGCAATAGGAAGATGTAAAAGAGGAAATGCCTCCTTATTGTTGTAGCTACAAAGTTTACCCATGATTTGAAATAAAGAATTTGAAGGTTTCCATAAAGAGTGATGCTCATTTATTTATTATCTAAATCTAGGCCACTGGGGAAATTGGAATAATCGAGGGTACTTTGACCACAACAGAGAAGAAGAAAAGATATAAATTTGACCTAAATCACAACTAGGCTAGGTAAATGTATTCCTTTCTCTCTTGAGGCAGCTGTCTACCTATACCCAACTCCCAAGAGAACAAATCTCTCCTCCTCCAAATTCCATTTTTTGAGACGAAATATCTTATTGCTTAGCTCTTTGACTTCCCAAATATCAACATTTCAAATTTTTAGAAGTATTTGACATTTTTCCTGTTGATTTAACACAAACTAGAGTTGTTGTTTCTTTTTAATTTAAGAAAACTCATTTTAACACAGTGAAAACATGACAAGAAGCAGCAGGCAGTCAAGTCTGCTAAAAGTATAGTTGCTCCATAGCAGACACTTGGGAGGGTCTCAAAAGTCAAGCAGAAAAGGAAAGTATCTCAACACTTTTTATTAAGGAAAACTTTCTCTCCATCTTCAGATTATTCTTAAGATAAAATGCTACAGTGAGTTTCCAAAATGCTATGCTTGACATCTTTATTAATGATCTTGCAGAGACAGCAAATGGTACTTAAATGAAGTTTGCAGATGATGCTAAATTAAGAGCTGTTGCTAATACCAGTAAAGACAACATGGTAATAAATAAACTGTCACAATTAAAAATATAGGGAAGAAAAATAGAGAAAGATAGGAAACATCTCAAAGTGATACAGAATTTATGTTTTGTGAATTTATCTGAAAGCTGCCATGCCAACCTAATTCAACTTTCCAAAGGAAATATGTAAATGTAGAAGCACTACCTGATGAAGAGAAGAAATTCCACATCCTTGCCTCTCAACTCTATAGGAACTAAGCTTGGAGTACCAAGTCTAATTTGGAGCCTTTATTCGACATTGAAAAGTCTGAGAACTACAAAGCAGAACAGAGAATCACCACATGCGATTCAAACAAAAAGGTTAATGGGGTAAATATTTAGCATTTCAAGATGAAAGAAAAGCCTGCAATTATTGGAAAGGTGAAAACACTCTAAAGAGCCACTACATTGACCTGGAAAAAATGCTTGCCTGTAACTAAAAATAATGAAGTAGAGCATTATTTCTGAAATTTCAGGGAACTTTTTCCTGCCATAGAAGCTATTCAACCTAAACAATAAGTGCTCACATTTAGAGAAATTCCCATTCTCTGGCAAAAGAGAAGTAAAGAGAACAACCCATAAAGCAGTTTAAGAGAGAGCGCTGGAACAGCAGGGAGAAACGGGCGAGGAATGCAGAAGCCTTTGGTCCAGCAACACCAACAGAGAACCTGAGGCCTTAAAACTAGATGCTCTAGCTGGCATAGATAAGGAATAGATTACAAGAAGAAATCCCATGATTTCTGTAACTCCTCCTACATTGAAGGAGCGCCCCACTTAGCCAATAGAACTTTGTAGAAGCATGTTCTTTGTACCTTACTGCTTGTTTCTGGCTTCCTCTAAAAATTCATTCTGTTTTGATGGCATGGAGTGATTCATAACAGCAGCAATCATGCTGAGAATAAACACATTTTTTTCAGTGAATAGTGATACATTCTAACAACAATGAATGTACAATTCAGTGCAACAAACTCTGAGATCTGATGATTTCTCATCCCAATTCCCTTGAATGGTTCAAAGGATGACCCAACAGCACATCCCAGCATTAATGGCAAGTCTAGGCTCTGCCACATACTAGTAGTATCTTTTGCTTAACTTATCTGGCCTTTGAAACCTTGATTTTCCCATCTACAAAAATGGGTATCATAATAAGTTCTAAAACTTCCATTTGTCTTCAGTTTCTAGGATCTAGGAATCTTCTTAATCATTCGGTCTAAATAAATTATGAACAAGAACGAGAGAGGGGGAAAGTTAATTAAAATATATGAATACATTCATAAAACAGCAGAGAATAAAATATGACTAAGTACAGCTGTCCTTACTTCTGAATTGGTCACATGGTTATTATTTATTTCCTCCTTCTTCAACCTTCAGGCTTCCTTTCTCATAAGTCAGTTCCTCAGCTGATCCGGATTGTCTGCTTGCTGGAGCATCCTAAATTCTGTTTATAGAATTGATAAATTCTTGGACCCCTTGCCTCCATGAGGTTGCTGCAGTTTTCTCTGTCATTTAATAACAAACGGAAAGTAGAAGGCAAATTACAGAGAACTTCTGGGATTCCATGTTGAATCTTTGAGGTATCCACTGTACAACAACGTGCTCCCCACTAATGTTAGGACTCAATCATCTCATTTAACATAGAATTCTTATTTTTTTGCCTCTTTCCAAAAAGCTAAAGGAATACTCTATACTAAGACAGAAATCTCAGCTTCAACATTGTTGTATTTCCTGACAACAGAAATACTTATTTCTCTTTTGGTTTCTAAGGTCCTTAAAGCAGGAGACTCTAAACATAATAGAAGAGAAAACAATGGGTGTCGAAGTTGGTACTTTTTAACAATAACACCCTTGCTTTCAGTTTCCCTGTGTTCTGAGTGGAGGAAAGACACTGGCTACAACTCACTAGTTCAGGGAAAATCTATGTGCTGTATATTAGCAGTTAGGCTGCACAGGAGCTGTTACTCACCCACAGTTGTAACTGAGTCTTCAGCAGACCGTCCCACTGAGCCCTTAGGACAGCTGCTTGTTCGGAGTACACAGACATAGAGAATGCCATGGCCTGAGCACATTTTTTCATCTTCTGCTCTAACGGGGGAGGTTTTGTTCTGTACATTGTCACCTTTATGAAAAGATGACCTTTTGATTTCCCAAATGGGTTTCCACAAGGATCTTAATTTCACTTTTGTTTTGTTTTGTTTTCCTCTTTCTGAGCTGGAGTGATAGCACAGCGGTAGGGCGTTCGCCTTACAAGCGGTCAACATGGCCGACCCGAGTTCGATTCCTCCGCCCCTCTCGGAGAGCCCGGCAAGCTACCGAGAGTATTCGATATGCCAGACACAGTAACAACAAAGTCTCCAATGGAGACGTTACTGGGCCCGCTCGAGCAAATCGACGATCAACGGGAGGGCCTTTACCTTTTTTTTTTTTACCTTTTCCTCTTTCTAGACCCTTTATAGAATCAGAGATGATTTTCAAGATTCCTAAAGTCACACAGCAACACTCAACCAGGCATTCCAGCCTACCAACACAGTTCTGCAAGACCGAGTGTCTGTTTGCCTTTCTCTCCAGTTCTCCCTCCTGGTCTCACTTCTTTCCTCTTTCTTTTAATTCTATTTGTTTTTTCCCTTATCCTGCTTCCTTAATCATTTCTTTCCCTTACTCTAGTTCTTTGCTCACCTGTTATATTTTTAAAAATAATTTCTACTGGTTGTTTCAATCATCTATTGCCTTATTTAAACATGAAATCCATAGGACAACTTTATCCCACTCCACCCTCAGGAGTACTAGAGAAGAAAATCAAGTACAAAAAAAATGGTGTTTTTTTAAAACAAAAACTTATATAAATACTATAAATACATTAATTTTTTTTCTTTTTGGGTCATACCCAGTGATGCACAGGAGTTACTCCTAGTTCTTGCACTCAAGAATTACTCCTGACGGTGCTCGGGGGACCATATGGGATTCTGGGAATCAAACCTAGGTCGGCTGTGTGCAAAGCAAACACCTTACCCACTGTGTTATTGCTCCAGCCCCTACATTAAATTATTCTTAGCAAAAATTATCATTTTCTCGTATTTCTTTACTTCAAAATCTTCCTTTTGTATTCTTTCACTCCACAAATTTTGAATTTAAGTATCAGTGGTATTTGATACTTGCAAACTTTTCCATGCAATTTTTATAAATTTTATGTTTCAGGCTCTAACATAAATTTCTCCTAAAATTACAGTCCTGGGTTCAAACAATGGTACAGCAGGTAGTATATTTGATTTGCATGCAAATGGCTAGGATTAGATCCCCAGCACCACATAAAGTCCCCCAAGCCCCACCAGAAGTGATCCCTGAGCACAGAGACAGAAGTAAGCCCTGAGCAATGCCAGTTGTGGCCAAAAACAAAACATAAGTATCAAAATTACAATCATTTTCATATATATAGTCAAATTACATAATTGTGAATTTAATCAAGCATTTAATAAACTTATAATCTGTTTACCTCTTTGTTTGCTTTATCAAGTTAGATTCAAGCATATGTTTTTCTGAACAACATTCTTAACCCTTCAGAAACATATGTGTTACTGTTATTTCTATTTTACTCTTTTCTAACTTGTGTTGACTAATTTATTTTTACTTTTATCAGTGATAGATCTATGATAAAAGTAATCATTTGTATGATATAACATATTTAAAAAGCTTTGAAGCCCAGATTAAAATGTTCTCTAGTGACTGCCAAACATCTGTTTTTATTAATAATGTAGTTTTGTAAAAGAGATAAACAATGGCTTAAAATTTCAGTGAGGATTTTTCAATTGATCCATAAATAAGAATACATAAAAGAAAAGGCAATTTCTTGCAAATACCATGTTAATCTAAATGGTCTCAAACAAAGAAAAATTTTCTGAGAATTATAAAAAAGGGGCAGTTAGAGCACATACATGCTTACTTCTCTCTAGGGTCATGCTTCTTCATTTTTTGAGTCTTGGATCCTTTTGAGGTTGTAAATAAAGCTATGACTTTCTCTCAAAAAGATAATTTACACACAAGGTTCTTGGGCTCCAAATTAAGACTCCATCTGAAGAATAACAGTAGACAACTTCAAGGAAAAATATTATTGTGTTTGTTTCTTACCCAAAATCTCATTTCTTGAAGCTCAGTATTCATCCTAAAGTAGAAGTGTGGTACCTACCAACTGTAGTAACATTCATCCATTACAATTTGAGGAAGTCATGATAAGTGAGTCAAAGAAAAAAAGACAAACACCAGATGATATCACTCAAACATGGAGTCTCAAGAAACAAAGCAGATATCAGACAATACCTTATGGGTTGGAGTGGGAGGGTAGGGGATACCCTGTGATGTGACCAATAGAATTGTGATCCAAGGATGATAACATGGTAGGAGAAGGGACTTTGGGATAATGGTCGAGGGATCCTATCACTCTGTTAGTAGGCATGATATAGCATCACTGCAAGTAAGAAGCAATAATATTGGCAGTATTATAAAAGTAAATAATTTTAAAAAGAAAACTAAAACATGCAATATTTATGCTTTCAGGAATACAGTCATTATGAAAACTCTATATTCTGGCCCTATTCAATTATATCTCTGTTAGAAGTCTACTGCCAGAATATCACCAATGACCAAGGAAACATATCATAAGAGAGAAGATTTTTTGCCTTCTACTTTCATTTAAAAAATAATAATAATTGTGCTAGAGCGATAGCACAGCGGGTAGGGCATTTGCCTTGCACTCAGCTGACCTGGGTTCGATTCCCAGTATCCCACATTGTGCCCTGAACACCGCCAGGAGTGATTCCTGAGTGCAAAGCTAGGAGTAATCCCTAAAAATAAAAATATAAATATAATAATTATTTTTATATTATACATTATATATGTTATTATACATTATATATGGGCTGGAGCAATAGCACAGTGGGTAGGGCGTTTGCCTTGCATGCAGCCAACATGGCCGACCGAGTTCGATTCCTCCGCCCCTCTCGGAGAGTCCAGCAAGCTACCGAGAGTATCTCGCCCGCACGGCAGAGCCTGGCAAGCTACCCGTGACATATTCGATATGCCAAACACAGTAACAAGTCTCACAATGTTACTGGGCCCGCTCAAGAACTCGATGAACAACGGGAGGACAGTAATACAGCGATTGTTATTATTACTGCTTTTGGATCACACTGTTGATGCTCAGGGGTTACTCCTGGCTTTGCACTCAGGAATCAATAATAATAACAATAACAACAACATGGTGCAATCAAGGAAACATTATTTCCAAATTTCCCCAATTCTGACCTATTGTAAATAAATGTTAATAAAAACAGATCTCTAAAACATTTTATTCAATATGACAGAGAAATAATGAATGAGTTGATGCAAGCATAATTCATTATCAGTGTGCCAATGTACACATGCTGTGGATTCTGGTTTTAAGAAAGTCATTCTGAGCAGAAGAGACACTCTGAGGAAAGAGAGGAGGTGTGAACCCCTAATTATATGGAACAATTAGCAGGATGAAGAACTCAAGAGATGGGATAATCCATGTTGTTATGAAGGATTGCTATACGATGTATGTATGATGACTGAAATGTAGACCTCAACAGAAGAGAAAGGGTTTTGAACAGGTGAATTGGTGGTCCATATTAAATGCTAAGGAGACCACTTGGGCCAACGTGTAAAATGTGCATTTGAGAACAGAACCAGATGCAAATGGGAGTTAACTGTGAAAGCTTAGGGCAAAAGTGATGAGAGTCTGAACTAAGGCAGCAATGGTAGATGTGGAAAGTAGAGGATACACTTGAAAACCATGTAGGAAATTAAAAACAGCAGGACTTTGCAATAAAGTGTAGTTTAGAGGTGAATGAAATTAAAAAGTCAATGTGTTTTTTTTTTCCCTAGAGGTACTTGTGTTTTACGAAGGATTTAAATTGTAGAATGAATGAACTGCTTTAACAACCTGGGTCCACCCCACTGAGTGCTTTGGGTGGTCCTGTGTTAAGACTCAGGACTTTCCCATGAACTTCCCTTCCACTAAGTGATAGTCAAGACTAAAGCTAGAAACCAGAAAAATTGGGGCCAGGGAGGATGAAGAGAAGATACAGGCCTCACAAAGGGCCTTCACAGCTACAAACATCTTTGTAGTCTCCTGAGTTACACACACACACACACACACACACACACACACACACACACACACACATACACTCACACAACCCCAGAAAAAGAGAGTACTCTATTAGTATCTTAAACTTACAGCAGATTTTGTCAAAAATCTTGCACTAAAAAGGATGCACACACTCTGCTATATTGTGCTTAAAGTATGTTTTCTTTGATTCTCAAAATACATTCTTTCATATTGAAAAATTGCTCTTGTAAGTGCTTGCACTAGTAAAAATCAAAGCTTATGACTCATGTGCCTGACTCTGCTTTGCTGAATTTCACTCTATTTATAGATGATGTATTCTGGGGGTATTTTCTAATTCTTGGTGAATTCTTCTCTTTCCTTTTTTTCAGTCATAGCCATTGAAAGAATGAAACATAAAGGAAAAGAACAGGTGTATGAATATAATGTGAACTAGTTTTAACTATTGGTGATTACATCAGCACTCTTCACATGGCTGCCTTTTGTGAATGAAGCCAGGTAAATGGTGGTGGGAAGGGGTAGAAACTCACCCCATTCTCGTACTGCTTTCTATTGGTGGTTCTTTCAAGCAGTGCATATGCAAAATAAAAGTAAAGTCATGAGTTTTGGTTTTTGTTTTTGAAGATCTACAAGTCTTCTATTTATGTCTTTAGCCAATCATGCTTCTTAGGCTTTTTTGATTCAGCCCTTTCTTTCGGCAAAAGTGAGTGAATGTCGATGGTTTCACAGCATTTAATAGTTGTGCTGGAGTTACTTATTTTCAGAATTTGTCCCTCCTGAGATGTAGGAAAGAGGCATTTAAGCTACCACTTCTGCAATGTTCCTTGCTGTATACCTCTGCAAATCTCAATTTCTCCTGCTCTACTTGCAGATTCAATTTCGTACTAAATTTAATTTGGTTTGGAGAAGAAGTAGCATGGAATTCTGAAAAATGTAGGGGTTAACTTAGAAAAGACCACAGAAAAACCTAGCATCAACATCAGAATCAAGCAGTAATGTAGAATTATCCTCTGACTTTCTAAGACCACCCTACCAAGGCTCACAGTGATCTATTACCAAGGATTCAGCAAATGCAGGAGGCAGAGAGAACACATTTTCTTGAGGTTGAGTATGCTTGAGCTTGGACTGGCATTCAAAGTACTATATTACCTCTTAATAAAAGATTTGTACCTGGGTCTGGGAAACACATCAGGGATCAGGTATGATTTCTAGATCACATGGCCTTCTCAGCATCACTAGGTAGAACTCTGGAGCACTCCCAGCTTGTGATCCCAGCACCACAAGGTGCAAACAGCACCATAACATCAGGCCCTAGCACTGAAATGCAGACACAGTGGACAGAATATTGCCAGGAGAGGGCCCTTGGGCTCACTTTGGTAGGCATCCCCAAAAGGAGAGAAAAATTATTCTCTCCTGAACACAGAGGGGTTAAAAAGATATAGACTTTTATAAAATGTGGCCAAGAGTCCAAACTCTGGAGACACTGCTGGAAATTTTCATATCTGACTTTAATAATCAATAGCTTATGCTGGCATGCCAGCTATCATCACACACGCTGTAAGCCTGCAGACTGTGATATAATCAGCTTTCATTTATATTTATGTGACCAGGAGGACTTTATATTTGATGATTTTAAAAGATGCATTGACTCGGCTCTGTTTAATTCTAATATATTGGTCTATTATCTATAAGAGGCCATTGGCTAAATTGTACTGTTCACAAGAGGGCCTATGATGGAAATTTATCAGAATGATAGGGATATATTCAGATTTCGGTTTTCTTCGACAGTAAAATTTGAGAATATAAGCATTTGTGTTTCCAAATGGCCATCAGAACTAGATTTAAGAGGACCTCATTGTACAACAAATGCATTATTAAAATAGTTTGTTATGCTGCATTAAAAGAGAAGCAGCTTGACAATTGATGGAGCAGAAGAGATAAGATCCACAGACCGGCAGCAGATGAAACTGCAGTCTTGGGGAGTCAAATTCAGCAAGCCTGAAGAAGGCCCCTAACAGTGACAGAATCTGGTGTTTCTTAAATAATAGAGGTTTAATTTTTAATTTTGTTTTGATAACACATTTATTAAACTTCCTCACTGCTAACTTAGCTACACAAGTCACTCCCATTTTCTAGGCCCTTTCATTTATTCAGCATATTGTGGGTTCAGTACCTCAGTGTTATAATAATTTTGATGAGCATGGATCTTCAGAGACAAAACAGATCCACTGTCACTTTGCATAAGGAGCTGATAGTCTAGGGGGCAAGTTTATTCAAATCCTGATTGATGGGCTACACTAGTTTAGGGTAAGAACGGTAGGGTATCAGTAGTAACTCCAATTGTATAGAAGAAAAGTGCCTTAGGATCTAAGAGATCCAGGGAGCATGCTCCCTCTCAATATCGATCGTCATTGTTGTTTAATGGTGTCCTTTAAAGAGGCAAGGTTTGTATCTGTCATTGTTTCAAGTAATTGGAATGGTTTTATAGGAGATCATTCTATTCTAAATAAAAGATTTGGTTTTGGGGACCCCCAGCAGTGTTACATATGGTCTTACCTCTGAATATGCACTCATAAATCTCTCCTGGTAGGATTTAGGGGAATTATATCAGGTCCCAGGGATTGAATCTCTGGTCAACTATTTAAGAGTGCCTTGTTCACTACACTCTCTCCAGTAAATTATTCTTGTGTGTTTGGCTGGAGCGATAGCACAACGGGTAGGGCGTTCGCCTTACAAGCGGCCAACATGGCCGACCCGAGTTCGATTCCTCCGCCCCTCTCGGAGAGCCCGGCAAGCTACCGAGAGTATTCGATATGCCAGACACAGTAACAACAAAGTCTCCAATGGAGACGTTACTGGGCCCGCTCGAGCAAATCGACGATCAACGGGAGGGCCTTTTACCTTTTTTTATGGTGACATGCATATTCAGGATGTTAAGTCTTGGTGAGCAAAGATAATCAATGTGTTGCAATCTACATGGGGGTTAAACATACATTAGATTTATTTATTGACAGTAGGCCTAGCTCCTGAGTTTTATCTCTGCCACTCCCTATTTATGGGAGCCTGGAAAAAATTTACTGCAGTTCCAGATATCAGATTTCCATGCTTTGAAACACCAGTGGAATAGGAAATATAAACAGTGGTCTAACTTTTTATTAGTCAATATGAAAATAAACTTTTGCTCACCAACTCTAACTCAGTATCATTAAATGAAAGCAGCTGTGTAGCATGTTGATTTTGTCTTAGTGCCAGATGTAAGAATCCTGCTTCGACAAGACCATGTGATCATGTTGATGAAATATTTTGTTGTCTTGTAACATTGGATACTAGAATCTAAAGACTAATGATCCATCTGCTCATTTGGATATATATTTGAACCTGCACTATGATCCTGGTAACCAGTGAAAATAAGATAGTCTCTACCTTAGATCCATGTGGATTAAGAAAGAAAAGGCTTCTAAAATTCAGGTCAAAGTCAAATATTTTCTAGTAGAATATATAGTTGGTATCACATAACCCTGCCTCTTGAGTGATGCAAGATTATACAAAACCTCAATTTTTTTGATTAGTGGAATATGAGACCTGAACATAATACCTTTCCCAACACACAAACAGAAATATGTACATTCTTCATTTATTGAACCAATATTTGAGTTTCAGATATTTTTGCTAGGTACTGAGAAAACAGCAGCAAATCAAGCACCCACAAATATTAATGTGTTATGGGGGAGATAGAGAAGTCAATAGGATTTGGTAAGTATTATGATCCAGAAATAAGTTTAAGGGTATCAGAGAAGGGAATTTTTGAGGGAGGGAATCAGGAAAATTTTATCATTTACTAAACAGTAAAAGATATGTGGTTCATATAACATTAGTACATGAATTCAAATTTAAAATTCATTTATCTTCTATAAAACAGAACTATAAGAACCAACTGAGACTTGCTGCTCAGTGGAAAGAGAGGAATATTCCTTAAACAGAGTTACCTGCTCTCGACAGTGTCCTACAGAGTGTGACACTGTCAGCTTGTTCTTGAGAAACTTTGACTTCACTCTGCCCCTTGCTTCATGAATAGTGGGTAACATAACATGGTAGAACAGCACGTCGGACTGAGTTGAGCAGACCTAAATTTAATTCTTATTCTCATGGAAGCTAAAGTTGTGATCCATGGGCAAATCCTCTCTGAATTTTACTTTCCAGAAGCATGCAGAAAATAGCTCCTTAATAAAATGTAGGGGTCTTTGTAGGATAACATTGTTTTGTCCTTTCTGCATAGCCTCAGGTAGTTTAGGTATATTGGGTTGCTCTCATCCCAGTACTCTCATTCCTCTGTGTTTATTTGTAATGTCTTTCTTTGTGCTCTGTTTTTTCTTCTCCCTATGTCCTTTGGATAGTTTATTCAGAGAATGTCCTTTTTGTATGGACACAAGAAGACATGCTTTTGTAACGTGACTCTCAGTGATATTTTCCTTCTGGGCATCTGTTCGCTCATCTAAGCCTCAGCTGCCTTTATTTTCTAGCACCCCCAAAAGCAGGGTCCCGACGAGGGACTGGATAGAACCAGGGCAAGAGGTAAGCTATGTGCTACCCTGGCATCGAGATGGGCCTGGCCAAAGTGCCATAATGCTTAACTATAAGTTAAGAGCTTGGTCATGAACAAATGCTGTCATTATCCAAAAAGTAATAATTAGATTTGAACCCTGCTAGGGTTTGGAATGATTAATCTGGCCTGAGCGCTATAGTCTGAGTCTGTGGCAAGATGTTCCCAGGAGAGCTGCCCCACAAGCCTAAATGTTATCTCTTACTGTGTCCAAACAAAAATAACTAGTATTGAGATGTTGACAGAGTTATTGGACTGAGGAAAGGAGAAAAACACCTAGAGATATTTTGCCCTTGGGCAGTCAGGAAGGGCTTTGGGATACCTTTTAGGTGGTGTTCTTTTTGAACTTGATGGGCCCTCAGGAAGGGCTTTCTTATGTTGATTTTGCTACCTGACTGGGTTCAGTGTAGGCCCAGAGTGCTGGGGAGTTGGAGAGACAAGAGGGTTGGAGAGTGAGAGAGAGAGAAGGTAGGCAAGAAGGACCATGGAGAGACTAGCAAGGAGAAAAGACAGAGAAGAATGTAGAAGAGTACAGGAACAGGCACGTGGAGGGAGAGAGCCCAGGCTTCAAGATGGAGCATGGAGAGATAAGTGGGAGAGACAAGAAGAGATGGGAATGAGGGGCAGTGTGAGACTAGAATGGGAGGCTCAGAGAGACTGGGGCAGGTGCATTGGAAGAATGGAATAAACGGCATCTGATCAATCAACCGACTTGGCCCTTGTTTTGTCCACCATCTGCCCCACGTCCGGTGCTGCCCTGGCTGGGCGAGTGGCCTGGGGCCCACCCCGTACATGGGTGGCGAGGGGGAGAGCCATCAGGCTTCTCCCCAGCTGCCCTTTGAGATTTTATACAGGTCTTAAATACAACAATAAGTAGAAAACCACCAGACACCCCATCACCCAGGCCAAATAAAGAGCCACAGAAAGTAGCTTTGAGGGTCAGATTACAGCATACGCCTGAAAGTGCATACTTCTTGTCAAGGTTGATTGACAAGAAGTATGCAAGTGAACGATAAGTTCAAAATCTCTAAATACTAAAAGAGTATCTTCTGTTCTATTCCTTTGCTTCCTCATTAACAATTAAAGTTATTATAAAAATTTCTTGGTGCTTTACATCAAAATTAAAAATATCTATAAATCTTCATCTCATGTTTGTCACAGGACTGAATTTACTGAGAAAAGCACAAAAATTAAATTCAAATGTACAGATTTACTGTTCAGAATCAATTTGTTCAGCCATAACATGGGAAAAGCACAAATTTTGTTATCTTGTTTGCCTGGCATAATTAATTGCAGTTTATACAAAGGGGATTTTTTTAATGATAGACCTAACAAAATTACAAATGTAGACTGGGCATGTTTTAAACTCAAATGTTCAATCCTACTTTATGTTTCAGTGGGTTTCATCTAGTTTGGATAGAGTTTCTGCTCCTCAAAGTGGTCCTCTTTGGCAAGATACAAAAATAAAAGTAGCTGAATATACAGCATCCAGACATGAAGATCATGCAAACCAACATGTAAATTTCTCTCCAGAAATCTGAAGTTTAATCTCAGTCAAAAAGTCTGTGTCCAGTAATCAGTACCATAGTTTCTGGCTGGCAGGTTTTAATTCCATATAATTTTCATTTTTAAAGTTTTATTTTAGACACCATGATTCTCAATACTATTATTGACAGTGTCATGCACACAGTGTTCCAATCTCACACTCTCCTCCACAGTGTTCTGTTCTCTCACCATTGGCTCAGGTCCTCCCTCTGCTGCCAGAATTCCCCAGCCACCTCACCCACTATGGTAAAGTCAGTTCTGCAGAGGTTCTCAAATTGTTGTTGTTGTTTCAATTTTTTAATTTTATAAGTTAGTTCACAATATTTGATTAAATTTAATATTCAAACACCAATCCTACCACCATTACTCTTTCCCACCACCAAATTCGGGATGTTTCCATCCCAAGCCCCAAGCCCTGTCCCAAAACACAACCGAGCGAACGTATTTCGTATTGTCTGTTATGTAGAACTGCTGAACATCCTTACAAAAAAAGTGTTTATATAGGAAACAGTGTGAAGATTGTTCTATTTTGGCAGGAGCCATTAAGATATTCTATAGGATATTACTAACATGTTGTTAAAGTTAGGGTGATGTGAGCTTTGATATATATATATATATATATATATTTGAAAATATGTATATATGCATATATATATCCCTCTATGATTTGTTGCCTACTGTCTGAACCCCTTAAAATATGGTGTAGTAATTATGAAGAATGGGTAGGGAGTGTCTTATGATGTGTTCAGGAATATGTTCACTCATATGTGAAATTCGGCCCAAGCGTGTGGGGTGTGGCCTTGAGCATGGCAGTGGTTGGGTTGTGGAGGTCCACTGCCGGGTTCCTTGGGGCAGAGAGGGCTCTCACCCACCCCCCTCTGGGGCGCCCCAAGTGAAAACAGCCTGGCATGGAGTCCAGTGACATGGATTTGGGGGCCTCATGTTATGCTCCCTTCCAGGAGAAGCAGCCATGTGATCTCGGTTTTCAAGTTTTATAGCTTTTGACCTTTTGACTTTTCAATTAATGAACAGGAATTTGTGAGTTAGGGTAGCTGATAAACTATTTCTGGGCTCTGACATAAAATATCTGGTTTCTCTAAAAGAAAAGCAATATCAATTTATTCTCTTATTCAAAGATATTATACACATCAGCTACCAATCTCTAATTTTTTATCTTTTTTATGATCCCTAATCAGAAAGTCTTCTATTGAGCTATAAAAACATCCTAGGGAATTATCCAGAATTTCTAGGACAAGCAGCCTGCAAGTTCTTTTCTCTTCCTTCTTCACAAATACCCACATTATCAACAAAAGCCAAAGTCATCCTATAAGAAAAGGAGCAGTATTTTTAGCTCTGGTAGAGTTTCATTGTTTGATTTAATTGATTCATTAGTGACCCTTGTATACTGCCAGCTAATCTTAAAATTCTCTATCAGTGTGTGATTACCCCATATAACTTTAGTGAAGCCAAAATTTCAGAAATAGCAAGAATACACCCAAAAAAGGCATATAAGTTCGTTTGAACCACTATGGAAAAAATGAATTTTAATTTCTCAAATTAAATATCAATAACTCCTTTTTGGCTTTACCAACAGGGAGCCTTGGGCTTACTCTTTACTACCACTGTAAAAATTGTCAGGGGGTTGAAAAAAAAGAGGTGAAAGTATTTTGTTCATTGAATGCTCAAGACACTGAGTTCTTGGGTTTCCAGTACTGATTAAGAAAGAAAATGGTCATTAAAAATGAAAAATGTGAATTCCTATTTGAATATTCTAAGTGCATATATGCAATAAAGTAGGGTCAATGATAATAAAAATAGAAATTAAAGAAAGTGAGAATAATAATATTTTTTGTTTAGTGACTTAAATTCTCTACCCTGACTACTATCAAAGAATTCATTATTCATGAGGGAAAATCTGTTGAGAGTAAGGCAAAAAAGAGCATCTGTGGTAAATACCAAACAGTAAAAGTGATATTTTTATGCATGTAAATGTAAGTACTTTTCAGAGATTCTCAATGTTCATCCCCAAGATATGTTATTAACCAGAGGAAAAAAAGCCACTTCCATCAGCCAAAAGGAAAAATAAATACAGGTACCTTTCATCACTCAAAATAGTATGAGAAAGTGATGCAAATATTTTAAATATAAGTGGAATGTTTTCTGGGATTCCAAAGTTTTCCAGATAGATTAGAGAAAATCTGTAGATAAACTTATGCGTGATTTCTTTCAGGATTTAATGTATGCTATTGAATAAGGTAGTTAAAACTGTTATATCTACTCATACTTTGAAATATTTGTTCAAATCTTTATTTTATAAAGTTTAATATCTCCACCTCTTATTAATATAAAATTATTCTTGCTGCCAGGGAAATTTGATCAGATGTCAAACTAAATAAGGGTGTTATATCTTACGTTGATAGATTAGAATTAAACCTAATAGCCAAATGCCAAAATACATACCACACATGCATATGACCACATACTTATCTATAGAATACCATGAGTTTTATTAAAATATCTACTTAGGTGGTAATGTATAACCTTATATATACATTTTATTATACCTGACAAATTAATATACTACATATCAAATTATTTTTCTCTTCTTCATACAACAGAATACACTACTTAGAATAGTTCTAGAGCATTAAGTATTGATTAAAATGTTTTAGTTTCATTTAGGGGGAGACCAAATAAATGTTCAGGAGGATGCTCGGGAGTTACCCATTGTAGTGCCAGGGGATCATAAGTGGTAGAGGGGACTCAACCCAGGATTGCAGATTTTGTGACCATATCTAGGGATGTTCAGGAGTTACCCATAGTAGTGCCCAGGGGATCATAAGTGGTAGAGGGGACTCAACCCAGAATTGCAGATTTTGTGACCATATGCAAAGCCTTACTTTCTATACTATCTCACTGACCCCTTATTTAATGATTTTAATAATTACTTTCTAAAATTTATTTATGACTTCTTCAGATTTTCTAGTACTTAAAAAAAGCATTATTTTTTAATGTTTTAATTATTTTTCTAACCTCAATACATTATTTTTAAATCTCAGTACATTATTGAGAAATGTATTGCTAAAAAAATAATAAGGGGCCAGAGCAATACTGCAGAAGATAGGGTGATTGCCTTGCAGATGAGTATCCTGGTTCTATTCCCAGCTCCTCATATGGTTTCCCTTAGCACTGTCAGGAGTGATCCCTGAGTGTAGAGCAAGGAGTAAGCCTTTGCTTACTTACACACACACACACACACACACACACACACACACACACACACACACAGTGGGATGTGCCCCCTAACCCCAGAAAATAAAGCATTAAGGCAAAAGAGTTTTACATCCAGGAAACAGAGAAGACACTTCTCTCAATATTCCTCCTACTAATAACTAAAACCTCAAGACAATATCAAATCAGACAAGACTGGATGGTTCAGGAAAGGTAGACTAATGAGGGAACTTGCCAGGGAGCAATACAGTCAATGAGTTTTCTGGTCTTTCTGTTTACCTTGCATAGCCTGGAGCAGGTTGAAGAGAAGTCAGTAATTCAATAACACCAATAGGTGCAAACAACAACATTCCCCAAAGCCAACTTATTTGTTATCAAGGGTCACAAGAAAAGAAAAATCTTTCTTTGCTGAAATTCTTTATATTTTACTCATTGTGAAAAAATTTTCTTGTATGGTTTTGCTATAAATGATCATTTACAATTTTTTAAGGTTTTTGTTTGGGTTTGGTGTGGTTTGGGGGGCACACCCTGGCTCTAACTCAGGGATTACACCTGGCTGGCTCTGGGGACCATATGAGGTATTCAGGGTTGAATCTGACTTGGCCATGTGAAGGTAAACACCCTACCTGCTATACTATCACTCCAACCCTGACTACTTTAAATGTCTTAAATGCTAATTATAGCATCTAGTTGACCTTGAGAATGAGCCATTTTCCTCAGTAGTTTGAATACCAAGTTACTTGGTTTTATATTCTTGATATTGTGAATATTATGTTTTAGAAAGATCGAATACTTTTTATATTTCTCTAAAGAGTACAGATTTTCTCTTTAGAAAATATTTCTTTGGATAAACTCAAACTGGGGCTGGAGCGATAGCACATTTGCCTTGCACGCAGCCAACGTGGCCAAACCGAGTTCGATTCCTCCGCCCCTCTCAGAGAGCCTGGCAAGCTACCGAGAGTATCTCGCCCACATGGCAGAGCCTGGCAAGCTACCCATGATGTATTCAATATGCCAAACACAGTAACAACAAAGTCTCCAATGGAGACCTTACTGGGCCCGCTCGAGCAAATCAATGAACAACGGGAGGGCCTTTACCTTACCTTTACCTAAACTCAAACTAAAAACATTGCCTTTGGGCAGCATTTTAAAATTTAGTCTAATACCTTAATCTTAATACCTGAATTATGTCTGCATGTATAGTTTGATAGATTGAGACTTAGACAGAGTTTTAAGAGAGAACTTGGAGCACTCTTTCTTGAGCTCTCAATAATTTCATCATCATGCGCTACTGATATTGGATACATCCAACTCTGTCCTCTGCTTCTTTAGCAACTCCTGATGTCGGTGGGCCCCACGGGTGACTTATATGAAGCGGGGAGGAGAAAGACAGTCACTTTCTCCCCATCCGCCTCTGCCACTCGGGACCCAGGGTTGCTGGGTTCTTGTCTCGCCTCGCAGAAAGGAATTTCAGGAGTAGACAAGCAGTGAAGTAAATAGATTTTATTTGGAGGATTTTTAGGTATGGAGGGAGAGAGAGAGAGTGAGAGAGTAAAGTTAGACACGAAAGCATGAAAGTACACATCTCAAGAGGGGAGATGCGGGCGACACATGTGCTCGGGAACCACATGTGCTCGGCCATGTGGGCACAAGCAGCACATGGGCTCGGGCAGCAAATGCGTGCGCTTCCTTTGTTCAAGGTGGCCTTTATAGGGTTCCTCCAACCTGCCCCCACGTGGGGCTTCTTCCCAGGTAAATGTCCCGTTGCTACGGAGGTTGCCAGGGAGGATGGGTGTGGTGATGGTCTTCTTTGAAATTCCTTTCCTGGCCTTTTGTTCCTAGAGGAGCTTCTTTGGGTCTGTTGCTGGAGCCAGGTGAGGGTCTTATCAAGCCTTAGTTCCTGTTTTCCTATTTTCTGCAGGGCTGGCTTTTGTCATTGCCTCGGGAGGGGGCCCTCCCTGTCTACCTGCCTACATCACTCCCACCCCATCACACAGACACACCAAAAAAAAAATAATTACTGAATTTCCTTTCAGATTATTTGCAGTGTTCTGGGACCAACTTTGACTTGTCCTCTGACTAAATACATTGAAAAATGGGTGAACAAATGTGCAGAGCATATTTGCAAAGTGTCAGATCTTCCAGTGTTCCTTTATTCTCCAGTTCCTTCAGGTTATTGCTATTTTCAGGGTTTCATTTTTTGGGGGGATAGAGAGGAGAGAAGTGGGGTTGCTCAGGTATTATTCTTGGCAGTGCATAGGGGGACCTTACGTGATGCTGGGGGTTGAACCGAGGTCCACCTTATGCAAAGCAACTGCTTTACCAGTTGTACAATTATTCTACCCCACCTATTTTTTTTTCAGTTATTGTAGAATCTCTAATTGCTTTTACCCGAAGGGTAAAGTTCAGTACAACATATTCAGGCACATTTGAGAAATCTGATTTTGACTAATTAATTACTTTGACTTATTTACTTACTGAACTTTTGCTCTGTACAGGAACTATACTATATATAGTTATATTGTGTTTGTATTTATATTTATGCATATGCTCTGTCTGTATAATCACATTAATCCTACTTGAATCTCAGGAGCAAGAATCTGCTAATGAATACATTCACAGATAAGAAAATAGAAGTTGATAAAGGCTGAAGGTCACTTTCCAGAAACAGATTCCAACCTGATTAGTTTTTTTGTTTTGTGGTGTGTTTTCTTTATTTCTTATAATACTGGTAATGTGGTTACAATAGTTCTATTTTTTCCAAACATACCACACTTCTTTTATTGTTCAAAAAACATACATATAAACACGCCTACACTCAGCACCTCACAAACTAAGACCTGTGACGTGATATCTAGCCCACCATTTTTTTTATTTTGCAATAGTTCTAGCTTCTATGGTTTTGGTATACAATGTTACTGAACCTTCACCATCACCACCACCATTCTAATATCCAAGCCCCTCCACCACTGTCCTTATATCATTATCCTTTCTTTATTTTCCCCTCTATAACCCCCACCGTTTAGTAACCTTAGTTTTGCGATCAAAGGCTAAGGATCAAACCAAATAACTTTTTGTGGGAGCTCAACCAGCAGTTTGCAGGTATTACTCCTGGCTCTGTGCTCAGGGATCATGCCTGGCAGGGCTCAGAGGTCCCTATGTGGTGCGGGGGAAGAATCCAGGTCAGTAGTGTGTAAGGTAAGCACCTTTACCCTCTGTACTATCTCTCCACTTCTGTCTTCAACCCATTACTTGTTGAGTCCAATGTTCATAGACTTTCTTTCCCCTTTCCCTTCCTTTTACTGTAGTTGTGATGACCAGGAGACAGACAGACAGACAGACAGACAGACAGATACCCACCCACACCACACACACACATATACACACACACCAAGCAAATGTAGTCACCAGCTATCACTTACCAGGCTGTTCTGGTGCTTGCAGGGGTCACACCCCTTTAGCTGTAGTGTTTATACGCACCTGACTGTGGCATGACTAGAAACTGCTTGCAATGATAGGGAATACAGACAGGAGAACCACCAGGCATGGAGAACAGGGCTGCCAGGATCACTTCTGCATATGCAGTGGCACTAGAAACTGAACTCAAGGTCTTACACTTGCAGTGAAGACACCATAAGCTCCTGACCTCTCCACCACCCTTCAACATCCATACTTCCCACCTATTGCTTTAAGAAAGAAAAATCAGTTCTTACTCCCCAAAAGTGCCCTGAAGCACCAAAGACTGCCCTAGGCAGATTTCCTAATCAGAAGTCTACTTTAAACTAGTTGATTGCAGGTACTTAGAAATTCATTTTCTTATTCACTTAAAAGAGTGTTTCCCCAACTTGGTTATTAAGAATCACCTGAGGGGAATTTTCAGCCAAAGATCACAGACTTTGTGAATCGGTCACAAGGGGCAAGAGCTAAAAAAAATCTCAATATTTAATAGGCACTCCAGATGATACTTCCCATTGTGGAAACACTTAGAGAAGTAAACACTGGAGAGGCATTAAGTCTGTGATTCCTGATATAGAAAAGATTAGGGTAAAAATATTCTTTCTTACCTATACCTGACCTCAAATCAGACATACTCCTAAGTATTTTACAGATACTTAGATCTCCTTTAACTCTCCTTATAAACCTGTCATAACCTGAGAAACTGAGGCACCAAGCTTTCACACAATTATATAGTGACTGAAGGTCCAGGGTTTAATTAGGCCATTTGATTTGACTGTCACTTTTCTTTATTACAATAATATTCCATTTCCACTTGTGCTGTCAGCCACTACCACTCCAGAAAAAGAAATTGTCCATCTCCTCGCCCCCATGGGACCCTGGAGGTCACACCCACGAGCTGCCTCTGGAGACTATTTAAGTTACTTAACAACCATGATCCAGAACCACACAAAAGAATCTCATAACCGAGCAGCTTGCTGCAGAGATGCCTCCAGACTTTATGCAAGGTAAATTTCATCAGAGGAACAGACATCGTCCCTCCAACTGCCCCATGGGAATCCCTGTGGCCGCCAACTTCCAGAACCCAATGAAAAGTCCAGGCACTCGGGATTAGTCATGGCAAACTCCAGGTCTCAAGGGGTAGGGGATGAGTCCGTCCTTCCCATCTCCCCACCCCCATGAGACCCTGAAGGTCACACCCACAAACTGTCTCCAGTGACTTTTTGAGCTCATTACTGGCCATGATCCAGAGACACACAAAAGAATCTCAGAACCAAGCAGCTCATTGCAGAGATTTCTCCAGACCCTTATTATCTAAAATGTTATTTATTTTTATTTTTATTATTTTGCATCACACCCAGCTATGCTCGGGGGTTACTCCTGGCTATGCACTCAGGAATTACTCCTGATAGTGCTCGGGGGACCATATGAGATGCTGGGGATTGAACCTGGGTTGGCCGCATGCAAGACAAATGCCCTCCCCACTGTGCTATCACTCCAGCCCCTAAAATTTTAGATTTCTAGGAGCATGCAGCAGCTCTCACAGCCATGCAACATCCTATGTTATTCATAATGGGCACTGTAGCGCTGTAGCACTGTCTTCCTGTTGTTCACCGATTTGCTCGAGTGGGCACCAGTAATGTCTCCATTGTGAGACTTGTTGTTACTGTTTTTGGCATGTCCAATACACCACAGGGAGCTTGCCAGGCTCTGCCCTGCGGGCAGGATACTCTCAGTAGCTTACAGGGTTCTCTTACAGTCAAATTGTGCATATATATATATATATATATATATATATATATATATATATACCTCTATGACTGGTTAGTAGTCAGTTTTCTGTTCAGCAGGTTGAGTGGTAGTGAGAAATTCAAAATAATGTGGTGGGCAGGTGTAATGGTGGTGGGACTGGTGTCTAAAATATTAAATGTACTCCATCATTGTGCACAGCTTTATGACAATTAAAAAAAAAAAGGAAAAGAAGTTGAGTAAACAGGTAGCAACGGCACACTCTTTCCCAAAGGCCCAAGATTATCATTTGTAACTCAGCCTAGAAACATTCCCTCGTCCCTTGAGAACTCACTGAAGCTTTAGATTGTGCTCTGGGCATCTTCAAAAAGCCCTACTATTTTAATTACTTTCAGCAGGAAGATTAGAGAAGAGTAGGAAGAGTGCTGGAGAGCTCAGCCAACTAATTCACAACATGTGCCTAATTATTTCCACACATTTACCACAGCAGTACTTGTGCGGTGTGTCAAGATATAAATCAGGTGACTTGACAGTCTGAGGCAGGAAGACAATAAACAAATATACCATGCTCAGGACTAACTCTCAGGGATCATGCCTTGAAGGGTCTTGTGGGGCTGGATGCAGCACTGGATATTTAACCCGGGTTAGCAGTGCGCAAACCAAGCACCCTTACCAGCTGAACCTACCAATATACACAATTCGTGGGGACTTAGTTAGTGGTAGCCACGCCAAAGAAGTTGGATGTCCAGAGCCTGCTAGTTCCATGCAGTGGATTTTGCTGAAGGCAAGTCTGAGACCGTTAGGTGTTTGTTTACTTTTGGTTTGGGGCCAACATCAGCTGTGCTAAAGGTTTATTCCTGGCTCTCTGCTCAGGGCTTACTCCTGTCAGACTCTAAGAACACGTGGGGTACTGAGGAGTCCTATACACTGTAGTATCTCTTTGGCCCCAACAGATGTTTCTTAACTGACATTCTATTCCTGAATATTGAAGACAGCATGCAGGGATTTTTGTTAACTATAGGCCTTATCCTCTTTATAGTCATATGCTTTATCCAGCTTTGCATGAAAGACTTATTCTAGGACAATGACAAGTTTCCAAAGACACAATTCAGTCACCCTGGTGATCTGAAACAGTCCAGAGTTCATGCTTACAAAGCAGACTTCCGAATTTTTTTTTAAATAAGCTGAGGTAATATTGATAGGACTGTATGTTTTAGGAGTAAATTTTCACATCCTTTTACAGTAAATTACCATACCAAATCCACCATCAATTTTCCAAGGACTCTCCTGAAGTCTTTGAGATCCCCTCTCCTCTTCGGTGCCCTTCTCACACATTCCATCTCTAGGAACCTTCATTCTATATTCATAGTCCAAGGGCAAAACAAACCTTTTAACTGCAATCCCTAAGGGTGCAATCACAGGTTTTCCTGTGATTCCTAAGCCTATTCATGCTATTTACTAAATATTCAATCTATATTAAATAGCCTAATTTTGTAACTGACAGCTCATTTCTGATATTCCCCCACATCAAGCAACAGGCTACATTTTATGCTAATCGAAGCCTATTTCTAACATCAAATATGCTAATTTGAAAGACTGTCGTTGATGGGAAAGCATTTAAAGAGGAGGGCCTGTGATAGTTACCTCTGGAGTGCAGACCTCTTAGTTAGGAGGCTTTCTGACCCTTCAGCTCACTTCATTAGTATACTAGTTGACCTCTTCTTAAATGTGCTTTCTAGATTAACCTCTAGCTATTAGCTTTGCTCAAATTTTATATCCTATTATGTGTTTCAGTGGAAGCAGAGGGAGGGCAGGGGCTCCAGGTAATTTCGTTAAATACAATTAGTGATTTTGTTTTGCTTTGGTTTGGTTTGGGTTTGGGGCCACAGCCAGCTATGCTCAGGGTTTATCTGGCTCTGTGGGCAGGAACCACTGCTGGCTTGGCTCAGGGGATCTAATGTGGTGCCACAATCAATTATTTTACGTCTCGCCTACAGCTACAGAAGGTGTAGCCAGTCAGAAAAATAATAAAGTTGGGAGATAGTAAAAGGAGGCCACAGGCCAGGTATCTGCTCTCATTTTTGTGGGGGCCACATCTTGCAGTGCTCAGGGCTTACTCCTTGTGGGCTCAGAAGACCATAGGGGGTGCTGGGGATTGAACCCCTGCCAGACGCATAGAAAACAAGCACCATGCCCTCTATACCAGCACTCCAGCCTCTAGGATCTTCTCCTTGACACTGTACTTGCACGTGGATGGACTTGTACCTCTCTTTTCCCATCAACTGTACCTGGGAAGACAGTCAGAAAAGGCAGTAATTTCATTCATGTGCAAGGGGCTGGAGTGTCAAGGAAAACTAAAGAGACAAAGAGCAGCAAATACCCAGTAGGAGAAGCAGAGCTCAGACAATCAGCAAAAGAGGATAGAACCAACAAGGAATTGGCATGCACCCTAGACATAGGACTTTGAGGGACCAGAACCACCTTCTATTTGGGGTTTAGGGGAGGTGTTTGATCCACACCCAGCTGTGCTCCTGGCTCTGTGCTCAGGACACTGTGTACAGTGCTGCAGATTGAACCTGGATCAGCAGAATGCAAGGAAAACACTTCAACCCCTGTACTACCAGTCTGGACCAAAAAAATTACCTTCTTAAAGCTGTTCACTAACTTTTAACTTCACACATATATGCAGTTTTGTACCCTAATTTTACATACAATCAGTTAAGGACACACTCAGGATTTAGCTAGTTTTGTGGAAACAATATGTTGTAATGTTAAAGAACCAAAGTTCAGCAACAACAAAGAAGAAACAGGAAGGCATAATAAGTACTATCCAAAAAGCTCATTATAGGGCCCAGAGTGATAGTACAGCAGGTAGGGCATTTGCCTTGCGCACAGCCAACCTGGGTTCAATCCCCGGCATCACATATGGTCTCCCAAGCACTGCCAGGAGTAATTCCTGAGTGCAGATCCAGCAGTAACCCTGAGCATCACCGAGTGTCACCCAAGAAGAAAAAAAGAAAGAAGAAAAGAAAGAAGAAAAGAAAGAAAGAAAGAAAGAAAGAAAGAAAGAAAGAAAGAAAGAAAGAAAGAAAGAAAGAAAGAGAAAGGAAGCTCATTGTAGAGAGTTTTCATTAAAAATTAAGCAGGGAACCTAGTTTCCTCTCACTAGGACCTCAAGACTTCAGGGAGTAAGAGGAACAGGGAAATCCGATAATCAGAAAAGGTTGCAGGAAGAGAATGAAGTACAGCAGACCTGGCCATTAGTATTGGTAAAAACACTGTCTGGACCCTAAACCAGTGCAAACACATGAAGACTTTTGAAATACAGAACGACCGGTAAGCCTATGTGCTGGAACCAATAGCATTATTCTTTTTACTTCTCTTCTTGTCTAATAGCTTCAGTTGTCTGGAGCTATTAGACATTCAGTTGGCAGTAAGCATTCCAATTGGCATAGAAAATGGGAAGCATGAAGCTGGGACAGAAAGCTTTAATGTCAGTGTCAGTCCAAAAGCTACCAGAAAATTTCTCAGCATATATCTTCCTCCTATTGCTGGCAGAGCTAGTGTCATAGTCTGGCTATGGCGGGCCCTTTGACATACAAATCCCTTTGCAGAGCACACACAGTTCTAAAGTCTAAGAGAAAAATCTCTCACTTTGTTAACCAGCTCTGAACTGTTTTATTGCTGTCACCACTATTTTGCCTTACCCTGTGCACCTCCTGACGTAACAGTAAAAGCAGTATCTGGTCACTTTTACATTCCAACACAATTTCCTCTGTGCTGTCCAATTACCATATGACTAAAACTAGTGGATTTTTATGCTGTTTATAATATCACCAGTGGGATTTATTTTATAACAGAAAAGTGTTAAGTTTTCTAAGTTTATTATACAATGAGACCAAGTAACAGGTATAAGGAAAAACCTTAACATCACCATAAATCCTATAATCCAAATTAAATCACTATGACAGAAAATAGCCAGTATATTTTTAGAAATAAATGCACAAAAGTTTCCATAATTTTATTATACATGTTAGTTTATTATACATGTTAGTTTATCAGTCCTTTTATAACAATATTTGTCTTGTTTTGCTTTCATATTTGTACATTCTACTCTAATCTTCCATAAACATGTACAAATTTGGGAGAGCTGTAATTTTTCATAAAATGTGCTTTCAAGACTTCTCTTTGACTTGCTTTTATCAGTTCATCATGGAAATTCTTCCAAGTACTCATACTGTTAGCATAACATTCCATAGTATGCTGTCATAGTCTATTTAACCATTCCCTAAATTATGAGCATTCACAAACATATCTAGAAATTATTGTTTTTGTTATTGGCACAAACACAATGCATACATACTAACCCTTTTTTATTTATCTTTTATATACCGGGCATTTTTGTTTCCTTGAATTACAGGGAAAATCTGCAAGCATTTTTGTTTCCTTGAATTACAGGGAAAATCTGCAAGCAATTGGAATTACTTTATTATTTTTTATAACTAAAAATAAGATTGCAATTCTAGACTACCCTCAAGTTGTTTTCTTATGTTAAATTCCTGTATGTTAAATTATTTAATGACAAAGAACACTTTAAGATTTGTAAAGTAACTTGCTAAATTTTTCTCTAGAAAAACAGTGGTTATAGCATTTTAAATTTTCCTAGCAGAGCTTGAAAGGACTGGTTTTACTGTACCCACCAGAATACAAGTTACTATGGAATTAATTTCATTTCAAAAGATCATCACTAATTATATCAAAGTTTGTATCTCACCCCTTTTTAGACCCTAAAAATCTTTGATATTGGACTGGTGCTTTTTATTTTTTAGTGGTTATCCTTGGGAAATATCTTCAATAACTTCTGGAACAAAATTTCTTCAACTTGGAGGCACTTTTCACTATTGCAGAGTAGAAATTATATACCCCTATGTAGCCGCTAACTTTATCTTTCAGGGTAGGAATTTTATGCTTAAGGTATGCATCAGTGATGGATATAAACTACATTGAAGATGGTTTCTTGACAAAAAAATTAATTTGAAAGAGTCTTGAAGTTTCCACTTAGTTCAAGATCCCTGCTTTTCCAAACTGTCTGGAAAACAAGCATCCTCAATAATATCTCAATGATCCTCAAATTCAACATCCATCTAAATCAACCCAAGAGCTTGTTAAAAAGACCTGCTGCTGAGCCCTGACCCCAGAATTTCATTCCAGGACTTGAACATTTTAATGTCTAACAAGTTTTCAGGTGATGCTAATGATTCCGACTCATTAGCTACACTTGCAAACACTATTTTATGCTTTTCCTTTTCACCTGCTTTGGTAGAAGTCTCAGGTACTTAATAGGCCTCACAGTGAAGCTCTATTCTTTATAAAATAGACTTCTTTTTATTAGTTCTGTAAAGAATGGTCGGTCAGCACCTTCCTCATTATAACCTTTCATATCCTTCTGGAAAAATATTAAGTTTTCCTCATTCTCCTTTTCACCGATCTAAAGTCCCTATTCCCTGCGTTTCTTCATAATCATATAGCTCACCTGCTTATCACTTTTATTGCTCTTCCCTGAAGCCCATTTTGAATTCTCTCCCACTCCCATTCCACTCATGTCCCCGTCTCAGCTAATAAGATCTGAGAGGAAAGGAATGTGTGAACATGAGCCTGAACTGCATAAGTTTTGGACTACTTCAATTAGAGTTTCTGGCCATCATTTAGTTTTAAATTCTCTAATAGAAATCAGCATTTTATGTTTTAGTTCCTTATTTCAAAGACACGATTACACAAATTATGCACTATAGTCACATTATGTGCATATAAAAAATTGCATCCTTTGATCCAAAAAATGTCCATTTATTTATTTAGTCCTCATTTTTTAAATTTGACTTTCTCCTGACTCTGTGCCCAGGGATCACTCCTGGTGGGACTCGGGAGACTATGTGCGGTATCAGGGACTGAACTCAGTTGTCTGTATGCAAGACAGGTGCCTTATTCACTGTACTATACTATCTCTCTGCCCCAATCCACAAATGTGTATTGAATTCCAAGTATGTGTCAGACACTGGGCTGGAGTGACAGCACAGCCGGTAGGGTGTTTGCCTTGTTCGCGGCCGATATGGCCCACCTGAGTTCGATTCCTCGGATTCCTCCGCCCCTCTCGGAGAGCCTGGCAAGCTACCGAGAGTATCTCACCCACGCGGCAAAGCCTGGCAAGCTACCCATGATGTATTCGATATGCCAAATACAGTAACAGTAAGTCTCACAATGGAGACGTTACTGGGCCCGCTCGAGCAAATTAAATCAATGTCAGACACTGTGAATATCACACTGTGAATGTCATTTTTTTTAAAAAAGCAAGAATTTATTAGAACTGGGAGTGAGGGGAGTGAGCTTGTGCAGTACCTGGGAGAGGGTCCCAACAGGCAGAAAATGGGGATATCTCCATAAAGAGGGGCAGATCCGGTCTGAGCCTCTATCCCTAGCACGGGGCTCTTGGGCTCTGCCAAACACTGGGGGGAAATGTGAAAACTGAGCGCTGACGAAGTAGAGCGAGATGTGGGTGATCCCGCATCTGAACCAGCACACTGAGCAGAGCCCTTTTGCTGAAGAGACGGTGGAAAGTGAGGTGGGCCTGGGCTTCTGGCACCCCGGATGATCCGAGAGGACTACAGCTCAGACTCAGGGTTGTTTCCATGTTCGTGGCTATGGAATAAATATGGCTACAGCTCTCGATGAGGTCAACTTGCTTGGGCAGATCCTTATAGTTTGAAAATATCGGAAATGTTTCCAGAGTCTCACCCATAGTATGGTTGAAAAGACAGTTTAACAACCTAAATATTTCAGTTGTTTTTCAAATCCCCTGTGTCCATAGAGAAATCAATCTAGATTTATCATCAACTTTACACTTCCTACAAGAGATAGCAATTTCTTTAATTCAGGCTTAAGTAATCTGGGGTGTTTTCTCGAATATGTGTTTGAGTGTAAAATCTTAGCACACCAAAGTTTGTGTGTTCAAGGGCTTACTGGATGGCTCTTTCTCACTGCCTGCGTTCAGTGCTCTTGAGACCTGTGTGTGGCCTGGATCAGGACGGCTGTTCTTTCTCTCAAGCTTGAGCCCCTCTCACTCTGACTCTCCCTTCCTGGAGCTTACAATCTTAGTTTATATAGCAATCACGTAAGGCGGTGACATAAAGGTGGGTTGAATATTGACAAATCCACAAAGAGAGGTAAGACCACTCCTCCATTAACATTAACTCAAGGATAAAATCTCATCTAAAGAGATTACTCCAGATTACTAGGAGATCCACTCAAGGGTGGGATCCCAACAAGGGCGTGTTCTTCCCTCAGTTAGTAATCTACTTAAATAGTTGTAATAAATCTACTTCTAATATTTCTAGCAATGTCATTCTGTATGACCACAGTAAGAGATATAAACTTAGTTTGGTTCTTCCTGAGAATATCTCACTATACATTCCACAGTCCTCAGGCCAGGTTAATCTTCCTAGCTCCAGCAGGGTCCTAGTCTCGTCGTTACTTACTTTTGGATCATGACAGCATTTGTCCATGATCATGCCCTCAACTTATAGTTGAGTATCGTGGCGCTTTGACCTGGCCCATTTCGATGCCAGGGTAGCTCACAGCTTGCCTTGAGTCCATTCAGTCCCTCGTCGGGACCCTACTTTTGGGGTGCTAGGAACTAAGGGCAACTGAATCAAGAAAGCAGATGCCCAGGAGTAAATATTATTCAGAGTCAATCAACTCCCAAGTTACAAAACATAATATTAACTGTCTTCCTGTGTCCATACAGAAAGGACATTGCTTACAATACAAGTTCAGTGTCCTTAGATGGGTGTGACCTGATAAACCTAAGCTACATGAGGAAGGACAAAACAGTGTTATCCTACATCTGAGTAGTCAAAAAACTATCTTAAATTCTCTCAAATTGTTAGAGAGAAGAGAGAGAGAGAGAGAAAGAGAGAGAGCTTTGGGTCTCTTTTATATAGCATCATTAATCCTAGATATGAGTGCTCCACCTTCATGACTTCATATGACAAAGCATCTTACAAAATCTTCACAACACAACACCATTATGTTGGGCATTAAGTTTCAACATATGGGACCAAAGAGTATAGAGGTTAAGCTGTTCTCCTAACATGTGACTGCAGCCACAAGTCTGGTTCAAATCCCAGCATCACTGGTCCCCCAAACACAGATTCAGGAGTGTCCCTGAGCACAGAGTCAAGTTTTGCTCCACAAATAGATGTTAACAAATAATTTGGGGAATGAGGATGATACAAATATTCTACAGCAGAGGCACTTTTTCAGATGATTTTTCTGTGCTCTTTTCTGTATACCAAATGTTGGCGTGGTATTCTGCATTATGTATTCTGGGTGCTAATCATCTTAATACTAACTTGTTGCATTAGGATACCAGAAGGTTAACACTAGGTATCACTCTTCTCAGCTACTCCATTTGCAATGCTATTCCTATGAATTTTTGAATCTTCTACCAATTACTTGGGCTTCTGATTTTGATTCTTAATGTGCAACAAAGTGTATGTATGCAAGTGACAGTGTCAAACCTATCTCAAGTAAACAATGATACAACCTGCCCATGAAATGGGAAGATCAAAGGATTTTTGATTTTTTCCCTCTCCAACTTAGTCTCCTCCACCAAAATGTAGGGAAAGACAGAAAAATCTGCAGGCAGAGGCCAGAGATATAGTGCTTACCAGACTCACTGACCACCCAAAGAACCAACAGCTTTTACAAGAGAAAAATCAACTTCAAAATCTAAAAAATAAATAAAAAACAAAATCTGTAAGCAATTAGGGATGGGTGGAAGTGCTTTGACTTAACAATAGATATCAGACTTCACTGTTGGTTACTGTGCTCTGTGACTAATGAGAACCTGAAGAATATAGAGATTGATTTCCAATGTTAGCACAAGAATCCACTGCTTCATGGGCTCTGATGACTCTATCCTATCATTTCTTCTAGGAACAGGAGACCACACCTCACAGAAAACTGAAGGTACCTCAGCTATAAGCCTTTCAAGCTCTCCCTCCAAACTTATTTTGAAGTTTTCTGAAAATACCAAAGAAAAAACTAGTGTACTAATTTCAATAAATAGTCTACTATAGTTAGTACAATTTACCACAGAAAATTTTTTTTCAGGTATGACTTAAAATAAAAAAAGGAATTAAGGATAAGTCAGCACATGCTGAAGAGGTATCTGATAAATTTATACCCATACTATTTATAAGGTCTCTGAAAATTAGAATACTATTTTCCTTTAATAATAGACACCTGTCTCAAACAAGAGGTTGGCGTAATAGTATACTCAATACTAAACTGCTGTAAGCATTTCTATCAAGATCTGAATAAAGTAATAATGTGGCTAACAAAAATTATTATGCAAAATTTAGTTTTTACACTGGAAAATATATTAAGTACATACAGTTTCTAGGCATTATGGGTATAAAAAATTAAGTTGCAGTTCTCACAGAACAAAAAGATATAACGACATGGTTATTGGAAATGAGAAAGTTACTGTCACTTACAAATCATGTAGACAGTAGGCTATGTAGAAAATATGAGATAATAAACTGAAAATATCCTAGAATTAACAAGTGAGGCTGAAAACATAAATATGTGCAAATTAATATCGGGAAGAAATGTCATCAGAAAGCAATAAAAACATAAAATAGGCAGTTACCTTACCAAGGAATTTGCAACCTGAAAAGAAAGTTGAAGGTTACAAAAATATGCCACCCCAGAAAATTCTCTGTGGCATATGGATAACTGTGATCTAAAAACAAATGAAAGCAGGTAAAGCAAAAAAAATCTTCCTCACCATTCCTTAAATCTAAAAACAGAGCATAGGGCCAGAACAACAGTACAGAAGGTAATGCATTTGTCTTACAGGCATCTGACCCAGCTTCAATCCCTGGTACCCCAAATGGTCCCCTGAGCTCCTACAGGAGTGATCCCTGAGAGGAGAACCAGGATCAAGCCCTGAGCACTACCAGGGTAGCCCATAAACAAACCAACAAAAAAGCTTAAACATACCCAGTCACACCTGGGAAAGAGCTACCATGCAGGATACAATTGTCACCTGTGTCTGATTTCCATAGGACAATTATTTTTTTTTAATTTTTTAATTTTGGGGTCACACCTGGCGATACTCAGGGGTTACTCCTGGCTTTGCACTCAGGAATCTCTTCTGGCAATGCTCAGGGGACCATATGGGATGTTGGGAATCGAACCTGGTTTGGCCACATGCAAGGCAAATGCCTCACCCACTGTGCTATCACTCCAGCCCAGGACAATACTTATTTGATGTCCATTGTTCATCTCACCATCAAGTAACTTGCCTCTGCAGTCCAGAAATCTCTTTTTTAATTTTAGCACTGTAGCACTGTCCTCCTGTTGTTCATTGATTTGCTGGAGCAGGCACCAGTAACGTCTCCATTGTGAGACTTGTTACTGTTTTTGGCATATTGAATACACCACAGGGAGCTTGCCAGGCTCTGCCCTGCAAGCGAGATACTCTCGGTAGCTTGTCAGGCTCTCCGAGAGGGACAGAAGAATCAAACCCGGGTTGGTCATGTGCAAGGCAAATGCCCTACCTTCTGTGCTATCAATCCAGTCCTTGGTTAGTTTTAGATGATATATAACCCTCAATCTTTTGGCCACCTATTGAGTCTCTTTGTTAAACAACAATCATGAGTCATGTAAGTAAAATTGTTTTTTCTTATGTAAAACCTGGTTGGTTGGTTGGTTGGTTGGTTATTTTTGACTAGGGATTCTCAGACCCCAGCCACTGAATTTAGCAGGGTAAAAGAAGAGATTTTTTTTCTTCCCCTGGAAATGAAAGTTTATAGAAAGATACCAAAAAAGTAAAAAAGACTAAATATATTATCTAAATACAATAGTGTTCATTTTATCTAAAAATAACATGAATAATTTGAATGCAGTTTTAATTAAAAATTTTACATAACAAATCTAAATTTGATAAAAGCAAAATCAAATGAGAAAAAATTTGAAAAACCATGAGTTTGATAAATAAGTTTTCTTTACAAGTTATTTAAAATCTTCAGAGAGATAGTAATATGTTTTACAAATATGTTATTCTAGAATGAGAACTTTTATATACTAAAGAAATCAAAAGATTTGAGTAAAACAATGGCCACAAAATTACAGGAAAAGTAAAAATCTCATTAAACGATTGTGGTAAAAATTTTAACGGAGAAATAATATACTTAGAACCTAGATTCACAGATAGGTTTAAAAAATTAAACTTAAAAATAAGATCCTCAGAAAGCTTAATATTGGATTACTCTAAGAGCAGAAACTACTGTCCTAGATATGCATACAAAATAATTAAAAGCAGGCAGTCAAACAAATACCCGATAAAATGTTCAGAATAATTCACAATGGTCAACAGGTAGAAGCAAACTTCGTGTCTATTAATGCATGAATATAGAAACAAAATGTGAAATACTGGATCAGGAAATGTGACTCATGTAAAGGATTGCAGTACTGATACATTTCAAAGTAGATAAACCTCAAAACAGTTTGCTAAGTGAAAGAAACCACAAAGAAATGGTCACATATTGCAAACTTCCATTTATGTAAAATATCCAGACCGAGTAAATCCTTAGAGAAAGAAAGAGAACTGGTGGAACAGGAAATAGGGAGTGTTTGCTTAATGGATTTGGGGTCTCCTTTATGGGAAAGAAAATGTTTGGAATTAGAAAAATTGTCATACAACATTGTAATTTGCTAAATGTCACTTTCATCTGGTTAATTTATGTGAATTTCCGCTCGGCAAAAAATGTAAATTATAGAAGAAAAAAAAGAATGCACATAATCTAAACTGAATTTAGAAGTGTTTTCTAAATGTGAAATAAAATCAGGAAAGAAATCAGAGCAATAGATTAATGCATTCGATGTGTAAAAATGTTTGAAATTTTTGAGTCAAATGATAAAACTGGACTATAAAGGCATATATTTTTAAATGTAAGAGACATTTCCCCAGTCCTGCCCTTTCCCATTCACAACTCTTCCCTCTCCTCTAGCCACTGTTAGGAATAATCAGCGTTTCTTGTTATTCTGTTGTGTAGCACCAACTGAAAAAATATCAGGCTCTTCATGGAATTATTGTTTCACACCTTGCCAACTGCATAAAGGAAGCCTTAGTATAAGGCTTATGAAGACACTATTCATGCCCACACAGTGCAGAATTATAAAGGAGCAAATCACAACAAGGCTTGTCATAAATCTTAGTTTGGCTAATCTATAAACAGATTTTATTAGGTATTTATTTAGATGCTCTGTGCAGATTGCTTTGTTTAATATTGAAATTAAGTTTCCAGGTTGGTGGTGGCATTTTAAATACTTGAAGAAAGGCAGCAGCTTTCAACCTTTGTACGCCTCCTTTTAAAGCTAATTAAGAAGTTAAATCCAAAAGGACTGAATCCTTAAAATGTTGGTTTGGTAATTCGGATGCAACAATTAATTCAAGACACCTGCTCTTTGGTCTCATCTCCTGATTAGTCACTGGAATGAGATATTGAAAGATACAAAAAAAAGTTGTTTTGTTTCTATTTTTTTGAATTGAAAGCTTCGCCACCTTGGTTAATATTAGAAACTTTATTGTTTAGAAAATTAAGTCTGAGTAGAAAAGTATTTTAATTTTTTATCACTCTTCACTAAACATTTTCTTAATTTATTATACACTTGATCAGTCGGTAAACTTGGGGGACAATTCCTAGTCATGGTGTCAATTGGAGCTCCAGCCTCTGTCCATTATCTCCTCAGGTGCCCTGGCTCCCCGTGGGCGCTCACCACAAACAGCTGGAATCCATTTCAGGGGTAAAAACAAGCAAGAAAGCTTTTTGTCTCTCCCAAGGCATTTCCTGCCTCTGAGCACTTGCAATGTTCAACAACATTCAGAATTCCCCTTTTCTCAGCAGAAGCCTCCACTTGCAGCTTTGACACTTAACCTCTTTAACTGAGTTAAAAACACCTCCTGACACAGGTATTTTCCATTCTCTTGCCTCAAAGATGTCCAGGATCCAATGAAATCCCGCCCAGACACAGGAAGATCCTGGACCTGTAAGGCTTGGTTCTGTCTAGGATTCACCTGTCAGTATCTCTATTGGAACCTTTCCCTCCAGTATTAATTCACACATAGTTTTGCTTAATTTAATCCTCAAAAACAAACATTTCCTTGAACAATGCAAAAATCCGCTAGAGAGAGAGAGAGCATGGTGCTTGCTTTGCATGCATTATGGGTTCAATCCCTGGCATCCTACATGCATTGCCAGGAGTATTGCTGAGCACAGAGCCAGGAGTAACCCCTGAGCATCAGTGGGTGTGCCCCACCCTCAAAATGCTAAGGAATCTTTAATTTCAATAGACTACCTTTCTATAATGACTCTCTTATAGCTGGCACTTTCCTGGGTACAGAGAAAAACAAATAGAACCTACTCAAGCCTTGAGCTGTTTAGAAGAGGTGGAAGTGGAATAGAGTAATTTAAATCATTTATTGAAAATACTAAAAGGAATCCCCAAGGGATAAGAAATGAACTACAAAGGAGACTCTTGATTCTGCCATAAGGCAAAGGGTTCAGGGAAGAAACAGTTCATGAAGAATAAAGGAGTGTTTGCTGTTAGATGAGAGAAAACTTTCTTACTACGGATGATGAATTTCCAAAGACAAGAACTCTTGAGTTGAGCTGAGAGGAAGGAAGGAAGGAAGGAAGGAAGGAAGGAAGGAAGGAAGGAAGGAAGGAAGGAAGGAAGGGAGGGAGGGAGGGAGGGAAGGAGGGACAGAGGGAGGGAGGGAGAGAGAGAAGGAAGGGAGAGAAGGAAGGAAGGAAGGGAGGGAGGGAGGAAGGGAGGAAGGGAGGGAGGGAGGGAGGAAGGGAAGGAGGGAGGGAGGGAGGGAGAGAAGGAAGGGAAGGAAGGAAGGAAGGAAGGAAGGAAGGAAGGAAGGAAGGAAGGAAGGGAGGGAGGGAGGGAGGAAGGGAGGAAGGGAGGGAGGGAGGGAGGGAAGGAGGGAGGGAGGGAGGGAGAGAAGGAAGGGAAGGAAGGAAGGAAGGAAGGAAGGGAGGGAGGGAGGGAGGGAAGGAGGGACAGAGGGAGGGAGGGAGAGAGAGAAGGAAGGGAGAGAAGGAAGGAAGGAAGGAAGGAAGGAAGGAAGGGAGGGAGGGAGGGAGGGAGGGAGGGAGAGAGAAGGAAGGAAGGAAGGAAGGAAGGAAGGAAGGAAGGAAGGAAGGAAGGAAGGGAGGGAGGGAGAGAGAGAAGGAAGGAAGGAAGGAAGGAAGGAAGGAAGGAAGGAAGGAAGGAAGGAAGGGAGGGAAGGAGGGAGGGAGGGAGGGAGAGAAGGAAGGGAAGGAAGGAAGGAAGGAAGGAAGGAAGGAAGGAAGGAAGGAAGGAAGGAAGGAAGGGAGGGAGGGAGGGAGGGAGAGAGAGAAGGAAGGAAGGAAGGAAGGAAGGAAGGAAGGAAGGAAGGAAGGAAGGAAGGAAGGAAGGAAGGAAGGAAGGGAGGGAGGGAGGGAGGGAGGGAGGGGTACTCAGAACTTCCCCTGTAAATCTATCCTTTTAAAACAGAAATTGTCTCCTCCCAATAGCAACAGGACCTGTTGTCAATCCCAGCCATTCATCTCCACCGATTCTTTTAGCTCTGGCACCCTAACCAGGGGCAGAATTGCATGCTTGGGAAAGCACGTAGGATTTGGAGATGGTCTAGATTTTAAATTAAGAGGGTAAAGTGAAAGAAAACTTGTTCATTCAGTGATTGATTGAGAGTCTCCTAAGTTTGCTTCTGGATCCTGAAAAACTAAAGCAGAGAATATGTCATTCTGGGTCCTTGTTCACTTGATTCAAATGAATAAGAAAAATAAATGGGTTTATGTGAGTTTAAGATTCAATTTCCAGTTAATGTCTTTCCTGTTAATTCATCCTCTCATTTATCATGCAATATAAAGGAAAAATAGACATTTTTCCAGCAAGTAAAATGAGCTCCTTAATACTCCTAAAATAATCTATGAGGCAGGTTACTTGGGTGCTGGAGAGTTCAGAACTTGAGTTTCATTAGAAGGTGTGTCTAAATGCAGTCAAAAGGGTTCAGTAGGCCCCCCACTCCACCCAAGCTGTGCATTGTGGTATTGGTCCCAGTGCTACCACAAAAAAGGAAGCAGGAAGGATTTGCTTCAACTGGGGAAGATGTGACTCTTATTAAATTTCCTTGTATACATTTGTTAATTCAATAAAATATGTTCTCCCATTCTGACTCCTGGACTGATCACAGTGGGGGGGGGAAAGGCTCTCAATTTGTAGAGTTTGTATTGTTTTAGAAATGACACACAATATATAGGGGTTCGAAGGGGGGAGGCGCGGAAATAAGCATATTATTAGAGGACTCCCTTCCTTTTGCTCTTGCGACAAATGTCATAAACTTGGTGGCTTAAAACATCATACATTTTCCTACAATTCCAGAGGCCCAGAATAAAAAGGGATGTGGAAGGTTAAATCAAGGAATCAACAAGGTACCTTGTTCAGTCAAGGTACCAAGAAGACTGTGTTCTTTTTGAAAATCTGCAATTTTGCCTTTTCCAGCTACTTCAGCTCATGAAATTCCTTAATTCATGGTCTCTTCTCCAACTCTGACCTCTGCTTCCCTTGCCATATCATCTTTTGTACTCCTTCCTCTTATGGGGACACTTGCCCCACCTAGAAAATTTAAATAAATCTTCTTGTTTCAATGGTTTTAATTTTTAAAATTTATTTATTTATTTTTATAAGTGTAACACCATGAGGTACAGTTGTTGACCTTACAAGTTTTTGTGCTTGAATTTCAGTTATACAATAATCGAGTACCCATCCCTCCACCAGTGCCCATTCTCCACCCCAGTTATCCCAGTAACCCTCCTCCCCCATCCCATCCCATCCCACCTCTGCAGCAGGGCATTTCCTTTTGTTTTCTCTCTCTCCTTTTGGTTGCTGAGGTTTGCAAAAGAGGCATTGAGTTGCAATCATGTTTGGTCTATAGTCTACTTTCAGCATGCATCTCCCACCCTGGGAGGATCCTCCCAACACCATTTACTTGATTTTCCCTTCTCTGTCTGAACTGCCCTTTTCCCTAGCATGTGCAGCTGACCTTCAAGCCATGGAGTGAACCTCCTGGCACTTATCTTGACTATTCTTAGATGTTAGTTTCCTACTTTGTTACTTTATATTCTCCAGATGAATGTAATCTTTCTATGTCTGTCCCTGTCTTTCTGACTCATTTCATTTAGCATGATACTTTCCATGTAGTACCACTTGTATGTAAATTTCATGACTTTGTCATTTCTAACAGCTGCATAGTACTCCATTGTATAGATGCACCAAACCAGTCATCTGTTTCTTCAACCAGTCATCTGTTCTCAGGCACTCAGGTTTTTTCCAGATTTTGGCTATTGTGAACAGTGAAGCAATGAGCATAGAGGTGCAGATGTCATTTCGGCTATATTTTTTTGCCTCTCCAGGATATATTCCCAGGAGTGGTATTGCTGGGTAAAATGGGAGCTCAATTTCTAATTTTTTGAGAATTGTTCATACTGTTTTCCAAAAGGGCTGGACCAGTCGGCATTCCCACCAGCAGTGAAGGAGGGTCCCTTTCTCACCACATCTGCGCCAGCACCAGTTGCTTTTGTTCTTTTGGATGTGGGCCGGTCTCTGTGGTGTGAAATGATATCTCATTATTGTTTTGATCTGCATCTCCCTGATGATTAATGATGTAGAGCATTTTCTCATGTGCCTTTTAGCCATTCAGATTTCTTCTTTGAAAAAGTCTCTGTTCATTTCATTACCCCACTTTTTGATGGGGTTAGATGTTTTCTTCTTGTGGAGTTCAACCAGTCCTTTGTATATCCTTGATATCAACCCCTTGTCAGATAGGTACTGGGTGAATATCCTTTCCCATTCTGTAGACTGTCTTTGTATTTTGGTCACTGTTTCTTTTGAGGTGCAGAAGCTTCTTAATTTAAGATAGTCCCATTTGTCTATCTCTGTTTTCACTTGGATGGTCAGCGGAGTGTAGTCTTTGAAGATACCGTTAGCCTCAATATTATGGAGGGTTTTGCTGACCTTGTCTTCTATGTTTCTTATGGATGTTGGCCTGATGTTGAGATATTTACTCCATTTTGATCTGACTTTTGTGCGTCATGTTAGGTCGAGGTCTAAGCTCATTTTTTTGCATGTGGTTGTCCAGTTATAGCCAGCACCATTTGTTGAAGAGTCTTTCCTTGCTCCACTTGACATTTCTTGCTCCTTTATCAAAGATTAGATGTTCATACATTTGCGGTTGTATGTAAGGATATTCCACCTTGTTCCATTGATCTGCGGACCTGACTTTGTTCCAGTACCATGCTGTTTTTATTATTACTGCTTTGTAGTAGAGTTTGAGGTTGGGGAGGATAATGCCACCCCACGTCTTTTTCCCAAGAATTGATTTAGCTGCGTGTGGGCATTTGTTGTTCCATGTGAATTTCAGGAGTGCTTGATCTATTTCTTTGAAGAATTTCATGGGTATCCTTATAGGGATCCCATTGAATCTGTATAATGCTTTGGGGAGTATTGCCATTTTTACAATGTTAATTCTTTCTATCCATGAGCAGCGATAGCACAGCGGGTAGGGCCGACCCGAGTTCGATTCCTCCGCCCCTCTCGGAGAGCCCGGCAAGCTACCGAGAGTATTCGATATGCCAGACACAGTAACAACAAAGTCTCCAATGGAGACGTTACTGGGCCCGCTCGAGCAAATCGACGATCAACGGGAGGGCCTTTACTTTTACTTACTTATCCATGAGCAGGGTATATGTTTCCATTTCCTCATGTCCTCTTTTACTTCCTGGAGAAGAGTTTTGTAGTTTTAATTGTAGAGACCCTTTACGTCTTTAGTTAGGCTGGTTCTGAGATACTTGATTTTCTGGGGCACGATTGTGAATGGGATTGTTTTTTTTTCCTGTCACTTTCTTCGGTCTCATTATTTGCATATAGGAAGGCCATGGATTTTGGAGCATTAATTTTATAGCCTGCAACTTTACTGTACAAGTCTATTGTTTCTAGGAGTTTCTTGGTAGAGGATTTAGGGTTCTCGAGATATAGTATCATATCATCTGCAAATAGTGAGAGCTTGATTTCTTCCATAGTTTTAATTTAATTACATCTGCCAACTCTCTTTTGCCATGGTAGGTATCAGTCAACCATGCTGTCAGGTTCTGGAGATTAGGATATGGATATCTTTGGGGATCATATTTTGGCTAAACATGGTCAAGTACTGATTGCTTTGGCAAAACTAAGCAGATTTCACAGATAAAAAGGACTAGAGAAAATAAGGAGTAAAAATTGAGGTCAAATAAGCAGTCTGATCATGCCATGTATATAAACTGTGGTTAAGAACTCAGAATTTTATTTTCAGTGTGCTAAAAAAACCTGGAAGATTGATGGGCTGAATATGGCATAATTTGACTTATAAATTAGAGGCCTCACTTTTAAGATGCTATGTGGAAAACACTTTTAAAGGGGTCTTTTTCCCCCAAATAAAGAGACAGAAAGGAACAGGAAGGAAATACAGTCAAGACAGGTGTTTCTGTTGTTTTGACTACTCACACTGAAGTATTTTCAGTAAATGTGTGAGCTGATTAGAGATAAGAATGAGAAAATAAAGACAAAAACAAAGGTCTTTGCTGAGCAAGAGAATAAGAACCATTGTATACATGGAAGAGTTGGACCTTAATAAGAATGGAGTCCATTTTTCTATGCTAACAGTGATGAATATGGATTAAGAAGAAAGGCACAGATGCAAGGAGGCAGGTGCATTTCATTTACCTCTGCAGTGAACAAGATATCATTGCTAAGTATTTGTTGTAGAGTGGACAGGATTATGCGAGAAAGAAAATAGTGTCAAATACTTAGTTAGCTGAGTGGAGAATGCATTGACCAGGGAGATGTAGGTGTCCTGTGCAATGGGGAAAGACCATGAAGATTCTAGCCATTAATTTAAATCAAGCAGAGTTGCATGCATGTTTTTATTTTCTCAGCTATAATGAGCTTCTTGAGGAAAAATATGAAAAATGTTAAAAGTTAGATTTAATCAGAGTGGCAATTTAAATATGAACACAATTTGGAGAAGGATTTTAAGAATGATGCAAAGAAATTATGTCATCTAATCTGGATAAAAGAGGACATGTGGCAGTGGTAGCAATAAAAAAAATGGATAGGAGGTCTCGGTGGGTTAAGTCAGGTTGCTCGGTCCAAACTAAAGCAGAATTTGTTGGTAAGTTCTGGGAGGTATTATTTAAGTAGTTTCAGGGGTAAAGAGTTGGAGGTTGGAGGAAGACAGGGAGAACTGCATTGTCACTCTAAGTTCATGTTAAACTAGGGCTCTCTATCCTGCAGTAACAATCCTCTAAGGCATATGGATCTCTGTGGGTGCACTCAGGCTTGGTCTCCAGATTTCCACTAGAATAGTCAAGGGAGTGGTCATTATCTAAGACTTCCTTAAACTTCAAGTGGTACATGCACATGTAAGTCTTTAAAGTTTGTTTTAAGAAAACTTTCTTTAGGCATTAGCAGTAAATGTTTTGCACACCTATTTTTTGTACCTATATAACAGAGTCACATAACATTTTCTCAAATGAAAAGGCATTGTGAATGAGAAAAGTTTAAAAAAAATCCCTGGTTTAACACACAACTGGTGAGAGCCCGTTTTGAGTGAAAAATGATAAACTTCATTTATGACTTGACTTTGAAGTGTCTGTGAGTTTTCCAAGAAGAAGTTAGCGAGAGCAGGTTGGACTGGATCTGGAGCTCAGATGTCTAAGGAGACAGTAATAATCCTTAGGTAGGGGAAATTCTGAAGTCTCACTAAGAGTTCCAAGTGGAGGCAATTTCCATGATTAAAATCACTTCAAGAGCAAGCAAAATTTTCAGACATGGAAAACCCCTCTTGATACTTTAATAACGTGAAACCCAGGTCTTTCAAATCCCAGCACATCTTGTGCTGGGTGGGCACTGAGAATTGAAAGAGTAAGTAGGGGCCAAAGTTTCCACCATACACAGAAGAGATAAATTGCTACTTCTCTAGGTTGTATAACTGATAATGCATACATTGAAAAAAATCTTAAATCTTTTGCAATTTTGCAGAAGAGCTGGAATGATTAAGGAGTCAGGGTTTGTTCTTCTATCTCCCCTTTCAATGGTTCATTTTTTTGTCCATCATTCTCTGCAGAAGAAGACAAAGAAATGAAATAAGAAGGTGATATGCAAATCATTTAATATCACCACTAATTAATCGTACCTTGAGGGAAGAAATGAAACATGCATAAGTGATTGTTGCCTTCTGTACCCTGCAAACCCAGGAAGTCAGTATAAGGTGGTAGAAAAGTGAATTACTCTGGGAATCCAAACACCTGGAGTTTTGGTAGGTAGTTTTGACTTGAATAGGATGTGGGACCTTGGACTTCTTACTTAACCTCTCTGCACAGCTCTGCTCTCATTATAAAGCACCAACTGCATGCCAAACATATACTAGACAATTTACATCCTTCTTGTTTTGTTTAATAATTTCCTTCCTAATGCCAAATTGCTATGAGAGAGCCACATGAGAATGCAGATATAAAAATTACTTTGTAAACCATTAAACCATATCCAAGTTGGCTATTATTAACTTATTATGGCTAAGTTGTATAGCATTGTAGCACTGCACTGTCCTCCTGTTGTTTATTGATTTGCTCCAGCGGGCACCAGTAAAGTCTTCATTGTGAGACTTGTTGTTACTGTTTTTAGCTAATGGAATAGTCAGGGGTAGCTTGCCAGGCTTTGTCATGCAGGCGAAATACTTTCAGTAGCTTGCCTGGCTCTCTGAGAGGGACAGAGGAACCAAACCCAGGTTGGCTGTAGGCAAGGCAAACTCCCTACCCGTTGTGCTATTGCTCCAGCTCCAGCTAAGATGTATAAAACTAATAATCTTTTTGTCATAGTTCTCATTGTCAAAACTTTCTAACAAGCCAAAAGTTCTCATGCTTTGGGTCAGTTTTCTTTTGGGATTGCTGAGAAACTTTTTGTGTTTTTTTACTTTGATTTCACTTTTTGTTTTTAGGTTAAAGGACGTAATTCATTGTTTACATTTTATACTAAAATTGCAACATTCAGAAAAGAGAAGGTGAAGTTCCTAGGTGACCTGCACCCTGGTACTCTTACTAAATTTACTGTGACTTTTATAAACCCACAGTCTGCTGCCCTTTCTAACACTCCCCTCAGTAAAGTAAAGGGTTTGGAAAAGGAATCCATAGGGGTGCTCTTTCCTGGATTGAGGAGGCACTACCATTAGTATATGATGGCAGTCTTGCATTATAATTTACACCTGCATTTCATGCATTTTATTCACTGCCAATAATTATTGAATAATTACTGTGTTCTCCCACTGTGGCCTCTCTTTGTACTCCCACTTCTACCTAGGGTTTTAGCTAGATTGTTGCCTTTTGAAAGTTTCTTTCCCTATGAAAAGAAGGCAGGTGGTTTGTAATTCTTATTTTTGTGCCAGCATTTAAATAGGCAAGCTTTTACCTGGTAGCCCATCCCTGTCTCCCTGCTTTCCATGTGCACTGCTTACTAGAAGGATAGCAGGGAGTAGTTTGTTCTAGGAAGTCACTTTTGCTTAAAGACCTTAAAATTCATGTGTTTGTGGCTCCCATGTTACCTATTTTCATGTAGCTTCTTCCAAATTCACTAAGCTGATTTGAATTGAGATGAATTAGATCATTTGCAGCACAACTTGCCTGCCAAATTCAAATTGGCACTTGAAACACTTTATCTATGTTTGGGGGTTTGTTGGAAGACAAAAATCATCAAAACTTAGCCACACTGAAGGAGTTTGTTTGATTTTTCTGTAGGAGAAAACAAGTTTAACTCCTGCCTTTTCCCCCTTCCCTACATTTTGGGCAAAAGAATAATTCCCCAAAGGCCCAGTTATCCTGCATTGGTATCTACTTTCTAGGTCAGAGAACCACCCCAATTTTTTTGCAGAAGGAAATCATCAGAAGTAATAGACAACTGTAAAGTACTGGATAAACTTAATTGCTATACTTAGGTAGTGTTCTAACCATTTCACTGCTGCTGATCCTGAGGAAAATATTTTTATTCTTTCCTCATCATTCCTTTGTTATAAGCCTATAATTAATCTTAGAAAGAATTTAAAACTTCTGTCATTTCCAGAAGAGTGCTGATTCTGCATCCTAAATTGTTGATGGGTGTTTTTTTTCTCTTGCACACTTTATATCTATGACAATCTTCTGCGTATGACAGTTTAATAACAGAGACTATCTTGGGCCTGATTATTGAAATGGAGACAAAAACAACCCTGAAGTGCAAGACTTGCACACACCACTATCATATTGTTTGGTGTACTTACTCAATCTTAGAACTTGTGAAAGTGACCAGAATGACCAGAGACATGGAATTAGAGAATAATTGAAAGATCATTCAAAGTAAGTAGGATAACACTTTTTTGTCCTTCCTCAGGTAGCTTAGGTTTGTCAGGTCACACCCATCTGAACTTGTATTGCAAGCAATGTCCTTTCTGTGTGGACACAGGAAGAGAGTTAATATTATGCTTTGTAACTTGGGAGTTGATTGACTCCGAATATTATTTACTCCTGGGCATCTGATTTCTTGACTCAGTTGCCCTTAGTTCCTAGCACCCCAAAAGCAGGGTCCCGACGAGGGACTGAATTGGACCCAGGGCAAGCAGTGAGCTACCCTGGCATCGAAATGGACCAGGCCAAAGAGCCACGATACTCAACTATAAGTTGAGGGCATGATCATGGACAAATGCTGTCATGATCCAAAAGTAAGTAACAACGAGACTAGGACCCTGCTGGAGCTAGGAAGATTAACCTGGCCTGAGGACTGCAAAATGTATAGTGAGATGTTCTCAGAAGAACCAAACTAAATTTATATCTCTTACTGTGCTCATACAGAATGACATTGCTAGAAATATTAGAAGTAGATTTATTACAACTATTTAAGTAGATTACTAACTGAAGGAAGAACACACCCTTGTTGGGATCCCACCCTTGGGTGGATCTCCTAGCAATCTGAAGTAATCTCTGTAGATGAGATTTTATCCTTGAGTTAATCTCCTGGAGGAGTGGTCTTACCTCTCTTTGTTGATTCGTCAGTATTCAACCCACCTTTATGTCACCGCCTTATGTGACTGCTATATAAACTAAGACGTAAGCTCGGAAAGGGGGTCAGAAGTGAGAGAGCTCGGGCTCCAGAGATCCAGAGTCAGAGCCAGAAGGAGAGAGGTTCCAAGATTGGGGCCCAGGAGAGAAGGAGGCAGATAAAGACAGGAGTGAAGAGGATTGGAATAAACTACTATTGATATAGACCGGCCTGGCCCCCGTTTTTTCTTCCGTCTGCCCTTGGCCAACAGCCGTTCCGATCCAGGCCACACACAGTGGCTCAAGAGCACCGAACGCAGGCGGTGAAACAGTGCCGTCCAGTGAGCCCGTGAACATACAACCTTCGGCGTGATAAGATTTTACAAAAGTAACCTTCATTAGATAAATATAGATGTTGCTCACGTTGGTTGTATAATGTAACACTCCACACTTGCTAAGGCAATGTTTTTAATATTTGTTTCTCAGAACTCCCATCAAAGTCTCCAAATAGTTGGTGAATGTAAGGTAAAGATAATATAATAATTAGTTTTCTGGGAGAAGAATTAACTAGCTGAAAACAGTGTAGCAATCTATGTACAGAACATTTAGAGCAACACTTTGTTCCCAGGGACCTCTTCTGTAGAAGGAGTTTCCAAGTGATTTTTACATAAATAGATGATGATAGAGTCATAGAAATGTTTGAAGCTTCATTTTATTTTTCATAAATAATGCATTCTTTTAATATCCCTCTGTAAGCACATATGTCACTATACCTGCCTATTTTTGTTGTGAAAAAAAAAGTGAGGATTGAAAGATTGGTTTCATCATTACCCCAATTATTACATAAAATGGTTAAAGTAGAAGTCAGTCTCCTTCTATTTTTTAGACACTGGTCATGTGTATACATTTAATAAATTATTACTTAACATATACCACATGCTGGATACTACACAAGGCACTGTTGATGAAACAGAGTCCCTGACTGCTATACAAGCATCAGCATCTGCTACAAGTAAAATCAAACACCAGCACAGGAGAGATGCTAAAGAAATGACTGACGTTGAGATATAATCTCCACATGGTTGAGATGTTGAAATACACAATTGATAAGCAATTATGCTGTTTTGAGTCAGAACTATTATCTAACAGTGAATAGAAGTTGAAATAATTAACTGAATTCATTTGCTCCTCTGTGAGATGTTTGCTAGCCCTCCCTTGCTCTCACAGAATTTATAGCACTTATTTCCAGTTTCTCCTTCAATTTTTCCCAACTATGAAAATACCAGCACATTCAAGCAGTCTCTTACTCCAAATCGCAAGAGTCTTCTCTTTCCTTCACCCTTAAACCTCTTCCTACTCTTCACCTCCAACGCAATCCAGATAAAGATCGAATCTCCCCTTTTCTGGCCATCTTCATAGTCACCCCCTCACCCAGTCTCATCTTCCCTTGTCTGACCATTAACAGACCTAACCAGAATTCCTCCTAGTTTTCTTTTTAACCCCAATTGTACTCCATTCCCAACTCAGAAGCTAGTGAATTTTTTGAAATGGAGAACACATTAAGCCACTTACCAGTGTAAAGTGATATATGGATAAAATTCAACATCCTTTCCTGAGTTGTAAAGACACATATGATCTTGCTGCTAGTCTTTCTCTTCAAATTCAACTCCTACTTGATGATTCCCCTTGAACACTCTGGCTTTTCCATCTTCAAATTCTCCAGTGCAGTCCTTCCCAATTTCGAGTCTCTGTGTAGACCAGTCTTTGTAATCCTTCAATAGTCAGTTCATTTTTTTTATTCCAATTGTAGCATAGTTTTCTTCACCAATTTCCCTTGATCTCCCCCACATCATATAGCCAGCACTTAAAATCTCAGTGTGCCTTCTATCACAATCTTGGGATTCTCCTTTTTACAGCTTTACTTGATTCCAGCCTTAACTGTATTTCCCCAGGAGCAGTGACATTAATAGTACTAAAAGATGACACAAGTAAAACAACCAGCCATATATTTATCTATTCAGATTTTTTTTTGCAAATAAAACAGAATTCTTCTCTGATCCACAGAATGGATCCCACTAAAATGGGAGCTCTGTCTTCTTGTTTTTATGTTAACATGTAGTTAACGTGATGGATGCTCAGTGAATTTTCTACAGATTATATCAGATAAAGGCAGGATAACATATAGATAGAAGCCATAAGGCAAGAAGGAGGGGATGAGGGATAAAAAGAGGTGGAGGAAAGTTGACAAAAGGAGGAAAGAAAGTAGGAGCAAGAGAAGCATTGAGAGAGTCATAGGACAAAACAGCGGGGAAAATAAATCAGTTCAATACAGTATTAGTATAAGGGAGTTGAAAAAGTGGCAGAGCCGAGTGATGAGGATAAAAAGGGAAGCGATCAGATCATCAAGAAATCTAAAATCCAAGCAAAGGAGTTTGTGCTTTATTCTGTGGAACCCAATTAAAGATTTCGAGCAGAGGAATGACAGAATCAGATTTGTATTTTAGAAAGATCCTGGCTGCAGCATAATGAATTGGGAGAAAACAAGAAAAATTATGTGACCGGAAAGAAATGGTCAGCTCAAAGAAGAGTGAGAAAGCCTAGGATTTGGCGGTGCTTTTTCAGCACTGTCAAGGAAGAGACAGTAAATCTGAGAATCCGAGCATCCCAGTGAGTAGAGGTACAGAATGACTGTTAAGAATCTGAGTCTGGAGTCAGACAGACCTGGATTTAACATTCAATCTATCATGCTGGAGCTTATGTTGTCTAGCACAAGTTATTAATTCTAAGCCACAATTTCCTTTTCTGTAAGGTAGTAATGATAATTGTGAGTGTGTAAACTGCTTAGCTCTTTGCCTATTATGTGTGAGTGCTAGATAAATATTAGTTTTATTGTGGTATTATTAGGTTTGCTCTGTTATGGGCTTGGTTATTTCTAATGTCACCCTATGACTGGGTGAACTATGCTTCAAGAGTCACCACCTCCTTTTAATGTGATTCTCAGCAAATCAAAAAACCTTCTGATTAACATAACTTCCTGCCTACATGATTTATGAGTACCCTGGCTGCCGACAAAAGCACATTTCCTGGTGAATATTAATAAAAGGGTACTGTGTTTACCTTTAGTCTCTCTTGAGTTGGGTTAGCTCGAGTCTATCCTCTGAACTTATTCACCTCTGGAAAACCGAGCTGTGGTGTCTCCAAAGCTGTGTTGAGAACCAGGCTTATTGGTGGCATCAAAGAGATACACCCCTCAGGAGGGGACATTGACCACTAATATCTACTGACTATCATTAATCTCCTGAATGGACTTAGCCCTCAAACACTAAAGTTTTCCTATTTTTCTTTTTCCTCCCTCTCTCTTCCCTTTCCTTGAAGATGCATATCCAGCTTGAATAAAAAGCAGGCTGTTTTACAGTTTCAAGCTTCAGATGGCTCAAGAGTGATGCCTGCCTACACATTTGATGTGTTTTTCTTTGAATCTGTCTTTGGGGGAAAGGTTTCTATCAGTCTTAATTTTTTTTTAAGAAATGTAATGGGTTCATTTAGAGGTAAATATTTTAAACAGGCCACGCGTGCATCACATTAACTGCCCCTTGCTGTGACATTATCTCAAAGACTTCAACCCTTTGGGACTGCAAAACCTTTTAACACTCTGTTTAGTAACCAGTAAACCCTCGGTTGATCTGAGTTCCCTTTCCCTTAGTGTAGATTAGGCTGCTGAGGCAGGAGATATTTCCGTCATTTGAATGTCAGTGTAAAGGCAGGAACATCTCTGCAGCACAGCATCAGAGCCTCGGGTCATTTACACTTGTGGTTTTTTTACTTCACAGCCCAGAGCCTTCCCGGAGCTGCTGTCATTCTGACCCTGAGGCCGCCCTTCACAGCCTCCTGACTCCACTCCCAACATCCTCTTTCAAGCTGACACAGAGCAGAGACTGACCTTGTCCCATGAACCACTTACCCACACAGACCCAATTAATCTTTGGTTGCCAGTCAATCTAACTCACTTCTCTCCTTGAATACTATAGACTCTCTCAGAGGGGACGCTTTTGCCTTCATTTGCTTCCAGATGGGATGAGCTGTGACTGAAATATAGACAGCTGCCCTATAAGATGATCTATGGACCTGTGACAACCAAAGACGGTCTCTTGTCAGAATGTCAGGGTGTGGGAGCTCACCCTGATTCCTTTCTATTGCTCCTTAGTGCTTCTACCCAAGAATAGGAATTCTTAGAATGATTAACCAATTGCCTTCTACTGAGAAATCTGCTTTAATATTTTACACAAGCATCAGGGGAAAGAGATGGGAAAGGGCATTAAAGGCGAGATTCTGGTGTCCTGATGTGAGTGAGGACACCGGGTATCTACACAGGGCAGGTTTCCAAGTGATAGCACAATGTGATAATAGAGTCAACATGATCTGAGTTTGTTCAAGGTGGCAAAATATTTGACCCATGTGAACTATTTTACCTGTGTGAGAATGTATATATCTGAAAGAATAAATGGGCTTGGTTATTTCTAATAAGTTATTTCTTATTTCTTGGTTCTTTCTTTATTTTTTCTTTTTTTGGCTTTTTATGTCACACCTGGCAATGCACAGGGGTTACTCCTGGCTCTGCACTCAGGAATTACCTCTGGCAGTGCTCAGGGGACCATATGGGATTCTGGGAATCAAACCCAGGTTGGCCGTGTGCAAGGCAAACGCCCTACCCACTGTGCTATTGCTCTAGCCCCCTCTTGGTTATTTCTTATTAAAGTCTTATATACCAAGGGCTTACCATAGTCAGGCCACAAATCTGTGTTATATAATAGAGACAAACACTGCTCATTTTTTAATTTAACCCTGACCCGACTTGACTTCAATTAAGCAAAAACATGTCACTTTCTATTCCAACAAATGCTGAAAAAGGTCTAGGAGGTGGACCCACTTTCAACATTAGGTATTTGGAATATTTAAAATACATTCAGATCACTTAAAGGAAGGTAACAGTTGTCTCATGAGCTGCCCAGACATCTCACCTGTCTCTGACAAACTTCTCACCCAAGAATCCAGTGGTGACTGGACTTAGTACACAAAGACTAATACAGAAGAACATTACCCATCAAGTCAGAAACTTAACATTGGTAGGTAATATCAATGGGCCCAGCACATCTCCTGATACAAGGAAGAATATCCCCATCTAAGAATGCTAAGAATTTATATAACTGATACTCTCCAGTGTAGCAAGATAATGTGTGTACTGTGGCTGGAAGAATAACAATCCCTCCCCTCAGAAGTGTCCAGTTTCTAATCTCCAGAATGTGGATATGTTTATTGGCAGAGTAAAAGCTGAATTTAATTGTAGATGAAATTAAAGTGACCACTAATCAGCTCATCTATAGATGGATAATGTCATCTTGAGCTATTCTGGTGGGCCAAATATAACTGAAAAGATTGATAAGGAGTAGAAGAATAGGCCAATATGATGATATAAGAAGGATCTGATCTGATATTTCTGGCTTTAAAGATATAGGAAGGAGAATGGTAGGCAAAATGTATAGAATCAGAGCCAAGTTTAATCTCCAGAACTGCCTGGTCACCTGAGCACCACCAAGTGCAGCTCTGGAATCCCCTGACCTCCTTTGGGTGATCCCCAGAATGACACAGTCCAAACAGCACAACATCTCGGATCCCTCGATTAAATTGCTTGGCCAGTTTGGCCAAGAATTGCCAGGAGAGGTCCCTAGGAATCCTGAGTCCTGCTTGAGAGGTCTCCCACCCACCTACCACCACAAAAGAAATGCCAATAGCAGAGAAAGGACACATTGTCCCTGAGAGCCCACGGAGTATATTCAGCCCAACAGATAGCCAGTTCAGTGAGATTTAAGTTGGACTTGGAATCCATACAGCAGTTAGATAATTGCATGAATTTAAGTTTGTAATAAAATAATATTTCTATAATAGTCATAGAAAAATAATATAGGTTGTTTTCACACTGTATTGGAGATTTCAGTACCTTCATACTTGGGAAAATTTTTCATATAGTAGTGAATCATTCCTTCAGTCCCTGAAAAAAAAAGAGCACCTTCTCATATTCACTCCAAGCCTATATGGTTTTCAGCTTTATCTTCACCTGGGGCCCAGGCATCTTCTTAGAAGATCTGGGGGAGCAGCAGAATGCTAAGAGTACAGCTATGATTGAGAGTTCAAGAGAAGAAATAAACATGGCAGGCTTGGAGGGGGCAACGGGGCATGGGCAGCGGGGGAGAATCCACATTGGAGACAAAATATGTCCCATGTCTCAAGTTTACCTTTATTGTTCCAAAGAATAGCAGGAATCTTAGAAGACTGTCATCTTACAGCAAAATGTGTCGAGCTAAAGATGGAGTGGCAGTATTAATGGAATTGCCTGGCTTTAGTAGGTTTAAGGCAAATCCTTAACATTATTTTCCTGCCGTTTTCTAAATTAAATTTATAAGAAATATTATGTATCCTGCTGTGCCAAGTGAAAGCTGTGTTCTTGTAAAGGACTTATAATCATATTAAAAAGCTGGAGGGCGAAGTTTCTTCATGCCATCAAAGTCACAAACTAAAAAATAGTTTTACATTGTGCACTTTTATAATGGTAATACCTTTTGGGGTCTCTAACACCACAAAGTGCTTTACTGATATTGTTTTGCTAATCCCTAGAACATCCCTGGTGGGGAGGTATATTTTTATCTCCACTTGCATATGGGAAAACTGAGGCACAGTGAGGGTTAGCAATTTGCCTTGTCCTGACAGCGGGATGGCAGCACAACTTGCTTGGAAACTCCAGAATCTAAGCTGAAAGACAGTTCATGGCATTCATCAGACAACAGTCATCTTCCTAATCTACCATTCTGCAGGTACCGAAAATAGCTCCAGGAGAACTTCTGCGTCACTTAAATTTTTATCTTCATTTCTCAAGAAAAAAAGAAACCTATAAATAGATTTTCCATTAATTCTACTACATCTGCTTAAAATACTTATGAACAGTTGGTAGGTTAAAGTGGGAAGCCTCATAGTGAGGGGATATTTATGAAATTAGAGAACAATAGGCAAGCTCTCTGGAAAACCAACAGGCACACAGTGTAGGGGACTGAGGAGGATGATTTGCTTAAGTCAGAAGCTCACCACAGGAGCCTGTCAGGTAATGAAGCACACATTTCTCCCCAGACCCTGGAATCTAGGCCTTTCAGGAAGACACAATCCTGGGTATAGATTACTTCAATTTTTCTGAAGATTTAGACTTTTGCCCTATCTCTTAAGCTTCTGCTTGAGACATCCTTTCTACCAAATGGTGCATCCCAGGCATGAGCATCTTGATACCAACCTACAAGAACTCTCATCTGTGCTAATTGGATGAGTAGAAGGTTCCAGGTCTCTTTGCTTGTTCCTTCAATTGTGTGCTCCTGGGTGGCACGGAAACCAAAGGATTGAGGACTTTGAAACTGTTTTAAATGCTATGGTTAGGCATTAATTTTAGCATGTTGCTCCTGTGACCTCCTTGGAATTAGGTTCCCCCATGTTTTACCAGAAGTTGTCTGCTCATGACTTCACAAGAAGTGAATGGTCAGGATTCAGTGACACCATACTAAGCTGGCTCTAATTTACTGCACTGTTTGAGCACTTCACGTGTCCTCTGATACTTGTACTCTGCCAACCCAGAGGTGCCCTCAGTGTTGTTTACTGTTTGTGTCTTTTCAATGAAACAGGCCTATGTCTCCTTTCATTTAAGGGCTCGACAACTTTCAATAAAATCCAGGAAGTAATGATTCTAATTTTTCCTGGGAATTTATTTAAAACAAATATTGAGCAAAGTATATCTCAAAGTATTGGAGCGCATGCTTTGAACCCAGGGAGAACTCCTCAATTCAATCCTAGATACCACATGGTACCATAAGCACCACTGGAAGTAATCCCCAATTAATCACTGGTGTGGCTCTAAAACAAGACAGTTCATTAATTTGGATAATTAATATCTTCTACTCATCCCCTTCTATGTTTATGTTATGCATCATAAGTATGCCACAAATTCTCAGTTTTCTATAATTCCTTCATACTAAATGGTTGACAGACTAACTGCAAAGAAGCACGTTTTAGCTCAAAGTTTCATTCCAGAATTTGATTAACAGTGGGGATAGCGGGGACATATTCTGCCTCTCCTGCCTGGACCCTGTAGACAGCCTTCCACACAATTGGTTCTTACATAGGTTATCAGCAGCCAACTGGAGGCTTTCCCAGACCTGTGAGTGGAGCCCCAGTGGCGTCCCCTCACTTCACACCATTCTACTATGTGCCAATGGCTCCCTGCTGCCAGCACCAGGTCCCTGTGAATTTTTTCTGAACCTGTGCTTGCTCAGCCAGATAGAGCGGCTGAGAAAGCCAGGGAATTCCTTCCAATAGGTGGATCAGCCCTTGATGGTGAGGAGTTCAAATGAAATATTTTACCCTCAGATCTCTTACAACATTTCTGAGTGATGGTCCATATTACCCTCCCACCTGCCCAGAGACACTTACAGGACTTAACCCACTTGCCTCACAGAAATGACCTGCACACAAATGCACCTTACTGTATCTTCCTTCTATTCTCTGTCTTCTTCCTGTCCTCTGGAGCTTCCTGGAATAAGTTCCTGAGTAAACTGAGTTCGCTTCAGGGATCCCCAGTTTTGTATACTCATGTTTCATGGGCCTTGTTTTCTCTTGTGATAGAAACCAGAATCAGAGTTAGACAGTACAATTTAAATCGTCTAGCTCTGCACACACTTCTAGAAAAGAAAAAGAGTGAGAACGCTGAACTTGGACCTTTTCCTTTAACTGTAGCACTGTAGCACTCTCCTCCCATTGTTCATTGATTTGCTCGAGCGGGCCCAGTAACGTCTTCATCATGAGACTTGTTGTTACTGTGTTTGGCATATTGAATATGTCATGGTAGCTTGCCATGCTTTGCCATGCGGGTGAAATACTCTCAGTAGCTTGTCGGGCTCTCCGAGAGGGGCAGAGGAATCGAACTTGGGTCGGCCATGTTGGCTGCGTGCAAGGCAAACGCCCTACCCGCTGTGCTATCGCATCAGCCCAAGAAGAAGTCAAAAAATAAAAATTAACTAAAAAGTGAAATGAGTATAAGTGGTATGCTATTTCCAAAGGCGTGACTTCAAGGGCAAATCTTTCTTTGCCACTTCCAGTTCCTGGTGACTCCAGGCATTCTTTGCAGATGCTCCTCACAAATCTCTACTCTCTGCTCTGTCTCCTCATATGATAGTCATTTCTGTGTTTCTGTCTTCTTTTGTCTTTTATAAGGAAAGTTCTCATTAGACTTATGGCCCACCCAGATTGTCTGGAATAATGTGATCTTGAGATCAGTAAGTTTATATCTACAAAGATACATTTTACCAAGTAAGGTGACTTTCAGGTTCTTGGGGATCAGGACATTAGGTCAGGTTCAGGTGAACTCATAGTCCAGCCAACTATCATGTCTCTGCCCACCAGTATATGTTCACAACTTAGCCTGATAATGATAATCACCTCATTTTTTTCAAAAAGGACCAGCGATTCCATTTTTGCTCACCACTAATTTCATAAAAGATAATCTTGATATTGTGTTCCATATCAGCTTTCTCTATCTTTGCTCCGTAAGTCCTAGTTCTGCATATAGAGCTACCCAGTGGAATTTCAGTTGTTCTCTAAAGACAAATCGATGAGTTGAGTCTAACCATTATGAGTCATTACAAAAGAAAGTTTGTCAATTTAGGGCAATCTAAGCAACAAATTTAACTTTAAGTCATCAAGTATTCCTATGAGTGTGTGGTGGTTGGCTAGAAGACTCTAGCATTGTTACCATCCAGCGGAGCAGCAGGACAGGTCAACACGTAACTACCATTATGCACAGTGAGTGCATAAGGAATGGAAAGTAGAAAATGGTGTCACAAAGATTAACATGGCTTAATGGGAATTAAATGATAAGAGATGACTATGCTTTGTCATCTTCGTCAATCTCATCCCATACAAAAGTCATAGGGTGTTTTAAAGAAACAAGGATCAGAGAGATAGTGTAGGGATGTGCTTTCTTGCATGCAGCTGGTGCCAGTTCCATCCCTGGCACTGCGTAGGGGTTCCTGAACACAGAACAAGAATAAGCCTTGAACACTTCTAAGTGTGGCCCCAAATTTCAAAACTGAAAACAAAAGACCTTAAAACTTGAGTATACTCTTTCATTCTCAAACTATACAATAGTGTTTCATGGAAAGAAAAGATATTCAATTATTTGGATATCAGTAAGACTTTCAAAGTCACCCTCTTCACTGACTTCTTGCCACCTCTCAGCCTTGTCATGCATCCATTCTTTCATGCTTTCTGGAACAGCACCAGTTTTCAGGAGCCCACACAGAGTTCCTCAGAAGTCGTATACTCTGTTCTGCCCCTGGGTTATCTCACCCATTACTCCTCAAGTCTGAAATATTATCTCCCTGCTCTCTGTTCATTATTTAAGTCTAGGCATCAAAGAGAACAGAGTTCTTTCACTTAAATTAGGTCTCCTGTCACTTTTATAGTACCTTGACTTTTCTTTACAGTCATTTATTATGGCCTTCCATATTTATTTGAATTTTTTGGCATTCAACTATAGGCTTCATTTTGGCTATAACTTCTCATAACATCCATATGGCTTATCACTATTTGTGGATAATAGATGTTCAATGCAGACATTCGCTGAAATGAGTAATTAAACAAGAAATGAATGAGAACAACTGACAGTTTTCCTAAAAGAGGTGACTTTTGAAAGTTTGGTTCCTTTGTTTTTCTTTCAGGGCCACACCCAGAAGTGCTGAGGGATTACTCCAGGCTTTTGAATTCAGGGATCCATCATGAGGGATTAGGGGGCTGAAGCAACCATATGTGGTGCCCGGGAACAGAACTGTATCAGCCATGTGCAAGCCAAGCACCTTACTCACCGTACTGTCTTTCTGGTCCCATGACATTAGAAAATTTAAAAGGACTTGTTGAGGTGGACCTAGAAAAGTACTCCCAGATATTGAAGAATGTGTAAATGGAAAATTTAGGGCTTGCAATTTGGAAAGTGACAAATAATACAGTTTGTTTTTTTCTGTAAGGATATGCGATCAGCTAACTTTGCTGCAAATGAATGGATAATAAATATTTTAGAAATTGTGGACAAATAGTCCCATTTGCAATTACTTGGCATTACTTGGCACTGCAAAACTAACACAGTAAGTGGAAAAGTGGATGGGGTTGTGTTCTAATCAAATTGCATTTTCAGAACCAAGTGATGGCTCCCATTTGTTATCTGGATTGACGTTTTCAGACCCTAAGAATAATTAAGTACTAGAATCTGACGCCAGGCAGCACCCTTAGCAGAGCTGTGGAGTCAATAACTTACTAGACAGGTGATAACTACAACAAGTTTTGGGGGAAAGAAGGTATATGATTAAACTGGATTTTTAGTGTGATCAATCTGAGCATCCTCGATGAAATGAATCCCAAGAGATTAGAGGTACAGGGTGGAGAGGTTTGTAGTTTATTGTGATAATCTAGTAAAAGGTTATAGTAGTTTCACATGAAAAAAAGTTGAAAGTAAAGAACCAGAAAATTGCAGTATTAAATCTGATGTTTTCATCCTGGGTATTAGGAAATGTTATAGGCCAGCAGGGAAGAAACAGGATTGCAAGAAGGAACAGCTTCAGTGTTGTTGAAAAAAAAAAAAAACCTTTGAATAAATTTAGAGATCTAATTGGCTTTATTAGCTAATTCATGAATCATGCAATATCTTATCTTGAAAGCAGAAAGCTTATGCAAGGGGTTGTACAAAATGAAATGCTTATATAGTCAGAAAGAGGGCGGGTCTGGGGTATTGGCAAAAGAAAAGAAAGATTATTTCTGGCAAGGGCACCTTTCTTGCAGAAAGGTGAAGGAGCTCATCGTGAGATTACCTCACTAGGAAACTTCTGGCTGATGGGTTGAAAATTTTACTTTGGGAACCAGAGAGCTCTGAACCTGAGCTGAAACCCCACAGACACCTGGGCACAGCTCAGTGTGTCCCTGGAGGCCCCTGGGCACCATGGAGATGGCTCTGGTGGTGCCTTGTACTACAGGGCTCGAGCAGCAACACATCTTTTGGGCCTCAGCTTGCAACAGTCTGGATGTTGGCAGTGAGAGCCTGGAGTGGCCTCCGAGCCCTGAGCATTGCATTTCTGACCACTCCCACCCTGCCCTACCACCAATAAATCTCACTTTTTGGATTTGCTAAAACTGCAGTTGGGTTAGTTATAATGTCTTTCTCTTGGTTTAACATATGCTTTTAGAGGGCTTTTTAAAAAAATATCAGTGCATAAGGGAAATGGTCAGTTCATTTCCCACATGTGTCAAAGCATCAGAAGGATAGAAATTGTGATAGATAGCAGAGGAGAGAAAATTCAGGGCTTCAGTGAAGAACTTTCATTGTGGATGCAGACTTCAATGCAATTTTGAGAGTGGAGAGATAGAAGGCATGATGCCCAGTGATGGTGTTAGAGATAATATTCATTGAGACACTGAGTGGAGAAGGAAAGCATTTGTTAAGTGACTGAGAATAGTAAAGGGTCACAGGGGTAGGGGTGAGGGGGGGCTTCAAATAGAAATGTTGAAATGGAGACAAATCAAATCCATCCCCAGAAACAAAAACAAGTCTGCTTTGGAATGATTTAAAACACACACGTACACACACACACACACACACACACACACACACACACACACACACATACACACACACAGTACTTTAACCAGTAAGGATATACTAAAATTAGCCAGAGTGAGCCTGGCCTGTTGGCACCCTCCCTGTTCTGCGCAAGAACCTGCATCATGAAGAACGTGACAGAGAAAAAGAGACAGACCTATTTGCTTTCTTTATCCTAGGCCGGCTCACATACTTCAAATGAGCTAAAAAAAATTCAATAATCTGTTCATTTGCTAGAGTCTCTCTCTGAGACTTCATTGATGGGTGATTTATCAGAAGCTTCAAGGCTAGCACTGGGGCATTCTCTGCATTTGCTTTGATGCCCAGATGCCAAAGCACATTACCAGGACTGAATGCCATTATTTGCATGAAAGACAATGACTCAACAGGGGGGTTAATCCCACCCTGTTGACATATAACAGGGGAGAGGTCCAGCAATAATGTGAACGCTGAGAGTTCACTGCATCTTAATGTGTCCTTCATTTAAAACCCTTCGGTAAACTCTGCCTTCTCATGTGACATGCTGTTCCTAAGTTGAATCTGTTCTTTCAAAGACTCCGAAAACCCCTTGGTCCTAGGTAAAATCTGAAAGGAAAATGCCCACCCAATACTAGACCGACAAAGGCTGGTCTCATTGGGTTTTATGCTTCTCATTCTGAGTCAAAGGTATTTGACCACAGATTGGTGTGGTTAAGACAGCAGAGAAATTAGGGGGAAGGAGAAGAATGATGATCCCAAATCACCTTTCCTGGGAAGGTTCCAAATTGTTCTTACCTCCTGATTTCTGCACCCTTTTCAGGGCTCTTTAAATTACTGTTTATTACTTTCTGTGGATTCACTTTGTAGAAAGATTCACTGTTCTGTATTTCTTGAAAGAAAAGACAAAAACTTCTGAGATATCTTTGGGGATTTTGCAATCAGAAAGTAGAAAATTGTGTTTCAAAGTTGAAGCTAATAAGAGATCATCCTGTAATAGATGGGATATAAGGCTCTGTGTCTGTTGAGGGATGGGTGGGAGAAACTGGCAATCTGCCTGCTTTTGTTCTGTCATCAAAAAAATTTCAACCTCGCCATCTGACAAGGCTTGCAGCCTAGCACATGTTGTACTTCAAATGAAAAACAACTGTTACCAGTTCAGGTAACAATGCATCTGATTTTCAGGAAGTCATCTGAATACAGGATAATGAGTCACTTATTTCTCTAGAATGGCTTTCAATAGAGTTTCTCTGTGAATACATTTCGCATTTTAACAACACTAAGGTGTTGCAAGTGTAAAAGTCTGCTATGCTAGTCATTCACCACTTCACCTTTTCCTATCCATTTTCTGGTCTTCTCAGTGTGATGGAAGGTTTACTTTTATAATCTTTTGCAGCAACTGCTTGTTCTCTGTGTCCCTAATAGATTTGACCAATGGCAGGCAGCAGTAGAGAGAAGATGGAAAAATGTTCAAGGTTAGAGTCAGTATTCCAAGTTCTTTCTTATTTTTTTTTTTGTAGTAGTACTGCTACTTATTAAGCCACCGATTAGCTGATTGAATTGTGCATGAACTCCACCTTACTTTTTTTTTTCATTTTTTATAATTTTATTTATTGAATCATCATGAGAGCAGTTACAAAGCTTTTGGGTCTAAGTCTCGGTCATACAATGAAACACAAGTCCCTTCACCAGTACCCATTCTCCACCACCAAAAACCCCAGTATACCCCCATCCCACACGCTCCCCCTACCTGTGGGGCAGATGATTTCCACATTACTCTCTCTATACTTTGATTACATTCAATATTTTGACACCAGATCTACCATTATTATTTGTGATTTTACCCTAATACTCAGATCTGCTGAAAAGGCAACAGTAGACAATTTGTTTTCTATTGCTAATTATGAATAACATATGATGTCACGTGGCTGCAGTAGTGGCCACAGGATTTTGAAATTCTGAAATTTTAACACTTAAATCTGGAGGGATTTCTGCCAAAAGCCACTGGGTTTTGAGATCTGCTCCTGAGTCTCTGGGATCATGGCTGTTGAGCAGCTTGATGAGGAGCCTGAGAGGCTGTTTGTGGGCAATGACTTGGGGTGGGGAGGACAGGCCTGGCTCCACCCAATCCTGTGAGGCCCAACAAGTTTCATCACTGCGGACCCAAGCCTGACTGTCCAGTGGCCTCTGGAGGATGTTGGCCACAGAGCCGCCAGAAGGAAACAGGCGGAGGGACAGCCCCCATTCCCCCCTGGGGTGGCCCGGCAACAGTAACCTACTGCAGGGTCCGGACACATTTCTGCCAAAAGCCGCTGGGTTTCGAGATTTGTTTCTGAGTCTCTGGGATCATGGCCATTAAGCACCTTGATCAGGAGCCAGAGAGGTCATTCGTGGGCAATGACTTGGGGTCTCGTTGGGGTGGGGAGGACAAGCCCGGCTCCACCCCCATCCCGTGAGGCCCTGTGTGTCTCGTCATGTGACTATCCAGTGGCCTCTGAAGGATGGCAGCCACTGGACTGCCAGGGGGAACAGGCCAAGGCACAAAACCTATTCCCACCTGGGTTGACCCAGCACCAGTAGCCTACTGCAGGGACTGGACGCATTTCTACTAAAGCCTCTTGTGTTCCGAGATTCGTTTCTGAGTCTCTGGGATTATGGCCATTAAGCAGTTCAATCAGGAACCAAAGAGGCCTTGCCTCCAATTATATATCTGAGCTGGAGGTGGTTTGTGGGTGTGTTTCCCACATACCTAACTTTTGGCCGTTTACTTTCTTGGTAAACTTTGCCCTAAGTTTTTGGGGTCTGGTCAAAGGCACAGCAGCAATTTTGGGGTATCTGGAAGTCTGAAGGCACCATGAGGCTGCTGATGCACTCGCCTCACAGGTACAGATTGACCTGCTGGCGGCACCATACCCCCTCTTTCTTGTTTTTTATTAAAAAGTTTATCTTAAGATATCATTGAAATACACTGAAAGTATTATGTTCATTTCAAGTGTATAGTAAAATGATTTGCTATTTCTACATATAGCAACATGATCACTGTGAGAACTTTAGTGGAAGACCGTCTTTGTGTCAAGACACAAAGCTAACTTATAGGATTTACTTTCTTGGAAATTTCCATGTATGACCTACAGCAGTGGTCCTCAACTCGTCCACAGACGAGTGCCAGTACACAGGTGTAAAGATGTTGGAAATCACTGGAATAGTCTCTTGCTTATATATACCAATCCTAGGACCAGTGTGCAAGACAGGTGCCAGTTTGCAAATATAAGAGGTTGAAGATTTCTGTTTTACACACTATTATAGACTTTAGTTGCCATCACGATCACGACGACGATCACAACCACCCTGTTGTTCGTCGATTGCCTCGAGCAGGTGCCAGTAACGTCTTCTTCGTCCTAGCCCTGAGATTTTTTTTTTAAAGTGCCATATTCAAGGCTTTTTCAGGGTTAGGAGAATGAGACCCATCATTGTTACTGGTATTTGGCATATTGGGTATACCACGGGGAGTTTGCCAGACTCTGCCGTGTGGGCATGTTACATTTGGTAGCCTGCCAGTTTGACCGAATTAGGAATGAGATGATAAGATGTCGCGCGGCCGCGAATGCGGCCGCGCGCTTCCAGGAGCTGAGTGTGATGATCTCTGGATCCTGGCCGTTGTTGGAGTTACACGGCAGTTGGTGGGTGTAACTGTCTAGTTACTGGCAGGTCCAGTCCCAAACTGTACAGGCTTGGAGATCTCAGCCCCGGGTCCCACACACCTGGGTTCCTCTGTCAGTTCTTTTATGCGTGAGGCTCATCCAAGTGTGTGGAGAGTGCTCTCAGCATGGCCTTGGCTGGGCCTCGGTGGTCTTCAGCTGTTGGGCCCTGGTGGAGACAGTCAGGCATAGGGTAGGAGACTCTGTCTTGTTCTCTCCCAGGAGCTGAGTGTGATGTTAGTGATTAGTTGCCATAGTGTACATTATACCTTCACAACTTACTTATTTTTATAACTTATTTTGATGATCTTGGCCTTTGTTACTGTTTGTTTCTTCCCACCTCATCCTAAAGACACTTTACTCTCATCTTCCCTTACCAAGATTTAGGCAGTGCTATGCTCCCACCACAAGGTCTTTCTTGTGGACTTCAAACCTATTCTCTGTAGTCAGTGGTATTGATAACTTCTCACTCTGGATTCTTCCTTACTCTAATTGTCCTTTCATACCTAGCCATACCTCTGGATGTATTTGCTTTATTGCCCTCTCCTCAGTGAACCCCTTTTAATGTCATCTGTTTTCTGACAGTTCCCTAAAAGAAATAAGTCACTTTAAACACAATTTTTTAAACCACGAAAAGAGGAGTGCAGAAAAGATACATCCTCCTCAATTAAAATTTTAACACACATCTGAGTGGGGATTGACAGAATAATTCTAAATTTTGTCTGGAAAGAAAAATATTCAGGATCAGTCAAGAAAATCATGAGAAGCAATTTGAAAAGCAAAAACAGTAAACATTTCTAAATTTATCAGATGTCATAAGTAATGGAATAACTTAATTAATTAAAAAAAAGGGACACTAATGCAAAGCAAGAGGAGAAGAAAGATCAATTAAAGACACTAGAGAGCCCAGAAAACATGCAAGAAGTTGTGGGAAGTATATTCAGGAATGTAGTTTGTATAAATAGTATTCCTAATCATTATCAAAATTATTATTTAATAAAAGCTGTTAAGCTATTTAGCCAGTCACTTGTATAAAAAGAAAAACTACTTCCCAACCGTATTATTCTCATCACAACAAATTGCAGAGGAATCAAAATCTTTAATGGGGGAAATAAAGCCAAATAATAAAAATACTAAAATAGAACACATATTTTAATGCCTTTATAACCTTGGAGCAGGTAAGTATGGACGACTCTAAATATGACAAGAGGATATCAAATAATGTGCAGTACATTGTTAATTGTGGTATTGTGAGACAGATTGCCTGAAGTATTTTTCTGCTAAAAACAACTTAAATTTCTGCATGTAAAAATAGTTGAAACTCCTTAAATGTGTGCTGAACTTGCAAGACATTAAGAAATTTGTAGAGTTCAGAGTGATATTAAAATAGGACCCTGTGAGATAAGTGAGGACCGGAACAGATTTTACTCTGCGAATGGCCACCAGACCTTCTGACCTGTAACTGCATTTTTGATGACTGCTTAGGAAAAAGGGGACAAGATAAAGCAAAGGGCTGCACTGTGACCTTTAACGCTGTACCTTGACTATAAGGGTAATTATAAGTCTATTGGATAGGAAGAGAGAAGAAGGATACTTGTCTGTGACCAATTTGCTAGTGAATGGACATATAATTTCCCCAGAATGAACAATTCTTACCCAACATTTTTGCCAAACTTTGTGGGGCTGTGCAGTCTACTCTCACTTAATGCTAGCTCAAGAAACTACAAGAGGGTAGACACTTAAAAGACAAGCAAAATCAAGTACAGAACCTCTTTGAGCATCCGCAAAATAAAAGCTACCCCACACCCAAACCCACAGATAATGTTCCAAAGAGAAAGAACTCAGTTAAAAATAAAGAAAAAATTAAGAAGAAGGAGAAGAAGAAAAAGAGCAAAAACCAGCAGATACAAACTGGCAGTGCTTAGGTATCAGAATCATTAGACACAAACTATAGAATAATGTACTTCTTACGTGTGAACAAAAACAAGAGAAGCTAAGAGCTATGAGAAAGGAACAAGAGACTCTTAGAAAGCATCCAAGCAGACTTGAATACGAGTCAAATAAATGTCTAAGCTTCTAACTTAACTTCTTAAGATAATCTATGCTTCATACCTTGCAAGTTTCCATCTTGTTATCTTTATTATTTTCCCTTACATATAAGTTAGTGTTATCATTGGTGAAGTGTCTGTAACTGTCATCAGTTTTGCTCTTGTTCTTCCTTTTGGGCACAGAACTAGGCTTGTTTGCAGCATTCCTTGTAGGGAGGTAATTAAGTTTTCATCACTGGAACTGAACACAGCCTCTTGCTTGCTATTCTCAGGTCTGCCCTATCTTTTACATTTCCCCTTCCCTGCTTTCTTTTTCCCCTTGGGTTGCCTGCCCCTGACTTTCTCCATGTCCCCATCCACGTGGCAACTGCAGAGCCATATTCAGAATGTCACCAGCTGTCTGAGTGCTGAGGGATTCTGTAGAACTCTGTACCACACCAGCCCCAGGCCAGCCTCTCCAGATTATTGGGATAGCAGGAGTTAACAGCTGTCATGGTGAGCCATGAGCTTGTGAAGCTTTTTCTCCCACCATCTTGTCTACTCTGATTAAAAAAGTTACAAGTTCTCAAGAGTTGCACATAATGGACTGAGAATGAATATTTCCCCCTCTAATGACTTTCAGGAAGTTCTATTCAGATGAATCCTTCAACACTGTGTGGTGTTTCACCCATGAATGTCAGATTTACCTCATTAGTTAATTTGATCTCCTGGGTGTGAAATGGTTCGTCTTTTCACTCAGTGTGCTACAGAGGCACGCTCTGTGGGGGACATCTCAGATGCCCAGAGTTAAGCAAGTGGTGTTTTCCACCAGAACCCTTCAGTTTGTTACAATTACAGATGGCAATGTGATCTGGAAGCTGAAACTGCAGTTTTTCAAGTGCAAAAAATAGCAGCAACAAGCCTTCGATTTAGAGGAAACAAAAGATTTAAAACGACAGTTATAACAAAAACTAAGGAATGTGTGCTGTTCTGGAATAGGCTGCCACGATATCAGAGGAGCCTCTTTCTCTAGAACGAGCCACTGTTTTGATTATTCTTCTTGAGTTTGTCTCAGATATTACCTGACTATAGATAAGCTGTTTACACACTCCACAAATCTGACTTCAGAGTGTCCAGAAATGAAATGAATATTTCCAAAAGATTTTCTGAAGGAGTAATCTAGAATTTTAGACATGGTGCCCACAGAACAATGTCCCTCAATTTCTCATCAGTCATTCATCTCCATCAGGATACTATGGTGTGGCTGCCAAAACCTCCCTGGTCATTTGCATGTTTTTCTCCTTTTCCCCTCTTCTTCTAAACTCTTTGTTCTCAGTGAAAATCATGCAGCATTTTTCTACAATTTTCCCAATAATCCAGCTCACCCTGGAGAAGTACAGCGAAAAAAAGGGATGCTGAGCTGAAAAGAAAGATGTGAATAATTTTTGACAGTTTATTTTTATACACACACACACACAAACATACACACATAGTGTAATGATGCTTTAAATTTTCTGAAAATGTCTTGTTAATATACTTTTCTATGCTCTTTCCATTTTCTAAGGAAGAAACTCTTAGTTTTTCGGCAGGCAGACAGCCCTTAGCTAAATGAATTAAGAAGGTTTTAGGTGTGGGGCGTTGACCTCTACCTGTATATTGGTTGTAATTCTTAGTAATCAGATTCTGGTTTGGGCCAGAGGGTGGAGCAAACAATACTTTCTTTTTTTTCCTTTTGATTTCAAAGGTTGAAAATTGTTCTGTTTATTTCTATTTTACCTGGGACTCTATTTCCATGGTATTTATCAATCAAGGAGTATTTCTTTAGAACTTGTTCTTTTGCTTTTGCTTTACATTAGTGATCATGGCAATTTTTTTAACACTACTATTTCCTGGAGCGATAGCACAGCGGGTAGGGCGTTCGCCTTACACGCGGCCAACATGGCCGACCCGAGTTCGATTCCTCCGCCCCTCTCGGAGAGCTCGGCAAGCTCCCAAGAGTATCTCGCCCGCACGGCAGGGCCTGGCAAGCTCCCCGTGACGTATTCGATATGCCAGACACAATAACAACAAAGTCTCCAATGGAGACATTACTGGGCCCGCTCGAGCAAATCGACGATCAACGGGAGGGCCTTTAACTATTTCCTTTGGATGTGGGGGTTGGGACATACACAGCAGTGCTCAGGAGCCACTCTTTGAAGTGCCAGGGAACCATATGCTGTGCCAGAAATTGAACCAGGATTAGTCACGTGTAAGGCAAGGTGCTTAGCCCCTGTACTCTCTCACAAGTCCCAACAGAGCTATTTCCATGCCATAGAGAGCCGAGGAAGAGAGTATCAGGATGACTATTGTAAGGCAGCGGGATCAGGGGACTGTGTGATGATATTGGACCATAGCAAGGACTGGGTCCATTAAGCTAGTCACTGAGAAGCCACTCATGGATAATCTGGATCATTTCTCTAGTTGGTGAAAGAGAAGTTCTGAACTAGATCTTGGTTTTTCTGAGGGCTCATGTTTCTGTGACTTTTTCCTTTGACCTCATTCCAGTAGCCTCTGCCACACATTTCTGAGTCTCTTTCATCCCTATCAACTTCAGGTTACCTACCATCATTTTCTCTGTGACCTTTGCAGTTGTAAAATGTGCTTATGGCCTTCTCCTGGCTTACACCCCTTCCCCCACTTTTAGCCCTGAAGTGAAATAAAGCTGCACATTAATCAACTTCGACTCTCAGAAATGTGGCTTTGAGTGTCCTTTGTAGCTCTTTGCCATCTGATATGACACACATTTAGAATCATGGCTACCCTGCCCTTTCCGGGTACATGTTCTCGGAGGAGGCGTGACATCAGCTCACTTTGATGAAAGGGCCAGGCTTGTTTTGATAGCTTCAATTGGCTTATTTCACTTTGGTGAGGTCATATTAAAATTTTACGCTTCTTGACTGTGTAAAATTGATGTGGCATAAATTAGTTGGCTGATCTATGCATTTTTGTCCTATTGTTTGAAAATTACTATCTTTGGGAAGCTCCCTAGTGGATACAATCTTGCTTGCATTACAACAGTGTGCATCTAAGGAGGAAAAAAAGGTTTTCTGAAAAATTTTACAAAAGTGCTTATCTTTGAAATTTATTTTACTTTTCCCCATTTCCAAAGAATGTACATCCAATAGTGACATAGGCCATGAAACAGTATATTGCACCACTTGTGTTAAAAATTAGAGTGACAGACTTAATCTCAAACTCCCTGATTATTTTCTAAAATAAACACAAGGAAGCATGTACTGAAATTTAGTAAGAAATATAGTACTTGTCTTTAATACTAAGATAAATTAGTGGAGGCTAATTTTTGCAATAATTAATATAATAACAGATGTTCAACTTGGAATACTTTCAATATAGAAATCTTGATGCTTATAAAACTAATAACTAAAGCCTCTACTCTTTTGCTTTTATGAAAATGAAAGACAGAGGCCGGAGTGATGGCACAGTGGGAAGGCCATTTGCCTTGCACATGGCCAACCTGGGTTCAATCCCCGGCATCCCATATGGTCCCCCATGCACTGCAAGGAGTAATTCCTGAGTGCAGAGCTAGGAGTAACCCCTGAGTATTGCTGAGTGTGACCCAAAAAAGCAAAAAAAAAAAAGAAAGAAAATTTGAAGTTTGATATCAAGAATGAGATTTTTTCTTTTGTGATTGGTTCGCAAATTTATATGATGCTTTGTCAAATATAAAATCCCATTCTTTAAGAAAAATATCAGAGAGTTAGAAAATATCTTAAAGAGCTGGAGTGTGGGTTCCAAGCTCCAGCCTTGACAGGGCATCCTGCCCCCTCTCTCCCAGGACCACAGTGTCCGCCTGGGTACCACACTGTACCAGGCCAGAACTGACAGGCCTCGCAGCATGTCACTGCCAAATTGTTAGACCCTCAGAGGATGTCAGAGTATTTCTGGGTGCTCCCTGAGGCCCCTCAGCACTGCCAAGGAGGCAACTGCATGAATCTGTGGGTTATAGGGACAGACTATGGAAGCTCCCACTCAAATCCAAACCTGTTTTCTGCCCTTCAGAAATATCATAGGGTTTCTGTCCATCACATCTCGCACATGTTGTCCTTCCATGTGGCACGTTCTACCTGTCTACTTTGCACATCTCCACTTCAATTTCAAGTTGCCTCTAGGAAAGCTAATTTCATACTGCACCCCCAAAATCCCACCCACATGTGTATATGTGTGTGTGCATGCGCTTGTGCTCTCTCTCTCCCCTCTCTCTCTCTCTCTCTCTCTCTCTCTCTCTCTCTCTCTCTCTCTCTCTCTCTCTTTCTCCACACCTCATCAGCTAAATTAACTTTTTATTATCTTCTCTTAAATCCTGTGATTCCTACATCAAGCATTTTATTCTGTTTTGTTTGTTTTCCTTGGTGGGTTGTATACCCCTGCAAGGTAGGAGGAACTCTGTTGAGCTTTTAATCCCCTGTATTTAATGCACACAGTTAGGTTTGCCTGTGTGTGGTTGTGTGTGCTTGGGGAGGAAGGTGTTTGGGCCATACCCTGCAGTGTTCAGGGCTTAGTCCTAGCTCTGTGCACAATGATCACTCCTGGTGGGGCTCACAGGATGCTGGGAATTGAACCTGTGTTAGCCTTGTGCAAGGTTAGTACCCTGAAGCTACACTACCTCTCCAGCCCTCTAAGTTGTTAATGTAGTTTTTAACACTACTGAATGGTTTTTACAGTGAGATTTGGCATGTAAATAGCTTGTGGAATGTTCTTGCATTTAATTGATGTTTTATATACATAACTGCACTTTAAAGGATAAAAGTTGTCCAAGAATGAACCAAGATTATTCTGTAATAGATCCTGAATCTTTTTTGAAAACAAGAATGTTCAGTAATTATTTTCAAAACAGTTGAAGTAAATTTTATTGAGCTTTTTGTCAGGTATTACATAGGATACTGAAGGTGTAATGAATAACAAAATAAAGCCCCTATTTCTGTAAGCAAATCAGATAATGGATACATGTGCTATGGCATCTGTGTGCTAAGGATGTCAGCAACTTTTAACTTCAGAAAGATTAAATAGTGGGAACAAAGACTATGGACAGATGGAAAACTTGTACTGAAAGGAATTAATAATAATGGGTAGATACGCTTTCTTAAGTTGCTTTAAAGCATCCAATTATTTGTCTCTATGGCTTGTTATGGTTGGAAAATCCATATGTATATAAGAAATACACTTCAGCCACTATAAGTCTTTAGTCTTATTAATAAGTGGAGTCATCCAAATGATGAAATTCAGAAATCTCTCAAAAAACATCATTCCAAATTCATGAGCATAATTGTCTCTCCAAAATGTCACATATTCTGATTTGTCTCAAAACTTGAAGAAGGATTTATAAATTTATTGAAAGGCCTACATTTTTAGTAAAAAAAAAAAACAAAAAATGTATTGGGCTGGAGTGATAGTACAGTGTGTAGCTTATTGCCTTGCATGCATCGAATCTACATTCAATCCAGGTGATTCCACATAGTCTCCTGAGAACTATCAACAGTGATTGCTGAGCACAGGGCCAGTAGTAAGCCTTGAGTAAAGATTGAGTGTGACACATAAATTGTAACACTGTAGCACTGTCCTCCCATTGTTCATTGATTTGCTCAAACAGGAACCAGTTATGTCTCCATTGTGAGACTTGTTACTGTTTGGCATATCAAATACGTCATGGGGAGCTTGCCAGGCTCTGCGGTGTGAGCAGGATACTCTCGATAGCTTGCCAGGCTCTCTGAGAGGGGAGGAAGAATCAAATTCGGGTCGGCTGGGTGAGCCGCGTGCAAGGCAAATGCCCTACCCGCTACGCTATCTCTCCAGCCCAACACATAAAAAATGACCAAAAAAATAAATAAGTATATTTTTTGACCAAGAGATAATCATGATACACAGAGTGAACTAGATAATAATAGGAAAGAATGTAGGCAAATTTTTCTTTAGATACTAATGTTACTGTCGGTGGGTGCTATGATTTTTGGGTGATGTGTTCTTTGTATTATGTGCTATTCATTATTTATAGTTAGCATTGAAAAATAACTGAAATGTTCCTGTATGAATAAGAGTGATTGTTTTGGCAAAAACAAGTCCTGTCAAGGTTGCTGCTTTGGTATTTTACTTCTATTTAGAAATAAAGGACAAGAAAGAGAAAAGGAAGCCAAGGGAAAAACAAAAATGATGAACATTGTTATTTTGCAGAAAGGCTAACGGTTTGGGAAGAACTCATCTCTTGTACATACCATACTTAGAGAAATCTCATGAGTCTTCAAAACACAGAGGGTTTGACAAGCTGCTCATCTGTTCAGAAAAAGCATTTCTAGAGGGAGTAGTGCATGGAAAGTTGACCAATCTCAGAGGATTCTATACTCCTGTCAATTTCTGGTCATTTTGACCAACTGTGGCAGCAAATATTCACATTTAAACTTACCTTAAACTTATGTGATTACTTGACACTTCTGCACTCAAAGAGAAATAGCTATGACAGTAATTAAAATTAGAAAATATTTCATAAAATTTATGTATTTCTGTCTTTGGCATTAGAAAGTCTGAGAAATTATAGCATTTTAAAACAAAAGAATGACATTGAATTGTGTTTTGTTTATAAGAGAAACAAAAAAGTTACTGCGAATATATCACGGTCCTCCCATTGTTCATTGATTTGCTTGAGCGGGCCCAGTAACATTGTGAGACTTGTTACTGTGTTTGGCATATCGAATACATCACGGGGAGCTTGCCAGGCTTTGCGGTTCAGGCGAGATACTCTCGGTAGCTTGCCGGGCTCTCCGAGAGGGGCGGAGGAATCGAACTCGGGTCAGTTATGTTGGCTGCGTGTAAGGCAAACGCCCTACCCGCTGTGCTATCGCTCCAGCCCTACTGCAAATATATGGACAGGTAAATTGATACTTTTTGTTATTTTTCATTTTCTTTCTTTTTTTTGGGGGGGGGGGGTGAGGCAGGGGGTGGAGGGAGATATAACTGGTCATACTCAGAACTTCCTCTTGAAGTTCTGAACTTTGACTCAGAACTTTCACTCTTGCGCAGTAGTGAAACATGCATAGGATACAGCCTGGCACATAAGTGCCTTGACCAACTAGTTAGTACTTTTGTTACTCACTGTATTTTCCCATGCTGGCAATGAGTCTCTTTATAAACTCCAAAGGAGGCAACATACAAAGTTGCAACACTCTCATTAGGTTTTCCAGACCACTTGAGTCAAGAGCAAGCTGATTTATTTCAGTCACAGGATATGGAAAAAATACAGAAATACAGTTATTATGTACCTCAGTGAGCAGCAGAATATGTGATGGAATGGAGAAGTGCTAAACTCCAAGGCTAAGGTGCCCACTAAAATAATCTGGTTTTTTTTTTTTTTTAGTTTTTATTAGTGAAACACCATGAGGTACAGTTGTAGACTTACACATTTTTGTGGTTGGTTTTCAGTTATACAATGATCAAGTACCCATTCCTCCACCAGTTCCCATTATCCACCACCAATGATCCCAGTATCCCTCTCATCCCCTCATCTGTCCCCATCCCACCCCGCCTCTGTGGCAGGGCATTCCCTTTTCTTCTCTCTCTCCTTTTGGGTGTTGTGGTTTGCAAAAGAGGCATTGAGTGGCAATCATGTTCGGTCTATAGTCTACTTTCAGCATGCATCTCCCATCCTGGGAGGATCCTCCCAACACTCTTTACTTGCTGCTCTCTTCTCTATCTGAGCTGCCTTTTTCCCTAGCATGTGCGGCTGGCCTCCAAGCCATGAAGTAAACCTTCTGGTACTTATCTTGGCTATTATTGGGTGTTAGTCTCCTATTTTGTTACTTTATATTCCCCAGATGAATGCAATCTTTCTATGTCTGTCCCTCTCTTTCTGACTCATTTCACTTAGCATTATACTTTCCATGTAGTACCACTTGTATGTAAATTTCATGACTTTATCTTTTCTAACAGCTGCATAGTATTCCATTGTATAGATGTAGCAAAGTTTCTTTAACCAGTCATCTGTTCTTGGACATTCAGGTTTTTTTCCAGATTCTGGCTATTGTGAACAGTGCAGCAATGAACATAGAAGTGCAGATGTCATTTCGACTGTACTTTTTGCCACTCTGGGATATATTAAGATATTCTGTTTTTATAACACAGATTCTAAAAAGAGATAATGCCTTTCAGTATACATATATGTGAGACTTGAACCTGTGCAAAAGATTTCTTTATTGTCTCCCTGAGAAGACCAGTGTTTCCTTCAGAGGCAAGCTGGGAAGGGCATGATGGGGGAAGGAGGGCAAAGAGATAAGAGAAATGAGCTTCTGCAGAGGCCAGTCATTCCACCCTTCTGATGGGGTGTGAGGGGCTTGAATTAGATGATGAGAACCAGAATTCTCATAAGAACTTGCTTGAATTTTAAGACATGGACATTTCATAACATTGAAGGAAAGTCACTCTTATTGAAAGACAGTTCTACACTTAAACATTTTTTTTCATGGGTATTGTGACCCTAGTTTATAACTGTTGGTATGAAGACTAGTGCCAATCTCCAGAAAGTTCCTGTTGGTCCACAAGAAAGTCATTGACCCTTAACTCATGGCATGCCTGGATTATACAGCAGTATGATTATATTGATATGCATGTATAAGTAAGGTTATTATAAATAGCATATATTTTTTATTTTGTCCATTGCCTGTGAAAAAATTTTCTAATTTTTACCAGTCTATCAGAATAACAAACAATGTCCTCCCGTTGTTCATCGATTTTGCTCGAGTGGGCCCAGTAACGTCTCCATTTTGAGACTTGTTGTTACTGTGTTTGGCATATTAAATGCATCACAGGTAGCTTGCCAGGCTTTGCTGTGCGAGCGAGATACTCTCGGTAGCTTGCTGGGCTCTCCGAGAGGGGGTGAAGGATATCAGAATAAAATGGTTGAAAACAACTGCTCTAAACGCACAGAATAAGTTCATTATCTTCTCTTTATTGATTGCTGAAGGATTTAAAGGTGGCTGTCCAGTCCTCCCATCCCTTAAACTTAAAACTTTTAAACTTGAAAGCTTGTGTGTTTGCATTACTTCCAGCCTTCACTGTTCGAACTCTCTTCTGGCATCATCTAACAAACCTCTTTAGGTATCATGCTCCCTAGCCTGCCATTATCCCAACTCCCTGGATGTGTGTGTGATCTCTGCTGCTACCCACACCTTCTGTCAGCACATGGTTGGTCCAGGTGACTGTTTCTGAAGGTGCTAATTGTTAGCACCATGCATCAGTTTCTGGCAAAGGAGCCGCATACTCAAATCAGCAAAAGCATCAAACCAGGTTCCAAATGACTATAGTAAGCTGACAATACTGTACAGTGCTGGCAAGGCCCAGTGTCTCATCTCTGAGATTCATGAATAGCCAAAATTTCCAGACAATCCTCAAGAACATACAGGATATATTTCTGGGACTGACTGGGTAGTTGTGATTCTATGGGATACCAGGATCTGGAAGAGGTTTGAGTTATATTTCAGAAATATCCAACTGAACCTTCTCATCACTTGTTGTTTGGTCAGATTACTATACTTTGCAGTTTCAAAATGAAGAAGTGTTTACTGTGCAGGATGAGAAATGTTGTTTATTAAACCAGAGATTGTGATGTAATTCCCAATTTGGAATTTGCCTCCCTTTTCTTTTTTAATTGGAACTTTATGGAACCTTTTGAAAGCCCCATATTTGTGTCAACTGCATAAGGAGAATGAGAAAATGACTTTTGTCCTTGCTTTCATTTCAGTGTTAAGGGGGCAAAAAGCTTTTTTGTTTGTTTTTGTTTTTAAGAAAGTATGGCGTAATATGATTTTCACCCAGACTTCAGGAACTCTAGCAGGAAGGTGCTAGAAAGGTCTAGTTTAATAAGTGAGTGTAAATTCTCTCAGTGTATTGCTTTTCAGTTCTCCCTCATAGACTTTTCACCCTGACAGGTCAAATGTAAGTTAAAATGCAAATCTCCTCATGAAGGGTAATAATGTGCTGCTATTGTCTACGTAATAAACTGAACACAGGCTGAGGAACATAGGGAAGGAAGCTACAAAGAAAAGCAAAAGCTCAGCTCTTCAGGAAGTGTGGTGCTTATTCAAACTAAAGTTTCCCTTTTTTGCTGTTCCTGGGGCATGTCCCAAATATGGTCATCTTATGTTAGGCCATCTGTTGTGACCAGGATTTTTCCATGCTGTTCCATGTGCCACTTCATGCCTAACAGTGTTCTTGATGTGTACCTGTCCTTCAAATATATGTGCACTTCTTTTAGTTTGTCAAACAGAAGCTGTCCAACCCCAGAGAGACAACTTACTGCAACATATCAAAAAAACTCCCTTTACAGGTGCCTTCATGAGAGGTGTCTGAGAAATAACTCCCAATAAATGCCAAGATGAAGTAACTGATTGTTGTAAGAGTGTGCAGTAAACTGGTGAACTTGGTAAATACACAGTGCTTCCTACAACAGCCTGAGATCACAGGTGTGTGAGGGTGGTAGATGGACCTTTGATGAGATGCTTTAATTTCCCAGAGACCTTCAGTATTCATTTCATAAAGTGAGACATAACATTTAATCTAATAAAAGCAATAAATGTTCTGCAGAAAACTTATGGAGTTTTATGCAGAACAAAAAAGAAAAAAACTCCCAGGACATTTTAAATCTTTATAAGAAAGACTTTAAAAAAAGAGCGAGAGAGAAAGAGATAAAACCACTACCACAGACCAACCTCGATTTGTTTTTTTTCAGCTCAGCAATCTGTTATTTGGGGGAGAGGCTCGGGAGGAGGGGTGGGGAACAGATACAAGCTATAATTCAGGAGAGTGATACAAGGAAGGTCAGGCAGGACAGAATGATGTGTGAGATCATGTTAGAAATATCACCAGATTCCCGTGGGAGTTATAAAGGTGCCTTACTTCCTGTCCTTGCCAAACATCCTATAATAGGGAGACAAGATTTTATTTATTATCTCAGTCAAATTGGACTCTGACACTCTGGGTAGGCCACAGGTGTAGGCTGTCACTCAGAGCTCTTACAATCATCAGAATGGCTCTTGTTAGATCATTAAGGAAAGGATTCAAGATGAGACCCTCCAAAGGAAATGACTTTTTTTTTCCTGCTTGGAGAGGCACCTGTTTGCTTTTATTAAGCAGTTGGTTTTACATGGAAAGGGCCAAGTATTAGTTTATGGGGAAAGAAAGAAATCTCCCATTCAAATATCCATCTTCTCTCAGATTAGCTACTTCTGAGGCCTAAATTTATGCTTAATTTTGGCATATTTAAAGAGACTGCTTTATACATATTAAGTTTGAAATTATTACCAAGAATGTCAATAGACATTTCCATACTAAAATAGACCTGTGCCTAACTATGTTTGCTTTTCTACAATGAATTAAATGCATTATATTAAATGTATAGGTTGTAGAATATTTATGGTTAATTTCTTTCTGATGTAGAGACAAATCTCTTCTTTCAGAACCAATCATAACAGACACTGGTGAAAAAAATCACTGAAATACTTCCATCTGAAGACTGGGGTCTGCTCTCAAAAAATAATTCACTAGAATTCTTTCTTCAATCTTTTTAATTGAAATGTTTTATTATAGCTTATTATAAAGAGTCTCGTGTTTAAGCATCAATCATACCTAGTTTAACTATAAATATTAAGTTTAGGTTGAAAATTAGTCTGTATTTTTTTTATCTTAAGTTCTTTTATTTTGTCTTGGAGCTACAACTGGCAGTGCACAGAGGCTGCTCCTGGCTCAGTGCATGGAGGTTGTTCCTAGAAGTGCTCAGAATCCCATGAAGTGCAGGGGATTGAACCGTCACCTCCCACACATGCAGTACGTGCTCAGTCTCTTGAGCAATCTCTCCGGTCCAGGACCCACTCATTCATTTATTCATCCATTTCTCTATTTTTCTATTTACTTTTTACTATGTGGTAACAATTTTCACATTTCACAATAGAAATGAAACTTGCTGTTTTGGTTTCATTTACTACTCTAAAGTGGAAGAGGGAGCAAATCTTTCTCATCATGCAGTTAGAAAACACCCGGAATACTGGCACCCTGATATTTGTTGAAGCAGAACAAATGTTCCGCAACTGATCTGAGAGGCTCCTCTCTCCTTACCTTTCTGGTTGAGCCCTTCCTGACTTAGTGGGCAGGGTCATGAGACAGGCAAAGAGGCCTCACACAGGCATCCTTGGCATGTGGGCTCCCATATTGGTCTCACTCCAGGATCAGGTGCAGGAGGCATCATTCTAGGAGGAAGACCTGTTGTGGGCATCATGGGAGGGTCTCCCAGAGTGGCTGCTGGCATCATTTTAGAATGAGGAGACCCAGAAGATTGGGAAGTGGCATCATTGCCCCTGAAGACAGCAGAGCAGAGAAGGGAGTGGGAGGAATTTCACCTTGTTGAGGGCAGCAGTTTTATCCATCAGGCTCTGGGCCAGCTAGCTCTTCCTCCCATCTCTATAGTCCTCTTTTCCCTTCTTTGTGTTTTCTCCCTGTGCGGTGTCATCATCACAGCTGGGGAGTCCTGGTAGCCACGAGTGGCAAGAGTCACAATAAAGCATGGTGCATTGCTCTGTGGGCCTGAAAGTATCTGTTCCAAGAATCTAAGATAAATTCTCTGTAAATTTCCTTTCATTGTTAGGAAAGGAAAATTTTGATTTTTAGAAATAATCTAAATATATATAATCTAATCTAAATATTATCATATTAATCTAATTAATATGATAATATTTAGATTTATAATCTAAATATATCATAAAATAAAACAAAAAAAGCAATGGAATAAAGGGATGCCTCAAGTTTTTTTTTCTCCTTTTGTGAACGTTTTATTTATTTATATAGGCTGTCTTCCTGTTCATCGATTTGCTCGAGCGGGCCCAGTAACGTCTCCATTGTGAGACTTCTTGTTACTGTGTTTGGCATATTGAATACCCTCAGTAGCTTGCCAGGCTCTCTGAGAGGGGCATAGGAATCAAACCCGGCTTGGCCGGGCTGGCTGTGCACAAGGCAAACGCTCTACCGCTGTGCTATCACTATTTTTATTTATTTATTTTTATTATTTTTTTTATTAGTGAGACACCATGAGGTACAGTTGTAGACTTGGCTCAAATTTTAACTACAATAAAAAAAATTAAATTTAAACATAATGGACTAAAATATTTTATACCTTTTGGAAAAGGAAAATGAAAACTCTCCTGAACTGATAATCCAGGAATTTGGCTTCCAATTCCATCATCAAGTTACCTTAAAGAAATTTATATTTCATGGGCAGGAGAGATAGTACAGGGGTTAAGGCACACGCATTGCATGCAATTGACCCTGGTGCAATTTTGAGCACGTTGTGGTCCCCTGAACATTGTGAGGTACAGCCCTGGAGTTCCTGAGACACTCCAGGTGACTTGGGTAATCTTCAGCACCGCAGGCCTGAGCAGCCCCACATCCTTAGGCCCTGCTGGTGCAGTTGGCCTAGAATCACCACAAGGGGTCCCCTGGGTCCCAGCACCCCTTGTGAGAGCTTTTGCTCCAAAATCTTTTAGATTTCAAATGTAAAGTTTTAATGGAGTTCTATGAGACAAGGGGGGAATATTGGTGATATTAAGGAGACAATAGATTTGAAACTTGAAAATTTTGTCCAATGAGCAGAGCTGCAAAATGATTTAGAAGAAAAATCTTTCCTTTTTGGAGGATGATGGGCATCATTGGCTCAATATTTGGGGGTCACTCTGGGTTTAGCTTAGGGAACCAGACTACACTAGGGATCAAACCTGGTTTCCTCCAATGCCTGTGTCCAACCATCTCACTGGTTCTAAAGAAAACATTTTTATTTTTAATTTGGAAGCCATACTCAACAGTGCTCAGTGGACCATAGATGGTGCCGGGAATCCAACTCAGCCACATGCCAGCTAGGTTTGACTGACCCTAATACTATCTCTCTAATACCTAGAGGGGAATTTTTTTTATCCACTTAGTTTCCTGAAATAATGATTGCTGTATTTTTGGAGCATGTGTGTGTGAAAGTAGTACTTATGGGGCCCAAGGTCATATTGGAGGTACATGTCGTTTCCAGGGCTACACTTAGTGGCGCACATGGGACCATGTAGTGCCTGAATACCCAGAAGTTTTTTTGAATGGAGGAGAAAGAGACAGCTCCATGTGTCTAGAAGGGGACAGCTAGAGACCAGGCTGCCCTAATTTGCCATGGGGTACTATTTTTATTCCTTTCTGTAATGAAGAATGAAGTAGGTGATTCAAGGAGTGGATTGTATGTTCTCTTTTAAAGGAAAGTCCAATCCCTGAGAATGGATCTTCCATTCTTTTATTTCTTTTTGGGTCACACCCAGCAATGCTCAGGGGCTACTCCTGGCTCTGCACTCAGGAATTACTCCTGGCAGTGCTTGGGGGACCATATGGGATGCAGGGGATTGAACCCAGGTCAACTGCGTGCAAGGCAAATGCCCTACCTGCTGTACTATCACTCCGGTGTCTGAGCTTCCATTCTTTATTTGTCCCTTTTCTGTCCGATCTGGAACACTCATGATGTTGTGGTGAAGGGATTCCCTAGCCTGAAGATAAGGGAGTTGGGGTTTCTCTTTTGGTTACTGATTTTATTGTGGCTAAGGAGTTAGTGATATCGGCCTTGGGGAAGACAGGGGAGGAGGTCAGGGCTTTTCTGTGATCTGTCCTTCTGTGGGCGGGTATTGTGTGGGACAGAGAAGTTTGGGTTTCTCTATGTCTTGATGCACACAGCCTTTTAGAAAAATTTAGTTTTTGTAATTTTTTGCCCACAGCCTTTTTTTTTTTTAAAAAAAGGAAAGCAAGGTTTCTCCATTGGGGTGCTACTTTCTGTCTGTCACTTCAAATCCCTTCTGTCCTAGATGTAACCTTCTTAAATTCTCATACACATTTTATTTTAGGCACCATGATTTACAATACTGTTAATGATAGGGCTTCATGCATGCAATGTTCTAACATCACACCCTTCCACCCGAGTGTCTATTTCCCATCTTAAAAGGCAAAGGTGTATTGCTTGGGAATAATGAATTTTTATGACTTATTGTTCTATTGCTTTTATTTTGTGGGGATATTTGGATTCACTTTTTAAATGTCATCCAGACTCTGGTCCTTTGGTAATTCCATGTATTTTGCTAAATCATAGCTCTTTGAGTAAGTAGCTTAATAATTTGGTCCTGGGACATATTTTAAGAAAACTCATGACTGGCAAAAGAGATACCTCTTAATTAGTTAATAGTAAAAACTGAACTGAGTCATTGCCAGTGACAATTCCTTTATTTCAATTAAAACAAAAATCAAAGTATAAATTACATACATATAATTAGTTTTATATCTTTCCCATAATTATTTGACATTTCTATATGATCAGAACAGCAATTATATGTCCTATTATTCTTAATCATTTTTAAAATTTACTTCTTGTAAACTCCATGATATACAGTAATTTGATCTTATTTTATAACTGGAAATTTGTACCTTATGATCCCTCTGTTCCCCTTACCAAATCAGTTGTCCTCTCCTTTGGTAATACCAATCCCCAAAAAAATCTATGGGATTTTTTTTTACCTTTATATCTTAAACAATTTTTATTACAGAGCCATGACTTGCAAAATTACTGACAGTTGCATTTCAGGCATATAATAAATAATTCACACCAATCCGTTCACCAGTGTTCCCAGATTCCTTCTCCACCCCCCACCCCTACTCCATTCCCATCTGCTAACTTGATGGGCACATTACAAAGTTTCAGTGGTTGCTCCTTAGATCTCATGTTTTCACTACTATTGGGAACCTGTGTTTTGGATATATGGCCATACCCCTCATTCATATCCCTAGTATAACTGAAACCCTGATGGTTTTATTTTTTAGATATGACACATTAAGTGAAATCATATGGTATTTGTCTTTCTCTGACATTTACTATAATACTCAAAACTGATTTATATTGTCGCAGATGGTAAAATTTCATTCTTGCTACAGCAACATGGTATTTTCTGTGTGTGTGTACATGTATGCATATCCCATTGTTTACCTATTCATCCATTGATTCTTGTTTCCACATCTTGGCCTTTGTTCATAATGCTGCAGTGAACATAGGGGTATATAGATCTTTTCAAGTTTGTCTGCTCTTTTTTTTTTCCCAGATAAATATCCAGAAGTAGAATTTCTCTGTGGTATGGTAGTTTAATAATTTGGTGAAATTCCATTTTCTAAAGTGACTGAAGCCACCACCAGTGCACAAGTGTTCTTTGATCCACATCCTCAACACTTTTAGTAGAAACTTTCATGACAGGTGTGCACTGACAGCCCACTGTAATTCTGATTTGAATTTCCATGATCAGTGATGTCGAGTCTCTCTCCTTGCATCTTGTGTTGCCTACTTATATGTCTTCTTGGGGAAAAGTTCTTTTCAAATTCTCTATTTGAGATCAGATTTTTTTTTGTTGATATTGAGTGCTATGATTTTGTTTACATATCAAGAACACCCCTTACGAGATATATGATTTGGGAATATCCCTCACATTCAGTAGAATGTCTTCAATTTTGTCGGTTTGTCATAGAGCTGCTTTTCATTTTGGTGTTTTCCCATTATACAGTTCTGTTTCCCTTTCCTTTGATGACACACTCCCTGCCCCAAGTATTGTTGAAACTCATGTCAAGGACTTAGTAAGTACCTATAGATGACATTTATAGGTAGTACCTATGTTTTCTTCTAGAAATTTTATTGTTTAAATCTTAAAGTTTATTGCACTTTGAGCCAAATTTTGTATGTTTTAGGATTGTGGCTGTTTTATTCTTTTGCATATTACAATCCACTTTATTTAATAAAAAAGTCTTCCCCCATCACCTCCTTTGTTAAATTGGCCAAAAATGTGCTCATTCCACCTATCAAAGTCTACTTTGATGGCAATGCTACATACCGTTTTCATTACCATGTACTTGTAATATAGTCTAAAACCACAATGTATAGACTAAACCACAAAGCTTTAGTCTTCTCAGCTTTGTTCTAGTTATTTGTCATCTTTTGTGGATCCATAAAATTGTTAGGATTGCTCTATTTCTGTAAAACATGTTATTGTTATTTTCATAGGGACTGCATTAAATTGAAAACTGCTTGGGCTAATATAAACACTTAAGTAATATTCTAATTCATAAGCATGAAATATCTTTCCAATTATCTTTCTCAATTTCATTCAACAGAAACCTGAAACCTACACTGAAACACCTATTTCAGTATATAGGTTTTTAACCTCCTTTGTTACACACTTCTCCAAATTTTATACCCTTCTTTGCAACTATAAATGGGATTTAAAATTTTTTTGATCATTCATTTGTCCACAAAAATGGCAAGATTCTTGTGTACTAATTTTTGCAACCTAAAACTTTACTGAATGTATTAATTAGTTTTAACAGATTTTAATTTTTTCGTGTGGAATGTTTAGAGTTTTTTTCCCCTCTATACAAGTCATGTCATTTAAAAATGATGAATTTGGGAGGCTAGGAAAAAGGGAAGAGAAAAAAACAAATATGCCAAATTTATCAACTGTTGCCATGCTTCCAGCTAATATCCACAGGTTTGGATGTCTCATCCATGAGTGAAATGCTGAAAACCCCAGGTGTGCAGGACTTGTGACTGAAATCTCTAGGCTCACACAGAGTTGGAAATGGGTGACCTGCCCCCATCTCCCTGTGTTCTGGTAACTTGATGGTCATGCCCAGGAACTGCCTCTGGTACCATAAAAGCTCATTAACAGCCATAATCCAGACACTCCCAAAATAATTCTCTTGGAAGAGAGCAACACAGAACAATAGGCCATAGAGATGCCCCTGGACCACAAAATCAATATCCAGTTAAAAAAAATTTAAATTAACCTCTATTCCTGGAGTGACATCTCATACTCTACACCACTGATGTACAAAGAGTAGCACACCACATTTGATGGGGTATTAAGTAGAAGGTATTAAGAGTTTTTTCAGGGAGAGAAAACAAATACACACACATACACACACACACACACATATATATGTTATATATACAGACACACATGTACATACATATGTTATACACAAGGTTCAACCTTTAACAACATGTTAGTAATCTCTTATAAAAGGGCTTAATGGCTCCAGGGTGAAATACAACAATTTTCACATACTTCCCCTAAGGAAATTTTTTTTGAGTATTTTCAGTGGATTATTTATAACAAGCAACACAAAATATTTAGTTCCTGCTTTGGGGGCAGGGTTTGGAGGTTGGGATGGAAACATTGAAAATTGGTGGTAGGTAAGTGAAATGGTTGTGAGATTGGTTTTGGAATATAAAATGTAACAAATTATTGTGAATAACTTTATAGAAATAAAATTAAATTAAAACAATACAGATTTTTGTTTTTAATTTGTACACTTCCTTTCAGATTTTTTCCATACCAGATTGGTTTCCAATACTATGTTGTATAAAAGCAACTAGATTTTTAAAAATACACTTTAAAACTGAATCATCATGAGATATGCAGTTATAAAGCTGTTAATGGTTGTGTCAGTGTTCCAACACCCATCCCTTCACCAGTGCACACATTTCCTGCCACCAATATCCCCAGTTTCCCTCCTGCCTGTGCTCTGATCCCTTGCCCCAGCCCACCTCTGCAGTTGTCTCTATGGCACTCTTTTCTTCTCTCTTTCTCTAGTATTTTCCTTTAAGGCACTGTGGTTTGGAATACTGTTACTGAAAGGGTATCATGAATATCAATTTACCTCCATTCAGGACTCAGTTTTGTCCAGTGATCATTTCCAACTATCATTGTCATAGTGTTGTCTCCTTCACCTTAACAGCACTCCCATTTCCCCTTGGTGGCAAGCTTCCTACCATGGAACAGTCCTCTTGGCCCTTGCTTCTCCTTTCTTTGGGCATTATTCACATATCAATTAGAAAAATATCCCTCAAATTAGTGCATCCTGTTTGTCCCTCTCTCTGACTCATTTCACTCAGCATGATATGCTACTTGTCCATACACATATAAGCAATCTTCATGACTTCATTTTCCTAACAGCTGTGTAGTGTTCCACTGTGTAGATGTACCATAGTATTTATCCACTCATCTGTTTTTGGGCACTTGGGTTGCTTCCAGATTTTGACTACTGTGAATGGTGCTGCAATGAATATAGGAGTGCAGATGGCTTTTCTACATCGTTTACGAGACACTTGGGTGTATTCCCATGCGCAGTATTGCCAGGTCATATGAAAGCTCAATTTCTAGCTCTTTGAGGAATTTTTCAGTATTCTTTCTGGAAAGGCAGGATCAATCAGTATTCCCACCAGCAGTGAGTCAGTCTATCTCTTTCTGAAGCCACACTAGGACTGGTTGTTCTTTTTGATATATACCAGCCTCTGTGGTATAAGATGGTATCTCATTGCTTGATTTGTCTCTCCCTAATAATTAGCCATGTAGAGCACTTTTTATGTGCCTTTGGCTTTATGTACTTCTTTGAGGAATTTTCATCTTTTCTCATTTTTTTGGATTGGGTTATTTGTCGATTGTTATTCTTCGATTGCCTCGAGCAGGCCCCAGTAACGTCTCTTCGGCCTAGCCCTGAGATTTTTTTTAGAAAGTGCCATATTCAAGGCTCTTGCAGAGTTAGGAGAATGAGACCCTTCATTGTTACTGGTATTTGGCATATTGGGTCGCCACAGGGAGTTTGCCAGACTCTGCCGTGTGGGCAGGTTACATTCCGTAGCTGCCAGTTTGTCTAAAGTAGGAATGAGATGATAAGATGCCGCACGCTTCCAGGATCTGGGTTTTATAGTCTCTGAATCTTGGCCGTTGATGGGATTACACGGTGCCAGGGGGCCAGTTGGTGGGTGTGACCCCCGCCTACTGAAATTTGGAGGATCTGGGTGGAGGATGCTCAGCCCCAATTCGAGTAGGCTTGGAGATCTTGGCCCCGGAACCCTCGTGGCTTTGTCCCTCTGCCAGTACCTTTGTGTGTGCGGAGAGTGGTCTCAGCATGGTGGTGGCTGGATCTGGAGGTCTTCGGCTGCCAGAGCCCTGGTCAGGGCGGGGAGGAAAACTCAACCCGCTCCCCTCCAAGGGACCCTGGTGAGGACAGCCAGGCGCGGGGCCAGGAGACTCTGGATTGGGTTATATAATTTTTTCTTGTAAAATTTATCAGTGCCTTATATATCTTGTATGTTAATCCCTTATCAGATGGGTATAGGGTAAATTTTTTTTTGGATGGGGTTATATATTCTTTCTTGTAAAGTTTATCAGTGTCTAATGTATCTTTTATATTAATGCCTTATCAGATGGGTATTGGGTAAATAATTTTTCCCATTCCTTGGCTGTCTTTTTTCCCCCTGCTATTTGAGTCATAACCGGTGACTTATTCCTGGCTTCAAACTCAGGAACTACTCCTGGAGATGCTCGGGGAACCATATGGGTTGCTGGGAATCAAACCCGGGTCAGCTGTGTGCAAGGCAAACACCCTACCCGCTGTAATATTTTTTTTCCCTGCTTTTCCCTTGGGCTGTTTTTGTATTCTGGACACTGTTTTCTTTGAAGTGAAGAAGCTTCTTAGTTTAATGTAGTCCCATTTGTTTATCTTTGCTTCCACTTGCTAGGTCAGTGGAATTTTATTCCAGAAGATGCCTTTAGCTTCAATGTCTTGGAGAATTCTGCGTACATTTTCCTCTATGTGCTTTATTGATTCAGGTCTGATATCAAGGTCTTTAATCCATTTTGATTTGATTACTGTGCATGGTGTTAGAGATCGGAGTTTATTTTTTTGCATGTAGCTGACCAGTTTTTCTAACTTCACTTATTGAAGAGGCTTTCCTTGCTTCACTTTATACATTTTGCTCCTTTATTGAAAATTTACTGGTCATATACCTGAAGGTCTGTCTTTATTCCAATACCATGCTGTTTTATTTATTACCATTTTGTAGTACAGTTTAAAGTTGGGAAAAGTGATGTCTCCCATCTCCTTTATCTCAAAGACTACTTTAGCTATTCAAGGGGGTTTACTGTTCCATACAAATTTCAGGAAAAGCAACGGCATTTTATAGGAACCTTGTACTGTTTCTGATCTTAGAGGAAAAGTATTCATTTTTTCCCCATTGATTGTGAAAATTTGGTTTGTCGTATATGTTCATTTGGTGTTGGGATTATGTTCACTGTAAAACCATTTTGTTGATTTTGTTATATATGAATTCTAGATTTTGTCAGTTTTTTTGGGGGGGAGGGGGGAGTGGGGCATACAAGCAATTTTCAGGAGGCCCCAGAGTTTCACTGGTGATTCTCAGCCAACTGGACTGTCCAGTGGTTCATTGCAAGCCAGTACCCAGAATATAATGCTGCTTGGAGCCAAGTGGTGCTGGGCATGTCCAGGGCTGCACCTGGCAATGCTCAGTAGCCATATGGTACTGGACATTGAACCTGGGTCAGCTGTTGTACTATATTCTAGCCCCTTGTCAAATGCTTTATCTTGATCTCTTGATATAATAATGACTCCTTTAATATATTGTTGAAGCTAATATACTATGATATTGCGGAGAACTTTTCATCTATCTTTACCCCGGCTTTATTATCAGGGTAATACTGGACATGTGGAAAGCTTTGGGGTTTCCTTGTTTTTAATTTTTGGCAAGGTTTGAGGACAGGTCTCATACTGACATGAAAAAGAAAATGAGTGCCATTATTGATTTTTCAGTAATATTAGAAGTTTATACTGTAGAAATTATTGACTTTCAAAATTTAAAGGTTGTATAAGAAGTTCCACAAAACTAGATGCAGTGTATTTTCAGTAAAATTGCAGAGATATTACAGCCTGAATGATTTAGTTTCTTATTAAATGCAGATCTGTGGTGGACTGATCTTTCAAAGTAAGAATGGATCAATACAGAAATAGTCATTCATGGCTAAGCTAGCATTTTAATGTCATTAGCAATTGTTTTGAATAAGAATAAGGCAAAAAAGATTTGGGAAATCTCACTTTAATATTTGGAAGAAAAATTTTACATTAATTATTAAATTATCCACTTCTTGTTCTGCACATTAGATGCTTTACTATATTTAAACATTCAAAAATATTAATATGCATATATGATTAAAGTGTAGCAGTAGGTCACTGCTTCCAATCAACTCCTAGAACATTTAGTTATCTATGTGTTTTTGTCAAATTCTCTGCACTGACTGGATTGTAAGGCAGAAGAGTATGTTTGAGGCTTATTGCTAACTTGAACGATGAGTGAAGGGTACTGCACTGTGTCAAATGGTTTACTGAGTTGGCCTTTTATCAGCTAATTCAAATGTACAAAACTGTTTGCCCAGAAACATAAAATTGTTTCTCAATATCTGCCTTCAAAGTAAAGGTCAGTACTATAGTTTTCATCTTCATTTGGCTAAAGGAATGTTATGAATTTAAAAACCCTAATTATAATCTTCAATCCACTGCTGGAGGAGTATTTATCAAGGGAATATCTGCAACAGAAACAATCTGCTTCCTGGTTGGAACTTCCCTCTGTCAACTCTGTTCTTTGCTTTCCTCTCCACAGTGAAAATCTTATTCAGGCCAGTTCCAATCTGATGCTTCTGTGAGGAAGAGGGGACTAAGGATGCCTTTCTAGTCCCACATTCCTGGCACTTCTGCTTGAAGACTGCCCTTTGGTTCCCATACAGTGATTCTCTGGGGGACCTCCCTTCTTCCTCTACCCAGAGGGACGTCACTTCCCTTCACCAGGTTGCCTCTCAACTTGGGGTATTGCAAAGCTCCAAGTTTTTTAGCAGTGTTTGTCATCTAGTGTGTCCAAACTATCTGGATGAATTTGTTTCATTCCTGAAAAATTTAAGAACTTATAGAATTCTTCCAATATTACTTGTAAGGACTCTTGTCCACTTCAATGTGTAAATGTCCTTCACCATTCTTGATTTGTTCTGAGGCTAAAAGGAATTGCAACTAGAGGGTAAAATACACATTTCAGCAACATTTGCAAGAACACTTTATTCCCACTTTGGTGATGGAAAACATTCTGTTCTCCAATGCCTATAAGCAGGACCTGCTTCATCGTTCTAATTAATTACCTTTATTAACGTAGAGCTAAAAGGAGGTGGCAACTTGAACAAGGAAATAAAAAGCATTGGACCTCATCAGACTAGTTCCATAGAACTGCTTTTTAACTGAAGGTAAAAGAGCAGTCACGTATTGCACATAATAAAGCAGAGTAGATGTTTAGATTGCATAGCACATTCTATTTCCAGCATATCTCCTGAATATACTAATGACAAAAGAAACACGTATTTTCTTCATTTAGCACAAGAAACAAGTGTATTTGCTATAGAATTAACAGTTAATTTGATGCCCCAAATGAGGTAAAATTGCAACATTTTGCATAGCAAACTTCCCTTGGAACACTTATTCAGACCTTGGTTAAAATTACTGATTGTCACATTAAAAAACTTCAATGTCAAGTTTGCTCACAGAAATTAAGACAAAACAACCCCCCAAAATCCAAAAGTTATTTGGGTAGTTTCATAATGATGATGTTATTGCTTATCCTAGAGTCACAATTACCAGAGGGGGAAATGCCCTATTGGTTAACAGTTTCAACAGGAAAGCATTGATGCATCTACTTTGTACCAAAGTCTGTTCATTTTCTAGGAGAATACATACAGTCTCTTTACATCATTCATCATTTTTGAAAATACGCTGAAATTCCTTACAGACTCCTACAGCATCTTAGTAAGAAGAATTCAACAATGATAATGAGCTAACACATCATTTCCTCACAGTTCTTCTACTGAGTTTTATGTTTCTAATGCTGTGCTTATAGAATGTATGATTCCAATTAAGGAGAAACCTAGACCTACATGAAGAACATACATGGAATGTACATGGATATGAGGCAACTGGTGATCTTATGTTAAGATACAGTGACGTGGAAAGATGGTATTTTCTAAAGACACAAGACCAACTATCAGTACTCTCAAACATTATGTATAATTGAACTATGAAATACAGAACATGTAAATGTCAGAAGACAAAAAAAAAAATCTCCCTCCAAACCCACAAAAGCATGAAGCTCATTACAATTTTGAAAAAGTAGTCATAACCTCAAGTATACAGAAGAAGCAATTCTTATTTTGCCTGTTTTTAAAATATGTCATAATTTAAAACTATAGTCACTTACATAAAAGGCATTTTTTCCAAGTGTTATAGCTTAGAGCCTAGCTTTGTATTTGGCTTAATCATTTTTACCAGTTTAATTTATAAAGCTCGTAATCTTGCCAGCAAGGCTTCAACTTCAGGAATGGATTCATTTTTAGGAATAGTGCCAAGAAGTTCCATTTCCTTTTTTCTGCTGCTTTCTACATTACGGGTTTCCTTCTCAGCTGCCGTGATCCTCCCTGTAGATGTATGAGTGTCTAGATTATAATTAAGCTCCTTGGTGACTTGAGTCCTGGTTGAGTTGCAATTGATACTCTGGTGTGAACGTGACCCTTCTGTCAGCTGCAATTTTTGATTTTCTACAGAAAGAAAAAAAAAAGAACATGTAAAATTCTTCACTGTGACAAGAAGGCTTGTGCACATTCTGAAGCATACATTTTAAATAATTACTTTCAATTAACAAGTACTCTTTAAGGAACTACTCAACATAGTAAGTTAGATTCAAAGTACATGTGTTGAAGTTAACAATAAACAAATATAATAGATAACCATTTCAGTAGCACTGATGTTTGATTTCCTTTTTTTCCTGGATGCTTGAAATGCCTATCATTTGGGTATTAATAACATTTGTCCTGCATTTTATTCAGAACTGTTAAGTGCAATCTGAACAGAGAAGTTTTCTCTAATATCCTTCTCATATAGCACTTACCCCTTGTAATTACTTTAATTCCTTTACCTCAACTCTTTCCTTCTCATAATAATTGGAAACATATCTTGTTTACTTGTCCATTAAGTGTTTCATGACTAGAATATAAGCTCTGAGACTGCAGGGTCATTGTTTAAAATATTCCATGGTAAAAAAGATTGTTGTCCAGAAGGCTCTCTTGCAAAGTATTTGCTCAAGAAATGGGAATTTCTTCTACACTTCTTGATCCAAGAAAGAAATTATTTTGAATGATGTAATAAATTTTCTTTTTGAACTAAATCAAGAAAGTTTCTAATAAGAATTTAAAAATCAAAATTTGATAGGCAAACTGTTAAAATTCTCCAGTATAAGTTGTTTCACATATCCGTTTATATCTACAGGGACAGGCACAGATGCACACATAGAGATGCAATAATTAATGACTCAGTGGTTCTGGCTGACTGACTTCCCAAGGAACACTAACTTTTCTTTAAATTAACTTTCTCACTATATAATCTTATGAATGATCTTTCTCGTGGACTCAAACTTCTTAAAACAGACACCCTCAATATTCATGTAACCTTGAACAAGGCTTGAAAATGACTTCAACAAACTTGACATGACATTTAAAGTTTTTTGGTTATTTGCTGAGAGATGTTCCATTATCCCAATAGTAATGACTTTGGAGCACAAGCAGTCACTCATGACAATGTGTTTTATGTGAGTGCTGAAGATTCCAACTGAAAACAGCTTGTACATTAAAAGGTAGCTGCTGAAGATATTTACTGCACTGTCATTTCCTGACCAGGGGCTTCAGTGATGGATGAGTATTTTACACACTTTCTTGGACGATCTCAACAAATTTTAGAAGTATGATCACCTTTTAGCTGTTGGAAGAAAATAAATACACTTTTCCTATCAGCTTCTCTATCAAATGAGCAATTGTTACTCAAAAATCAAAATTTAACAGATCAGTGATTTTCTCCTAGTATATTTTATGCTCTAGTTTATAATGTACATATTTGCAGTAAAGAGCCTAGTTCACATGGTACTACTGCATTTTTCATAACCACACATTTCTCCCCCTAGTGCCTACTATCCTGGCCCCAAAATATTTGAAAACTTGTAGCTAAGTGCAAAATTTCAAATTTTACTGCTTCTCACAGATGTTTCTATCTTTATCACTCAATTTCTTATAAATTATTCCGATGGTATAGCCAATAAAGCCGGGTCATTCTGCAATAGGATAACTGCTTAAATGTTTGATGGCAGTGGCAGAGAATAGATTCAATTGGTTAGAATGATTCTAAATATGCAAATAAATTACTTATAGGTGACCAAGTGAACAGAACTTAGGAGTTGAAGGTAAAATACAGGTTGAAATCCATGATCTATCATTTAGTTTTAGCTAGTAAACTCTCTGTGTCTTAAGGTGTAATAATCCACCTCAAAAAATAACTGTGGGAATGAAAAGAAGCCCTGTGGATAAATTCTTATTTCCAGTTACTTGTCTTTGTCTCTCTGTCAAACCTCTCACGGACTGAGGGCTTCATCCAGATGCTCTGACCTTTCTGACTTCTTGATGATTTTACTGTGAGAACTGAAATACATTTTATTAATAGCTTGTACGTGTACAGAACCTTTATAAGGCATTTGTTGCACTTTAAATACTACCAGCCTCAATTTTCTTGAGAAGTTAAAACAAAAGGAGGTTCAGTTATTTGCTTAGACTTCGTTAACTGAGTAAAGGTAAAGGTAAAGGTAAAGTCCCTCCCGTTGATCGTCGATTTGCTCGAGCGGGCCCAGTAACGTCTCCATTGGAGACTTTGTTGTTACTGTGTCTGGCATATCGAATACTCTCGGTAGCTTGCCGGGCTCTCTGAGAGGGGCGGAGGAATCGAACTTGGGTCGGCCATGTTGGCTGCGTGTAAGGCGAACGCCCTTACCCGCTGTGCAATCACAACCAAAGCCAAATGCCATCTCGAGAGATACTGAAAACTTGTCTAGAAGAAATTTGAAAATCTTTTTGCCAAGGAAAAGTGCTAAGTAATTCAAGCTAAGTTTCCTAATAATGATATCCTGTACTTGAAAATGCTTTCTCACATACTGAATCTCCCACCAAATAACTTTGTAAAGCAGATGTACTTTTATAAACTATCATAGCATACTATTTCCAAGATCATCATGGACTTCCTTGTCTCTTTCAAGTTCATGATCAGGAACGTCAAGAATGACCTATAAGTTCTTTTGTCCAGTCACTCTTCCATTCTCCAATAGACAACCATTTCCCGCCACCTTCTTTCAAACACCTACCCTGCTCTCCTTCTTTCAAAGAAAGAGTAAGACAACTCCCATAAGAGAAGTACTTCCACCCTGTCCCCATCCATCTATTCATTCATTCACATACAATTGTCACTCTGCTTTGTCCCCTGAGGACAGCCCTGCCACAAGCGCACATACAATACTCTCACTCTGACTAGCAGAGAACTTCCGGCCGCTAGTTATGGCCTCTCTGCATCATAAAGTTTGCCTCTATGTGAGCACCCCCCTCAGGATAATCTGTTGTAATAACCCCAATCTTTACAGAAAAATAGGTCTATTTGACTTCATATCCTTCTCCATTTTTTATACCAAGTTTGTTGACACCCTTGTAGCAAAATACAAAAAAAATGAATGGCTCAAACTTGCTGTTTGTTCTTTCACCATTTTTTTCCTTTTGATCCCACTCCAATCATGCTTTTGACCCCTTACTCTTCTGAAAGAGCACTTGTCATGGTTACAAATAAACTGCATGTTGCTAAAACAAGGATTACATTCCACTTGGATATTATAGTTCTCTGACTTGACCTTACCAGATCTCAGGCTGAAATGGCTAGCAGATTCTGGATTTTTTTCTTAAAGTGTCCACTCTTGAACTTCTCAGGGCCTTAGAGAGAGTAGGTCAAGCTAGTGAGTGTACTGCCACCCATTGGAAAACTGACAAAGAGTTCAGGGGCTAGCTTTAGAAACAAAATGGAATGAGAAAAAATAAGTTGGCATTTTGTTTTAGGCTTGAAAATGAAAAATCTTTCGTGGGTAGAAATAAGACTATCCCAAAAGGAAAGATGCCTTTCCTGAGACCACGAAGGACAAAAATGAAGTGCACAAGGGCTAGAGAGACAGTACAGCTGCCTTGCATGCAGACAACCTGGGTTGGTCCCTGGCATGCTATGTGATCCCCGAATGCTGAGGAGGAATATGACCTGAGCACCACTGGGTATGGCGCCCCCCACTCCCGCCAAAATAAAGTGCATGAGAGTTTTTTAAAGAATGATGTTATAAGCTATTCACAGTAGCCAAGATTTGGAACCCACCCAAGAACAGGTGAGTGAACGAAGAAATTGTGGTATACATGTACAATGGATATTACTCAGCCATAGTAAAAAGATGCTTATAAGATATATACAGTAACTGCTCTGTGGATGAGATTAGAGGGTATCATGAAACCCAAGGGGCAGGGACAAATGCAGAATGATGTCTCTCATTTGTAGAATACAAAGAAACAGAGTAAGGGTCTTCTACCACTGGCGAAGGGATGCTAACATTATATGCTAACACAAATTCTTTTAAAAGTACTGTAAATCAGAGCACTTACAATGAAAACTAGAAGGAAAATACCCTGATAAAAACGTAAAGCTCTGCTAGAAATTCCTAGTTAAGAAGTCTTCAGTCCTTGAATTGCCTTAGCAGCAGCTCCTGCAGGGCCAGAACCATTGACGACATAAATGGTAGAAATAAGGGACTCACCTTGAAGGAGCCCATGAAGAAAGACGGGTTAGAGAATTCTCTACTACCTATCATAACCATAGAAAGGATGATTACAGGTAGAAGAAGCTCCTAAATTGAAAGTCCACTTTTCTACAGAAATATTGCTATGGTGCTGGTCCAAAGTTCGTTCCCTTTTGTCGTACTATTATTTTAAAATTCTGCCATTGGTGATTTCATGTGGGCTGACCAGGAGAACCACACACTTAATGCCCTTGAAACAAGCAATTCGTTTCTAAGTGGTTCACTTCAAACATCAGGGTGCTGAAAAACCCTGGAACTTGGAGGACCCTCTACATCAGTGTTCAGAGGCATGAAATAAATTGAATAAGGCCAATGGGCTCATCCTTTTCATAGGAAATTTCATAAACCTCTAAATATGAGCTCTCGTACATAGACTTTTTCAATGAAAGATGAGGCTGAGGTGTCAATAAAAATAGAAGCACTTTCTATTCCCCATTAACTCAAACTCCTACCACTAGGCATATTTAAAATGAAACTAAAAATATTAAGGCCATGTAGGATGATTGCTTGCTTCTCCAGGGAGAGAGAGCTTCTGCTATCTTATAAATCAAATTTAAATCTGTTTTTCCTCACTCTCAAATGTTACAATTGACATAAAAGAAGTAACTTCTAGGAAAACTGCCAATATCCAGGGTCATTGGTGACTGCAGCGCAGACACGCAAGGACCCATGGCTATTCTTAGATCAGGACAGTTAGGGAATCGAATTTACACATCTTATATTTATGCTTCCATGGGAAAAAAAGGATCATAATAAATGCCACTTTCCTTTAAGACAAAAAATATAACCCCCTCCCCAAGTTATTTCAATTAGAATTATCCTCCCGTTGTTCATCAATTTGCTTGAGCAGGGTACAAGCAAGGTCTCCACTGTGAGACTTCTTACTGTTTTTGGCATATTGAATATGCCATGGGGAGTTTGCCAGGCTCTGCCGTGAAGGCAGGATACTCTTGGTAGCTTGCCAGGCTCTCTGAGAAGGATGGAGGAATCGAACCCGGGTTGGCTGTGTGCAAGGCAAATACCCTACCTGCTGTGCTATCGCTCCAGCCCTTTGGAAAAATAAAATTAAAAAAGATTTTAAATAAAAGCCATATTATTTTTTGTAAGACTTAAAAATAAAGAAAGAACAGATTCTGGACCTTTGGCATTTTCTCACAACTTTTATGTCAGGTGAAAACTATTCTTATTATTTTACAATAACAGTTAAATCTTGACTTCCTCATATGATTTTTTTTTTTTTTTTTTTGCTTTTTGGGTCACACCTGGCGATGCACAGGGGTTACTCCTGGCTCTGCACTCAGAAATTACTCCTGGCGGTGCGCAGGGAACCATATGGGATGCTGGGAATCGATCCCGGCTGCATGAGAGGTAAATTCCCTACCTGCTGTACTGTCACTCCAGCCCCTGATTCTTACTATAAGGGTTGATTCTGGGGTCCCACCACAGCTGTTTTCGTTCTTGCCAGAAACTGAAAACTGATGAAAAATATAATGATTCTTAAATACAGAAAACTTTCTGGACTTAAAAATGAGAATAAAAACCCAAAAACTATGTTAGTGTTCAATCTTACATATGACCTTTGGTAAGACTATAGATTTGGAAGGCTGAAAAAAATGAAAAACACACTATAAACCATCTTGATCCAACATTTCCCTAGTTTCTTAAGTACAAAAAAAAACAACCTTATGCAGCAAACCACAAAAGTTGACAAGAAGGTAAATATAAATATATACAAGTTGTTATCTAGGCGGAGAGATAGTTCAGTCAACAGTTGTTTTTGATTCTTGAGCTAAGAAGGCAAGGGCCCTGGCTGATGTCCCATAGGGACATGTCCCTCTCTGCTACAGGAAATACCAGTTATGGTTCAGAAAGAGGCATTATTCCCTGTAAGTCAGTATTGATCCTCCATCACATTGTGGTTCTAATGGGCTCTGGCTTCTTAGAAGTACCAACTCTCAGATGAAATATAAAATTGAGCTCCTGTCTATTGTGGTCACTGTGAGCCGGTGGCAGCTTTGACAGAGGGAAGAATATAGAGCTCTGGAGTCCTAAATTGACGGCATCCATTCAGTCTTGCTGAATAGATGTTCACCCTACCATTCTTTACATTTTTCTCTTATCTAATACTTTGACCTACTAAGTAGCTATTTGTTTCACCCCAGCAATAACTTGACTTTGGTGAGAGAAATGATGATCCATAAATATAATTTTTAAAGTACTATTGGGTGTACATGATAGTAAAGCGTGTGACAAATATATGTTTTTAATCTATGCAATAACTGAAGTTAGTACTGGCCGCTAGCAGCCCATATCCCTGTGGTTTTCCTTACTGTTGATGTACTGATGTTATAAATAATTGTCTTCCCTTGGTTTCATTTTGCTGCTTATTTTAATGTTTATATTGAAAAATGAATTAAAATGATTTAAAAAAAGAACTAAAGGCCATTTGGTATTTAGTTAAAATATTTTTGGAGTGCCAAGAAATTCTCATTGAAAGCAATTACCTAAAAACCAAAAACAATTACTTCCCCAATTTAAACAAAATAGACAAAGGAGAGGATGATTAAAAAAAAATCTCTGAATAGATGAGATAATTGACAATTAAACTATAACTCTGGGGTGGTATACACACTCATATGCAGAATTCTACATTCTCTTGTTCTCCAAAATAGAAATTTAAAGACATCACTGCCAATTGCAGTTTCTTATGCTGTGTCTCCATAATTGTTCATAGTGCTAGAAGAAATTGGAGATGACGCAGGCTCCTGAGCAGAACATATAGGAGAAGTTAAGACTTTCTCCTAAAGAAAATATTAATGGAAACCCTTTTGTTCTACTGCATATCTTTCTGAGTTGTGATATATTCCTTTCCATTGACTGGTTCCCTCTATTTGTTAACTCTCTTCCTTCAGTCAGTTCTTTAACTCAGATTTGAATTTCACCCATCCTTTCTACTGAAACTGCTCTCTGCAAGATAATAAAAAGACTCAGCATTTCTAAACTCAGTGGCACTGTTTCATGCTTTGCCTTCTCTTCATCTGCAGCATTTTAGAATGTTGCAATCAAGAATTTGGTTGGTCTTTATTCAGTTTTCTATGAGTACTGCTAAATTCTTGGAATTTCCAGAGGGAGGAAAGCATCTTTGTTTCTTACAGTGGGGTCTTAAATAGTTTGTGGTAATGAGAGATTCTGGATTGGGGATAGCTAGGTCAGAAAATAGATGCTTTGAAGTAAGGGTTTTCAGTCACAAAAGCACTGCAACCACACAAAGGTACAATTTGCCCCTCCCCCACCACTTTTTTTTTCCTTGTACACTTAATGCTTGAGGCTGATTTTCAATATTAGTTCAAGAAGAATCTGCTTAAACGATACATTTTATTCATCAGGTAACTCAATTCTGGGATACATCTGAAGACCAAACCAAATGAAATATAATTTGTTTAAACTGTAGACTTAAATGCTCCTTTACTTCTTCCCAACCTGTCACTAAGTATACATCACATTAGCTCTACCTAAGATAGTTATAGTTCAAGGAGTTAGAAAAACAAACTTAATCTAACTTTGACCACTTCCGTGATAGAAGCTCCATAAAGTCAGGGTTTTTTATTTTTATTCATGAGCATCTATTCCCACAAGTACCTAACAGTGTCTGGCTCTTAACAGTGTTTTTATAGTGTTTTTCTTGAGTGACTGAATCTAAGCATGGAATAATTTTATTGTCCAGTTGACTTAGCATTCTATATGAATTGTTTCCAAAGAAAACACTTTGGAATAACTTAACCCGAGACACAATTAAACTGAGGACATATGTTTTTTGACTACTGTGTAGTCTTGTTCTTTCTCATCTCGAGTCTAAAGCAGTAGTTTTTGATAAAAACTGATTGAGTCTGAAAACTGGGCTATGTAGGCAACTTAATGTTCTAGAAAGAAGTCACATTAAATATTAGAAAAATCAGGTGAAATTAATTTTAAGAATGTATTTTACTTAGCTAAATACCATTTCTTTCTTTTTTTTCCCCTCTTCCTTTGGGGACATCCCAGATGTTCTCAGGGTCTATTCCTGGCAGAGCCTGGGGGACCTTATGGAGTACTGGGGGATGGAACTCAGGTTGGCCAAGTTCAAGGCAAATGCCTTACATGCAGTACGTTCTCTTGGCGCCTCCTCCCTTCATGCCATTTGCATCTGTTAAAATAAGGAAATCTTTAACTTTTGTTTTTGTCTTCAAAATCAAGTATGTGTTTTATACTTTTGTAGTATGTTTCAATCAGACTTGCCACGTTAGCCAAATTACTATACAGGATAGCACAAGTCTAAAGCCTGCACTTCCGTGAGTGCTCTTACCACTATTTTGAACTGAATATCTTTATAAAAAATTTTTGGTGTTGAGGCTGGCATGATAGTACAGCAGGTAGGGCGCTTGCTTTGCAAGCAGCTGACCCAGGATCGATCCCTGGCACCCCATATGCTACCCCAAGCTTACCAGGAGGGATCCCTGAGCACAGATCCGAGTAAGTCCTGAGCATTGTGTAGACCACTGTGTGGTCTAAAAATAAAAATGCAAAATTTCAGTACTGTTATCTCAAGTTAGTTTGACACTATTTGAAGGCTAAATAGTAAAGCTAAAAATGGGTTAGTCACTGTCACTGTCCTCCCGTTGTTCATCGATTTACTTGAGCGCGCCCAGTAATGTCTCCATTGGAGACTTTGTTGTTACTGTGTTTGGCATATCGAATATGTCACGGGGAGCTTGCCAGGCTCTGCCGTGCGGGCAAGATACTCTCGGTAGCTTGCTGGGCTCTCCGAGAGGGGCGGAGGAATCGAACTTGGGTCGGCCATGTTGACTGCGTGTAAGGCAAACACCCTACCACTGTGCTATGGCTCCAGCCCAAAAATGGGTTAGTAATGATGTCAAAAAATTTTAAACCTTATTCCCCATCTATTTGTTTAATCACTCATTTTACCATATTTAGCCAAAAACACTTCTATAATTTATAAATCACCATAAAGGCATGCAAAATTCACTTGTTTAAAACAAATACTTATGGGGGCTGGAGAGATAGCACAGCGGGTAGGGCGTTTGCCTTGCACACGGTTGACCTGGGTTCGATTTCCAGCATCCCATATGGTCCCTTGAGCACCGCCAGGAGTAACTCCTGAGTGCAGAGCCAGGAGTAACCCATGTGCATTGCTGGGTGTGACCCAAAAAGCAAAAAACAAAAACAAAAACAAAAACACATACTTATGACATAAAGAAACAAAATAGGAAACTAACACCCAAAAATAGCCAAGATAAGTACCAGGAGGTTTACTCCATGGCTTGGAGGCCAGCCACACATGTTAGGGGGAAAAGCAGCTCAGATAGAGAAGGGAGCACCAAATAAAGGGTGTTGGGAGGATTCGCCCAGGATGGGAGAAGCATACTGAAAGTAGACTATAGACCGAACAGGATTGCCACTCACTGCCTCTTTTGCAAACCACAGCACCCAAAAGGAGAGAGAACAAAAGGGAATGCCCTGCCACAGAGGCAGGGTGGGAAGGAGGGATGGAGGGTGGGGGGTGGGAGGGATACTGGGATCATTGGTGGTGGAGAATGGAGAATGGGCACTGGTGAAGGGATGGGTACTTGATCATTGTATAATTGAAACCCAAGCACAAAAGTCTGTAAGTCTACAACTGTACCTCATGGTGTTTCACTAATAAAAATACTTATGAAATCAATATTGCAAGCTCTACCCCTCATATGGACTAGTAAATTTCGTTCTATGGTTAAGGATTACATATGAAACATTATTAGTTATAGAAACATGCGCTATTTGAATTACAAAGAAAGACAAACCAGATATAAATATATCACTTATTAATCTGGTAATCAACAAGAAATAACTGCTCTTCTAACATATATTTTTAATTAAAAACAAGTGAAAAACTGTGTTCCAAAATTTAGCATTTCATTATGATTTAGTCTTATATAAAGAGAAAGTAACAGTCATACATCCTTAGTAATTATGAACTTCAGCAGCTTTGATGAATGGTAAACAGTGATTAAAATTTTTTTAAAAAGCACATATTTGTGAAACTGGAATGATATTGAAATGTCTAGTTTTGTTATTGTCTGTTTTAACAGGTGCTATCTGGCCACCTTAGAGTTGCCATTCAGATGCCTTTTTACTTTTACTTCAGAGGTATGTATGTTTTAGTACACCACTAAAATTTACAGAGATCTGACTTATTAGATCTGACTCATTCCTCCCCCCCCAAAAAAAAACTGACCATTTTTTGGGTTATTTTCCTATTAATTTAAACATTTTATAAATTACTATTTTAATTTTATGAAATAAAACTTTAATTTTATTTAATATTAATTTAAATCCAGAGATAGGTAATTTCAACAGATAAGCAACTTCAGATTTTAAATGATTACATTTTGAAGCAAGAAGTAATATATGTCATGTACTAATAGAAAACCTAATATTATGTTTAGCAACTATTTCAGCTTATTTAACATGATTTCTAACTTCTATTTTCATGTGAATAGCTTTATTGACTGATTTTAGTGCCTTATTTCAGAGTCTGATCAAAGGCAAGAAGATGCTTCTCTGAAAAATTCACAAATATATTCAGATATGTCACTATTTAGATGTCCATTCTACTCAAATTGGAACAGGACCTACATTAGGTCAAAATGTGGAGTTGGCACTTTTAGATGCGGGAAAGAACTGGCATATTTTGATTGTTCTAGTCATAGCCTGGTCACACTTGAACTGGATTGATAGTCCTGCGTTCCATTATGAAACTGTGAAACCACACTTAGGAGTTCGGTTTTGTGAATTTCTAGAAATTGAAATGAAAAAAAAAAATCTTGGCAATCTTGGCATGAGTCACAGAGACTACCTTTAAAATACTACTTAGGCTGGTACACTACTGCCTCCTACTGTCATCTTGAAGAAAGTGAGAAGTGAGTGTCTCAAAGGATCTTACCAAGCTGATTCTATTTACCTATCATATAGATCACTGACCTTTTTCCTCCCCAATATAACTGTACACTGTCCCAAGTGCTAATTATCTGGACTTGTATCCTGGGAAGATATGTTCTCTGAAACCTTTCCCTGGATAATATCATTTGTTCTTTTAAAATTCAATTGCACATTATTTTTTCTTAAGCTCTCCATTTTTCTCTTTCCCTCGCTTCAGAGTATCTCCTTTTCTCCGTTGAAAGACTTCCAACACCATAGGCAAATGGAGAAAAAAATCGCTACATCCTTTAGCAGATTTCTCTTAAATAAAAATATAAACAATATGGCATTTTTCTCCTAAAGTAGAAAATATAACAATTCATTATCTGGGAGAAAGGGTTAAAGATTTTAAATTATGTACCTAAAATTTAGAGGGACTATAAACGACTCATTTCTAGAACTAGCACATGTGGTTTAGTGATTTGGGTGGTGGCTGTAGACTCCCCAGCGCTCAAACTGCCATTTGATTTCTGATGGTTTCAGCTGAGTCAAAGTAGATCGATCTTCATTTTAAAGGTGAGATTTTTGATCGGCAAAATAACTCAGGCAAAGAGGACCTTTCTGGGAAGCAGCTTCCTTTTAATGAGTAAACAAGTAAAAGGAATAGGTCAATGCCTCTTCTGTTATTTTCTTGCAAAAACCTCCATTAGTTTGGTTCCTGTAAAACACTGGGCTGCACTGAGATCTCTGAAAAATTGGTATCTGTAAACTGACTCATTTTAAATGCAGCAATGGCTGAACCCATGTTTCCTAAAACCCTATAGACACACAGCTGAGTGCGACTATGTAATTCCCTTTTCCTCTTTACTGCTCCAAATTCTGCCTCTGGATTCTGTAGGGGCAGGGACTCTTGCCTACAAGATCTGCTGTTTCTTCCCCAGGCAGGGCTTTTGGAGCACCTCCTGTCTCTATGGCAACATGAAGCACAAAGCACTAGAAATGTGCTGTACAGCTAGAGGAAGAGAAATGAGACTGTAGTATTCTTGGTAAACTAAAGAAGGTGCTGACTGCAGGGAAATGGACAGAAGAAAAAGATGTACTCTGTTCCATTTCTCATATATTCTCTTTTAAAAAGCTTCAAGGGTTAGGGCTGATGACGGTTACTATCACAAAGCAGAATGTTCTCTCTCTCTTTTTTTTATTATTCAACCTGAAGATAGTATCACCATACTTAGTCTATCTCAATTTGGGGCATCAAAGTAAATGTTGTACCCATGTCTATATAGTTCAACAGTTCAGAAGAATCAGTTTATCTATACAAACTATTGGTAAATGCAATTTACTGATAAGAAACAGCATCCTTGTATTTTGTTTTTATTTTTGCGTCTGTCACATTGGTGGTCTCAGGGTTTAATCATAGCTTAGGGTAGAATCTCTTAACACTTTTCAGCACCCAAATTTACAAATTAACAAAGTTTGTTATGGACTCTGATGCAGTATCCCAACAGTAGGACTAGAAGAACTCCTGAGAAGCTAATCATACACTTAGAATTGAGAAGTTTTTTTTCCCCATGGTAATAGTAGTAGTAGTAGTAGTAGTAGTAGTAGTAGTAGTAGTAGTAGTAAAAGTGTTGTTTTTGATTTTTGCTTGTTTGAATCCACCCATTGAAATGCATCTATAAGCTATAGCCACTAGAGGTCAGCCAGTTACCCCCATCAACAATCGTTAAATTCCAGTAGGCAGTATACTACTACCTTTACTAACCACAGGTAACTAAAAATATAAGTAGCACAATATATTAGTTTTGATTATTTAATGATATTTCTGGAGATCTTAGATTTTTATAGTGTTCTTACAGTTCGACATTAGCTCTATTTTAATTGGAAAAGGAAAGATACCACAGCAATTACTGAGCAGGTCAAAATCACTTCAGTTATTCTAAACACCTTCATAATTCCTGAGACCCCAAATGTGGAACGCTCTCCAGCAGAATTAAACACAGAATGGGGGATTTTGAAATTTCATTGAGTCCACTTAGTAATCTCAACTTCCATGTCCTTTCCAACATTAGCATTTTATTTCTCCAAAATCTTGTCTCTTTTTCTTCTACTTTAGAGCCCTATGCATCAGAATAAAGATTTAATTACCAAGGGTGCTTCTGTCAATTAGAAAGGGTGTTTATGTCATCATGCCTCATCTGTGCAGTGATAAGCCAAACGATTTTGATAAAGAACAGCAGGAAAAATTTCAACTGTTAATATAGTCAACTACAATGAATTTCATATTTGTTTCTAATAAAAACATTAGCAGTTTGTTAATAAAATAATAAGATTTGTTCCTCTTGACTCAGATTCTGTTTTAGAAAAAAAAGATGAACAACTCAATAAAGCAATACTAATATGTTCTAGTATTTAAGTGCCCTATCTGCATGAGATGCTTTCACATGAATCATCACAACCCAGTGAAGTATGATTTTTATCTTCTCTATTTCACAGATGATTAAGAGGAGTTTGGAGGGGTCAAGAAACTGGCTCCAGAGTGGAGCTCTTTATTCATCTGTGGAATATAGAGAAAAGAAACAAGAGAATAGGCAGTGTGGAGTGGTGGCAAACCCTTGGCTTTGGGTCACAAAACTGAAATTACTAAACAAAAGGGGAACGGGTGGGAGGAAGGAATGAAAAAGTGGACTAGAAATAACATAAGGAGAGTGGTGGACGGTCTTAAGCATTTCAATAGTGGTGAGGGTCAGTAACCTCTGGGTATCAAAACTATAGATGTACATACACTCTATTAAAAACATTTGACCTAACCCATAATTAAATAAAGAATGAAAAGAAAAACCCAAGTCCTCTGATTTAGATAGAGTTCCAAACAAAAGCATAGTTAAGTTAAAAGGAAAAACAAACAATGAAGCAGCAGATATTATGTTTGTACTTGCATAAGAAGCCAAAAGGGAATGGAGACACTTCATTTTTGCCAATATACCTGACAAATACCTTAAATGTTAAGCTCTTTAGGTTAAGTTGAATCAAATATTTTTTCAGAGTTTTTGCTTCTATGGTATAAAGAATTGCCTACACTCATATCTTCAATATAAATAGCTATTCAAGGAGTAAAATCGACGGCCCAAGACCTCCAGCACACTAAAAAATAGTCAATTATTCTGATGTTATTATACATAAAGCTTTTCCTTTTAATTAATACTACTTAATACGTGCCAAGTAGAGAATTCAGAAGTATACATTTTCTAGTTTTTCATTAAATGTTACTAATTTACAATAGCTTTCTCTCACAAGCAATCCATAGTTGAAGAAATGACTTGTCTTTTAGAAAATGGTTCATTTCCTGAAACTAAGATGTGCAATTAAAAAACTTTTTTTTGGGGGGTCATGCCCGGCGTTGCACAGGGGATACTGAGGTATCAGAGCTTGAACTTATTTTACAGTTGTTGAGTTTACATGGGTCATTTCTCAGTTACTTTGATCATGTCTCAGTGTTTATTTGCTTTGGGGGTTGTCTAATCCCTTTCTTTGTTTATATTGTATATATGTATGAGATAATCTGCTTAGTATCTTTTAATTCTACCCAAATTGTAGCAAGCTGAAAAAAAAAAACCCTCATATTTTTCATGTCTGAATAGTATTCCAGAGTGTATGTTTCTTCATCCACTCCTCTGTTGTTGGACACTTGGGTTTTTTCCATATCTTGGCTATTGTAAACACTGTTACAATAAACTAGATATAAATATTTCTTTTGGAATTAATTTTCTTTGTGTTCTTGTGATGCAAACACAAGGAACAGAATTGCTAGGTCATATGGAATATGTATGCATTTTAATTTTTCTCCTTAAGTATACCTAGAAGTTAGTTCTACCTGTAATATTAGTTCTTCATTTCACTGTCCTAATTCACTGTGTATCTACTTGGTGTTGCAGTCTTTTTGCATCCCCGTCATAAGCGATAATAGTTACAAAATCATACTCCACCTGGGAGCAAGTCTGTGTTCATTTCAGCCCCTGTGGTTTCAAAGGCAGTACTGTTCATGCTGGCTTGTCCAATTGTGTGTGTGTGTATGTTTGGGCCATGCCTAGAGGTGCTCAGGGATCACTCTTGGTGTTGTTTGTACTCTAAGCAGAGTTGGCCATTTTCAAGGCAAGCACCTTACCCACTGTACTTCCAATTTAATTATAAAATTCTATGTTTAAGAGGGCAGAGACTATGTCTCATTTTTTTTTTACTTTGACAAAATTAACATGTTTCTACCACTTAGTTAAAAACCACTGAGCATGTACAGTGGGCCAAGCATTGGATGCAGGAGATAACAAGCCCAGGAGTCCTTATCTTAGAGGATGCTTACAGAAATCTAATCTCTATATCTATGGAGATATTTGCTAATCATGTTCCCCATAAAACAAGGAGAAATGACAAAAAGTATGTAGAATATTCAATTATTAATTTCATTAAAAATACATCATTATTTTTGTTAACTTATGAATTTTAGCAAGAGTAGCACCTATGATACTTAAATACTAAATACAAATGTCCCAATCCTGTGGGTGTGTTTGATTTTAAAAGAAAATGGTTAGGGGAAGAATGTCATTTGGAACAGTGGATGATGAATGATGTGATCACAAACACTGATGCTACCAAGGCCTAATTAGAGGGACTCTTCTATGGAAAATTAATGAACAAGATTAGAGGAGAGAAAAGAGGAGGCTATGTAGAAATGCAGGTATGGAGTAGATCAGATCATGCAGATTGTATAAAGGATGAACTGGGCAGGGTTTGACTCGTAATAGATGAAGAAGCAATTGGACTTATAATTAGATATACTGCTTCTGAAAGGAAGACTCTTGCTCCAGATGGAGTTGAGAATGGTGCTGTCTCTGTTGTTCTTTCTGTGCAGTTAACCTCCTATTACTCTCCCAGTTTGTCAGTGCTATATTAAATGGAGAAGAATGATCTGAATTCACGGTTCTGCCTGGGCCTCTCGTAAGAGACTGTTGTTCCAGTTTCTTACTCTACAGGCAGTCTGAAATCAGTTCAAAGTGCTTGGATATTAAGTCACTTCCAGGGGGTCCTCCTTCACACTTACTCGACCCTCACCCTCGCCCAGTCTGGCAGAGCTCTGACCTTTTTCCTCACTGCACTTACCCTAACGATGAAGTGTCTGAGTACTTACATCATTAATATCTGTCTCATCTACTACATCCTACAAAATAAATCTTTTACTGGGTTGTTATCCACATGGTATTGATGATTTATTGTGCCGTTCTATGTGCCAGACATGAAGAGTAACTTTAATAACATTTCCCCAGTGAGTGCTCCCATATTCGAGAAGTTGTTAATAACCCCATTGTACAGGGGGAAAATCAAGGCCAAGAGGTCATATACTATCTGTCAGACTGTGACAGTGCTCTTGGTTTTGCAACTCTGATTCTTCCAGTTTTCCTAGAGATGCTATGGTGACTTCTTCAAGCAAATTAAAGCTGCACCATCTTTTCTTTCTGTGAGAGGCAAATGGAGCTTTACTGCTTTCCTGATTTTCTCTCTAGATCTGGTTGCAACTGAGCCCACAGAACCTTTCTGTTTATCCAGCTAGATACTCATTGATTTATTTGTTCTATGAATTTACATGAGAACTAAAAACAATTTCCCCTGGCTCAAATAGGGAGTTGCAAACCCGTATTTGCAACTACTTAGATCAGAGAGTACTCTCTTACGGAGTAGACAGATATACACAAAACAAAACAAAATTGTAAGGATTTCTTCTTAGCTCTGCAGCTCGTATTTTATACCCTGGAAAGATTCTCTTAATCTCTGTAGAGTTCAGCACCTTTCTTTGTTTGCGGGGGATGATTAAATAAGCCAAACATACAAAGGATTTTTATGACAAGACAATAAGTACAAAAGCTCTCTGAGTATGATCGCCATTCAAACAAAAGGCATTGTAGAGTGTCCTCTCATACAAGTGTTGAAAGTAGTTCTTTGTTTGAGCCTCTTTTTGATGCTTATGGAGACAGAAATTAATTTGGAACAGACACTCCTGAAGTCAGGTTTCTCCAGTTGAGAAGTCATAGGTGCTTATGGAAAGATTGAGATCTCTTTTAATGTAAAAAGAAAAAAAAATATGTCACTTCTAATTTTTTCAACGTAATCTGAAACATCAGCAAATTGGCTAGTGCAATGATATTGCATTATTAGTGGTTCAATCCAGTTATATGTATTTGTGTTAATTTGCTGAGGATATAGTGGATGGATATTCAAAGTCTAAATTATATCCAATAAAATTGAATTCCTAATACTTAAGAATTACAACTCTTCATTTTTAAGATAATCTGGCAGCTTCCTAAAATCAAGTTTGAGAATTTCAGGGCCCAGAGTTACTATGAAAAAAGCTATGAAAACTTTTGGCAGGGGGTTGAATTTGAGGTGGGAAGGAGAGTTTCCTTTTTGAGAATCAGGAAATAATTTATTTTTCTAAGAGATTTACTTTTACTCTCATCTTCAGATATTCAGAAAGAAACATGTATGTTGACCTCGGTTTTAAGTAGTAACTGACACATTCTATTTGTAAACAAGCTTGTAATGAGGAAACAAGAGTAAGCAGAACCATTGTGATCCTTTGCTTAATTAAACAAAAGTTCTTTTGTATTCTTGCCTTTCCAGTATCCACACTATCAAACACGGGTCTCAAAGAAGTAGATGAGTGGACACGTTAGCACAGATAGCCTCAATTTCGTTCTCTTGTGAGGCAGTTACTATTTACCTGCATTTACTCGCAAGAAAATTGAGCCCAGAAGTAGATAATTCCAGTGATAGAAAGATACCTAATGAAAATGTGTAAAAAAATTTGTTTCTCATGGCACAATATCAATGTATTTATTCTAGTAGTTTTTATTGTTGGGCTAATATGGGAAGATAATAAACAGTGATGGAAAGGTTTTATATCTGGTAACTGTTCAGAAAAGAATACTCTAGATTGGCAGAATACCAAAGCAAATTTAGAAGACTAAAGAGTTTGCAGTAACAAATCTGAGTATGATAAAACAAAAAATAGTGCTTATTTTTACATGTTATCTATTTGGGTACTGATGTATTTATTCTAAAATTCCTGTTTCTGGAGCTGGTGAAACAGTACAGCTGGGAGGGAGCTCTTCTTGCATGAGCTTAACCTGAGTTTGATTCCTGACATCCCATATGACACACAGAGCAGAGTCAGGAGTCACTCAAAACATAACAACAACAACAACAACAACAACAACCCAAAAATTCCTGTTTCTTTTTGATTGAATAACCTATATTCAATCAAAGTTAGAGCCTCAGAAGTTGAAAATATCCAAACTCAATGTATCACTATTTGTGACTTTAAGGTCAACTCTAATAGTCACTTTTCCAAGATCCCTTTTATGAATTAAATACTAAAAGTAGTATGTAATTAACTTCTGGTAGTCTCCTACAGAAGGAAGTAGATAAGTCATAAAAAAATGTGACATACAGTTTTTATTCCTCCTTCTAAAACAAAGGGAATAAATGGAATCCTAATTTCAGACAATACAATTACTGAGAAGGTCTAAGGTGAAAACGATGTTGTTTGCTACGAGTCTCATTTAGCATTATAGAGATTTCATGGACATCTGACATTGGAAGAATACCAGTACAAAGAATACCTATACACATCTATAATATACTTGAAAAAATCACAGAAAATTTTAAAACCCACAGGTGGCTAGGCAATAGTACTATTCATAGGTGCTAAAAGAACACATAAAATAACAGGACGCAGGACTCTTCAGGGAAAAGGCATTGCTATGAAAGAGACCCAAGAATCTTGAGATAACGCAAAAAGTACATTCAGTGCCAAGAGAGGGCCTTCATTTGAATGGACTATCTATCTTACTGTGTTGTGTAAACATGGCGTTGGATTTATTCTGGACAAGAGATACTGTAAGTTTTGCAGAAGGATAGGAAGTCTTTTGCCTGGTTTGTGTCAGAGGTTTATCACCATTCACACACATAGGATAAACACATTCCAAAGCAGATCCTAACTTTACATATCATCAGAGAAAACCATGCGCTCCAACACAATGCAGAAACAGCCTTCTGAAGAAGAACCAAGCAGTGGCACAACAGGGAAAAACACTGCAAAGACCAGAAGCTTTCATGATCTTTGACACATGATGGCATATGAAACAAGAAAAACTTTAGACCCATGAAAGTGTCAAGGGTTCATGCACAAGCATCATGAATTCCTATCTGTCTGTTCTCAGTGGTGTTTCCCCATCAAGACTGAGTCTAGACCAAGAGGCAATATTAAAAACAAAAGGTTAGAGATCATCATGGGACATTAATTATGCAAAAGAAGTCAAAATGAATTTAATCAGAAACAGCAGACTCGATGCAGGAAGAATTTTCTCTTTTTGACAGAAGCAGTTAGGAAAACATTTATGGTAATACCACAGCATCTGCTGATTACAGTCAAAGCTGCAGGACACCAACGTTAAATCACTGAGCCATCCTGACAGCTCCCGGGTACTCAAGTCACATTGAACAGCAATTTACAATGAAATTCATCCAAGTCTAAAAATCAGCCAGCATGCTAAAACCAGAGAGAAATAACTTAGTTTGGACTATTAACAAATAATTATAAAAGGGAATTATAGCTAACATTTTTTGATCCAATATAGCCATGTTGCCAACAAATTAAAAAAAGAACATATGAATTTTTATATCTATTAACATGCTTTGTGACCAATGTATATTTTGAAATATATTGAGAGAGGTATTGTATCAGGTCAAAAATGAAGAAAGAAGAGTTTTTTGCTCTTCTGACAGAAGTCAGGACAAAATCTGCCATCTCCTCTAAAGTTCAAATATGGCCATTTCTAGAAATTAATAGTAGGTAATTATAATAATAATATTAATTAACTTGGTTGTGAAACATACATGGGTAAAATATCAATAAAATAATGAATTACAAAGATATATATTATATATAGGATTATTCTGCAAACTCTATGGAAGGACAAATAGGACAACGAAATGTGTTAAAACCCACCTAGAACTTTCTTACATGGTAACTAAAATAACTTTATAGATAATAGCAGACTTTCAAGCTTAGGTTTTTCAGTGGGCTTTCTTGTGGTCAAAACACACTGGTGTTTAAACTTAAATCTGACTAACTCAAGAGCTCAGAGAACAAAAGATTGTGTTAAAGTCTTCAGAGATTAAATTTCACAAAAGTAAATGTCTCATATTTTATCCAAAATAAACACCAAAGATTTTTGTCCTCCAGTTGCTTTGGGAATTCAGCTAAATATTATTCATAACATAAGAGATTAAAGAAGGAAAGAAAAAAACTCTGCAATGACTATTTTTGAAGAATGCCATTGAAACTCTGGTCACCAGGGATATTTCTATTGTTTTCTTTCTCTCAGCTAGATAGACTGTTTCAGAAGGTTCAGTACAGTTAATCACTAACACAATATTCATCTGCAATTGAAAAATCTGAACTTTAAAATTTTCTTTTCTAAAACAAATTAGAAGTGTTTGACTTCTATTTACAGACGACCTATTGGTAAAACAGCAACTGGGTAATCAAAAACATTGGCAAAAACCTAATAACAGAAAAGGTCAAAAAATGGATTGGTTGAAATCTTCAACTCAACAAATAAGTCAATTGTAACTCAAATGTAATTGAATAATAAATCAATAAATATTTATGGAGAACATTTATCTTATAGAGAATGTTTAGCTTATGTGTAAGATACAGAGCTAGACATCACCAAGAAGCTCAGGTATCGCTGCTGGTTTCAAAGGGACTCCGTAGGCATCGAGTTTATATTGACTTATTTTTGGTCTTAAAGAAACACCAAAATGAGTTGTGCACAAAACAAATTAAACAGGATTTCATAGTTCTACCTAGGGACAATTAAAGCAAGGACAGATTTCATTCACAATGGTAGGGTCTCTTTGCACAATAAGACTTAGGATAAATCAGAAACAATTTTCAGCAAACTCTACACAAGGGGAAATTACAAAAATAGTGTCAAAGGATTCATTTGGTAGATATTATAATTCAGGAGAAGTGACATACATGTAGATGGATGTATGAAGACAATGAAGAAAACACATAATATGAGATATCTACTACTAACAGTTTTATTATTGTGTTGGAAATTTCACTCAGAAAATGTTTTTGTGATAGGGTCTGGCCCAGAAACAATCATTTACATACAAGGCTGCTGTTGGTGCATTAAAAAGAAAAAGTTACATCTGATGCTTAGATAAAGAAGAAAAGCAAAAAGTGAGGGAGAGACACATGTGAATCTTGTTACAGGAAGTTAAGATTTGAGAAATTTGCCAGCTTCTTTTGATCCAGGAAAGTATCCTCAAAGATTACAAGATGTCTGGGGAAGCCAAAAATAGGACAGAAAATAAAAAGAACTTATAGCCTGAGCAGGAAGGTGCTCTCAGCAGAAAAGAGACTGAGACTCATGCATTTGGCTGGGCCACAATCTGCACACTGCCACACTGCACCCCCCCCCCCCACCCGTCACACAAATGGAAGGAAGGAATAATGAACTGGGAGTGTAGGAATTACAGGCAGTGTGGTGGTAAAAAAATTCAAAAAATAAAAAAAACTAAAATAGATTGTACTAAAATTTGTCACTGGCAAACAGATGGGTTCTAATAGAGAATAAAGTTAGATTAAGGATATAACTGAGAAACTCTTAGGCAGATCATAAAAGGAAACTCCCCTTTTCATGGCAAAATCAGAACACTAAGAAAGGAACAAAATGACAGCTATTATGCACGTGTAAACAGAGATGCTAGGTGACAAAATTTAGTCTCTAACTTACTTTTGATGACAAACTGGTTGTAAGGTGGGCATGTTCAGCCGACTCAGGAAAAAACTATCCATTAGTGTAGCGACATAATGCCTGCTAGTGGTGCTCATGTGAACTCATCATAAAGAGAAAATTGAAATTCAGGCCATATTTGTGAGCCCTATAGGACATTTTTTGATAATACTGGCATTCCAACTGTTATAAGCCAAATAATATTCAATGCAGACATTCAGATTAAAAGATTTGATCAGGCCAAGAAATCCAAATATCACTTTATTCAAGAGGAAAATAATACCCAGAGAGATCAACACATGTGTCCCAGATTTGGTCATGATAGAGGAAGGAAATCACGGTGTGTATCAAGCTCCCGGGTTCAGAAGAACTGGGTATTAAATCTCAATAATTCTAAGTTACTCCATTAAATAGTTTAATATTATTTATGAATACTTTATGTCATCATAAAATTGCATTCGCACAGTGCTCTACATCATTCTCTGTGTGTGTGTGTTAGTGCATGTGCATTAGTTCTTCTTCTTGAGGGGGAAAATCCCCATGTTGGAGACTTAGATATAAATTCCCTAACTTTACTTTTCCTGAGGTTCTGTAAGGTTTTCAGTGAAAATTTTTGCTTCCATTGTGCGATCCTGCTACAGTGGCTAGATCATATTCGAGCTGCCCATTGGTATAATTTGCCCTGGATCACAGTTTTTACACAAAAAGAGGAATTGTATTTACTTAATGTAATGAAAACACTGCACATTTGTAACACTGTTGTTTCTGCTATTTTTCATTACAACTGCATAGTGTTTCAGCTACATTATGGGTTAAATAGACCCTGGAGGGCTAGCCTGGGAACCTAACCACCATTTATAACATTGTTTCTGTGGCAAATTGCTTTGAGAGTTCCACAACAACTGATTTAAAAATTAACTTTGGGAATACAACTGGTTTCAGAGTAGCAGATTGTCTGTCAGACATTTCATGTAATTGGTTACTTAATTCATGCATTGAAGCAACAATAATGGATTGTCTACGATGAACCTACCAGCCATTGTGCTGGGAATGCAAAGATGAAGAAGGTCTTAGACCTTGAGGCACTCTGTCTATCAGAGAGAAACTCGCTGTTAAAACAAATACATTATAAATAAGTGCTTAAACCGAGTTAGGGGGATAAACATTAGAGGAGCAAAAAGGACAGAAGAACTGAAACTCCAAAGGGTTGATTGTGGAAGTACGCTTGCAGTGAATCTTGACAAGTAAAAGTCTATCACATGAAGGAGGAGGACGTTTCAAGGCAGGATGAAGAGCAGATGCAAAACACAGAGGTGAAAGGGCCTAGTAGTTCTGGGGGAAAATAAAGGCAGGAAGGAATAGAGGGAGGAGAGCTGTGAACTTTCACGTGCTATTCAGTCATAACTTGTCAGTCATAACTTGTACCCTTGTCAACAACTGCTGGAGAAAGGCTAGATGAAAAGGATCCATATTAGTGTCTAGGCAGTCTTGGTCTGGTTGGAGCATCTTTGAGATTTTCCAAAGGAAGAACCAAACTGATGCTTCCTTAGCATAGAATTTCCGCTTACTCATTTCATTAGTATTGTTTTAATTTACATGTATCATTGGACCCTCCCAGACTTTCTCAGAATGAAATCAATAATTAGAAAAGCTGGCTTAATGATTTTTAGTGATTTTGGAAATACAGTAAATGATCACAGTAGAAATAAAAGTGGCATCTTTCAACCATTTCTTGATAATTGTTTCTGCTAAACTATTATGTTTTATATTGGTAACATGACGGTCTTGGACATTTAGAATCCATCACAGTGTAAACACAGGGATTTGGAAAATTCAGCATAAAAGCTCACTGACAGATCAATTTTGGTTAATGCACATACCAAAGAAAAGAGAGGATGCAAAGCTTGAGAAAGGAAAGAAACAAAAGAATGTTCTAGCTCAAGTGCATTTTAAATTTCCAAGGAACTTTTGTTTTTTTTTTTAATAGTCAAGTGCATATTCCATTTGCCGACAACTGACTGAGGGTATTTAGGACTAAGTAAACTATCTCTTTCATATAACAAACAAAAGGATATAGTCCACTGATCCTTTGTAAACATTAGTTAAAAATAATCCTGACCTTTCAGTTTAAGGCTTACGCAATGTACATGTTGGAACTAAAATACTTCATTTAGTCTAGGACAAGCAAAGGATTGAATAAAGTCAAGAACAGAATTTAGTATGTAGAATATCCCAGCTGTGACTGATAGTATTCTAAATATGGAACAGAACTGGTTTTTCCTTGTTTTTTTCTTGATACAAATTTCTCATAGCTCTGAGGCATTATTGGTTGGTTGTTACATTGCCTTTAAAAATATCAGCTTAGATTTCTACCTATTTCAGAAATCCTGAGAATTTATCTACCAAATCTAGTGAGAAATAGAACTGAGTTTTATGACAAAGGAGTGAAGGGTGTGAACGGTTTACCCTGTGAATTTTGAGCCAAAGCAGTCACTTAATAGTTCCTGGCAGTAGCAATCTTCCAAGCCCCGTTCTTTCCCCAGAACATGTATATTTTTCAGTGTGTCTGGAATTTTCAGGGTCCGCAATGCCACAAGAAACCAGAGGTTCAAGTTTTACTTGATTGCTTTCGAAGGTGACCATTATTATCGTCGTAGAACTTGAGATTTCCTAGTGCCGACAAAGGAACTGAGGCTTAGAGTGGGCAAGGAGCATGCTCAGAAAGGATATGTTTCTTCACATAAAACCAATGCACCCTCAGTACTGCCTACTGTACTCCATGAGGATTCTGAAGACCACTTACTGAGGCATGACTCTCAGCTTCCCTGTTTGCTAACGGTTTTCATATTGTTTGTTGCTCCCTGGGAGTTATTTTGGTTTAATTTACCTGTCAAATGTGTGAAATACTAATCATAATAAATTTTTTTCTTCCTATTTTAACTCTTCAATCAAAGAACTTACATTCTATTGGGAGAGGCAGGAATTCAACAAGTAAATGAATATGTAATTAGAACTTTTAAGTACAATGAAAGAATTATGAGAGAGAATCATGAAATGAAGTAGGGGGTTGATTTACATTTTAGAGTCAAGGCAGTTTCAGGAAATTCTATGTTGATAGCTTCGGATAGAAGGCTCTTGGGATTAAATGCAGTGACCAAAGGTAAGAGGTGACAAGACTGGAGAGGCAACCTTAGTTCAGTGAATGAGGGTGTTCGGGACAAGACCAGAACTAAAATTTTTATCCAGTAAGCAGGGATAGCCTCTATAAAATACAGGTGAGCAAAATGTCAGTTAGGCTTTTGGAAAATAAGGTTTCTATGATGGTTTTTGCCACAGAACTTAGTTTTAAAAATAAAGGTTACTAATCCAAGAAACAAAGAGAATTAATCGGTGTGAATTCTTCTCTCTTATAAATAAAATTCAAAGCAAATGATTTTTAATAGTTTCCATGTTAGCACCAGATACAATATTCTGTGTGTTACTTAGTATTGTAGTCTAACATGAAGACCAACCAGAACAAAGATTTGCTTATTCTCCCACCTTAGGAAAAAAAAATAATAAAATTTTTACAAAATTCAGGAAGCATTTGCTATCTTCAAAATAATAATAGTAAAAAAATAAAAAAGCAAAATAACAATAGTGATTTTTAGAATAAGACAAAGAAAACCTTTATGATATTGTGTGGTAAATTTAGGTTTTTGTAAAATGAACCTAGTCTGAATTTTAATGACTATTATAATACTCATTTAAAAAGTAAATTCAAGAGTGAATTTTCAAAGTAGTACCTTTTGAAATAAATTTTGAAGCTATATTAAATTTATCATGTAATTATAAATTTATAATCAAGAAAAAATCTTGGGGCTAGAGTGATAGTGCCTAAGGTAGGGCTCTTGTCTTCCATGTGGCCAACCCAGGTTCGATCCCCAGCATCCTGCCAGGAGTGGTTCCTGAGCACCACTGGTATAGCCCAAAACCCCCCAAAATAACAGTAACAACAAAAAAATCCTTAGTATTCTCCTGAAATGCATTTTCTCCAAGTAAATTATGAATTATCATAAAGTGTTACACACAAATAAAAAATAAAATTTTTTAGACTTGTTAGTAAAACCCTCATGTAAAATTTATTTTGAATTGTGTGTTGTAACCTCTACCTTCAATCTGTCTACTACTTTAGAGAAAGCAGTAACGTCATATTTTGTTTGGATTTGAAATTAATGTTATAACTAGCAACTAGCAAATTTAACAATACTGATAATACTGAGAGAATTTATTTTGTGAAAGGATCTCCTCAAGCTAAAAAAGGAGACTGCCCCAAATCCAGATAATTGTACATGACCACAACCTCCACAGGATATCCATGATTTATTTGCTTATAGAAACTGAGAATCACTTCTCAGGTAATTCATTCCAAGAATAAGTATGATGTAGATACTCTCTGCCTTTCGTACAGTTTACTAGAAAGGAAGATATGCCATTATTTATCTGTATTACAGCTACTAATGAAACATTTAAAGTTCTATGGATTAAAAAAAAGAATACATTGCAAGAACGTGTATTTTCATTATTAGATTTCTTTCAAGTTGAGTAGTTTGAAAGACTAAGAAAATACTGAAAACATAAACCAGTTACTTTTTATAGCTTCCAAAATAGTGGGCAGATAAAATAAATAGTGCTCTTAGGAGGCCTGCATTTCTGCTTAATAAAGTAAATTAGTCTTAACATATCTTCTAAGTGAGCATAGGAAGTCAGTAAATACTTGCTTTGCTACTGATTCTTGTAAAAATTATTAAAAACAAAGTTTAAAAAATGTTACAGTTCTGGAATATAACAAAGTTGTTTAGTCATCTGAAACATCTGGTACTGAATGTGCATTTCTTAATTATTGAGAGGGCCCAGAAATATAAATATTCACAGGTTCAAAGAGTGCTGCCAAATAGGTTATCAAGCAAAAAATACGCAACCACCTGGAGAACAAAATCCATCTGTCTGACTGAATTTAGTTGAAAATAATTTTTTAGACTTGTTAGTAAAACCCTCATGTAAAATTTATTTGACTGAATAATTTACTAAGAATACTTCCATAAGCACCATAAAATGATACAGTAGATAAAAATTAATATAAGTATCATCTAACTGTATCACTGCCACAGCTACTAGTGAATCTTTTGTAGGTTACTAAGACCTGACCATGCTTATGGTCCCAATTTGATGGAATCAAACAGGATTCTTGTAGACATAACATGATCCAGTTCTATAAAACACTGCCTCCAAAAGGAAAAAGATCTATAATTATTTGTGGGTGTAACTGATATGAATTTCTTTCCTTCAAAGATGTTTACATGTGCAATTTCTCATCTCCCTTTGTGCTAGAAATCAGAGAAAATCAGATAAGAGCAAAGAAAAAGAGAATACTACTAAACCTACAGTCTCTCTTCTGAAACTCTCTTTCAAAAACACCATCTATTCAAGAAAAAATATTATTGAAATACATGCAGATAATTTACTCTTTCAAATATTTATATATCAAATTATGAAGTATATATTAAACTGATAATATACAATGCAATGAAAGCACAATGTATGGAACTTCACCTATAAAAGTCACTTAACAAGTATTACATCCAACAGGTGGTTATTCATTTCCTCTTATGCACCAGAAAACTGTAGCAGCAAAGTTCCTAACAAAAAACAAAGGTCTAACCCTCCCAGGGTGGGAGAGACATGCTAAAAGTAGTCTATAGACCAAACATGATTGCCACTCAATGCCTCTCTGGCAAAACACAGTACCCAAAAGAAGAGAGAGAGAACAGGGGGGAATGCCCTGCCACAGTGGCAGGGTGAGAGGGGGGGGGGGGATGGGGGAGAGAGGGATGCTAGGACCCGTGGTGGGGGAGGATGGGCACTGGTGGAGGGATGGGTACTTGATCATTGTATAACTGAAACCCAAGCACAAAAATTTATAAGTCTATAAGTGTACTTCATGGTGTTTCACTAATAAAAAAAATGATAAAAAAAACAACAAAAAAACAAAGGTCTAAGATCAGGTAAACCACCTGGACATCAATGAACCGTCAATTCCTACCCCATTTGGATCCCCCTTTTACATCATACTGAAATGTACACAGTTAGACACTATCTGGACACTAAAAGATTAACTTAATAAATCAGTTCTAGGGGTCAGAGCAATTGCAGAGATTGCCTTGCACACAGTTGACCTGGGTTCGATCCCTGGCACCGCATGTGGTACCTTGAGCCTGGTCGGGTGTGCTCCAGAAACAACAACAAAAGAAATTAGTTCTAGCATTTTAGCAGAACACAAATATTCTAGCAATACTACATTAGACAGTAGAAGAAAATGACCCCTATCTCAAAAAGAATGACAGTTCAAACTGAATCAAACAATTAAAAAGATATGCACTGGTACCTTTCTTTCTAATTCGATAGTATGACACAAACTTCTAAAACAACTTGTTCAGTTACCAAAAATCTCAATGTGATTATCTTAAAATGTATTTAGAGGAGAGAGAGAACGAAAGGGAATGCCCTGCCACAGAGGCATGGTGGGATGGGGGTGGGAGGGATACTGGGACCCGTGGTGGTGGAGAATGGGCACTGGTTAAGGGATGGATATTTGATCGTTGTATAACTGAAACTGAAGCACAAAAATTTGTAAGTCTACAACAATACCTCATGGTGTTTCACTAATAAAAATTTTAAAAAAATAAAGGGAAAAAAAGTACTTAGAAAGAAAAATACATATTCTCATGTTCCAAACAAAACAATAACTTACTAAATCCTTACCTAGGAAACCTGAAAGGTAAGCATATCATTTTTCTTTCAAAATAATTCCTGTTTGAACCGCACCCAGTCCATTCACCCATTTGTGTTCAGATGAGTGGCTACTTGATCTTATGTTTTTAACTAGAGATCAAGAAAATGTACTAAAAATCAAAATGGCATATTATTAAAATTGATGATCACTTTTCAGAAATAGTTCAACACGTTTCATATCAATAAATTGATTTTTGGACATTAAAAATCAGACAGCTATTAGTAGTGCAATATTAGAACATAACCTTTAAGGAAAGTGAACCAGCTTGTCAGTTGATATAATTACCAACAAGAACACATGGGGTTGCTCCTTAAAGACAATGCTATATTCCCTTATGTCACAAACCTGCTACCATGACATGGAGGACAAACTTCTGCTATATAGTGCTATACACATCCATTACTATGGGTTCATTCATATTTATAATACAATTTGTGATGTCGATGCAATCATTTTAGATCTCACTGTTATTTCAAACAAATCCATAACTGAGCAAAAGGCAGGATGTTGACAGGAGTTAATGTGGGTTTTACGCCATTTACAATTGCTTTCTAATCTACTAAATGGCTGTGAAAATTGATGTACTGTTAGGAGTGCTTTTATATACCAGTACAGATAAAGAGCTGTCGTGTTGCAGTAATCTCTGTAATGCTAAATTGAATTTTCTACAGTGCTTTATGTTTTCTCTATTTGTATGTGATAAGTGGGCTCTCCATTTTATGTAAAGCATTAATAAAAAAACCAAAAACATGTTTATTAATTGAAATGTATGTGCTTTCTGTTTCAGAAAGTCAAACTTGTAATTCTTACATAGTTATTTATATACACTTTTAATTATATTTCAAGTGAATAAAGATAACACATTTCCAAGAGATTTCGAGGATCTCATGCTAAAAAACTGGATCATTTAACTTGATTAGAACTTGACCAACATAATGAGGACTTTAAAACTTAAGGACAGCTGCAAAAATTCAGACACATCATGTGAAATAATTATACCTCCTCATCATACTCTACTGCTGCTCATAAGATACATAATGAAACCGCATTTTTTTAAAGAAAAAATATAGATACACCTATTTCATGTACATAATTTATTTAAATATCACCAAAATAATACATTCATCATCAAAGTCACTAGGAAACTATATTGATTCTGGCTGTTACAGATAAGTGTCTGATTACAAATGTGTGATAGTTCTAAGAATCATCATCCTTTTAGCAAATATGATTCCTATTTTGAGGTGCACTATTAGAAAAACCTCGATCCTGAGGTTTAGGATGGTATTATACTTCTGTAAAGACAACCTATTGATAAAAGCAAATAATGTGTTTCTAATGTTCAAGAAAAACTTCTAGTCATTTAATTATCAACTTCTTGGTTTTTGGGCTAATGGTTTTAAATTTTCTAAGAAAGGGTTAGAGATAGTTGATAATTATGTTTTCATTCTCAGATGTTAATTGTGCTTGTAAACAATGGCTGCTTCTTCATAAAATTTTGATTAGAAGTAAATCTTTCTGACTTAAAAAAAGAATCAGTATTTTGAATTCTGATAGTAGCAAACTCTGTCATGTATTGGTGAGAATTAAGAAAATCCGATAAAAATTCATATGCCCAACTGAGCATAAACAAAATGATTATTTTATGACTATGGAAATAGGAGCAGCATACTTAAAAAAAATCTGTATTCTTCCTTTTTAAACTTATCAATACAGTTCATGCTCCTTTCCCTCCTCCCTATGACAAGTTGTTGCATTGACATTTATAAAAAGCACCGTTAAGAAAATTAAATAATTGGCTGTCTGATTACAATTTCACTCTGAGCTTGATATGGAGTTTTAAAGCCTTTTCTCATCTACTGTCTCTGATTTCCTGTGGTAAGCTGGTCTTTTCAAGTACTTAAAATAACTTAAAATGATCTTCTAATGAAGAAACACAAGATTCTCTTACTGCTTCAAAACAACTAATAAAAGGAAAGGAGAAAAAGCAAGTAAAGTAAAAGCAAACCTATGACAACCTGCTACATCTGGAAATCAGAGTTAGAGAACACAGCAGTTGCTGAAGCAACTTGGATTATAAAAATAAAATTTAATGATACTAAAGATAAAACACCGGCAAATATCCACCCCTTTCATGTGCATTTTAAAAGTCTGTTGCACAAACATTATGGGAGCAAATGAGCGAAAAACAAACGTTGCTAAATTAGTGCATGAAAAAATATTGCAACTGTCTATCTGACAAAAGGACTAGCACACTAAGCCACATTTCTCCTTCCTTAAAAATTGGAAAGTAAGCAATATTCTTATTTCCTTAAATCAGCTAGAAGTAATTTATTTCCTGTGAATGACACAAATAATACATGGCAACGATTAATAGATCTAATTAGGATGGCATAGTGTAGTGGTCCTTAACAGCTGCTCGAAAGTGTTTGCTGGGGTAAAATGATTCCCAAAGATACATTAATTTCAATTTAAAATTGACGTTAGGAAGAACAAAGATGCAATTTTAATATTAAAACTGTCTCCTCCTTTTGGGTTGTTAAAATATGCTTTTAAGTTCTAGGTGACTATAAAGAATCACTCTTTATACTCCCATTCAACAGCTATTTTGAGTCAACCTGTTCATTCTAGAAACAGCAAAGATGTGAAAGATATCTGCCCTCATGGAGCTTGTAGTGTGAGAGTAAGACAGAATATGCTTATTAAACATGATGAGCACATAGATGCATTCTTTCAGATAGCTGATAGTACAATGGAGACAAAGGCAAGGGAACTGTGCCTAGCAGTTGGGATTATTTCTTTATTATTATTATTCTTTACAAAGAATGATCAGGAAAAGTCTCCCTGACAAAGTGAAAATGGAGTAGCAAGCCTCAGGAAGAGTGATTGTTGATATCGTGAAAAGAAGAATGTTCTAGGAAGCAATAAGAGCAAGCATAAAAGTAAACTTGTTTTAGCTAGGAACAGCTAGGCAGCTGTGCTAGCTCAAGAGAAATAAACAAGGTGAGGGTAGGAGCAGTGTAAGGGACACCAGATTTGGCATTGCAGGTCTCTTATCCATGGGTTTACAAAAGGGTCATCTATTTTGATTTGCACTTGAACAGCTTCAACCTGGTTACTAGGTTCAGAATAGAACGGAGGAAGAGAGGGTGGAATCAAGGACGCTAATTAGGAGGCAAAACCAGACACAGCTACTTAGGAGGCAATAGTAACATTTTGGCTATTGTGAATAGTGCTGCATTGAACAGAGGAGTGCGGATGGCTTTTCTGCATTGTGCTTTTGGACCCATGCGGGTATATTCCCAGGAGTGCAGTTTCAAATCAGATGTCCAAGAATAGACGACTGGATACAGACACGATGGTACATATACACAATGGGATACAACCTGGATATAAGAAAAGATGAAGTCATGCTGCTACATGGATGGATCTGGAGAGTATCATGTAGAGTAAAATTAGACAGAGGCAGAGGAACAGACTCAATGATCTCTCTCATATGTGGGATATAAAGAAACTCCCTAGGGGAATATCAAATGCCCACAGGCAATATAGATGAAGGGCAGGAGAACTGGTCTTCAGTATGAAGCTTGCCACTGAGGCTGAGGTAGGATGTGGTAAGGAGAACACTTGGACAAAGGTGGAGGGAAAATGTGCCTGACACAGAGGAAGGCTGGGAGGCATGAAGGAAACTGGAGACATTGATGGAGAACAGTGAACACTGGTGAAGGGACTGGTGTTGGAACACTGTATGCCTGAAGCTCAATCACAAATACCTTTATAACTTTGCCATTAATGGTGATTCAATAAAAAAATAAATTAAAGAATTGTCTGTTTTCCTTTAATCGAACCATCACTCATTTGTCTACAGTAATTAAATACTTCTCCCCAGGGAACCTGTTTTGGAAAAATCTTGCAATAGAGGAATATGTGTCCACTTAGGGGTGCCAACAGAGGTCCATATGAATTCCTCTGTTTGGTCACATGTTATTTTTGCTATGAAGTGCTGCCAAAGAATATAAGGCTGGAGGGTGTGAAAAATGTTGTGTTTGCCAAATATTTCCTGTGCCTTCTGATGTTTCTGGATTGCTCTGTATGTGGGCTATAGCTTAGTCACTAGCTCTGTCTACAAAAAGGCATTGAAGTCACATGTGTCTCAGTGGGTGTGACAGAGTTAGGGGTCAGTGGTTCCTCTATCCCTTCCCTTCAGCAGGGCTGTGCCATACACAGGATGCAGCAATGTGTCTGACCCATACTGGACCTCCCGTTGGAAAGAAACAAATCTTTCTTCTGTTAAGGCAGTGCCTGAGTTCGTTTGCTATGCAGTAGCTCCTTATTATCCTATTGAAAACTGCTTGGTTATCATTGAGTGTTAAGTAGATTAATTTAGTTCTTATTCTCATTCTAAAAATTTTCACAAACCTTCAGTATTTTTCATATTTCCTCCAAGAGTCATCTTGAAGATACTAAGTCCAGAAATACATTCAGAGAACGAAGGAGGTTACCAGGTCAAGTTTCAAAGACACATAGGATTTGTTCTGCTATTTGGGTAGTAGGTAAGAATGTCTATTTACACAACATTGACACCCTCTCTTGCTCTGTAAATATATATATGTATATGTTTATATATAATATACATAAAATTTATGTGTAACTATATATGTACATATACATATTTATTCTACGATCCCTTCTCTCAAACTACTTTGAGTTTCATATATTTAAAAACTTATGTTTAGGGCTGGAGGAACCGGCTGAGTACAAGCTTTGCAAGCTGCCATGGGGCCGTTCCCAGTCTATCTGCCTGCTCACGTCAACATTATAAGTGCTTGATTATCTGTTTTTCTTCCTAAACTGTAACCTACTTGGGCCTAGATTCCAAGTTTGCCTTGGTTTCTGTGTTTCCAATACTTAATGTAAAGCTGATTTTAAATTTGAAGCTCAGTATTTGTTCACTCACTCACTCACTGAAGGAATTGAGAAAACGAATTCCTGAACATTTAGCTATTACCATGAAATTTCCAATCAAGTGGGTTATAATGAGTCTTTTCCCTAAGAAAAATAATAAAATTTCAAAAGGGTACCCTTAGAAAAGATAGCAAGCCATTGATTTAAAGCGCTTCTCCCCCTACCACAGACTGGATATTCACCAACGGGTCATTTTTTTTTCTTTAAATTTGTCCATTTTAACACTCATGTGCCCACCTGCACAGGACGGCCTGGTCTTCCCTGGGGACCCGCACCAATTTATTGACTCTTCTCTCCTAGAAAGTTGTGCGTTCTCTAAAACCTCTGATATTTGACTGAGTACTGCCTTTCTGCAGATTATTTGTAAAAGTGTTAAGTAAGCCTAGAGCTAATATCAATCTCCGAAGAAACCTAGTCCTGAAACTTCTCAACCTTTTCCTCTTACCATTTGCTTTCCTTTCCTAAGATAGCTCTTTCACCAGGATTAATCCTCTCATTCAACCACAGAAAATGAAGGCTCAGACTTATTTTCCCATCCTGGCAATATGAACTACATCTGTGCCTTTGATGGGGAATGTAATCTATAAAACCAAGGCATGCTCAGTTTTAAAATCTTCATTTGTCAGATGAGGCAATGCTTGGTCTAACTAGACACCTTACTGTCCCCTGACATATAGTATCTGTGCAGACTCAGCTATGTATATGTGTAAGTATGTATGTATGTATGTATGTATATGTATGTATATGTGTATATAACTACATCTATAGAAAGAAATTGTACATATACCTCCTTAACTGGATGTTAATTAGGATGAGTGGCTTTATTATTTTTCAGAAATTTCATTGCCATGGGCACCTTCCCTATCTGCCTGCCCACACCAACATTATAATAGAAATACTCGATTACCTGTTTTCCTCCCTAAGCTGTAACCTACTTGAGCTTTGATTCCAAGTTTGCCTTGGTTTCTGCGTATTTCCAATACTTAAGGTAAAGCTGAGTTTCAAACTGTGGTTATTTTCAATCTTTAAAAATGAAAACAAAACAAGTTGTAGAACATTTATATTCACCAAGTAGAATCTTTTTTTTTTTTAAGGATATAATAAAGGATATAATGGACCTGGGATGTGATTTAAGGAAAGAGCACATACTTTGTAGGCATAAGGCCCTGAGCTTGATCCCTGGTATGGCCCCATCAACTAGAATGATTCCAGGCACAAGAGTGATGCCAAAACAACAAAAGGAAGGGAACAGAAAAAAACAAAGCAAAACAACAACAATAAAAAAAAAACTACAGTAACAGAGCTTGAGGCACTATGGGAAAGCGAACCTTGGAAAACCCAAACAGACACAATTCCCCAAACCTTTACATGCCATATCATGGCACTACTGAGACTTTTTTAGCCACACTTAGACATTTTAAAATCAAACAGTTAAAACAAAGTGTTAGGCCTTAACCTTTGGGCCCCTAGCACTCAACAAAAATGTAAAAATATCTGGATTTTTTTTTCTTTAAATAGACTTCCAAGAAATATGTCAAGAAAGGATTTTGCTTATCTTACCTAATCTCCTTGTCTCCCAATCAGTTCATTGCACATAGCATCCTTAATTAAAATCAAAGAAAAACAAACCAAAACACAAAGAGCCCATTCCTGCCTCAAGTTCTTGCTATCAACCCTCTTCCTCGGCATCTGCAAATCCTTCCCGTCATTATGTTTATCCTCCAAACCTACTCCATAGGAAAGTGTCATTTATTTAAAATTTCATAGGAGAGACGCTCGCCATAGCCATGCCACCAGGTTGTTTCACTCGGGGCGCCCCAGAGAGCCCTCCCTGACCCAAGGGACCCAGCCCTGGCAGCCAGAAACCTCCAGAACCCAATCACCTCTGCTCAAGGCTGCTCCCTACACGCTCAGGCCGAGTCTCACACAAGAGTGAACCTATACCTGAACTGCATGACTGCTTTCTCGGCTGTGAGGCACATCATAAGACATTCCCTACCTATTCTCCAAGAGTACCACACCACATTTGATGGGGTTCAAATAGTAGCCAACCAATCATAGAGGGAAATATATATATATGTACATACATATATATGCATAGGTACATATTTTCAGGTATATATATATATATATATATATATATATATATAAAAGCTCACATCACTCAACCTTTAACATGTGATATCCTAAAGAATGTCTTAATGATCCCTGCCAAAACAGAACAATCTTCACACTGTTTCCTCTATGGATACTTTTTCATAATATTTTCAGCAGTTTTTCATAACAGACAATACAAAATATATTATTTTGGTTGTGCTTTGGGATAGGGATGGGGATTGGGATGGAAACATCCCATATATGGTGTTGGGAAGGTGTACTGGTGGTGGTATTGGTATTTGAATATTAAATGTAATCAAATATTGTGAATTACCTTAATTCACAATTAAGTTAAATAAGAATTAAAATTAAAAAACCCACAAAATAAAAAAAAAATTGCACAGGTCTTGCAGGCCTCACCTTGCCAGTACACAGCATTTTCTTTTTTGTATCTTTAAAAGTTTTATCACCCATTTTTATTTCTATTATGTATAAGCATAATAGAATGCTTTATAAATCATAACTTTATAAATCATAACTCTATTATAGACATTCAATGAATTATGAAACAATCTATTCTGTATTTAACTATAATTGAACTATATATTACATATATGCATTTTCTGTTAAATCATGTTCCTAAAATAAAAATTTAAGACTGGTATCTGTGAGTTTCCAAGAAAAGGAGCTTGGGGTCATGCACGGGATGAAAGCATTCAGTGGTAGAGAGCCACCTCCCCAGGCCGATCCACAGAGACAGCAGACAAAGGACATGGGAACAGAGAAACAGGAACTGGGTCCAGGCCCCAGGCTGGTCAGTTTATTTCTCTCTCCTCCCCAGCGTAGTCCAATCTCTCCCCTTACAGCACAACCATAGTTGCATTTTTGGTTCTAGTCCTAGTCAACATAGTTCCATCATCCCAGTCTCCTCATAGACCTCAAAGTCCTCTACTTCCAGTCATCGTGGTCATCTTGTCCTCTTTCTAGTCCCCAAAGTCCCAAAGTCTCCAAAGTCTCCGATGTCATCCTCTCCTCTTTCTCCTTACAGCATAGTTACACATATGCCATATATAGAAATCATTAAGGGTGGGGATACACAATGGTGGTGGGGTTGAACATTATAACAACAAACGAAGGTAAACCCACTCCTCCAGGGGACGTTCTAGGAGATGAACTCAAGAACAAAATCTCATCTGAGGGTTCTGCACTCTAGAGTACAAAGAGATCTGCTCAAGGGCCATTCCACCTAGGGTGTATTACTTTCTCCTTTTCTCGGCTAGTAATCCATTTAACCAATCATAGTAAATTTACTTCTTAAACTATTTCTGTCATTCTGTATGAACATAGTAAGAGATAAATCACTGTCACTGTATCACTGTCACTGATTTACTCAAGCGGGCGCCAATAATGTCTCCATTCGCCCCAGCCCTGAGATTTTTTAAAAATTATTTTTATTAATGAAACACCGTGTGGTACAGTTGTAGACTTACAATTTTTTGTGCTTGGGTTTCAGTTATACAGTGATTGAGTACCCATTCCTCCACCAGTGCCCATTCTCCACCTCCAGTGCTCCCAATATCCCTCCCACCCCCCCACCCTCGTGGCACCCCTTTTATTTTTTCTCTCCTTTTGGGTGCTGTGGTTTGCAAAAGAGGCATTGAGCGGCTATCATGTTCAGTCTACAGTCTACTTTTAGCATGAATCTCCCATCCTGGGAGGGTCCTCCCAACACTCTTTACTTGGTGCTCTCTTCTCTATCTGAGCTGCCTTTTCCCCTAGCATGGGCGGCTGGCCTCCAAGCCATCGAGTGAACCTCCTGGTACTTATCTCGACTATTCTTGGATGTTGGGATGTTGGTCTCCTATTTTGTTACTTTATGTTCCGCAGATGAATGCAATCTTTCAATGTCTGTCCCTCTCTTTCTGACTCATTTCACTTAGCATGATATTTTCCATGTAGTACCACTTGTATGTAAATTTCATGACTTCATCTTTTCTAACAGCACACAGCATTTTCTCATTCCCCTTTCCTATCTTCCTCTGGGATTAAAAATAAACATATAAAGACCATGGATTACAAAGTTGTGTATGTTATAGTTGTTACATGCATTCAATGTTCTAACACCAATTCCACCACCAGTGTGACCTTTCCTACACCGCTGTCCCCATTTTTCCAACAACTCCCCTCCCTGAAGTTTGTCCCCTTAACAGGCACAAAATATTTTATATTGCTTGTTACAACTAAACGGCTAATAGAATTACTAAAAATTACTTCAGCAAGATAGAATTTATGAAGATTGCTATATCTCACCCTGGGGTCATTAAGTCCTTGTTTGAGGGTTTACTAAGCATTTTGTTGCTAGTTGAGCCTTATGTGTTATTGTTTATTGAGGGTAGTTGGCTTCTGTGTCTTCTACGTTACTTTCTCATCTAATTTGATGTGTTCCTGCTGGGATGTCAGTACTGTGGAATTTGGTCCAGAAACTCCAGGATCTGTGGAACTGGGCCAATGAATTTACATGGCAATGGCTGTGAGGTGTGGGTGTGGCTGCCTGGGCTTCTAGAAGAAGGGGTGAGGATAGGAAAGACTGCCAGCTCCTATATCATCAAGACCCCCAGAGTTCTCAGCCTGAAAACCGGTGTACCTGAAATTTTTTGTCAATTTGATGATTCTGCAGAGATTAGGTACGAAACAGTGGAGCTGGGCCATTGGCATGGAGGCAGGTGTAGGGTGTGCATGCAACTTCTGGGTCTTTGGCAGGTAGGTGGGTTGGGGTGGGGGGAAGCAACTCAGCCCAGTCCACAACCCTCTAGAGAGCGCCCTGAACCTCCCTAGAGGGCGCCCCAGTTTCTTTGGGATTCTAATTGTTTAAGTGTAATTGTGCTTGCCCATTGTGGAGCCACAGACAGGAGAAAGAGTCCAAACTGACTGTGAAGAGTAAAATATATGTTGTTTTTAATGACTGAAAGAAGAAAGTATATGGTCAATAATATTTTCATATTAATTATGTGTTGAAATTATATATTGAATGCAGTGACTTGTTTGAGTAACAGCTCAATAATTTCAGATAAATATGTATCCTGGCAAATGCCTACTGAATTCTACTCTGAAAACTTTTCATGTGTCTCATGTCTAGTTTACCTTTCCCTGCTGTCTTGTTTTTCTGATAGTGATAGTCTACTGACCTATGTTTCAGTTCATTTGTCCTTTTTTTTTTTTTTTGGTTAAAAGCAACATTATAACTATTTTAATTGCATATTCTGTATTTTTCAATCTAGAATTTTTATGGATTTCAATTCTCTGCCTGTAATAATAATAACAATTTTACAGTCCTTAACTAGTAATGCTAATGTCTGTGCAACCATTTGGTGAGTCTGTGGTTGTATTTCTTACCCTAGGGCATGCCTAGCAATGTCTCACTGACTTCTGTACATTATCTCTCTTTCTATACATATGTGAAATAACAAAACTGTAAACCATATCTGCCTCAGATGATATCTTCCAGCAGAGCATTAACGCTTTCCTAGGGAGAGTGAGTACAACCTTAACATAGAGGAGAAACTGAGCTGCCCGGAACGGTTTCATAATGCTCGGTCTATTCAGATTTGCTTCAATTCCTAGGGCACAGCCCTTTGGAGTTTTCAGATGACTGCCTGGCAGGCTGTTATTTCCTCAACAGATGTTTTCTGGTTGGACTTAGTCTTATGTAACTTTTCACTGTCCCCAGCTTTAAACACCCACAAAGGAAAACATAATTTTGTAAAGTCCTGCAATGCTCTCTTTTTACTAACATAGTCCACAATGTCTGCCCCAAGAGTGGTTTCTCTGCTCCTAAGTAGCTACACCACACACACACACACACACACACACACACACACTTTTGAAAAGCTACCCTCTTTTGGGGGGCATTATGGAGCCCGGATCCTCAGTCCACAGTCTCAGTAACTGCAGGCATCACACATCATCTCTCTAGTCTCTCATGTGTGCAAATACACGTCATAGGCTGGTGTCAGAAAGTCATCTCCTCTCAAAAATACTAATTCACCTCGTCCTCAGAGCTTCACGAAGCTCCAGATGATTTATGTGCTTTGTCTGTCATTTCTACTTGTGTGGCTTCTAGTTATTTCTGCCACGGATGATGATCTGCCACCAACTCTGACTCCTTCCAACAGCAAAGGTTTGCTTCCTTATTTTTTATATAGCACACTTTACCATCTAACATAAAATATAATTCATTTATTTAGTTTCTATTACTTCTTTTCTTCAATAGAGGGGATTCGTCAGTAGGGCTGAAGGTTTTATCTATTTTTTCACGTTTTCCTGCACAACTTGCAAAAATGTGGAGAACATGAATTGATGAACATTGCATGCTAAGGTATGAGAAGTCCAAATAAAGTGATTCTTTAATACAAAGTGAGCTGGTTTGTTTATAGGTTTATAGGAGTTAGGTATAAAGTGATTTGTAGGCATAAAGTGAATTGATTTGTTTATAGGTTTCATTCTGCCATCACTTATTTCCATGACCCTCTTACTATATACTAAAGATTATAATAATTATTGACCATTCAAAAATGAACACAATATTATCTACCTGAAAGAGGTCTGTAAAACAGTTATTAAAAAATTCATGCCAACTGTCACTGTCACTGTCACCCTGTTGTTCATCGATTTGCTCGAGTGGGCCCAGTAGCACTGTGAGACTTGTTACTGTGTTTGGCATATTGAATATGTAATGGGTAGCTTGCCAGGCTTGCCATGCGGGCAAGATACTCTCAGTGACCAGAAAAGCCATAAAAGCTTAAGCATCAAGGAACCTAATTAAAAACGTACTCTTTCAAAAATTTCTGTAGGATGTTATATTATTACCTCTTTGATACCCTTCTGAGTCTGCTTAGAATATTCTTCTGATTTTCCTATAATGGCTAATGGCCTCAAGGGCTATGGCATCTTCGTTCTCAGTTGTGGTAAAAATTCTCCCCCTTAACAATGGATTTGACTTTAGAAAAAAAAATCAGATAACCTTTATGATGAGGTATGTTTTTTTTTTAAATGAGCCACAACATAATTTTTAATCATTAAGGGAGGACAATAATGTAAATGAGACTTCTTGGGTAGTTTATGAATTGACTCTGAAGCCAATTTCAAGAAAGTAGTTAATTTGTAACTGTAATATATTGCTGAAATAAGAATTCTAGTGTTCTGTTGCATTATTTTAGTCCTACAGTTAAGCATTATTCAAAATATACAAAGCACATGAAAGGTAAGAATTAAAGGATACAAGGAAGGTCAAGGAGTATGTCCAGAATAGAGACGTCTATTATGAAGTGCTACAGTAACTTATTTGGATTTCACAAATCCTTTATTTAAAAGCCTGGAGTGGAACACGGTCCCTGTGCTAATATTAAAAAGCATTGTGATGTTATCAAGATGGCACTGCATGAGTGTCCTTGTTTTGCTCCCAAGAGGAACAACTAAAGAGTAGCCAGGAAGAAAAACCACTGAGAATCCCCCCCAAACCATGCTGGGTGAGACCGAAGCTCTCCCTCTACAATCATAGAAAAAACAATTTCTGCATTGAAGGTGGAGAATTCAGGCACAGTCGGTCAGAGAAGGTGCAGAGAAGATTGCAGGTAGCAGGCTGGCAGCAGGCACAGTGGGTAGGGTTGCTAGGCAAGTGAGAGGCACCGAGGAGGAAAAAGAAGAGAGCAGTGATGGTGTAAAGTCACATGCCCTGGCCCAGAGGAATCCCACAGCAGGGGAAGTGGAGTAGAACTGGCCTTTGCACAGGCCAGGATCTCACAAGAAGGACAATAGAGAGGCATTCTAGAATCTAGCTTCTTAAAAATATAGACTATGGAGCCAGAGCGATAATACATTGGGTACGGCATTTGCCTTGCATGTAGCTGATATGTATTCAACACCCAGTATCCACCATGCCCGCCAGAAGTAATTCCCATAGAACCAGGAATAACCTGCTGGTCCAACCATATCCCCTGTTTAAAAAAAAAATCAGTTTCTTTAGAATTATAAGGAAGTACCTGATTTATAATCTCACAACTATATACCCAGTGCTGCATAAATTTTTTTTTTTGTAGTACAGGGTTATGCCAGAAAAAGTTTAAGAAGCCCTGCTCTAGAAATTATTCTGCTCCACCACTGAGGATCTTCACTTACATTGTGAAGTTCACTGACAATAAACAAAGGACCGAGTCTCAGGTCAGGGAGAAGAGGTCTGTTAGCAATGGCATAGTCACGAACCAGGACCTACTTCCCTCTTTCTGTTGCAATAGCAGATGGCCCCCCAGCTGACCCAGAAGTTGAAATGCAGCCTAAATGAAGCCAGAAGAGGGAAAAACAATAACAACAAAACACCTTTACCTATTGGAAAAATAGAGGATAAGCAGTTCAACTTTAAACTGCTGATCCAGATTTTAAAAAGAAGAGCCATTACAGTAGTAAAGTTGTCAGACCACAAAATATAACACTTGGCAACTTGGAAGTGTTGCTACTTGGAAATATGCTATCATAAGGAGACAACAACTCCTCAGAATTCAACCTCAAAGACATGAAAGATTTTGTCTCCTTATCTGGGAGAGTGCAAAATCGTTGCAATAAACTCAGTGAAGTAGAAGAAAACTCAAAGGTTAATCAAAGAGAGAGCCCAAAACCCAGTAAAACAAACTAATCAGCACAGAAATAAAATTGAGAAGGTAGAAAAGTGAAGCTTTAAATTAAAAACAAAACAAAAAAAGGCTCAAAATATAAAGAAAACAATACACAAAATCAAGAGTGCTAGAGAAATCTATGGAAACAGAATAGACCAAAAGGATGGATGAACCAATGATCTTGAAGATAACAACTCACAAATCACTTGGTCGATGGCAGGAGAAGAAGCACAGAGACTACCTGATTCCATTAGGAATGACAACATAAGGATAACTTTGTCCATTATTACAACAAGGGAATCTCAGAAGGGTAACAGAAAAGAAAAAGTATAAACAGTTACTTAAAGAAAAAAATAGATGGAAAACCCCCAGATTTGGGGAAGAAATCAAATGTACAAGTTTAACAAGTTAACATACCTCCGGTTTTCTAAATGCAGAGACTCACACAAAATCACACAATAGTGAGATGGTCAAAAGTTTAAGACAAAGAACACTGATTATGGAAGAAAGATGAGCATATAAGTTATAAAGGTATTCCAAACAGACATTCGTCGGATTTCTCAGCAGAAACTCTACAGGCCAGAGGAGAGTGGAATGGTAAATTGCCCAAACTTCTCAAAAATGACAACTGACTTCAGAATTAAGGAAAAAAAAATAAAGAAATTCATGGACAAATGATGCTGAAGGAATTTGCTAACACTAGACCTTCCTGAAAAAAAAAATGCTGAAAGGGGGCCGGAGTAATAATAAATAGGTTAGGGTGCTCGACTTGTACACAGCTGACCTGAATTTGATCCTCAAGAGTCATCCCTGGGTGCAGAGCCAGGACTAAGTCCAAAGCACAGTTGTTTTTGGTGGGGCTCCAAAACAAACACAAGTACAACAACAACAACAAAAATGCTGAAAGGAGTTCTATCTAAATCAGTAAAAAGAAGTTGAGACTCAAAATTTAATGGGAAATAAACAGAATCAAAAAAATGGAAGACAAATGATAGCATAAACCCTCAAATAAAAACTGTCTCATAAGTGTAAGTTGACAAAAGGCAGAGTAGAAAGTTGGACTAGATTAAAACACCAAACTCTATGCTGTTTACAGGAGATTCACTTAAGCTATAAAGACAACAATAGACTTAGAATGAAGAGGTAGAAAGTGGTAATTCAAGTCTATAACAAATGTAAAAAGGGAAAAACTGCTGTTTATATAATATAGATTTCAGCTCCTGAAAGACAGCAAAAGATTAAAAATGGACACTATAGTGATAAAAGGAGATTGTAATAGGAAGGATAAACTACACACACACACACACACACACACACACACACACAATACAAGAGCACCAAAATGCAGCAATATAATAGAAGTAAATACATTAAGATCTAATATAAACACCGTATTAGATTGGGATCCATTATATAGTAATAAAATAATAGTATGGGGCCCTAACACACAACTTACAGCAATGAACAGATCATCCAAACAGAAAATCAATAAGTCAACAATGGCCTTAAGGGACAAATCAGAGAAGATAGACTTATAGAGAATTCCATTCCAAAATACAATAAACAGACTTTTTCAAGTGTCCAGGGAATATTCCTAAGGATAGATAACATTGGGACACATAACAAGTCTCAATAAATTTATAAAGATTAAAATCATAGATCCAGGGAGACTGGTCAAGTAGTATAGCACATAGCCAGCATGTCCAAGGCATTAAATTCTATCTGTGGCCACTATGTGGCCAACGAACGCCACTTGGTCTAGGCAGTAGTGCATTTGGCAGGACCACTGAAGTCATACTTATTGCTGACAGGCTAAATATCACCAGAAGAGGCCTCCATTGAAAAAAAAATAAGAAAAAAGAAAAAAAACGAGAAGAAAAAGGAGAAAATTATTATCAAGCATCTTTTTGGATCACAATGGTCTCACAGTATAAATCAACGCAAAGTAGGTAGTTTGTGGACAATATAAATGCTCCTAAACAACTAATGAATCAAGGAGGATATCAAATTTTAACATTTAAAATATACCTGGAGATGGATGAAAATAAAAATATGAGAACCTGATAATGTGGGATGTTGCAAAGCCAGCACTAAGAGGTAAGTTTCTTTCAGTATAGACTTGCCACAGGAAACAAAAATCACAAATAAATAATCTTATGTGTGTATCTAAAAGAGTTAGGAAATGAAAAAGTAAATGAAAATTCAGTGGAAAAAAGGCTTAATAAAAATTAGAGGAAGCATTAAAAGATATTAAAAAGCTAATTCAGAAGATCAATAAAATCAAGATCTCACTCTCTGAAATTAACAAAACCGACAAACCTTTAGCTGAAAAAATAAAATGTAAATAAAATCAAACCTTAAAGTGAAGTTACAACAGATGTTACAGAAAAACAGAATCACAACAGTACACAAATCAGGGCAGCAAACTATCATCTAGAAAGACAAATTCTTAGAAACAACAATAGACCAAACAAACTCAGGGAAAAAAAAAACAGAATAGACTCAGTGCTTGTTAGGAAATAAAAACAGTAATCAAAAGTTCCCTTTTCCCCCAACCACAAGTACAGGATCAGATGATTTCACAAATGAATTCAACCCATCTTCTAAAGACTTAGTAGATATCTCTCTGAACTTTTCCATAAAATTGAAAGGTGGGGGAAAACACTTTCTATAAAGCCAGTTACTATTCTAATTCCAAAATCTGACAAGGAAATCAGACAAATATCTCAGACAAAGACACGTGAAAAGATGTGAACATTCTTAGAAAATACTGGCAGATGGACTTTTTGTTTTTTGGGTCACACCAAGTGGTGCTCAGGGGGCTTACTACTGGCTCTGCACTCAGGGATCACTTCTGACCATGCTTGGAAACTATATGGTGTGCAGGGGATAGGGCCAGGTTGGCTGCATGCAAGGCAAGCACCCTCCCTACTGTACTATCTCCATGGCCGCTAGAAAACGGGATTAAACAATACACTAGAAGAATGATACACAAAGACCATGTAGGGCTTATTCCAGAAGTGAAAGGATGGCTAAACTCTCCTTAAGTTAATAAATGTGATACACACCTTTATGAAAGGATAAAAATCACATGGTTGTATCCACTGATGTTGAAAATAGCATAAAATGATTCCATGTAATTTTTGAGTGAAGAGTCAGCCAACAATGTCAGGGGATACAGTTCAAGATAGATTCAATCTCTCATATCTTATGGCAGCCTGAACATCTCCAGGTTTGGCTCTGGAGGCCCCAGATGCCCCCAGGGTGTCCCTGGTAGTCTGTGGCATCGCAAGACCTGAGCTTTCTCTTATGCTCAGGCCTCAGCACTGAACAGATGACCTCAGTATCTCCAGAAGTGGTCTGAGCCCCTTGAGCAGTACTTTAAAGCACTCCCAAATAAACCCATCAACGGATGGGTCAGAGTTGTGGCCTTATATTCCTAATGCTTAGAGTTCCTACAAATCATATCCATTTTATATGCAGCCATATATTTTATTTCCTTACAATTTCAAATAACCAAGACTAGTGAGGGAACTCAAAGGGTAGAACACATGCTTTGGATATGGGAGACCTGGGTTTGATCCCTGACAATGCAGATCCCATGAGCACCATCAGAAAAGACCACAAATAATGGTTTTGTCTAATACATTTCCTGATAATTTTATAAAAAATCTCTGACATAACAAAATACCAGAGGTACCAAAATAATGAAACACTGAAAGGGGTCTAGATAGACTTAAGCCACTAGTTAATAGGCTGTTCGTTTGTTAACTAGATTCTTGATAAGAAAAAAAAAAGAATCTTCAACTTCCTGATATTAGTAACAGGAAATAAAGCAATTAGTCCCTGAGAGGTCACTCTTTTCCTCTTTTTACTCTTTCATTAGTCTCAGATTGCTACTGATAATTCTTATTCATTGTATTAGTATTTTAGACAATAAGATAAATTGATTTCTTCAAATTAAAAGCACCAAGAAAAATGTTAATATCTTATATTTTCAACATGTTTTCGATAGGGATATTTTGATTGAGTAGAACTGACACATTCCTATAAATCCAAGAAAGTAATTATATTAGCAGTTATTGTGGCGATAATTTTGGAAAATTGTTATATCCATCTGTCTGAGAAAAGGGACTAACAGAAAATGAAATCATATTCATTACAGGAAAGAAATTATTGGAATTTAGTAGTAAAGCAAGTTAAATGTGTTTCCAGCAGGCTCCAAATTTAAGTTTTAATGCACTTTTAAATGTTTCTGGTCTCAAAACATTGAACAGCTAACAATTTCCCCCAAGAGAACAATACCTTGAGGGGTAAAGGCATTGGAATATGGGTTGACCAGCAATCAGAAATCATTACTCAGTACATTAAATACAGTACCCTGGCACCTAGGTAAGTAATTTTGAAACTGGCTAAATATCTGGAAAGCATGGCTTTCCCAGATTAAACTTGAAATAAACTGGACTTAGAGTTACAACACACTAAAAGAAAAGTGCAAAATAAGGTTTTAGAAAGTTACAATTGAGTGAACATATGAAAGGCTAGAGGAATCAAAAGAACTGAAGTAGAACATCTGGTATTTCTGGCAAGTTTTCATTCTCCAAATTTGTAACTTTGAGGAGCCGATGAATCATTTCATATGAAGGTTTATTATTTTTCTGAAAGTGGCTTAAAACATAGGTACAATTAAAGTTTTTTAATAACATTATTAAACTAGAAAGAATGAAATTACCCAACCAGTAAAATAAGTCTGACGAAAAGGGCTGGAGCTATAGCACAGCGGGTAGGGCGTTCGCCTTACAAGCGGCCAACATGGCCGACCCGAGTTCGATTCCTCCGCCCCTCTCGGAGAGCCCGGCAAGCTACCGAGAGTATCTCGCCCGCACGGCAGAGCCTGGCAAGCTCCCGGGATGTATTCGATATGCCAAACACAGTAACAACAAAGTCTCCAATGGAGACGTTACTGGGCCCGCTCGAGCAAATCGATGATCACCGGGAAGTAAAATAAGAGATTTTACAGTTCCCTTCACTGGTAATCTTTTCTTGCCTACTTGCTGTGGCCCTCAGGCTTTCTCTACCTTTTCTTTTCTTCTCTTTTTTCAGGGGAGAGCATGAACACAGTCCCTCACTACCAAAAATTGTGCAGTGGAGTTCTCACATTTGGGTAAATAGCAGCGGTTACCACATCCGGAGTACAACTGATAAGCCTCGTCCTGGAAAAACCACGTTCGTGATCATGCAATGTCCCTTGACAGGTAAGTATCTCTCGACCTTTTCTTGTTTCTACCAATGAACTCTCCAAGCTCTAGTATCGCCCACTCATTTACTTGGGATTCAGATCTCAAAGTATCATTCATGGGCAGTACACTAGTAATTGATGCATTTATTCTTAAAATGGGCTGGAGCGATAGCACAGCGGTAGGGCATTTGCCTTGCACGCAGCCAACATGTCCGACCCGAGTTCGATTCCTCTGCCCCCTCGGAGAGCCCAGCAAGCTACCAAGAGTATCTCGCCCGCATGGCAGAGCCTGGCAAGCTCCCAGTGACGTATTCGATATGCCAAACACAGTAACAAGAAGTCTCACGATGGAGACGTTACTGGGCCTGCTCGAGCAAATCGATGAACAACGGAAGGACAGTGACAGTGATTCTTAAAATAATCAGTTTCTCATCACATATCACTGTTCTCTTTAGAAAACATGTCACTATCTCTCTCATTTGAAAACAAATGCTTTGTCTTGACTTCAATTCCTTCCCAAAATAATAATCTGCTTCTCCGTTTGACAGCAAACTTCCCTGAAATCAGTTTTCAAATACTCTTTATTTTTTTTTAACCCACTTCAGTTAGGAACTTTTCCCATCCATTGTCACCTACCTAACCTTCATCAGTCACCTCCATGTTAATTAAGCAAATAGTCATTTCTCATTTCTCACCTCTTGGTGGGTGTGGGAGGTATACAGGTAACAGTTGTTGAGTTGCCCTTACTTAGCTTCAGGGACATCACTTCTGCTTGGTCATCCATCTCAGCGTTTAGATACTTTCTCTTTCTTATCTTGAACTTCAATTGTTAGAAGGTCCCAATACTCAGTCCTTGAATATCATCTCTTTTATAGTTAAATTTTAAAACCAATCTAGTCTCATTGTTTAAAATACCGTGTGTCTGGTGATAATACCTCCACTTTATTTGTTCATTTTGGGGCCATGACAGGAGGATCCCTGGTTCTGTACTCAGACATCCCATTCCTGGCAGGGCTCAGGACAGTAAACATGGAACCAAGATCTAATTTGGGTCAGCCCTATGCTAGGTAAGTGCCCCATCCATGTACTATGGCTCCAGGCCAAATCTTTTATCTCTGCAGCCCCATTCTGTTTCTGGATATTTTAAATAAGATGTATTGTTTTACAAATTATCTTCATTTCAACTCTCCACAAGCAACAAACAACAACAATCAAAACTACTACTCTTCTAGAAAAATATAACAACAAAAATTATCTGCTGTAGACAAAAACTAATTTTAAAAGGAATTTGTGAAAAAAACTTCCTGGGCATATATGGCACTTCTTAATTGCTAAAGATGAATTTCAAAAATCACTTTTCCTAAAATCTACAGATATGCAGATACACAAAAACTCATTGATATCTATGGAAAATACAGAAGACTGATATGTGCCTGAAACAAAATTATGGCTAATATATTTTTAGATGGGCACATGTCTTTTGTACACTTTATTGCAGGCAGACAGATAGGAAAGGATAGCAGGTAATAGTTTTTCTGAAAGCTATGAAGTCACTCTGAAGCAGATAAAGCCATGAAAATCACATCCGAGATTAAAACAAACAAACAAACAAACTAAACTGATCTCTTGTAGATGGAGAAAACAAGATACCACCCAGAGAGTGATGGAACCCCTCAGAAAAGGAGAACTTCCAAGAACAACTAAAGGTCACAATAAAATTTATAGAAAATATCATTAAAATACTAAGGCTCTTTCACATGTGTAAGCAAGCACTTCAACCCTTGTTCTGTCTCTCTGGCCCAATAGTTTTATACTTTTCATTGCTGATGTGGCAACACAGTTTACAATAGTATGTTTAAGCTTTAGGTGGAAAATGTTACCATATCATACCCAAAGGTCAATATCCCTGCAGCACTGTCCATAGGTTTCTTTGTATTTTACTGATAAATGGGCTCTGAATCAGCCATAAATTTTATACGGCTTGTGTACCACTATTAAATTGGTCTTTCAAAAATAACGCATCCTTATAGCCAACTAAGGAAAGTTATGTGTAAAAAAGACCGTCTCTCGGCTACATGCAAAAAAATAGGCTCAGAACTCTGCCTAACACCATGTACAAAAGTAAGATCAAAATGGATTAAAGACCTCAACATCAGACCAGAAACCATAAGGTACATTGAAGATAAAGTTGGCAAAACCCTCCATGACATTGAAGCTAATGGTATCTTCAAAGATGCCACGCCACTGGCCGAGCAAGTGAAAACAGAGATAGATAAATGGGACTATCTTAAACTAAGAAGCTTCTGCACCTCCAAAGAAACAGTGACCAAAGTACAAAGACAGTCTACAGAATGGGAAAGGATATTCACCGAATACACATCTGACAAGGGGTTGATATCCAGGATATACAAAATACTGGTTAAACTCCACAAGAAGAAAACATCCAACCCCATCCAAAAATGGGGCAATGAAATGAACAGAAACTTTCTCAAAGAAGAAATCCGAATGGCAAAAAAGCACATGAGAAAATGCTCTACATCATTAATCATCAGGGAGATGCAGATCAAAACCACAATGAGATACCATCTCACACCTCAGAGACTGGCCCACATTCAAAAGAACAAAAGCAACCGATGCTGGCGTGGATGTGGCGAGAAAGGGACACTCCTTCACTGTTGGTGGGAATGTCCACTGGTTCAGCCCTTCTGGAAAACAGTATGGACGATTCTCAAAAAATTAGAAATTGAGCTCCCATTTGACCCAGCAATACCACTCCTGGGAATATATCCCAGAGAGGCAAAAATGTATAGTCGAAGTGACATCTGCACTTGTTTGTTCATTGCAGCCCTCTTTACAATAGCCAGAAACTGGAAGAAACCTGAATGCCCAAGAACAGATGACTGGTTAAAGAAACTTTGGTACATCTACACAATGGAGTACTATGTAGCTCTTAGAAAAGATGAAGTCATGAAATTTACATACAAGTGGTACAATATGGAAAGTATCATGCTAAGCGAAATGAGTCAGAAAGAGAGGGATAGACATAGAAAGATTGCATTCATCTGGGGGATATAAAGTAACAAAGTATGAGATTAATACCCAAGAATAGCTGAGATCAGCACCAGGAGGATTACTCCATAACTTAGAGGCCAGCCGGGTATCCTAGAGGAAAGGGCTATTCAGATAGAGAAGGGAGCACCAAATAAAGGATGTTTGGAGGATCCTCCCAGGAGGGGAGATGCATGTCGAAAGTAGACTATGGACTGAACATGTTTGCCATTCAATGCCTCTTTTGCAGACCACAACACCCAAAAGGAGAGAGAGAACACAGGGGATTGCCCTGCCACAGAGACGGGGGGATGGGGGGATGGGGGTGGGAGGGATATTACCCATGGTGGTGGAAAATGGGCACTGGTGGAGGGATGGGTATCTGATCATTGTATAATTGAAACCAAAGCACAAAAAATTGTAAATCTACAACTTTAAAAAAAATAAAATAAAATAAAGGGGAAAAAAAAAAGTTTCATAACCTAATTAAAAAAAAAAAAAAAAAAAGACCGTCTCTGAAAACATCTTTTTGTCTTTCTTTGTTGGTTTCACCCAGAGATGCTCAGGGGTTACTTCTGTAGTTGCTTGAAACATGAGGTGCAGGGCATCGAACTCAGGAGCCTATGTGCAAATCATGCACTCCCGTCCTTTGAGCTACCTGTCTCACTGCACAGTCTGAAAACAACTTATTTTAGACTTCAAGTATCTAAAAACTTATTTTAGACTTAAGTGAAAAAAATGGTCATTACTGTTATTTCCAACATTCTCAATACATTTAAAGGGTAGTTAAAAGGCAAAACAAATGGTATTTAAAACTACAATGCTAAAAGTGGCAGGAAATTAAAAATACGAGGGTAGAAAAGGGATATAATTGACAAATTGGTGATTCAGGTATCTAAAAATAGAATTTGAATGAACTTGAAAACTCAATCCTTACTAAATTATGGCTATATTATCAAGAAAGGAATGACAGCGAGCATGACCAATTCATAATGTGTTTAAAAAAAGGGTCGTGAATGCTGCTACAGGGAAGTCTAAGTTTTACTTTATCTGTAAAATGCAAAAAAAAATTGTTTCCCATCTATTTATTGTGATTACAAAGTGACATACTGTGTAAATATGTGAACATAGTGCCTGATCTATAAGTTAGGGGCTTAACAAGCATGAAGTAGTATCACCACTGTATTTAATTTCTAAACTTGCTTACTATACTTTCCTCCTAAGTAATTTTTTATGAAATTGATGCAACTGACCAAGTGACAACAAAATGAAAACAAAGAGAATATTCACACAGAACTCTGAATTCTGCCTGAAAGTTTTTAAACAACACAGTTTATTACAGGGAACAAAGCTATACTTTGAAATCAGTTTGTTCTGTTAAAATGACAAAAATAGCCCAGAGTATGTAATTGAATGACTATAGTGCACTCTGTCCAAGAAACAAGGGTTTAGCTTGCTCTTTAAAGTACATGCAAGTCCGCATTGTTCTTTCCATTTTAATATAGACTTTGTACCCCTAAATTGACTTTCTGAAATAGATAATTGTTGTACACTTTCAAGTCACTTTGTCAGTGTTCTTGAACTGTGAAAGTAATTCAGTGTTGAACTCATAAAATATATTCTCCAAGGTCCAAGTTTAAGTGAGGATAGTGATTTGTTTCCTAACAATAGAGCCCAACTAAATTTAAAAACTCCTTTGTACTAGACAGTCCTTGAAGCTTGGAGCGTCTTTCTTATCCACAGCCCTTCTGAGCAAGGCAGCCAAGGCTAGCTTCTACTGCGTAATCTACTACCGCCACCCCCCAACTGTCACGATTAAAAGTCTACCACCAATTCCTACTACATTTCCCACTGCCTCAGTGATTCTCCCATTGCAATTCATAGCCACCACCATTGCTCATCACAACCATTTCTATCTCTTACCACCACCAATATGACAGGTAGAAAAAAAATCCAAAGCTCTTAACTTTTATGCTTTATTAAATCCTCAGCACAACTGGAGATATATATGTTTCTATTTCATAGATGAACAAATCAAGGAACAGAGAACATGCGATGAGTATTCTGGGATAAGTTCACAGAGTTGTTGAATGTGAAAGCTAGAATTTAGATCGAAGCTTTCAAATTCAGTAGTTATTCAATAGCAGAGCTTGAACCCTGAGCTGCACAAATGTGAGGAATTTATTCTAGCAGTGAGTGGCCATATTCCCATCCCTAGGGTTTTTTTTTTTCTATTTTTTAAGTGTTGCCCCATACTCAGCAGTTTACCTGGCTCTGTGCTTTACCAATTGTATTATCTCACTGGTCCTCCAGAATTTACTTATGTGTCTATGACTAGGGACCACTCCTGCAAGGGTTTGGGGGACTCTAGAGGGTGTCAGGGATCAAACCCAGGTTGGCTGCATGCAAGGCAAGGGCCTAATCTGCTGTACTATCTCTCTGGACCTCTAGATAAAAATTTTTAATAATTCCAATGTATATGTTCTTTCCCTGGCTTCGTATGTTACTTGACAGAGATGATGCAACAAGTTTTCACTGCATGAATCGACGTAGTTGCTGGGCTTTGGGCCAGGCAGCAGTGATTAGTGCTCCAGAACAACAGGTGGTAGAATACTACCAGGTATAGGGCAATCTATACTCGACACAGTTTAATTTTCTTCTGAATTCTTTTTGGGGGACAATGAAACACAAAAGGACACAAAGGACAAAAGGCACAAATAGTATTGGGAGACTAAAATCAAGAACCAAACAAAGGCAGTGAGTTAGTGCCATAAAATCCCCCAAAAAGAAGCCATAGAGAGGCTGGAGTGATAGCACAGCAGGTAGAGAATTTGCCTTGCACACTTCCAACCCAGGTTCGATTCCCAGTATTCCATATGGTCCCCTGAGCACCACCAGGATGATTCCTGAGTGTAGAGCCAGGAATAACCCGAGTATCACTGGTGTGACCTAAAAAGAAATAAAAAAGCCTTAAGAGATGAGATAAAAGCAAGACAGGCATCTTCTGTTACTGAACACACCCCAGAGAAAGAGAAGAGGAGGATAAGACTGTTGTGTTGAGATTGGCACAGCACAGCAGTCACTGGGCAAAGAGAGCATCCTGAGGAGAACCCAGTTCTGTTTTAAGTTGACTGGGCAGTCTCTCACAAGATCTTTTCTGGCTTCTCTCAACTAAGCAGTAATCCCTTTTTCAGGAAGGAGTCTTTATCTGCTCAAATCAGTAACTTTTGCAAGATGTTTATCAGTTGTTTATTCTTCCACATACAATCACTTGCCATAGTCTATAGTTTATCTTTATCTTAACTACTTCAATTTTGGTATACACCATCACCATCTCTTATCTGGATGGATTGCAATATCCTCTTACCTGGTCTCAAACCAATCCATTATTTTCATTCCCAATCAATTCTCCATGTTGCTGGCTCCCACACCCACCTTCTGGACCTACCTCAGTCAGTGTAGTTTGATTCTCTTCTCCATTTAAGGCACTGCATCTTTGGGGAAACACCTTTAGAACAGGCTCTGCTATTATTATTACATTGTCTAACTATTTTATTTCTTAATACTTATCCCTCTTACAAATATCTCTTTATTTGCATGTCTTCCTTTTTATGATAGATTCCTTGAAGACTATATTGTGCTTTCTTTGTTTAATCTTACACTTTATATATAAACCTGACTCTAAAAAAAGTGTACAATTTTTGCTTAAATATAATACCATTTCCTCTCACAAATATAACACCTGCTGCATCACAGAGGTTTCTGAATTTTGAAACAACAAAATCCTCAATACAAGACAACATTGCACATTAAATATAACTAGGACATTGCCCCTTATTAAGGAAGGTCAATGTTCATGCACAGAATGCTCTGGTAAGGGAAGGGAAAGGGTGGAGTGCACAGAACACACAGGATTCAAAGGAAGACGGTCTACAATTCTGAAAACAGTGAGATGTCCTGACTAGGCCAGTGCCTTAGGTTGTAAAATTTGGTGACAGCGGATGAAATCAAGTGTGTTCACATTCTAAGAAGAGCAGTGGGCATATTATTAGGATACTCAATGAGAGTCTATTTTGATGAGGATCTTAGCTGCTTGCAAGGCTGCTAGTTCTGGCCACTAAGACTAAAACATAGAAGAAGCACAGTCTCTTTAAGGACATTAAAGAGTTTCCTTCTTGAAAAGAGACACAGATGAAGAGAATCCTTCTCTGGTACCCACATGCCATTGGCCATGGCTGTGTGTGTACATGGGGCCAGCTCTCTTACAGGAATTAATTGGTGAGCCCAAGCCATGAAGAAGAGGGGGGAGGGTATGTAAAAAAAAGAGTTCAAATATTTAATGACACTGTTGAATCCTTAATGATAAAGAACTAAAACAGTTTATTTAAAAGGAAACAAAGGTCAGTATCCTAAAGTCTTTTGTTTTTCTTTTTCCTGAGAAAGGAAAGATGAGGTGAGGCGAGGTGAGGTGACTTGAGGTCACATCTTCCACCTCATTTCCACGGTGCTTCTATTCATCCTGAATCAGTCAGGATGCTCCACCTTCAAGTAACAGATGACTAACGCATCTCTAAAAATGCTGTGCTTATTGTAACATTTATCATGGAATACAAGCTTCTGTTTCTTTGAGGTGGCTCTTTGGGGTCTCAGAGAACTGGTGTGGTACAGAGAATCTGCAAACCTGTTTTCTACCATGTCACTTTTTTGTATGACTGTGGTGAACAAAAAGCAAGAATTCTATCCTCCTATAAACCCACAAAAATCTTCAAAAATGCTTACTCCTCCCAGCCCATAAACATTAAGGGAGTAGGGGAAAGAACACGATGGAATGATGAAAAATTTTCTTTTAACCAAAACTTTTTTATTCAAATGAAATGCTCAATATGCTAGCCAAGTAGGACAGATCCCATTTCCCGTTATCTATACGTAACATATGGCTGTCTTCCTTTCACTCGTCCATTTGTTACTGTTTAGTACATAACCATTTATTATCTAGATGTTAATGAGAGCTCATCATTTTCCTGCCCTCGAAGAATTATTCAGAATTCACTTCAGAAGATGCCACAAATTATCTGCTTAGTAAATTTCCTAGCACATGGTAGGCAACCAAATATTTGTTTAGTGCATCTGCTCTGCAGCATTCTATTTTTGAAAGTTCTAACCTTGTGAAAGCAAAATCTTCAGAATATGGCACCTGATTAGAGGAGGAGGGGAGGAAGCAATCACTAAAAGGTATAATTTTCAGATCTGGAAGGTCCTTACCAATACAAAACTCAGCCATTCATGTAAGCCTCAAATTCCTGATATCATGCCAAGCCACAATTCTTTTTCTGTGCTAAAACCTTACAACTGGTGAAGAGATCATTCTGTCCTAATGGAGTTCAGACTATTGCACAGTCCTGACTCTCAGAATGCTCCGTAGTGGGAGTCAAATCTGTTCCCTGTGAACAGAGGAGAGGGAATTCCTATACATCATCCAATCAAAGCATGTAAGAAAATGGTGGTCGAATGTAATTAATAGTGAGTGACCTGGTGACAGACACCAAGTATAACTTTGAACAGGTTCTTTAAATTCCCTGACATTCATTTCCCCCCCCTCTAAGGTGAGGATGATAATCTTCACCTCCCATGTTTTTTGATAAGAAGTAAATAATTTAACATAAATGAAGGTAGATATTAATATGTAGAGGTATGCAAGAAGGTGATACCACTGGGCACTTTTAAAGATTACCCATTGCCAACGGAAGAGTTTTACTAATGAAATAAATAGTTTTATGTAGCATATGTGAGAGAAGAGGAGTGAGAAGATAGAGGGGAAGGGGGAGGGAGAGGAGGGAGAGAGAGGCAGGGAAAAAAACATAGAGAAGGGAGAAGAGTTCCACAAAGGGAGAAATTTCTGCAGCCACTTCAAAACAGAGTGCCAGAAAGTGTTTCTAAAAACATCATAATGTAGAACAGGTATATTAATTTCAATTACATTTTAATCTAAATGCACTGGTGTCACTTAAAAGATCATCTTAGTTATATATTACAAGTAATAGGAAAGACATGAAATATTGATGAAAATATTTAAACAGATACAGAAGAACTCTGTCATATTTGGGACATAAAGAAACATAGTAAAAAGGTAATAAATGCCCAAAGACAACAGTTTGCAGAACTAAAGCTTATCAGGGTGGGGGGGAGCACCCTGGTGGAGGGTGCGGTATAAGGCATTGCATGTGTGAAACCCTACATTAACAATACTGTAAACCAGGGTGCTGAAAATAAAAAAAAAATTAAAACAATTATAAAAGTTAAAAAAATGCATAAACGTTCTGAATTTATATTTCCTACCTCCAAAGGAATAATGCTGGAATTGGATATCTAAGAAACATTACTTCAAAAGACATGAAAATAAAGTTCTATTGAAAAACAAAAACAGATTTCCCCATACGGAGAGTAGCTTTATGTCAGACAATATACTAAACTTGTTCTGCCTAAGCTCATCAAAAACATTTGAAAGAAATATTATCTCCACTTTACACAGATGAGACAGAACCTATGATAGTCAAATAACAAAAATACCACACAATAAGTGGCTGAGGTAAGATGTGAAACCTGATCTTGAATGTAACATACCTTCTGTTAGGTTTCCTTACATATAAAATGAGTGAGTCTGGTATAATTATTATAAATGCATTCATTCATAAAAATCTCTTTTAAAGGAGAATAGACATCAACCAATTTAGGATGATCTGACTACTTAGCAGATATTCTAATATTTAGCCTATCATTACATCAATTCTCCTTTATGATGATTTTTTCTTTATTACAAAGTGACTGGTAGACTTATTTTAAAAAAATAGGTAGTAATACAAACTTTTCTAATTCATGTTTTTTTAGTAAAAATTCATACACTATAAAACACAAAATACTACAGAAACAGTAGACACATGTACATCTTTCAAACACTGACAAACTATATTTCAATGATCTGCAATGTAAGAGCCCAGAAGAGGCCTTTTAACTAAAAATACAGGACAAGGGCTAGAAAATTCTAGAAAGAAAAAAGACAAAATCCAGTAAGTTAATAATTAGTCTAACTAATTTGAGTTTATAAATAACTTAAAAATCTGTACTCATTAGGGGCCAGAGAAATAATACAGAGGTTCAATCCTGAAACCCCAAAAATACAAACAAAAAATGTTGTATTCATTAATAGGTTGAGAATTTATTCTGTATTAATTTAATCTTTTTATTTTTAATCTAGATGAATTAATTTAAGTATTTTAAACTATTTTCTTTAATAATCTGTACAGAGGATAGCTATCTATTAGCCAGTTGCCTTACTGTCATCCAGTCACTCACGGTGGCAGAAATTTGGGGTCTCTGTTTTATCAAATTTCAAGTCTTGCATTGACCTCACATTCCACAGTGGCCCTTCCTGGCCCAACAAAGGCCATATGTAGAACACTGGAGTAGTCACTCATGCTCTTTAGGAGGAAATTTGCTTTTGAAGACTGTCTGCTGTTAGATTATAGATATACACTATATTTATAGAACTAAGAAATGTCTTCCATTATCTATGCAAGAAACATTAGAGACATTCCCATAGAATTATTAATATACTCAACACTGTGGTGACTGCTTTGGTAGCAACTAGAACAGTAGGTACAGGAAGACAAATCTTCCAAAGTGATAGTCTTTGTTGCAAATAAATAAAAAATACAACTTTTAAAGTAAACAGTTCTATATTTTATCAACTTTTGTGAACTTTTAAAAAATCTGTAACCACCTCAGTAGAGATCACAAAATTTTATGTTTAAACTAAAGAATGAAAAATCAATAATTATTGAACTGATATATAACAGGAACCAGCTGGTCTTTTATGTATTAATTTATTTGCAGACTCTTAACGCTCTTATGTTAGAACTATCATTTCAGTTTCACACCAAGGAATAAGACTTAAAAGTTTATTGTCATACTTTTGTCCATGTTCTTGACTCAACTTCTGGTGAGGAAAAAAGTCACATGTGATATTCTCCCTTTAAAAAGAATATCATAGAATATGAACCACCTTCAGAACATCAATATGGGTCTCAGGGGACTCATAAAATCCCAGTCCTTTAGAGAAATGCCATGGGAAATCCTTGTCACTATACAAGGTATAGAAGCATCCTAAATAGTTTACATAAGAGTGGATAAGGAAAATGCTATATACACACAATATTTAATCTTCAAAAACATGTCATTTGAGATAACATGGATAAACTTAGATGGTATTATGTTATATAAAATAAGACACAGAAAGAGGAAAAATGCAACGTAGTACTTATATGGAAATTTGAAAATAAGAAGAAAATAGAAATAGAGTAGAAAATTGCTGGCAAACTTTGTGATAGAAGAGGTTTCTAACCAGCATAAAGATTCTACCATAAAAGGTTTCCACTATAACATCAATAAGGGTCTAAAGATATAACATAAAGCACAGTAACAACTGATAGCACTATATTGCATGATTTTAATTTGCTAACAGAGCAATTTAAATGTTCATGCCAAAAAGTAAGGTGATTTATCAACCCAATATGGGAGATTCCTTTGCCATGTGCACATACAATAAATCATCATGTTTTATGATTTAGCTATTCCATATTTTTACTGAGTTACAACTCAGTAAAAGAAGAAACTTTCAGGGACCAGAAAGCATGGAGGTAAGGCACTTGTCTTGCTTGTGACTGACCTTGGTTTGAAAATTTGGCATTGTATATGGCTGACTGAACACTACAGGGAGTGATCACTGTGCACCACTAGGTGTGGCCCAACACACACCCACCCACACCCACACACACAGATAATAGCTGTATATTTTATTAAGAATTATGCAAGAATAGATTTTCTACACCGATTTTGATGTCATTGTTACCCTAAGAAAAGTCCCCACTCTCAAGCTAGTTCTAATGAAAATTTAAAGAAAGTAAATTCAAAAACCAATCCTGAAATAACATACTGTCATTGAGACTAAAAGCCCTTTTCTTTCTCTCAGATTTACCTCATGTTTTGCCTCTGCCTAAAAAATGTATATTCTTAAAAAGTCTTCAGAATTTCCTGCAACACAAAAAGTAGTAGACAGCTCTTTTTCTGACACCTCATATAATATCTTCCTTCCAGAACCTGTTTTTCCTTTGAAATTAAGCCATAAAATAAAACTGTCTTGCCTGAGAAACAGTGTATTAGTGAAGTGGGACACATATACTTGTGTAATTTAAGCTGAAGTGCAGCATGTATAAAGTGTTACATTTTACCACAGGGAAAATATGCCAAATATACTTAATATTTGTTCTATTCTAATATTTCTGGGTAAAAATTTAGTTAACAAAACATTATGATGTAATAAGGCACGGGTTAACTTACAGTGATACATAAAGAATATGAAAAAAGATTAACCCAAGGCAAAAAAGGTGAATTAAGTGAAGTCTGCCTTTTAGTCACTATTAATGCTGATGACATTCCATTCCAGGCAATGCACTTTTCTCGATATGATCAATACGTGTCCACTAGTCCAGTTTACCACAGGTATTTTTTATTTTTATATCTTAGCCTATTTTATTTAATTTTTATAAAAGAACTATGATTTACAAAGTTAGTAATAGTTGAGTTTAAGGCATACAATAAATCAAAACCAATCCCACCACCAATGTCGACAGCCCTCCACCAGTGGTCCCTTATTATCTCCTTGTCCCTAGCCCGCCTCATCCCTGCCTGTCAACTTGACAGGCACATTACAAGGTTCCAGTAGTGCAGCTTAGATCTCAGGTTTTCAGTGTCATTGAGTCTATGTTTTGGATATATATAGCTGTACCACTCTCCCATATCACCAGTATAACTGAGGTCCTAATGCTGATCACCTATTGTTGCTTGTCCTCTTCCACTGTTCATTTCTTTCTTTCTCTGTCCTTCTTCTCTGTAAATACTGGGGTCAGGTTGAGTATTTCTTTCACTGTCATAATAACTACCCTGTATACAATTCTAGATTTTGGGAAAGGTCTTTATATAGCCATGATTTGTTGCATATTGACTATTTTTTCCTCTCAAGAATAATGAAATGACAGTGATTCAGTATCTAAATTGGATCAAGAAGTTGATTTAAGATTAGAAGCAAAAAGAAAGATGTTAACATAAATTCAGAAGATATTCTCGTGTACCCTTCCTTTCTAATCCTGGTCCAGCAAAATGCTTTTCACAAAGATCAAGGGCTATCAGTTTGTCTATGGAGAGGGTTTCAAAATGTTTGTTCTTTGGGTATTCAGAGGGATCCAGAAACCTGCTATAAAGAAGGCACAATGACACCAGACAATGAAACTCCCTGGACCAAAGAAATAACAAGGGCAAAGTACTCTACACATATGTGGTTATCTAAAAAATGTAACCTTAATCAATAAGCTCTGTAGATGGGTTAACAATGAACATGTCACCACCTTCAGAAATCTACACAGTCAGTGTGAATGAAAACTAACCACTGATAGTCAATGCTGTTAAAAAAAATGCATATCTCTAAGACCTTAATAACTTTGGACATTCTATATAATCATCAGGCTAACACCATGACTTTCATTGTTAAGTATATATTTATTTTCTTTCATATGCACTCAAGTTTAATTCTAACAAAAATTTATTTTGATTATATTTTCTGAAGGAAAAAAATCCCAATTTCTAAAGACCTGAGTGAATTTTATTTAAAAAATTATTTTAACTTAATCTTGACAGAGTAAAAGTTGAATTTTTCAATTCATACCTGAAACATTACAATGCATTGTTTAAAACATTTGTTTATTCTATGTAAATATTCATAAAATATGGATATAAAATTTTACTTTACTTTAATAAAGATGGACAATATAACTCTCCATCATTTCCTCTGTAAAATGAAAAATTCCCACAAGCAAAGAATCTTTGTCACACAAACATTTTCTACACAAGGCAGAAAATGTTGGTTGAATAAGATGCCATAAAATACATGACTATTGCAAAGTGCTCTCCTGGATTTGCCTGAGACTTATCTGCAAAACTGAAAATATGAGGAAGACTTTAGCAAACACAGAAGGAAAAGATTAAAATTTTTGAGTAGAAGCTTTGTGAAACACAGTTATTGGTAATTATTTAAGCTAGTAGGCAAATATTATAAGCCCATTTATTTGTCTTCCCCAATAACTCATTTTTTTCTGCAAGTATTCACTGTGACTAGCATATGCAATACTCTCTATGTTAAAAGTTTTATGGGGGATGATCCATCAAGTTGCAATTATTTTAACAATTTAATTTTAATTTCCATAATACTCAAATACTTTTTTGTCCCTTTGAAGCCATTTAAATTACAGTTCACTGTTCTGTTTTTAATGTTGTGTAGGTCATAATACGGTCATGCAGTGTCCAGGATCATGCTCAGGACACCTCTGTCACTTGAGTCATGTACCAACCCCAGATTTGAAAAATTTTTGTACTGAAAAAAAAATCCATAAATAATTCTCCAGGAACTAAAAAGAATTTCAATTAATATTTTAGTTATAACATTAAAATCTTTCTGCTTCTAAAGGTTTGTTAATAAGTATAACAGCTTATATTAAAAATGGATTAAATAGTTATAATGGAATTTGTAAATAAGGTCTTTTTATCTGATTCATGAAACTTTCAAAAGATTGAAGAGTGTAAACTTTATTTTGTCACTTTCATTTTTCATGTCGGTAATAAATGCTATTTTGATAAAAATGATTTTTTTTGCTGTGAATTTCATACAACTCTGGTTTCACAAGTGATAAAAAAGGGGGAACATACTCTAGCACTCAAGTTGTTAAATCATACTTCATGTTTCTTTTAAAGTTAATCGTCAACCTTTGTACATCAGGTAAGAACTAGGTGATCAATAACGTGGGTTTCCTCCTACAAAATAAAAATCCTAAGGAAAAATGGATGTGATCACCCTATAAACATTTCTGAACTATCACTAATTCTCCTATGTCTTAGGAACCCTTTCACTTATGATCATCCAATGAAATAGTGAACAAAAGGCTGAAGCATAAATGAAACTTGGGTGGACCTGAATTCACCCTGCTTGGTCATGAGCTAGTCAAAGTAGGGAAAAAGAGGGAAGAGATCCCAAGCTTATTGGTTTGCTTGCTCTGTCCAGAAGAAAAACAAAGCAGAACCAGTTGAAACAGAGATACGTAGTTCTGAAGTTAGTTTTTTAACTACCACCAGAGTGGTGGCCAAAATGGTCCTGCTGATTGTCCTTTCAGGAACTGGGGGTTCAATGGAAGTTAAAGGAAAACCAAATTTCTGATAGAAGACACAGCCATCTCATTCCCTTCCATGTTTGCTGCAAAACTAGTGTCCAAACATTGTCCATAAGACATCTAATTATCCATGGCCAATGTTGTGGTATTCACAGATGTTATCATTTCAAGGTCAGGAAAAGAAAAAGCTTGCCACAGCTTAAGAACTAGTAAGTAAAGTAAAGGCCCTCCCGTTGATCATCGATTTGCTCGAGCGGGCCCAGTAACATCTCCATTGGAGACTCTGTTGTTACTGTGTCTGGCATATCGAATACTCTCGGTAGCTTGCCGGGCTCTCTGAGAGGGGCGGAGGAATCGAACTCGGGTCGGCCATGTTGGCCGCTTGTAAGGCGAACGCCCTACCGCTGTGCTATTGCTCCAGCCCAAGAACTAGTAGGTGACCTTATAGATGGAAGTAATCATGATATGACATATCGAAGTTTCTCAGAAATATTATGCAAAATGTATTTGAAAGTCCTATGATAGTCTTTAGCTTTCCATTCTGGAATGTGCAAGCAAATCAATCATGTGTGACTATCATTTGCAAACAAGGTTACATGTCCGAGTTTTGGTGGATGGACGGACATGCTTCAATATTTTTAACCACTACCAGAGTGCCTATCTGTACCATACTTTCTATAAAACTAAACCATCCATAGACTCCCTTTGCAGTTTGGATATGATTTGATTTGGCCAATCTCTGAATTGCTTTAGGTTAGGAAGTTCAAAATGAAGCCAAGGGTCACATTTTAGCTGGCGATTTTGGTTGCAATTGGCTTTCTCTCGAGACATCTGGCAACTAACTTTGAGGACAGTAAAGAGCAGAGGACAGATATGTTACACTCATGAGGACTGTGACAGAGCTTGGATCTGAAGTTGAAAGTAATGGTGGTAGTTCCCTGATAAAGGAATTTTCTGTCAGGAAGGAGCAGTGAAGTTCTGGAGCCAGCAACTAAAGCAATGACTTCCCAATTCAGCAGGCTGTTTCTGTATCCTAGAGGAGGGAGCAATTGCTTTGGTGACCTGTGTTAGAGCTTCTAATGCTATTCATCAAACTTAACTAGCTTGTATCTACACTCTGCCCAATGAAACTAATCTATTTAAGAGGCTATTATAAACACTTTTCTGTTTAAACGTGCTTCTCTTCTCTGAATCCTGATCTCTATCTATGTGAATCCATAGATGCCCCTTTGCAAGAAGAGGATTTCCAATTTGTAGTGGACAGAAAGAGCAATGCAGGGTTCAGAGGTCTGAGAGGAATGAAGCAGTCCAAAATAATGTCCCAGGATTAATGGGTGCTGACTCCACTTTCCCCCATTAGAAAGATGTGCTCCTAGTGACACAGTGATATGTTCAGGGTCCAGGGTAGGCATATGTTTCAAACAAATATTCCCCTGACTTCAAGTGTGCAGATTGTTAATCTAAATACTTCCTGAGTAATAACAAGATGAAACTCCCAAATATAAAAGAGCAGTAAATGTCAGAAGAGCTGTACTTCATAGTGTGTGTGAGACCAAGTTTCCTGTGAGGTGTGTTGGCAGCTGCGAGTCCCTATTACTCCTTGGGGCATTGGGGTTTGGTGGTGGCCACAGAGAAACGCAGCCACCTAACTTCCCATAATACCATGCCATGTCTTTGGCTACTTCAATTATTAAATTGTTTTCTGTATGCGTGTGTTTCCCCCTGGGTTTAGAGCTCATTTGAAATATGTCTCTTGATAAAAGTTTCTTTGTTGTAGGGCATTTGCCTTGCACGCAGCCAACATGGCTGACCAGAGTTCAATTCCTCTGCCCCTCTCGGAGAGCCCGGCAAGCTACCGAGAGTATCTCGCCTGTACGGCAGAGCCTGGCAAACTACCTGTGACGTACTCAATATGCCAAACACAGTAACAACAAAGTCTCCAATGGAGACGTTACTGGGCCCACTCAAGCAAATAGATGAACAATGGGAGGACAGTGATCAGTGATCCAGTTTAAAGATCCTTAATTTTCTTTTGCCTGAAAAAAATGATCTTTGTAGCTACCCATCACTATTCAGAAAAGAAATAAGAAAAATAAGACTAGAATTGGCCAGTACTGTTGGCAGGCCCTGAGTTTTTGCGATAAAGAGTGGTTCCCCCATTATAGGATTATTATAGGGTTTACCTACAGGTTGTAGGTAGAGTTGATGTATTAGGTAAATGAGACAAACCCAGCTCCCAGAAGAGAACAGCGCAGAGTCTCCTGACCCCGCGCCTGGCTGTCCTTGCCGGGGCCCCTTGGAGGGGAGCGGGTTGAGTTTCCGTCCCCGCCCCTACCAGGGCTCCAGCAGCCGAAGACCTCCAGAACCAGCCACCACCATGCTGAGACAACTCTCCACATGCATGAAGGTACCGGCAGAGGAACAAAGGCATGCGGGTCCTGGAGCTGAGATTTCCAAGCCTGCTTGGATTGGGGCTGAGTATCCTCCACCCAGATCCTCCATATTCCAGTAGGCAGGGGTCACAAGCACCAACTGGCCCCCTGGCGCCGTGTAATCCCATCAACGGCCAAGACCCAGAGACTATAAAACCCAACTTCTGGAAGCATGCGGCCGCAAATGCGGCCGCATGACACCTTATTATCTCATTCTTACTTTGGACAAAATGGCAGGCTGCCAAATGTAACCTGCCCACACGGCAGAGTCTGGCAAACTCCCCGTGGTGTACCTAATATGCCAAATACCAGTAACAATGATCGGTCTCATTCTCCTAATCCTTGAAGAGCTTTTAATATGGCACTTTTTAAAAAATCTCAGGGCTAGGATGAAGGAGACGTTACTGGGGCCTGCTCGAGGCAATCAACGAACAGGATGGTCGTGATCGTCGTGATTGTGAGACACACCCAAACCCCAGGATACTTAGTAAAATTTGCATTTTACAAAAACAAATTTCTAGAGGGTTGGGATTGAAAGTGCGAGGATTAGGGCACAGGCTATGCATGCTCCAACTCCATTTTGAGTCACAGCAGCCTGTGCTCCCCAAGTATCAGTAAATTTTGCAATAGAGGCCCCCAAGTCCCATCAACTATGAATCCAAAAACCTGAAAAATGCGGGGGTGCCCTTCTTGGCCCTGGGCACTGTAGGGCCTGAGCAGCACAGCATCTGTGATCCTTGCACTGAACCACTGGCACAACTGGTTGACAATTTCTAGGAGTGGACCGAGGTCCTAAGACCTTCTTCTTGTCCAAATTGTTTCCTATAAACAATAAATAGTTTTATGTTGGCATGTCCTATGCAATGCAATTTTGAGACATCCGTATTTAAAAATGTATCTGTGGGACAGTGATGCTTAAGATTATTCACCGTTCATCTGGAATTCAAATTTCACTAAGCATCCCAATTTTATCTATAATCTTAGTTGAGGAAAAGTTCCCCTATATACTACCGCCTCAGAGCCATCGTTTTCTATGGCACGGTTTCTTAGGCTTCTTTCAAGACTCACTTTTGCCTAAGAATATTTCATGAGGCCCAATTATATAAAATAAGCATACAAATCAAACAATTACTAGTGAATTATAAATTAAAAGAAAAATTTTGAGGCTTCCACATGTAGTCATGTGACCCAATGTGGGGTTCTTGCAAGCTACAATTTAAGAAGCTAGGTTCAGTGACAACTTTTAGGGGGCCCATTTGTGATTTAAGATCCATTTTAGGCCCATTTGTGATTCAGAGGGAAAGAGCTCAGTTGGGTGATTTAACATGCTAAGGCTCATATGTACCACTGATAAAAGGTAAAGGTAAAGGCCCTCCCGTTGATCGTCGATTTGCTCGAGCGGGCCCAGTAACGTCTCCATTGGAGACTTTGTTGTTACTGTGTCTGGCATATCGAATACTCTCGGTAGCTTGCCAGGCCTCCGAGAGGGGCGGAGGAATCGAACTCGGGTCGGCCATGTTGGCCGCGTGTAAGGCGAACGCCCTACCCGCTGTGCTATCGATAGCTCATGCTTAACACACTGGCAACAGCACTACAACTTGTATTAAGATTCTTTAAAACAGTAGAGAAAAAAAGTCAATAAAGCTTTTAAGCTGACTTTGGATTCCTGTTATTTCTGAGATTTGCTTCCTTGAATCTGGATTCATATATATGCTTGCCTCACAGAAGCGGCATGGGATGGCCCTCTAGAATTAGTACCACTTCCTTTTTTTCTACAGGCTGTAAGAAAGCTCAGAAATCAATTACAGAAGAAAACTCTTATAGAAGAAGGGCCAGAGATATAGTACATGGAATAAGGTGCTTGCCTTGCATGCTGCCAACCCGTTTGATACCTGGAACTGTATATGGACCCCAGAGCATTGACAGAAATGATCCCTGAGTGCAGAGGCATGAGTACACCCTGAGTACCATTGGGTATAGGCCCCTCCTCCACCTCCAACCCCCCAGGAGAAAAGAGGAAAAAAGTGATGGATCATAAAATATGGGTAGAATCAGACAACTTGATCTTTCTTTATAGTAGTCATGGATAATCAGCAAAGAAACAGTTCTAAAAATTATGTGCCAGAGAAGTCACCCTCCTGCTTTTCCCATCTGTAGGGAATAAAATATAATTATTGTGGTTAATAAAAGACAGAAATTTGGCTTTACAAGTTTAATAATAGCGTAGTATCCTATGCTATTGCTGTGATGAAGGTATGCCCTAGAGCAGAAAAGCTATTCCAGAGTTTCGACTCAAATTTACCAACGCCTGTACTGTGTAACACAGAGAGCAATAGCAAGCTGCTTAGTTTTTTTATTATTTGTTAAAAGTATTCTCCTGCTAAAGCATGGGAAGTGAAAGTGTGACTGAAATCTGAAATGTATTATATATCTGGAAAATAAAATAATTTGTAGCATAGTTATGTTTTTCTCAAGTCTAGAGAAAAGACATGAAAAATTCTCACTAGCAATTTGCTGACTGGAAAATCACTATATTTTCAATCAACCTAATATGGTAGTTATTTTTCATAGGCAAAGAAAAGCTTAAGAAGGCTTATAACCTATAGATATCTGGCAACGCTTTGCAAAACTTAGCTGCTAGTTTCTTCTTATCCTAGTTACACATTTTCCATATGGGACTTATTATTCAATGAAAAGAAAAAATATAAGCTAACAGAAGCAAGAGTAAAGGTCCAGACTGGCATGCATTAACTGCTTGTCAGCTATGGTTTTCCTAATGAATTGCCCTGTTGCTCTATATTTCACTGATTACAGTACAACAGCTTTCATTAGTCACTGCAAATAAGACTTAGTGCCACCTTATTTACATTCTATTGCAAGTAATTAGCATTTCATATTAGAATCATCCAAGGCACTTCTGAACTTACAGCAAGACTATCTGACATAGTCCAATACTTGATTCCTTTCTGAATAGGCTTATAAACAGATCCTGTGCTTTCAGTTACAATGATATCACCGATGAATTCTATCATGGCTTAAATTCCTGCCAATACTGTATCAAAACACAGTGGTAATAAGATCTTGCAAGCCTGACTTCCTTAGTGGTAAAACTGTCACAGAAAGGGAGAAATTGATATTCAAAGTTTATAATAACTCAAACCACTACAATTATCGCTAGAACATGACTGCTGCCATTTTCAATGGCAGAAGGCAACTTAAGAAAAAGTCTTATTATAAAGGTAAGAGACCAAAAAAAAAGCATTATATACTTTGATGACCAATGCCTTTTCTCTCTCTAAAAATTTATAACTGCTTATTAAAAGTCAAACCTGATTATTATTAACCTGATTATTTTTCATGTCTTTTCTCTAGACATGAACTCCAGTATTGAAGTTATTTCTTTTGAAAATTTAAGCACCATATTTAACAGATTATAAACTTTATTTTATAAATTAGAACTTCTCAAGCATATGATTTTAGAATTAAATATATATTTTCATTTATTATTTCATATAAATATTTAAAGAAAGTAATTTTACATGGAAACTAGTTATTTGCATCCTACAAAATTATACATTGCATATACATAGATGGCATTATCTCTTCTATAGTATTGACTTATAGCTCTACAATATTACAAAATTTCAAGGTAACTGCTCTACACTTCTATATGTATACAGACCTTTTTATACCTACCACCAAACTCTCCAAGTTTTAGTGCCATCATACATCCGAGTGATCCTATTATCCATTTCCCTATTCCTCAAATCACATGGTTGCCGGCATATTCTCCATGGTTTTGCTGTTATTTTTTTTTTTTGGTGGGGGGAAGAGGGCAGTTCATTTGCTTGATTTATATTTCACTTAAGTAAAACAATTTGGTGACTGTCTTTCACTATTTTAGGGTTTGTTTTTTGGAGGGGGATTTGGGAACATACTCGGTAATTCTCAGGGATCAATCCTGGTGGCACCTGGGGGACCTGTATACTAGGGTACGTGGTACCCAAGACTCAAACTGGAGTTGGTCACATGCAAACACTTAGCTCCTATACTATCTCCCAGGTGCCATCAACATTCATATTTCACTAAGCTTAATCACCTAAAGATCCATCCATTTTTCCCCACCTAAATGTCATTTGCCCATTTTGGGGTTGGCATGTAATTCTTATATGTAGGGAGTATTTTCTAACATATACATACAAAACAGTTACTGGCATATCAAAAATTTATGAATTTGCATAAAAACATTGCTCACAGTTAGGACTTATTACTCTGAATAGAACTCCGTAGGAAAGGGTTCACTGAGCCCTACACAATCAAGGGTCCATATACCTGCTCAGTTTACTTTGACTTTCCAGTCCAGGGCTATGTGTGTATATGTACTATATATTTAGCTTCCAATACTTTAGGACCTCAAGATATTCTAGATAATGAAGTCAGAAATCCCTAATTCCTCACATATTTCTTTGTTCCACTTAGTCACAGATTCATCTTAAAGTCTCTCCAGATGACTGATCCATTGAGCCCTCGCTGATAAAAAGGGTGATCTTTCGAACTCATTCTGTCAGTTATTTAGTTTTCATTTGTCAGTAGATATTTGAGAAGAACAGGACAGTGGGTTTGTAAGAGGGAAGGCAAAGAGCTCCCAGTACCTCTATTATAGAGGGGAGAAATCAATGATGATAATAAAATACACTCAGTTAATAAAGGTCCTTCATACAAATTCTCCTTTACAATAAGACTGAAGAGTCTCAAAGAAATAGTCTTTCTTACAGTTTTCTTCCTTACAGTTAACAGGGACAGTGAATTAGTTCTAGCTAACGGCAAACCTCTGTGGATTTCTGGAGAGGTTACTGTGACCTGCAGTAACAATAGGGTGTTTATTCTCCCATGGCAACAGCTGGTGGTCAAATTCAGGGGATAGTTCCTGAGGGGAAAAGACTGTTGTTTAGGAACCTGGGGTGATAATTAGGTCTTCTATGCATGAGGTCACATAGGGCATCATAAACAATTATTTGATACCTAAGTGAAGAGGACAGTTAAAATTTGTCTTGGCTGATACAGAGTCTGCTTTCTTCCCAAAGGTCTGCCTAAAATTAATCAGAAGATTCAGAAACTCTTTCCCATCAGAGTTTTTATTATCATCAATCCACCATTAAGAGTATGGAGAAATACACAGACTTAAATTTCACCTTTGCCATTTACTATTTAATCATGAGCAAGTTATTTCACCTTTCTGTGAGAAAAGTTCCAGTGTTGGGGAGAATGCTTGTACAGTGTGTATAAAATTACTATGGAGCCAGAGCTAGTTTACCTTGGAAGGTACACGACCCTGTAAAAAAATCAGTAAGGCAGTAATCCAAGTACTTACCCTTGAAGAATACGCTACAATATTCTTTCTGGTCTAGTAAGACCAGTGACCCTGAGCAGACAAAAACTTGGAACTCTAATATAAAGCAGATAGAACTTTGATATAGAAGCAATCAAAAATTGAGATTAACAAAAAATGAGGAAAAAGATTAAATACTGTACTATAATGACTCTTGAAAGTGGGGTATGTGTGTGTGTGTGTGTCTGGGGACAGTGGGAGATAAATTTATTACGTAGACCATGGGATCTTTGTGGTAATATAATCTTGATTGCAATTGTAGTTTACAAACTGCACATCTATACACATTCAGCAAACAAACACAAATGAGTGCAAGTAAAACTGGCGAAATCTGAGAAAGGTCTGTGTAGTGTGCCAACTTGCCAATTTCTTGGTTCTGTTCTACAGGTATGCAGGTATGCAGCCTATGATGATCGAATGAAATGAGGTAAAGGGTTCACGGGAGTCTATTAATACAACTTCCTACAAAGATAATTATTTCAAAACACAAAATTGCAGCATTTTTCTATTACATCAAGTACTGGGTATCCAAACAAAACTAAGAAGAAAACTAAATATTTTAAGAAAACTAAAATATATTTCCTAAATTAAAGTACAAGGTTTATTAGAACTGCTGATGTAAAAATGAGTGACCTTCTGAGGCTCACACAACTGCAGGCAGATTGTGTGTGGTCATAGTGCTCAAAAAGAGGCTGACAATTAAGAAAAGATTTCACATTAAAATTTACACTTCTGGTTCCTCGAGGGAAACAGAAGAACTGGCATTGAGGTACCAGCTGCTGCCCTCTTCAGATAGGGCACATACCCTCCAATTCCCCTTTGATCTTCTGTGTACCTTCCATTTCCCGTTTGTGAACGGTCTCAAATGGTATTTTACTTTCCAATCTCTCTTCTAGCAATAGGATAACTTCATTTTCTCATGTTTCATAAATCTAAATGTACTTGAAAAAATTACAAAGGAAAAGTGCTGCATAAGGGGCAAATAAAACACAAAGAAATATAATGAACTGGGAAGAGTTAATACCTCTTAAATAATTTTTTATTACAAAAGGAAAATTAAGGGAGGAAATGCGTCAAGGAAGAAAATAACTGCTCTTCTTTGGCTGCTCATATATTTAAGCAACTGCAGAAATTATTTTAAAAATCAACAGCAACATAAATAGGCATAAGTTAAAGGCAAACTATAGTTGCTATTAAAGGAGTACTGTCATAGTGGGGTCTTGAACCTGAGTACTGGTGTTCAAAGCCACCCTCTTCCTCGTGCCAGCTGTGTGAATATGACAAGTCACTTAAATTTCTGAACTGTACATGCTCTATATAGCAGATGTTATCCCCTGTTTCATGGGTATACTGATCAAATAATATATACAAGTCAAACACCTGACACAGTTTCTGAAACCTAGTAAGTGCTCAGTGGAACTTGGAATGTGTTACTATTGTGAGTATAAACCCCAAACTCCTGAATTACAAGATCTCATGGTCATCGGTCCCAGTTCAACCCTCTTCTCTTACAGCTTTCTAATTGCCATCACTTTACTTCTTGCAGCAAATGGTAGCTCTAATGAATCCAGTTCTTCCTGCCTTATGTGACTTTACTATGGGCTCCTACAATATTTTAAAATTCATTTGAACCTTCCAGCATCTATCTTGAAATTGAACATCGAAGGTATGGGAAAGGCTCCACTTATAACCACCTTGTCTATTCCTTTCACAGCATTTATAAAATACTGTTATTCTATTTACTTATTTTCTTGCTCTTGCAAGACAGGGTGAACCTTTTATGGCACATAAGGGCAGGCGTTGCAAGAGTCTCAGCACTGACGCTCCTGAGGACTGCAGAAGGAACAACACTGAGTGAGTGTCTCAGCACTGAACTGCAGTACTGCTGAGGAAACTTCAGATTTTGTGTCCAAAAGTAAATCATATTTTGAGTTTAAACACTAGATTAATATTTCAAAGTTCAAAAGAAAATTCAATCATATAATTAATTAAGAAATAATATTCAGAACAATGTGGCAAGCAATGGCACGACAACAACAAAAAAGAGTGCCATGCTGACAAATATTATGCAGTCTAGTTAGACAGCTACCATACCTACTTGTGTGTAATATTTTTGACCTGTAAACTGTGCCTTTACATGGTAGAGGCAGCTCTGTAATTACTTTGATAACCACAGTTAAAAGGCTTAGAAAGAAAATGAGTCAGTAAATCAACATAAAAGACATAATTGCCATATTCAAAGCTGCTACAAGGGTGCTTGTTATCTATAGTCCAATAGAGTGATCTACAAAAGTGTGTGTGTGGGGGGGGGGCGGAGGAGAACAGCAAGAATCAAAGAGTCAAGTTGCCTAGTTTTTCATAGCTGTAATCAAAACACTAGTACCTAAATTTAGAGAGAATTATAGATTATCTTTTGATTTTACTTGGAATTGATTTAAAACATCTAATGATTTTTGCTGATTATCTGTTACAATCCTGGTGTCTACGCCAGTGAAAATATTAAAAAAAATTACTATGAGAACTGATATATTGTGTGTGGGATCAGAATGATAGTACAGTGTGTAGGGTGTTTGCCTTGCAGTGGGCTGACATGGGTGCAATTCTCAGCATCCCATATGGTACCCCAACCTCTGCCAGGGGTAATTCTAGAGTGCAGAGCCAGGAGTAACTCCTGAGCAATGCTGGGATTGCCACCCCCCTCCCAAAGAAAACACACACACACACACACACACACACAAAGAATGAAAAAAGAAAACTGATCTATTGTGCTAAACAATGTAGATCTTTAGGGATATTCAACTAATTTAGAACAGTGTGATATTTTGTGTGTGCCACCCCCAAACAATTTTTTTTAACAGAAAAGGAAACTTCCTGTGTCTGGCTCAATTCCAAATGCACTTGCACTTATAACAGAAAACTTGTACATGGAAACCAACTGGCCACTACACACACAAACTCATGTATTTGTGGGTGCCATGTCCACAGGCACATAACCTGTGTGTCTGCCTACTAAATGATACTACTTTTCCCTTGGGTATTGGGGTCACATCCAGCAGTGCTCAGAGCTTACTCCTGGTTCTGTGCTCAGGAAACCACAGGCAGTGCCAAGGATCAAACCAGGGTTAGCCGTGAAAGGCAAGCACCTTAGCTCTCTCTGTGGGCCCTGCATTCAGAAATCTTGTTTAAAGCAACTTGCTCGTATGTTTCAAACTAAGCATACCAATTATATATGAAGAATTTTATTTCTTAACATCTCCCTAGACATTAGTTCCAAATGGTTATGAAAATAATACATAACCACAATGTGCTGTATTAAAACAGTTATGGCATTATTTCTGGATTACAGAATCTAGGATGAAAGAGGGGAAAAAAATGGTGGACTGCCAGGGCAACAAAGTGGCTAACTGTTTGAGACAAATGGCTAAGAAAATGGCAACATAAAGTCTAACAGTTAAAAACAAAAATAAATTTTCTCTTTTTATGTATCAACATCAGGGGCAGAGTGATAGCATAGTGGGTAGGGCATTTGCCTTGCAAGTGGCCAACCCGGGTTCGATTCCCAGCATCCCATATGGTCCCCTGAGCAATGCCAGGAATAATTCCTGATTGCAGAGTCAAGATTAACCTCTGTGCATTGCCAGGTGTGACCCAAAAAGCAAAATATGAATAAATACATATCAACATCATCTCATATCAAAAGTTAAAGTTTAGGAATTACTGAATTTGTGAGTAAATTTTTCCAAGTAGATCACCTGACTTTGCCTTTAAGGAGTTAGGCCACTTACTCTTCATGTAAGTGACTTGCATGACTGAGTCGCCACAATCCTCTTTGGCCAGTAAAGCTCAAGTCATTCAGAGTCATCAAATCAATTATAACAGCCACCGCTGTCTTACACGGACAGCCAGTGATGGATAACAAAACCTGTCTGCTTTCAGTTCTCAGCTGACAGCAACAAACCAGTCCCTGCCTGTTCTTACTAGCATTTGTCATAAATCAATAGCAATGCCATCCCACAGAAAGGTGTTGGTGACTCGTTAGTCCATCTGGTCTCCTTTTAATTTTTAAATTAAAAAAAAAAGTAACTATCAAACACGAATAACGCCAAAGTTTATTTCTCAAGGTACCTATTGCTGGCAAGCAATCCCATAGTTTAATACCATATAATGCTCTTATTCTTTAACTCAATTTCTAGAGGGAATGAATAAACCTCCACTAGAAACTAAAACAGAACAATTTGTACTCAGAAATTTTGCAGTTTTATATTAATAGGTACAATCAGCATTTTCTTTCAGCTTTAAGATTTCTGAAGTTTTGGAAAAATAAAGTTGTGAAATTTGCTTATAAATGGATGGACATGCAGAATATCATGCTGTGTGGAATGAGTCAGAAGGAGAAGAACAGACATAGAATTACTGCACTCATATAAAAATAGTATGCAAGTGATACCCAATATCCAAGGGCAGAAGGAACAGGGGCCAGGACTGGTTCACAGTTGGAAGCTTATCACAGCTGGAAGGTGGGATAGAGAAGGGACCACTAAGATAATGATAGTTGGAAATGATCACTCTGGACAAGAAACAAATGCTGAAACTCGGTAAAGGGACAGATAGAATAGTGTTTCAGTACCTGAATGGCAATTCATACTGTGAGTGTGTGAGAGGAGAAGCAGGAGGAGGAAGAGAAGGGAGATGGAAAAGAGAGGAGGAGAAGGAGATGGAAGAAGGAGGTGGTGGAAGGAGAAGGAGAAGGCGGAAAAAGAGAAGGAGAAGGAGAAAAATGCCTGACATAAATATAGACTGGGAAGGGAAGCCAGAGGGATACTGAGTACATTGGTTATTGGCTATTCGATATGTACACTGGCGGAGGGCTGGGTGGTGAGACATTGTATGACTGAAACCAAATCATGAGCGGCTTTGAAAGTGTGACTCATGGTGATTCAATATCAAAATTTAAAAAAAAAAGTTTTTATCTGAATCATGTGAAATACCCAGTTACAAAGTTGTTCATGATTCAGTCATATAATGTTCCAACACCTGTCCCTTCAGCAATGTACATTTCCTACCACCAATAGCCCCCATTTCCCTCCCAGACACACTTCTTCTCTCTCTCTTGTTAATGAACAAAATTTCATTAATATTTAAATTTAAAAAAGTTCTAAAGTTTTTAATAATTTAAAACTGCTTCAACACAACTTAAAAGGATTTTTACTATTTAGGAATATCACTATGGAATTTGGTAAAATCTGAAATGTAAAATCATAAGCAAATATTAATAAGCAGTGACTATCAACTCAAAAAACTACAATTAGGAACATCTTTGGAGTGACATTTAAAAATTCTCCATATTGGCTTTAGTGTCTCCTGACCATACTATAAGAATCTATCACTCATGCTTAGATCAGAAATATCAAAATTCAGAACTTTTAACAGTGGGATTAATGGAGCAGGAGCAATACTACAGCAGGGAGGGTGTTTGCCTTGCACACGGCCGAGCTGGTTTGATCCCCGGCATCACATTTAGTTCCTGAGCACCACCAGGAATTACTCCTGGCTGCAGGGCCAGGAGTAACCCCTGAGCACCGCTGGGTGTGAAAGAAAAAAATACTAGAATTAGTAAATGAATTTGAAATTTTAATTTTATTAATGTGGTTTTCTAGAGTAATTTTGTAAAGAGGTGGTGTATAAGATAAACTAAGGACATTTCTTAAACTAATAAGACTGCACGAGAGAATAAAAAAAATGAGATCTAAGAATTATATATTCTTTACTCCATGAATTGCAATCGGAGCAGGCCAGGTAAGTACTCTTGAATGCCTGTTTTCTCATTTATTAATTAGAAATGCTAATACCAATAGATGTGCCAGCCACGCAATACATCATAAGACACTCCTTACCCATTTTTCATAAACCAGACCATATTTTATATATATACATATACATATACATATATCAGCCCAGAAGCTACTGAGAGAAACCCGCCCGCACCAATACGTATATCTCACAGTGCTGTTCTGAAGATCAATGACAGTCTTATGTGGGTTAGTAGCATCATATATAATAATATTTCATGCTTCCAAATATTCCCAAATGTTACTATGGGCCAGTACTCTTTGAAAAATAAAAAAGTGAAACCACAGAAACTATAAAGCATGGTCTATGAATTTTTAAAGAGATAAATGAGGTAGAATGAGTGAACAACAAAAACATCTCAAAATTGGATTTGAATCCGGGACTACTTATTCCAAGGCATATTTCTATAGTCAGTGTTAAGCTGACTACTGTTAAATTCTATAAAAACTACAATGAAAATTACATAAAGTGTATTCCTATAAATCATGAAATTTTAGCAGATAAATTTCTCCCTTTTGAATAATACCTTTAATATGACCATTTTACATACTTATGAAAAATCATCTAAGAGTATCTTTCACTGCTCTCTCAGAAAATACAATTTTCATTTATTTTTGGGTCACACCCAGTGGTACTTAGGGCTTACTCCTTGCTCTGCATTCAGGGATTACTCCTAGCACCCTCCTGGGACCATATGTGGTGTCTCAGATGAAATCCAGGCAAGTGCTCTCATCTGCTGTACTATTGTTCATACCCCAGAAAATACACTATTGTCCATGAACTAAGGAATATTTGAAGCACAGAATTTAAGAGATGCACATAGCTGATTTTTAAACCACCTTAACCACACTCTATATATGAGACCATATATGAATGCTTTCAACTTTTCCTATGTGAGAAATGGCAATAGTTTCGACTTGCTTCATAGACTGCTGTAAGAGTTAAAATTTCATAGACTGTTATAGGAGAGTTAAGTTAAATACACAGTGCCTGTTATATAGAGTGTTCAGTAAATGGTATCTGCTAATATTAATTAGAATGATGGTACTGATGACATTTAATTAGCCTGTGTTCTGGGATTTCCCACATGCTAAGTCTAACACTATGCACCGAGGCTGTTTAAAATCAGTAAAATTAGCAAACAATGGACATCTAAGCTATAATAAAAAAAAATGCCATGGAAAAAGTCAAATTCAAGTTTAGCTTTCTTAAAAATTTTTTTGAATTGTATGAAAAGGATCAAGAAACTTAAAATGAGCAATGATAACTTACCTTCCTTTCTTTTAGGTTAGAGTCAATTAATCTATTAAGAAAATGTGGTCACTTCCCTGCTCATATGTTCTACATTATAAGACGATGGAGGTAAGAAGGGAAGGGGGTATATAAAAATTCACAGAGCAGGTATATATATATAGACCAAAGCAAGGATGTAACTTTTTATTTTTCAGAATTGGTGACTAGCAAAGTAGGAATGATAATAGAGAAGGGGATTCTGGAGGGAATGAGGTTGAATGGTGACCTGGAGTTTCAGGGAAAGCAAGGTGACTTGTTACTTCCTGTGCTATACACTAGATATCAACAAGTCACGTCTGTAGTTTATCCAACTGTCATTCCTGACAAGGCAAATGTGCTTAGCAGAAACTTAAAATTTAGTAGATGCTATTCGAAAGAGAATGAAATCAAAGGATGCTTAGTTAGAAGAGAAACATGTACAGGAAAATTTCAGCCTTGAGTTCCCTCCCTCTTATTGTAGTGCTAATTTGGGAGTGAATGCATGGAAGACAGACACAGGAAAAGAGATCATGTGAGTAAATATATTTAATGGAAAAACAAATTCTCATAACACTCCTGGACTACTTATTAGAATTTCTCATAAGCACATAATGTAAAAATATACTTTATATTCCAGAGTATACCAATGTAAAGAAAACCTATAGTTACTGCTAGCAAAAGAAAGAGGCACATTTTTAGATGTATTACTCTATAATGCTATCACTCATATAACCTGACATGTAAAAATAATTAGGTAAATTGCTAATAGATTTTATGCAAGAATAAAATCAACAATCTAATTCAAACACAGCTACAATAAAAACAAATCATAAAAATAATCTCTGAATTTTCAAAAGTTGAACTATTGAAATTAGTACGTTATTAGTCCATATAAATTTTTTTAAAAAATAAAAAAAAAATTTGTGGAGATTACTTGTACACCAATCCTATTTACTTTCGTTTTTGTACACCAATTCTATTTAGTTTAGTTTCCTATTGAGTTTTATCTCAAATGAACATAAGATTATTTTTAAGACTCTTCTGTATGTCTTCACTACTAAGTAAATATGTAAAGTGCTTCAGTGCTAAGTAAACATGTAAAGAAAATGATACATAAAACAAACACATTTTCAAATATTGAAGTGATGCTTTTGACGGTTTGCATTTTAAAGTCATGAAGAGGGATCATAACAATTAAAAGAACTTGAAGTATGTTTTTGTATGCAGATATGGTTTTGCTGATATTGTTCTAAAAACAGAAAGTATTAAAAGCACTATTTTTGAAAAGATATAATTAAGATGATAATTTAGTCTCTGATGAGTATACGGGTTTAGAGGGTAATGTAGAAGAGTTCTGGACATGGTCATGCATACTGAAGGTTATACACAAAATTAATGTATCATGCTTGAGCAGCGTACTCCTAATAATGATTAAGATGGCAGTTTTTAACACTACAAATATACAAAGAAAAATAATTAAAATGTGTATTAAAGGAAAATATTCACATAAAAAAGAATTAAAAATAGAAAATGAAAAACCCCATATTTGTATAGTAGCATTAACTGTGGAAGGTTAAAAATGCACGAAACAATAAAGACAGACGGTCTGATCTTGAGATAGGCAAAGATTTCTTTAAAATAAAACAAAATAATTATCCATTAAGAAAAAGTCTATAGGGTAGAGAGATAGTACTCAAACTGGGTTCGATCTCTAGCAGCCTATATCCTTTTTGATCTCACCCTAGATAGACATCACCATGTGTGGCCCAAAAACAAAAAGAAAAAAGAAAAGAAAAGGAAAAAGTCTAAATTAATTGAGCTGCATTAAAATCCAGGGCTTTCAGGGTTTTCACTACCGAAAAAGTGAAAAAGCAAGCTAAAGAGTTGGAGACGATATCTACATCACATACATCTAAGCAGTGAAGTTGGATCTAGAATATATCAAGAAATTCTCAATAAGGAAAATAATCCAATGGGGATAATGGAGAAAGGACTTGATCAGGCACTTCATAAAGTTTACAAAATTAAAGGAAATAAACATTAAAGCAAGAGCAAGATAACAATATTGGCCAGTAACATGGTTAGTATAAATAAGAATTTCAGAAAGATTGATAAGAGTATCAAGCACTATAAACCCATTCACTGATTGTGGAATCACAAATTGGTAATACTTATTGGAAAAAAATCTTCTGGCAGTATTTGTAAAATATAAAGACGTACATATGCTATTACCCAGTAATTCTACTCCTCCATGTATATTTGAAAGAAATGCATACGCATACACACCAAAAGATATTTATGAAGTTCATAGTAGAACTATTAAGAATAGCTCTAAGACCATAAAGAGTCCAAGCATATTTCAATTGAAAAGTATGCATACACTATTCAAAATATAGGACACAAAACAGGATGAATTTATAAACTGAGTTTTATGTAGTGTAGCACTGTAACACTGTCCTCCCATTGTTCATTGACTTGCTGGAGTGGGCACCAGTAACGTCTCCATCGTGAGACTTGTTGTTACTGTTTTTGGCATATTGAATATGCCAAGGGGAGATTGCCAGGCTGTGCCGTGTGGGCAGGATACTCTCGGTAGCTTGCCAGGCTCTCCAAGAGGGATGGAAGAATCCAACCTGGGTCGGCCATGTGTAAGGCAAATGCCCTGCCCACTGTGCTTGTATTTAATGGACAGATTGACTGAAAGGGAAATTTCAAAGAGAACTGACTGTGATATTCCTTTATACAAAATTCAAAAATAAAATGAATGTTCTTAAAAACACAAAATTATTATGCTGTGAGATTAGGAGATAGAAGAGGAGCTGGGTCAGAGAGAGGGAAATGACATTTAGCGGTACTCTGTTTTTTGGTATGGAGATTCATGGTATGTTTAAAACGAGGAAGAAACTAGCTTTTATCTTTTATCAAGCAAACTTTTATCCCTTATCAAAAAGACTTTTATCTTTTACCAAAGGCAAAACAATTGCCTTATTTGCAGGTGTGTAATATTTCAGTAAAGTTCATAAATAAAAAAATTACAACACCAAAACATTTACATGATAATGTGAAACAATCTCTTTTCAATGGAAAGTGAAAGGATGGTTATGAACTATTAGATATTAAACATATCTCTGCAACACTGATATGAAAGATGCTCCCTATTAATACACACAACTGCAGATTTTCAATAATACTGATTTCCTAAAAGTTAGGATCTGATATGGAAAGGCATTTGAATAGACAGCAAATAAGGGGATGTCTGGGGAAAAACACGGACAAAACTTGGACTGCAATATAATACAGAATATGGTGATGAAGGGAAAATAATGGTACTCTATTTATTACTCTGCTAGAGAAGGGAGAAAACTGCAGGTTAAGAAGACCACGAGTTTCCATCATAATATCTCTTAAGAGGTGTTACTAAATGTCATAACTTCTTGGACACTAAAACCCCAGAAAACAAAAAACAAGACTTTGGGTTTTTGGGCTATATCAGCAGTGCTCAGGGCTTACTCATGTCTCCTCTGTACTCAGGGATCATTCCTGGCAGGACGCTTAGTAGATTCTTAGTAGGTAACATTCTTAGTAGATGCCATTATTATACAAAGATCTGTACAGAATGGATAATATTAAGCGTTAGAAACGGTTTGGATATAGCCAAGAAATACAACTGAGTGAAAAACAGATGAATCTAGGCAGGTCCACATAGGATCATATGGGGACTTCCATGTTAAGCTGCTGGAACTTGCAGGGTCATGAGGACTTGGGCATTTGAGGCTGATCTCTCCAGTATGAGGAATGGTAGTAGTTCAGAGGAGAACTGGAAAAATGGAGTTACTAAAATGCTACACAACAGCTAAAGAAATTGATGGGCTGAAAGAAGGTAGCAATGCTCAGGGAGGTGGCCAGATTTGAGAAGTCTTAAGGAGATGTGATAAACTATATTTGGTGACAAAGGGTTTGGATGAGACAAGAGGAAGTTGATGGTCAGGGTGAAAAAAGGAATACAGAGCAGGTTGGATTGGTTTTAAAGATGGGATTAATGGATGGAGTAGGGGGAAATTTGGGAGGTGACCACTGCCAGAGACTGAATGCTCTTGCCTTACTTTATTCCTCCACAGGTATAGATAGCTTAGACTGACAACTGAAAAAAAAAAAATGAAGGCTGCTTCTCTGAATCTTTTAGAGAAAAAGAGAGCAATTATCTTTCTGCAAAGGCTATTTGTACTCTAAAAGGAGGTCTCCTCTAACTTCTGATTCTGTGACAATTGCCTTTTACAGAGTCAAATAAGACAGCTTAGGGGAATTAATGGAATATTTGTAAAGCATTTTCATTTCCTTTAAAGTTTTTATTTACAATCCATTTACATATATTTAAATGTTGCTAGAAAAGCATATTTAAATTCAATTGCTTTTTAAATTGCCAAGGGATTGTAATAGAGAGGATTAAAAAAAAAACTTTAAGAGGAAAAAATGTCTACATTCCACAGGAATCACTGTCACCTCCTGTCAACACACACCACACACACACACACACACACACACTCCAGAAAGTAGTGCCACACCAGGCAATAATTCTGCTGCTAAGTTTATATCAGGATAAATTACTTACTGTCTCTGGTAAATTTCTCTATTACTAAAAATCCCATATGGCATGGATTATGTGAAGAGTGTAAAAAAATATGAAACTGTACTTTATGGTCTGTACATTTTATGTATGCATGAAATAATGAAGTAAATAATAAAATAATGAAGTAAAAATATAGCAGCAATAGAAAACAAAACCATAATTTTAAAAGATGATTATAACTGACACTACAAGAGATGTAATATCAAATATGAGGACTGATAGCTTTCAATTTATCTGAAAAAAAAAATATCAGGAATGGATGCTACTTTGGCTATAGATATGCCACTCACCAAGCTGACTTACTACCTAGTATCTTCCGGCACTACTAGGCAGGAGGAATCAAATATCAAAGATTTCCCCCTTTCTCCAGGAGTTAATATTTCCGTTACATCAAGTGTGACAACAATGAACCTAGTTAACAGTAGGGGAAGAACACGCTCTTGGAATACAAAGCAGTAGGGATAATCTTTCTTTGACCAAGATAAGGGTGGCAGCAGACCTGGGAGGTGACATTTGAAATGGAGCTTTGATGCTCAGAGTGTGCCCAGACAAGGAAGAAAAAGAAACAGTGTGAGAGAATGACCCAAGATGTGGCACTAGCGAAGCATTATAGGTAGGAATGACCTGAGTAGAGTTTAAAGACAACTTGTAAAACTAGGAACCTTTTTGTTACAAAAAGGTTTCTTGCTGTAGTTGCTTTCATAAGAACTGACATCTTTAACCTGTCAGGAAGTAGTTTAAAACTTCAATACTTTTTTGTCTTTCTTTTTCCTCTAGCTTTAGAACATTGCTCCAGGTTTGTTAACATGTTTAACAAGCACAGAGCAATAAAGCCAAAGAGAAAGCAAAATAGAAGGGAGACAAGCACAAACCCAATATGGCAGGTCCAGTACTATTTAAGTACAAGTATTGTTAAACCGAGTGGTGAAATATTTTTTTCAAAACCCGAATGCTAGTAGTTTAGCAATTTCTTCTACTTTTAAATGTAGGCATTTCAAATGTGGGCTGGATGCTAGGGGAAAAGGGAGATCAGATAGAGAAGGGAGCACCAAATAAAGGGTATTGGGAGGATCCTCCCAGGATGGGAGAAGCATGCTGAAAGTAGACTATAGACCAAACATGATTGCCACTCAATTCCTCTTTTGCAAACCACAACACCCAAAAGGTGAGAGAGAGAGAACAAAAGTGTATGCCCTGCCACAGAGGCAGGGTGGGATGGGGAAGATGGGGGGTGGGAGGGACACTGGGATACGTGGTGGTTGGAAATGAGCACTGGTGGAGGGATGGGTATTTGATCGTTGTATAATTGAAACCCAAGCACAAAAATTTGTAAGTCTCCAACTGTACCTCATGGTTTCTCACTAATAAAAATAAAAAAAAATTAATAAAAAAATTTAAAAAAATAAAATAAAATGTGGGCTGGGGCCATAGCACAACAGGTAGGGCATTTGCCTTGCACACGGCCGACCTGGGTTGGATTCTTCCATCCCTCTCAGAGAGCCCGGCCAGCTACCAAGAGTATCCCGCCCGCACGGCCGAGCCTGCCAAGCTACCCATGGCGTATTCTATATGCCAAAAACAGTCACAACAAGTCTCACAATGGAGATGTTACTGGTGCCTGCCTGTTGATGAACAATGGGAGGGCAGTGTTTCAGTGCTTTAAACGTAGGAGGCAAAATACACTGGAAATACACTGTATCTCAGAAAAGTTCAGCTCAAAGATTGTTGCATTCTCTAATAATGGTAAGCAGATAGAAGAAACAGATTCACTATTGACTGGTATGAACAGCAAAATATTCCTTGTTCAACTAATAATTAGCTGAAACTGACATTTATCAATTCCAACGATATGCAAGATATAAGTTTAAACAAGTTTGCATATACAAACACATTAAATTAAGCTGTCATTCATTATGCACTCGTAAACCAGCAACACAAACTTTATTGAAAGAAATGAGTTGCCAGAGATTAGCTGGCTGAACCCAGAGTTGTTCTCCTCAGATCTAGATGCACTGTCACTGGCAAACTAATCACAAATGAATGCCTAAAATCAATGAACACTTTAGAGCTTTCTAAAAATTATTTTTCAAACAAAGAAATTTTCTAATTAAGTTTCAGCCAATTTGCCTGTTCTGCTTGTTGGCAATTTTAACTAATGTTGAAAGTATGTTTCAAGCTCCAAGTAAACAGTCTGGAAGGATATGAATTGAAAACAAAACTTTCCAATCACTGGTTCATGCAATCAGTTTTCCCATCCCGCCCTCTTCACTACAGCGTTCTTTTAAAACATTTTTTTTACACCTTAAAAATAAGATTCTGTTCATTTTACATACTACCTTAAATTTATTTTCAGTCAGCATCACATTATCTATTTAATATGATTTTGTTGTATATCTTTTACCATTCGATTATGTGAAATATTTCCTTTTTAGAGAAAAAAATCATTATCAAAAAGTATGGTAAGGGGAGGGGCAGAGAAATAACTCAAGGGGCAGTCCTGTAATAGGCCTAGGATGTGCACAGCCCTGAGTTTAATCGCAGACATGGCATGGACCCTTGAGGCCCTCAAGATATAGCCCAGTGGGTGGCAGCCCCCAAGCACTGTTAGAGTGAGCCTTTATAGCAATAAAAGGGACTGAAATGAAAAATTGAAGCTAATCAGTTTGGACTATTCCTGAAATTGACAAAAATTTTAAGTCTGGGTTTCATACTGAAATCTGCCATTAAGAGCTGGAAAATAATTATTTCATATCATTGGTTCTAAAACAACCTTATAGTCAATGACATTTAAGATACACAATGATTTTGAGGAATTGTTTAGAAACAGTTCTAAAATACCTGTCTCCAGAATCTGGCTCAGTAGATGTGGAATGAGGAACATAGGACATTCTTTCCTTTTTAAAAGAGACTGCCTAGTTGATGACAGATAGCAAGGCTTGGAAGAACCACTGAAAAAAAATTTTGCTCATTATATACAATTTAAATAGTGCTAGTTTCTGGCCTGACTAATCATTTTTCAAGTCATGAGTGACAAAGAGAAAAATTACAAAGAGAAAAAAGTTTTTAAAAATTAAAAACTTGAACTCTCATCCCCCAAAGTTATAAAATCATGCTCGGATAAAAAAAGAATATGTAATTAATATTTGAAAACATGCATTTTTTGACCAGTTTTCTTAGAAGCAAATAATTTAATGCTAGGCACAATTAAATGCAATTCACATAAACTGCAAGACTGTGAAGAAGACATATTTGGCTGAAAAAGATTGAGAAAATAACTGTGAAAATGAATCAAACTGTAAAATCCAAAATACTGAAAAATACCAACAGGTTGCCGAAATGAGCCAGATTACCAATTACATATAAGTGGGAGGTACATTGCTGATGTTAGTCGGGACAGCCTCAAAGACATTCCTGATTGGCTAAGGAGAGATTTCTAGCTAATGTCCTGGGAAGGCCTGGCTGTGGCATATATCCAGGATTGAATTTGCTAATAAATATTCATGAGATACAAATTTTACAACTATATTTTAAAATCAGCCTGCTTTCATTCAAATATTGCTACAATGGTTCATCATTCTTCTTAAGAGGAGATGGGGAAGGATCAGCTTCTTAGCGCTCCCTTTAAAAGGAAGCACAGAAGTACTGTTCACAATAGCCAGAATCTGGAAACAATCCCAGGTGCCTGAGAACAGATGACTGGTTGAAGAAACTATGGTACATCTACACAATGGAACATTATACAGCTGTTAGGAAAGATGAAGTCATGAAATTGGCTTATGAATGGATGAACATGCAGAGTATCATGCTAAGTGAAATGAGTCAGAAAGAGAGGGAAAGACTTAGAATGACTGCACTCGTTTGTGGAATATAAAATAATACAATATGAGACTAACACTCAAGGGCAATAGAGAAAAGAGCCAGGAAGATTGCTCCTCAGTTGGAAGCCAAGCCTGCCTAATGAACTAGGGGAGAAGGCAGCTGGGATAGAGAAGGGATCACTAAATCAAAGATGGTTGGGGGAATCATGCAGGATGGGAGATGTGTGCTGAAAGTAGAAAAAGGACCGAACATGATGGCTTCACAGTATCTGTATCACAAACCATAATGCCCCAAAGCAGAGAGAAAGTAAAAAGGAAATTGTCTGCCATAGAGGCAGGGGGTGGGGTACGGTGGGGGTGGCGGGAGGGATACTGGGGACATTCGTTGCGGAAAATGTATGCTGGTGGAGGAATGGGTACTTGATCATTGTATGACTGAAACTCAACCATGAAAGCTTTGTAACTATATCTCACGGTGATTCAATAAAAAAGAAAAGAAAAGAAAATTTCACACACACACACACACACACGAAAGCAGAGAGAGAAAGGAGAGAGGAGAGAGAGAAGAGAATAGGTGTCTGCCATAGATAGAGGCAGGGGTGTGGCAGGAAGAAAATTGGGGACATTGGCAGTGCGAAATGTGCACTGATGAAGGATGGGTGTTGGAACATTGTATGACTAAAACAATCATGAGCAACTTCATAAATATACCTTATGATGATTCAATTAAAATTAAAAAAGAATAAGAGGAAGAGCAAAAGTGAATAGTTTGAACAAGGATTAAAATGGAATTTAAAATCTATTGTTTTCTGAACGGGGGGGGGGGGAGTTTCTGTTAAGTTACTAGGACAGTTTTGGTTAATGGTGGTTGCCTTAGGAATCATCTCAGTTTGAGAGAAAGAATCATTGAACATCCTGAGTACTTGGATACCAGATCTCCTCTTGAATCACACTTTTCTGTTGATATGCTTCCTCATCTACAGGGCTACTCCCTCACATTTGAATTTGGAACTGGCTGCCATGCCACCCACACCAGACAATCAAGTTATCTGATTCTAAAGCCCATAGACTGTTACCTTCCACTAGGAAATGTTTAGGGTACTTTGGTTTGTCTTGGCCCAAATTTGCTTAGCTAGCCAGCTGTTGGGCATGCTCATCACTCCAAAGTAAACGGCAGGAAACCACTCAAGAAAACAACAGCTGCAGGTTTCACACTGGTAAGACTAGGAAACACAATCAGTCAAACATAACTGTGCTCTGAAAGAAAGTTGGTGGCTCCAGGAACCACAAAGAGTGACTTTTTTTTTGTGATACGGTTTAATATTATGTGCTTTTAGAACAATCTTTGATATTCAAACACTCCTCATCTCTTATTCAGGGTTTATAATTTTCATCCTTTGGGTCATTAGGGGAAAGAACTTTGGCAGAGTGAGGGTGGATGGTCTTTTCTAATTTCTGTAGAGGGTTCCTATGGATTGATTGTGATGAAAATCTAGTCTGCCAGTTACCATTCATCCAGGGCTAAATTTTATATGAACACAAGTTCTATCTGCAAAGGAAAAACGGATATGCAAGGATATTTCATAACTCACTCTTGCAAGCTGATGGGAGAACTAATCATTTGAGGGGGTGGGTTGGAAGCCATGACTCTAGTATCCCCTTTTCTTCTGGTTCCCAGTAATTGGCCTTACTATGTAAAAGTTTAGTTTTATCTGAGTTCATCCATTTGTTTGTCCTTACTACATATTACTGGAGTGAAATCATAAGGTGCTTCTCTTTGTTCTATCTCACTAATGGTGGCGAGCATCTGACTAGGCTTCATCCAATCCTAGACCTCGCCGTTTCACTCTCTAGAGTTCTGATCTACGTGGAGAAGGGTCTGAGGCAGGAGGGCACTCGTTCTTCTAGGGCTGAAGCTGCTCGGTCAGAGAGGATGGTGGGAAATTATGGCTCAAGTTGGGCTGAGCCGGGAGCACTATCGTGGGGTACTAGCGCCGGGTGAGGACTTGGAAGGCCATCGCTGCCCCTTGTTTGGGCTTGCCCACACAGGGCGACTGGCTGCAGAGTGCTCTGGACCCCAGAGGAGGAATTTCTCGGAGCTTTAAGTCAAAGATGAGCCCTGGATTTAGTGCACCGCTTCTTGCATGTTTAGTGTTCACACACGTCTTTGGGGGAGTAGGATCGAGTTCAGACTTCCTAGTGATTGGTGCAGTAGAATTAGTACTATTTTAGATCGCTTTTGTTGTCTAGATGGAAATACACACACACATGCACACACACATGCTCAGAGAGCCCAGCAAGCTACCAAGAGTATCCTGCTCGCATGGCAGAGCCTGACAAGTTACCCTGGTATATTTGATATGCCAAAAACAGTAACAATAACAGGTCTCATTCCTCTGACCCTGAAAGAGACTCCAATACAGCAGCGTTGGGAAAAAGGAGTAAGGAGAGGCTGCTAACATCTCAGGGCTCGGTTCAATGGAGACGTTACTGGCATCTGCTCAGTAAACTGATGAACAATGGAATGACAGTGATACAGTGAAGTATAATTTTTAGTATAATCTTGACTTTTGCTGACTGAAGAATTAAGTGCATGTCTTACCCTAGGAGTTCTTCCCTTTATTTTCATGAGACTATGGTATTTCAGAAATGCAGTCAAATATTTTGAAACTAAGACATTAAAGATAACCTTAAAAATATTCCACAGAGTTTATTAAGAAACACCTGAGCAGCCAGAATATTAATTTTACAAATTAGATATCTATAATTTAAAATTTTGTTATTTAGTTTATAGATATTTTATCTTAATTAAAATTATGAAAAGAAAATAGTTCATAAAAATTCAACAAATAAACTTAAGTATTTTTTTCACTGAAATTTATGGGCTGAGTATTTTAATCAGTGAGATGGGACTAATTTGTTTAGTGTTTGGAGCATACAAATGAGTTATTATGAACACTATCTACAAAAAATAATTTTTTTCAGGGCAGTGAATGTCTCCTGAAAGAGCAGGAAAAGTTATGGGAATATAAAATATACAAGGAATTCTTTCAAGGAATAATAGTCACACTGAGTTAAAAGGCCTTCTTTCCCTGTTCTCCAGTAAAATAAGAAATTTAGTTTTGTTTGAGTCATTATTATACAATATTTGTTCTTTCAATACAAAAAAAGCACCAAGCTATAGTAAGAAATAACTTGATATAAAAAGCTTATATTAGTTCCTCTAAATTTCGAAATGTTTCCATCAGAATGCATCAGTCTATTTAATTAGGAGGCATCCACACTAAACTTAGTACTTTAAAAACCACCTTAACATTTATTACTGTGCTTACACAGCAGTTGTTCCTAAAAATCTCAGGATCCTGATTTTTTTTTTTATGGGCTAACACACTTTTAAAAGGAAGATGCAGCAGTGTAACAGTACCTCTTAGCATTGTAACGCTTCTTTTTTCTTCTTCAAGTATCTATCAATAAGGTTTTACCAAGAAAAACCGTGAGACAGGCTTAAGTCCATTTTCTCAAATACACTATCAGTGACGATCATGTGGCTGGTAGACAGGACTTTGTCTTCTATTGATCAAAGGGATATGTTCTCATGTATACTGAGCCGATTATTCGGTAGCAACTCTTAGTTCTCTAAAACTCATAGGCATCATAAAGAGAGGAGGGAGGTCCAAAAACAAATTGCATTTAATACCTTGGTGAATTACAACTGGTTGGTTCCAGCCAAGTGACTATTTCTACCCTAGGTCATGATAATGCAATTTCAGACAGAAATAATAGGAGGAACCATTGATCTTTGGTCGCCCAGCCTCTGGGTATTCCAGTTGAGCCTGGATCAACAGTTATGATACGCCTAGAACCTACCTCTGAGGGACTGGCGTCAAATTAATCTCCATGTCATCAGAACCTTCACAACAGGTTTTAAACCGTCTTCGAGTCCCGTCGAAGTCCCAGATCAACAGTTGTCAGGGGCTGAGTCAAGCTGTGCCTCTGCCCACATAGTGGCACTGTCAGCTCTGTCGGCTGCTCAAATGATTTTTTAAGCAGAGCAGCCGGTTGCCTTCAGCAGCGATGCTTCTGGGGGCACTCCGTGCTGTTCACCCAGTCTCTGGCTGCTCTACAACTGTGCTAGTTAAGGGATCGACAGAAGGAACAACAAATGGCTACAATTAGCATTCGCCCTACTCCCTCAAAAGAATTTCATTGCTATGGCAACGGGAGTTGCCGAGACAACTCGGGCTTTGGCTGGGAACAGGGTACCGCATTATACCAAGGAGGGAACAAAATAGCAGGCCAGGCCCTCACTTCACGGCACAAAGATCTCTGCTATCACATTTAAGTTTAATTAACAAGAACTGATTTCTTAATTTGGGGAGCCAAGGTCCTGACTCTTAATAGCCAGAAACAAGATATCATTACCGATTCATTCTTTTAAAATTCCAGTAAAATAATTATAGTGTTTTAATTGCATTCCCCATAAGTTGATTGTCCTATACCTTACCTTATGGGTCAGCCCTTATTTTTATTCCTGTAACAGTGTTACTTGCAAGCCCACTCCACCCCTCCCTCCTTGCCCCCTCTAACAAAAACAAACAAAACAAAACAAAAAAACAGTAGCGCACAATGCATATTTACACAAAGAGTGAGAAATTAACTCACACTTCCTTACACCTGGATTTAACCAAGGTCTGGATAGCTATAATTATATACAGGAAGAAACAACACTGAGAATTGGTATCAACAGTTACCATTTAGCATGTCTTCTAAACCATGTGAAATCAAGCAAGGGCAACACTGGGAGGGGGGTGTTAGAATTTTTAAGCAGAAAACTAAAATTTTATTTTAAAGTTGGTTGGATGGTAGTAAAAGTAAAATTAAAAAAATTCCAAGTGACATAAAAATGTGTCACTCTGGCTACCACTGCATGCCTCTGCATGCAAGCTGCAGTTGAATCAGTGCCACTCTTCCTGTACACCATTCCTTGGATCTGATCCAAGAACACCTCTTAATGAGTCAAGAAGGGGGCTATGTTCTGGCAACGCTGCTCAATGAGGCTATTTGGTGTAGTTTGGCAGACGACAATCTTCTTGCCCTTCTTTTCTAAACTGCTCAGAATTAAAACACTTGCAGAGAACACTTTCCTAGCCAACATCCTTGTCAGCCCAGGACCAAATATTAACATGTGTTCAATGCACAGCGTTTTGCATCACTTGTTTAAATTAGTTTTTAAACATGCCCTACCAAGTGGGTATAATTTATGCATATTGATAGTTGATCAAACCAAGACGTAAAGAGATAGGATAACTGCCCAGGGCAGAAGTGACAAACTTATAATTCAAAACTAAGTATATCCTATACTTAGTGACATAAGTGACAACTTAAAATTCAGAACTAAGTATATCCTATACTTAGAGACATAAGTGACAAACTTAAAATTCAGAACTAAGTATATCCTAAAGTATTTACTTTATTGAGTTATATTGTGTTACGCTATAATTGTGTTATATTATAATTGTGATACTAATTATAAGGCAGCAATTTTCAAACTCCAGTCTAGGTTGGAAAAACAGGAAGTATAAATTCTATAATGAGACTTTAAAAACAAATAAGCACAATGGATGCTCAAGGTTATCAAATTTCTTCAATAATTATCTGAAGATATGGGTGAATGGGGAGTGAAGACAGAACTGAACTCTCTTTGAACCCATTAGCTAGTACAACTTTTGGCACAAATGCCTGAAAATATACATATAAACGGTCTGAGCAAAATTGTATCCCTAAACAAATTTGTAGATGTTTATTTTTACTTTGTAGAAGCTTAATTTGAAAACCAGGAGTTGTGGCCATAACTCAAGGGGTTTGAATGCAAAAAGAGCATGTGTGATGCCCAAAGTGTGATCCTTGGCATCACATGGTACTCTGAGCACTGCTAGTTGTAGCTTTGAGGGCCTTGAGCAGCTGCTCTGCATTACTCGTTCCCAGCTTTGACCATTCAGCTACACAGCCGGCTGTGGGGTCCTGGGGATGGCCCTTGTTTGAATCCTGCTTGGAAGCTCTTCTCCTCAACAAACACATTATTACTGTTAACAAAAGAATCTTTTATATCTGGCAAAACTTGTTTTATAAGACCAGAAGGATAATACCGTGGGTTGAGTATTTGCTTTGTAAGAGGCTAACCAGAGTTCGATCCTGGGCACCCCAGATGATCCTGGAGTGATCCCTGAGCACAGAGCCAGTAGATAGCTCTAAGCACCACCAGGTGTGGCCTAAAAAAAAACGAAAAATTGGCTTTTTATCTTTTGAAATGATAGTTAAGATTGTATGGTTATTACATAATATGAATAAAGCCAATAAAATCAGGTTAAAGAACAAACATAATTTTGGGTTAAGAAAATGAAAAAGGAGACTCAGCCGAAGAGAAGGACTACATGGAGGGCGGGATCCACAGATCCCGAAGGGAAAAAAAAAAAAACAGGTTCCAAAAAGAGCCGAGATCATGGGGAAGTCCCAGATGGGGTAGGTACCGCATCCCGCCTCCCCCAGATGGAACCCCGGTGATCAGAAGCCTCTACAAGCACAGCTCGAGTATGCAGGAACTAGGACTTTTCCTCAAAACCGTGTGGCCGCTTACGCGGCCGCACGACATCTCTCTATATACAAAGTGATCCATGGGAAGTAAACCACCCAATGTTTCTCTCTGAAAATCATAGTTAAGTTTGGAGCATGGCCACAGCCCCAGAAACACAAGGACTTAATGCAGAACCCAGCAACTTGGAGCAGAAAAGTGAAAGGACTATGCGTTAATCCAGGCCATCAAGTCTGCCAGAGGGGAAAGGGTGTTGCTCCATTCGCCCTCTCTTCTCTGGAAAGAAGGATGGCGGCCGCATGGGAGCCTTGTGGACAGCAGGTATGAGCCGGGGGTGTGGGGGCGACTAAAACCTCATGGGAAGGGGGGCGTTCCAGTCCGTCCTTCACGCCCTACCGAGGTCACCAGTTGCCCCCCACGAGCGGCTCTCCAGCACGGCCACAGCCCCAGAAGCACAAGGACTTAATGCAGAACCCAGCAGCTTGGAGCAGAAAAGTGAAAGGACTATGCGTTAATCCAGGCAATCATGTCTGCCTGGAGGGGAAAGGGTGTTGGCCCCTTCCGCCCTCCTCCCTCTGGAAAGAAAGATGGCGGCCACATGGGAGCCTTGTGGACAGCAGGTATGAGCCGGGGGTGTGGGGGCGACTAAAACCTCATGGGAAGGGGGGCATTTCGGTCCGCCCTTCATGCCCTACCGAGGCCACCAGTTGCCCCCCACTAGCGGCTCTCCAGCACGGCCACGACTCCAGAGCACAGAAACCAATTTCTTAACTATCTGACTTTCAGTAGAAATACTTCCAGGGTCAATAAGTAAAATAGCAGAAATCCAAAACCAACATTTAATTCTTGAACCCAGCCTTAGAAAGCAAATCACTTCACAATGCTTTTTCAGCATGTCTGATTTTGGGGGGGGGGGGTAAACTCTAAATAATAGCGGTGAATCTTTTATTGAAACAATGAATCTAATCAAAGCAGATAGAGTGTTAACTAGAATTCATCTGCCCCACAGGGACTGGAGGGGTGGGGTTTTATTGGGGTTCTTCATGGTAAAAAATAAGTATTGGTAAAGGGAAATGTGTTCGATATTTGCATGACTGAGACCTAAACCTGAAAGCTTTGTAACCTTTCCCACGGTGATTCAATAAATAAATAAATAAATAAATAGAAATTCTAAAAAAAAAAAAAAAAAAGAAAATGAAAAAGGAGAAACTTAACTGGGATATGTGTCACCTAATATTGACTCTTAGAGCCCTTTCTACATTATAGATCTGATTCTAATCAAATATATAGTTTGCAAATAGAAGTCTTTTTTGCTAATCTTATTTTCAGGGTGCAAGTGTACCCAGTGTCAAGCCAAGGACATCATACATGGGAGGCAAGTGCTCTGCCTCGGAACAATAATTCCAGCTCTCTGAATAACACCGATGCCATTATTTGAAGCAAAAGGTGTTGATTGAGATGACATCCAGTTTTTAATTTTTTAAATTGCAAGTACTTTTGGTATGTATCTAAGTAATTTGTGACAAACACAATGCCAGAAACACTTACTCCTAAGTTTTGTTCAAGAGTTTAATTTTTACCTCTTAAAGGTCTCTTAAAAGACTCATGCAGGACTGAAGATCCACAGAACAAGATAAGCGTAACTCTCTGAGACCTTGGACTCCAGTCTCAACGGACCCAGGGACAGAGATTCTCTGATTGCTCCCACCAATCACAGGTGAAAAAGGGATTATAATCAGGAGCCCCACCCTACCCTGCCCTGTCTGCTTCCACCAAACACCAGAGACCCAGGGATCGGATTGCGCACAGAAGACCCACCCTACCCCTACCGGGACCAGATAAATACCCCACTGGCAGCCCTCCACTACTGAAACTACCTCCACCACCCAGCCGCCGCCACACTCCAGGACGCTTTCCGGACCCGCGTGGCCACAACACATCATAAGACAATAAATACCCGTCTTCCGGAATTGCCATACAATATTTGATAGGGTTCAAATATGGTAACGCCTACGAGGGAGTTTAGAGGTCGCCCCAAAAGCCTCTATCCCTCTCGGAAAGACTGGAAAGCTACCGAGAGTATTCCGCCCGCACAGCAGAGCCTGGCAAGCTATCCGTTGTGTATTCGATATGCCAAAACCAGTAATTACAATGGGTCTCATTCACCTGTCCCTGAAGGCTTCACCAACATGGCAGCACTGAGAAGGATGAGAAAGGAGACGCCGATAAAATCTCAAGGCCGAACTAGGCTGCCACAACAAAGGAAGACAAAAATGATCATCTATACTTTCAATGCACGTACGCTAGCATCAGATGCATCTATCGAGGACCTGATGGTACAAGTGAGAAAGATCAAGTACGACATCATTGGTCTGACTGAGACAAGACGGCACCAATCTCATCATGCCACTTTCAACACTGGAGAAGAATTGTTCCTCGGAACATGTGATAAAAGAGGTGTCGGAGGCGTCCATGTCCTTGTCAACACAAACTTGGCCATGAGCATTGATTCATTCGAATGCCTAACAACCCGAATCGGATGTTTACATTTGAAGAGATGTGGCTCACTGCCGGCAGTTTCTATCTTCATTGTCTATGCATCAACATCTAATTATGATAAAGGAGAAATTGAGAAGTTCTACATGGAGCTGGAGAAGTTTATAAAGAAGACCCCACCTTCTACAAGATCATTGTGGGTGATTTTAATGCCAAGATAGGACTGAGAAGATCAGCTGAAGAACTTCACATTGGGACCCATGGCCTAGAATGGAACGAACAGGGTGAGAGACTGTCTGAGTTCATCATGTTGACCAAGACCATCCATGGCAACTTACAATTCCAGAAGGCCGAATTTAAACATTGGACATGGGAGTCTCCCGGTGGACGATTCCACAACGAAATAGACCATATCATATTCAATCGACGGTGTTGCCTGACTGATGTCGCTGCTGTCCCAAAATTCCAAACGGGATCGGACCACCGTCTCCTTCGTGCAAAATTCTACTTCACAGAGCGGGGAGAAAGGGCTGCAAAGTTTAAAAAGAGAACTCCCAGAATGACCACCAACTGGGAGCTCTTTGGCACTATTGTGGCAACATGGGATGATGCCATTTGTTGACAACATTGACAAGGAATACGATCGACTGGTTCAGCACCTCCATGATTGTGTGAGGAATGCAAAGAGAGAGATAGCCACAAAAAAACACTTGTCTTCGAAAACTATTGAGCTTATTCGCCAACGTGGTTTGGCGCATGCCTCAGGCAACCGCAAGCGAATGTCCGAGCTCGCAAAGCAGTGCAGAGATGCGATCAAGGAAGACCTCAAAGAGAGAAGAGCAGAAGTGCTTGGAGATGCGGCAGAAGCCAGGAAAAGTATTCATAACGCCTGCCTGTCCTTCACCAACTACAAGACCAAGATGACTGCCCTACGACGTCCTGATGGATCTATCACATCCTCCAGAACGGCAATGGAGAAGATTATCCATGACTTCTACTCAAATCTCTTCGATAGCCATGTCCACTTGCCGACATACCAAATTCCACAGGATGGATATGTCATTCCCAATGTTCTCCCTTCTGAAATCTGACACGCCATTTTGTCAGTAAAGAAACGAACAGCACCTGGCCCAGACAAGGTCAGACCTGAATACCTGAAGAACCTGCCGTCAGTACTCATCAATACACTGGCTCGGCTCTTCACATGCTACCTGTCTGAATGTAAGGTTCTGTCCCAATGGAAAACCAGCAGGATTGTACTACTGTTGAAGAAGGGAGACATCCATGACATTGGCAACTATCGCCCGATCTGCCTATTTTCTGTCATCAACAAGTTGTTCACTCGAGTCTTCCTAAATAGGATTGGCAGAACACTAGATGAAGGACAACCATGCGAGCAAGCCGGGTTCCGCAAAGGATTCAGCACCATCGACCATATCCACACGATAACCAAGCTCACTGAGGTTTCTAGGGAGTTCAAGATGCCGCTCTGTCTAACATTCATTGATTTAAAGAAGGCCTTTGATTCTGTTGAGACGGAAGCGGTCATTGAAGCCCTAGCCAATCAGGGCATTCAAGCTCAATACATCAAGATCTTCCGTGAGCTGTACTGCGGATTCACTACCAGGATCTCACCATTCTACAAAGAAGTAATCATCGATGTCAAGAGAGGGGTTCAGCAGGGTGATACCATTTCACCGAAACTCTTCAGTGCCACCCTCAAGAACATCATGCAATGACTGGAATGGGAAGGAATGGGAGTCACGATAGATGGTCGGCAACCACCTCCGCTTTGCTGATGACATTGTTTTAATAACACCAAACATCAGCCAAGCAGCACAAATGCTGGCCGACTTCGACCGTGAGTGTGGAAAGGTCAGTCTACAGCTGAATCTTACAAAGACAATGTTTATGAGAAACAGCCTCATTCCTGACGCCCCATTCACTCTCAATGGAACGACTATCTCCGAATGCAACAGCTATGTGTACCTAGGTCGAGAAGTGAACATGACAAATGACCTGGCACCCAAGCTGCGCAAGAGCGGCTTGGAACGCCTTCAAGAGTGTCAAAGAAATAGCTAAGAGGACGAAGAACCTCTGGCTCCGGGCACATCTCTTTGATTCCACTGTTCTTTCTGCATTAACATATGCCTCAGAGACCTGGGCCCTACACAAACAGGATGAGAATGATATTTGGGTATCCCGAAGAGGAATTGAAAGAGCTATGCTTGGAATATCACATTTCACTCAAATGAGAGAAAGAATCTGGAGTTCCGACCTCCATCGACGATCAAGAATCAGGGATGCTGTCTCGTTTGCCAAGGTGTCAAAAATCAGATGGGCTGGGCACGTAATGAGATTTAAAGATGACTGCTGGACTAGAGTTGTTACCGACTGGATTCCATGGGATGTCAAAAGACCGCGTGGCCACCCACCTACCAGATGGCCAGACTTCTTCATCAAGATCATGAACGATCGGTTTGAGGCTCTTCATGTTCCTACAGTCACCATTGGGCTACACTAGCACGCGACAGGGACAAATGGAGACGTTACTGGCGCCCGCTCAATCAAATCGAGGATTAACGGGAAGTCAAGTGATCAAGTGATCAAAGGTCTCTAAGCCTCATGCTGTTAGATAACAGTCAGTCTTTGCTGTTATTTATATGTAAAGGCCTTTATTTGTATTTTTGATTAAAACAATCATTTTCCACAAAACTGTCCTGTTCGTTTGCTTGCCTATAACTTCTGTAATTTCTGTGAGAGTTTGGGGGGTAGGGGTGGAGAGTATTAAATATGAGCTAATACTTACCAGTAAAACCATGTGGGTCTGGCCATTTTTACGGGAATTTTTTAAATCACTAATAAATTATATTACTTATTAGAGGTTTGTCCACAATTTGTACTTTTGGGGCCAATAGAAACTTGTCTACTGAATCAGTCATGTTATCGATGTATATTTCTTCATAGAATTTCTTATTTTATTGTGCATCTTCTCAGTATTTCTAGCTAAAGGGTTTTTTTTTGTTTTATTTTTAAAATCATTTTAAAGAACAATACTTATTCTTTTAATTTGTTCCTTCCACCACTGTTACTTCATTTCTATTTAATTTACTTGCACGGTTTACACTTTTCTTTCTTATACTTTTATCAATTTAGTTTATTAAAATGCAAGGTGATGTTATAGATTAAAGAATTTTGCTAGCACTTCATATTAATTTCTATATAATTTCTAAATGCTGTTTAAGGAATACCTGATAAGTCTGGTAGGCTATTTCACTTTTTTTTTATTTTTAATTTTTTAATGAATCACCATGAGGTACAGTTTACAGGCTTGCAAACTTTTGCGCTGAAGTTTCAGTCATACAATGATCTAGCACCTATCCCTCCACCACCAATGTTCCTAGTATCCCTCCCACCACATCAACCCCATCCCTCTGCCTCTGTGGCAGGCACATTCCCTTTAACTCTCTCCTTTTGGGTGTTATGGTTTGCCATACAGTTATTAAGTGGTCATCATGTTCGGTCTATAGTCTACTTTCAGCATGCATCTCCCATCCTGAGCAAGACCTCCAAGCATCCTTTACCTTGTGGTCCCTTCTCTATCTCAGCTGCATGTGAGGCCGGCTTCCAAGCTGTGGAGCAATCCAGCTGGTCCTTATCTCTACTATTCTTGGGTGTTAGTCTCCCATTATGTTACTTTAGATTTCACAAATGAGTGCAGTTCTTCTAAGTCTGTCCCTCGCTTTCTGAAGCATTTCACTTAGCATGATACTCTCTATGTAAAACCAGTTACATGCAAATTTCCTGACTTCATCTTTTCTAACAGCTGCATAGTACTCCATTGTGTAGATGTACCAAAGTTTCTTTAACCAGTCATCTGTTCTCAGGCACTCAGATTTTTTCCAGATTCTGGCTATTGTAAAGAGTGCTGCAATAAACATACATGTGCAGATATCATTTCTACTGTACTTTTTTGCATCTCCGGGATATATACCCAGAAGTGGTATTGCTGGGTCACATGGGAGCTCAATTTCTAATTTTTTGAGAGATGTTCATATTGTTTTCCCAAAGGGCTGAACCAAAGGACATTCACACCAGCAGTGAGGGAGAGTCCCCTTCCTCCCATATCCACTCCAACACTGGTTGCTTTTGTTCTTTTGGATGTGGGCCTGTCTCTGTGGTGTGGGATGATATCTCATTGTTGTTTTGATCTGCATTTCCCTGATGATTAGTGATGAAGAGCATTTTTTCATGTGCCTTTTGGCCATTTGGATTTCTTCTTTGAGAAAGTTTCTGTGCATTCCATAGCTCCATTTTCTGATGGGATTGGATGTTTTTTTCTTATAGAATTCAGCCAGTGCCTTGGGCTATTTCACTTTCATTCACTTATTTTCAGTTTCCCTTGTGTTTTTTTTCTACAATATCTTACCTATTTAGATTTAGAGTACATTTACAGCAATCTAAATCATAATTTAGATTTAGGGATATATTCCTTAATTTACATTTTTTTACTATTTTTTTTAATTGAAACACCGTGAGATGCAGTTACAAAGCTTTGAAGATCGAGATTCAGTCATACAATGATCGGACACCCATCTCTCCACCAGTGTACATTTTCTACCACCGATGTCCCTAAGTATCCCCCCTGAAACCCCCACTCCACCCCACCCCCTGCCACTGTGGCAGATGATTTTCTCCTTGATTTTCATTTATTTAGAAATATTTTTAAACTGACTAAATTTCCTCCATGTTTATATCTAATTACATTCTATTTTTGGTGAGAAGACATATCTGTCTTTAACATTTTAAATTAGTTGTGGTTTCACTAATATCTTGGAAAATGTCTTGGGTGCACTTGAGAAAAATATTTATTCTGTTGCAAAAAGTTCTACAAAGCCATTGTCTAGTTGATTTGCATTGTTAAAAGCTGCTCAAGTTTCCTATATCTTTGTGGGTCTTTTGCCCAGATATTTTATTTAATATTGAAAGTGTACAATTCTTAACCATTACCACTGCTTTGCATATGTCTCCAATTTTATCTTGTGTATTTTAGACTATGTTGTTATGGAAATATAATTTTATAATACTCTTCAGTGGTGCGAGGGATTATACTCAGGGCTGTTCATATACTACACATGTTCAACATCCCTGGTTATAATTTTCATTCTTCCTGACTGGTTGACTTTTTTGTAATTACAAAAGATCCTTTAAAATATTTCTAACAACATTTTCATCTAAAATGTATTTGGTTCATTATTAGTACTGCCTCTCAAGCTGTAAGAATGGCTGCCATATAACATACAATTTTCAGCCTTTAAGTTTCAGTCTATTTTCATATCTGAATATGAAGTATGTATTAAGTAGACAGTGGAGGTAAGTCTGGATCCTGCTTTTTTTATCCACATAACTAACATTTCATTGTGTTGTTTAAATCAACCATATTTATTATAAAAATGCATTGTTATTCCTATAATTGTGCTGGTTTCTATATATTGCTCATTCCCCTGTTCCTCTTTTTCAGTCTTTGTACTAGATACTTTTTATGTACTTCTAAAATTATTTTTACTACACAGTCTGAAAATTTCCTAGTCACTGATCCAGATTAAGTATACATGGCAATTTAAAATTACTTGAGGATATCTGATACTAATTTCAACAAAGAAGTAATTATAGCTCCTCTTAAATTTTTTACTTTCATCTTTTGTTGTCTTATTTCATCTTTTGGTATCCACAGGGCATTGATACATGTTAGGTACATAATACACCATTATAACCATTGTTTTTATATCTTCTGAAGAAGATACGAGAATAAAAGAGAAAATATGGCCTTTTAAATATTAAGCATAAAATCCTATTTTTAGAAATGTCAAGTAAGTCTAATATAGTTCAGTCTAACAGTGAAGGACAGATAGTGGCTGACTTTCTAGGAAATTCCATGTCTGAGGTTTCTATTCTTTTATCATGCAATAGATATTTATGTAACTCTAATATATGAAAGCAAGAGCTTTTTGTAAATTGTGAAACTTCAGACAAAATAAAATACAATTTTTTACTTTATATATCACAGCAATGCAAGACTGAAAAATATAGTTTTTGTACAAAACTGATTTTTTGTGACTCAAAATTGCATTACACTGAGAAAATTACTTCATTTTGAACATGTTTGAGCCATAGCAGTATTGCGATTTTTGAGATATAAAAAGGTGTAAAATGAGAGAAAATCAAAGCAAAGGTCCTTTATGATAAAGGTCTGGTGGTGACTCGTATTCTCCAAATAACAATATATGTTTACATTTTTTATTGCAATTAATCTTTTATCAGAAATACACATTAAATAGGAGACTAATACCCAAGAATGGCCGAGATTAGTACCAGGAATTTTGCTCCACGGCTTGGAGGCCAGCCACACATGCTAGGGGAAAAGGGAGCTCAGATAGAAAAGGGAGCACCAAATAAAGGGTGTGGGAGGATCCTCCCAGGATGGGAGATGTATGCTGACAATAGACTATAGATCAAACATGATTGCCACTCAATGCCTCTTTTGCAAACCACAACACCCAAAAGTAGAGAATAAAAGGAAATGCCCTGCCACAGAAGCAGGGTGGGATGGGCGGGATGGGGGGTGGGAAGGATACTAGAATCCGTGGTGGTGGGAAATGGGCACTGGTGGAGGGATGGGTATTTGGTCATTGTATAATTGAAACCCAAGCACAAAAATTTGTAAGTCTACAACTGTACCTCATGGTATCTCACTAATAAAAATTAAAAAAAAAATTTAAAAAAAAGTTAAAACTGTACGTGCAAAGTGGCTTTAAGAAAGTTGTACAAAATATGCTTCTTGTAGTTATGTTTATTTTATAATAAATTATGGATATGTACTGATGGGCTGGAGCAATACCACAGTGGGTAGGACATTTGCCTTGCACGAGGTCGGCCCGGGTTCGATTCCTCTGCCTTTTTCGGAGAGCCCGGCAAGCTACTGAGAGTATCTCGCTTGCACAGCAAAACCTGGCAAGCTACCCATGACATATTCGATATGCCAAACACAGTAACAGCAAGTTTCACAATGGAGACGTTACTGGGCCTGCTTGAGCAAATCGATGAACAATGGGAGGACAGTGCTACAGAGCTATGTACCGACATGCTAATATTGAATAAAATTCTGTAAGTGTAAGAAGCCCAATGAAAACTATGTGATAAAAATGTTTTTTTATTTTTTTTTAAAGTGGTAGCTATTATAGCAATAGATCACTTTTGAAGTTTAAGCAAAGGGAATGGTGGATGCCTAATGTACCCAATCAGGGGTTAGATCCCTGAAACTACATGGTTGCTAGAGTGTCACAGAGCGGCCCTGGTGATCCCCAAGTACATTGAACCTCTGGCCCAGGTGATTAAGAATCACAAGTGGTATCACTGGGCCTCCTAAGCACTGATTGGGAGTCTCCTTACCAAATAAGGGGAAAAGAATATAAAGCACATAAACTGTATACCTTCATCTATTTATATGTATTTCTAAATCTCTGCTCTGGGTCAACTCCAGTCCCCTTCTCCTTGAATACCTTAAATCTGCAGCTATTTATCTCATGGCTATTTTATTAATCATGGCTTAGCTGTTTAAATTATGCTAGGATGAAGATAAACTCTTCCATGGATTATTATGGTTTATTTTGTAGCAAAACAGGAAGTAGAACCAATTCTGTCTCCACTCTCCATCTTATCTCTACTCTTGATACTTCTTGGAACATATTTCTTTCCAGAAAAAAGTAATCTGATTTTGTTTAAAAATAGATACTTTATTGAGGTGATTTAGAAGGTGAAATTTGCTATCACAGATTAGGGTTCAATTCCTGGCTCTATTATTTATCACATCTAGGTTTTGGAACAATTTATTTTCTAAACTTTAAGATGATGTAAATAATGCATGCAACAATCTTTGACATATCTTTTTCTTTGGGGTGGGGTGGGGCATTACTATTTCTTCTTATCTCTGGGGAAAATTGTTCCCTATTTCTACTATTTAGCAGTTATCAATTTGTAGACAGAGTTTGAATTCTGTCTCTATGAATTATCAGCAAGTGGCTTTTATTAGCCCTTTATTAGCTGCAAAAGCACATTGCCTGTATACCTGTATTACATTGCCAAGTAATAAATAGAAAATCTAGAGTATCTGCTTATAGAACAAGATGCTGCAATCTGGAAAAAAAACACTGAGAGATTTCAATTTGCCTCATTCATCAATGGACAGGGCAGATCAATATCAATCATTCATTCACGGCCACTTGGATTGTCAATTGCCAGTCTTCTCCAACCAAACCTAAACCAATTCATCAATTATGTATATACATTTTTTGGTGGTGGGAGGGACGGAACATTGAGTTTTTAGTTACACCTGGTTTGGGTGCCAGAGATCAAAATGGGGTCAGGTACATGCAAAGCAAGAACTTTACCCCCTATACTATCTCTGTAATCCCCTGACTCTTATTTTGTCTTTTCTTTTTGGGGGGAGGGGTCACACCTGGTGATGTTCAGGGGCCAAGCTCTGGTTCATCAGGAGTAAGGCAAATGCCCTACCAGCTGTACTATAGCTCGGGCCCCTCCCTCAACTTTTTTTTAAAGAATTTGTTATTGAATCACGGTGAGATAGATATTTACAAAGCTGTTCATAATTTACTGTTATAGGTTTCTGTTACAGTGTTCTAACACATATCCCTACACCAGTGCACATTTTCCAGCACCAGCATCATATATATGTGTGTGTGCATGTGCGTGTGTATGTGTGTTTCTGTATGTGTATGCAAATATATATATATATATATATATATATATATATATATATAGCCTAGGAGGACTAGTCATTGGTTGGAATAAACCATGAGTGTGTGAGGGGTGGAGGGTAGGGTAGGTAAGATAGAGAAGGGACCAGTATGACAATAATAGTTGGAAATGATCATGCTGGACAAGAACTTAGTGTCAAAAGTGGGTGAAAGGATGTACATGATAACCTTTCAGTACCCTACTCACTCAACTCTTAAACATTTTTGTTTTAACAGCTGCTATATTAGGTTCTGTTGACAATTGTTCATGCTTTTGTGACTCTGACCCTTACAGCAAACCAAAGCAGGGATGATTAAGGTCCCATTTTATGAATTACAAAACTGAAGCATAAGGACCAATAGGAGTTACATGTTTAGGACTACAGTGCTAGTAATAAATTGCCAATACACTCTCTAACTGTGCACAGCCATAGCTGAAATAATACCTCCACCTGACATTTGAACCCAGTTATGTTCATTTTTTTCACTAAAATGCCTACATATGTGTTGTTCCTGTGGCACATATTGCAGAGTCTCTTTAGAATTAAAACTACCTACAGTAAGAACCAGCACTTATTTTCAACAACTTAAATTCAACAGCACATAATTTCTAAGCACTAAATAAATGTTCAGTAATAATGAAGAAAATATACATGGCCAGGGCAAAGTCAAGGTAGTATTACCCATGTGGCAGAAATAATTTGCAATGAAATTATAAAATATTAAATCTTAATGAGCATAGTTTCAATTAGGAAATTGAAAATATCCTCATTAAACTTGCAGATGATACTTAGTTGGGTAGGGGTTAAACACTTTAAAGGAAAGAAGGATTTAAAATGAACTTGATAGATTAGAGAATGGCTCATCAAAAAACAGAATGAAGTTCAATTAAGAGAAGAACAAAAAGACATACTTAAGAACCCAAAGCATACCATGCATCACATTAAAAAATGGGAATCACTGGCTAGGCACATTGGTGGAATAAAACACCATGCTAACTATATGTGCTGTTTTTCCTTTTTCCCAGTATAATTCTGGCTGTGCATTGGAATCAGAAGGAAAGTTTAAAATTACATATTCCATCTAGGACCCCTCCTAGACCAATTAAAAGAGTAAAGACATTGAGAAGGCTCCAAATTGGTGCTATTTAAAATTCTCTAGGTGTTTCTAATGTGGCTAAGATTCAGAACCTCTGAACATATGAACAACCATACATACCCTTCAGGTCTATATGAAGAACCTTATAAAGACAATAACATAACTTATACGTTTGGTAAGAGAGGCATATGGCTTACAGAAAGCAACTATTTATTTAAAAAATCTAATATCAATGATACTCAAAACAGAAATAAAATTAATTACATTTGTGGTTCTCTAAGTGTGGTTCTTGGATAAGCAGTGTAAGAGAATTTACAAAAAATGCAAGTTCTCATGCCACTACAACTTGCTAAATCAATGATTCTGTTTGACTCAATAAAGTCTCTTGGTTAGCCATCCAGATGACTGATACAGCTAAATTTGTATCAGTATTTTACTCTTAGCTGAGAAGTTAAATTTGTTTCCTTATAGTATCAATTTTCTCTTATAGGATTATTCTATGCCTTCATTTGTAAGCCATCTAGAAGTTTTCCTAGATGTCACTAGGATACATGAAATTAAACATTTCTACAGTGACAGTAATCTGATCCAGCAATTATAATCCTAGGCATTATCAAGAAAATATGAAATACTAATTTGAAAGAAATACATACACTCCTGTGTTCAATTATTTTAATACCCCAAGATTTGGAAATTTCCTAAATGTATAAAATGTAGAAGTAAGTTTTATATATATGCACATAAACAATGGCATATTATTCAGTTAAAATGATGATATCTACCTATCTCTTAGCCAGTTATTTGCACTGGGATTTAGAGCTACTAAACCTGACTTTCATCCTCAGGTTTCCCTATCATTACTTCAATAAATAGGTGATTTGTACATGCCAAATATATAAGTTAAACCTATTTTTAGATTAACAGCATTCAAACATTGTTAACAGAGAAAAGATGTGATTAGGAAAACACTCAGAACACAACTTAAGCACAGAATGGCTCAATTAAAACTTACATGTTGTGGAGCATGGTGACGGGCATTGGAACAGGTAAGACCTGACCTTGTAAAGCAGCCCAGAAATGAAGCCTCACAAGAGGGAGTATCTGGGCAAAGTTGGTAGGAACAGGGTGTCAGCACGGGGTGTTTGGCCTTGAGCCTCACTCAACCTCCTAGTCATATGAGCCCTAGACACAGAAACTGTCATGTACGCTTAGCAGGTCATCCTAACCACAGCATATAGCCTTGACTGGTATTGGACTGGGGCAAAGCAAAGTAGGAAAGGTGATAGGTCAATTATGCTAAATTTTGTGTGACCAGACCTTCTTATAAGCTGAGACCCTCTATAAAACATGTGTGTATTTGGCAATAAACAGCCACTGGCTGCTCCAGGAGAGTATTTCTCTGCGTGCCCGTCATCCTTTGCCTCACGTCTGCCCAGACCTGGTATGCAATATATCAGGGCACATTAGAGAAAAACTTTTCCCCAACCACTTAAGTATAGAATGGCTGAATTAAAACACTTACATACATAAAAGTTTAGAAAGATCAATGCCAAAATGTGAACAGTATTTAAATACGGGTTGTCTGTCCTGTCCTCCCGTTGTTCATCTATTTGCTCAAGTGGGCCCAGTAATGTCTCCACTTTGATACTTGTTGTTACTGTGTTTGGCATATTGAATACGTCAGGGGTAGCTTGCCAGGCTTTGCCGTGCGGGCGAGATACTCTTGGTAGCTTGCCGGGCTCTCCGAGAGGGGCAGAGGAATCGAAGCCGGCTCTGCCAGGCTGGCAGCGCGCAAGGCAAACGTCCTACTGCTGTGCTATCACTCCAACCCAAATATGGGTTAATATGTTCCTTTTAATACTTCTTTTGCATTTTAAAATATGCTATACTGAAGGGGTCAGAGAGATAGTACAGTGGGCAGGGACCTTGCCTTACAAGCAACCGACATGGATTCAATCCCTGGCACCCCAAGTATTGCCAGGAGTGATCCCTGAGTACAGGGTCAGATGGAAGCAATGAGCACCACCACAAGGTGTGCCCTGCTCCCCTCCCCCCATTTTAAAAGGTAGAAAAAAACCCTACAATCAATAATAAAGCTCAAAAACCACCCCCAATCCTGGAACTGCTGGGGGTCGACCTGAAAGTTCCCTAAGCCTATGGGGTGCGACTATGGAGGTCCTCTAGCTCCAAGGGTCCTGAGTGCCTCTGTGTAACCCCAGGTTCTAGCATTGAATTCTCCTGGCAGGTTAGTCAACTTTTGGAGGAACAGAACTTAGCCCCCCTGTCCACTCCACTTCTAACAGACAACTAAATGACTATTAACTACCATATATTAGGTCTAAATTATAAATATGAATCAAATGTGTATCTTAATTTTTTAAAAGAGCTTAGAACATAACTTATAAAGAAATAACTTAGTAACATGCTTTACAGAGGAAGGAATATGGTAAGTTAAAAAATTTAAAAACCCATACAAAGTCAGTAAAACACATCTTTATCTTCCTTCCATAGAATATCATCAAAGTAAAAATTGAAAAGCAATTCTACTTCATTTTTTATCTTTTTCAAGTTTTGAAACTTTTATTTAGTATGTTAACGCATTTGACTTTGGATGATTATGATTGTTTTGAAGAAAATTAAGACAATGTTATCTTTTATGAGGAACCTAACACACTTCTTAATTCTAGATAAAGCTGATGATAACACTCATCAACCCTGCTTAGTGCTTGGGGTAAATTTTCATATTAAACCAAGCACATCAACCACGTGCTTTGAGTAAATATGAAGAATGATTTCTTTGGTAATAAATTATATGTTCAAAAGAATTTTATAAAGAAGTCATTCAAATTTTACCAGAAAATTAAATCTAAATATAAGTTTGCTTCCTTGAGTTCATTCTTGATTTATGGTTGTGAGGTACAAAATTTAATAAAAATGGTGATATTTCCTGATTAATAGTAAACATTGAGATACAATGGGATTTTCATCAGATTAAGAGCTGGGAGACATTATCGCAAGATATAGTAAAGTGGTGATTCGTTTTTTCTTTTCCTCCTGTATTCACATTTTCATGAACTCATTAACAGAACAAATAATTTTCTGAAGTCTTACCATGATGTAGTCAGCTTTTTCAGAAGACTGTCTTTAGCAAATCAGCAGCCCTGGAAATATCATCACATGGCTGCAAGGGATGGGGCATCCAAGGGAATCTGACAGAAGAGTTAAGGACAGCAGAGTGTACAAGGTGCTTGCTCTTTTGGTGTAGAAGTAGATCAGGCCTGTCATTCTTAGGTCTCCTACTGGAATATGTGAGTGATGTGGAACGCATTGCTGCAAAGTGTCAGTCTTTCCCTTAGTGGCCAGTTAGGCATGGTGTTATGATGGAATTCTAAATTGTGTCAAAATGTATTTATTCTCAATATGAATAACACTGGTGAGCCAAAAGGATAAAAAAAAAAACAAGGAAAATTCTAGAACAGGCACTTTGCACACCAGGAATCCAAAAAGCCAATACGCATATGAAAAGTACTCATTATTTATAAAAGATATGCAAATCAAAAACCACCACAATGAGATATAACACCAGAATTGTAAAAATGAAGTGCTCACACACTGCTGACATAAAGTATAAACCGGTAAATCATTTTTTAAAATTGTTGAGCAGAATTTACTAAATTTGAATACATGAATATCCAATGAAACAGCAATTGGACTCCTAGGTATACCTGATAGAACCCATAAAAGCATATGAGAAAATTCTTGGCAGCACTATTGTAAGAGCAAAAATCTAGAAACAAGAAAAATATCCACCAGTAAAAGAAAAAAAGTATATTCAGATAGCATATAAAGTATATTGATAGTATAATACTCAACACAAAAATAAACTAAAAAAATAAGCTATAACTAATATAACATGGAATTAGAACTAATACAACATATATATAACAAATATAATAATATTCATAATAAAAAGGACATGGTAAAACCAGTTTATGCTGTGAGAATTGTGTATATGAATATGGAAAGTGACGGTTAGGAATGGGAGCTTATGAGGTTCCAGTATACTGTTTTCTTCATCTGGGTAATATTAATCAAGCCATATATATATTGACTCCTTGAAAATGTTTATATTTAAAATGAGGGAAGAAGTGAAATGATATAAGTCACATTTAAACATATCCGAATAAAACAAACCTTCCAGTGCAGTTACAACATCCAGTGCTGAGTAATTTAGTGAAACAGAGAGAGAGAGGGCTTCGCTGAGGCAAATGTGTATATTTATAGTCTTTTATTCCTGATTTTGAAAGTAGAAATAGTGTTTGAGATTTCTTAAAAGGCAATAGTAGGAATGTTAAAGAAGATCTTAGGATAAACTACAAAGGGATTATAAATAGGATTAAAGATCTGCTTAGAAGATGAACACGTGACTAACCATATGGGCAAAGGACATAAAAGAAATAAATTATGCTTAAAAAATTATTCTCACACACCCCCTTTTCTAATTTTAAGAATACCATATGTAGAAGATAGCTATTTCTAATAAAAACAAATTTCTACAAAATAATACATTCCTTACATTATTCCATTCTAAAATACATATGTATATATTAATGTATATGTAAAAATACACATACAGTTAACAGAACAAAGGGTACTAAGTAGATTGTGGCCAGTTTCTAGCGAGTTCATGGCAAAGAGAAAGACCAATGTTAAAGAATGATGAAATCTTTGAATCTTATTAGAGGAGGGTTACTGTCCAGTACTGTAAGTGGAGCATAAATGTCAGGAGCTCTCCCACGCAGTAGTTTTTTTTTGCCCTGTAAGACCACACTAGATCCTCCTGCTCTCTGCCCTTCATTTATTTGACTTTAAAATAAAAAACAGAGGAGCAACATCATTATGCCTCATGGCAGAGCACAATTTTAAACATTTTTTTCCCTCCCTTGTGGACAGACAAGAAAAAAATGGGTAGGAAAGCATCCCTTTTATTTAGTGATAAATTTTTGATTAAATAAAACCTTGATCATGGTTTATTAAATGTCGGCTTAAGAATTTCACAGGCTACGGGACTGGAGAGGTAGTAGGGAGGGACAGTGGACACGGCTCTTGCCTTACAAGCAACAGACTTGGTTCAGTCCAGCATCACATATGGTCCTCTGAACACCACGAGCAGTGACCCCTGAGCACAGATCTAGGAGTAAGTCCTGAAAACTGCTGGGTGTTGGCCTCATCTCTCAAAATTGAATTATTCAGGCAAGATATACTAACATGAAATATAATGACTGCTAATACCACTTTCTTTGTTGTGTCTTATAGTTAGAGCTTGAATTCAATAGATTTTATTATTTATTAGTTCTTGTCAGAAATAAATTACAAGATGTTGTTAACATTTTAATACTAAATCAATACAATATTCATTGGTTCATCTTTCAATATAGGTATATTGGTGAGTGAGAATTTAGGTTTTGTTTGCATATCATATTGACAGTTTGCTGTGTCTGAGTGCTTTCATAGGGAAAGTATGTACATAACTTAATGTGCCCATATTTCAAAATTAAAAAAAAACCTTTAAGACTGTTAGAATGGACTAGGTGAGTGCAAAAAAAGTCGATATATGAGGTAAGTGATGGTGAACTATTGTTTTCTTGAGTATATTTCAATGTTCCTTTATTTCATTATTCCTCAAGAAATTGGGATTAGACAGCTCCTTTGACTAATTAACCCAGAGAGGTTTGACTAATGGAAGGAGATTGCAAGCATGATTAGTTAAATGATAATGTACATTCCACTTAATGATCATTACCATTTATTCTAATATCAGTGCTAATAAATGGTGAAGCTATTTAAGTCAAATGCTGTCACATCACAATAACGAACACCATGGCTAACACGAATAATTTCTAATTTACTTGGGAATCAATGGGACATGCAACTTTCTTAATGCACATCAATGCTTACTTCAGGAGATGTATAGACTCTTTTAAAGTAGGAAAATATTGTTCTCCTTATACAGACTACATAAAAGGTAGTCCTACCACCATTCCCTGCATACTCAAGCTACTTAACTGCTATTCATGAGGCCACTGAAATAGAGGAAGACTAATTGTGAAGAGACAATGATTATAATATAGAGTAAATGGCTCAGTATGGGGCCTGGGGTGCTAGCTCCAAGGGCTAGTGCTTGTTGTTTACATGTAGGAGGCTCAAGTTTGATTCCTGGAACTGCACGCTCCCATATCATCCAGGGAGCAATTCCCAATCACTGTCTCCTGTTGTCTGAGAATGTCACAGGGTGCAAAGTAAAACCAAAGTTTCAAATGCAAGTTTTATTCCATTCCCTTGGTGTCTAAGGATTCAATCAATATAGATTATTCATGTTCTTGTGCAGTGATGGAAAGCTAGTTTTGCTTTGTAAATGCCTCAATGGATGCTGAACTACTTCCCCTACCCTGTAGCCCCCTCCCCCTTCTTCCCCCTTTCAGTTTTATAACTGCATTTCTCTTGCAGTGATTCCGGGCACCTCCAATTTCAGAGCCCCTGTGTACTTGTGTGAAGAGTAAACAAGTTTTTTTCCCCATCAGTGTCAACTGTTCTTGTGGATAGCCCTGAGTCTCCCATACTACCACCCCCTAAACCCATAGGAAGTTGTAATCCCTGGTTCCTGTGAATGTGTACTTAGGTGAAAATTCATTTTTTGCAAAAATAGTTAAGAAAAGAGGGTTTAGATTACAGTGAGTCATACCAAATGATCAGTGTTCTAAGAAGCCATGTGATGGGAGTTCCCATGACAGAATGGCGTTCGGTAATAGAGTGATGCAGCTGTAAGCGAAGGCACATCGGAAGTGCTAGAAGTCACAAGAAGACCGGGGAGAGAAGGCAAATTTTCCTTCAGAAGCTCCAGAAAGAAACCAACCTTACTAACATCTGCATGTCTCTAAAATTGTGACAGCATTTCATTGCTGTAAGGCCCCCAAAGTGGCAATTTGTTGTGGGAGCCTGGGAGATGAATTCATCTAGATTTCATCTTACTTCTATGTCTTTTCTAATCTTTATAAGTTGTTGCTCCAAATGAAAGATTGCTTGATTTCATAGAAATTGAGATTGGTTTTTGTTACCCATTTTCCTGGATTTGTAAAGCGGGAGATGGGAATAAATATAATGCTATTTTAAAATCAAGTTTCTCATCTAATTTCCCATCTTTGTTCTTTTATGCTACTTTGTACTATTGAGCATACTTTAAGTACATGTGAGAAATATTCATAGTAAAAAAATCAGTCTTAAAAATTGCTAAAGCCTTTTTGTATGGCTACTCTAAAATGATTTTTATGAGTGGAGAAAACCAAAGTATATACTACTGTCACTTTGTGCAGGAATTTATAATAACTTTCCATTGAAAGTAGGTGGAGAAGGGCAATGAATGAACATATGTTGGTTTTTTTGTCCACTCAATATTAGGTGCTTTAAAAAAGAAGTTTCACTTTCTCTTATTTTATCCTCAAAGTAGTTTAAGAAGCATTTCTTCTCTTCAAACAAGTACAATTCAAAGGTTTAATAACTAGCTAAGGGCACCCTGTTAGTAACTCAAGAAGTCAAACCAAGACGTGTCTTACTTCTAAAGCCCAACTCCAACTTCATGTTGTTTTTCAAGTTCAGAATGCTTGGTCAAACAATCCAAATCTTCTTTAAATGGGATTAAAAAAAATCTGACCAGTTCTATGCTCCCATAAAAAGAAAATCAAGTACTGTTAAGTATTGTTATTTCTTAACTAACTATTCCGCACCAAGTACACTACAAGTCATTTACTTTCAATCATGAAAACAATCTTGGAAAGTGAATACTGTATGCATGGCTACCCTAAATTGATCTTTTAAGAGTGGGTGAAGAAACAAAAATAGAGTGTTACCTGGGAAATATGAGTTTATTAGTTAGGATTTTTTGTTTTCCTTTTTAATGAAGAATTTCTCAGACATGTAATGCAGTTGGCTCAGGCATGGGGGTGGTGGGGTAGGAGTTGTATTATGGTCATCATTATCCCTCAGCAAGAATGGCTTCCTCTCCATTAACACAACATCCAAACGACACAGAAAGACAGACCATATAAGATGCTTCATGGAGAGTCCATTATTTTTCTGAATAATTAATATGCTATCTTAAAGCATGGCAGAGTTTACCCTCTTTAAAAATATATATAACAACTCTGGCTGGTTTCCTAAAGAATCTCTATTTTTCCTATTACCCGCCCAATTGAGCATTGTGGTGATGCTTAGAAATTAATTTTTGAAGCTCTTAGACTGTTCTTTGCCACTGGGCCTGCAAAACAATTTGACTGCTTGATTTTTCCCCATACACTTTACAGATTGTTATCATCATTACACAACAAATAGTTCCCCGTTTCAGTTCATTTTTATTTCCCTGGACAGTGACCTCTCGGTCCTCCAGGGGAGAGCTGTCTGTCCTCCACTGGCCTTGCTTCCCTTTTCTCCCAGAGACCGTCATTTTCAGAAGTCCTTTCACACTAGTTCTCAGAGAATACAAGCTGTCACCTATTTCTAGACACTTTCTTACTCAATATTTGCACCCACTCCTGTTCATGCAATGTTCTCTTCAGAGTCCAGGTTTTCCACACAAGTTCTCTCCCTCCACTCCTCTCCACCAGAAAGGCAACCCCAAAGACCACCCCACAAATATTCCTCCCATGTCTTCAGAACTTCCTTCCTGTGGAGACCATAAAGCCAACATGCCATGGGATGCAGTGAAACAAAAATTCAGCCAACTACAGCTCATTTTAGCTCTATTTTCCTTCTTCATGGACTTATAGAAGAAAAGCCGCCCCTCTACCAATCTGTGCCATATTGCTTCAGTTTCCACACAGTTCTACCACACTGTTCTTCCTGAATTGAATGATGATATTTGTGTCAAGATTTTCCTTTGTCTTTTTCTCACCTATCCTTCCTGAAGTGTACAGCAATTTGTCTGAATTACTCGTTCTCTTGGATTGTGTTTTCCTAAGTTTCTTGTTTCCTTTTCAGGATACTATCGTTTCACTGCATCTTATCTACCTATTCTAAACAACAACAAAAAAAATTCTCTACAAACATGACATGCTTTCCACGTCTGTGATTAAGTAATGAAAAGTTTAGTTCTCAAATAAACCTTGCAGCAGCGGGTAGGGCGTTCGCCTTACAAGCAGCCAACATGGCCGACCCGAGTTCGATTCCTCCGCCCCTCTTGGAGAGCCTGGCAAGCTACCGAGAGTATTCGATATGCCAGACACAGTAACAACAAAGTCTCCAATGGAGACGTTACTGGGCCCGCTCGAGCAAATCGACGATCAACGGGAGGGCCTTTACCTTTACCTTAAATATATACAAGTAAAAATACAACATGTAGAAATAGAAAAAAATGTGTAACAAACTAGTAATCAAGCAAAAAAAATCAACCATTACTCTATTTGGGGGGACATGTTAATAAAAAAATCACAAATTATTTTACCAGGAAAAATAAATATGCTCAAACAAAAAACCCCAAAACACAAAATTTTCAGTCAAGACACCTTATAAACCTAGTTTCTGAATTTATGTTACAAGAAAAAGTAAAATTCAGAGGGGATTAAAAATTTCAGTGGATCATAATTAGAGTTCACTATGGAACACAGAACAGAGACATATTAATCACAACTATTTCAGGGAAGTCAAGGACTTTCCTTATATACAATTCTTTATCTCTGGGGATGGAGAGAGTACAGTGGATATGGCACTTGCCTTGCTTGCAATGGGTTTGACCTCTGACACTGGAGCACCACCAAGAGTAATTCCTTAGTGCAGAGACAGGAGTAACCCCTGAACATGGCCTGCGATGGCCCTAACCCCCCCATCCCAAATTCTTTATATATTATTTTAAATTATCGTCTTCAGAATACATTTATGAAAGCCCACTAAAGGAACAGCGTGTGCTATTATTTTCATAAAGCAACCTGGAATTTCCATACCTTGAGAGTTTTCTAATCTGATCAGGTTTAAAAGTCTGATGATGGATAAACCAATTTAGTGGTCTTACTCCTGATTATAAATTAGAAAATCTTTCCTGTCTACCCACAGGGCACCCTCATCAAGGAAGAAGTCTCCATGAGTTAAGCTCTTTTGCTTGACTAGATAGCAAATACCTAGTGAAAGTCAAATTATTCAAATTGTCTTATACTCATGGCCTAGAAAAATTTCTTTTAAAATTATTTTAAGTCTTTTGACAGTTGTAGGTAGCATGTGATTCTGCTTGAAAGCTCAAGTGTAAGGGTGTCAAAAACAATTAGTATTTTAATAGTTCCCCTTTTAAGGTTATTTGGCAGGCAGAAGTTCATTAGAAGGAGAACAAAAATAATCAAAAAATAAACCAATGACATTATATTATTATAATTATATTATAATGCAAAATAATTTCACAATATTGTTTCTTCTACTTCTTTACATTAAAATTGGGTACAATTTAAGACAATGGGTATAGCAGTTGTCAAGATTTATTATTTTGATGGATAAGGTTTTCTACACCTGGATTAGGTGAGTGTCCTTCCTCAGTTTTCAAAGAAGCTTTAAGGCAACTAGTGCTCCGCATACAGTATTGAAAACCTTAGATATTTCATGATTTTGCCGTAAGCCAAATTCATGCTGCTTGGAGAAAAGTTAGGTCAAGGAATAGGGGACCAGGACTGGGTGAATTAGGGAGGTGGATGAATACGTATGAAGTTTTGACACATCAACACGTCTGTCTTGTGTGTCTCCTTTAGAGTTATTTTGTGGAGAAATATGCTAATTCAAAGATATCTAACTAGCTTAACATTCAATTCTAACTTCAAATCTTGGAGTGGCAGAGCAGCTGTGCCTGGAGGCAATACAATCTTATTTCTATAAAAATCTCTCAATGCTCCACATATAAGTGGAAGAGTAAAAATAGATAATCAAATCCAAATTAAGGCTATTAAGAATTGATTTCATGTAAAGATAATCTAGCAAGATTTTGTTTAGGTTATGGATATTCACTAAAATGTGTAATATTTGTTTGCCTAAATTTTTGATTATGTTTTATTTTATTTTGTCACAGTTAAATAGTTTTATCATTAGGGGTTTTAATTGCATATAGTTTATAGAATTCTTTCTGATTACTCTATATCCATTTAACTGAATAAAAAAATCCCACTGTACAATTTAATGAAAAGAGAACCATCTAAGGAGAATGCAAGCCAAATACAGGCAGATGCACAAAAGATGTGGATACACAATTTATATTTGTGAAACCTTGTTATGAGCCTTTTACAGATTCTATGCTATAAGCAAGGGAAAAGAAGTCTTTGCAAAGAGTAAGCATTAATGTAACGAAAAATCACCATTCAGTAGATCAGAACTGCAGAGAGAAAAAACAAACGTGAAAGAAAAAATAGGGAATCAAGTCTTTAGAAGTCCACTTTCAACTCTCAAATGTAGGCTCCACTCTCACGTTACCCCTCCTCCTCCTTTTGTGATTTTTGGTTTACCTGTGCCTCATCCCTTATGTGTGTCTATCCCTAAACCTCAGTATCTGACCTGTCATTCTCTAGATTAATTTTTATAACGTTCATAACATTTCTTTATGAAGTATTTGCAATTTTCTGTGAGGGGTTATTAGCCAGAGTGCTTGATTTGGCTTCTTTCCTCACACACTGACAAAGTCTTTGACTCTCTCCGTATTCCTTGCAGTCAATACATGTTGGCATTAACGTGGGTGTGGAATCCTTTCAATTCTTTCCCCTCTCTTACATATGTCACTTCAGTTCCATTCAACATGCATGGTTGTTTAAAAAAAAACTGCAAAGATCTATAATTTTCCTGCTAAAAAATTCAATAGTTCAAATTCTTGGTCAGATATGAGACTCTCTTACTTTGTCTTTATCTGGTCAATTAATTTTAACCAAGCCACTAGTACCAAAATACAGCATGACCTTTATAAAAAGCATTAATAAATATTTTATCTTTTCATAACAGGAAATTTTGCTATTTTCTGTAGACTAGAAAACCTTTAAGCTGGAATGCGCTGCATTGAGTAAAGAAATAAGATAATGTTCTGCACTCATTAGCAGATGCTTTCTTTTGTTTTATTTGCTGCTGTTAAAATTTGCTTGATTAAGCAAGGGAAAGAAATCTAATTAATAAGTAATCTCCCACTTCTAAGGGCTGTAGAATCCAATCAAGACTGAACTGCACCCTCCTCATCTGATCCAACAACCTTTTGAAGCATAAATCAGTGATGATCAAATACCTCCTTCTGATGACAGATAACATTTTAGGGAGTAGATGAGAGGCAGTTAACTGTATTTACAATTGGAGTTTTTGAAATTGTTATGTTAAATTACACTTATTTGTGCACCATCCAGAGTTTTGATTTTGCTCAATATCCATTAATTGTTCCATTCAAGCCTCAACATAAACATGTCTGTGTGCTCAGCACATTTTAATTAATGATCCATATGTCACCAACCCGGGCAAGTATTAAAGTTATAGCAGCAAAAGAGACAGGTGTCTTCTTTTATTGCCTGTCTCCACCCCAATGGAGCTCACAAGTAATATGGCAAGCACTGACTGTGAACACTTTTAGGGAATTTGTTTAACAAAAATAGAAAACACCAGGGTGTTACAAGGGCATGCATTTTAATAGGGTGCAGACTAGAGGGGACAGAAGAACCTCCTGAGAAAGAGGGAATAAGTTGCTGCTTCTTCTTGGGATATCCTTATCCTCATATTATTGGGGTCATTTCTACTCATCTCACATAACTCAGTTTATGCTCAGGTACTTTTAAACACTAAATCTGAATGCCTTCAGAGCATCTTTCTTGGTTTTCCAGACACCTATGTATCCCGAATCTTTGTGTAACTTTGCCCCTGGCATAACCACCTGGATGGGCAATATTATTACTCATCTGAAGTAAAAAAAGGAGCGATAGCACAGCAGCAGGGCGTTTGCCTTGCACGCAGTCAGCCCGGCAGAGCAGGGTTCGATTCCTCCGCCCCTCTCAGAGAGCCCGGCAAGCTACCGAGAGTATCTTGCCCTCACGGCAGAGCCTGGCAAGCTACCCGTGATGTATTCGATATGCCAAACACAGTAACAACAAGTCTCATGATGGAGACGTTACTGGCCCGCTCGAGCAAATCGATGAGCAATGGGGGGACAGTGACAGTGACAGTGAAGTAATAAGAACTTGTTAGAGGAGAGCACTTTTAAGAGCATGACAGGTCCTTAATTCATTGTGCTAACTACAGGCGGAAAAAAAAAACACCCCCAAAACAACTAATGCCTTATATTCCTGCTTTAATCTTAAATGCCAAAGCAAAAGAGAACACATCAGTAACATCAATAGAACGCTTTGGAACACTTTAACTTGCCACATATATACTAATAATTTGATCTTTGCGATGTAGTTCCTTTGGCCTGTTGTACAACCTACTCGCTCAATTATATCCCTAAAACTTAAGCTGGTATGCGCACGTGTGTGTATGTGTGTATAAATTTAGAAATAGAATCTTCATATCTTTTATGCAATGGATTGAAATATTAATTTATAGATGAACTTTGCTAGCCTCAGTACTAACACAAAACAAGAACGGCTTCCTTAAGGTCAGCATACAAATTTACTTTAATTTTCCCATAAAATAGTATCTACAAAATTTATTTTAAGCAGAGCATTGGTATATGCATCCCATGATAGTCTACCATGGCAACTGTGTTGGTGGTGATTCTTTTTCAAGGACTTACAATGTGGGCTGATTTATTTTTTATTAATAATAAAAATAATAGAGGAACCTACATGTAATAAGAGAAACAAATGGGAATCATAGTTGTAATATTTTAGTCAGAAGTGGATCCTTATGCTTGAGAAGCGTTCAGTCTCCTTCAGTTGCTATTTATTCATCTACAAAACTGAATGGTGTCTAAGGTCCGTGCAAATCTGCCTCTAAACTTTTAGATTATATTTAGTATATCACAATATTTCTAAATCATAAACCCAAAGTTTACGGCTCATTCTTCACAAAGAATTTATGACTCATTACAATTCTTTCCTATAAGTTGAGTAGGGAAAGGCAAAACAATAACCAGAATATGCTCTTGCAGTCGAATGATCTATTTAAAAAATTTTAACAGAATTTTTGCCATTTTTCTTGCTTTTTTACCATCTACTATACTTTACACTGAGCAACATGGATTCACATAACTATTAGAGATCACTCTTTATCTCATTATTTTTTGTCTCTCTTAGAAATAGTTTCTCAACTGAATCACACACATTAATACTTCTAGGACTTACCCCATCTACACTTAAAAACATTCCTTGAAAAAAGTCTGTCAATTATTTTTTCACTTTTAAAAGCAGTTTTGGAGCTGGTTTTATATTCATTAACCAGTTCCCATTCATATATCATTTCTAAATTCAGTATCAGACTGAAGAAGTGGCTATTAAAATGGGTGAATGTTTTTGACAATGGGAGGCAGCAGAAATCTCTTATAACTAATAATGAGGAAAGAGAACCATAGTAAACCAATCAACACGAACTGACATCAGGAAGAAAACACGGCTCCATGGAATTGAGTAGGGATTTTGAAGAAATCATTTTCAGGTAAATATTAGAGATTAAGTTGATAATCTACCTGCTGTCAGTGAATCCAGTACATTGTTCCACAATAATAGCACATAAATGTCATCTGTATTAATGATTTTGCAAAAATGCTGGTTTTTAAACTGTACTAGCAAACCTGGCAGATTAAAATAGGTAATATATTTCACTAGTTCATAATGTATCCTGTTCTAACATAAATCAACTGCTTAAAATAGTATTATGAGAACACACTGAGTTTGAAAGGATAGGTTGGACAATACTGATCAGAGGTATGTGAGGCGACTGTAAATAATTATAACAAAAATAAAACTCACCTGGGGTCTGAAAGGACAACCCTAGACATTAACTCCAGGCAATAATACTGGGATGGAAAATACGAGTACACAATCTCTGAGCAAATATGTACATCTACACATTTTTCCTATTTTAGTTATATTGAAACTTGAGAACTTCACAGCAGCCTACTAAAATCACAGATCAACAGGATAAAAGTAGATAAGAAGAATGTGCAATTTATGAATATGATTTATTACCATGGTTACAAACTTTGAGAACAGGCCTCTGAGACATCGGACTGAGACTTTGCCGTATATCTGTTAAAAAAAGGAAAAAGACAGAAACTTAATATAGCGATCTGTTCATCTTAAGAAGTGTAAGAGTATTAAACTCCTCCTGCATACCCTTAAGGTTAAGTATTTCTAGAAGCAAAGTAATGCTTCAGTGCCCTAAAATACTTGAAGGAATAATGTTATGACTTTTACTTTCTGTTTAATTATGCTACCATAAACTCTACTGGGATAAGGTACATATGGTTCTTTAGATGAGACTTGTCACACTAATCAGGATTTTCTAGGTTGAGTGCATTGATTTGTTAATGTGCTACTGACATTGGCCAACTGGTACTGCGTCTCTCGTTGACATTTATCATTGCGAGGAGAGGATTAAGCGAACTTTAGGTACTTGTGAAGAAATGTTGCCGATTGCAATACATTCTTGACACATGACTTTAAGTCCCCTCCCCGACACCCCACCATCTTTTTTTTAAAAAGGAGGGGTTGTGGTAGTTTCTCAGAAAGTAACATGAAACAAAGATAATGTTCACCTTTTGGTTTGGGTGTCCTTTTCCTTCGGTCTCGGAAGGCAGCTCCTGATTGCAAGGCCTCCAGCAGACTATCCATCACTCCTGTCTCATCACCCTCTGTGAAAAGAGACACGGGGAATTCCGTCAGCCCTCGGGCTTACCACAGCAATGTCAAAGCATGTACTGAAACTGGTGATGGTGTTGGTGGGAGATCCAGAATGAAGCCAGTGATTTCAAAGTAAGATAGGACTTTAACTCTAAAATAAAAACTTAAACAAAGAAAAAAAACAAAGACACGGGGTTGGAGCGACAGCACAGTGGGTAGGGTGTTTGCCTTGCATGCGGCCAACCTGGGTTCGATTCCCAGCATCCCATATAATCCCCTGAGCACCACCACAAGTGATTCCTGAGTGCAGAGCAAGGAGTAACCTTTGTGCATCACCAGGTGTGACCCAAAAAAGCAAAAAATAAAACAAAAACAAAACAACAACAACCCCCCACTCCCAGAAATTTGTCTCATTTGTGCAAGTGCTAGTGTCCACTATAGAGGGCCACCTTTCATGACTTGACTTGAGAACACTGCTTTTGCAGCCTAGTGGCATAATAACTTTAAATGGAATGTGGTTCTAGTCCTATCTGTTTCAGGTTATCATAAATCACATTTCCCTCATAGGAACAGGCTTCAAAGTGCAAGCTACTATTTTAAAACCGACCAGGTGTGGAAGAGTGGTTTTGTTGTTATGGAGAGTTTGCTTTCTAAACTTATTGCCCAAAGTTATATTTCTAGGCTGACTTTTGCAAACAGATGCCCAACAACTGCTTTCTCATATCAAAGGATAGTAGCCCGCACTTTAGGTGACATAGAACAATCACTACAAACATTCATGGAACAGCTTGTTCACCATAAAAAAACAACAACAAAAACCAAATGAGGCCTTTACAAATATAAAATACTACCTCACCATTAGGATTGGTCTGAATTATCAGTCTGTGTATCTTTATAAAAGATATTGTTGATGAACTAATTCTCCCCAAAAGTAATAGATCATATTGCAATATTCAATGCTACTTATATACATGCGGGCGAGATACTACCCATGACATATTCAATATGCCAAACACAGTAACAACAAGTCTCATGATGGAGACATTACTGGGTCTGCTTGAGCAAACCTATGAACAACGGGAGGACAGTGACAGTGACTTATATATGTAAATGCCTGTGTTTAAAGAAAGCTGTGAAAAAAGACACACTGACCCAATCCAAATTCCAGAAAATGCCACGCTTATTTTATCCCCCAAAAGGAGGTTGTTTTTTTTCATAGGTATTCGCTATGAAATTAGATGGCTGATATACAGTTATGTTTAAAGTAATAGGTCTGTATTTTTATTTCTTTTTTTTGCAATACCATTCCTTTTTAGGGAACAGATGACAAATGAACACAGTAGAGAACAAATAACACACTCATTTACAGTTATACACAGATAAATATAAATATGTATTGGCCCTTTTCCATCTGGTTCTATTGCATATTTTTAGAAAAGCACTAAGCTTGCAGGTATAATAAAAAATGAGTGAAAAAAGAGTATTTGGAAATTGTTAATTTACCTTAAATTCAATTTTAAATACTGTTTGATGGATATTTTAATTAAAATATATGACATATTTCAGACACTTTAATTAATAACTACTGATCTATCTTAGAAAGTTTACACCCTAATTCAACAAGATTTTTTCATAAAAAGAAAAGAAAATAATGTCAAACACTTAAGAGAATAAATGCATTTCATCAGTAAAAAAAATAAATAAAAGCATTAAATAAACTACCATGAGAGTAATGGCATACACATTAAGGGAAAAAGTGGAATGAAAATGTGAACTTTCCATAGTAAATTTGTTGTTGGTAGTGGTACTGATGTAGTTATTCTGAAACGATAATGTGTGTATTATAAGACTGAGCAGATGTTATGTCGTTGGTAACAAGAGTGCTCACAGTGGGAAAAGAAATACAAATACAGAATGGAAGCACAAGAAAAATGAAGGAACGTGGGGTTGGATTTACAGGCATCATGAGCTCAAACCTTAAACCAGAAGTAATTTCTAAAAGGTTTAAAACAATGCAGGGAAGTGGTTGCGGGGGAGAACCTGTGGACTCAGCCCTGAGAAGTGCGGTTGCCAAAGGAGGCAGGAAATAGGGACTCTGGGGAACAGACTGTAGCAGAAGGATATTAGTATGTTGGTGGTGGTTACATATGGTAACATTCTTTGAAGAGGTGAGGAATTGCACTTGGATAACAGACAGTTGTATAAACAAATGCTATCTCAATAAAACAAGCAAATAAAGGTTTAAAGAAATTAGACGAAAGTATCAAAAGAAAGAAAGAGGGAGAGACAGAGACAGAGAGAAAGAGAAGAAAAACATATGCCACAGAGGTAGGCTGGGGGTGGGGTGATGATAGGAGGGGACCTGGGGACACTGGTGCTGGGAAATGTACACTGGTGGAGGGATGGGTATTGGAACACTGTACTACTGAAACTAATTATGAACAGCTTTGTAAGGATCTATCTTACAGTGATTCGATTTACCAAAAAAAAAAAAAACCCAGAACAAAAAGAAACAAACATCCATAATGATTATAGAATATTTGAAATAAGGCTCAGAGATGCACATAGGCACCCGAACCCAGTTTGATCCTCAGCGCAGAATGGCCCTCTAAGCATTGGTGGGTGTAGTCCTGGGTATCCCCAAGGACTTCTGGTGGTCTTTACAGTCCTTGGCACTCAGGGTTAAAGTAGTACCACATTCTCAGGCTCTAGCATGAAGCCATGGTGATGCTTGGCAGAACATCACCAGGACTGCCCCCTGAGCACTGACTGGAATCCTCCCTTTACGAAAACATTGAAAACAAATTGAGTATGTGAGAAGAGAAAGCCTTTTTTATAGAAGAACTGGTTACCAGTATGCATTAGGAGAAAAATCTTACTTCACATAGTAAGAACAGACAGGCAGAAAACAGCAATTATTACAGAAGCCATGTTTAAGACTGCGGGAGGGCAGAATTGGGAGAAATCTGGCATATCTCAACTCCTTTAAGTAATCAAACTTGACACCATCAATAATGGGATCCGTTGACATCAATTGTCTCCTATAGTGATGCACTAACCTGTGCAGTACTTTGGACAAAAAATATTTAACCTGAATCTAAAGGCAGGGAAATAATTATGGAACTCCTAAGTGAGAAGCATCCTGTGAAATAAACATTATGGATTCTTAAAAAACATGACCAATATCATGAAAATATGAAGAGAAGATAGGTTAGTCAACTGTTTTAGATTAAAGGAGCTTAAAGAGAAATGCCAACTAAATGTGTCTCTGAGTCACTCTTGAATCGTGAAATACAACAAAACTAACCTATAAATAGCATTATTGGGATAACTGTGGAAAATGCAACTGAATTATTTATTAAATGCATTTTGTCATTGCAGTCTTGAATGTAATGGTTGCTGTTAGAGGTAGGCAAGATAATCACCTTTTCGTAAGGAGAGAGAAGATATGTTGAAGCTTATAAAACAGCTCAATACCGCTGTTCCAAGTTCTCTCTATTTTTGGACACATGCCTGTTTCTATGAAGAATACCCTTCCACTTTCTTCACAAGCTGACTTCTTTAAGACAATAATTCTTCCCTGACACATGAAAGCTGAACTGGGTGCCCCTCTGTGTGTTCTAATGGCATTGTGCTACATACAGCAATAAGTCCTTCACTACTTAATTTACATGACTGTCTCTACCAATAGACTTAGTTCACTCACGAGAAGACATGACTTTCATTTATCTTCGACTAGCAAAATGTAGTAATGATATCTAGACTCTTAGAATCAAGAAATAATCTCGGCTGTTAACAAGTAGAAAATTGGGATAGGTACAAAAGGGTTAAGCTTCATAGTGAATTATCCCCTGATGAACAAGCAGGGGTTAGGCAGAGTAGGTATAAACTCAAATCAACAAAAACAAATACAATCAAGTATTCAAATGATTTGCATTTACAGTACTCTAACACAACCAGAGATACAAAAATAAGCCATATTTTATTACAGCCTAAAATTCAGTTTCTTTAACAAGTCAAACTATACTCAAAATATTTATAGTTTCTTCCTGCTGTGAAAACTCTTTTAAATAGGCTAACATTAATAGTCAGAGTTTTGGTTTGTTTGAATAACATCACCTGCTTAGTTTGTAAATGGTATTAAGAAATATTTGTGTCTAGAAAATTAGAAGAGGGTGGGTTAAAGAATATATATGTATATAATTCTAAAGTGGAAGCAACAGAATTACGAGGAAGGGACAGTAGTGAGTTCTAAGAAGTTACACACACACACACACACACACACACACACACACACACACACACAGAATCTCTTGGTGAATTAGTAGAGAAATTACAAAGAAGTAAAATATTGAGTACAGTAGAAGACACCGTGGTTTTTTATTTTTTTTGGACATGGAAGTACAATGTGTTCACAGACACCTGCAGATAATTTCTGGAAGTAAACTGGAAATTCTACCCTCTAATTCAGGCAAAAATGGGGCAACGTTTTTGAAAGTCAAGTCCATGTTGTTATCAATACTCAGTACTAGTGAGAGAGACCTGAGACACACGAGAGGGTAAGACTCGGATGATTCTTAGGTGCTAGGGATGCTCTGGATGTATGCCTGACTGCACTGAGAGGCAGGATCTTGAGAATTGCCAAGATATTAAGAATATGAGAGATGGTAGAAACTTTTCTTTATTCCATTTTCCTTAGGCTAACAACACAACACTAAAATATAGAAATATTAAAGACACAAAGATCCTAATGATTAAAAAAAGATTCAGAACAAGAAAAATCAATCAAAACAGGACATTTATAAGAGCATCTGAATGGAACTGGATTTCTCACAAGTGACAATAGATTTCAGAAGGTAGTAAAAAAACAAATTTCAAATAATGAACAGGAAGTATTTCTAATAAATGGGTGTTTCTAACAAGAAAATAAATATTTCTATACACTCTTAGAAAGCTGTAGGGATGTGTATCTTTATAAAATAAAGGAGAGAAGAAAGGCTTGGACCAAGAAAAAAAGGCACAGCACAGCAAAGTAACAAATCCCCAAGATGATAACTTGTACCTCAACAGATAGTTCAGATCCCCTAGGCTCTAGTATAAAAAGGTAACAAAGGAACAAGAGAATGTGCATTACTTTTTCTTTTATTGCTCCATTTACAAATGTAATTGGTGCTTTTTTCTGAGATCTGTCAGAACCTGGATAAATTAGTGACAGGTATATATAAATGCTGAGAATGCAAAAATACGTATTAATATTAAGTTATACATAACATTAATAGGTAGCCCATGGAACACTGAGATGTGCATAAGATTTACATAATTCCAATATTATGAGCAATGGTTGTTTTTTGGATTATCAACTGTGATAATTACAATGTTTATACAATACGGCAAAGGAGAAAGGGATATATAAGGAGGGAGTGCATGGTAGAGGGTAAAAAGGGGTAAATTCTTAATTTATCATAAACTTGGTAATGTAAAACATGAGTAAAATGACAAAATTTAAGTACATAGCAAAGTTTAAGTATACTATTTGGATAAAATAAGTATACTATATAAATATACAAATATGCTAATTAAATAACCTATTTATTTAAATATACTAATAAAGTGTACTACAGAAAAAAACAGTAACACTTAAGTCTTAAATGTCATCGTCTCTGAAAATTTTGGGAGAGTTGAAAAGAATGAGAAGCTGATAAGCCTCATTTAGGTAAATGAAATTTAGGTAAATAAAATTCTGCATAATTAGGGATGTGCAGATGCTACCTGGAGAGATATCCAAGTCTCTAAAAAATATTTCCAGAGAGAAAAGGATAACTGAAGAAGAAGTGGTGGTGAATAAGGAAGGAGCTGATTTTGTACCAACTAGGTTTTTGTTTTTTATTTGCTTTTTGGGTCACACTTGATGATGCACAGGGGTTACTCCTGGCTCTGCACTCCTAGCGGTGCTCAGGGGAACATATGGGATGCTGGGAATCGAACTCAGGTTGGCCGCGTGCAAGGCAAAAGCCCCACCCACTGTGCCATTGCTCCAGCCCCCAAATAGGTTTTTTTTTTCCCTTTTTGGGTCACACCCGGCAATGCACAGGGGTCACTCCTGGCTCTGCACTCAGAAATTACCCCTGGCGGTGCTCAGGGGACCAAATGGGATGCTGGGAATCGAACCCAGGTTGGCCGCATGCAAGGCAAACGCCCTACCCGCTGTGCTATCACTCCAGCCGCCCCCCCTCCCCCAAATAGGTTTTTGTCTGGTAAGAGAAGTAGGTAAGAAATGGCACAAGGCAACATGACAAGCATTACCACAGAAATTTCAAGCCCGTGTGGCACATCTGGCAGAGGCAGAGAAACAGCAGTCACAGAAAGCCTTTAGGATACCAAAAATTTCAAGGGATTTATATATGCCAGAGTTTCCTATAGAGAGAAGGTTCTGCCAGAGCCTAAGGAAGAGTTGTAAAGGCCTGTATGGTGAAAGGTCTATCAGGTTTAGGGAGGGAAACGAAGCACTAAGATTTTCTTAAGAATGAGGGAAGGTAGCACTGGGGAGCAGAGAGAGGCCAATGCAAAGGCAACGGGTGTCAACGTATCACGTGCTAAATATGCTTTGTAGCGGAGTTTATATTTTGCTTTCTAGGAATCACTGACTTGTTTTAAGCTGGAAGTAAAGTGGTAAAACTCAAGTACATGAACCTTAAAAAAATCACTCTGAGGAAAGATAAAATGGAGGGAAAGGAAAAGAAGGAGAGCTACACTAGTGATTTAAAACTTAGCAAAATGACATTGTTTGGTCCAAGTGAGATACTGAAATGGCAAAAGGAAAGGATGGAAACAAAACTCACTTTGAATAAATATTGGTATTTAAAAGCTTAAGTTAATTATCAGGAAGCAGCTTGGCCAAGTAGATAAATGCTTGTATCATTTAGCAACTATCATGTCATCTTTGATGACAGAATGGATGAACTAAGAGAAGAGTTCAGTCCTGAATTAGCTTATGCTCTTGTTACCCAACTGCAAGTGGTTTGCACTGTCTAGAGGTTCTGACGGTTTTACACATTTAAAACTTGGGGGAAAAGAATAGTTAAACTAATATATCTTGAAGCATACTCATGATACTTGAAGCTATGGCAAAGAGTGCAAGTATAATAAAATTGAGAACACAAATTTTGAATTCAAACAACCTGGGCTGAATTACTGGCTTTCTGTTTAGTAATTAACATGAGTTTAGGCAAATTACTGAAGTCTTCCCATTTCAGGATCAACCCCTGAAATGAATGGCATGTGTGTGACATTAATACCACCTTCTTGACAGGGTCATGAGGAGGATTAAAGAAGATAAATCTTGTTCAGCAGAGTACCTGGTACATGGTAAGATTTTAGTAAAGCTTTATCTTCGTTGTGATGATTATTGTTATTATGATAGAACATGGATTCTCTTAAAAGTGTGTATACTGATATATAAAAAAGAGAGAGATGGAGCATGGGAGAGCTGGGAGGAGAGTGGGGGGGGGGGGATGAAATAGAGAAACGGGATGAAATAGAGAAACAGGGAACTTTAGAAGAGATGAATGCTCCCAGACTGACCATATTCCACCAGTTTACTCTGCATGTTCTTTCATCACTCCCACTGTCTTGAGACTTATTTTTTAAATTCCCCCATGATTTTCATTTAAGTAGCAGTACAAGATCAATTGAAAATCATCTAAACTTTGGAGTAGAGGTAGGAAAGGAAAGTTCAGTTTCCTCAAGAAATATATCCTAAAGAATAGAATTCAAAGTGCAAGCTGGTGCACATAATTCAGAATTCAGCCCCACTTTTTCTAAAACGAACAAGAGACAGTTGCACCAAATTACATGAATTATTGTTCTATGTGCTGGTTATAGACCTTCTGGGGACCAGATTATATTTGCTTTACTTGGTAACCTAGTTCAGTCTCTAACCTTCCAGAACAAAGCTCAAAATACTGCGTAGGCCAGATGGAAAAAAGATAGGAATAACTTAAAGCAAAGTGTTTGAATTTGTCTTAATCTAGATGTGAAACTGAAAATTTGAGTCGAGGAACTTAGAAAAACAATTTTTATTGAGTCGATAAAATGATAATTATAACAGTTCTCTTTTATACTCCAATTAAGTGACTCAACCATAAGAAATGAATTTGATATAAAAAACTCAATAGTTTAATATTTTTGTCACCCCCACATTCTACATTATTTATACAATTTGAATTAACTATATTTCCTTTATAAGTTAGGAGGAAAAAGTGAGACTCTTTTACAAAAAAAAAAAATCTTGTGTTTCTTCCCTAAAATAAAAAAGCAATTTGGAGCACAATAAGGGAGTCAAACTCTTGGGCTCAAGACTTGGCCCTTCCTCTTGCCATCTGTGTGTCACAGAATATCTTGTGCCTCTTCATTTTTTCATCCTCAAAATGGGAATAAAACTATCATCCCAAAAGGCTGATCAGGGTTAAATGAACTAATATTAGTAAAGATCTTAGAACAGTGTCACAGACATGTGTAGCTGCAACAACAACAACAAAAAACTAGTTTTTTTTTCCTAATACTCTTATGACCATGGACATTCAGTGAGATGGCATATACTGCAACATAGCCAGAAAATAATTCTATTCCTTACTCTGTTTTTGTCTGCTTCTATTATAAAGGTTGGAAAGGCTAAAGACCTCAATTTTGGAGGTTCCCTTGCAAGGAAGCTAGGGGATGGCCATGTGACACATTTCTGATCAATATGGTGTAAGTTAACATTAGTTAAGGTCTTTAGAGGAATCCGAGTGGCATATATTGATGCCTCTTTTCCCTCCTCTAATCTGAAATGTCTACAGGAACTCTGAGTTCCTGCTCATTAAAGGCTGCAACTCTTCTTGCTGGCTACATTGAACCTGTGAGGTCCAGGGCAGTCATTTCTGTAACTGAGCACAAACCACAGGAGTATTGTTTAAGTTCTTGCCAGTAGCACTGTCCTCCCGCTGTTCATCGATTTGCTTGAGCGGACCCAGTAACGTCTCCATTGTGAGACTTGTCACTATGTTTGGCATATTGAATACGTCATGGGAAGCTTGCCAGGCTTTGTCGTGCAGGCGAGATGCTCTCGGTAGCTTGCCAGGCTCTCTGAGAAGGGCGGAGGAATCGAACCCGGGTCAGCCACGTGCAAGGCAAATGCCCTACCCACTGTGCTATCCTTCCAGCCCAAGTTGTTGCCAGTAACTTATAAAAACCTATATTTCCAAGATCCATTTGGGGGTGTGGGGGTAGAGGGATGAGGGGTTCACAGGCAGTGCTCAAAGGCCTAGAGTACCCCACTGGTGATCTTTAGCCAACTGGGCTGGAGGTCTGATGCAAGCATGTGGGGATGTGGTGCTGATGGGACCTGCCACACAAGGGAGAGCCCTGGACACAGTGACAGTACTGGGGCTTCCAGGGCCACACCCAGTGGTGTTTAAGGGCCTCTAGGCTACACTCAGAGATGCTTGGGGGGACCATGTGATGCATGTGAATCTAAATGCAGAGCAGACTAAACGTGCCCCTAATGTCTATAGTCTCCCTCCCCCTGAAAAAATTTTAAAGACACATCTGAATGTGTGAGCCATAATTACTAGGCTATTTATTACACTGCACCCAAATTAGACTCAATTTCATAGCTTACAGTACAGTTGCAGAGATATTTATAAATTAAAAGAATTTTCTTACATTAAATGTTCATTCTTAAAATAAATCCATTATTGGATGTCATGTATAAAGTGTGGCTCTATTTTAATTATATGAACAACAAGCCAAAAGTGGCAATATGGATGCACTGTAGAAATCATATTTTAATTGATTTTTAATTTCTAAGTTTTAATGATTTAGATCCTGTTGTAAGGAAATTATTTCAGGGGCCAGAGAGATAGCACAGAGGTTAAGGCACTTGGTCTACATGCAGCTGACCCTGGTTCAATCTCTGGCACTATACATGGTCCCATGATGATCCTAGCCAGGAGTGATTCCTGAGCAGAGCCAGGAGAACAGCTGGTTATTATATCCCCCTGTCCCCCAGTCATTTCAGCATTTTAATCACTTGAGGCATATCTATATATCACTGTATCACTGTATTGCTGTCATCCCGTTGATCGTTGAATTACTGAGTGGGCGCCAGCAACATCTCTATTCCTCCCAGCCCTGAGAGAAGTCTCTTTCAGGGTCAAAAGAGTGAGACCTGTTGTCGTTACTGTATTTGGCCTATCGAATACACCACGGGGAGCTTGCCAGGCTCTGCTCATGTGGGCGGGATACTCTCGGTAGCTTGCCAGGTTCTCCAGGAGGCATACACTTATATAATAAGGTAAGGTAAGGTAAAGGCCCTCCCATTGATCATCGATTTGCTTGAGCGGGCCCAGTAACGTCTCCATTGGAGACTTTGTTGTTACTGTGTTTGGCGTATCGAATACGTCACGGGGAGCTTGCCAGACTCTGCCGTGCGGGCGAGATACTCTCGGAAGCTTGCCGGGCTCTCCAAGAGGGGCGTAGGAATCGAACTCAGGTCGGCCATGTTGTCTGCATGCAAGGCAAATGGCCTACCGCTGTGCTATCGCTCCAGCCCTATCTATATATATTCTTCTGATATATTTATTGAAGTTATTGTATTTCTGAAAATTGACACAAACTGGCATAATTCCACACAAAAATTATTACCTGTCTGATATTTAACTGTTCTCTCAAAAAGGGTGCAGCTCTTTTTGCTGCATGGAAACATACCTTAGGGCATGATTCAAAAGTATATAAGAAAGAATTTCCGAAAGTATGTAACACAAAACACTTTTTCCACAAGAGCTCTCTTGCCCATTCTCTCCCTCTCCCAGGCACTCTTGCTCTCCTCTTTATCTGGTGGAGGAAGTAGGGGCTAGATCTATGGTCAATAGTGTTGGAAAATAATGTATAATAAACTGCTTTTTGGCTGTCACACCAAATACAAATAAAAATTAAGTTCTTGATTTAAGATACATGTGGTATTTCAAATAATCAGAAGATAAGAAAATGTTCAATAACCACTGTAATGACAATAGCATTTTTGGGTTCCATTATGCTACTGACACCAAATTCTAACATAATAAAACATTTAAATGTCAAAATATTAAGTTGCAAAAGTATAGCAGACAATATGTAAAAGCATATTTTGTCACTAGTTCTGTCTGGAAAGGGAATATCTTCCTATGAATAATCTAAATACTAAAACAACATCAGATTATTCTATGCTAAATGCTTACAAATCAAAAAAGTGACAAAAATGCATACTCAAAAATAGTGGAATGATAAACTATAACAATTAGTTTTAATATAGGCATTCCGTGAGACTGGTTTTCTTGAAATAAAGAGCAGTACAACTTAGAAACAACAACCAATAATTAAATTACAAAGGGGGAGGGGACTGAAAATAAAGTTTCTATAACACAAGCTATAATCCTTACTCTAATTCTAATTAAAATAACTAAATAGCTTAATGAGAAATTATTTTTCTACCTATCATCATGGCAAGAATTAAAAACATGAGGATTAATTGTTAAGGATTGTAAAACAGGTAAATTAAGCATATTGTTGGTAGGAAAAAACATGACTAATATCAAAACAAGACAAAAAGTGCAAGGGAATGAAATATAGCAATCAGAAATAAATTATATACAAAATTTGATGAAATAATTTCTTCTAAATTTTCTTACTTTTAGTTCATTTATGTACAAAGGTATTATGTACAGGGGTATACACTACCATGTTATTTATAAGTGCAGGACAATGGAAACAACCTAAATACCCATCTGTATAGGGGAGACTATATCATAATATCTATATTAAAATGAAACATTAAGAAAAAGGATCCCTTTAGTTTTGCATCTTGCCATCTCCAAAATTTAAGAGAAAATGCCATTTATTTTTATCATTAAAGACGAAAATACAGCCCTTTTCTACACCATGTACAGCTATTATGTACAAAACTGAGAATATATTTTCTGACTTGCTATTTGGCAATTACTATACCACATGATGCTAAGAAAGACATTAAACATCCTTCCTGTGTGGTTTGTTAAAATGTTCCCCCATGTAAATATTCAAGTATTCAATTCTGATCAGCTTGTTCATGATGCTCTAACAATTACTACCAAAAAGTAAATTTTAAAAAGTGTTGGTTTCTCTTGACGAAGTATGTTGCCAGAGTTAGCCTAATGCACTGAAATGAGATTGTCAATGTACAGAATGTCAGAAGAAAAATAATGCATCGATTCACATGTACGTGTATATATATATATATATATATGCACATACATATATGTATATATATGTCTATATGTAGATGTGAAATGACACTGACATTTAATGAGATGTGACTCTACTCTGATCAATGGTGGGTCCCCATGATCCTTTAATCTTAGAGGGAGACAGAGAAGAAAAGGTTAATTAACAAGGCTACTGGGGAGAAGCTTCACTTGTCATCACAAGAATTTCACTTGACTGAGAAATAAGATGGCTTTGCAACGGCCGTATTCTTACAAAATGATCAAAGAATGTAATGATTTCAGATAGCACTGTAGCACTGTCCTCCCGTTGTTCACTGATTTGCTCGAATGGGCACCAGTAACATTTCCATTGTAGACTTGTTACTGTTATTGGCATATCAAATACGCCACGGGGAACTTGCCACGCTCTGATGTGTGGGCAGGATACTCTTGGTAGCTTGCCGGGCTCTCTGAGAGGGACGGAAGAATCGAACCTGGGTTGGCCACATGCAAGGCAAATGTCCTATAATAATAGTAATAATAATAATAATAATGTGTTTCAGTCCAATTTCTCGAGACATTGAAACAGAACAGGCTGGAAGCTTTCTCTCTGGGAGGGCGCTTTGTGAGTGTTGAGGCCATTCCTGGCTTGCCTGGCCACCCACCTTTCTCCGCTGGCTTTCTGTTGGCTAGTAGTGGGGAAGGAAGGGGCTCCTTCTCATGAAATCCACCTTTTCATCAAGTGGCACCACACGGTGTCTAAAATCTGGCCTTTCTCCCGTTCCAACCACATCATGAAATAAAATAATTATTAATGACATCTTTAAAGCAGGCATATTGCCTGAGGTATTTTAATAGCTTTCAATGAAATTTATCAGATTTCAGATAGAGCAAGTGAAAATGTTTATCATATGTCAATACTAAAAAGCACAGAGGGTAAGGAGAGGGAGATAGAAAGTAGGGAAGCTGGGGAAGAGAAAAGGAAAAATTTCCACAGGAATTTTATGTTCAAGATAAGCTGGGATAAACAGGCTTATGCATGAGGACTCACTTCGAGTGTAGTACCTGGAACAGTGACTGCAGCCCAGAGAGACCCGAACAGTCATGCTCTGACAGCAGCATATGGTACACTCTGGGAGAAGGGACAAAATGAGGTCACAAAGGGAGGCCAAGGAAGCTTGCATTGGAGGCTGAGAAACTGACATAGAATGTTTTTGAAAGGTGTGAAATAATCAAAATTATACTTCACTATGATTGAAGCTGGCATAGTGTGAAGGTGTCAAGCCTGGGTGACTGAGAAAATGGTGGTCTCCTTAACCCACAATGAGAACATGAAAATCAGGGTTTATGTGGAACACGAGAAGTTAGGTTTTAGATGAATTGATTTTGAGATGCTGGCTGAATATTCAAACTGTTTTGTCTAAGTAATTGGAACAGAAAACTATAAGGTCTGTGGTTCAATTTGATCCTACAAATGAATAGCAAGAAATGGGTACCACGCAAGAAAACCAGCGCTGGTCCTTATTCTCCTGAGGCACATAGTCCAAAGGTGATTTCAGCAAATAATTTGTGACTACTGGTATGATAAATGTTCCCCCAAAGAAAGCAGAGTGCTATGAAATTGCTGAATACAGAGACAGTAGATTAGAAACAGAACTATGGCTACTGGATGACGATTTCAGGTATTATTCTTTGAAATCTGTTTTTGAACTTAACATTTCTACAGATCATTTATTTGTATTTTAAAACACAGGAGCCAATCATAGCATATCAAGCAGTAGAAATCTACATATTGAGTATGTTAGGTGCCAAGAAATGGTTAAGTATCCACATCTCTCTGTGGCAAACCAGACTCTAAATAGCCATTTTCCTAGACTCAAATTGTATTTTTATTTCTAAATATTCATTTATGATTCAAAGTATTGATGATAATTTTAAAGAAGAAATGCACATTTACTCTGCAAAAATGCAGTGTCTCTACTCTTCAGTTTCCTTAATGAAATACAAACATTGTAGCATTATTATTACAAACCGAAGAATTTTTAAGTAATCAGGGTATTAAGAAACAATTTTTGGAAAGAAAATAAATCAGCCAAAACAATAAGGCAAACATGAATGAGTGGAAAATGGGGAAGAAAAGAAACTGGCATATGCTTGGAGAAAAAGCAAATAATAGAAGAAATGAAAATGGGAGACAACTGAACTTTAGATGAACTCATTAACAATTGCAAAGAAACTGGAGGGAAAATGTGCTAAGCTCTCTCAAGAGAACAATGAAAGATTTTCCCCCAGACTACAGAAAAAGCTGACAAAATGAACACAGAAGCCCCCAAACAAAAACTGCTATCTTACTTATTTGAACCAATTTTATTTAGAAACAATAAAGAACAAAAATCAAAATATGAATTAAGGAGCTACAAAGAACTATTAATGTGCCTGAAAACTTGCCTGCTAGGATCTTCATGGTGTATTCCGACCTTAGAATGTTGCTTTTAACAACAGCTACATTCTAACCAGCAGCTCAAGAAGATAAAGTAGGTAGGTAGCAGAGGGAGGGTTGACCTATATGTTTCTCATTCTAATATTCTTTCCATTAATAGACTTTTCTTAACACAGACGTGTTATATGGTAACTGAGAAGTGCTCCTAACCTAGTTTTGCTAATTTATACTTAAAGCTATGTAAGAAAATTACAATGGCACAGAAAGACAATGGCTTGCATATCTGGAAACTCAACCAATAATTAGATTTCTCCAAATTTATTAGGAGTCAAGTAAGTATCTTTCCTAGAACCTGACATTAAGAAGCGAGAGATAGGTCACAAATGATTCCCTTTGTCACAGAAAAGAAAAAGGGTGAACTATATTCCCTTCTTAGGACGACAACTATTAAAAACACTAGAGTCTGCCCAGTTTTCCATGGCTTCCTCATCATCTACCAACTACAGCCCTCCCCAACTTTACAGCTACAGCTGGATTAAAATATTGAGGTCAGCTAAATTACTATCATTTTTTTTTAGTCACCACTATTCAAAAGCTACGTCTTTTCTGATAGCTATTGTCTCCAGCATTTATTAACAAAAACAACTTTCGCACCACCTCGAGGTCTTTATTGAGCATTTCTCCCACATCTTTGTCCTAAAGGAAATGGGTTCCACCTGGGGGCTGGAGAGATTATCTCCATAGTTTCCTCATTGGAGAAAATGTTTAGCCTCCATACAACATGTGCCTAAGTTAAGTGAACTGCCAGTAGAAAGGGGAGTTTATATTTTCTCCTCATAAGTATTACTATGTCACACCTTCCCTTTGCTCCTGGTCTTGTAAGAACTCTGCTTTGAGACACATATCATCCAGTTATACCACAGCCATCCCTCCACGATGTCATCTAACCATGCACTACTCTTCCCTTTCCTGATACTTACTGCAGGACTACACATCTGATTTCACCTTTCTCTTCCAGTCAGAGCTTGCCAACATCATCCTGTATGAACACAGGGAATCCTGAATTCTTTGATATCCTTCATATCCAGGACCAATCCTTTCTCTCTATTGTCTCTCTTATATTGATAAATTTAATCCTGGCTGCCACCCACAGCTGTTTAACTTTGAATGACTTCATATGCATCTTTAATTGATGCTCTGATTCCTTCTTGACCTCAGTCTCCCACCCATAGGAATCTCCAAATCTCTCATCCCATCTTCTTCACTTCTTTTTATATCTAGCTTAGATTCTGTGCTCTGTCTCCAATCATGGTTTCCCAGCTAATACCTCACTTCACTCTTTGGTGTCCTTTCTCAGACTCCTGTTAAAGTTTAAACGAGCCAAAATTTTTATCTTCTTGACTTTGAATACTTGGTGTAAAATACTATTATAGAAAAAATGAATATAGAATCATACTTTCCAACCATAAACTATTTTTCTTTTCCTTCACCAGAGATACCAGAGAGAGGGAATGTCAGGGTAGTTCTGGCAAGTGCAAATGAAACTAGGTTTGAACTGAAGGCCTCAAGCTTGCTGGGCAAGTGCTTTATGCCACTGAGTCATCTTTTGGGCTCTTCAACTAAATTATTTTTCTAATATGGGTTTTGTGTGTGTGTATGTGGGTGGTTTTTTGGATTTTGGGCCAAACCAAAGGTGCTCAGGATTTACCCTGGCTCTTTGCTCAGGGATCATTCTTAGCACGCTTGGGAGACAGATACATGGAGACAGGGATTGAACCTTTGTCAGTTGTGTGCAAGGCAGGCTTTGCATTGCTCAGGTCCCTAAAATAAATTGAACTAAATCCAACACTGCTATATCTCAACGAGAGACTCTCCTTGATTTGCTGCTGTTTTAAAAACTTGCACCACCTTGACTCCAAATTCCCTCTATGGGATTGACAAGACCTTCCTTCCTTGTCAGTTTCATTCCCATATTAATTCCCACATTTTTAACCAATTCTCTACTTTCTCTTTGAACTGAAGTCAATGGAGCAATTGACTATTATATGCTCACTTGGCAACACTTAACATTGTTGATTGTATGTTTGGTATGTTTCTCCAAGATGGTAGGTTTCCTGGGCTTCATGATGTCCTAATTTCTCAGTTTCCTCTGACCTCCACGATGACCCCTTCGTAAGCGCCCTTGCTGGCTTCTCTTCAACTGCCCATACTTAAACCATTCCTCACATCATAGACCTGCAATTTATTAATTCCTCTAACTTTGTGGGCCGAACTTCAATGTTATCATTACTATCTCTACAACAGAACTCAAACTAAAAGTGGTCTGAAACTCTGTATACAGAGTATGGGGTTTCCTATAGCTCAGAAATTCCATTTTTTATCAGGAAATTCTCAGGCATACTGAGTTGATCACCTTCATCCAAAATCATTCACTATGCACAGTAGTATGGATATTCTACATATACCTGAAACATAGCATCTACACAGTGGGATTCATCATGTCTCCCAGATTGGTACCTCCTCCTATGTTTCCTATCTCAGTGAATGACCTATCCAAGATAGGAGGTGATCACTGAAGGCACTTAAGACACAAAGGTCTTTGCGTCTTAAAGCACTTAAATCCTGCTTTTCTTTCTAGGGGAACATTCTATAAAATACTTAGATATAATCTGTCAGCATGTACACATTCTCTTCTGTGAAAAATAATGAAAGCTAATGTTATCTATTTTCCCCTGAAAAGTTACATTCTTATTGTACATTTATATTAAAGTTGATGTAGGCTAGACAACATTAATTTCTTTAATGTCATATTCTTGTTTCATCAAGTTCTAGACATTCATATTAACCACCATCTCTATTACACATTTTCTTCTTTAAACAACTTGAAAAATATGTTATGTGTTGTTATAGAATAGTTTTCCTCTCTAATAAGCTGATTTTTTTTAAAAAAAAAGATTTCTTATATTAGGGAAAGTTGAAAAGTGGCAAATACTGAGACTAAATTCATAGTGGTTTCTATAGGTAACTGGGAAACACAAGAACCTTCACAGTTCATTATGTAAAGGATCTGTGTACCCTATTATCCCCACACAGCTACTAGTTCTGGGGGTACTCCACTGAATATTGGCTTTAAACATACCAAGACATATAAAATACAACCTAGTGCATGAGAGATAATAAAAGTTTTAGAATCAGAATCCACAGAAGTAGAGCAAGATCCACAACCCTTTAGTCGGAATGGAACAAGGTAAAATAACTTTGTGGTACCAAGGTTTATCCCTCAAGTAAAAGTTGAAACTTGGTCATAGAAAGGATGACCCAAAGAGAAACTACTGTTAACACAGGCCTGACTAATCATAGGGAATGGTGTCTCTTCTTTTCCCTCAAATTTAAGAAGTATCTCCTAGTGCTCCAGGGAGTAGGATAGGTGATATCATTGTTGAAGTAGGTGGTTTGATGTAGCTTTACAACTTGAACCTTGATACAAAACACAAGTCACAACACAGATGAACAATTCATCAGTATTTACTATATGAACCTAACTTGTAATCTCATTGTCACCTTTTTGTCAATCACTCAGTTACTACACTTGTACATGTTAGTGATTTCAGCAGGGAAGGATATATGCATCAGTACAAGGAGAAGTTGAAATTAGATTGGTTAATTTATAACTCCCTTGCAACTGTGGTAAAAAAGTCCAAAGAGAATGGAGACTAAAACTAGCAAAAATGAGGGGTTTGTATTGTAAGTGAATCTAAATTATCTGTGTCCCCTATTCCTGCGGATAACTGAGAGTCAGCTGTGCACACATCTGTGGGTGTTTATAAACATTTGCCATCTGTGAGAAGCTTATGGGTTGTAAATGGTGGGCTAATTAGTGAAATGCTAGTCATTCTTAATGACAGTTGTTATGGATAAAGGGTTTATCTAGGTTAAATTGATCTCAGAACCTTGTTGATCACTGGAGGCCACTCCACCTTTTATTACAAGACTAAGGTGCTACCCTACACTGTACAAGTCACACATTAAAGATGCATTATAACTCGATCAGGCTGCTAGTTTATGCATGATAATGAGCTCAGTTCTTAATAGACTGAAGTACTGATTATTTGTCAGGGAAAATGAGAAGTTGTCAATTTGTAAAAAGGTCAACTGGTTCTGTAATATATGACATTTTCATTTCTGTTCTACATACATACTAAACATACCTTCCATTCAGAAAATTAAGAAGACATAGACACCACACTTGAAATAGATGAGAGACAATTCTGTATGAAAAGTACTGTCCATATACTTTCAGGCATGTATACTTGTATACACATATTTCCTTAAGTTTCCTGTATCAGTAAGTTTTATAAACCCACATCTCATTTTATGATCAAAAATGTGGGATGACATTTTCAATGGATTAATTTAAAATCAAAGTTTCCCTAAACTGAAACGGAAAGCAAAACAAGAGCAATAAGAGAAAACATTCTCAAGGAGAGACATATTTTCTGACAGATGAAAGATACCTTCTAATAGTTTCCATTTAAACAGAGTCCAATGTTACAGAACTAGTGAGTGGAGGTAAATTTTGGTCAGTTGGACTGTAACACAGCGGCATTTTTTTCTTTTTCAGGGACCAAACCTAGGGACTCACACATATGAGACAGGGTTTCTACCAATAATTAATGCTGGTCCAAACAGAGCATAGTTTTCAATTTAAAAATCAACTTATAGACTGTTAATGTTAGATACAGTGTTAGAAGGAATTCAGATTCACTGTTAGAAGAGATCTTATTTCATGAATCTATAGATACATGCTCTGGAGAGGGAACTGATTTACTACCACTTAGCTACAGGTAGAAGAGGGGCTGAAGAACAGATCACTTTGAGCCCTGGGCTGGAAACCTCTATACTGAGCTCATTTCTTTTCAGAGAACTGCTGGGATTCCAAGAGAACAATTCAAGCTAGAACACCAACAATTCTGCCCTGTGAAAAATTCAAACAAAACTACTGCTCTACCAAAAGGAAGTTGCTCCTGCTCATAACATCCATGCTCCATTTTGTGCTCCATTTTGTGCTCCTTAGAACTCATGGGCTTCTAACATGATATCTTAGATGTCTGTTTCCTCTGTCAAAATGTAAGCCCTCCAGGTCAAGGATGTTTGCTTTCTTTATTCTGTATCACTAGGAATAAGTATGATTAAATATATGCTAAATAAATGTTGCAGGAAACATTTTGATAGAAAGTGTTTCTTTGCCACAATTTAATAGTTTTACAATGGAGATTTCTAATGCTCAAAATTAAAAATTTAATAACCACCAGAGAAAAATCATACAGGGGCCTTGGGGATGTCTTTCAGAATGCTAGATGCATGTATTTAATGGTGCAAAAATCATCACTAAAAACAATAATAATATCAGAAAAAAATTCAAGATCAAAAGGCAATAATAAGAATTATCAAGTCCTGAAACTATAATCACTGTAGCACTGTCCTCCCATTGTTCATGGATTTGTTGAGCGGGCACCAGTAATGTCTCCATTGTGAGACTTGTCGTTACTGTTTTTGGCAAATCGAATATGCCATGGGGAGCTTGCCAGGCTTTGCCATGCGGGCAGAATACTCTCAGTAGCTTGCCAGGCTCTCTGAGAGGGATGGAGGAATCAAACCCAGGTTGGCTGTGTGCAATGCAAATGCTCTACTCGCTATGCCATCACTCCATAATACTATAATACCTAGGGTAATTTTAGAAGAATTGGAATGAGTGGAATTAATTGGATTTGCTTTGAGGGGTATGAGGACACCATCTGTTATATCTAACCTCCCCCCACCCCCATCAGCTAGACTGTCCTGTACAGGACCACACCCAGTGCATCCTCATGAACTAATATGAATCCAACATTCTTAATATAGTTACAAAATAAAATGCTGAAGTTTGTCTCTTTGAACAGAAAGTAGCTAATATCTATATGTAGTTGATGTATTTCATATCCTATTTGAGGAAAATTATCTTTCAGACAGAAAGGCTTCAAATTGGAGATGGCAAATCAATGTGTTCTGAAAGTAGAGAAGGGATCATCCACCCTCATGAGCATTTCTCCACGCCTCCCCATACTCAACCAGCAACAGCATTCTATTGCTACTAGTGCACAGTTGCCTTTCAAAACCATCCTGTCCCTTCTTTCTCAGTACATTCTTGTACATATCTTTGACATTTCATTTCCTACAAAATTTCAAACTCATTGAAATGGTCTCAGTTTTCTACATTCCCCACATTAATTTATCTGAATGTCCGCCATCAGAGCCATCTCTAATACACTACTGCTGCTCTGAACAATGTCCCACAACTGTGTTTATAGCATGAAGTAAATTTCTAAAACAAAACGCTGAATCCCAATTTCCAAATCAGACCACAAAGATTATCCCAGTCTTGCTGCATTATTTGCTGCTGTATAAATCTAAACTTCCTGTCTCTGTACCTTATTTTACCCAGATCAGTGGAATCATGGGCTTCATGAAGCCCAAGCGTACTTCACTCCATGCTAATCTGGTATCATTTAACTCAATAAATAGCAATTCAAATGACTAACAGGTAATCCTTACTGTACTACTATTCATCTGTACCAAACCACCCTCCTTTCTTGCCCCAAAAGTGGCAGTGAAAGGGATCAGTCATATCAGTGAAACTAACCACATAGGAGAGAACTCACAATACATCTTAGGTTGTCAACAACAGAGATGCCCCCATCCACCAGGACTAAGACTCAGAAGGCAGCTTTTTCCATGATGCTTGGGAACCCTGAATGGTGACGCTTTTCCAGTAAAAATGGGCATATAGGATAACAATTTCCTTGGAGACCAAGAGTGGAAGCATCCTGTGCCCAGCATATAACTGAGTGGCAGACTCAGTGATTTATCCAGTAGACACATCAAGTGGTCCCGGAGGCCTGTGTCTGGCCCTAAGAAGGCTATAGAAGTTGCCTGAAGACAAGCACAATGACATAATATGGGCACTGCCTAGGTGGTGGTGGTGCTGGGGGGGGGGGGGGGTTGGCAAGAATAGAAGAGAGAAAGCACAAATTTTCAAAGGAAGACCATTTCCCCATCTCCCAGAATCATCAATGTCAGGAAGTAAATGCGGAATCCAACACATCTCCTAGGACACCACGGGAAAGCAAACCAGACTTTAACTTTACCAAAAACAGCATGGAGAAAATATGTAAAAACAAGGAAGTTGTGTTGGGTCCACTCAGAACTGGGACAAGTATATACCCTTGGAAGTTCAGTCTGAGAGTACTCAAGCTTGGGGCCCATTTAGGGAGAAAGAAAATAAGAGAAAGTGAAGATGGGTGGATTAAACATTATGAAATTCTGTACTGGAGCCAAACAGAGCTCCAGCAGACAACTGCTCCCACATTCCAAAATTGCCTCCATACCAGAGGTGGCATTCTACTGACTCAGGACCAAGCTTTACCCAGAAATTAATCTGCTGATAAAATCAGATAAGTTGGTTTTGTAACTGAAATATTCAGGCTTTTCTCAATGTGCTACCACCCCCCACTTCCCAGTATTTCCGTAGATCCTGTAGTCATGCCCACACCTCAAAGTCACCACCCAGCTGTAAACATAACTCCAGATGTATCACCCCCTCAGCAATTCTAGACTTCCTGGAATCTCAATCTCTACAACATTAATAAACCAGTAGTAGCACAAAAGATTGGATGAGATAAAACATAGAAGGCAATCAATCTCGATTAACAAAACATAAACACAGAAGGCTTAACCTGTAACAACATCATAATAATCTCTCATACAAGGTCTTAATGTTTCCATGGTGATATACAATTTACACTAATTTTCTCCTAAGGAAACTTTTTTTGATCATTCTGTTAGCAAAATTATTGATAACGAGCAATAGAAAATTAATTATTGAGGGCCTGCTATTGGGGCAGGCTTAAGGGGTGGTTGGAAAAATTGGAGACAATGGTAGAGCAAAGGTAAAATGGTGTTGGCATTGGTGATGGAATATTGAATTCCTGTAACAAATCATCATGAACAATTTGTAAACCAGTGTTTACATAAAGTGTAGGGGAAAAATTACATATTACATTATGTTTACCTATTCCATGTAAATTTCAAAATATATTAATATAGACTTGCTTTAAAATTTTTATTAATGACAGGTGAGACATGGTTATTACCATAATTAGACCCAAGCACAAAATAAAATTTAATGTAATATATTTTGATTCTAGAGTTGAAAACATATGTTAATGGGAATAAGCATTTTATTATATTACATGGTTTTAAATTTCCTTACGTTGGTCAAAATCATAGAGTAATCACAAATTGGTTCTTACTGATTTAATTCCTGATCTTTCTATTTGTCATTTCTTAAAGTTTTGTTGGAATAAGCAAAATGAAAATTTTTTCCTTAATGTGCCTAAGGGGGCAGGAGTGGGTTTGGGAGGGAAAGGGAAACTAGGGATATTATGGTAAAGAAAGGTCACACTGATGGTGTTGGTACACAGCTTGAAACAACTGTGTAATGGACAACTTTGTAAATCATGCTGTTTTATTTTTTTAATTTTATTATTATTTTTTTTTTTTTTTTTTTTTGCTTTTTATGCACAGGGGTTACTCCTGGCTCTGCACTCAGGAGTTACTCCTGGCAGTGCGCACAGTATCACATGGGATGCTGGGAATTGAACCCGGGTTGGCCGCATGCAAGTCCCTACCCGCTGTGCTATCTCTCCAGCCCCATAATGGTATTTTTAAATAAAGATTAATTTTAAAAAATTAACTTAAAATTTTGTACTCTAAATTCATGGGGATTCACGGTCCTCCTGTTGTTCATCGATTTTGCTCGAGCGGACCAGTAACGTCTCCATCATGAGACTTGCTGTTACTGTGTTTGGCATATCGAATACGTCACGGGTAGCTTGCCAGGCTCTGCCGTGAGGGCGAGATACTCTCGGTAGCATGCCGGGCTCGCTGAGAGGGGCAGAGGAATCGAACTCGGGTCGGCCATGTTGACTGTGTGCAAGGCAAACGCCCTACCACTGTGCTATCACTCCAGCCCATTGTACTTTAAATACTGGGTTAAAACATATTGCATGCACACAGGGAGAAAAATGAAAGATTAGATTGTTTACCACTGGATACTTTAGTGAGTTAAGTTGGAACTAAGCTGTATTGAAAGACGCACCTTTAACACATCTGACTTTGTTGGGATTACTGCGAACTATATTAAGACAAACAGAACCTGCTGAGAGATGCTTGAAAGCCCCCCCCCACCAAAAAAAAAAACAGTATTGTTTCATTATATAGAAAATTATTCCAAATAAATTTCCAATAACTTTCTAGGGTGAATAAAGCAAAAAACCAATTTTTCATTTCTATTCTCAAAGTCAGGTCAAAAATTAGATCAGGCTAAAAGCATGACCACACCCAAACCTATACAGGTTTCTCTGTAATAAGATGGAAGTTTTTCATCCTTAAATTTTCTGTTTCTAACAATGCTAAAAATATTTGAAGATATTTCTCTCCTTTCTTCTTTTCTTTCTTACTTTTGAGCTAATAATGACTGAAAATAGAATAGTATCTAATTTTCATCATGTCAAAGTCAAACACTTTAGAAATAGGATACAACAAAATATAAAGTGAAAATTTTCTTCTGGGATTGAGGGAAGATTAAAAAAAAAACTAAATATTTCTCCCAAAGCTTTTTCCAACATGAATGTAGCAGTTATGAACAAAGCTTGCTATCAATCAGACTCTACTATTTTCTATATCAGGAAGAGACAGTTATTAAACTCCCTGCTATATATATCCAAATTCAACATCCACAGAGTTTATATTCAATCTCAGCAGGTATCATGATTTAGGAGAAAGTACTTATTTAGCTTGTAATAAAGTGCATCTAAAGTGATGAAATAGAACAATCATTTACAACACAGTCAAATCCCATGTTTCCTTATATTAAGTTTCTTAAGCATGCCGTGAAACATGTCTCTAAGGTTTGTGACATAGGAAGGAGACAGATTAATTTATTTTTTTGCAAGAATGACAGGTATTTCAACTACCATAATTGCCATTTTCATTAACCAAAGGTGAAATCAGTATAGATTTCTGATCTGAACAGCTGTAGAAAAATGATAATCTATCAATAAATTTTTAAAAATCTTATTTATTGACATCATTTATCTAATAAAATAGATAAATTCAAGAACAATGAATTCAAGAACAAATGAATGACTTTCAAAGTCACTATGACTTTCTTAAGGGAATATACTTTCCAGTTCCCTAACAAATACTAAATAGGAGAAGTAAAAAGAAAAGAGAAGAAGAGAAAGAACTACTACGTTTAATCACATGTGAAGGCAACAAAGAATATCAGTAGCATTGAAACTATATCAGGAAGAGACAGTTATTAAACTCCCTACTACTATATCTCTTTGAAACTGTGCAATGGTGAGCCAGAGAGACAGCCCAATAGGCTGAGGGCATGCTTTGCATGCTGGAGACCCAGATTTAACACTGGCATCCTCTGGTGTCCAAAGTACCATTGGGAGTGAACTGCCAGCATAGAGCCAGTAATAGTTGGGAAGCACTATCAGGTGGGGCTTGAAATCTAAGTAAGTAACAAAGTATGTCAGATGGTCATTAACTCTAACAAAAGAGAGTCAGATCATCCAAACTAGCTATGAAACTCGCCATCAAAATTACACTCAATATGAACATAATCAGTCTTCTATAAAATAATATCTGAAATGCAAGTACAATAGAAAGATTGCCTTTTAAAAGTTCTTGACTTTCAAATTAGTATGTTTTGTTCAATAACAATCAATCTTACAGACTCTGTGAATATGAAGGCTTCTTGCAGTCAAATGGAGGATTTGTTATGCAATTGGAATCGTAGGACTTAATGGCAAGTCAGAGTCAGAGTTGGAATGACTTTGAAGGGAAATGATCCAGTGCCCTACTGTAGTGATCCTTCATATCTTTCTCTTCAAGGTTGTTGGTGAGACTTAAGATTCATCACTAGTTTGACAATGTTTCTCCTTTGCCAGAGTTCCAGCTTCAACAGCACTAAGAGTTTAAAAACAATCATTGAAAGAGTTATACTGAACTGAAATTACTGCTTCTTCTACCCATTAATGATACTTACTGGAAGTTCTGGTGAGCATTCACCCTGACAGGCAATGATCGTCCCAAAATGACTTGCCTCTTCAAACAGTCAGTTCTGTTCTAAGTTCTGTTATTACACTATTCTATCAAATTCTTTTTGCCTTGGGGCAACCTAGCCTATATTGAGGCTGGCTTCTAAGTTAACTCTGAATATTATGCTGCCTCATATTTTCTCAGACAACACTGGATATTTGAGAAAGGATGCCATTGATAAAACAACATTTTAAATGATATTATAAAATAATACCTAATATTATCTAGACAGTAAGGTCTATTATACTCACTTCAAGTAACAAACATTCAATTCCTTTTCTTACTTTTCCCAGTCTGCCCTAAGATTTATTCATCCAACACCAAAAGCCAAATACTACTGAGTTCTTTTTTAACTCAGCAAGACAATCACTTTAAAACTTGAGCAACCTTCATGACCAAATTCAACACCACCGAATGAATTTTCTTCAACTTTAAGGATTTAATGTCAAAATGAACAAAAATAGGAAGAGAAAAGAGACAGCCTATAAATAAAGAAATAAAAATGTGACTCCCACCATGACCTTTTAACACACTGATATTTTCATCTCAAAAGATATACAAACAATAGTATAGAAATACTGGGGACTATAAGCTGGGATAAAAGGGTAAGACTACAATGTTTTTGCTAGATTGGTTACTGGAACAATCACCAACCCAGGTGCTTCCGAGCCGTTCAAAAGGTCAACTGTACGTTTTATTTCAAATAAAATCTAAGAATCTGATAATTATGTTAGAAAATGTGCTGAAAGATTAAATTTCCCCTTACAATTACTGTAATAATAATAAATATTTCTATTAGATTCTCATTTATCAACACAGATTGGCTATTTTACAAAAACATGCTTTTGGCTATAGGATGGCAGAAAGTCAACCAGTTTTAGTTTGCTTTTTAACTCCAAGCAAAAAAAAAAAAATCTAAGAATAGTGCTATAGATGATTGACCTACATCAGAAGCTGGCAATTTGTCCACAGAGGGTCAGATAGCAATTATTTTAAGCTTCATAGGTTTTGTGTCCCAACTACTCAACACTGTTCTTGTAGCACAAAGCCAGACAATATGCAAAAGAAAGCTGTCATGATTTTCAATATAATCTATGTACAAAAGCTGGTGGAAGGTGACTTGACTCAAGATCTGCAGGCTGACCTATATCTTGTTGTTATACATTTTTTTTGAAATATACTAAGCCCAACACAAAATAGAAGAAACACTTTGGATGGATTAAAAATCTTATTACTTAACAAATCTTGAGTATCTTTGAGGTATTTTCTATGCATATATAAGGTAGGTACTTACTAGATCATAAAAAATGAAAGCACAAGACCATTTTTTTTTAATGTAGGAGTACTGCTATTTATTCAGCCACTGATTAGCTGATTGAATTGTGCATGAGTTCCACCTTACTTTTTGTTTCATTTTTAAAAATTTTATTTATTGAATCAACATGAGAGCAGTTACAAAGTTTTCGGGTCTAAGTCTCGGTCATACAATGAAACACCCGTACCTTCACCAGTGCCCATTCTCCACCACCAAAATCCCCAATATACTCCCATCCCACACCCTCCCCCTACCTGTGGGGCAGATGATTTCCACATTACTCTCTCTACTTTGAACACATTCAATATTTTGACACCAGACCCATACCCCAATACTAGGATCTGCTGAAAAAGCAACAATAGACAATTTGTGTTTTATTGCTGGTTATGAATAACATATGATGTTGCGTGGCTGCAGTAGGGCCATGTGATTTTGAAATTCCAAAATTTTAACACTTAAATCTGGAGGGATTTCTGCCAAAAGCCACTGGGTTTCGAGATTTGCTCCTGAGTCTCTGGGATCATGGCCGTTGAGCAGCTTGATCAGAAGTCAGAGAGGCTGTTTGTGGGCGATGACTTGGGATCTTGTTGGGGTGGGGAGGACAGGCCCGGCTCCACCCCCATCCCGAGAGGCCCAACAAGTTTCATCACTGCGGGCCCAAGCCTGACTGTCCAATGGCCTCTGGAGGATGATGGCCACTGAGCCGCCAGGGAGAAGCAGGCGGAGGGACAACACCCTTTCCCCCCTGGGGTGGCCCAGCGACAGTAACGTACTTTGGGGTCTGGACGCATTTCTGCAAAAAGCCACTGGGTTTCGAGATTTGTTTCTGAGTCTCTGGGATCATGGTGGTTAAGCAGCTTGATCAGGGCCAGAGAGGCCATTCGTGCGTGATGACTTGGGGTCTCGTTGGGACGGGGAAGGCCTGGCTCCCCCGCCATCTCATAAGGCCCAAAATGTCTCGTCACTGTGGGCCCAGACCTGACTGTCCAATGGCCTCTGGAGGATGAGGGCCACTGAGCCGCCAAGGGGGAGCAGGCGGAGGGACAACACCCTTTCCCCCCTGGGATGGCCCGGCGACAGTAACCTACTGCGGGGTCCTGCCACATTTCTGCCAAAAACCATTGGGTTTCGAGATTCGTTTCTGAGTCTCTGGGATCAAGGCCGTTGAGCAGCTTGGTAAGGAGCCAGAGAGGCCGTTCATGGGCGATGACTTGGGGTCTCGTTGGGGTGGGGAGGACACGCCCGGCTCCCCCCTCATCCCGTGAGGCCCAACAAGTCTCATCACTGCAGACCTAAGCCTGACTGTCCAATGGGCTCTGGAGGATGATGGCCACCGAGCCGCCAAGGGGGAGCAGGTGGAGTGACAACACCCTTTGCCCCTGGGGTGGTCCGGCAACAGTAACGTACTGTGGGGTCCGGATGCATTTCTACCAAAAGCCACTGGGTTTCGAGATTTGTTTCTGAGTCTCTGGGATCATGGCCGTTAAAGAGCTTGATCAGGAGCCAGAGAGGCCATTTGTGGGCAATGACTTGGGGTCTCTTTGGGTGGGGAGGACAGGACCGGCTCCACCCCCATCCCATGAGGCCCTGCATGTCTCGTCACTGGGGTCCCAAAACTGACTGTCCAGTGGCCTCTGAAGGATGGTGGTCACTGGGCCGCCAGGAGGAACAGGCCAAGGCACAAAACCTATTCCCACCTGGGTTGGCCCAGCACTGGTGACCTACTGCAGAGACCAGACACATTTCTGCCAAAAGCCGTTGGGTTCCAAGATTTGTTTCTGAGTCTCTGGGATCATGGCCGTTAAGCAGTTCAATCAGGAACCAGAGAGGCCATGCCTCCAAGCATATAGCTGAGCCGGAGGTGGTTTGTGGGTGTGTTTACCACATACCTAACTTTTGGCCGTTTACTTGCACAAGACCATATTTTTGAAAGATACATTGGAAGTATAAAAACAAAGAAAATGTATAAAGGCAAATATTCCATCATAAATTATATAGTAAGATAATAAAGATTTATTAAGAAAGTCATTGTCAAATAGCAAGAACAACTACTACATAAGACAATTTGGAAAATGCAAGTAGTGAACAAAATCACATTTTGTTGGACGTACTCATTTAAAAATTAGGGGAAAGATATTTAACACAATGGAACATCAAGATAAAAGTGCAGACAAAAAAGAAGTATTTATGTCCAAGGTACAAAGTGGACAGAATATATATAGCGTAGCAGAGACAGACAGCAGTCCTCCAGAGCACAAATTCACAGCTTCTTATCCATAATCTCTGCAGAAGTTTCAGAATTTAAGTTTTTTATTGCATGAGGTCAAAAGGTGACATATGCTGGAAGATCATCACACACCCAGAGCAACATCAGAAAAAAATTCTCTTATTAATCTCCTTAGCATTTTGAAAGCAAGGATATGGACATTTGATGGGACTTCCTGTCAGGTCAGGTGAAAATTGGCATCCAATGATTTAGGCACTAAGGATACTTAAAAACTTTAGGATCTAAGAGCACTTTGTTTTCTTCAGATTGCCGAAGGGGTAAAGGACAAACATTTTTACAAGTATAGTAAATATTTTTTTGTTTGTTTTAAAGTGTTGGATTAGAATCTAAGAAGACAGCAACCTCACTGAAGGTCCAACTTTCCATGTATCTACAAAATGGAGATGCCTTGAGGTTTCTGTTTCTGATGGCAAATGCTAAAATAGGCTTATGGAATGTTTTAATTCCATGCATAGGTCTTAGGCCAGGGAGTGATACTGGAACAATAGACGGGGACAGTAGTAGCTTCAGCTGCAACTGGGGCATTTTCTGTTTTTTTTTTTTTTTTCATTTAAAGAAGTTAGATTTGGATAGGAGGATAACTGAGTTTTTTTTTTTTTTCCTGAAATAGAGGAAAGTAGGCCAAAAAAGTTTGGGAACTTCTGTGTTAGAAGAAAAGGGTTAAGTATATAAGGAGAAATGAAAGAGTGATGGAGAGTTCTCCAGTGGGGGAAAAAAAACAAAACAAAACTAATAATATATGATTTCTACCCCAGAATTTGAACACAGTGAACCTTCATTAAAGAAAAGTGATAGGGGCTGGAGCAATAGCATATCAGGTAGAGTGTTTGCCTTGCACGCAGCGGACCTGGGTTTGATTCCCAGCATCCTGTATGGTCCCCCGAGCAACACCAGGAGTAGATAACTGTTAAGATTTATTTAGTAAAACCATTAGAAGTAACCCAAGCTAGGCTCATTAATGATTTAAAATAGTTTTCTCCAACTATAGTTCATGGCAATTGGTATTTAATCTTTCCTTTTTTTTTTCTCTTTTATTTTCCCCACTTTTTTGGATCACACCTGGCAATGCTCAGGGGTTCCTCCTGGCTCTGCACTCGGGAGTTACTCCTGGCAGTGCTTGAGGGACTATGTAGAAGTCAGGGATGAACCCAGGTGAGCAGCATGAAAGACAAAAGCTCTGCCCACTGTACTACTTCTCTGGCCCCGACTTTTAATCTTTCATTTCAAATCAGACTGAACAAAACCTGGAGTCTATTTTTCATCCAGAATACAAATAAATATAACAAAATACTCATAAGAAGAACAAAAGAAAGTCACCTTGAAAATACTAGATGTGCAATAAACTGATTCATGCATACAATGAAAATAGGTATGAATGATAATATCTCAAGAAAGTAACAAGAATAAAATGATCACTGCTTCAAGATATGTTATACTACGCTTCAAGATATGTTATGATAACATATCTTGATAGCTTCATCTTCTAGTTTCACCTTTTGGAGGCTTCTGGTAAAGAGTCTTAGGAGCCTGTGGGAGCCTTATACAGATATATAGTGAAGACACATATTAGAGCACATCAAAGCTGAAGTCTAAAATTTTTACAATTGCAAGTGTTGTTTGAGTGAAAAATGAATGAAAATCTGACTTACTCTTACCAAGATTCTAAGAAGTTTTTCCACTGGGCACTCCTTGATAATAGCGATGAGGTCTCTCGAGTTTATTCAACAGAAAAAAAAATGGGGGAGAGCTAAGCTTGGGGATGGATTCTTGGTCTATGGAAAGCACTCCAAGGCATTTCTGTCCCCTTCCTGTTAACTTCAATACTGCCATTTTCCTGGTTTACTTCTCTTGTTGTTTGTTTTTCGGACCAAGTGCTCAGCAGTCACCACAGGCAGTGCTGGGGCACCATCTATGCACTTTCTTGGGATCAACTGGGATGTGTAGCATGTGAGGCAAGTCCCTAACCCTGTATCATCTCTCTCGTCCTCATGAAGTTTTAAATTAAGTCAAACAATGCAAATGCAGAGGAAATACCTTTCTACTCCCACAGTATTGCTGAGCTCTGGTGATTTGGGCCCAGAACTATTCAGACCACTGAACACTTCCTCTTTCAAAGAAGAGGGCACGACTGAAGTTATTCACCTCAGCTGAAACACTGGCATAAATGAATCCTTAGTCAAACAGAAGAAATAAAGTGAATCCCAACCAGATTTTAGAAGCATTCTGAATTTAGCCATTCTTCTCCAAGTTTTCCAACAAAAAGGAAAAGCAGAGATAAAGTAAATAAATCCTTTACAATGTTAAAGAGAAAGCTGTCACTCTGCACCAATGATTCCAGGTCTGATAATTCTCAACGTCCATGCACAGGTATAATTTAGTGCCATTTACAAATTACTATTTGTGTTGACCTTTTTTTTTTTTTTTGCTGCACTGTGGAGAAATCATTGGGAAAAAAATGCAATAGCTAAAAATATGACCAATGATTTTAAGTCTGCTGCAAAATCTATAACCAAGTACAAAGAAACTAAATTTGTTGAAAGTCTCATAGTATGCCATGAACATTGAATGCAATAATGAACAGTCTTATAAACTATATTGATCAATAAACAATACTAGGAGTAATAGCAGTCATCATAGTAGTAGAGGTTGCTGTCATTGCAATAGGAGGTATTTTTATTTGAAAGAGACGACCTTAAGGAAAAAGAACTATATCAAAGTCAGTGCAGTCCAGTTTGTTATTCTCTTCTGTCTAGAGAACTGATTAAAACCATTTGCCTATTCCAGTGTATTGATTTTCAGTAATACTACAAAACAAAAAGCAGTACTGGACTAAACTAGAAAATTGCAATTATGGAACATAATATAAGTTTTATGATGTTTGTAAAGAACAGGGTAATTGTCAAAGCCTTCATATTAATTGCATATCTGATCATATTGGTGGAAACATTCCCAAGTAGTATTTATATAATATGCATTTCCTCTAAAATGGAGGCCTAATTGCTTAGTCTATGTTGCAGAATGGAAAACAAAAGAGCAGTTTTGGCCATGTGGGTAAACAACAGATTTCTAAAAGCTAATTATCTCTTTATTTAATAGACTAAAGTTTCAGCAAATGAGACATTTAAATCTAATAAATAATAAACAAATTGTAACCTAAAGACTAAAATATAGGAGCTGCTTGTATAGTTTTTATTGCTCCATTAAATAAGCTCTTATTTACTTCCCGCACAAAACATAATTATACAACACTGTGTCCATTTCAAGACCATTCTGATGTGCCATTTAAAAATTATGTGAATCAACTTACATACTCAGGAAATCTAAAAGCATGATATTCAAATTCTATTATCAAATGCCCTATTTGTTTCTATGATAATGAAACAGAAATGCAGTCCTCAAAGTTGTGTATAATCACATAAAATCGCTATTACTATTTGTCTTACTGGAAATAATTACATATAAGCATAGCAATGCACTTTAAATAATTAAATACTAGTGGATAGTTACTAGTTTCTACATCAGATGTTTATTACTTCGGATATCTTCTAAATTAAAATAATTCCAATTTAAACAACCTAAGAAAATGTATCCAAAATTCACATACTGATTAAATAAAAAGATCATGAAAATGTAGCTAATTTGCTTGCTTACTGTAATACAAAATCAACAGAAATAACCAAAACTATATATGTGCATATTTAATAGATTTCCAGTATCATTTTTAAAGAAAATAAAAATTACCTTTTAGTGCTATAACATCATAATACAAGATGCTGTGTTTCCTTAGCTTTGCAGTTCAAAAAGATTTTTAATACTTCATTTTTTCTTCTGGCGAAATGCACTTCACTATTCTATCTTTGCTTTCATTCTATTAGCAAAAACCAGATTCTCAAATGCTAGTGCTAATAAATAGAAGATTTGAAAATAGTTGCTGCTTTCTCTCTTAGCTAAGGGCAAGAAATGATTTATGATGGATAAAAGCCAGGATTTCATTTACTCTACTACCTCAGGTGGTGAAACAAGAACTTGTACATCTGTGAAGAAAAAAAGATCTTATTTGCATGGTCAAAATACTGAAGCCATGGAAAGTCACGGAAAGAAGCTTCCTGTGGGCTTAAGAAAGAAGCAAATGAAGATTTTTCTCTTTCTTTATAGTTAAAACAAGTGTCTGACATATAAAAATAAGGTGAGACAAAAAGTTCCCGCTTCATTTTTTCCCCTAATACTAGGAAAGTCAGGAAACAATTTTTACAAAGATTAGAGGAGTACCACTCTCTGTATTAAAATACAATGTCCACAAGAAGCTGAAAGTTTTATATGATCTTTACAATAAGATGTTCAAAATGTTTTGTACTATATTAAGGATAGTAAATAAATTTGAGCCTGATTATCCTATCAATTTGTAAGGAATCTCATAATCAGCATTTAAATTAGTGGCCTTTGTGATACAAATTTTGAAGTTCTTTAAGGACCAAATGTTAGACACCCATCAGTCTTGACAATTGTCTTATTATTGTGTGTTATTTTACTTCATGTGCCTCTGGCAAATTTTTCTTGTAAGTCCACTCCAAGTTGTGCTTGGGGATGTGGACCAGACTGTTCAGTGTTCAACCAGGCAGTGCTTAAGAGTCACCAGTACACCAAGCAATGCTAGGACAGGAATGCCAGGGATTGAACTCAGGGTTCTGCTCATGGGAGACATCTGTTCTATTATTTGAACTTTTACCCCTACTCCTATATATGTAAGAATCAGAAGAATAAAAATCCGAATTGAGAAAAAAATTAAAAATAAAGTGTTACACAATAAACTCGTATAAGTGAATAAGACTAAGACAGTTCATAAAGGAAGAAATATATATAGATCATAAGAATTTGAAAAAAGTTCAACCTTAGTAATATTTAAAGTATACTGAAATAACATTAACAAAATTTAGCAAACTAAGTCTTTTAAAATGGAACTACTAAACACCCTCATGCTTATAACCTAATGTTACAAGCTGGGAAATACTCTTATATTGTATATTCTAAAAATTAAATTTAGATCTATGCATAAATGTTTATATTTCAAATTATAAAAAATATTATTCTATGACTTCTCTCCTAACTAGCACAAGTTAAATATTACTTATCCTGTAAATACCATGATATATGGCAAATTAAAGGTACAAATAACAGAAAATATTCAAAAAGTTAAATAAAGTAAAAGCAAAACATTAAATTACACTGGGATTATAGTGATTACTAAAAGGTAAATATTTTTAAAACTAAAAGAAAAACTGCCGAAATGGTTATACTTTGGATGGGAGGATTAAGTAATGATCTTTGATGATTAAAGTGTTTTCTATAACACAAAAGTATTATAGTTAAATTCAAAAAATAACCTTAATTATTCTTAAGAATGGAAACTTTCTCTTAAGGAAAAACAAAGCCTTTAATTAAGATATTATAGAGATTACACTAAGTTTACTTTGAATAAATTTTTGCTTCCTTAGCATTTACTTCCTAGATAGGCCAGAGACAATTGTGAATCAGCAACGTGTGATAAACCCATGCAGCAAATGCACAAGTAAGAAGCCAGGTGCAACGTGCATGCCTGGCCTGTGGAAAGCCTGAGTTTGACAGTGGTGCCTTCCCCAGAGTTGTCCTGATGGTGTCTGAGCCCCTGAGCCATCAGGAAACTGAGGGTAATTTAACCCAACTAGAATGAGCATTATGACCAAACATCAGAAATGTTTGGTAACCTATACAATACTACGTTTTAAAATAATTTTGTAACTAGGGTTAAACCTTTCTAATCTCCATTTCTGTTACTAGACTCTCGCATCAAAACACTTTCTGAATTTCAAGTAAGCTTTTATAAGCAAGAAATGGTGCCCGAATGATGCTCTCACCCCTAAACATTTATATTACATTATGTAGGTAGTTTGCCTTATTAAACATAAAATATATCTGTAAAAGTGAAAGTTAAAAAGGCAAGAAGGCATTAAGTCTCCCCATGGGAATGCCCTAGGTGAATTTTCTTGCAGCCCTGAGTTATAAACTATCATAATTTAGTAATGAAACTGATGGATTTTAATTAAACCCTTCTGCAGTCCTTAGTAACTTAGATATAGGAGAGTCAGAGTGTTTAGGTGGATGAAAATATAACTATGATTCATTCAGTCCTTTTACATTTAAGTTATGAGATTTTTTATTGCAGGAGAAAAGTATGTATATCTGCGTAAGACTAAGTATTTTCAATTTCTATATTTAAGATTCCCCCCAAGAAACTGTTGACAAAGAAAATTTCAAAGTATACAAAAATAGGGACATACTCTGGCCTCAAAGTACTCATAATTACTAATTAATAATAATGACTATTAGAAATAATATTTATTATTATTATTAATAATAATGTAATAATAGCCATTAGAAAATCATGTGGCGCCCATAACCATGCCACTGGACTCCATGTCAGACTGTTTCAGATGGGGAACCCCAGAGGGGGATGGAGAGACCCCTCCCCGCCACAATGGACCCAGCTCCTGCAGCGAAAAATCTCCACAACCCAATCACTGCCATGCTTAAGGCTGCTTTCTACAAGCTCTGGCCGAGCCTCACATATGAGTGAACAAATTCCTGGACCTCACAACATATCATAAGACACTCCCTACCCATTCTCCATAAATACCACATTGCATTTGATGGGGGTTCAGATAGTAGGCAACAAATGATAGAGGGAAATATCTATCTATCTATCTATCTATCTATGTGCTCATATACATGTTTTCTTATATATATGTATCTATCTATATCTAAATATATATGTAGATATACCAAAGCTCACATCACCCAAACTTTAACAACATGTTAGTGATATCCTATAGAATATCTTAATGGCTCCTGCCAAAACAGAACAATCTTCACACTGTTTCCTATATGAACACCTTTTTGTAAGCATGTTCAGCAGTTCTTCATAACAGACACTATGAAATATATTATTTTGGTTGTGTTTTAGAACAGGGACTGGGGATGGAAACATCCTGAATTTGTTGCTGGGGAGGTGTTGCTGTAGTGGTGGTGAGATGGGTGTTTGAATTTTGTTTTATTTTATTTTTGCTTTTTCGGCCACGCTTAGCGATGCACAGGAGTTACTCCTGACTCTGCACTCAGGAATTATTCCTGGCAGTGCTCGGGGAACCATATGGGATGCTGGGAATTGAACCCGGGTCGGCCATGCGCAAGGCAAACGCCCTACCCCCTGTGCTACCACTCCAGCCCCTGAATTTTATTTTTATTTTTTATTTATTTTTAATGTAATCCCCCTCTCGGAGAGCCCGGCAAGCTACCGAGAGTATCTCGCCCACATGGCAGAGCCTGGCAAGCTCCCCATGACGTATTCGATATGCCAGACACAGTAACAACAAAGTCTCCAATGGAGACGTTACTGGGCCCGCTCGAGCAAATCGACGATCAACGGGAGGGCCTTTACCTTTACCTTTACCTTTTAATGTAATTTAATTTTTTTGCTTTTTGGGTCACACCCGGTGATGCACAGGGGTAATTCCTGGCTCTGCACTCAGGAATTACCCCTGGCGCTGCTCAGGGGACCATATGAGATGCTGGGAGTCGACCTGGGTCAGTAGCATGCAAAGCAAATGCCCTACCCACTGTGCTATTGCTCCAGCTCCGGGTGTTTGGATTTTAAATGTAATCAAATTTTGTGAACTAACTTAAAAAAAAGGTCACAGTTTTCAGACTGTTTTTTATCCACATTTGCTTGGATTGTGTGTTCCTTTTATTGCAAATGGTTAATATCTGTTTTAATCAAAAAGTGGCTCTGTTATCACCTTCATTAGCTGCTGCAAGAGCACACCAGAGGATCAAAACACTCAAGTCCAAAACAACAGGAAACACACTTTTCGCAGGGTCAGAGTGATAATATAGTGGGTAGGGTGCATGCTTGCATGCAGTTGACCCCAGATAGATCCCTGGTATCTCCTATGATCCTCAGAGTCTGCCAGGAATGATCTTGAATGCAGAGCCAGGGCTTAGCCCTTATACTCCACTAAGTGTGATACCCCAAAACCACCCCACAGAAAAGAAAAAACACTACTTGCTAATAGGTAAGACTGTAGCAAAAGAATTCCTTAAGAGTTCTTTTCCATAGAGCAAGTAGACAACATAAAACTTAAGCATGCATAGTATAAATAGCAAATCTGATGTACTCACCAGTCTTCACTTCTAATAAGAGCTTTTTCTTTTGTTGGCGTTCAATTCTTTCTTTTTCTGCCAATTCTTTTGCTATTCTGGCACGTTTTTCTCTCTCCTCCGCTTCTCTTTTTCTGACATTCTCCTTTACTGCTTGCTATTACAAATAAATTTGGAAAAATAATCATTTTTAATCACAGTGATTCCACTAATAAATTACAAATATTATTAGGACAATTGTGATTAATAAATCTTGTAAGGTTATTTCTCATATTAGTAGTACAGTCTTTTAAAAGATAGCTTATGAACCCTTGTTAAATATGTAACTATAAATAAAACTGTTATGTTTAAAGCACCTGCATCCTAATGGAATCAGCTAAGGGAAACAAACTAAAAATAAAAACCATCTAACTTACAAATCATAAAGGTTTAAATGTGTACTTTTTTCCCTTGAAGAAAGTCTGGCATATGTATTGGCATTTTTCATATATACTCTGTTAAGGAAACTAGTAAAGAAAAAATATGTAACAAATGCAAGAGATCTGCAAATATACAATGGTAATTTTATGTTATATTCAGTTATTTCTCTCATTTGAGAAGTGTTATACGATGCTTAAAGAAATACTTGGGGATTTTCAAAGCCAGACTCCCTGTTCATCAAAACCAATAATGACGTGCACATAAAAAAAATCAATAGACATATAATTAGTTAATTTTTTATTTTCTAAGCTTTAGACAAATCAAAAAATGACATGCATGTGGCATTTGTGAAAATTATCAAGTAAACAGGTTTATCAATGTGCCAACCAGTAGCATTACATCATGTATTCTCAGCATCAATGAATCCAAAAGACTACTTAGTTACTGAATTATTAATTGTATTAAACAGAAATGTGTATCAAGTTAAACTATATTAAGTAAGGAATTTGTTCTGGGAAGAGGTTTTAAATTCATCTTTACTGTAGTATCTATTTTTAAACCCAAGAAAAAGTATACCTTCTTCATAATAAAAAAATAAAGTTAATTGTCCAAACCAATGGAAGGAAAATATGATAAAAAAAGGACAAAGAGCAAAGAACAGGGAATATGGACTCACAAATTCATTTATCTATCCATCCCAAATTTATTGAGAGATTAGGTGCAGAATAGCAGTATTCCCATGACATGTATGTGCATGTATGCATTTGTGCATACATTTTAACATATATACATAACAATTTTACATTTATATGAAAAGGTAGTAAAGGTAGCAGAAAGAGAAATAATAAAGTGCTATGAAAAATCAAGTATTATGAAAGAAAGCCTGAAGACTTAACATTACCATTCCATGATTATAAGTGTTATTGACTTGATTAAAGCTGAATATTGAACATCTAGGAACTAGATCTGTGATTATCTAGGCTGTGAAGCTTCTCAAAATGGGTAATACTACCTTCCCCAAGGGGAGTCTGGAATGATTCTTACAGGCAGTAATACCCTTGTCAGCCGGGGGGGAAGAGTTTTATTTTTGTTCTCTTAAAGAAGGAAGATTTTCCAGGTGCAAGTGGGATATGAGCTAGAGGGAGTTTAGTAATTCTTTTTTTTTCCTGAAAATTTCCTGAAATTTGTATAAAATTTGTATTTCAACAAATAAGGTTGAAAACCTCTGACCTAGGGGAATACCAATGCAAACTATTGGTCACTTTTAGAAAGAGAAATGTAGTCAGGACGGTGAATATGTAATAAATATGTCAGGGAGCTATGACCTGATCACTTAGGGCTTTACTATGCCAATATAGAAGTTGGATTTACCATCATGAGAGAAATGCAAAACAAAACAATTGGGAATTTTCAGGTAAGAGAATATAAGACTAAACATTCTAAAAGATATAAATAACACTCACACATTTTTTTGTTGTTGTGCTTTGTTCCAAAATACCCGCTCAGGGATCAGGGCTATAGTATAGCAGGTTGTCTTGCACATGGTTTAAACAGGCTCAATCCCAGGTATCCCCTAGTGTCCCCCAAGTATTACGAGGAGCAATTCCTGAGTGCAGAGCCAGGTGTAACTCCTAAGCATCACCTGGTATGACTCCTAAACCCAGACAAACAAAAATCCCAAATATCCTTTAAAAAAGTTTTGTTTGTTGGCAGGAAGACTTTAAAAAAAATTAAGCAGATTTGTTTGGTGTGTAGTAAACAGAAGCTAAACATGGATCGCTGTCACTGTCCTCCCATTGTTTATCGATTTGCTCTAGCGGGCCCAGTAACATCTCCATTCTGAGACTTGTTGTTATTTGTTTTTGGCATATTGAATACATCATGGGTAGCTTGCCAGGCTTTGCTGTGCGGGTGAGATACTCTTGGTAGCTTGCTGGGCTCTCCGAGAGGAGCAGATAAAAGAATGGATAGTCCTCTTATCAAAAGATTGGGCTTCAGATTTCCCTCCAGTTACAATGTCACTTATATAAGAAGTAACAACATTGGCCTGTGGGAATGTAGACTAAGGAATCTATAAAGTTATTTACTTAACTACTGCTGCTACTAGTATGAGTAATATCCTGTTGAGACAACAGTCTAGTGTATTCTGACAGTATTGTAGATTCTGCCATAAAATTCTAGCAGGCTGACTTGTTAGACTACCTTGCCTGCAGGTAGCATCTCTGATTCATTCTAGTTCAGGATATATAAACATTAACTATTCTTGGCAGAATGTACTGAGCTCGCACCAGGCTGTCTTCACTGGGGCATCTTGGGTTGAGTCTCTCTCCCCACCCAAAGCAGAACCTCGGCAGCTGAAAACCTCCAGAACCCTGCTGCTGCCATGCTCAAGGCACCACATACTCGGATGAACCTCACCTAAGAGGGAACAGGTATGTGGGACCCATGACTGTGATCTCCAAGCCCACTCAGATGGGGACTGGGCTCCTCCTCCCACCTCCCCAGTTTTCCAGGAGCTTGGCAGTCACACCCACAAACTGGCCTGGTGTGATGTAATCTCATCATCAGCCAAGACCCAGAGACTATAAATTAAGGCTCCCAGAAGAGAGCGATGCAGAATGTCCTGGAGTTTGTGGCCACAAATGACCTCTTATACTCTAGCCCACTTACTTACTAAAAGTAGCACACATTTTTTTGGTTTTAACACACTAGTTTGTATTGTTATATTCGAGCTTAAATGTCTCCAGAATGAAATACAACCACCTTTACACACTTCCCTCTTATTGTGGTGGGAAGGTGCTCGGTAGTGGGATAGGTGTTTGAATATTATCTATAATGAACTACTGTGAACTACTTTTATGAAAATAAAATATATAAGAATTGAAAAAACTCAGGATCCTCAGTGAGCTGTATTATGGATTCACTACCAGGATCTCACCATTCTACAAAGAAGTGATCATCCATGTCAAGAGAGAGGTTAGGCAGGGTGATACCATTTCACCAAAACTCTTCAGTGCCACCCTCGAGAACGTCATGAGACGTGTGGAATGGGAAGGAATGGGAGTAAAGATAGATGGTAGGCAATTACACCACTTCTGCTTTGTGATGACGTTGTTCTAACAACACCAAACATTAGCCAAGCTGCACAAATGCTGGCCGACTTCGACCATGAGTGTGCAAAGGTCGGATTACAGCTGAATCTCATGAAGACAATGTTTATGACAAATGATCTCGTTCCTGACATTCCATTCACTCTCAATGGGACAAACATCTCCAAATGCAACAGTTATGTGTACCTAGGTCGAGAAGTCAACATGACAAATGACCAGGCACCTGAGTTGCGCAGGAGGAAGAGAGTGGCTAGGAATGACTTCAAGAGTGTCAAAGATAGCTAAGAGGACAAAGAACCTCCAGCTCTGGGTACATCTCTTCGATTCACTCAAATGAGAGAAAGAATCTGGAGTTCCGACTTTCATCGATGCTCAAGAATCAGGGATGCTGTCTCGTTTGCCAAGGCATCGAAAATCAGATGGGTTGGACACAATGAAATTTGGAGACGACCACTGGACTAGAGCCGTTACTGTCTGGATTCCAAGGGACGTCAAAAGACTGCGTGGCCACCCACCTACAAGGTGGTCAGACTTCTTCGTCAAGACCCTGAATGATCCGTTTGAGGCTCTTCATGTTCCTAGAACAAACTGACGCCATTGGGCTACACTAGCATGCGACAGGGACAAATGGAGATGCTACTGGCACCCACTCGAGCAAATTGATGATTAACGGGAAGTCAAGTGATCAAGTGATCAAGTGAAAAAAATAAACATTAACTATTCTTGCTAAGATATGAAATACAAGCTGTGATCAAAGAAGTTTTTGCATGCAATCTCTCCAATCCTCAAAATGGATTCATATTTTCTGCCTAAAATTTGTTAAGTACTTGTTTTTCTAAATGACTATAAGAAGAAATAAAGAAAAATAGTCTAAAATCTAGCTACATTAAGAGCCACCTCTAAGACAATAGCTGATATAAGATTCAGGGTAAATTAGAATGGTCAAGGATGGCAGTTAATAAAACTGAAAAATAAGCAGTTTCAAAAACAAGTGCATACTGTGTGCATATGTACGCACATATGAATATACGAGAGATGAGATAGAAAGAGTGTACTATCTGTTAGGGAAAATAATAAGCAAATATTTTGAAAATACAAACTATTTCTTGTTTCAGGGAAATGAATTAGTGAAACCTATAATAAATATACATAGGAGTTGATTTATGAAACATTATTGTCACTGTCACTGTCCTTGTCCTCCCGTTGTTCAACAATTTGCTTGAGCAGGCCCAGTAACGTTTCCATCGTGACACTTGTTACTGTGTTTGGCATATTGAATACATCATGGGTGGCTTGCCAGGCTTTGCCGTGTGGGCGAAATACTCTTGGTAGCTTGCCAGGGTCTCCAAGAGGGGCAGAGGAATTGAACTCAGGTTGGCCATATTGGCCGCTTGCAAGGCAAATGCCCTACCTGCTATGCTATTGCTCCAGCCCATGAAATATCATTAAAGTATAAAATTTTCTGATGTGAATTTTCCTCTGTAGTGATTGCATCTCAATGAGAACATTTAATAGGCTACCTTTTATTATATAAAAATTGTCACATCTTTTTAGTATTTCATTGGGTACTATAAAGGCCAAAAATATTTCCTTGGACCTATAAAATAGTGTTTACATTTAAAAACAAGGTCTGATATAGTTTTTAAAGCCATTTTAAAATGTCTTATGGAAAATGTACTATTGATTTTCATTTAAAAGCCTATCTCATTTAAAACATATCTTATTCTGACATAATAACTATTAGAAGAATCTTTAGTAGGAAAAAATATCAATAGACAGCATAGAAACGGGTATTTAGTCTGAAAGCAATATCCCAGTGCAAAAAGTAATTTGGCGGGGGTATGGTGCTGCCAGCAGGCCAATCTGTACCTATGAGGTGAGTGCATCAGCAGCCTGATGGCAACGTCAGACTTTTAGATACCCCAAAATTGCTGCTGTGCCTTTGGCCAGACCCCAAAAACTTGGGGCAAAGTTTACCAAGAAAGTAAACGGCCAAAAGTTAGGTATGTGGGAGACACACCCACAAACCACCTTCAGCTCAGCTACATAATTGGAGGCATGGCCTTTCTGGTTCCTGATCGAACTGCTTAATGACCATGATCCCAGAGTCTCAGAAACGAATCTCAGAACCCAAAGGCTTTTGGCAGAAATGCGTCCTGTTCCTGCAGTAGGTTACTGGCGCTGGGCCACTCCAGGTGGGAATAGGTTTCGTGCCTTGGCCTGTTCCCCCTGGCGGTCTGGTGACCACCATCCTCCAGAGGCCACTGGACAGTCAGGTTTGGGCCTGCAGTGACACATGGGGCCTCACTACATGGGGGTGGAGCCGACTCTTTCTCCCCATCCCAATGAGGCCCCAAGTCGCCGCCTAAAAATGGCCTCTCTGGCTCCTGATCAAGCTGATTAATAGCTATGATACCAGAGACTCAGAAACAAATCTTGAAACCCAGAGGCTTTTGGCAGAAATGCATCTGAACTGCATACAAGGTGTCCACCAGCTCAGAACTTAGTGGAAAGCCAGGTATGAGCCGGCGGTGACGGGGCAACTGTAGTCTCATGGGAAGGAGGGCAGTAACGGCTCGTCCTTCATGCCCTACAGAGGTCATGAGTTGCCCCTCATAAGCGGCTCTCTGGCATGGCCATGGCTCCAGAGGCAAAAGGACTTAATCCAGAACCTGGCAGCTTGCAGCAGAAAAGTGAATGGGCCATGTGTTAAACTACGGTGTCATGCCTCCCCAGGGGGGAAAGGGTGTTGCTCCCATCCACCTTTTTCCGCCCTGGCAGCAAGGTGGCCGCCACCTCAGAGCTTATAGGAAAGCCAGGTACGAGCCGGAGGTGAAGCCGGCATGTCCTTCACTCCCTACCGAGGTCATGAGTTACCTCCCACGAGGGGCTCTCCGGCACGGCCATAACACGGGACACACAGAAACCAATCTCGTAATTATCTGGCTCTTTGCAGAAATCCAAAATCGTGGCTGCGTGACATTATATGATTCTCATAACCAGCTATAGAAAACAAAATATTTCACAATGCCTTTTCAGCTATTCTGATTGTTTGGGGAGAAATTCTAAACAATAATGGTGCATCTTTTGTCGAAATAATGAATGTAATCAATGTAGAGAAGAGTTAAGTAGAAATCATCTGCCTCACAGGCATTTGGAGGGGTGGGAGGGGGTAGACCGGTATACTGGGGTTCTTGGTGATGAAAAATGAGTACTGGTGAAGGGAAAGGTGTTTGATCATTGTATGACCAAGACTTAAACCTGAAAGCTTAGTAACTTTTTCCACAGTGATTCAATAAATAAATATAAAAAGAAAATAAATAAATAAATAAAGGTGGAGTTCATGCCCAATTCAATCAGCTAATCAGTGGCTGAATAAATAGCAGTACTCCTACAAAAAACAAAAAAGTAATTTGGAATTTTCTTTTATTCTAATATTTGAAAAGTAAAAGACTAAAACCAGAAAAGCTGACTAATTAAGAGAACCATGTTATTCTAGATACCTCTTAGTTACTTCTAGATTACCTCTAGATTATTCTAGATTACCTCTTAGTTACTTCAATTCTAAGTTCAAAGCCAGAGAAAGTGAGCTGTATATAAGGAATAAGCTTTAAGACATTGATTTTTGTTAAAAAAAATCATCTTATTGTTTGCCTGATTCATCAATTGGCCCCCCCCCCAAAAAAAAAAACTGCATTGCCACCAACTATTTTCAGCTATGCAAAGCTAAAAACGTTTTTTGAATACTTGCAGAATTTCTCAGATATAGCCTGTACCTGCTTGGGTCTGAAGTATGAGTGGCTATCATCCAGAAGAATGAACAAAGTGTTTTGAAACAAATCGCCTTTTTGCCGACTAAATTTAAATTGTGAATAATTTACCTGAGCTTATCTTAGGCTCATATACTTTTTATAGTAATAGAAAAATTTAAATGATACATCTAAAAACACATATATATATTTATAAATATAAAATTCACAGATACAGTTTTGGGCTTTTTTCCCCGTGAGGGGGAGGGGGTGTCTCAGAGGACCATGTGGTATAACAATCAAACCTAAGTCTCTGCATGTAAAGCATGTTCTCAGCCCACTGAGCTATTTCTATAGTCCTAAGTACGTTGATGGGTATATATGTGCACTTTGGAGCAAAATTATATGAACTCAAAATTATTCTTTCTCTGTAATTTTTTCCTACACTATTAATGTAGTAAGACTTTTGTCACAACTAGTTTAAATAGATATTACAGCAATATACGAAACATTTTCTTTTAGAAAAACCAAAATGATCTAAAGCCAGTATACTTAAGGTATATCTGTGTCTTGTGTAAAAATTTTAAAAATCTGGTAAAATGACATCATCCTTTACTGTAAACTTCTGGGACTTGTCTTTGTCACTCAAGATATTTTAAGATTCAACTCTAAATTCGTGTATAAATTTCACCTCACTGTCATTGTCAATGATGTGTTTTATTATTTAATCTCTAGTTGGTGAAATTTGGGATGCATTCAATTTTCAAGCGATGACCAATGAATGTACAAACAAACATAAATTTTAAAAAGTTCAAATTATGAGGCTAGAAAGATAGGTCACTGGGCTGATCTCATGCTCTGCACGCAGGGCTAGGTTAGATTGTTCAGCACTGCTTGGACCCGACCCCAAGCACTGCCAGGTGTGACACGTCAACAGAGTCAGCAGTTGCCTCACTACACTGCTGGAGGTGTCTCCAAAGAACAAAATGAAACTGAAATTTAATTTTTAGTGATAATTAAATAATGCAATCTTTGGGGGTGCAAAGAGAGGTTGGGCCACATCTGACAATGGTCAGGGTTTACTCCTAACTCTGTACTCAGGAACCACTCCTGGCAGGGCTTCAGGGAATGTTAAGGGGTGTCTGGGTTGAACCCAGGTGAGCCACTGTACAAAGCAAATACCCTCTAGGCTTCTTATCGCTCTTCCCCCATATCAAAGAATAAAGCCTTTAATTGAATTCTGAAAGCTCCTGTTTCTGCAATAGTATTATCTTGCTTGACTTAATAAGTTAGAAAAAGTTGTTGAAGTTTCCCAATATGCCAAGTATGTCATCTTATTTTTAAAGGTAATCACTTTTCACAGGTTTAGTTTGATGCCATGTTATTATGTACATGCAAATTTTTTAAGTGTTTTTTTTTCCTGGTAAATTAAGTTCTTAACATTTTGAAATGCTAGTTGCTTAAATTCAGCTTTATCTTTAATTAACGTTTTAATCACTACCATTTCTAATAACATTTCTATTAACTCTTTTTTTCTAGTATTTGTTATAGTTCATTAACCATAATGCTACTTCAAACTTCTCGAAATCCACAGGGTATAACTAGGTCTGTTATAAATAGCATAGAGCTAGATTTCATTTTGGATCCAACCATATGGTCTTTTACGATTTTATGATATGTTTGTTTCTACCACCTTGCATTATTCTGTTTGTCTTTATCGTTTTCCTGTTATTTCCATGGCTTTTGCTTTTTATGCCTTTCCTGGTCTATTTCCTCCCCTGCAGTTGAGAATTTAGATTGGATATGCCTATCTTCATAATTGCAATCAACTGTATCAATGCCATTATAAAATCAAAACATGAACATCTTGGGCCAGAGTGATAGTACAGTGGGTAGGGCATTTGCCTTGCATGTGGCCGACCTGGGTTAGATCCCCGGCACATCCCATATGGTCCACCAAGCACCACCAGGAGAAATACCTGAGTACAGAGTCAGGAGTAACCCCTGAGCATTGCTGGGGGTGACCCAAAAGGCAAAATAAATAAATAAATAAATAAATAAATAAATAAAAGAACATCTTTATCTTTCTTTCTTTCTCCCCTTGAAAACTGGTCAACAACTTTTTATGTAAATACTTTTGAGAGTATCACTGTCCTGAAACAGCCAGTTTATACACTGCCTACAGATGCTTTATGTCTGGACTCTGAGGGTCTGCAGTTGCAAATCCTGAAATCCTGTCCACAATCTAACCTGCTACAAATCTTGCCAATTCTGATTTAAGTTTTTTTCTTTTGCTTTTTGGGTCACACCTGGTGATGCACAGGGGTTACTCCTGGCTCTGCACTCAGGAGTTACTCCTGGCTCTGCTCAGGGGACCATATGAGATGCTGGGAATTGAATCTGGGTCAGCTGCTTGCAAGGCAAACGCCCTATCTGCTGTGCTATCTCTCCAGCCCCATAATTTAAGATCTTTTCATTGAGGGATGCTATTGGAAAGCCACATTATCTGTTTACCTGCAAGTAATTTTATTTTGCCTTTGTTCTATTTGGGCCAGAACGATAGCACAGCGGGTAGAGCATTTGCCTTGCATGTGGCCAGCGGGCCAACCCAGGTTCTATTCCTCTGCCCCTCTCGGAGAGGCAGGGAAGCTACCAGGAGTTTCCCATCTGCATGGCAAAGCCTGGCAAAGCTCACCATGCTTTATTCGATATGCCAAAAACAGTAACAAGAAGTCTCACAATGGAGACTTACTGGTGCCCACTCAAGCGAATTGGTGAACAATGGGAGGACAGTGCTTGTTCTTTTAAAGAAATTCTCTTGAGTACCAGAATAGTAAAACCAGATCTCTCCCCACCCCCGCCCCAGCCCTCAGCTGAAGGAATCTCACTCTTTACTTTTGGCTTGCATTTTTTGCTGATAAGAAATTGTCAGAGATGACAGTCAATTTTTTTTCCCCATTGTCTACTTCACTGTTCGTAGTAGTGTCTTGGAGGAGATAAACTTTGGTGATGCTTGAGAACCTCACCCTGCTTCCTCAGAAGTGCTCAGGGGAACGCGTGGTACTGTGGTTCAAACCTAGCATAAAAGCATGAATATAAAAAAGTATGCACGCCTGACTTTCGAGTTATTTTTTCAGTTCTCTTTAGCCAAAGGGACATAAATTGTGACTGGTTTTTCTTTATTTTTTTTGGTCACACCCAGCAATGCAGAGGGGTTACTCCTGGCAGTGTTTGGGGGACCATATGGGATGCTGGGAATCGAACCTTGGTCTGTTGCGCTGTACTATCACTCCAGCCCCTGTAACTGTCTTTAAGCTTGTTTCTTTAGTGTTTTTGTAGTTTGACTATGGTTTTTTTTTTAAACAAATTGCACTTCATATATTTGGCTTGATACTGATTTTGTTTCCTTTTATTAGATGTACAATTTTACTCCTTTATTCTGTTGTGGCGGTGGTGCTTGGGGGTGAGGGCCTTCACCTAGTGGTGCTGGGGATGCTTACAGTGTTGGTTATCAAACCCAGGGCTTCATACATGTGGTGCACGTACTCTCCACTTCAGCCATATCCATGTCACCTTACTGAATTGTTGACCTGAATTTTTTTCAACCATAACTTTGAATACTGCCTTTCACATAAATGAATACATTCTTTTGAGATTTCATTATGCAAGTGGTATAATGTCTTCAACTTTTCTTAAATACTCTTTTACAGTCCTAATGATACTAGCTCCTTGGATTACATGCTGGACAATTTAGATCTACTGCTCAATTTCTCATTGCTTACTCCACTGAGCATAATATGTTTAAACAAATGAATACTGAATTTCAACCTGCTTGGTTTATTTCTTAGAACTACAATGGGATCTTTTTCTAAACTTGTGCCTTCTTTACTAGTCTCCTTCCTTAATCTCACCTATTATTTTCTTAAACATTTAAATATTGCTAACTGATATCTTAGGTCTATATCCTTTGCCTTATCGTATTTTTATTATTTATTTATTTCTGTCTCTTTTGGGGCCACATGCTCAGAAATCATTCCTTGTGGCTTGGGGGGACCATGTGGTGCTGGGGATCAAACTGGGTCCCATGCAAGCAAATACCTATCTGCTATATAACTCTGGCCCTAACTTTTTTGTTTTTAGTTGGTTTTGGGTTTTTCGTTTATCTATTTGTACCACACCCAGCATAGATCACATCTGGGAGTGCTTAAGGGACTTTGTGGTGTTGGAGACCAGCATTGGACAAGGCAAGTGCCTTACCCACTATAGCACCTTTGAGGCCCGGTTTTGTTTTCCAGTTAATTTTGCAACAAGCTTCCTTATTTCTATGTTGGTTTGAATTAAGTACTCTTATTTAATTCAACATAGTTTTTATGAATATTGAAGAGAAAATGTAAAGTCTATTGCAAAGAACTTTGGTTTTGCCTATGTACATCATAGAAGATTATTTCTAACTTTGGTGAATTTAATCTTTATTTGTCCTTTTGCATGCTTGCATGTCTCAGTGAACTAATACCGCCATTAAGTTGTGTTCTGGTATTCCAGAACAAATCTTGTCTTTAGGTCCTTTCCTTACCTATGCTCAACATTCAAGTTCTAACTGTTGTTTCCTGTTCAATCCTTTATGCCTTTGGAGTTTTCCAGTTTTTCTCATAAAAATGCCACATTATAAAATAGCTTGTTGTACTGGCTAGATGTATAGCATGTAGGGCATTCGCCTTGCATGCAGTGGATCTAGAGTTGATCCCTGGCATCCCAGGTGGATCCCCGACTCCAACCAGGAGTAATTTGAGTGAAGAGCCAGGAGTAAAAATTGAGCAAGCTGGGTGTGGCCCAAAATCAGAATAAATAAATTATAAAATATATAGCTTGTTGTATTGTGATGGAATTGACAATATGAATCATAGATAAATCATACCAATATGAGTCATTGATAAATCATACCACAATAAAGAAAGTCCTTAAAAGTTTGTTCTTTCAAAAGGCTGACCAAGTAGATCTTTATTTCTTAAATGCTTTTGTATATTGTGGTAGCTTATGCAAATTGTATGTTGTTTAGAATACCTTAGTCATACTTGTTTTAAGATTCAAAGGAGAACAATTCATCATTGGGCAGCCATATCAAAATAAACCTTCTGTAGGTATTCAGTGCTTACTAAATGAACAATCAATGTCTTAAGACTATTGTTAAGCATGACATTTCACTATATAAAGTCCATAAATATGCTAGCAATTATTTATAATAATTACTATATAATTACTAGCTTATTTTCAGTAATCAAATGATTCAAGCACACAATTTTCCTTTAGTAACAACACAAGAAAGAGGAATTTCTAGTTTATATCAATTATATACGGTAGTACCATTTAAATGGGAAAGTGCGAGTTTAATGTTCATATAAAAATTTAAATTCTTCCCTGAGCATTGCTTGGGTGTGTCCCAAAAAGCAAAAAAAAAAAAAAAAAAAACAACTTAAATCAATATATTTTTTGCTTCCTTTCCTCCAGAACTTTAAAGAACAGTCTACATTATAAATGTTCTGCTCTGGATAGATCGTTCAAAGGACTACTAGGTGTGGCTCCGAAAAGAAAGACGAAATAAATATGCACCTTGCTTATGAAGATATTAGTCTTATATTATGGCTGGAGCGATAGCACAGCAGTAGGGCATCTGCCTTGCACACAGCCAATATGGCCGACCCAAGTTCGATTTCTCCGCCCCTCTCGGAGAGCCCGGCAAGCTACTGAGAGTATCTAGCCCACACGGGAGAGCCTGGCAAGCTACCCGTGATGTATTCAATATGCCAAAACACAGTAACAACAAATCTCACGATGGAGATGTTACTGGGCCTGCTCGAGCAAATCGATGAACAACGAGAGGCCCGTGACCGTGACCCGTGAGTCTTATATTATGCTATGTAACTGAGATAATCTTTGAAGCATGAAAAAAAAATACAATCAGATTTCCCTTTTTTTTTTTTTTTTTGGTTTTGGTTCATGGGCCATACATACTCAGCTGTCCTCTGGGCTTACTCTTGGCTCTGTTCTCAGGGATCATTCTTGGTGTTGCTCAGGGATTACTTGAGGTGCCAGGAATCAAACACAGGTCAACTGTGTGCAAGGCGTGTGCTTCTACAGCTATGCTATTTCCCAGGCACAGATCCTGACCTTTGCTCGTATTTCATCTCCACTTCTGAATTTTAGCATTTTAAAATAGTGTTGCTGCTCAACGTTTTCAACACATTATAATTTTGAAAACACGGAGAGATTCTATTCTATGAAATAAATATTAAAAGACAAGTTTTCTTATTTGAACTTAAATTCCTTTCAATTGGAATTGATATTTAAGCTATATAAGCAAGAGATTTCTCTATTATTTTTTTATTAGTGAATCACACTGAGGTACTGTTACCTACTTACAAATGTTCGTGTTTGCATTTCAGTCATACAATGATTGGTTACCCATCCCTTCACCAGTGCCCACTTTCCAACACCCATGATCCCATGATCCCAGTATCCCACCATCCCCCCAGCCCTCCCCCTCCTCACTCTGCCTCTGTGGCAGGGTATTTCCTTTTGCTCTCTCTCTTTCTCCTTTTGGATGTTGTGGTTTGCAATAGAGGTATTGAGTGGCCATCCTCTTCGGTCTATAGTCTATTTACGGCAGCTCCCAACCTGAGCGGGACCTCCCAGCACCCTTACTCAGTGTTCCTTCTCTGTCTGAGCTGCCTTTGCCTCCAGCATGTGAGACCAGTTTCCAAGCCGCAGGGCAAACCTCATGGTCCTTATCTCTACTATTCCTGGGTGCTAGTCTCCTATTCTGTTACTTTATATTCCACAGATGAGTGCAATCTTTCTATGTCTGTCCCTCTCTTTCGGACTCATTTCACTTAACATGATACTTCTACAGTTTTCATTAAACACAACAATCTTCTTGATTAAGGTTTTCAATTCCTTTGTGAAGTCCCCCAAATGAACTTAAACAACTTAAATGTGCAACCATAGATTTTAGGTACTATGAAAACAATGGCCGACTTTTTCAAAGTAAATAACAGAAGCACCCAAACATTCTTGCTAAATTCTTTGTTGGACATATACTTAATGCTCAGTCACACTAAATGACTTCTAGAAATTCCTGATGATTACATTTCCAGGAAAGAATGAAAAACATTTACCTTAAAAATGTTAGAAGGGGAATGGAGATGGAAAAATATTTCCTGCTTATAAGATTAGAAGTATTAACATTACTAAAGTGGCTATTAACTAAAAAAACATTATAGATTTAATGCAATTGCTATCAAAAACAAATGCAATAGAAACAAAAGTAGAACAAAAAATAGTGAAATTTATTTGTAATACAAAAGACCCCACAGCACAACTAATCAGGGGAAAAAATGGAGGCATCATACTTCCTACCAAAGTGTACTATAAAGGAATAATAAAAATAACATGGTATTGTAGTAAAAACAAATAGATCATTGGAACAGAACTGAGAGCCCAATAATAAAGTCACACATATGTGAACTAATTTATAATAAAGGAGGCAAGAGCATACAGTGGAACAAAAAAAAAAAGTCTCTTTAAAGTTGTGCTGGGAAAACTGGACAGCAGCATGCAAAAAATAACAATGTTAGACCAGTACCTAACACAATGCAGAAAAAGTAATTCAAAAATTTATTGAAGACTTGGAAGTAATATGCGAAATCACACAATAAATAGGACAAAACATAAGTAATAGGTTCCCTGACAGTAAACCTATTTAGAGCCCTATTTAGGACACTAATAGCAAGGGACCAAACCCCAAAATAAATAGAACTACTTAGAAAAAGCTTTTGTTTTGTTTTGGGGCCACACGCAGCAGTGCTCAGGTTCTACCTTCAGGGATCAAACCCAGAGGGCCTCCTACTCTCCCTTAGCCCCAAACTAAAAGCTTTTGCACAGAGAAAAAATATGTGTATCAAAAGAAAAGAAACCCTACCGAACAGGAGGAGGTATTTGCAATTATGTCTGAAAAAGGAGAAATATCTAATATATATATATATATATAAACATACAAAAGGCAACAATAAAATACAAATAACTGGACTGAAAATGGACAGGAGATAGTAGACAGTTGAAAAAGATGCTATGCATGCTGTTAGGTACTCAGAAACTAGCCCTAGAGCCAGACTACAGCCATGACAGTCTGCAACTAACATTAAGTTTTGACTAGGTCTAAGTTTCCCAGAAATTGAACTTGCAGTTTCGGGTAACGAACTGCTAGATCATCTTACTGGTCATGAGGGGTCACAATGTCCATTTTTTTGGTAACAACCAGAAACTGGCTGACTGTCATTATGTCCATTTTTTTGGAACAACTAGAAACTGAACTATTATCAAATATTGACTAATTGCTCACAACTGTTGCTTGGCCACTATTATCATAATGCTTGCTCAACCTTAGAACCTATATAAACTGCTTTCATTGGAGCGTGGGGTCGCTATCAAGAGAACACTTTGTGGGTGAGATAGTTGATCCCAGTTAATTGGAATAAAAATCCTTTGCATGTGGCATTACTGTCTCTCTGACTGTGTCTTTCAGGCTGTGACACCAAAACCCGGGTACAACAATACTTTGGAAGTCCACATTTGATCCCAATACTGCATGGTCCACAGGCACTGCCAGAAATGGCTCTGAGCACTGAGTAAAGAAACTCAAATACGCCAGCAATGGCAAATAAACAAAGAAAAAATGGACAGAAAAGCTGATCAGAAAGTTCTCTGAAAAAGACATACTGATGGCCATAAGCACACAAAAGATGGCCATCATACTCTATTATTATGAAAAACACAAAATGTAAGAAAACATGTTCACATGTCTATAACAAAGCTTAATAGAGGTATTAAGTGGCCATCATGTTCGGCCTAAACCACAACATACAAAAGGGGGGAGTGGAGAGAGAGCGCGCGCGCACGAGAGAGAGAGAGAGAGAGAGAGAGAGAGAGAGAGAGAGAGAGAGAGAGAGAGAGAGAGAGAGAGCGCAAAATGAATGCCACAGAGGCAGGGTGGGGGTGGTGGGAAGGATGCTGGGACCATTGGTGGTGGAAAATGGGCACTGGTTGAGCGATTGGTACTCGATCACTGTATGACTGAAGCACAAGCAGAAAAGTTTTCTAAGTCTATAATTGTACCTCATGGTGATTTACTAATAAAAAGCTTTAAAAAGAAAAATAGTTAATAACAAAAAATGAGATTAAAAAAAAGTTTTAGAGGGGAGGTGGAGAAAAGGAAACCCTTGTACACTGTCTTGAGGGTGTGAGCAGCCACTACAACCAGTACAGAGATTCCCCCTCTCCATACTAACCCAGATAGTGTGATATGCAGTTATCCGCACATCTGGGTATTTGCCCCCAAAATAGGAACACCTAAATTTTAAAACACAGAAAACACAAACTGCAGCATTATTTACAATATTTAAGAGCTGGATCCAACCTAAATGTCCATCAACAAATGGTTAGAAAAGAAATGGCCTATATGAACAAAATTACGGAATTAACATACAATGGCATGTTATTTCTTTGAAGGAATCAAAATTCCTGACATTTGAAACATGTATATGTCGACAGGGCCTTATGCTTAATTAAAAAAAAAAAAGAAGTCAGACGCAAAAAGACCAACACTACACAATTTCACTCAAATGTCCTATATAGATAGAGTTTTAAAAATATATGAAGAGACAGCGAGAATACAACAAGTAAAGGGTGCTTGGCAACACATGAATGGGTTCAATCCCTGGCACACCATATGGTCCCTTGAGTCATAGCAGGAGTGACCTCTGAGCAAAGAGTTAGGAGTAAGCCCTGAGCACACTAGGCATGGCCCCCAAACAAAACAGAACAAATATAGAAGATAAATTTAAAATAAAATATGAGCATGTATGGAAATCATAAGACATTACAAGAAGAAAACAGGCATATAAACTAAAAGGACTACGTGCTCTTGGATTAGGAGAATGACTACTTTGAGGACTGGAAGAGAGTACAGTGGACTTGCCTTGCATACTGCCAAGTTGAGTTCTTTCCCTAGCATTACGTATGATTCCCAGAGCATTGCCAAGAGTAATTTGTGAGCACACGGAGGTAGGGCGTTTGCCTTGCACGCAGCCAACATGGCCAACCCGAGTTCGATTCCTCCGCCCCTCTCGGAGAGCCTGGCAAGCTACCGAGAGTATCTCGCCCGCATGGCAGAGCCTGGCAAGCCACCCGTGACGTATTCAATATGCCAAACACAGTAACAACAGAGTCTCATGATGGAGACGTTACTGGGCCCGCTCGAGCAAATCGATGGCAAGTTAGGAGTAACCCCTGAGTGCTGCAAGGTGTGGCCCCCAAACAAAAACACAAAGGAATGACCATGAGCATCTTACTCAAAGCAATCTGTAGATTCAGCACAATCCTTATGTAAAAAACAACAAAATTTTTCAGGGAAAAAGCACAAACAATTCTAAAATGTGTTCGGAATCACCAAGGCCTTCACCAACCAAAGCAATTCTGAAAGAAAATAATAAAAATGGAGGCAAACTGCTCCCTGATTTCAAACTATAGTAAAAAGCAATAGTAATTAAAGCTATACGTAGTATGAAAATAAAAACAAACATACAGATCATAAGAACATATAAGAGCTCAGAAATAAACCCACACATACATGAGCATCTATTCTATGATAACAGAGCGAAAGGCAGAGGATAAAGAAAAATCTCTTCAACAATTGTTGCTGGAAAAAAACAGACAGCCACATGCAAAAAATTTCAACAATATTTAAATGCATACACAAAAAGATAACTAAAAATGAAAGACTTTGATACTAGACTAGAAACCTCAGATAAATAGAAGAAAACAGACTAAAATATTTAGGACTTCAACATCAGACACGTATTTGGAGCTCAATACTGTGGCAAGGGAAAGAGAAAGGAAAATAAATAGGACCGCATAAAATTAAAAAGCTTCTACACGGCATACAAAACTACCAGAAAAACAAAAAGACAAGCTAGCAATTGGGAAAGGTATTTGTACATCACATTCCCAAGATAGGATTAATGTTTTTTAAAAAATGAAGATGTCATACCACAGAAAAGCAAGCAATTCAATCAAAATTGGCAAAAGCCCTAGACATTTCTCCAGAGAAGACACACATGACTCATGGACACACAGAGAAAGGCTCAGTAATACGTTATTAGAGAAATTAAAATCAAAACCGCAATAAGAATAAACCTCACATCCGTCAGATTGTCCTATAAAAAGATTGAAACAAATGTTGGCAAGGTAGGGGAAAAAAAGGAACTTTGGTCCCTGCTGATAGATTGGTAAACTGTTGTAGACTCTATGGAAAATGGTACGAGAGTCCATTAAAAATAATAAAACAAATCCCAGACAATCAATTCAACTTCTAGGCATGGGTCCAGGGGATATTTTCACCCATATGCTCACAGCGACATGATTCATACAACCAAATCATGGGATCAATTTCAATGCCACGGACAGATGACTGGAAAATGAAGTTGAGGTGCATATGTTTGATGAAACCCTACTTTACCACTAACAATAGATGGAATTGTGCCCTTCAAATGAACTGGATAATTTTTGAGGTGATTATGCAATGTGAAATATATTAAAAACAATTACACATGTTTTCACTCCTATGCGGCATGTGAGAAATTAAAGCCAATAAACTAGCAAACAACAAAAAATGAACTCCTAAACTCAGTGAAAGCTATGGTGGTTACCAGAGGTAATGGGGAAGAAGGAGGGAAAGATGAGTAGAAGGAGGCATATTTTTGATGATGAGAAGCGAGAGTGGCATCTTATGCACTGAAACTCCTGAAATTCCATAATCTTAAAACCAATCATGTAACTCAGTAACACTTACAAAATGTTTTAGCTTAAGACCAATTCAGTGGCTCCCAGAAAGAAAGGAGATACAGGATGAGTAAAAGGGTAGATGAGACCAAATACATGTTGATAAAATTGGTTATCACTGGCAAATTTCAGGTAGTGTTGATCTTCAATGATGCACAGGTAAAATAAGTCATAATGTAATACAACTTCAATCAAAATATTAAAATATATTAAAAACTACATACAAAGATATCATTCCCATGCAGAATCTTTTATAAAGATTGGTATATTAGAAAGAAGTCATAATTAAGTCCCGTCACTAGTCCTTATGACTATAAAAAGCACATGATAATCTGTCAGTTTTATAACATCAGTATTTTTTTAAATATAAAATTTTCATCTACATGCAAAAAGTAAACAATTACATAAAACTAGCTCATGGAAATTAAGTTCTCTTCTAGGAATCCATGTTTACATTGATTAGAAAGTGAATGCTTTAGAAAGGAATCTATAATGACAGTAAAAATTAATCAAATTAATTTTTCTGTATTACCACATACAATTGGGCCAGAGTGATAGCATAGCGGGTAGGGCATTTGCCTTGCACGGGGCCTACCTGGGTTCGATTCCTATGCCCCTCTGAGAGCATGGCAAGCTACTAGAGTATCCTATCCGCATGGCAAAGCCTGGCAAGCTACCTGTGACGTATTCGATATGCCAAAAACTGTAACACCAAGTCTCACAATTTGTTGTGAGATGTTACTGGTGCCTGCTCGAGCAAATCGATGAACAACAGGAAGGACAGTGACAGTGACCGTGACCACATACAATTAAACATGCCAATGAGAACAGAAGCATGTGATATACCACAATGAAACAAACAATTCATCATTAACATTCAGTACAATGTATGATTTGCTGAACTTTTTAAGACTATGAAACGTAAAAAAATGAAAAAAAAATCTTTTAAGAATGTCCCAAAGGATGTTCAAATGCTGAAGCAGTTTCAGCATGAAGCTGCTCTTAATTGTAAAGTCAGTCTCAGATGAAACGTTACATTACTTATTATTCCATAAGGAACTTAACATTACTGACCTTTCATAACTATGCTCTGGGTTTGTTTGCAATTTCTTCAAACACTTTGTAAAATTCTCAAATAAATGAGATATTTCAACTGACTCAACTGCTTTAATTGATAAAGTATAAAAATATATAATGAAGTCTTTCCCAAAGTATAACTTGATCTATTAAATGTGTCCTCTGTGTTATGATGTGATAGACTATAAAAACTATACTTTTTTCCCCAATTGTGAGGTTAAATAAAGGTTAAAGATGGCAGTCATCAAATACAGTGTTTAGAGGTAGGTTCCAAAATAAGAGAGTAATTTGAGCTACTACTGCTGATAACCTCTTCAAGAAAAAGACCATGCGAACATGCTAATGATTAAGATTTAACATAAAAAGTCGCTTCAGTATGGTTACATAGCATAGGGATCAAGGGGAATGCCTTGTACTTAACTGATCACAGTTTAGATGAGCTTTGCGTATGGTTCCCAAGCACTACCAGAACTGATCAGTGAGCAGAGTCAGGAGGAATTTCTGAGCATAGCCCCCAAAACAGCCTTTACAAGTAAAAAAAAAGTCTCCTCCTCTCTCTTCTTTTCTAATTTTCTCATATTCTCTCTTTCTACCTAGCTCCCTCACATGGCCAAATATTGCATCTGATATAAAAAGAACATGCCATTTAATATATTCATCTTTGTGGTGGTAACCAAACTGACATAGTCTTTTCAATTATATAGGCTAATACTTTTATACACCATGTAATTGATTCATTTCCCCTGTAATCAATCCTGATTATCATAAAAGTATCGTTCAATCTTCACATCCTGTTAAATCACTTCAGAAAAAAAATGTTCAAAATTGAAAATACAAATTATCATTTAATTTTTCTGAAGTCAACTGCATTTATTATCTCATTGAACAACAGATGATAATACCACCTCTTATCAAAAAATAAGACTATTGGGGCTAGAGCTATAGTATAGCAGAGAGTACACTTGCTTTGCATGTGGCTGACCTGGGTTTGATCCCTGGTACCGCACATGCCTCCTTGAGACCACCAGAAGTGATCTTTGAGAGCCGCCAGGAGTAAGTCCTGAGCAAATCCACATTTGTGGCCAAAAAAAAAAAAAAACAAAAAAGTGGGCCTGAGTGATAGCACTTGCTTACCACTTGATTCCAAGCATCCCATATAGTCCCTCAAACACTGCCAGAAAAGCGGATGTGGCGAGAATGGGACCCTCCTCCACTGCTGGTAGGAATGCCAACTGGTCCAACCTTTTTGGAAAACAGTATGGACAATTCTCAAAAAATTAGAATTTGAGCTCTCATTTGACCCAGCAATACCACTCCTGGGAATATATCCCAGAGAGGCAAAAAAGTATAGTCGAAGTGACATCTGCACTTTGTTGTTCATTGCAGCACTCTGCAGAATCTGGAAAAAACCTGAGTGCCTGAGAGCAGATGACTGGTTAAAGAAACTTTGGTACATTTACACAATGGAGTACTATGTAGCTGTTAGAAAAGATGAAGTCATGAAATTTACATACAAGTGGAACTACCTGGAAAGTATCATGTTAAGCGAAATGAGTCAGAAAGAGCGGTATAGACACAGAAAGATTGCAGTCATCTGGGGAACATAAAGTAACAAAATGGGAGACTAACACCCAGGAGTGGCCGAGATTAGTACCAGGAATTTTGCTCCATGACTTGGAGGCCAGCCACACGTGCTACGGGAAGGGGAAGCTCAGATAGAGAAGGCAGCACCAAATAAAGGGTGTTGGGAGGATCCTCCCAGGATGGGGAAGCATGCTGAAAGTAGACTATGGACCAAACATGACTGCCACTCAATGCGTCTCCTGCAAACCACAGGACCCAAAAGGGGAGGGGGGGGGAGAGAGAGAGAGAGAGAGAGAGAGAGAGAGAGAGAGAGAGAGAGAGAGAGAGAGAGAGAGAGAGAGAGAACAAGGGGGAATGCCCTGCCACAGAGGCAGGGTGGGATGGGGGTGGGGGGTGGGAGAGATGCTGGGACACGTGGTGGTGGAGGATGGGTGCTGGTGGAGGGATGGGTACTTGATTGTTGTATGACTGAAACCCAGCACAAAAATTTGTAAGTCTATAACTGTACCTCATGGTGTTTCACTAATAAAAACAAACAAAAAAAAAAAAACCACTGCCAGCAATAATTGCAGAGTGTAGTCTTAAGTAATTGAGATACAATTGAGTGTAGTCTTGAGAATTGCTGAGTGTGGCTTCAAAACAAAAAAAAAATTTAAAAAAGGAAATATTAGTCTGCATAACACAAATTATTAACTGTAAGAACAAGAAATTGACCTCATTTCAAAAAAAATACCAGAAAACAAAGGCTAATAAGAAAAATATATCCTAGTTCGGCCTAAATTAGGAGCATTTTATCTACAAGTATGATCTCAGAAAAACAATGGTGTCAATGAAGACCATTTTCAAGTTACAGGCTCAAACAAGTGAATTGGATAGAAGAAATTTTTCATTATAATTATGCATAAACTTGTTTAACTTTCTAGCACAGAGTCAATCTATAAGATATAAGGAACACTCAGGAATTGCTTAGTTACCTAGATGGTCTCTACAGAAGTACTCAAATGACATTTAGAATTGACAAACTTTAAATGTGAGTTTTTAGTGATTTGGAAAAATGAATATTGTTCTAGCATCAGAAAAATTTACATTAAAAATACTTTCGCATTGATTTCATTTTTGTTTGAAAAATCACAACTTCAGTTTGAGTATTGAATAAAAATAAACTGTATCAACATATGTGGCAAAATTAAATGTGTTATTATTGATTTTATATTTGTTCACTATACAGTGTATTTCAATTGTGCAATCTAAAAAATTATCCTAGTATCTGCAAATAGTATGACAAATCTTTAACTTGAAACATTAACAAAAACACAGAAATAATCTATCACAAAGATGTTGATAAAAAAGTAGCTTTTTAGTTGAAATTATTCTATAAGGAAGCATAAAGAAAGAGAAAATGACAAAAATGGAATAATGGAATGAATAAAATACTTGTGTTCCTATAGATATCTAACTTGTTTTAAATGTACATATATCACTATGCTATTTAATCTTCATTTGCAATGCTCTTAAAAAAATACATGCTGTTACTCATAGGAAATTAAGAATGATTAAGTACTATGCTCAAAGCTGCATCAGCCAAGTGCTTGATAGCACAGTCTCTCTGGGCTTCCTAATAGTGAGATACACATAGAAACATTCCTGGTTAAAGTAAATGTGGATTACATGATTTCATCTTTACTTAGAGCTGAATAGCATTCCATTGCACAGATACACCACAGTTTCCTTATCTAGTCATCTGCTCTAGACAACTGAGCTTACAACTGTGGGGAACATGAAGGGGTGTGTCGTACAGGGGACACAGACAGGATGCAGGCAAGTGCACACACCGGTGGAAGGTGTTGGGTGCATGAAAACCTACCATTACCAATAATGCAAATCATGGTACCTAAAAGGAGAACTTTAGCTTTAAAAAGGAGAAATGATCACGATCACAATCATCCTGTTGTTTGTCAATTGCCTCGAGCAGGCCCCAGTAACATCTCCTTCGTCCTAACCCTGAGATTTTAAAAAGTGCCATATTCAAGGCTCTTTCAGGGTTAGGAGAATGAGAAACACGCCTGGCTGTCCTCGCTGGGGCCCCTTGGAGGGGGGGGCGGGTTGAGTTTCCCTCCCCGCCCCGAATAGAGCTCTGGCAGCCGAAGACCCTCCAGAACCAGCCACCACCATGCTGAGACCACTCTCCACATGCACGAAGGTACCAGCAGAGGAACAAAGGCATGGGGGTCACGGGGCTGAGATTTCTAAGCCTGCTCAGACGGGGGCTGAGCATCCTCCACCCAGATCCTCCATCTTCCAGTAGGCAGGGGTCACACCCACCAACTGGCCCCCTGGTGCTGTGTAATCCCATCAATGGCCAAGACCCAGAGACTATAAGACCCAGCTCCCGGAGGTGACATCTTATTATCTTGTTCTTACTTTGGACAATCTGGCAGGCTACCGAATGTTACCTGCCCACACGGCAGAGTCTGGCAAACTCCCCGTGGTGTACCCAATATGCCAAATACCAGTAAAAAGGAGAAAGAAAGGCAACTTAGAAATCATTTAAATGTTAAAGAAATCAGAGTGAACTCTCTCTGTCATCATACATAATTCTGATGGGAAGTACACAGTGGGAACCCGTTTAGGGAGGATAAGACTAAACTTTATGGACTATAAAATAAGAACTGCAGTGTTCAGCACATATATAGAAACCCACCTACAAAATGGGGGAAAAATAATAAAAGGCTGCCCCATTTGTGTGTGTGTGTTTAAAATAATAGTTTTCTTTCTTAAGGAAGGCATTGTTTTTTAACTGACCTTGAAATCTTAATCCTAAATTGAGATCTATCCAGATATCTAGGATCTCAGAATCTATTAATAAAGAAGAATGTCTCCTTGTTTTTCTCAGTACTTTAAAATTGCAACAAAAAGTGTTCATGAGCTCAAGGAGAAAAAAAATACAAAAGCTACACAAGCCAAACATAACAACTTCTTTAAGATTAATCACATTAACTCTATCTGGGAGTCTCTGAAATTGTAAAGTCAGAAAGACCATATTTAAGTGACATCTAACAGAAATTGAAAAATGATTTATTTGTAATAAATATGATTTTTTAAACATTGGTTTCAAACACTCTCTTTAAGAGGACAAATCACAAATGGGTTCTAAGACTTTACACTCCAAAAGATTTCTCTAACATGAGATATATTAAGAAAAATAAATAACATCAGCTGAAATGTGTGTAGTAAATGCCTTTTCACTGCTAATAACTCTTGCTAAAAACAAAACAAAACAAAAAAACTTTCAATGATAAAAAGGGAGAGTGTCAGTGGGATAAGAAATGAGAGTCTTGATGAAACCACTTCATCAGGCCTCCGTGAGTAAAAACAGTTTGAGCAAAATTCTCCAATGACAAAATGTACAGGAAGTGGGTCCCGGATCTACATTATGCTTTGAGGCCACAGTGAACACAGAGAGACATAAAAATTAGGTTAAAAGTCAAAAGACAAACCTGAATGTTCTATAGCCACTGAATAAAATACAAGAGAATGTAAGGTTACTAGTAAGAGAAAACAAAGATTACATAATCAAGAAATAACATGGTTATTACTATAAAGAAAATGTATGTTAGTAATGGCATGTGGCAAAGAATCTAGTCACAAGTAGGAAACAATTTTCTTGTTATATAACAATCCATCATTAAAGGCATAAGCTTCATTTGGTGAAGCTCAATGCCTGCCTGGCTACCTATTTACGCAGCCTGCAGTGCAAGGTCAAACATTTCAACCTAGTACCTTCAACATGAACTTTCTACTTCACACAGTCCTGCAGAAAACAAAAATGTATTACAGTGAGGTGCTGACTCTCTACCCCTCACCTTAACCCTTGCCCTGGCCACAACCTTTACATTAATAGGCCTCTAATTTTAAAAGAGAACATTTTGTGATTTGAAATAGAACCAGAACTACTAACATTCTTTTATCATGACACATCAACATCAAAGAAAAAAAGTTATTCTTTCGAGGAGTGAGAAAATGAAGTATGTCTTCTGCTAATTCCCTCAAGTTATCAAATCACGATCATGATCACGATCATCCTGTTCGTCGATTGCCTTGAGCAGGCCCCAGAAACGTCTCCTTCGCCTAGCCCTGAGATTTTTTTAAAAAGTGCCATAGTTAAGGCTCTTTCAGGGTTAGGAGAATGAGACCCATCATGTCACTGGTATTTGGCCTACTGGGTAGGCCACGGGGAGTTTGCCAAGTTATCAAAAATACCTTTAAAATTACATTTCAACTTTTCTTTTAAACTCTGTGCAGCAATGTACTTGAAAATGTTTTTTAAAAACAGTCTTTGGAACTGGGCAGACATCCAATCAAACACTAGCCCCACACCTTGCAGTACCGCTGCTGCATTTCACTGCCCCGTTACCTTAGAGGGTAACATTCTGTATCTCACGAAAATGCTAGACATTCACTTAAGATGTAATGCTGACTTACACAGGTAAAGCACCTAGTAGAGAGTCTAGCAAGAAGCAAGCATTGCACTAATGGCAGTTATTTTTGATTTTGTCCTGTTGAAGATGGTAACAAAAACAAAATTTAGTGCTGGAGCGATAGCACAGCATGTGGGGCGTTTGCTTTGCACGGGGCCGACCTGAGTTCGATTCCTCTGCCCCTCTCGGAGAACCCAGCAAGCTACCAAGAGTAGCCCCCAAGGCAAAGCCTGCCGAGCTACCGTGATGCATTCGATATGTCAAAAACAGTAACACCAATCTCCCAATTTGTTGTGAGATGTTACTGGTGCCTGCTCGAGCAAATCGATGAACCATGAGAGGACAGTGCTACAGGGCTACAGTAATAAACTTACTCCCTCTTACTTGGGAGTTTATCAATAGTTCTAAGTTGAAGATAGCACTGTAGTACTGTTTTTCATCGATTTGCTCGAGCAGGCCCAGTAATGTCTCCATTGTGAGACTTGTTGTTACTGTGTTTGGCATATCGAATACGTCACGGGGAGCTTGCCAGGCTTTGCCATGCGGGCGAAATATTCTCAGTAGCTTGCCGGGCTCTCCGAGAGGGGCAGAGGAATCAAACTTGGGTGGGCCGCGGGGTCTATGTGCAAGGCAAACGCCCCACCCGTTGTGCTATCGCTCCTTAAAGGTAGCCCCATGAAAATATTACATATTGGAGATTGTTGAAAACCCATTCCCAGCTGAAAACTCCAAACTAGAAAAGGTGTGATATAAACTACTCTGCTGATGAATAGCTCTTCTGCAAAAGAAGCTGCAGATTATCAAACTTTTTATGCCTGGTCTGTATAGACTTGAGCAGTAGACTGGAGCAGATTTTCTTTCTTTAGGTATGTATTGTAAAAGATGGGAAGACACTGAACCTATGTAAATTAGCTATGAGAGCTAGCACTGGTGACAGAAACTGTGCGATCAAATCCAAAGTATAGGAAGGGGCTTTGAATAAAAGTGACATAACTTTAGTTGCATAGGTTCAAATATTGGGCAATTCACAAATATTTATGGATATAATTATAGGCAAACTAAATTTTAATAATGAAAGTGGTCATTTAAAAATTGGGGTGGGGCACTTAAGTTGAGGTCAGTCCTATTGAAAGTACAACTCAACTAGTATATATATATATATATATATATATATATATATATATACATATACATGACTGAGAATCTGGAGCCAGATCCCTTAAGTTAGTTCTTAGTTCTATCACTTGCTAGTTATAGTACCAGGCAAGCCACAATCTCACAAAGCCTCAGTTTTCTCATCTATAAAATCAATACCACCCTATACATACTGTAGCTGGTTGTTGTCAAGATTAAATGAATGATAAAAGTGTCTGAGAGTTGATGGCCACTGCAAATTTAACTAAGAAAGCCTGTTATTTGTTGCAGATGGGGAAACTCAGCAAATTTACCTGCCATGTATAAAGCCATGGACCATACCAGAGACTGAGGTAAACAAGAGAGACGGAAGTCTTACTAAACTAAATAAAGTGTGAATGAATATCAGAAAGCCGAGTCCAGTAATTCAGAGGTAAATACAGAGGGAGAGCTATAGATATAGGTAACAGCAAATTTCCTGAATCTGAAAGAGAAAGATTCAAAGGAAATTGCCATGGAGGGGAAAGGTTTAGAATAAGGTTTCAACACCTATGAACATCTATGTATAATTATAATGCTCCAGAAGAGACCTTCATCAGTGCACTAAAGTTCACCTAGTGCTGAAATCTCCTTACTAGCTGAAGTTAACTTGAATGAATAGACGAGTAATGATGTTGCAATAGTAATCTAAGAGATCAGAAGACAAAAACAATGTACCTGTCATTAGTTTTTGGTAACACCGAAACCACGATCTTTGAAAACATTAAACTTCATGCAGTACAGCCATGTGCGCCAAATGAAAGAAATAAAACACTTGTGTGCAAGACTCACAAACTTCATATAAGCACTTTTAATTTTGTTCATTTTAAACATAAAACAAATGGTTTAAAAAATTGTCACCACAAATTATTTACCTAAGTTTTGATAACTATCACCGATAACTTCAATAAAGTACTAGTGAATACAGGAGGGAGTATATGTGTGTGTGTGTGTGTGTGTGTGTGTGTGTGTGTGTGTATGAGAGAGAGAGAGAGAGAGAGAGAGAAAGGAGAGAAAGAGAGAAGGGGGA